>NW_026521486.1:51412500-53912500 GCF_021234435.1 Artibeus jamaicensis
CTGCGGCAGGCTGGCGACTTGGCCATGTTAGGTTATCGCTTCGGGATGTTTGGGGGAAGGGGAAGGACACCCTCCCCCTCACACCCTTTTCACCCCATCTGCGCGAGGTTAAAGCGGGGAATAATGATGGACTCTTTCTGGAGTTGGAATGAAGAGGAGGCGCACAAAGATCTGCGAGAGACGTGAGGCCTTCTCAGAGACTTGAAGTACTGTGCCGCCGTGAAAGCGTGGAGGAAGGGAGACGGTTGCCGCGCGGACGGGTGCACACTACACTAGGTCTCTTAGGCGCGAGGCCGTTGCTGACGGGAGTGGGGGCAGGGGAATGAAGGGGGGGCAGTTAGAACGCGAGCGCGAGTCGGTGAAGGGGCGGGGGGGGGGGGAGAGGGCAGCGGTGCGCGTGCGCGGTACAAGAACCGAGGGTAGTGGAGACGGGCGCGCCTTAGAAGCACGCGCGAGCGCAGATAGCAAGATTTTACGCGCCTGTGTTGCTTTCTTTTCTGTCCTCCCACATCTGCTCTTCACGTTTTTAGGAGTGTGGCCTGGCCCATGTGTTCCAAGGGTATGTGTTAGGTTTGGAGGATGAAGTACTGGAGTTAGGTGTGAGTGGGAAACCCAGTATGATGTGCCCACGTGCTGGAAGAGAGGAAGCAAGGGTGAAGACTGAGATTACTTCTGAACTTTTTTTTCTTAATTGAGTCAACACTTGAATGCAAACTATAAACTAGGCATGGTTCGTGGTGTTTAAGATGCAATGGTGAACAAGATCAGATCTCTTTGACAACTCTCATTTTGGTTAAATGTTTATAACTTAAGCGGCGGGGTTTAGCTTCTTTTTTTATTTTTTTTTAAATAATTGCACAATTACTAAGAGGTCCCTATTCCCAAACAATACAATGTAACAACTATTTGCATAGCATTCACATGAGTGATCTAGAAATGATATAAAGTATATGGGAGGGTGTGGATTATATGTAAATACTGTGCCATTCTGCATAGAGGACTTGAGCATGAGGAGTTTGGTATCCAGGGAGGTCCTGGAACCAACCCCCTACAATACCAAGGATCAACTGTAGTTCCTTTTCCCTGGCACGACCTTGCATTCTACAAAACATTTACTGAACAGCTTCTATCTCTGGACACTCATTTGTCCCCAAGAATGTACATGTCTATTATTACATAGGAGACTAAGGGTTGTGTCTGTCCTTGGGAAATGTTAAGGGAATTGAAGTGCACTTGAACCTTTTCATTGGTATAGCACTAGACAGTTGACGAAGCACTGCTATGTTTCTTGTCTCGTTTGATGCTCTGAGATAAATGTAGGCAGATGGTGGTATCTCCTAGCTGAAGTAGATGAAGTTATTTGCTGTTCAAGGTCACACTGTATGCAGGTGGCAGAGCAAGGTCGAAATCTTCAAGACTCCTGGCTCTTCTCCATTGTCAGCTTGGAAATAACAAGGTTGACTTCGTGTCATAAGTTTGGGGTGTTGTACAAAAGCTTCATCTGAAGCAAAGTGCTTATTCAGCCTGGATTTGCCATCTTGACAGCTTAGGGTCATGATTAGTGAAGAACTACACTCCCTTTCTCTGTAACTTTTGTGGAATTTTTTGGAAGTGGAAGCCACGTTAGCAATTTTCTTATTCATTTTACAGAGTTGAGTGGTATCCAGATTGGTTAATGGCATTTGCTTAGTGATGTTCCATAGTTGCCTCCTTGGAAACCTTCATCTCCTTTAATCTCATAAATTCTTTTTTTTTTTTTGAGATTTTATTTATTTTTAGGGAGGGAGAGAGAAATATCAATGTGTGGTTGCATCTCACATGGCCCCCACTGGGGACCTGGCCTGTGACCGAGGCATGTGCCCTGACTGGGGATTGCACCAGCGACCCTTGGGTTTGCAGTTCCCACTGATTCCACTGAGCTACACCAGCCAGGCCTCATAAATCTTTTTAGATTGTGTAGTATGTATGTGTAAAGGACACTGTGGTAGTGTATGAGCACAGGTTACATGTGACAGTCTGCTCTTGAATTTGGGATTTGTCATCTTTTTTTGTCACACGTTGAATCTTCTCAGATCAATTGCATTGACTTCATTGAGTGATCAGTATTCCCACATATTGGTCACTCAGTCAACATGACTGTATAAATAAGGTTATAAAATTCCCAAGGTGTATTTTCATTATACTTCTTGATATTAAATGTTTTTGATCCAGGTTAATCTTTGAGACTAAAATGCTTTAAAATTGGGTATGGTATATGTATGCCCATGAAAGCCTTTCATTTGCATGACACTTTTCAAAATTATATGAAGGATCTTGTTCATTTTTATTAGAAAGATGATGATGTCCACTGGTAGTTTTTGTACAGTGCTAAACCTTAGCAGTTAAAAATAGTTTCATTGCTTACCATTTATGCTGTTTACATATTACCTATTTTCAAATCCCATCCTCGACCATGTGTTACTCTGTAAGTAATATACCCAGAGTCAGAAGACCAAGACTAAAACTTACAAAATACAAACACAGAGTGATACCAAAGTAAAACAGTATTTCTAAGTAATGTCATTTAAATATATATATTTAAACAGTTGTTTTTTTCAAGGTTTTTTTTATTTATTTTTAGAGAGAGGGGAAGGGAGTGAGAGAAACATCAATGTGTGCCTCCCACACACACCCCCACTGGGGTCCTGGCCCACAACCCAGGCATGTGCCCTTACTGGGATCGAACCAGCAACCCTCTGGTTCACAGGACGGCACTCAGTCCACTGAGCCACACCAGCCCGGGCTATATAAACAGTATTAAGGTATAATTCACATACCATATGTGTATTGCTTGAGATAGAATACCCTACTACTTGGCATTAGCTCAAAACATCCTAGAATTCTCGTCATGATGGTGAGGGAAAGAAGGAACTTTAGGGTTTGGTGGGTGGGGGGGTGTTTTACCGAGTGCTTATTTGTAATTAACTACATGTGTATACATTTATAAGTACACACACTAAAGTCAGTTTCTTGGGTGGTCCTAATGGTAGGGAAATGCCCACAGCAAGACATTATTCTTGAATTTTTATAGCTCCTCTCTTACAGAGAAGCTCCAAAAAACTTTGTGTAATGGCTAGCATGGTGTGTATTTCGTGCTTTTTAATATATATTTAATGTAAATTATCAAATTGAGTGTTTGAAGACGTGAAGAAAGGGCAATAGGCATTTTCCTCAGATTGTGTCAAGATGAAGAAATTGGGCAGAGAAGAGGGGTTCGTATATAAGTGAACATAGGTTGAGGTGGTAGAGCTTATTCGTCTTAATCTTTATGCTCTACTATGTTAAACTACAGTGCAGTAAAGGTGAAGCCTCTCAACATGACAATATTGCATTGTATGAAACCTCTTTTCATGTCAGGACTCTAGGCAGCAGTATAATTGTCGTAGTTCTAATTTTGGAGGATTTGGCAGGATTTACTTCCTAAAAGAAACACCTTATCCATTAGCAGTCGTTTATTCTCACTCCTGTCCTCAACATTAATCTGCAATTTGTGTTTCTTTAAAGATCTTATTTAGTTATTTTTAGAGAGAGGAGAGAAACCTCAATGTGAGAGATATTCATCAATTGGTTGCTTCTCACATGCCCTCAATGGAGGACGAAGCCAGCAACCTAGGGAAGTGCCCTGACTAGGAATTGAACTGGCAACCTTTTGGTTCCCAGGCAGCAGGCTGATGCTGGATCCACTGAGCCATACCAGCCAAGGCTACAATTTCTTTGCTTTTACCTGATCTGAACATTTTATATGAATGAAATCATATAATATGTGGACTTTAATTGTTAGTTTCTTTCACTTGGCATGTTTTCAGGGTTCATCTGTATTGTAGGAGGTATGGGAACTCAATCTTTAATTGCCAAATTTATCTATTCATCAGGACATTTGACAGACATTTGGGTTGTTTCCATGTTTTTGCCTATTATGAATATTGCTGCTATGATATTATACCAATTTTTTTGACACTTTCTGACTTTCTTAACCTGTAGTTACTAAAACAGAAGAGTTGATAACCCTGTCAAATAAGTGGGACTTGGTCTGTCAAGATCTAAAATTAAGAAATTTAATTTTTGACAAAGCCTCATCTGAATGTTAAGAGCTACATGAATTCCCTTTCCTAAATAAGAGACAGTAGTTTTAAGAAAGTGGCAGGAGTAGGGCAGCATTGTACATCAGTAAGCTTTACTGCTTATAGTACTTTAAGATGTCCTCTTTTGATATATAGAACTAGCAGTCAATCTAAAGATTTTTTTCACTTCAATATCTACCAATTTGTGCTTTTATTACCAGTCTAATGAAGTAATAACAGGAAAACATTCTGAGAAAAGTAAAACATTTTTTTTTTCATATTGCAACCTGATAATCCAATGTCTGGAGGCGTTTTTGGTTGTCACAGTGGGGTAGGGACTTTCCTACTGGCCTTTAATGAGTAAGAGGCTAGAGATGCTGGTAACCATCCTAAAATGCACAGGACAGCCCCCTCAACAGAATTACCCAGCTTACAATGTCAGTGGTGTAGACATTGAGAAACTGACAGAGTTAGGTTGACTGATTATTTTTATATCGTTATAACCCCTGTTTATTAAGAAGGGTTAGCTACAAATGTATTGTCTCTTGTTTAAGGACTTGCAGACTTAGTTTTGGAAAATGCTGTCTTTTTAAGATATTTTAATTAACCTATATGAGTTTATGAAGAACTTCACAAGTAGAGTTTTGGTCCTGTATATCCATGGGTTTCACGTTGGCAAATGTTACCAGTCGCTGACCGAAAAAATATTAGGGGGAAAAGGTCGCGTTTGCTGGTGTGTACTATGTAGTTATGTGTGCAATGGTTGCATCTGTACTGACAGTGTACAGACTTTTTTTTAGAAAGAGGGAGAGAGATATCAGTGTAAGAAAGAAACATACAGGGTCCAGCACAAATAACACCATTTTTTTATTACAGAATCATAAGTATGTAATTCTGTAACATAACAATATAACACTCAAGCACACCATATGACATTTTAAGTGAAATGTTCAAATCAAAACTATAAATGACCATACCCACATTATTACCCTACCAACCACACTCAAGTAGGTGTTACTTCTGCCAGACCCTGTAGATCAGTTGCCTGCCTCATGCCCCCAACTGGGACCAGGGACACAACCCAGGCATATGCCCTGATTGGGAATTGAACCAGTGGCAAAGCCCAGCCCACTGAGCCACACTAGTAGGGCTATACAGACTTTTTTCCTTGTCATTATTCCCTAATACAGTTAAACTACTTACATTGTTTGAGGTATTATAAGTAACTTAAAGATGATTTAAAGTATATAGGAGGGTGATTTAAAATACTATGACATTTAACCTGTGGGACTTGAGCACCTGAGGATTTTGGTATTCGTCAAGGGTGGGGCTAGAACCAGTCACCCGTGGATATGGAGAGAACAAGCACTGTACCCAGTGCTTGTTCAGTAAATTACAATTGTAATGAGGCAGCAGGTAGTTAGAGGATTTAATAAAATTTCTGAGACCTGTGTTTTCCCTCTAGTCCATGTGGGTAAATTGGGGCATGTTTTGTTTGCCTTGTGAGGTGTTTGGTTTAACTTTTTAACTAGTTAAACTAAAGAAAACTGAGTTGCTCTGGCTGGTGTGGCTCGCTGGATTGAGTGCTGGCATGTGAACCAAAGGGTTGCCAGTTGGATTACCAGTCAGAGCACATGCCCGGTTTGCAAGCCAGGTCCCCAGTAGGGGGCATGTGAGTAGCAGCCACACATTGATGTTCCCTCTCTCTTTCCCTTCCCCTCTCTCTAAAAATGAATTTTAAATCTTTTAAAAATTAAAAAAGGAAAGAAAGAAAACTAAGAGTTGGACCAGTTCAGTAATTATGGCAAGGGATTGGTAAACCTGGAGTATTAAACAGTGTTTTACTTACAGAGGACAGAACACTGTTGAAATCCTAAACATATTGTGGGCCTACATATTGGAGGAACAAAGGGCATAGAGAATTTAGATAACATTTTTCAGTTTTGGGAATAAAATAGTGAAGCAAACATTGGTACCCATTTTCAATTTATTGATTATACTTTTTAAAGGCTAGATCCTTTAAACCTGCTATTTATACAGTGTATTGTGACTAAGTCAGTGCCGCTAGATTTAAAGAAACCTAAGTTAGAGATCTTGTGGAAGAGTTTTAGCCTGTCTTTAAATGAAATCTGTTGTCATCTGACATGGATTTTTAGTCGCGGTATTTAGTTTATTATTTTTGAAATTTCAAATAACATTAAAGGAGAGCATGAGACTTGTTCATCAAGAGTAAACAGGTAAAAGTTGAGACACCCTGATTGAGAACATTGGTTTAAGCCAGTATCAGACTTAAGGGCAAGTTAATTTTATATTCCGTTGTTTTGGAGATATATATATAACAGGGGAAAGGGATACCTTAATCAAATTCTTATTAATCTTATGTTGAAGTTGACCTCATTGTACGGATTAGCCACTAGTTCTATTTTGATTGCCCCAGTGACCAGACAGGTTAATAATTAGGTATAGCTGATATTAGGTTAAGTCTTGTGACAGTAAGGCTCTCTAGCTAGCCTTTTACTAGTCCAAGACACTATTTATGATTTACATGATATGAAGAAGACTAAAATAAACGTATATACTATAAGCATTTTTCCTCAGGTTTTTTTGTTTTGTTTTCTTCTAAAGATTTTATTTCTTTATTTTTAGGGACAGTAGAAGGGAGAAAGAGGTAGAGAAACATTGATGGGTTGCCTCAAGTTATTACTGTGTCCAGAAGATCATTTATAACATTCATAGTAAAGAAGTCTTTTTTTATGATTTTATTTATTTTATTTCTAGAGAGCGGGGAAGGGAGGGAAAGAAACATCAACATGTGGTTACCTCGTGCGCTCCCCACTGGGGACCTGGTCTGCAACCAGGCATGCTCCCGGACTAGAAATCCAACTGGTGACCCTTTGGTTTTGCATGCAGGCATTCGATTTGTTGAGCTACACCAGCCAGGATTAAAGAGGTCTTTATTTCCTGTAAATTGTGCTTTAAAAGAAAGGCAGGTACCAAGTGAGAGAGCGCCCTTTTTAGTTAAACAAATGGTGTGTCAAGTTACAGATTCTTGGTTTTCTTAGATTGCAAATTAGATGAGAATTGGAACCAGGAGAGGAACTCATGACTCAAAGCCATGAAACTGATTTTTATTACAACAAAGCTTTTTACTTTTTTTTTTTTTTACCATGTAGTGGCTGCTCTCAGGGGCCAGTTCTAAAACTTCAGTTAGTCCTTTCAGCTCTTCTGCATTAGCTGTTGATTGGTGCCATCTCAGAAGTTCTGAGGACTAGATAAAGAGCCAAGGTCAGTCCACAAAATGGAGTCAGTTGGAGATTTTGAAGATTTCATAACCTTGGAAAACATTTAAATGTGTTGGTTTTTAGGGATTTCTCATTCAATCCCTTTAGCACTGTATTTCATCTTCATATATGATGTTAAGGTGGGGAAGGAGATAATTTTTCTACAGGGCAGAGAGCTCCAGCTATGTATATGAATCTTATCATTTGAGCACTTTCAAATGACAGTACATTTTACCACGATTGTTATAACCTGTCATAAAACTAATAACAAGCTTCTTAAAAGCTGGGAGTCTAGGCCAAGAGCCCTAGACTTGGCATCCAAAACCCTGGGTTTAATTCTACCTCTGCCATCTAATAGTTCTGTAACTTTAGAATAGTCATTTAATTTCTCTGAGTCTTAGTTTTCTTTTCTGTAAGTTTTGATAGCAACGATTCCTGTCTCACATGGTTATTATACAAGTGTCGATCTTCAGAAGTGTCATACAGAATACGTTCTTAGGAGTAGGGATTTTGTTTCATTTCTTTGAATACCAGGAGCAACTAATGTAACCTGTCTTAAATGCAGTTAGTTGCTAAATTAAAAATCTCAAATGAAGTATGAGTGAATATTGTAGGAAATAAAAGGTCACCCCACCCCTGCTTTTCGCCACAAAAAGCACACTTGAAAAAGTCTTCTAGACATTTTTCATAAATAAGGATAAATGTG
The DNA here is from genome assembly GCF_021234435.1 of Artibeus jamaicensis. Lineage (NCBI taxonomy): Eukaryota > Metazoa > Chordata > Mammalia > Chiroptera > Phyllostomidae > Artibeus > Artibeus jamaicensis. The sequence continues at coordinate 51,420,588 of NW_026521486.1, forward strand.
CGTTTAAACAAAAGGGATTTCCGTAATATGTATTCTGAAACTTAATTTTTTTTACTTCTCGATGGACTTCCTGTGCCAGTATATTTTACTTTCTCCTTATTTTATGTGCATAGTATTCCTTCATAAATGTGCCATAGTCCAAGCCTTTGATGAACCTTTATGTTGCTTTCTTTATAAATATATTTAGCAATAGTATAATATACAACCCTGTAAATACTCTAGTATTGATGTATAATCTTTCTTGCCTTTTTAAACAGCAAAAAAGAAGAATAAGAAGGGGAAGACTATCTCCCTAACAGACTTTCTGGCTGAGGATGGAGGGACTGGCGGAGGAAGCACCTATGTCCCCAAACCAGTCAGCTGGGCTGATGAAACAGATGACTTGGAAGGAGATGGTAATTTTTCTTTTACATCATGCTGGGAATTTTCATTATCTTTTAGACAAAAATCGACTCCATAATAGTGGCTCACTCATTTTGTTGAAGCTGAAATCTTATGTTTATGTATTTTAAGGAATTTTAGGTTTAGGCTTTAAGAGTTTGTGATAGAGACTAAAGTGGAGATTTAAGAGAGCTAGTTTGACTCTTAATAGATTTCTCTGAAGGTACTGTCCTTTTTAAAGTCTCATTCTTCATTTGAAAAGTAAGGACAGGATTATTTCTTTTTGCGTCTAAAGTTTATTATGTCCTCACAAAGTGATGTCACGATGTAATCTATGTTTATACTCAGAGTCGAGGAATAATTCATTCCAAGAGCTGTTACTGTGAAGTCATGGTGTCCCTGAGTAAATAAAAGCAATTTGAGGAAAGGGAATAGGACAAGTGATTACAGTTGAAAAATACAGAAGAGTCATCCGGGTTATCATTTGGACAAGTTCTATACTTTCAAGGAGTAGGCAAGAACTGTATATAATCATTGGATATGACATAAATGAGATTGCCCATCATTTTTCTCTGAAAGCTTTCATTGTGGACTGAAGAATGCTTTTTCTTCCATAACCTATTTTCATAATGAAGTTCACACAGATTGTACTTTCCATAAGTGTTGATACCTGATGTGCAAATTCATGAGCAGAACAATAGGGATGGAATTTATCTTTTTTTTAAATAAAGGGATAAACTGAAGAAAACACTTTCTACAGCTGAAAGGTAAGAATGAGAGCTATTCATAGTGATTAAATACATTTGGAGTGAGGGGGACCCAAGTTGGAATCCTAGCTATACCAGGATTACTGTGTACTGCTCTACTATCTGTAACCTTGGGCAAGTTACTGACCTTCCTGAAATCTGAGTATCCTCTGTAGAGTAGGGAACAGCCTCACAGGATCGTTAAAAAGATAGGGTGGGGTATATTCTCTCTCCTCTCCTCCCCTCTCCTCTCCCCCCCCTCTCCCCCTCCCTCCTCCCTCTCCCCCCTTCTTTTTTTCTTTTCTTTTTTTCTTTATAAAGAATAAGTTGCCATGATTTTGTTAAGAAAAGCCTGGGCCCTGAAAGATTCTCAAATACCGAGAGACAAAGAGACTAAGACTTTTTGCATGCTGTTCTAACATCACCTGTTTCCTTCCTGGCATGGGATATTTAATACTTGGCACCTAGCATGGGTACTCATATTCTACAACAGCATTGGGGGAAGTTTCCTCTAATTTATGTCCACTTTTCTATCCTAGTTTCAACCACTTGGCACAGTAATGATGATGATATGTATAGGGCACCTCCAATTGACCGTTCCATCCTACCCACTGCTCCACGGGCTGCTCGGGAACCCAATATTGACAGGAGCCGTCTTCCCAAATCGCCACCCTACACAGCTTTTCTAGGGAACCTGCCCTATGATGTGACAGAAGACTCCATTAAGGAATTCTTTAGAGGATTAAATGTAAGTCTAAAGGTTTTTAAGCAATTAACTAGATATGGAAGATAGTGATTGGTAGTGACTGTCTCTGATTTTCTATGCTGAGAAAGATTCTAAGTTTGTGTCTAGGCTTGGAAGAAACAGATACATAGTTACATGGTGTTTTAGGCTCTTTGGCTGAGAAAGTTATCATCCAATACCAATTGGACAATCTTAGCAAAATTAACAGTATCTTATTGATACAGGGTCTCTCAAACCTGTACCCCTTCTCGTAAAGAAACTTAAAAGTTATTTACCCAGTTGAATGTTAAAAGCTAGAAAGAAAAACTTCTCTGAACTTAGCCATTCTGTTAATGACATTGAGGTTAATTTGTCAAAATTACTGCTGTGGCTGGTGTGGCTCAGTGGTTTGAGCACCGGCCTGCAAACCAAAGGAAGGATGGTTCAATTCCCAGTCAGGGCACATGCCTGGGTTGCGGGCCAGTCCCTAGTATGGGGTGTGCAAGAGGCAACCACACATTGATGTTTCTCTTCTTCTCTTTCTCCCTCCCTTCCCCATATCTCTCAAATAAATAAATAAAATCTTTTAAAAAAATACTTAGCACATAACCCTGCCTAGTGTGCCTCAGTATATTGAGTGCTTCCCTAGGAACCACAGGGTTGTGAGGTCAGTTCCACAGTCAGGACACGTGCCTGGGTTGTGGGCCCAGTCCCCAGTAGGGGGCGGTTGAGAGGCACCCACACATTGATGTTTCTCTTCCTCTTTCTCCCTCCATTCCCCTCTCTAATAAATACTTGGAAAAATATTTAGCACTTTAAAAAATAAAAGCTTGAGTAACAGTTTTCTGTTAGGTTTCTCTCCAGTGTTTGCCAATGAGAAGACATTAAAAGTGTGTTTCTTCTAAGAATCTGCCCCCTCCACTGTTTTTTGATTCCCCTCGTAGGTGCTGTTCTCTGCAGTGAGCTGCCATTAACTTCTGTAGTTGGTTATTCTGACGAGATTGTTTTTTACTGCCACCTACAAATTTTCCTCCCTGTTTAATTATGTAGATCAACTAGAAGGTTGGCCTGTTTTTTATTTCCCTCTTGTGGCCTCTTTTATAGAATGTTATAAAAGTCTGGTCTGTTCAGGCTTTTCACCTTTATGTTCTAGAACACAGCGGTCTTCAGCTACTTCCCCCTTTTGTATTTTGTTTCTTATTCTACTGTCTCATGAATTGAATTAAACTAGAATTTAAAAGAGATTATCTCTTATCTAAGGAGCCAAAATAAAGTGTCAGATCAGTGGTTCAGAAGGTAAACTTGAATATAATAAGTCAAAAGGGTAAGGAAAACAGATGTGGATGATGAGAAAGATGGCAGGATAATAGTCAAAAGTGTTTGAAAATGATCTTATAATTGTACATAGAGCTGTTGTAAATAATTAGTTAATAAAAATTAGTGCCAGGGAATGTTTCATGAAACTTTACAGAGAAGAATCCTGCATTTACAATTAGAAAACACAAATTAGTCTCAAATTAAAAGCAGATTAGTATGAATTTTTTTCCTGTGCTTCAAAAAGTAAAAATTCAGTGGTTTGTCATCTCAGAATTCAGCAGAGGGGGTGTAGGGGTGCGAGGGTTTACAGTCCAGTGTTTGATTCGACCAAACTTTTTTTAAGGGGTAAATTCATATTCAAATTAAAAGGGTTTGATAGAGCATTCCGTGAAGTCTGTCCTCTGTTTCTTTGCACCAAGTTTCTGGCTGGACACAGCCAGGTTCTTGTGTATTCAGAGAAATTTATTGTGTATGCAATGATCAAAAAAGGGAGAAGAAGGACCATCGATTTGAGAAATATTTTTTTGTTTCTTTACTCCTTCAGATCAGTGCAGTGCGTTTACCACGTGAACCCAGCAATCCAGAAAGGTTGAAAGGTTTTGGGTATGCTGAGTTTGAGGACCTGGATTCCTTGTTCAATGCCCTGAGCCTCAATGAAGAGGTAAAGAAAATAAGGTGGGGAGTTTGAGGGGTGGGAGCTAACAAATCTGGTGTTTACCAAACTGATGTGTTTTAAGTTGGGTCAGTAGCTGTTTCAAAGGTTACCAGAATATCTACAAAGAAAAGCCTGGGTTATTTAACAGTATAAGATTTAAAAATCACACCTCACTTCAGCAAGCTCAACAGGCCACAATAATTTAGGGAGGTACTTAGAAGGAAAATTGTGGAAGAAATCCACCCACACTAAGTCTTTTCATAGAATCTCACATTTGTTCACTCACAGCTTTGCCTCAGCTCTCGTGGGTTTGCTTTTTCAAAATGATCTGACCAGATCAAGCCAAATAGAAAGATTGTGTTAATCAGGTTAGTATTAAGAGGCATTTTCTCATTTCAGTGAAGTAATGGTATATTTGGCTTTAAGAGGGTTTGGAAACATTTCTCACTCAGATGTTGGTTGTAATAAATACATCCTCCTAGAAATCTTACAGAAGAATGACAGTAAACGTTCAGTCCTTCTGCTTTTTAACATTGCCTGTACATGTTTTTCTGTCCAGACAGATTTAGAGGTCCCATAGGAAGAAGAGATTCAGCTGTTAATACGTGAGGAAAAGTAGAGATTAAATCTAATAGTAATATAGTTATTATATGATTGGTGCTGTGTAATGATGCTCAGGCTGGCCCAAAGGTAAAGCATTTATTTACCTTTGAGTGGTACAAGTTTCTAATCTAGGAACTGCTTTTTTACCTCTAGTAACTTTAGAAATCAAACTAATTATATCTGGAAAGGAAAAGGGGGGCATTTTTTCCCTTTTAATTCCAGAAACCCTTCACTATTTGTTGAGGTGGCGATTTCCAGTGCCATTTCTGCCATAATTTCTATAGTCCAGATCTGCCACTTGAACTGATGAAATTCAATACCTTTTGAAATATTTTTTCTATCTTATAATTGAGTACCAGTTGATAATCTGAAATAAATATTAGTTCGAAATAAAAATTCACATATTTAGCTAAATCTGTGAAAAGCTGAAGTTGTTCCAAAGTGTTTCTTCTTGGATAGTGTTTAGATTTTATTAACATTACTAATTTTTTAATTCTCAGGCTAGATTTAAGGAAAAAATAGCATATAGCCCTGATCGGGTAATTCGGTTGGTCAGAAAGTTGTCCTGATATGCCAAGGTTGCAGGTTTAATACCAGGTCGGGAAACGTGCAAAAGTCAACCAATGAATGCATGAACCAGTAGAAGAGCAAATCGGTGTTTCTCATTCCCTCTCCTATCCTCTCTTTCTAAAATCAATAAATAAATATTATTATTGTTATTATTATTATTTTAAAGAATAGCATACAGTTATTATCTGAAGTTTGCTGAAGTGACTATTAAAATGTTATGGTCCAGATTTAGGAATTGCTATGTATTTAAAGATTTTATTATAATGGTATTTAATATAATTCTGGGTGTTTTTAACTAAATTCACTGTTATCCTTCTTCAGCTATAGATTCTACTATGAAATGAGGAAAAATCAGCAGTAGAATTAATTGGGTTCAAAATATATATACATAATTATGGGAGAAAGGGAAATCAGAGGGTATCCTGCAGGAACTGGTTTACCCAAAGGTAATATTGAATGAAAGAACTTGAAATTATACAGAGACCATGCTTTAAGCATCTTTGTGGTACATAGTAAGGGCTTTATAAATGCTTGAATGAATAGTTACTCTAGACCCAGATGTGTCTTTTATTTAGCTAGTTGTCTGGGAATTGTTTTTAATTTATCACACTTGATATTATTAAATTGCTTTTGATAGTTAAAAAGTTAATTATCCTATGAAATTCAGCTTCCTAAAAATAGTAAGTTAATTGACCTGACATCATTTAAGCCCAATTTAACTTTGGTAATTCTAAGGGATTATTTCCATTTTCAAGTCTTTATAAAGGATTCTTTAGCCAACAAATTGGAGTGTTGGCTAGATTACAGTGTTTTTCCCTTACCTTCCTTCCCCCAGTGCTTCTGCTATGCCCATACGTTCAAGGTCACTCACGAGATTTGTGCATAATGGGGCAAAAGGTTGGTTAATATGGTTCTATGCTCTCAGTCTCTAGGTAACAGGAGAATTCGAGTAGACGTTGCTGATCAAGCCCAGGATAAAGGTGAGAAAGCTGATGGTTCTCCTGTTTTGTTACTGTCCTAGGATGACAAAGCCAGAGGTACCCTTTCCCAGCAAATGTTAACAGAGGTAGATAGTGCTAGCTCTACCTTAATCTAGAGTTGTTTTTCTTAACTAAGGATGACTTTGCTCCTAGGGAACATCTGTTAATGTTTGGAGGCATTTTGGGTTGTCGCAACTGTGGGGAGTGCTACTAACATATAGTAGAATCCAGGGACTGGTCCTATAATGCATAGGACAGCCCCCTACATCCAAGAGTTACCTAGTCAGAATGTTACTAGTGTTGAGATTAAAAAATCCTGATTGACGTAGGTGAGTGTTAAGTGTATAATAAATAGATTAGATACTCAACAGCACATTAGACCCAAATGGGGCCTGCTTTATGTATATATCAGGCCTCCTGTACAGAAGTTGAAGCAGATAAGCATTAAGCCAATAGGAGTAAATTTGAGGAAATGCATCACTCAGCTGAGTTGGAGAATCTGGGGTAACTTCATGACTGTGGTATGAACAAATACGGTGAATTGAGGGGAGTTTTCTATGCACATAAAAAATATTGAACGAATGGTTTTATGAGCTCACTTGTGGGTGTTTTGTTTTGTATGTCTGTAGACAGGGATGATCGTTCATTTGGCCGAGACAGAAATCGGGATTCTGACAAAACAGACACAGACTGGAGGGCCCGTCCTGCCACAGACAGCTTTGATGACTACCCACCTAGAAGAGGTGATGACAGCTTTGGAGACAGTAAGTTCATTTTTGTGTTTTGTTTTTTCCTCTCATTTTGGACACAGTTATTTAGAAAGAAACCCAACAGATTCTACAAAGTAAAGTACTTGCATTCACAAGAGTTCGGCAAGATTGATGGGTTAAGAGTGGATATAGTCAGTCTTCAATTAATATTGTCGATAGGTTCTGCAACTTTAATTAAACCAGTTTTACCATAGGCTAATTGATAGAAACAAGAGTTAAGTTCCTATGTTGATGGAGAACCTGCTGTACAAAAATTGGTTGCATTACTCGCAGCAAACAGTCAAAATGTAATTTTAATGATACCTTTTAATATAACAAAATTAATTTACTTCAAAAATACTAAATGTCTGCTATGTACCTGATACTGTTCTAAGTTCAGGATACACCACTGAACAAAACAGACAAAAATCCTGTCCTCACTAGATGTTGTTTATAATGAAGAAGATAAACAGTCTGCAAATAAAAATTTAATGTAGAGAAGGGGAATAAAGAATGTCTTGGGATGGGAGCTGGGGTAAATTGCAGCTTCTACATATACCACCTAAATTCAACAAAAGCTTTGTAAAACAGTGCAGAAATGTATGCAACTTTATTAAAAAACATGAAAAAATACTCAACACTTTGTTTTGTTTTTTGTTGTTTGTGGGGTTTTTTTAGGATTTTATTTGTTTATTTTTAGAGAGGGGAAGGGAGGGAGAAAGACAGGGAAACATCAAGGTGTGGTTGCTTCTCGTACATCCCCCTACCAGGGACTTGGCCCATAACTCAAGCATTTGCCCTGACTGGGAATCGAACCAGTGACCCTTTGGTTCGCAGACCGGTGCTCAATCGACTGAGCTACACCAGCTAGGGTAACACTTTGTATTTTCAAAATGTAAACAACCTGTTTAGTGAAGAAATGACTAAGTGGTTTGTTTATATAATGGACTACTTTATAGAATGACATACATTTTACAATGGGGATAAAATTCAAAACCTGTTGCGGGAGCAAAAAATACATTTTTTAAAATATCATATAGTATCAATACATAAGTTGGAAAATTGTATACATGGTAATGTAAGCACCCTTATGATTATGGATAGAGGGTGAATGGACTCCTTTACCTACATCTATAGTACTCTGCTTTTAATTTTTTTATTTTTATTTATTTTTAAATATATTAATTATGCCCTTACAGTTATCCAATTTCCCCCCATTCCCCTCCACCCTGCACACCCCACTTTTCCACCATTCCCCCCCTTTAGTTTATGTCCATGTGTTACAAGTTCTTTAGATTCTATATTTCCCATACTACTGTTACCCTCCCCGCTGTCTATTTTCTACCTACCATCTATGCTACTTATTTTCTGTACCTTCTCACCTCTTCTCCTCCCACTCCCCTGTTGCTAACCCTCCATGTGATCTTCATTTCTGTGGTTCTGCTCCTGATCTAGCTGTCCTTAGTTTGCTTTTGTTTTAGGTGTGGTTGTTAATAACTGAGTTTGCTGTCCTTTCACTGTTCATATTTTTTATCTTCTTTTTCTTAGATAAGTCCCTCTAACATTTCATATAATAAGGGCTTGGTGATGATGAACTCCTTGAATTTGAGCTTATCTGAGAAGCACTTTATCTGCCCTTCCATTCTAAATAAAAGCTTTGCTGAACAGAGCAATCTTGGATGTAGGTCCTTGCCTTTTGTTACTTGGAATACTTCTTTCCATCCCCTTCTTGCCTGTAAGGTCTCTTTTGAGAAATCCACTGACAATCAGATGGGAACTCCTTTGTAGGTGACTGTCCCCTTAGCTCTTGCTGCTTCTAGGATTCTCTTCTTCATTTTCATCTTGGCTAATATAATTATGATGTGCCTTGGTGTGTTCCTCCTTGGGTCCAACTTCTTTGGGACTCTCTGAGCTTCCTGGAAGTCTATTTCCTTTGCCAGATTGGGGAATTTCTCTTTTATTTGTTCAAATAAGTTTTCCACTTGTTGCTCTTCCTCTTCCCCTCTAGTACCCCTATAATTCGGATGTTGAAGCGTTTAAAGATGTCCTGGAGGTTCCTTAGCCTCTCCTCTTTTTTTTTTTTTTTTGAATTCTTGTTTCTTCATTCTGTTCTGGTTGAATGTTTCTTTCTTCCTTCTAGTTCACTCCATTGATTTGAGTCCCACTTTTCTTTTCATCACTATTGGTTTCCTGTGCATTTCCTTTCATTTCAATTAGTTTAGCCTTCATTTGTTCCTCTAATTTTTGACTAAAATCAACCAGTTCTGTAAGCATCCTGATCACCAGTGCATCTGATAAGTTGGCTATCTCTTGATCGCTTAGAATTATTGGCTCTGGGGCTTTGAGTTGTTCTTGAGCCATAATGTTTTGGTCTGGTCCCGCCTTTACATATGAATGGTGGAGCCTTAGGTGTTCACCAGGGTGGGGCGACCCAGTCACTGGGTTGTGATGCTGTATGTGGAGGCAGGGTCAGAGAGGGGCAATGGCGGTTCCCTCTGCTGCTTCCCACAAGCCGCTGGGGCCAGTGCTGTCTCATTCCTTGCTTCTTCGCCTGGTTTATCTGTGTGCGCACAAATATATGACCATGTCAGACTGCTGCCTTGCACCCTCACTGGGTCTGCCCATTGCTACCTCATGCCTGGGATCTGCCAAACGCCACCTGCGCGCCTGGGTTGGTCTGGCCGATTTTTCCTGCGCAACCCTGCTCTGCGCAGCCGCTGGCTCTGCCCCTCTTACCAATCTGGCTGAATGGTTAGTTGTTGTCGGACTTCGGTACAGTTCAGTTTTCTGTTTTGGTTGGGTTTTTGTTACTAAAACTTTGTTGTCTTTAAACTTGGTTGTGCAAGGAGGCACAGTGTTTCCACCTGCGCCTCCATCTTGGCCGGAAGTCTGAAGTTAATTTTTTATCTGACTTTACCATCAAGTCTTTTTGACCCAACAAAGCCGTGGAGCACTACCTCAGGTATTTTATTTAGCATTTATGCATAACGTTCTATTGTTAACAGGAAGAAATGGCTCTTGAAAGAAAAGGCAGACGTGCAAGACAGGGGTCCTGTTTTGAATCAAGAGCCATGGCTGTTATCTCACCTCAAACTTGAATTTAGAGCAAGCAGGATGGATACCAAGAAAATTGAGTGTGCTGTTATCCAGACCTGCCATGTTTGTAAAACTAGGTTATGGCCCCAGAGTCAGCTCTGTCAGTATGTTAGAGGCCCCAGAGTATACTGACAGGTTACAGACTCCTGTCCCAAGTGTTTGGCCCATAAGATACTTTAAGGGGTGGGGTAGGGGGGTATTATAATAATAATACTGTAAAATCTCAGCAAAAAATCATACAGTTCTCTCTCCAGAAATTACAAACATTTCAAAATAAACACATGGCATATTTTTTTGTATGTTTGTTTTTTCAATTCCATTTCTGATTTTCTTCTGTTTGTAATTTTTTCACTAACATTAGTGTATCCTTTAATTTATAAATTTTAAACTACCATGAAATGTCTGTTTACATAGACAAAATGATGTTCTTCACAAAATGAAATCATTGTTTAAAAGGAAGCAGCCATAACATTAGGTCTCTCTTTGGCCTGAATGCATCAGTTATTAAACTCAAAATGTTTTAAGTTTCACCTTGGCCAGTGTGGCTCGGTTGGAGCATCGTCCCATAAACCAGAAGATCATGGGCTCAATTACTGGTCAGGGTACACGCATCTGGGTTCCCAGCTTCTCTCAGGAAATTGTAAGATCTAGCAGGTCAGCTGAAGCCAATGAGCCATAAACCCCTTTTAAAAATGACTTACACTCTCTAGTTGTCACTGGAGCTACTACTTTATACAAATTTCTGGCATTAAGATGCTTCTGTCATTGATATTCATGTAGGTGTGTAATAGTATGTAGTGAACACATTCAGTAATTACATTTCTCGTTGTTTTGAATAGTTACTTTGTATTGGGTTCCCCCTGATTTAATCTAAAAGAAAACATTGCAGTGAACCTTCTAGTACATGTGTCCAGTTACTTGCTCAGAAAAAAATTTAGAAATTGTTGGCCCAGAGGGTATACATAATTTAATACATAGTTCTGAAGCAACTTTCAGAGTGGTTATACTATTTGAAACTCATCAACAGTGTAGGGACTTACTTTCTCCTCTAAGCCTTGCCAATATGGGATGAGTCATTTATTTTAATCTTTGCCCTTGTGGTAGTGGAATATGATGTCCTATTAATTTTAGTTTCTGTTACTTAAGTAATAGATGACCCCTTGTCATATGTCACATATATTTTTCTTAATTTTCTTTGCCTCTCAGATTTGTCATATGTGTATTGTATTGTTTTTCCATGCTAAACATTTTAAGTGGTCTCTGGTTCTTTGGCATCAAGGCTAGAAGATTCCAACTATTTTTTTTTCTGATGTTTTGTACTTACACGTTGTAATATCTCAGTCTTTACTCCTGGGAATTTATTATGGGATATATTTTTTATTTCTCCTAATTTCCTTCTAAACTTTTAGTATATTGAATTACTAGATAAAATTTTTTTAATCAAATAAACACCAAGAATACTTTAATTCAGTAGAAATTATTCCACTTTGGATAAAATGTGGCTTATTTTTACAAAAATGGACACAGCAGTGAATATGAATTCATGAAGTCAAATTGGTCTAATGGGCTGTCATGTTTCTTTACTGTCAAAAGGGAAAAAGAAATGATGTTACCTGTCTCTCTTCCCTCTAGAGTATCGAGATCGTTACGATTCAGACCGGTACCGTGATGGTTATCGGGACAGTTACCGGGATGGCCCACGCCGGGATATGGATCGGTACAGTGGCCGGGACCGTTACGATGACAGAGGCAGCAGAGACTATGATAGAGGTCATTCTGAAATACCATTAAGTTCAATTGCTTTCTTTTAAGAATTTCTTTCTTGCCTTTTCTTCCCTCCAGTGTGATGATCACAGTTTGGGGTGTGTTTATTTACAGGCTATGATTCCAGGGTAGGCAGTGGCAGAAGAGCATTTGGTAGTGGGTACCGTAGGGACGATGACTACAGAGGAGGCGGGGACCGCTATGAGGACAGATACGACAGGCGGGATGATCGGTCCTGGAGTTCCAGAGATGACTACTCTCGGGATGACTATAGGCGTGATGATAGAGGTAACTTTTTCTTTTGTTTGCTTGATGGGGCAGACCACTGAAGAAACTGACTGAAATTTTTCAGTTATGTTCAAACCCCTTAAGTGGGCACAGACAGAATGAACACATTGTACAGGATGTAGCAGAGCATAATGGAAAGAGCACTGGGTACAGATGATGTAATGGAAATAAAGCAAAGTCTGGTTGTAACTTCCCATAGCATATACACTTTTCAGTTAAAATTTATTGAGGAAACAAAGTAGTAAAGGATGAAAAACATTGTCAAACATTTTATGGTGTGATCTCATTTAATAAGCTACACTTAAATTAGGTGGTGGTGGTGGTGGTCCAGTCTTTTTTTTTTTTTTTTTAATCCTCCCCCAAGGATATTTTTACTGATACTATTTGTTTTTTCATTTTTAGAGAGAGGGGAAGGGAGGGAGAAAGAGAGGGAGAGAAAACATCAGTGTGTGGTTGCCTCTCACATGCCCCCTGCTGGGGACCTGGCCCTCAACCCAGGAATGTGCCCTGACTGGGAATCAAACCTGCAACCCTTTGCCCACAGTGCAGACTTCAGTCCACTGAACCACACCAGCCAGGGCCCAATCTTTCTAATGAAGGCAGTAATGCAGTCTCGTAGCCAGAAATTGGCAGTATGGGGTTAAAATCCAAGTGTTGCTAATTTAAAGCCATTATTAATTATTATAGTAATTGACATTTATTTATTAATGCTGAGGAGTTAATGTACCTATTCTAAAATTATGTTTCTAATGTTACATTTATTAAACTGATAAGAACACATACTACACTTGATCTTAGGCAAAAGGCCAAGAAGCAGTAATGTTACAACATATATATAAAACTTTGTTTTATAAATCTGACCTCTCAAAAAGTATTACTAAGTGGCCACTATTTGTATTCTGTCTTTACTGATATAATCAGAAAAGTAAGGTATCTGGCCAAGAATTTTTCTCTTTATTTTAGAAGCAGTCCTAGCCTTTTAACACCCCTTTGTCAGCCCTGACTTGGTGCCAAGTGCCATATACTCATTGCCTGCAACCCCTCAAGTAAAGAAGGCATGCATAGACAATTAATAAAACATGACGGGGTGACAAAAGTCATCAGAGCCATATTGAAATTCCACTTGAGTGAAGTTTTTCCTCCTCCCTCAAACAAAAACACAAAATGAAAATAACATTTTCAGTCTTTTCTGCAAAACTTTTTAAAAATATATTTTATTCTGGCTGGTGTAGCTCAGTGGATTGAGCGCGGGCCTGCGAACCAGACAATCGCGGTTCGATTCCCAGTCAGGGCACATATCTGGGTTGCAGGCCGGTTCCCTGCAGGCCAGTTCCCAGCAGGGGATGCATGAAAGGCAACCATACATTGATGTTTCTCTCCCTCTCTCCTTCCCTTCCCCTCTAAAGATAAAGAAATAAAATCTTTTAAAAAAATAAACAAAAAATGGATCTGCCTTTAAAAAAATAAAAATATAAAAATATATTTTATTAATTATGCCATTACAGTTGTTCTATTTCCCCCCTTCATTCCCCTCCACCCTGCACACCTCCTCCCCCACCATTCTCCCCCTTTAGTTTATGACCACGTGTCTCAAGTTCTTTAGATTCTATATTTCCCATACTATTCTTGCCCTCCCCCCTATCTATTTTCTACCTACCATCTATGCTACTTATTTTCTGTACCTTCTCCCCCCCCTTCTCCCACTCCCCTGTTGCTAACCCTCCATGTGATCTTCATTTCTGTGGTTCTGCTCCTGATCTAGCTGTCCTCTTAGTTTGCTTTTGTTTTAGGTGTGGTTGTTACTAACTGTGAGTTTGCTGTCCTTTCACTGTTCATCTTTTTTATCTTCTTTTTCTTAGGTAAGTCCCTTTAACATCATATAATAAGGGCTTGGTGATGATGAACTCCTTGAATTTGATCTTATCTGAGGAGCACTTTATCTGCCCTTCCATTCTAAATGAAAGCTTTGTTGGATAGATCAATGTTGGTTGTAGGTCTTTGGATTTCATGACTTGGAATACCTCTTTCCAGCCCCTTCTTGCATGTAAGGTCTCTTTTGAGAAATCCACTGACAGTCTGATGGGAACTCCTTTATAGGTGACTGTGCCCTTATCTCTTGCTGCTTCTAGGATTCTCTCCTTCATTTTCGTCTTGGCTAATGTAATTATGATGTGCCTTGGTGTGTTCCTTCTTGGGGATTCTCTGAGCTTCCTGGATTTCCTGAAAGTCTATTTCCTTTGCCAGATCGGGAAAATTCTGTTTTATTATTTGTTCAAATAAGTTTTCCACTTGCTCTTCCCCTTCCCCTTCTGGTACCCCTATAATTCGGATGTTGGAGCATTTAAAGATGTCCTGAAGGTTCCTAAGCCTCTCCTCATTTTTTTGAATTCTTGTTTCTTCATCCTTTTCTGTTTGGTCATTTGTTTCCTCTTTCTGGTCCACTCCTTTGATTTGAGTCCCAGTTTCCTTCCCATCACTATTAGTTTCCTGAGCATTTCCCTTCATTTCCATTAGTTTAGCCTTCATATGTTCCTCTAATTTGTGGCTAAAATCAACCAGTTCTGTGAGCATCCTGATCACCAGTGTTTTGAACTGTGCATCTGAAAGTTTGGCTATTTCTTAATTGCTTAGATTTATTGGGTCTGGGGCTCTGAGTTGTTCTTGAGCCATGCTTTGATCTGTTCGTGCCTGTTACGTATGAGGAGAGGAGCCTTAGGTGTTCACCAGGGCGGGACCACCGAGGTGGCTGGTTTGTGGTACTGTATGTGGGGGCAGGTCAGAGAGGGGCCACCCAGGTGGCTGGTTTGTGACACTATATGTGGGGGTGGGGTCAGAGAGGGATAATGGTGGTTTCCTCTGCTGCTTTCTGCCACAGGGGCCTGTGCGGTTTGTGTCACTGATCACTTCTTCACCCATTTATCTGTGCACGAATGTGTGGCCATGGTCAGCCCTCAGTGGGTCTGCCCAATTCTCCACACCTGGGATCAGCCCACGCCTGTCGGTGTACCTGGGTCGCCCACTCTGGTCGGTCCAGTAGATCTTTCCTGCCCAACCCCACTCTGCTGCTGGCTCTGCCCCTCTTACCAGTTTGGCTGAAGGGTTTGTTGTTGTCAGACTTTTGTGTAGTTCAATTTTCTGTGGTTTGGCTGCGTTTTTGTTGCTAAAACTTTGTTGTTTTTAAACTTGGTTGTGCAAGAAAGTGCAGTGCTTCCACCTATGCCTCCATCTTGGCGGAAGTCTGCAAAACTTTTAATTGATTCTTAAAAGCGTTAAGTATTACACAATTTTAAGAATTCTGTCTGGTATAGGTAGGTAAAATTACCGTTTCTACATTACTAGTGAGAAGACTGAAGGTTCAGATGTGGGCCTCTGGTTGTCTTTGACTCCTGACCTATTCTCCTCATGCTATTTGTTCCCTCCTCCAATTGCTGTTGCCTGTTTCCTCCTCTGCTGATCTTACCCCTAATTCCTCTCTCACCTTCCTCCTTGTCTCCCAAGTCATTGCCACTGCCTTTGTTCAGGTTTCATTGCTATACCCACATTACTAATAAATTTTCCTGCCTTCCTTTATTCTTCACAGTGTCCCAAATTGTGTTTATGGAACAAGATCTAATTGTGATTCTCCCTTTTTTAAAAACTTTCCTGGCCCCAGCCCTGGCCATTGTTGCTCAGTTGGTTGGAGCATCATCCCGTAACCAGAAGGTTGCAGGTTCCATTCCCCATCAGGGCACATACCTAGGTCGTGAGTTCTATTCCCATTTCAGGCATGTAAGATCCCTGGTCTGGGTACACAGGGGAAGCAACTGATTGATGTTTCTCTTTCACACCAATGTTTTTCTCTCTCCCTGCCCCTCTTTCTAAAAGCAATGAAAAAAAATGTCTTTGAGTAAGGATAAATTTTTAAAATAAAACCTTAGTCTCTCTGTGGTCTGAAAGATATCTTTTTGTCTGTACCTCTGACATACAAGGACTTTCACTGTTCTGCCTGCAGTTTACCTCTTCAGTGTCGTCTTCGTCTTTTCCACAGCTAGCCTGTTGGGCACGTGCTACACTTTGAAGATTCTCAGATGTTAGCACATTGAAAACTTGATGGCTTCCCCAAACCCTGTCCCAGTTTTATGGTTTTTAGAGAAAGGGGAAGGGAGGGAGAAAGGGAGAGAAACGTCAGTGTGTGGTTGCCTCTCACACACTCCACACTGGGAACCTGGCCCGAAACCCGGGCACGTGCCCTGACTGGGAAACAAACGGGCGACCCTTTGGTTCACAGGCCAGCACTCAATCCACTGAGTTGCACCAGCCAGGGCCCAGTCTGTGATTTTCATATGAATAAGTCTGTTTTGTAGAACTTAGCATACCATATTCTTTTTAAGATTTTTTTATTTATTTATCTTTAGAGGGGAAGGAGAGAGGGGGAGAAATATCAATATATGGTTGCCTCTCATGTGTCCCCCACTGGGAACTGGCCTGCAACCCAGGCATGTGCCCTGACTGGGAATTGAACTGCTGCGATCCTTTGGTTCACACTCCGCACTCCATCCACTGAGCCACACCAGCCAGGGCAGCATACTGTATTCTTTTTAACTTTGATCCTCCCAATAAATTGGGTTTCTTGCAGAGAGAAACTAAAAACTTACCAACCGTTGAATTCTTGGCCCTAGCATGATTTCTGAAATACAGGTGCACAAGCTATTTGTTGAGTAGGCAAATAAATGGAAGTTATCAAAGGAAGAAGAAAGGGAAAAGAGCAGTAAGAGTTCATTAATACAGATTTTAACCATTGGTAAGGATAAAGACAAGAATGGCAATGATAAATACCAAGTTCAACATGGTGATTGTGAGAAGACAACACAGCTAGGCGTGTCCCCAGAGGAAGGATACTCAGGCTTCCGTGGTTTTCATGGTGTTTTATTACTTCAGCCAGGTGGTTGGTACACATCCGCTTTCTTTATTTACTTTCTATATCTTTTGTATGTCTGAAACATCAGACACTGAATTTGAGAAACACCATTTCCTTGAAACACTCAAGTTTATCTTGAAATGTGCTGACAACTTGAATCCAGGAAGAAATCAAACCCCCCTAAAGTTTATATTCAGATGTTCGGTGTTGCATGCTTTGTCCTATGAGGCACTGTCAAATTTGCATTATACAGAGACAAAGAATATAAGACTAGAGTCTTCCCTATTATAGTGTTACAAGCTCTTAACATACTGAAGTCATTCATCTTCCAGATGACATTTTCAAACTAGATTACTTTCATCTAATAATTTATCGTAGTTGAAAATTTCCCCCTGATAATAATGATCATGAAAAATAATTGGTTTGCCATATAGATTACTGTTTTTAGTCTTTCTCATAGTCTGGGACTGCATCATAGATGTGGTAGTGGAAAGACTGATTAGACTCGGTTATTTTAACCACCATTTTCTAATCTCCCTTCCCTTCTCTGCTGTATTGGTTAGGCTACTAATCTGAATCCCATCTAAGATCTGTCTGGGAATCTGGCTTTCGGCCATCAGCTTCTAATTTTGAAAAACCTATTACTTAGAGTTTTATTTAACTTAGGTCCCCCCCAAAGACCCAAACTGAATCTAAAGCCTCGGAGCACTCCTAAGGAAGATGATTCCTCTGCTAGCACCTCCCAGTCGAGTCGAGCGGCCTCTATCTTTGGAGGGGCAAAGCCTGTTGACACAGCTGCTAGAGAACGAGAAGTAGAGGAGCGGCTACAGAAGGAACAAGAGAAATTGCAGCGGCAGCTGGATGAGCCAAAATTAGAACGGCGACCTCGGGAGAGGTGAGGTTATCATCAATGAATTTCCCATCTTTGAATCCATCGGTTCTTAATTGGGGCATTACATTCCCAGGGACACTTGGGGAATTTGTGTGAATGATACTGGTTGTCTTTTATCAGCATTTGGTGCACATAGGCTCTGGTCACCTGGTGGTCTGTAGCACGTGGACAGCTTAACCCAGTGAGAGTCGTTGCCTATCACACAATTTTCAAAAAGCCTACTTGGTTTGACCTGCAACTAATATAAATCGGTGGTACTTTAATACAGGGGTCAGCAAATTGTAGCCTGGGCCTGTTTTTATAAGTACAGTTTTATCACGGCCTTTAAGAATAGTTTGCAAGCCCTGCTTTAATATATAAAATAAAACCCCACCAATGTGAGGTAAGTGGATTTAGCTCTTTTCAATTTACTCAAGGGGTAAAGTAGAAAATGTTTTCAATTAATGTAAGTGTGGATTGTGAACTGTTTATTTACTTATTTATTTTATGTTTTATTTATTTATTTTTCAAGAGAGGGGAAGGGAAGGAGAAAGAGTGGGAGAGAAATGTCAGTGTATGGTTACCTCTTGTGCGTCCCCTGCTGGGAACTGGCCTGCAACCCAGGCATGTGCCCTGACTGGGAATCGAACCGCGATACTCTTGTTAGCAGGCCCACACTCAATCCACTGAGCTACACCAGCCAGGGCGATTTTTATTTATTTTTACTTTTGTGTATATTGGTTATACTGTCAAGTGTTTCTTCAGGATACTAAGTCGTCACAAAATACTTATTATTGAAAGGTGACATTTGCTCTAATAGGTAGAAACCTGCTATAACAACGTTCTAGAAAACAAGGCCTAGCTTTGAATGGCTTGCAGAATTGTGCTACCAGTAAGGTTGTATATTACTAGGAGAATGTTCTTAACTCTAGCTGATGCTTGCTAAAGTAATTGGAGCTAGAGTGTCTTAATGTGCGCAGCTTTCAGCTGGTTCAAGGGAGAGAGAGATGGACACTCCTGCCTACATACAGAGCAAGTGTGATAAAATATTAATAAGTGATGGCTCTTAAGGGTCAGCATGGGTCCAAGGTGGCCTTCACCTGAGCTGGACTTAAGCATTTTATGTATCCCTTACATAGACACCCAAGCTGGCGAAGCGAAGAAACTCAGGAACGGGAACGGTCAAGGACAGGCAGTGAGTCATCACAGACTGGGACCTCAGCCACTTCTGGCAGAAGTAAGTCAGACCAGGGTGGGTATCATATTATTGCCCTCTTCTGTATCCTATCCATGACCAAATCATGCAGAGATTTTGGGGTGTTAAATTCAGTCGTGGCCTCTAGGTTTTCCTGGGTTGATCTGAGCTTTATATCTCCTGCTCTGAAAAATCTGAGAAATGGGCACCAGAGGGAGACTTGGATGATCTGTTTGATGATTTTCCACTAAAGAGTATACTTGACTGTTACATTTGTCCCTTCATTTTATGTGTTGACATCTCAAGAGTTGTGTTTATTCGGAGCAGTCATGGTCCTGTCATTCTCTGAGCTGCTCCCAGGGCCAGCCTTTCGTTACGTCATACATGACCAGAGTGGTGTGTCAAGTGATGATGTTCTGCTCTTCACTCTTCCTTACTGAATTTGATTGGCACAAGCACATTTAGTGTTTTGGAAACTGAATGGTGCAGTTGTAACACCTCCCTCCCCATGTCGTGAGCCTGTTTTTAAGGCTTCTGCTCCCACCTCCGGATTGATTTGTACTTTTCAGTCCTGGCTCAAGGTTCAGGTGGTTTGGAACTAGTCATCCACGTGGTGTAGAAGTTCTCTGGAAATTGTTCACACTGAATGTGGTGGCTCTTTGTGCCCTGGTGGTAGTATGTTGGTTGGGTTGATTTGTATCTGTACCTCTCTGAAGAGCTTGCACTTAAAATGTAAAAAGAATCTGACAGAATAAGGTCCTGGTTTTAAGAATACATTTGGTGCTTTAAAAAAACATGAATATATTCTGGTTTTCATAAATGTAAAAATCTGTATCATGTTTTGTTACATAGTTTGTGTGTTGAGGCTTTAAGTTGGTCGTTGGTTCCTGGAGTTCAAGATTGTGTGTGTGTGTGTGTGTGAGTGAGAGAGAGAGAGAGAGAGATCCTCCAAGTATGACCATTTTAATCCTAAAATAGAGAATACTCACTTATTCCTAGGAAAGGTCAGGTGGCTACCCTTAAAGGGTCTTTTTTAATTTATTTTTTTCCCCTATTTCTCTTGCATCATTAAAACATTTTTTCCCAAAATGACATTTAGAAACCACTGGCTTAGGGATAATTTCATAATTTTGGGAGCCAAATAGGAGTCTGTATTTAAGAAAAATGATAGTGGATGTGGATGTGGATCATTTCCCACTGTGTTGAAATCCTAATAAATAGATGGTTACACGATAAGCCAGGGGGTGGTTTCTGGTAATTTGACCTTCCAACTCTGATTTCACAGATGTGCGAAGAAGAGAGAGTGAGAAGTCTCTAGAAAATGAAACACTCAATAAGGAGGAAGACTGTCACTCTCCAACTTCCAAGCCTTCCAAACCCGAACAGCCTCTAAAGGTAATGCCAGCCCCTCCACCAAAGGAGAATGCTTGGGTGAAGCGAAGTTCTAACCCTCCTGCTCGATCTCAGAGCTCAGACACAGAGCAGCAATCCCCTACAAGGTGAGTCAGCTTGGAAACATAGCAGTTGGTTAGTTCTAGAATCTTAAATATTGTGATGTCACAGTATGGCCAGGTAGCTCATCTGGTTAGAATTTTGTCCTGATTGATATACATCAGGGTTGAGAGTTCAGTTACTAGTCAGCACACATTAACTTCTACACCACGTGGATGACTAGTTCCAAACCACCTGAGCCTTGAGCCAGGACTGAAAAGCTCAAGTACAAATCAATCTGGAGGTGGGAGCAAAAGCCTTAAAAACAGGCTCACCATACGGGGAGGGAGGTGTTACAACTGCACCGTTTAGTTTCCAAAACACTAAATGTGCTTGTGCCAATGAATGCATAATCAAGTGGAACAACAAACTAATGTTTGTTTTTCTCCCCCTCTCCTTCTCTCTCTCTCTCTTTCTCTCATTGATTGATTGATTGATTAATTAAGTGGATTGAGCACCAGTCTACAAACCAAAGGGTCACTGGTTTGGTTCCCTCCCAGTCGGGGCACATGCCTGGGTGGGCCAGATCAGGTCCCCAGTGGGGGGCACATGAGAGGCAACCATACACTGGTGTTTCTTTCTTTCTTTTCCTCTCTCCCTGTCTCTCTAAAAATAAAATCTTAAAAATAAATAAATTTTTAAAAAATACTGTGATGTCAGGCCTGTGAACCACACGATCGCGGTTTGATTCCCAGTCAGGGCACGTGCTTGGGTTGCAGGCCAGTTCCCAACAGGGGACACAAGAGAAGCAACCATACATTGATATTTCTCTCCTTCTCTTCCTCACTAAAGATAAATAAATAAAATCTTTTAAAAAAAAAAATACTGTGATGTCATGGTGGGAAGTGTCCTGTAGGGAGGTGGCCTGAGACAGCATCTTACATTGTCTTTGCTCTTGTGGTTCCAATTCAGTGATACACTGGAGCTGGCTCATAGGCACCAATTCTTCCATTTTCTAGAGTTTTGATAGCTGTTTGACATCACTTTGGTTACTCAATCTGCAAATACTGTAAATTAGAACACACAGCAGTCACAGGTTGGCAGTATATCCTTGGTGGTGATTTTACTTCCCTAGTCTTAGGGTCCTCATTTGTAAAATAGAAAATAACACCAACCTCGTGTGATTGTGATGATTCTAAAGGATGTGGCAGTTAGTGTTTAAGTAATTGCCTTTGTTGTTGTCTTTCCCATAGTCTAAAGTTCCACAACGTTAAGTATATATTTTTGGCTCTCTGTAAAGCTTACTGCACTTAGGAGAATGATTATAGTTTCTTATCTCTTCCATCCTTACGACAGCTGATGATGTGATTACATGTTTTTCCTTCTAGTGGTGGGGGCAAAGTCGTTCCAGCTCAGCCATCTGAGGAAGGACCAGCAAGGAAAGGTAAGACCAAAAGGGAATGGGTTTTTCCACCTAGAGGCCTAAATTAAAAGGCCTATAAAGGAGCCATGAAACACTGAACTTCAGTATATTTTTCACCCAGTTTTGTAGTAAAAGTTCATAGATTATCTGCCTTTTCTTGCCAGTAGAGGGCAGGAGTGGTCTCTTTGGAGAAAGCATGGAGCCCTGCCCTTTCCTGGTAAAACATTTCTCTGAAGGTGGGGGAGAGACTCGGAAGGAAATTAACATGCTCAGTACAGATTAGAAATGTCACCATCTGCGAGGCCAGGGCCACTACACAGCATCATAGCTTTTATTGCCAGTTTGCTTTTCATGATGGCATAACCCTACAGTGGAACTTTTTAGTGGATCTTGTTGGGTGGGTGGGTGTGATATATATAGAGAGAGAGAGTACGTGGGAAGAAGGGCTTAGGAAGGAAGTCTGGTTTGGGGTGGGGTTTAATTTCCCTCAGTACATATGAGCACAGTTTTTTCCAGCCCTTAGGAAACCTGGGAAAGGGAGAGTAATTATTTTACTTGCCTTCAATTTATTTTTGTATCTCTACTCAAGCAGATGAAAATAAAGTGGATGGGGTGAGTGTCCCAAAAGGCCAAAGTGGGAACTCCAGCCGGGCTCCAGGAGATGGAGGAAACAAAGACCGCTGGAAGGAGCCAGACAGGTTCGCACGTTCTCTCTTGTCGTTCGCAACTTTCATCTGGTGCCAAACACATGTGTCTTTGTAATTAAGTTCTCGGTTCTCCAAGCAATGCCAGTTCTCCTCCTGTGAACAAACCAAAGTCAACCGATACAGACAGTTAAATTCTGAGAATCTAGATAAACAAAATGTCCAGATAGCAAGGACTGTTAACTGGAGGTACCTGTTTTAAGATTTTATTGATTTATTTTTAGAGAGGGGAAGGGAAGGAGGAAGAGAGGGAGAGAAACACCAGTGTGTGGCTGCCCCTCATGCACCCTGCACTGGGGACGCGACCCACAACCCAGGCATATGTCCTGACTGGGAATCCAACCTGCAACCTTTTGGTTCGCAGGCCAGCGCTCAATCCACTGAGCCACACCAGCCAGGGCTTGGAGGTGCCTGTTGAATGCCTCAGAATTGCTTATGGGTGATGGGAGAGTGGTCTCCCATAAAGATGTGGTCTTATACTCACATCTCTGCAGGAAAGATGGCAAAAAGGATCAAGACTCCCGATCTGCACCTGAGCCAAAGAAACCTGAAGAAAATCCAGCCTCTGTAAGTGTCAAAGGCTTGCCTTCAACTTCCCTTAGCGTTCCCTTTTGAAAACCCCTTACATTTAGGGCTGCAGAGTGATTGGGAATAAGGTACTGCTGCTCGTTCAAAATAGTGAACATTTAGATGAGCGTTTTTCTCTATTTATACCTTTTACTGCTCTCATCCCCTTGTCAAGGTAAAGCATATTTCTATGACTTGGAAAAGAACACATACACTTCCGACAGCTCTCCCTAGCTGTGGAAAATGCTAACGAGCAAGCAGGTGGTTGTGGTCTGGACTGAAGTATCAGTATCCTGTTTGCTGGGTTTTGATGTGAGAATTCGAGTTCTTGGTCATTGTATCACTCTTGTCTGTTACAGAAGTTCAGTTCTGCAAGCAAGTATGCTGCTCTCTCAGTTGATGGTGAAGATGAAAACGAGGAAGAAGATTACACCGAATAGACCTCTACATCCTGTGCTTTCTCCGAGTCTCTCTCTACCCTGGAACACCGAGAGCAAATCAAACCTCTATCCAGACAAGATAAAATAAAACTCACCATCTCCTGGAGACCTTTCTTAACTTTTTTTTTTTTTAAACAATGAAATGAAATGAAATTCTTTTGCATGCTGCTGCAGCCTTTAAAGTATTGAACTAACTGGAGAATCGCCAATATAACCAGAGAGAAAGACATATTTTAACAGAAAAGTTGTGCGGTTTTATACACATGCAGTTGCCTGTGTGGTTAGTGCCTAGAGGACTCCGTGTAGGAAAATGGCAATGACAGTGACACAGTGTCTGGAATCTGGTTGGGCAGTAGGGCAGGTATGAAGAAGAGTGTGAGATTCTTTAATTCTTATCCTAATGTGGCATATATTAATTCTCAAACATCTAAATAAATTCTCCATTCTTGGAAAGGTAGGTTTAGTCTCTGAAATTTTAGTCTCCAGGAAGCTGCCAGCCCCTCCTCCTATTTAATTCCGAGTTAGTTGGGCCAGCCCAGGGGGAATTCCTTGGTTTTTACCCCCCAGGGGGGTAGCTGGGAGTGAGTCTACAGGCCACTAAAGAATAGGACTGCTTGGTGACCAAAATAAGTGGGGGGAATCGTGGTTTGAAAAGAGGCTTTGGGGGGGTGATGAATTATTTTGCACCAGTAATAGGGAAAAATGGTATGACCTCCAATAAACACATGAACGGTTACTTCCTGCAGCAGGAAGCACTTAGGGGGTGTGGGAATTCCCAAGTCTCTTATGTGTCCTGGTTTTGCCCTTTCTTAAACATTATCTGTCCTTTCTGAAACTTTAGCTCAGTCCACATTCTGCTGAAATCTTGAAGCTTTACAAATTTAGATTCTTAAGTTCCTCATCCCCTTTTTCCTCTTACCTCCCCAAAAACAGCTTCTATTTAAGCCACATACCCAGTCTCCTAGGCATTCTGTATCAGCCCTTGGGAGCTGTCAAATGAGGAATCACTGCTTTTCTCAAGTAAATCTTGGCTTCTTTGTCTTTTGACTTTCCTATCCATTCCTGCTCCTGCTTCTTTGACCCGTTTTACACCTCAGAACACTCTGGAATCGATGGTCTTACATGGTGAGTGAAGGCGGATAAACAGGGACAGTTAGAACTGGGAGCCTTTCTTGTGACCTTGTTTGGGGTTTTTGTTTGGGGCTTTTTATTTTGTGGGTTCTTGGGGTTTTTGTTTTGTTGTTTTTTTTTAACATGTTTTCTCCACTGAAATCCCACACCAATGTTCAGATTTATAATGTGGCCTAGACCAATGTGTGGTTTGGTTTGGTTTTTTAGCTTCCCTTGAGAATAAATGATAATGGAGAGAACTACTTAACAAGGTCCTGGTTTCTCTTGCAACACAGTAGTAGCTTGACTTGCCTGCTTTTATGTGCACCTTGTACTGTCCGTGCAGTAGGTGGTATCCTTACGGGCAGGATGGGTACCTACAGAGAAATCACACCTTGGTCTCTTGTTTGCAAGCCCTTCTCCCACCAGTCCTAGGTTAGGCCCTGTCCAGCCACACAGGGGCGTTGGTTTATGAGTGCTGCAGCAGTGGGCATAGCATCATTTACCCAGTGGGTACAGAAGACATACCAAGTGAAACACCTTTAAAATTGGCATGGACGGCTAGTTGCTAGGAAGTGGCTTTTAGGGAGATACCCACGGTCGGAAGGGGTTTTTCTTTAGAAACCACTTGCTGTAGATGAAAAGATAGGGTTTGCCTTCAAGTCTCTTTCCAAATAGTTGTATCAAAAAAGGCTTTTTTTTCCCCCCCACTCCCCTACCTTGTCCCCTGTTAAAACAGAAACAGGGATTTATTTCCCACTCCTCGATACATGTAAAATTTGTACAAAAATATCTTCTATGAAAATGATTTGTAATCTGTAGACTTACTACCTGGGAGATGTCTTGAGATGTGAATCCCATCCTTTGGGTTGTGGGGTTTGTTTGTTTTTTTGTTTTGTTTTCTCCAAATAAATCTAATCTTTAAAGTTCATTTTCATGCTGAAATTCTTTAACAATATACTCCACGCTCCCAGCCCCACCCCCCGTTTTTTTGAGTCACAACTGAGTCTGCTACCCTGCCTTCTGACTTCTGAGGGGGGTACCATTTTGTGCAAGTACAGAGGGTGGGGTTACCAGGGGAATGGGTTCATTGAGGCCCAAGAACTGGGAATTCACATCAACTCCCCCTCCAGCATTTTTGCTGGGTACTAACTTTCAATACCACTTCAATCCATCTGCAGTCCATTTACTGAGACAAGTGGAAGCTCCAGGGATAAAATCCTCATGTCCTTGAGGCAGTGCCTCCATAAACCTCCACCCTTCATCAGTCAGGTGCTGCCTCAGCTTTCCTGGGTTACACTGCGCAGGTAGAGTGGAGTCTGAGTTACTACTTTCCATCATCGCTCAGGCTTAGTGGGAATTTTCCAAGCGGTAAGGACAGACTGTTCATTGTTGCAAGGCAGGAAAGAGGTTAGGACAGTGGCAGAGAATCCTTAAGGTCACAAGGGGGTGGAGCACAGAAAGCCCAAGAAACTTCAGACAACAATTTTGGGGACTCAGAGCCAAGGGGAAAGGCGGGTATGGGGAAGTGAAGGGAGTTGGAATCGTAGTTATGCAAATGGCTCTCCCCTGGCCCAACTGCAGCAGCTGTTCTCACTGTTTCTCACCAGTGCATTGATCTTTTCAAAGCTGAGGGAGAAGGCTCACCGTGCAGCTGTCCGTGTGGGTTTAGGTGAAGGGGAAAGGCCCCGCCCTTACAAAAGGCAGAACTCGCTACTGACGGCTCCACGGCAGGAATCAGTCTCACACTGTCCAAGCCTATTTCTAGCCAGTCCCCTCGCTGTGCAATGCTGAGGTCTGGGTGAATGACAGAAAGTGGGAAAGGCTAACGGAGATGGTTCATGTTGGCTGAGCACAGAAAAGGTAGAGGAAGGAACTCCTTCTGCTGTGTCCCAAGAGAAAGCTAGGCACCAGTATGCCACCCAGAAGCCCTGTGGCAGAAAGGGATCCCAGAACTGGTCAGCCTTGACTGACAGACAACCTACTGCAAACCTCGGGCCACCAGAAGGATGCAGGTATGGCACCCTATTTTACAAGGATCTGTTTCCAGGTGGGCTGGGTCCCATGTGTGTAGCAGGCCACGAAGCTTGGTTTCTCCTAAACAAGCCTCTGGGTCCCAAGGCAGGGAGGATCCCAGTTAGTGCAGAGGGCCTCACCTCAACTGCTAAGTGAGCTCACAGCATCTGGCTTCTCAGGAAGTAGGAAAGCTACACATCTGTTCCTGGGAAGCTGGGAAGCATTATTTCTCAAAACTTGTTGCTCAGCAACCATCCTAGCCCCTAGGGCCACAAGTGTAGGGGGGACTCGCCTTCCCTCACCCTCCCACCTCACCAAAAAGAAGGGTTTTGGAAAAGGCAAGCTGTGCTGCTCCCCGCCCAGCTTCAGCAACCTCCCGCTTGGACAATACAAGCTCTGTCCTCAGCCAGATAGCTGCCTCAAGTCAGTTCTGCTCTTCCCCCCACTCTTCCTGGTTTCCAGCGCCCTGCCCTCCAGTGAAGTTTCCCTGACCCAGTGTTCTTCCAACCCTCAATGCCCTCCTCCCATCATCCCCCACCCCAGGGATCTCAGCACACTGGGTCTCAGGCATGGGATCACCACAGACCATGGAGGAGGGAGTTCAGCCATCAGTGCCAAGGTGGGCTGCCCTCTGCATAGTCAAGGTAAGAAGAAAACCTGCGTGGAGGGAGGTGAGGTGTTCCTGAAATTGTTTCACCTTTGCTAGCATCATCTTGACTTTCTCCTCCTTTTCTGCAGTTCTTGGTCCATGTGGCTAACCCCAGGTGCCACCCATTTTTATTTCACTCCCACCAAGCTACCTCCTGTCTGAAGTTTTCTTTCTCAACCTCTCATCAGCTTTCTTTCTGCAGCCTCCTTCCCCCCTGGAGGCTTCCCCCTACATTGATAGCAGCCATCAAGTCTGAGCTAGAGTTCAGCTTCCCATCTTATATCACCCTCTCCTAATTCCCGACAACCTCAGGAGGGGTTCCTCTTCAGGGGCAGCAACACCAGTGTGAGTGTGAGGCGGTAGCCCTGAGATTCAGTCAAGTGCCTCTCTGTTCAGTCCCAGTCTGTCCTTTGGAGAGAAGAACCCACCCCAGTAGCAACCAAAGACTCTAATGAACCCTGGGAAGACAAGATGTTAAAAGAACTAGTGCATGCTCCCCCCTCCCAAAAAAGCAACAAATTTTCACAGTACATATATCTTGATTACATAATTAAATCTTGCCAAAATACATAGAATGATCTTCAACCCCACCCCCACCCCAGTAGCCTCTGGTCCCCGTTGCTCTCCTAACTCCTACCTCTCCTCCCAGCCTCCTCCCTCCCCAGCTCTATTCAGATCCCCAAGCCCTTCCCCAGACCCCGTGACTGCTCTAACCTCTGTGACTGCCTGTTGGACACCAACTCAGCCAAGAGCACTAAGATTAAGGCTCCCTAGTCCCAGCAACATCCACCCCTCCCAAATGCCAGTCTCTGGGGGACCCACACTGTCACCATGTGCTGGTTCACAGCCTCTTCCTTGCCACCAGATTGGAATCAGGTACTCCACTCCCCTTAATCAAAACCAAACTTCCCAGCCTTTAACAAAAGCAAGATGAGCACAGAAAGGTCGCAGGGATGGAGGGCCTTAGAGCTGGTGGTACTGGCTGCTTTGAGGAGACACTGGCATTGAGCCCTGGGCACGGACTCTTCAGAGTCTGCCTCCCCCACCCCCACCCCCGCCCTGTTTCATCATGGAAAATCCAGTAGGGAGGAGGAGGGGAGAAAGTTTCAGGACGTGCTCATTGCTGAAGAACATTGGGGAATCTGATAATGGAAATGGATTCAGAGCTTCTAGAAAGACGTCCCTTCCCTTTACCTTACCCTCCAGGGTGGCACAACTCAAACCAACTTGATGGCCCCTTAGTCAATTCCAGGAAGTTTCTATCCAGTACCAGATCCAGACACTGTGGGGGGCGGGGAGGTGAGCGGACAGGGGGTGGGGAATGATGTTAATGATGTTAAACCACAGAATGAACTTCCACATCCACTGGAAGCCTGGGACTTGAGTTAAATGTGAGGAACTATTTAGTAGAAGTCATTTGCAGAGTGGGAGTGGATGTCCAGCTCCAAAGCAGGGCATTAGATGGGCTGACTGGAGCTGCTTAGTGAGTGTTGGAGGCGGGGGACGGAGGATGTGGATGTGTAGGCCCTCCTCAGCTAAGTCCTTTGACAGGGGAGAACAGGTGACCCCTGAGAAGTCTCCCATGAGGCAGAGGACCAGAGAAGGGTGTCCAGAGACTTGGGACATAGGTGACACTAGGTATCTTCATCTGAATCCAGTGCTGCCGTGGTTAGGTGGTGCAAGCTCCACCAGGGCAGGCCGCGGATGGGTCCACATTTTGGGGTCAGGCCCAAACCCAAATACACTCCTATGGAGAGGCCAGTCTGAGAAAGGGCGAGGTAGTTCTCTATGTTGTTTGTAGAGCTTCTGGACCTGTGTCCAGCTTTTCTTCTGCATCTGTCTGGTTCGTGTGTGTTTTGGGCCTCTGTCCTCTGTGTCCACCTTCCTCAAAATCTCTCCCCATCTCTCAGTCTTTCTGTCTCCGAGTCTCTAGGAATCTCTGCGCTCTTTCCCCTCAGCTCTTTTGTGAGCCGGGTTCGCAGAAGGTGGGGAAAGTAGGGAAAGAGGAGGAGGACAAGGGGCGG
The DNA here is from genome assembly GCF_021234435.1 of Artibeus jamaicensis. Lineage (NCBI taxonomy): Eukaryota > Metazoa > Chordata > Mammalia > Chiroptera > Phyllostomidae > Artibeus > Artibeus jamaicensis. The sequence goes on from NW_026521486.1 coordinate 51,449,788, forward strand.
GAGCCGGCGGAAGGTGGGGATTGGAGCGGGGCAGGAGGGAGGAGAACAGCGCGGGAGGGAGGAGAGGGCGGTGCGGGCGGCGGGGCGGGAGGGAGCCCTGGAGCGCGGCACCCGCTCCCGCCTCCGGCGCCTCCCGCGCGGCCGCTTTGCGCGGGCCGGGCCGAGATGGGCTGGCCCGGGGGCTCCCCTTGCTGCTGCTGCCCCGCCCCACCGCGCCCCCGCCCTGCTGGGCGCCCCCCACAGGTGAGTGGCCGCGCGGTGCTGGGCGGGAGGGCGGTGGCCTGTGCGTCACTGCTTAGGGACAGTGCCGGGGGCGGTCGCCAGGGGGCGCGGGGCGCCCACTGCTGGGGCTCGAGGGGGGGCGGGAGGTGGGGAGCGCGGCTGGCGCCCCTGGATTCGGAGTTGGAGATCGGTGGGTCGCTGCGAGCCGAAACAGCTGGCAGCCTGGAAGGTGACCAGGAGGCGGAGTGCGGGCCGCAGTCACACTCCAGTAGGGGCTGTCATGCCTTCACTCGTACTTGTACGCACACGCCCCCCAGGCACGGCATTGCTCAGTCAGGCCACGCACTTCCCGCCCGCACCAGGCACCGCTCCTCTAGCGCCGTGGGACACGTTACCCAGCAGGGAGGCCCGGGACTTGGCGGGAACTGGGGGTTGAGTTGAGGCCTTGGCCTGGGAATGTTTGCGAGGGTTTTCTTTATGACTTCACACCTGGGAAACTGAGGCAGAAAGCAGACACAGAAGAGGCTTATTTCCACTTTCCAGCCTCACTCCTCGGGCCCCCTTGTGCTGCTCCTCTCTTCTCCAGATCCCCCTGGGCACAACCATAGACCCCGCCTTCCGCCCCTCTCTCCTTCCCTGGGCCTCACCCCTTCTCTGTGGCAGCCAGGCTCCTAGCCTCTCATCCAACCACAGCTATTTCCAGGAAGGGGGAGTGCGGGTGGAGGGGGTTCTCCAAACAAACCCAAGGCTTCAGTGTGAGATGGGGACCAGGCTGGGGGAGAGGCTGACAGACTGGAATGTTTCAGGCAGGAGAAGGGCCAGGGTCCTCCAGGGTCTGGCAATGCCTTCCCAGCCCTGTCCCAATGAGCTACTTTTCCTCTCAGCACAGGCTGAGGAAGCAGTGCTGTCTCCATCTTCCCTCAAAGGTGCCCCACAAGGTGGGGAAGGACACAAACCCATGCTTCTCTTGCCACCCAGTAACAGATGTTAGTGACGACCCCCCAGGAGAAAAGAGTGAGGGTCAGAAGATGTTTGCAGACCTGCTGCAGATGAGGGCAACTGCTAGGTGAGGGAACTTTCAGCCCCTCTGGAGGGAGCAGTAGAAAGCAGCATGCTGGAGGGGTCCTGGACAATAGGGGCAGAGAAAGGCCACCTACCTACCCTACCACCGTGTCCCTCCTCCCCCCAGCAGGGCTGGGGACTAGATGAGGCCAGGCCCAGTTGCCCACACTGGCCAGGGGCCTGGAATGTCCTGGGACCCGGCCAGAGCTGGTGGGGTGGGAGTGGGTTGTACAGCCAGTGCCCCTCTCCAGTTACAAGCTGGGGGCCCAAACTTTGCCACTCAGATGCATCCCTCTGGGCAAGGTACCCTGGGGACAGACTTCCTGACCTGGAAGAATTAGAGCTTCTGAGAGAAGCCTCAGGCTGGGCCCAGACCAGGCAGGTCCACGGAAGTGTCCTAAGTGGGCTCCCATAAGGACACACTCATCCAGAGAAGTCAGCATGAGACCAGCCCCAGGAGCAAGAGGGAGGCAGAGGGAAGTCGAAGGACCTGGTGGGAGATGCCAGAGCTGGGGGAGTTGCCTGAGCTCTGGCACATTCAGTAAATAGCATGCAAATGAGGGGCAGTGGGAGGTTGGCGATATTTGCACATTCTTTCAAGTGACAGCTCTTGCATGTTCAAGGGGCTACTCTCCAAGGCTTAGGGCTGAGGACCCCTCAGGCCATGAACCCCTTATATTTTGGGAAGATTTCTTTCCCCATTTCCAAGGCCGAAATCCAGCTCCTTCCCTAGACTCCTGGGACAGGAAGTTGGCCATGTTCCCAGGAGGGAGGCAGGAGGCCCATGGAGGGGTGTGTAGTCTGTGCTGGGAGGGGGGCCTCCTGTCAAGTCCTCAGGTCCCAGGATAGCTGCTCAGGAAGGACAGCAGAGCAAGGAGAGCCATGAAGGTAGTACCCAGGCTCTGGGGAAGGGGCAGCCCTAGGGCCTAGGCTGGAGGACCTAAGTGGCAGGACTCCAAAGAGGGACCAGGGGTCTGAGAAGCTGGGTGGAAACCAGCCCAGAAAATGAGTGAGTGGAAGACTGTGTCAGAAGCAGAGCTGCTGGGGGCTGTCAGGAGAAGGACCTCAAATGCCTTGGGCTGGAGTAGGAGAATGGATCACTCCTGTGGGCAAAACAGCCTTCTGCCTGGAATTTTCCTTCCAGTGTGAACGGGGGAAGGAGGGAGCATGCGTGTTTCCCTTTTCACAACCAGTAAAACTGAGGCAGGAAGCTGGACTTTGGTCCCATTTTTTCTGACCCTCAGGATGCACTCCTGATCCTCAGATCCTGGGCTAGCCAGGATCGTGATTCCTAGATCCCTTCCCCCCACCTCCCACAGGAAGTCCCCAGAGAGCCTGAGAGTTCAGGCCGGGAGGCTGGCCTGGACAGGACTTGGTGTTCCCTGCCACCGCCCGCCCTTAAGCCGTACCATGAGACCTAAATTCCCACCCTGCCCCACCACACAGGGTGGGGCGGGGTGGGGGGAGGAGACTGGATCTCAGGTTTCTTGCAGATCCCTTGATAGGGTAGATCCCTGGGCCTGGGGAAGCTGCAGAGCAAGGGGATTGTGGGGAGGGAGCAAAAGATCTTGGGCTGACACTCCCAGCAGGGTAGATCCTGGGAATCTGATCTCCTGGCCTCCCCCACATCCTCCCCCCCACCCCACTTCCTGGAGTAGCGACCTGCCCCCTTCCCGCCTGTACTCCCCTCCGCTTCCAGGGCTGGGCTTCTCCTCACACCAGCCAGACAGCCTACCCTCCACCCAGGGGAAGCGGCTGCCTCAGCCAGGCCGCTTCCAGGAAGCCCCGGGCCAGGCCCCAGCATTGTTTGGGGCCTGTGGCCGGCACCCCAGCCAGAGAGACACCATGAAGTCCAGCGGCCCCGTGGAGAGGCTGCTCAGAGCCCTAGGGAGGAGGGACAGCAGCCGGGCCACCAGCAGGGTAGGAGTGCCCACCAGCTGGGCAAAGGAGGGGCAAGGGTGGAGGTGTGGGCAGTGGGGGAAGGGGCCGGGAGATCAGATTCCCAGGCCAGACCCTCTTCCTCAGCCTTCTTCCCCTGCCCTGCATCTCCGCTTTTCTCTGCCCCTTTGGTTGTGGCCAGGGCTGTGGCACGAGCAGCAGAAGTCTGGGTTAGAGCAGAACCGGTATCAGCTTTGGCTCGTCTATCACCTCCCTACCCCAGCCCAGACCAACCCTGGGGGATCCTGGCCCTCTACACCTGCTAGGGATACTTCATTGTAGGACTGTTCCAGTACCACCCTGGAGCTCCAGAATAAGGCCAAACCCAAGCTGAGAAGTTTGAGGGAAATGGGGTGGGCAGTGGCAAGGAAGGGAGGGAGGCAGCCAGGCCTCAGTCTCAGGGGTGCCTGAGACACAGGGGGTTTGCTTTCTGCTGACGCTGTCCGTGTGCACGCTCGTGCCAAATGCACCCAGGTTTCCTAGCGGGTCCAGCAAGTTCAGTCCCATTTAGGAGAGTTCAGCTGCTGCTTTAATCCAGCTCCTTCAGGGACAGACAGTCAAGAGACCAGAAGTGCTGCCTGGGTCCCCAAGCAGCTGGAGGGCCTGGAGACCCCATCACTCTCTTTCCCCACATTTGTTCAGCCTTACCGCAAAAGCAGCATGAGATAATACTATATAAGGGAAGGGAACAGGAACTTGAACTCCAGAGGAGAAAAATGGGTAGGAGAGTAGAGGCAAGGAGGCAAATGGTCCCCAGACAGAGGATGGGAGGAATGAATCACAGTGGGACGGATGGGACTGAGGTAGGCGTGGGCCATGAGGGAGCATCCCAGCCTCCTGCCCCACTGCACCTCTGGGTGGGGAGGGGCCCACATCCACACAACATCTGGCCCACCCCTCCCCGCTTCAGTGCTGGAATCCCACTTGAGCTTTCTCAAATGACATGATGGGGTGCTCACTATATCCAGAAGCAGCGAGGAGACAGCTACATATTTTCCCCAGTGTCATGCTTCTGTCTGCCTCTCCAGCATTCCCCCCCCCCCTTCTTACACAACTGCTGCCTGCAGCTTCAGTGCACAATGAGTAAACATGTTGTTCTTGGGAGGGGGGGCGGGGGCGGGGGAGAGCATGTCAGCTGCCTAGAGCCTGGGGACAGGAGCCAGGGAAGCAGGACTGGCTGAGGCCACTCCTGCCAGGTCAGTCTGGGTGCTGCTGTGTGACCATCCTCCTACATTCATTCCTGGCCCCCCTGCTGCTCACTCTGCACTTGGGCCTTCATCTGGGGAGGGCAAGATGGGAGGAGAAACAGGGGGCCTCAGAGAGGACAGCACCCCCCCCAGGAAGAGAGCCCTCAGGTTTGCGGGGGAGGGGCAGTGACCACAAGGATATCACACACCAGGGCCACGTGAGGGACCTAAGTGATCCCCTGGGGAGGAGCTGACCCAGCAAGGGTGACGCAAGGGGCCAGATTCCATGCACTGTCAAGGACAGGCCCCACAACTGGCCGGAAACAGCTGTGGCCAAGTGTGTCCTATGAGTTTAGGGACTTCAGTTGGGCTGGAGAAAGAAAGGAACCAGTAGTGCTAAGGCCCAGGCCCGGCCCAGGAGTTGGGCCCACTGGGAACGGACACCTCCGTCTGCCTGTCCCTCCACCCCTAGCCTAGAAAAGCTGAGCCACACAGCTTCCGGGAGAAGGTTTTTCGGAAGAAACCACCGGTCTGTGCAGTGTGTAAGGTGACCATCGATGGGACAGGAGTGTCATGCAGAGGTGAGGCACCCCGCTCTGTGTCTCTGAGAGCCTCCACCCACCACCACTGTGTCACGCAGCTCCAGCCAGCAGACGCACAGAACATAAACAGTACGCATGCTGCCCTCCTCTGGGCAACACAGGAGCCGAGGGGCAGCTGCTTCCCCTCCAAACAGCCCTTGTTCCCCATGACAAACACCCCCAGAAACGCAGGAGACGCCAGTACAAGGACTTCCCACCCTGACCTGTGACTGGGGGCTTCCTTTTCTCCCTTCCTCCTCGCCCCCACCCACTCTAGAACATTACCCTGGCTCCCTCCCATCCCAACCTGGGCAGTAGTACCTCACCGCCATTCTCTACCCCTGCTCCCCAACTCCACCATAATGCAGTGGAGTTCTGGAAGTCCCAGGGTCTGGTTCCAGGGCCTGGGGAGATGGAAGAGGGTCACTCCTTCCACTGCCCCAGAAGACCTCTGCTAACCCCTACTCTCCCTATCCCTCCCTAGTCTGCAGGGTGGCCACGCACAGAAAATGTGAAGCCAAGGTGGGTACCTGGAGGGGGAGAAGGGACTGGGGTTCCCTCCTCCTCTGAAACAGGCTTATGCAGCCACACCAGCATAAACCCTCCACTCCTCCATCACTGGGGAACCCCTGCTGAGATGGGAGAGGGTGCTGTACTGGGCCCTTTAAGAACCACCCTACTCCACCCCCTGAAGGGCTGGCCCAGGCAAGTGGACAGCTAGACAGCATTTGTCTTGGTGCTATGCCCGGGCTGCAGCTGGCAAGAGGGTGGGGGGTGGGGAATGAATGAGGAGGAGGAAGGGTGGGGTTGGTGGGTGAGAGCAGGATTTCAGAGACTGGGCAGCCGGATGGGCTGTGCCTTCCCTCTGGAGAAGGGACCTCAGGATGCCTGGGTGGGTCTCATCCTGGGCCCTGGAGAAGCTAGGTAGAAGGTGCAAACTGTTGATAGCACCACTGTCCACTGGGGACCTGAGATAGCCCCATCTCCAAGGAGATTCCCTGGTCCCCCTCCTGCAATGCAGGGGTTCCCAGGCCCACAGAGCCAGCTTTGGGGAAGCTACATGCCCAGGGGCGGGGTCTCCCGGTGAAAGAGGCCAGTGTCCGTCCCTGGCCATGGCCTGCCTGCATGGCTCTATATATAACTTCTGCCCTGCAGCTGGATGAATGGGGGTCTGTGTGGGCACAGGGCTGGGAGCCAAGAGCAACAAGTGGGGGGCCCAGGCTGAGGGACCTAGAGGCCGGAGGGGAGGCTCCCTTAAACAGAAGAACTTCAGCTGGAGCCTGCACCCATCTCCTGACAGCCCCTCCACCATACCGAAGCTCAGGGGTGGCCCCATCCTTAAGGCCAGGAGAGCCCATTTCACCAGGAGCTTAGCCCCCAACTCGGGTCTCCTTCCAGGTGACTTCATCCTGTCAAGCCTTGCCTCCTGCAGAGCTGGTGAGTGTGCTCTGGGATGGGGTGTGGGAGGCAAGGAACCTGGCTGTAGAGTCCAAAGGGCTGGTGGCCACAGAGGGCCACCCCCTAGAGGGTTACCTTGAATGAACTGCTGTGGATATTGGTCATCCCGAGAGGGAAAAAATGTCTGAGCCCTCTGCTTTTGTCCTCTGAGCCTGCTGGGGGCTAGGACTCCTCTCCCCTTGTTCAATACAGCCCTCACAGGGACGCTGGCAGGCCGCCTCCACCTTCCCCAGGCCTCCACTGGTCTTTGCTCCTGCCCTAACCACTTCCCTCTCACCCCATTTCCCTCCAGCGGAGAAACACGGCCCCGGTGAGGCGCGTAGAGCACCTGGTAAGGTGATGCTGGACAGGGCGGGGTGGGGGCGGAAGCAGGAGGCTCTTCGAGTAAGGTTTCTTCCGAGGACAAAAGTAATTGAAGCTCTGGAGTGGGGATCCTAGATTCGGGGGGACACCCGAAGAGATGCTTGCTCATCATCTCATCTCGTCCACCAGGGATCCACCAAGTCTCTGAATCACTCAAAGCAGCGCAGCACTCTGCCCCGGTAGGTGAGGGCGCCGGAGGTGGTCCCACTTGAGCCCATTCCGCAGACTCCACTCCTCACTCAGCCCAAGGCAGTGGCCCCCAGCAAAGTTCTTCGGGACAGTCTCATGCCCCCAAGCGGTTACCCACCCTCAGGACCCTGGAAACCTCACCTGCAGCCGGCCAGACACCCTTCCATCACACCAGCCCCCTCCGGAAGCCCGCCCTTCTGTTCCTCACGCAGGTTCACTCATTCTAGGAGCTTCAGCCTGGACCCGCTCATGGAGCGCCGTTGGGACCTGGACCTCACCTACGTGACTGAGCGGATCCTGGCCGCCGCCTTCCCTGCGCGCCCCGACGAGGAGAGACACCAGAGCCACCTGCGAGAGCTGGCTCACGTGCTGCAATCCAAGCACCGAGACAAGTACCTGGTGAGGGGCGGGGCCTACCGCAGTCAGCCAATGAGAGGTCTGGGAGGTCCAGATGGGCCGGGCTGAACCATGACGTCAGGCCCTCGGAGGAGGGGCCAGATGGGGTCTAGTGGGTAGGGACCCGCAGTTGGAACCTGCACCTGGCCTGTCTATCACAGCGGGGCAGGACCTTTGCAACCTCCTCATTTTGGAGAGACTCTTAGGGTCACAGCGGGTGATACCACCTCCAAGCATCACTGCGCCTCACTGCATCAGGTCTAAAGCCTCCCCACCTTTCTTACAGCTCTTCAACCTTTCAGAAAAAAGACATGACCTGACCCGCCTAAACCCCAAGGTAGGAGGGGATTAAAGCCATTAAACCGAATCATCCCCACCCCAGAAGCCCCCAACCTCCTGGTCATTAACAGAAGCAACTGGCATCTATTTTCCCCTTAAGCACTTTCCCATATGACATATGCTTGAGACACCACGAAGCGCGGTGCAGTGGGTATCAACCCACTATGCTGGTGCAGAGAGTATTGAGGCTGTCCTGGACAGCCAAGGGTCTCACCTTGCCCCAGACCCGTACACCCTGTCCCTTTTCCACCTATCTTCACTCGTGGCCCCCACTCCCAGTTTCACCCCTCTGCCCCCCACCCAGGTACAGGACTTTGGCTGGCCTGAGATGCACGCACCCCCCCTGGACAAGCTCTGCTCCATTTGCAAAGCCATGGAGACCTGGCTCAGTGCTGACCCACAGCACGTGGTCGTACTGTACTGCAAGGTGGGCTGTGACTTCGGGTCTGCAGGGCTGAGGGGCCCCCAGCCTGGAGCTCCAGCAGGCTCTCCATCCCTGTGTCTGTCCTCAGGGGAGCAAGAGCAAGCTCGGGGTCATCGTCTCTGCCTACATGCACTACAGCAAGATCTCTGCAGGGTGAGGCTCCCCGCCCTTGAGTGGCCCCTTCCCCAGTGGCCCTTCCTCCAGTTGGCCCTCGAACGGCGCATGCCCTCTTAAGCCCTACCTCTGTGTTCAGAGAGCCGTTTACAATAAATTTACCATCGCCACCTCCTTCTTCTCACTTGTACTTCACCACAGCTCTCTGGGGCTGCAGTAACAAAGTGCCACAAACTAAGTGGTTTAAGACAACAGAAATGTACTGTCTTGGTTCTGGAGGTTGGCAGTCTAAAATCGAGGTGTCAGCAGGCCTCACTCCTCTGAGACTCTGGGTAGAGCCCGTCCTTGCCTCCTTCCAGCTGCTGGTGGCGGCCAGCAGTCCCCGGCGGTCCTTGGCTTGCAGCCGCATCGCTCCACTCTGCCTCCGTCACCACTTGACTTTCTTCCTGTCTCTCTCTTCTCTTCTTCTGAGGACACCAATCATATTGGATTAAGGGCTCACCCTACTCCAGTATGACATCTTAACTAATTACATCTGCAACGACCCTATTTCCAAATGAGGTCACATTCTGAGGTACATATCTTTTGCCTGGGGACACGATTCGACCCATAACATGGTCTTATTGTACCGTTTTACAGATGAGGAAACTAAAGCTCAGGGAACAATTATTTGAGGTCCAACAACTAGTAAAGTGACTGTATGTGGGGTTTCTGGTTCTCTTTACCAGCACTCTAGGCTTCCTCTAGACTTGGGGGTCATCCCCCTCACCCTCCCCTGGGCTTAGGGATAGGAGACCAGGATGGAGACAAGCCCCTCATCCCCCTGTACTTGTTTGCCCTCCCCAGGGCAGACCAGGCACTGGCTACTCTCACCATGCGGAAGTTCTGCGAGGACAAAGTGGCCGCAGAGCTGCAGCCCTCCCAGCGCCGGTGAGCAGCCCGGGTGCGGATGGGCCGGAGGATCCATAGCCACCAAGCCCAAGTTCTTGTCATGCACATCACACACTTTAATGCTATACCTGTGATGTGCCAGGCACTGTGCCAAGTGCTGAGAATGCAGAATGGACAAGGTCCTTGCTCTTACAGAGTAGAGTAGAAGTCAGTAAACCTGTGATAAATAGGAAAGATCATTTTTGGTGATGACAAGTGCTATGAAGAAAATAAAGTGGAGTCTTATGATAAAGAGAGACTTGCAGGGCCTGCCTCTATAAGGTCTGAGGGAAGAGCATTCTAGGCAAAGGGGACAGCAAGTATAAAACCTTTGAGGCAGCGAGAAGGATTCAGGTGAGATGCAGGGAAGAGCTTTTTGGTGGCTGGAATGGAAGGGAAGTACTGCGGAAAAGGGCGGGACTTCCAAGGGTGGGTGGGGGTGAAATGCTACAACGGGACCACCAGAGGAAGGGGCTTATGTTCTTGACCTAACCCCCACCCCCACCCCGCACCAGATATATCAACTACTTCAGCGGCCTGCTCTCTGGCTCCATCAGAATGAACAGCAGCCCTCTCTTCCTACACCATGTGCTGGTGCCCGTGCTGCCAGCCTTTGAACCTGGCACAGGTGAATCTGCCTGGGATGTACTCCATGGGGGGGCCATTCCCTCACCCCTCCAACTAAGCACCTCTCATGTGCCCTCTTGCCCCCCAGGCTTTCAGCCCTTCCTCAAGATCTACCAGTCCATGCAGCTTGTCTACACATCTGGAATCTAGTGAGTGCTGTGTTCCCAGGCCCCTGCTCCCCTGGACCTCAGACCCCGTTTCTCCAGCCTCTCCAGACACTGGGGCCTCCAGCTCTAGCCATTGTACCTGAAAACCAATATCACCATGGAATCTACTTTACAGATGGGGAAGCTGAGGCTCAGCTAAAGGTCTCTCACTCAGGGCTCAGACACCCAGCTCCCAGCTCCCTCCTGACCCTTCACAAGCGGCCCTGAGCCCAAGGACCTTCAGCTGTGCCTTCTCCTCTCTTCCACAGTCACATTGCAGGCCCTGGTCCCCAGCAGCTTTGCATCAGCCTGGAACCAGCCCTCCTTCTCAAAGGCGATGTCATGGTGAGGGGGCCTTGGCCACAAGGAGTTCTGGAGATGGGGTGAGGGGTGGTCGTCTCCTGCCAGCAGCACAGTCTCTGGCGAATTGTGAATTCAATCCAGATTGGACAGTGAAAAAGGAGTCCCCTAGATGAGTCACCTTGAGGCTGAGGCAGAGCAGAGCTGTGGCCAGGCAGTCTCCAGGGTGGAAGCAGAGAGGAAGTGTAAGTGGACATGAGTGCCTGATCCCAGCATCCCTCACCCAGGTGACATGCTATCACAAGGGTGGCCGGGGGACAGACCGGACTCTTGTGTTCCGAGTCCAGTTCCACACATGCACCATCCATGGCCCACGTCTCACCTTTCCCAAGGACCAGCTGGATGAGGCCTGGACTGGTGAGTGGGGGACAGGTGGTCTGAGGGCTAGAGCCTGGGGGAGGGCGGGCACACGGGCAGGCAGGGACCTGGCTTCTCACTGTCCACTGTTCACAGACGAGAGGTTCCCCTTCCAAGCCTCGGTGGAATTCATCTTCTCCTCCAGCCCTGAGAAAATCAAAGGTAAGAGCAGATCCTGGGGTCAAGGCTGAAGGCTGTCCCCCTGCTCCTCACCACTGCGGTCTTCCACAGGCAGCACCCCCCGGAACGACCCCTCAGTCACTGTTGACTACAACACAGCAGAGCCCGCTGTGCGCTGGGACTCCTACGAGAACTTCAACCAGCACCACGAGGACAGTGTGGATGGTGCGTGTGGTGGCGCAGGGGAGGTGGGAAATGGAGGTTTGGGGGTGCACACCGTCTTCCCCAGACAACCCGCCTCCCAAGGGACACCTCTTGAGCTGGAGTCTCCAGGGCTGTCACCTCTTATTAAGTCTCTCTCTTCCTCTCTCTCTCTCCCACCCTCTCTGCTGCCTGTGCACCCTTCCTGCTCCTCTCCCCACCTAGGCTCCCTGACCCACACCCGTGGCCCTCTAGATGGCAGTCCTTATGCCCAGGTGCAGCGGACCCCCCGCCAGACCCCGCCGGCACCCTCTCCAGAGCCGCCCGCACCCCCGCTGCTGTCCGTCAGCAGCGACTCCGGCCATTCATCCACACTCACCGCGGAGCCAGCCACAGAGTCCCCTGGCCGGCCACCCCCAACAGCTGCTGAGCGCCAGGAGCTAGAGCGCCTCCTGGGAGGCTGCGGCGTGGCCAGTGGGGGACGGGGGGCTGGGCGTGAGACAGCTATCCTGGATGATGAAGAACAGTCGCCTGCAGGTGGAGGTGCCCACCTCGGAACATATTCAGGTCACAGACCTGCCCTCAGCCGCCATTGCTCCTGCCGCCAGGGCTACCGGGAACCTTGCGGGGTCCCCAATGGAGGATACTACCAGCCAGAGGGAACCCTGGAGAGGCGGCGGCTGCCCTATAGGGGGTACGAGGGACCCGCCCAGAGCTATGCCGATGCCTCCGTAGAGAAGAGGCGCCTCTGCAGATCGCTGTCTGAGGGGCCATACCCCTACCCTCCTGAGCTGGGGAAGCCAACCAGTGGGGACTTCAGCTACCGCCCCCCAGGCTACCGGGAAGTGGTGATCCTGGAGGACCCTGGTCTGCCTTCCCTGTGCTCCTGCCCTGCTTGTGAAGAGAAGCTGGCACTGCCCACAACAGCTCTGTATGGGCTGCGGCTTGAGAGGGAGGCTGGAGAGCGGTGGGCCAGCAAGGCTGGAAAACCTCTTCTGCACCCGGTGCGGTCTGGGCACCCACTGCCCCTGCTGGTGCCAGCTTGCGGGCATCACCATGCCCCAGTACCTGACTATAGCTGCCTGAAGCCTCCCAAGGCAGGAGAGGAAGGGCACGAGGGCTGTTCCTACACCATGTGCCCTGAAGGCAGGTATGGGCATCCGGGCTACCCTGCCCTGGTGACATATGGCTACGGAGGAGCAGTTCCCAGTTACTGCCCAGCGTATGGCCGGGTGCCTCACAGCTGTGGCTCTGCAGGCGAGGGCAGAAGGTATCCCAGCCCTGGTGCCCACTCCCCACGGGCTGGCTCCATTTCCCCGAGCAGCCCGCCCTACCCACCATCCAGGAAGCTGAGCTACGAGATCCCTGCGGAAGAGGGAGGGGACAGGTATCCACTGCCTGGGCACCTGGCCCCAGCAGGACCCCTGACATCTGCAGGTGAGGGGCACTGGGGCGAGGAGTGCCTGGGGCAGAGGAGGATTCTGGACTATGGTTGGGAAGGCACAGAATAAGAAAGAGCTAAGCCAGATGGAAGGCCTGTTCCTGGCTCACGGCCTCTGCTCTCCCCTTCCCTGCAGAGTCGCCTGAGCCAGCGTCCTGGGGGGAGGGCCCCAGCAGGCACGGCACCCTGCCTCGGTCCTCCCAAGATGCCCAGTGCGGTGCCTCTTCTGAGATGTCTGGTCCCTCTACACCCTTGCACACCAGCAGCCCGGTCCAGGGCAAGGAAAGGTAGGCAAGCTCCTCCTTTTCCAAGTAGACCCTGAAGGCTGGAGTGGGATGGAGGTAGTTCACAACAGGGGCTCAGAGGCCCTGCTGACCACCTGCCCTCCCTCCCTGCAGCACCCGACGGCAAGACGCCAGGTCCCCCACCCTGGCACCCACTCAGCGACCGAGTCCTGGCGAGGCCTTGTTGCCTGTATCCCAGGGAGATGCTGAGAAGCCTCCTGAGCTGCCAGCAAGAAGTGGGCTTGAGCTTCCAGCCCCTAGCCCCTTCTCCCCAACCTCCCCACCTAGCTCGCCCAATGACTGGCCTCAGGAGAGGAGTCCAGGGGGCCGCTCAGGCGGTAGCAGTCCAAGGGCCCCCGTACCCACTACGCTGCCTGGCCTCCGTCACGCCCCCTGGCAGGGCCTTCGAGAGCCCCCAGACAGCCCCGATGGGTCCCCCCTCACCCCGGTACCCACCCAGATGCCCTGGCTTGTGGCCAGCCCGGAGCCTCCTCAGAGTTCACCCACGCCTGCCTTCCCCCTGGCGGCATCCTATGACATCGGTGGCCCCGCCCAGCCCCCCCTTCCCGAGAAACGCCACCTGCCGGGGCCTGGGCAGCAGTCGGGCCCCTGGGGCCCAGAGCAGGCGTCACCACCAGCCAGAGGCACCAGTCACCATGTCACCTTTGCACCCCAGCTCCCAGATAACACCCCTCAACTTCCAGGTACGAAGGCCTTGAGGGAGAGGGTGCGGGGAACCACCTCGGGAAGACCCTTCTCCAGGGAGGGGCACAGTGCGGGGCCTTGGGAGCCCTGGGGCCAAGCAGCTCAGTGCCTCCCTGTCCTAGAGCCCCCCATGCAAGAGAGCCAGAGCAACGTCAAGTTTGTCCAGGATACATCCAAGTTCTGGTACAAGCCACACCTGTCCCGTGACCAAGGTGAGGAGCCAGCCTGCCCACCACTCCTGCCTTCCAGGGCTCTCTCTGGGCTTCAGACCCAGCCCGGCCTTCCAGTTGTCACCCTATTGCCTCCTCCCATCTCAGTGTTTACTCTGAGCTGAGCTTCGTGTTAGCAGGTGATTCTGCCCAAGGAGGGCTGGAATTAACGTGGCCACTGCCCTGTGAATGCTACATTTCTGCACCCGGGTGCCCAGCACTGCCACATTGCCGGGGCGAGGGCCTGGGGAACCAGCTGGCTGGCAGAGCAGAGGGGTGGCTGTCTGGGGCTCAGTCAGCCCTGGGCGAACCTCTCCCCTCCTGCTCCCCCAGCCATTGCCCTGCTGAAGGACAAGGACCCTGGAGCCTTCCTCATCAGGGACAGTCATTCATTCCAAGGAGCCTATGGGCTGGCCCTCAAGGTGGCTACACCCCCACCCAGTGCACAGCCCTGGAAAGGTACACAGTGCCCAAACCCAAGCCAGAAGGGGAATGGAGTGGGGCCGGTACAGAGGCAAGACAAGGAATGGTGGGCCACAGCGCTTCCTGACGGGGAGGGACAGGAAGTGACTCTCACGCTCTGGAAAGAATCCCAACAACATAGAAGGCAGGAACCTGGAATCTGATAAAGGCTTCCTCTCCTCTCCTCTCCCGGCCTCTCAGGGGACCCGTTGGAACAGCTGGTCCGCCATTTTCTCATCGAGACCGGGCCCAAGGGGGTGAAGATCAAGGGCTGTCCCAGTGAGCCCTACTTTGGTGAGAAGCAGGGGCTGGGAGGCTACACCAGGTTGGTTTAGGGAGGCCAAGGGACCAGAGGAGGGTGGAGGGGAAGCTGGGGCTCTCCGTGGGCACCCAGGAGTTTCCTCACCTGTCACTGCAGGCAGCCTGTCCGCCCTGGTCTCCCAACACTCCATCTCCCCGCTGTCCCTGCCCTGCTGCCTGCGCATCCCCAGCAAAGGTGGGTGCTCTGCTGTCTGCTCTCTCACCTCTCCCCACCCATGGCCGCCAAAGGCAGAATCCGGGGGGGCCTGGCTCCCAGCTTGCCTTCCCTGGGGGCGGCAAAGGGAGTCCTGCAGCTCCCAGGGAATGCCACCCCCTCCCCGCTGACCTGCCCTGTTGGCTGCTCCCCTCAGATCCTCTGGAGGAGACCCCTGAGGCCCCAGTGCCCGCCAACATGAGCACGGCGGCAGATCTCCTGCGTCAGGGTGCCGGTAGGGTTCTCCGCCTCCGCCCGTCCCTCTCCCTAGGCACCGAGGGGGCACTGCAGATAAGAGGCATAGGACACTGACAGGCCTTGAGATAGGTGGGCCCTGCAGGTGCTTTAAACCCCAAAAGGCAGGATGGGTAAGGGGGCCCTCAGGCTAGGTTCTCTAACTTCTGTGAACACGAGATGACTGGGGAGGAGGGCTTACTAGAATGCAGATTCTCAGGCCTCTGTCTAGCGTTTCTGACTGTAGATCTCAGGGAATCATAGAATCTGCTTTTTTAACAGGTTATTTATGTGATGCTAATGTGTTTTGAGCAGTGCTAGCCAGGGAAAGTGCAAAGCTGGTGGGGTGGGGGGACTAGGGGAAGAGAGATCTGGGGGCTGGCAGACCGTGCCTCCCAACCCACTTCTTGCCCACACAGCCTGCAGCGTGCTCTACCTGACCTCTGTGGAGACCGAGTCACTGACGGGCCCCCAGGCAGTGGCCCGCGCCAGCTCTGCAGCCCTGAGCTGCAGCCCCCGCCCAACGCCAGCCATTGTCCACTTCAAGGTCTCAGCCCAGGGCATTACGCTAACAGACAACCAAAGGAAGTATGTGTGCAGAGCCCCTGGGAACCCCCCCAAGCTTAGATCCTTGGGACCCCAATTTCTGGGTGATTCCCCCCTCCCTCCTCTTCACAGGCTCTTCTTTCGCCGCCATTACCCGGTGAACAGCATCACCTTCTCCAGCACTGACCCTCAGGACCGGAGGTGACCCTCCCAACCCTGTCTTCCCACAGCCCCACAGACCAGTCCCTGCCCCAGCTGCTCCTTTGGTAGCCATTCCCTGGGGTATGTGCCTTCACAGCTCTCTTCCCTCTGCAGATGGGCCAACCCCGACGGGACCACCTCCAAGTAAGCTTCCCCGTTACTGCAGCCTCTTCCCCACATGGGACCGACCAAGGCGCCTCCTTCCTCCCCAACCCCAGCTCTGCAGTCCCTTGTGGAGGGGTGCAGAGCCCTCTCCCAACCCTGCCTGTGTACCCCTATAGGATCTTTGGTTTCGTGGCCAAGAAGCCAGGAAGCCCCTGGGAGAATGTGTGTCACCTCTTCGCAGAGCTGGACCCTGATCAGCCTGCAGGCGCCATTGTCACTTTCATCACCAAAGTTCTACTGGGCCAGAGAAAATGAAGGAAGGCCACAGCTCAGAGCCCACGGCAACACTGCGCCCTCCCAGCACCCCACAGCCCTCACCGCCCCTGGCCTGGGACACTGCTCTCCTTCCCCGCCCCCAGCCTGCTAAGCCAAGTGGATGGCCCATGAGATGACCTTGCACGTGAGCAGACAGCAGAGATGGGCACGTGAAGGGTGAGGAGGCACCAGCAGTTGTGCCCTGGAGGGGACCAGGGCAGCCCCACCTACACAACATCAGCCCTGGAGAGGAGCCAGCTCCACCCAGCGGCAGGTCCCAGCCTGGCAGGGGGACGGGAGAGGGGTAGGGAGCCGTGTGCTCCCTCCTCTGCCTTCCCCCCTAAGCAGAGAGATCAGAGTGGGAACACATGAAAAGGGGGGAAAAGAGTCTATTTTTGTCTAATAATAAAGAATTTCTATAACATTTAGTTGGAGTCGTGCCTGTTTACAGGAAGGGCCGAGCCTCGTGCTTCCTGGGGCGCACCTGTGCAGGCCAGGTCCATGGAACATGCGTGGTCCCCATCCTTGGCCTCACAGTGGTCCACATGTCCCGGTGAGCAAGCTGCCCTCGGCCACCCTCAGCTCCAGCCCTGTCCCCAGCCCCATGTACTGGAAAGAACTCCCGTGTCCTGGCCATGCTGATAAATATGGAAACTCCGTCTTTATTGGCTGTATAAACATCTCTGTCTGTACATACAATTCATACATCATAGTGCAGGGCCTGGGGGGGGTGGCCCATGGGGAGGCCCCAGCAGCACAGCAGCTGCCCCTCCTTCCCCCAAAGCCCTGCCCACTCTGTGCAAACTGAGGCCAACCGCTCCTGTCCCCACTTTCTCCCAGGAGAAGTCACTGTACGAGGGGTGGGGGGTGGGGGTCAGAGGTCAACGGGGTAGGCAACAAAAGGGCTTGCAGGGGGAAGACACATGTAAGTGCTAGAATCAAACACTGAAGCAAAGCGGACGACTGGCATGGGCAGCAAGCAGGGTCGGAAAGGGGAGTGAGGGGCCCAGCTGCCTTCTGGGTACTCAGTGAGGGCTCAGGGGTCCTGCCCTCCCTTCTACAGCAGACACATGCTCTGGAGTCTCAGCCTACATCCCAGGGACCTAGACACAAGGGCGCCACTGGTAGACCAAGGACGGCAAGGAGGACATAGGAACAAAGGCCTCAGTCTCTGGCCCCCCGTGACAGCCCCTCTCTATGCCGTTAAACAAGTAGTGGGCACCCATTTATGTGTGTCCAGCTGGGGGAGCTGAAGACTCTGTCTCTGGAACTCTGGTGCCTGACCAGGTGGTGAGGGAGCAAGCCTGCACTCAGGAGACAGAACAGAAGCCCTAGAGCAGTCTTCTTGGGATGCAGTCAGTGGGAAGAGAGAGGGCCCGAGAGCCCCCCTAGCCCAGCTGGGGGGGATGACAGCAGCAACTGGTTCACATGAGGACCAGAAACAAAAAAAGAGAAGATGCAAGGAGAAAGACTGCAGTAAATTGGGGAGGCAGGGAGCTGTCTCGTCTCTACCCTCTGAGAAGCCTCAGGCCCAAACAGCAGCCTAGACAGGGCGCTCATTTCCCTCCGCTCACATGGGCCAGTGGGGAAAGGGGGATGTGGAGCCCACTGGCCAAAGCAAGCGGGATCCACTGATGCAACAACACTGTTCTTTGGGTCTGCTCCTGTCCAAGAAGGAACTAAGACCCAGGGACTGATGGTAAGAGCGGCGCCAGGTCAGAAACATGGGTAGAGAAAGGCTGGGCGGGGGCCTGACCTGGTAGGGGCACAGTGACTGTGTACCCTTGGGACCTGCCAGGCAAACAAATCCTCAGGGGGAGTCAGGAACTGGGTACCTGGTCCTGTAAAGAGGGAGAGGAAGCCAGTGTACAGAAGTCCCTAGCCACTCAAGGGGTGCAGGTCCACTTTGACTTTCTCCCCACAGCTCAGCATTCCAATGGTGGGAAAGAAGCCCCCGGAGGGTACAACAGCATCCTTCTTCCCGATGATCTTGCCATTCCGAGTAAAGAAAACCTGGGGTGGAGGTGGAAAGAAAAGTGGAGCAGGCAGTTTGGCCCATTCGAGGATGCTGGAGCCACACAGGCCTGAACCCTGTCCACTCTACTCTCAGCAACTCTTGCAGAGACTTGGGGTGATGCAAGAAGTGACCACAAGAGGGCATCCTAAGGCTGGAAACCAGTCTCCCGCCCCGCCCCCTCAGTCTCCAACTCAGCCCTCCCAATACCTCAGCACAGAACACACCCATATCAGCACCAGGCCTTCCTGGCTTCCCTACCCTGGTTCTACTTTCTGTTCCCACTAATACCAGCCCTGCCCAGACCCAAGAGGCCCAGTCCAACCCCAAACCTTCCGCACTCACCACCACCTTCTTGCCCTCGTGCTCCTGCTCTATCTCTTCTCCATCGTCTTCCTCTTCCTCTTCCTCCTCTTCTTCTTCCCCTTCCTGGTGCAGGTACATAACATTCCGGACGTTCCGGACAGCTCGGGCAGTCGGGGACAGGATCACTGTGTCACAACTGTCATCACTGTCACCTAGGAAGCCAGGACACCTGAGCTCCTGTGGTACTGCCCCCGCCCTCTGTCCGGCCAGCCTGGTCGGCCACCCCATCCCACTCACCCTCACTGTCCAGAATGTAGTCCCGGGGAAACATGATTCCACAGCCCATAATGTCGCCTTTGTAACAGCGTGGCCCAAAGGGGTCTCCCACACCACTGCCATGGAAGATCTTCCCATCATCTGTTGGGGGAGGGGGGGAGAACACCAGTAAAGGAGGGGCTGACACCGCACCCCCGAGAGCAGCCCCGGCTTGAAGGTGACATTTCTCTGCCTCCCTCTCTGGCCCAGAGGAAGGGAGGAGGTAGGCAAAAGATAGAGGTAGAGACAGAAGTGGAAAGAGGGCACTAGATTAAAAAAGAGAAAGAGAGAGAGAGAGCACCCTGGCTGGTGTAGCTCAGTGGATTGAGCACCAGCCTATGAACCAAGGGGTCTCCAGTTCGATCCCCAGTCAGGGCACATGCCTGGGTTGTGGGCCAGGTCCCCAGTAGGGGGCGCTTGAGAGGCAACCACACACTGATGTTTCTTTCCCTCTGTTTCTCCTTGCCTTCCTCTCTCTCTAAAAGTAAATAAATAAAATCTGTAAAAACAAAAAATGACAGAGACAATGTGGGCATTCCAGGGGCTAAAGGGGAGACTTCTCAGGAAGCTGGTCACAGAAGGGAGAGGGGACAGGGATTGGAGGGAAGAGGTGGGATCAGGAACTCAGGGTTTGTTCTTTCTAAAGAAAGCACCAAAAGAAATCAAGCTGACCAAAAAAAAAAGAAAATGCAGAATCTGCAGGAAGGGTGCAAAGGGAGCCAACTCAGAGGCCTGGAATGTCCAGTTTGGGCCCAGATCCCCCACCCTCCCCTGGCTTTTGGGCTTGGAAGAAAAACACAGATGAGGAGAAAGCAGCTTTGGAAGGAAAGGAGGTATCAGCAGGGGAAAGTCTGTCCAGCCAAAATGCTGGAGGACATGCCACTTGAGAGGGTCAGGAAGCTTGATGTCCACGTTTCTACATCCCCACAACCGTAGCTTCACCAGGACAGCCTCTGCTCACCTGCATGATAAGCCACAGACCCTCTGCTCCAGCCAGGGTGCCTGTTCTTGGGGTAATCCTGCACAAGGGAGAAAAACGGAGATCTATGGTACAACGCACAAAAGAGAAGAGGAGACAGTGGCATTGAACCTTCAGCCTTCTGAAATAGACTACAACCCAGACAGCTGCTCACCACCTCTGCTCACCACTTCTGGCACTTCCCCTGCAGCCTCACCCGCTTCAGGCACTTGAGGTTGCAGGGGAAGTGAAGGGGTTCCTGGCTTTCCTGGCCAGGGCAGCAGGCTGCACGTGCCCCATATCTTGGGCACAGTACATGTGGTGCAGTCAGGACACTGTCTCAGGTCAGTTGGGTTGGCACCCTCACACAGCAGACCCACACGACCATGTCCTGTCTCAGGCCAAGGCCCTCCCTTTGTAGCCTGGCCCCCCTGACCCACCCAATAGCCCCCAAGTGAGCAGCTCCACAGGCAAAAACAGTTGTGCCCACCTTCCGGGCCAGCCCCAAGGCGATGTAGCATTTCTCTCCAGGGTCTACAATCTCCACCTCGAAGTAGTGGCTACGAGTGCTCAGGGGGTGCCGGGCCTGGGCCAGCCCTACATCAACAATGCTCTTTCCTTTGCCCAAGTATTCCAGCAGCTGTGGGGGAAGAGGAAGAGGGGAGAGGAAGAGGGAGAAAGAGGCAGGCTGAAACCCACCCTGGAAACCTGGTCCCAGTGCAGTCTGGGGACCAATTTCCTGTTCCTGACAAAAAAACCCTGGCTGAGGTACAATGTGGGCCTCCACGTTTCGGACAGACCTGGGAGAATGGGGAGTGAGTCAGGAGCAAAGGGGGCAGCACGAACAAGAGGGCTGGACCCCTTGCTGAATACGGCACCCACCTGCCTACTGAGGCATAGCCAGTAGGCAAACCCAGTTTCAGGGGAGACAGAGAGCAGCATAGCAATCCAAAGGGCTGAGTGCTGGGAACCACACTAAGGGTCCCCAGGCTACACCGGCACTTCCCTGAGGAACGCTGCTGGGAAAGGTACACCCAGGGAGCCTGAGCAAGAGAAAAAGGGGAGTGAAGACTAGGCTAAAGGGAACTTGACAGCTTCCAGAGGGGGCCTAATGGGGGCAGGTTAGGTGCCAACTCCAGATGTTTGGGGGAGGGGAGACAAGCTCAGAAGCCAATTCAGCCTGGGATGGACCTGAAACAATTTCTCAAGGTCTTTGTTGTACTTGGCTTTGGACAGAGCTGTTCATAGCTGGGGTCAGGGGGCTGCTGAGAGGAGCCAAGGAACCCAGAAGGACCAGCTCTACTCCTTCATACAATGTGGGGGAGGGGAGCACGCAGGACCAAGCTAGGAAGGCAGGTTTTGCCACTGCCAGCCCCTGCGGCTCTTTCAAGTTAAAGTAGAAAGAGGGGAAGCGAGGGGAGATGACTGACGGGCTCTTAAGGCTCTTCAGTCCCACAATGCTCCTACCTGGGCATGATGGGGCAGAACCCCCCAGTCTGGGAGGGTTTATTTATCAGTTGTCATGGTAATAATGAGCCCGTGACTCAACTCTATCCCCTCTTCACCCCACCTTTCAGCATCACCTGGGATTCCTTAATCCCCTTTTAATTAGCCCAATTACCCCTTAAGACTCTCTTCTACCTTCCCACCCTTCCAGCCCTGAAGAATATACACTCCCTAGGACCTCCTTCACTTCTCCCTGGCAAGCCTTGAGATGCTGGCCTCTCACCCCCCACAGAGCTCCTGCCAGAACAGGCGAGGACTTCTGTTCACCGACACCAGTGTGGAAACCTCTGTCTTCAGCAGAAGCATGTCCTGCATCCTTACCACCCCCTTCAGACAGTAAATAAAGGGACTCAGTCCCCATCTCAGCTCTGGATTCCCAAAGCCCTGCCATCTCAAGTCCACC
Source organism: Artibeus jamaicensis (assembly GCF_021234435.1). Lineage (NCBI taxonomy): Eukaryota > Metazoa > Chordata > Mammalia > Chiroptera > Phyllostomidae > Artibeus > Artibeus jamaicensis. The sequence goes on from NW_026521486.1 coordinate 51,471,320, forward strand.
TTCCTTTCCTCTCCAAAGAGAAATGGAGGCAGAGCGTGGCAGGGTGGGGGCTGGTCAGGGTAAAAGCCAGAGATGTACAGGAGACCACCTAAACTCACAGCCAGGCTGACTCATTCCTACAGCCAGAGTCTTACACATCTTGGTTAACACCAGCTTTTCTATTTACACTCCTAGCCCCATCTTCTCCATATATCACACTGCTTTGACTCATCAGAGAGAGGTCCCCTGCATCACCTTCTGAATTTCTGGATACTAATTAAGGCCCACACTGTTTGAATTCTGTTTATGGTCCTCTGAGTGTTCTCTGCCTGGCCTGGGTTCCTCCTCTGAATCTCTCCCCACAGGCTGGAAGGGATGCGGCTCAATGCACACTAATGAGCTGCTACCCCACCCAGTCCAAGCAGCCCCCAGCCCCTCCTCCCCACTGGGTGGGGGGCCCCACAGCTGCTCTCGACCGCTCCATCCAATTGGCCTCAGCATAGGAAACATAGTGTTCTCTACCTTCAGAGCCAAGAGAGCGGATCCAGACCCTGATCCCTGGGAAAAACCCGCCCAACCATTCCCTCTGCCGCAGCCCTAAGAACGGGAGCACTGCGGTGGCGTCTGTGGACCGGGTGGGGTGCTTCTTCAAGTTAAAGGCCAAGGAAATTAAGCACACCAACTTGGGACTTCAAAACCCACTCCCCACTCCTTGGAGCGGTTCAAACAGACTGCTGGTGGCCCGCAAGCCTAGATCCCTGCACAATGTGCCCTTTCCAAGGGAGAAACCACCGGCCCCTCAGGACAGAAGCCACCTTGATTCATCTGTTCCTCTTGGGTCCACTGTCCTGCTCCTGGGCAAAGTTCCCCCAAGCCTTCCAGAGCCTTCTCAGAGCACTTAGAGGCGCAGAGGGGGGGAAGTCTGGCCTCCCTGACAGATCCTTGCTTGACTCCACTCCTCCCCTCCTCAGACAAAGGCTAGTAGGGACCTAGAGGAGATGGTGGGTTAACTCCCTAGAGTCTCCGTTGCTAGGAGCCTGATGCTGGTCCTCAGCATCTGTGCCTCAGATGCCTCTTAGTTTGAAAGAGAAGTCAAACAGACTGGGCTCCTTACTTACTAGCCACTAGCCTTGAGCAAGTGACTTTTATTTCTTTAAGTCTCAGTTTTTTCATCAGTAAAATCAAGATACTACCACCTGCATCTCCAAAAACAGGGGAGAAGACTAAACAAAGTGTCAAGTGCGTAGCCTGACACCCACCCACTACATGATCAATACACGTTTCTGCCTTTCCCTAAATCAGAAATGGGGGTTATAATGGACCAGGGCCAACATATTAGTGCCTCCTAAATTTTAAGTCCCCCCAAAGCTACAACAGACTGGAAACACTGATCCCAAATCAGGAAATGATCTTTCATTTGGGCCTTTACGTCCCACTGGAATGGACCTTTAGGGTCCCAGAACTAAGTACTGTTTCCTTGGGACAGATGGCCACTCCCCAGCTGACTCCACCCCAACCGACCAACTAGTGTGTCTCTTCGAATCATGCCCGACCCGCAGGAACATTCCTCCACATCGCTGGTGGCGGCGTGGGGAACCTCTTCCTCGGGACTCTCAAGCCCCCCTGCCTCTCCTGTGTCCCTCCGAACACAACCAGAGCCTTGAGAGGCCAAACAGGTGGACTCAGCGCCACAGAGAGGAGGCTGCGGAGTGCACGCCCCCTCGCGCTGTACCGGTGCCACCTTCTCAGCTCCTGCGTCCCTGCGGGCGTCCCTGCTCCTCCTCTCATCAGCACAGACTCTAATCCCTCTTGACAGGAGCTGGGGAGGCTCAGTGCCCCGAGGGCCTCGGAGCGACAGAGACAGGAACCCAGAACGTGCTCCCCACCGAGAGCCGCTCAGGCCCCAACACAGGTCTCCTCCTGGGTGGGGTCTGTGAAGGACCCCTGGGAGGGCGAGGCCTCATTCACCCCGCTTTGTGTACCGAGGCTGTTGCCCCGTCTCTAAGGAGCTGTCAGAGGAGCTATGAACAGGAAACAAAGGCAGAATGAGCCTAATCCCCCAGCTTTACTGATGTCCCCCACCCTCCACCCATTACCTCACTGCACAAAGCCTGAGGGCAGGGATGAGGTGGGGGGCAACACTCCCATCTCTGAGCAACACAGCAGCAATACTTGGACACCCTCAGAGCTCCGGGGAGGGGAACTCTTTCGGGGGAGAAACCCAGGCCCCAGGAAGCAGGGGAAGAATTCCACTCAAGAAAGAGCCAGGTCTGACGACATAGAGATACCCAGATTAAGCAAACATGACTACCAATTAACAACTGTTGAATCTAAGTAGAGAGTATACGAGTGTTCGCTCTATTATCTTTTCAACTTTTCTGTTACGTTTGAATTTTCTAAAATATTTTATTTATTTATTTTTAGAGAGAAGAGAAGGGTGGCAGGGAAAGAGGGAGAGAAACATCGACTGGTTGCTTCTTGCACACCCGCAGCTAGGGACTGAGCCTGCAAACCAGGCACATGCCCTGACTGGGAATCGAACCAGCGACCCTTCGAACCAGTGACCCTTCAGTTTGCAGGACAATGCCCAACCCACTGAGCTACACACCCAGTGCAAGATGTTTGAAATATTTTTAAATGAATGTTGGAGAGAAAAAAGGGTCAGGAATTGAGTTTGTGCTCTTCTTTATGGGACGAACTGGTGAGAAGGGAGAAGAAAAGGTGACTGAGAATTCAAACTGAGAAAACGGGCTAGGAGTAAAAGAATTCCAAGGCAGCCAAATAAAACGAGCTAGGGAGGGCCTCGGCTGTAGAAAGTAGACAGGAGAATCCTAAGGAAGTGGGAATTGAAGCCCAGAAATTACAGATTCATCTGAGAAGAAGAGGCAGGAGGAGGGGAGAGGCTGGCTAGAGGACAGCAGGCTTGGGGAGAAGACAACAGCACATATTAGACAGTGGGAAGCAGGGGGTGGGGAGTCAAAAAATATCTGGGCTTAGTTTTGCCACTAAATCACCTTTTGACATTTGAACGAGTCTCTTAACTTCTCTGGGACTGTTTTTCTTATCAACGGCCCACTATGATATTCGGGAATGTGTGGCTGCCACAGTGACAGGGGAGGGGTACCAGCACCCTATGTCTAGAAGCTGGATGCTAAGCATCCTGCCCATCAAGGGACTTTCTCACCTAAAATGCCCACAGCCTTTGCACTGGGAAGCCCTGGACTGCATGGCACCAAAGGCATCTCCCAAACATTTAGGGTGCTCTCCTGGGAATGTCACCCAAGGCAGGAGAAAGAGGCCTGAACACAGCGAAGGTCTGAGGTCCCAGGTGAGGCTCCCCACAGAGGAAGGGAAGAAAAACCACAGGAGGGGCAAAGAGGAGAAACACTGTGCCGGACACAGAAACTGGAGGCGCGGGCACGGTGCCGATGGCCGGATCGGAACTCCGGGCGTGACCGCAGAAGGGAGGAGAGCAAGAGGCAAGGGGGGAAGGGGGCCAAAGGGATGGAAGAAAGTGGGTCAGTCACTCTCATCTGAAAGATGGGACAGCTGGCAGGCCTAGGACAGAGAGAGGCACATGTCCCCCAGGCGGCGCATGCCCGAGTCTGCCTCAGAGGAGCCAGTGCTCAGGGAGCAGCGTCACAGGCTGTCACAGGCTGGAGTGAGGGTCTGAGAGAAAAACCAAACTCGACAGCTTATGTCTAAGAAAGAAAAAAAAACCTTCAATACGTGGCCTGAGGGAATCGTGAGGAGGGCAGAGAGGAACGAAGGCTATTTATGAATGTCTGCAGGACTCTGCATCAGTTAGAAAAGACTGCCTGGGAGGAGCGGGGAGCAAAGTGGGGACAGGTCCAGGCAGGGAAAGGGTGCCAAGAAAACACTCCTGAGGAGAGGTCAGGGACGAGAGCTGGAACATCGCCCTGGCTCAGCCCCAAGTTCAACTCTGTTGTCAAAATAATAGTGCCAAAATGATCATAGGAGGGAAAAAGGAAAGGAAGAGTTAAGAGTCAAAGAGTGGGCATCAGAGGCCTCCTGACGCATAGCCGCTGCGGCCCTCGGACCCTAGTGTCAGGAGGGGTGCAGAGTGTCAGGAGCAGTGGGACAGCACACTTCTGCCAGTTTCCTTGAGTCTGACTCACCTTAAACTCCAGAAGTAGGGACAGGGTGGGGGCCTCGCTCATAATCCACTCCCACCCCCCACTGCTTCTGTTTTGCTATCAAAGCCTGAGTTGAAAACAGCTTAGTTTGGGGCAAGAAGGCCAGGGGGTGGAGAAAAGGTTGAGTCGGGTACAAGAGGGCAACAGAAGGACAATTCGAGGTGGGAGGCCCGAGCAGTTCACTAGAGGTCAGACCCAGACCCCTGACTCAGCCTCCACTCACTCCAAACCCAGCATGAGGTCCAGAGGATGGATATGAAGAATTTCCTTCTCTCAAGGTCCATACACTACCTGAGAAAGTTTAAAATCCAGGGAAAGAGCCCTGGCTGGGGTGGCTCAGCGGATCACGTGCCGCCTTGCAAACCAAAGGGTCTCAGTTCAGTTCCCAGTCTGGGCACAGGCCTGGGTTCCGGGCCAGGTCCCCAGGAGGGGTTGCACGAGAGGCAACCACACATTGATGTTTCTCTCCCTCTCTTTCTCCCCCCCTTCCCCTCTCTCTGAAAATAAATAAATAACATCTTTAAAATCCAAGGAAAGACTAATAAAGAAGGTATAACAAGAAGATGTATAAAAAACAAGCTTTGGAGGGTTAAGGGTTCTCACTGATCTCCCTGCACCTCTATTCTCATCCTCTATAATGTAGGGGGAGACGGAAGAGATTGACCTTGACCCTCACTCAAAAATACCCTCCGAGAACCTTCCCACACGGGTGGGACTTGTGAACACACCTGTCCCCCAGCATAGTGAGTGGAAAGTCTGGGCCAGCTAAGCTGAGATCAAACCCAAAGGGAGATCCGGGCATCCTGCTTCCCAACAGCCCCAGGGCAGCAGAGGACACCCGATGCCGAAGGGACCAAAGAAGGCAAAGGAGAACTACTACATGTTCCAAGAGTAAAGGTCTCTGATGAAGGGCATGGGAAGAAAGCAAATCAACGCTAAGGAGAAAATAGACTAAAGAATCATATCAAGCCCTGGCTGGTGTTGCTCTGTGTATTGAGCACCAGCCTGTGAACCGAAGACTGCCAGTTTGAGTGCCGGTCCTGACCAGGGTTGCAGCCAGGTCCCCAACTAGGTGTGTGCGAGAGTCAACCAACTACTGTTATCTCACACACCGATGTTTCTCTCCCTCTCTATCTCCTTCCCCTCTCTCTATAAACAAACAAACAAATAAATAAATAGATACGTAGATAGATAGATAGAAGGAATCTTGTCGAGACCTCAGGCTACCCTGCCAAAATCCCCATTTCCTAAAACCCTACAAAAGACAGTGTCCTCACTCCCAATTCTAAGCAATTCAGACATGTTTATGTGGCCCACAGGTGTCCTACGCAGTCCCCCCTGCCTGCCCCCAACCACTGCCCCTTACTTACAGTTCCACAGACTCGGACATCGTGCAGCCGGCCCCATTCATCCTCATAACTGTCCACCATCATGACACTGTCGTCCTCACGGCCCAGTTCGGCATTGAGGTGCAGCCGTACCTCCTCCCCCAGGGAGTGCATGCCCACTGCCGGGAACAGCCCATCCGGGGACATGGGCATGATGGTGGAGCCCACCTGCAATGAGGGGGTAGGGGGCTGCCATCAGCTCACTTTTAGTTCATCTAACTCTCACAGGGTACTCTTGAAATGATGCAAAAAATGGCTATCACACATGCTGACAGACAGAAAAAATGTTAAGCCTGCAAAGTACTCCTGGATGAGTAAAGCATCCACAGAGCTAGAAGGCAAACACAAGTCTCTCAACTTGCTGCCAAATACTTTTGGTATGAGTGAGTGTGTCCTGAAGCAGCAAGTGCTGAGGCCTAGGTGCTGAGCGAGTCCAACCTCTCAGCCAAGGCCTGAGGAAGCGATTTTCCAAAGGTGGGAGACGGCGCTGGATGGCTCTCTCTGCTATGTGCTCTCATCCCATCTCTTCACTACTACTGGTCTCTCTCTGAACCTCCAATTTCTGCTCATTCTCCACTGCACTAACCGCCCCGCTGCATCTGTCGTCTGGGTAATGTCCCAGCTTCCCCTGGGCAGGGGAAGTGTCTTCTCCTACAGGTAGGAAACTTCTCCTACAGGTAGGAGAACCTGAGGCTGGACTGAAGGAGACGGGAACTGAGCCTGTGGGTCCCTGGGCAAGCCCCAGCCAGCGGACTCTTTCTAATTACTCCCACAAATTCTTAAACACCTTCCAACTGCTTAACACCAACTTGGGATTTCCCACTCACCCGCTTTCCATTTTTGGTGAAGAAGATCTGAGCCGTCTGCACATCAAAGGACACGGGCTCAATGCCACAGCCAATCCGGTCCCCAGAGTTGCACTTCGATCCGAACTGGCGACCCTTGGCTCGGCCATTGTATAGCCTGTAGACCAAGTAGCACAGACACAGGACCTGAGCTGAGCCTCCCACCTTCTCCCCAGTGCCAGGAGCTGAGGCCTCATCTCACTGCTCCCAGGCACTCTGCGACGGCGTCCACCTATGTCCTGACTTAAGTCCCACCCTTCCCTCTAAGTCTGCAAACCTCCAGGGACGGCCGAGAAGCTAACTTCCTGTCTGACCAGAAAAGTCTATGAAAATACCCCAAGACAGGTGAAGGAATGGCAAAAGCCGCTCTAAGGTAGCCCTTCATATTTAAGCCCCCTGAATCTACGGGAAGGGGGTCAGGTTCCAGAGAGCGCACTCACTTGCCATCATCAGCATGGTAGGCTACAGAGTCAGGCAGCCAGCCAGGCTGGTGATCCAAACTGTAGTACTGAGGGACCAGCCCCACGGCAATGGTGCCTCGGACACCGCTGTCCACAATAGACACCTGGAAGGAGGAGACCAGGGCACAATTAGTATAGAAGGGAAATGGGAACTGCTGGGGTGCAGGGAAGGGGAGTTAGTCCTCCCACTGAAGGGGGCTGAGGCTCAAAGAGACAACAGACATGGGCATCAGAGAAAAAGAGAGGGCACTCGGAGGGAGGACTGGGAGAGTGGGGCCTACTTTACTGTGATTACTTAGAAAATAATTTTCAATTAATGGATGGGAGATGCCGTAGATGCTGGGCTTGGGTTAGGGAGTGGGAGAGGACATGGATCAAAGTCTGGGATATGGGTCAAGATCTACTTAGATAAGAGGCGGGAGAGCGTGACAGGACTCCAGGGCATCTATCGCTCAGATTAGACACCGTGCTATTCTGTGCCCTTCCCCAGCCAACAGGGCAGCAGTACACTGATGGAAAATAAAAGGCCCAGATAGTGAATGTAGTAAAAAAAAGAAAAGGTCTTTGGAGCTTAATGACCTCACCCCTGCTCTGCCCACCTCAAAATAATTGCTGTCCTTGGTCAAGGGTCGAGAAGCAACATAGCAGCCAACTTCTCCGGAGTTTCCATGGTAACTGAAGAAATGAGTGGGAAATTCCATTAGCAGCCTAGCCCAGAAGTTGGGGGAAGGGCCTCATCTCCAACCCCCACCCTATGAAGGTCAGTACAGAGGAGAAGCCACTAGGCCACACTTCAGGACAGCTGCACAGACAACATAAGATACTTGAAGTCACCCATTCCTCCCGCTGCCTCCAATCAGGATCCAACCCAGACCAGACCAATGCAGGCCTGGTTTCTTCATTTCCAGGGGGAAAAGAAAGCAGAGCCTCCCTTAGTTGCCTCTTAGGGGGTCTCACAACCCTGTCTAACCTCAATCCCTCATGCTGCTGCTTCGGCCCTTTTCCTCTGGCTCTGTCCTCAGTGGAGCTGGAGAACGGCTGGTCTCTATCCTCTGTACCAAAGCCCTTCATAGATTGGAAGACAGTTATTCAGTCCCCACTCCTCAGCTTTCTCGTTTCCAGGCTAAATAGCATGATTTCCTTCCCCCCCTTCAGTGACTTTGTGAGAGAGTTAGACTCAGAAGGAATCAGGGAAGGGGTTTAAGCCAGGAAAAAGAGAGAAAATAAACACAAACACACAATCCAAAGGGTTATAAGGTGGTGAGTGGAATGCACTAGATAACTGTCCTTCCCCAGACAGGAAATCCACTGCCTTTGAAATGGCCACTCCTCACCTAAAGCAACCCCTGAGACGCAGGCAGAAGGAGACCCCACAAGCCCACTGGAGTCCTCTCAATGGCACCTGGCGTCTCCTGAGACCCCTGGGAGCCTCCCATCTCTCACATGATTGCTTTCAGTGCAGACCAGGATAGTGACCCAGAGACGCAGGCGAGGGTAAGCAGTGTACTGCTCCACTCAGAAAGGCCTCCATGGTCACCAGCGTTTCCCTCCCAGTGCAGTACAGACAGTCCTCTGCCTCTAAAAAAGCCCTTTTTTGCCTTGGCCAAGTGGCTCAGTTGGCTAGAGCATTGCCCCATACACCGAAAAGGTTGCAAGTTCAATCCCCAATCAGAGCACATACAAGAGACAACAAATCAATGTTTCTCTCTTTTCCTTCCTCTCTCCCTATAATCAATAATAATGTTGGGTAAGGATTAAAAAAATTAAAATGCCCTTTTCCATCTCTAAGTTCTGGCCCAAAAAGGAAAATGTAGAAAAACTCTCCTCAACTCACCTCAAAGTGTCTCCATCTACAAGAATGTGCTTGAATCTCTCCTGATACCGAAAAGCCCGAACCTCCCGAATCTCTCGGATCCGCCGGCGCCAGTTCAGAAACCGATAGTGCAGATTGAGGTCATCCATCTTGTTCATGAGAACAAACCTGCAGGGGGGGAGAAAGGGACTGAAGAGGAAGCAGGGCCAGCCCTTAGCAAAGCATCTCAACCTGTTTTACCAGGAATGTAGTACGAGCACTGGACTTGAAGCAGGTGCCCAGATTGACCTCAACAAGGTCAGGAGGACTGATCTCCATCCTCAACCTTTCATTCAACAAAGATTCATGGTTCTAGGTGCTAGGGACATGCCGTGAACAAGATGGACTGGATGCCTGTTCTAATAGGGCTTCCATTCTAGTGTAAGGAGGCATGACAGACAATAAACAGAATCATGTTTGACAGCTGAGGGAAAAATCAGAGTGAGGTGAAAAAGAATATGGGGTGAACTCTATGTAAAGAAAGCGTCTCTGAAAAGGTGCCATTTGAGTTAAGATGAGGAGCCAAACATGTGACAAGTCAAAAAAAGAGCATTCCAGGTACAGGGGACAGCCAGGACACAGGTCCTGGGGTAGAAGGTACCTGGCCTGGTAGAGAAGTGAAAAGGCCAGCGTGGCTGGTGTATCAGGAATGTGAGAGATAACACAAGAGAATGAGAGGAAGGCAGAGGCCAGATTAAGGCCTATAGACCACAGTGAGGAGTCTGTATTTTATTTCAAGTGTGATGGGAAACCTGTGGAGGGTTTTAAGCAAGGAAATGACATGAACTTAAGGTTTGTCAGGTCTTGAAGATCATTCAGGCTGTTGGTTGGAGAACTGACCATAAGAGAGGAGAGAGTGGTGAACAATTACAAGGTTGTCGCACCAGTAGAGAGGAGAAATGCCATCCATTAAGATGGCAGAAGTGAAGATGGAGAGTAGAACGACCTGGGTTTTTGAACCACCAGTGGTGCTAACATATGAATGAATGAATTTTTCCTGGGAGCTGAAAGTGAGAAAAAAGGCGAGGTACTTTTCTCTTCCTGTCCCCCAAAACCTGAGACAGCAGTTCCATCAAGGCCTGACAGTACTTTGCACACAGTAGGTGCTTTAATAAACCTTAGCGGGGCTGAATTCAATCCCAAACCGGCCACCACGTGGCCGGGGCTCGATCCAAGGTAGATACAGGTGTCCCAGACCTAGGGGTATCTGCTTGCCCAGAAGCCCACAGCCATGGCATCGGGCAAGTGGGGGCCGCACCAGCCCCCTCCTCCACTCTGGGCACGGCCTGGTCACTCAGAAGAGACGCAGGGGCAACACAGCCGGCCTGTCAGTGTAACAACGCACGGTCTCCCCAATCCCGGCACCCGGCCGGGGGTCCTAGCGGGGTGAGCCTCTAGACTAGAGTGCAAAACGCCGCCCATAACCCCGAAGCCTTCGCCCAAGACCCCGGCCTCGCGCTTCAGGCTCCGGGGAGACCCGAGATCTCTGGGACCCCGCCCCTGATCCCCGCCTACCGGGGCCGCCGCGTCCTCCTCATCCATAGGCCTCTCAGCTCGCACTCTAGCTCTTCGGCCGCCGCCACCACACACATCCGGGTCCCCGCCCTTCCTACGCTCCCGAAGGCCCGCCTCCATCATCACCCTCTCCTAATCCGAAACGGTCTAGGACGACGGGCACTTGTAAGAGCCAATAAGAGGGTGCAGACTGGACCGGGCGCGGTCCGGTGAAACGGGTACCTAGCTTTCGGTCGGGTTTGGTAAACCCCAGTGTAGTAGGGGTGGGAGGTAGGGAGGTGGCGACGTGGCAGCGTGCACGCGGCTGGGCGGTCTGGGCGCTGACTGGGCGTTAAAGGAGTGGCTCCAGCGTTGGGAGGGGCAGGTGGAGAAGGTGGTAGCTCCCCAACAAAGACTGCGTGTTTCCTGAACGCTAGTCTGCGGCAGACGTGATGGTAAAAGCTTTGTGGGGCTGTCCTTTTTAATACGCTCAACAGCGTTAGGAAATAAATCTTACTTTTTTGCAAATGAAGAGCCTGAGGCTGGCCTCCATAGTTCATGGGCTTAAAGTAACCACGTGCTTTAAATTTCCCTGAGCTACACTATTAATGCGTTATAGTCCCCCGAGCTCCATTTCATGTAACCTTTGGCTTTGGGACATTGCTTTCCAGGAGCAAAAAGCACAGTGGCATGAAACGGTTCAGGAAGAAAGGGGTTTGGTGTAACTTAAAGTTAGGTTGAGCCCTGGCCAGAGTGGCTCAGTTGGTTGGAGCGTCCTCCTGTGCACTGAAAGGTGGCTGGTTACCCTCCTGCCAGAAACACGTTCCTGGGTTGCGCGTTCGATCTGTGGTGGGGGCACGTGCAGGAGGCAACCGATCTATTCTTTCACCTCTCTCTCCTCTCCTCTCTCCCCTCCCCTCCCCTTCCCACCTCTCCTCTCTCTCCCTTATTAAAAACAAAACAAAAGTTAGGTTGAATACCTACTGAAGGGTGTTTATTGTCATTCTGGGGGCGACTTCCGCGACTTTCTCCCATCACTGAACCCCTTTTCCAATTAGAAGGGCTTTCTCCTTCCTCTGTATTCTCATACTAAGTTATTTGCACTTCATTTATAGCACTTATTACAATCATACTTTTAAAATTACCTCTTTGTAGTAGATGTATCTCTTGCTAACCTGTAAGCTACTTCACACTCTGGGATTTATCTTATTCTTTCCATAAATAGGTGCTCCACAAATGTTGAATGAAATGAAAGCCATCATCTCTTATATCATAAACAGTGACCACTTGGCATACTGGAAGTAGGTGATGGAGATAGGTGTAAATGGGAAATTGAGAAACATAGGCTAGAGCCCCAATTCTGTGACTGAAAGTTCAAGATCTTGTTCTTATCAAAAAAGGATTATTGAAGCATGTGTTCGCTTAGCTCCCTTCCAGCCCGATTACATGGTTCTGGAGAGTTACTCTCCCCAACTCACCTCCAGCTCCTGTCTCCTTCATTTCTTCTCTTCTACCTCCTCTTCCTGAACCATGAAAAGACTCCAAGTGTCAACTCAGCTCTTCCCAAAGGCAGCTAGAGAGTGACCAGCCAGGGCAGCTCCCAGAGTTGTGTCTGTGCCACACTGGGTTTTGGATTCCTCCAGAAACTATCCATCTGGCTAAGGTCTGATATAGAGATGGCAGAAGGTGGTATTTATTTTTTTTCTTTTTTTTTTTTAGAAGGTGGTATTTTTGAAGTGTTGACGGTCGGCGATTCTACTCAGGATTTCCTCATCTTCAGGTTCCAAGTGTGGGGCTGGCCTTTTTGGTGAATCCATAGTCTGTTGGCATTCTCAGAACCTATTGATAATTTGTGCTTGATAAGGAAATATATTTGATTAAACATCTTTATTGAGGTATAATTGACACACAATAAGCCATACATATTTAAAGCATACAATTTGATAAGTTTTGTGTATATCCATGAAAATGTCACCACAATCAAGATAGATACCATTACTCCCAGAAGTGTACTAGTGCTCCTCTATAATCCCTCCTTCCTGTTCCCAGGACACTTCCCATCCCCAGGAAACCACTGGGAATTTAGGCAAAATATACATCCTGCCCACACACACACATACACACTACCTTGTTCCCCTGGCCCTTTACCTTCGTATGTTACACAAAGATGTGCTTTCCCACCGAGACTCCATCCACCTTCCCCTCTCTTCAACCATATTTATCTCTTCTCCCAAATTCTATTGTAAAAGCCTGTCCTCCAGGAATCCCTCTTTGACTTATCCTAGGGCCTGGTTTCCCGGTTCCCTGAACATACTATGGGCCTGTAGACTCTGAGAGCAGGAGGAAGAAACAAAAGGTAGGAGAGGCTGAAGGAGTGAAAGGGCCAAAAGCCCCCCTAGGGCGGTCTGAGCTCCTCCGAAATACAGAACACTGATGAACCTTGAAGAGTTTAAATGCTCTCCCTTCGACTCTATGCCCTTCCCCAAGACAGCCTCTGCTCCCACCCAAAACACTAACCTTTACTTATATCAATTCCAAGCATGGGGATTGGAAGCTGAGGGCCCAGACGTGAAGAAGGTGTGGGGTTCCTGATCTCAAAGCACTCACATTCTAACCGGAAAAATAAGACACACAAAAACATAAAATGGCGATAGCAACAAAATAATGTGGATGAATTCAGCGGAAGGCCGACAGCTGGCCAAGCAGGTGGGGGAAGAGACTAGAATTCCAGAGTGTTGGAAGGATTTAATTAATGTGAGCTTGAAAGCTTGGAGTCGAGGGAAGAAATTACCTCTGAGCAGTAATAATGCTCCACCTTCACTTCCCTTTCCGTTCAGACCCAGAGATGGGAAACTGCCAGGGCTTCTGGGGAAGGTGATCCAGTCAGGTCTTTGAAGTCGGTGTGCTTACAGGGTCATCGTCCACAGGGCCATGAGTGCCAGACAGAAGCATGGGCTCTGTGGGACAGGTGGGGAGCTGGGGGACATGCAGTACCACCGAAGGACTTTAAGGAAGAAAGAGTCACACAAGCAGGACTGCACCTCAGCAGGACCAGCTGGGAGGCTATACATGGGCTAGATGGTGGAAATGGAGGCTGGAGACTGGCTGAGGTTATCACAGCAGTTCCCATCAGGCCCACACCAAACTTAGTCCATGTCATGATGTGGTCACCCATGTTCCTCTCTGGGGTTTTGTTTGTTTGTTTCTTTTTGTCTATGGACCATGCCATCACTTGTCTTTCTTTAAACTCAAGATCAAAAGGGTCCAGGCAGGCAGGCCCCCTTCTTTACATCCTTGTTCTTAAAAGGAAATCAGCACCTGGCGCTGCTATGGATTTGGAGGGAGGGGCTGGATGTGAGAGATGCAGAGCATAAGGAATGAGGAGAACAGAATATAACATTCAAGAAGAGGAGGAAGTCCAGGCAGAGTTTATTTATGGAAAAGCCTGAGTAGCAGTGTAACTGAAAGCAGGTCCGGCCGCCTGCCTCTACAAAAGCCAATAATTGAGAGGCAGGTGCCGATGTAAAGGAAAGTGGTTTGTTGTCAGGTGCCGGCCACCTGGAAGATGGGGACTCACATCTCGAAGCCCAGCTCCTAGGAAGATGGGAGACTCGTGTCACAAAACCCATCTCCACCTCTCAGTGGAGGCGGAGGTTTTTTTTAAGGAGGGAAAGGGAAACAGAACAAAGAGACCAGGAAGGGGGTTGAAAAGTTCCCTACATGCAGGCGAGCACAGTCCATTCCAATAAGACAGGCGATGGTCAGGTGTGCATCATCCTGGTTTAGTCATCCTGGTTTCACATCATCCTGGATCCATAGTTGAAGGTCAGCGAATCTCGCAGAGCTGGGATGCCTGAAGGTCTGGGTCTGTATTTTTTGAAGTTATTTCCTAGGATTCTTATACAAACATGCTGTTTATAAGCTACATATTAGTGAGAGTCAGCGCTTACAGAAACAGTGTGAAAAGAATGGTGGGGTGGGTTACAATTTCCCACCATTACAATTTTTCACTGTTACAGCAACCCAAGCTGCCTAGCCTCTTCACAGCCCCAGCAGAAGCTTTCATCAAACTCTCACACAGAGGCCAGACTGATTCCAAGGGATTTGCACCTTGGCCCACACTCCATCTTGAGTACCCACTAGGTGCTCCAGATCCCTGCTCTGGATGCCAAGGTGGAGGGCATCTCAAAGGGAAGAGAAACAAAATTCATGAGTCTCAGTCTGCAAGAAAGAGCCTGGTTAGACGTCAGCACTGACAGCATGCAGCTCTGGACTTCCCTGCTAGAGGGATGGGGAGAGAGGAAGTGCAGCGCTGGGGGGCAGGGTGCTACTGGATTGTGCAACCCAGTTTAGACCAATGTGGGCAGGAGGGAGCATTAAACGGGAAATCTGTAGGGGTGGTGATGGTGGCAGCAGTGTGGGAGGGGGAGGGGAGAGGTTGAGAAAGGAGTAATGAGAAGAGAATGGTGGATATGAGAGGCTAGCAGAATATTGAGGAGTTTTTCTGCAATATAACCCATAAAGGAGGAGCACAAAAATATTTTAAAAGCTGCACTGGGATCCTGCAGGGAGCACAGCCATCTCATCCAGATCCCAACTTCCGACATGCCTTTCTGTCTTATTCAGGAGCAAGGATCTGGAGCCCGAGGGAAAAGCCCTTGCCAGAATGGTGTGCAGGGCAAAATAAAGTGATAGGGTTTGGGGACAAGACAGAGCTCTGCACCCTGGGGTCAGAGTTTGGGGCAGGAGGTCACAGAGCCTCCGCAGAGTGGAGGAGAGCTGCCTCTCCTACCCCCACAACCACTGTCCTCCCTACCCATCCAATCTGCACTGGCGTCTCAGGGCTGCTGGAAGACCCTACTCCCCACATGTGGTGTTGGAGTCCCAGGGTAGGCGTGGAGGGTGGTGCTGGGAATGAGGTTCTTTTATTTTGTATTTACCTAAAAGTTCAGGGAGCCCTGACATTCTTGCTCGGAGGCCCAGAATTTAAACTTAGTCACTGCCCAGAGCCCTTGTTTTAGGAAAGAATGAGATGGTTGTTGCGAAACTCAGAGCCAGGAGGGTGTGGGTTGCTGAAGAAAAGAGTTCGTCTTCCTCCCTCTAGGAAGGAAGGCTGGGCTAGGAGGGCTGGGGTGGGCGGGGCCTGGGTAAGGGCTATGGTGGGTGGGCAGACAGACCTGTGTAGTGAAGGTCCTGGAACAGGCAGGCAGAAACACCCAGACCGGTCAGCCGGACACCCCTGGGCACAGGACAGCCTGGTGAACCCCAATAACCCACTGGTTGATACTGCACTGGGTGGGAATGGAGTGAGGGGCAGGCTGTGGGAAAGGTGAAGAATGGAGGGCAGGCTGGCCTGAATGAGGTGGCGGATGGTGGTGGCAGGCTGTCCTGCTCTCTGGCCGCTGTTCCCAAGAGCACCCACGGTGTGGGTTCCTATAACTTTTGCTCCCCACCCCCACCACGTAATTTCGAATGGCCAGTCCCCTTCCACCCACCTCCCAGGTGTCCGGCCAGTTCCCACCTTTGCACACTTGCCCCTCTGCCATACTTCCAGACTCCCATGGCCCCACTACGATCCTGGGGTTTCTAACAGTTCATTCAAGCTGTGCCCCCACCTCATCCTTGCCCCACAGCCCTTCTATCACTGTAGCCCACTGTGGACCCCTGGTGCCCACTTCTCCCACACTCGTATTCCAGTGTTTCTCTTTCTCTCCTTGCCCTCGGTCTATTTTCTCCCATCAGCCAATGTTCCCAACACCCCATTGTCCACCATCTCGGCTCTTTTCTCTCTTCATTCACCCCCATCCCTCTCCTGACCCCCACACATCACCTTTTCTCCGCCCACCTTTAGACTGCTATCTTCTCACCCCCCTGGGCGTCCCCTCCTCCCCTGTATGCTTCACACCTGCACACTAACTGGATTCAGGGTTTTCCTTCCTCCCAAACTGCCTTCCTCTCCTCCTTTCACCCCTCCCCGTCCTCCAGTCTCTGGAGCCAACTGTCCTTCTCCCAAATTCCGGGCGAGATTCCCGGGAACAATGCAAGAAAAATCAGAGTAATTTGGGAAGGAAACAGAAACTGGGAAGGGGGGTGGGGAGAAGAGTGGGGAGGGCAGGTGGGGGGGGCCTCTCCAGTCCCACCCAGTTTAGGGAATGCCTCTGCCTCCTACCCCCCCTTCACCTGGCTCTTAAAGGGCCGGGTCCCTGACCCGCGGCTATTTAAGGCAGAGGGGCGGCGGCAGGCAGCAGCTGTGCCGCGACTGCTCTGAGAGGAGTGGACCCGCTAAAAATCCTGACCATGACCCCTCGCAGGCTGCTGCCGCCACTACTGCTACTAACTCTGCTTGCTGCCCGCCCAGGAGGTGCCTTGGCGCGGTGCCCAGGCTGCGGGCAGGGGGTGCAGGCGGGTTGTCCTGGGGGCTGCGCTGAAGAGGATGCGGGGCTGCCGGCAGAGGGTTGTGCGGAAGCGGGGGGCTGCCTGAGGAGGGAGGGGCAGCAGTGCGGGGTCTACACCCCTAACTGCGCCCCAGGACTGCAGTGCCAGCCGCCGGAGGAAGAAGAGGCTCCTCTGCGGGCGCTGCTGCTGGGCCGCGGCCGCTGCCGCCCAGCGCGCGCGCCCACGGGTGAGTCTGCGCCCCGCCCCCGCCCCGCCCACGTGAGGCCCGCTTCTCTGCAGGCAGGGTCGTGGAGAGGTGGGCGCGGGCAGCTCTATGAGCCTCTGGGGCCTGCCATTGACGCTTCTTCCCTCAAGCCTGGGGAGCAGGTCAGAGGGGTAACGGGACAAGTACGGGGAGGAAGCTAGGAGGCTGGGGTGCAGCTGAAGCTGGGCGGCGTCGGAGCTCTCAACCTTTTTGCCCCCTCTATTACTTTCACTGGAGGGGAAAACAGAGGGGAGATGGAAGGGTTTGCGGTCATGCCATATGTCACAGCAACCCAGCTCCTTCCGCGCTTCCCCCACGTTGGAGAAGGGCCCCAGATAGTCTCAGCTTCCACTTGGAGAAAGAGAGAACGGAAGCCCAGACTCCCAAATGCTGCACACACATTGAGAAATACCTCCTTCTCTCTTTTTAATATTGGGGTGTCCAAAGCACCTGCACATGGGGCCTAGAACAGAAGATGCCCGGATCCAGAGCTCTTTCAGACTACGCGAGGGTCAGAGGGCAGTGCCGCGGGTCCCAGTGGTGGGGACTAGAAGTGGAAAAGAAGGAATCTGCCAAATCAGGGATGTGATTTAAAGCTGCTCAGAATCCTCCATCTCCCCCCACTCCATCTGACCCCAGAGTGGAGAATAAAAGGCTGAGTCGTGGGTGGGCAGAACAGAAGTGAGCCAGAACCTGAAAGATAGGGGGCAGCAGAGAGATGGGGAGGGCAAGAATGCAAACACTCCCCACCCCAGGGCACCTGACCTGCTGGTTTCTTCCATGAGAAGGGGGTGGGAAATCTACTTGAAGTTCCTTTCAGTCTCAAATGCATGCAATACATCCAGTCTGCTACGGTTCTTCCTAAAAGAGGTGGTCCAAGTGGGTCAGAGGAGGCAGTAGGAGCACAGTCACAGGAGGGAGGGTGTTACATGGAGGAACTGAGCCCTGGCTGGTGTGGCTCAGTGGACTGAGCACCAGTCAGGGCACATGCCTGGGTTGCAGGCCAGGTGCCCAGTTGGGGACGTGCAGGAGGCAGCCAACTAATTGATGTATCTCTCACATATGGATGTTTCTCTCCTACTCTTTCTCCCTTCTCCTCTCTCTAAAAATAAGTAAATAAAATCTTTATTAAAATAAAAATAAATGGAAGAAAGGAGGGTCAAGGGCTGAGGAGTGTGGAGAAAGGATTGTCAGCCTAGGGACTGCAGACGAAGTGGCTCCAGTTGTGAGTAGGAGGCAGATGAGGGCACTATCTAGGTTTGAGGGTTGCACGTCTAAGCAGAGTTTGCTTTGCGCGCAGAGAAGGAGAGACAATCCCTTCAGGGGTCATAGTACCCAATGTTACAGCTGGGTAAATGCCAAGCCTTTCACGGTCCCCTTCCTGCCTTTCCCTTGCCCCGATGCCCTGATTTATTTGCTCATTTTGTTCCATCCTGAGCTCACCCTGGGCTCCCCAGACCCCATATGGGAAACTTCCCCAGAGCCAGGAGAGGCATGCCAATCGGAATCCCCACATTCCTGCACCTTTGCAACCTTCCCTCTGCCCATCATGGTTAAGGGCAGAATCGCACATGCTCCTGAGACCAGTGGGGTTGAGCTGGGCCGAGCCAGAGGTGACCAGAAGGGAGAGGCCCCTACTACCCCAGAAGTAACCACATCTCAGGCCTGGGAGAGGTGGGTTGAATCACAGCAGGGTCACAGTAGGGACACACATTCCACTTTTACAGCTGCTGACCCTCCCACATCCATTGCTCTTCTGCCCCATCTCCCTGGCTTGGTGCACCCCCTCCTGGCTGCTGGTGGAACATTCAGGTCTTTCACTCCAAGCCCAAAGCCTCTCCATGTACAGTAGCCCCCCCCCTTAACCCCTGAGAATATGTTCTAAGACCCCCCAGTGGGTGACTGAAACTGAGGATAGTACCAAACCCTAATCAACTTCAACTCTTCCAGAAATGTGGCAACAGCTTCTACATCGGCAAACGCAGCCTCTCCAATAATTTTTATATTTTTCAGTCCAAACCTTTTCCTGAATCTGTGTAACTGTACCTTACTTGCAGTAAGTGTCTTGGTGTCACTCATTTCAGGGATCCCTTGCTGAAGTTTTTGTATAGGCTCAATGTTTTTTTTATTGCAACACATCACCATCAGTCAGAACTTTATTTATTTTTAGAGAGAGGAGAAGGGAGGGAGAAAGAAAGAGAGGGAGAGAAACATCAATGTGAGAGAGAAACATCAGTTAGTTGCCTCTCCCACACGCCCCAATCAGGGACCAAATTTGAAACCTAGCTATGTGTCCTGACTGGGAATCAAACAGGTGACCTTCAGCTTTGCAGGACAATACCCACCAGCACTTGTCTTCTCCATCTTACCTAAGCACTTAATGTGGCCATCATTTTGTACTTTGAGGTGTGACAGCAAAAGTAGCATGAATTTCTTTTTCCTTCTTCACAATGTCATGTAAAGAAGATTCATTTTACTGAAGATTTTAGTGGCCTCAGCATATGATATTTATTCTTCTCTTATTAAGTTGAGAACTTTCACCTTTTCACTTAAAGGCAGCACTTTTTGGCTTCTTTGGCATCTCTGAATTGCCAGCACCACTACTCTTTCACTTTGGAGCCATTAATAAGTAAAATAGGCCGTGGCTGGTATGGCTCAGTGGATTGAGTGCTGGCCTGCAAACCAAAGGGTTGCTGGTTCAATTCCCAGTCAGGGCACATGCCTGGGTTGCGGGCCAGGTCCCTGGTAGGGACAACCATGCACTGATGTTTCTTTCCCTCTCTTTCTCCCTGCCTTCCCCTCTCTCTATAAAGAAACAAATAAAAAATCTTTAAAAAAAATAAGTAAAATAGGATTTCTTGAACACAAGCACTATGATACCTGGATTGTTAATCTGAGAACAGAGATGGCTAATAAGTGACTGCCAAACGGGGAGCATATACAGTGTGGAGATGCTGGACAAAGGCGTGATTCACATCTCAGGCAGGAGGGAGCAAGAGGGCAAGAGATTTCATCACACTACTCACAATTTAAAACTTATGAATTGTTTATTTCTGGAATTTTCTATTTAATATTTTCAGACTATGGTTGACTGCAGGTAACTGAACCTGCAGAAAGTAAAAACGCAGATAAAGAGCTGTTATTATATTTGCAGTTGTTCATGATTTTTGCTTTGCAAAGTGTTTCTTCTTTGTATGCCTTACAACTAGTCTGGGGATATTGTCAGGAAAGGTAATAATACCATTTGCCAGAGAAGGAAGCTGAGGCCAGGAGAAGCTAAGGATGGAGCCAGATTCTAACCCCCTCACGTCTATTGCTCCAAAAGCCCCTCTTTCTCTCACTTCAGTGGGTAGAGGTGAGCAAAGCTCCTTTTCACCTGGCTCTAGTCTTTGACATCTGTCTGATTTCTGGCCTCTTTTTCCCCCATCTGCTTGTGGCCCTAGGGGAGAATCCTAAGGAGAGTAAACTCCAAGTGGGAACCACTCGACAACAGGATGTGAACCGCAGAGACCAACAAAGGAACCCAGGGACCTCTACCACTCCTGCCAGGCCCAGTCCTGGGGGTGTCCAGGACACTGAGATGGTGCGTTTGGGGCTGGCAGGGAGAAGGAGGGGTGGGGAGTCCTGAGCTCAGAGAAGTCTCCCACATTAGCCCTGGCGCCTGCCCGGCTGGCGGGGCTGGGGGACTGGGTGGAGCTCAGCTGAAGTGGCTCCAAGCTGCTTGCTCTCCCTTCCTCCAGGGCCCCTGCCGCAGACATCTGGACTCAGTGCTGCAGCAACTCCAGAATGAGGTCTTCCGAGGGTCTCACAACCTCTACGTCCCTAACTGTGACCATCGGGGCTTCTACCGGAAGCGGCAGGTGAGGCCCCTCCTCTCCTCCCCTTGGTCTGTCAGTACAAGGCTCCTACCAGAGATGGGGCAGGACTTATACAGTTGCATATATAAGACACTTCCCCTGCTTTTAAGTATCTCCCAACTTCAAGGCCCACACCAACAGAATAACCAACCGCACACGGTAGTAGAGGAGTCAGACTGCCTAGGGAATGCCTAACTCAGAAGTACACGTGAGGTGCGTCAGAGTCGCCTGGAGGGCTATAAACACACAGGTGGTTGAGCTCCATCTGCAGAGCCTGAAAAATCTGCATTTCTTAATTAACGCCATGCCAAGCGATGCTGATGCTGTTGGTTTGGGAACCACTCTTTGAGAATTACTGTTCTGACTAGAAGAACCAGCACAGTTTTGTGGGCGGAGAAGAGGAGAAGCAAGGGAAGGAAACCCAGCAGGCCTCATGGTCTTGAGAACCCTTAGAGGTTTCTGCATGTTCACATTCAGGAGTCCACAGCCCATCCCTAACCCACAAGACCCTCCCATCTCTCCTGTTGGAGCTGTGGCCTCACTTCTAATCTGCATGCCTCTCTCCCCAGTGCCGCTCCTCCCAGGGGCAGCGCCGAGGCCCCTGCTGGTGTGTGGATCGGATGGGCCAACTCCTGCCAGCATCCTCGGACGATGGAGGCTCCTCTTGCTCCACTGGGAGCAGTGGCTAAGGCTGGGTGGGGGCCTGCAGGGCCACTGGCAGGAGCACGAGGCTGTCATCTTGGGTCATTTGTTGAGTAATGAGTTACTCAGGGGCCCTGAGTCACACATGCCACCTTCGGGCTCTGCCTCATTGTCCCCTTCACCCCTGGGACCTCATACATGGAAAGATTGTTATGTTGACTTGGGGTATTAATAAAGCTGTGTTGGGCGTCTCTGGTGTCTGTCTCTCTGTCTACCTCTCCCATTTCTGGGGCCCCTGGCCCTTGTCTCTACCCTCTTTAAAGCCTACTCCCACCCCATAGCAGTTCCCTTTTCCTATTGGCTACCTTTGGTCCTTCACTCTGCCCTTGGAACAAAGGAGACTGCCATTGGCAGAGGCTTCAAGGCCTGAACCCTCACCCAACTACCCACCAGGTAGTTGGGGGGTGGGGGTGGGGAATGGAGATAGAGGTGGGGAGAAACTGAGCCCATGACTTTGGTCTGAGGTTGTGATCTTGTTTCTAACACTGAACTTTGGACGGAGGGAAGAGGAAGAATTAATAGTTAATCTCCAGCAGGAACTTAACAAAGAGGAACTCTCAGAGTCCTTACCCTTCTGTTACCAGTTCCATACTACTAAAAAGGGAAGGGCAGTATTATTCATTGAGTTCCCCTCATGGGTGAGCCCTGGACCACATGCTTTTACCTGGACTACCTCATTCTGTGCTTATAGTAACCTTGTGAGGGAGGGATTTTTGCCTTTGTTTTTCAAAGGAGGAAACTGTGGCTTAAAATATTTGTGTCACTTGCCTGAAATTACACAGCCAGGAAATGATAAAGGGAGGGTTTAAATCTAGTTCTTCCGTATATGACAACATCTGGCGTTCCTCTGGTGCTGAGTGTGTTTGTTTTGCCTACATGCTAACCCAGGCAGGTGCAGGGAAGAGCTGACGTTCAGGGACCCCGGCCGACAGCTCTTCCTGGAGGGACCACAGCATCACAATTGTCACAGGTGCCAACCCCATCCGAATATTTATCACGTGCATATAGTGCTTTCAGGTTGACACACACATTATCTCATGGCTTAAGGGAGCTAAGTGTATTGATGTGTGAAGAGCTTTCTGACTCCACCCAGACCTCGGCCTGCTGGGAAGGTGAGCCAGGCAATGTGATAAGCCTCAGGGAGGCAAAGTCCCCCTTCCAACCACACGTATGGTCACTGTTCCCAGGAAAGGGAGAGCACACTTGCTCAGAGCTGGGCATCTGGGTGGTAGTTGGACCCTTGGGGGTCTGTGTCCAGTCCATCCCTGCAACAGCCCACAGAGCCTGTAGCTGGGAAGCACTGGCCTCCAGGCCAGATAACCTGCTGTGTTCCTGGAGGCCCCTTCCTCCTGAAAGAACTTTAGACTTTGGAGCTGTCAGTTGAGCTGGGCCATGGGAGCTCAGAGGGTTGGCAGGTGGTGAAGGAAAGGTGGGAGCACCGCAGAGACCACCTGCTGCCCAGTCAAGACTCAGCATGGAGTCAAGGGCAGCCCAAGTGCGGAAGAGAGCCGGGTCTCGAAGAAGACAGGAGCACCCACCCTCTGGAGAAGGTGAGCCACCCTCTGGGAGTGCAGAAAGCTCAGATGAGTATAACTTGTTGAGAGAGGTCTCCTGCCGTCCACCTGAAACCCTTCCTGCTGTCCTGGGAGGCTAGAGAAGGCAGACTCTGGCCTCTGCTCCTAACTGCCCAGCTGGGAGACGGAGGAGAAAAGGGGCATTCAAAGCTGTGGCCTTGCCTTGTCTTTCTGACTCTAACCTTGGAGGGCGAATGGAGAGGCTTCCTGTTCTCTGAGCACCCTGCTTCCAGCAATGTCATCAGGTTCCCTGCTTAGCAATGGCCTCCTCACCCCCAGATAAAACAATTTCCCCTTCTGACTGCCCCACCCATGACACTAGGTATCTTCTGACTGGGGGGCTGGGAGTCTGCTGAGCACACAGAAAGCATTTCCTGGCAGAGGATGCCTCTGGGCTTGCACAGGGCAGCAGAACCCTAACTCCTCCCTGTGGGTGTGTCCTTTGACCCCTCCTTCTAGGAAACTCAGAGGTGCATGGAGGCCCTGACTTGGTGCAATGGACCAAACATATGGAGGTGAGGGACCTCAAGTGTCAGAGGTCAAGATGGACTGGTCCTGGAGTGGAGGGAGGGAGGGGTAAGGACAGGTTTGGTGATAACGACAATTTGTTCTTGGGTTCAAATCCCTCAGTTCAGGTTACAGCTAAGGGTTAAGATGAAGAGATTTGAAAGACAGGTCATCATGAGGGCACAGGCCAAAAGGCAGCCAGTGAACAGACTTCTGTGAGTGGGGCTCTTACCCCACTCACAGAAGGTCAGGAGAGGTCAGGAGAGGGAAGGCTGGGGTCAAGGAGAAGACAGTCAAGTCAGACACGACAAGATGGGTGGGACTGGAAACTTGGCTCCTGCTGTTACTCCTTGATCATCACTGCTGCCCTGGGAAGCCAGAGGGAGATAAATGATTGGGGAACCTGTGGGCAGGAACCATGTTTTCTATCTCTAGCACTTAGTGCTCATGGAGAGAAGCTCAGTAAATGTTGGGTGAATGAGAGGATGGCCGACCGGATGGAGGGAGAGTGGGCCCTGCTTGTCCTGCAGGTTGTGAAGATGCAGCTGCTGGAGCAAGCACAGAGACAGCTGCTGGAGCTGCTGGATCAGGCCATATCTGAGGCCGTACAATCCTACACACCACAAGGCAAACGTCTGCCTACCATTCCCCCAGATTCCTTGAGCAAGTAAGAGTCTGAGGAGCCAGGGGCTGAGGAATGCCTGGAGCAGACTCCTCCATCGTAAGATTATGACCCATAAGCGCCATCACATGTGCCTTTTATTGCCTCTGCCTTTCTGGCACTGACGTCCACCTCTAGCCTTGCTCTGCCCTGGCCCTGACCTTCTGCTACTATTGGCCTTGGCTCCTAAGTATTTATCTTCTGAAAGGCTCTGTCTTCTGCCCACTGCCTTCTTCCTTTTGGATCCTGATCCAGAACAACTGTCTCAATTCAGGACCCAGGAGCCACCCTTGAGGAAACGGAAAGTTTTTGTCATCCGAGAGTCCCTGCTTGAGTAAGTCAGAGGGTGGGAGGGAAAGAAGGGGCTTCAGTTGGAGGTCCAGGATACCTCAGTGCTCATGCCCAGGCTCTAGGTGGTTTGGGAGAGGACTTAGAAAGAGTTTTTAAGATTCGGTTTCCCCATCTACTCAGGGTGTGACTGTAGAAGAAGGGTCACCAGAATAAGCAGTGTCTGGGCTAGAAAGGGTTTGTCCCAGTCACATCCCAGCCCTTAAAAGTTCCAGTCACTAGGCTCCATCCCCACAAGTGTACCAGGCCAGCACAAGTCCACTTGACCTTGAGGACCCTTCCACACTGATATTCAGGCCCCTCTCCCTCCAGTGAGCTGATGAAGGTGCAGCATTTCCGGACCATCTACCACATGTTCATTGCCGGCCTGTTTGTCTTCATTATCAGCACCCTGGCCATCGACTTCATTGACGAGGGCAGGTAGGCCCCTCTTCTGCCCAGGATAGGCACACAAATCAGATCAGACCCCCGGGGTCCCCAGGACTCCACCTGCCATTGATTATTATGGCACAAGCATCAGTGTGGCTTCCAACAACATTCCCACCTAAAACATACTCTTAAAATAAGCTTCTTCCTTCCACAGCCTTGGATGGTCCTGAGTCTGTCCCCCCAGGGCCAGCACCTCTGGGACAGCTACTCAAATAGTTCTCAGTAGGAACCATGTCTTGAGGCAGATTTACATCTGTGTGCACACACACTTCCCACCTTGCTCTTTTCCAAGTCAGCGCTGTTTGATTCGAGTACCTCCTTTGAACATCTTCCAAGGACCAGCCCTGGGCACCAGAGAGATGAGGGGCAGGCCCCATCTGTGAGGGGCACTCCCAGTCTGGTAAGGAAGACAGACACACACACACAGAAGTGCCTTGCTGGGTCGTTTCCCCCAGAGACCACCACCCGCTCTGAGGGAGGAGCTTCAGAAGGGTTTACATCACTGGGGTCTGTATTTGCAGGACAACCCCTGCTAAGTAGCGAACTTAGGAAGCAGTTAAAGGAAGAGGACCAGGGATCCAGAAGTTCAGCAATAGCACTTCCTTTTGGTAAAATTGTTGCTAACTACATGAATAGTATACAGATCAAATCTCAGCAAAAAGTCCAAATACATGTCAAGGGACAGTCCTTCTTGACCACCCCCTCAATCCCAGACCCCTCTCCAAAAGTGACATTTTCAGCCATTTTGAGAGTTTCTCTCTAAAGCAGTCTCCATGCATTCCACCCATATCTATGTAAGAACCAAAGACATGTATTTTGTGGTGTTTACATAAAGAAGACTCGTACTGTACCTATTGTTCTGGTTTTACTCCCCAACGACCCAGTGTAGAGATCTTCCCACGTCAGTCTACTGTTTTTAATGACGCGGCATCGGGCGTTTCCGGGTTTTGTTCATTAGTCCTTTCCTAATGGACATGTGGGTTGTTCCCAATTGTCCACCATTAGAACTGTATACCTTTTTAAAAAAAGCCTTCACCATCCCAGCTGGTGTGGCTCAGTGGATTGAGTGCTGGCCTGCAAACCAAAAGGTCACTGGTTCAATTCCCAATCAGAGCACATGCCAGGGTTACAGGCTGGGTCCCAGGTTGGGGGCATGTGAGGGGTGACCAATCGATGTGTCTCTCATACATTGATGTTTCTCTCCTTCTCTTTCTCCCTTCCTTCCCTTCTCTCTAAAAATAAATATGTAAAATCTTTAAAAATATTTATTAAAAAATCCTCACCTGAGGATATATTTATTGACTTTAGAGAGAGAGGAAGGGAGAGAGGGAGGAACTTCAATCCATTTCTTCCTGTACGTGCCCTGACTAAGGATTGAACCCACAAATTTTTTTTTGGTGTACAGGATTTTGCTCCAACCAATTCAGCCACCCTGCTGGAGCAAAACTGTGTACTCTTAATGTAAGCAAACAAAACACTCAACAACCTGCTGGCACTGGAAAAGAACAGAACTAACAAAGATCAAACGAGATTGGGTACATTCAGGGTTGTATGGCCATAGACAGAACTAACAAAAATCCAAGTTAAACACTACATACCTTCTATCCTAATACCTGTGTTATGTGAAGTACTGAGCCCTTCTGCAACACCATAATATTCACGGAGGGCTCTAACAGCAGTTTGGAAGCAAACCCATTTCCCAATAGAGTCTCTTCAGGCAACAGCCTGCACTAGAAGTCTAGGCAACAGAGATGTCTTCTTGAACACTTTCAGAGATGAGGAGCTTACAGCCTTCGTGGGATACCTCAGTTTATCTTCCAAGAGCTGTGGCTGCAGATGAAGGGGAAAAGGTTGGGCTACACGTTTGTCTACTTTGTCTCTCCTTTCCCACTCCCAGGCTGCTGTTGGAGTTTGACCTATTGATCTTCAGCTTCGGACAGCTGCCCTTGGCTCTGATGGCATGGGTCCCCATGTTCCTGTCCACTCTGCTGGCACCCTACCAGTCCCTCCGTCTGTGGGCGAGGTCCCAGGCCGCAGGGGCCTGGACGCTGGGGGCAGGCCTCGGCTGCGTGCTGCTGGCCGCTCACGCTGCAGTACTTGGCATACTCCCAGTCCATGTGGCTGCCAAGTATCAGCTCCCTCCTGCCTCCAGCTGCATCCTCGTCTTTGAGCAGGTGATGGGTGGGGCCAGCACCAGAGGGCTGTGGAGGCCTGTACAGAATTGGCAGGGTGGAACTAGTTACTAGAGGCGGAGTTCATTGCCAGAAATTTGAGCAACCAGCAGGCTCCAGAGAAATGTAAACCAAATGGATGAGGCTAGGCAAATACAACCTGGCTGGGCAGAGTCACAAGGGATTGGACGAACGAAGAAGGCTCCGCTCTGGCCTTTTCAGTAACCTCTTACCCTCGATTCATCCCAGCAGTAAGGAAATCTGACAAAAAGATAAAGTATGTGTTTTAACCATGCATATTCTATGAACTGCCTGCCTCATTCTCTCTCTCTCTCCTCCCCTTCCTTTTCTCTCCCCTCCCCACTCTCAGCAGAGGGGACCCAGACATTATGCATTGCAATATGCTTAAAGCCACACAGCGACTTAACCTCCCTCTACTCCATCTCAGGTCAGACTCCTGATGAAAAGCTACTCCTTCCTGAGAGAGACTGTGCCTGGTATCCTTTGTGCCCGAGGAGGTGAGGCCTTCCACGGGGGTGCTGTGAACTCAGGCCTCTTGGCTGGTTGCATAAAGCCAGCAGTGGCAGGATCTTCATAAAAGCTCTGGCCTCCTAAGCCCACCCTGCCCACTGGGCACAAGTCTGGCCCCCATCCGGCCTCTGTGGGCCTTGGCTTTAGGCCTCAGGTCCCTCTCTGAGAGATGGCACCTTTGTTGCCCAGTATTTTCGGTGCTTTCGCATTTCCAGGCCTAGCCTGAAGAGAAAGGGAGAATGGGTAGTGGAACTTCTGGGTGCCAAATAGAGCTTCAGCCATAGCAGATTCTGCACCAGGAAATGGGGTGCCTGGAATGGAAATAAGAGAGGTGCTAGACAGCAGGTTCAGCTCCTGCCCAGTTTTACCTCCCCCACCCCTCCAGACCCAATATCCAACCTCTCACCCATCCCTTCACCTCCCTGGTCCCAGCCCCCCCTCACCTCTGCCCTCTTTCCCTTCCCCATTCACTGACTGACCCTTCTCACTTCTCCCCAGGTGAGGGGATCCAGGCCCCCAGTTTCTCCAGCTACCTCTATTTCCTCTTCTGCCCCACACTCATCTATAGGGAGACTTACCCCAGGTAAGACCCTGCACCCTTTCCCCAGATGCCTAGGCCCAACAGGGGCCTTGGCCTCTTCCTCTCCTCTCCTTGAGGTCCCTAGCCTCACCCCAGGCACTTGCTCAGGAAGCATCTCATCACAGAGATGAGAAAGAAATGGCAAGTAGGCTACACCTTCTTGCACCATCCATGGTGACACAACAATAATCAACTGTCCTGGTTTGCTCAGGATTGTCCCTGTTTTAGCACTGAAAATCCTAGGTCCTACCTTGGCCAGCATGTCTCAGTTAGTTGGCCATTGTTCCACAAAACAAAAGGTCACCGGTTCGATTCTTGGCTGGTCATGGCACAGGCCTAAGATGTGAGTTCAGTCCCAGTGAGGGTGTGTGTGAGAGGCAACTGGTCAATGTTTCTCTCTCTCTCTCTTTCTCCCTCCCTTCTCTTCTCTCTCTAAAAATAAATAAATCAAATATTTTTTAAAAGAAAGAAAAAAATCTAGGTTTTGGGAAATCCCTCAATCCAGAGCAAACTCCAGATGGTTGGTCACCTTAGTTGACACCCATGCTAAAATTCCATTTGCTATCTCTAATATGAAAGATGCAAAGTGTTCTAGACTCCCATTTCCCCAGAAAACCCTCCCAGGCCTGAGCAACTGAGGGGCTGTGGAGAGAGGGCTCCAGAACCTGGGTCCTGGCCTGAGAAGGGAACAAGAAACATATAATCCTTGTTGCTGCTGCAGGACACCCAACATCAGGTGGAATTACGTGGCCAAGAACTTTGCTCAGGTCAGAAGATGGGGTAGAAGGGTGGACCACCTGTGACTCATGGTGGCTGAGGGGGCATTTCTGGGGGGGGGTGGAGGAAGCCTGGGGAGAAGACAGATCAGAGGGCAGAGGAGGGAGATGCTGGGCCAGAGTCCAGTTCTACGGTTAGGGGGCAGCTGCCAGTACCCCTCTCAAAGTTAGGTGTCTGCCACTCCCTCTCCAGGCACTGGGCTGCATCCTCTATGCCTGTTTCATCCTGGGCCGCCTCTGTGTTCCTGTCTTTGCCAACATGAGCCGGGAGCCCTTCAGCATCCGTGCCCTGGTGCTCTCCGTCATGCACGCCACATTGCCAGGTATGCCCACTAAAGCAAGACTGATGAAGGCTATGCTGTGGGAAGGTTAGCTGGGAATTTCTCACTCCCCTTGCTCTTTACCTTCAGTCAGTTTCAGCACCGCCTCCCTCTGAATCTCTCTTCGCTGCCAACCCTTCCTATCGCTGCTCATTGTTAGGGTATCAGTTCAATTTGCCATCTGCTCCCCCTTTCTACATTAGCCTCCCAACCTTCATCCCTCCCCCTGAATCTTTCCTCTCCCATCTGCTTCTGAGAACACTGCTGTCCAAATGAACTTCCCTCCTACAGATTAATCATTCCTGACCCTGTTTCAAAAGCTCCAGTGACTCCACATTGCTGGGATCTCCAGAT
Source organism: Artibeus jamaicensis (assembly GCF_021234435.1). NCBI lineage: Eukaryota > Metazoa > Chordata > Mammalia > Chiroptera > Phyllostomidae > Artibeus > Artibeus jamaicensis. The sequence goes on from NW_026521486.1 coordinate 51,500,946, forward strand.
AAGATTGGACGGTGGCCTGGCATTCCAGGCCTTTCCTGGAGTGCGTCACATCCCACCATAAGTCCAGCCATTCACTGAGTGGCCTGCACTTCCACGCCTCCAGGCATTTGCTTACACTAGTCTCTCAGCTTGGAATGTACTTTCACTACTGTCTAGTTGTAAAATCCAGTTCTTTCTTGGAGGCCCACGTGAGCGGTCCTCCTTTCGGAAGCCTTGCCTGTCTTAGGCATCAATTACCATGCTCTGCCCTGTGCTCTGCATTCCCAAGCACATCTGGCCACCATGCTTAATTCCCAACACATTTAACCTTGATGTATGGTTATACGTGTCTCTCTCTCTCTCTCTCTCTCCAACTATTCTGTGAAATCTCAATGGCCAAGGGCTTTGAGAATCATCTCGTAGCCCCAATATCTGGCATGGTGTTCATGAGCAAATGGGTGAATTGATAAATGCATGAATTAGTAAATTGCTGATAAATGATGGGTAGGACTGAGGCCCTAGATGCTGGGCAAGGGTTCCTCAGACCTTCCTGTGGGTTCCAGGTGGGCCAGCCTGACCTGCAGCCCCTTGTCCTCACTCACCAGGCATCTTTATGCTGCTGCTCATCTTCTTCGCCTTCCTCCACTGCTGGCTCAACGCCTTTGCAGAGATGCTACGATTTGGAGATAGGATGTTCTACCGGGTGAGGCCTGGACCTGGGCTAGTTGGGAGCTCGAGTCGGGGGGATAGACAGGGATCTGGGGAGGATGTTGGGTGTTGCCTCAGGTGCACGGAAATGTGCCCTTCTGGGTGTGGTTAGAATGCCATCCCTCCACCTCCTGACTAGTCAGAGGTAACTGCTTTTGTGCAGATGGAGAGGGAGTTTCAGAAAGAGGGGAAGTAGCAGGAAAGGCAGGGACCCCAGGTCCAGAAGAGGGAACTGAGAGAGCTGAGACAGTACTTACCGCCTCTACTTTGCCTGGAGTCAGCCCTTGTGGGAGAACATTGGGATTAGGGCAGGAAGCAAGGGTGGGAAGCTGAGAAGCTGGGCCTGGGAAGAGACAGGGCCCTGATTCCCACCTCCTTCCTTCACTCTGACCCCTCCCCTTCCCCAGGACTGGTGGAACTCCACATCCTTCTCCAACTACTACCGCACTTGGAACGTGGTGGTCCATGACTGGCTGTACAGCTATATATATCAAGATGGGCTGTGGGTATGGGCTCTGTGGACCTTCCTCAGCTCCCACAGTTAATGGAGCCCCTCTGGGACACCCCCTCCTTCCCTCCCTCTGCAGCATTCAACCTAAGGGCCCCTTACCTTCCACCTGCCCCATTGTATCCAATCCAATGGGCAGAAAATTCTTCTTATGATCTAACTTCCTAATCCCTAACTCCACCCTCTTCATAGGGCTTTCTGCCCTCCTAAGGGACACACATATATCAATTTTCAGTTATCAAGAATTGTTACATACATTTAATCTGCACAATAACTCTGTAAAGTAAGTATTATTATATCCTCTTTTTAAAATTGCATATAAGGCCCAATGGGCTAATGAAATGCTCTTAAGTAAGACATGTCAGCCCTTCTGACCCCAAATCCCATATTCTCTTCATTGCACCACATACCTTCCTGGCTTCCTTAAGGAGGGGGCTTTTCATAGAAGGGACCTAAGGAGAGTCAATTCCTCCCCCTGCCCCTGCCAGCTCCTCGGAGGCCAGGCCCGCGGGGCAGCAATGCTGGGCGTGTTCGTGGTCTCTGCAGTTGTCCACGAATACATCTTCTGCTTTGTCCTGGGCTTCTTCTACCCTGTCATGCTGATACTCTTCCTTGCCTTTGGAGGTGAGCTTGGCTTCTGTGTGCCACTGGAGAGGGGGGGGAGTCATCCAGAGGAGGAGGCCTGTGTTCCTGCTCCTAGAGAATCCAAACTATGGAGGAAGCCATACACCCAAGACAGAGGGACTTGGGAGCAAGGAGGGAGGCAGCATCAAATGGCAGCAAGGGGGTGTCCTGGGGGATGTGGGAGAAGATATCTGGCTCCAGAGGAGCATCTGAGCAGGACGCACATGGAGGGAGACAAAGGGGCGAAAACTGGTGGAGGTCGGGAGGCTCAGTATGAGATCCAGGTTATTGAAGGGTAAACTGAGGAATCCTGGTTTACTGGGAGTCATTTCAGACCCCTATGGGTTTCTGGAGCTGGGTTCCAGATCTTTTCCAATGGGACCTTCCCGGTCCATCTCTTCCCAGTGCCCTGGGATGGAGAGCAGCCAGGGACACAAGGCACAGGTATCTGGAGTTGGGGCGACCATCTTTTCTCCTGCCTCAGGACCAATGAACTTCATGATGCATGACCAGCACACTGGGCCAGCGTGGAATGTGCTGATGTGGACCATGCTGTTTCTGGGCCAGGGCATCCAGGTCAGCCTGTACTGCCAGGAGTGGTATGCACGGCAGCACTGCCCCCTGTCCCAGGTGAGGAACCATGACACCCACATCAACTCCTTGTTCAGGGGTATATGCCTCCCCTTCCCAACAGCTAGCCCCCTATTTTTGCCCAGTTCAACAGCTAAGATCAGGGGACGGGCCTAGTTTGGGGGTGATGGGCTCCCATGTCTTGAGTGCACAGAGTGGGCACTGGGAGGGACCTCATTCATAACTCACCTTTCTCTGCACAGACAACCTTCTGGGAGCTGGTGACACCTCGATCTTGGTCCTGCTACACTTAGAGGTCTGTGCACTCCCACTGCCCTGATAGTACCACCAAGTTCTTTTCTGCCTGCAAAGCCTGGGACCAGGACTCATCTCTCTGCACTTTAAGACCTAGTTCCGAGGCAAGGGGACTCAGCATGCATGACCCCTCCAGAGAACTCCAGAGACTGAGATCTGTGGGCCTGCAGGAAGCTGAGCGCAGACTCAGAGTGGTGCTGGCCCTTGGGCCTCTGCCCCCATAAACTGGGCACAGGGCCCCCTCCCACTCCATGTCTGTCCAGACTTGAGGACACTCGAAGGACCTCACATATTTGGTGACTGTGGGGAGGCTTAGTGAGACCTGGGACCACAAAGGTCTGAGAAGGGTTTAGGGGTGTTTTTTTGTATTTCCAATTCAATAATAAACTCTGTGTTTCTTTTTATTCATTCATAGCTTTGTTCATTCATTCATCATTTGCCAAAGGCCCACTTTCGACAGGCATTATTGGAGAGCTGTGTCTGCGGAGGCAAGACTTTATGGCAGAAGGAGCTGAGGGTCTTGGGTGACATCCTGCCCTACCTTCTCTATGACATTCTCTCCCTGAAACCTGGCCTCGCCCCCTCTTCCACCCTGACTCCTCTTCAGTTCACATTTCCACACCCCTTTAGTCCTTCTGCTCATGACAACTGGCAACTGCCAACACATTTGGGGAGGGCACACAGCAGGCCTCCTTCCCTTCGGCAGACCCAGGAGAGGAACCTCCTGTACAAACCTTGGGCAAATTTTTCAACTTGGTGACCCTTGTTTTCCATGGCTGTAAAATCGACATTCACATTAGGCGTGTCTGAACTGTACGAGGACAGCAGGCCAAAATGTTCATACTCAGGGTCCTTCTGGAAGTCGGACTGTGCGGTCGTTCTAAGGAGAGGGTCATCCCTGTCTTCCCTGCACAGATCTCTTGCCCAACCTGGTGGCTGGGAGGCATCTGCCCTAGGGAAGGGGCAACAACAGTAGCTCCAGGGGGACTGAGAACCAAGTCAACCAAAATTCCCGAGGGGAGGCACTTTTAAAAACATTTTCACAGTGTCTACAGAATATTTTTTCATGTCAATATTGTAGATATATTTTATCATTTTTAAGTACTGCATGACATTACATTGTATGTGTATACTATACTTTAACTAATTATATACCTTTCAATTGTTTCTGATGTTTCACTCTTTAAAACAATTCCGTGATGAATTGTCTTGTGTATATATACATCTTTGTGCATTTCCCCAGGGAAAAGGGCTAAAAGCAGAATTACTGAAACATTGGGTGGGCTTATTCAAATTTTGTACACATTGCCCAGCTTCCTTCTAGAAAGCTCACGTGAATTTACAGTGCATGATATTGCTGCCCATCTCCCATCCCCTTGCCAGTGTGGGGTTTTGTCGGCTTATTTATTTTTACCAATCAGATAAGGAGAAAATCATGTCTGTTGTTTTTATTTTTGCATTGTGCTTACTATTTGAAAAAACAGAATATATTTTCCTGTGTGTACCAACCATTTTTATTTAATATTTTATTTATTTAAAATATTTTATTTATTTTATTTTTTAGAGAGAGGGGAAGGGAAAGAGAAAGAGTGGGAGAGAAACATCAATGTGTGGTTGCCTCTCATGTGTCCCTTACTGGGGACCTAGCCTGCAACCCAGGCATGTGCCCTGACTGGAAATCGAACCAGCAACTCTTTGCTTCATGGGGCCCTGCTCAATCCATTAAGTTACACCAGCCTGGGCTAATATTTTATTTATTTTTGATAGACTTTATTTTTTAGAGCAGAATTTAAGTTCATAGTAAAATTGAGCAAGGATAGACTCCCCATACATTTCCTGGCCCCCGCCAGACATGGCCTCCCCCGTTCTCACCATCCCCCGCCAGAGCATACTCCCCTCCCAAGGGATGCGCCCACTGCGACACGTCATCATCAGCCGGAGTCCATGGCTGACGTGAGGGTTCACTCTTTTTTGTTGCACACTTAATTGATTTGAAAACATTAATTTATTTCTATTTTTAATTTTCTCCAGGCTTATTCAGACTTTACTGAGGTATAACATAAATTTAAAATATAAAAATGAGCCTGGCTGGTGTAGCTCAGTGGATTGAGTGTGGGCCTGTGAACCAGACAATCGCGGTTCGATTTTCAGTCAGGGCACATGCTGGGGTTGCAGGCTGGTTCCCTGCAGGCCAGTTCCCAGCAGGGGACACATGAAAGGCAACCATACATTGATGTTTCTCTCCCTCTCTCCTTTCCTTCCCCTCTAAAGATAAAGAAATAAAATCTTTTAAAAAAATAAAGTATAAAAATGCGGTGATTTGCTATATGCACATATTGCGAAATGATTACCACAATAAGGTTAGTTCACACCTCCATCACCTCTCATAACTACCATTTTTTTGCATTTATAATGATAACATTTATGATCTTTTGTCTTAACAACTTTCAGATATGTGATACAGTATTGTTAATTATAGTCAGCGTGCTGTACATCAGATCCCCCAAACTTTTTCATCTTGTAACTGGGAGTTTGTACCCTTTGACCTTCCCCTGGTTTCCTCCACCCTCTGCCCCAGGCAGCCACGTTCCACTCTTTGTTTCTATGAGTTTGGCCTTTTTAGATTGCAAGCATGAGCAAGATCATAAAGTATTTGTCTTTCTGTATCTGATTTATTTCACTTAACATAGTGCCCTCACGGGAATTTGGACAAATTTATGGCATGTATCCACCATTATAATATACAGAGCAGTTCCATTGCTCTAAAAAATCCTCTGTGCTCTGCTGAATAATTTATTTTTTTATTTTGTTTATTTGCATTTTTATATTGGCTGGCTATCCAAACTTTAAACATTTTTTAAATTTTCTTTTAAATAAGCTTTTTATTTTGAGACATAATAAATTCACGTGCAGTTGTAAGAAATAATGCAGAGAAATTCTGTGGACCCTTTTTTTTTTTTTAAGGAAATGTTTTTATTTTTATTTTTTTTTGTTTTTTTTGTTTTTTTTTAAATTTATTTATTTTTTTAAATTGATTATGCTGTTACAGTTGTTCTATTCCCCCCTTCATTCCCCTCCACCCTGCCCCCCCAACCCCACCATTACCCCCCTTTAGTTTATGTCCATGTGTCTCAAGTCCTTTAGGTTCTATATTTCCCATACTATTCTTGCCCCCCCCATCTATTTTCTATCTACTGTCTATGCTACTTGTTTTCTGTACCTTCTCCCCCCATCTCCTCCTCCCACTCCCCTGTTGCTAACCCTCCTTGAGATCTTCATTTCTATGTTTCCACTCCTGATCTAGCTGTCCTTTTAGTTTGCTTTCGTTTTAGGTGTGGTTGTTAATAACTGTGAGTTTGTTGTCCTTTCACTGTTCATGTTTCTTTAACTTCTTTTTCTTCGATAAGTCCCTTTAACATTTCATATAATAAGGGCTTGGTGATGATGAACTCCTTGAATTTGATCTTATCTGAGAAGCACCTTATCTGTCCTTCCGTTCTAAATGAAAGTTTTGCTGGGTAGAGCAATCTTGGTTGTAGGTCTTTAGATTTCATGACTTGGAATATTTCTTTCCAGCCCCTTCTTGCCTGTAAGGTCTCTTTTGAGAAATCTGCTGACAGCCTGATGGGGACTCCTTTGTAGGTGATTGTCCCCTTAGCTCTTGCTGCTTCCAGGATTCTCTCCTTCATTTTAATTTTGGCTAATGTAATTATGATATGCCTTGGTGTGTTTCTTCTTGAGTCCAACTTTTTTGGTACTCTCTGGGCTTCTTGGATTTCTTGGAAGTCTATTTCCTTTGCCAGATTGGGGAAATTTTCTTTTATTATTTGTTCAAATAGTTTTTCCACTGGTGGTTGTGTCTTTCCCCCCTTCTGGTACCCCTATAATTCGGATATTGGAGCGTTTAAAGATGTCCTGGAGGTTCATAAGACTCTCCTCATTTCTTTGAATTCTTGCTCCTTGACTCTTTTCTGTTTGGCCATTATTTGGTTTCTTCTGGTCCACTCCATTGATTTGAGTCCCAGTTTCCTTTTCATCTCTATGGGTTTCCTGTGGAATTCCATTCATTTCCCTTAATTTAGCCTTCATATGTTTCTCTAATTTGTGGCTATAATCCACCAGATCTGTGAGGAAGCTGATGACCAGTGTTTTAAACTGTGCATCTGAGAGTTTTGCTATTTCTTCGTCACTTAGATTTATCTCTGGGGCTTTGAGGTCTCCCTGCGACATTTTTGGTCTGTTCTGGCCCTTTAAGTGGGAGAAGCGGCGCCTTGGAGTCCCAGGTCGCTGGGTTGTGACGCTGTATGTGGGGGCGTGGTCAGAGCGGGGAAAATGGCGGCGCCCTCTATTGCCGCAGCGCCGCTGTCTATCGTCACCACGGCCGCCGTCTATCGCCGCCGCCGCCGGTCCAACCGCTCACTCCCTCACTCGCGCGCAATTAGGCAACCACAGTCAACACGCTGCACCGCCTCCCCACTGTCTCCTCTGCAGTCGTTCACCCGGTGGGTTGCTCGGTCGCTCACTAGGTCCAATCCTGGGTTTGGAACCCGTGTGACTGGATTCGCGCGTCTGGATTCCGCGCCCGGGTCCGACCGAGCCCTCCTTTGTAACTCCTCACCCGACGCCGGTTTCGCCCCTTACCGGTCGGGCTGAAGAATTTGTTGTTAACGGACTTCCGAAAAGTTCAGTTTTCCGTGTTCTGGTTGTGTTTTCTGATGCTAATATTTAGTTGTCCCTAAACTTGGTTGTGTGAGGAGGCACGGCACATCCACCTAAACCTCCATCTTGGCGGAAGTCCTGTGGACCCTTTTTTTAAATTTTATTTTTTAATTATATTTTATTGATTATGCCATTACAGTTGTTTTATTCCCCCCTCATTCCCCTCCACCCTGCACACCGCCATCCCCACCATCCCCCCTTTCATTTATGTCCATGTGTCACAAGTTCTTTAGATTCTATATTTTTAATACTATTCTTGTCCTCCCCCTGTCTATTTTCTACCTACTGTCTATGCTACTTATTCTCTGTACCTTCTCCCCCTTCTCCTCCTCCCACTCTCCTGTTGCTAACCCTCCATGTGATCTTCATTTCTGTGGTTCTGCTCCTGATCTAGCTGTCCTCTTAGTTTGCTTTTGTTTTAGGTGTGGTTGTTAATAACTGTGAGTTTGCTGTCCTTTCACTGTTCATATTTTTTATCTTCTTTTTCTTAGATAAGTCCCTTTAACATTTCATATAATAAGGGCTTGGTGATGATGAACTTCTTGAATTTGATCTTATCTGAGAAGCACTTTATCTGTCCTTCCATTCTAAATGAAAGTTTTGCTGGATAGAGCAATCTTGGTTGTAGGTCTTTGGATTTCATGACCTACATGAAATCCAAGGTCTTTGGAATACCTCTTTCCAGCCCCTTCTTGCCTGTAAGGTCTCTTTTGAGAAATCCGCTGACAGTCTGATGGGAACTCCTTTGTAGGTGACTGTCCCCTTAGCTCTTACTGCTTCTAGGATTCTCTCCTTCATTTTAATTTTGGCTAATGTAATTATGATGTGCCTTGGTGTGTTCCTTCTTGGGTCCAACTTCTTTGGGACTCTCTGAGTTTCCTGGATTTCCTGGAAGTCTATTTCCTTTGCCAGATTGGGGAAATTCTCCTTTATTATTTGTTCAAATAAGTTTTCCACTGGTGGCTGTGCCTTTCCCCCTTCTGGTACCCCTATAATTCAGATGTTGGAGCGTTTAAAGATGTCCTGGAGGTTCCTAAGACTCTCCTCATTTCTTTGAATTCTTGCTTCTTGACTCTTTTCTGTTCGGCCATTATTTGCTTTCTTCTGGTCCACTCCATTGATTTGAGTCCCAGTTTCCTTTTCATTGCTGTTGGTGTCCTGTGCACTTCCATTCATTTCAATTAGTTTCGCCTTCATATATTTGTCTAATTTGTGGCTATAATCAACCAGTTCTGTGAGGATACTGATCACCAGTGTTTTAAACTGTGGGTCTGAGAGTTTTGCTATTTCTTCATCGCTTAGATTTATAGGTTCTGGGGCTTTGAGATCTTCTTGAGCCATTTTTGGTCTGTTCGGGCCCTTTAAGTGTGAGAAGCGGTGCCTTGGACTCCCAGGTCGCTGGGTTGTGACGCTGTATGTGGGGGCGTGGTCAGAGCAGGGAAGTGGCGGCCCCCTCTGCTGTTTCATGCCGCTGGGTGAGGAGCAGCGCCTTAGGTGGTTCACCTGGGCCGGGCCACTCAGAGTTGCTGGGTTATGATGCTGTATGTGGAGGTGAACAGGGAAATGGCGGCGCCCTCCCTGCCGCTTGCTGTGGGGACCCGCTGAGTCCCGGTCCAATTGCCCACTCCCTTGCTTGTCTATCTGTGCATAAATGCGCGACCACAGTCAACACGCAGCCCTGCTCCCCTGCTGTCTCCCCCGAGGTTACTTGCTCGGTCGCTCACTAGGTCCAACCCTGCGCCTGGATTCCGCACGCCTGAGTCCGTCTGACCAAGTGTTCCTGTGCAACCCCGCTCCACCAGCCGCTGGTTTCACCCCTTACCGGTGAGGTTGAAGAATTTGTTGTTAACAGACTTCTGAAAAGTTCAATTTTCTGTGTTCTGACTATGTTTTCTGTTGCTAATATTTAGTTGTCTCTAAATTTGGTTGTGTGAGAAGGCACGGCACATCCACCTATGCCTCCATCTTGGCGGAAGTCCCTCTCTTTTCATTTCTTTCTTCTTCTATGACATGGGAATTCTTTATATCTTCAAATATCTTTCTTTCTCACTAACAGGTGAATACTTTCTCAGCTGGGTATGAGATTCCTGGGTAGCCATTCTTTTCTCTCAGGGTTCCCCCTTTTAGCTTTTGATGTTACAGATGAAAAGTACTAGCCTTTTCCCCTTATCTGATTCTTTTCCCTTTTAGATAACTTTCTCTTTCTGTCTACAAACTTAAAATAGTTTTTCTTTAATCTGGAATTCTGGAGTTTTGTGCTTATGTGTATGTTTTTTCTTTTTGTATCTTCTGGTACCCTTTTGGTCTGTAAGCTCAAAAGTTTCTTCAGGTTGGCAAAATATTCTTCTATTTTTAAATTACTGCCTTTCCTCCATCTATCCTTTTCTTTCTTTTGGAACTAATGTATTTGACTGTTAGGACTATTGGATTTATTCTCCAAGTCTCATATTTTCCTCATTATTTCCATCTCTTCATATTATTTGCTCTCTGCTTTGAAATATTTTTTCCATGTGTCGTTCCAAGCCACTAATTTGAGTCTTGGCTGGCAGCTACCAGACTTCTCTCTTTCAATACCTATAAGGATTTTTTTGTTGTTGAAAATAATGGTTTTTAGTTCCAGAAAATATTTTTCTGGTCTACTACTTGAATTTCTTTAAATGTTCCTATTATTTTCTTAAGTTTCCATATACCTCTTCAGTGGTTCCATTCCTGCGCTGTCTGGTAGGCAGGAAAAGCTATAATGACCTCATTCCTGTCAGGCCAAGGCCCTCTGAGTCACACTCTTCCAGTAGCCTCCTGGTCCCAACCTCTGCTTGGGGGCTCTCCAAAGCTGTTCTCTAAGCTTCCATGTGGTGAGAATGAGGAAGCTCCCTACCAGGTCTCCGCACAAGGCCTTCCCCTTAACCAACCTCCAGTTCATGCCTTCACCTGTGCCCCATGACTGCAGACCCCAGCAGCAGTACCTCTATGGAGAGGCAGATATTTGAAGATGGAGTGAAAATTCCCTTAGAACTTGGTTCTCAAACTTGAGCATTCATTTGAAGCACCTCAAGGGCATGTTAATATAGACAGCTGAACCTCACCCCAGGAGTTTCTGATTCACTAGGCCCAGGCTGGGGCCTGAGAATTTTCATTGCTAACAGTTCCCAAGGGGTGCTGATGCTGTGATGTAGGAACCACACATTAGAATACACTAAACCAAGCCCTCTCCTTCTTCTTCAAAGCTATAACTTTCTTAAGTTAAGGTAATGCATCTTATGTCAGGAAGGTATTGCCTCCTGATTTTATGTTGGGTCCTTCAACTTGTTCATTGTACTGAGGCTTCAACAGGACTGGGCTCCATCCAGGCTCCTCCTCCGCCAGAGCCCTCATGGGTACTTTGCTGTCCTGATTCCTGGTCTGAGAAGGGGGCTGGTAGAGGTCAAAGGCATTCAGAGCAGAATGCTCCTAGGTAGAGCTAGAGTAGAGATGAGCCAGACTAGAAAACCCCACCTATGTATAGGTTCAAGACTCCTTTCTCCTTGTGGTATCCTTTTTTTACCCTTGTATCCACAGGACAGCAGTGGACTGTCCCAGCCCTCCCTCCAGGACCCACCAGGGTCAGTGGGGACATGGGGTAGAAAGTGCCTGGAATTGGGGTGTGAGTGCAAGGCAGGGACAGCACTGGAACTACCCTTTTGCACTGCTGGATTCTCCTCCTTGGTCAGGAACTACCTCATCCTCCTGCTGGGTCTCTTCACCACTGCCCTTTCTGTGTCCCCCAAACTCTGCACCCACCCTCCTGCTTCAAATACCTTCTCTTCAACCCTTTGATCTTTTTGTCCAGTTCTCCAAAACTATTGCCAGGATACTGGAACTCCCCCCCACCCCCCACCCATATAACACTCACTCCACTCATCTGTGGCCCCTTTGTAATCTGCATGGCTCAGTAATCTATGACATTCATAACACTTCTTACTCTACTATTCAGAGCGCTGCCCTCCCACATTATTCCTTTCTTGCTCTACCCTTTGGAGGCCCCCTCCCATATCACACACTCCACTGTTCTAGAACATAGACCTCAAATGGGCACTTCAGCAATGTCCAATGATCCTACTGTTTATCTGGAGGACTCCCATCCCACTGACCCCAAAAGTATTTCATTTCTTCTCTACGCCCATCATCCATCTCCAAGTCTGCAGATCTTTCCCCAGCACACAAGTCCCTCCGCTCTCCTCTACTCCAGTTCCCTCCTGGATGCTGGAGGAATCAGCCCTCTTCACATCAAAGGCCACGCTCCCTCTCTCACCATCTTAAACCCTCAGCCTCTTTGATGGTTCCAAGCGCCACCCCCTCCGATCTCCTCTCTACCAAATTGCTCCCATCAGCATCTGGTATGCTTCTCCACTGTGCCCCCCCTAATTTCCCCTCTTCTCTCCACATCTTCATCAAGCTGTCTCACCTGTCAGCTTCCTGTCATAAGCAAGCTTCTGGAAAAAGGTGTCTGTGCTCACTGTTGTTGCTGGTTTCTCACCTCCCCTCACTTTTGTGTTAATCGTAGGTCTACAAAGGTGCTGTTCCATATTTTCGTATAGGCCATTTACTCAAGGTCGCATCCCTTCCTGTCATTCCCTTCATATTATAGCGATACACTCTAACACGTGACAAATTTATATCTATTCTTGAAAAATACAGTGTTGTCCTGTCCCTTGTGAATTTATATAATGTATGCTATAATTCTCACTATTTTTGAAGATGTGTCAGTGATGGTGCAGGTAAAGTTAGGTTAGTTCATTTCTGCTGATAATTGTGTAGTATTCCATCATATGCACACTCTGCATTTTATATCTGCCTTAACCTAGTCGTGGACATTTAGAATGGGCCTGTGGGGAGAGTGGTTCTTTGTGAGATGTCCTATGAACTAGTTTTTAAGACACACTTAATTTCACTAAGAGGGAGCAGATGTTCTCCAGAATGGCCAGAACTGGAGTCATTTACATTTTCACCGTAAGTGCCTGAGGTTTCCTGTTTTCTGTTTCAGACCTGCGGTATCTAACTCAACTTTGCACATAAACAGCAAGTCGTCCCACCATTCTTTGTTGAAAAGATTTTCCTGTCTTCACTGAACTGCCTTTGAATCTTTGTTAAAAATCAATCGATCATATATGTGTGGATCTATTTCTGGATTTGCACATCTGTTTCATTGATTTATTTGTCATTATTATGCTAACACCACACTGTCTTGATTATATTAAGTCTTAAAGTCAGGTAGTGTAAGTCTTCCAACATTTCTCTTTTTAAATGTTGGTTTAGCTATTCTAGATCACTTGCATTTCCATATGAATTTCAGAATCAACTGTCAGTTTCTACAAAAAAACATGCTGGGATTTTGATTGAGATTACATTGAATTGATAGATCAGTTTGGTGAGAATTGACATCTCAGCGATACTGCATCTTTCAAGCCATAGATATGGTGTATCTCTCCATCTGTCTTATTTAATTTTTCTAAGCAGCGTTTTTAGTTTTCAGTGAAAGATCTGCCCATCCTTCATCAGAGTTGTCCCTAAATGTTTTATGTCTTTGTAATAAGTGATATTGTTTTTTTATTTCAACTTTTAATAGTTTGTTGCTAGTGTACAGAACTACAATTGATTTTTGGTATATTGATGTATCTTACAACCTTGCTTAACTAATTCTAGAAGCATTTTGGTAGATTCATTAGAATTTTCTTTTCTTATTTTTAAAGATTTCGTTTATTTTTAGAGACAGGAGAAGGGAGGGAGAAACACATCAATGTGTGGTTGCCTCCCATGCACACCCCACTGGGGAACTGACCTTGCCTACAACCCAGGCATGTGCCCTGACTGGGAATTGAACCAGCGACCTTTTTGTTAGAAGGCTGGTGCTCAATCCCCTGAGCCACACCAGCCAGGGCAGGAATCAAGTTTATTATCAATAAACCCACAACTTAAATGAAATATATAATTTCTTCAAAGACAAAAAGTACCTAAGGTTATTCAAGAAGAAATAGCCCTGAAGAGCCCCCTTATCAGAGAAGTTAAATATGTAGTTTAAAATCTTCCCCCAAAGAAGTCTCAGCATCAATATCTGGTATACATAATCCTCAAATCTGTTTTCACTGGCAGAAGGGAACAGCAGCAACACAACTCCAGGTGACATTAAAAGCACTCAAACCTCCGAACCAACTTGAAAATGTGTATGGTTATAAGAAAAAGCTAAAAATAACATGCTACAAACTAAGGAAATGTGAAAGCTAATTGTTGGCCCCAGAGAATTTGCTAAAAATGAACTCCATGAACATTTTCAAAACTAGGCCACCAGGCCACTGGACTCCTCAAACGTGTGGGAACTGGATTTCAAAAAACTGATGCTGTGTCAGTTTAGAAAAGAAAGCACAGAATTATTTTATTTTGGGGGAATAAAATTAAAGGGATGATGCCTGTCCAAACAAATGACATCCCTCTTTTGAACAAAATGCATCTTCTGCTTCAGGGATAAACTCTCTTGTGATCTTGTCAAGAACCTTAGCTTTGCCCAACCTCAGGCTCCTTATTTAGAAAACACAGATTAAAATAAAAGCTGCCTAGTCCTGACTGGTGTGGCCCACTGGGCTGGGTGTCATTCTGCAAACCCAAAGGGCTCAGGTTTGATTCTCAGTCACATGTCTGGGTTTCAGGCTGGGTCCCCAGTTGGGAGCATGTGGGAGGCAGGCAATTCATGTTTTCCTTGTGTATCAATGTTTCTCTCCCTCCCGCCCCTCTCTCTAAAAACAGATAAATAACATCTTTAAAAGAATAAAAGAAAAGCTTCCTAAAGTCCAAGGTTGTATCAGATGAATATTTGTGCTGGCCTTTTAGCTCCAAGACCTATAATTCTACAAAATTTGTAATTTGTAACCCTAAACCAGGGGTGGTAAGAACATTGCCAGCTTTATACAGGGTGAGGCAAAAGTAGGTTTACAGTTGTTCATATGGAAAATATTGCAATAATAAATAAATAATAATATAAGGACAAACTCTGCATTTTGCATACCCACAATTATAAACCTACTTTTGCCCCACCGTGTATACAATCCAATTGGAAAAGTGTTCCAATTCACATTAAAAAAACTAAAAAAAAGAGGTATCAACCAAGCACCTAGATGGGAGAGGGGTTGGGGGGATGGGCAAAAAAGGTGCCAGGATTAAGAAGTAACAAATTGGTAGTTACAGAACAGTCATGGGGATGTAAAGTACAGCATAGGGAACAGAGCATCCAAAGAACATACATATGCATGACCCGTGGACATGGACAACAGTGTGGGGATTGCCTGAGGCAGTTGGGGAGGGGCTGAGTGGAGGCGGACAAAGGGGAAAAAATGGGAACAACTGTAAAAACATAAACATTAAAACAAGAATAGAGGGTGAAAATGTCATTTTAAATATAATATTCAAAGCTCCAGTAAGGAAGTGATATCTGAACAAAAATCTAAAGGCAATGAAGGAGTAAACCACGAACACAAATGAACACTGAGACAAAAGGGGAGGGATGGCGCATGCTCGTCTGTGCAAGGGATCAGGCCCTTGTGCGGGGATGTGCCCGGGCTGAGGGATAACTGCTTATGTCTCAAACTCTTTAAAGGCAGAGGAAGGAATTACACAGAGCAGGAGAAGCTCAGTAAATGTCAATAGGAGACAGGAAGCAAAGAGGGACTGTAATATTGTATCCAGAGATTTTGAGGTTCAATTTTGGGAACAGAGAAAAAGAAGCATCAGTTTTATAAAGCTGGAGAACAGCCCTGGCTGATGTGGCTCAGTGGACTGAGCATGGACTGTGAAGCAAAGGGTCACTGGTCTGATTCCCAGTCAGGGCACATGCCTGGGTTGTGGGCCAGGTCCCCAGTAGGGGGTGTGCAGTATGTAACCACACATTAGTATTTCTCTCCCTCTCTCTCTCCCTTCTTTGCCCTCTCTCTAAAAATAAATAAATAAAATTTTAAAGCTGGAGAACAGATGATTAACTGATTTTATGTCCTGTCTTTTTGGTTTTCTCTTAAAAATGTTTCTCAAATGCAGATGATTCAAGGGATTTGAAGATTTTGTTTTTTGGCTTTGAGTTGAAAATAAGTTTTTTTTAGTTTCTTTTTTTTACTATATTTAAGATATTTTGTAGATATTTAGACCTCTTTAAAGATGAAAGCTTAGAGTTCAAATTATTCTCTCAATATGATCTTATTATTTGGAAGGAATTAAAATACCATTTATAATAAGAATAACAATTTATAGAATTATTAATAAATGTGAATAGAAATGCTTCCCCTCCACCCACCCAAATGGTCAAGAGAATTGGGTCTGGGATTAGGATGGTCTTTGCAGTGGTTTGGATAGTTTGCATTTGCCTCTGCAAATAACTTTGGATGACTTTTACATGACCATGTTATTGTTTTCCTAAATGGTATTTTTAGGAATTGGAAATAACAGAAAGTTCTGGTGGACTTGCCACTTGTCCTTAGTAACTTGTGTAACTAACTGCCTCTTTCCCAAAAAGTGACTGAGCAATACCAGTCGAGATTATAAGTGTAAAAGGGATGTTTTTATGTAAGACAGTTGCAATAACAGAAGACACAATACTGGTTTGGTTGCTGGGTTTTTTTTTTTAACTTGGTTTCTGTTTAAATTACAGAAGGAAAATTCTTTCTTTCTGGGTTTGTTGTTATTGTTGTTGTTGTTACTGTTGTTTTTGTGAGAATTTTTTGCGAATAAGTAGAGCCCTGAATGGTGTGGCTCAGTGGATTGAGTGCTGGCCTGCAAACTGTAAGGTCACCGGTTTGATTCTTGGTCAGGGCACACGCCTGGGTTGTGGGCCAGGTTCCTGGTTGGGGGCTGGCAAGAGGCAACCAATGGGTGTTTCTCTTCTTCTCTATCTCCCTCCCTTCCCCTCTCTCTAAAAATTAATAAATAAAATCTTTTAAAAAATAATAAGTAGAGAAGTCTCTGGTCTCAAGAGACAGTCAATGCCCATTTTGTTTCAACATCACTAAAATACAATGAATTTTAGAAGGACTCCACTTTTGGTCTTTTCCCTTCTACTAAAGATTTTTGAGGATAAAATGTTTCTATCTTTCACCTGACTTTTTAAAAAAATTAATTTGCACTTTCCACTTTTTGGTTGAAAGGTACCAAACTTGAAAACATAACACAAATAATATAGTTGAAAATTCTACTTTATTATTTTTCTATTATAAAAGTAATGTATATTCATTAAACAATAAAAGGAGAGAGCACAAAAGGTATAAAGAAGTTAACTTTCAAATTGCCTATGATCCCATTGCAGGAAAAAAACTACGATCATTTTGGCATATTTCATCACTCTCTTCCTATGTATTTTTAATATAGCTCAGATATTACTATAATAAAGTACTATATTCAAATTTTATAACATAATAAAATTATTTTTCTCATACCAATTAAAATTCTTTTTAAAAATAATTCTAAAGGCAGACTAAAATTCCATAATAAGGATACACTATAGTTTATTAGACATTCTCCTAATATCAACTACTTAATAGGAAAGTTAGTGGGCCAAGGGATATAAACATTGTTACAGCCATTCTGCTTTCTAAAAAGATTGGTCTTGAGAACACAGGGCGGGAATACGCAGAGCCAGTGAGGGCGAGGGGCTGTCCAGGCCGACGGTAGAAGGAGTAGACTCAGAGGTCCCGGCCTAGCCGCTCCAGCTCATCAAGGAGGAAGAGCATATCGGCCTGAGTCAGTGCAGGGTTGGCCACAATCATGCGGAAAAAGTTGCCGCGGGTCCCATGGGGCTGGTAGCCAATCATCATGGAGCCCTCCTTCACCATGCGCTCCTTGAGTACCGGGGCCACCTGTGGAAGGGGTGCAGAATGTCAAGCTGCAGCCTGGGGTCAGGTGAGGGTGGGGGGCTTCCTGGTCAATGAGTTACCCAAGATATATTTCCCTCCCATCCAGGGACCTCCCGGAGGTAGCATCCATTGCTCTGATCCTGACCATGGCCCCAGTTTACCTTTTCTACCATAGCCAACCTGCCTGGCCTTCTCTACCATCTGGCCTATTCCCCATCTCACCTACTTTCCAGGCCATTTTCTGTCAAATCCTGACTTCCCTGATTCATAGCGCTGCTTTAGTCTAACTTCAAGTCCCAGTCGTCCTTAACACTTTCTCTCCCTCTCTGAATTCCTGTAATATTTTTTATCTGTACCCTGTAATCTAACATGTGTATTTACAAGAGTTCCTCGAACACATCGGTTTCGAATTGGAAAGTCTTGTTTTCTAAGTATTACTTCTCCAGGGCAAGAACATTCTTGTCCTTTCAGATCATCTGCAGCACCTACCACCAACCTATACTTAGGGACCTGTGACATATTTCCTCACCTCTAGGAGGCATGTCTGGACTGGACTTACTGGGTTGCTTGTCCCCAGTATCAGGGATTAAGGCTCTTCCATGATCTGCCTGCCTCATGTCTCTGCCCCGGACCTGAGTTCCCTGCAGAAGTCCCAGCACATGGGTCTATGCACACTGGTGACTTACCCTTGTAACCCCCCTCTCTGGCTTCTTACTTCCCAGAAAAACACCTTATTCTCCATCCCCAGCCCCACAGCCATGAGGACAAGTTGGTGTTTTCCAGTTCATGTCCCCACCTCAGGAGCAATAGATCAGCAAGGGGACAGGCCACACCATTCAAAACCGGCAGGTGGCGTAAATACACAAGCTGCGTTAGTCCCCTCACTGGGTTAACCAGAGCCTGGGGGGAGTGAAAGCCTACCTTAGCCAGCCTTTCACTGTAATCCAGACTCTTCTGCTTGCCCCGCAGGCTGGGGGGCAGGAACCAGAAACACACATTGACAAACTCAGGCTGGGAGGAATGCGGAAGAGAAAGGTGTAAGCTGAGAAGAGGGACTGTCCCCCCTCACTGTTCCTCTTCCTCCATCAGGGCTTTGCATGTAAGGTAGGCTAGGGGTGTAGGAACAAAGAGCACAAGGTAGGTTGTACCTCCATGACCAACTCAAATCCTTCCCGCTTCTTCATTTCTTCCACCAGGTAACTTCGAATAGAGAGTGACAAATCACAAGTGGGGGAGGAAAGAAAATAAAACAGACCCAGAGAATGAGCTGGAGAGGCACTGAGAGCAGTAAGGGGTTTCAGGGAAGGGACCTGGGGAGGAGAACTGGAACTGCCCCCACTCCTACCGGGCAAGGGCAAAGGCCTGGTCCACACGCCGCTCCAGCCCTTGCCCGCCCTGTGCCTTCCACATGAGCCACAACTTCAAACAGTCCACACGGCGGCCACACTGCACCACCTTGTCTCCTGTATCCAGGGCCACATCATAGAATTTGTCCTGCTGGAAGAGGTAGCTGGCCTGGGACCCGTGGCAGCGCTTGAGCAGATTCTGTGGGTAGGTGGGAGGCTGTCAGACCCACCCTCCCCACCCAGCTTTCCTGCAGCACTTTACTAGCGGACCTCTTAGCTCGGTTCACCAGCTCCTTTCCCTGGAACCAGGTGGCACTGGTGGGATGGCTGCCATCCAGCTCTGTCTGGGTTTCCTCCCAACGCCCAAGTTCTTCCCAAACTCAACCCAGGTCCCTTCAATTCCAACTTTAAGCTGGAAACGTTTTCCTTTGGATGAAGACAGGCCATGGGGGAGCGAGAGAGCCCATTACAGGGAATTAGGGTGGTCGCAGATATGCAGCTTCAGGTGGGATGGTAAGGAGAACACAGTAAGGCCAGGACCCCCTCTAAGGAGAGAGAGAAAAGAAGACAGAGGTCTAAGTTGAGAGATGGGACAAGGCCAGGGGCATGGGCAGACCCACCGTGGTATCCCGGAGAAGAAGAGCTGAGCACTGCAGGCCTGCTGCGAGGAGCTTGTGGGGGTTCCAGGCCACGGAGTCAGCCCTGGGGTGGGTACAGCAGAGCTGGGTCACCTGGCTCCTCCTTAAGCTGTCTAGCTAAGCTCCTCTCCCTTCCTAGACCTCAGCAATGGGGCTTTAGTCTCACCCCAGCCCAGCGGTCAGAAGAACTGCCATGTCTGCCATCTGAACTCCCAGTCCCAATCAACCATCTCTCCAATCCCCCTCCCACCAATGTCTTTCCACCACTGCCCCTAGACTGTGACTATTCTATGGATCAAGGATTTGAATGGTGGGATTTCGGGAGCAGGAGCTGCAGGCACCTGTGGATCCCATCCAGGAGATGTCTATGTGTCTGTGACAGCAGGACACTTCCACCCCAGGCAGCCTGTGGAGCAGAAGGAGCAGCATGGGTGTGGCCTCAGCTCAGCCCAGCCCACCCTCAGGTCCACATCCCACTCACATCCACATGCAGCCATAGCCCATGACGCTGGCACACATCAGCAACTGCTTCCAGGGGGTCAAAGGCCCCCAGTACAGTAGTGCCAGAAGTGGCACTGACCAGGAACGGCACAGCACCCTAATGCAAAAATACAGAGGGAGAAAGAGGCTTAGCTGCAATGTCATCTAAAAAGCAACCCAGAGAACTGGTGCCACAGCCCATTGCTAAACTCTGCATGCCTGACCTGGGCCCTTTCAACTTTACAAAGTACCTCTATCTCCCTCCATTTGCAGGTGAAACACTAAGATTCAGAGGTGTGAAGAAACTTGTCCCCAAGCTGAAGCTCCAGAGAAGGAACCCAAATCTAAGTTAGTCTGTTAGTCCATCTCCAAGGCTCATACTCTTTCAAATATCAATGCCTAGTAAGGCATTTGATCTTTCCAGTAGGAAGATCAAATGTCATTTAAAAATTTCTAGTAGTACAAAAGTTTATAAAGAAATTGAATTAGTATTTTGTTTAAATCATAAAAAAAAGCCCAGGCCTAGATGGTTTCACTGATGAATTCTACTAAACATTTAAAAAAGAATTGATAGCTCTGGCCAGGTAGCTCAGTTGGTTAGAGTGTTGTCCCAATATGCCAAGGTTGTGGGTTTGATCCCCAGTCAGGGCACATACAAGAATCAACCAATGAATGCATAAATAAGTATAACATCAAATTAATGTTTTGCCCTGGCTGGTGTGGCTCAGTGGATTGAGTGCCAGCTTGCGAACCAAAGGGTCTCTGGTTCGATTTCCAGTCAGGGCTCGTGCCTGGGTTGCGGGTTCAGTCCCTGATTTGGGCTCATACCGGAGGCAACCAATCAATGTTTCTCTCTCTCTCTCTTTCCCCCTTCCTTCCCCTCTGTCTAAAAATGAGTAAATTTTTTAAATATTTATTTTAAAAAAGCCCAGTTGGCTTCTTTGTAGACAGAAACTGACAAGCTGAACCTAAATACCTGAAGAAAAGAACAAAGTCGGAGGACTTGCACTTCCTGACTTCAAAACTCACTACAAAGCTACGTTAATGAAGACACTGTGGTCTACAGTACAGAATGCAGATCAATGAAACGGAATTGAAAATCCAGAAACAAACTCACATTCACAGCCAACTGATTTTCAACAAGGATGCAGAGACAATTCAGTAGGGTAAAGAATAGTCTTTTCACACATGGTGCTGGGACAACTGGCTATCCACATTAAAAAAAAAAAAGTTGATGACAGCTGTCGGAGGGGAGATGGGTTTTCGGGGCTGGGTAAGAGGGATGAAGGGATTAAACAAAAAGCCCAAAACCCTCCTAGACACAGGCAACAGTGTGGTGATGACCAGAGAGGAAGGGGGTGAGGGGAGGTAGAAGAGGGTAAAGGGGGGATGAATGATGATGGGGGGAGACTTGGCTTGGGATGATGACCCACACAATAGAGTACACAGATGGTGTTATAGAACTGTACACCCGAAACCTATACAATTTTATTAACCTGTATCATCCCAATAAATTGTATTTTAACAAGCCATTCAAAAATGAAGTTGAACCCCTTTCTCGTGTCATACACAAAAATTAATTCATAGTGGATTATAGAACTAAATGTAAGAACTAAAACTACAGAACTCTTATATGAAAATACAGGAGCCTGAGTTGGGCAAAGACTGCCTAGATATGGCATCAAAAGCACAGGCACTCAAAGAAAAACTAAACTGGAACTCATCAAAATGCAAAACTTTTGTATTTCAAAGGACACCATCCAGAATGTGAAAAGTCAAACTAGAGAATAGAAGGAGATATTACAAATCATATGTCTGATAAAGGACTTATATCTTGAACAGAATAGAATAAGCATATGACAGGATGCTCAACATCATCAATCAACCCGGAAATGCAAATCGAAACCACAGCAAGGTACCACTTCACACCCACTGAGATGGCAACAATCAAAAGGAGAAATAACAGCTGTCAGTGAGGATGGGGAGAAACTGGAACCCTCACACACTGCTGCTGGAATTACGAACTGGTGCAGTCACTTTTTTAAAAAAATCCTCATCTGAGGACATTTTTTCCATTGATTTATACATAGAGAGGAATGGAGAGGGGAAGGGAGAGAAAGAAATCTTGGCATGACAAAGAAACATCAACTGGTTGCCTCCAGTTCACACTCGAACTGGAGATGGAACCCGCAACCCAGGCATGCGTGTTGACCACGGATCAAACATCGAACCCACAACCTTTTGGTTATAGTGTGACGCTCCAACCAAATCAGCCACACTGGCCAAGGCAGGTGCAGTCACTTTGAAAAACAGTCTGATGGTTCCTCAAAGGTTAAACATGGAGCTACCATATGACTAAGCAATTTCACCACCAGGTACATAACCAAGAGAAATGAAAGACATATGTTCACATAAAAACATGTACACAAATGTTCAGAA
This sequence comes from Artibeus jamaicensis, assembly GCF_021234435.1. Taxonomy (NCBI): domain Eukaryota; kingdom Metazoa; phylum Chordata; class Mammalia; order Chiroptera; family Phyllostomidae; genus Artibeus; species Artibeus jamaicensis. The sequence continues at coordinate 51,523,132 of NW_026521486.1, forward strand.
TAGCATTATTCATCATAGCCCCAAACTGGAAACAACCCAAGTCCTTCAACTGAGAAATAAATAAATAAATTGTGGCATATCCACACAATGGAATATTATTCAGCATTAAGAAAGAATGAAGAACTCGTACGTGCTACAACAGGAACGACCCTTGACAACATTATGCCGAGTAAAAGCAGTTCATCGCCAGAGGCCATGTGCACTATGACTGCGTCCCCATGAAAAACCCAGAATAGCAAATCCATGGGGACACCAACAGGTTAGTGGTGGCCTAATGGGAAGTATGGGAGTGTGGGTGACTGACAGCTAGAAGGTATGGGGTTTCTTTAGGAGCTGATGAAAGTATTCTAGTATTTATTGTAGTGATGGCTGCACAATTCTGTAAATATGTTAAAAACACCTGGATTGTATACTATGAATGAGTGAATTGTATGGCATATAAATGAATTGTATTTCAATAAAGCTATTACCAAAAAAGTTTATACAATAAACAGTAATACTCTACAAATCTAATTGATACTCATACTGCTCCCCAGAGGTAACATCCCTATTCAATAAATTCCTATCGTTCTAAATAATAATAAGCTTGAACTGTCCCTCCTGTACTGCAATTTGCTATATATACTTTTTATATGTAGACTTAAATACATAATGGAGGTATTTTCTTTTTTATAAAAAATATTTTATTTATTTATTTTTAGAGAGAGGGGGAGGAAGGGAGAAAAGGGGAGGAGAGAAACACTGATGTGAGAGGGAAACATGAATGGCTGCGCCTCACACACACACACACCTGACCAGGTGGTTCCTGACCGGAACCACAACCCAGGCTTGTGCCCTAGGGATCGAACCAGCGACCCCTCGCTTTGTGAAACGACACCCGACCAACTGAGGCACACCAGTCAGGGCTATAGTGGAGGTATTTTCATGTTAGTATATATGTTCCCATCTTATTCTTTTAAATATCTATGTACTACTCTAATAATAACAATAACAAATAGTAGCTAATATTCATACAGTGCTTCATGGGCTCTAAGTGCTTTACATGTATTAATTCATTTAATCCTTATAGTAGTCCTACATGGTAACTTCTACATTATGTTCATTTTACAAAGGAACATACCAAGACACGCAGATATGGTATTATAATTTATCTACTGATTGACATTAAAATTTTTTTAATTTTACACTTTGCTTCAGTGCACAGAATTCAAACTACTATGATGATGATTTATAGAATAATCTTAGCAGTGGGACTCTGAATCAGATACTTTTAAAAGTATCTGATACTTTTAAAATACTTTAAAAATGTATATACAGCACCAAAATGCCCTCCACACTGGCTGCAGCAGTTCGCGTAGCCCCCCGTGTGGAGGGTGCCGGGCCTCCACACTTCCCACTGCTCACGGTCTGCGCTCCTCACCACTGGCGCGCACATCTTCCCAAAGTTCTCTCTGTACAGACCCTCCCAGAGCAGAGAAAGCCTCCACAAGACACTTCAGGCCCCCAACACCCTCTCTGTGGTGCCACCTTGGGATTCCACTCAATAACTCAGTCCTGCTCCTTTCTCTTGGGGTCAGATCCTGCCTGTGGGTCTCGGCAGAGTCCTTGAGAGGACCAGAGTCTCCTCACCCCTCGCGTTTCCCATGGGTCATTTCAGCCCACAGAAGAGGCAGGCACAGAGATCAAGAAGAGGGATGAGGAAAGCCTTGGGTGGGAAGAGCCCAAAGAACCCACCGAGAAGGGACACGACCCAGCTCCACACCCTGCTGCACACCCCAGTGCCCCTCACTCACTCACCTCAGCCTTGGCCAGACAGATCTGCCTCTCCAGATCCTCAGGGATCATCTTCCCTCTGGAAAAGAAAACTGAGTGGGTAAAGACATAATTGGTTCTCTAGGCTAGGAAGTGTTGAGATCAGCGTAATATGGGTTTAGCAATACAAAAGCCACAGAGTTGATTTTTCCCTAAGAAGGGTGAACATCTCAGGGGACATCTGGGAGACAGAATTGAAAATTCTGCAGGAACAGAGAGGGGACAGCAGAGGGGGGGACCTGCAGCCAGAGCTTCCCACAGCAAGAAAGCACGCAGCACCAAGCCCAGTCAGGGCCACGAGGGCAGGACTGTCACCTCGCATCTGCCTTGACCACTCGGACACTGTCGGTGCCAAATCCCAGGAAAGCGGCTCCCTTTTTGATGGAGTAGTGACACTGTGGAGGAAATCAGAGCGTTAAGCTAGGGGTGGGAGGGCAGGGAGGATGGAGAGGGAAGAGACTAATAAAAGTCAGGTGTAAGCTGTAATAGATAAGCCCCTGTAGACCTGGGTTTTTTAAGCATTCATGAGCCTACAAATTGCTGGCGTATCTGATTAAAATGCAGAGTCAGATACAATAAGTCTGGGGTAGGGGCTGAGATTCTGCATTTCCAATAAATGCTCCAGTGATATTGATGCTGCTTGTCCATGGACTATGCTCTAGGTAGAAAGTGCGTGGACTGTGTTCACCTCACTCATTGACCCTTCCTCTCCCCACTCCCCAGACTGAAGACAAGGTGAATGGGAGCCCCCTTGATTGGAAGGAAGCACAGATGCTTGAGGACAGGTTGGCCTTGGAGGATATGAGTCTGGGCAGGCAAAAAACCTGACAGATCTCAGACCCCGCTGGCTAGAGATTAAAATCAGGAGCTTAAGGAAGGCCTGTGCCTTCTCCCCACCTCCTCTGTTGTGAAGAGGGCCAGGGGTGGCAGCGCCCGGAGGCCCCTCTGCTTGCAATCAGGATAGCGCTGATAGCGGGCCAGGTTCATAGCATACATGTTGGCGATGGAGCCACCTGTCACAGAGGGGGATGAGGGCAAGACAGAGAGACAGTGGAGCTTGCTTCTCTTGACCTCTCCACCCAGAACTGATTAAAAAACACAACTGGTTGGCCCCCTGGTCACAAATTCGCAGGGCTCTACGAATGTACTGAGAGCCAAGAACAGCCCAGGAATCTAGATCTGACTGTCCCCCAACATATCCTGAGCTGCATCGAAAACAGCCCACGGGGAGCAGGCACAGGAGCACTGATCCCAGGGACTTCTTGGCAAATGCAGGGATAGAGTATTGGGCAGCCTCTTTCTGGTTTGGCCAGAGCCCAGCTGGATGGGAAACAGAGAGGAATGCCCCCTCCCTGCCCGCTTAGAGCAAGAGCATTGTGGGGAAGGAGGAACCCTTAAAAAGGCCAATAAACACTCCCCTTCTCACATACCAGGGCAGAAGACCCCATCCCCAGAGCTCCAGCCCACCAGCGCCCGAAGTTTCTTCAGCACTTCCTCTTCCATGAGCACAAACACAGGGGCGATTTCATAAGTGTACCTGCCAAGAGAAGGAAAAACGAGAAAAGGGAAGGGACAGGGAGGGATGCCAGGTGAGATTCTCAGAGGAGTCAAAGAGAGCAGGTAGTGAGAATGAGCAAGGGAAGGGCCCAAAGAAAGGAAGAATTGGTGTCGAAAAACCAAGGAAGCAAGAATAAGAACGAACTAGGATCAGGAGACAGGAGAAAGCTGAGAGGGAGGGAGCACAAAAGGGAAAGACTGCAGCGGAGATTCTCAGAAAACAGAGATGGGGCCAAAACCGTTTTCTTCCCCTCCCCCTAGGGCAGTCTTGTGCAAATCCATATCCCTCGTGGAGTGGTAGGTGGGGCCCTTGGCATGGCTCACTGGCTGGTATTGAGGCTCTCAGTGACAATGCGCCCGGCCAGAGCGTGAGGATCCAACCCTGAGAAGAGCTGGTTGAAGAAGCGAGGGTGACCTGGAGAAGGGGGCAGGGAGCTCAGAGCTGAGCTGGGTACAAACTCCAAACACTCCTCCCACCAGCACCCAGGACCCACAGGTCTTCACGCTGTAGCGGATCACAGCCCGGCACCGCTCCAGAATTTGCTCCTGTGACTCCGCCTGGTTCTGCAGCTCCAAATCCAGCAGCTGCTTCAGCTCCTCTGGCTCCTTCCACTCACAGACCTCGGAGGAGAAGCAGGAGATTCTGGGGGCCCTTAGACATTCTATCACCTGGCTGTCCAAACCACATCTCCATATACACAGACACCACTAATGTGCACTTAAAGCAACACGTGAGCAACGGTAAATAAGTATAGGAAGACCCAGTATCCAATCCCTGAGGCACACAGTGAGATGGTAATAAAGTTTGGGGAGAAGCCTTGTAGAAGGAGCAGAGTTCTGAACCAGGTTGATGGGCAGGAAGAGAAGTGAGAAAGGACCCACCTTCTCAGTAGCACTGGTCCCTTTCCAAATGATTTCATCCACAACAATCCTAAACACATCCTGGAGCAAGGCTTCTGCAGCCACGGGATCCCAGTCAAGGGAGAGGAGTGGTTGGGAGTCAGCCATCAGGATAAAATCTATGAGCAGAGCAGGAGTTATTCCCTACTCAGCCTGTGTACCCAACCTGGACCTCACCAGCAAGAATCCCAATGTCTTAATGTGCCTAAAGGCTCCAGTCCTGCAGCTCAGTTCCAGCCTTCACTGTGCAGACAAGGGCAACTGAGAGTGTCTAGGGAGAAAGCCAGTTGAAACAAATGAGAGGAAAAAAGGCAGTTAGCACCGAGCATGTGAAATCTAGTGGCCACTGCCCACCTAAGGCAGTAACAGCGCCTTACCTTTCAGTTCAGGTCTCTCTTCAGGCAAGCTGGAGGCGGGGCACACAATTTGATTTTCAGAATGTTAAGACCGGGGCAGCAGAGGGAGGGAGGTATAAGCAGCAGTCACATGACCATGACATCACTGTCATGACCTTGCCCTTAAGAAAATGTACACAGATTTGGGATAGGAACAATAGGTTAAGTCCCCTGAATAAACATTAGCTGACAGGGAGAAGGCAGAAAATGAGACAAAAGGCAAAAACACAAGCCACGTTAACGTTAACAAGAGAGTTAAGATATGCAGAAAGCCAGCAGGAAGAAGGGCTTCCCACCCTGAAGCAAAGGGTCCAGAGTGGGGTTCCTGGGAGATGTTTGGCAGGCAAAGAGGGGCAAAGGGAGGGGAGACTGAGGTTGGGGGGGTACTGAGAAAGACCAGTGGAGGTGAAATGGTTTAGGCAAGCTTCAGAGGCCTATCTCTGCATCCCAACCCCCAGTCTTTTCAGAACAGTCCTGAGCTCTAAAGCCCTCTCCCAAAGCAGGAAGGACAGGAGGTTACATTGAGGAAGGATCTTGCTAAGTAAGTATAACCCTGTGCCTTGCAGGCTGAGGTGCTCAATAAACAGGGAGTGGCAGTTTGAAGTGAACACCAGCTGTGCTCATGACAGGGTGCTGGGACTGAGAAAGCCTCCCCGTCCCACAGGGAGGACACAGATGCACATGCAGCAGGTATCACCCAGGGCTTGGCTGGATGCTGACCCCAAGGGGCTATTCAGGAAAACAGGAGATGGGTGAAGTCTGAAGACTGGTGAAGATAAGAGGGGACTGGAGCCGAATCCTCAAAGTAGGCAGGAGAAATGAAATTGCTGAAAAGGAGGAAGGGAGGCGCGCAGGGGTAGGGGAGGATTTCCATAGCTTACACTGGGAGTGAGTGAAGGTCCAGCTGGCTGGAGGAAGGGTCTGCAAGAGTGATATCAGGAGCACAGCTGCATGAAGTTATGGGGAGCCCAGAGTGCCAGCCAGGCCAAGGAATCTAAATTTTGTCTTGCAGAAAGTGGGAAGTCACTGAAAGATTGTATGTCAAGGAAAAATGTGATGAAGTTGATACTATCTGAAGACTGGTATATAGTAGCAGGATACAGAGGTAACAGGCTGTAGCCAGAAACCAGGCATGAGGTGATCCACACTTGACTAGATGGGGTCATTAGAAAAGGACAGACAGAGGAATATGCAGGCTTGGCACTCACTGGGTTGCACTGAATTTAACACTTATTGAATGTACGTTGGAGGAGAAGGAAGAGTCAAAGGTGACCCTGGGGATTCAAGCATGGGTGACTGGAAGAATAATTGTGCCCCTGAAAGAAACTGAGTACAGAAATGGGAAGCCAGATGGAAAGTAAAATGGTTATTTCTTGGAAACACTCATCCAAGTGGAGGTGTCCTGGGACTACAGCTACTCGTCTGGGAGGTGGGCGGGCCCAGGGCTCTGATAAGATGCTGGAACAGAAAGCAGATTTAAGAGTCAGGGTTCAGCTGAAGCCTTGCGACCAACTCCACCGCCCCCGGGAGAGAAGGGTCAGAGATGGCCCAGGAAAGAGGGGCGAACACCAAGGCCTGGGAAATCCCTCAGACGAGGGGGCAAGAGGATCAAAAAAATGTGGAAAGGGAGGAACCTTCCTCAAGGTGGGCTGCTCTAACGTCATCCTGTCAACAGCCACCGGACTCCACACTAGTAGATAACAAAGGTCCAAGGGACACTGGTGGTGTTGTGACACATGGTCTTAGCCTTAAACTTTCCTCAGTAGGTTGGGTTTGGAGCTCATAAGGAAACTAGCCTACGCCTTGGGAATGAGAGCGTGTCCTTCCTCAGCACTCAACTCTAGGTCTCTGTTGGGCGGCAGCAGTGAGATGTTTATGCTGGGAGGTTCAGGGGACAGAGGCTAATAAAAATAGGTACCACTGAAGTAGGTACTCACCATATGCCACACTACATACTTAATATGTAGTACTCTAATCTCCACAACTGTTTGGAGTACGATTTTTACCAACAATTGAAGATGAGGAAACTAAGATTTCAGAGACGCCATGTATTTAACTTGTCCAGGTCACACAGCCAGTGTGTGGCTGAGCTGGATTTGAACCTGGTGAGTCAGGTTGTGAAGCCCCTACCCCTGACCATCACGCTTGATTGTCTCATGTGCAGCTCTCTCAGGCCCTGAGTTTGCTGTGATGTCAAGGCCATTGGGCCAGGAGTGAGGATACCTCAGGACCTCAGTGTCTGTAAAATAAGGGTTTAAAGAGAGACTCTCCAAGGCATCTGCTGGTGTTCATAGGAGCTCAGGCCCTTGATGTGGCAAGCAGGCCAGGGAAGACATTCCTTTCTCTTTCTGGGTGGAAAACAGGTTGCAAGGAGTTTGCCAGGGAGAAATGACTAGTGAAGAGAGAGAAACCCCTGGCTGGAGAGTGGCCTTGCCCACAGCTCTAAAGGGAATGTCTGCAGGGAAGAACTTGGCTCCATCCACCTGGCACCTTCTTTGTTCATTCCATGTTAGTTGCCTTTCAGAAATGAAATCTGGAGGTGAGGGCTCTGGACACCCCAGTCTCCTCCAGGGGTAAACCAGAAGGTGAGGCATCACTGCCCTCGTTCCCCATACAGAATCCTGTCCTGGGTACCTGAAAGAGGGAAGAACCCTTCCCGAATAGAGTTTTTCTTTTTAAAAGCAAGAAGGAGATTAACCTGCAATACGGAATGATAAAGCAAAAAGACATGAACAGGGTTAGGAAGAGCACTTTAGCCCCTGGCTAAGATGTTGCTTTTTTCCCCACAAGTCACAGGTTTTGTTCTGACTTCATGGGATCTCTAGTGCATAAGCTCCTGTAACCATCAACTCCTTCATATCCGTCTTTCCTTCACTAATACAACCTAGATTGTATGGTCAATCATTTCAACCACTCTTTGTCCAAAATCCTCAACTCCCAGCCCTACTGTCCTTCCACCAAACACACCTGGCAAAACCCTAATCCAACTGACCACTCTCTTACCAAATGCACCAGAACTGCTGGATTCTGCTAGTGAAAACCACCTAACCATTCAAATTGGCATTGCTATAAATTCATGGCCACTGTGTTCATTCCAATTAAACACATATGTTTACCACTCCTCCTTCCTGAAACCCCACTGAAGTCACATCAGTGGAATTTTAATTCCAGAAGGATAAAGCAAATGAAAGGAGAGGCAAGAGATGTCAATAATGGTAGAAGATGGAAAACAAATAAAAAGTGGTAACTGGGTAAGCAAATGACAGAAAGTCAAAACCAGTATGTATGCAGAAGGCTATGCCAATGGGAAAGGATCTGGTTCTGGTGGGGGCGGGTGGCCCAAAGAGGCTCAGGAATTAAAAACACTAGCTATCTTGGAAGGCAGGAGGAAGGGGCACAGCTAAAAATATGAAAAATTTGTATAAGGAACATTTAAATCCTCATTCTTCTCCCTTTGCCCATTCAGCCAGGTGACTCCCCTCCCAATACTTCCAAAGAAGCATGAGGTTTGTTTTCCAGAGAAATTGAAACAGGAGGCCTGGATGTAGGGTCACCAGACACAGCAGGAGGTGAGGACAAGGCATTGTACTAAAATTGGAAGAATTAGGAGGAAGTTACAAATTGAATCAACTCCTTCCTTCCAATCAGCATTCACAAGCAGCAGCCAAAGGTAAACCCTCCGAGGCCAGATTGAAGGATTCCTCTCTAGAGAAACTGACCTCAGGAGCCCCAGAGAATAAACCTACTGAAGCTCTTATTTCAGTCCTTGGTCAGTGTTGACCTCAAGTCAATACTGCCTATCCATGCACATGGGCTCTTCAATATGCCTAGTGCCTTGTTCTTAAATATAAGCAAACAGACAGCCAAAGGTTATCACATATTTAAGGAGAATGCCTAACATGAACTACAGAGGTAAAAACAGACAAACTGAAAAAAGGCATTTGGTGGAAGAAGAGAGATGCAGGGAGCAGAAGAAAGCCTCAAAACTTCAAGAAGACATTGCATCCATGAAAAAAAATTGATTGCTCTCCAAAAGGAATACTCAGAGAACAAGAAGAAGCTCTCATATTTTAAAAACAACTGAAATGAAAAAAATTAGAAATAACACGGGACCCTGGGTGGATAGCTCAGTTGGTTAGACCATCATTCTAATATACCAAGGTTGCAGATTCAAACCCCAGTCGGGGCACATACGAGCATCAACCAATGAATGTATAAATAAGTGGAACAACAAATAAATGTTTCTCTTTATCTCTCTCTCTTTAAAAAAATTGATAAAAATTAAAAAAATAAAATGAAGCCAAGAAAATCATGTAGAGCTTCTGACCAAGATGGAGGTGTAGGCAGACACTGTGCCTCCTTGCACAACCAAAATAAGGACAACAAAAATTTAGAAACAAATAACAACCAGAACTGACAGAAAAATTGAACTATATGGAAGTCGGACAACCAAGTAGATAAAATAGACACATTCATCCAGACCAGTAAGTGGGGTGGAGTCAGGCAGCCAGATAGAGAGGGGTCGCGGCACAAAAAGTGGTGGCACCTGGGGCGCACAAGATGGCAGTGGACAGACCCTGGGTGTACAGGCAGTGGCTGGCAGACCCCGGGCGCAGGGTGGCAACAGACAGACCCAGCGAGGCAGCAATTGTGAAGCCAGGCACTGTGTACAAGGCAGTTGACTGGGTGGGCCTACATTTGCATGCAGATAAACCAGGCAAAATTGGGGAGCGAGACAGACTGTGCAACCCAGGGTCCCAGCATGTGGAAATACAGCCTCAAAACACCGATTGAAAATACCTGTGGGGGTTGAGGTGCAGGGAGAGACTCCCAGCCTCACAGGAGAGTTCGTTGGAGAGACCCACAGGGTCCTAGAATGCACACAAGCCCACCTGCACGGGAATCAGCACCAGAAAGGGCCCAGTTTGCTTGTGGGAAGTGGCAGAGGGGACTGAGATCCAACAGAGAGCAGAGCAAAGGCCATTGCTCCCTCTTGGACCCCACCCCCACATACAGCATCACAACCCAGCAACTGGGTTGCCTCACCAGGGTGAACACCTAAGGCTCCGCCCCTCATATGTAACAGGCACAACAAGATAAAAAAAATGGCCCAAACGGAAGAACAGATCAAAGCTCCACAGCAAATACAGCTAAGTGATGAACAGATAGCCAGTCTATCAGATGTATAGTTCAAAACACTGGTGATCAGGATGCTCACAGAATTGGTTGAATTTGGTCGCAAATTAGATTAAAAAAATGAAGGTTATGCTAAGTGAAATGAAGCATAACCAATAGCGATGGGAAGAAAACTGGGACTCAAATCAATGGAGTGGACCAGAAGGAAGAAAGAAACAACCAAATAGAAAAGAACAAGGAAAGAAGAATTTTTAAAAAAATGAGGAGAGGCTTAGGAACCAACAAGACATCTTTAAACATTCCAACATCTGAATTATAGGGGTACCAGAAGGAGAAGAGGAAGAGCAAAAAGTGGAAAACTTATTTGAACAAATAAAGGAGAACTTGCCCAATCTGGCAAAGGCACTAGACTTCCAGGAAGTCCAGGAAGCTCAGAGTCCCAAAGAAGTTGGACCCAAGGACGAACACGTCGAGGCACCTCATAATTATATTAGCCAAGATTAAAATGAAGGAGAGACTCCTAGAAGCAGCCAGAGATAAAGAGACAGTAACCTACAAAGGAGTTCCCGTCAGACTGTCAGCTGATTTCTCAAAAGAGACCTTGCAGGCAAGAGGGGGCTGGAAAGAAGTATTCCAAGTCATGAAAGGCAAGGTCCTACCTCCAAGATTGCTCTATCCAGCAAAGCTTTCATTTAGAATGGAAGGGCAGATAAGAACTTCTCAGATAAGGTCAAGTTAAAGGAGTTTAACTTATATCATGAAATGTTAAAGGGACTTATTACCTAAGAAAAAGAAGATAAAAGTAAAATGACAGCAAACACAATTACTAATAACCACACCTAAAACAAAAACAGAAACAAACTAAGCAAACAACTAGAATGGGAACAGAACCACAGAAAAGGAGATCACATGGAGGGTTAGCAACAGGGGAGTGGAAGGAGGGGTGGGGGGTACAGAGAATAAGTAGCATAGATGGCAGGTAGAAAATAGGAGGAAGGCAAGAATAGTATGGGAAATGCAGAAGCTAAAAAACTTGTGACACACGGACATGAACTAAAGGGGGGAATGTGGGTGGGAGGGGGTGTGCAGGGTGGAGGGAAATGAAGGGGGGAATGGGACAACTGAAATAGCATAATCAATAAAATGTATTTTTAAAATTTTTTAAATAGAAAAAAAACAGCAGTATTGGCATAAGGATAGACATACAGACTGATGGAATAAAATAGCCTAGAAATTTTTTAAAAATTAATAAAAATAATTACAAAATAAAATTATATAGAAAGATAAATATAGAAATGGATAATAATAATTTTAGAAGATCAATCCAAAAGGCTCAATAGTCAACTAATAAAAGTTTCAGAAAGAGAAAGGAAAAAATATCGAAGAAAGCCTTAGAGAGGGATAGATTAAAAGCATCTGCTGAACCTACTCTGACTCTTTGTCATTAAGTATTGCTTGAGTTATTGAAAAAATAAACAAATAAATAAAAGCATCTGCTGAATGACCAACACAAAGACAAAAGTAGGCTCATAGTTGTTCCTGTGGAAAATAATACAATAAGTAATAAATAATAACATGAATAAACTGTGTTTCAAGTACTTACAACTGTAAACCTACTTTTACCTCACCCTGTAATGTTTCAAAGCAACAGAGAATCCAAAGACTTCTGGAGATTAAACAAAACAAACAAACAAACTCAGACCAGATCATAGACAAAGAAGAGAGAATCAGACCACATCATACTTCTCTATCACAGGAGAGAGGCAGCCATCTGCAGGGGAAGATGCAGCAACAATTATGCTCAATTCAACACTGCCTGACAACATTACTATTTTTCTATTTTCAGCTCTATCTCCAATTCTCTGTAGTGATTATTTAAAAAATTTCCCACAGCTGCCAGTGGCTCGGTTGTTTAGAGTGTCATCCGATACCTGAAAAGGTTTTGGGTTCAATCAAAGGGGTCAGGGCACATACCTAGGGTTGCAGGTTTGATCCTGGGAAGGGGCGTGTCAGGGAGGCAACTGATCAGTCAATGTTTCTCTTTCTCTCTCTTCCTTCCTCTCTCTAAAATCAATTTTTAAAATTTCCTCAAGTGAGGATTGAAAAATAAAATAATAAAAATTTTATACACTCTCAAATTATTGACCTATCAACCTTGTCTGTTTCCTCCTCTCAGCTCAAATTTCTTAGAGAAAATAAAAGCCATCAAAACCCTCAAGTTTTTGTTTCCTGCATTCTGGACCCCTCCCTCCTTCCCCCTTCAGTATCTATTCAATATCTAGTATTTCCAAGCACTTTTTGGTGGCTACTGGAGGCACAAACGAGAGCAAAAGACCACAGCCCTGCCCTCATGAAGTTCACAGCCTAAAGTATAGGTCACAGATGGGAAGATGATGAGCCAACTCCCACCCTCAGACAAAGTTTTGCATGGCTCACAGTGTATTTTAAAATATTTTTAAAATAATTGTCACTTTTACAGATAGTTTCAACTTCTGGTAAAAAAAAAGTCAGAAGACCTAGCAATACTGGACCTAAATTAATAAATAGCAATGATTGCTTGTTTTTTTTAAGATTATACTATTTATTTATTTGTTTGTTTATTTACTTATTTGTTTATTTATTTATAGAGAGAAGGGAAGGGAGGTAGAGGGAAAGATCAATGTGGGAGAGAAATGTCCATCAGTTGCCTCTATATGCGCCCCGACCAGGGACTGAACCGCTGCAACCCAGGAACGTGCTCTGACTGGGAATTGAACCAGTGACCTTTTGGTTTGCAGGACGACACCTAAGCAATTGAGCCACACTGGTCAGGGCAGCAATGATCACTTGTAATTGGCATTGCCCCTTGATTGTTATTACAGTTTGGCATTCATTATATTTTCAATTTTTTAAAAGTTTTTAGTACATTTAATTGATTATGCTATTACAGTTGTCCCATTTTTTTCTCCTCTTTATCTCCCTCCATCATTTTCCCCCTTAGTTCATGTCCATGGGTTGTACACATAACTTCTTTGGCTTCTCCATTTCCTATACTATCCTTACCCTCCCCCTATTTTGTACCTACCAATTATGCTTCTTATTTCCTGTATCTTTTCCCCCATTCTTCCCCTCCCCCACCCATCCCTGCTGATAACCCCTCCAGGTGATTGCCATTTCTCTGATTCTGTTCCTGTTCTATTTTTTAAATTTTTATTTATATATTTTTAGAGAGAGAGGAAGAAAGAGAAACATCAATGTGTGGTTGCCTCTTGCATGCCCCCAACCTCGGACCTGGCGCATGTACCCTGAGAGTAATTGAACGAGCAACCTTTCAGTTCACAGGCCAGCACCCAATTCACTGAGTCATACCAGTCTGGGTTAACATTACTTACATAATTGAAGATTATTTTTTTAAATCCACACCCAAGGATATATTGTTGATTTTAGAGAGAGAAGATAGATAGGGGGAGAGACAGACAGACACAGAGGAACATCAACGTGAGAAACATCAATTAGCTGCCTCCTGTATGAACCTGGACCAGAGATCAACCAGCAACCGAGATATGTGCCCTGACTGGGACTTGAACCCAAAACCTTTTGGTGCATGGGACCACACTCCAACCAATTGAGCTACCTGGCTAAGGTTCAAGGTTATTTTTACGCAACCAAAAGAGATTAAGGAGGAATTAAGGGGCAACAAGAATTCCAAAATACACAAAATGCAAGGGTCAAGGAATGACCCTAGTACATCATGTGTTTTCCCCAATTCCCCAATCAATTACCATCAAAAGGGTCTGAGTGACAAAGGTAGCAATATACTGCTCATTTATCACACAGCCTGGCTGGCTCTCAGAAAAAGGACTGGGTTCAGTTAGTTCAGCAAACACTGGCTGAGTATCTGCTTGTTTCCTGTCACTGCCCTGGGTGCTATGTCTGCGCTGTGCACTAGTTCAGCTAACAGACCCCAGAAGGGAGGTTGACAGGTAAAATAAAGGCATGTTCTCCACAACAGAGTAGAAACTTATGAAGGAAAGACAAGGCTGGTGAATTCAGCTCAAATAACCCAGGGTAGCCTTCAAAAGAGAAAACACTCGGCCTCTCCTTAAAACTATAGAGAGTGGGTACAGGAAAACACTAATTGGTACTCATTACAATACTATTTGAGTAAATGATGGGGTGGGCCCGAGGGAAGAGTGTATGGAGGAAGTCAGGGAAGATCTCACAGGAGGAGGCCGGCCTGTGGGCAAAGGGATTAGGGAAGTAGCTTCTGAAAGTACTTTCAGCCAGGTTTATTGTTAGAAAGTGAAAACACTATCTACGGACTCAACATTCATCTTAACAGAGACACCTATTCTCCTTTTGGCCACTGGCTCCTCCCCTTCTAGATTGTCAATCCCTAGGGGGAGAGAGCTAGTTTTTAATCATTCTTTAAGAAAAGCACCAAATACAAAATAAGCACTCAAAAAAATGTTACTTCTCACCGTTGCCCCTCTCCACTCCCTTCCTCCAAGGTCTTGCACAAAAGCACTCAATAAACATTTAGTAAATAAACCAACTTTTTAAAAAAGATTTTATTTATTTATCTTTAGAGAGGAAGGGAAGGAGAGAGGGAAAGAAATATCGATGTATGGTTGCCTTTCTTGCATCCCCCGCTGGGAACAAACCTGTAACTCAGGCTTGTGCCCTAACTGGGAATCGAACCACGATCCTCTGGTTCACGGGCCCGGCTCAATCCACTGAGCCACACCAGCCAGGGCTTAACCAACTATTTTCTTTTTTTTAAAATTTAATTTAATTTAAATTGTTGCTCAAGTAGTTTTCTGCCTTTTACCCCCATCCCAGCCCACCCCGCTCAACCATTTTCAAGTACAGAAAAATAATACTGCATTCCCCGTATATTTAATTTGCATAAGCCAAAAATCTGTATTAATGTTAACTTAAAGGATTTGCAAAGGGTTTTTCTTTCTTCTCAAAGCCTTCTCATCTATGATGTCATGTTCTCACAGTTACGCTAGAAATTAGCTTGAAAGGTATTTATTTATTCATTCTTTTCTTTTTTTTAATTTTATTCATTTTTAGGGAGAGGGGAAGGGAGGGAGAGAGGAAGAGAAACATCAATGGGTTGTCTCTCCCACACCTGCAACTGGGGACCTGGCCTGAAACTCAGCCATGTGCCCTGATTGGAAACCAAAAGGGTGACCTTTTGGTTCGTAGGCTGGTACTCAATCCCGAGCCACATCAGCCAGGGCTATTCATCCTTATTTCCAAGATGAGGGCCCTGGGCCAGAGAGAGAATTAAGTATGGCATTTCTCACTATTTCTCACCATACACAAAAAATAAACTGCAGCTGAGACAAAGATGTAAACTAAAAATTTACAACTATAAGAATACCAGAAGGAAGTACAGAGATATTTTTATAATCTTGAGGTAACATGTCACTAAAACCCAAAAGCCACAGGCAGATTTGACTAGGTAAAACTTTTTAAATTCTGTGTAAATAAAGACACCATTAAATTGGTTAAAAATAACAGATGGCTTTATTTTCCCCCACTCATTATTCTACCCACTCGATGTATGCCAAATGGTTTTCCCTCCCCTTGTAATTATTTCTTTCCATGTAAATTAAAAAAAAGCTTAATTCCATGAAAAGTCCTGTTTTAAATAGAATTTAACATACAGCAAAAACTTAGGTCTCTATGATACCAAGTCTTCCTCCTAATGAATATAGTTAAAACTCTTCATTTAACCAAGCCCTTTTGCCTTTCTCTAAAATAGTCTAATTTAAAAAACTACTACATGACTTGCAGTTTCCTGTTAAATTTATTTCTAGAAATGTAGTATGTTTTATTGTGCATGAGATTCTTCCATGACATTCTTATGGCTGGTTGTTACCATTATATTTTATTATATAATTTCTGTTTGTTAAATCTTACATCTGGTTGTGCTTCTGAACTTACTAGTTTTACTATTTTGTCAATCAGTTCTCTTTGTAGATGAATATATCATATGAGTATAATGAGATTTTTTGGGGGGTGGCCAGGAACTCTAGTAGAATATTCGTTTAGATGGTAAACATTCTTGTCCTGTTCCTATATAGGAATGTTTCAAATATTTCCCTATAAAGCATAACTTTTGCTCTGAAAAAAAAGATAAAACATAAATAAAAATCCAAGAGAAATGGATTAAAAGCATATGACAAATAAAAAGCTAATATAACATAGAGAAGACTCCTATTGACCAATAAGAAATAGACAAATGAACTACGTTTTTCCTTGAAGAAGATGAACAGGCAGTTTACAAAAACAACGAAATGGTCAAAAAACAATTTCACTATTAATGACATGCAAATTAGAATAAAATTACTATTTTTCACCTATCAAATTAGCAACTATATAAAGAATTCCTATAATAAAGGCTTGGTGAGTGGGAGGAGGAGAAGGGGAAAGAAGGTACAGAAAATAAGTAGCATAGACAGTAGATAGAAAATTGATGGGGGGTCAAGAATAGTATGGGAAATATAGAATCTAAAGAACTTGAGACACATGGTCATAAACTAAAGGGGAGGTAATGGGGACGAGGGGGTAGGGTGGAGGGGAATGAAGGGGGGAATAGAACAACTGTAATGGCATAATCAGTAAAAAAATAAATTTAAAAAAAAAAAGAATTCCTAGCATCCAGTATTGAGAAGTTTATAGGAAATGGGGACATTCATACACAGTTCTGAGTGAATGCAGTTACAAACTTTTAAAATTCAACTGCACAGAATTAAAATTTACAATGCACATATCCTACCTACAAATCTAATGCAAAAGAGTAACTATATACGGATGTTCATTATGGCATGATTTAAAAAAAAAACTGGAACTAACCTAAATGTTCATGAGAATGAGTCTAGACAAATTAAAGTAAAAACATAAGCTGGAATACTATGCCATCAATTTCTGAAGTGTGAACTGACTTAGATGTCTAAAATACACAGTGTCACAGACTGTAGGGACTCAAAAAAATATGTCCTAAATGAAAAAAAAATTGGAGTGTGAACATAGAAAAAGCCTGGAGGTATGTATAGCAAACATAAAATTGTGTGCTCCTTCAGGAGCATTGGATAGTGGGGGGGGGGCAATAATTTTTCGCCTTTTATTCTTTTGTTGTGTGTGAATTTGTTCAAACAAATGAGCTAATTTAAAAAAATTAAAGACTTACTTCTGATTGTTTCTGTCTATTCATTCTCAATTTTATGAGGGTCCTAAGAGCTCAAGGAGTCGCCGTCAGTGGTTCAAATAATAGAATGTTCAGGGAAATGAAGCCTCTGTGCAAAAAATAGCTGGGAATCATCTTCTTTCATAAATAAAGATCTTTTTTCTTTTGCTATCTCCATTAATTCTCCTAAACTCACAACCTGACAGCACCTAACAACAGAAACTGGGACTCAAATAGAATGGACATTTCCTTCCATCAAGTGCACTTTGCATAGTCCACCTTAAGCACTTCCTAATTGCTAAAACTGAAGAAAAGCTCGTTTCGTTCTTCCTAATGCAGCCAGGACCACGGCCCTCCAGAATCGCTGTCTCCAACAAGACTAGTCTCCTGCTGCGGAGAGTCCTAAGGGTTTTTTCCAAGCGAAGCCAATGTCAGACGCCGGAGAGTCTGGAATAAAGGCAGAATTGGTATAAGGTAACCAGACTGGCCTCGGGGTGCGCGGATCACCGCCGGGGCGCCCATTTTCAAAGAGAAGTTGAGTGTACACGACAGAAGTGTGCAGAGTGTGCAACTCCTCTCCCAGTTGACAGGGCGGCCCCAGAATCTGCACATTGGGGCCTGATTGTAAAGTAACAAACGGCCAAGGTATATGAAAAGGCCGGGTACAAACTATTCTGGCTATATTTGCAGCTCCAAGTTTAGAAACAATAGAGAGAAAGTTCTCAAGGAAGGTAGATAGAGTGATAGCGCCTTTTCGAGAAGTCTTTACCAAACCCATCAAGAAGCACCTTGCTCAGGACCTTCGTTTCAGGGTCTTCCGTCCTGCCCTCAGTTAAAATGGCCGCCGGAGCTCTGCCACATCACAGCGCACGCGCCATACCACGGGCCCTCCCTCTTCCTGTGTTTCCTCTTGAAGGCACCATCCACTCAGTGGCTGCACCACACGCCTGCGTCCTCGGCCTCGCCCCCTTTCTGGCTGCCCAGGCTTGTTCAGCCCGGAAGTGGATATAACAGATCGGCGGAGAGGACAAGGGGGAGGGGGAAGTGCTTCCGGGGAAGCAGGCCCGGGGTTGGTGTTTGTAAACTTGTCTCAGTCCCGGCGGGGGCAGAGGTAACTACGGTGTTGGCACAGTGTGTTGGGGTCTGAAGGAGGCGTCGCACGGTGGGTGAGACAGCTGGAGGCTGCGCCTGGCAGGTAGGAACGCGCCCCAGGGAGCGCAGAGTCGTCCAGGCAGACGGCTGCGCTTCAGCAGCTCGCAGGCCATGGGGCGCCGCGCGGGGAGGGGGAGGGGAAAGAAGGAGGGGCGCGTAGTGAAGGGAGGGGGCTCCCTGGGGAGGGGAAGGGTCCGCGCGCGCGCGCACCGCCCCCCCCCCCGCCCTCCTGCGCGCCTGCAGCGTTACTGACTCGAGGGCGGGGGCTCAGGGGGAGCTTGCTTGGAGGGGACGCGGGCGCGAGCACGCACCTTGCACGGCCTTCGGCGCTCTCCGTGTCTCATCTGCTCTTGCGACTCAGCTACTGGCTGGCTGGAGGGAGGGAGCGACGGAGGGAGGGAGCGAAGAAGGGAGGGAGGGAACAAGGGAGGGAGGGAGCGAGGGAGGCAAAGAGGGAACGCGCTGCGCCGGGCTTCGCGTGCCTGCCTTCCACCTCCGCAGTGAGTTTCTGCACCTTGGGGCAAACTGGGAGAAGGCACACGTGTGGCCCTGCCTGATGCACACTGCTAATCTGGTTTCTTCCTGCTATCCAAGCACCCAGCTTTTCTCCTGAGTTTTTCTCCATCCCTGCTCTGGTCACCTTAGCAGAATACGAGCTTTGCGTTTGGCCTACTCGGAGCTTTTGTACCAAGTAGGCCGAATGCCAAGCACTTATTCTCCGAAGGGCCTCAGGTCCCTTCTTCCATTCCAAAAATGGCAAGTCCAAGCATTTGTCTTGTTGCAGTTCCTCTAGAAGAGACCCCAGTTACTTTTGCTGTTGACTTTTCCCTCCCCCTTGCCTAAGAGACCAGTTTCTTCTTCTCGACCTAGAAAGATAATTCTGCTTCACTAATGTCCTCTTTCTGAGTTTCACATAGAAGGCTTGAACAAAAAAAATTTCAGCTCACTACAGGTTGTTTGGCCTGAGGATATTGTAGCTAACAGCCCCATCTCCCTTTGTGGTTTCAGGTTTCTGAAACAGATTGTGAACTTCGTGAAGAGGATTCAGTTGGAAAACCAAGACTGGCACACTCTTCAGACAATAGGCAGGACCCAGGCAGAGTCCAGGAATTCTTGGATCATCTATCTTCTATTTGGAGGACACTAAGTTTTATTTGAAGACAAAGTTCAATATGGCAGCAGGACTGAAGGGACATGAAGGAGTCGTTACAGTGATTTGGTGACAGTTCCTCAAACAAAAGTTTTTTAAGGAAAGGTGGATCAAGAAGCCCCTGAACTTTTGGGTTGCATTAAGTGAGAAATCAGCATGGCTCAGGTAAAAAGCTCTAGAGTCCTCCTTCAAGATCACTGGGAAGCGCGTTCACAGGTTCAGTCTTGAATGCTGCCTTAGTCACCGTATTGACCAACCCAGTGAGCCAAGCTCTGTATTAAGCACCGGGGGGAGATCTAGAGGAAGGAAAGGAGACAGGCCACAGCCCCTGCCTTCAGGGAGCTTCCAGTCAAATGAAGGAGGTAGGCTATATTACATCACAGGCACTGATGGAACATTTGCAAAGCAGCAGTTACTCAATTTACTTGGTGCATTAAGTGTTGAGGGGCATGACAGAGTAAACAGTCTTGTGAATGCTTCATTTTTTTTTTCCTTCAACAGGAATTTATTGAGCTCTTGTTATGTGCAAAGCATTGCGTTGGGGATCCAAAAATGAATGAGATTGTCCCAGCCCCCAGCAGGGTTCTAGGCTAGGTGTGTTTGGGGTGGGGGAAGATGGAAAGACAGTGTTATTTATATTCACACCACTTTGCATAGTGGCTGACTAGTAGTAGAGACTCAGTGAATCTGTTGATTGAAGGAATGTGCAATAATTGAGATGTGTATACTGCAGAAGAGAGAATGATACCTCTGGATGGAAATGGAGGAATCTTGAAAGATGCATAGGATTTTGCTAGATAAATAAAACAGGGTGTTCAGACGAGGAGAATTTCATGGGTAGAAGCTTAGAGGGATGGGAGAATGTGGTAAGGTTGGAAGTATTGCAGATAGTTTGCTAGTTGAGGAAAGGATTTAAATGGGGGTCGGTTAAGAGAATCGGATAGATAGTGATGGGTGGAAACATTGGGGTGAGGGGGTTGTTTACTGGAGAATTAAGGAGAGTACAACCCAAGGGCCTTTTATGCATTAATAAAGGATTAGACTTTATTCTATTGGGAGTGGGAATTCTGAAGAATGTTATGTAGCAGAGTGGCATCAGATCTGTTTATTTAGGAGGTAATGGTCATTGTGGGTATCCAGGATGGATTGGAGAGACAGGATGACCTGATAAGTTATTGTCAGGTTATTTTCGTTGTCTGAGTAGGAAAGCTATGTGCAGGGATCTCAGCTTTCTTCCAGGGACCCTCCCCTATCAGTCTCACCAGGATGGTAGCCTGATTACGGTATAATTGACTTTCTTCCAGCTGCATGCATAGCTTCCTCCTTTCCACACAGAGTAGGAGCCCTTTAGTTTCTTCCTTTTGTCCATTTGACAGCATCATGTTTACTCTCATTCTGAGAAGACTGCCTGTCCCTAATCACTAGCTTTGTACTAGGCATTGCTAACCATTATACATCCTAGTTTAATTCTTAACCCTGTGGAGGTAGATACTATGGTAACATTTGGCATTTAAGGCAATTTGGGCTTAAAGAGGTAGAGGAATTTGCCCAAGATTATATAATGAAAACGGTAAAGCAAACTTTTTTGTTTGGTTTTTATTTTCTTTTTTGCCTCCAGCCTATTTAGTCCAAAGTCCTTGAAGGTGAGAGAAGAGGTTCCGGGATATACTGATCATCTAAAAGGAATTTCTTTATAAATCAACTGTGGAAGTTTGCTAACAACTATTTCTTAAAAAGATTCTTTTGTTAAAAAAAAAAGTATGTTCTCTAGTTGTGGCTAAATAGTCAATTTGAAGAATGTAACAGTGGAAAGAGGAAATATTCTTAAATATTTCTTGCTCATGCAATTTTAACCTATATGTAGAGCAGGGAATGTGAAAAAATATGGGTGTGCAGACATGTAAATGGCCTGGTGGTTTGTCAAGAGAAATCGTATCTTCAACTAACTCCCAAATCCTTACATGTGGTTTAATTTTTATATGTTGTAATTGGCAACACTTAGGCAATTTAAAATCTAAAGAGAGAAATGATCTAATAAATGTATTTGTGGGACCTGACAATATATATTTGGCACCAGAGGCATCTGTGAAGTTTGGTGAAGCTTGGAGAGAGGAAGGAGGAAGTTCCTCTAGAAATCTCCCATTTCAGTGGGTCAGCAGGACAGACCCTCATGCCTACTCACAAGGCCTAGAACTGCTTCAAAATAATATGTAGACGCACACTGTACCTAGCACAGTGCTAATGATAAAAGTGTCAGTAATACTTGGTTATTATGTCTAAATGATGGATAACAAAATAAGTAACTAGTTCCTGGTGAGATGAGTTAGGGAGGACTCTTGAAGGAAGCAGGGTTTTGCAGTGAAAGAGACATTCCCTAGAGAGGAGCAGTTTGTATTTAGAAATAAAGGAAAAATGCCCCTCAGGTCCCTGTTTTTGCCCTGCCAGGTGACCTGACACCTCATCTCCTTTCAACTTAGGCAAGTCTCCTTGCTTGTGAAGGCCTAGCAGGTGTGAGTTTGGTTCCCACTGCAGCCAGCAAGAAGATGATGCTGAGCCAGATTGCCAGCAAGCAGGCCGAGAATGGAGAGCGGGCAGGTAGCCCTGATGTGCTGAGGTGCTCAAGTCAGGTACAGCACTTGAGTCCATTGTGGCCCCTGGGGGTCGGGTGGCCCGAGCTCTCTGCCAGGAGATGCCAAGCTTTGATTCTTCAATGCTTCTGTTTAGGGAAGTGTGGGATAAGGGAATCTAGCTGGGGAGTGAATGAATATGGGTATTTTAGAGAGCCAACGAAGGTCTCGACTTCTGTACCTACAACCCCTTAAATCCAGAGTACTTGGAGAAGAAATGGATGAGTACTTTTTCTCCAAACCTTTGGGCACGTCATTAACAAGCTGCTTAACAGCAGCATTCGGTCTTCTTTCGGTGTTCTAAGATGGACTGTGAGTTTAGATTTGGTTTGTATTTGAAGGGCCACCGAAAAGACAGCGATAAATCCCGGAACCGCAAAGATGAAGACAGCTTGGCTGAGGCCTCTCATTCAAAAAAGACTGTTAAAAAGGCAGGTAATGGGGTTATCCAAAAACATGTAGTTGGTCGTAGGGTAATCCTCCTCTTTCTTTCTCCTGTGGCTCAACCTGGAGCCTTCCCTAGATGTTTTGGTCCCTCACAGCCAGTGAGTGTGTCACCCCGATCTCATCCAGAGACCACTTTGGTAATTGACCTCCATCCTCCGCAGAACATCCTTGGTAAGGGAAGGAAGGTTAGAGGGGCATGAGATACTGTGGCAAAGGGACAGGCAGACTAACCCTCAGGTCCCTTTAAAAGTGTTGAGTCTGATGAGGCGGGCAGCTTACCCAGCCCCCTTTCTTTCTCAGAGGATTTCTGAACTCTAGGAGGTATGGGAGGTGATAGCATCAGAGGGGTTATCCTGTTCAGCAGGTGGAAATAGACCCCGAGTAGAATTGGGGGCTGAGGGAGGGCAAGAAGAGGGCAGAGGGGCAGCCTCGTGATATGCCTGATTATTGTCCCCAGGTGGTGGTAGTGGAACAAAATGGTTCTTTTCAAGTAAAGATTCCCAAAAATTTTGTTTGTGAGCACTGCTTTGGAGCTTTTAGGAGCAGTTACCACCTCAAGAGGCACATCCTTATTCATACTGGTAAGTCTCTTGCTCATACTCAAGGAGGGGAGAGTAGTTTATAGTTTGGGGAGATTATAGTTCTTTTGGGGCTTATTTTAAAGGGTATTAAAAATAAAGGAAGAAGGTAAATGAATGAGGTAGATAAATTGTGTGGCTCTGTACCTAGTGTCATTGAGACCAGCAGCTTTGCGGATCCTTCCCCATCAGATGTCTGCATATTGCTAAAAATTAAAATCTGGGAGGAAGTACCTAGAACCAGGTTCTGCCATGTATACCTCCTGTTACTAACTTTTCTCTCCACCTGGTCCAGGTGAGAAGCCATTTGAGTGTGATGTGTGTGATATGCGCTTTATCCAGAAGTACCACCTGGAGCGTCACAAGCGTGTGCACAGTGGGGAAAAGCCCTACCAGTGTGAACGGTGTCATCAGGTAAGCTCACATGTCATCCACCCACCCCCCAACAGAAACTTTTTCCTTCCCAAAGAAACAGGGCCAGCCCTCACCCTCAGCCCGACGGAGTGTCACCTAGTGTTCCTGGCCATGATCAAGTTAGTACCTCAGGGTGAGGTGTACTTTTCTGGCCTTAGGCATCTGATGATGGCGAGGGGCCATTGGAATAATTGGAATAATTAATCACCATAATAACAACAGCTTTTTTTTTTAAAGATGTTATTTATTTTTGAAGGGGGGGAGGTAGAGAGAGAGGGAGAGAAACATTGGCTTGCAACCCAGACATGTGCCCTGACCAGGAATCGAACCTGCAACCTTTGGGTTTGCAGGCTGGCACTCCATCCACTGAACTACAGCAGTCAGGGCAATAATAGCATTTCTTAAGGTCTTACTCTGTACCAGGCCCTGTGAGAGCCTACTTGACATAGATTATTCTTACACTAACTCAATAAAGTACCGTGTTGTCCTCATTTCACATGTGGAAGAATTGAGATTGAAAGAGGTTAAGCTTCCCAAGGATACAGCAGATTAAGGGCAGAGCCAAAATTCAGTCAAATTTCAGGGCTGGTGCACTTTGGAGGAAGAAATATAGTCTTTGCGCCGGGGGTCAGTATCTGATCTGTTGAGAATGTAAGATCCAGGACCAAAACAAAGAATAAGATATAAAAAATGATAATAATACCTCTTGGATACTTTACTAGTCTCAAGCTTTGCTCCTTTCTATTGAATCTTTTTTTTTTTTTTAAGTATTTTATTTATTTTTAGAGAGAGGGGAAGGGAAGGAGAAAGAGTGCGAGAGAAACATCAATGTGTGGTTGCTTCTCGTATGTCCCCTGCTGGGGACCTGGCCTACAACCGAGGCATGTGCCCTGACTGGGAATCGAACCAGCGACCCTTTGCTTCGCAGGCCCGTGCTCAATTCACTGAGCTACACTAGCCAGGTCTAAATCTTCAAAACAATAGAATGAAAGCTCCATGAGGCAGAGGCTTCGTCCCTCTAGTTCTTCACCCTGTCCGCAGCCCCGAGAACCGTACCTGCCTTGAGGTAGATACTCAAAAATTTAATGAACGGACCTGGCTGCTATAGCTCAGTGGCTTGAGCGAGGGCCTGTGAAGCAAAAGCTTGCCGGTTCGATTCCCAGTCAGGGCACATGCCTGGGTTGCGGGCCAGGTCCCCAGTGGGGGACACATGAGAGGCAACCACACATTGATGTTTCTCTCCCACTCTTTCTCCTTCCTGTCCCCTTTCTCTAAAAATAAATAAATATTTTAAAAATATTTTTTGATGAACGAAGGAGCCACACTGTGAGTAGGTAATTTTAGCCTCACTTTACAGATAAATTTACAGATTCAAAACTGTTAGATAAACTAGCCCAAAGTCACATGACTATGTGGTTGTAGAACCAGGACGCAGACTTCAGATCTTGTTCTTAACCACTGCACACTCATGCCATCTCTGTAGGTTCTGATGCCATGTAGGATTGGTCGTGTGCCTTCTGTGTGAGGAGGACAGATCTAGCCAACAGGTAGCTGAGTTTCTCCTCTCAGGCACTTAACCCTGTCTTTTTTCTCAGTGTTTTTCTCGGACAGATCGATTACTCAGACACAAACGGATGTGCCAAGGGTGCCAGTCCAAGACTTCCGACGGGCAGTTTTCTCTATAGGCGCAAGGGGTCCTGGGTGGTGGGAGTGATCAGAAGAACCTACCGAAGAACGCAACCCCCTCTGGTCTGATGGTCCCACCACCACCCCATGTGTACCTGTCCCCTCCTGGAGGAGTGGACCCAGGAGACCAGAAGAGTGCACCAGGGGACGGCAGCCCCAGAGCCTGAGCTCTGTAAATAATCTGAGACTATGAGTATCTCGGGGAAGTTCCTGCAGCATTCCTGGGTAGGAAAGCTAGTCCCTAGACCCTTGGCTGAGGTCATAGGTGGGGGATGCAAGGTACAGGACCAAGACTGAAGTGTGGTTCCCACAACCTTGGACTCCATCTGGCAGCTAAAATGGAAAAGATTGGGAGAGAGGGATTTGTATATTTGTTTGTCCTGTTGTTTTTATTTATCCAAAAGCAATTTCAGCAGGTGCACTGTAGATACAGGTCATCTGGAGCATAGAGCCACGGTCACAGGGACTGTGGGTGGTCCAGCCCTCCACCAGAATTGAGTTTTTAGTTTCATTTGATCCTCAGTGTCCGCAGCCCTGCACCTCACCTGTTTGAAGGAGAACAGGATCAGGGTGGCAGCTGAGCTTACTTTGGCCTCCTTATACACTGTAGGGACAAAAGGAAGACCAGTAGGAGGAGCAGACGAGGGCTGGATCCAAGAAGAGTGGACAGGTACCTGTTATTTCCTCTGGGGAAGAGTAAGAGTTGTGCCCGTGGGTGTTGTAATGGCCCATGCCACACAGGTACCTAATGGGGTCAGCCTAAGTGCCTTTTGGAGGAAACTGGGTGAGGGTGGCTTATGAAACCCTTTCCTTCTCTCTTTGGGCAGTTAACCTTGGAAATAGTCTGTGGCTACCTCTCTGCCATTGATTCCTAAGCCAGACAGAGGGGAGCCATGGGTATCAAAGTAGGTTCTTCCTCCTTGTGCCCTCTTAGGAACCATGCAAGACTACTCCTAAGTTGAGTAACGACTGTTCAGGAGACAGGAATTTGGTGTCCCCTGACCTGACAGTCAAGCAGTGCAAGCTGTTCTCTTGGTCCAAGTCCTATCACTGTATTTAGGTAGAGGAGATAAGGATCTGGCCTTTGGTCCCAAAGAACAAGATCTTCGCTTCCTTTTTGATGGCCTTTCCTACCCATCAAAGAATTGGGAGGTGTGCTACAGAGAAAGATCTGAGGAAAAAACCTAATGTAGGTTTTATTCTTAACCATATTTTTTGCTCTTCTCTGCTCTAACACCACTACCCTGCCGGCCTCAAAAAAGTGATCAGGTGTGTGTGTGGTATGTGAGTTTCGTGTTTGTATGCTTGGAGGTGGCATATTATTGAGCCAAACCCTTCTCTAGCCCTCTGTGCAGGGTAGGATGAGCAGAAAGCAGCTTTTCCTGCCTGAAACCCAAAGGGTGCTTATGGTTCCTGCAGGAGCCTAGGAATTCAGCTTAGGGAACTAGAGGGCTTTGTTTTGGAGGGTCTTTTGTTTTGTTTTTTTAAGATCGATTTCAACAGACTGGTGGTTAGAATGTTTCTAACCCAAGCCAGGGGTTTGTGAACATGGATTTTCTAAAGTGAAATAAAAAACCCTTTTCCCGCTAAGGAAAGGATCCTTATGGAAGAAGGTTCTGGGGTTTGTGGCCTGTGTTCTGCGGCCTGCCCTGAGCTGTGGGGTGGGGAGTAATCATGGAGTCTTGATGAACCTGACGAAGCTGTCAGTGGGGATCTGAGATGGCAACATCTAGGAAGTGTGATTTCTTCTCCCAGAAAATGTAAGGAACAGTAGCTACAAACTCCTTGCCGTTACCTGTTCTGGAAGAGAGCAGGGAGGGGTGGGGCCCAGTCCTCCATATCTCTGAGGTGTAAGGATTTCAGGGAAAGAGAAAAGAGTCATGGCACCCTTTAGGTTTTCCCTGACAGTGTCAGAGACCCTTTGGGAGAGACCCTTTGGGAGAGACTTTGGAGAATGTGTTTGCCGCCCTCTGCTCTTCTAGCTTTAGGTTGGCACTTCCACTGGTTGTGTCTAGGACCTAGACCTCAGTCCTTGGATCTGCCCTGTGGTCCCTTTAAGCAGGGCATCTTTCTGCATGTGAGCCAGCCCCCTTCCTGTGAGAATGCTCTTCAGGCTGGAATTTGCCTGTCATTCACCTCTAGGAATATATTCTGGGGAGGAGGATAGAGGATACATTTAGAAAACTGTCCTCCTAAGAGTGCTTTTGAAAATGGGAGGCCTTGCTCCCTGCCACTTACAGCTAATTTGTGGGTTGGGGTGGGTGGGTGTGGAGAGAATCATGTGAGTGAATGTGTGTTTAGGTCAAAATGTGCCCTGGCCCCCAGCAGGCCTCAGCTTCCTGCCTGAGGGGGTGGGAGAGAGGAAACCACCCCTGCCAAGGATTAGGAGTGGCGAAGACTCAGGAGCAGGTTGTTCAGTTGTCCAGGTGCTGATGTTCTGGGGCCATGGACGTGTAAGGAGAAAGGAGCAAAGAGGTGAAAGGAGTGATTTAGTGTACAGAGGGCGCAGGAGCCCCACTTATACCCCAGGGAAACCATAGACGAAGACCGCTGCGGAGGCTCCTAGGCCCAATACCCCACCCTTCATTTTCTGGGATGGGGTCTAGCACTGGAAAGATGCCTCAGGTGTGTTTGGAGTGAAGGGGAAAGGAGATGGGGCAGGCGCTCAGAGACCAGGACATGGAATTCGGGGACCTGGGAAAGAGTAGCACCAGTTCCTGGATGAGCTGCTATACCAGGCCCTATCAGCCCTGCCCTTCCCAGCACCCCAAGTCTTTTCCGTCCACCCCCAACAGCCTCTTTTCATCATTAGCTACTGATTGTGCCCCATGGCTTGACATTGGAGGGTTAAATGAGGCGCAGAGTCCCGCCACAACTTTTAACTCTCTCCCCAGATGCTCTTTGCCTCTGCTGTAGCTCTGGGGCTTTTATCTTAACAATCCCTCCTGCCCTTTCTCTTCACCCCTTTTTTTTTTTTTTTAATACACTTATTTTGCTATGGGGGGTATCAAATGAACAAGATCACTTTTAAATGGTAGTTTTTATAAGATGTTATAAACTTGTATCTTTTTACCATTAAAGTGCAGTGTATGTTCCTTCGTGATATATTTAGGATATTTAAATAAAAAGAAAATGGGGCTTTTCTACGTACTATCTCATCTTTGAGAAGAATATCCTTTGGCAGAGCTTTCTCACTGGGGCCAATGAAGTCTTCCTTTTCTTCCCCCCAAATAAAACTGTCCTACAAGCTCCAGTGCTCTACAGATCACCACGTGAGCAATTCTCCGTAGCCGAGCAGCAAGTAGAATTAAAAATGGTGTCAATTCTGATTTAGAGGGAAACACCTGCAGAACAGGGCAGAATGAGGTTAGGTAACAGCAACTAAAACAGACGGTGTTTCTTTTCTTTTCTTTTTTTTTTTAAGATTTTATTTATTTTTAGAGAAAGAAACATCAGTGTGTGGTTGCCTTTCACACACTCCCAACCAGGGACCCAGCCTGGAATGTGCCCCCACCTGGAATCAAACTGGTGACCTGCCCCCTGGGTTTACAGGCCAGTGCTTAATCCACTGAGCTGTACCAGCCAGGGCTAGACAGGACTGCTTAGAGTGTGCTCTGTGTTCCTCCAGCATGAGCTGGGAATTCGCTAGTCCAGCCCACCAGCTGCTTCCCAGGTAGCCACTTACTGACTCTCATACACTCAAGACTGCCCTTAGGTGGCAAAAGGCAAGGGCGGCTTTGGCTTTGGGGTAAAGCAAATGACATCTGCAATCTGAAGTAAGACTTTATTATATATGTGGGTGGCGTAACCTCCAGTCCTTGTGAGGTAGGGAAAAAAGGTTGCAGTAGAAGGCAGCAGGGTGTCACTCTGAGAATGAAGCAGGTGGTGGTTAGTCCCCTGCCAGGCTGCTGCCTGACAGACCCCATACTCCCAACTCCCACCATCCTAGTAGGAACAACCCTGGGGTAAATATCCATACCTCCTTTCAAGCAAGGGGACTTTCCATCGCTTGAAAGCGGGGGTTGATAGTGGTCGTGATGGCGCTTTTGTAGAGAGGATTGCTGTCCTGGTGGAAGAAGGTTGGAAATGATGAGGAAAAGTCTCAGGACCCCATTTTCTAGTCATGAGAGCCAACCTAGAACCTGGGACAGGCCCCATACACCTAGGTGGGGGGGGGACCTCAGTGGGAGGGTCACCCTTGGGTGTGTTGGGGGAGAGGATCCAGTGAGAAAGCAGAGCAGAAAGGACCTAACCAAGGGAAGCAAGTAAATCCCAGCCCAGTGGGCTATGAGGTGGTCTCACCTGCTTCCACTTGAGCTGCTGCCACTCCTTCTCAAAGCGTTTGTATTCTCGGCGGTCATAGATTTCCACTGAGAGCCGGTAAGCCAGGACCAGCCCCAGCCCCACTGCCACAATGCCTCCCACACAGCCTAGTGCAATGTCCCGGGTGTGGTCTGCTCCCTCTGTGGAGGTGAAACAACACAGACTTTTGGGGCATAGAGTTGATCAACAGTTGTCCGCAGTCTGCATGCAGCCCCATCCAGCTCCCCAGCCCTACCTGTTAAAATGAAGGTAACCCAGCAGCGTTATCTTAAGTGCCCAGTTCCTCAGACTTGACCAGTAGGCCTTTTACCTCCACTTTTGCCTGGATTCACAGCTCTGCTTCAACCCCTAGCCTGCCTGGTTCCCAGCCTGAGCTCTGAGTCCCTACTCTTCAAACTTCCAGGGCTCCATTTGGCATATCCGAGGCATTCCTGCCCACTTACTTTCTTGGTGTCTCACTTTCAGCATGACCTTGCCTCCAACTTCATCCTCCACCAGGAAGAAGAACAGCTGGTTGTCCATGGTCCTCTCTTTGCACCAGCCATCATCCCGTATCAAGTCCAAAACCAGAGTCACGTTGACATGGGCACATGCCATGCTGCAATTGGTGGCCAGGGGGCCAGTCCCAAAGGCCGCACACTCTGCACAGTCCCTGTCCAGTATATGCCAATAGTTTACCAACTGGGCGGTTGTCACCCACACTATGTGCAGAAAGGCAAGTGGGTGGCAGTGGTTAAGTGATCCCCACTGTGCCCCAGCTCCCAAAATGCAAGACCTGGGGTCTCACCTGTGTCTCTCACATGGTGTCTTGCAGCCTGGGCACTGATCACATAGGGCACCGTAGTAGCCATCCAGGCACTGGCAGCGGTTGCATTTGCAGTGGCCATGCCCACTGCAGAACCCTCCTTCAGGACTGACACAGCCATCCTTGTCCCCACTGCACTCACACGCTGTGCCCGTGCGGTTGGCATGACAGTGACACTTGCCACATCGACAGTGGCCAAAACCTGGGGCAGAGTCATGTGCAGGGTGACAACCATATTCCCCCATACACAATGGACATCACAGACTTACAGCTGACCTGTCCTGTACATCCAGTTCTCTCAAGTATGCCGGTGCATGCTCCAGCTTTTAATACCAGAATCTCTGCTACCTGCCCTTAGTGCCTGAAAGTTGCTAGAGCATAAATAGCCTTGGAAGAGCCACTCTGACCCAACCTTTCTCCCAAAGGTTCCTAAGTACCTCCACAGAGGATGCCCTCGTGTCGCTCACAGCTGGCATCATCACACTCGCACAGGCGCCCAGAGCTCTGTCCACTGCAGCTGCAGCGTCCACACTGGCACTGCCCCTTCCCACTGCACAGGGGCCCTGTTCCATTGGGTTCCCGGCACCCAGATTCCAGATCAGGGGAGGACAGCTCAGCCTCAGAGCACTCACAGAGTCGACCCAGGCGCCCTGGAACACAGCTGGGAGGGGAGGGCAGAGGTGTGAAAGGTGGGTCAGGCAGTTCAGCCATCCCTCAACCTCTCCCAGGATCTCATAAGAGTTTGGGATAGACGAGTGGCTGAAGGGATGTGGAATATAGTGAAGCACCAAGGAGTAAAAGCAAAGGGAGTCCTGGTGGAGGAGAAAGTCTCAGCATATCTGAGATGAAAATACGGATGCAGTCCAGGGATGTCTAGGTAAAACTTGCCTGGAGATGCCAGCAGAAGGATGTAAGGAAGAGGAATACAGGGACTGTATTTGTGGGAAGCCACATAGGTGAAGGGAAGCAAGAGGCACTCACCTGCACACCCCGCATTGTAGGTGCCCCTGACCGCCACTGCAGTGAGGAGCTGGGTACTGGTTGTCACTGCAGTTACAGTCACACAGAGTATGCAACTCCACAGTCAGCTCCTCTGAGAAGCCAAGGGCTCGGAACCTCAGAAAACTGGGCTGTGGAAGGCAGTCAGCAGCTTGGAGAGTAACCAAAAAATTCACCTGAGGACAGGATGAGCTGAAATCAGACTAAGGTCACACACGTGCCTGTGTGCACACACACACATACATACCAAACCCATTGATCATCCAGAACGCTACTCCTTAGTAAACTAAGGGACAGGGTGTCATGCTAACTAACACCCATCTCCTAGCAACATGCTTGAGGAAGCCACTCATTAAACCCTTCAGAAAGGATGGATGGAGGACTACCCTATGCTTTTGCATTGTTCTTTGTGCCTGTCTGCCATCTTTGTCATGCCTCCCTCAATTACCCACTCTCATGCCCACTTCCTTCTGTCCATCCTGACTGGCCTTACCGTCTGGTTGATTCGGACATGGTTGCACTGGCCACGGTCCCCAGCCTCACCATCCCTCTTCTCATGGCCCTCACACTGAGATTCATAAGACACGTGGACCCCAGGAGGGAGTGGAGAGTGTTCAAGGGTCACAGTAGATGACAGGCTCTGGGAAGAGAATGAGTAACCACATGAGGGTAGGACTCCGACCCCACCTCACGCCCTCTCAGCCATTCTAAGTTCTGCTAGAACCTGCCCTCAGCCCCTTAGGGTTTCTTCCATTCCGCCTACTCTGGAGGAAGAACCTGTGAGAAACTCGAGGACAGGGGCATCCAAGGCCTCTAACAGTATTTCAGTGCAGCCGCGGCAAGGGTCATGGCTGGCCAGGCGCTGTATACGTGCAGTGGCTGTGTTTTCAAATCTCAAATCAGGACACACAACCTGTGTCCATACAAGGTCCAAGGGGCACTTCTCCTGGACTTTGTCCTGAGAAATTTGATACTCTCTCAGATTTTCTCATTATGGTCTTAGGACATGGCTCCTGTCATCAAGAAGCCTGTGGTCTAGTTACAGAGATCAGACCTAAACCCAAGAAACAATTAGGAATTTTTATGGTTCCTTCCATTTATAAAATTCTGTGGTTCCTGTGAAGAATATTTGAATTGTTTATGTTTAATGAAAGCAAGCTCCACATGTTACATTCTTTATGTACAGACTGGCTAGGGGACAAACCCCAGCCCTTCTGTCTTTTATCTGAATGACCTTGGGCAAGTCACTTGGCATCCTTGTATCTGTGTCCCCTTCTCTAAAATAAGGGTGGTATAGTTACCAGGCAGGGGTTTTAGTGGGGTCAGATGAGATAGCAACAGTGCGTGCACTTAGGAGAGTGCTTGGCATGTAGTAAAAGCTCCATCAATATTACTCTCCTTCCTTGCCCAGAGCTGGGTTCTGTTCTCTGCACAAATCAGACACTTAAGATTTCTGAATGTAAGATTGAGCGAGTGAGTGAACTATTTTAATGACAGCCATATGTAAAATGCCGGTTGGAGGTATGGAGTATGACCCAAAAAGTGATTATTCCCTCTTAGTTCTGCCACCCCTCCTGAGGGCCCCTCCCCACCTTTCCCAATTCCTGCCTTCACCGCTCTCCCCCCCACCTTGGCCCCTCACATTGTAAGCGTCCATGATGAGCTGTACCACATTGCTGGAATTCTCACTCAGCTCCCCTACTGCAGACTTAGGAATCAGCTTACTCAGCTCCTGAATTATGAGGAGTTAAGGGAAATGGTGGGTCACAACTCCAAAGAAATGGACTTCTGGGGGTCTGGAAGGAGGGCATGTAAGGGAGAGGAGAATGGGCCTTTGAGGAAGGCTCAGGGTGGGAGGGCCTGACATCCAGACAGCTCTCACCTGGTAGACGGGCAGTGTGGCTCTGGTGACAGCGAAAATGGGCTGGATGTTCGCTGCGGAGAGAGTCTGGGCTACCTGGCCCACAGAGGGGTAGTCCTGGAACGGGGAACAGGAACAAGGTGAGCACCGCAGGTCTTTCACAATATGGTAAGGTGCCCTTGGCCCAGGAAATCCAGGAACTGGGGTTCCACCAGCTAGAGGAGCCCTGGAGGCTTGCCATGGAAGGGAGGGGTTAGGGCGTCTAATCAGTGGGGGATGGAACTGCTGGGGAAGACTGCAGGGTGGTTACCAGTCAGGAGAATAAGACTGGGGGTGGTGATCCTGGGAGGAAAGGAGGCGTGACTCAGACGGGGAGGGCCTGGGGAAGGGTAGAGACTCACAAACTCTGGACTGCGACTGTAGAGGCCATCGCTGTCCAAGTGGCAGTGCCCATCGCTGGGCATGAAAATGCCCCCCAACTTCCCATCCCCAGCTGTGTGGAATGTGTCATCCGAAGTGAACACCAGCAGCCGAGACACATTTCTCCAGCCAATCTGCTCCTAGGGTGGGGTGGGGGGTAGGCTGTGCACTTGGTCATGGCCCTGAGCCACCCTAGTCAGCAAAGTGAGCCAAGGATTTGGGCAGCCTCATTCTGAGTCAGTTTGCCTATACCCCTGCCTCCAGCTCCCCTGCTTCTTTTCCCTGTGGTGGAGGCCTTCTTGTGAATTAGAAAAACACGCCTCTTCCTCAAGACATCTCACTCCAGTTCACTAGATTGCCCAAATAGATATGCAAACTAAAGTGATTGTGGTACAAACAGCACCCCCTAGAACTGTACTGCACAACCGTAAGTGGTAGTCTTGGTCCAAAACAGTCCTTCAGATTTAGGTTCCTGCCCCACCTCCTCACCTGGCACAGTGCAGCCTGCAGAATGGCATCAAAGCCACCTTCAGGTGAGTCCAGGTTGCCAGACACACTCTGAAGCCCCACCTTCCGCTCGAAGGCCTCAGCATCCCCAGTCAGAGACAGCACATGGCGAAAGCTGAAGGGCTGCTGGCAGCGCTCCAGCCGGGTGGGGCAGGGGTGGCGAAGCTTGGAGGGCACTGTGCTCACGAATGGCAGCACTGTTTTGTCCACGAAGGAGCCAAAGCCTGGAAGAGGGGAGCCATGAAAACTGTGCCAGAAGTCGCTGGACAGCAGCAGCGGGATGGAAGGGCCACTGCTGAGGACTAGGAAGGGAGGAAACCATGGGGAGTAGGGGATGATCCTGGAGGAGTGATGGGAGCCATGTGGTGCTAGAGGGCTGGGGCCCAGCACCTGGCAGCGGCAAAGGGCTGAGTCCACCAGCTCAGGGAAGTGAGGAATGGAGGAAATTAAGAGGAGGCCATATTGAAGTCAGGCAGGGGTTCCTGAAAGCTGAGGAAGAAGGTGGAGTATAGGATCTAGTAACAGTATGAAGAAAAGAAAGGCATCGTGAACAGAAAAGAGATGAGCACAGAATGTGCAGCAAAGGGACAGTGGCATTTAGACCTTGTCTGAAAGATGCAGGGCTGAGTGAGACAGTAGCATCAGGGCAGCAATCGAGCTGGTAGGTCCTGGACACTGCCTGGCCCCTGGGAGCTGCCTGAACACAGTCTTTCCAGACTCCCTGCCACAAATGCCTTTCCTGGAAAATGAGTGGTCCTATTGGACAGTCTCTCAAATCCCCTCCAGCTCTGACCTAGAAGATGATGTCTTTGGGAAGAGATGTCAGCAACCTGTTGCCTGTTAAAAACTGAGAAAGGGCAGTTGAGGCCCTTGTGTGGCCAGGACTTTGGCAGAGGCCAAGGCGGTGGTTGAAGTTAAAGGCAGAGAGCTGGCAGATGGAGGGGCAGTGCTGCGCTCACCGATGCGCACAGAATGGGTGACCTCCTGCAGTCGCACCAGCAAGGCGTGCCCGAGCTGGCGCACGAACTCCAGGTCGTCTTTCATAGAGTAGCTCAGGTCCATGAGGTAGTACAGGTCCACAGGGTATCCTTCTGCACGGAGGAAGCGGACCTGGAGCTGCTGGGGCTCCCCTAGGGGGGTGGGGGAACACAGAATCAGCGGGGCTAGTTTGAGCTGCGCTCTGTGCCCAGACCTCTGCGCTGATGCTGCTGACCCTCACTCACCCGGACGTAAGGTGACCCGCACCCTCTGCGGCGCCAGCTGTGTGGCCCCCTCGCCCTGGGCACCCTGGCCGAGCGGCTTATCCTGCAGCACCTCCTGCTGGCCGTGGGGCTCCTCCAACTCCCCAGGGGGGCAACCCCTAGCCAGTAGCTCCTCACGCCGGGCACAGCGTCGCTCCTCCGCCTCCCAAGAGGCGGTAAAGTTCTGCACCGCAAGGGTAGGAATTAGGGGTCGGACCGTAGTCCCCTGCCCCCACCCCACCGTGCGCACAACCCCAGCCCCGCTCCAAGCCTGCAATACTAGCCATTTCTAACCCTTCCTCTCCTTGATCTCTTCGATTCCCTCCCCTCTCACCCTTCTACAGCTATCCTTGAACTCCTGACCATTTCTTTCTTGTCAGAACGCACTTCCTGTAGCACTCTCCCTTCTCCTCCCTTCTCTCCACTGCCCTCTTCCCCCCGCCCCCCCACCTACCCTCTCCCTCCCACTGGGGCCACAGGCTGACTTCGTCTTCAAAATCTCAGGGACCTCACTGCAGAGAGAGAGAGGGCTAGAGGGATAGAAGGGGAGAGAGGGAGAGGAGGAAAGAGAAAAGAAAAAGGAGGAGCCCTGCCTTCTAGTCCAACATCGTCTGCTTGATCAGGCCAAAGTGGGAAGGGGAGCAGGCTAAGACCCACAGTTTCTGGGAAGAGGAAAGTAGGGGAACAGAAAAAGAAACCCCATTCCTCTTAATATGTTTGGTACCCCTGGGACTGGCTGGGAAGCCACAGGGGAAGGAAATGGTTAGAGTGGCTTCTCAGCTGGCCCAGGTGCCAGCTTCTGGTCTGGGGACTGGGGGAGGCAGACATATACCACACTGTCCCAAGAGCACCCACCTGGCACGTCTGCCCTGTGCCTGCTGCAGACTGAGTCTTCTGATCCTCTCAGATTCACTATGTGCCTTTCTCCTGGGCCTACTCAACCTTGTAGCTCTGCCTCCTAGTGAGTTTGCTCTCAACTCTTATCTAACTTTCCATTTTTCTGTTAGTGTTCTACCTCATCCCCATCTCAGGCACCTCTCATGTTCTGCCAGTCCATGAGCCCAGTCTCTTTAAAATGTAAACAAAGAACAGCCTCGTTTGACCAGCCAGAGAGACACTCGCTCCCCAGATTCCTTCCTGGCCACTGAGGTAGTTCATGCCTTTCATCCAAACCCACAGGTTTCCAACTCCTTCCCTTCTTCCTTCCCAGTCACAGGCTGACACATACCTAGGAACACACCTGCCACTCCCAACACCAGAGTCAGAGACCCAGTCATGTACCTTCTGTTATGAATGAACCTGCAATGTGATGATATTTGGAAATAGGGCCTCTGGGAAGAACTTAGGGTTAGATGAGTTCATGAGAGTAGAACCCTCATGATGGGGTTAGTGCCCTTATCAGAAGACACAAGGGAGCTTATCTGTAGCCCATCTGTAAGCCAGGAACCAAATCTGATGAATCCTATGCCTTGGACTTTCCATCCTCAAGAACTGTGAGAAATAAATTCCTGTTGTTTAAGCCATCCAATCAATGGTATTTTGTTACAGTGGCCCAAGCTGACACTTTTTCACATGTATACATGCATGGTAGGTCCCTCTACCTATACCCAAGAATGAGTTCCAACAAGAACATACTTCCTCCAAGCTCATAGTCACAAGTCTTGTACATATATATGCAAACACACAGTATGCACATAAATGTACACACACACACACACACACAATCACTCACAAGGGTCCCATGTGCACAAAATCAGTCATTCTCACACAGGGCTGCAGAGTGCACCCAGGAAAAGTCACACAGGTGCCCACACCATCATACATATATATCTCCAGGCCGCACATACCCCTACATTTGGCTCAAAGACCACAGGCCCATGTTTACCAGTTGCTTGCACCATGCACAGCTGGGATGTGAGCGGATGCACTTCTGACAGGAGGGGGCTGGCTGGCAGGATCCTGGCAGGGACTGGTCAAGATCCCTCCATTCTGTGGCTTCCCCTGGGGGTGATATCTTGGCATCCAGTTCACACTCACTTCTGCTCAGAACCAGCAGGAAAACAAAGACCATTGACAACGCTACCATGGTCTGCAATAGGATATAAAGGGGAACACAGAGGTCATTATGGAGGACCTCTAAAGGTAGCCCGTGGTTTTCACTGTCAAAACTCTACCCCAACTCTTCATCTTCCCTGAGTTTCACTTCCCCATGTGGATTCAGCAGTTCCTTCAAAATGGCAGGAAGGAGCAAGTACCAAGCCATGGTAGGGACCTTGGAGAAGACCTGTCCCTCCTGTGTGCAGACTTCAAGAGGCTAAGGTAGGCAAAATGGCCTAACCAGGAGTCTGGGAACTGGGTCTGGAGGCACTAAGGTCTACACACAGGTCTGTTCTCCAAGACTCCGAGCCAGAGTAGGAATATGGCCAAATAGGAAACAGACCAGATTCTGGTCCTGCTTCAGTCACTCACTGGCTGAATGGCAAGTCAGACTCTCTCTGGGCCTTAGTTTCCACATCTGTAAAGTGACGGTATTGAATAATCAATTGACAGCTCTTGTAGCTTTTATAATCTTGGATTCTATACACGGGAAGAGAGTCAGAGGCTCTAAATGAGGGAGGAAGTCATGGGGTGAGAATGGGAAGAAAGAAAGCTGGAGCAGATGAGGGAGTAGGGAAAGAGTCAGGGAAGGTTAGCTGTATTTGACTGACATGGTAGCAAGTAGAATAAAGATTAGATCACAGGAACTTTCCAAAGTCTGGGATAACAGAGGAAAGAAGGGAAGGGGATGGTAAAATTTTCTCTTTACACAAAGGGCATATATTTTAAAGGTTTTATTTATTTATTTTTAGACAGGGGAAGGGGGAGAGAGAAGGAGAAACATCAAGGTGTGGTTGCCTCTTGTGCAGCCCTACTGGGGACCTGGCCCACAACCCAGGCATGTGCTCTGACTAGGAATCAAACTGGCGACCCTTTAGTTCACAGGTCACACTCAATTCACTGAGCCATGCGAGTCAGGGCTGATTTTTAAAAATTTTATTAATTCACAGTTTGAATACGCAATTCATTACCATGCTTCAAAAATCAAAAAGTTAAGTCCCAGTGGCCTTTTTTTTTCTTTACAGAAGTGGAAAATCTGATTCT
This sequence comes from Artibeus jamaicensis, assembly GCF_021234435.1. Classification (NCBI taxonomy): domain Eukaryota; kingdom Metazoa; phylum Chordata; class Mammalia; order Chiroptera; family Phyllostomidae; genus Artibeus; species Artibeus jamaicensis. The sequence continues at coordinate 51,561,463 of NW_026521486.1, forward strand.
AAAATGCATGTGGAATTGCATGAATAACAAAACAATCTTGAAAAAGAACAAACTAGGAGCACTCACACCTCCCAGTGCCACAAGACAGTGTGGTGCTGGTATGAGGACAGGCATATAGATTCATGGAATAGAATTGAGAGTCCAGAAATAAACCCATTCATTTATGGCCAATTAATTTTCAGCAAAGATGCCAAGTGATTGGACAAGGAAAAAACAGTCTTCAACAAATGGTGCTGGGGTGACTGGGTATCCACATGTAAAATAATGAAGTGAGACTCCTACCTCACAACACACACAAAAAGTAACTGAAAATTAATCAAAGGCCTACAGAAAGTGCTTAAACTATAAAGTCTTAGGAGAAAATACAGAGGAAAATCTTCATGATTTTGGACTTGACAATGGATCTTAGCTATCACATCAAAAGCACAAACAACAAAAGAAAAAAATAGATAAATTGGACTTCATCAAAATTGAAAACTTTTTTTAAAAGATTTTATTTATTTATCTTTAGATGGGAAGGGAAGGAGAGAAGGAGAGAAATATCAATGTATGGTTGCCTCTCGTGAGTACCCTGCTGGGAACTGGCCTGCAACCCAGGCATGTGCCCTGACTGGGAATTGAACTGTGATCCTCTGGTTTGCAGGCCCGTGCTCAATCCACTGAGCCACACTGGCCAGGGCATAATCCTATGTTTTTAATGGGCAGAAGATTTAAATAGACATTTCTTTAAAGAAGATAGATAAATGGCCAACAAGCACATAAAAAGATGCTCATCACCATTAGCAATCAGAGAAATGCAAATCGAAGCCACAATAAGGTAACACTTTAAACCCTCTTGGATGGTTATAATAAAAAAAATAGAAAATAATTGTTGAGGGTGTAGAGAAAATGGGACCTTTATTGTTGCTGGTTGGAGTGTAAAATGGTACAATCACTGTGGAAAACAGTTCAGTGATTCATAAGTTAAAACATAGAATTAACCTATGACCTGATTATTTCATTCCTAGGTATATTCCTAAAATAATCAAAAACAGCCCTGGCTGGTGTAGCTCAGTGGGTTGAGTGCTGGCTTGTGAACCAAAGAGTCTCTGGTTCAATTCCCAGTCAGGGCACATGCCTGGATTGTGGACTAGGTCCCCAGTTGGGGATGCATGAGAGGCAACCACACATTGATGTTTCTCTCTCTTTCTCTTTCCCTTCCCCTCTCTCTAAAGATCTTTTAAAAAAATTATTGAAGAGAGGTTTTCAAACAAAAACCTGTACATGGATGTTGATAGCTAAAAGGTAGAAACAACCCAATTTCCATCAACTGATTAATGGATAAACAAAACGTGGTATATTCATATAATGAAATATTATTTGGCCATAAAAAGAAATGAAATATTGACACATACTGCAATATCAATGAACCTTGAAAACGTTATGCTGAGTGGATGAAACCATTCACAATGACCACATATTGTATGGGTCCATTTACATGAAATAGCCTGTCTAGACAAACTCACAGAGACAGAAAATAGTCTAGTGGTTCGCACGTGTGGGGGGGAGGGAAGGAGAGGGAGAAACTGCTCAGTGCGTTTCACTTTGGAATAAAGACAAAGGTCTGAAACTGGGTCGTGTGTGGTTGCACAGCCTTGGGAGCTTAATGCCACTGAATTGTACACTTAAAATGCTTAAAATGACCAATTTTATGTGTATTTTACCATAATAAAAAAATGAAAAGTAGATAAGATAGAAGTCTCCCAGTCCTGGCCTTTACCCACCTGTTTTCAAATAAAGAACCATAGTTTATTTATATTTTGTTGCTTCTGGTCTTTCTAGAGAATTGTTTTATACATATACAAACTAATGTGAATATATATATATATATATATATATATATGTATATATATATACTCTTTAAATGGAAGAATCAAATGATAGAATTCTACAAATGGTAGAACACTTTACACAGTTTTGCATCTTACCTTTTTTTAACTACTTTTCCTAGAGATCCTGCTACCCAAGAAAAGAAAAAAACTCCCTGATTCATTTTTACAGCCATATAGTTTTCCATTGCATGAATATATTGTATTGTAGTCTCATGATTGGGATATAAATTGTTTCTAATTGTTCACTAGTGTAAATAATGCTGCAGTAAAAACTCTTATATTTATTATTTCACGTGTGTGCAAGTGAATCTGTAGGATAAACTCCCAGGAGAGGATTTGTAAAGTCAATAAATAGGTACCATTCGTAACAATGCTGAGTATTGCCAACATAACCTCCTCAGGGGCTGTGCCAGTTTACATCCCCATCAGTGGTGTATGAAAAGGGCCAGCTAGCTCTTTGCCCCGAGGCATCTGCCTCCTTGCCTGGACCTAGTCTTCATTCCCGATACTCTGCGTGGAGTGTGGAGAAGGGGTGGGTTGCCAACTCGGTGGCCACCCTGTCCTGCTCCCCAGCACCTGTGACCTCAGGTGTAGAATGTATGTACAACAGAGGCTCCCCCCTCCCGTGAGAAGCCAGCCAAGGGCTCAGCCTCAGTGTAACCTCAGCCTTGCTTGCTCTGCAGGCCTGTGGTCAGGGAGGTTGGAGATGCTGTAGCACAAAGCCCACTTTTGACTCATCTCTCACAGGTGGGGCCCCCATAGTACACTGGTTCCCCAGATAGGACAAACCAAGGAACCTCAGGCCCCACTCCTCTTCTCTAAAGGGAGCCCTGAGGCCCCTTGGAGAGTCCTCTCCAACCCTCTTCTCCTAATTCCCCACCTCATCTCTCCTCCTTGTGGATACATAACCTGCCACTTCTCTTAATCCGCTGCTTTTTTCTTGTGCACTTTCTGTCACAGTTCTATTTTGCTTCTTTTTCTCTCCATCCTAACTACAGAATGGCAGAATCTTCTACTTCAACTCCCCCTTTCTACAAACAGAAACTTGAATTCCCAGAGTGGTAAGTGACTTGCTCAGAGTCACACAGTGCACTGGAGGCAGAGCAGGGACGGAGACCGGTCAGGCCGCACGCTTGGTGGGCTGCTTTCCTTCCCCCCAACCCATGTGCCATCATCTTTGAGAGTAGCGCCCTCTCCCCAAGTAGCCCCTACCTAATCCCTTTCTCTTTTCTTGGGGGAGGTCTTCTTTAGCCTCCCTCCTCCCCGTCATGGATGTCCCATTCCTGGACTCGGTTCTGACTTCAGTACACACCCTGCTATTCCCTCAGCAGCGGAGAAACAGAGCTGCTTCCTAATCCATCCAGACCTTCCCAAGTCTAAGAGTCCTCTGCTGCCCACTTGGAGTCATCAGGAGGAAAGACAGCTGAGCCACTGAGCTACAGTCGCCCGGGAGTGTCCTTGACCCCCACTCTGAGCTCCTTAAGCAGCAAGGATGGCTGGGGAGTAACCCTGGGGAATACCTTGACACAGTCCTCCACACGAGGCAGGCGTTCAGATGATAGCACTCATACATTCCCCTGCCTCCTTTTCCTCCCTCCAGCCCCGTTCTCAGGAAACTGATGCAACAGAAGTAGGTGGAGAGGAGAGCTTGTGAAACTGGAGGAGGGAACAAGACAGGGGAACTAGGAATGCAGAATGGAGTTCAGAGCATTTCTCCAGTTTCGGCTGAATCCTGAGTGTCTTGGGGTCAGAGCCCTCTCCCCAGGAGGTTGGAACCAGCTGAGGCCTGGACTAGTAAGGAGAGGCAGGAGGGCTGGTGCCCTGGTACTCACAGGTGGGAGCAGGGCAGCCTGTCCGCTCTCCGCAGCAGCAGCCTTTGTGTACTGATCTGGGAGGCTGCAGAGGAGGAAGTGACACGCCCGCTGGGGTGGGGGGGAACTTGGGGATGGTGGGGGTGACTGATCTAGAAAGTAGAGCAGATAGGGGTAGAACTGGGACAAGGGAGTTGATGATGCAGGGATCTGGAAGGTCATCTGTTGAGCACCTGATCGGTGCTGCGTATATCACAATATTATTATGAATCTTCAAGGGAACCTCAGGACATAGGTGTTACTATTTCTCCAGTCCCCCTAGTTTTACAGACATAGAGGCTTAGAGGTGAGAAATAAAAACTGCCTAAGGTCACATCACTAGTAACTGGCTGGTCTGGGATTCAAATCCAGGTCTTCCTGCCTCCCTGTCCTTCATGATGATCTCTCCACTTCGTTATATAGGAAGATGATAGGAAGGAAGAAATATGGAGGCAGTAAGTACTGCAGAGAGGGGGAATTAGTGATTATTGTTCATTCTGAAAACCCAGTGCCCACTGTACCATAGTGGGTGCTTAACAATACAGGCTCTAGGGCCAAATGACCCCAGTTCAAATCCTGCCTCTGTAACACTTGCCTTAGAGAAGTTATTTGCCCTTCCTGTGGCTGTTTTCTCATCTCTCAAGTGGAACTCATAAGATTGTTGAGAATGAATGAGGTAATTCATATCAATTGCTTAGAAGAGAACCTGGAACCCACTGGGGGCTTGATGAGAGAATCATTGAATGAGAAGTGATGGGGTGAAAAGTGGAGGGGCTTTGAGAAATTCAAGGTCCAGACAGCTGGGAAGTCGAGAGAGAGGCACAAGGCCAGACTGAGACAATGAAACTGGGCCAAGGAGGCAGGACACTATGGGAGCCTGGGAAAGGGGTGAAGCCACCTCAGAGAAGCAGGAAGTATGGCATGGCAGTTGGGGCTGGAGCCGGGGCGAGGAGGAAGCCTGTGAGACGGGGCTGTGGAAAATATTCTCCCCTGCCCACATTTGACCAGAGGGAGCTTTGAGAAGGAACTGGGCAAGAGGTCTGTGTTCACAGGTTTGTCTCCTTTATCAGAAGGAGCACTCCTTCAAGGCTGGACTAACTGAAGCCCCAGCACCCAGCAAAGTGCCCACCTCATAGGGAGGCTTGGTAAATGGCAGGTGGCATGTAGAAGTGCAGCTGCTGGGGGGGGGGGGGACTTGGGAGAACTGGCCTCAGGCTGTGGTACAGTGCACCCTTCCCCCACAACCAGAAATTGTCATGGCAGTGACGGCCCCCCACCCCATAGGCCCTGTGGTTTCCTCTAGAGTTTCTTTCGCTTTCTTCTTCTGCTTTCCCCCACTCTTCTCTCCTCCCCTTCTTCCACATCCTCGACCCCTCTCCCATATGCACAGGTCATCAGTGAAGAAAGCCAGGAACAAGGTAGGCAAGGCCCCGGCCCAGGGAAGAAGTGGACCACAGTGGGGCAGGGCAGGAGAGTGACGGTGAGGGAGTTCAGGGGCTCGGTGGTGGAGGCCAAAGGCAGTGGGGCACACAGGGGCAGGGAGAGAGAGAGATTGGGACAGAAGATAACCCTGGTGTCATGAAAGCTGAGTGGAGGTCATGGGGTGAAGGGTGGGGTCAGATGGGACAGAGGGACTGACTCTAAAGAGTGGAGTTATAAAGGGTGGGAGAGCTCATGGAGTGAGGGGTTGGTGTAAAACAAACACCATAACTTAGATGCAGGCTGTGGGTCTTCTCTTCTGGGACCAGAGACATTCAGAACTAAATGAAACTCCAGTGAACCCCCTCCCTTGAGGGCAGACGTAATTGTGGGTGGGGACAGCTTAAAGACCTTTGAGGCTCATCTCTGCCTCCTCAGAGGTCTATGGGGTCAGAGCCAAGAGCCCACACTGGTGGCCACAGGTGGTCCAGACACTCAAGGTAAGCTCTGTAGGCTGTCTGTCTCCCCCACTACCTTCCACCTGGGCACCTTACACCATTTTCCCAGTTCCCCTGAGAAAGCTGAAAAATCCGGTGGATTGGGATTCACCCTCTTCACCGGGTCCCTCTTCAGGCCAGCTGGCTCTTTCCCCCACTGCCACCTCCTCAAGGGAGCCACATCTCATGAGTTTCCATCACTTTATTTTGCAAAAATAGAAAACTCAGCAATATGCGATACAGCGGGGGTGGAGGGGAGATGTAAACAGAGGGGAGGGGACAGCACCCTGACCCCCCAGAGAAAAAGGGGAGCCAGTGGGAATCTTATTTGGCAGCTAAATACAAACTGGGAATTGGAGGAACAAAGGAGGGGTCACAGGGGCCCTGGGCTTCCCCTCCCAAGACCCCTAGAGGAAGGGGTCAATTCCAGGGTGTAAACAAAAGCTAATAAATAAATAGAGGCTTCCTCTGGGTCAGGGCAGGATCAGCTAAGCAGCACCCCACCCCCACTCTCCCTGGGCCAAGCTGCTCTGGTGGGTCAGGGGAAAAGGCACTAGGGGGAGAGGGGTCCCCTGGTCCCTCTGTAGTGTAGGAGGGTCCCTGCCCTGTGGCTGAGATGGGGGGCAGGGGAAGCCCAAGGCACGTGACAGGGTTGGGAAGGACTTTATAATGGAGGGCACAAAGTAAACACAAGGTAAACTCTGGGGCCCAAGCAAAGAGGTGCAGAATGGGCCTGCATCTGTGGCTTTCACCCTCTGGTCCCCCACAGAAATGCAGGGCCCAGCCTGCCCCCACCCTGACCTGTACAGGATGGGGCACAGAGGGTAGCATGCACCAGGCAGGTGCACTACGCAGCATTAGGCATCAAGGGCAGGGGCTAGAGGGTGGGCTCAGCCCTCCCACTGTACCCTCCTTTTGGTCTCTAGTGTTCCTGTTTGCTTCCAGAAGCCTAAGCACCTGGTTGAGGAAGGGGCTGTGGAATGGCAGGGTCTTCCTCCTGCCCTGGGGAGCCTGGGACCCTGGAGTCTGAGGGGCAGTGCTGAGATTTTAAAGTCCAAACCCAGGCTCGCCCCTCTGTCCTCTCTCCTAGAGGGAGTAAGGCAGACCCCCAAGACTGGAAAGGGAACCAACCAGTTAGAGCAGGAAGGGGATGAACACAGAGGCACCCCTGGAAACTTTGGCAAAAACAAGGAGCTCATTGGAAGGGTTGGGCAGAGCAGGTCCTTCTCAGTCACCACTGGCAGTGTCTGGGAGATGGTCAGTTTGCTGCCTGGAGCCCCAACCCCCATGGTGGGGAAGTCAGGGGCCCTGGTCGGGCTGGGGGTTACGGCCCCCTTTGCCCTGGCCCCCTGGAACATCATCCTTGCTAGAGGCCTTAGGGTGGGGACCAGTCTGCAGTGAGTCATCTTCAAACATTTCAGGATTCTCCAGCATCTCTCGAATCAGGGGAGGCATCGGGCCTGGAATCTCCATTTTCAGGGTGATGGCCCTTTCTGCTCCTACAATAAAAGGGTGAAGAGTTTTAGGGGGCAAGGGTGCACGCCCCATGAGGCCACCACCATAACCTTTCTTAACTGCCCTACGACTCCCCTCTGGGGGCTCCCAGCACAGGCCTACCACCTCTCTGTCCCAACTAACCCTCCCCCTAATTCAGGGCTCCTGGGGGACACTTCTTTGCCTGGAGCCTCTGTCTGTCCTCTCTGCCAGGCTGCTGCCCACTCATCCCATTCTTTCAGTCTGTCCTTCTCAAAGATCACACTGTGCCCAACACCCAGCCCCACTCCCCAGGGATCCCATCCTCTAATACATACCTGCTTTTAATAACACTTATAATAATACCTATTTAGCCAACACTAACTATCTGCCAGGCATCATTCTAAACCAGCACTGTCCAAAAGAACTTTCAGCAGTGACAGAAATATCTACTCTGTCCGGAATAGCAGGTGTAGACACTGAGGAACTTTTTCATTCAGGGTAGTTCGAGGCCCATTGTGTGTTAACTCATTTAGACCTCACAGCAACTTGGGAGGCAGGGACGTAGATAGCTCAGTTTACAAACAGGAGAACAAGGCACACAGAGTAAGGGGATTTGCCCACAGTCCCCCTCCCCACCAGTAAGTGGCAGACCTACATTCCACTGGAGGCTCCCTGGCTCTCACCCATTCTGCTCTTGTCTCTACCTGTCCACCTGAGTGACCTGGACGACCGGCACCTCTAAGGAAGAGAGAAGGGAGGTTCAGTCGTGACTAACCCTTGGTGCTGATGCCCCGGAGGTCGGTGATCTTCATGAGCATCCTCGGGAACATGTAAGGCTGGCTGGGCCGCCGCCGCCGGGCATATAGCCTCAGGGCTTCTAGCAGTGGCTCCTGTAGTTTGTCCACTTTTTCAGGTTCCTCCAGATCCATGCGGTCTGTGAGAACAAGAACAGTGGAGAAAGGAAGAGGTGGGGAGGACAGTGACATGCGGCTGTTTCCCAAATGGCCTGCCTTATGGGCCTCCAGCTGACAAACTCTGTCCCATCAGCCCTTCAGCTATTATCCTTGAACCCCGCCCAGGCCATCTCCCCTGCCCAGGCCCTGTACCTTCTCCCCTTAAGAGGCTTGCTCTGATAAGTCATTCCTGCCCGAACCCTATCTCAGTGCCAGTATCTGGGGTCTCCCCAGCTCCCCCTGGCTCTGCCCCCTTTTGTCTCATATTCCAAGCATCAGGGAGCTTACACTGGATCTAAGGAGTCTGTGGATGGGGTCAAGTACAATAATCCCAAGGGCAGGGACAAAGATCATTTAGACCTCACAGCAACTTGGGAGGCAGGGACACAGATAGCTCAGTTTACAAACAGGAGAACAAGGCACACAGAGTAAGGGGATTTGCCCACAGCCCCCCTCCCCACCAGTGAGGATCAGTTAGGAGGCATGGCAGGAAAGGAACCTGAGAAAACACCAGGGGGCGCACCCATACCTCCACAGATGAGGCAGATGGCACTGAGCAGCCCCGTCTCAGTGTCATCCATCTCCAGCGGCAGGAGCTGCCCAGCAAAGGCAAAGACAAGGTCTGTGAGGGGTCCAAAACCAGCATTGTGCATCTGAGTCCGGTTCAGGGTCAGCCCATCGGAGAAGGTCATGGTGTCCTGCTCTGGGGTGTACCTGGTGCAGATCCGAAGCATCTAGTGGTAGGGGAGGGGAGGGTTAATGCTGTCTCTGGAGAGGGGCACATCTGGGGCTGAGGCAGAGAAGGGATGAGGTGCATGTGTGCAGAGTGAGAAAGTTAGGTCCAAGAGGAGGGCGATCTGAAGCAGCCTGGGGAGGAAGGCAGAGAGGGGTGTGGGGTCAGGAGCTCAGGGAGGAAAGAGAAGTCAGAAGGAGGGAGAGATTCCAGAAGTCTAGGATCAGGTCTTAGGGTCAAGGGGTAAGACAAAAAAAGGCTGGAATTTAAAGGAGATCTGGGGAGTCCCAGATTGGAGGGGGGAAGAGAAATAAAATCTTTGTGTGGACCTATTCCTTGGTTTCCTATAAGAGTCAGGCTGTGGCGGAAGACAGGCCATGGGGTTAGTAACTTACCAGGATGTCCAGGCAGGCAGCCTTGAGCAGAGTGATTTGGTCAGCAATGCTGAGCCCTGTAAAGCCGGGTAGCCGCTTGGCAAATTCCACAATCTTGATGATGCACTTGGTGGCCAGTTCACTGAACTTGTCCCACAGCCCCAGATCCAACTGCACCCGGTGGTCCGCACTGGAGTTCTGCAGGGAGGGCAGATGAGAATGCAAGCTAAGACCCGCTCTGCAAGCTGTCTCCTTTCTGCCATCACCCCAAGCTCTCCCCTCTGCATTCTGATGCCATTCTTGTCCTCAGCATCAGACCATGGTCTACAACACAGCCCCTCCCCATTCCCCAAGGTGAACAATCCCCTGCCCTCACTGAGGCCCTGCCTACTCCTCACCGTGGTGTATTTGCCCAGCTGGCAGAGCGAGGGGAAGGTCTCCTGATGGGCTTTGCTGACCTTGGTGATGAGCTCTTCTAACTGGGGGCTCAGCTCATAGCTGTCAGGTGACCCTTCTTCCTTCACCTCTTTCTTTTTCTTGTTCCGGTCATTCCGCACAGCTTGGGGGTGGAGGTGCAAGGAGAGGGTCAGGACCCTCAGAACCTCCCTCTGGATATACCCTCTCACCCTGATTTAATGTGCTTCATCCTTATCATGAACATCTATTCACCCTGGAACCCTAATCAGTGCCTCAGTTTCCCCATCTCCTACTCTAGCTCCCATTTCCAAGCTGGTTCTTCCCAGCCCCACCCAGGGCCGACAGCCCCTGCTCCCTCCCCAGGCCATTCAGCTCCATCCTGCCCTTCCTGTCACCCTGCAGGAGCTGAGGGGGGGGTGGGGGGCAGGATATGCAAGCGGCAGGATATCTACTTATAGCCTTGGCAGCACAATGGCGCAGGGGAGGGGGGCACCCCAGATCTACCTCAGGTTCAGTCCTGGGAGCAGGGGAGGGGACTGGAAAGCCCCCCTCACTTCTCCATGAAACAGGGGAATGTGAGACGATAACCCCCATTTACTTAAGGGTTAATTAAGCTCTGAGACAGGAAAATGGGCCGAGCTTCCCTGGTGAATGCAGCTAATCAAATAGGACTGTCTAGGAAGGAGGCAACACCCCAGTACAAGCCAGATCTCAGAGGTCAGAGAAGGAGAAAAAGGGTAGCAAATACAGGCTAGGTCAGGAGTGCTCTTGCCCAGGCCAGGGCTCAGGGCCTACCTTCCTTGGACATGCCCACTTCAAAGCACTTCTGTAGCCGACAGTACTGGCAGCGATTCCGGGTCACCTTATTGATGATACAGTTTTTGTCTCGGTGACATGTGTACACCATGTTCTTCTGTATGCTGCGTCGGAAGAAGCCCTGCAGTAGGGGGTGGGGAGAGTGTCAGTGAAGCAGGATACTGGGAGCACTAGCTTCTCATAGGCCTTGTAGGTGGCCCCAGGCCTCACCCAACCTATTAACCCCTCCCACCTCAGAGAGGGCTGCCTACTCACACATGACTTCTGCCTCACCCCTCTGCTCTGGGCCCTGGTCTCTGATCTCATCAGGTGACTCCAGATGCCCAAATGCATCCCCCCCGCCCCCCACCACGTACAAACCTTGCAGCCTTCACAAGAGCTGACCCCATAGTGGTAGCCAGAGGACTTGTCATTGCACACGAAGCATGGCTTGTAGACCCGAGGAGGTGGAGGGGGTGAGGGTGAGCTGGGCACCATCTCCTCAGAGCTAGTGCTCTGTGTCTCCACCGCTGGGGGGGAAGCAGTGTGAGATGAGGGTTGGGGGAGAAGAACCCCTCAGTTCTCCCGGTGTCCTCATCATACACACACACCCATTCCCACTTCCTCCGGCTCGGCAGTGGCAACATCGTCACCACACAGTGATTTTAAGTCCCATCAACTGTGTGCAGCCCCATACCATAGTAAACACTTCCAGAAACCCCCAACACCCACCACACTTCCCTCGGTCTGGCTACCTCCCCCCACAATAATGCCAGTCAGAGGCTCACGGGACACTGTTCAAGTCTCCAAATTCCAGGTCAAGGCCATCCTGGAAGTTAACTTCTCTGGGCCTTGGTTTCCTCAGCTATAAAGTGTGTAGGTAGAGGGGTTATGGCCCATGGCTCTGAACTCTCTGGTCACTCCCTGTCACATCAGTTGATCCTTGTCAGGCCCTCTCACCATCCTCCTCCTTATGAAGCAATAGATATGGAGGTGACGGGCAATTACAAGCCACCTGCAGCTAGCACCTGGCTAAATAACCTGCTAGGATACTCAGGAGGTAGAACAGGACTTCATTTCCTTTCAAGTAGCAGAGGGTAGATAATCAATCCTCAAGCTTTCCTCCTCTCATACTGCCTGCCAAATAACCACCACCGCCCTTTTCCCCAGAAACCACCAAGACGGTGCAGCAAATGGGACACAGGTATCAGAAAAGTAGGTTAAAGACTATGCAACAACCTGATTTTACACCTGAGGCCAACAGAGGGAAGTGACCAGCCCAGTGCCCCACTGCCACTTGACAGCGGAGCCCAGACTCTCAGGTCCTCTGACTGGCTCTGAGTGGCCTGGCCGAGAGTCCCAGAAGCTGGAAAGGAGAGACTGAGGTATTTACTCAGATTCTCAGGTCTAGAAACTGTTGGGGGTGTAGCAAACCAAAGAAGTCAGGTGACACTAAGTAAACAGGGCTGATGGGGGAGGGGAGCTATCTCTGGATCCCCTCTGAGCCTCTGTCTTCACTCCTAAACTTCGACACAAATAACCAATTGCAGCTCAAAAGGGGTCTCAGCCCACGCCACACAGCATGTGTGGGGACAAGGCCCTCTGTTCAGCTGGCTGCTAAGTAAACCTTTTTAGGGTGTGTAGTTGATGTTCAGAGGATGGAAAAATCTATAAATTATTCAACTTGTAGGACCTGTTGCCCAAAGCTGGAGGGCCTAGGCAATGCAACCCCCCCCAATACCCTCCCTAAGAAGTACCCCATGCACCCACCTCATGAGCACCTTCCTTCTTCTAACCTGCGGCAGCCCACCTGGTCAGAAGTCCACCCCATGGCCCAGGAGGGCAAAAGGAATGCCCAGGATGCTGGTCTGGGTCCTCTCTACCCACCCCGCAGGAGGGAAGCCCATCCGCCCCCCAACACACAGGCACTCAATTAACATAAGAATCCTGCTAGAGGGAGAGTCCCCAAAGAAAAGGAGAGAGAGGAGGGAGGAAAGAGGGTGCCTGGAGTCTATTCAGATGGGTCGGGGGTGGGGTGGGGGACAGGAGACTCCAGGAGGGCCTGGGGCTGAGAGATGTGGGATGGGCTGGAATGCCTTTCAGGGCTCCTCTCGCTGTCCTCTGAGGGCAGCAGTGCTGCCACAGGCCACTGTGTGGGGTGGTGCTGACTGCTCCCAGCCCACAGAGCGCTGCCTCATTTCCTCTCTTGTGAAAGGGCCTGGGTGTGGTCAGACTGGCATGGAGCAGTGCCAGCCAATTCTAAGACTAGGGGCTGAAGGGAGACAGGCCCGGGGCAGCTTTTCCCATCTGTGTGGCACTGTCACTTCTTCTCCGCATCCCTCTGGCACACCTCCATCCTCTGAACCCTGAAGTACAGCCCAGTGGGTGAAGGGCAAGGGAGAGTGAAGTGGGCCGACTGGGTACAGATCCCCTTCGTGGCGAGTGGAGCCCCCACCATCAAGATGCTGCTCCTGGGTTAGGCTGGGGCCCCTGCTGGGGAGGAGGGGATGGGCTCTGGGTTTTTTTCCTTTTAAAGCCCAAATTGCTGAAATTGAGGAAATTCCTGGCCAGGCTGAGCGGAGCTTCAAACAAACTCTTTATAACCGGCTGTAAACGCTCCCAGCTGCGAGGCCCAGGGCTGAGAAGCCCAAACTCACAATCTGCCACATACCCCCTTGGAGACACACACACTCTCACACATGGACACACAGGGCGCTGAAGCAGGCATAGCATCAGTGGGCTCCTTTACCACAGCTGGGTCCTGGCACAGGCAGCATAAGGGCGCACTGACTTCAGCCACCCTGTGGGAGTGGACGCGCGAGTCACAAAGCGGACACACAACACCCAGCACTTCACATTTGCAAGCCAGCAGCTCAGCTACCAGACAAACACCCGAGCCTGCCAACGCAGCACCAGGACACTGAAGCCGCCAAAATGCACAAACATACCATGCGGCCCTCCCCTCAGAGCACCTCTTTCCTTCCCTGGTTTAGACACCCAGGTCTAAACGACTTTCATGAAGTGTGTGGAGCAGGCATGAAGCCCACCCAGATCCTAGAGACCAAAATTATTGATCCAAACTGAAATGCAAAAACATACTGCCAGCAAAGTGCAAAGGGCCTCCCTGAGCCTGAAAAAAACTGGGGTCCCTGCCCAGCCCCCACAAAATCCTTCCTGGGAGATTTACTCCATCTCAACACCCCTCCCAGCATACCCCAAATCGGCATCCTATTGGGCAATGAGAGGAAGGTTAAGAATTCACAAGGATTTGGTGCAAAACAGTAGTTCCATGCTTTCTCCACCCTTCAAATGCCACACTTTTAACTCTCATCCCTCCCCACCCCAAAGTATGGTCTCCTGTTTGCCACCTCCCTCTTCCAGTCTCCTGGTTGTTAAATCTGAGCAGTTCTGCCCTGGAACCAAAAGAAAAAAAAAAAAAAAGCCGAACTCGTAAACAGCGCTGTAGAGTGCCAAGGAGCGAGGTGCGTTGGCGGGGGCTCCGTGACCCCGCGGGCTCACTCCCCCAGCGCCCGCCGCCCGCCCGTTCCTAGCTTGCCCCAAAATTCTCATAACCCCCCCCCCCCCGCCCCCGCCAGCGTCCGCACCCGGCTACGAGCGCCGTCCCAGTTGCCGGTAAATTTGGGGGAAGGAGGGTTCCAGGCTCCCCTCCCGGCTCCTCCCCACACCCCACCCCCGCCAGGCACTTGGGCCCGGGCTTCAAAGCCGCCTCTCATCTGGACTTCATTTTTACTGCCTCTCAGTCCCCAGCTTTTTATTACCGCTCTGGAAAGGGGTTCCAGGGCCCCAGGCCTGGCATCTCCCATTTCACAGAGAAGGAAGATGGGTATTTGGGGACCCGGTAGTAGTACTACACCCACCCCCTGCTGCCCCGCACCCTGGCCTTTGCCACCTCCAGGTCACCCCCACCCTATACACAGAATTTGCTCTAAACTTTTAACTTCCTACTGAAGTTGTGTGTGTTGGAGCCAAAGGGAACAGTCATTTCTCTGCCTACAACCCTATACACATTTCCAAACATTTCTTTATAAAAAGGAGCGGGGAGCGCCAGAACCCAGCCTTGGCCGGGCTGTGTGCACCACCACTTCCACCCTACACAGAGAACACACAGGATGCACGCTCGAACACAGCACTTTCCAAAGCCGCCCCCGCAGCCACGCAAGGGCACACGCCCTCCCGGCCTCACGCCACAAACATCCCTACGCAGGGCCATGCGGGCCTGCCAACGCTGTCGGTGGGTGACACTGCGTGAAGAGATTCACTCGCACCCACACCACCTAACCAAAGCGCTGCACACTCTTGGAATCCATACGCTCTGCGAATAATATTTTTACACTCCCACTTCCCACGTGAACTTTACAAACACCACCCACGGTCCTGGGTGCCATATCCCTCCAGAGCCACGGACCTGCGGGCACAAAACTACCAACACATTTCGGTCTCTCTCTATCCCCAGAAACTTTGGAGTGGCATCAGCCAAATGTCCTAGCTAAACACCCACCATAAAAACCGCACACTGAAATCACTACTGCACTCACCCAAAGGAATCGCTGAGGCCCCCACGTTTAAAGGGCCAGTATCTCCCTTTCCTACACACTCGCCCCTCGCACAGAATCGGAATCTCCACTTGCACCTCAGTTCCACCTTTTACACATGGAAAGAGTGAACCGCCGCCTTTCCTGCACCCCACACCCCACCCCGGGACTCGGGTACCTACATTGCAGACTGGCGGGTTGCGGCCAAGCAAAAGACTCAAGTCCGGTGAAACAGGAGCTGCCGGTAGCTCTGCGCAGCAAGCCGGCCCCGGGCCCGACAGCCCCGTACAGCCGTCGCGGACCCGGGACAAACGTTTCCATGCAGTCGTACATCGAGACCCGGCTTGGAGGGAAGCTGGGTGCTAGGAACACCAAGAACCCGCAGCCGATTCCCCCTCCTCCCCCAGCGGCGCCCCGCTCCTAGAGGGGGGGAGGGGGAGGGCTAGCATAGGGCGCCGGGCTGCATGGGGGGTATGGGGTGGGCGGGGAAGAAGGGGATCCCCAGCTGGGGAAAGGGACTGGGCGGGGCGCAAAGCCGGGGCTGCCGCTCCAGCAGCGGTCGGGCTCGCTCTGGGCGTCCCAGCGGCTAGCACTGGGGAGACCTTTTGTAAAAGCGAAGCCTGAGGGGTGGGGGGTGGGGGGGTGGGGCTTGGAGAACGAAAGGGGCCGGGCACCAAGAAGAGCAGAGCTGGGAGTGGAGTGCACACATACACATATATACACTCGCACCGCGGCGCGCTTGCTTGCTTAGACACATATCAATGCATGCATTTATCCTCGCAGGCACCACGATTTGCAAATATGCAATAGTGCACATTCATATCTGCACGCACAGAAAATCATAGATGCGCACACATTTGTGCAAGCAAGCACACCTGGCTTGCAAGAATGCTTGCAAGCATTCTCCACACCGGGAAGATTTGCAGGCGTTTGCACTTAGGCGCGTGCCCGGGTCGGGGGTGGGGGAAGGAGTGGAGGAACCAAGCAAACGCATTTCCTTCCGAGTTTCCCCCTTCCCCCAACGCTCTCTTTTTTACACAAGTAAATACAGGCAGGGGTGTCAAGGATGACTGGGAAGCGGCGAACACGGAGGTTCCCAGCGCCTGGCTGTTCACCAGAGCCTGGGGACCTGCACTACCTCCACCCCCTGGTTCCCAGGCATGGCTCCTCCCACTACTGCGCGCGCGCGCGCGCGCTTCAGGACTCAACAGAACATTCCTGCGGCTCAGCTTGCTCGGCCTTCTTCCTTCCCGTGCTCCCCGCCCCCCGGTCGAAGGGCTGGAGCGCGCTCCCGCCTTGAACTCTCCGGGAACCCCCCTCGGGGCGGGTGGCCGGGCGCGCTCACCTCCTCCTGACCCGGCCCCGCCCCACCCCGCCCAGGCAGTCTCTTGCGCCGCTGCAGAGTCCCCCCCTCCCCACACACCCTCCAGCGGATCCCGGAGTCTAAACCTCCTAGCCTAGGCTGTCCTCCCTCCAAGTCCCCGAAGCCCCATCCTGGGGCAGACACTCCTTAAGCGCTTCCACTGCCTCTCTCAATGCCCCTTTCTCGACCCTAACTTCACTTTTATTTTTGCTAAGATTTTATTTATTTATTTTTAGAGGGGAAGGGGAGGAGAAAGAGAGAAAGAAACATAATCTATGAGACAGAAACACCAATCGGTTACCTCTCACACACACCCCATTGGGGGACGCGCCCGCAACCCAGGCATGTGCCCTGACTGGGAATCGAACCCGTGACCTTTCGCTTTTGCAGGACGATGCTCAGTCAACTAAGCCACCCTGTCAGAGCCTAACTTCACTTTTAGAGCACAAAATTACCACCCCACTCTGTTTCTACAAAGCCAGCTGCGCCTCAGACGAAGCTGCCCTCCTGAGTACCAATTCCCCTCTCCTAGAATTTCTAGTGTGCCAACTGACCCAAAGTGCCAAGTGTCACTCTTGGCCATAACTGTGAACCTGGTCATTAACTATTCTCATAGCCATTAAATATCCATTGGTAATACCGCCCCCCCCAACTCCCACCCAGCGCCACACTCAGTGCTCTTCAGATCTCCAAAGGCCGCCTCCTCTCGTTTCCTCGGTTGCCCCTGCCAGGCACTGAGCGCCCTCGCCCGGCGGAGAAGAAGGTGAGGAGGCGGGGACTTGGCCACGTCAAGAGTTTGCCCTCGCCGGGCCGGGCCGAGCCGAATGGGAACCCTGGCCCGGGGACAGCGCCAGCCGCGGCGACTCCCGGAAACCGCCCCCTCCTTCGCGCCCCGCCCGCGGCCTGCCTGGCCGGCCGGCGGGCCGGCCCAGCCGGCTCTGTCAGCGCCGCTCAAACGGGGAGCGCTGGGGAAGCGGGAGCGGCGCCCGGCCGACCCCTTCCCCGCCTGGCGGCTGTGGCTGGGCCTGGGCGGGGCCCACTTTTCTAAGAATCTCTTGTGGGGGGTGGTGGCGTACTGGGGGGCTGCAGGAATGGGGTGCCAGTTTGTAAGAATAAATAGCAGGAAGGGGTGCCAGAGTAGGCGAGGGAAGGGAAGACAGGCCAACAGGAGAGGCCCCGGTGGCTGCCAGGGACTGAGAGGTGTGAGGCCGGGAAAGAGGGCCTGGCTTGCGGATGGGGGTGTCGCGAGGTGGCAAGGCAGACCGAAGGGATTGAAGCAGGGATGAAGAGGCATGCAGGGCTCTTTCCAATCCAGTGCGAGCTCCCTGTTCTTGCCCCCAACCCCAACACCACATTTCTAATCCAGCCATCCCCTCACCGAAATTTCTGAATCAGAATCTGGCCAGTGGCAAAAAATGAAATGAAGTAAATAAATATTAAGTGCAAAATGAGGAGTACCTCAAAAACAAGGGGAAAAGAGCCCTGATTAGTCAACTCCAAGCTGTCAGTCTCCACCCACCCACCCTTCCCCCTCCAAAATCTGAAAGGTCCCAATTAAGTCAGGCCTGCCTGGTTGGTAATTAGAACCAGAAGTGGCCAGGCCACAGGGAGGGGGTGGGGGGGGGAGTGGGGCACAGGAGAAGTTGGGAGAGGGCTCCAGGAAGTCATGAGTCCTGAATAGCCCCCCTTTCTTTTCACCAGATGCACCCCACTTCTCATCGCCCCATCTGTGTATTTCCCAGGCATTGAAGGGAGAGAGGGGCCTTATAAGGGGCCAGATGAGGTCAGATCCACCCTTCCCATGAACTCTAACCCCCATTCTAGACAGTCTTAGTATGACCTTGAGGAGAAGGAAAGAGAATGGGGGGATCTAGTGCCCCCCTCTTTTCCCCAAAGTCTCCCCAGCCCTTACTGCAGCAATTAGACCCATTAGCCTTCTAGCATTTCATGGGAAACAGATGTTCTCCACCAGCCTGGTGGGAGTATGGGGGGCGCCGCTGCCTGACTCACCCCTTCCCTATGATCCCCACCACCACAGTGGGCACACCCCTCCCAGCTAGAGCCCCACAAAAGCGTGGTCCCAGAGGCAAATAGAAGGGCACCCCTCCCCCACTGGCCAGGCCATTAGCACTCAAAGTCTTGCATGGTCATCCGTCAGGGCCTCTACCACCCTGACAAGCATGAGTTTAGGAGGAACTGTGGAGGGAGGGACAGCTACCTTCTTATGCACCCCTCCTTTCCCCCAACTCTTGCCATCTTCTGGATGGGGCTTGAGGATAACTGGTTCTAAACTTCTCATGCTAAATTTGCCTTTTCTTCCAAAACCTTTCCTCAAAAAGCTGAAAAGGGGGCATCTCAAAGCAAAGAAGTTCCAGCCCCAAGGGTAAGTCCTAACATCGGAGTCCCACCTGAAGGGTAATGGGAGGGGTCTCTGGAGGAGGGAGCTGAAGAAGAGTGGAGGGAATAGAAGTGTGAACGAGGGACAAGGACCAAAGCAGGGATGTAAGGAGTGCTGGCAGGATGGGGGCTGGGACCGGGTAGGGGGCCAGGAGAGGGGGGTGCAGCCTGGGCCCCAGTAGCGGCGGCTTGCCCAGCTCCCCCCCCCCCACACACACACACCAGAGAGGTTTCCTGTTGCAATCAAAGCCCCGTTTGTGTCGGCCTGAGCTGGAGCCCAAGCCTGAGCAGGAGAGACCGGGAGGGGAGGGGAAAGAGGCCGTCGGCTGGGTTTTTTTCTTGGAGAAGGACTAGCTGCCTCCTGCTTGCCACCCTTACCTGCCTCCTTGTCCCCCCCTTGCCTCTCCTGGCATCTGGGTTCTCTCCGTGGCTGTGCTTTTTGGCCTGTGTAGTTCTTTCTCATCTTGCTTAGACCTCAGAGTCTCTCTTTTTCAGTTTATTTTAAGTAGAATCTATTATTTCCTGTGCCAAACTGCCCTCAGTTTCTCCATGTGACTTAGTGTGGTACAGTCTGGGCTCCTTGCCCCAGGGACACTGTCACCAAATTCGGAGAACAAAGAGAGCTAGGTCTTCAGAAGCACAGATACCACCTCTGTGTTTCTTTTGAAGAGGAGGAGGAGGGCAAAGCTGCCTTCCCCTCCTATCATCCTCTTTTCCCTGCTGTCTCAATAAAGCAAACATATAACACAACACAACAGTGGGGACACAGACACCAGGGTTTCATGCACGTTTGTGAGCAGGCACACCCACCTCTGCTTTCCCATGCACACAGGCCTGTGCTTGTCTCGGCAGCGCACGCTCCCTTCCCTCTCCCCTCCTGCACCACGGGGTTCTGAGGTGCCTGCCTCACCCACTAAAGCCTCTGGAGAACCCCAAGAGGTGGAACAAGGCTTCCCATACCAACAAGATGTCTCCAAGGTGTTAGGGACCCAGAATCTGGTCCAGGAGTTAGCCCCAGGGAGAAGTTTCAGACTCTTTCATGGACCACCGCCCACCCACAGACTAAGAGATAAGAGAGTGAAGAGAAAGACACAGACTCAAGGTGAGCATAGCTTTGGCATCAGACTTTGTCCTCCAATCCCTCTCCATTAACTGGCCCTAGCCAAAAAGGGACAGCGGGTCAGAGAAATGACAGGGCACACTCTTTCACCCTTTGGCTGATCTCCCACCGTGGGAGATCTCCCAGACTCCAGGATGCCTTTCCCGCCCCTCTGCCACCCTCTCATTTACCCTTGGTGCTCCATGCCCCACTCCCATGCAGGCTGTCTGAACCCAAGCCTTCACCTCCTCCCCACCCCACCACGCCTCTTTGCCCAGGCCTGTCCCCAGCTGCCAGCCACACCCTCCCTAGCTACCTGCCCTGGTTCTGGCTCCTCCCTTGGATTTTTCCTTTCAGTCCCCCTCCTCAGGGCAGCCTTTGGGGATAGAGACCAGTCTGAACCCTTCCACTACCTTGCCCTCACTTTGAACCTTGACCTTGACCTCAATGTATCCAGGGCACAGGGGCACAAGGAGAACTTCACTGGGGACTGGCTATGACTCTCAGCATTCTCCCGACTACCGATCTGTTTCTCCTTTCCCTCTTTATTCCTGCTTCTTTAGTTGCCCTTTCCAAAACCTGGGAAAATCAAGTCCCAAGGGACTGAGCTGTATGGTTCTCTGTAAGAAGTACATTCATGTGGGAACGGTGGTTCCTTTGTGCCTCCCCAGGCCCTGGGACAGATTCATGGGCTGTAAACGAAGTAGGGGAAGCCCAGCTGAGGTTTCCAAAAAGGGGAGCTTTGTGTTCTCTTGTTCACCTGCAAACCACCCAAATAACCCCTGTTGGACTACAGACTTGCCACTGGCAGGCCTCACCAAACGCCAGACACATCGTCAGCAGCCCTATTAAATCCAGCCTCCCTCCGCACACTGACTCTTTGTTGCACACACTGGAATTCTGTATCCGAGCAAAGTCTGAGGGATATGCTGTGCACACACAACTGCATATGGTCTACACACACACACACACACACACGCGCGCGCGCGCGCCTTCTCCAGATGAGCACACTCTTTCCAGTAGAGCCGCCAGCCAGCCCTGGCTGTTCACCCCTTTACACATTCACACGGCCCTCCAAGTGCCCGCTCCCGAAGGCACAGCTTCTTTTCTTCCACCTGTTTCTCTCTTCCCAAGCTTATGGGGCTATAAAGGATGTATCTATCTTTTTGTCTTTTCCTTTTGTCTCTGTCCCTGTCTCTCTGGAATTGCTCCTCTCTCTGTCTCTCCTTCTATCACCTCCCCTTCTTTCTAGGTAAGAGCTTCTCTGCACTAGCTCACATGCTGACCCTTTAGCCCACAAAGTTCAGCATCGCAGCCCTGCAGCTCATGGGTACCCACTCCTATAATGACCTTGTCAGAAAGAACAACTGCCAAGCGGGGGAGAGAGAGGATCCACAGAGAAAAGGAAGGGGCTAAGGCTGGCCGGCTGTCAGCATGCAAAGGCTTAACCCAAAGAGGGTAAGCTTGAGGGACAAGTAGGGATCCGCACAGCACACGGGCACTGAGCCAGAGCTCCAGGGAGGGGAGGAGTCCCGCACCCACACAGCTGGAAGAGAGGATACTTCTGGAACACCGCCTTCACCTCCCTGCACTACTTCTGGTGAAGGTACACCTTCTTTGTGACTGCTTCCACCCTTTCCTTCCAGACCAACAAGGAGAGTCTCCAGACCCCACACATCTTTGGGCACCTGGCACTACATTCCAGTCCTCTTTTTGCAGCTTCCCCTAATTCAGAACAATTTCACCTCCCAGATCACAGTGTCAGCTGACTGACTTCCCAGGCTCCCCTACTTCCCAGCCTGGTTCCCCACACCCTCTACTACATGCTGGTAGCGCCCTCAGACTTCAGCCAGAACCCCCTTGGCTGTGTGTACAAAGGTGTTCTCCCCTGCTAGTTGACTCACTCAGGAGGCACTGTTAGACATCCCCCAAATTTAGGTGTACTACCTTCCCATCCCATGTGGGCAGGAGGACTCTCATTTGTAAACACTCCCTCCTAGCCACCCCATCAGCTAACCCCCATCCCTGCCAATTTTGTATGTCACCCACCCTCCAAATGTCCTCCTGTTTCCACTGTCCCCCACCCTCAATATCCATGAGACTCACACAGAGAGGCCATCTCCTTGGGAAGGTCGGGCTGGCCCAGGCCCCGGAAGCTAGGGCTCAGCATCTCGAACGGTGGAGACCCCCTGAGTGCCCCTGGGAAGGCGAAGGGGAAGCCAGCCCCTGGGTAGCCAGATCCAGGCCCCAGGGCACCAGTGGCAAAGAGTCGCTCCTTATTGGTGGCCATGGCAGCTGCAGTGTGGGAGGCTGAATCTCCTGGGGTCTGCGATGGGCGGGGGAGGTCTTCAGCCGCAGCCCCCGCCCATGCCCACTGCCTAAAAGGCCTGGGAGCCTCCGTGCCCGCCCTTTGTGGCCTGCCCACTGGGTCTCTGAGAGTCCTAAGGAGAAAGAAGAAAAGAAGGGATGAGAGAACAATCACCCCGACTGACATTCCAAGCCCATGGGCCTGTCTCAGTTGAAGTCTGTGCTGCTAGGGTTTGTACTGCCCTCACTCAGGGCCCGCAGAGGAGGAGGCAGGGCAGGTGCTTGGGCAGGCCGAGAGAAGCTCTCGGGGAAGGGTGAGCTGAGTTTGCCTGGCAGGAGAGTCTTAGGACTCCTGAAGATAAGACTCCTGAGCTGAGAAGCGACCATTAAGTACAACTGGACTAGGCACTTAATTTAACCTTCACATCAGTCCTGTGAAGTGGGAATTATGATTCTTATTTCATACATGAGAAAACTGATGTTAAGTGACTGGCTTAAGGTCACATGGCTGTAAGTGGTACAGCCAAGTCTCAAACTCTACCATCCTGGAGAGAGCAAACATCTCTGTTGTAACTTTGGGGCCCTTTCCCCTCTCTGGTTGGGGACACAGACCCTGGAGCCAGACAACCTGAAACTGATCCCCACCACTTGTTGGCTGAGCTGGGGGACCCTGGGTGTGTTGCTTTTATCTCTCTGTGCCTCATTTTCCTCATTTGCCAACTGGAGATAATAATGGGACCCACTTCTTAAGGTTGCTGTGAGGGTTAAAAATGTAACATGTAAAGTCTTTAGAATAATACAGGGCACATGCTAAATGCTTTCCAAGTGCCTCCCCATTTCTCTTTGTATCTTCTCTTCCTCCATACTTCTCTCTTTTTTTTTTTTTTCAAATTTTTATGTATTGATTTTTAGAGAGAGAGGAAGGGAGACTGATAGAGAGAGACATCAGTTTGTTGCTCCACTCATTGATTCATTCTTTGCTTGATTCTTGTAGGTGCCTGACCAGGGATCCAACTGAAACCTTGGCATATCACGACAGTGCTCTAACCAGCTGAGCTGTCTGGCCAGGGCCATATCTCTCTTTTAATTAGCATTTCCTCTTCTCTCTCTATCTTCCTCAAAACTCCCTCTTCCAGTTTCCCCTCCCAATTTTTTTTCTGTGTTACCAATTATCCTTCACTTCCTAACCATTCTTGCACCTTCTTCTTCAAATTCACAGATGTTGATGGAAGCCCCACTGAGGATAAGGTGTGACGCCGGAGAGCTCCTCTCCTTGTTCTCCGCTCACTTTGCTTCTCCATCTCCTTTTCTCTCTCTTCTCTGAGCCCTCTGCTTGAAGGAAGCCCTCCCTGCACCCTCCCCTTCTCAAATGTAGCCCGCCCCCAATCCCGGGAGATTGTTAACCTGTGACCATGGGGGCGGGGGCGGGGCGGGGGAGAGAAAGAGGGAGAAAAGAAATGGGAATCCTGAGGCCAGGCAGGTAGTTGTTTGCCTGATGCTCTGACAAGGGGAAGGATGGCTTTCCCTGGAGCCCCCCAAACACCCACCTCTCTGGGGAGTTAGGGGCTGAGGAAGGAAAGCCTCCCCAGCCTGGGTACCTCCTCTGCCGGCCAGAACCATCATGGACTGAGGTGAAAATGGGTGGAGGAAGACCAAGAGAAAGTGAACACACATGGAAACCACAGGGCGGGTGGGCAGGCCCAGAGGTAGGTGATGGGAATTTCTACATCTCTTTCCTTCAAGGGTCAATGTCTCTCAATCTGTGTACCTTTATTCTCTCTCTTTCTTCCTTTTTTCTTTTCTATCTCTCATCTCCCTTGGCCTCCAAGCTCCTGAAGGTAGACTGCCATGTGGGTTACAGGAACTCGGACCCCAACACTGCCACACGCCACTTAGTCCCCATGCAGGAAGCAGCTCTGCCCCTCACCAGGCACCACCCCTGTCCCCAACGGCCTCAGATTCTTCAGCTGTGTCTCCTCAGGCTCTTAAAGTCTGAGCTCCAAGCCCCCAGGGTCCCCATCCTCCTTCCCCTATTCCCAGAAATCCTCATCTCTGGTTAAGCCCAGGTAGAACCAGGAGTCCGGGGCTCCTGAGGCCCCTGAGGCCCCTGAGGCCCCTGGGCCATAGCTCAACAGGCTGGGCCACATTCCAGGTAGATTAACCTCTGTAATGCCAAGGGTGAGAAATTACTAGAGCCCCCCCCCCCCAATCTTCTTCATTCAGACAGACTTAGACCCTGGACATGCTCTGTGCTCCAAGCCTCCTAGCCTGCTTGCTTCTCACCTACTGATGCTAAACAGAGACCTGAGGCTGGGTCAGGAGGACTTGGGCAATGAGGCTAGGGGGGTGTCCCAGAGAGGATGCCCCTGCCTCCGGGGCCTTAACGAGGAATGAAGCTGTAAGGAGTGGAGAAGAGCCCAGCTCAGCCTGGCCTTCCTTCTGTTTTGCTTCAGAGAAGGGGCTTGAGGGTTGAGTGAAAACAGGAACGGGATGGAGATTCATCCCATTTCTGAGCCTTGGTTTCTCTGCCTTGGCTGGGAAGAGAGGGAAAGGTCTCAAGTCCAGGGTGGAGCAAGGGACCAAGCAATGGAAGACAGTGGTAGTGAGAATAAAATCCTAAACCAGGGACCCAGGTGCCTGGGTTCTTTGGGGAACCTGTGGAAGGGAGAAAGCACTTCTCTCCTCCCAAGATGCCACCTCAGAAGGAGGTGGGGCTGACTAGGGGAAAGGGGCCCATACAAAGCTGCTTCTCTTAGAGCTGAGGTGGAGTTGAGGGGAGGGCATGGATGAAGGGGGCTGCCGGATGGAGGGGGGGAGCGTCTCCCTGCTGCCCTACCCGCTCCAGAGCCTGGAACAAAGCTGCTCTTGTCGGCTGCTCTCCACCCGCTGCCCCCCTCCCCTCTGTATAAACACGACCACCTTTTTCCATGACCCCATCTCCAGCCTGGGCGGAGAACCCAGGCATCCTCTGCTCTAGCCTGGGCCCCCAGCCTGCTCCCCAGGAGGCAGCGGTGGGCTGGGTTTCCCTGGCTTTGTGCCACCCTTAGGGGGAGTCCAGACCCTTGAGTCTCCACCTCTCATCCCCAGGTGCCCTCCCTCCACCCCCCTGGCCCCAGGGAGGGGCAGTGCCCAGGAGGCAGGCAGGCAGGCAATGCCAGTGGAATGTGTGTGGGCATCGGAGGGCACGGACAGGGTGGGGCAGAGGGGGAACTGGAGGTGCCAGTTAGGTGGCTTTCTGAGCCAGGGGTGGGGGTGTGCCGGGTGGGGGTGTGTGCCCTGTGCTGCCTACCAGTCTGTAAGCCACAGAGTGTGGGCACATATGTGTGAGCGTGTGTGTGTGTCTAATCGTGACACCAGTGCTACAGGCACACTACCCCCTGCCCTGTCTCTTCTTGCCTAAGGATATGGGACATTGCATGTGGTCCTCAACCTTAACTCTGCATCTGAGGAGTGACAGTAGAGGCAGGAGCCTCAGACTTGAGGACTGGGACCGCAAGTGCCTGGACATGGGCCCAGAGGAGGCTCAGTCATCTCTGCTTCTTGCCCTCCAGACCTCTCCTCAGGTTCCCCTGTCCCCTACCTCCCACAACCATGCATATTCTTACCCTCTGCCCACCTGCAGAGGTTCCCTCCTACATACCGGGTCAAGTTGAGGGGACCAGGCTGTAATTGCCAAAAACAGAGCCGCAGTGTCAGTGGGGCTGTGGACTAGGACTCCTGGGTCCCTGCCCCGTCTCCCTGCCCTTCCTTTGTTCCGTGCGGCCTCCCCCAAGAAGCCCCTCACCTCAGCTGGAGGGAACCAAGACTCACACCCCTGGCTGGGGATATGCAAGAAGGAAACCTGAAATGTGGTTCAGGGAAACTTCACAGGCCCCTGTCCCAACCACTTGTCTCTCCAGACTCCGGGACCCAGAAGGCAAGGATCCCTCTGGTAGAGGCCCTTTCCTTGCTGTCCGATGTCAAAGCTGTGTCATTCCACAGGGGAGGGAGCAAGTTGGACTAGCTTGGTCCAAAAATCCACCCCTCAGACCCTCCAGGGGAAGCCTTAGGGAGGGCAGAGGGCGGTCTTTCCCCACAGGAGGGGACACTGTCTTCCCTCACACTCCAAAGTCTCCCCTCACACTTCTAGCACAAAAGTAGGCTAGAAGCCCCCCAGCTGAATATTCCCCCAAATGCCCTCCCCGCTATTCTCCGAGATGAGGGGGTGATAAAGACTAGCTCAGCGCCAGCGCCAGCTTGTCTCAAATCTTCCTCATTCCCTTTCCCAGATCAGGGCTGACCCCCAAATCAGGGCAGGAAGTCCCCCTCAAACCTTTCGAGACAGCCTGACCAGCCCTGGAAGGGACGGAGCCGGCAGCGCTTCTCGGCGCCCCCGCCCCCAGCCCACCTCACTGGAGGAACCGGGCGTCCCGGGCGGGCGAGCCTGTTCCCCCGACTGACTCACCTGGAGGGGAAGGGAGGAGGAAGGGAGGCCGCGGAGCCCCGAGGTCCCGGCGTCCGGCGGTCGCGGGGTTGGAGCGTCCCGGTGTCAGAGGCTCGCGGTAATGGGGGGCTTTGGGGGGGGGACACCGGCTCTAGGCTGGGACTGTCCCGGGGCCTCTCGGAGCCCGCCCGCCCACGTGACCGCCCCAAAATATCCGACACATTTTCTCCCAAACCGCACACTGACTCTGCAGGCGGGGACACGGAAAATATTTTCTTTCTTTTTCTCCCTCCCCACCCCCCCCACCTCCCTCCCAGCCAGGCTCCCTCCTCCTCCTCCCGCCCTCGCTCCTCCCTCCCCTGCCGCCTGCCCCTGCCCAGCTCCCTCCTTGGTGCCCTGGGGCTGGGGGGGCGGAGGGTGGGTGGAGGGGAGGCTGGGCGAGGAGGCCCGGAGCGCCTGGGTCTCTGCCCCTCCCATTTGCTGGGCTTCCGTGGCTTCATCCCCGGGAGGCCAGGCAGGGCTGGCAGAAGAGGTCAGTGTCTTGGGCCCATGATGCCACCCTTTCTCCCTGGCACTTTCCCCCTTCCAGCCATCCAGGGGGACTGGCTGAGTTTTCTGGCCAGCCTGTGATTCAGTTAAGGCCAGTCTGGTACCTCCCCGGAGCAGGCAATGGGAGCTGTACCCGCGTGCTCCCAGGGGCGAAGTGATGGAGCAGGAGTGTGCTTGGGCAGATGTCACAGTCTTCACCCTTTGCTTAGCCTTCTCCTGCAGGTCACAATAGTCCCTGCTTCCCCTTGGCTACCCCAGATGGTCCTTTGGACTCAAGAGCAAACTGATTTAACTAGTGGGTATGAAGGCAGGAGGTGGGAGGGCCGGGGGTTCAGTTCTGCGTTCTGGGCTCAAAGACCCCCTCCCTCTCCTTCTTCCCTCAGTAAGCCCCAGGAGTTGGGGCAACTGGCTGCCAATCCCCACCTTTAGGCTCCGATCTGGAGTGGGAGAGGCCGGGGAGGAGGCAGGAGGAACTGCGCCGGGAGTAGGAGGAGTCTCCTGAGTAGCTGAGTGCAGGGAGAAGCCAAAGCAGAGGGTGTGCGTCCTCCTCAACCAGCGCCTGCCTGCCCGGTAGACGTGCCACGAAAGTGGTTGACTCTGGGTGTGTGTGTGCGTGCACGTGTGCACACACTTGCACATCAGTGCCCGAAGAGGACATTCTCTGACTTCATCATGACCACCACAGACTCAGTCCTAGAGTGGGAGGGAACCCAGGGTATCAGCCTCCATTCTACTGAGAACGGAGCAAGAGAAAAGGGGTCTGAAGTCCAAGCTCTGCGCACGGACCCAGACACCCCCACAGTCGTTAAGGGTGGAAGTGAAAAGTGTAGAAGGGGAGCAGTAGCAGGGCTGGGCTGAGGGACACACCCAAAGGACCTTCCCCAGCAACAATCCCGGGGTGGCCAGCACTGGGAACGCAGACTCACTCACGTCACGCTTTCCGTACTGGAATTACTCTGCTCTGTCCTCGCTGCCACCCTGGGGGCCAGGTGTCCTCTCTCCCTAGGGAAGACCACTTTTGGTAGCCAGAGTCAGACCAAGGAGAGAGGAAAAGAAGGGGCGTGCTGCGGTTATCTCTGGAGAGCAAGAGACGTCAATGGGGGTACAGACAAGGCCCTCCCTCTCACTCCAGGGGTGGGAAGAGCTGGGAATAGGTACTCTAGGGTGCCGTCCCCAGGTGGCCTGGCTGCTGTTGACTTTGCTTGGTTACCCTGGGAGCTGCTCTGAGCGTGTGGGAGGGGTGGGTGTCAGGGAGTTGGACCCAGGCGTCCAGGCTAGGGTCGGATGTCGCCCTGCCTGTGTGGCAGGGATCTTGCCAGGAGGCCGCAAAGTTAACCCCTCCTGCCCTAGGGGTGGCGGCTCCGGGAAAGAGGGCGGGCCCAGCTGTGGTTTGTGAATGTGGCCCTGATTCCCCACCCACCGCCCTCTCCCGGCACATCTGTACTTGGTTTACAGTGAATGAGTCTCCTGTCCTCATGAACCGGGCGAGGGCACCACTCCCTCCCAGGCCCCTGGCTGGGCATCCTGACACAGAACCGGGCGCCACCCCTTGACGCTCTCCTTGCTGGGTCTCCCCTCTCAACTCTTCCCTTTCTCCCTCTTAGAGGGCTTCAGGGCCTAGTCCCCAGACCAAGAGCTCTAAGGCTGTGCAGTTAGGGTAGCATAAGGGGACCGGGAAAATAAAACGGGGGACGAAATACTTGGAGTGGCCTGGAAAGAGAGAGCAGGTCTGGAATTCCCATCTGGCTTTACTCTCCTCCGTCCTGGTTTGCCTGTCAGTCTGCCCCTGTCCTTGTCTCTGGTGGGTGTTTGTCCATCTATCTGTCTTGGTAAATGTGACTCCGCCCTTCCGACAGCCTCCTCAGTCCCTAGCCAAGGACCTCAGCCAGGGGGCGATGCCCAAGAAGCCCGCCCTGTGCTGGTCCGGCCCCTCAGGATTGCGGAGCCTCCGCCCACGCCCCTCCCCAGGACTCAGTGACTGGGACCTGTCTGGCGGCTACAACGGTTTGGAAGTTAAAACAAAAACCCTATACAGGACTAAGCAACAAGCAAGAGGGGCATTGTGAGGGGTTCAGATTCTTCTCTCTATCTTGCAATAGAGACAGTCTTCTACCCAGGGGTTCCAGAAGGAGGCTTGGGAAGGGGCCTCCCACTCTGGAAACTGGTGGAGAGAGCTCCCCTCTTTCTCTTTCTCTTGAGTCGCCCCTGTCTCTAGGTTTTGTTGTTTGTGGTGGTTCTATTTGGTCACGCTGACAAATTAGAGAAATGGTATCTTGGGGGCCTTAGAATGGGGCTTCCATTACACCACTCACCCCGAAGAGCAGAAGGAGAGGTGGTGAGAGGAAGAGCATCCAGACCCCACCTGCCCTGACTCTGCTGTGTTGACCCAGCCCAAATTTTCACCCTCCCTGCCTCCTTGCCAGCATCAGGACACTGCATAAATAATTTTCCCATGCCAAGTCTGGTGCTGGGGGTGGGGGTTGGGGGCTGTCCTATGCCATGTTCGGAGGGGGCTAGCAGATGAGGTTGGGGGAGCTCTGTTACAACCCCCAAGGACATCATTAAGGCATGAAAGTGCCACCGGGGCTTGGAGACCAGGGCACTCAGGGAGAGTGTGATGAAAACATGTTTTGAACATCACGTCTTCTCCTTTCTCTTCCTCTCCCCTCCTCCCCACTGCTCCCCTCTCCTCCCCTAGGCCTGTCTTGTGCCATGGCTGGTGCCTGCTCTACCCCCTGTACTTGCTCAATTCCACCCCTTGTACCAGGCCTAATCTGCTGCTTGCCAGTTTGTTAGCTCTCCTGATGAATGAATTTGTGTGTGGATGGCCCTGACTAGCCACAGTGCTGCCCAGATCCCACATAGAAGAAAGCCTTGATTGTGAAACACGGGATTTTAAGAACTAGTCTACACAATTCTAGAAATGTCTTCCCTTACTCCTCTAAACATGTACGTTTCATGAATTCAACAAATCTTCATTAAGCATCCAGTGTATGCCAAACACCATATAAACCCAGGCAATACCCAATTATGGTTCCTGCCCTTGCAGACCTCTAGGCTGGGGGAGGAGTCAGATGTCAACCAAATAATCCATGACACTGCAAGTGATAACCAGCATGGAGAGGCATGAGGTACTATGAGAATGGTTAGTAGCAGGATTTCCCACCCGGGCAAGGAGATCAGGAAAAGCTTCTAGGAAAAAGTGAGGGGAAGAGTGGAGAGAAGGGAGGGCAGCAGAAGATTATGTGTAAAGGCCCCCAAATTGGGGTCCTGGCCCCCAGCCACTGGTGCCTCAGAAAGAGGAGGGACCCTCCATCCCTGCTCCCTGCCTAGCTTTGGATATGCTACAAATGAAGGATGGCCAAAGCAAGACACTGGAACATCTGGTGACCCTGCCCTGGAATGACTCCGCCCATTCTTTCATCTTCTCCAGAAAGGGAAACAGAGGCACAGGCAAGGAATAGGAATCCATAGGTTTAGGCCTGAGATTATACATGGAAAGCAAGACCCCACATTGCTGGCAAAGCCCTCAGGGTGAATCTGCCTAGCTGGAGTCTCACCAGAGGCTCTGCTGAGCTGTCCTACCACGAACCCCATCCCCTCTCGGATCCAGCCCTAACCTGCCACACTCCTGGAACAAGGAGCATGTCTGCCTCCATAGTTGCCTAGAGTGTGAGGTGAGTGCTCCAACTGTGTGCCAGTCTCCACGTCGGTGGGTGTAACGGTCTGTTTTGTACAGAAGCTCCATCCACAGGTTAGGGAAGTATCTCTGCTGTCTCCTGGGTGGGGTGGGGTGGTGGTCCAGTTCCTTCTGCCTGTACCTCAGGGATCCGAGGTTCTTCATTTCTGAAGAAAAGCAATTGAGGGCTCTTTGGAGGAGGGAGCAGGCTTCTTCGTGGCTGTGCCTCCGCCATAACTGGCAAAGAGGTCACGGGACCAATGGAGTTAAATTCCAGCCCTGCTGTGACCCACTTTCCCCCCTGGGTCCACATCTCCTGAGGCCAGGGTGTTGGGTGGGGCCAGTCTGGCACCCCTGCATCCCTGTCTGGGACTTCCCCTAGATGGAAATTCCCAGATCCTAGTGTCTTCCCAACCTTGCCAGCTCCCACCAACTGCCTGTGATCTGTTCGGCTTCAATCTGATCGCCCAATCTGCCAGCTCTGAACCAGACTACATCTACACCTTAGCCCCAGGGCCCTGAGGATGTTGGCCCACACTCTGGGGTCATTTTTGATATTTGTTTGCCCCTTCTAGTGGACTCCTCTGAAGAAAAAAATGTGATATTGGTAGGGGGAGTTGGGAAGGAGCCAACCTTTGTTGAACACCTAAGTGTTCCAGGCATTGTGCTGGGCATATACATTGTTCACTTAACCCATGTAGCAGTCCAGAGAGGTAGCAGCTATCATCCCCATTTCACAGAAGAGGGAGCTGAGAACCAGAGAGGCTAAGTGACTTGCCCAATGTCGCACAGCTAGGAAGTGGCAGAGTTAAGATGGGAACCCAGGTCTTAGGGATCCTGTGCTTCCTTCACCACAGCGGACTGCCTCCTCTTCTGCAGCTGCCTGCTTCTCCGTGAGATGAGAGACTTGGGGGAATTCAACTCAATCCAGTTCAGCAGTTATTGAGCATCTGCTATATACCAGGCACTGATAGGTGCTCTAAATACAGGTAAGGTCTCTGTCCTCAAGGGCAGGTGGGAAAGTTAGGCGTGTGGACTAGGAATATCTAATTTTGACATAATGATTTGAATGAGGTGGCATGGAGAAATGGTGCTTTTATTTTCTCTTTCTAAAAGAGTAAATAAATATGAACAGTGCGCAGAATAAATTAAAATAAAATAAATACCTACTCAACTGCTACCTAAGAAAGGGTACTTCCTACACCTCAGAAGCTCCCATGTGCCTGTTCCATAATCCTTCCCCCCCAAGAAGTAACCATCATCCCAACTTTTGTGATTATTTCCTATCTTTCTGTATCGTTTCAGCACTTGTGTATGCCTCTCTAAACAATATTGCTTAACTTTAACTGCTTTTGAGATTTTATATAAAGGGAATGATGTTGTATTACTCTTTCGTGTCTTGATTATTTTGTGAGGTATACCCAAGATGTTGCATGTAACTGTCTTTTTCATTATTGCATAACATCCAGTCACATGAATATACCACAATCTATTTGTTTATTCATTTTTTAATTTTTAAAAATATTTTATTTATCTTTAGAGGGGAAGGGAAGGAGAGAGAGAGAGAGAAACATCAATGTATGGCTGCCTCCCGTGTGTCCCCCACTGGGAACTGGCCTGCAACCCAGGCATGTGCCCCGACTGGGAATCGAACTGCGACCCTTTGGTTCGCAGGCCCGAGCTCAATCCACTGAGCTACACCAGCCAGGGCTCATTTTAAAATTTTTGATTACAGTTGACATTCAATATTATATTACATTCAGGTGTAGAACACAGTGACTAGACATTTCTATAACTTACAAAGTGATCCCCCTGGTAAGTCTAACGCCCACCTCGCCCCATACATAGTTCTTACAGTACAAGTGACTGTATTCCCTGTGCTGCACTTACGTCCCTGTGGCAGTTTTGTGACTGCCAAATTGTACTTCTTTTTTAAAAAAATATATTTATTTATTTTTAGAGAGAGGGGAAGGAAGGCAGAAAGAGTGGGAGAGAAACATCAATGTGTGGTTGCCTCTCATGTGTCCCCCCACTGGGGACCTGACCTGCAACCCAGGCATGTGCCCTGACTGGGAATCAAACCGGCAACCCTTCGCTTCACAGGCCTGCGCTCAATCCACTGAGCTACACCAGCCAGGGCCCAAATTGTACTTCTTAATCCCTTCACCTTCTTCACCCAGCCCCCCAACCCTGCTCCCATCTAGTAACCTTTAGTTTATTCTCTGTATCTATGGGTTTCTATCTGTTTATTTATTTTGATTTTTAGATTTAAATAATATGGCATTTTTCCTTCTCTGACTTATGGCACTTAGCATAATACCCTCTAGGTCCATCCATGTTGTCCCAAATGGTAAGATTTCATTATTTTTTTTATGGCCAAGTAATATTCTATTGTATATATGTACCACAGCTTTTTTATCTATTCTTTTACCAATGGAAACATGGGTTATTTCCATATCTTGGCTACAGTAGTAAACATAGGAATGCATATGTCTTTTCAAATTAGTATTTTGGATTTTTTTGAATAAATACTCAGAAGTGGGATGGCTGGGTCACATGGTAGTTCTATTTTTATTTTTTGAGGAACCTTCATACTGTTTGCCGCAGCAGCTGATAGTGTTTTTTTACCCGACTGTTGGTGGCTGTTGGGATTATTTTCAGTTTGGACATCGTAATGCTGCTAAGAGCATTTTCGTGCCTGTTTCCCAGCACACACATGCAAGAGACTGTCGAGGCTATAAAACTAAGAGTCAAAGTATATGTCCAGGCAGTCTCAGTTTTATCAGATAAGGCCAAACATTTCCCCAAAATGATTGAACCAGTTTCTCAGGAAGCAAAACATTTTAACCAGGGGCAGGCATAGGATCAAGAAGACCCATATACTTTCTTGTCTGAAACCCTTAGTGGTTTTCCCTTTTTCTTAAAATAAGACCCAAGTCCCGCTGTGACTCCCAAGGCCCCCACCTCGCTCTGTACCTCTGCCCTGACTCCTCTCTGCTCTTTGCTCTTGCTGTCTCCCCTCCCTGGGATTTTCTTCCACTATATGCCTCCATGACTCACCCCTCACTTTCTTCAGATCTTTGCTAAAATGTCATTTCTCAATGGCACTTTCCCTGACCACCACATTTTTAGATTGCAATCTCCAGCACTCCTTATCTCCTTTTCAGCTTTGTATTTCTCCACCAGCCAGACACCTGGGTTCCATTCTGCCTCAGGCAGCTCCCTGATGATCAGCCAGGGCTGGACATACTTTATCTCCCCCAAAACCCTTAAGGGCTGTCATACCTGACTATTTGGGAACTGTCTAGTCACTCTGTCTGATGAATCCACCTCTCTGAGTCACTTTTTATCACAACACCCTGTTTTTTGTTGTTGTTTTTTTATTGTCATTTGCATGCTCTGAAATAAGCTAATGCATTTGTTTGTTTACCTGTTCGGTTTTAGTCTCCATCCCACTTCACTCCTCACTTTTACGAGAGCTCCGTAAGAGAGGAGACCTAGCTGTGGCTATCTTATCCAGGCTGGTTGTCAGCTTCCCAGAGACAGTGGGGCATCCCCACCCCTACACCTGGGACTTGCCCCTTTTGGAATCACCCAGGACTCAGGCATCCTCCCTCCACTGCCACCTCCCACCAACACCCCTGGCTCAGTCTCAGAGTGCTGCTTCTGCTGCTGCTCCTACTGCTGCTGCCACTGCTGCTACTGCCTCCCTCAGTTCCCTTGGGGGACTGTTAGGGAGACTGAAGCAGCTGGTCTGACCACCAGGGCTGGAGAGTAATGGGCTGGGGTCCTTACCCAGGCGATGTCAGGTGCCTGGAGCTTAAGAAATACTTTTTGAATAAAGGCAAAGACTTCAGAGATTATAGCACCTAGCCAGGTGGAGAAAAGAGAAAAGGCGCTCCAAGGTGAAGGAACAGTGTGAACAAAGGACTGAAGGCATGAAAGTGCACGTCGTATTTGAAGAACATGTTCCCGGCTGGTACACTTGTAGTTGGAGGGTTTTCAGTGTAGAGGAGGGCTGCAGGAGAGCATTGCTGGGCAGGCCTGGAAAGGGAGGGCTGGTTGGGGGGGTCTGAGCTCCCTGAAGGCTCAGCAAGCTCAGCAGTGTCTTAGGTTTAATCCTGCCCCCACCTCTGCCCACCTGTCTGCCCCTTCTACTCTTCCTAGGCCCTCCCCTTTACCCAACCCCCAGCCTGGCCGTTCATGCAGCTGAATGGACTTCTCTCTGGGCCTACATCTGGGGCCTCGAAATAAGAAGGCCACCCACCAACAACCTCCTGCACCCTCTGTGCACAGCCCTCCAACTGCCTCTCTTTGTCTATCCTGTCCTTCCTCTGCCTGTGCCTGCCCCTGCCCTGGCTGCCCTCCTCCCACCTGCTCCTGCACTGCCTATCCCTCTTACACAACTACCTGTCCCTCTTGTCCCAGACTCCCTGGCCCACCCTGTACATGCACCTGCCTTCCCTGCCCTGCCTGTCCTGTCTCAACACGTCCCCATAGCCCCTGTG
Source organism: Artibeus jamaicensis (assembly GCF_021234435.1). NCBI lineage: Eukaryota > Metazoa > Chordata > Mammalia > Chiroptera > Phyllostomidae > Artibeus > Artibeus jamaicensis. Next base: position 51,596,726 of record NW_026521486.1, read on the forward strand.
TCCCATGCTCTGGCCCTCACTTTCCCTGTTGCCATCCCTCGCCTTGCCCCATTTACCCTTGTACCAAGGGCCTATCTGCCTGTCCCAGCTCCTGCTTGGGCTGCAGTGATAACTGTGGCTGTGGCCAAGGGCCTACCTGGGGGCCTCCGGGCTCCATTGGCCACCGCAGTTGCTGCTTCACAGGACAACGCGCCTCTCAGAAGCGCTGTCTGATAGTCTAGGTGGGTGATTGCCCCCTACAGAGACTGTCAGGCTGCTGGGACACTTCTGTAGCTGCTTCCTTAGGGAGGAGGCAGAAGCTCTGGGCGGAGTGAGGGGGGCTCACCTAGATTCCTCGCCCAGAAGGTAAAGGCAGAAAGTTGCTCAGAGCCTCTGACCTCCCCCTCAGTCCTGGGGGTGAGAACAGGCATCTGCTTTGAAATTAATTTCTGGGCATGTTCCTGCTGGTTCCAGAAACTCCTCTTCTGCAGCTTTTGGAATGGAAACTCTTCTCAGATCCTCTTCCAAGGCCCCTGAAGGTGAGCAAATTGGCCATTTTCCCCCTCTTGACAGCCCCCGCTGGAGACCCTTCCTGGCTTCTCTGCAGTTCACATAGATTAGATAGATTCTTCCTCTAGAGGTGGTAGTGGATCCTTTGTCTGGGGGCCATTTTTTGCCCCTTGGTCCTTCACCCATATTCCGGACTGCCCCAAGAGTCTCTGGACCCCTTACCTCTCATATTCAGTTAAGCAAAAATGGTTAGTTGTTCTTGGATCAGAAGAGGAGGCTGAGCAGAGGGTTTGTGGCTCCGCCCTTCCCTTGGATATCATGGCATCACACATTTGGTCCTTTGCTTCGAGGAATCTGGCACTCTCTGCCTAAATGTCTTATCTTGCAAATCTCTGAGGGCTCACCCAGCCTCATGACCTCAATCTTCCAGGATTAGTCCCATCTGCAACATCTATGCTCTTCTGGTGTGGGGGTGGGGGAAGCTGGGAACCCTTGATGCAGATTCCCAAAGATCCCATTCACACATAAGCTAGTCGTAGGTCCCCTGTCCCTGGGGGTGTGACTAGAGGTTTGAAGAAGACTCTAAGAGGAAGCTGGAAGTGAGAGTCCAGTATCTGTCCAGGGCTGGGCCCTACATGGAGAGTTGCTGAGCCCTCCTCCACATTTCTTAAGTTCTCTGACTCTAGTCTTTTTCAGTCTTCTTTTTCTCAGCCTCTGTCTCTGGAACCTGTGGTGTTTTTTTTTTTTCCTTTCTATCTCTGTTTATCTTTCAGTTTATCTTTCCATCTTTCCAGGCCATTCTTTCCATTTGTGTTCTTCTATCACTGGGATGTTCTGCCTTCACCTGTCTTGTGTCTTGACATGTGTTTTCCCCACTCTCGATTTCTCTAATTCTCCCTCTATTACCCCTTCTAACTGAAAATACACTTAACATACACATTTCTTTCTTTTCCCCTTTCCTGTCTCAATTTGTGTCTGCGTGTCTAATTTCTTCCTTTGTCTTTCAAGGCACCTCACATCACTCTGCTTTTCTGACCTGTTCTTCTTCTTGGTATATTTCATTCATGATCTCTCATTTCTGTTTCCCTTTCTTTCTCTCTCTTTCAGTCTTCTGTGTTTAGCTGTTTTTTCACTGCCTACCTCTCTCTCTGCCTTCCCCTATCTGGCTCTCTCTCTCTCTCTTTCCCCCACACCCCCACCCCTACAGCACCCTGCACGCCAGGCCTGTCTCATGCCCATCTTATGGTCGTCCAAAGAGCAAGACATCAAGCACTTTAGTACCTGTCTGTCCCCCACACACCCCATATACCCCAGAGTGAGTGAAGGCTGGATACAGGCGCCAGAATAGTTCTTCCTTTCCCCACCTACTATTCAGGCCATCCATCCCCATTCAGCTATAAGCCCAAAACTTTTAAAAAATAATGCTTCTCCTAACTTCTTATTCTGAAAGTTGGCAATTAAAAAGAATTAAGCAAGCCCTGGCTGGTGTAGCTCAGTGGATTGATTAAGCACGGGCCTGCGAACCAGACAATCGCAGTTCGATTCCCAGTCAGGGCACATACCCAGGTTGCAGGCCGGTTCCCTGCAGGCCAGTTCCCAGCAGGGGATGCATGAAAGACAACCATACATTGATATTTCTCTCCCTCTCTCCTTCCCTTCCCCTCTAAATATAAATAAATAAAATCTTTAGAAAAAAAAAAGAATTAAGCATTTATACTGCCTCTCCTGTATAAACTGTATTTCAGGACAGCCAAATAACAGTAAATGGTGCAGAAAACTTATTTACAGAAGTATTTCAACTAACATGGAAGGATATGGAATCAGAAAAATTACCATTTTGCAACCCCTGATGAAATAATGGATCAAACAAGAATATTCAATGGATGAAACAAGGAACGTGGTTGATGGAGAACTCTACAATGGAGGGATCAAGTTGTCACCACTGGCCCCCTGTGGTGAATCCTAGCACTGTTGAAAGGGGCACAGCCACACACTGTGTGCCTCCTGATGTCATGCAGTCTGAAGCACTCAGCTCCACCTACGAAGGGCTCTTGCTAAACGAAAACACTGAACCTGATTCTAATAATAACTCCAGAGCTAATCTCCATTCAACAGGAAATAGTGGGGATGGAAGAACAAGTTAAATGACATAATGAGGAAGTAAGAAGACACATCCAGAATGTGGGATATTCTAAAGAAAATCTGACGCAATTTCTTCAAGTTGTCAATGGCTGGGCAGGGTTGGGGGTGGGTAGGTAAGAGGCGACATAAAAAGACAACCACCACAAGGAACATAAGGACCTTGTTTGGTTTCTGATTTGGACAACCCAATTGTAAAAAGACATTTTCAAACAGTTGGGGACAGTTAATTATGGACTGGATATTTGTGAGGCCAAGGAATCAGTGTTGATTTTGTTAGATCTAAAAATGACTTTGGGGTCCTATAAAAAAAAAAAGGTTATTTTCTAGAGATGCATACTTAAGTATGGAGTGAAGTGACATATTTAATTTTAAATGTTTTGGCAAATAAAAAAGGGCAGAAAGAGTGGCAGAATCAATAATGTTGAATTAAGCGTACAAAAGGTTCATAGAATTATGTTCTCTACCTTTGTGTATGTTTGAACATTTTTAAAAAGATTTTATTGATTTATCTTTAGAGGGGAAGGGAAGGAGAGAGGGAGAGAAATATCAGTGTATGGTTGCCTCTCGTGTGTCCCCTGCTGAAAACTGGCCTGCAACCCAGGCATGTGCCCTGACTGGGAACTGAACCGTGATCCTTTGGTTTGCAGGCCCGCGCTCAATCCACTGAGCTACACCAGCCAGGGCTGTTTGAACATTTTTGTAGTAAAAGTTTTAAATGATGCTCCTCTGGTAAATATGGTTGGTTCCTAGTAACTCCTAGGACACCTTCCCCACCTGCACTGAAAGACTTCCCATGTGTGACTCCTCACACACTGACCCCAGCTCTCCCTGCCCTCTACTGGAAGAATGTACTATAGATGGGTTGGGCTCACAGGCTGCCCTTTATCCCCTGCAGTCTTCTGCTGGCACATTCCTCATGTTTAAGACTTTTCCAGAGGTGCCTCACAGCTCTGAAGGGCCAGGGGAACCTTAAAGAATAAACCTATGTTAAATAGTTCTTAAAATAAACAAAAATAATCCAAAATAATGTAACCTTGCTTTAAGTCTCTCTCTGTCACGTGCTTCGAAACAAAATGCAACTCAGTAATGGAAGAAAACTGGCCTCAGTCCTGGGAAACAGAAGGCAAGGGATGCTAGACTATCCTGTCCTGCTCCCTGGCTTTATTTAGGATGACCTCCACCCTCAAAGAAAAGACCACGTAGAATTGAGGGACTGTGCATCATGAGTTCAAGGAGCTTCAGCCCAGGACTGGGATGGAGGACATTTGGGTCATTCATGCTGATACTCCCTGAATGACCTTGGAGAAATCATGATTTTTGAGTCTGAGTGTTTCTATATGAATGCATGGGAACCACAAACACTTTCTACTCGCTAGAAATTTGCCAGTTAGGGATGAAGGCACTTTGGAGCTTGGCTATAACTCTCAGCTGTTTCCTTTATCACAGGGATTTCTTGAGATGTAATCCTGGTCCCTCCTACCCTCTACCTTCTAAACTTTAGTATAAAGAAAACCAACATGTACTAATGACCTGTGCAACTAAGTGAATTTATTTAATCTTCTCAGAAACCATATGAACTTGGAATTGGAAAGATCTGGGTCACAATTCTGACTCTGCTTCTTACCATGTGAGTCTGGACATGCATAGCTTTCCCAGCTCTGGGGGATAACAATAGTACTGACCTTACGGGTTGTTGTGGCAGGTAAATGACATAATGGGCCTATAGCCATTGGCTCAGGACTTTTTTTTTTCCAGGACTTCTTAAAATAGATCTTAGGTACCTAATAACCCATTTGATAAGTGTTAACAGCCAATACAGGGAAGTACTTTTAAAGTAATTCACATGGATTAATGTATTCATTTATTCATCAAACATTCATTGAATTTTTTTTATGTACCAGTAACTATTTTAGGTATTGGAAATACAAGTGAACAAAGCATATAAAAATCTGTAGGGAGGAGATATAGTAAATAAATAAACGAACACATAGTGTGCTAGATGGTGTTAAGTGCTATGGAGAAAAATGAGCAAAGAGACCTCATAGAGAGTTAGAAGGAAAGCAAATAGATTACTGTGGTGGATGGAGGTGTTGTTGCTATTTTAAACAGGAAGGCCAAGGAACACCTCTCTGATAAAGTGACATTTGAACAGAGAACTGGGGCACTGAGGGCAGGAACCTCGTGGGTATCTGGAAGAACCAGAACCTTACAGGGCACAATGTGCAAAGGCCCTGGTGGCGGTCAGTATAGACAGAGTAGGAGTAAGAGGGAGAATGGTAGATGAGGTCAGAGAAGTAGTAGAGAACAGAACAGAGGGGTTTGTGGGCCATTATAAACATTTTGGCTTTTATGCTTAGTGAGATCGGAAGTCACTGGGGAGGGTCTCAAGATCATACTAAAATTTTCCAAGGTGACACAGTTGGTAAGTAGCAGGAGGTGAGTGGTCTGCTCCAGGCCTGAAGTTCTTAACTCTCTGCTCTTGCTGAACTTTAGCCTTTTTATTTGAGCACTGCTTTCTTTTGACTTCAGATGAAGTAACTGGGACACTGAGAAGTTATGTGACTTGCCCGAGGCCAGACAGCTGGTTAAGTGACAGAGGTGGGATCTGAGCATTTGTCTGCAGCTGGAGTCCAAGTCCTTCACACCACAGTGCCTCCCTCAGGTGTCTGGGCCACACGAACTTCTTGCCTAGAGATCACTACAGTGAAAGAGAGGAGAACAGAAGAGCCCATCTCCGCCCAGGGCAGCGGCGTTAGCCGGGAAGCTCCAGCCCCAGGTTCTCTGGGACTGCGAACAGTCCCATCCCCCGACCCCCCCCCCCCCACGCACAGCCGCGCTCTCTAACCTACGGCACATTGAAAGAGAGATGAAATGGGCCCTTACTTCGGGGTGGCCCAGCAGGTATAGGAGGAATCAGAGGACCGGGTATCATGTGAAGGAGGAGGACGAGGCCCGACTGAAAACAGCAGCCAGCCCCTGCTCTCGTCTTGCCGGCGCGGGCGGCGCACGGGAAGAGACGAAGCAGAGGCGGGGCTTGAGCGCCGCGCCCCCCTCACGTGACGGGACCATCATGGCAGCGACCGGAGGCCTACTCGGCTCCCGGAAGCAGGCTGTGAGGGGCGGGCACGCTGATAGAGCCGGGCCGGAGCCGGAGCCGGAGCCGGAGGCAGAGCGGGTAGGGCAGCGGGCGGCCTGGAGCCGGGCGTGTCCGGAGCCTCCCCGCAGACCCGGGCAGCAGGTGAGCCGGAGTCTGGGTAAGGCGAGAGAAGAGTGTGGCGGCCCTGGGGCGCTGGGCCGGGGCTAGGGGGCGCAAGGGGGTGGCCGTGACCTGGAGGATGGGGAATATGAGATGCACGCGCGTGACCGTGAAACTACTCTAGAGGCCCGCGCCAGCGGGAGGGATGCCCTAGAAGACGAGACATTTAGGGTAAAACGGGTTCCCCAGAAAGGATGGAAGGTATTTGAAGGAAGTATGCGGAAGCTGTTGTGGAAAAGGGCAGCTGCCTCTTAATTTAAGGAGATGGGATTTTTGAGGGGACTCCTTTGCTATGCCAGGCAAGGTTAGCGCGAATGCTCAGTCTTCTCCCAGATCCTCTTACCTCTTCCGTGCCCCACAGTGTCCTAGGAGACCACTCCTAGGGCGGGGCACTCCTCCCACCCACCCAACTGGTCCCTCGGGTCTGAGTTCTGGGGGAGTGGAGTTGAGGGGTGGGCAAGTGCAGTTGGCAGGGGGTAGGGTGGAGGTGCCTTCTGCTTAAACAGCCAGCCCCTTGACAGTGCTGCCTGGGCAATGGATATGACTCTAAAAGCCCCTTCTTTCCCAGGTCGTCCGGGGGCCCGCCATGCTGGTGACTGCCTACCTCGTCTTTGTGGTCCTCCTGATCTCCTGCCTGGGGTTGGAACTGTCCAGATGCCAGGCTAAGCCCCCAGGAAGGGCCTGCAGCAACCCCTCCTTCCTTCGGTTTCAACTGGACTTTTATCAGGTCTACTTCCTGGCCCTGGCAGCTGACTGGCTTCAGGCCCCCTACCTCTATAAACTCTATCAGCATTACCACTTTTTGGAAGGTCAGATTGCCATCCTCTACGTCTGTGGCCTTGCCTCCACAGTTCTCTTTGGACTGGTAGCCTCCTCCCTTGTGGATTGGCTAGGTCGAAAAAAGTCTTGTGTCCTCTTCTCCCTCACTTACTCCTTGTGCTGCTTAACCAAACTCTCTCGGGACTACTTTGTGTTGCTGGTAGGGCGAGCACTTGGTGGGCTGTCCACTGCGCTGCTCTTCTCTGCCTTCGAGGCCTGGTATATCCATGAACACGTGGAGCGGCATGACTTCCCTGCTGAGTGGATCCCAGCTACCTTTGCCCGAGCCGCCTTCTGGAACTATGTGCTGGCTGTAGTGGCAGGTGTGGCAGCTGAAGCTGTGGCCTGCTGGATGGGACTGGGGCCTGTAGCGCCCTTTGTGGCTGCCATCCCTCTCTTAGGTCTGGCTGGAGCCTTGGCCCTTCACAACTGGGGAGAAAACTATGATCGGCAGCGTGCCTTCTCAAGGACCTGTGCTGGGGGCCTGCGCTGCCTCCTGTCAGACCGCCGTGTGCTGCTGCTAGGTACCATACAGGCCCTGTTTGAAAGTGTCATCTTCATCTTTGTTTTCCTCTGGACACCTGTGCTGGACCCACATGGGGCCCCACTAGGCATCATCTTCTCCAGCTTCATGGCAGCCAGCCTGCTCGGCTCTTCCTTGTATCGCATTGCTACCTCCAAGAGGTACCACCTTCAGCCTATGCACCTACTCTCCCTTGCTGTCCTCATCGTTGTCTTCTCCCTCTTCATGCTGACTTTCTCCACCAGTCCAGGCCAGGAGAGTCCTGTGGAGTCCTTCATAGCCTTCCTACTCATCGAATTGGCCTGTGGGCTGTACTTTCCCAGCATGAGCTTCCTTCGAAGAAAGGTGATCCCTGAGACAGAGCAAGCTGGTGTACTGAACTGGTTCCGGGTACCCCTGCACTTACTGGCCTGCCTGGGGCTCTTGGTCCTCCATGACAGTGATCGAAAAACAGGCACTCGGAACATGTTCAGCATATGCTCCGCTGTCATGGTTATGGCTCTGCTGGCAGTGGTGGGGCTGTTCACCGTGGTAAGGCACGATGCCGAACTGCGGGTACCCTCACCCACTGGGGAGCCCTATGCCCCTGAGCTCTAACCCTGTTCCAGGACAAGGGAGCTGGGACAGACTCTTGAATCCCACCTTTTGAGGTTTGTACAGATTTCTCTGTGACTGACTGCAATTATCTGGCCCCTCAGCCTGTTGTTGGGACCCCTCTTGCCAGTGCTTTGGGTTGGGGAGCACATGGGGGTGATGGCCTGGAAAGAAGATGCCAAAAGTTGCCTCTGTGTTACTTCCTTTTCCCTTTTCATTTAAAAATAAACACTTTTAAATGATCATTGACTTGATTTAATCATCTTGACCTGAACCTACCTCTGTGTAGTTTCTGGTAGGAGGGCAGCTGGAGTTTTTGAGGATAGAGGTAAGATTACCAGCAGAAAGTTTATATTTCTAGCCTAAGACTGTATCCAGCTTAAACTGAGAGTTGTAGAATTTTCTCTCAGCAGTAATTGGTGGGAAATGCCTGAGGCTCCTATGTCCTCCATAGGTCTCTCTTCTGGGGACAGACATCCTCCCCAGTAGCCAAGTAAAACCCTTGCTCCACATCCAGGGTGAGATAATCTCTGGAGCACGTGGGGTGAATGCTCAAGCCAACGAGCAAAGATTCCAGGGGCCTGGGCTGCTTTTATGACCACCCCTTGGGGCAAATTCAGGACCATCCTACAGGAAGAAGCCTGCAGCTCAGCACATGCATGCTACCTGCCTTCTGCTGTGGCTGTGAATGCACTATTTGTCCAGCATCGCCTGGGCCCACCAGGTCCTGTGTCCCTGCATGAAACCTAAATAAAGGGCTGCCAAGGGGAGAAAACAGTGACAACTGAGGGACTGGGACATCTTGTCTGTACCCAACTCTTCCCCACCCAGGCTGAGTGAGGGTGAGGGAGCCATCAGGGCAGGAAACAGTACCAGTGGGAACACCAGTTCTGTGGGTCCCTCCCTGCCTCACCTCTGATGGTATCTGCCTTTACTCCTCCCACCAGCACCTGGGTTTCTCAGGGGAATCAAAGCCAAATTTGAGATGGGTGGAGATAGAGGGAGGGTAGGTTTAAGGGTGTGTCCTGGAATGTGCTTGAGATGGGCAAGGGGGACCCACCTGTCCTGGAAAGGAATTGACAACTTTTCCTTGGGTCCCAGACTACTTCCCAGACAGGAAGATGCAAGATGTTCCAAGACCTGCAAGTTCCAACTTGTGTGGAAAGATGACATCAGCTGGTGCTGGAGGAATGCAGCAGGGATGGCCTTTTGTAGAGTGAGGCTGGGGAAATGAATGGATGGTGGTCTCAGCCCCCTACTTAGAACAGGAAAAAAAAAAAATCCCAAAACATATGTTTCCCCACCCAAGCTTCAGGGAATAGAAGTTGAGGTTAAATATGGGAAAACATACCTGTGCCTTCCCCCATCTTGAGGCTAAGACAGAGTCTATTGCAGTAACTCCACATCCTAGTTCTGCCCTGGTGAGCTGTACCTAGATATATTTTATAGTTAGTTGCAGATTTTGTATCTCTTTACAATACTACAATCTCTGTGGGGATAAGAGGAAGTTATGTCTCCTTTGCCTTTGTCTCCCTGTGTATGCACACAATTGGGGGCCTTGCCCATGCCTGTGCTCAGTGAAGGTCTGGAGAGGAGATGGGCTAGCTCACACCTGGCTTTTCAAGAGCTGCTCTTTTAGCAGCAGTTAGACTAGAATCTAGAGCCAAGTTAATGATTTGTCATTTTGGATGATGGTAATTATTTGCTGATGTAGGTATGAGGGGGTCCCATATTCCTAAGTGATAAGGAAGTTGGAAGGTAGAGAAGGCAGACTAATGAGGTTCCTTTAACTTTGTCCCTGCTGAGCTTTCTTCAAAGGCACTGGTGATGTGGAGTGGGAGGGTTTTTTTCCTATCAGACTCACAGGGTGTGAAGAACTCAAAGGTATCTTAGAGATTGTTCATTTGGCCTTAAGTATATTTTTATTGAGCACCTACTGTATGCCATACATTATATTACTGGGTGCTGGTGACTTTTTTTTTAACCATGAGGAAAATTCCCTTAAAGGAAGGATATGTAGTAAATGAGTGGTAAAGCCAAAACTAAACCTTGCCTTTTGCTGCCTGCCGAGTGCCACTTGCATGACATATACTACTTCTGACTCCTGGGCCTTCACCTACTAGCCTTTCCCCCTCTGGCCCTGCTCCCTTATCCCAAGCCCTGTCCCTGGAGAAGGGCAAGAGAGTGGTAGTGTGCAGCCTTGGCCATCTGGTCCACTTTTGGGTGTCTGTCTCTATGGGTCATATGAGGGATTGGTTCAGCAGTTGCACACTGCCTACAAAATGCTGCCCATGATTCTCTGCTAGGAGGCGGCATAGGGAACTAGTTAATAGCATGGAGCTCCATGCTATTGGCTTTTATTTTATTTTTATCAATGTATGGTTGCTTCTTGTGCATCCCCTGCTGGGAACTGGCCCGCAACCCAGGCATGTGCCCTGACTGGGAATCGAACCTTGATTCTTTGGTTCACAGGCCCGTGCTCAATCCGCTGAGCTACACCAACCAGGGCCCTATAGCAGCTTTTGTGAAATTAAATGCATTACTATGTGTAAGTGCTTAGAATAGTACTTAGCCCTCAATGTAAGCACTACATAAGTGTTTGCTTGTATATTTTATTTTTAAACTTTTTTCAATCCAGTTAAGCCCATCCAGATTGGGTGTGAGAATGAGTGGATGGGGCTATAAAATGGTATATATAACTGTTCAATGCATCCCAGTGGTTGGGTGATTCTCAGCAGTGTTTATCCTTGATCCTGGCTCAGACAGAAGTATCCAGCTATCTGAAAGGCCTTCTACTTCGGGGTATGTGAGCAGCTGAGTAGAATGTTAGTATGTTCCACTTGAACTCATTTCCTCTTCAAGTGGGAAGGTTATTTTGGTGTCAGACTTGATACACACCACTATCTTTCACTAAGAGGCTCCTGATTTTCTAACTTTCCATCCAGCTGGACACATGATTATTTGCTTTGGAGCTTTCAAGTGATCCTGAGGAGAACAGAAACATCACAAAGAACCAGGAGCCAATGGACAAGAGGCAAGAAAATTGGGGCATGAGGACTGTACTAGATTCTGAAGCTTGGAGGATGACCTCTTCCTGGGAATTCAGTCTTTGCTCGGTATGGGGGGGGCTTCCCAGTTAATGTCCATGGCCCTTTGGCTGGGTCCAGGTTCCATTCTCCATCTCTCTTCACCTAACCCCAATTCTGTAGTTCTCCCTGTGCCTCTTATTATTTTTTGCCACCAATTCCCTACAGAACCACAGGAGAGAATTATAAAACAAGTAATATTGCAAAAATACTTCACATCTGCTCTAAGGTTTTTTGTTGTTGTTTTTTTTACAATAAATTTATATGGGCCCTGGCTGGTGTGGCTCAGTGGATTGAGTGTGGTCTAAGAACCGAAGGGTTGCTGGTTCAATTTCCAGTCAGGACACATGCCTGGGTTGTGGGTTGGGTCCCCAGTTTGGGGTGTGCAGGAGGCAAATGATCGATGTATCTCTCTCACATTGATGTTTCTGTCCCTCTTTCTCCCTCTCTAAAAATAAGTAAATAACACTGGCTGGTGTGGCTCAGTGGATTGAGCAATGGCCTGTGAACCAAAGGGTCACCAGTTCAATTCCCAGTCAGGGCACATGCCTGGGTTGTGGGCCCAGGTCCCTGGTAGAGAGCACGTGAGAGGCAGCCACACATTGATGTTTCTCTCCCTCTCTCTTTCCTCCTGTCCCCCTTCTCTAAAAATAAATAAATAAAAGCTTAAAAATAATAAATTTATATGGGATCCTTGTAAAATAGTCAAATGCAAATACAGAAGTACATACTTAATATGAATGTATAAATGTAAATCTGTTTATATAATGTTATATTAAAATACATATATTTATATTGACATAAATATAAATATATGTACAGAAATATAAAATGTAAAATGACAGGTTTCCTTAATTCCACTCTTCATACTATTGTTAAATGGTCTGGGTTAATATTATTTTTTTAAATAAAAATTGAATTATTCATGCTGTTCCACACTTTTTTTAACATAACAGTATATCTTGTTTTTCTCTTTAAAACACTTAAAATCCACAGGAGAACTATAACAATCATTTATGTATCTCCGACATCTTTATATGTCAGTACATATAACATATCCTTTTGTAAGGGCTGCAAAGCGCTGTTAGGGCCTTTGGAAAACATTTCAAGGCTATTCTATTCGAGACTGGCAGAACTCCTGGGAAGTAGGCTTGTTGTTAGTATCCCCATTTCATAGATTATTAACAAACTGAGCTGGGACTAGAAAGCATCTGCTTTATCCAGGCTCAAGTTTAAAGCCCTGATACTTACAAAGTTTTCTACTTCTTGTAAATAGAAGAGAAATAAAAAGGGATAAGTTCTGTGCCCTTGAGGCGTTTACAGTCAAATATAATACAAAGGATAAAAATCCTAGAACACTGGCTGTATGACATGTAAATTAGCACTGATTGCTAAAGAGCAAGCAAGGAGAACTGAGTACTGAGAGAACTGATATATTCATTGATCATTTATGAACTCTGTGCTGGGTCCCTTTACTGTACAAGAGATATATGTGTAGTGTCTGTAACACACAGTTAGCACCTGCATTAATATTACCATTCCAATGCTGAGCCTCTTTGGAGAAGTCATAGGTGTTTGTTTGTTTAAATAGATTCTCAGCTCCTAAAAGAAGTTGATGGTGATGAAGAAAGACGATGATAGAGGAAGATGAATTATTTAATAGAATTCATCAGGAAAAAGCTAACTGCCAAGGTTAGAGTTTTGAATTGAATTCTTTGGTGGAGGAAGGAAAAAGAAGCCACGTCAACTTAATCTATATGTTTGGAGAAGTAGTTAGTGCTTACCAAATATGTCATTAAAAACTATGAGCTATCTCCCTAGCTGGTGTAGCTCAGTGGAGTGAGTGCTGGCCTGAGAATAAAAGGGTCACCAGTTCAATTCCCAGTCTGGGCACATGCCTGGGTTGCAGGCCAGGCCCCCCAGTAGGGGGCGCAAAAGAGAGGCAACCACACATTGATATTTCCCTCTTTCTCACTTCCTTTGTCTCTCTCTAAAAGTAAATAAAATCTTTATAAAAAAACCCAAAACTATGAGACATCCCCATGAATGAGTTTTCCTAGTTCTTCCCACCATTCACAACCCCATTCCACCCAGTTACCCTCCATTCCTTCATCAAGGGGCGCTAGATCCTCTGTCTTCCTTATATAATCCAATTGCTGCAAAGAGCGAGGCAGGAAGGCATAAAAAGACAGAAAGCTGTATGGAAGTCGCCAAGATACTCATGTCAGTGGCCCCAGAAACTCTTTTAAAAGAATTTCATGAAAAGCTGTGCCCTTTTTCCCTAGTAACCCAAACCACACAAATTTTCAAGTAAGCTCTTTTTGTTGTAAAGCCTATTTCTCTTTTCTTGAAAATTAAATTCCGTCTCAACTCTGAAGATAAAGGTGAAAAAGGGACGAAGGCCTGGACTTCCCGATAGTTACTAAGCGACGAGTATCCCAGGCACTCTGCCCTAACTGGAAAAAGTGGGGAAACCTGCACCCCCAACAGGCCTCAACACCCAGAGCAGCAAGACCCCGCCCCCCGTCCCGTGCTGAGTAGTATCACGTGACAAATCAGCGTGGCGGATGAACTGCAACTCCCAGTGCTCCGCGCGGCCCGCCGGAGTTACGCAATTTTCGCTGATTGGTCGCTGGCAATATTTGAAAGGAGGGGCTGGCGCGGAGACGAAGGTTACAATTTGGATCCTAGTGGAGTACTCAGTCTGGCGGGTAAGTCTTAGACCTGGAAAGGTGGGGACCTCTGGAGCAGTAAGGCCTGGAGGAACTCAAGAGCCTGTGTACGCACCGAGGTGAATGGGGTTCCCAAAACTGACTTGAGGGAAAGGCGGGAGCAGCTCTGGTAGGGATGGTCGGGAGATCTCGACACGCCTGGTAGGTGTCGGAGAGGACCGTGGAGGCCTCCTGTGTGGGGCTTGGGGTGATGGGGTGGGTAGTGAGGCCAGGGGTCGGTCGGTAAGAAGGAAAGCGTAATGTCAGTTTATAATGGGAGCCTGGCCTCCTGGCCTGGGCTTTTTTCCGTTAAGATTTCTGACGGGATTCTTTGACCCCTTCTCCTGTCCTCCATTACAAATCTTCTCTGCACTCTCTAATCTATCTCCTTCCCTCTAGCCCCACCCCGGTGCCATGAGGAGCTTCAAAGGAGTCAACTTTGGGACTCTGCTAAGCAGCCGGAAGGAGGCTGAAGAATTGCTGCCTGACTTGAAGGTAGGGGTGCTGTCTGGCTCTGGATACACCTGGCTTTCCAAGCTGAGCTGTTTTGTTTTTTGTTTTTTGACCGATTAGTAGCAACTCCACTTCTAGTTCCTTTCACTATCCCTTTCTCTTTGTACATTCACATCTTCCTCTCCTCCTAGGAGTTCCTGTCCAAACTTCCAGCCGGTTCTTCCAACTGCAGAATTGATGCGGAGAGGAGACAAACTTGTGATGCTATCCTAAGGGCTTGCAACCAGCAGCTGACTGCCAAGCTGCCTTGTCATAGGCACCTGGACAGCCTGCTGGACCTGGCAGAACTGGCTTGCAATGGCTACTTGGTGTCTAACCCCCAGTGTCCACCCCTCTACCTGGAACGGATTCTCTTCATCTTTCTGCGGAATGTTGCTGCACAGGGAGTCCCAGAGGCCACACTTCGACTAGCTCAGCTCCTCCATGCCTGCTTGGTGCAGTGTTCTCGCCAAGCTGCTCCCCAGGACTACGAGGCTGTGGCTCTGGGCAGCTTTTCTCTGCTTTGGAAAGGGGCAGAAGCCCTGTCTGAGCGGCGAGCTGCCTACTCAGCTCGGATGAAGGCCTTGAGCTTTCTAGTACTGTTAGAGGATGAGAGTACCCCTTGTGAAGTCCCTCACTTTGCTTCTCCAATAGCCTGTCGGGTGGTAGCTGCCCATCAGCAATTTGATGCCAGTGGGCATGGTTTGAGTGAAGCAGATGCTGATTTCCTAGATGATCTGCTCTCCAGGCATGTGATTAAAGTCTTAGTGGGTGAGGAAAGGAACTCTCCTGGTTCTCTTTCTCCCCAGAGGGCCCTCTGTCTCTTGGAGCTCACCCTGGAACACTGCCGTCGCCTCTGCTGGAGCCACCTCCACACCAAAGCTGTCAGGGTGGTAGAGAAGGCCCAAGATTACCTAAGGAACACCAGCCTGGCTCCCAGCCTCCAGCTGTGCCAGCTGGGGGTAAAACTGCTACAGGTCAAGGAGGGAGGATCCCAGGCAGTGGCCAAGCTTCTGATCAAGGCATCAGCTATCCTGAACAGCAGTATGGAGGCACCATCACCCCCACTGCGGGCATTGTATGACAGCTGCCAGTTCTTCCTCTCAAGCCTGGAGCGGGGCACCAAGAGGCACTTCAGACCTGATGCTATTCTGGGCTTCTTTGCTTTTCTTGGCCGGTACTGCTCCCTCATTCAGCAGCTGCAGGATGGTGTGAGTTGAGGACCTAGAGATAGGGTGGGAATATGGTTCTGTGGACTCACTATCAGGCTGGGATCTTTGGTAAGATCTGGAAACTCTGGCTTCCCCCTTGGCAAGCTGCTCTCTGGACCATGCAGCCTAGTCTATCCTGAGAGGGCAGTGGTCTCTCCTGCTGTCCTTCCTACTTCCTGGGCTGTTTCTGCTCTCCAGGACTGTGTGCCAGTCTTTAGCTTGGAGCTCACACTTTATCTATCCCTGAAACCAACCTTCCTCTTCCTCAGGTCTGTGGGGACTCTTCCAAGCAGCAGCAGTCCTTGGTTCAGATGCAATTTCAGGGACTTCACCTCTATACTGTGGTGGTTTATGACTTTGCCCAAGGCTGTCAGGTACCATCTGGGAATGAAAAATCCTGGACACATCCTAGGGTCGGGTTGCTTGGCTGCCCTCAGTAGAGCTTTTGGGTGGGTTTGGGTTTGAGTTTGGGATGGGGTGGGTGATACCTTGTACCTGTTATGTCTCCTCTCACCCTCAAGCCCTTCTTGCCCTTCAGGCAACCGATTTGGCTGATCTGGCCCAGCTAGTGGAAAGTTGCAGATCTACTGTTTTCTGGATGCTGGATGCCTTACAGGGCCTGTCAGGCCTGGAGTTGACTGACTACCTGGGGATGACTGGTCAGTGCCCAGGGGCCCAGATACAGGGTTCTTGGGAGGGTCATTATTCATGGGGCAGGCAAATAGCACTTGCTGGATGGTTCTGACCACTGTGGGGACTCCTTATGGTTTAAGGAGGGAGTGAAAAAGGTGTTAATAATTATCGGTTACTTTATATTTAACAGCAGAAGAGAAGTGAGGAGACTAACTTAAAATAGCAGGCACTAATTTTTTTCTCATTGATTTTGAAATCCGATTTGGTATTTGTTTCATGAAAATGTTTGTGCCTGATATGCAACTTTACGATCTTTCTACATATTTAAATTTTAAAGAATACTTACAACTTAATTTTTTTTAAACCAGGTGAAGTGTGATTCAAAATTCAAATTGCATAAAAGGGCATACAGTGAAAAGCTTCTCTCCCACATCCTTCTGGTTGGGGGAGAAAGATAATAAACAGGAGAATAATTGAGTTGTCAACATGTTAGAAATATGGGGGAAAGGAAAAGTGGAGCAGGGGCAGCATAAGGGAATTAGGCGTTCAAGGTGGGTGAGTGGGGCAAGTTACCATTTAAAACAGGATGGTCAAGGCATGTGAGGGAGTTGGCCATGTAGACACCTGGGAAAGGACATCCCTGGCCGAGGAAATAGCCAGTACTAAGGTTTTAAACGTTGGAGAGGGTCTGGTGTGTTCAAGGAATAGCAAAGAAGGGATATGGCTTCAGTAGAATGAGAGAAGAAGAGAGAAGTAAGGGGCAGGCCAGAGTGTTTCCCTAAAATGCTCATCTTTGGAGCAAAATGAAGACAGAGATTGGCGTGTGAGAAGAGATGAGCCCCGTTTGGGAATGAGGGCTCTGCTTTTCTGAAACAAGTGCTGAGGGGAGGCATGGGTGGACTTGGAGCAGGAAGAGGAGTGCTGCCTCTTCCTCATTCCCTAGCAATAGGGGTTCCTGTCTGATCTGGAAGCTGCTAAGCTGACCATAGGTTAGGCTTCTCTCTACTGCCCCTCCAGGAGGAGAGGGCAGTGGGAACCATTCCTGTGGCCAACTGTCCTTTCTGTCTCCTGCAGCCTCTTACACCAGTAACTTGGCCTACAGTTTCTATAGTCACAAGCTCTATGCTGAGGCCTGTGCCATCTCCCAGCCCTTCTGTCAGCACCTTGGCTTGGCGAAGCCAGGCACCTGTCGTGAGGTGCCTCCTGAGAAGGTACGAGGACAGGAAGGGAGGTTGTGTTGGGGGAAGAAAGGGGCTTGAGTAGCATAAAAGGTCCTGCCCAAGACCCTGCCTTGGAGTAGAGAGTTAGCAGCTACATGTTGGCACCAGTACTTGGGGCAGTATTTCCCAGACCTCACCTATACTGTCATTTACTTCATTTTTAAAAACTGACTCACTTTTTATACTTAGCTTCATCCCAAGCCAGTGGTTCTCAACCTTGTTGCACATTAGAATCACCTGAGTGAACTTTAAAACAAAAAATTCTAATGCCTGCCCTAAGCTAATATCCAGTTGCATCAGAATCTCTGGTGCTGGAACCCAGGCAGCTGGACATTTAAAGTGTCCTCCTAAGTGGTCCTTTGGACAACTAGAGAGCAAACCACACTGTCTTAAAGCAAGATTACCCATGAAACAAGGGGTTGGCTGGATTGGCAAGCAAGGTGGGTCATAGAAGAAGGCCTTGGGTTTCAGCATGAGGGAAGTGATGAGCTAATGAATTTAAGTGGAGGCATGACAGCAGATTGGCATCTTGGACTTTTCTGGCATCACTGTGATGAAAAACGGCATGCAAGGGCAACATTGGGCACCCAGGCTGCCCTAGTAGACTAGGCAGGAAAGGGTGGGTATCTGAACTGAAGCAGCTTCCCAAGGGGTAGAAAGAACTGATGGCAAGAAGGCGAGAGTGGGCAGCCCACCTTCTTTCACCTCTGATGGTGAAAGAAGTTGAGGGTTAAGGTGCTAATGGCTGTGGGGGAAGAAGAAGGAAGAGTGGAGGATAGTCTTGCATTTCTGACTCAGGTGATTCGTTGAGATATCACAGGAGGAGAAGTAGGTTTTCAGGGGTGCAAACAATGAATGTGTAGGTGGATTGAATTGAAGATTCTGGTGAGAGCACCTACAGTATTTAGTTCTTAGGTGTCTCCTGCCTTGGGGCAGGGGTGTGGGTTGGATAACTGCCCCCATCCACCCCCACCATGTATTGTGGTATATGTATTATACCACAATATATATTGTGGATGCATGTCCTCTCCCACTGTCCAGACTCATTGGGTCCCCTCTCCAGTTTGGTCTGTGCCCTTTCTCTGGTCAGTTGCATAGGTGCTTCCGGCTGCATGTAGAGAGTTTGAAGAAACTGGGTAAACAGGCTGATGGATGCAAGATGGTAACTTTGTGGCTGACAGCCCTGAAGCCCTTTGGCCCCAAACACATGGCTGAGCCAGTCACCTTCTGGGTCAGGGTTAAGATGGATGCGGCCAGAGCTGGAGACAAGGAGCTACAGCTGAGGTGAGTTGGAGGGAGTGGGACAGCCATGTTTGCCCCATGGCTATGGCTTGCTTTTTGTACTCACAGTCATGTTCATCCTCATGTCCGAAAAAGGCACCGATTCTTCCATCATTGTTCACTGAGTACCTGCTGTGCGCCAGCTGCTGTGCTCTGTACTGGGGAAACTGTGGTGTCAGGCAGTGTTCTTGTTTTCATGACTGGAATCTTATGGAGCTCTCAGCAAGCCAAAGCAGAGACTTCTTAGCATGGGACAGGGGCTCTGTGTTTCAAGGGCTCGCCAGGTGCTGAGCCCACTCTATTTCAGGACTCTTCGAGACAGCCTGAGCACCTGGGACCCGGAGATCCTGTCCCTCCTGCTCAGGGAGGAGCTGCAGGCCTACAAGTCAGTGCGGGCCAACACGGGGCAAGAACGGTTCAATGTTATCTGTGACCTTCTGGAGCTGAGTCCTGAGGAGACACCAGCTGGAGCCTGGGCTCGAGCTATCCACCTGGTGGAACTGGCTCAGGTGCTCTGCTACCATGACTTTGCCCAGCAGACCGACTGGTAAGGAGAAAAGGTGGGCTGCCCACTCTTGCCTTCTTGCCTCTGACCCTTTGTGGAGCCTGTTTTCCCTCCCCACATCCCTGAGCAGCCCCTTCCATCTGTGGCCTTGGGAGCCCATTCAAAGGGTGAAGCCAGCTTTCCTGCAGAAGGCTCCGATTAAGTTCATCCTCTCCCTGTAGCTCTGCCCTGGATGCTATCCGGGAAGCCCTGCAGCTTCTGGAGTCTGTGAGGCCTGAGGCCCAGGCTGAAGATCAGCTCCTGGATGATAAAGCACAGGCCCTGCTCTGGCTCTACATCTGTACCCTGGAGGCCAAACTACAGGAAGTACGTGTGGCTGCTGTGGGGTTGAGCAGCACTGGGTATAGGAATCGTTCCCCCCATGCCTTAAGTAAGCTGGCACTGGCCCTGTTTTTTACTCTGATCTCCTATCCAGGGTATCGAGCGGGATCGGAGAGCCCAGAATCCTAGTAACCTGGAAGAATTTGAAGTCAATGACCTGAACTATGAAGATAAACTGCAGGAAGATCGTTTCCTATACAGTAACATTGCCTTCAACCTGGCAGCAGATGCTGGTGAGGGCCATGGACATAGTGTGGTGGGATAGTCTCACTATGGCTTCCTAAGAGCCAGATGGGTACCCCAGGTATGGGAGAGGCTGGCTTTGTAGGCTGGGAGGTGGTGGGCACAACGGGCAGAGGGTGTTATGGGGAAGGTGGCATTCTGCCCAGATGGCTCATGCTGAGAGAATGGCTGGTCTCTTTCATCTGACTTACAGCTCAGTCCAAATGCCTGGACCAAGCCCTGGCCCTGTGGAAAGAGGTGCTTACAAAGGGTCAGGCCCCCACTGTGCGGTGTCTCCAACAGACAGCAACCTCACTGCAGATCCTTGCGGCCCTCTATCAGCTGGTGGCAAAGGTAATGGGGCAGGCATTGACACAGACCAGAAACCCAGCACCTTCGCCTTTTTTGGCCTGTTTACCTGCTGAGAAGCCAAGTAACCCAGTGTGGGCTCTATCACCAGCCTCTCTAAGTTTAAATCCAAGTTTCATCATTTTTTAGTGCATGGCCTTAGGCAAATTACTTAAACTTTCTAAGGCCAAGTTTCCTTATCTTTAAAATGAAGATAATAGCTCTGGACAGGTAGATCAATTGGTTAGAGTATGTCCTGATACACCAAGGTTGCCAGTTCAATTCCTGGTCAGGGCACATACAAGAATCAACCAATGAATGCATAATTAAGTGGAACAACAAATCTCTCTCCTGCCCCCTCCCTCTAAAATCAATAAATTAAAATTTTAAAAATTAACTAAAATGAAGGTGATAATAATAACTACCTCATAACATTGTTAGCATTTGATGAGATAATGCATGGAAGATGTTGCACATAAAGAGAACACTCAAACGTAAGCCATAATTATTATATTAATTACTAGATAGTTTTATACCTATGTAACTCAAAAAAATACATAAATGCCTGTAGACACAATTCTACATTTTTATACGTCAGAAGGTTTCACAGACTTCCTGAAGCTCTTCCCTGGGCTCCACATTAGGAACCTCTGAAAAAGAACATTGTACTTAAAGGACCTTTGTTACTCTGGGTCATTGGGCTGTATTTCTAGCACAAGGAGCCTGGGACTCTCGCTGCCTAAGCCCTAGATTTGAGTCTGCTTCTACCACATACCTATTATGTGAATTTTTTTTAAGATTTATTTATTTATCTTTAGATGGGAAGGAAAGGAGAGAGGCAGAGAAATATCAATGTATGGTTGCTTCTCATGTGTCCTGTGCCAGGAACTAGCCTGCAACCCAGGCATGTGCCCTGACTGGGAATTGAACCACGATCCTTTGGTTCGCAGGCCCACACTCAATCCACTGAGCTACACTAGCCAGGGCCTATTATGTGAATTTTGACAAGCAACTTAACCTGTGTGATTCTCAGTTTCCTCATCTGTTAAATTGGGATTAGGGTTGCTATGAAGATAAAATGAATTGATGCATGTAAACCTCCTGGCACAGTACCTGGCACATAGTAAGCACTCAGTAAGTCCCAGCTATCGATGATGACTGGCATCCGGGCTTTCAAACAGAAGGCAAAGGATGGTTTGCAGACTCCCTCACTGTTTTCCTCTCAGGTTCCCTGATGGTTACTCCCTGGGTAGTCACATTCCAGTCAGGCTCTGAGATCAGGCCAAGGCTCAGAGGGCTGGGGAGCAAAGGGTTGAAATGGAGGCTTGAGCAGAAGCTGGGGAACCTTATTGCTCCTGGCCAACCAGCCCCTGCAGGCTCTTGAGGTCCTCCTGCTTTTACGGATCGTGGCCCAGAGACTGGAGGATCACGCGAAGGCAGCTGGCTCCTCCTGCCACATCACCCAGCTCCTCCTGACACTCAGCTGTCCCAACTATGCCCAGGTGAGTGCCCAGCCTGCCTAGCCTGGGGGGCTACAGGGGAGACATGGCTGCAGTAACCCATCTTTTCCCTGAAGAGATAGGATACCGAAGGGGCAGCTTCTGTGCCTTCTGCTGCTGCATTTGGCTAGAGGCTTGTAAAGTGTATGCTGGTTGGGAGGCAGAGGTCTTTCTTCTCACTGCAATACCAGTTCATTGAGTTTTACAGATTCCGCATCAGGAATGTGATGCTAGTCTTGTATTCCCCATTTATTTCCATTGCCCTGGTTTATCCTTCTGTGCTCACTTAGGACTATTACAATGTCTTCTAGTTGGTTTCCTTGCCTCCAACTTCCCTTTTCCACTTTTGACTACTACCTGTGGCATCTTTTCAGGCACAGATCTGATTTAATCTCTTTCCTGTTTAAAGGATTTCATTGACTTCTCCATTAATTGAAGAATATTGTCCAAACCCTTCACTTTGTTTTTTAACTTATATTTTATTGATTATGCTATTACAGTTGTCCTGATTTTCCCCCTTTTGTCCCCCTCCAGTCAGCACCCCCCACTCCCTCAGGCAATTCCCCCACCATTGTTCATGTCCATGGGTCATGCCTGTAAGTTCTTTGGCTACTCCATTTCCTATACTGTACTTTACATTCCAGTGGGTATTCTGTGACTACCTATTTGTATTTTTTTTTTTTTTTGTATTTCTTAATTCCCTCACCTCTTCACCCATCCCCCACTACTAGGTTCCATCTGGCAACCATCAAAATGCTCTGTATCCATGACCCTGTTTCTGTTCTTCTTGTTTACTGAATTTGTTTTTTAGATTCAACTGTTGATATGTATTTTTGTCATTTTATTGTTAATAGTTTTGATCTTCTTTTTCTTAAATAAATCTCTTTAACATTTCATATAATAACAGTTTGGTGATGATGAACTCCTTTAGTTTTTTTCTTGTCTGGGAAGCTCTTTATCTTGGCTTTGCTGTGTAGAGTAATCTTGGCTGTATGTCCCTGCTTTTCATGACTTTGAATATTTCTTACCATCCCTTCTAATCTGCAATTTCTTTTGAGAAAGCCACTGACAGTCTTAGGGGAACTCCCCTGTAGGAAACTATAACTTCTTTTCTTTTGCTGCTTTTAATACTCTCTCTCCGTCTTTAACCCTTGGCATTTTAACTGTGCTGTGTCCTGGAGTGGCCTCTTTGCGTCCGTCCACAGGAAGCATCTCTGTACTTCCTGGACATGCATGTCTATCTTCTTCACCAAATGAGGGAATTTTTCTTTCAGTATTTTTTTAAATAGATTTCCAATTTCTTGCTCTTTCTCTTCTCCTTCTAGTACCCCTATGATGCAAATGTTTGACCTCTTTAAGCTGTTCTGGAGGTTGCTTATACTACTCTCATTTTTTCAGATTCATTTTTCTTCTTGTTCTGATTGGTTGTTTTTTGCTTCCTTATGTTCCAAATCATTGATTTGATTCTCACCTTCATCCACTCTACTGTTGTTTCCCTGTAAATTGTTCTTTATTTCAATTAATGTATCTTTCATTTCTAACTGGATCTTTTTTATGCTGTTGAGGTCCTCACTAAATTCCTTGAGCATTCTTATAACCAGTGTTTTGAACTCTGCATATGATAGATTGCTTATCTCCATTTAGTTCTTTTTTTTATTTTTTATTTATCTTTAGAAGGGAAGGGGAGGAGAGAAGGAGAGAAATATCAATGTATGGCTGCTTTTCGTGTGTCCCCTGCTGGGAACTGGCCCCTGCTGGGAACTGGCCTGCAACCCAGCCATGTGCCCTGATGGGGAATTGAATCATGATCTTTTGGTTCGCAGGCCCGTGCTCAATCCACTGAGCTACACCAGCCAGGGCTTCCCATTTAGTTCTTTTTCTGGAATTTTGATCTCTTCTTTCATTTGGACAATGTTTCTTTGTCTCCTTGTTTTGTCAGCCTCCCTGTGTTTATTTTATGTATGAGGTAGAGCTGCTTTGGCTCTGTGTCTTGGTAGTGTGGCCTAATGTGGTGTTCTGTAGGATCCAGTGGCACAGCCTCCAAACTCACCCTGGCTGGGTCTTCAAGGTACACCCCTGGTGTGGGCTGAGTACACCCTCCTTTGTAGTTGAGTCTTGGTTGCTATTGGCAGGTAAATGGGAGGGATTTACCCAGGCCAGTCAGCTACAAGAACTGGTAGTGACCACTGACCACCAAGCTCTGCCCTCTGGAGGATCAGCTGTGCAGGGACAGGGTGGTGGTGCTGTTCTGTGGTCTGTAGCTGTTCACTGGGTGCACTAGCCCTGGGGTTTGCTGGGTTGTGCAGACCAAGGTCAGCCCCCACTCATGTTTTGCCCAGGGCACCCTGCCTGAGCTATACAGCAATCTGAGATGGCTGCTACTTGTCCTGGACTTGGAGATTCCCAGGCAAAGCCAAGCTGTGACTCTAGACTGCCTGCTGCTAGTGCCCGGCCTGCGGCTCCCTGAGACCAGCTGTTGCTTGTTTGAGAGGATTTAGAAAGTTGTGAAGGTTGAGCCAAGACCAGCCATTAGTTCAGAAAAGCAAGCAGCTTGGGTGGGCCCATAAATTGGGTAGGGTGTAGTCTCTGGGGATATCCAAGGTGGGTCAAACAGTATTAGCCAGGTTGGAGTTTCAGATATGGCACCAGCTTGCTGGCTCTGTGAGGGGAGGGTTTAGAAAAGGGACAATGGCCTCTGCTCACTCGGTGTTTCTCCCTGTGTGCCACTGGTGCCGTTCAAGCTGCTATGCTGGTGCTGGAACTCAGGGAGTGAGTCTGAGTAGGTGAGTCTGTGTGTGGGTTCTTTAAGAGGAACTGCTTGGGGCTCCAGCAGTTTCTTTCACTGACTCAATTTCCTCTGGTTTTTGCAGCCAGAAGTTGTGGGGACTTATCTTCCTGGTACTGGAACCCTTGGCTGGGGGTCTGGAACGTCTTGCTCCCAAGATTTCCCTTCCAAATTTCACAAAGACAAGGAACCAGCCCGTTCCTTGTCTGTGCCCCTCCTACCAGTCTGGATGGATGTGGTTTCTTTAATTCTGTAATTGTCAGACTTCCATTCAACTAGGTTTCTGATGGTTCTGAGTGGTAGTTGTTCTATGTTTTAGTTGTAATTTTGACGTGGTTGTGAGAGGAAGTGAGCCATGTCTTCCGACACTGCCATCTTAATCGGAAGTCCCGACCCTTCACTTTGTGTTGACACTTTCTGTATTCTGGTTCACACTTCTTCCCACTCCCTCCCATGAACCTTATGCTGATCTGTCCCATTACTTTATATTCATCCTATATGCCTCTCTGTCTTTGGTTGTATTAGATTCTCCACTCTAAATTTACCCTCTCTTCTCCCCTTTTTTTCATTGAGTAAACCTGTACTTTCTTTTCAAGGTCTAGCTCAATTCTTTCCTCCTCCATAAAGCATTTTACATGTCCTCTTCTTCCAGGGCAGAATCAGCCACTTTCCCTTGAGCCCTCTCAGCACTAACAGCATTGTTTCATGATTACATCGTATTGCCTATGCACCTACTGCATTGCAAGCTGTTAGTTGGAAGGTTCTGTTTATGCCTTATTTGCTTTGTCTTCTTGCAGAATGATTAACCTAAAGGTGCTCAATGAACATTTTAGTGAGTGAATAACTCCTATGTAGATTATAATATTTGAAATAATATTTAAATGGACATGTCTGACGTTTTTCTTGCAAATGCTTTAATCCACTTTAATTTGAAAGCTCTGGCTGCCTGTCCTCACCAGCATGCTCATCCCCTCATTGCTCCCTTAGTTATACCTGGAAGAGGCAGAATCAAGTCTGAAGCTTCTGGATCGTGACACTGACACGTACCTGCTCCTTTCCTTGACCTGTAACCTACTGAGAAGTCAGCTTTACTATGCATACCACAAGGTATTTTCCACTTTGTTATACCCAAAGGGTATTGGAAAGATTTTAGGCTTTACTAGATATTTGTCTAGCTTCTGAGATTTCTCTGGAGCTAAGAAGAATATTCCTGACTCTGGAAGCAGTGCTGTTTCCTAGCTTTCTCCTCCAGTGAACTGGTCACTAGTGTTCCTCTAACAGAGATACTTTCCATTTCATTTTTTCCAGTTTCCTCAGGGACAAGGGGGAAAGTCTCCCTGAATAGAAACTGGGATTACACTGGAGCCCTAGACTGAAATCCAGTGGGATCCTAAAGGCCTGAGTTTTCTCACACAATAGCTGTGTGACTTCCAAGTCTTGTACCCTCTCTTGTTCCAGTTTTCTTTATAGCTTTTATCATTCTTAAAAACAGGGGATTGGGCCAAGGCATCTCCAGGCACGTCTCAAGGTCTGAATTGCCCATCTGACCTGACTGCTCTGCTCTGGCCCCACTCCCTCTTCCAGGTGACAGAGGGCGCCTCTCTGTTGCTGTCCGTGCTTCAGGACCCTGCCCTCCAGAGGTCATCCAAGGCCTGGTACTTGCTGCGTGTCCAGACCCTGCATCTGGTGGCAGTTTACCTTAGCCTCTCCTCGGACAGCCTCTCAGCTTCCCTGTGGGAGCAGCTCTGTGCCCAAGGTGAAGGAATAGAATGAATGGCCCTTCTTGGTTGATGTGTGTGGTTTGTGCACTGTCATCTCGTCTCAGACCTTGTTCCCTCTGCTGTCTAGCTTTGTGGATGAGCCTACTTGGAAGCTTCATAGAGTAGGCCTGGGATAGCAAATGAGTTTCAGTTCTCCTCCTGACTCTAATCAATTGCCTAGTGACTGCCTGAAATACTATATTGACAAGGTTTCTGAGACCCTATGTGGTCTCAGGTTGTTCTGTGATTGATTAGCTCTGTCTGCCTTAGGTACGCAAACAGAAGAGTAGCATCATACTTTGCATTTGCTATCTTAATAGTTAAAGGTGGTAGAAGTTTAGGCCACATCATCTCCCTTCTTGTTCCCTCTTCCCTTACCTGCACAGGCTGGCAGACACCTGAGGTAGCACTCATTGACTCCCATAAGCTTCTCCGAAGCATCGTCCTCTTGCTCATGGGCAGCGATGTGCTCTCAGCTCAAAAAGCAACCATGGAGACACCATTTCTGGACTATGGTGAGTCTGAGGAGGAGAGCAAGGCCATGCGGGAATGAACAAGCTAGATGGTGGGCCTGGCAGTTTTGTCTCCAGAGGATCTAGGCTGTGACTAAGTGGTCAGGGTCTTGCCTGTGTCCTTTGCTGCAGGTGAAAATCTGGTACAAAAATGGCAGGTGCTTACAGAGGTGCTGAGGTGCTCTGAGAAGTTGGTCTCCCGTCTGGGCCACCTGGGTAGTGTCAGTGAAGCCAAGGCGTTTTGCTTGGAGGCTCTAAAACTCACAACGAAGTTACAGATACCACGCCAGTAAGTATAGAGACTAAGAGGATGCCAGTTCAGGGACCTGAGTGCCTGTGCCCAAGACCCTGGGTTCCTAAAGTATTCTACAGATATAACGTTAGATAATGTCAGCCTTTGGGGGGGTTGGTGGAAGAATACATTTCACAGCTTAATAAGTGGAAAATGCTGAGTGAATCAGTGCTTGATTTCTTTATTTCCTATAGGACTTCGCATGTCTTCCAGTATGCTAATACACATTATAAATCTGCAAGTGGGAGATCTCGTATACAGTGTTTCCCTAAATCTTTTTGCCCATAGGATCCTTTTTTTTTTTTTTTAAGGAGTGCAGTTTGGGAAATCCTGTCCTCACACACAAGGATGAGTTGATTTGAGAGCAGTATAGGGGCCTCTCCCCAGGGAGCCTGAGGCTGGAAAAGAGTGACGTGGCTGTGCCTGGGAAAGGGGTATGGAGGCTCTCCAGGAAAGCAAGGGTTCCAATAAGTGGTTGTTATCTCCTCTCTCAACAAGGTGTGCCCTGTTCCTGGTGCTGAAGGGGGAGCTGGAACTGGCACGCAATGACATCGACCTCTGTCAGTCGGACCTGCGGCAGGTTCTGTTCTTGCTCGAGTCCTGCACAGGTGAGCAGCCATGCCCCCGTGTCCATGGGCAATGGTAAGAGTGACACACACACACACACACTATGTAACACATGTTTATATGGCAGGGTTTGGCCGCCTTCTAAATCAGAGACTTCTGGTCCCGGGGCAAAGCTCTCTTTACTTGAGTCAGACCACTGGTGTCCCTCCTCCAGATAGCCTCTCTGGGACTAACCCTGTCTGGTTCTAGTTTTCAGTGCTAATACACTTTGGCTATTTAAGTAAACTTCAATAAAATTTAAAATTCAGTTCCTTACTCATTTACCACACTTCACATTGTTCAGTGGCCACACGTGGCTAGCGGCTGTTGTATTGGACAGCACAAATGGAATGTCCTCAGAAGGCTTAAGCTAATAATAAAATATTGTATTTATGGTGCTTTTTTTCTTATCAACCACTTCTGCCTCTAGTATTTCATTTGACCTACACAATACCCTAGTAAGTCAAGTGGGAACAGATTTTTTTTTTCATTTGTAAAATGAGAAAATTGAGAAATTCAATGTTTTGGGCCAGAATCATGGGGCTAATTGGGACAGAAGCCAGGATTAAGAATTGGGCCTCCTGCCCTCGCCAGTTGGTTGGTTGGAGCACTGTCCTGTGCACTGAAAGGTCAGGAGTTGGATTCTCAGTCAGAGCACATGCCTAGGCTGTGGGTTCGGCCTCCAGTCGCGGTGTGTAGGGAAGGTGGCCAATCGATGTTTCTCTCTCACACTGATATCTCACTCTTTCTCCCAAATCAATAAGTGTGTCTTTGGGCGAGGATTTTAAAAAAAGAAAAGAAAAAGTTGGGCCTTCTGGTTCTGGCCTGTTTTCCAGATTCACACAGTCTTCTAAGCTGCAAATAATGGGGTTTTGTGGGCTGTGTCGGTCCATTATTGGAAGAAAAGACAGTCTTAGGGATTTTGTCCAAAAAGTAGGCTGAACTACACTGGCTGGTGTAGCTCAGTGGATTGAGCACGGGCCTGTGAACCAAAGAATCGCAGTTTGATTCTCAGTCAGGGCACATGCCTGGGTTGCAGGCTAGTTCCCAGCAGGGGACACGTGAGAAGCAACCACACATTCATATTTCTCTCCCTCTCTCCTTCCCTTCCCATCTAAAGATAAATAAATAAAATCTTTTTTAAAAAAGTAGGCTGCACTAATATTTAGTATGTTAGTACAATAATATATGTAAGTAATTAGTAAGTAATTAACTCGTATATTAGGGAGCTGGGCCCTGGGGTAGCTCAATAATCACTTGGCATTTCTCCTAGTTTTGTAATTCTTTTTTTTTTAAAGAGATTTTATTTATTTTTAGAGAAGAAGGGAAGGAGAAAGAGAGGGAGAGAAACATCAATGTGTGGTTGCCTCTCATGTGGCCCCCAGTGGGGACCCAGCCTGCAACCCAGGCATGTGCCCTAACTGGGAATCAAACCAGCAACCCCCTGGTTCACAGCCCGCACTCAATCCACTGAGCCACACCAGCCAGGGCTAGTTTTGTAATTCTTGTTCTGCTCTCTCCTCAGAGTTTTGTGGACTAGCTGAGCACCCAGATTCCGTGAAGAAAATCCACTTGCAGAAGGGGAAGCAGCAGGCCCGGGCGCCCTGTCCTCTAGAGCCCTCAGAGGAGGAGCTCTTCCTAAGAGGCCCTGTTCTGGAGCTGGTGGCCACTGTGGCCAAGGAACCTGGCCCCATAGCATCTTCTACTAACTCTTCCCCAGTCCTGAAAACAAAGCCCCAGCCCAGCCCTGGCTTCCTGACCCATTCGCCCACCTGTGACTGCTCACTCTGTGTCAACCCTGTCCTCTCAGCAGTCTGTCTTCGCTGGGTACTAGTCACCGCTGGGGTGAGACTGGCCGTGGGCCATCAGGCCCAGGGGCTGAATCTCCTTCAGGTTGTGCTGAAGGGTTGCCCTGCAGCCACTGAGCGCCTAGCCCAAGCTCTACAAGCTTCTCTGAATGGAAAAGTAGCCCCCTACCCTGTCCCGAGCCTCTTTGATGAGATCTTGGCTCAGACATACACGCAGCTGGCACAGGAAGGGCTGAACCAGCCATCGAACAGCCTGGAGAAAGTCCTGGAGTCAGGGCTGAAGTTTGTGACAGCGAGGATACCACATCTGGAGCCCTGGCGAGCCAGCCTGCTCTTGATTCAGGCCCTTGGGAAGCTGGCTGGCCTCGGCTGCTGCACTACTCAACTTTTTGCAAGCTCCTGGGGCTGGCAGCCACCATCTATAAAGACTCCCCTAGGCTCAGAGCCTTCTAAGCTTAGAAGCCAAAAACATTCCAGACGAGGGCGCCAGCAGGGGGTCTCTACTACCCTGCCCCTCCGTAATCCCTCTCTGAAAGGTCTGGAAGGTGGAGGGCCACCCTGTACACCTAAGCCCCCTGGCCGGCTTCGGCAGGCTGGCCCTCGTGTCCCTTTCACTGTGTTTGAAGAAGTTTTTCCTACAAAGAGCAAACCTGAGGTCCCCAAGGCCCCCAAGGTACAACAAAGGGTCCAGACACGCCTGAAGGTGAGGTGGGACTGTGGCTAGCTGGTGTTGGTGCTGGGTGGGGATGGTCCTGGAGAAGAGTTCTGCAGAGCAGGTGTCTTTATGGAATGGTTTCCCACGGCCAGGTGGGACCTTCAGCTCTCCTGTTATCTGCAGGATCCCTACATCTTCCACAGGAAGAACTACTTCCAAGTCTACCTTTGATTTAGACAGAAGGCACTTTCCTTAACTCTAGGGTTCCTTTCCCCTTTCATCCTTCCTCCTCATCTTTTAGACCCCTCTCTTCATCCTCCTTCCACACCCAGGAGTTACTGCCCCTGACTGAGTGTGGCAGTCTTACGTGGGAAGTTCATTTTTCAGTCTTCCCCATGGCATCTATGTTGGTTCCTCAACAGTGCCACCTGCTGTCAGAAAATGTCTTGTCACTCAAAGGCCCTTTGGCCTTACTCCCTCTCATGTCCATTTCAGGTTAACTTCAGTGATGACAGTGACTTGGAAGACCCAGTTGAGGCACAGCTTGCAGAGGGGCCCAAGAGGCGGGGCACTGCTTCTCGGGGCCAAAGCTCAGGCCAGGCTAGGAAGGGCCGGAGCTTGAAGACTGGTGTGGTGGCTGCCTCAGGTGGTGGCCCTGAGCACTCTGGCCCCACTGGCAGGAGCCGGAGGGCCAAGAAGGTGGCGTCAGGATATTGTGAGGAACTGGGCCCTGAGATTATGAGGACCATTCCTGAGGAGGAGCTGACTGACAACCAGATGGAAATGAGCTTTGAGATCCTCAGGGGCTCTGATGGCGAAGACTCAACCTCTGGTACGACAGCACGGGTGGGAGGTGGAGGTGCATATGTTTGGAGGAGGCTGTCCTGAGACCAAAGGGCAAGAAATAACTGGTGCCCAAGACAGTTCTTTTGTTGACTCTGGACTGGATTCTAGGAGGGAAAACAAAGGGGATGGCAGGAGTGGGGGCTCCACAGAAAAGTCCTGCTCTCTCCCCAGATGGGAAAACACCAACTCCAGGGTCTGACGCAGCCATAGGAGAATGTGAGGTGTTGAGACGGGATTCCAGCAAAGAGGAGCTGTCCATCCTGTACCCAGACAGGAAGAGCGACAAGGATCTAGGTCCTCGGCTCCAACGCCCCTCGGCTCCTGTAGCCATTGGTGAGGTCTGGTCACTTGGGGAGGGCCGAGCCTCTAGGTCTTTTGATGCCGATGCTTTTTCAGTCTGTCGTTGGCTCTGGCTTTGGATTCCCACCTGGATCTGGTAGCTTTTGAACCTGGGTTTGAATTCCAGCCCTCTTTCTATTACCTGTGTGCAAGTCATTCAGCCTCTCTGAGCTTCTTTTGACTTAACTGTAAAGTGGGTTTGAGGAGGACGGGCAAGCTGATACATGTGACTTAAGTAGCATCCTACTTGGCATGTTGCCCTTTGTAAATGGCAGCTACTCCTTTATAAGTGGGAGATGAGATAGGGATTTCTTCTCATCAAGTTCCTATCAGCTGGGAAGTTGATTTGTGTGTAGCAAGAGTCTTGACCTTCCTCTAGGTGTCTCTATCCTGGATTCCATCTGTGACTCACTGAGCATTGCTTTCCGTGGGGTCAGTCACTGCCCTCCTAGTGGGCTCTACGCTCACCTCTGCCGCTTCCTGGCCTTGTGCCTGGGCCACCAGGATCCCTATGCCACTGCCTTCCTTGTCACCGAGTCTGTCTCCATCACCTGTCGTCACCAGCTGCTCACCCACCTCCACAGGCAGCTCAGGTGAGTGTCTGCCATCCCTAAGGCTTTTGCTGGGGCAGGCTGGAAGGAGGGTCCAGACTTCAAAGGAGGGAGAACTCACCTTTCCTTGTGTTGCTTGCAGCAAGGCCCAGAAGCACCAAAAATCACTTGAAGTAACAGACCAGCTACAGGGGCTGAGCCTCCAGGAGAAGCCTGGAGATGCCCCCCTGGCCCGCATCCAGCACCTCTTCTCCTTCAGGACATTGGGATCTGGCCATTTCCCCCAGCCTGAGAAGGAGAGCTTCCAGCAGTGCCTGGCTCTGATGCCCAGTGGTATGGTGGCAGGCTTCAGCTGGCTCTCCTGTCGTTTTATTCATCTTCTTTCTAAAGAGTTGGGTGACAGTGTTGAAGGCATTAGTTAGCTCACAGATTTATGATCCTTATGGAAGGACCTGTCATACCTTTTCATTGACTAGTCATTTTCTTACTCTCACCAAACAGACATACCCTACATCTGGAAGTTTTTTTTAAACTTCAACTTTGAATTACAAGCCAATTAAATGTCTTTATTCGGCGTAAGTTCAGATGTCCACAGGCTCCCTATGCTGACATGAAACATGTTAACAGACTGTTTGAGCATGTCCTTCTGTGCAGGGCCCTTTGTTCTTTTCTGTGAGGGACACAAAGAAGTATCCTGGGAGCCTGTTCCGGGGAGCTGTTAGGGCAAGTGAGAGCACCTGGAACTCTAGTGACCAGGGCAGACTTCTTAGAGCTGTCTTGAGTGATAGATAGGGACTGAGTGTAGAAGACGTTGAAGGGGATTCCTTGTAACAGCAGAAATGACTCTGGGTGTGTTCTGTGTGTCAGGGGTGACTGTGTGTGTGTTGGCCCTGGCTACACTCCAGCCTGGAACAGTGGGCAACACCCTCCTGCTGACCCGGCTGGAAAAAGACAAACCCCCGGTCACTATACAGATCCCCACTACCCAGAACAAGGTATGTTTCCTGGGCAAGGGAGCACAGTTGGGCTGGGGTAACTTCTGGTCGAACTGCTCACATTCTGTGACTGGTGATCACGTGAACAAGCAGAAATCTCACAGCCCCACCTCCCAAAGCTTCCTCTTAGCTCGGCCCTGAAAGAGTTTGATGCCATCCAGAAGGAACAGAAAGAAAACAGCAGCTGTACTGACAAGCGAGAATGGTGGACAGGGCGGCTAGAACTGGACCATAGGATGGAGGTGTGTGCCTCAGGGTGGGGTGGGGTCAGGCCTAGAAATCACCTGGGGGTGCCAGTGTCTTCTCACTCAGAGGTGCCAGGTCAGTGCTAAGCTGCTTCAAATCCTTTCTGGAATTGTAGGCATAAATAAAAAAATTTATGTCACTTGGGCAGGACTTTAAACAACAGCCCACAATGGAATATGTAAAGGTACATCCAAGAAAAAGGACTTAAGCCCAAGTATCAGCTTCCCAGCTTTAGCTTTTGTGGCCTACCTGTTCATAGATATATAACAGATGATCTCATTTATACTCCCCCCAAGTCTCAGCAAATGAAAAATGTCTCTAGCTTCTTGCCTTTTGTGACTGGCAAAAAGATACGTAAGATAAATCCACACATTGGAAAACTCATTTCCTCATCTCCAAAATGTTGGTGCCCATGGGAAAAGAAACTTAGCTTCATCTCTGACTGAAGGTCCTATTTTTCCACATCAGGTTCTCATTACTTCTCTAGAGAGAGAGGTGCTGGGCTGCTGGAGGGGGCTATTGCTGCCATTCAGTGAGGACCCCTGCCCTGCCCAGGAGGCCTCCCACCTGCAAGAGTTGCTGCAGGAATGTGGCTGGAAATACCCTGACCCTACTCTGCTGAAAGTGAGTTGAGAAAATCAGGGAAGGGGAAGAAGCTAGATTTAACTCCTTCCCACCTGGCACCGAGAGTGGAGTTGGAACTCCACTATGGTACTCACTGACAGGTGTTCCCCTACAGGTCATGCTCAGTGGTGCCAGTACTCTCACCCCCCAGGACATTCAGGCCCTGGCCTATGGACTGTGCCCTGCCCAGCCAGAGCGAGCTCAAGAACTCCTGAGTAAGGCAATAGGACGTCTACATGGGCAAACCATACCGACCAGTAGGCACCTTGTCTTAGTGCTGGACAAGGTAAGGAGCTAAGAGCTGGAGAGGCCGTATCTAGAGGGCGGTGGGCACCAACTCACCCCCACCCCATCTGACTCCTGTGTATGCCTGCCTAGGGACCATAACCTCTGAGTGCTTTTTACCCAGGACCTGCAGAAGCTGCCGTGGGAGAGCATGCCCAGCCTCCGGGCACTGTCTGTCACTCGGCTGCCCTCCTTCCGCTTCCTGCTCAGCTATGCTATCAGCAAAGAGGTAAGGTTCAGCGAGTGTGGACTACAGATGATTGGCGGTGATTGGGGAGGTAGGAGAGGGTCTTAGAAACGGATCAGTCCTGGAATGGGGCTTGGAGTTTTTTGGCCAGACCAGGCCAAAAAACTTGGATCCTCCAGCCAGACCAGGATCCCGATCACTAATGTCTCCTCCTCAGTTTGGGGCCTCACCAGTGCTGAGCCAAGGGGTGGATCCGCGCAGTACCTTCTATGTTCTGAACCCTCACAATAACCTGTCAAGCACAGAGGAGCAGTTTCGAGCCACTTTTAGCAGGTCAGGAGAATAAGAGTGAAAAACGGGATGGGGAAGGGTAGCAACAACATATAGTTGATGTTGCAGCCTACCTTTTCCCTAGTATTCCCTGTGCCCAATTTGCTGCATGACCCCTTCTCTTAACTTCTGCAGTGAATCTGGCTGGAAAGGAGTGGTTGGGAAGGTGCCGAGCCTGGAACAGGTGCAGAAGGCCCTGACGGAGCATGACTTATATATGTGAGTGCTTAAGGCAGGGAGGTGGGGAGAGGAGCAGCCCCAGAGGAAGGTACTGTTTTGATTTGCTTTGGGGCTTTAAAGCCCCTGGCTGACCCAAGACACCTGTGGACACAGCAGAGGCTTACTACAGCTAGGTCATACTCATCTTACCTTCTGCTTTAGCTATGCAGGGCATGGGGCCGGTGCCCGCTTCCTGGATGGGCAGTCTGTTTTGCGGCTCAGCTGCCGGGCAGTGGCACTGCTGTTTGGCTGCAGCAGTGCAGCCCTGGCTGTGCATGGAAACCTGGAAGGGGCTGGCATCGTGCTGAAGTATATCATGGCTGGCTGGTGAGTCTCAAGGGGCAAGGCCCATCCTAGGTCCCTACCCCAGGTTCTTTCCTAGGTGTGACGTCTAAATCCTTCCTCTTTTGTGCCCCACCTTCCTCCCATCCTAGTTTCCTAGGTCCATTGTCCTGGTTGCCCTCTTCCCCCCTCCTAGAGCTATGGGCCAAGGGACTTCCTCATTGGCTCTATCGTCTCTACTCACCCACCACCACCATCAGTTGTGTTTTGCTATATACGCTGTTTTAGAGACCTTTGTATTTCTTCCTTCTTTATTTCCCAGTCCTCTATTTCTGGGTAACCTCTGGGATGTGACCGACCGTGACATTGACCGCTACACGGAGGCACTGCTGCAGGGCTGGCTTGGAGCAGGCCCAGGAGCCCCCATTCTCTACTATGTCAGTCTGGCCCGCCAGGCTCCCCGGCTCAAGTATCTTATTGGGGCTGCACCTGTCGCCTACGGCTTGCCTGTCACCCTGCGGTGACTCCTTAGAGCTGTCCTCTATCACCAGCAGAAGCCATGCGACTGTGCTACCTCCCATGCTTAGATTCAACCCTCAGGATAAATATTTTTAAGTGATTTCCCCCCAAATTTTATGTAAAACATTTCCTTGTAACTTAATATAATAAAGATTTCTCACTTAAACTGTTTTGTGTAGTTCAAGACAGGATTGTTGCCACCACCCACAATGTGGTACAATAAACAGAACAACTCGCAGGGGTTCCAGTCTGAGGGCATTGGGAAGAAAGGCAAAAGCATAGGACAAAGCTGGGCCTGGCTGAGCCTCAAAGCTAAAAGAAAGGCACCAAGATGCTCTAAGTGGGGCAGATTTGTCAAGAAGGGTAGAGATAGACCCACTGCATGTGCCTTCACCAGGCACCATCAGGTCTTGCTCTTAGGTATCCTGGGAGTGACACCAGCTTTAATACCTGAGTTCCCCTGCTCCTCTCCCAGGTGAATGTTAAAGACTACTGTATTCTCTCCACATACAGCTGTTACCACTTGGCAGTGCACTTTGGCAGCAGACTATGTGGGGTTCTGCTGCTGATATATGGTTTGCCTCTCCCCAGTCACATTTATTTCCTCAGACCACTTATCTTACACATTCATGTAGCCCTCACATCTGGCACATGGTATAACATATGTATTGGTTAACACACCTGGTGCTGTGCTTGTGGGCTGATAATGTGCCTCCTCCTTACTGTCCTCTCCACCTCCATCCTCTCTTCATCTGCTCAAAGCACCACTTTCCCAATGCTACTCCCCCTGACCAGAGACCTTCACAAGCCTCCTTGCCTGTCTGTCACTAGGTTTATATCATCCACATGGAGTAGCATTCATTGCTTTGCAGTGTTGTGGTTATAGCCTGAGTACTCCTAAGATTTTTTTAAATATATTTTATTGACTATGCCATTACAGTTGTTCTATTTCCCCCCTTCATTCCCCTTCACCCTGCCCACCTCTTCCCCCACCATTCCCCCCTCCTTTAGTTTATGACCATGTGTCTCAAGTTCTTCAGATTCTATATTTCCCATACTATTCTTGCCCTCCCCCTATTTTCTATCTACTGTCTATGTTACTTATTTTCTGTACCTTCTCCCCCCTTCTCTTTCTCCCACTCCCCTGTTGTTAACCCTCCATGTGATCTTCATTTCTATGGTTCTGCTCCTGATCTACCTGTCCTCTTAGTTTGCTTTTGTTTTAGGTGTGGTTGTTACTAACTGTGAGTTTGCTGTCCTTTCACTGTTCATCTTTTTTAACTTCTTTTTCTTAGGTAAGTCCCTTTAACATTTCATATAATAAGGGCTTGGTGATGATGAACTCCTTGAATTTGATCTCAGAAGCACTGTCCTTCCATTCTAAATGAAAGCTTTGCTGGATAGATCAATCTTGGATGTAGGTCTTTGGATTTCATGACTTGGAATACTTCTTTCCAGCCCCTTCTTGCCTGTAAGGTCTCTTTTGAGAAATCAGCTGACAGTCTGATGGGAGCTCCTTTGAAGGTGACTGTGCCCTTATCTCTTGCTGCTTCTAGGATTCTCTCCTTCATTTTCATCTTGCCTAATATAATTATGATGTGCCTTGGTGTGTTCCTCCTTGGGTCCAACTTCTTTGGGACTCTCTGAGCTTCCTGGATTTCCTGGAATTCTATTTCCTTTGCCAGCTTGGGGAAATTCTTTTTTATTATTTGTTCAAATAAGTTTTCCACTGGTGGCTGTTCCTTTCCCCCTTCTGGTACCCCTATAATTTGGATGTTGGAACATTTAAAGATGTCCTGAAGGTTCCTAAGCCTCTCCTCATTTTTTTGAATTCTTGTTTTTTCATTCTTTTCTGTTTGGTCATTGCTTTTCCTCTTTCTGGTCCACTCCTTTGATTTGAGTCCCAGTTTCCTTTCCATCACTATTGGTTTCCTGTGCATTTCCCTTCATTTCAATTAGTTTAGCCTTCATATGTTCCTCTAATTTGTGACTAAAATCAACCAGTTCTGTGAGCATCCTGATGACCAGTGTTTTGAACTGTGTATCTGAAAGTTTGGCTATTTCTTAATTACTTAGATTTATTGGCTCTGGGGCTCTGAGTTGTTCTTGAGCCATGTTTTGATCTGTTCTTGCCTGTTAGGTATGAGGAGCAGAGCCTTAGGTGTTCACCAGGGTGGGGCCACCCAGGTCTCTGGGTTGTGACGCTGTATGTGGGGGCGGGGTCAGAGAGGGACAATGGCGGTCCCCTCTGCCGCTTCCTGCCACTGGGGCCTGCACGGTCTGTCTCAGTCTCACTGCTCTCTCCTTCACCAGTTTATCTGCACATGAATGTGTGACCACGGTCTGCCCTCCGTGGGTCCTCCCGCTTCTCCACACCTGGGATCCGCCCATGGCTGCTGGCGTACCTGGGTCGGTCTGGTGGATCTTTCCTGCCCAACCCCGCTCTGCTAACAGGGGCTCTGCCCCTCTTACTGGTTTGGCTGAAGGGTTCGTTGTTGTCAGACTTCCATATAGTTCAATTTTCTGTGGTTTGGCTGCATCTTTGTTGCTAAAACTTTGTTGTTTTTAAACTTGGTTGTACGAGAAAGCGCAGTGCTTCCACCTACGCCTCCATCTTCGCGGAAGTCCCTAAGATTTTTAAATTGAAAAAAAAAAAAGGTCACAACTTTCCTGCCTCTCTGCCTTTACTGCGGTGGTCTAGAAAGAACCACATTATCTTCGAAGTATTCCTGTTACACCTTCTAAAGTAAAGTTTAAAGAAAGGAGTGTGTCACTTCCACAACAAAAATAAAGTGCACACTTAAAGCAGATCTCTTCAGGCTACAAGGTGGCTCTCTCTCCTGATAGTCGTGAATTGTAATTCACTTTCACTCTTGGGGCTGGCACCTTTCTATTCTCAAAGCGGGAGGTTGAGGAGGTACCACAAACCTGGAGCTCGTTGACCCCAGGCCTGGGGCTCACTAATGCTGGAACTTGTCCAGTGTTCAGACTGCACTGCGTGGTTGCCGCTCTGCCACCATGTTCAAAGCGTGCCTGGTCTGGGGCTCCATCCTGAAAAAGGTGCTGGAGGCACTTAAAGATCTCATTAATGAGGCCTGCTGGGACATCAGCTAGAGCGGCTTCAATCAACAGAGCATGGATTTGTCCCACGTGTCTTTGGCGCAGCTGACCCTGCACTCTGAGGGCTTTAGCACATTCCGCTGCTACCACAACCTGGCCATGGGTGTGAACCTCACCAGCATGTCCAAAATACTAAAATGTGCTGACAATGAAGACATCATTACCCTAGGGGCTGAAGATAATGTGGACACATTGGCACTAGTATTCCAAGTCCCAAATCAAGAAAAGGTTTCATACTATGAAATGAAGTTAATAGATTTAGATGTTGAACAACTTGGAATTCCAGAACAAGAGTATAGCTGTGTAGTAAAGATGCCTTCTGATGAATTTGCATGTATATGCAGAGATCTCAGTCATATTGGAAACACTGTTGTAATTACTGGCACAAAAGACAATGAAATTTTCTGCAGTGGGAAACTTGGAAGTGGAAATATTAAGTTGTCACACACAAGTAATATCGATAAGGAAGAGGAAGCTGTTAGAGTAGAGAGGAATGAGCCCGTTCAGCTAACTTTTGCACTGAGGTATCTGAACGTCTTTACAAAAGCTACTCCACTCCTACGGTAACACTCAGTATGTCTGCAGATGTACCCCTTGTTGTAGAGTATAAAATTGCTGATATGGGATATTTAAAGTACTACCTGGCTCCCAAGATTGAGGATGAAGAAGGATCTTAGGCATTTCTAAAGTCCAAGAAAATAAAACTAAGCTCTTCAAGAATTGCTTCGGACTTCCCCCAAGATGGAGGCATAGGTGGAGACGCCGTGCTTTCTCACACAACCAAGTTTAGAGACAACTAAATATCAGCAACAGAAAACACAGCCACAACACAGAAAATTGAACTTTTTAGAAGTCTGATAACAACAAATTCTTCAGCCTGACCGGTAAGAGGGGCGAAACCAGCAGCTGGCAGAGCGGGGTTGCACAGGAAAACTCGATCAGACTGACTCAGGCGCGGAACCCAGGTGCAGGGTTGGACCTAGTGAGAGACCCAGCAAACAACTGTGGGGAAACAGCGAGGGAGCAGGGCTGCAGGTTGACTGTGGTCACGCATTCATGCACAGATAGATAAGCGAGGGAGTGGGCGATTAGACGGACCCAGCAGGCCCCAGTGGCGAGCAGCAGCAGAGGGCGCCGCCATTTCCCTGCTCTGACCCCACCTCCACATACAGTGTCATAACCCAGCGACTCTGAGTGGCCCCGCCCTGGTGAACCACCTAAGGCTCTGCTCCTCACCCAGTGGCAAGAAACAGCAGAGGGGGTCACCATTTTCCCGCTCTGACCATGCCCCCACATACAGCGTCACAACCCAGCGACCTGGGAGTCCAAGGCTCTGCTCCTCACACTTAACGCGCGCGAACAGACCAAAAATGGCTCAAGAAGATCTCAAAGCCCCAGAGCCTATAAATCTAAGCGATGAAGAAATAGCAAAACTCTCAGACGCACAGTTTAAAACACTGGTCATCAGGATCCTCACAGAACTGGTTGATTATAGCCACAAATTAGACAAATATATGAAGGCGAAACTAATTGAAATGAATGGAATTGCACAGGACACCAATAGCAATGAAAAGGAAACTGGGACTCAAATTAATGGAATGGACCAGAAGAAAGCAAATAATGGCTAAACAGAAAAGAGTGAAGAAGCAAGAATTCAAAAAAAATGAGGAGAATCTTAGGAACCTCCAGGACATCTTTAAACGCTCCAACATCCGAATTATAGGGGTACCAGAAGGGGGAAAGGAACAGCCACCAGTGGAAAACTTATTTGAACAAATAATAAAAAAGAATTTCCCCAAGCTGGCAAAGGAAATAGACTTCCAGGAAATCCAGGAAGCTCAGAGAGTACCAAAGAAGTTGGACCCAAGAAGGAACACTCCAAGGCACATCATAATTACATTAGCCAAAATTAAAATGAAGGAGAGAATCCTAGAAGCAGCAAGAGATAAGGGCACAGTCAACTTCAAAGGAGTTCCTATCAGACTGTCAGCTGATTTCTCAAAAGAGACCTTACAGGCAAGAAGGGGCTGGAAAGAGGTATTCCAAGTCATGAAATCCAAAGACCTACAACCAAGATTGCTCTGTCCAGCAATCCAGCTTTCATTTAGAATGGAAGGACACATAAAGTGCTTCTCAGATAAGATCAAATTCAAGGAGTTCATCATCACCAAGCCCTTATTATATGAAATGTTAAAGGGACTTATCTAAGAAAAAGAAGTTAAAAAATATGAACAGTGAAAGGACAACAAACGCACAGTTAGTAACAACCACATCTAAAACAAAAGCAAGCTGAAAGGACAGCTAGATCAGTAGTGGAAACATAGAAATGAAGATCTCAAGGAGGGTTAGCAACAGGGGAGTGGGAGGAGGAGAAGGGGGGAGAAGGTACAGAAAATAAGTAGCATAGACAGTAGATAGAAAATAGATGGGGGGGGCAAGAATAGTATGGGAAATATAGAATCTAAAGAACTTGAGACACGTGGTCGTAAACTAAAGGGGGGGTAATGGTGGGGATGGGGGGTAGGGTGGAGGGGAATGAAGGGGGGGAATAGAACAACTGTAATGGCATAATCAATAAAAAAATAAATTTAAAAAAGTTGCTTCGAGGACTTCCCCCAAGACGGAGGTGTAGGTGGAACCACCTTGCTTCCATGCACAACCAAATCTAAGAACAACTATTCTTAACAACATATAAACACAACCAAGCCACACAGAAAATCGACAATACGGAGTCCAAAGACAATGAAATGCTCAGCTAAACTGGTAAGAGGAGTGAAGCCAGCAGCGGAGCAGGTTGCCAAAAACAAAATCCCCGAACGGGTGATGCCCAAGCAGCCGACTGCGCGGATCGCGGGCTAGCTACGGGAGCACACAAGGAGGAGGTGCGGCGGGCTGTCTGCGGTAGGTCACGCATCTGCGTGCAGATAAACCAGTGAAGAGGCGAGCAGGCGCGGGGCAGCAGGCTCGCACAATTCCAATCGGATAAACAGGCCGGGGTGAGTGGTGGGACTGGACCGACTGGGCTAGCGGAGAGGACCGCTATTGCTCCCTCTCTGACCACGCCCCCACACACAGCGTCACAAACCAGCGACCTGGGTGGCCCCGTCCTGGTAAACAACTAAGGCTTCACTCCGCTTACTTAATGGTGCGAACAGACCAAAAATGGCTTAAGAACAACTCAGAGCCCCAGAGCCGATCAATATAAGCAATGAAGAAATAGCCAAACTTTCAGATGCACAGTTCAAAACACTGGTTATCGGGATCCTCACAGATCTGGTTGATTTTAGTCACAAATTAGAGAAACATGGAAGCTAAACTAATTGAAATGAATGGTAATGCAAAGGAAACCAATAGTAATGGAAAGGAGATTGGGACTCAAATCAATGGAGTGGACCAGAAGGAAGAAAAAAATGATCAAACAGAAAAGAATGAAGAAACAAGAATTCAAAAAAATGAGGAGAGGCTTAGGAACCTCCAGGACATCTTTAAACGTTCCAACATTCGAATTATAGGGGGTACCAGAAGGGGAAGAGTCACGAGTGGAAACCTTATTCGAACAAATAATAAAAGAGAACTTCCCCATTCTGGCAGAGGAAATAGACTTCCAGGAAATCCAGGAAGCTCAGAGAGTCCCAAAGAAGTTGGACCCAAGAAGAAACACACCAAGCCACATCATAATTACATTAGCCAAGATGAAAATGAAGGAGAGAATCCTAGAAGCAGCAAGAGATAAGGGCACAGTCACCTTCAAAGGAGTTCCCATCAGACTGTCAGCTGATTTCTCAAAAGAGACCTTACAGGCAAGAAGGGGCTGGAAAGAGGTATTCCAAGTCATGAAAACCAAAGACCTACAACCAAGATTGCTCTATCCAGCAAAGTTTTCATTTAGAATGGAAGGGCAGATAAAGTGCTTCTGAGAAAAGATCAAATTCAAGGAGTTCATCATCACCAAGCCCTTATTATATGAAATGTTAAAGGGACTTACCTAAGAAAAAGAAGATAAAAAAGATGAACAGTGAAAGGACAGCAAACGCACAGTAACAACCACACCTAAAACAAAAGCAAACTAAGAGGACAGGTAGATCAGGAGCAGAACCATAGAAATGAAGATCACATGGAGGGTTAGCAACAGGGGAGTGAGAGAAGAAGGGGGGAGAAGGTACAGAAAATAAGTAGCATAGACAGTAGATAGAAAATAGATAGGGGGAGGGTAAGAATAGTAGGGGAAATACAGAATCTAAAGAATTCGAGACATGTTCATGAACTAAAGGGGGAAATGGTGGGGGAGGGGTATGCAGGGTGGAGGGGAATGGAGGCGGGGAATGGAACAAATGTAATGGCATAATCAATAAAAAAGTTTAAAATAAAAAAATTGCTTCTAAGATTCCAACATGCCCTTAAAAGTCTTTTCTGTGACCATATTTGTATATGAGAACGTATGTAGATAATATTCTCTGTAAATATTTTTTCTTCATTCTCTACAATGTAAAGGATAGTTTCAAGTCAGATCTGGTCTTATTAACCTAGAACTCCTGCCATATCTAGAAATACTCTTTAGGACTTTTATAACAAGGGATTTTAACTATTAGTGCAATTTTGAGGCCTGTGTTTCAATTTAAATAAAAGCTATTTGAATTTCAAACATCAGAGGTCAGTGCCTTCATTTGAACCAAGTTGCAAGTATCCTAGCAAATTCACAGCTAATGCAACCTAGTTGTGTTTGGGTTTTTTTTTTTTTGTTTTGGTTTTCAGTCTAGAGCAGCCAGGTATAAATACATTGAGCCACAAAAAGTACTTCAAATGCAATGGGTGATAAGATATTTTGGATGATTCATTTGCCAAACTTATTTTTGTATTCTTTTAAAAAAATTTTTTTAAAGATTTTATTTATTTATCTTTAGAGGGCAAGGGGAGGATAGAGGGAGAGAAATATTGATGTATGGTTTTGTCTCATGGGTCCCCTGCTGGGAACTGGCCTGCAACCCAGGCATGTGCCCTGACTGAGAATTGAACCACGATCCTCTGGTTTGCAGGCCCACGCTCAATCCACTGAGCTACACCAGCCAGGGCTATTTTTATATTCTTGAGGTCAAGAAATGAAGGGGAGAATACAACAAATTCTATATATTTCATTATTTTGTTGTTCTGTTAGTATAAACCACCTCAAAGATTTTATAAGAGTAGCATTGTTACAGGACAGTGTTTCTTTGCCCAAAGGATCCTTTTACAAGAATCTTTTAAGTTTTACTAGATATTTGATAGAGCCCAAGGAGTATGTTCGTGCAACAAAAAATAATAATAAAACATTTCTCCAGTATAAATAGCCTTATTTGGGACTTAATCCCTTAAAAGGTGAAGATATCTTAAATCTCATGAAGGGTGGATTCAACCAGGAAAGTGAAAAGGCCCAGCAGTTGTGAAATAAAAGCTGTTCAAACGTTCCCAGTAATTGTGCTACAAGGTCACAAATTGGCATTTTACGTACTGAGAATTGCTTTATTACAGTTCATTTTCCCGTTGTATTTTGTGTTTGGTGTATTAAACAACTAGTTTCTTTGTTGTACCTGGACTCAGTTCTAGTTACTGTACTTTGGAAGTCACTGTATCCAGTGGGTAATTTAACCTTCTGTGTGCCTGCGAGGAAGGAGATTTGCAGCAAAGAGGCCTGATGGAATTTGGGGGGTAATGAAAATATTTTATCTAGACTGGTG
Source organism: Artibeus jamaicensis (assembly GCF_021234435.1). Classification (NCBI taxonomy): domain Eukaryota; kingdom Metazoa; phylum Chordata; class Mammalia; order Chiroptera; family Phyllostomidae; genus Artibeus; species Artibeus jamaicensis. Next base: position 51,640,810 of record NW_026521486.1, read on the forward strand.
ATGGTCCCAAGACTGCATTTTTTAAACCTCATCCAATTGTACTTTATTGTATGTAAGTTATATCTTAATAAATCTCACATTTAAAAGCAAAAAAGGCAGGAATCCTGTTTGCTACAACTTTACTACGCTAAACTTGGGACGTTTTTTGAAAAAGCAAGCGCCACTCTCTTTAACCAAAGGCCACTCTCTGAAAGACTTCCCTTTCCCTTTCGAGACGCACAATCATAGAGATGTCTGGTGCAGCGAGGCCTTCGAACGCAGCCATCGAGATGCGCGCAGAGGATGTCTAGAGCGTTGCTCGCAGGGCCGGCTTCCGCCTTCTTAGTCCCCGCCCTCTCGAACATGGCGCAGTCAGTCAACATCACTGAGCTAAATCTACCGCAGCTGGAAATGCTCAAGAACCAGCTGGACCAGGTAGGGACTGGCCCCAGAGACACTCCCTTCCGGCCTCACATCACTCCGGTCCATGCGTACGCCCTCGGACCCCCATTCCTCCCCACTTTGGGAGGCTTCCCTTCCCCTGCGAATCCCCCCACCTCCGGCAATACTCCCTTCTTTCTCCCAGTCCCACGCTGACTCTCATGAATTCTGTAGGAAGTGGAGTTCTTGTCCACGTCCATTGCCCAGCTCAAGGTGGTACAAACGAAGTATGTGGAAGCCAAGGACTGCCTGAACGTGCTGAACAAGAGCAATGAAGGTATGGAGTAGGCGCGCGAGAGCAGCCTGGGGGATGTGGCGAGCCGGCTACTCGTCCCGCCTCCTAAACTAAAACGGTCTTCCTTACCTGAGACGAGAAAGAACCCACTATATATTCTGTACCACTTTGTGAGCATTTTGCATGTTCACATTGCAAATTCTACCTAGAATTGAAGTGTACAGGACATAGCTCCTCTTGCCCCTTTCCTTTCTTTTCATACTATCTGCACTGCCTCGTGTTGGCACTCATTAACGTCTTAATATTGCAGCTGCCAACCTTCCCCAGATGTTTGTCTAAATTGCTTTCACAGGGAAAGAATTGCTTGTCCCATTGACGAGTTCTGTATCCTTTTCACAGAAACTACCCTTTTCTCCCTCACCCCTTCCCCTTAATAAAAAGGGTGGGGTGGGGTGGGGTAGTTTGACGATTCCCAAGTGCCCCCGTGACTCTAAGAGCTCTTACTGTACACACTGCCTAACTCTCCTATCTATATCCTGAGGCCAACATCTAAGTATTGCCTTGTGAGCACCAAAGAGTATGTATAATTGAAGTGCGACTATTTCCCTTTTTTAAACTGGTCGTTTATACTTTTACTAATAACTTAAAAGACATAAGCAGTAGAATAAGAAACAGAAACAAGTGGGTTGGCTCTGTGTATTAATTCTCAGTTTCAGCTTAATAGTGGCTCCTAGTCCTAAACTGTCGTTACTGAGAGAGTTGGATTGTGCCTACCTGTTCGAGTGTTTTACTTGAAGGATCAAGTTATGACAATAGGGTACCTGTAAACTGTAGTCTGAGAGCTGACAGGGTAAAAGAGAAACACAGAAATAGTTAGTGTAGTAGGGACTGGCTACATAACAAACCTTAAATCCATCAGGAGTTAGCTAGTTCAAGGTTAAAGGTGTTGAGGGGAAGTGAGGCTGGCTTTTCATTTTTCCTATTATATAGCAGTAGGAAAATGTTGTGTTTAATCATCTGGGAGGTACTGCCTGCTTAGAGTGGGATCAGGACAAGAGAGTGTTTGTATATGACATTTTCTCCATAAGGAACCAACTTTTCCATCTGTCCACATTTGGAGTTAACAGGTATAATTCTAAGGTTTCCAGATTATTCAGTCCCTGTGACTAGCTTTTTTAGAAAAGAAAGTCTTAGGAAGCCAAACAGTCTGGTTGACAAGGAATCATGACTCATGCTGGGCTAGTTTTCCCTTAACCCTTGCTTCACAGATGTATGTCCCTGGGAAGCTACATGATGTGGAACACGTGCTCATCGATGTGGGAACTGGCTACTATGTAGAGAAGGTGAGTGGAAGGAGCCATGTAGATGCTCCTCTGAGCAATGAAAGGAAGTTTAGGGGAAGATTTAGAGGTAGCATGGGGTCTCCACTTAGCCCCTTCATCACCTCTGACCTTTTAGACAGCTGAGGATGCCAAGGACTTCTTCAAAAGGAAAATAGACTTCCTCACCAAGCAAATGGAGAAAATCCAGCCAGCCCTGCAGGAGAAGCATGCCATGAAACAGGGTAAGCTTGACCTGGGGCACCTCTTCACCCTTTCTGCCTCAATGATAAAGAACGTGGATTGCAGTGTGAACTATGAGGTGTCTCCTTTTTGGATTAAAACTATATTTTTATCGTTAGTGTCTTGATGTGTTATTCTGTAGATTCTGTGTATTAAATACCCACTATGTGTAGATTTCTTGAGTTGGGTGCTTGAGAAATTTAGAGGAAGGAATTCACATCTCTGTTCTTAATGGGGGCGGGAATGGGGGGAAAATACATGTAAATGAACACCGAAGAAATATACCCCTAAGTACTAGCAGTTGCAACCTTGGCTACACATTAGAATCACTAAGGGAGATTATTTCAGCCCTTTGAAGGCAACTGCCAGGCTGACTGTGGGTCCCAATGAAAATGAGTTTGACACCCCTCTGTTACACAGTCAAGATCGAGAACCACTGTTCTAAAAGCAACGATCTCTTCCACATTACAATTTTTGGTTATGTCTGACTCATTTAATACTGTATTTTGTTCATCTTTATATCTCAGTTGTCATATTTAGTGACATATTGTAGATTCTAAATTTCTATTAGTTTATGTCCCCAACAGTGGATCACTGTCAAAAGTTTTATTAATTGTAGTGATTAAACTACAATTTAACATCTCTGCCCGTCCTGAAACATTTCTGTTCCTTTTCCTCAACTCTGGGTTTTTCCCTTCAGCTCCTGACTAGGGTCTGACTCTTTCCCCTCCACAGCTGTCATGGAGATGATGAGCCAGAAGATTCAGCAACTCACAGCCCTGGGAGCAACTCAGGCTGCCAAAGCCTAACACCTTGTTTCAGAAATCGGGCAGAGGGGCCCTACCTCGGGGCCTGGGACTTTGTGGTGGGGAAGATAAGGGTTTTGTGTGTAATGCCAATAAATGTTTCAAGTGGACAGAATGTTGGTCTTTTCTTGTATTAGGTGAGGGGCTGGTGAAGAGAAGATGGGAGGGCGGTGTTCGAGGGAGTGTGCCCTGTCCCCGAGCCTGATGCAGTACTTTGAGTCTCCATCTGGACTCATGGGAGCAGTAGGGAGGATTGCTTTTGCTGCGCAGCGTGCCTCTCCTGCGGGCTATAGCCGTGGGAAAGCTGACAGGCGGAAGTGGGGCTGCGAGAGCACTTCCTTTTCCGGGTTGGTTCCCGCCCCCACCCCCACACTTGCGCGGGAGAAGCTGCATGGGCTGTCCCTTCCTGCGGGGTCTCCTACCTGTGCTGTTGCCGCCGCCGTCCGTCTGTGTCCGGCACTGCCTGTTCAGCCTGGAATCCATCCAGCCCCCAAAAAGAGCACGCAGCAGCCTCATGGCACCACCTCGAATCGGGACACACAACGGCACCTTCCACTGCGACGAGGTCCTGGCATGCTCATTGCTCCGCCTCCTGCCTGAGTACCGGGTACGATCATTCTGGGGCTGCCTGCGTGCCCTTACCGGGCCCCTGTGGTATCTCGGGCCACCACAGTACCTCTCCTACCCTCCTGGCTACTCTGGGAACCCAACATTAATCCCCGTGCCCCCGCGACTCCTGACGGCTCCCTCACCTCCTGTGACCCCCCTCCCCCGCAGGATGCAGAAATTGTGAGGACCCGCGACCCCGAAAAACTGGCTTCTTGCGACATCGTGGTGGACGTGGGTGGCGAGTACGACCCTCAAAGACACCGATATGACCACCACCAGAGGTGGGTTCCCAGATACCTTTTCTTCAGCTTTCCTCAGTGCTCTGACGTAGCCATCCTCTGCAGTGGTCTCTGTCAGCAAAGTGACTGCCTCATCCTGGAATGCAAACACCTGAGTCCTGGGGGCGGCATACAGCCTTCATCCTTCTAGCTCTCACCACCTGCTCTACACCCATCTACCTGGGCTGGGACCTCCGTGAGCCCTCTAATCTGCACAGGCCTCCCTTGGCCCCAGTCAGTCCTCAGGCGCCTCCCAGCTTACTTCTCTGGCCCAGACTCTTCTCCCATTAGCACTGTTAATCACCCCAGTTAAGGGGTTAATCCATTCATGTGTCCTTGCTGCTCCACTTCATTCTTTGGGCCCACATGATTGTAGTGGTGGTAACAGTTCAGATGTGTGTGGTCTCCATTTACTCTCTTCCCTTGGGAGATCTGTCTTTGCCAGGGGTAGCCCGGTATCTACAGTACCACTGCAATCCTTTCCCCTCCCTGCAGGCCCTACCTCGGTGACTCTCTCTCTCTTAAGGAAATTTCGCTTTCCCTACTAGAGCACATCCCCTTTCCCACTCTTAAACATCCTTTGCTCCCTCTTTCCAGTGCAGCAACACTGTTTCCTTCTTTTTCTCCCTTTTCCAATCTATTACTTTCTCTCTTGGACTTCCCACCAGTGTTTCTACTTCTTGCCAACTGCTTAAGACTCTGCTGAGGCATCTCTCATTTTGAAAACAAATAAATATATATGAAATCCTCCCTCGTATACACCATACTGTTTAAACTGATTATCTCTGAGGGATTATGAAGTGATTTTATGTTTTAAATCTCCAAGTATTTTTCTCCCTCTTTTGTTTAAGTGTACCTATTTATAAATGCTGTTGGGAGGGTATTTACAACTCTCACTTCTCAGCCACTCTTCAAAAGAAGAGCTGATTCTGGCTCCACACTCCTTTGTATTCATTTCTTTCTTTCTGTCATTCATTCACTTGGCTGGTTCTTGCCCATTCTCTCCATCAGAAATGTTCATGAATAGGGTGCCAGTGACTTCAACACCAAGCTCAGGTTCCTGGCTGCATAACTCACCTCTTTGTGGCACTTTGACATTGTTCACTACTTCCTTTTTCCTCATGATTTGACATACATTTATAAAAATTATGCAGTATCTGACACATAAAAGAATGTATTTAATATTTCTAGACTATAAAACATAAAATGAACACCCATGAACTAATTTCCCAATCTAAGAACCTGAACATTACCATCACCTTTGAATCTGTGCCTGTGTGCTTCGTCCCTATCCCATCCCCCAACCTCCTCCGGAAGAAGGCAGTTTTGTGTTCATCATACCCTAGTGTAGAGTTTAGCATATATTTCTGTTAACATTCACAGTTATTTAGTTTTGCTTCTTTTTGAAACTTATCTGGGGGTTATCATTATTAGTCTTTGTATCTTATGTATATTAAAAGTTTTTGTATTTACTCAATACTTAATAATAAACACACAATATAGTATATAATTGATATTGTAGAATTGTATCCCTGAAACCTACATAATTTTATTAACTAGTGTCACCCCAATAAACTGAATTAAAAACATTTAATAATAAAAATCAAAACAAAAAACGAGCTCCCTAGGTGACTCTGATTGGTATTTACAAATTACAGCTGTGGTTTCCACTTCCCTGACAACCGTCATACCCTTCTATTCTGTCTCACTGCTCTTCAAACCCCTGTCTTCCTCACTCCAGACCAATGCAGATAATCTCCTTGCATCTGTTCTCCACGCTGATACGATAATACTCTTTCTAACATGCACCTGTCTATTTAATATCTCTCAGTGGCCCGCATTACATACAAATCAATGTCCAAACTCCAAAGTATGGCACACAAGGCCTGCCATGACCTGGCCCCTGCTTACCCTTCTGTTTTTTTGCCACTGACACCTAAGCTGCCTTTCTTGCAGTTCCATTGTACATGTTGTTCCTCTACCTGGAATAACACTTCTCTTTTTGTCTGATAAACACCCAGTAATTTGTCAGGTATGATTTTGAAGGCTCCCTTCCTGAATCCTTCCCCTCGTCTCACCCCCTTCCTTGTTTATAACTTAGCTAAAGCATTTGCTTGGTTGCTTCTGTGTTTGTGTGCCTTCAGCAGATGAACTTGAAAACAGGGACATGGTCTTGGTTTTTTAATCCCCAATGTCTAATTACTAAGTTGGGCATATAGTAAGCATTGGGTTAACCATCGTCAAATGCATGCATGGAGACTCCAAACTGCAGCCTATGTGACCCCTGAGGAAAAGCCAAAGCCTCTCCAGCTGGGCTGTCTCCTTCCAACTCCTGCAGTATTTCCCAGCCTCCCTACCTCCACTTATGCCTACACATGCACACACACACTATGGCAGGGTGTCAAACTCATTTTCACTGGGGTCCACATTGGCCTCATAGTTGCCTTCAAAGGGCTGAATGTAATTTCAACTCCTTAACAGTTAAAGAGTAGTTACGTTTATGCATTCCTAAAATTATTTCAGCCCTTTGAAGGCAACTGCAAGGCTAATGTGGTCCCCAGTGAAGATGAGTTTGACACCCCTACACTGTGGGTTAATGGGGGCAACTCTGCTCAGCCCCACCTCCCTGTGCTCCTCAGGTCTTTCACAGAGACCATGAGCTCGCTGTTTCCTGGGAAGCCCTGGCAGACCAAGCTGAGCAGTGCGGGACTCATCTATCTGCACTTTGGGCACAAGCTGCTGGCCCAGTTGCTGGGCACTAGTGAAGAGGACAGCATGGTGGGCACCCTGTATGACAAGGTGGGGACCTGAGAGCAGAGATGCCCCACATATGCATCTCCACCAGGCCAAGTGGGAGTGGCACTCACATAGCACTTAGGACTAGGCCTCAGATCAGAGTTCCTGGCCCATAGCTAGCCCACTACCATCTCCCTTAGTCAGCCTCATCTTCTCATAAGGGAATGGTTAATCTGCCTCTATCCTGGGGTGGTGAGAAGTAAATGAGGTAACGTGGGAAAGGGTTTTGAAAACCATAAAGCAGTGTTTCCCAGTCTGTCTTGACCCGACTCAAATGAAAAATGACTGTTCACAACTTGGTAATAGGGGAGGCTGCTTATGTTTGGTAGCTTATGGCTCAGAGGTTCTGGCTGCCTCGAAAGGGGAGTGGAGCATGTTCTAGGTACCACCATAATTCACCAGGAGCATGTGAGTTGGGAAGCCCCGTTGGGAAGACTCTTCAGATTCCACCAGCCTCCCCTGACAGCAGGTCAGCAGATTCCTGTGGCTGGGGAAGGAACAGAGCTAGTGGCCCTGGCGTGCATGTCAGATCAGTGATTCTGAGGACATCTACTAGATTCTACTCCTGTGAAGTTCACAAATCAAAGTTCAGATTCAGTCAGCTGTTTTTTGCAGACTGTTCACTTCTCTCTCTCTCTCTCTCTCAGCTTGTCTTCTGCCCCTGTGATACCGCATTAGTACAACTCAAAAAAAAAGTAAATAAATGTGAATGATTAAATTGGAGACTTTGGAATACTAAGGTTATAGACTGCCTGGCTTAGATTTCCCTTCTACTGCTGAGGGGTTTCTAAGCAATTGAACTAAATTACAACTGAGTTTTAACTGATTATCAGGTTGGAGTTTCTTTTTTGGCTCTGACAGTAGCACTTTTTCTACATACTACAGGTATGTTGATATTTAGGCCTATTTTGTAGGGCAGTATTGCATTAAACACTGCTCCTGTATTGTTTCTGCCCCCAAACTTTGAGGCGTTGTCCTACCATTTCTTTAGGCTCAGGAGATGCAGCAACTGATGCCATGTGGCACATCGTGGATTTCTCGGGGACCACACCCCAGCACTTGATGTCTAGTCCCGCACCCATTCTCTCCCACCTGACTTGTGCACTTGGCCAGACCCTCCCAGACTTCATTAAACAGGTCACTGAGTAGCCTACTCAGGCCCAGTGGAGATTTACCCTCCCTCAGCCACAGGGCCCCTCATGGAACTGGAGACCTTTGTTCAGAAGTTGGCGGCTCCCTCCCCACACATGCTGGCCCCAGCTAGGACTTTGTATGGTAGTTGAATGAGGGCTGGATTAGAAAACAAATGATCCAATCTCCAACCCTGGCACTGTTAGCTCTCTGACCTTAAGCAAGCTGCTGGACACCCCAGTTACTCCTTTCCTTACCCAGCTGAAAGATACTCACCGGGTCACTGCATTGAGAAAACTGAAGAGTGTATGCACATAACTTTGAAACCTATAAAACTATTATGCAAGTCATAGGTACACTCGAGCATTTCTCCTGCTGCTGCCTTAGATGTATGAGAACTTTGTGGAGGAGGTGGATGCAGTAGACAATGGGATCTCCCAGTGGGAGGAGGGAGAGCCTCGATATGCAGTGACCACTACACTGAGTGCGCGGGTCGCCCGCCTTAATCCCACCTGGAACCAGCACAACCAAGACACAGAGGTAAGGAGGGCCCCAGGGAAAGAGAATGAGGCATGTAAGACCTCAGGGGAGGAAATGAGAGTGGTTGACCCGTCAAACCCTAGCAAAGTCAAAAGTTCAGACCAGCACCATGGTTCCCATGATTCTCAGGCTGGGTTCAAGCGCGCAATGGATCTGGTTCGAGAGGAATTTCTGCAGAGACTACACTTCTACCAGTACAGCTGGCTGCCAGCCCGGGCCTTGGTAGAAGAGGCCCTGGCCCAGCGATTCCAGGTAAAGGCCTGGGAGGAGACATTGTGGCTCAGGGCTTAGTGAATACTGACTGGCAGCTGATGCCATCCAGAACCTTCTAGCCATGCCCCACTTCCCTTTCAGGCAGACCCAAGTGGGGAGATAATAGAACTGGCAAAAGGTGGATGCCCCTGGAAAGAGCACCTCTATCACCTGGAATCTCTACTGTCACCCCCAGTGACCATCACCTTTGTTATCTACACTGACCAGGCTGGACAGTGGCGGGTACAGTGTGTGCCCAAGGAGCTCCATTCATTCCAGAGTAGGTAAGGCCCTTGGGGAACCACCCTGCAGACCTTCAAGCCTGTTGCCTCCCTATCAGAGACAGCCTCTAACTCTGGCCTCTGCTCTACTCCTCGCTCTGTTCCTCAAGGCTTCCATTTGCTCCCACCAACTTCCTCTTCTGCTCACTTGTAGGCTGCCCCTCCCAGAGTCATGGCGAGGTCTTCGGGATGAGGCTCTAGACCGGGTCAGTGGAATTCCTGGCTGCATCTTTGTTCATGCCAGTGGCTTCATTGGTGGACACCACACCCGAGAGGGTGCCTTGAGCATGGCCCGTGCCACGCTGGCCCAGCGCCCAGCATGTAAGCCTCCCACAAGTCCCCTCATCCAATAAAACTTCTTCTCCCTCCTACTGACCTAGCCCTTGCCACATTACTACCCTGCACCATTTTGGGAACTTGCTGAAACTTGGGAAAAGTGAAACATCTATAACATCTATTATGTGCCAGAGCCTATGCTAGACCTTCAGGCCTGTTGACATTTTCTCAGCTTTGCTTCCCTAATCATTTGAAAACCACCCAGTTCCTACAGTTAAACAACTTGACCATACTCACCGGTAGTGGCTAAAAAGCAATAGAACCAAGACCTAACCCAAAGTCCATGCCTTTTATTCCTTCACTACACCTCAATGCAATTCTCTTGAAAAGAGTCTCATAATTGAGTGAGTGGAAAACACAGAAGGAAATCTTTATTGTTAGAAGTGGGAGTGAGGGGAGTGGGACCAAGCAGGTGGTGGCCCTGGGAGAGGGTCCCAAGGAGAAGTTGGGGATGTCTCAGTAAAGAGGGGCAGATCATGAATAGAACCTCCACCCCCACATGGGGTCTCTTGGGTTCTGCCAAGCACCTGGCTAAAATGTGGAAACTGGGCATTGACGAAGTACATAGGGATGTGGGTAATTTGGCCTGTGGACCAGCACTGCAGAGAGAGGGGAGGGAGAGGCCTTATCAGACACTGGGCTCAAAGGCAGCCATATGGCAGAGCCACACAGCAACCAAGGGCCTCAGCTCCTTCACCCCCCTCCCAAAAACCTTGCTCAAACCCCCAGAGCCTGGCCTACTCACCACACTGAGCAGAGCTCCTTTGTTGAAGGAAGGATGGAAAGTGATGAGCTGGGCCTGGGCTCCTGGCTCCCCCTGGATAATGCCACTAGGGGAAGAAGAAAAAAAGAAAAGGTAAGCAGGTAACTAGGGACAGGATGTGGGTTTAGTGAGGGAAGGCTAGTGAGGAGCCCAGACCTAATGGCCTATCTACCACTTACCAAGGAAGTAGCTCAAACACAGGACTGTTTCGAGTGCGAAAAAGGAGGATGACTGGCTTACCGTCCTGGACCCGTGGATTTCCTATAAGAAATGGATGCAGGCATGGGGAAGAACTCAAGGCAGAATCCCAGGGCAGGGGAAGAGCCCTGCAGCCAGGGCATGGACACACTCAATGGAAAGATGGCTGGGGCCTGAACAGAGCCCTTCCTCCCCACCTCTTACCTTTCATGAGCACAGCCAGCCGCTCCCCACTGGGGTCCCAGACCATGGAGTGAGCCTCTCCCCCGAGTCTAGGGGTCAGAACAGTAGGTTGGGAGGGCTTGGCATAGTCCCTCCCACCTTTTGCTGCCTCTCCCTCACCCACTCAGCTCACCTTTCCTCTCCATCTGGTGTCTGTACTGTTGTCTCAGACAGATCTGCCACAATTGTTGCTGATTTTGCACCTCCAACTCGCCCCTTTCCCTCACCTGTAGATAAGGGCAAAGGCTCTTAAGTATAGGAAATGGGCCTGACTTGTCCCTTGCCTCCTCTACATCATATCTCAAGTTTCCCAAGCTGCTTTACTTACCTTTATCCCTCAGAATAACATTCCAGAGTATTCCTGCCTCCCTCTGACTACCCTAAAGGGCCTGTATCCTAAAGTCCTTCCCTCAACTTACCACAACGTTCTGGGAATGACAAGGAGTAAATCAGTGGTTCCCCCAATACAGTGAACAGCAGCCGGTTTCCATCTGGGCTCCAACAGCCAGTCTGGGATCAGGAAGTAAAAGGCAGGGGAAGGGTGGTCTGTCGGGGAATGCAGGAGGAAAAGAAGTACAGGAGGTGGGGAGACAAGCTTGGGGGACCAGGGGCCCATCTATTCCCCAGCTTCTAAGAATGTTACCTGACATCGCCCTGACAGAGTAGGCCACCTCTCACAAGTCCACATCTGGGCCTCCCAGATTCTGCCAGAGAAGCAGATCACAGCTTAGGACCCCTTGTTCCAGAACTTAAACTTCCCTCTCTTTGTCAGTCCCAGGGTCACATTAAAGAATAGGAATGGGGACAGAAGGTCCTTCCTGCTGGGAGTTCCAGGGGCCGAGTGCCTTTCTCCAGGCCATCCTTGCCCACCCTCTGTCCTCCCACTTACCGAAAGACAGCCGAAGGAGTAGAAGCCAGGACTTTGCTACCATCTGGGGACCACAGCAGGTTGGTAACCCCACCTCCCCGAAACCAGGGGAGGGGAACACAGGTCTCTGTCGAGACATCCCATACCTACGAAGGTTGGGTCAAGAGAGTGAGACAGGAAACTCAAGCACCCCTGTCATCTCACAGGGAGCTCCCCTTTAAGGTACAAAGAATTGGAAAAGGACTGTTAAACGAGGAAATAGCCTTGACTGGTGCGGCCCAGTGGACTGAGTGAGCCAAAAGGCCACTGGTTGGATTCCCAGTCAGGGCACATGCCTGTGTTGGGCACAGGTCCCCAGGAGGGGTGCCCACGAGGCAACCACACATTGATGTTTCCCTCTCTCCCTCCCTTCCCCTCTCTAAAAATAAATAATTTAAGAAAAAAACCAAAACAGGAAGAAATAGGTTTTATGTTTATAATTATAGCAGGCAGAATTTGAAATCTGAGTCTGGAGGATGCAGCTCCTTCCATGGGTAAGTTTAAGACTGAATGGACAGCCCTGGCTGGTGTAGCTCAGTTGGTAGGAGTGGCCTCCCATAAACCGAAAGGTAGCAGGTTCAATTTCTGGTCAGGGCACATGCCTAGGTTACAGGTGCGGTCCCCAGTAAGGCCACAAGTGAGAGGAAACCAATTAATGTTTCCTCACATCGATGTTTCACTTTCTTCCCTTTCCATCTCTAAGCACGTCCGCGGGCCTCAGGTGAGGATTAAAAAAAAAAGAAAGACTGAACGGACAATTATCCCTCTCCTTCCACCACCAGGCAAAGAATGCTCTTTCCTCAATCTGAGGGATGGCTGAAATGACCAAAAGAGGGGTGGGGACCAACTCACCAAGATAGCAGCATCCACAGGGGAAGCTGAGAGCAGCCGCCCCCCACTGGGGGCCCAGGCCAAACTGGTGACAGGTGTGTGCCCAGGGTGAGAGAGCACTTGGGCACAGCCAGAAGAGGGTCTGCCAAGGGGAAACACGGTGTGGGGTCAGAAAACAAAAAGAAAGCCCTGTGATTCTGTTTCCTTGCCTCTTCCTGATAAAACTTCCCAATTCCAATGGCCCCTTAGAGTTTAATCCAGGCTGGGGAAAATCAGTAAGGACTGTGAAAGTTCAGTTAAAAATCAGTAAGGAAAAGCAATGTCACCACCACCAGGTCCACAGAGGAAAATGAGTGAAAGGAAGTAAGCTTTCACTATCACCCTCCAGGATGAGAAAATCTTCTGACCAGTCAAGCTAGAATTTGCCGTGGTGGGGTGATGTCATACTCTGCCCTAGATGTCAGCCCTTTCCCCACAGGACCATCTCACTGGGGCCTGGAATGATCCATGAGGTTACCTTAAGGGTCCAATCTCGTCTTTTTCCAGAGTCATCTGCCACTCCCCAGAATTAAACCTGTGCTCCAAAGACTGCCTTTCCTTGTCAGAATCAGCCCCCCTCCTCTGTTCCTGAATTGTTTTCTGCTTGTCATAAAGATGCTGCCTGTGGCTTGGCCTCCAGCACTAGGCTGGGAACTCCCTGAGGGCACCACTGTGTCTTAGCTTTGAATCTCCAGAGCCACACATTTGGGCTGACGGGTACAGGCTACTGCCTGAATTAGTGCCACTCTCTCCCTTTTCCACATAACTATGACCACTTTTAGCTCCAATGAGGTCCTAGGCCACTGATCTAAAACTTACTAACTTTACAGTAAGTCATAGTTACCTTTCCAGTTCACAGAATAAAGAGAATGTGAGAATAAAGAGAATCTCATTATTCTCTTCAGTGGCCCCACTGTATGCCACTGAACAGATTAACTTATTCAGGCACAGCTCCACAAAGGGACATTTCAGTTGTGTGTGATTTTTGTCTATGACAAACAATGCTGCAAAAATACACTCTGTACCTTTACTCTTGTCATTATTTGTGCAGAATAGTACTAACATGGGATTGGGGATAAAAATAGGCTTGCACCTTTAAAAAAATAAATATGCCAATGAATTATTTTCTGAAAAGTTTGCACCACTATACTCTCTCATCAACTGTATATAAAAGTACCTGTTTTCCTACCCTTGCTCGTACTAGGTGTTATTGAACATCTTAATAATACTGTCATCCTAAATAGGCAAAACATATTCTAGTCCTTTTATTTTTACATTTATTTTGCTTGATATTTATTTATATATAAAGTGTGAAGCAAGGCCTATTATTTTCTAAATGGGTAGCCAATTATCCCAACACCACTAAAAAAAAAATCTAAACTTTTTTACAGCGAAAAGCCAAATCCATCATGTTAAATTTCCATATAGTCTTAGATATGTTCCTGAAAGTTACTCTGTTACACTGATCTGTATGCCTGTTCTTACACCAATAACTGTCTAGTACTATAACTTCATGAAATATTTTAATACCTGGTAGGGCAAGTTTCTTCTCAATATTCTTCCTTTTCACAGTTTTCTCTTAGCAGTTTTCTCACATTTATTCTTTCATTAAAAACTCTAATTTTGTCCAGTTCATAACAGCAAACAAAACCCAGCAGAATTCTGACTGGAAGTACACTTAATTTGATATCTTTATATTTTCTTCTAGTCCTTTATTTTTTTGTCTGTTGGGTATTTAATTGTATCCAAGCAGACAAACTTTTCCTATCCAGGAGTATAGCTTGTCTCCATTCATTCAGCTGTTGTTTAATATTCGAATAAATGTAACAATTTATTCCTAATAACTTAGTAACTGTTGCACCTATTGTAAATAGACTATTTTCTTGGTTTCAATTTCTCAACTGACTATTGTTGGTATACAGGAAAGCTATTACATTTTCAGCGGCCTGGATCCAGTCACCTTACTACATTTATATTTCTTATTAGATCAAGTAGTTTGAGTTGAATCTCTTGTTTTACTAAGGAATAAAATCAAACCATCTTCAAATAAGAATTATTTTCTTATCTTTTTCAAGACTTTCCCATATTTCTTTTTCTTTTATTATTGTACTCACTAGAATTTCCAAAAATAATGTTGATTAATAATGATGATAATGATATTTTTGTCTTTATCTTGACAATATTGAAAATACCAGCCCTTGCTGGTGTAGCTCAGTGGACTGACCACGGGCTGAGAACTAAAGGGTTGCCAGTTCAATTCCCAGTCAGGGCACATGCCCGGGTGACAGGCCAGGTCCCCAGTTGGGGCCACGTGGTAGGCAACTACACATTGACATTTCTCTCCCTCTCTTTCTCCCTCCCTTTCCCTCTCTCTAAATAAACAAAATCTTTTAAAAAATACCTTTAGTATTTCATTTCAGTTTTATATGGTAGCTACTGATTTTGAGTAAATGCTTATGTTAGGTTGTCTCCTTGTATCCCTATTTTGCTTTGTGTTTTCAATTGGAACATCTGCTTTTGGAGGAGGACACTTAGTGATATAAGTATTTTTCTCCATTAATTTGCTAATGTAATAAATCATGTGAAAAGATTTCCTAATGATAAATAGTCTTTAATTTCTGGAATATCCTACTTAATATTTTTAAAATGTTCTTTTGGACTCTATTTGCTCTTATTTTATTTAGGATTTTTTAATCTATGCTCAGATATTTTCTTTCTTGTACTATTGTCGAGCTTAGATTTTTGGGTTACATTAGCTATCCTGGCACAGAGGACGTTAATGGAAAAGAGTAGTGAAATCTGAACAAGGTCTGGAGTTTAGTTATTAATAACATACAAATGTCAGTACCTTGGTTTTGACACATGTAACATGGCAATATGTTAAAAATGGGGAAACTAGTCATGACTGGTATGGCTGAGTTGGTTAGAGCATCGTCTTATAAACTGCTGAAGGGTTGCAGGTTAGATTCCTGGTCAGGGCACATACTTAGGCTGCGGGTTTGGTCCCCAGTTGGGGCGTATACGAGAGGCAACCCATTGACATTTCTCTCTCCCTCCAATTCTCCTCTCTCTAAAATCAATTAGCATAAATATATATAGATAGACAGACAGACAGATTTTTAGAGAGAAAAGAAGGGAGAGAGAAACACAGATTGGTTGCCTCCTACATGTGCCCTGACCAGGGATCAAACCCCCAACTTTTGGTGTACATGATCATGCTCCAACCGAACCACACTGGCTAGGATCAAAACTCTGTACTATCTTTGCAACTTTTCTAAAAATCTAAAATTATGCCCAAATTAGCCCTGGCTGGTGTGGCTCAGTGGATTGAGTCCCAGTCTATGAACCAAAGGTTCACTGGTTCAATTCCCAGTCTAGGGCACATGCCTGGGTTGCGAACCAGGTCTCCAGTGGGGAGTGCACAAGAGGCAACCAAACATTGATATTTCTCCCACTCTCTTTCTCCCTTCCTAACCCTCTCTAAACAAATAAGTAAAATCTAAAAAATAAAATAATGCCAAAACTAAGTTTATTAAAAGAAAAAAATCAGGAGAATTTCCAAATTTTTCTATGATCTGGATTAGTTCAAATAGTATGGAGATTATCTTTCCTTTGACAATTGGAACTCTCATATCCAGTTTCTGGTTTTATATTTAGTTCTCCTAGGTATTATTTTTTCCAATTTCGTTGGTTTCAACTTATAACCATATTAACTCCTTTCCCACCTTCCTTTACACCTGTATCTGACAGTCCTCTGAAAGAGTCTTTCTAACTCCATAATTCACAGATACACACTTCCCACAATCCCAGAAGCCTCTACTTCCGTTCCTTTCTCTGGATTACCGTATTCTCAGCACCTCCACCTTGACCTTAGGTCTACTCCTCCAATGGGAATTGCTGTGAGGACAAAGAAATTCTCCTTCCAAACCTCCTCACTGCCCTTGGCAGGGCCACAACCTCAGGCCAAGACAAGACAGAGTGGGGACTCACCTGGTGGACAAGGAAGTGGGGTCCAGGGTCCAGATAAGAATGCAGCTCTGGCAGGCCACAGCCAAGACAGACGCACTGAGGGGCTTCCAGGCCAGAGCTGCCACATTTCGCTGCAGCCGGTGCTTCAGAGAGGGGACTATGGTGCTGAAGTGAAAGGGTAGGGGACTTTGTTAAAGCAGGGACACTAAGGCTCAGGAGATCTGAGTACAGTTGAGAGGCAGATCCATAGAGAAGAAAGCTGATCATCCAAGCACTGGCAGTATTGTGGGACAGGATAAGATAATGGTTATATCTGGGTAGAGGACACAGCCAGCTCTGGAAGGAGCCCCTGCGGGCCAGGCCCAGGAACTGCAGGACTCCCCTTAGAGCAAGCCTGGAGAGGGAAGTGGAGACTAACCTATGGCGACTGAAGAGTCAGAGCCTGCCCAGAAGGCCCCCACATACCTGTTGACATTGTACACACGGACTGAGTCATCAAGCAGGGCCACAGCAAACTTGTTGGTGTGGGGGTGCCATGCAAAGACCCGCAAGCAGCAGCTGGACCTGAGGCAGGAATGAGCATGAAAAGTCCAAACCTATACCTACCCTTACCCCAGCCCAGAAACTTGGGTTCTCTTTCATATGAGGACATTACTTTTTTTGCCCCACCTTTTTCTTTTATTTCTTTTTTTGGAAGGGAGGAGTGAGAATGTGGGCAGCAGTCAGGAGAGAGGTGGGAGGAGCCTGTACACAAACTTTCTCCCCAGAAGAAGTTGCAAGGTTCAGGACTTGCTTCCTACAAAAGTCCCAGAGCTGGTACACTCACCAGTTTGTGACCTGGGCAAATTCAGCAATCAGATCTTCACTCCTGAGCTGTAAGATCCAATCAGATAGAGGATGCACTAGGACATGGGAAGCACACACCCTCCATGTTCCCCTTGGACTACTCCCACCTTCTACAGGCTTCCCACCCCATTCTGCCCTTAAGGGGTAGGAAATGGAGAGGGGAGTTGGGAAAGGTCAGGGGAGAAAGCCAAACTTACAGACAGGTGTGGGAACAGGGACCCATGAAGGGAGGAGGCCCATCGGCAGAGTAATAGGGCCCAGCTGGACACAGTCTTCACCCACTCAAACACTGTGGGGTTGAGGAAGCAGTTCTGATTAAACTATTCACAGGGCTCTCACTAGGCACCCTCTTTGGTGAGAGATGAGCACTCCCAAAGTCCTTCCACCCAAGCAGTGCTTCTGGACACCCACTCTGGGGTATGCGAGGTAGGTGGACGGGAGAAGTGAAGATGGTGGCAGTGTAGACAATCGGGCCAGGACAAACAGGGCTAAAGGGAAGGGGACTGGGCCAACAGGTACCAGGACAAATTAGGGAGAATATGAAGGGGAGATGCCAACAGCAAAACTAGAGGGCTGAAGGGAAAAATACTTACCCTCCTCCTCCGAGTTGGCAATTTCATTCAGCACCCCAAATAGACCCATGTCACGCCTGGTGAGGAGAGGAAGCTGTGAGTCCAGTTTCTCTGATCTCTTCAGTCTACCTTCTACAAATTTCATTCATTCACTCAGGAAACATGTATTACAAATAGGAGAATTCACATTTGTTGAGTGGCAACTATTCTCCATGCACTTTAAATATTGTCCTTTCATTTAGTTATCATACTAAAATGGGTATCCTGCCCATTTTACCAATGAGGCAACTCAGGCTCAGGTGTCTCTCAGGGCTCTGTGAGCAGGTCAAGGAGTGAAGACTTCCCTAAGACAGTAAGTGGAAAGCCATGGCAGGACATAAACCAGAGGAACAGACTGACCGCACTGGCATTTCAAAAGATCAGTGTGGCTGCAGATTAGAGGGGGTGTTTGACAGACTAGTGAACACCCAGGTTTGGAGAAGCAATTGCAAGTCCGGCCCAGGACAGGAATATTTAAGGCATAGCATGAAGAGAAGCAGCAGCTGGAAAGGCAGAAAGTGAGAAAGGATCCAGGACTGAATGGCTTTCAGACAATGAAATGATGTTTAGAAAAAGGACTCATGGACATGGACAACAGTGTGGTAATTGCTGTGGGGAGGGGGGCATAAGTGGACTAAATGGTAATGGAAGAAAAATGCATTGAGGATTAAACACAAAAAATTTAATTAAAAGAAATGAAATGATGTTTAACTTCACTCATACAAAGAAACATGCAAATTAAACCATACTGTAATACCAAATATGGAAATTTGATAGCACATAGGTGGGGAAACAGGAATTCATGTACACTGTTGTTAGGACTGTAAATGTGCACAATTTCAACAGAGGAATATTTGGCAACAGCACATGAAGTTACAAATGAACACACCCTTTGAACCTAGCTACTTCATTTGTAGAATTCACTCTACAGATGACAATGATAACAAGACCTAACTTTTAAAGGAATTAATATGGGCCAGGCACTGTTCTCTAAGTGTTTTACATCTACTAACTCATTTAATCATCACTACAACCTTGTAACAGGTTCCATTTTATAGATGATGAAAACTGAGGAGCAGAGTGATTCATTTACTCAAGGTCATAGCTAAGAAGTGACACAGCCAGGAACTGAATTCAGGCATTATGGCTTCATTTCTACATGTGCAAAATGAATGACTTACATAGATTACTCACTACAACCTTATACCTCACCTTGCTGAGCTTCAGGTAAAGGCTCAGGAAGTGGTCATGACATTAGGTGGGGTAGGGAACAGGTTCACATAATCAAATCATAAAGCAAGGCAAGTCACTGGAGATGAAATGAAAATACTGTTACACAGCATAGAGTTCTAAAATAAGGACTGATAATTTGCATGATACACGGCTCTGAACTAAAGACAGCCTAGCTGCCCAAGGTAGAGAAGTGATAACCTCATTTTCTCCAGGATCTGTAGATTGTGGACCAGACCATTTGCCATGTCTCACCAAACACTGATGCACCTCTTCCACACTTGCTCCCGATGATGAATGAAAGCAGTTCTGGTACCATGGTCCAGCCTCCCAGGAGTCTTCAGGGGATCCTTAGACAGGTTTAGGACAGGAAAGTTGATCCACTATAGCCCAGAAGTGAGAGGTGTGAAAGTGAGTCAGTCTCTTTCCCAGATCTCTGCTGAACTCTGCCATCTCCATCCCATGGCTGGACTAACTGTAAGAGGCTCTGGGGACCTGTCTCCCATTTTCACAAATTTAACACTTCAGAAACCAGAACAGGTCTTAGCTCTCTTATCTGTAAAGCTACAATATTTCATAGGGTTGCTGTGATTATTAAAACATAATACTTGCGAACATCTGACTCAGAACCTCCTTCTTACAAAGCAAACGCTCAGTAAATGTCAGTGTTTCTTCTTTTTCCTTCCCAGGAACACGAGGGAGAAAGGATGCAGATTGTGCTTTCCCAGTTCTCCCAGGGACTGTCCCCAACTTTTCAGTACTTCTACTGAACCCTCACGTCCCCTCGATTTGCTCTCACATTCTCTCCACTCCCTCTAGGCCTCCCCACAGCTCATCATCCCTCATCCTCCAATCCCAGCCCTAAGATATATTCCCGCCCTTCTATCCTTCTCCAGCCCTGGCCCAGCGGTTTGCAGTCCACCAAGGTATGGACCGCCACCCCGCCCCCGCCACGCTGCCTCAGGTCCCCAGTTCTCCAAGACCCCGCCCCACGCCCCTCCCTTCTCGCCTACGCCACCTGGCCCCGGAAGTCAGGAGGCGGACTCTCGTAGCTATTGCCGGTCACCAGCTCGTTATTATGCTCGTATAGGGTGACTTGACCCCTAGGCGGAGGCGGAGGGAACAACCCCAGCGAACACATCTTGCCAGGCCAGGACACGTCCGGAATCGATGAACTCCCGGAGCCCGCTCGTCTCTCCGTTCCCGGGCTAGATTCGGAAAGGTACGGGTAGCCGCTTAGGACAAACGCCGTTGCAAAGCTCAACGCAAGTGAAGAGAATAAAAGAAGATGCGTGCGCAGTCCGGGAACATACTTCCAGGGCTTCCTCGAGCGCCGCCTAGCGGCTGGAGGGGAAACGGCGCGGACTCATCAGTAGGGCCAACCCCTAGTTAAGGGTCGGGCAGGTTTTTTTCCCTGTGGGTCTGCTGTTTTTCCGAGTTCCAAATTCCCCAACACATCCTCCCACTCTCTCAGCGCTTGTAAATCCCAAAATAAGCCACGTTCAGGGAAGTACCTAATTAAACCCTCCCAGGACTGTGGATCGCCCCAAGGAAAATACAGATTGTCACACCGACAGCTGGTTGGAAAACCTCCAGGAGAAAAAAAAGTCAGAGGACTTTGAGAGTCAGTGTTGCGCCTGCCTGAACCTAGGGCCCACAGGGTTAAACATTCGGGAAAGAGAAAGAAGGAACTGTAAGATTTCCTGAACACTTATTATAAGTGCTTTTATAATCTTTACAACCCCGTGAGGTGGGTACTGTTACTACTATAAGGAGAGTGAGACATGCATTTAACCTAAAAATAACAAAACCAGGCTTTCTGACTTCATAATAAAAAGTGAAATTGATCTTATTCTATCTAACTCCAAGGGCTGGAACTAGAACTGAAGTCTAATGCAGAATGGGGGCCCCTTGGCTTACAGCTGCATGACTTTGGAAAAATCTTTGAATCCTTTGAGCATCAGCTCTCTCACTCGCAGTATTCTAATTATTTCACGTGGTTGTTTTCTACTCAAAATAATAGGAATAAAGCCATTTAATAAGTTATAAAATGCTAAATAGATATCAGACATCATTAGCCATAATTGACCTTGGACATCGGTTTATTCATTTAACAAATGTTAACGAGCAAATTCCAAGGACCATGCTCTCAGGACAGATAAATGTTTAAGGCATAGTCCCCCACTCCCAAGAGCTTCCAATCTACTGGGAGGCTATATGGAGCATACTATGTGGCACTCCTTTCTCCATGAAAAGTTCCCCCCAAGAAGGTTATTCCCAGGTCTGAAAACAAGGGGCTCTAGAATGTTAATAGCTATAGGACTCGTCTGAGGATCTTGCTAAAATTCTAAGTGAATTCTTGCAGATTCTAAGTGGAACCCTGAAGCTGAATTTCTAAAATGCCCGCAGGTGATACTACCCAGATCACACTTTGAGTAGCTCCTCCCCGCCCCGCCCCCCCCCCCCCCCCCCGTTTAGTTTGCTAGATTTGTTCACCGTCACCTGGTAGGTCACAGAAGGCTTAAAGAGAATAACGTAAAACCCTTTGGGGAAATTGGCTGGGAAAGCTTTCCTTGAAAAGGGGGAGCAGGACAGGTTTGAAAGTAGAGAGAGTCAGTGACTCTGACAGATTAGTGGAAAACGCTGAGAACTCATTACAAAGTTTTACCTCAGTCGTGACACCATCCAACTCCAAGAAAACCCCCCAAAATCCCTGTGGCGTATGCCTGGAACTTCCACTTCCCTTTGATGAAGCCTGATTTTCAGCAACAGGTTGTGTTATAACTATCAGGTGGGTATCTGCCTATTAACCTGTAATGTGAACTGAACAGAAGGAACTATGCTATGTGTACTCGCATTCCGCCACCGCCTTCCCCATACTTCTTACTTAACGTTCCTTGGATGGTTTTCACAACTTTCAGATTCTGGGGAGGCTGAAGTCCAGGCCTAGTGCACTTCCCACTAACTTCACCAGGGGGCGCGGCGGCCTCGACGACACTACCGCTGTGACCCCCTCCCCGCCCCCTGGGGTGGAGGCGCTTAGCGGGAGGTCTCCACAGACCCCCTACAACCTGGGCGGGAAACCGAGTCAGCGCCCGCACTGCTGCCTGAGGCTTCTAACATGACCTCCCCCCCCCCCGACTTTGGGAGGCATCTGCGGAGCCTGGGTGCCTGGAACTCAGCCCGCCGCCCCTTCCCGGGAGCCCCGGCCGGGGCCGGTAACCAGGCGCACATGGCCCGCCTGGCCCTGTTTGTCCTGGCGGCGCGCCGCCGCTATTTGAAGCGGTTTTTATCTCCCAGAAACCAGCAAAACCCCAAGCGGAGTCTAGGGAAGATGAAAGGGGCCGAGGGCCTGGGGAGGGGAGGACCGCGGGGCTGCGGCGGGCGGGAGCTGGCACCGGACAGGCGGAGACCGGGAGGCAAGAGGGCCAGGCCCTGGGGGGTCTGGGGGGTCTGGAGGAGGCCGCCGAGCGGGCGGGGTGGGAGTCCGGGGTCCACTCCGGGTCTCCTCTCAGGTTAGCTTCCACCCTCAGCCGCCCCAACTCCCTCTCCCCAGTCTGCCTCCCGCCACTGCCCCCGGCCCACTGGAGATAATCCTCCGAACGCAGTTTTCTTCAAAGGGCCTTTGAAGCTGCGCCCCGCCGGAAGGCAGGAGATTTCGCACCTGGCAGAGGGCGAGAGGGCTGCTGAGTGGGGAGGAGGATGGCACCCCGAAACCGCCCGGCTAGCCGTCTCGGACCCACTGCCCCTCGCCCCCCACCTCCGGCGCTGCAACGCGGTCCCGGAAACCGCGACAGGGACGGTGGGCTGGGGCGCCGCCAGCAATCGGGCTCAGGCCGGAGGATGGGGGGGGGCGGGGTGCCAGGCCAGGGCGCCCCCTTAGGCCAGCGGGGGAGCCTTAGGGGGTGAGGGCCGCACAAAGCCCTATTGTGGCTTGGGAATGGCCGCCACAGAGTGGCTTTTGTTCCTCCGCTAACTCCGTGGCGAGCACGACTGATTGCGGCCCGGGTAGGGGCGTGTTACGTGCCAGGCCCGGGCGGCCCGCCGGGAGCCACCCCTATGCAGGTCCCAGGCAGCGCAGTAGTCGGTGCTGCGACCGCGGGACCGGTGTTCCATCCCGGCCCCGGCCCTGGCCTGCCAGGGTCCGTTGATGCAGAGCCGGAGAAAGAGCAGAAGAAACCTCTCCGCCTTCCCAACTTTGCTAAGAGCTCAACGTCAAAAACAACTTCTTGAACGATCTGGCGGACGGAGTATTCTACCGCGGGCATAATGTGCAAACCAGCACCTGAGAACGCCCACGGGGAGTTCCCAATTTGCCAAAGAAAAAAATCCCAATCCGGTGGCTCACCCTCTTCCTCCCTCTCTCCTTTTCCCATTAGGACAAAGTTTAAAATCGAACTTATTTATTAAATTTAAAAAAAGACTCCATGAGGGCATGATCCCTCCCCTTCCATGTATTACCTACCCTCTCCCCAAGCTCCAGAGGCTTTAACCCTTTAACGCGGGGTCTTGAGGGAGCAGGAGATGGAAAAGGAGGATCTAAAGTCACAGGAAAGGCATTCAAAGGCACAAAGCGGCTTTAAAAGTCACTGGAGGTGGAGGTGGGAGAATCTGAAGTCCCAGGTTGGGGGCCTATGTATGCACCCAAATCAGCTTAGGGACCTATGTCCGCCTAGTTCTATAAATTATTCTTTCTTGTGGCTTCTAGACACCAGTCTTGCTCACAGTGCCTTGCACAGAGTAGACACTCAATAAATACTTGATTTTTTCGAATCTGATCCCAGAGAAAGCCTTCTCCACCTCTTCTTCAGGAGAGGCACCTCAAAACCAATATCTGCCTCCTATTAAGCGGGCTTCCCCAAAAAGCCTGTCTAAGATGACAGCTTCAAATTCTCCATGACCATGGCAACAAGGGATTAGCCTGATGGGGTCATGGTGTTAGGGGAGGGGCAGTGGAAAAACCTGTTCTGGGTTTGAGGGAGCTGGGGTACATTCCAGTCCCCCCTCCATAGGACTTGAGGTTTCACAGCTTCCGGCTGGGGGGTGGGAATATTAGGGATCACCCAGTTGAGAGATAGCTCATCAACTCTTTAACAGAGATCTAGCTAACCAATGCTATTAGCAGAGATTCCATTAAAAGAGAAACCCCATTAACTGAGACCCTGATGATAGAAATTCTATGAACAGGATCTCCACTAACACTTCACCTATACAGAGATGCATTTGACTAAAATTTCCATAGCAGAAATGGACCTCCTCCCCGCTCCCCCCAGCTCACTCTACCTGACCTGTCATTATAACTTAGATAAATATAATTATTATTATTACTATTCATTTCTCTTGGGATATAGGGGTTAAATATATAGGCCTGGGGGCAGCCTCCCTGACCCTGGGGTCACCCCGTCTTTAGGATCAGATCCCCACTGGTCTGCCCCCCTCCTGGCACCCTGCTCCCTGTCAGGTCACTAACCCCAACCCCCCTAACTCTGGTCCCTAATAAAGAGGCCACCAGGGGGCAATAAATTATCATCATTATCATCATTGCGTTTGTAAAAAGGAAGAATGCTGTGGAGCGTGCACAGCAGTGGAATAAGAACTTGGGAAGATTGGAGCCTGGAAGCTAAGGGGTAGTGGTAAGTAAGCTTGGGAAGCAGAGAGAATGGGTGTCAAGGAGTCGATAGGATGGAGAAATAAAGGGTTGGGAGCCCAACTGGAATGAGAATGAATTAGTATGGTAAAAGCAGAGGAGAGAGAAGCTGTGAGCAGGGCTAAGGAAAGAGCTTAGGAAGCCAGAGCACAGAAATCAGGCACAAGGTGAGGGCCTAAGATGAGAGTTTATGGACTGAATTGGCTCATGGCAGTGGGAAGAGGGGAGCTGAGGAGGCATGCAGGAAGATACCCAGCCCCAGAATGGCCAGGGGGGAGGTGGAGAGTGCCCTAAGAGGCAGCATGCAAGGGGCAAAGGGAGTGAAAGGCAAGCAGTGGTCCACGGAGCCAGGAGAGGCTGGCAAGCAGCCTGGGGCTGGAGACCCTCCACCCAGCTCAGATCTCCAGCAGGTTGCTCTGCTCCGGGCTGCCTTCAGGGGCTTTTTCTGGGGGTGCCGGAGAAGCTGAAGGTCGGGGTGTCTGACTGGTCTCCTCTTCCCCAGTGCTGCGGCCCTCCCCCAGCTCCTTGGGGCCACTGGGTGGGGGGCCTGGGCCTGGCTCGCCGTGGGTGCGTTGGTGTTTGCTCAGGTGGTCGCTTCGGGTAAAGCGCTTGGAGCAGAGCAGGCAGGTGAACTTTTTCTCCCGGGTGTGAGTGCGCACGTGGCGCTCCAGTTCATCCGAACGGGTGAATCTCTTGCCACAGAAGAGCCAGTTGCAGACGAAGGGCCTCTCGCCTGTGTGCCAGCGCAAGTGGGCCTTCAGGTGTGAGGCCTTGCCGTACACTTTGCCACAGCCTGGGATATGGCAGCTGTGGATGGGCTTCTTCCGCAGCCCAGCTGCTGCGGCCCCCAGGCGCTCTATCTCCTGGCAGTTGGGACAGTCACAGGAAGACCGCCCTGCTCCACTGCCCCCATAACCACCACTGCCCCCTGTGCCTGCGCCACGAGGGGGTTTGGCTCCACCACTCCCCTCCAACTGCCCACTGTTGCCCACTGCCTTGGGTTTATAGACATCTTGGGGTAAGACATGCTGAGGCCCTGGTTGCAGAAGGTGAGGAGCTGGGTAGGGGGCTGGATTAAGGGGGGCAAAGTCAGCTGCGTAGGTGGGTAGCTGGGGGTTCAGTGGAGGCTGAGCAGGGCCTGTGGGCAATGTCCCTTGCAGCCCATCACCCTGGCTTTGCCCACCACCTAGCCAGTTGCCCCCAGGGTGCATGTCCCACCAAGGTGTAGGAGCATTGCCTGGGCCTGGTGAGATACCTGCGTGGATGCCTGCCTTGTACCAGGAGCCATAGGGGTGTGCCATGTCCAGAGAAGTGTAGACACTGGGCAGGCAGTCAGAAGAAGTGTGTCCCTTGGGCACTAAGAGCCCAGGGTCCTGGGTGCCTGTGGGCCCAGGGAATGAGTGGGAAAAAGGAGGGTAGTCATTGGCATAGCCCGAGGTGGGTGCTGGAGGACTGCCTGCAGGTGAGAGGAGCCCATTGGTGCTTGAAAAAGGGGCTGGGTAGGCATCCCCCATGGTTTTTGCAGCTGAAAGGTCACTGGCCACAGAGTATGGCTTCTTTGTGCCTGCTTTGCCCAGTGTCGTGGAGTCCCGCAGAGGGCTGGAGCCGCCAAATTTGCTACACGCCGCTGTCAGCATGGCCAAGGGGCTGGAGCCATAGTGAGCTTCCTCCTGGGGAGAGATGGAAGCACTGCTTAGGGGAGAGGAGGAGAATGCAGAGGGAAAGGTAAGCCAGGACTTCAACCTAGACACATGGAGAAGAGAACAGAGGGGTCAGGGAAGAACTGAAGAGAATGGGGAATTAGAGGTAAGAGGAGGGTCCAGTGAGGACTGGGTCCCAGGACACAGCTCAGAGGCATTGTGGAAGGACAGCAGAGGCCCAAGACTGCAGCCTAACACCGAACCAAGGAGGCAAGAAACAGCGTTCACTGTGATGTACCTAGGGGTGCTCAAGGGCCTCCGAGAAACAGGAGATGCCTCTCAAATAACCATGGGAGGGGCTGGGGATAGACGCAGCGCCTGAGCAAGAATTAGGGATCCTGGCCCCTGGGAGCGGAGCAGAGGCCATGATCAGGGACTTGGGAGAGGAAAGATGAGGCTCAAAGAGTAGCACGGGAAGAAGGAAAAATATTAGGGAACTGTGGTTACCCCACTTCCAGATTTTCCCAGCATTACCCCACATTTCACTTCCTGTCTCTGCTTCGTCTCCTGACTAAGGCAGTGGCCCAGTCTCCCCAAGGCCTTGTTCCCATGTCCCTGGTAAGGAATCTCTTGGCAGAGACTCTGGGCCTAGGGAGCAAGAGGAAGCGATGGCTGAGACACTGGGACATTGAGAGGGAGCAGGGCTGCCGCCAAGCCAGGACTGTGGCTGAGGCAAGAATGTCTTTCAAGCGGGCAATGGCACCTCCTGCTTTGTGGAGCCAGCTGGTACCCCTTTTGGAGGGCTGGAAGAGCCTGAAGTCTTCACTCCCCTCCAGGGTGGGGAATTGGGGTGGCTATGATACTGGCTCACAGCCATGCCCCTCTGTGTCTCAATGTCCCCTAACACGTTGCTGCAAAGCTGGTCTCTCTTCGCCCGTCCAGCACAGTGTGGGATGGAAGCGATGTACGAAGATATGTGGTCTCAGGACATGGGAGCCTTTTAGAATCTCAGAATGCCCTTGATGCCCATCCTGCTGCTACCGCCAGGCCAGACCTCCTTCAGGAGCCTCGGGACGCTCTGGAAAGAGCTGTCCTCCAGAATCCCGGGCTGGCACAGACAGGCATCCATTACTGAGAATCCCACCGAAAAGCAATGTCCTCAAAAGCTGACCCTGGACAGTTCCCTGACTGGGGTCTTCAAAAACCAATGTACCTGGTGCCTTCTGGGTAAAGATGAAAAAAGAACCCAGGAACCCAGGGTTCCCAGACCCTGTCTGCTAGCATGTCGCATATGTGAGACACTAATCCTCAAGGCTGGTCTGGGGTCTTAAGGTTGCGGTGAAGGGTGTGTGCACTCACCACTCTTGCGCTGCTCCCCAGGTGCTGACCTGCTGTTCCCCCTGTCCAATTCCCTCTCTCTGGGGTTCTGTTGTCCCCACAGGCATGGATTCCCAAATCTGAGACACCAAAAGCTTCCTCAAGCTGGGCCATGGTAAAAGCCCTGGTCCTTCCCAGCCAGGGTTCCTTCCCCTGGAGCCTCTCACCCCCCAAGGAGAGGGTGGGCTGAGGTGCTGGGGCAGCAGCCAAATCCCAGCCGAAAGGGAGAGGCAGAAACATGGAATACGAAGGACAGAGGCAGAGGCCCAGAGACATAGGAGCAAAGCACTAAGCAAAGGTAAGAAACTGATGTAAAGGCCTCCAGGGGTAGGAGAAGGGGAACAGAGGGGAAAACTGGCATTAGGGGACAGAAATGAGTCTGAGTGAGCAGAAAGGTGACAAGACAAAAGGGAGGGAGCAACGGGAAACCAGTATAAACAAAGAGAGGTGATGGAAAGAGACTGGGCTAGGAAGGCAAAGGAAAACAGTAGAAAGGAAAGGGAAGGAGCAAGAGGAAGAAGAAGGGAGATTTCCTACCTAAGAAAGCCACCATGGGGCTGGGCCCCAGAAAACCCCCAGACCAGGCCGCTTCTCCCGCCTTCTCCCCCTGACCACCCCCTCCCCCTCTGCCCAGCCTGGCCCGGCTCCGTCGGTTTCCCTGCGGTCGGTTTATTTTTAAAAACGCCGACGCCGTCCCCCGCCCGGCCCTCACACTGTGGCCACAGGGGCCTCAGCCAAGCCCAGGGACCCCACCCAGCTGTGGGGAAGGAAGGAGGGGTGAAAGAAGGCAAGCAGCCCCAGGCCAACAAGAGACCCCAGCCCTGGGGAGCGAAGGCCCCAGGGCTCCTGAAAGCAGGGAAAAGGTTGCAGGACACCAGGCCCACAGACTATTCTAGAAGCCAAGCGCTGGCCCCCTGGCTAAGTTTCACCACAGCCTCAGTTTCCTTCCCTTTCTGTTTGCACTCTCCTGAGAACTGGGGAGAGGGTCCTGGTGAGGGGTCCTAAATATGAGGCCTCACACCTGATCCAATGCATTACCTTTTGAGGACCCAGGAGTCCCACCTTCCAATTGTTTTTATCCTACCTTCACCACCCACTATCTCTTAAAAAAACAGCAACAAAAAGTAGACTTAGGGAAGGGGCAGCCTCTGAAGAAGACGCGACACGAGGTGCTGTCCCAGCTCTCTAGCCCAGCTGTGCGGCCAAGGTGGGGGACCCTCTCTCCAGGTGCTCCCAGTGCCCAGCTGACCTCCCGCTGGAACATCCCCTCACTGCATGTCTGAGGACTGACTGGCCACAGGTTCTGGGCACCCGAGGGCCCAGTTTCCAGTTCTCCGCTTTTTCAGCCCCCTCCCAGGTCGTCTAGTTCTCCCAGCTGCCAATCCCCCCTCTACACCTAGCCCGGACCCTCTGTATCCCTTGCTCTCTGTCCTCCTGCATGTCAGACAGCCCAGGTGACCTTCCCACCGAGTGTCAGCTGCTTCACTCTCCGAACCCAAAGTTCTTCCCCTTGCCTAAGATTCCCCCCATGACAGGCAAAGGGCTTCCTGATGGTGGTGGCTGAGGAGAGGGGGGAAGAAGGTTGAGGACCCAGGTGCCCCAAAATTGGTGAAAGAGGGAACTGGAATATCTTTATGTTGGGGCACCTCCAGCTCATGGGGAGGGAGGGACTGGAAGCCCACTTCATGACATAACCTCTTCCCAAGTGCTGTTGCAGTCCATGTCTTTCCAGCAACCCTTTGGGCCAGCCCTTCCCCCAGGCACCAGTGCCACGCTGGCAGCTCTGGCGTGATGCCCATGCCCACTGACACTGCCTCTACCTTGGGTGCCCCCAGGATTTCCATGCGCCTTCATTCTCCAGCTTCCTCAAGACTAACCATTGCTTCAGTGATGGCCCAATATAGAGTCTGGTGGAGAAATGACAGGGAGAGTGCCCTCACTGCAGTACCTGAGGTCCTTGACTGGTGCAGAGCAGCGACGAGGGACACGGTGTCCACTCCACTGGTGCTCATGACAGTCCCTCAGGCTCAGTCACAGACTATCCCCCAGCCTTACACACACACCATTCCCTACTTGCACTAACAGCTATGGACCCACTTATATACACGCAAACACACACACACCTCTGTGTTCTCACAAAGCCAGCCACACGGACAGTCGCTGCTTTACATTCTGACACTCACACCCAGACCAATGAACACAGGCATTAACACTCCTGCTCCTCTCACACCTCTCCTACAGCCTGGACGAGTTAGCTTCCTGCTCAGCCATCGCCCCTGGGACCTGAGCTAGGGCGCAGGGCGCTGGGAACATAGACCACAGATGGGGGCTTCTGCCCTGGTCAGGAAGCTCAGGTAGTTGGTTAGAGCATCATCGCCATGTGCCATGACTGTGGGTTCAGTCCCCCATCAGGGCAAATACAAGAATCAAGCAATGATTGTATAAATGGGTGATCAACAAATCGGTGTCTCTCTCTAGCCAATAAAAATAAGTAAGTAAGTAAGTAAGTAAATAAATAAATAAATAAAGATGAGGCTTCTGAGGACTAATAATATGGAAGATTCAAGGCCACTGAAGGAGGCTGACATTGAGGGAGGTTCTCTGGCCACAAATTCCTGTGGAGGGACCCAGGAAGTAGGACAGAGATGGTGACAGAGAAACAGAGTCAGTGACCCAGAAGGAGGGAGAACTCAGGACATTCAAACAGGCTCTGAGTGGCTGTGTGTCCCCCTTTCCAACTATGTCCTCTGAGTCCCTCAGAAACCCTGGTAGAATCAGTAATTTTTCAAGACCCCAAACCCTGACTCCGACCCCCATGTTACCCTAGTTTCCTTCATCCCCAGTGCCAGAGGTGAGGGATGCTGGGGTCCCAGCCTGGAGGGGAAGTGGCCCAGTCCGCCCTGGAGCCTCCCACTCCCAAAATAGAGCTGAGTTTGTCTTTGGCTGAAAGCTAAATATTTGTGAGCCGGGCAGGCGGCCTCAGACCCTGGCCCTCCTCCTTGGTTCTCTCTCAGGCCTGGGCCCAGTTCTCCAGTCGCCCCCCCCCCCCCCGCCAGGCACGGCCACTCTGCTCCCTTCTGTCATAGCCTAGCTCCTCTCCTATACACACCAGCCTGGAGGCCCAGCCCCCTCCCCACCTACGAACCAGACAAAACACTGCTCAGGCTGAGCTCCAGGAGACAGGACCCCCAACTGCCACTCTGCTCACTCAGCCAGTCCTAGCACCTCTCTCTCTCTCCTGCTGTGTGCCACCAGCTTGCCTCTCTCTCGGCCTTCTTGCCCCACCCCACCCCTCCACTCACTCCTTCCTCCATCCCCTTTGCAGTCCTCAGAACTGGTGTGCTTGGCTGACCTCAGGGGTCCTGCCTTCTTCTCACCCAGTCTCCTCCCCTCCTCCTTGGACTGCTCTCTGACCCCTGACCATGCTATGTCCTCCCTTCTCCTGCCCCTTCTCCCACCCCCTCTAACCCCACTACTCCTCTCTCCTCATCAGAGGGACCCCCCTAAAAGTGACAAGCACCACAGCAACTGTCTGTGTGAGTTGGGAGGTGGGGAGTAGGCAGGGATTAGGACCATTAAGACTGTGGCTGGTGTCCTGGGGGAAAGAGGGGACAGTTACCTCAAGCAGGGAGGACGCCATCCTGAGACTGGGGAACAGGTCCCAAGGAGCCAGGCGGATGGAGAGAGCCAAGCCGGAGAAAGAGGGAGAGGGAGAGGGAGTGAGAATGGGAGAATGGGAGAGAAGAGATCTAAAGTTAGAAGGGACTGGGGGGGTGGGGGTGGGGGGGCTGCTCTCTGTCTGTAGGGATCCACCCTCTAATTACAGCTTTCCCAGAGGAGAAGGCTCCGGATCCAATGAGCAGGGCGAGAGAGGGAGGCAGAGGGTCCAAATTTCCTGCTCCATTTGCTGAGCTCCCCAAAGAAGGGATCTGGGCGGGAGAGGAGAAACAGGGCTCCCAGGGAAGGGGTGGAAGCAGGAGGCGGGTAAGGACGGGGCAAGTTGTCAGGGCATCCTGGGGGAGCCGAGGGTAAGGGTTGAAAGGTCGGTGGGCCCAGGTGTCCCACGCCCTGCCCCCAGCAATCCCGTGGGCATCTGTGGGAACCCCTCCCAGCTCTCCCCAGTGTCAGATACCTGGGGGATCTGGGGCTGGGTGTCCTGGGTCTCTCCTCTCTGGAGGTCTGGCAGTGGGAGCGCAGGGAGGAAGTGGCCTGAGGGTCCTGGGAGGGCTCGGCTCCTCTCCCAGGCCAGCTCCAGTCCTGTTCCCACTTGGGCTCCGATCCTACAATCCTACTGACTCCAGAGTCCTGGCTGCTGCTCGGCTGCTGCTGCTTCTGCTGCTGAGGCTGCCGCCGCTGCTGCTGCCGCTGAGGGAAGGAACAGGAGGGAAAAGGAACAAACCCCAAACCACTAATTAGAGATCCAGGGGGGGGATGGGGGATTGGGGACGACACTCACACAGAGAGACTGGAACACACAGCCATACACACTCACGGACAAACACAGGATGATACATGCACACATACACGCAGCACTGTGCACACGGACACAGCCACTGTCATGAATGAACACAGACAAACACACACACAAATGAGCTCAGTGACATGGCTGGAGGCACTCACACCACACACACACCCGAGCTGACCACAGTGATGCTTGCTTCCCCAGTCACCCACCTTTAGGTTGGGAGAGCAGTGTGTGCGGACACGTGTGCGTGCATGCATGTGTGTTATGAAAGACAGGAGGGACAATGTACTCCGGGGTGAAGGCTCCTCCTGCCCAGGCTTTTAGGGTCACTGAAGTAGGTTCCAGAGCAAGGCTTAGAGAAAGGGACAGAGTGGGATAGAGCCTGGCACAGGCTTGGGGGTTCCCAGTCCTCCGCCCAATGCCTTCTAGGAAGTGGTACCTAGGCCTACCTGGCTCTGTGGGGCAGAACCTGGATCTTCTGATTCTGGGAAAATTTAAGGCAGGCAGGAGTGAGGGTGGGAGTAAAAGGTCATTGGGTCAACTCATCCATGCTCAAGCCTAGCCCCTTTGGATTAAGGCCCCAAAAGGTGTGCTCTGGCTTCCATTATTCCTTGTGAGTTCCCCATCTCAGGCCTCTCTTGGCCACACATCAAATCCCCACCTATTGATAGATAGTTCTTCTCATGAAAGATCATGCTTTCCTGGGAGGGAGCACCTAGTTCCCTTTCTCATTGCATCAATTCCCTCTGCAGCAGGAGGAACTGAAGTTAGAGTTTAGGTAGGACTTCTCATCAAAATGGAGAAGAAGAGAAAGGAGGTCAACCAGGTTGGGAGAGGGAACCAAAAAAGTCTATTAATTGAAATGTGGGTCCGGAGATAAGTTTGTGGGAGAGGGGAGTGGGCAGCCAGGTGGTAGAACCAGCATCTCTCCCATGGAGGGGCCCAGCCAGCTGGGGTTGTTTTACAAGTTATTCCCCAACACACCCCTCTCCCCACTCCCAGCCCTGCCCATCAGAGGAATGGAGCCCTGGTCTTCCCTTCCCACTACCGTAACTCCCAAAACAATCCTCTCACTTTCTCTTCCTGAGTGCCCACTTCCTTGCTCCTTCTGTTCTCCCAGCCCTCCACGGAAAAGGTGGGGAGGAACGAGGCGCTGATGGAAGCCCAGGGAGGGTTGATAAAGTTAACGGGCAGGCAGGATCGGAGCTCAGGGTAGGCCCCAGGTGTTCTGGATTCCAGCCCAATGATTCGATTTCCCCCAAGGAAGCCTGTGGGCACAACTTTTGGGGAGAGGTTTAGGAAGCCGGGGTGGTCGGCAGACAAAGGAAAAGAAGCAAAAGAAGAGACACAGAGAGGCCAGAAGGACTGAGAGACACACAGAGCAGATGAAACACTCGGAGAGAATCGGAAGAGACAGTGTGTGATATAACAGGGAGAAAAGAAGCAGAAGCCCAGGAATGTGACTTAAAAAAAACAGAGCAGAAATACCTGAGAAGAACTGGCCCAAAGGAACAAAGATGAGGAACAATGGCTTAGAGAAAGGACAGGACAGAGAAAATTGCCGGACGCCTGGTCAGGCAAGGAGGAGGCAGGGAGTTGAAGCAGCCAGGCAGGTGGGGGGGCGGGGATGGGGTATAAATAGTGCATAATTGTGTCCGATGATTACACGGGCCACCCCACCCGTCTGCCCAAGAGGAAGTGCCCGTGGTGGGGTGTCCTGTGACCTCGCTGTCTCCCCCTGGTGGGGGGGGCGTCTGAGCCTGAGGTGCCAGATGGATTTCTGCCCCTCATACATACACACACTCAGAAGTTGGGAAGAAGATGGGGAAGCTTTGAACAAATGATTGCACCAGCAGCAGAAAAGCCCAAGGCTGGTTAGGTCAGGCAGGCAACAGAGACAGAGGAGTAAAGCCTAAACTTCAGAGAAGAAATGGCAAGTAGGAGAAGCACTGGGGCTCCAACTAGATCGGGGAGGAAAGGAAGAGACTTAAGGGCAAAAAGAGGAATAAGGGAAGAATGAAAGGAGGTGCAGAGTTGGGGAAAGGAGATGGGGGCAGGGAGGGTCAGCCTTCTCCACTTCCTCTTTGGGGACCTTAAACCCTAATCCCATCTGGGAAGGGGCAGCAGTGCCAGGGAAGGAAAAGGAAGGAAGGAGCAGGGTCCCCAGGAAGATGTATGTGTCGTTACTAATAGAACAGTCTCTGGAAACGGGGTCTCCTCCCCAAGGTTGTGCCAAAGCCAAAGGTTTATGAAGAGGGGCTGCCTGAAGCCCTCAGCTGCCTCCCTCGGGACTCTGGGTTCTGACTTCCACACCCTTTTAAAAGACAGTCCTGCAGCCCAGCTGAGGGCCTGGTGTTTGTGATCCAGATGCTGACCCCCCTCCCAGCGCCCCCAAGGGCTAGGGGCAGCAACTGGGAGCCCTGACCAAGGACCTGTCTCCACCCTGCCCGGCCTCCCTCAGCCCAGCCTCCCAGGGGGTGGGGCGGCCCAGGCAGAGGCGCCATGTGGCAGGGGCGGGTAGAGGCTGCGGCTCTGGTCCTTCCAGTATAAACCCCCTAGGCATCTGGTTTCTATCCACCACCCCCCACCGCCCTGGGGGCCCCTCAGCCTCCGCCCATGGCCACCCAGACGCTGAGCTCCCAGAGATGGACGCCCCTGAATAAGGGGTGGGACAGCGCCTTTCTGATCTTTCAACCCCAGGACTGAGCTGAACCACAGGGACCGCTCCCTCCCTCCCTCCCTCCCCTCCAAGAATCAGGGTGGGATTTCTAGGCTAGACGAGGTTGAATCTGGAACCTGCCTCAGTTCTTTTTAGGTCTTTTTAAAAAGATCAGTGGGGATGAAGAGAGAGTTAAAACTGGAGAGAGTGGAAGCCCCCTCCTTTTTAAGGAAGCTGCCTCCTTCCACACCACTGCCCTCTGCCCACCCTCTGGGCCGGGCTCCTCTGAGAACCCTGATCCAAAGGGACTCCCAGCCCTTCCTTCGTTGTTTTTACGGAAGGTTTGGCTCCCCCAGAGCGAATCCCCAGTGAACAGGGAACAGAGCCCCTGAAATAAAGATCGACACAAACTCCGGAACAGACCTAATAATGAGTGACACTGGCAGATAACACACTTGCACATGTGCTGAATGATGGCTGTCCAGAAAGTATCCAGCCACGTGCTAGGAAAAATAGAGGCATTTATTGAAGAAGACACAAGATACAAGAAACACTCACACAAGACGACGATGCCTCAGTCCCCTTCAAAGTAGACAGCTTGGGACCTCACACAGCTCTCCCAATCGCCATCAGCCGCCCTGTGGGATTTTCCTGAATTTCATCAATGGTCTGAAACTCTTCCCTTTCAAAGGTGATTTTAGTTTTGGGAGAAACCAGAAGTTGTAGGGCACCAAATATGCACTGTAGGGAGGCCGAGTCACATGGGTGATTTGATGTTTCACCAAAAACCTCTGCAGGAGACGTGATGCAGGAGTACCACACTGTTGTGTGGGTGATGAAGCTGCCAATCACCGGTTGCCCATAGCCGCGGCCTTCTGAATCATCCAAGTAGGTTCCACAGAAGAATGCTCAAGCTTAATGCAAAACTTGATAAAGATTCATTGCTCTACTCACCCAGTCATTCTGAATACGATGGCCACACAGTCCGCATGCTCACCTACAGGCATCTACTGCCCCCACTGACTAGTACAGTGAAGTCGTCATTGTTCATGCACGCGCATCCCAGCCCACGCTCCTTGGCTATCAGGTTATGTCAGTGTTGCACAAACCATTCTCATTATATTAACAATGCCTGGACTTTTTCCAGACAGACTTCATGTATGCTCTGCAGATGCTCACACTGACACACACTGATATATATATGTGTACATATATGTATATGTATATACACTATACACTGACACACATATATACACACTACACATACGATGCTTACACTGAGACACTTTCTTTGACCCCTAATCACAAGAATTCATACACCAGAGTGCATACATGCAGAGAGACTCACAGTCACCTAGAACACGCCCCACTGGACACACACAGACATGCATCAGACAACGGTCCAATAAGGCAAGTGTCTCATGCCTACGTATGGGTCTATCATCACAGTTTCACAGCTCTGGAGACCCCTGACTTCTCCTAGAGGGGATTTAGGGACCCTTCTTCCTACAAGAATCTCGGGATAAGGGTGATGTGGAGGGTACTGTTGCTGCCTGCAACCCCTGCTAGTGTAGTAACCTCCAGTGTACCTTCAAGGGACTTTTACCCCCATATCCGCCAGAGTCCAGAGACCCAAATGGTCCCAGCGCACTCCTTGGCCCTGGGGAACCCCTGCATTCCCACCCCCACCCAGACCCCCCCTGCTCTGCGGCCTGCTGACTCATCTCTCCCTCTGTGGAGCTCCCCAACCACAGGGGCCTGGAAGAGAAGTTTGGAAAGTTGCGCTCATGTCCCGGGCCCCTGGTCTGGCCACTACCCCCCCCCCCCCACATGCATCCAGGCCCAGCCCTTGTCTCCAGTAGAGACACTGGTGACAGGAAAGAAGGCACCCAGAGACTAGGAAACAGAAAGACAAAGGAAAAGAGAGACCTAGGGGAAAACAGAGATGGTGGGAATACAGATAAGAAACCCTCAGGGACAGCTGCTAATCTGGTAGGATCCTCAAAAAGCCATGAGATTGGGGACCAGGGAAATTTAACCCCCCCCCGCCCCGTCCCCCGCAGGGGGAAGATCCATTCATGGCTTCAGGATATGGACACTGCTCAGTGTCTTGACCTAGCATTCTGAGGCTAGGCTCAGGGAGCTTGGAGAAGAGGATCCAATTCTGGGAGGCAAAGCTGAGGACAGAAGGAAGGAGGGAAGCTTTTAAGAGGCCAGCAACCTCTACACAAGACAGCTTAGAAAAGGTGCTCCCCACCTCACCGCATGCTACACACTTTTACACATACATGCAGAGCTCAACCCTCTCCCCATCTCCCTCTCTGCTCGTTCTCCCTCTTCCCTTTTCCAGAACCAGGGCCACAGGGCAGGAATCTTGGTGCTAGCCCTGGCTCCTCTTTGCTCTGAAGCTGTTTCCTTAGTTAACATTTGAGCCCTGAGACAGTATAGCAATTCCAGAGGAGGCAGATCAGAATTAGAAAGGGAAGTGCTATGGGAGGGGGAAGAAGAAGCAAGGGTAACAGGAAGAAAAAGAGGCAAATGGGGGGAAGGGGAAGACTGAGGCCTGATCCTGGAAGGAGGTGACCTTCCCTGGGTAGGTGTTTCACGTGGGTCAGCATTGAATTAAGCCTCTGGCCATCTCAAGGAAGTGCCTCTTTGTAAAAAAAAAAAAAAAAAGATACCATGGAATCTGAAGCATGAAATATATTGATATCTTTCAACAAAGAGAATTTGGAGTCCTGATGATTATATCTTCTATCCTTAGCAATGGGGATGAACAACCAAAGACAATGGTCCCTCAAAATGTGAGCTACCACCAACCACACTCACTTTCCCTGACCTGCTCAGATGCTTCTTGGGAGCAGTTTTGTGAGATATAGGCTGGATCTGGTGAACATTCTTTTATTCAATAAATGCTCAGCAAGCACCTATTCTGTGCCATGCATGCAGGGCTAGGTTTTGGCACACAACCATGAACAAGACAGACCCAGTAACTAATATAAAAATGGGAAGTATCTTGCCCTGGTGGGGGAGCTCAGATGATTAGAGCATCATCTGGATATGCCAAGATTGTGGGTTTAGTCCCCAGTTAGGGCACATGCAAGAATCAACCAGTGAATGCATAAATAAGTGGAACAACAAAATCAGTCCCACTCCCCTGTCTCCCTTCCTCTCTCTCTCTAAAATCAGTAAAATAAAAAAGTGAATCTAAGCTGGTGTTGGGAAAAATCAAGGAAGGCTTCTCAGAAGAAAAGGATGACTAAGTAAAGAAACTGAAGGACGAATAGGAGTTAGCAAGGTAAAGACAGGAAGAGTGTTATTAAGTCCTGCCTCCCCTATATGCAAAGGCCCAGGGGTATGAGGGGATGAGGGCACTTTTGAGGTGTTGAAAGGTGAGTGTGATCGGAGCATAGAACGTGAAGGCTGATGGAGAAAGTCTAATCAGTTGTACAAGGGATCTGAACTTGATTCTAGAGGCAACATATGGAAATATTTGTATTTTAGAAAGATGGCCCTGGCTACATAGAGGAGAATGGAATTGGGACTTTGAGCCAGCAGTCTTGTGTAAATCTGCCGTTTACTATGTGCAAGCTTGAGTTATTTAACCTTTGATGCTTTAGATTCTTCTTTTTTAGAATGGGGAAACATAATACAGCAACCTCCCAGGGTTGTTACAAGGATTAGCAATAATATATGTGGAACTCTTACCACAGTGTCTGGCACTTAGTAGTTATTCCATCAGTGGTGCCTATTAGTATTGTCAACGTTTGGAGGAGGGCAAAATTAGAGGCAAGGAGACCAGCTCGTTGCAGCAGTCCAGCCAAGAGGTGAGAAGCTGTGGCCCGCAGCAGCAGAGGGCATGAGAAGTAATGGAAGGGTGATATTTAGGAGGTGGTGTAGACAGGACTCAGGGGCTGACTGGATGTGAGAAGTGAGGGAGAGAGCAGCTAAGACACGAGTGTTTGTGCGTGCGTGTGCACCCAGGGCATGCAGGCGTTTCAGCAGTATCTGTTCAGTTCTGAGAATGGCCCTTGACAGCCGGGTCCAGTAAACAGAGTGAAGGGACCCTGCTGCCTCTGAGGACCTGGTCTCCAGCCTCCCAGGAGGACCCCTGCCCCTTCCCCACCCCCACACATGCACTGCTCTAACTTCTCCTTAACCATTTCTTTGACCTCTTTTTGCCCATCCCAGCCCCTCTCCACCCCCCTTCTCTTCTCCTCCCTTAGGAAGGCACTCCCTGTAAGTTCAGAGTCTGCCTAGGCCACCCTTCCTCATCCTTCCTTTTCCACTGTCCAGGTTATTGAGAGTCTTCAGGACTCAGTCACCACTACCACCCCCTTCCCCACCACATGCTCTCAATCGGACGCCCCCTCTGGATCGCAAAGAATTGCTTGATTTTTTTTTTTCCCCGTGGAGGTTTAAAACCTGGCGAGCGGTTAAGACCCCAGGATGGGGGTGGGGGGGTGTCTCAGCCCCAGCTGCGGCGAGGATAGGTGGCCCTAGACCCACAAATTCTGAGGTCTGGGGATGCGGGGAGAGGCCCGGGACGTCGCCTCCCTTCCGTGCCTCAGTGTCCCCGCGCGGCCGGGAGGCAGGGGGGCGGGGCGCGGGCGGGGCCGGCCGGGCCGGGCGCCCGGGCAGGAGGCAGCTGCATATCTGCGGTCCCGACCACAATTGCTGGGAGTCGCGTCCCGGAGACTGGCGGCGCTGACTCTGCCCGCTGCGGCCGCCGCGCCGATTAGAGCCCGAGAGGGAGCGCCAACCCGGGGGAGGGGGGAGTAGGCGGCGGCGGGGGAGCTCCCGTGCCCCTTTCCCCTCCGCCCAGGCAGCGCCCCCAGCTGCCCCTCCCAGTCCTTTCCTGACGTCCCGAAACTGCGATGGGAGACCTGCCTCCCCGGTCCTGGTCTCCTTCAGACCCGGATAACAGGCGTCCTATTCTGGGCCCTGCAGGGACGGAGGCGCTAACATCCCGTAGACCCCAGGCTGCCAGCCTCTCTTGCCCTGTCTCTTCCTCATCTCCCTGCCCACAAGAAGAGAAGTCTGAATCTGAGGGGCTCCCCGTCCCCTCATTTCCCCCATCCGCCCTGCCGCAAGCACTCTAGACAAAAGTAGTCCCAAGAAGGGGTCAGAGTTTTAGGAACACAGGTATCCAGGTGCCAGAGCACCCCCTGCTGGCCGGCTAGAAGGCCCCCCCCCCCCTCCAGCTGTGACCTCCAGCTGTGGTGGTTGGGAAGAGTTTCTTTGATCTAGGAGCGTGGCCACCCCCTCCAGGCGCCCCATTAACCTCCATTATCCCAATTAGGCAGCCCTCCCAGTCCTGGATCTAAGCTTCAAAGACCCCTTAGTGGGGAGAAGAGGAGACCGTATGCTATGCCCGCCCCCCACCACCAAGCCACACCGTTTTCAGACAGGACCCAGGTGTCCTGCTCCTCAGCTTAGGCAACCCCTAGTAGGACCAGAAAAGGGACCCCCAGGGAACACCCAGATATCAATCCTTAAACTTCAACAGAGAAAGAACCAGATAAGAAGAGGAAACTTCTTTTGGCGGCTCTTAATTGTCCTGCATTAAATGCTTTAGGTAGCAGCATCCAGGTTCCTGGCTGACCTGAGCTTCCTATCAACTTATTCTGCTTTATCCGGTGGAGAGGGGAGCCAAGAGCTACCCCCTCCTCCTTCAATCCTATCTCGACACTCCCTTCCCTCCTCCCTCCTGGAACAATTTCCGCTGGGGGAGCAGGAGCAGGGCCCAGCACAGTGGCCGCTTCCTGGAACATTTTCCTGTATCCGAAACCGCGGCTCCCTCCCCAGGGACCGGCTGATCAAGGCCAGATGGGAGCAGGGATGGGGGAGGAGGAGAGGGAGCCAGGCTCTCACAATCACCCCCTTCCAACACATGCCCTCCACAGGGAGTCCCTACCCTGACACACAAAGGCACATACCACATGCCACAGTCACACACCCATGGGTATTCATGGCGACACTCATGAACCACAGGAGCCAGGTCTTAGAAGAAGACATACAAAGGAACATAAATATATTCAACAAATACATGGATGATCACATACACTCTCTTTCTACTCAGTCCCTTACCCCTTTAAAGTCTTCTTGGGCCCTGGGCCTTCCTCGCTGGCTAAGGAAATCTTAGAAATCCAAGAATACAGTAGTGGGACAACAGGGAGACCTTAGTTAACAAAGGCTGATGGGGCAGACAAAGACATCTAAGTCTACCTGTGACCTGCCAGTCAATACCCACCACCCCATTCTACTTCTGGTTGGGTCTCAGGCTTGACCCCTCGCTCCAGGATCCCCAAAACCAACCAGGATAGAGGAAGTCTGGGATGCTCCCTGTAGTCGGTGCTACCCTTAGAGTGCTTTCTAGTTGCTTCCAAATTCCTACAGAGGAAGCACATGGTGTCCAGTGGGCTCCCTCATGGCAGCCATGGAACACTGAGCCGACAAGACTATGCAGCTTCTGGGGCCCTGGCTGGGGAAGCTCAGTTGGTTAGTGCATTATCCCAGTTAGTCAAGGTCGTGGGTCCCATCTGGTCAGGGCACATACAAGAAGCAACCAATAAACGCATAAATATGTGGAACAACAAATTGATGTTTCTCTCTCAAATCAATAAATAAAAATTAAAGAAAAAGGAATTTTCTTCAGGAAGAAAACTCCTTCAGGAAGCTCTAGGAGCCTGAGAACCTGGGGACCTGTGACTTCATTGGTGACAGCCCGCCCTCCACCTATCCCCACTGCTCCCCTGATGCCTTCCATTCCAGCCAGAGTGGTCGAGAGGAACGGCATGGGGGTTGTGCCCTCAGCTCAGTCTGTTCATGAGCCTTACCCTCTTCTGCCCACTTCCAGTTCTGGTGCCTAGTTCATTTGGAGGGGGTTATATACGTATATGTATATAAGATAAAAATATATATATATTTGCTAGAGAGAGAGGAAGGGAGGGAGAAAGAGAGGGAGAGAAACATCTATGTGTGACAGTTATATCAATCGTCCCCAACTGTGGACCTCGCCCACAACCCAGGCATGTGTCCCTGACCAGGAATTGAACCAGTGACCTTTCAGTTTGCAGGCTGGCACTCAATCCACTGAGCCACACTAGCCAGAGAGAATTCTTTTTCTTTTTTTAAATCCTCACCGGAGGATATACGCATCGACTTTAGAGAGAGAAGAAGGAAGGGAGAGAAATCAAAACATCGATGTGAGAGAGAAACATCAATCGGTTGCTTCCCCTTACGCCCCAAGGGGGATGGAATCTTCAGCTTAGGTATGTGCCCTGACTAGGTATCGAACCACCAACCTTTCGGTGTGCCGGACAACACTCCAACAAACAGAGCCACCTGGCCAGGGCCAGAGCCCAATTCTTACAACCCACATGTTCATCTTTTGCTGGGAAAGGTACACACTTGAGCATGGATACACTATGGGACAGAGCTGTAGAAAAGCTGATGATGAAGATACACAGTCTGCTCTTTTCTGGAACATCTTCTCACTGCTTTAGGGAGAATGTTTGTAATTGGAAAGTTCCGGAAAATCTGGGAAGGGGGAATGTGATAATCATAAGAAGAACCAAAGTTAATCTATCTAGCCAAAGGTCATCGTGTTCTTTCCTGGATCTTGTGGCCTACTTAGAAGGTATATTCTCTTTCTCAAGCTCATCTGGGGATGGGTTACCTCAAGCCATTTTTTCCTCATTTGTTTAACAGTTTACCTCTCTAGCTATCTAGAAGTCTTTTATTTGGCATAACCATAGTCTTCCATTTTCCTATTTAGCCGGAAACTTCTTGCTCCAGCTCCAATATAAAAGCCTATTAATAAACCTAGTAGTCAATAGCATTTACTGAGTGAGCCCCTGGGTGAAATAGAGCCCCTCAGTGCTTGCTCTTTGGGACCTGAACAACCTAGTTAGGGGAGAAAAAGATACATGAAAAAATCTAGGGACCACATTTGAAGGCATAAACAACCTCCACTTTACCTCCCAGTACCTATGTTTCCTCTTCTGAAAATAAACGCATTTGGCTACATCTAACTGAGAGCTATGGACCTCTATGAGGGCTAAGATCCCTTTTTTAAAAATTTACTTCAGGATTGCTAGAATGGGTTTCCAATAATGGAATTCACAAAAAAGGGCATGTTAATATGTTCAACACAAAGAATCACATCATCGATTCAATACACGCAGAGAAGACACTTGACGAAATTCAAACTGGTTATTCTTAATAAACCTATTTGAAAAAAAACAAACAAACAGGATTCAACCAATGATAGAGATTGTTCTTAGTATGTGGTTCCCTCCAGCTCTAAAGTTCCAGGGTTTTGAGATCCTTTCTGAGAACTGAAATCAGGTATCTTAGAAGGGGAGATGGGATCTGACTTGCAAAGAGAAATACTAAAGATGCAGGATGATAGGTAGGGCCGCATGAGGCAACCAGCAAGGCTGGGATAAAGTATAGATAGGCTCCCAAGGGTCCTTACCAAAGGCTTGCCAGAACTTCTTCATATCAAGTAAAGACCAAAAAACAAACATCGATTATCATCTCCTATTATCTTCCAGACACTGGGGTCTCAGGAAAGACAGAAACTTATAAAATACAACAATCTTGGCCCTTAAGTAGCACATCGGCTTACATTGGGCAAATTTCCTTTCCAAAGAAGAGTCCGTGGCGTGTTTGTTACCCAGTAGGACCTAGTGGTGCCAGTAGTGCTTACTGCACAGGGCTGCAAAGCAGGGGCACTAAAACAAATGGAAAGTTTGAGATGAATAGTTTATCTCACACTTTAAAAAGTGTAAAATTAAAAAAAAATAAAACATCACAGTTGTCACTGTAAGAGTAATCAGATTTTTGTGGCACATTCTCACTTGTGCTTATTTTACTCATAGTGTTTTGCCCGGAAGCCCTATGGTGGAGGTGGATACTGTAACGTTTTCAGAGCTTAGATTCTTTAAGGGTCCTAACTCCAGCCAGCTCAGCTCGGGTGTGTTGGAATAGCAAGCATGTCAGTGTGTGCTACTGCTAATGGGAAGGGATTCCAGAGAAAGATATACTCTTGGAGGGAAGGGCAGTGTATAAATTGCTGCAGACAGGACATTCCATAAATCCGCGGCTCTGGAGAAAGAAGATTGAGCAAGGCTACTCAATACCACCAGGTGGCAGGAGTGAGCTGCTCAGCGTCGCCACCTATCAACATTCGAGGCTTGGGCCCGGGAGCCCAGCGTCAGCACGTTTTTGCAGGGGACAAAGGCAGAGCTGTCAAAGCTGAAGCAAGGGCGAACGTGAGAAAAAGTCTCAGATTCTAACACTTCTTCCAGCTTTGGCTCAGAAAGGGCAAGACATTCGTCAAAGATATAAAGGCGTCCTGACTCCCAGGCCAGAATTTAGCAGGCCAGGGTCTATTTTCTGCCCCACTTATCTGCCTTTCTTTCACAGATGTCTCCTAAGCATCGACTGTATGCCAGGTACGTACTGGAAGTGTGCAATAGAGCATTTAACAAGAAGTGTGCAATCTAGTGGAAGAGAACCTGATACACAGCTATGCTCCTACGATACTGGGAGGCAGTTCAAGTGGCAGTTAATGAAATCCACTGTCTTGCAAGTCAGACAGACTAGGGTATGAACCCAACCTCCACCACTTGCTAGCTGTGCAAACTCTGTGAGCCTAACTAAGTCTCTGTGTCTGTAAAATGGAGGCAAATGACCCCCGTAGAAGACCAACAATTTATATATATATATATATATGTATATAAAATGTATATATATATATATAATGGCTTTTTTAGTAAAATAAATAAAATTCACTGCCTGCCATACAGCTGTTATTATAGGTGCTGAATGCTAGGGGAGCAGTACCCACTTCAGACTTGAGATTTCCCAGAGAAGGTGACCACTGTTGTAGAGACTTGAAGGATGTGTAGAAGATACAAAGGGGAAGGAGGCAGAGGTGGGTGCTGAGGGTAAAGGGAAGTAGACGAGGAAGGAGTAGACAAACTCTGGGAGCACGGATGCACACCCCCTGGTTCACCAG
This sequence comes from Artibeus jamaicensis, assembly GCF_021234435.1. NCBI lineage: Eukaryota > Metazoa > Chordata > Mammalia > Chiroptera > Phyllostomidae > Artibeus > Artibeus jamaicensis. The sequence goes on from NW_026521486.1 coordinate 51,685,490, forward strand.
CACTGGGGACAAGGACAAGGCTAGCTTCCCATATTTCAGGCTGGCGTAGTCTGGATTCTCTCCCCGAATCTACATGCATTTAGTGAGCACCTACACTGAGCCTCTCTCAAAGGCTGTTAGAAATAAATGAAATAAATAGATAAATAGAGGCCTGGTCTTTGTTCTCAGGAAGCCTACGGGCATTGGGAAGAAGAAAGGGCAAAGCCTCAAACTTTCTGCTCTAAGCATGGCTGGCCTGATCACACCGCAGCCTTCTCACTCTCACCCTTCACTCTAACACCTACAGACACTGAGTCCAGGTGCTGCCAGGAAAGGCCAGTGAGTGGGCTGCCTGCTCCTTACCACCCGCATTTTTACATCACTCAAGTCTGGCTAAGGCAAACATGAGGCCCACCTTGAAGGGGAAAAACATATTCAAAGACAATCTGTTAATGAAATCAACATTTTTATAGTTCTCTACTGGCTGCAGTGGCACTTCCCCTGCAGCTTCTTATTAGATCTTGACAAGTGCCTTAACGAATAGGCAAATATTGTAAGGTCTTGTCAGGAGGGAAAGAGAAGTTTAGAGACTTAAATGACTTGACTCCTTTGTCATCCTAAGGAGGTTGTGCTTTGTCCTAAGGAAATGAAATTCATTGAAGAATGTGGAGCAAGGAGATGAAATGGCCAGATCTTTATTTTAGAGTCTTCACCACAAGGAAATATTGCACAGAATCATAGGAGAACACATATGAGAATATTTATGACAGCTTCATGGAATCAGGAAGCTAACTTTCCATCTCTAAGGGAATACTATGCAACAGAAGTGATGAACTAGATATATTTATAGCAACACAAATAAATCTTAAAAAAGTGTTGTGTGGAAAAGTGAAACAATTACACTTACAGTACAATTAAATTCTACATGCATATTAAATGCACCCACAGAACAAGGACACATATATATTCAGGGACCAATAAACACATGAGATGGTATAGAGATCCTCTATAAGGGTCTCTATCCCCTTACAGAGAGAAGGGGAAGGGCTTAGGAATAAAGAAGAAAAAATTAACTAAAGAGGGGCCTTGTATGTTTCAAATCATGATAGTATGCACTGTGAACCAAAGGACAGGATTACCTTACTGACTCTTTGCACCTAGATGGAAAAAAAAAAAAGATTCCATGTACTGGATCCTCATTTTCCCACTTAAAAATCCTTCAACCATCATAAAAAAAAACAAGAGAAAACAGATGCTGGAGAGGATGTGGAGGAAAGGGGACCCCTGTGCGCTATCAGTGGGAATGTAAATTGGCAAACAGTATGGAGGATCTTCAGAAAATGGAAACTAGAGCTACCATGTGATCCAGCAAACCCACTTCTGGGAACACGTCCAAAGGAAACAAAAACGCTAACATGAAAAGACACCTGCACACCCGTGTTTACGGCAGCACCGTTTACAATGATTCAGACATGGAAACAGCATAAAGTGCCCATCAACAGATGAATGGATAAAGAGGTTGTGGTGTGTATACACACACGTGTATAAATATTACATATATATTATATACAGTGAAATATTGTTCAGCCATAAAAAATGAGAAAATCCTAACATTTGCAACAACATGGGTGGACCTTGAGGGCATTATGCTAAGTGAAATAAGTCAGACTTCGAATGACACATACTGTATGATGTCACTTACGTGTGGAGTCTAAAAACAAAACAAAACAAAACAAAAACCAAACATTGAATAAGAGTTTGGATTTGTGGTTGGGGGGGGAGAGCAATTTAGAAGAAGGTGGTCAAAAGTTGCAAACTTTTAGCTTTAAGGTAAGTGTTAGGGATGTAACGTACAATGTGATGATTGTCACTAGCACTGCTTATTACACAGGGGAAAGTTGTTTAGAGAGGAAATCCTAACAGTTCTCATCCCAAGGAAAATTCCCCCCCCCTTTTTAAAAGATTTTATTTATTCTAGATAGAGGGGAAAGGAGGGAGAAAGAGAAGGATAGAAACTTCAATGTGTGGTCCTCTCTCACCCACCTCACACTGGGAACCCGCCTTGGCCTGCAACCCAGACATGTGCCCTGACTGGGAATTGAACTGGCAAACCTTTGGTTCGCAGGCCAGCGCTCAATCCACTGAGCCACAACAGCCAGAGCTGGATGTTTTTAAAAAGATTTTCAGGTAGGTTAGTAATCATGATTTTCCACTCAGTTCGGGTATTTCCAGACCTGGATTATGGCCCCCTGATGTGTTCACGTATCTGCTGTCAATTTATTTAAATAGTTTGTCTCAGTCCAGTAGGAATGACTGAACCTTCTGTATCTGACCCTTCTACTTCAAATCTTTTAGTGGCTCCCCTTACCCTCAAGATAAAGTTCAGATTTCTTTGTTTTCCTTTAGACTTTTTTTTAGATGGGGGAAGGGAAAGAGAAAGAGAGGGAGAGAAACAGCAATGTGTGGTTGCCTCTTGTGCACCCCCTACTGGGGACCTGGTCCACGATCCAGGCATGTGCCACGACTGGAAATTGAACCAGCGACCCTTTGGTTCGCAGGCTGGTGCTCAATCCACTAAGCCACAACAGCCAGGGCTAGACTTTTTGTTTTTAAGGTTTTATTCATTGAATTTTTAGAGAGAGGGGAAGGTAGGGAGAAAGAGAGGGAGAGAAACATCAATATGAGACAGAAACACTGATCAGTTGCTTCTTGCACATGCCCCAACTGGGGACAAGGCCTGTAACCCAGGCATGTACCCTGCATGTGCCCAACCAGGAATCAAACCAGCAACCTTTCACTTTGCGCGACAATGCCCAACCTACTGAGCCACGCAGGCGGGTATTTTTTTTTAGACTTCTTAATGAATCCTGTAATTCCTCCTGGTCCTGGCTTACTTTTAATTCATTCATTTGTTGAACTTTTATCAGCTATCTAAGATGAACCAGGCATTCCAGTAAACAGTGAGAACAAACATGCAAAAAGAACAGCACAGTCTTCTTTCTTGTGGTTTACAATCTTTGGGGGACAACAAAAGTTGAATGAGTAATGACAGGGTTATATAGGCCTAAGCCTCTTTCAGGAGTCGGGAAAGGAAAGCTTCCCTGAGATGAGAATTAAACTGAGTCCACAAAGGTGACTTAGAAGTTCCGTGGAGGCCTAGGGAGAAAGGAGTGTTTCAGGCAGAAGGGGCAGCACGAGCAAGTCCCTGGCTTGGAGAGGATCACCGCACACTGAAGGAGCTGCCAACGTGTACCGACAGGGAGGAGGAAACTGTGGCCAAACTTGAAGATAGGATGACTCAGAGCTTTATAGGCCGAGTTAAAGTTAGAGACTTTATCCCAAGTGTGCTGGAAAGTCTTGAAAAGATTTAAGTAGGGGAGTGTAATACAATCAGATGGGGTTTTTGAAGCAGGATCTGGGTGTACTGAGGAGCTTAGATTGGATTTGGTTGTTGGCAAATCAATTCCGCCTCTCCTCTGCAGAGCATATTTTGGAGTCTTTTACTAATGGTTAAATTTATCTCCTGTGACTAGTTGGTGTCAGCTAAACTATCAGAATGTGACCCTTTTTACAAACTCCTGGAGATAGCAGTGGCGTTTAGTGTCAATGTCATTGGGTCATTCAGTGAGCATTCGCCGGGACTCTGTGCAGAGCATGGGCCAGGGGCTGGGGTGTGAAGATGAGTACGACCCAGCTCAAGGTCCCGCAAGAAAAACAGAGCTGACCTGTAAAAACGTAAGTTCTACTACACAGAGAACAATAACAAAGTTAAAAACAGCTGACAGGAAGAAATTTTCAATGTTTTTAAAAAAGTATTGGTATCTAGTATTTATGTATATTTAAAAAATGTACGGAGCAGGTCCCCAGTATGGGGCATGGGAGAGGCAACCGCACATTAAAATCTTTTAAAAAATGTAAAATGGTATAGCAATTTTGAAAAGCAGTTTGTCCATTTCCTTTTTTCTTTTTAAAGACTTTCTTACAAAGTTAAACATATATTTACCGTCAGAACCAGCCATTCCACTCCTAGATATTTAAGAGAAGTAAAAACATATGCACACAAAAACATAGAATTCAAAGTAGCTCTTTATGTTTTCTTTTTTAAAAGATTTTATTTATTTGTTTTTAGAGAGGGGAAGGGAGGGAGAGAGGGAGAGAAACATCAATGCGCGGTTGCCTCTCGTGCGTCCCCTGCTGGGAACTGGCCTGCAACCCAGGCATGTGCCCCAACTGGGAATCAAACCTCAATCCTTTGGTTTGCATGCCTGCACTCAATCCACTGAGCTACACCAGCCAGGGCCATAGTAGCTTTTTCATAATAGTCAAAATATTGGAAACACCCCAAATGTCCACCAAAAGGAGAATAGGTGAACAAATTGTGGTATATTTATACAATGAAATACTACTAAGTAATAATAGTAAACAAGCTACCGAAATAGCCAAAAACATGGAAGAATCTCAAAACCATTTTGTGAGTGAAAGAAGCTAGAACAAAACAATTTTAAGTACATACTGTCTGATTCTGTTGCTGTGAAACTCTACACAAACAAATCTAATTCTTTTCTAGAATCAAATCTAGAATCAAATCTGATCAGAAAATGAGTCAGTGGCTGCCTGGGTGCTGAGACAGGGAAGGGCTGGCAGGGAGTGTCTGGGAGAATGGAGCACAGGAACTTTTTAGAGAAACGTTCCATATCTTGATTGTTGTGATGGTTACAAGCTGTACACACATGTCTGAACTCATCAAAACGTACATTTAAAATGAGTGCTCTTTATTGTGTAAACATACTTCATTCAAATGGATTTTTTTATTTGAAAAAACACAACAACAAAAAAAGACAGTTGACAGGGATAAAATATTAGACAGTTTTAACAAAGAGTTAATATCTAATACACATAAAGAACTCCTTTAAGTCAGTTCAGTAGAAAAATGGACATAAGACATAAAAGGACAACTCACAGAGGACAAAATACAAATAAACGATAACAAAGAAAAGACATTTGTCCTTATAATTTTGAACAAATCAAGGCAAAACAAAGTTCAATAATGGAATTGTCAGCTTGGCAACAACTTTTTTTGAGAGTCTGTTTATTAAAACTGGGGAGAGTGAAACAAGGAAGGTCCTAGGATAGAAGGAGCAACAGGAGAGAGCCTGGGTGGGGCTGCTTTGGCTCCCTGGAAACGTTGGAGGAAAAAGTGGGCCAAGGCAGGGCTGCAGTCAGCTCACTGGAGGGTCAAAGGAAAAGAGGCCTTGGAGGCAGGGTCAGGGGTTAGCCCAGGATGAGCTGCCGCTGCCCACTGCTCCCTTAGTTGCAAGTCTTGTGGGGACCCTTAGAGTTTAGAAGAAAGAAAATTCACTTGAAAAGGAGATTTGAGTGGGCGTGCTCCAAGGAGGGTGTGTCTGATTGACAACAGTTTTTTAAACATTGGTAAGAATTCAGGGAAACTACCACTGTCATAATGCGGGTATGTGTAACTGGGAATATTTTTAGAAGATGATTTAGCAGTGTATAAATGTTTTAAATATATATAATCTTGCCTCGGAAATTCTACTTCTAGGAATCTATACTGATAATGCTGATATCAGTATGGAATGCTTACTGTATGCAGGCATTCTAACCATATCTCAACTGTTCTAATTGACTAAATATTCTTAGTTCCTCATTTTACAGATGAGATAAGTGAGGCAGGAGGTTAAATGAGTTGCCTAAGATTATACAGCTAGTAAGTCACAGATCCAGGATTCATGCCTATAGTTTGTCTCTAGAATTTATGCTCCCGACCACTCCTGCCATACAGCTCTCCACACTTTTCTAAATGTTATATATGGGCACTAATGTATATATAGAAAGATGTTTGCTGTAGTTGAGTTTGAAATACTAAGAAAGAATAAAACTAGGCCCTGAGTGGGTAGCTCAGCTGGTTGGAGTGTTGTTCCAATATGCCAGGGTTGCAGGTTTGATCTCTGGTCAGGGCACATACAAAAAGCAACCAATCAGCCCTGACTGGTATAGCTGAGTGGATGGAGTGTGGGCCTGTGAACCAAGGGGTGGCAGTTGGATTCCCAGTCAGACATGGTTGCAGGCTATGTCCCCAGTAAGGGGTGAGCAAGAGGCAACCTCACATTGATGTTTCTCTCCCTCTTTCTCCTTCCCTTCCCCTCTCTCTAAAAATAAATAAACTCTTAAAAGGAAAAATAAATAAAGATTTTTTTAAAAGCAACCAATGAACACATAAATAAGTGGACCAAACAACAACAACAACTACTACAACACTGACTGGTGTGGCTCAGTAGATTGAATGCTAGTCTGTGGACCAAAGGGTCACAGGTTCAATTCCCAGTCAAGGCACATGCCTGGGTTGTGGGTCAAGTCAGGTCCCCAGTAGGGGGCACATGAGAGGTAACCACACTTTTATTTTTTGAAATCTATAGAACAATGCCTATTATACCTATTCATATAAAAAATACCAATGTAGCAAGTACGCTCAGAAGAGAATTTTTTTTCTCTTTTGTTCATGATCGTGTCTTCATTGCCACACCAGAACAGTGCCTGGCACTTAGTAAGTATTGAGTAAACATCTATTAAATGTATATACAAGGTCTGTCCAGAAAAAGTCCAGTCATTGTTGATATAATGAATATGATTTGTGCAACACTGATGTAACCTGACAACTAAGGAGAGTGGACTGGAATGTGCATGTGTAAACAATGATTGTAACAGGGTGCAGCCAAGAGGGAGGCCCCGAATAGGAATTTGGAATGGGGTCCAGAACTCAAGGTGTCCAGGAAATATTATAAAAATATATAGAATGTCCTCACCCCCCACCCCCAGGTTTGAGCTGGGGAAAGGGACATGTGGAACAGGACCATGCAGAGCCATTTTGTACAACCACAGCTTTCCAGCTAACCTCTGGCATGGTCATTTAACATACTTATAACCTTTAACTGGTTGCATAGATATGTTAAATAGCTGTGGTCATGCTTTGAGCCAGGGAGATGGGAGTGACTTCTACCCGAGATGTAACTGGGAGGCAATTTGCCCTGGTTACAGCGCCTGGGTGAGAGCTCGGAGAAGATTGGCTCCATGCCATGGGGCCACCCCTGCCCAGACTTACTATGGCAGCCCAGTAAAGCTGGAAGGATGCAGGAATGCTGGCAGGTGGAACTCATTGTATGAGGAGTTGGAAATGGGGCTGAAGAGGAAGGTTGGCTGGGGGATTTAAACCCAGACTTGGCAGCCAAGGGAGAGGAAAATCATGGGGCTTGGGCAGAGTGGGAACCCTGCAGCTTTGGCGAGAGTGAGGACCTCGTGGCTTTGGGGTGCTCCCTTTTGCCAGGTGGCTTAGGAAGCAAGAGAGACTTTGCTTGGAAGAAGAGGGGTGAAAGGACTCTTGCTGGTGGGCCATGAGAAGGTGCCACATGGCTTTGGATTAACTGGAGATCGTGGTGGCGACACAGTGATGTTGCTCAGAGCCCAAATCACAGACTTCTACTTCTTTTCCTGAGATACGGTACCCCAGATTAGGGCAGAGGGAGAATGAAGGATTGTGTGTGTCTGTGGGTATCCTAAAGGACTTTAATATTTTAATGAAGATATTAAGTTACTACTCTAAGTCTGTATTGCTTTAAATAAATAATTCCTTTCCTTTTCACAAATCTCTGGCACTAAGACATGTTTCTCCTCTGGTGGTGGGCAAAGGAAACCTAGTGGGGGGTCCTTTCGGTAATAGTATATCGTACAAACCCCCCTTGGATCTGTTCTGTAACATGATGACTTTGACTTCACTGCACTAGTCAGTGGGGATGGTAGACGCCGTTGAGTGAGCACATGTACTGTGTGCCTTCACATTCAAAATGACTGAGCAAGTAGAGCAATGAATCTAAATCCAATTTTGCATTAAGCTTGAACATTCCTCCATGGAAACTACTCAGATGATTCTGAAGACCACAGTTATGGGCAACTCGTGGTTGGCAGCTTCTTCACAAAAACGCACCTGCTCGTGTGTGCAGAGTGTTTTGGCAAAACATCAAATCACCCAGGTGACTCAGCCCTGCTACAGTCCAGATTTGGTGCCCTGTGACTTCTGGCTTGTCCCAAAACTAAAATCACCTTTGAAAAGGAAGAGATTTCAGATGAGATTCAGGAAAATCTGATAGGGCAGCTGATGGCAATTGGGAGAACTGTGTGAGCTCCCAAGGTGCCTACTTTGATGGGGACTGAGGCGTCAATGTCCTGTGTACAGTGTTTCTTGTATCTTGTACCTTTTTTCAATAAATGTCTCTATTTTTCATACTACATGGCTGGATACCCTATGGACAAGACCTCATAAATATACGGAAATGCACAGAAAGGGGACTGAAAAGCTGCTAACCAAGCTGTTAAGTGGTGAAGATAGTTTCCTACCTTGGGAGAAGAGAACATGGTGTGAACTGGATAGGTCAGTGAAGGGAAATGTGTACATAGCAAACTTCTTGCTGTTTCAGTCTTAGAACACTGTCAGGTAAGTAATATCCTCCTTTTATAGATGAGGCACCCAAGGGTCAGATGTGAAGTAATTTGCCTCCAATGGCACAGTTACCAAACCTAGATGTGAACTTTAACCTGTGGCTCCAAGACCAGGTTCACTTCATTGTGTTTATAAATGTAAAGGCAAGTAAGTGAAACAGAGAACCGAAGGCTGTGAGGTCAAAACAAACACAGCAGAAGTTGCAACGGGGCTGTGTAAAGAAACACGGCCAATTCTAGGGAGAACAGATTTTTGGAAAGGATTCCAGAGATGAAACTTGGTCTCTAAGACATGAAAGATAAATTTTCTTTTACCCTTTTGCTACCTTTATTGTTATTAAAATATTTAAGTTGAGGTATAATTGACATACGTTACATTAATTTTGGGTATACAACATAATAATTTGATATTTAGGTCTAGTTAACCTCTATCACCATACATAGTTACAGAATTTTTTCTTGTAATAAGAACTTAAAAAATTTACTCTATTAGCAACTTTCAAATATACAATTCAGTCTTATTAACCATGCTGTACATAATATCCCCAGGATTTATTTATTGAGAACTGGAGGTTGGTACCTTTTGGCTCCCTTCAGCCATTTTCCTCACCCCCCAATACCCTCTATGCCCACCGCTGGTGACCATCAATCTGTTCTCTGCATCAAAGAGTTTGTGTGTTTTTTTAATTTTTTTGTTTGTTTGTTTTAAAGAGACAGATTCTAGGCTGGCTCAGTTCCCTTGCTATTTTTGTTTGGTTGTTTGGTTGTTTTAAGATTTTTATTTTCATTTATTTTTAGAGAGAGGGGAAGGGAGGGAGAAAGAGAGGGAGAGAAACATCAGTGTGTGGTTGCCTCTCACACGCCCCCACTGGGGACCTGGCCCGCAACCCAGACATGCGCCCTGACTGGGAATCAAACTGGTAACCCCTTGGTTCGCAGCCTGCGCTCAATCCACTGAGCTACACCAGCCAGAGCTGTTTTTGTTTTTTAAAAATATTTTACTTATTTCTAGAGAGGGGAAAGAGAAAGAGAGGGAGAGAAACATCCATGTGTAAAACATCAAACAGCTGCCTCTTGCACACCCCCCACAGGGGACCTGGTCCGTAACCCAGGCGTGTGCCCAGGCATGGGAATTGAACCAGCGACCTTTCAGTTGAAAGGCCAGCACTTAACCCACTGAGCCATGCCAGCTAGGGCTTTTTTTTTCTTTTCTTTTTATGAGCCTGTGTTTTTGTTTGTTTGTTTGTTTTTGTTAGTTCATGTCTTTTATTAGCCCACATACAATGACCTGTATGTCGCTTTGCTGAAGCAGTAGGTCAGACATCTGCCACAGCGCCTGTCACAGAGGTTGGCCATGAAAACTCCAGCACCGCATTCACCTGAGGGGCCTCCGGATGATGGCAATTGATTTTTTTCTTTTTAATCTTTAACTTAACTTTAATGAAAACAGAGCATTTTCAAAGACTTCTGATTTTGCCTTTTTAGTCCACCTTTCACCTTTCAGAACAGTCAGGTTAACCTTCTTTCTCTGATGCTTATTCCTCCTGGAAGTGGTGTAAGATTTCTTCCTTTTCTTAGCACCACCATGGAGTCGCAGTGCAAGATGATGAGTGGACACCTTTTGAATGTCATAGTCAGACAAAGAATGTCCATCTTCCAGGTGCTTACTAGCAAAGATCAGTCTTTGCCGATCAGGAGGAATTCTTTCCTTATCCTGGATCTGGGCCTTACATTTTCTGTTGTACCCAAGGGTTCACCCTTGAGAGTGATGGTCTTCCTCATAAGGGTTTTCATGAAAATCTGCATGTTCACAGCAGGTACACCACAGATGGCAGACCAGAAAGCTGCTTTTTTATTCCACATATAAGTGAGATCCTATGGTATTTGTCTTTCTCTGTCTGACTTATTTCACTTAGTATAATGTCCTGAAATTCCATCCATGTTATTGCAAGATTTCATTATTTTTATGACTGAATAATATTCCATGATGTATATGTACTTTATCCATTTTTATATTTTTATCCATTCATCAGCTGATGGACACTTAGATTGTTTCCATATCTTAGTTATTGTAAATAACACTGTAGTAAACAGGAGGGCGAGTATATTTTTTGAGTCAGCAGTTTTGTCTTCTTCAGATAAATACCCTGAAGCGTCATTGCTACATCATATGGTAGTTCTATTTTTTACTTTTTGAGGAACCTCCACACTGTTTTCCACAGTGGCTGCACCAATTCACATTCCCACCAGCAGTGCACAGAGGCCCCACCCTGGGGGAAGGGCACTCTGGGCACACACCTGTGTATCAGTGAATGTCACAGGTGAAATCATGTGGCCTAACTAGTGAATAATAAGTAGCTGAGTGAGTATGGCTGGAGCTTTACTTACATATGTAGGTGAAAGGTAGGTCCTGCAAAGATTTGATTTGATTTGTAACAGACACTGAGATCTGTGTTCAGACAGGTAGGACTGCTTGAGGCCGGAGTGCACAGCCTCTTTTGAAGAAGATCGGGCTATAGACAAGGAATCCATTCTACATAGTAAGGTTACCAAGTAAGCAACGATGGCTCTACCCCATTCAGGCAGTGATGAGGGATACTGAGAGAGAGGAGGGGATGAATCTGAAAGACACTTTTGGAATAAGATCAATGGGACTTATGTGAGAGGGGAAGAGAGGAGCCTAGAGAGGGAGAAGTTTGTTGGAAACTGGGCACAAAGTTCCTTCAAAAGGCATCACTTGTGTATGTATCTCCTTCACTGCTTGTAAGACAGGATATTGTAACTTATTATAATCAGCTGTGTATGAATCTGTCTCCTTTTCTAGCCATGACTCCTTCATCTCACCTCCCCCAGCATGTCTAGTGCCAGGCCTTGCACAGATCACATTAACACTGAACGAAGGAACACAGCAGAGAGACTGGCTTTGGTTTAGGGTGGGTTGGGGAGCAGGGAATAGTGGGAGGTAAATCATCACAAAGGTTGGGAGGCAGGAAGTTCTTAGCCTATGTACTCCCTTCCTCCTCGGCCTTGGTCAGAGCCTGCCCTGGGGGACATTGCTCAGTTTTCCTTCAGTCCTTGACTTCTCTGTGTTTGCCACACAGTGTGATAGGGTTGACTGGCTGAGACACAGGTAGCTTCAGTATGAAGCCACCCCCAAATTCTGCTACCACCACCAAGAAAGTGATTCTAAAAAGGCACTGTAAGAGGATTTCCTCAGGGGTCTACTTCCCTCCTCTAAACCACCACAAACCTCTTTTTTTTAATTAGCAAAAATTAATTTTTTTAATCCTCACCTGCAGACATGCTTATTGATTTTAGAGAAATGGGAAGGGAGGGATACAGAGAAAGAGAGAAACACTGATGTGAAAGAAACATCAGTCGGTTGCCTCTTGCATGCACCTGACTGGGGACCAAACCTACAACTTAGTTATGAGCCCTGACTGGGAACTGAACCTTTGGGTATACGGGGTGATGCTCCAAACAACTTAGCCACACTGGTCAGGGTGCAAAAATTAATTTCATTATAGCACTTATAATACTCTTTTTGGCATTACATTTTTGTGTAAACATTGTGTATACTGTTTACAAACTAATAAACAATTTGAAATCATGAGTGGGAAATATGTATTGTTCTAGATGGTGAATGATTATTTAGTGACATCTGTCCAACCTGCCCCTTCTGAGCAAAATGGACTTAGTAGGTACAAGTCTTAATGTATGTTTGAGTACAGGAACATTACAGAGGTTTGGTGCAAAATAAAGTGTGTGGCAATACTTGTTTTTATTTATAGAAGTTTTTAAGTGCTGAATTTCTATTTTTTATTATTTATTGTTAATTTTTTTGGAAAGCTGATGAAGATAAGACAAACAAAAATAAGAAAAGAAGCAATCTGTAAGATATTGGGGCTGAATCATGTTACTTTTCCCAACATTCTTACATTGCTAAAGTTAGAAAATCTAAAATCTGGATACCTAATTAGATCACAATAAATCAGGCCCCTGAATATTCATGGAACATCACTTTATGTTTTATAATCATTTTAATAGACTATTGAGTTCAATTTACCAATCTGTATTTGGAATGTTTACATGTATCTTAATTGATACTCATCCAGATTTTGCTTTTTAGGGGCTATTCTTATCTATTAGTAAGATATTGCATTGTAGAATGTTCTGGTAAAATTTTGTCAGAGGTTTCTATTCTTTTTTTTTTTATTAAGATTTTACTTATTTATTTTTTAGAGAGAGGGAAAGTGAGGGAGAGAAACATTGATCAGTTTCTTCTCATGTGCCCCCTACCAGGGATCTGGCCTGCAACCCAGGCATGTGTCCTGACCGGAATCGAACCAGTAACCTTTCAGTTTGCAGGTCAGCACTCAATCCGCTGAGCCACACCAGCCAGGAGGTTATCTATTCTTTAAAACTTTTTCTTGCCTATGAAACTATTGATTCTGGCTTTCTAAAAAACAAGATCATAGCTACATTTAAATTTTTCTTTCTTTGTAGATCTGTTGAAGTTTTTTTTAATAGTATCTTCAGTCAACTTTGATCATTTGGGCTTAAAACAACAATCTTTTTTTACTTGGTATTTTAAAAATTTATTTATCTTTAGAGGGGAAGGAGAGAAGGAGAGAAATATCAATGTATGGTTGCCTCCCGTGCATCCCGGGCTGGGACCTGGCCAGCAACCCAGGCATGTGCCCTGACTGGGAACTAAACCGTGATCCTTTGGTTTGCAGGCCCGCACTCAATCCACTGAGCTACACCAGCCAGGGCCAAATCTGAAGAATTTTTTTTTAATGTTTTATAAATTTTTCTTATATTGGGGTGATATTTGTTAATAAAATTATATAGGTTTTAGGTGTACAATTCTATAATACATCATCTGTACATTGTATTGTGTGTTCACCACCCCAAGTCTGGTCTCCATCACTATTTATTCCCCCTTTACCCTCTTCTACCTCCCTCCACCCCGCTTTCCTCTTCAGTAATCACCATACTGTTGTCTGTGTCTAGTTTTTTTTTCCTTTGCTTAATCAGGACTTTTTCACCCAGTTCCCTAACCCCCCCCCCCCCGTCTCCCCCAACAGCTGTCAGTCTGTTCTCTATCTATGAATCTGTTTCTGTTTAGTTTGTTGGTTTATTTTGCTCATTACCTTCCACACATAAGTGAAATAATATAGCACTTGTCTTTCTCTGACTGGCTTATTTTACTCAGTATAATACTCTCCAGGTCCATCCACACTGTTGTAAAAGGTAAGATTTCCTTCTTTTAAGGGCTGAGTAGTATTCCACTGTATAAATGTACCGGTATTGCTCTCTTGAGGGTGGTTTGCTTGAGGAATCTGAAAAGAAGCATTAAAAAAAAAAAAGTGTTAACCTAGATGCATAAAAACGATGTACAGGGCTTTCTTAAGGCAAAGATAAGCCTTTTACTGAAAATGTTACATGCTTGGGGTGTGACTACCCACTGTGACCTGCCCAGTGAGGACTTTATGATCAGATCACCTGTGAGATTATCTCAGTGGAACCCCTTACTCATTCATACCATGTAAGGTGTCAAATGGGTACCAGGCTTATCGGGATGATCACTTCATAAGGTATACAGATGTCTCATCATTATGCTGTATACCTGAAAGTAATGTAATTGTAGGTCAACTGTAATTGAAAATAATTTTAAAAAATTCTTATTTAATCCCATAGTATTATCATTCCAAACGAAGTCATTCCTTGATATCATCTAATACCCAGTCTACATTCAATTTTCCCAACTGTCTCCAAAATGTCTTTTTACAGTTGGTTTGTTCAAAATAGGATCAAATAGCATATGTCTATTTTGCCTCTAAATCTTTTTTAAGCCCTTTCCTCTTTTTCTGTCACTGACTTGTTGAAGAACCAGTTAGTTGCCCTGTAGAATGTCATACCTTTTGAATTTTTCTTATTCTTTGTATTTTCTCTTACCTTGTTCTTCCAGCCTCCACATTTTCTGCAAACTAGAGATTAGATCTAAAGGCCCCCTTAGATTCAGGCTCAGTATTTTGGAAAATAATATTTGTTAGGTATTCTTCATCTTGTATTACATCAGGGCCATGTAGTGCACATGTCTGGTGGTCTGCTTCAGTGTTTTTGAAGTTGTTGGGGGAAGCTAGGCCTGGGGAGACTTAGGCAGTCACTTGCCTATGGAACTGAGCCCCAGCCTTCGTGGCTGCTGGCCTGTACAGGAACAGAGTGGAATGAGGTCAGAGAGCAGGTGCTCAGAGAAGCATCAGCTTGATGTTGGCAGTTTAGGCCAGCTTAGTTCTTGGGCAGGATTGAGCAGAGGTTCTTGGGACAGATACCACACAGGCCCTGGTGGCTCCCTTCAACTCTGGTGTGTGCGCCTCATAGAAATGAGGAGACTAAGCAGGCAAAATTCCTCAGAGGTTGGGGTGGAACGATTCCTGGACCTGTTCACGCTGTCCTGCACTTTCCTCTTGTGGAGAGAAGGAAGGCTTCCTCTTCAGCTCTGGTGGTGAGCTTCCTCTTCACCATTTGGTGGTGAGCTTCCAGCTCCTTCCTTAAAATAGCCTTTGATTGCTGTTAAACCTTAGAATGTCAGTGCTGGAAGAAACCTTGTGGATCGTGGGCACCAGCCCCCATTCTCCCTCATCCTTCCTGAGAAATAGCTGCACTTAGGATGGTGAAACCGGGATGGCACAGTGTATGGCCCCAGACTTCATTCATTGACACTCCGCCTTCACCATTTTTACTGTTACCATCAGGTTTCCCTTGTTCCATAGTAGTATTATTTTTTTGTCCTAACAATAACATCTGTGAAGTGAAAGGTTTGATATGTAGTTCAAATTCCTTCTAAATGTCATTAAAAGAACACATACAGAAATGTTCAAATTCCACTAGTGGTAAGTGCCTCTCACCACTCGTGGAATTTCTCTCACTTTGAGAGAGATGCTGGAGTAGAACTGGTGTCAGGGAGTCCTACTAACTCTGCCTTGAGATCTTGATTGGACACACTTCTCAAGGGCTGAATTTATTTCCTAAATTAGTAAGAAAGAGATATTATAACCCTGGCTGGTGTAGCTCAGTGGATTGAGCACAGACCTGGGCATCAGGAGGTCTCTGGTCTGATTCCCAGTCTAGGGGCACATGTCTGGGTTGCAGGCCAGGTCCCCAGTGTGTGTGTGTGGGGAGGGGCACGTGAGAAGCAACCACACATTGATGTTTCTGTCCTTCTCTTTCTCCTTCCTTTCTCCTCTCTCTAAAAATAGATAAAATCTTTTTTTTAAAGAGATACTATAATGTCTACAGTCTGGTGAGTGGCTAAGGTAAGCTCTTCCTGGAAGACTTCCAGGCACCTTTGGGCAGGCACCTCCGATCACGCGCAGTGGCGGGGGAGGGGAGAGCAGAGAAAGGGAAAGCCTGGTAAAGGTTACACCTAAATTGAGCATAGGCTTAAGGGAAACTGAGAAAACCTCTCTTGGAGGCAGAAGTCTGTGAAGCTCATGTCCTCTCCCACCTTCCCCTGGTCACCTCAAGAAGGAATTAATGTGGTGTTCCAGGGCCTTTTCCCTGCCTACGTGAACCACCCACTCGCGTTGGGGACAATGAAAATTCCCAGAAGAAAAGAAGGCAGGTGTCGAGCCTCAACAAAGCTCAGCTGTCTTCGAGAGAGGGCAAAGCAGGAAGGAGGGGTTTGTGGTTGTGGAGAGCCAGATGGTCCACCCCTAGCCGGAAACTGGGGGTGGAGAGGCCCAGCCCAGCTCACAACAGTTATCCAGCTCAGGCGAGGTCTGTGAGGCCAGCAAACCCCACCCCCATTCCCCTCTGGGCACCTCGTGGCCCAGGCGCGTTTGTTTATGAACCTAACTCCCTCCTCCCCCAGCCCAGCCCTCGAACCCACCTCCAGGGTAGCCCCAGGTCTGTGGGAGGGGCAAGCCGGGCTAGCCTTTGGCTAGGGCTCCTCTCTTTCCTCCATTTCTGCAGCTTCTGCTGTGGGTGCTGGCGAGGAACGGTTCCTTTTTCCAGACCTGTTGAACCTGTTGGGGATCGTTCTCTTCTCTGGAAATGGGAAGCTACGAATGGTTTAACTCTCACCTCAACTCTGGACTCTGGAGGGAATTCAGGACTCTGTCTCAGGAGAGGAAAGAGAAAGGGAAAGTGCTTCATTTTTTGTTAAAAGACTGATTAAAAAAAAAAAATCCTTTACTGCACCCAAGTCATCCTTGAGGTGCAGAGGTGTGGGTGGGGTGGGGTGACTGGTAACGGTAAATTAGCATTAAACACCGTTTTCCTGCCAGGTCTGGTGAGCTCTGGATCCCCAGGAGCCTGAGAGGTTTGAATATTTGGGGTGAAGGAAATGTTTTGACTATATATTTGTTTCAAGCTGGACTCCCTACGGTATGATTCAAACGTTGAGAAAAGTTCTCTACTTGCTCAGTTTGGGGCTCCTGGATGGGGTGCTGGGTGGCATGCTGAGCCCGCTTTTCTAGCTGTCAGGAAAGCAGGTGGATTGTGGGGTCCCCTCAGCAATTTCTCTTCCTCTTCCCACCATATCTCAGATCACCTCTGCTTTTATTTGCCAAGGGAGCTTCAAGCTCCAGAGACCATCTGCTGGGTGTACAGTCAGGCCTGTCTTCTTGTAGAACCCTCTTTAGAAAAGAGAATATTTGAGGAGTTTGGGCCAGAGTTCAGCTCCAACAATAACTAGTATTCTTGACCATGCCTCCCAACTATTAAGACAAAAACCCATTCTTTCCTCTCAGCTTTTCCTCCTTCTCCAGAGAATTTAAGACCACCAGCACCACAGACTGGTTGCCACACTGAAAACAAAGGCTTTTCCAGGACACGGTACAGTCTAGACAGGGGTGAGCCACCGTGTTTCTCAGATAAGATATAGCATAGGTACAGAATGGGCCATTTATTTATTTATTTAGGGCTTTATTTACTTTTAGAGGGAAAGGGAGAGAGAAAGGGGGGAAGAAATATCAATGTGTGGTTGCATCTCATGCGCCCCCAACTGATTTGAGATATGGTGGGAAGAGGAAGAGAAATTGCTGAGGGGACTCCACAATCCATCTGCTTTCCTGACAGCTAGAAAAGCGGGCTCAGCATGCCACCCAGCACCCCATCCAGGAGCCCCAAACTGAGCAAGTAGAGACCTGGCCTGCAACCCAGGCATGTGCCCTGGCTGGGAATTGAACCTGTGACCCCTTGGTTCATAGTCCAGTGCTCAGTCCACTGAGCCACACCAGCCAGGGCAGAATGAGCCATTTTAAATAATGATTAGAATAAGAATATCTGCAGCCAGTCCAGAATTTCTCATCAACAGGTCTGGGCTTCCCAAACGGAAAAAAAACAACAAAAAACCTGATGTGTTAGATGGTTGTTTTTTGTTTGTTTGTTTCTTATCTGTCCAGGGCCCTTAAGAGACCGAGGGGTGTGCCTGATGGTCCATCCGGCCTCTGCAGTCACTGTTGCACTGGGACGTGACCTAGACTTCATGCTGTGAAAAACCCAGGCTTGTTTTCTTGTTTAAAGAGCTGGAATAAAGGTTTAGAACATACCTGTTGAGATTTAACTCATCAAGGACTCTTATTCTTTCTTTTCTAAGCTCCTTTATCCTAGAGTATGCAAGACAGATGAAGAAAATGTTAGTCTGTTTTGTACTTAGCTATAGCTGAAAGCTTACTGAGAGGGAAGGTTACAATGATGGTGTAAAAAGGGTTTTGAGTCATCTGTATTTTAATTTGTAAAGTATTCCCAGTTAACCAGATTGCTACATGGGAAATTAATGAAACTAAAGAGTATTTTCAAAATCAGGAAGAATTATTTATTTATTTAATACGTTGTTGTTGTTGTTGTTGTTATTTTGGTCCCTAAACCATTTATTTCTCCCGAGCGAAAGATGGGAGTCCCTGGAAGCTGTGCACAAAAATATTGTAGGCCTGCAGGGTTGATGAGGATGGGTCCTGGCTGCATGGCCTGGAGTGGCCCTCAGGCAAAGGTGGAGCTGTTGGTGGGGTTTTTAGTGCAGTAGATGCTGTAGATTCTGTCTGGGCTGATGTTCAGGTGCTATAGGCCAGCAGGTCACACAGCAGCTTGCTGTAGGGAGGGTTCTGCATGCCGCTAATCTTGTGGGTGCTATGCTGGCTTTAGAGTACACAGGGCTTGCTTGAGCCACGGGGAGACCATGTACTGCGATGTACAAGGCTGACTTGCCAGTGGCGTTCACCAGCTGCTGGGTGAGCTCAGAGAGGAGCCCGTTAGGCACCTAGGCAAGAAATATGTCGATGTTCACCACGAATATCCCCATGATGGCAGAGGGACCGACCCAGGTGTATAACTGTAGCTGGGCAACCTCAGGAAGTATGCTTTAAGTTGTGAAAGGCAACCAACTGAAGGCTGAGAATCAATCGTTAGCATTGTAATATCTGGAGACCTATTTAGGATGTTCAGGAACTATATCCTCTCCTTCTACATAAGTGTTTGCTGAGAGTCAACTATATGCCATGCCCTGAGAATACAAAGTGAAAAGGCATCACCTGGGCCCTCAGATTGCTTTGTCTAGTTGGAGATCAGATACTTAGATACTTCTTTTTTTTTTTAAATATTTTATTTATCTTTAGAGGGGAAGGGAAGAGGGAGAGAAACATCAATGTATGGTTGCCTTTCGTGGGTCCCCTGCTGGGAACTGGCCTGCAGGGAACCGGTCTGCAACCCAGGCATGTGCCCTGACTGGGAATTGAACCGCGATTGTTTGGTTCGCAGGCCTGCGCTCAATCCACTGAGCTACACCAGCCAGGGCTTAGATACTTCTAATGGAAGTATATATAAAGAACACAGAGGACAGAGTATTCAATACATGAGGGAGATATGAAAGACTTCATAGAATTTGTTCATATCAAAAATAAGATTTTGGGAGTCCAGAAGGAGGACAAGCTGGGAAAACTGATTTTGGGCTTTGGAAACCCAAGAAAGCATGCTTTTGGGTAAAACCAACAAAGAACAAACTGAAGAGTAAGTGAAAGTAGTGGACAGAAATGGAAGATGAGCTTGAATCAGAGCAGGTCAGATAATGAAGAGCCTTGACTACTATGCTGGAACATTACTACTTACCATTGGGTTGGGCAAAAAGTCCGTTGTTTTCCATAAAATAGAAGACACATTTTTCATTTTCACCAATAACTTTATTGATTTGGATATTTTGAATATGTCAGCTCCCTTCCTTGTGGTATGACATTGATTGTTCTCAATTAATGTCTTGATTTGATCACTACAAACTTCAATTGCTCTATCAAACTGTGGAGCATAGTCCAGTGAGAAATTTTCAGTGAGAAATCTCCCGCACAAAATTTTGCAAACCACTTTTGACATGTTCTATCACAGCACTTCCATATACTGCACAAATCCTTGTTTGGCATTTCAATTGTTTTTACCTTTCTTGAAATAATAAACCATAATATGCCAAAAAATTGTGTATTTTCAACATTGAAATAGCTACACAAAACTTACTAATTTGATTTTTTAATTTATTTTATTTTTCAAAAATTTTATTCATTTATTTTTAGAGGGTGAGGGAAGAAGAGGGAGAGAATAGCCAAGTGTGGTTGCCTCTCGCATGCCCCCTACTGGGGACCTGGCCCACATCCCAGGCATGTGCCCTGACCTGGGAACTGAACCAGTAACCCTTTCAGTTCACAGGCCGGCCCTCAATCCACTGAGCCACACCAGGGCTGTTTTTTTTTTTTTTTAAATGCACACTGGTATGACAGTTGTTACAACGTAATCTAACAAAATTATTTTGAATGAAGTTAAGACAACTAAGTGCTACTGGAGCCATCGTATGGGAAAAAAATGAACTTTTTGGTTAACCAAATACATGTGAATCTTTCATATTATACAGCAAGTAATAATTCATGTTGTTTTTTAAGATTTTATTTTTAGAGAGAGAGGGGAAGGGAGGTAGAAATAGAGAGAGAAACATCAGTGTGTGGTTGCCTGTCATGTGGCCCCCATTAGGGACCCAGCCCACAACTCAGGCATGTGCCGACTGGGAATTAAATCTGCAACCTTTTGGTTCACAGGCCATGCTCAATCCACTGAGCTACACCAGCCAGAACTGTAATTAGTGTTTTTACAAGTAGGTTTTATAGTGAAACAATTCTCAAATGATCCACATTGCTTTTTAAATGGTCATTAGGAGTTATTTGAATGATTTGCGAGAACTTGAAATATGTTTATTCATTTTGCGTGTGTGTTCGAAAGAAAATTTGTTCAGATTTTCACGGGTGAAATGAACTAGATGGATCATGTCCATTTGTTTTCAGGGACCATCAATTAGCACTTGTTGAGGACATCCTTCACTGGCCAAGTTCTGAATTCTTGGAGATGCAAAGAGAGAGTATTGTGAAAAGGATGATGGCTCTTAAATTTCGAGTGGAAATCTAAGTCTTTTCTCCAGGACCTGGGATAAAACCAAACATGAATTCCCATTTTCTGGGAATAGCTTATAACCATAAAGGGACTAGCTTATAACCATAAAAAAAAAAAAAGCACAATTTTGGAACTAAACAGAACAGTTATAATTTAACTGAAGGATCTGAGCCTCACTTTGCTCATTTGTAAAAGGGATGGCAGTTCCTTAAAATGGTTGAAAGGATTAAGTTAGACAATATCTGTGAAATGTTAAGAGGATTGCTCTACAACGTTAGTCCCCCACCCTAATTCCCAGTTTAGGTGTGGTCTTTTGCTGAACACATTGAATAGCTACTAGAATCTCCAAAGCTTGGTTTACAAAGATGAGTAATGTAGTTTCTTCCCTCCAGGAAGTTTCTTCCCTTTTGGAAGTTCCTTCTCTCCAGTTTCTTCCCTTAGTGTTTCTTAAGAACTGGTTTAGGAACTATACACTTTGAAAGAGCTACTTAAAAATGCATACTCTCATACCCCACTCTGGAGAATCAGATTTGTTAGGTATGAGATGGAGTCTAAGAATCTACATTTTAAAAAAAGCTCACAGGATTCTGATACTGTCTGACATATTTTGAGAAGCTTTGATCTAGGGAAAGATGCTGTTAATTATAATGTAATGGAATGTTTTATAATAAAAGTATACAAGAGAGTGATGCCATTTGAACTGTCCTTGAAGTATGGGCGGGAATTTTTTCAGGCTAGAAGGCAACAGTAAATAAAAAAGCATTTAAAAAGAATAAAGGCTCAGACCCCTCTTGGGAGGCCATGGGGAAGGACCTCCTTGAGTTGGGAGGAAAAAAAAAACAGGTGGGAAAAGTCAGGGATGGAAGGAAGCATAAAAATGCCTCCTTTTTAGTTTTATTAAGCCGGTTTTTAAAATAAATGATTATAAATTGACTTCCTGTGAGACACTTCTGCGTTGGATTCTGGAACTACAACTCATTAGCTTTGTCACCTTGGGCAAGTTATGTTCCGGTCTTATTTCTTCACTTATAAAATACATATCTCTAATACTAATGTCTTCCTTATGACGATGACATAAGGAATAAAAAATGCCTAATTAATTGATCTAGGCACCTAAGATCCCACAATCACTTCAACATCTTCAGGCCCTGGCCAAAGCAGAAGAGGTCTGCTTTAGGAGGATCCATACTTTAAAACGTGACAACCTATCATGAAGAGCCGAATTTGTAGATAAGGAAGTGGTAACATGTAATATACAAGTGCTAAAAGAGAATGACTTCATCATATTATTAACAAGCCACCCAGGCCATTTCCACCAAAACTGGGATAAAGGAGAAGCAGAACAAGGGGCCAGAGATTCAGGTGCCTAAGGGGAAATCTCCTTTAACCTTTATAGTTGCAAGAAGCTGGCTCTATCCTATCTTGTTTTGTGCACAAACCGTATTTACAATTAAGTGTGGGAGCAAGTAAGTGGCTTACAGGACCTTGACTCCGGGAGGTTCTCCAATGCACTTCAGCCTCTAAGACAAGCTCTTGAAAATTTAACCCGCCCTGGGTTTTTTTTTAGAACCCAGCGTTTGCCAGTCTCACAAAAACCTTGTAAAGTGGTCAGTTCAGTATTGACTGATGGTGTGACCGCCGAGCCAGATTTCAGTGTCTGCACCCCCATCGTTTACTCCCACGTTCAGAGGCATCCGCCTGCCTCTCAGCCCAGCCTGGGAGGGGTGAGTACTATTAAGGGTCCTTAAACGAAGACTTAAAGGAACCCTGGTAGGCATAACTGCGCGTCGAATTTCTTGGTCCCGACACTTGTTGAGCTCGAGGGCTCCAAAGCAGCGTACCACCTAGTTACTCTAAAGACGTCCCCTGAGGAGGACCAATATGGCGATGGAACTTCTCTTGGCACAACCTTGTTACCTCCCCGTAACAGGCAGTGTTAGTAACGCCCATTGGCCAAGATGGAGGCGGTGTCTGGCTTCCTTCACCCCCTCATTGGACTGAGTGACTGACGGAGACGCCAATTTTCCCCCGCCTACTCTGAATTCCCGCCCTCAAAGTTCATTCGGCGTTTAATTGGCTTTTATTTCCCGTCAATTTGCGTCTTATCTTGTCACTTTTCAGGGTTAATCCAATCATAACTTTCCTGGCTGCCCGCCTGACTTCTAATAGGTTTTGATCAACCCATTCCTACCTACTTCTTATCTCTTCCTCCCACCAGGACTTTGCTCAGGCACGTCCCAGATTCTGGTTGGTCGTTGATGTGTCATTCCAATTGAAGCTCTTCCTATCACTACATCTCAGGGAGCCCGCCTGGCGGCTGACTGGTTTTTTCCCAAGCCTATCACCTCTAGTCCCGCCTACTTTCACTTCCTGCGGCTTTCATTGGGCTTTAAAACTGAGAAGGCGGCCTTTTAGGGCGGACACCAGGCACGCAACTTTGTCTTACACGCCTAAGAGAGCAAGCGAGTCTTGCCATTGGATTACCTGACTGCTTTTCTTCTGCAAGTCCCTCCTTTCTCCCTCCCTCATTGGGCGGGGCAGCAGCGAAGGGGCGGGGTCTAGGCCGGGCTTGTGGCGCGCTGCTCCCTCCTCCTTACCCCCCCCTCCCTGTCCGGTCCGGGTTCGCTTGCCTCGTCAGCGTCCGCGTTTTTCCTGGCCCCCCCCAACCCCCCCGGACAGGACCCCCTTGAGCTCGTCCCTCAGCTGCCACCATGAGCGGTAAGGATGAGTCCACTCCAGGTTTAGGGGTGGTAGGAAATGAGGGGGCGCGCGCGAGGGCCGACCGGGCGGTCCCCGCCGTGAGGGGGGGCGGGCGGGAGGCGGCGGCGGCGGCCTTGGTCCCGCCCGGGGCGGAGGGAAGGGAGGGAGAAGGGGCAGTGGCGGGGCCTCCGAGGAGGAGGGGGATGGGCCGCCCGCCCCGGGGGAGGGGGCAGAGTGGCCTCTCCCGCCCCCTGCCCGCCCCGGCCACGGGGGGACGGGCCTTACCCCCCACTACTCCACCACCCGCCTGAGGCTCCTCCCGTCGGGGGCTGGAGCCACGGGGGCGGCCCGAGCAGTGCAGGCCCCGCCCGGGCCAACCGCCTCCCTGGTCCGCCCTCTGGTCGCTGCCTGCCCCAGGGCCCTCCACCCCCCCTCGCTCCATCCCTAGGTTTCCCCTCCCCCCTACCGTCCCGCCCTTTCCACGCCCCTCACCCCGAAACCGCCCTTTCCCTCTAGGGTCCGCCCTCAGTCCGCCCTGAAACCTGATTTCTAATCCTTGGACCCCAGGAACCCTTAACACAGTGTTCATAAATGTTTTACCACTCACACTTTTTACTTTTCTCCTTGCCCCTCTTTCTTGGAACTTTTTACATTTGAATTTCTCTCTTTCTCCGTCTCCTTTGACTCATTTGATCAAGCTTTCTGTCCACCCACGTTTTTTGCCTTACCTATTCTCCCCGCCATACTTTTTCTTACCTTGAAACTTTAAACATGCCCACTGCCTTTAATGTTTCCTATACCCAAAGCATCTTTTTCATGTTTTCTGAGTTTAAGTTGGTGCAAAGGAGAACTGAAGCCCAGTTTTGGCATCACTGAGCCTACCTAGTTCATGTCCTACACGTTCTACAACTGTCCCTTCTCCCCATCCATTCCTCCCCCCCTCCAGGGGTGCTTTCCACCTTCCTGTTAGTCATGTCTGTTTTATCATGATCTCCTTATCCTTTTCCTTCCCCCAACTTTAAGTTGTTTATTTTTAATTCTCTTTAGACCAAGATCACTCCATGGATGAAATGACAGCTGTGGTGAAGATTGAGAAAGGAGTTGGTGGCAATAATGGGGGCAATGGTAATGGTGGTGGTGCCTTTTCTCAGGCTCGAAGCAGCAGCACAGGCAGTAGCAGCAGCAGTGGAGGAGGAGGAGGAGGACAGGTAAGCAATGATTAGGCTGGACTGGGGAAGGTGTTGAGAGGATGGTTATTTTTTCACAGAGTAAGTTTTAGGAAGGGGCTAACCATTTTATAGTTAGAGAAGTAAGTATAGAGAGACAAGTGACTTGGAGATAACCCGAAGATGAAAATTTCAGCAATAGAGTTAATCAGCCTTTTGTTTGGTTTTTTTGCTCTTCGATTGCACTGCTTTGCTGTTTATTTGTTGTATATTGCTGTCTAGGCTGGTAGCTGGATGTCACTAAACTAATTCTTTTCCTCTCATATTTTGAACAGGAATCCCAGCCATCCCCTTTAGCTCTGTTGGCAGCAACTTGCAGCAGAATTGAATCACCTAATGAAAACAGCAACAACTCCCAAGGCCCAAGCCAGTCAGGGGGTACAAGTGAGCTGGACCTCACAGCTACACAACTCTCACAGGGTGCCAATGGCTGGCAGATCATCTCTTCCTCCTCTGGGGCTACTCCTACCTCAAAGGAACAGAGTGGCAGCAGTACCAATGGCAGCAATGGCAGTGAGTCTTCCAAGAATCGTACTGTCTCTGGTGGGCAGTATGTTGTGGCTGCCACCTCCAACTTACAGAACCAGCAAGTCCTAACAGGACTACCTGGTGTGATGCCTAATATTCAGTATCAAGTAATCCCACAGTTCCAGACCGTTGATGGGCAACAGCTGCAATTTGCTGCCACTGGGGCCCAAGTGCAGCAGGATGGTTCTGGTCAAATACAGATCATACCAGGTGCAAACCAACAGATCATCACAAATCGAGGAAGTGGAGGCAACATCATTGCTGCTATGCCAAATCTGCTCCAGCAGGCTGTCCCCCTTCAAGGCCTGGCTAATAATGTCCTCTCAGGACAGACTCAGTATGTGACCAATGTACCGGTGGCCCTGAATGGGAATATTACTTTGCTACCCGTTAACAGTGTTTCTGCAGCTACCTTGACTCCTAGCTCTCAGGCAGTCACTATCAGTAGCTCTGGGTCCCAGGAGAGTGGCTCACAGCCCGTCACCTCAGGGACTGCCATCAGTTCTGCCAGTTTGGTATCATCACAAGCCAGTTCCAGCTCCTTTTTCACCAATGCCAATAGCTATTCAACAACTACTACCACCAGCAACATGGGAATTATGAACTTTACCACCAGCGGATCAGCAGGGACCAACTCTCAAGGCCAAACACCCCAGAGGGTTAGTGGGCTGCAGGGTTCTGATGCTCTGAACATCCAGCAGAACCAGACATCTGGAGGCTCACTGCAAACAAGTCAGCAAAAAGAAGGAGAGCAAAACCAGCAGTCTCAGCAACAACAACAAATTCTTATCCAGCCTCAGCTAGTTCAAGGAGGACAGACCCTCCAGGCCCTTCAAGCAGCACCATTGTCGGGGCAGACCTTTACAACTCAAGCTATCTCCCAGGAAACCCTCCAGAATCTCCAGCTTCAGGCTGTTCCAAACTCTGGTCCCATCATCATCCGGACACCAACAGTAGGGCCCAATGGACAGGTCAGTTGGCAGACTCTTCAGCTGCAGAACCTGCAAGTTCAGAACCCACAGGCCCAGACAATCACCTTGGCCCCAATGCAGGGTGTTTCCCTGGGGCAGACCAGCAGCAGCAATACTACCCTTACACCCATTGCCTCAGCTGCCTCTATCCCTGCGGGCACAGTCACTGTGAATGCTGCTCAACTCTCCTCCATGCCTGGCCTCCAGACTATTAACCTCAGTGCTTTGGGTGCTTCAGGAATCCAGGTGCACCAGCTTCCAAGCCTGCCATTGGCTATAGCAAATGCCCCAGGTAAGGCTTCTAATTTTTTTTGTCTTTATTTCCAGACTGAACTAGCACTTCAGCTGAAATTGTTCATTCCAAAGAAAGGCATAGAACCTTTTGGGGGTAACACTTTCTTGGCAAATCAATTAGAGAAATGGCGATGATTCTATGTAAGTCATTCAGATATATTTAATAAACTTTTTTTTTCCCAGTTGCTCTGATGAAAAAGAGGCACGTTCTCTTTTCTTGTAAGGGCAATGTCCCTGGAGTCTCTGTATTTCCAGTGCCTTTAGTACTACAGAACAAGGATTGCCAAACTCTTCCTTTTTTTTATTTTTAAAATTTATTTTAAAGTTGAAGGAAGAGACAGAGAAACATTGATTTGTTGTTCCACTTATTTATGCTTCCTCGATTGATTCTTATATGTTCCCTGAGCAGGGATCCAACCCACAATCTTGGCATATTGGGATGATGCTCCAACCAAGGCCTTGAGCTACCCAGCTAGGGCCTTGGCAAACTTTTTCTGTAAAGGGTCTGACAGCATGTATTTTAGGCCTAATGTTGTACATATGAACTCAGTTGCATATTGTTGTTGTTGGTGGTTTTTTACAACCCTTTTAAAAAAAATTTAAAACTGTTCTTAGCCTGAGAACTTTATTTGGCCTGTAGGGTCTACTCTTACATGAGATAAGAATTGATTATTAACTTAACCTGTTTATAGGACAATTTGTTTGTTTGTTTACGAGGGGGGAGAAGGAGAAAGAGAGGAAAAGAAACATCAATGTGTGAGAGAAAAATCAATTGGTTGTCTCTCACGCCCCCAACCAGGGCTCTAGCCTGCAACTCAGGTATGTGTCTGACTGGGAATCGAACCAGCAACCTTTCAGTTTGCAGGACAATACTCAACCCGCTGAAGAATGTCAGTTAGGGCTATAGGACAGTTATTAAGTCATCAGGCATTTCTCATGAAGAACTGTAACTCCTAAGTGAGGGGAAATGTGACATAAATGATTCCAGAAGGATTTTTTGTAAACAGAATAAGTTCTGTGGTTAGTCTTTAGTTGACCAGAATATTCTACTCTGAGCAAGCTGTTTACTCAAGGTTTAATTTTTTAAACTCCTAGTTAGCTTAAAAGTTCACCCATCTCCCTTTATAAACTTCCTAGGTGATTCCAATACTTCCTAAATAAGAGAATCACTTCCTAGACTGCTTTGAAAGCAGTGTATGGTTGAGGAAGGAGTGGAGAGAAAAGGAGTGAGGTCTGGAATGGAGTGGGGAGGTGGTATTGAGAGGAGTTAGGAAAAAGAATATGGAAGGAGAAAAGTGTGTACAGGGAAGAGGTATATATATGTTTTGAATCAGTTAACCACAATATTCAGTCATTCACACTTTTTTAAGAGAGGGAGGGAGGGAGAGAGGGAAACATTAATTTGTTGTTCCATTTATTTATATATTCATTGTTTGATTTCTTGTGTGTGCCCTGACCAGGGATCAAACCTGCAGCCTTGGGGATACTCTATAACCAACTGAGATACCTGGCCAGGGCCTCAGTCATTGACTTTGAACTAGGCTTTATAATTGGTTAATTTGAAATTTAAACCATATCTATTTAAAAAGGTGACAGTCTTTTTTAGAATCAGTTGTTTTAAATTTTATTGTAAGGGCCCTGGCTGGTGTGTGACTTAGTGGATTGAGTGCTGGCCTGCAAACCACAAAGCATCTCTGGGCAGTCAGGGCACATGTCTGGGTTGTGGGCCAGGCTCCCAGTTAGGGGTTTGTGAGAGGCGAGTCCTACATTGACGTACCTCTCCCTCTCTCTAGAAATTAAAAAAAAAAAATTAAATAAGTTTCATTGTAAGGTAGTTGATCTTTACTAAAACACGATAAAAGGATATATATACTTATTTTCCTACATACACATTTTCATATGCTAGTGTGATATATAAAATTATGATGGGAAGTTGTTTAATACCGTTGATATTCTGGTTCTATTTAAATAGGTGTGGGCATATGAATTGTTTACTTTTTATGATAGCGTTTTAATTCCATTTAGACTGGTTCTTATGTAAGTGAGGATAACAAATAGGCAGCCATATTGCCTTCTGCAGTTTTGGAAAATATCGGGGGTCAAGTTCCCTAACTTACTTACATTCTTATGGTGTGTTTAATATGACTACATTTTGAGCTTTAACAAAACAGTAAGTTTCTTAGTGATGTTAGAGTAGAAAGTTGGAGCTGAAAGGGACCTAAGAAATCATCCAACAAACTACTTTTATTTTCTTAGTGAGAACATTGAGATACTAAAAAAGCACTTAAATGATGAGATTACAGCCAGAACTTGGGCTTGTGGTTAGTTCTACTGTACAGTATTTCATTACCTGTTAGTTTGAAGTCTGGACTTGAGAAATCTTTTAGATTGTTGAAAGTGTGTATCTTTGCTTCTTTGAAACTTAATGTTTTAGAGCTGGCAAGTATTTTATAGGCTAAAAACTATGAGGAAATTTTAATAGAAACTGAAATTAACAGCCTGGAAAATTAGATACTATCTGGCTAATCTACATTAGCATGTTTGTTTTCTCCTTGCTCTGAGGTTGTATCCAGCAGTTTGCTTTTCTTCAAAGGAAAGCAAAGCTATGGAATTGTTCCCATTAATAATCATTTGGATCCTTGTAATTTCTGAAAGGTTTATAACTTAAGCTCTAAAGGATAGCTATGAGGTGCTCTCATTGCTAAATCATGCTCTGGGGAAGTCTGCCATTTAATATGTCATGGGATAGGGCTACCTAGTTGTTATTGATGGTCTTTGAGTTCAAGTAAATGCATGTGTTTTATAAGGTAGCAGCAGCTTGATATTCACTAATGAGAAGATGAGGCACTGAAAGGCCATTTTGTGAGAGTTGAGGTTGTTTGCTTCGTTAATAGTGGTTTCTGAAAATACAAGTTTCCTCCTTTCTGGTTAGTCATACTTGTGCAGCATTTTTTTCCCTTCAATTGATCTGACTTTAATCTAAATGAAAGATAATAAAATTATTTTCTTGAGGCTTATTACTGTTCAGCTGTTGCTTGGCTGCTACAAAGTGTCTCGATTTACCCTCTTTTCTGGTAATACAGTTATTTTACTAGAAAAACTCAACCCACTGGCATTAGTAGGATAATAGATGGCACCTACAAAGTGGGACACTTTTGAAAGACTGCAGCCCCCATGATGTTCACTTGGTCTGTTTACCTTTATTATTTAAAAAAAATAAATCTCTAAGCTCTCTTGTTGACTTTCACCCTTGTTTACTTCTGTTTGCTGAATACACAGGCAAAGGTACAAACTTAGAAACAAACCAGCCACTTCTGTATTCCTGTTTTTCATGGCTCACCTCTGGTGGGTAGTAGTGAGGAAGGGACCACCCAGTAAACTAGTTTCAAGACAGTGAAATATTTATGGGCTCTTAGTTTTTGTTTTATTTTAAAAGTTGTCAGCAACATTTTCTTTTTTTCTTTATATCATTTCCCCTTTATGAGCATCCTTTCCTCTCATTTTGTACTCATATTCATAGACCTTGTTTTTGTTTTTTAAGTTTAAAGCTTCAGGGTTCCTCCCCTCCCCCCACCCAGCAAAGGGGTAAGTCCTGAAAACTCTTACCCTAGGTTGAGTGGGGGTCGACTGAGTTTGTGACTTCGTGGGAGTTCTGCCTAATAAAGAGTGTGGGACAGGGCTTTGGCAAGAGAGTAGAACACATTTCCTCAATAGCTATAATTCACTCATGAAGCAAATTTCAGACACTAAAAATAAAAATTTCACATCTGTTTGGTTTTATCAGGGTCAGGAAAATGTCTCCTTAGAAGTTAAGTTGAATGTGATACCAGAGTTGGTTTTGCCAACAGTGTCGCTAAACTTGGGGTCAGATTGCTAAGACCTAATTTGTTAAAAACTTGTATTTTAGACTGGTGTATTTGAACATTAGTGGTAAGTGGGTTTTGATGATTTAAATGTGTTCAGAATTATTCTAGTGCAAAAGGTCATAATAGAATTTTCTATTTTAAAATAATAAAATCAAATCTATGTTTCTGCATCATTTGGTTTCTTTATTAAATATTATTTCTTAGGATGGTGTTGGTGCTTTTTAAGTGATTTTAAGTAGAAAAGTTATCCTTTAAAGCCTAGGTGTCTTAATTGATTCGAAAAGATCTTCAGCCCTTTTCAGTTGCTCCTATTTATTCATTCCGGTGGCTTTCGGTAAATGATGTCATTGTTAAATCATGTTGCATTGTGTAATGTGGCCATTTTAGTTTTTAATTAAACAACAAGAGCACAAGGGTGCCTGGTGTTTCAGAAAACTTTAGTATCAGTTCAGTTCTCATATCCCCCTTTCCTTTTAATTGTTCCACTTTGCAATGTAGCATGTAAATGTTGCCACTAATAATTTAATTCTGATCATTCTTTGCTTCTAATTGTTTTGTTTGCCCTCTTTGGAAATGTTTTAAACTGTAAGATGAACATCTGTAGAAAAGGTTTATGTAAGTAATGTATAAGTAATGCTTTGTAAGTTACTTATTGGGGATCTGTAAACAATGTATAATAGTTGAAATGTTTACTTTGTTGTTTAATTGAAAAACAAGCATATTCTTCATATTTCTTACAGAAGGTATATCTTAATAGCACTGTCTCTTTCTCTGATATTTAACACTTATACAGATCTGGCGTTTGGAAGGATTGTTTTAAAATGTATTGCCTACACTGTAAGTAGATTGTTAATACTATGCTACAATTTCTTTTAGAATTGTTCTTAGCAGACCCTGAAAAAGTTTCTGTAGAAAGAGTATTTTTGAGTTGGTTGCAGATCTTGGCTGTAATTTCAATTTGTACTTTTGCTCCAATGTTTTTAAAACTCTGAATGGTTTATGGAAATTGGGCAGTGTTACTTGTTTGACAAGTTTGGATGTGCCTATCTAATTTACCTGAATCCTCCTCCTCATACTGTATCTATGTACAAAATAAATAATCATTAAAAAATTTCAAAGAAGGAGTTAAAATATAAAATGCTTAGGTCACGACAAAGGATTTACCCTTTAAGAGATGAGACAACTAAGAAGCCTATATACATCTCTGAAAAAATTTTTAAATGTTTTCATAGGCAAGCAAATGCTTCTTACTAATAATCTCAGGTTAAATGTTATTGAGTTATATCTTTTAAAATTATTCATTATGTTTTTCATTAAATTGACCCTGTTTTGATAGCTTAAAAGTTACAGCTGTTTGCAAACATAATCTAGTTAAACCAGACTAGCCATGGTAATAGCAGTTAAACTGTGAGTAGAGCTAGAAGCCTTTCCCCCCCTCCAGTGCCTTCATTCTGACAGAACCTAAGGTGTAGAAAAGATTCAGTGACTTGCCAAAGGTCATTGATAAAATTTAGAGAGACAAGACTTTTTACTTCAGGTCAGGAGCCTTTCTAGTTCAGTCCACTTCTATAAAGTAGAAGATATTTGTAGCCTAAAATAGATAATAGGGAAAAAAAGTGAAGCAAAACTCGTGGTTAATCAACAACTTCTTTATAAACTTTATTGTCATTCAGAATGTATTGTAATCAGATCAATATGAATTTATTTAATCTCTATTAAAATAACTGTTATATAAATAACCAGTGATAATGAAGACTGATAATGGAGGAACAAGATGGCAAAAGAAATGAAAGACATATCATTGTAATCAGTCTTTGAACACCAGAAGGTCAGCTGTATCTTATGGGAGGAGTATGAAGGGTATTACCTGCCCTCCTTTTCACAATTGGGACGATGTGATTTGTTTTCCAGACTGTTCTTATCCGCCCCCCCCCCCCATGTGTTTGAGACATTTTTATAGCGAACTTTATCTCCGTATTGCTATCTTTTGTTTTTCCGGAACTTCCCTTTCAGGGCCTTTCTTTCCTTATCCCTTTCATTTCTGTTGTGTGTATGGTTTAACAGCCCTTTTAAAGACTATATAGGACCCAGTTTTGTGTAGGTCCTTATAGTTACTGGTGGTGTGTCTGAAAGTACTTTGCTTAGAATTCTTTGGCAGCTTCTTGCTCTCATGGAAAAATATGTATTTTAATTTTATACAAATCATTTGCCTTGAAGAAGGTAAAAAGCCCATAACCCTCAAAAGTATTTGGAAATTTCCCATGTTATAAAGAAATTTCTTTGGTTTGGTGTTCGTTCAAAAGAATATCTGTTGGGATTATTAGGTGTTGAATGGCTTCCTTGTTTAACATTAAATTCTGTTAAGAAATTCAGTAATAATCACAGTGCAGTTAACTTACCGATACATAAGCATTGGCTGAACACCAGTGTATGTAGTAATGTAATTGCCCCTGCAGGCTTAAGAATTAGATACAAAGTTATGGTCAGAATGGGTTCCAAATTTTGATACTTCATGCATAGATAAATTAGCAAAATTTATTGTGTGTCAAATATGCTAGGCTCTTGGAATTCAATGAAACAGGTAAGGTCCCTGCCTTCTTAGTGCAACAGTTGCTCTTGTGCTAGTTACCCTACACTTAGTACACTTCACAGGGGACCAATTTTCACACAGCTAATCCTGAGAGTTTCGGAAAAATACAAAGGCAGACAAAAGTAGTTTTATAGTTGTTCATATGAAAAAATATATAATTCAAGAATAAACTTGCCTTGGCTGGCATGGCTCACTGGATTGAGTGTGGGCCTGTGAACTGAGAGGTCACCAGTTCAGTTCCTAGTCAGAACACATGCTTGGGTTGTAGGCCAGGTCCCCGGTTGGGGGTGTGGGAGAGGCAACTGATCAATGTATCTCTTGTACATGGCTGTTTCTCTCCGTCTGTTTTTTCCTTCCTGTCTTTCTTAAATAAATAAGTAAGTAAAATCTTTTAAAAACCTCTTTCACGTACTCACAACTGTAAAAGTACTTTTACTCAACTCTGTTTATGAAATATTAGGGCCACAAGTATTTTTGAATTTATACTGTAGTCTCCTGGTACTGTGTTATATATTGTCAGGTTATTTATTTATAATTTGAAACACTATCATGTCCAGCCCTGGGTGGTATGGCTCAGAGGATTGAGTGCCGGCCTATGAAATGAAGTACCGTTGGTTCGATTCCCAGTCAGGACACATAGCCTGGGTTGCCAGCCACTTCCCTAGTAAGGGGTGCATGAGAGGCAACCACACACTGATGTTTCTCTCTCTCACTTTCTCCCTCCTTTCCCTTCTCTCTAAAAATAAATAAAATCTTTTAAATTTTTTATTTAAAAAATTCATGCTGCGTTTTTAGTCAGAACTACATTTTAAGCTTTTTTTTTTTTTAATGAGAGAAGATAAACATTAATTTGTTGTTTCCCTTATTGATGCATTCATTGGTTCCTTCGTGTATGTGCCCTTACCGGAGATTGAACCTGCAGCCTTGGCATGTTGAGATGGTGCTCTAACCAACTTGACATACCTGGCCAGAGCCATTTTAAGCTTTTCTATCTGAACAGTGTTCTTATAAAATTAATTTCAAATTTCTGAACCTTGTGGACCAAGATCATTTATACATTATATCCAGCTGCTTTATATTATTTAAATCTTGAAT
Organism: Artibeus jamaicensis; assembly: GCF_021234435.1. Taxonomy (NCBI): domain Eukaryota; kingdom Metazoa; phylum Chordata; class Mammalia; order Chiroptera; family Phyllostomidae; genus Artibeus; species Artibeus jamaicensis. Next base: position 51,719,676 of record NW_026521486.1, read on the forward strand.
ATTTGTAAAGTAAGATGCTTAAAATGGAGCTCAAGGGTTGAGACTTGAAAAAGGAACTGTTGCTGTTTCGGATTGGACAAGAAAATTGTCATGATATATAGTGTGTTTGAACATGCTGTTTATTTACATATTTTTAAATCCTTACCGGAGGATATGTTTAGAGAGAGGAAAGCCGCGTGGGGGAGAATGGCGGGGAGAGAAACACTTCTGTGAGAGAGAACCATCAATCAGTTGCTTCCTGTATGTGCCCCGACTGGGATTTGAACCTGCAACCTTTTGGTGACCTGGACCACACTCCAACCACCTGGTCAGGGCGTTGAACGTGCTTTTTAAAGATAAATCATTCTTAATGACTGGTAATTGCTTATCTCCTTGTTTTGATTACTTATATGTAAGAGACTACAGAAAGCAAAGATGGCTTATTACTGGCAAGCATTTCCCTTTTTGGAATTAGTTAAATGACACCCCTGAGCTCTAGAAAATGACAGTTGTCCTCTCATCCTAGAAAATGAATATTCTCATCTCTAGTTTATACAGGTGTTCAGGAAACTTCAGCATGGTCAAGCATCTTAGTGTAATGATAGTTAATCTTTTACTTAAATGCCTGGGTAGCGCTATTTTTTCCCCTAAATTTCAGAGCTGTGTTAATAAAACACTAACATATAATCACATTGTATTATTTTTAACTGAAATGTGAAGCAAATTCAGATTCATTTAGACTTAAATTACCGATGATTCTTTGATTATTCCTGAAAATATTCTGACAACTAATTGACTTAAGTCTTAAAAATTTTTATTGTAGTAATCATAATAGAGACATTACAAAATATTATTGTCATATATAATCTAGATGTGCTTTACCATAAAAATATAAGAAATAGGCATTTAAATTTAAGCCCTGGGTGGTGTAGCTCAGTGGATTGAATGCTGGACTGTGAACCAAAGGGTTGCCGGTTCAGTTCCCAACCAGGGCACATGCCTGGGTTGTGGGTTAGGTCCCCAGTGGGGGGGATGCATAAGAGGTAACCACACATTAATGTTTCTCACCCTGTCTTTCTCCTTCCCTTCCCCTGTCTCAAAATAAGTAAATTTAAAAAATCTTAAAAAAAAAAAAAAAAAACCTTAAGAAATAGGCACTTGTAATAGGGTTACATGAAACAAGAATCTTCATTTCCTGCAGTTCTTTTTTGGTATTGAAATTTTTTACTCCATGGACTATATGACTCTAATCATTGGTTTGCTTGCAAAGGAATTTGATGCTGTTTAAAAGTGTTAACAGCCAAGAAATTTGTCCCTTTCTAAAATGCTAAGTACAGACTTACAACGAACTTTTCATTTTGTTTAGCTCCCTTAAAGCCTCAGTACTACAAATAGCATTGTTCAGAATGATTCCCTAATGAGAATGTTACTGAAGGACTATTGATGTTGCATCATCTCAACACCCCTCATTTGAGCAAGGTATCCCAGGACCAAAGTAGAGGATTGTCTGGACATATGTGGCATTTTGCACTGCATGCCCTACAAGAGTATACCTAGAGGACAGAAATATATAAAAATTATACTTGGAAAACATAAGCTTTCTGTTCACTTACGAACTCAAGTTTCAAACGCTTTTCTAGTTGTGATTCAAAACACCATGAGGCCCAAACTAAAATGGAAACCTTAAAGATTCTATTTATTTTTTAGAGAGAGGGGAAAAGAGAGAGAAAGATCTGTGTGTGTTTGCCTCTCACACACCCCTACTGCGGACCTGGCCTACAACCCAGGCATGTGCTGTGACTGGGAATCGAACCAGCAACCTCTTGGCTGGCACTCAGTCAACTGAGCCACACGAGCCAGTGCTGTCCCTTGTTTTTTAGTACATTCTTCTACCCCCGTTTCTTTTGAACTTGGTGCAGAGCATATGCCTATGCTGCTTCTATGAACTGTTTGCCTGGAAGATATCCTTGCTGAGTACTTTGTTGACACTCCATCTAATGATAATTGGGTTTTTCAGTTTCCAGTTTCGATGAATTATTTTTCTGTTCATATTATTTAAGAATTGTTTTATTTTCTATAAATTAAAAATATTTTTTCCCTTTTACCTTTCTAGAGCTTGGTTTTGCTAAAACACTATTTTACTTACTTTTCCACTTTAGGTTAATTTCATCTCATCTATCACTATCTTCCCCATCTCTCCAAAAGGTCCAGCACTTTGAAAAAGATTATGAAATAATTTTAGGCAGTTAGAAAAGACAGTACAATTACACATACTATTGGAAGCTTACAAAATTGTCTATTCTAACACTTTTTAAAATGTTTTATTAAAATATTTTATTTATTTTTAGAGAGAGGGAAAGGGAGGGAGAAAGAGAGGAAGATAAACATTGAAATATGAGAGAAACATCCATCAGTTGCCTCTTGCACACCCACAACTGGGGTCCATAACCCAGGCATGTACCCTGACTGGGAATTGGACCTGTGACCTTTCAGTTTTCAGGCCCGTACTCAATCCATTGACCCACAGCAGCCAAAGCTCTAACAAGTTTTTATAGTTTATTTTTTCTTGTATTTTTTTCCATCACCATATATCCCCTCTATACCCTCTTCCATCTCCACCCGCGCCCCCCCCCCCCAATCACCACACTGTTCTTCAGCTTATTTATGCATTCACTGATTGATTCTTGTATGTGCTCTCACTGAGGATCGATTCTCAACTTTGGTGTGTCAGGAAGATGCTTGAACCAACTGAGCTTCCTGGCCAGGGCTCCGTGAGTTTTTTTGTTTCGTTTGTTCTTTTTTTTTTCCTTTCTTTTTTTCTATATCATCTACAAATATTTTTATCTGTTGCTTTCTAGTACTTAATACCTCATTTCATTCTTGTCTTCTTAAATAATAATGGTAATAATAGGGATCCTTGTTTTGTATCTCACTTTTTAAGGAGTGATTTTTAATTAGTATGTAATAGTCTATCAAGTTGTTTGCTACAGTTTGTTACTTCTCTTTTGTCAAATACTCAGGTGATTTCAAATTTTCCTGTATTTTAAAAATAAAATAAAATAGAACATATAGTTTTCTCATTTTGAATGATTAGAATAAGGACTTTGGCTCTGGCTGGTGTGGTTCCATGGACTGAGCACAGGCTTGCAAACTCAAAGGCCATCAATTTGATTCTGGTCCAGGCACGTGCCTGGGTTATGGGCCAGGTCCCCAGTAGGGGGTGCATGAGAGGCAGCCCCTCATTGATGTTTCTTTCCCTCTCTCTAAACATAAATAAATAAAATCTTTTTTTAAAAGTTACCTTAGAGTTTATGCTATGAAGGGAATATCATCTGTAGTGTATCATCTGTAGTGTATCAGATTACACTGATAACATCTTGAAATATCATCTGTAGTGTATTAGATTATATAATTATACTAGGGTATTAGCCATGCATAAATTTAGGGAGTTTATCATTAAAGATACCTAACATGTAAGTGCCTATTTACATGGTCACTTCAGGCATCTCAGGATGGTGTGGATCTTACATTACTTATTTAATGTTAATTCAGATTATTGTGCATAGTATAACTTATGATTGCAAATAGGTAGTTTATTTATGCATATGAATAGTAAGGGGAAGATGAAAAAGTGATAATAGTTAATTTGATGGGGTAGTAGGATTTTGGATGTTCACAACCTTTTAGGATTCCATTACTGTTAGTAGGACTATAAATATCTTTTAAAAATCTTATTCATAGAACATGATAGATAGCTACTATTACTCATTTTTCTTAATTTGGTCTTGTGAGTGGGAGACAGTCTCTGGGATATTAGAGTGCTCTACTTATCTTTACTATGCACATCTCTGCATTGATTCATCATTCTTTTTTAAAAATATTTATTTATTTTTAGAGAGAGGGCAAGGGAAGGAGAGAGGGAAACATCAGTGTGTGGTTGTCTCTCATGCACCCCCCACTGGGGACCTGGCCCACAACCCAGGCATGTGCTCTGACTGGGAATCCAACCAGCAGCCCTTTGGTTTGCAGGCTAGCACTCAATCCACTGAACTACACCAGCCAGGGCTGCTTTATCATTCTTTCATGCTTTCATTATCATACAACATCTCATTGCTATATTTTATCCAGAAAATTTTTTGAAAAGGTGAAATTTTATCCCCACTGTTTTTCTCTCCTTTCAAGATAATACTGTGCATTCGAAACAGTTATTTTTTTTGTTACTAATCAAACACAAGTTATTTTTAGTGGAAGTTATGTATAATTTAAAGGTTCCAGTATGATTATATTTTTTCAAGTGGTAAGTTCAGTGTTTAGAAACAAAATATTAGATGGCTGTGTGTTTTATTTTATTTTTTTAAAGATTTTATTTATGTTTAGAGAAGGGGGAAGGGAGGGAGAAAGAAAGGGAGAGAAATATCAGTGTGTGGTTGCCTCTCATACACCCCTAACTGGGGACCTGGTTTGCAGCCCAGGCACGTGCCCTGAGTGGGAATCAAACCCAAGCGACCCTTTGGTTCACAGTCCGGCATTCAATTCACTGAACCACACCAGCTAGGGCTATTTTTTGTTTCTTTTACAGTGTTCTTTTATTGCTTCTATTCTAGAGACATTGATAATTGAATTTGATGTTATAGCTCCCCTTGATAAATTTAAAATATACTGTGGGTAATAAAGGTGTATGTCTAGATGGGAAAAAAACATTAAAAGTATGTTTAGCCCCTTTTTTTCCCCATAGTATGCAGTGCTTATTGAGTATCCTTTGTGTGCCAGAAACAATGCTGTGTGTGCTTTACTGATTTATTAGTTAGCCCAATATAATTATATGATTTTTGCTGATGAGGAAGGTAAGACTCAGGTAGGTTACCCAGCTAGTCACTGGTAAAACCAGAGTTGAATTGTAGGTCGATGTATACCATTATAGTCCATTACAGTGTATATAATGGCTTTTCAAATTTTTAATTGTCAGAGGCTCTTCTGTAATTTAAAATGTCAGTTTTGATGCATACAAACAATCCAAAAAATCAGTCCAAAAAATCTGATTTAAAACCCAACACAGGAGGAGGTCGTTTTTATCTCTCTTTTAATTAGGGAAATTACGGAGACATGAAGTAAGTCCCAATTTATTTTATCATTTTTCTATTTTATTTTATCACTTTCATGCTCTTACTAAACCAGACACCTATATTCCTCTTAACCTTTATGCCTCTCCTCCATGGCTTACTCAAGATAGGTATATATTATATATTTAAATGAATTTTAGCCCGGGCTAGTGGATTGAGCTCAGTGGATTGAGCATGGGCTGCAAACCAAAAGGTCTCTGGTTCGATTCCCACTCAGGGCACATGCCTGGGTTTGGGCCAAGTCCCCCATAGGGGATGTGCGAGAGGTAACCATAATTGATGTTTTTCTCCCTCTCTTTCTCCTTCCCTTCCCTTCTCTCTAAAAATAAATAAATCTTAAAAAAAACCTAAACTTTAAATCTTGCCAATTTGAATGATGATTCATAATTATAACTAGTTTGGGGGGAGATATTAAAGTGAGTCTCTTTCCCCAGGAAACCATCACTATGCTGAGAGTTGGGGGGAAGTATAATTCTTGTTTATTTCTCTGTCTTGAAAAACAATTTTCACTGTAGAATTATGTTGACAGAGGTGGGAAGCAGGTGAAAGTTTGGGAATTTAGAAGAATTTCAGCCTGTCACTAATGATTAAATTTTGAAATCTTTTGGATTCTTGGATGTGAAGTAGGGAAATCTGTACCTCTGAATTTATGATGGGCAACAAAAAACTGTAGAGTGTTTAGGAAGAAAACATTACCAAAGCTGGAAAAAACCTTGTTTTGTTGGAGAAACTGCCAAATTATCCTTTCTTAAATGGCCTCCCATTTAAAATTTGTGTGTCCTCCCACTCCCCCCCCCCCCCCCAAACCTCTTGTCTGGGGAGGTGGACTTTAAAAACACCTATCTATCACTTAATTACAGTGACATCTACTGGTGAGAGCCTTTGCCATCATTGCACTGATTGCTTTGGCACTTAGGGAACACTACCCATTTTCTGAGTTGTGAATAGCCAGCCAGTTCCTAAAGCTATAAAAAAACTTAATGTACCAAAAAGGGGAGAGATGTGCAGATTGAATTTTCTTTTTCTGCTATGTAGGCATTTTTAATGATAAAAGTTATAATTATATTACGATAATAGGAATAGGAAAGAGAAGAAACAAAATTAATAGCACTCCCCATCACATTCACCAGTTTGGTATGTTTTCTTCTTTATTTAAGTTTTAATGTATATATCTCTTTATCATAGCTTTTTATAGTATGCATGTGATTTTTCATTGGTTTAGTAATATGATATAAGCACTTTCTCAAGTTGTTACATTTCACTTAACCATATATTTTACTGACTGCCTAATGTTCCATCAGGTTACTTAACAACTTCCTTAATGTATACATTTTAACCCATTTCTTGTATTGCTACTGTAAATAATTTTTCTTAATTTTAAAATTTATCTTACTGTATTTTTTCCATTACCATGTATTCTCCCTATACCCTCTTCCATTTCCACTCACCCCCTTCCCTATAAATAACTTACTGATTAATGTCTGCTTAAATGGCGTTTTCCAATTATGGACTTTTTTAAAATATTTATTTATTGTTCAAGTACAGTTATGGACATTTTTATGGACACTAACCTTTCCCTAAATGTTAAGTTTTTATGTTTTTGATTAATAGTGATAGTGAATATTTTTCCTTCTTGTTTAGAAGTTGTATCAGTCAATTTATCTACTAGCATGATGATAATATTTTTGACCTTTTTAATAAAGGAATTTGTGGGTTTTTTAAAAGATTTTATTTATTTTTAGAGACAAAGGAGGGGAGGGAGAGAAGTATCAATGTATGGTGTCCTCTCGTGTGTCCCTTGCTGGGAACTGGCCTGCAACCCAGGCATGTGCCCTAACTGGGAATCAAACCAGCAATGCTTTGGTTTGCAGGCTTGTGCTCAATCCACTGAGCTACACCAGCCAGCGCAATTTTTTTTTTAAGGGAGGGGGAAAGATAGGAAGAGAAACACCAGTGTGTGGTTGTCTCTCACACGCCCCCTTCTGAGGACCTGGCCCACTACCCAGGCATGTGCCCTGACTGGGAATCAACTGGTGACTGTTTGCTTCCCAGACCAGCACTCAATCCACTGAGCCACACCAGCCAGGGCAAAAATTGTTTCAAAAATTTGCTGAAAATAACTTACTTAAGCTCTTACTTGTGTTTTTTTTTTTTAATACAGAAGCTTTCCATTTTTTAATGTCAGATGAATTTATATTTTTGTGATTTTTTTTTTATGATTTCTTTAATGAATTAGAAATGTAACATACAAAAATGCCTTCTTAAAGTTTGTTTTCTTCACGTTTAAACATATATGTATGCACGTAATTAACTCTCCTTTATTTTTTATTATATTTCATTTGGAAAAATACAAAGAAGGCAACCTATCATTTAAAGAAACCAGTGTTGTTAGTGGTTTTTAATTTCTTGACAGTCTTTCTTTCCAGACATTGGACTTTACCTACCTAGAATTATTTTTAAAGTGTGATGAGGGTGGAGATAATGTAAAGTTATTTTGAAAGTAATGTTTGTGTCTGAGCCTTATGACATCTAGATTTGTCGAAATAAAATAAATATTATCCTTCTCCCTTTTGTGGTGCTCCTTCCCCTGCAGTGCAGGTTGTTTGTTGTATATTTTTTCATTTCAATTTTCCCCTTTGCACCTTTTCTCTGTGTTTCTTTCAGCCTCTAAAAAAAGGTATTAGTCTATAGTTTGCTTTTTAAAACAGATTTATTGAATGTCAATTCATATAATTCACCCATTTTTAATGTACAGTTCAAAGGATAAGTAGTAAAAAAATAAATAAGATGTACAGTTCATTGGATTTTAGTATATTTACAGAATTGTACAACTACCACTGCAGTCTAATCTAAGAACATATTCATTGCTCCAAAAAGAAATAACCACATGGCCCACTGGCAGTCATTTTCCATTCTCACCCCTCATCCCCAGTCCAAGGCAACCACAAATCTACTGGCCATCTCTATGGATTTGCCAATTCTGGGCATTTCATCTAAAAGAAATTATACAGCATGGGGTCTTTTGTGACGGGCTTATTTTGTGTAAAATAACTTCAGGGTTCATCCATGTTGTTGCACGTATCCGTACTTAGCCTTTTTTCTTTAAGATTTTATTTATTTATCTTTAGATGGGAAGGGAAGGAGATAGGGAGAGAAATATCAATGTATGGTTGCCTCTCATGTGTCCCCTGCTGGGAAATGGCCTGCAACCCAGGCATGTGCCCTGACTGGGAATCGAACCTCGATACTCCTCTTTACAGGCCCACACTCAATCCACTGAGCTACACCAGCCAGGGCTAGTACTTAGTCTTTTATTGCTAAATAATACTTCATTGTGTGAACATACCACATTTTGTTTATTCATTTGTGAGTTGATACACATTTGAGTCGTTTCTGTTTTTTGACTATTAGAATAATGTTGCTATGGATTTTTTGTAATCCTCACCCTAGGCTATGTATTGATTTGAGAGACAAAAAAACCATTGTTGTGATAGAGAAACATCAGTTGGTTGCCTCTGGTATGTGCCCAGACTGGGGACTGAACTCGAAACCTAGATACGTGCCTTGACTGGGAATTGAACCTGCAACTTTTTGGTGTACAGGAGGATGCGCTAGCCAAATAAGCCACCTGGCCAGGGCTGCTCTGAATATTTATGTAGACATGTGTTTTTATTTCTTTTGATTATATACCTAGGATTAGAGCTACTGGATTAGATTTAGCTTTAATGAGTATTTTAGCCTGTATCTTTGAAAGATCTTAAACATATTTGTTGCCCGTCTTTTTGTTTATATCCCTGGCAGTCTTGCTATTTCACTTATATCCCAGAAACTTTGAAGTCCCTTGTATTGAGCCACTAAAGTCCTGCCCTTTTTTATTCCAAGATATTTTTTAAACTTAAAAAGATTGATTTTAGAGGCAGAGAAACATTGATTCATTGTTACACTTATTTATGCATTCATTAGTCGATTTTTTGCCCTTCCATTCTTTTTTTAAAAATATATTTTATTAATTATGCCACTACAGTTCTATTTCCCCCCTTCATTCCCCTCCACCCTACCCCACCATTCCCCCCCTTTAGTTTATGACCACGTGTCTCAAGTTCTTTAGATTCTATATTTTCCGTACTATTCTTGCCCTCCCCCCCTGTCTATTTTCTTCCTACCATCTATGCTACTTATTTTCTGTACCTTCTCCCCCGCCCCCTCTTTTCACTCCCCTGTTGCTAACCCTCCATGTGATCTCCATTTCTATGGTTCCACTCCTGATCTAGCTGTCCTCTTAATTTGCTTTTGTTTCAGGTGTGGTTGTTGATAACTGTGAGTTTGCTCTCCTTTTACTGTTCATCTTTTTTATCTTCTCTTTCTTAGGTAAGTCCCTTTAACATTTCATATAATAAGGGCTTGGTGATGATGAACTCCTTGAATTTGATCTTTTCTCAGAAGCACTTTATCTGCCCTTCCATTCTAAATGAAAGCTTTGCTGGATAGAGCAATCTTGGATATAGGTCTTTGGATTTCATGACTTGGAATACTTCTTAACAGCCCCTTCTTGCCTGTAAGGTCTCTTTTGAGAAATCAGCTGACAGTCTGATGGGAACACCTTTGTAGGTGACAGTCCCCTTATCTCTTGCTGCTTCTAAAATTCTCTCCTTCATTTTAATCTTGGCTAATAGTGTGCCTTGGTGTGTTTCTTCTTGGGTCCAACTTCTTTGGGACTCTGAGGTTCCTGGATTTCCTGGAAGTCCATTTCCTTTGCCAGATTGGGGAAGTTCTCCTTTATTATTTGTTCAAATAAGTTTTCCACTGGTGGCTGTGCCTTTCCCCCTTCTGGTACCCCTATAATTTGGATGTTGGAACGTTTAAAGATGTCCTGAAGGTTCCTAAGCCTCTCCTCATTTTTTTGAATTCTTGTTTCTTCATCCTTTTCTGTTTGGTCATTTTTCTCCTCTTTCTGGTCCACTCCTTTGATTTGAGTCCCAGTTTCCTTTCCATTACTATTGTTTTCCTGTGCATTTCCTTTCATTTCAATTAGTTTAGCCTTCATATGTTCCTCTAATTTGTGACTAAAATCAACCAGTTCTGTGAGCATCCTGATCACCAGTGTTTTGAACTGTGCATCTGAAAGGTTGGCTATTTCTTCATTGCTTAGATTTATTGGCTCTGGGGCTCTGAGTTGTTCTGAGCCATGTTTTGATCTGTTCTTGCCTGTTACGTATGAGGAGGAGAGCCTTAGTTGTTCACCAACCAGGGCAGGGCCACCCAGGTCGCTCGTTTGTGACGCTGTATGTGGGAGTGGGGTCAGAGAGGGATAATGGTGGTTTCCTCTGCCGCTTCCCACCGCTGGGGTCTGCGTGGTGCATCTCACCACTGCTAGCTCCTTCACCAGTTTATCTGCGCGCGAATGTGTGACCACGGTCTGCCCTCCGTGGGTCCTCCCGCTTCTCCACACCTGGGATCTGCCCATGATTGCTGGCACACCTTGGTCGTGCGCCCGGGTCCGTCAGGTGGATCTTTCCTGCTCGACCCCGCTCTGCTGCTGGCTTTGCCCCTCTTAACAGGTTTGGCTGAAGGGTTCGTTGTTGTCAGATTCCATGTAGTTCAATTTTCTGTGGTTTGGCTGCATTTTTGTTGCTAAAACTTTGTTGTTTTTAAACTTGGTTGTGTGAGAAGGCGAAGTGCTTCCACCTACGCCTCCATCTTGGCAGAAGTCTTCATTAGTTGATTTTTTTATGTGCCCTGACTGGAGATCAAATCTGCAACTGTAGTGTATTGGTCCAATGCTGCACCTGGCAAGGCTTATTCGTAAATAATTTTTATTTATGCCTTTCTTATCACTGGAACCACTGCTCTACTATAGACCTTTATCATCTCTTACCTTTTTCTAATGGAATAGCCCAGTGTATTTCACTTTTCTTTCTTCTAATACTCCCCCTCTCAACTCTTATACTACTTTTGTCATCTTATTAGTGTTTTATTATACGAGTTATAGGGCCAGTATTGCACTTGTTGATTTTATTTTGTGTTTCCAGTAAGGTAGAAGTTCTGTAAAGGTCAGGATTATATCAAACTATCCCCAAAGCTTAATACAATCTGAAAAATGTCCTTATTCCTAGAAATGTACTTTCTGGTTTAACGATTAGCCACATATCACAGATTTGATCTATATTTGCCAAAATGTCCTACACACACACCATGCTTTTCTCTGCTATATGCTTTTGTACACTCATGCTACTGGGAGTTGTATAAAAGAGGGTGTCCATACTTTCTCTACCATCACTTTTTTAAAAAATCAGTCATTTCAATACCTGTCTTGTATCTGTTAATATCATCCGTTTCAAAGTTCATGTTTCCACCTTCTTCTGTCTCTACTCCATCATTTCCACACACCATGTTCTACTCCGGTATTTCTTTACTTTGCTCATACTGTTCCATCTGCCGGGGACACCTTCCCTTGCCAACATTCTTCACCTGGCTGACTCCTATGCATTCTGTAAAGTTTGGCCCAGATGTCAGCTCCTGTAGGAAGCAAGCCTTTTCTGAAATTCCAGACTAGGGAAATTACCCTTTTCAGTCCTAGACCATTCTTTGAATGCTTTTCATTTTATTTTACTTATTGTTACTATTTTAATTATTTATTTATTTTTAGAGAGCAGGGAAGTCAGGGAGGAGGAGAGAAACATTACTGTTTGCTTGCCTCTAGAATGCCCCCTACTGGGGACTTGGCCTGCAACCCAGGCATGTGCCCTGACTGGGAATCAAACCAGCAACCCCTTGGTTCATAGGCTGGAGCTCAATCCACTGAGCCATACCAGACAGGGCTGAATGCTTTTTACTTTAATATTTATCTCATTGCTTTGAAATTATGTTTCTTCTCTAGTGAACTACAAGCTCTTGAACAGCAAGAACTATTTCTTTGAATCTTCAGAATTTAGTATAATACCTGGAACAATAGACAGTAAATATTAGTTTTACTATAGCCTGCCCTTAGGATGACAGCATGGTATAGGGCCCTGTAGGGATTAAGCCCTAAAGGAAGTTTATTTATAGCAAAGCTCACAAATTATCACTGATATACACATGTGTATAAAATTTGTTGTAGTGATTCTATAATCAGGAAACATTAATATGGAAGAGATAAGTTTAGAAGCAAGGTGTATTGATTTATATAGAGCACAAGATACTAATGAATTAGCAAGGGCTTCCATTCTGGAGCAGAAGGAAATAAGTTTCTGGTGTCTGTTCTCTATTCTTTTGTGGTCTAATGTAATATAAAATCAGAATTTTTTTGTTAGATGCTTATCTACTTAGAGCATTGTTTGAGAATTTAACAAAGAAGATTAATGGCTCTTAATAAATTTTGACACACACAAAAATACAGAGATACAAAAATACTGGTAAGACATACTGAGATTTTTTTTTTTTTAAGATTTTATTTATTTATCTTCAGAGAGGAAGGGAAGGAGAGAAGGAGAGAAACATCAATGTATGGTTGCCTCTCATAAAGTCCCCTGCTGGGAACTGGCCTGCAACCCAGGCATGTGCCCTGACTGGGAATCGAACCGCTATCGTGTGGTTTGCAGGGCCGCACTCAATCCACTGAGCTACACCAGCCAGGGCTTGAGATGTGGTTTTAAAAAAATGAATATACCCAGCCCTGACTGGTGTGGCTCAGTGGGTTGGGCATTGTCCTGCAAACCAAAGGGTCACTGGTTTCATTTCTAATCAGGGCACATGCCTGGATTGTGGGCTAGGTTCCTGGTTGGGGACACACTAGAGGCAGTCAGTCAATGTTTCTCTCCCTCTCTTTCCCCCTCCCTTCCCTTCCTTCTAAAAATAAATAAAATCTTTTTTAAAAGTTGATATGCCCAATATAGTCATGACTAACTTTAATAAAACATAGTTTCTTTTATAAAACAGTTTTTTTCTTTTTCTTTTTTTGGTAGTTAGGAGATGCATTTAGCTTATGTACCAGCAAATCTATTACAGTGGCTTTACCTGTAGGCGTTTATTGATCTCACAGAACATGAGGCCTGGAGGTAGTGAGTCCAAGGTTGGTGTTGTAGCTCCAGATAACAGTAGAAGCCTGGCCATGCTTGCTTTTTACCTTAGATTGGGATAGTTGCCATAATTGTAAGGCAGATTTTGGTCATTGTGGCCTCTTTCCAGGCTAGATAAAGGGAAGGGAAAATGAAGTTCGATGAAAGAAGCAGCAAGCCTGATTGTTCCCGTTTATAGAGCTTTCTGGAAAGTCTTAGCAGTTTTTATTTTACACTTGATTGACGAAGATCTTGTTGATTGAGCCCTGGCTGGTGTAGCTAAGTGGATTGAGTGCAGGCCTACGAACCAGAGGATTGAGGTTTGATTCCCAGTTGGGGCACATGCCTGGGTTGCAGGCCAGTTCCCAGCAGGGGACCCAGGAGAGGCAACCACGCATTGATGTTTCTCTCCCTCTCTCCTTCCCTTCCCCTCTAAAGATAAATAAATACATTGAGAAAAAAAAAAAGATCTTGTCGCTTGACTCCTAATCTGCAAGGGATCTGGGAAGGAGAAATTTTTTTGATAAGATTCTATTTATTCTTAGAAGGGAAGGGAGGGAGAGAGAAGGAGAGAAATATTGATCTGTTGCCTCTTGCACATGCCACCACTAGGAACCAGGCCTGCAACCCAGGCATGTGCCCTAACTGAAAATTGAACCTGTGACTTTTTGATTTGCAGGACGATGCCCAACAAACTGAGTTACACCACTCAGAGCCAGGAAGGAGAATTTTTTTAAAAAGATTTTATTTAATTATTTTTAGAGAGAGGGAAAGGCAGGGAGAGAGGGAGAAAAACATCAGTGTGTGGTTGCCCCTCACCTGCCCCCTACTGGGGACTTGGCAGACAGCCCAGGCATGTGCCCTGACTGGTAACCAAACAAGTGACCCTTTGGTTTTCAGTGCAGTGCTCAGTCCACTGAGCCATACCAGCCAGTGCAGAAAGAGAATATTTTTAACTGGAATATTGTTACCCTGAACAAAATCAGGCAGTTTTTAGGAAGGAAGAAGATAATGAAAACTGGGAACAAGTAGTAGTATCTGCTGTTGAGCACCATAGTATAGTGTGTATATATATACACACATACCACTGAAACAACCACAAAAAAGTTAGGAGTCCACCTAAATAATTATTTTAGATGACTTCATCTTTCTTCATTTTAAATTTTTAAAAGGCTCCAGTGTTCCTGGAACTCCCTCCTAAAAACGGATTATGTTGGTTTTGTCTGTCTGCTAATATGATGTGATGAGAAGGGTATGCTTCACTTGTGTGGTATTTTTCCCCAAAACCAGTAACTAGTCTAATGAGAAAATACCAGACAAATTCAAATGGATGATGTTCTACAAAATACCAACCAGTAGTCTTCAAAACTGTCAAGTTCATGTAAGACCTAGGATACTGTCTTAGATCAGAGGAGTCTGAGGAGACATGATGACTAAATGCAATGTGATATCCTAGATGGGATCTGAAAGAGAGTAAGGACATTGGTGCAAAAACTGGTGAAATTTAAAAAAAGTCTATCGTCTAGTTTCTTGTACTAATGTTAATTTATTGGTTTTTTTAAAGATTTTATTTATTTATCTTTAGAGGGGGGAGGGAAGGAGAGAGAGAGAGAGAAATATCAATGTATGGTTGCCTCTCGTACATTCCCTGCTGGGAACTGGCCTGCAACCCAGGCATGTACCCTGACTGGGAATCAAACCACGATCCTTGGTTCGCAAGCTCACGTGGTTCACAAGCCCACGCCTAATCCACTGAGCTACACCAGCCAGGGCTAATTTATTAGTTTTGACTAATGTACCTTGGTTGTGTATGAGGTGTTAACATTAAGAGAAGCTGGGTGAAGAATACACAAGAGTTTTTTGAACCACCTTTGCAGTATTTCTATACATCTAGAATTATTACAAAAGAAAAAAATGACAATAGCTGGAAAAACTAGAAGAGCACAACTCTACAGTGAAACCATATATCTACAATGAACCAGCAGGTGGGAACAACCCATAAGATCTATAGTTTGTTGATGAGTGAGGCTCGGTTGGTTGGAGCATCATCCATAAACCTAAAGGTTGAAGGTTCTATTTCCAGTCAGGACATGTGCCTAGGTTTCAGGTTTGGTCCCTGGTCAGTGCACTGAGGAGAGGCAGCCAGTCAATGTTGCTCTCTCTCTCCACCCCCCCCCCCATCTTAAAAACAAAAAGCACAAGTCTATATAAATATAAGATCTACAGATACTGACATTTGTGAAGAGAAGGTAGAAGAGGGAAGGCAACAGGGCTTCTAATTGCTCTGAGAGCAGGAGACCTTCTAAATCACTGACAGATATTCACTGGAGAACATCTTGAACAGTAACCGAAACTAGGAAGGGGTTCTAAAGGGCATGGGGATAGAGTTTGACAGCTTTTGAAATTAACAAAATAAAGTTCTAACACAAAGTTTAGGACTGAGGGGAAACTTCTAGGAGTAGAATCCATATTAAGCAAAACAGGGAAAAAGAAAAAGACAAAAAAGGAAGAGAAAGAGCAGAGCAGTAGATACCAGAAAGAATGAAGAGTTATGGTTGTTTTTTGTTTCTGTTTTAATCACTTTGCAAAAATTAGAAAAAAGAATTTCTAAAGCTATGACGATTAGAAAAGCCATCCTGGCCTCTACCCCTTGCCCCTAAAATTTCAAGAAAACTCGTTTTCCTTTGGAAATAAGTCTGACTCCATATGAAATTGCAACTAGCAAAAGATACAAGTAACAACAGAAAGAAGCAAAAAAACAGTCCTTCCAACAGTGAAAAGACCCGGAAAAAATATGCTCACAAAATAGCTGAAAAAACCTAAATGAGCTAAAAGAATTTAAGGAAATGAAAGAAGTTACCGAAAGTACAAATTCAAAGTAGAAAAATCTCAGAAATGAGGTGATTAGAGAAAAGGAGAATTTGAAAAGAGAAGTCACAGACCTCAGGAAAATAAAGTGGAAATAAGGAAAAAATATTTTAGAAATAAATATGAAACTAAAAAGAAATAAATAAGCATAACACATAATAATAAAGTAAAAAGACAAAGCAAAGCACAATTTGTCTATGTAGTGGAAAGAGGGAAGCTTTTTAAATAAAAAAAAAAGTACAAGAGATTGGGAAAATCTCATAAAATATGGGCAATGAAGAGCCAAGTTTTACGTGAACAAAGTCCTCAAGGAAGAAAATGGAACCCGTGGGACAGAAGGAAAACTTTCTCATTGTACTGGGGAAATCAACCCAGAATAGCCTAGTAAAACTGGTGGATTTTAAGGGGAAAAAAAATCATTTGAGCATCCACATTAAAAAAAAAAAAACCAAGCACCTAATCACTTATAAAGGAAGGAAAGTGGAGTATCACTAGACTTTGTGGCAGCTTGTTTAGAGTTGGAATGCTGTGGGTTAATATTTAAGAGAACCAATGAAGCAAAATATGAACCAAGAATTTTATATCCAGATAAATAGACCTCCAAGTATTTAAAGACTAGACAATGTAATACTAACATATAAGAATTCAGAAAATAGCCCTGACTGGTGCAGCTCAGTCTACTGAGCACAGGCCAGGGAACCGAAGAGTCATTGGTTCAATTCCCAGTCGGGGCACATGCCTGGGTTGCAGGCCCCCCAGTAGGGGATGCACAAGTGGCAACCCCACACACTGATGTTTCTTTCCCTCTCTTTCTCCCTCCCTTTCCCTCTCTCTAAAAATAAATAAATAACATCTTTAAATAAGTAAATAAAATATTTAAAAAAATTAATAAAATAGTGTTCACATGATCCCTTCCTATGGAATTCACTAGAGTTTCAAATAACTAAAAATGGCTAGAGAACCAGATTGTGGTATCCAAATACTAATTTCCCATTCAAAGAAACGAGCCCCTGGCTGGGTAGCTCAGTTCGTTAGAGCATTGTCCACATAGGCCAAGGTTGTAAATTTGATCTCTGCCATCAGGGCACATGCAAGAAGCAACCAATGAATATATGAGTAAGTGGAACAACAAATCAGTCTCTTCTCTCTTCCCTTTTTTCTCTCCCCCTTCCACCCTCACCTTCCTCTCTCTAAAGTCAATAAATAAATACTTAAAAAAGAAAAAAGAAACTAGGAATACTTGACAATAGCTGGCTCTAGACTTAGAGCAGGAAATTAATATTAAACATGGGATAGCTTGTGAGAGGATACAGAAGCCAACTTGATATTTCTCTATGGCCAAGTGTAGGACAGTTTGAGCATCAATAACGATAAGAATTTGCGGTGGATTGAAGTATCAAATATGTTTAAATCCATGAATTCGTGTTAATGCAAAGAAAACTGCAGAGGGGTGAGAACTATTTGAGGTGGTAGAAATATTCTGTATCTTGCTTGTATTAGTGGTTATACTACTTACTGTATTTGTATATGTTTGTCTAAACCATGGTTTCTCAACCTTAGCAATTTTGAACTGAATAATTCTTCATTTTGGGGGAGGAGCAGGTTGTCCTATTCATTATAGAATATTTATTAGCAGCACTAGATGCCAGACCTGACAATGAAAGATGTCTTCAGACACTGTCAGATATCTCTTGGGGAGCAAAATGGCCCCAGTTGAGAACCCTGTTCTAAATTTATTAAAAAGGTAAATTTTCATTGTTTGTAAATTATATCTCAATAAACTTGATTTTCAAGAATAATTTGGTGATTCATCACTTTTTTTTTAAAGATTTTTAAAATTTATTTTTAGAGAGGGAGAGAAAAATTAATGTGTTAGAGACACATTGATTGGTTGCTTCTTGCATGCCCCCAGTGTGCTGTGGGGACCTGGCTCACAGCTCAGGCATGTGCCCTGAGTGAGAATTAAACCGGTGATCTTTTGGTTTGCAGGCCGCACACAGTCCACGGATCCACACAAGCCAGGTTGTGTGTGTGTGTGTGTGCGCATGTGTGTTTAAATATACAGAAAGAGGAAGAAAAACACTGATTTGTTGTTCCACTTATTTGTATACATTTATCAGTTATTTCTTGTATTTCCCTAAGAATCAAATCCATATCTTTAGCATACTGGGGAGATGCTCTTAACCAACCAAGCTGCCTGGCCAAGGCTTGGCTGGTCACTCTTAATGGATTTTAGGAAACCAAGCCACTTTATTTTGAAAACTAGTAATTGACAGAATCAAGCATTTATCCTGTCTTTCCTACATTAACTGTATCTCAGGAGTAACCAAGTAGTCAAATAACGATGAATTTGGGGACTGTCTGTATGTATTTTTTGGTATTACATTTTGTCACTCCCAGTTGTCAGTTTTTCCTTCATTAAAAGTACAAATTTTCACCCTGTCTGGTATGGCTCAGTACAATGAGTACCAGCCTGCAAACCAAAGGGTCACCAGTTCAATTCCCAGTCAAGGCACAAGCCTAGGTTGCAGGCCATGTCCCCAGTTGGGGGTGTGTGAGAGGCAACAGTCAATGTGTCTCTCACACATAAGTGTTTCCCTCCCTGTCTCCTTCTTTCCTCTCTCTCTAAAAATAAATAAATACAATATTTAAAAAACAAAGAACTCTTAATCTCTCTTTTTTTATGTGCAAATTTTCTATTCCTTTTTCTCTACTTTTCTATGTCTAATTCACTTTGGACTAGGGAACAAGATTAATAAAATTATTATTTAGAAAGATATAGCACCATGTGTTATGAATCATCCATTTTTGTTACTAGAGATGTTTTTCTTTTTTGATCTGGCAGGGAATTGTGGGTACCTAATGTTCCTCATGAGTAAGTGGTATGTTACCAGTATTCTGTTTCAACATGGCTGAATACACAGACACTTTGTAGTCTGATATATATATATATATATATATATATATATACTTCTTTGGGTTAAATCTGTTGTGTAAAATGAAATGTGTTCAGAAAACTCAGTGTGTGCTTTATATAGGTATAGTTTTAAAATTTAGTATTACTGTATTAATACTTGCTGAATTAAAGAAAACATGTTCCCAATATCATTCCAGAGCACAGATGAATAGGGAAGTATATGGGAACCTTTTGAAAATTATGGAGGAGGTTTCTGTTTCACTCTATTTTAGTATTGACCAAGTTTTTTCAGAGAGAATAATAGGGTGTTTGACTTGACATGATGGTCTTCTTGAAAGTTCATGACTTCACACACTTTTTCACTTTGAGGAAACTGAAAAGGTGCTTAACTGCCATAACTATTTTAGAAACTGATGCCAAAGGCAATCACTGGATTGGGCAAGACCATCATTAAACTCTGCCTTTGGTTTACTAGTTATTTCATCATGGAAAGGGGAATCTTTAATTTATTTCATTGCTTAAGCAATGCCACATTTTTAAGATAAAGCTGTTCGTTTTCTTTTTTTGAATTTTATTTATTTATTTTTAGAGAGAGGTGAAGGGAGGGAGAAAAAGAGGGAGGGAAACACCAGTGTGTGGTTGCCTCTTGCATACCCCTTACTAGGGACCTGGCCCGCACCCCAGGCATGTACGCTGACTGGGAATCGAACCAGCAACCCTTTGATTCACAGGCAGGCACTCAATCCACTGACCCATACCAGCCAGGACTAATTTTTTAAATTAATTTATTTATTTATCTTTAGAAGGGAAGAGGAGAGAAATATCAATGTATGGTTGCTTCTGGTGCATCCCCTGGTGGGAACTGGCCCCTGCTGGGAACTAGCCTGCAACCCAGGCATGTGCCTTGATGGGGAATTGAACCACGATCTTTTTGGTTTGCAGGCCCGTGCTCAGTCCACTGAAGCTACACCAGCCAGGGCTCAGGGCTAAATTTTTAATAATAAAGCCAAATTGACCTTCAGAAAGGTTGTTCTAGTTTATGACCATCTATATATAAAAATACTTATTTTCCTATACCTTGCCAATTCTGTGCATTATTAGAGGTTTAAATTTTTTGTAATCTGAGAGGTGGGAAATTACAAAAGTCCAATATAAATAGAGCTGTATTTTAAAACTTGAATAAGATTGACCCAGTTTTCATGTATTTAGTTGACTCTTTGTATTTTCAGCAGTGATTCTTGAGATTTCAAGTACGGGTGATACAAGTGAATGTAACTTCAAAGCTGTGAAGAGATGGTGCTATAAATGTAGTCAGTGAGGTTCCTGCAGCTGTGATGACCTCTCCTATTTCCCACCTTGATTCTTTACTCTTTAATTTCAGGTGATCATGGAGCTCAGCTCGGCCTCCATGGGGCCAGTGGTGATGGAATACATGATGATGCAGCAGGAGGAGAGGAAGGAGAAAACAGCCCAGATCCCCAACCCCAGGCTGGTCGGAGGACCCGGCGGGAAGCATGCACCTGCCCCTACTGTAAAGACAGTGAAGGAAGGTAAGTTGACCCAGCCAGTATCTTAAGAGTAATGTAAAGAATTAAAAATTAATGGATTTAGAGGTGAGAAGAGGTTTTGTTTGTTTGTTTTAACATTGAAGACTTGGCAATATTGCAAAGCAATCAGAGATAGGGCAATATATTTGATTAGGTTATATTATAGGATCTTGGTTCCAGCTCTGATCCTTTCATCAGTTCTAAGACCATGGGCCTTAATAGATGCCTGCTTTCTCCTACAGATAAGGAAATTAGATGGAGCCAGCTGGTCTAATGATTATTACCATATGTCTGTTTTGAGATGGTTTTAACAAGGTTGCTTGTAAAACAGTTGTTGCAGAGAAAAAAATATACCTACACTAATGTGTTTTTACAGCCGCTGTCTGAGAATAAGAGTTTTCTTATCTTCCCTCAAAATAGACAAAAAATCCCCAGTCCAGGTAGAAAATTCTTCCATCAGGGGCTCTTAATGTGTCCTGCAGAACAAAGTTCTGATGATTTTCTCAGTAATAGTGCCTGCTATTCAATATTGTGTCTGGAGAGTTCCAAGTTCTGTTCTTTTCTTTCAAGTCACAGCTTTTGAGAGAATCAAAACTTAAATAGTGGTGTATGTGTCTTTGGGAGGGGGGTCTGTTCAAGTTTTTCCTAATAAAAGTAAGCACAAAAATAAGAAAAGTACCGAAAAAATCAATTGAATTATTTATAGGTTAGTCCTACATTACAGGAAAAACCTTAATTAAAAGCACTGAACTGGTATGCCTCAATAGATTGAGAATCGAAACACTTGGTTTGATTCTCAGCCAGGGCCCAAGCCTGGGTTGTGGGCCAGGTCCCCAATATGGGGCACGTGAGAGGCAGCCACACACTGATGTTTCTTCCTTCTCTTTTTCCCTCCCTTCTCTCTCTAAAAGTAAATAGATAAGTAAAAAAATTTTGTAAAGAAAGCACTGAGTACAATAGTGCTTCTCTCTAACAGAGCTTAAAGTAGATTTAAATTTCTGAAGGAACTTCTTTGATTCTCACCTAAATGTGATTTCATTTTCATTGTTTTTTTCTCTCTGCTAATATGTACTATTAAAACCCAAGAAAAGTTCCTCTTAGAAGTCTCCCCAATGTCTATTAATGGATGACACATGGAAAAATTTGGTTTAGCAAAAATGGTTCAGAGTTGAAATGATTCCTGAGAGAGAGGAACTTATGATCTGTTCTATATAGGGAATATTTTGGGTTTTTTTTTTTACAAACCTTGAATTAGTTAGGGTTCATACTGCTCTCTATTGACTTTTTTCAGCCCATTTTCCTCTTCCATTGAAGCCCCTGATAATTGGTCTGGCTTTTCAGATTTTAATCTTTACCATTTGGCTCTTGAGTTTCATTTTAGGACAGAAGTTCTATAGGTATAAAATATTTTCCTTAAAGTTCTTAACAAAGTGCTTAAATGGAGAGACCCTTTGTCATAAGCAAGTTCCTAGCCAAAAATACCACCATATGCACAGTAGTTTCTATGGAAAATGTATGTATTGAGACTTAAATTTTTTTTAACATTTTATAGTTTATTCAAATTATTTTGTATATAAATCCTCAAACATGAACGAGACTTAAATTTTTTTAAAAATAGAAGAAATCACATGAGAATGATTATTTCTTCAAACATCAAACATCAAAATTGAATAAGGAACAGGAAAACAGAAAAGAGCAAATGTCTGTTGAGAGGACACCTACAGCTTGAATTTTGGGTGGTAAGAACCAGAGTTGTGCCTTGGCTGGTGTGGCTCAGTGGCCTATGAACCAATTCCCAGCCAGGGCATATGCCTGGGTGGTAGGCCAGGTCCCTGGCTAGGGTCATGAGATGTATTTCTCTTACATCCGTGTTTCTCTCCATCTCTTTCTCTCTCCTTTCCTATGTCTCTAAAAAACAAATAAATAAAACATTAAAAACAAAAAAGAACCAGAGGCAACTGAGACTCTTTATCTTTTGGTAATAAAAAGAAGCCTTTAAAAAAGAAAGTTTGGGTTAGTTTTGAGTGGGTGGGGTAATTGCTGTTGACACTTTGTGGTTCTTTAATTTTTATCTATGGAATGAATGATGAGTAGTTGTGTTTTCACTTACAGAGGCTCTGGGGATCCTGGCAAAAAGAAGCAGCACATTTGCCACATTCAAGGCTGTGGCAAAGTATATGGCAAGACCTCACACTTAAGAGCACACTTGCGTTGGCATACAGGAGAGAGGCCATTCATGTGTACCTGGTCATACTGTGGGAAACGTTTCACACGTTCGGATGAGCTACAGAGGCACAAGCGCACACACACAGGTGAGTAGGAGCCTGGGGGAGAAGAAAATAGTAATAGATCAGAATAGAAAGGCACAAAGTGTATCTATGAAATTACTAAAAATTATGAGCAACTTATGTTTGGAACTAAATGTATGGATCACAGATGGAATTAGAGTTAATCTAGAAAACCTTTAAGAAGGAAGAAGCTGGGACCCTGGCTGGGTAGCTCAGTTGGTTAGAGCATTGTCCCAGCGCTCCAAAGTTGTGGGTTCAATCTCCGGCCAAGGCAAATACAAGAATCAACCAATGAATGCATAAATAAGTGGAACAACAAAATGATGTTTCTGTTTCTGTCTCTGTATCTCCTCCTCCCCCTTCCTCTCTCTCTAAAATCAGTTTTTAAAAATTAAAAAAAAAAGAGGATGGAACTAGGTTTTGAGTGGAATTTTGGAGGGTTCCATTATTCTTGTTAGTCTTAGTCCTGGTCACACTTTTCTGCTATATTCCTTCCTTTCTGGGACCAGGCATCCCTCCCTCCTTCCTTTTTTTTTTCTTTTTTATTTATTCCCGTCCTCCCAGAATACCAAATTTCCTTTGAAAGCAGGCCCTCTGTCTCTATTCTTAGTTATGTGGTTTGGGTGGGGTGACCCTACCCCCAGCTCTAGGAATGGGCCATGATTGGCTTAAACCAGTTGATGTATCCCTTCCCCACAGGATGTTTGGTTCAGGTGTGGACAATTAAGTTTGTCCAGGAAGAGTGAATATTGGAACTTGGGCTGGGAATGCAGGGCCACATATACTTTCTCCTTAGGTTTGTGGTGTGAAGGTGTATGACCAGGAACTGCTACTCCCCAACCCTTATCTATTTTTCTTCCTACAAAAAAACCTATCACCAGGTTTTTTTGCTTTTATCACCTTTCAAAACTGGGTTAATATTCTGCCTCATAAAGTTTGAAAGCAGTAATTGGACAAGGTATGCCCTACTTTCTGAGATGTTTGTTTTTTTATCTACTTTTTCTTTTTTTACTTAGGTGAGAAGAAATTTGCCTGCCCCGAGTGTCCCAAGCGCTTCATGAGGAGTGACCACCTGTCAAAGCATATCAAGACCCACCAGAATAAGAAGGGAGGCACAGGTGTAGCCCTGAGTGTGGGCACATTGCCCCTGGACAGTGGGGCAGGTTCAGAAGGCAGTGGTGCTGCCACTTCTTCAGCCCTTATTACCACCAATATGGTAGCCATGGAGGCCATCTGTCCAGAGGGTATTGCTCGTCTTGCCAACAGTGGCATCAACGTCATGCAGGTGGCGGATCTGCAGTCCATTAATATCAGTGGCAATGGCTTCTGAGATCAGGCCAGAGACACATGGGCTATACCCATTAACCCTGGGGTGCAAGGTAGCATGGGTCCAAGAGACATGTGGGAGAGAGAGCCATGAGGCATTAAAATGCATGGTGGTGGGAAGAATTGGGGAGGGATACAATAGAAAAGATGGGGTCCTGGCACTTACCTATATCATCAGTGCCTCCTTGCAGTGGGAAACATTAGTGAAAATTCTGTTGATGCCACCCTTTGATGAGAATTTGTTTGACCCCAGTTTCTTCTTATATTTCTTACCCAGCCTCCCTGTCCTGCGTTTCCCTTCTCAGCTCCCTCATGATGGATCCCCCCCTTTCCTAAAGCCATCATGCCTTGATAAATATATATGATCATTGAAATACTTTTTAACAAAAAACAGATTCTATATTATATATATATATATATATATTAAAAAAGATATATAGAGATGCATTTGCAGGGGTTGGCTGGGAGGAGGAAGGAGACCATTCTGTGACCAAAATACCTTGGTCATTTTTTTATATTGCCTTATTTCCTTATGGCTGAGCCTTATTGTGACACATCAAGCTTCTATAGATGTTGTCTTGGCTTCCCACTAGATTAAGCATCCATATGCCCTGCTTTTAGTTTATATATACATACATATTGTTTTTCTTAATTTTGTCTTTTTATTTGGGATCAGCTTCTTGCACTCCTTTCCTGACTCCATCCTTTCTGTCTCCCTTTCTCTCACCTGATTATTTCATGTTTGTAGAAGTGATCCCTGGATGAGGCACTTCTGTGAATCTTTTAAATTCTTCCGTACCAGCAGCAGAATGGAGAAACCTTGAAGCCCAGGATGATGCTTGAAGTAACTGTGTGTGGAGAAAGTGTTCAAAATACTGCTTACTGACGCAGGCACCCTCTTGGTGCTGGAGAGTCAAGGGCACCTCTCCATCAGCTGCTCTAAGCATCACGAGTCAGGAGTCTTTCTATATAATTGTACAAGAGATCCTGTGAAGATTATAATCTGGGATCAGTTGTATAAATTATCAAAAGATGGTCAGATCATAGGTGGGGGCTTTCAATAAGAAAATGATGTGCTCAGAAACAGAAGTGACTCAGTAGTCCAGTTCAGGAGCTGGTGGAGTATTTGGACTTCTGTACATCTGTCTTCCAAGGTGGCTCAAAGCTTTGATTTTACATAAGCTTCTGAGTTCACATTGTGAAAGGAAGTATGCTTCCTCTTTTGAACATCCCCAGTAGTGTCTTTCCCATTATGTTATTAAGGAGCATCAGGCAATGAATCTCTTCCAGGTTTCCATTCTGCAGAACTCCAGAGCATGGACTAGTGGCAAGACAGTGGTCCTTTGATCTTTTCCCTTATCTCTTCCTTGGGTGGTTCCTAAGGAAAAAGGAAGCACATGATCGTGGGAACAATAGCCCAGAACAAAAACCACTGTTGTTTATGGGAGAGATTGGGAGAAACCATCTTTTCTTGGTGGCCTAATTCCTGAAGAGACTGATCCAAAAATTATAGCGGCAGGGAACTCTTAGTGCATTTGGCACTGAGATTTAAATGCAACCAGAGTTGTCCTCAAGGCCCAGCCATTAAAACATCTGCTCTCTTGACCTTCTGGTATCTTGTCAGAGGGCTTTTCACTGTGAGGAAGTGTGGAAATGGCTGCGTGTATGTGTGTAATCTGTTAGGTTGGGGATAGGTTTTCTGTTAGCCATTTACTAAAAGAGACCTGCAATAAAAAATTACCCTGATCTGATAGTGAAGTGTTTGTGTATGACTGTGTGTGTGTATGTGTTCGTGCCTGTATATATCTACACACAGATGAGAATTATATTTAACATTGTTGAAAAATAAATTCAGATCAAAATGGCTTTCAGGCCCATTACCTAGAAATCTCTTAAAATCTAGGTATGTTCCTGAGGTCATTTCTTTGCTTATGCTAAATTAGTTACAATTATGAATGGGGGATATTTTTTTAATATATTTTATTGATTATGCTATTACAGTTGTCCCAATTTTTCCCCCTTTGTCCCCCTCCACCCGGTACCCCCAGTCCCTCCAGCAGTCTCCCCCAACCTTAGTTCATGTCCATGGGTCATGCACGTAAGTTCTTTGGCTACTCCATTTCCTATACTGTTTTTAACATCTGAATGGGGGATATTCTACTGCACTTTTAAAAGAAGAAACTATTTTTGTGTTTGAAGGTGAAACCATCTATTGCAGAATCCTAGTTCCTTTCATAAATTTTTTTACCTTGACTACAAACAGATGATGCTATGATTCTACTATATATTTTATATAAAATCTATCCAAATTAGGGTTTGGGTAAATTTATGTTATTTAACCTGAAGTACAATAACTGTTAACATTCTAAACAGAGTCCACTCCACTTTGTCCTTTCTCCACAGACTTAATACTGTTTTAACACTCAGGAACCATTGCAAGGAACTTTCTCCAGATCAAATTAATACTAAAGTAAATGTCATCCGAGCCCAGCTGTATGTCACAACCCTTTATTCCCTGAGAGGCTGAACTCAAGAGCCTGTTTTATGGCTGTAATCATGTACATAGACATCTTTTGGAGGAAAGAGGCAGAATAACTCACTGGAGTTTGTAGTATTTTGCTAGAGCGTTCGAAGGAATGGAATCTTCCCCAGTATGAAATTATTAAACTAGCTTACTGAAGCTGAGGACTACAAGCTTTTAGGATGTTATTTTAATGATGTTTCTCTCTGGCATGGAATGTTGGTTTACCTTCTACCCCTTTCATTAGCATTAATATTAGTGAATTTATATCTAATTCTTTCCACTTGCCCTATTTTCTTCTCACCAAAGAAGCTCCAGACCCTGTATCTTGTTGGGCCCCCAAACTGAAGCCATTTTTGCTTTTGTCCCCCAGCAGCAGTGAGCCAGTCTTTTCCACAGGAAGTTCGGAGCCTACATTCTTTGAGTCAGGAGCTATTGCTGAAAATCCCTTTTTTTGAACTTTGGTCAGCAGAAATTAGTGTAACTGACAGGCATATTGATTCTAAATTTTTTTTACATGAGTTCTTTTTTTAATTAAAAAAAAAATGACCAAACCTTGGAGAGGAGTGGTAATATTAAAGCACTCATTCCCTTGTTCTTTCAGGTTGCCCATTCACTTTCATTTGCTTGTCATTTGACTGTCTCCCTTTGCACCCGGATCAGTAACAACCCACACCATCCTCCTTCAGGGACCTCCCAGTCAACACTGTGTGGGTGCTATGCAGAATTAAATTTAATGGATATTTCTCAGCCTGGTTCAGAATAATAGAACCCTTGATCCCAGAAAGAATAGACTGCAGTATGGAGTAAAGATTATGATCAGGGGAGGGTTAGAGACAAAAGCTGTAAATTACTATGGCTGGTTGATTTTTTCTACTATATACATATATATATATATTTTTTTGCTTTTGTATATCCTACATAGGAAACTAAGCATTGTATTTTTTTAACAAATCTGAGAAAGCACTATGAACTGCAGATGTTTGACTTTCAGAATATATTTTGTATTACTATCTTCACATTGTGTGAATACTGGAAGCTGCAGATCTTTGCTAGGATGCAATAAATTTATATACTTTTTGAGGGGTTCTGGGGGTATTAATCAAGCCCCTGTTATGTTTTGAGGGAGCTCTGGTGCTACTTGCTTAAAGTTTTCATTCAATTGTCAGTACCCTGTTGCCTTTTGGACCTTGGGATCAGATCAGACGAGTTTTGGAGATCCGGGTACCAAGGAAATGAAGATAGTCTAGCTGCCTCGAGTGAGGTGCCCTTTGCATAGCTCTCCTTCCCCCTATTCAAAAGCTGGGTAGCCTCTTGGGGTTGGGAGGGAAAATGTGAAATCTCAGAGTTTCATCTCCCTTAGAAGAGAGCCGGTAACTTATGTGCAAGGATCAAAGGTGGCAGCAGTAGCTTTGGGGAAAGGGAGGAGGACATGGCACTTCTCCAACCCCGGAAAACTGCTTTTGAAAACTGCTGATAAAATATGGGCAGGTTGCTTTACTTTTGTTTGGGAGCCTGTGCTCTCTCTCGTGCCTCTCTTGGCTCTCCTCCTGGGGTACCGACCTCTTCTGGGAGGATGAGCAGACCAACTTTGAGGTTGACCTGTTTTTTTTTCTTTGTCTGCCTTCCCTAAACACCACCCCCCAGGAAGACATTAAGCAGTCTGAAACTTAAATTCCTACTCTCCCAGATTTGGCTCACTTGCCTTATATTTGAAGACTGGGAAAGGAAAAAAAGGGGTGTCCCTGGATTCATTCCTCCCCTATGTCTTCTCCAACTTTGATTTCCAAAATTCAAATAGATTTCTTCCACAAAGTTCATTTGAGAGAAATGAGTATTTTGTCCCATTTTTCCCTTTCCTCATCAAACAACTCCAGCCCACCTTGTATCTGCTAGGTGAGAGGAGATGTGATTTGTCCCTCAACTTCCTTCAGTATCAGGAAGAATGCATAACAAATTGGGTTAAGCTGGGGCTGCAGGTAGTGATGACTGTTGATACCTCTCCTGGGGTGTGTGTTTCTCTCACCTTCAGGAATGACACTGTGCCTTCTCCACAATGGAATGGGCTTTGTTTGCTCAGCCCTCCAGTTTCCCAGCAACTGCTCTTGAACAGTGGACAAGGGCAGGTCCTCATACTTCTTATAACCCCATTCTTCCAATGGCATCCTGTAGCCCTCACCTGGAATCTAGGGCTCAAGACTTTGGGGTAAGATGGGGAAAATATGCTGGGATTGACCTGAGTATTCCCCTTCTACAGCTGCTGATAGCAGGTGCCCTAGGGCTTGCTTCCTCTTCCTGAGTCTGTCATCCTTGGAGGGAAGGGGGAGTTGCTCCAGCCTCTGGTGCCTAAAACAACTTTATTTCTCTCTCTTAACTTGCAGTAACCAGTCGTCATACCACTGTTGCCTTTTTAAACCTCTTAATAATTCATACTGTGTTGTTGGTTCCAATCCGATTATCACCAGGGCTGTGTGGAGAAATACTTTTACATGCTCCCTCATCTTGGTCTCCCAACCCCTCCCCATTCTGTATGTATGACGCTAATCTCTTGTCTTTCAGTTTCTTCCTGCTCTTTTGTATCTTTCTGGTGTCTCCTACCTTTTGTGTCTGGGTGTTTGGGGGCGCTTTTTTTTTTTTGCCTTTTTGTACAAAGATTAGTTTCAATGTAGTCTGTAGCTCCTTTGTAAACCAATTAAAATTTTTTTAATAAAAAGGTATGTCTCTGGTGTGTTGAGAAGGTTGGGAATGGGGAGAACATGCCTGTGACTTCATGTACTGAACCCAGGAAAGGTTTCCAGCTACATCATTGAGCTCCTGTACATATTGATCAGTACAGTTGCCCTACACTTAACTCCCAGGTAAATGGTGTCATGACCTGATCAGGGTGCTGTGACTTCACAGAAATGTGGAGGTCCAAGAGAAAGAGGCCCACCAACTTTTTCAATAAGCTTTTTTACTTTGGAATACTTTTATTTTTTTTTTAAGATTTTATTTATTTTTAGAGAGGAGAGAAGGGAGGGAATTGAGTGGGGGAGAGAAACACTGGTCTGTTGCCTCTCATATGCACCCTGATCACACCCTAACTAGGGACCAAACCTGCAGCCCAGGTGTGTGCCCTGACTGGGAATTGAACAGGCGACCTTGTGCTTTGTGGGACAATGCCCAACAAACAGAGCCACGCCAGTCAGAGCAGTTTCAGGGGATACTTTTAAAGGAAAGTTGCAGAGAGAGTACAAAAAGCTCCTATATATCCCCTTCCCCAGTTTTCCCCATTGTTCATGTTACCATAGTACATTGTCAAAAGTAAGAAACTGGCGTTGGTGTATTACATTAGCTAAACCCCAGGCTCTCTGAATTTCACTAGTTTTCCTGAAGTTGTCTGCTTTCTGTTCTAGAATCCATTCCAGGATACCACGTTGCATTTAGTTGAAATGTCTCCCCAGTCTCCTCTAGTCTGTGACAGTTTTTGTTTTTCATAACCAGGACAGTCTTCATGAGTATTGCCTAGGTGTCTTGTAGAATGTCCCCAGGTCTGAATTTGTCTGGTGTTTTTTTTTTCTTTCTTTCATTATTAGCCTGACCTTACGGGTTTCTGGGGAATACCACCCAGGTGAAATGTCCTCATCACATCCTATCAAGGGGTATGTGATAGCCCATAACGTTACTGGTGGTAGCCCTTATCACTTGGTTAAGGTAGTGTTTGCTAGGTTTATCCAGTTTCTCTTTCCCTATTATTTGTGTGCTCATCAATAAATCTATCCTGCCTTTAATGCAAATTAAGCTTCCTCAATGTAGCTATATAATATACTTAAAATTCTGTGAGGAAATTATGTCTTCCCCATTAGTTTATATTACATGTACTTTAAAAAAATACATGTACCTAACTTAAATACTAGGTAAATTTCTTTTATAGTTTGTTATAATCCAATACTACATTATATTTTGTTGCTCAAATTGTCCCAGCTTGAGCCATTGCAAGCTCTCTCAGGTTGGCTCCTGTGTCCCCTTGATATGTCTACACCCTTTTAATTTTTCTGAGCACTTTCTCAGGTTCTGATAAACAAGTTGCTTCAGGCTCAACTTGTATTTTCCCTGCCTCAGCCCTAGAATCGGACATTTCTCCTTGGCTCTTTTTATTTGGAGAATTGTATTTGGGAACCAAGGTCTAGCCCTAAAGTATTTTACATTCAGTTAATACCCGCCTGTGTCAACATGATTGAATCTGGATTGTGGCCCCTTCTGAAACAAATTTTTGACAGCCATTCTAATTTTCCATTAGCCTGCAGCTTCTTTTCCTTTTCCTATCTAAGAATCCTTGATCAACTCTTTATACTCTCAACACTCCTGATTGTTTTGCTCATCCTGTGCCTGCTTTGTCAATCACTGAGCTATGAGTAAACTCAGCTATTTGATTTCCGTATGTAGCCATCGGTAATGTAACATTTTAACTATTGGAGGCGGAGTATTGTTTTTGGATTTGGTTTTGTTTTATACCCTAAAATGGGTCTTCTTTAATAGTAGTGCCATCTATTCATTCAATAAACATTGAGCCTTTACTGTGTGCTGGGTACTAAGCTAAGTTGGAGATAAAATATAAAACAGGTCCTGCAACCAAGTACTTCGTAGTCTGGCAAGTGAAACTGATGCCATTAATTGCAATACTGACTCCATTTTTTTTCAGCAGATGATTCGATTCCTATTTTATGCAGAAAACAGAAGCATGAATTTCCTCAAACTTCCCTCTCCTGTCCCTACAAACACCAATGTATTCAGCTTTTTAGGAAAAAACATTTTTTCTTCGGAAGCTGAACCTTGTCACTTGCACTCGTTTTTTTAGACTTCTATTTCTTTGTTTTCATATTTTCTCCTTTTATCTTCAGTCTTGCCTGGGTTCTCTTGTCAGACTATCAGCACGTTAAAATCACTTCCCTCCATTTTGAAAAGCCTCTGCCTCCCCTTCAAACTACTGATCTAGTTCTTTTCTTTCCCAAAATAGTTTACACTCAATTTTACTCTTCTTATATTGACTCCTCAGGCCATTTGCTCAGCTCTCATTGTTTACCAAAGTGTTTCTTTTTTTTTTAAGATTTAAAAAATATGTATTTTCCGAGAGATGGGAAGGGAGAGAGAATGAGGGAGAAAAACCTCCATGTGTGAAAGATATGCAATGATCCCTTGCCTCTCACAGGCCCCCAAAGGGAGAAAAGGGGACCTGACCTGCAACCCAAGCATGTACCCTGACCTTGAATCAAACCTGTGACCTTTTAGTTCGCAGGCCAGCACTCAGTCTACTGAGCCACACCAACCAGGGCTTAAGTTTATTTATTTTTAGGGAGGGGGAAGGGAAAAAGAGGGAGAGAAACATCAATTGGTTGCCTCTCACATGTGCTGCAACCAGGGATGGCCCTGCAACCCAAGCATATGCCCCGACCAGGAATCGAACCAGTAACCCTTTGGTTTGCAGGCCAGTGCTTGATCCACTGATCCACACCAGCCAGGGCTGGGCATTTTCATCTGGATATCCCATGGATAACTCAAACTCAACATATAAGAAGAGGAAATAACCCTTGTGTTCCTCATCTTGCTTAACAGTATTACTGTCCCTTGAGCCCTTGTACTTGAAATCTCAGAATCATCTTTTCAATTCTCCCTTTCATCTCTCAACATTCATTATCAATCCTGTTAATACCAATACAATGTACCTAATGTTTTTCCTTTCTTTTTATTTTATTTTATTTTTTATTTCCACTGTCCTGGCACCTTAGCTTAGATCTTGTAACAGATCTTGCTTCCAGCCCCTCTGAGCTCCAGTCATCTATGTTCCACATTGCTACCAGAGCCCTTCGTAAAATCCTTTGCTCTTAGGAAAAGTCTAAGCTCCTTGATGATGGAATTGAAACCTTTCCAATTTGGTCTCAGTCTATCTCTAGGGTGATTTTCTGCTTAAATCTCATATACCTTTCTCCCACTCACACACCCTCTGCCCCCAATGCTATACTTTGTGTTCATACCTCTGTGTGTTTATTCTTGCTGTTCTTTTTGCCTAGAATAATCACCCTCCTTTTACCTGTTTTCAGTGTGTTTACTTTTGAGATGATTTAAAGATTCCTTTCTCTGTGAAACGCTCTGGGCACCTTTCTTCCCTTATCTTTTATGCCCTGGACAGAATTAGCTTATTTGATCTTTCTGCTTATATAGCTGCTTATTTAGCTGCTTGTTCATACTCTTGGTCTGATACATAATTTTCTGGTTGCTTATTGATTTATCTTCTTGCCTTTTTAGACTGACCCCTTGAAAGGCAGGAATTACATTATCACTATAGGCCCAGCACCTAATGTAATACCATAAGACTGGGGCCTAGTAGATATTTTTTAAGTTGAATGAATAAACAACTCACTTTAGCCTTATAATCAGTGGGGTCAAAGCTCAATTATCGGGGCACTGCAGGCTTTAATCAGGGGATTCTGATGAAGATCTTTGTGTATTCAGGAAGCCTTTATTCCTACCTTGAAGTCCTTTCTCGGGACTTTCCTAATCCCTTAGCTTTCAGATTTTTACTTTTTCTATCACCATTTCAACTCTAAACTCTGCCCAGAGCAGGTATACTTCCCATAAACCTGACTGGAATGTTTATCTTTGAGACAAGTAGTTATCCAAGGCTTTGAGCGAGGAAACTCTGCCTTTCTGCCTGATCCTTACCTTGCTCCCTGCTGAAGGAGATAAGTCTCCTGAGACACTCCAGACACGAGAAGTTATTTGACCTTCAGTTCCTCCCCCACTCTTCTGTTCAGCCCCAGACTTATCTGATCTGAGAGCTGGTGAAGGAAGATAGTTATAACCAAGTACATTCCAGCCATCTAACTGGCTGGGTCCTACAGACTCCCAGAACGGCCCAAAAAGAGATGGGCAACTGTCTGTCTGCCTCTAGTCCTCATCATCACTCCAGCTTTGGCTTCACAACTACTGAACTTTTACTTCATTTAGTCTCCCCAGGAGAAAAAAAGGCTCCAGAATCAAAGAATCAATACCCAGACCTTCATCCCTTGTCTAAGCCAGATCATTCCAAGAAAGGGCTTCCAGGCAGCCACCAGGGGGACAGAATGCCAGGGAAACAAGGAACTGGTCCCGGTGACTCTAATTCTCAGGAGCCAGTTGCTCATACCAGCGGAAATGATTACTGCAGTTTTTGAGTCTGGTGGAGTTGGACTCCTGTCTCTATTGCAGCACAAACCATAGTTCTCTCCTTCCATGTCTTGCTGACATTCCCTCTACACACCCTGTGCCTTCCCTTTACATTTTTACAGTTCCTGAAACTGAATAGATACAGGAGGTGTACTATGTATGTTTGTCGTCAAAAGTGGCTCTTGCTGTCCTCTCCCTGTGCCCTGAGTTTCTCCTATGTCTGCTGACCTCTGGTGGTGGTAGCTTGAACTGTACCCTCCCTTTCTAGTTAGTGACCTGCTGGCAGGTAATGGTGTATTTTTTTTCTCAACAATACAAATTCAAATACTGTATTACATGGGAATACTTATCGCTGAGTTTTGTATTTATTTTTGGGCTTTTCAGCCATTAAAAGTGAAAGTAATAATAACTAGTTCAATGGAAGAATTAGATAAGGCGATTGTAAAATGTATAGCCCTAGCTGTGTCCTACAACATAGGTGCTCAATAAAAGTTTGTTGCCTTCTTGATAATAGTGACTTGTTCAGTGTGTGACTCAAAGTGATTTTAGAAATTCTGGTAACATAAAATTTACCATTATACCATTTCAGTGTGATTTTTTTTTTTTTTAATTCGGAGAAATTTTACATAACTGATTTCTGATTCTTTAGTTTGGAAAATGAGGTCAACTCTAGTGTGGACTGTGAAGCCTGTCTCTGCTGAGGGAGCTGTAGATCTGAGACCTGATAATGGTTAGAAGGTATCTTGGGCACAGCTGAATGGCTTTGTGTACTTGACCTCACTTTGGTTTCCTGGCTGACAGGACCCAGTACTTTCTTCCAGGGTTAGCAAAGGGCAGAGGTTTGAAGTTAGGCATCACTGGGTTCTCAGCTGGGCCTCCAAGCCCCCCTTCTCCCACTTTGCAAAGAAAAGAGGAGGTGGCTGAACAGAGGAGGATATGAGATTGGTTCTCTGCTCCTCCCTCTCCATGCTTTTCCCCACACCCATCCTCTCCCCCACAACAGCCGTCTCCCCCACAGAGACGGGGAAGAGGGAGGAGGGCGGAGTTGGGGACTGAGGGATCAGAAGCCCCACAGTGCCCTGTATCTAAAGGAAGCTATGGCCAGGGGCAGCTGTGCTGGCTCACGCTCCCCACCTCCTACTGCTGCCTCCTTCAAAATGATGCTGGGTACTCTGGGGCTTTGGGTTCTGTTTCCCACAGCTGTGCAAGGTAAGTGTCTACAGAGAGGTGCACTGTCTTTCCATTCACCCAATGAGGAAAAGGGGCACTTGAAGCAGCAGCCACCCCTTTGGAAGGGTGGTAAGTGGAGTGGGTGAGTGAGGGTGAAGGGTAGAGTCATGTGTCCCCATGGAGGGGGTCAGGTTCCAGGCCTCTGCTGACACTCTCCTCATGTGGCTTTACCATGCTGGCCCTGGGATATGAAATATGTTTTGTCTCTCTTTGTGGCTGCTGTTTTAGCCTGGGCATTCACTCTCATCTTGAACCCTCCTCCCTCCCCACCTTGGGCCACAGCACCCCCAAGCAGGCGGACATGTGTGTTCTTTGAGGCCCCCGGAGTTCGGGGAAGCACAAAGACACTGGGGAAGCTGCTAGATGCAGGACCGGGTCCCCCCAGGGTTATCCGCTGCCTCTACAGCCGTTGCTGCTTTGGGATCTGGAACCTGACCCGGGACCTGGCACAGGTGGAGATGCAAGGTGAATGGCAAAGTATATGGCAGGTGATAGCTAGGGTGGGAGGCAGGTACACCCTGGGTTGAGGGTGGCAGCTGAGGGAGAGGAGGAGAAATGGAATGTGTGGAGGGAAAGAAAAGCCCATATGCAATAAAAGGGATGCCTCTGAGAAGTGATTTATCCTCTCATCCCCAGACCCCATTATGCTCGCTCCATCATGTGTGTTCTCTCTCGTTCATTTTTTTTTCTCTCTATCTCTCTCTCTTGCTCTCTCACTTAATCCTCCTCTCCTAATCTGACCCTATCAGGATGCCGAGACAGTGATGAGCCAGGCTGTGATTCCCCCCGGTGTGACCCAAGCCCCCGAGCTCAGCCTAGCCCCAGCTCCACTCTCTTCACCTGCTCCTGTGGCACTGACTTCTGCAATGCCAATTATAGCCATCTACCTCCTCTGGGGAGCCCTGGGACTTCTGGCTTCCAGGGTCTCCAGGCCATCTCAGGTAGCCCCCTGGGGTGCTGAATCAGGGTGAGGGCTGGGGCCCAGGTTAGGATGAGAGGTAGAACCAGGGCCAGTTCTCACCCCTACCCCCATCCCAAGCTTCATTCCTCCTGGCCTTGAGAAGTTGGTTGCCCTGGTGACTGGGAGATAACAGGGCTTGTGACCAGGGTGGGGGTGGGTTGAGAAGCAAGATCTCTGAGGAGGGGGAGAGGAACAGAGAGAGGATTTGGGGCAGGGCTCATTCTTCCTGCATTCTTGCCTTAATGCCCAGGCAAGTCCATCTGGATGGTGCTGGTGCTGCTGGGGCTGTTTCTCCTCCTGCTGCTTCTGGGCAACGTCATTTTGGGTATATTCTGCCCCATCCATCCCCTGTGACCCCAAGGCACTGCCCCAAAGCTCTGACCTCTCTCCAGACTTCCCACAGTTCTGAGACCTCTACAACCTGACTCCCATTATCTCCCACGAAGCCCCCTTCCCAGTCTCCATGCCTATGCACCCTGACCCTAAGGCTTTTCTTTACCCCAGCCCTGCTACAGGGAAAGGCCTACAGAGTGAGAGGTGGGCCAGACCCAGAGCCAGAGCCAGACTCAGGCAGAGACTGGAGTGCAGAGCTGCCTGAACTGCCTGAGCTGTGCTTCTCCCAGGTGCTCAGGGAGGGCGGGAAGGGCCCTCCAGGTGCTCCCAGAGAGTGTGCTGAGGAAGCCTAGCCCTGGTACAAACTGAGACCCACACCCCACACCGTATCTCACCAGGTAATCCGGGAAGGAGGTCACGCAGTGGTGTGGGCTGGGCAGCTGCAAGGCAAACTGGTAGCCATCAAGGCCTTTCCCCTGAGGGCTGTGGCCCAGTTCCGAGCTGAGAGAGCATTGTATGAGCTGCCAGGCCTACGGCATGACCACGTTGTCCGCTTTATCACTGCCAGCAAGGGAGGCCCTGGCCCCCTGCACTGTGGGCCCCTGCTGGTATTGGAACTGCACCCCAAGGTGAGGACCAAGAAATGTACATGTGTGTGTATGCCTGGGAGTGAATGGGTATGGAGGTGTGGGGCGGGGGCGGGGCTGGATGGTGGCTGGGCCTTGTCCACGCTTATTGTTCTGCTTTAAATTTCTTCTCTAAAACATTAAAAATTATTTTTGTTTTTATTGTATAAGAAATACCTGCTAATACTTTTAACTCAGAAAATAGGTAAGGAAAGGGAGAAATCAAAACTGCTTATATTCTGTACCTAAAGGAAAATCATTGTTAAAGAAATAGCCCGATGCATTGCCCTCCAAATTCATTCACATATTCATTCAACAAATATTTATGAATTACGTATCTGGCACTGTGCTAAGTGCTAGGAAAAACATACCCTGCCTTTACAGATTCTATGGAGTAGTAGGGGAGACAAAAGTGGGTCAAGTAAACACAAAAATAAGTGTAAAATACCCAGTGTTTTAGGTGCTGAGACAGCCACGGTACTGTAAGAGAAGAACATACAGATGTGACTTGAGGGGAGGACAGAGAGCAGTAAGACTGAAGAGGAAGAAGCAGGCAGGGGCCAGACTACAATCTGCCTTGGGGACCTAGTAAGGACTTGGACTTCACCAGCACCTACAGCTTCTCCAACTCTGAAATCTTGAATTCTGGAAAGTTCCCTCTTTGACCATGTTCAAAAATCACTGCTTTTTGGGTTTTGTTTGCTTAACTTCCCTGGCACATCGAAAGTGGTCAACATTTGTTGAATGAAGGATTCTTGATTCTTTCCCAAAGATTCCTACTGGCTCCCCAACCGCCGCGCTCCTACCCAACAGCTCTACCCATTGGCCAGCTCTCCCGTGTGTGTGTGCCTGCCACCTAAAGCCTTGTGATTCGTGAGGGGTGGCCTGGCCAAGTCACTCTGCCTCTTCTTTTTCCATCTTTGTCCCAGGTTCTGTGAGGTGGTATAAGGTGGTTAACAGTGAGCAACTGGAGTCAGACTGTTTGGGTTCAAGCTCCACTTCTCTTTCACCAAGTGACTTTCAGCAAATTCAGTTAACTCTCTGTTAAGGTCCTCATCTGTAAAAGAGGAGTGACAAGAGTACCTACCTCCTAGAGTTGTTGTGAGGATTCCAGGAGGCCTGGCCCCCAGGCGGTGCTCAGGACACTTGAACCAGAGTTACTAGTTTTCTGGTCAATAGGCCTGATGCACGTTCTAACTCCTCTATTGCCTGTTATCTTGGCCTAGAAGAGTCAGTGAGCTGGCCCGCTGAAAGATGTCTGTCAGCTCATTTCTGCTCCCTGGGGTGGATCAGCCACCTCCAGCTTTGTATGTCCCCCTCTTCTCTCTGTTTCTCCCCAGGGTTCCCTGTGCCACTACTTGGCCCAGAACACCAGTGACTGGGGAAGTTCCCTGAGGATGGCACTGTCCCTGGCACAGGGCCTGGCATTTCTCCACGAGGAGCGCTGGCAGGATGGTGGGTGAGCTGAGGGCAGGAAGCCATGGGAGTCAGGAGCCACACTACTATGTTTCCAATTCTCCCTTAGTTTGGAGGGGAAGGATTGGGAGAAAAGAGAAAGGAAGGTCCAATCCCCTTCAACCTTGGCTTCTCCCACAGGCCAGTATAAACCAGGTATTGCCCACCGAGATCTGAGCAGCCAAAATGTGCTCATTCGGGAAGACGGGTCATGTGCCATTGGAGACCTGGGCCTTGCCTTGGTGCTACCTGGCCTCACTCAGCCCTCAACCTGGGCCCCTACTCAACCCCAAGGTCCAGCTGCCATCATGGAGGTGAGTACTCTGGATAAGGATGAGGCCTCCAATGATGGTGGTGCTACTGATGAGGATGTGCCCATTGCTGTAGCAACAGTGCAGCAGTGGCTACAGCTTTTGTGACACTGCTGAGTCTGTAGTTGGGGGGATGTTTTGTGGACGAGTGTTGCGGTGAAGTTTGCCAAGGAGATGATTTTTGGTCCTCTATGCCTTTCTCTCCAGGCTGGCACCCAGAGGTATATGGCTCCAGAGCTCTTGGACAAGACTCTGGATCTACAGGACTGGGGCACAGCCCTCCGACGAGCTGATGTTTATTCTCTAGCTCTGCTCCTGTGGGAGATCCTGAGTCGCTGCCCAGATCTGTGGCCTGGTAAGGATGGGTACGACAGTCCCTTTTCTTTCACAGTGCCTCACCCATCCATTTCAGATCCACCTACCTCCTGACCCAGGAAGCTCTGCCCTTCTCCCTCCTGATCTCTCCACAAGGAAGGTACCACTAGCGCTAGCTGACAGGTACCCCTCTGTGCTTTTCCCCAGACAGCAGACCACCACCCTTCCAGCTGGCCTATGAAGCAGAACTGGGTAGCACCCCCACCACCTGTGAGCTGTGGACCTTGGCAGTGGAGGAGAGAAGACGTCCTTACATCCCACCCACCTGGTGCTGCTTTGCCACAGTAAGAGACCACAGGCTGATGTGATGGGGACCTGGAGAGTCTGGACATGGGCTTCCAGGGTTTGTCTGCCGGGACTAGTTCCTCTACTCATATTTCTTCATCTCTTACCACTCCTGGCTCATGTCCAGCTGAAGCTGGGCAAAATTTCTCTGTACCTCAGTTCATCTTCATCCACTCTAAGCCTCACACAGACCATTCCTGATTCTCATACCTTCCCTTTGCTAGGTCTTGCCCACTCTTTCTTTCTTGTCCCCTATCATGAATCAGTCCTCCTTGGCTTTGCTTCTGCCGAGCTCTGTCCCCAAAATGGCTTCTCTACTGGTGCACTGGTATCCAATAATAATTCAATCCAATAATTCCTTGTTCTGTCTTACACGTCTGTGTTCCTGCCATGACCCAATAGAGCCAGTTCTAGGTGTAAAAAAGTGAAGCAGTAGCCTAAAAGTGAAATTTCAAGGGTCCGTATAAGTAGTTCTAACAGGGGAACCCTTTCCTGTTTCTCGGTCT
Organism: Artibeus jamaicensis; assembly: GCF_021234435.1. NCBI lineage: Eukaryota > Metazoa > Chordata > Mammalia > Chiroptera > Phyllostomidae > Artibeus > Artibeus jamaicensis. The sequence goes on from NW_026521486.1 coordinate 51,759,542, forward strand.
GACATTCCCACTGCATCAGCATTTGCTGGGGTGGGTAGCAGGCCCAGGCACTGTTTGCAGAAGACCCTCTTTGCCTAAAATGAAGGAGAGCAATTTCCCATCAACATGTTAAGCCATCAACCGAAATTAACTCCTCAGATGGAAAAGGGGACACTTCGGAAGGCGCCCAGTGAACCTGTCTTAGGCAACAAGATGCAGCGGGTGGGATTTCAGTGAGGGCAAGAGGAGGAGGATTGCTCCAGAAAAGAATCAGAAGTGCTGAAAACAGTGGTGGAGTGGTGGACAGTGGACACCTTTTAAACTTGGGGACTACTCAGGGGGACACTCAGGATCCTGGATTCAAGCCTGCCTCCCGGTCATTCTTCCCAGGACCCTGGTGGCCTGAGAGAGCTCCTAGAGGACTGTTGGGATGCAGACCCGGAAGCACGGCTGACAGCTGAGTGTGTACAGCAGCGCCTGACCACCCTGGCCTCTCCTCAGGAGGCCCACACCTTCCCAGAGGGCTGTCCAGCAAGCTGCCCACCTCTTTGCCCAGAAGACTGCCTCTCAACTCCTTCCCACTGTCATTCTCCCTTGTAGGCCTCAGATGAGAATCTGCCGCTCCGGTGGTCAGCAAGGCCCTTGTTCCAGGACTCTCAACCTGCCCATTACCATTTCTCATGTGTAAATATGCCGTTTCTGTGCCATCTGTGTGCAAACATACATATGGTGAACGTAGGCTCGTTTGCTCTGCCTCACCACTGCCTTTCCCAGTTGACAAATGCTCGGATCCTTCTGTGGACATCCAGTCCACCACAGTTCTGACCAGTTACAGAGGGCAGGTGTGCACAGGAAGAGATACAGTCAGCTTTCTTGGCTCCACATTCATAGGTCATCCTCCCTTCTTGTGATCCTGGGCTCCTCCTGGCTCTCGTCTTTTCCTTCTCCTCCTTCTCCTTTATTTGGTGGGATTTCATGAAGGGCATTGGGAAAAGAGGGATGAATACAATGAAACTGCTGCTCTGAAGGTACTCAGAGACCCACAACTCACTTTGTCGGGGTCCTGTACAGTGTCTTTGGAGGGGGTGTCCTCTTCTGAAGCTCGAGTGGGAAGACCTCACAGCACAGGATGTTTGAGCTGGGTCTTGAATGAGCAGTTTTCCAGGAGTGTTGGGAGCTACACAGCATTTCTGTTCCAGCAGGGCAAAGTATCACAAGATGCAGCAAGAAACTGCAAGTAACCTGAGTAGCAAAAGTGTGGGGTATGTGACGGGGAGAGAGAAAAGCTGGCATGGAGAACTGTAGGCAAGGCTTTGTGAGCCACAGTGAAAAGTTCCTTCCTTCATTTCCTTTTTGTGTGTTTTCTTTGCTGGCTTTTCTTTCCCACCTGAGACCCCTTTATTACTGGGTGCCCCTCAAGGCCAGTCTCATTACAGGTGCCTGGTTTATAGCTCTAGCTCAGTTTCTAACTATTCAAGCGCCATTGGGCAAATTATTTCCTCTTTCTAGAGCTCAGGTTCCTCATTTGCTAAATAACTGGTTGAGGGCCTTCCTGTCTAACCTCAGAAGAACAATGGGGGAGCCCTGACTTCACTGCAACGGGGCTGCTTCCTGCTCAGTCACCAACTAGCTTTGTGTCCACGGGCAAGTTACTTAACCTTGGGAATCTCAGTTTTATCACGTGTAACGTATGGATAAAAACATTGACCCTGCTTGCAGGGTCAATTCAAGGTCAAAAAACCAAAGATGACAGGTCCTACACAGTACCTGGTAGCAGTTGTGATTAAGCACTGAGATGATCTCTAGCCCCTTTCTAGCTTGGTTGTTCTCGAGTTCCAGGATTAGCCTCTGGAAAGCCCAGGAGATTTCACCTTCCTTCTGACTCAGCTCTCTAGTTCTCTGACATCATCACTTGGATAGGCAGCCACCACCTGAAACTAAACACATCCAAAGCTAAGCTCCCGCCTACCTCTCACCAACAGGTCTGCCTTCCCTTCTTCCCTGACTCTCAAGGACACCAAGTTTCTCTTCGTCCCAGAAGATCCCAATAAGGAAGATGTTTTTGTTTCCTCCCTTGGCCCCAGCTTGTCCCACCCATATCCAGTTCTCAGTTCTTAAGTCCCCCTGAGGTTGTGTGGGCAGGGCTTGCTTCTGGCCACCAACCCCCTTTCCTTCCTCCTGGGTCTGGCAGTCTCAACTACTGAAACTGCCCTTTGGCTGCCTTTTTCCCCAATCTAGATTAAATGCCTCTCTCTAAATAATCTTAAACATAACTTTGCATTGTGTTTTGCCTCTGTGCAACAGCCTATTTGCCTGTTTCATGACAATCTTGTGAGCAGCATTTACAGAGGAGGAAACCAAGGGCTCAGAGAAATTTAGGATCGTGTCTCAGGTCACACAGATCTTAAGTAACAGCAGAGATTTTCATCATTAAAAACAATGTTTACAAAAATGCCATAAATTATTAGAAATGGATAATGTCACATGAAGAGAAAAAATAAATGTGCAGCCCTGGCTAGTGTGGCCCAGTAGATTGAGTGCCGGCTGGCAAGCCAAGACGTTGCTGGTTTGATTCCCAATCTAGGGCATGTGCCTGGGTAGCAGGCCAGGTTCTCCTTTGGGGGTGTGTGAGAGGCAACTGATATTTCTGTTGCACATCAATGTTTATCTCCCTCTCTTTCTCCCTCCCTATCCCTTTCTCTGAAAATAAATAAAATATTTGAAAAATAAAAAGTAAGTCTGCAGTTGGTTGGAATGTTGTCCCATAATCAAAAGGTTGTAAGTTTGATTCCTGGTCAGGGCACATACCTAGATGGTGGATTTGATCCTGGGTCTAGGTATGTCCAGGAAGTAACCAATAGATGCTTCTCTCCCTTTCTCTCTCTCTAAAATACAATGAAAAAAAAAATGTCTTCAGTGAGGATAAAAACACACAAACAAACAAACCATAATCACAAGAAAAACAAACAAAACCCAATAGAGGGATATTTTCCAAAATACCCATCCAGTGCTCCTCAAAATTATCAAGATCATCAAAAACAAAGAAAGCCTGAGAAAGTATCACAGCCAAGAGGAGCCTAAGGAGATATGACAACTAAAAATAATGTAATATTCTAGAATAGAAAAAAGGACTTTGGGTAAAAACTAAAGAAATCTGAATAAAGTTAGTAATCATAAGTCAATATTGGTTCATTAACACACATACCATACTAATGGAAAATGTTAATAATTGGGGAACTGGGTATGGGTAGTATAAAAACTCTGTATCACCTCAATTTTTCTGCAAATCTAAAACTTTTTTTTTAATAATTTTTTTAATATTTTATTTATTTATCTTTAGAGGGGAAGGGAAGGAGAGAGGGAGAGAAACATCAACGTATGGTTGCCTTTCGTGCATCCCCTGCTGGGAACTGGCCTTCAGGGAACTGGTCTGCAACCTAGGCATGTGCCCTGACTGGGAATCGAACCGCGATTGTCTGGTTCACAGGCCCGCGCTCAATCCACTGAGCTACACCAGCCAGGTAAAACTTTTTAAAAAGAGACAATTTATTTATTTTTAGAGAGAGGGGAAGGGAGAGAGAAACATCAGTGTGTGGTTGCCTCTTGTGCGCCCCCTACTGGGGACCTGGTCCGCAACCCAGGTATGTGCCCTGACTGGGAATTGAACTGGCAAACTTTTGATTCCCAGGCCAGTACTCAATCCACTGAGCCACACCAGCCAGGGCTAAATCTAAAACTTAAAAAAAAAAAAAATAGAGCTTATTAAAAAAAAAAAACAACTATGACCATCTCTAAAACTTCAAACAGGCCATAAATATAAGGAACAAAGCGAAGGTTGTGGTAATCATTACAATGTTTACTTGTTGTAATTTCGAGTGGGCATATTGTAATATGCTGTATTGAAGGCATCAGTAACACAGAAGGCAGAAAACCTAGATTATCATCTTGACTCCCCTAACTATGAACAGTTAGAAAAGTTTATTTAATTGTCTCAGGAAGTCAAATAAATAATTCTCTAAGTCATTTTTCAACCCTATAATTCTATGATTCTATGGTAAAATATGATCACTTCACCAAATTTAGTGTTTGCCTAATTGTTATTTCCATGATTAGTGATTCCATGCTCATGGAGAGGCAATATGCACATAAATAAGCTTTTTAGAAACTTGAAAACGTAAGTTTATGAATAGAGGTGAAAAACTGTGTGGTTGAAGACAGAGGGGGTAGACAGTGAGAAGAAGACTGATTTTTTTACCATCTACCTTTATTTTTACGTCTTGAATTTTGAACTATTTGTATGTTTTTTAAAAATATTTTATTTATTTTTAGAGAGATAGGAAGAGAGGGAAAGAGAGAGGGAGAGAAACATCAGTGCGTGGTTACCTCTCATGTGCCCCACACTGGAGACCTGGCCCACAACCCAGGCATATGCCCCAACTGGGCATCCAACCGGTGACCCTTTGCTTCACAATCTGGTATCTATTCCACTGAGCCACACCAGCCAGAGCACTCCCCCCAAATTTAAGTTGTTTCTCAGTATCAGTGGAGGATCCAGGACCCCCTGTGTATACCTAAATCTGAGGATGCTCAAGCCCCATGTATAAAATGGCATAGACCAATGCATTACACTCGGCCCTTCACACCCACAGACTCCCAAATGTGGAGCAAAACAGTACAGATATTGTTCATCAAAAAAATCTGCTTGTAAGTGGGCCTGCATAGTTCAAACTCATGTTGTTCAAGGGTCAACTGTATTTACTCGTTAATTTAAAAAGTCTGTACCTAGTCCTGGCCCGGTGACTGTTGGTTGGAGTATTGTCCCAATACACCAAAGTTGCAAGTTCAGTCTCTGGTCAGGGCACATACAAGAAGCAATCAAGGAATGTATAAATAAGTGGAAAAACAAATCACTGTTCCTCCCTCTGAAAAAAAATCAATTAATTAAATTAAATTAAAGGTCTATACCTAGAAAAAAATTGGTGGAAAAATGCCAAAATGTTAACAATAATGATTCAATTCTGTTTGGGTGATGGGACCTCAAAAGTTGTTTGTTTTTCTTTTTTTTTTTTTTGCATTTTTCAACAACTTTTCTGTAATTCTCATGATTACTTATAGAATTTATGAAGAGCATGTGAACAAATTTACTATTACCAGGAAACATTCTCCCATCCCATCTCATTCTCAACTGATAACTTTGCTTATTTCCATGCAGGAAAAAAAAATCAGGAGCAATCAGCAAGAACAGTCACATATTCCCACACCTAAATCTACCAATGCATTTGCACTTGGACATATAGGCTCTGGTTTCCCTGCTATTACAATAATAACAGTATATATAAGACAACTATGGTGTTGTGAGCCCTTTACATGTATTAATGAGCTAGGTATTATTGTTATCCTTCATTTTACAGATGGGGAAACTGAAACATGGAAGTTTCCTTTGAAGAACCTTGTCCAAGTTTACAAAGGAGGTAGTCTGGCTTCAGAGCTCATTCTCTCAACCAGTTAGTTCCCTGTGCTGAATAAACTGTCCTATCTGAGGTCAGTGCCTCCACATGTAACCTGGGGCTCCTCTCTTCCTAGTCACTTAGGAACTTTGCTCTTTCTTTCTATCTATCTATATATCTATATCTATCTATATCTACATCTATATATAAATAAAACTAATTTTGGCTCTGAGGTTTTTTTAAAAAGATTTTTATTTATTTATTTTTAGAGAGAGGGGAAGGAGGGAGAAAGAGAGGGAGAAACATCAATGTGTGGTTGCCTCTCATGTGTCCCCTACCAGGGACCTGGCCTGCAACCCATATATGTTCCCTGACTGGGAACTGAACCTGCAACCCTTTGGTTCTCAGCCCTCACTCAATCCACTGAGCTATACCAGCCAGGAGGAACTTTGCTCTTTCAATTATCCCTTCTTTCTCCAGCAACATCATTTTTTTTTCTCTCTACTGGATTATTTCCATCAGTTTACAAACATACTTTAAACTCATCCATTCTTTTTATCACATTTTTAAAATTTACATTGTAGTTACAGTTGACATACAATATTATATTAGTCAGGTGTACAAGATAGTGGTTAGACATTTATATAACTTAGGAAGTGATCATGCCAACAATTCTAGTATCTGACACCATATATAGTAATTACAATATTGACTATATTCCCTATGCTGTACTTTACGTTCTGTGACTATTTTAATTTTTTATTATTTTTTAAAGTTAACATTATTTTAGCCCTGGCTGATGTACCTCAGTGGATTGAGCGCAGGCCTGTGAACCAGAGGATCAAGGTTCGATTTCCAGTCAGGGCACATGCCTGGGTTGCAGGCCAGATCAATAAATTAATATTATTATTTTTTAATTTTTACTTTACTGATTATGCCATTACAGTTGTTCTATTCCCCTCCACCTTGCACCTTCCCACCCCTACCATTCCCCCCCTTTAGTTTATGACCATGTGTCTCAAGTTCTTTGGATTCTATATTTCCCATACTATTCTTGCCCTCCCCCTATCTATTTTCTACCTACCGTCTATGCTACTTATTTTCTGTACCTTCTCCCACCTTCTCCTCCCACTCCCCTGTTGCTAACCCTCCAATGAGATCTTCATTTCTATGGTTCTGCTCCTGATCTAGCTGTCCTTTTAACTTGCTTTTGTTTTAGATGTGGTTGTTAATAACTGTGCGTTTGCTGTCCTTTCACTGTTCATATTTTTTATCTTCTTTTTCTTAGATAAGTCCCTTTAACATTTGATATAATAAGGGCTTGGTGATGATGAACTCCTTGAATTTGATCTTATCTGAGAAGCACTTTATCTGTCCTTCCATTCTAAATGAAAGCTTTGCTGGATAGAGCAATCTTGGTTGTAGGTCTTTGGATTTCATGACTTGGAATACCTCTTTCCAGCCCCTTCTTGCCTGTAAGGTCTCTTTTGAGAAATCAGCTGACAGTCTGATGGGAACTCCTTTGTAGATGACTGTCCCCTTAGCTCTTGCTGCTTCTAGGATTCTCTCCTTCTCTTTAATCTTGGCTAATGTAATTCTGATGTGCCTTGGTGTGTTTCTTCTTGGGTCCAACTTCTTTGGGACTCTCTGAGCTTCCTGGATTTCCTGGAAGTCTATTTCCTTTGCCAGCTTGGGGAAATTCTCCTTTATTATTTGTTCAAATAAGTTTTCCACTGGTGGCTGTTCCTTTCCCCCTTCTGGTACCCCTATAATTGGGATGTTGGAGCGTTTAAAGATGTCCTGGAGGTTCCTAAGTCTCTCCTCATTTTTTTGAATTCTTATTTCTTCATTCTTTTCTGGTTGGTCATTTTTATCTTCCTTCTGGTCCACTCCTTTGATTTGAGTCCCAGTTTCCTTTCCATTACTATTGTTTTCCTGTGCATTGCCATTCATTTCAATTAGTTTAGCCTTCATATGTTCCTCTAATTTGTGACTAAAATCAACCAGTTCTGTGAGCATCCTGATCACCAGTGTTTTGAACTGTGCATCTGAAAGTTTTGCTATTTCTTTGTCACTTAGATTTATGGGGTCTGGGGCTTTGAGATCTTCTTGAGCCATTTTTGGTCTGTTCACGCCCATTAAGTATGAGGAGGGGAGCCTTAGGGGTGGGGTGGGGCCTCTAGGGCAGGGTCACTGGGTTGTGACGCTGTATGTGGTGGCTGGGTCAGAGTGGGGAAATGGCGTCCCCCTCTCCTGCTTCCCGCTGCTGGATGAGGAGGGAAGCCTTACATGTTCACCAGGGCAGGGTCATTCAGGTTGCTGGGTTGTGACACTGTATGTGTGGGTGGGGTCAGAGCCAGGAAATGGTGGCCGTCTCTGCTGCTTCCCGTCACTGGGACCCGCTCGGTCCAGTCTCACTGCCCACTCCCTTGCCGGTCTATCTGCGCAGGAATGAGCCAGCACAGTCAACCCGCCACCCTTCGCCCTCGCTGGGTCCGCCAGTAGCTCACTGGGTCTCGCTCACTAGGTCGCTCAAAGGGTTGGCCCTTTGCAACCCCACGCCTGGGATCCGCGCGCCTGAGTCCATCTGACCGAGTTTTCCTGTGCAACCCTACTCCACCAGCTGCTGGTTTCTCCCCTCTTACCGGTCGGGCTGAAGAATTCGTTGTTACCGGACTTCCGAAAAGTTCAATTTTCTGTGTTCTGGCTGTGTTTTCTGTTGCTAATATTTTGTTGTCTCTAAACTGGTTGCGTGAGAAAGCACGGCATCTCCACCTATGCCTCCATCTTGGCAGAAGTTAACATTATTTTTATTGTTGTTCAAGTACAGTTTTCTGCCTTTACCCCCCACCCCAGTCCTCCTCACCACCCTCTTGTTTCCACCCACCCCGCTTGTTACTGTCCATGTGTCCTTTATAATTTTTCCTGCAAACTCTTCACCCTTTTCCCCCATTATTTCATCCCCTCTCCCCTCTGGTCATTGTCAGCCTATTCTCAATTTCAGTGTCTTTGGTTATATTTTGCTTGCTTGTTTGTAAACTCACCCATCTTAAAAAGCCTTCCAAGCCCTGGCTGGTGTAGCTCAGTGGATTGAGCATGGGCCTGCGAACCAGACAATCGCGGTTCAATTCCCACTCAGGGCACATACCGGGGTTGCAGGCCTGTTCCCTGCAGGCCAGTTCCCAGCAGGGGATGCACGAAAGGCAACCATACATTGATGTTTCTCTCCCTCTCTCCTTCCCTTCCCCTCTAAAGACAAATAAATAAAATCTTAAAAAAAAAAAAAAAAAAAAAGCCTTCCTAGGCTGTCCATCCCGTTGTGGTTACTGCTGCATTCCTCTGCTTTCTTATTTACCAAAACTCATTAGAAGAATTGCTTTTATTTGATGTCTCCAGTTCCTCACTTCTCATTCTCTCCTCAATTTGTTTCAGGCAAAATTCCTTCTCTAGCATGTAATTAAACTGCCCTTAAAAATTCACCACCCCTGCAAAAGGCAATGGCCAATTCTCATCTTCATCCTTTGTAATTTATCAGCAGCATTTGACACATCTGATACCTTCCTCCTTGACTCCTTTCTTTATACTTCTCTCTTCTGGTTTTCCTTTTCCTTGCTTGCAACTCCCTCTGTATCCTTTCTCCCTCCTCTTCTCTTTCCAATTTCTGAATGTTGGCAGGCTGGAGGCTAAGTGGTGGGCCCTCTTTTCTACTCTGGTCACAATTTCTCCCAGCTGATCTTATCTACCTTTTTGGCTTTACGTACCTTGATAACTATTTTATTTTATTTTATTTTATTTTATTTTATTTTATTTTATTTTATTTTATTTTATTTTATTTTATTTTTAGATGGAGAAAGGATGAGAGAGAGAGAAACATCTATTTGTTGTTCCATTTATTTATGCATTCATTTATGCATATCAGGATGATATGCCAATCTGTTCCTCCTCAATCTTCTTTGTTTCAATGAATGGCACTGTTATTTCTCAGTTATTCAGTATTCTTGGGTTCATCCTTGACTTCTCTGTTTCTTTCACACTCTATACCCAGTCCAGATCTGTTAAGCTCTACCTTAAAAAAATATGCAGAGCCTAACTACTCCTGATCATCTCCACAACTTCCATCCAGACCACCACAATCCCTCCCCTGGTACAACAGTAGCCTCCCAACTGGGCTCCCTGCTTTCACTTTTTTTTTTTAATTTTTTTTTTAAAGATTTTATTTATTTATCTTTAGAGGGGAAAGGAAGGAGAGAGAGAGAGAACTGGCCTGCAACCCAGGCATGTGCCCTGACTGGGAATCGAACCGTGGTTGCTTGGTTCCCAGGCCCGCGCTCAATCCACTGAGCTACACCAGCCAGGGCTTTTTTTTTTTAATTTTTAAAGATTTTATTTATTTATCTTTAGAGAGGAAGGGAAGGAGAGAGGGAGAGAAACATCAATGTATGGTTGCCTTTCGTGCGTCCCCTGCTGGGAACTGGCCTGCAGGGAACCGGCCTGCAACCCTGGTATGTGCCCTGACTGGGAATCGAACCGAGATTCTCTGGTTCGTAGGCCTCCCTGCTTTCACTTTAACCGCCTTTCCTTATCTTGTTTTTTCACCACACAGTAGCCAGAATATATATTCTTTTAACATTTGAACTGTTTTTAAGTGCATAGTGCAGTGGCATTAAGCACACTCACACTGTTGTGCAAGCACCACTGCCATCCTTCTCCAGAACTTCTTCATCTTTCAGAACGGAAACTCTGTGTCCATTAAACAATAACTCTCCATTTCACCTGCCTCCAGTCCCTGGCAGTTACCTTCTGTCTCTATGACTCTGACTCCCCTAGGTACTTCATATATGTGGAATCATGCAGTATTTGTCTTTTTGTGCCTGGCTTATGTCATTTAAAATATTGTCTTCAAGATTCATCCATGTTGCAGCACATGATAGGATTTTCTTTCCTTCCTTTTTCCTTCCTCCCTCCCTTCCTTCCTTCCTTCCTTCCTTCCTTCCTTCCTTCCTTCCTTCCTTCCTTCCTTCCTTCCTTCCTTCCTTCCTTCTTTCCTTCCTCACCCAAGGACATGCTTATTGGTTTTAGAGAGAGTGGAAGGGAGGGAGAAAAAGAGGGAGAGAAACATCGATATGAGAAAGAAATATTGATCTGTTACCTCTTATATGTGCTTGCAACACAGGCATGTGCCCTGATGCCCAACTAGCTGAGCCACACTGGCCAGGGCTCCTTTCCTTTTAAGGCTCAACACTATTCCATTGTACTTACATGCCACATTTTTTTCTTATCCTCGCCTGATTTTTTTTTTCCATTGCTTTTAGAGAAGGGAGAGAGGAAAGGAGGGAGGGAGCTAGGTGGAGGGAGGGGGAGAGAGAGAAAGGAAGAGAAACATTTCATTCAGCAGCCTTCTCATGAGTACCCTGACTGGGGATCAAATCTGCAGCCTGGGTATGTGCCCTGATCAGGAATCAAACCCGCCACCTTTCGGTCTACAGAAGACAGTCCAACCAACTGAGCCACACTGGCCGGGGCGATACATTCTTCGTTTTGTTTTTCCATTCATCTGTTCATGGACATTGGGTTGTTTCTGTCTTTGGGCTATTATGAATAATGCTTCTATGAACACTGATTTTACAGAATGAGTTTTTAAGAGTGAAAATCCGATCATGACATTCCTGTGCTCAAAATACTCCAGAGGCTTCCATTCACACTTAGCATAAAATCCGAACTCTTTTACATATCTTACAAAAATGTATAAATACCTGCACCATACCTCCTCTCTTATCTTATTCATTTTTCTATATAGTATACTCGTTACCTGACAGTTTATTATATGTTTATTGATATTCTCTCTCTTCCTCCAGAATAGTACCTCAGTGAAAACAATGTTTTTTTTTTTCTATTGTGTTTTTACTCTCTTTCCAGTGCTTAGAACAGTACCTGAATAGCTTGAGAAGTATTTGTTGAATGGATGAATGATAGATAAATAACTACATGGCAAATAACTACTGACTTAATGAATGAGCTGAAGTGAGCTTTAACATAGTTATTTAAATGCATTTAAAGAATCCAAGTTTAAATCTGAGAAAGAATTTTCCATGTAGCAGGTAGGTGAAGAGAGAGATATGGAGGATATTGGCAACTTATGAAGGTCCTGCAAGAGGTTAAAATGATCCTGGTCGAATAGTAACAATTCTTAATATTAATGAGAATTATGATAGTAATCCATTCTAGCATATAATAACCGTAAATTATGTTGCAGATCCATGACTATCTCATCACAACCACCCTATGCAAGACGAGTAAATATGGAGGGCCAATTGTATTTTACAGATGAGGAAACAGAGGTTCCAAGAGATTAAATCACTTATTTAAGGTCTTGCAATGAGTGGCAGGTCAATAATACAGGCCTATTTGACTGACTCCAGAGCCACCATACTTCATTTCTCCTCGTTCATTCATTCATTCATTCATTCATTCATTCATTCACATAATTTCAAATTTAACAGTTTATTCATTGACATTCTCCTACGCTCCAGGCAGTGTGTGAAGTGTTGAGCATTAGTGAACGCAGTCCCTGCTTTCAAGAGGCTTGCAGCCTAAAATAGAAAGCTGACGTTAATAAAGTATGTACTGACTCACGTATATTTATAAACTGAGATAGGTGTGTTAAAGGAAAGGCAAGATTGCATCAGAAACTACAACAACGGCACCTCACCTGATTATAGTACCCAGGATTCTTCCCTGAAGAAGTAAGTGATCCTGGAGCTGAAAGCTGATGAATGAGCAGAAGTTAATTAGGAAAAGTAGAGAGAAATGGGGAGAACATTCAGGTTGAAGGGTCAGTATTTGCAAAGGCCATCCTGCAAAAGGAACCAAGATCTTCTGGAGGCTGGAGGACAGAAAGCCAGGGGTGAGCAGTATGAAGTGAGACTAGAGAGGTAGCAGGGCCAGAACACCATAGACGTGACAGTAATATGATTTTGAGGGTTTTTTTGTTGGATGAGTTTGTATTCATCACTGGTGAGAATACAAATACAGCCTCTATGGGAGTAATACATCAATAGCTACAAAAAGTAAGAATATGTAAAATATCATATATACAGGGTTACTTTTTTTATTTTTTCAGATTTTATTTATTTATCTTTAGAGGGGAAAGAAAGGAAAGAAGGAGAGAAATATCAATGTGTGATTGCCTCTCATGCATCCCCCGCTGGGAACTGGCCTGCAATCCAGGCATGTGCCCTGACTGGGAATCAAACTGCAGTACTCTGGTTCACAGGCCTGCACTCAATCCATTGAGCTACACCAGCCAGGGCTTATACAGGGTTGTTTATTGCAACTATTTTTAATAGCAGATGACTGAAAATAATGTGAAAATCTGCTGACTGGTTAAATTAATTGTGGTACATCATACAAAAGAATAAAATGCCGTTGTGAACATTACTGAGTTATGATACCTATTTACTAATATGGAAATATCTCCAAGATATATTAATTAGGAGAGGGTTGAAAATTAACTCTGCATAATTTGCTGCTTTTGTATTTAAAGGAGAAACATAAGTTTATATCAGTATTTGCTTGGTTGTAATGAAAAAGCTGTGAAAGTATACATAAAAAACTAATTACAGGGGTTATGTGGGTTGGGAGAGTCTGGGAAGATGAAGAACAAGAGTAGGAGGGAGCCTTACCAATTTATACCTCTATTGTTGTTTGTTTTCAGCTCATGTTACCTACCTATTGAACAAAAATGAACACATACATGGAAACATAGTTTTGCCCTGGTTGGTATGGCTCAGTGGACTGAGTGCTGGCCTGCGAACCAGAAGTTCTCCAGTTTGATTCCCAGTGAGGGCACATGCCTGGGTTGTGGGTCTGGTTCCCAGCTTGTGCAAGAGGCAACCAATTGATGTATCTCTTGCACATAGATATTTCTCTCCCTCTCTTCTCCTCTTTCTAAAAATAAATAAATCTTTAAAAATAGTTATGACTTTTGTCTTGAAGATAATGAAAAGTCATTGAAAAATTTTAAGCAGTAGGGTGACATCAGATTTGGCTTTAGAAAAAAATCTCCCAGGTTGCAGTGTGAAAAATGAATTGGAAGAAGGCCAGAGTGAATGCTGACAGGATTGCTAAGAGATCATTGTGAACTACAATTTGATAACATTTCACACCCAGTAGAATGGCTGTACTGTACTAATAAAAACAGTAATAAGTGTTGACACAGATGTGGAGAAATTGGAACTCTTATACATTGCTGGTGGGAATGTAAAATGTTGTGGCTATTTTGAAAAATAGCCTGGTAGTTCCTTAAAAAAATTATATACAAAGTTATCATATGACCCAGTATTTCTCTCATTGGCACCTACCCGAAAGTACTGAAAATATATGGTCACACAAAAACTTGTATGTGAATGTTTACAACAGCAATATTCATAATAAGCAAAATAAAAACAATTAATTTTTTTATTTTTATTTTTCAATGAAGAATGTTACTTGTACAAGTCAGAATCTGATATCAATTAAATGGTGACAGCTTTGCCAATAAACAAGAATGTGCTCTTCCATGGCTAGGAAGGGAGACTGCCATAGCTGACAGGTCCTAAAGACACATGGGCGTAAAAACAATTTAAATGTCCATCAACTGACACATAAATAAACAAAAGTGGTAGATACATTCAGTGGCATATTATTCAGTATTTCCTTTATAAAAAGAAATGAAGTATTGATTAATATTACAGCACAAATAAACCTTGAAAATATTATGCTAAGTGAAAGTAACAAAAGGCCACATACTGTACAATTTTCCATTTATGTGAAATGTCTGGACTCTGAAAATTTATCGACAGAATGATGATTAGTGGTACATACAATGCTTTGAAACTAGAACTATATTAGTTAAGACCAGTTTTTATAAGATGCTTAAGTATGCTTTAGAAGAATGAGTATTTTTAAAGTTTTGGGTGCATGTTTCTATATACTTATATGTTTATTAAATCAAGTTTGTGCCCTGGCTGGTGTGGCTCAGTGCATTGAGCACTGGACTATGAACCAAAGGGTTGCTGGTTGGATTCCCAGTCAGGACAGGTGCCTGGGCCAGGTCCCCAAGAGGGGGCACGCAAGAGGCAAACACACATTGATGTTTCCCTCTCTTCCTCCCTTCCCCTCTATCTAATAAATAAAATCTTTAAAAAAATCAAGTTTGTTAATTGCGTTATTAAGGAAAAAAAAAAAGGCCATTGCAGTAATCCTGTCAAGAGATGATGGTAGTTTGGGAGCAAGAAACATGAAAAGTGCAGGGATTCCACAATGCAATGGTGTTGGAGGGAGTTGGGAAAGAGGCGAAAGATGGAGCCATCAAGGATGACTTCCTCGATTCCTGGTTTAAGCAATTCTACAGCTGGGAGCCAGGAACTCCCTTTGCCCTTTTTAATGGGTAAGGGCAAAGGGAGTGTCTACATATGTATGCCTCGGAGGATTTTTCCTGAGCCACCTTCCTGGTTCCGCCTGGAGGAGTGTCCTTCCTTAAGGCCTGGGACTGTTCCTAGTTTATGCAACTCGACAGACGGCGGAGCTATGCAATTCAGATGGGGCAACCGAGGAGAGATTAGGAAATCTCTGTATTCCCGACAAGAACGTTTCTTTACTTCCCACAGAGGCTAGGAGGGAGGTGGCAATATTGAGGCTTTGTGCTGAGACTCAGCAGCTTCCCTCTGGTCCCTAAGCACTTGGTATATATCTGTGTTGCAACACTTTATCAGGGTGTACTGTATTGACATTAAAAGGTGTTACACCCACAAGGCAAGAAACTGCCCAGAAGCTCTCTGCATTCTTAAGGGCTTTACTCTGAAACTGACTCAGCCCGGTCCCAACCCGTCCCTCCTTGTTCCACAGGCAAGGATTTCCGGCTCACCCACTCCGCACCCGCCTCTAAAGAGCTTGGCTCCGCCCCTATCTCAACCGTAGTCCTCTAGCCTGTCAGGGACTAGAGTGATTGATGAACATATTCTCCAATCATAATGCCGAATGACCACATAATTACCAATTAGGTGGTGGTAGAGGCGGGTGCCGAAGCCTAGGTTGGCGGTGACCAGGAAGTGAGAGCGGAGACTGAAAAAAGGACAAAGTCGACCCCAGGCGGCGGTGTAAAGGTGAGGGAGCATCTGGATTCCCCAATTTCCTCCTTTTCCCTTTCCTGGGTCAGGGGTCCCTTGGCAGCTGGAAGCCAGGATCTCCATTTGCCCTTTTAATGGGCAAGAGGGTGTGTCTACATATGTAAGCGTTTGAGGATTTTTCCTGAGCCACCTTTTTGGTTTCTCCTACATGTTCCTGGTTGGCCTCGAGAAGGTGGGGCGGTGGGCAGGGGGGTACCCACCTCTGGCCTTGGTCGAGTAGCTCAGTTGGTTATAGCGTGGTCTCCTTATGCCTTTGTTGCGGGTTCCATCCCCCTATCAGTGCATGTACAGGAATTCAATAAATAATAAAAAAGAGAAAGGTCTGTCTCTTAGCCTGAGGTGGGGATGCTGTCCCCTGCCCTGTTCCTGGGGAGGGGGCGGTAAAATGTTCAAAATCCTTTCTTAATCTGTGGTCGGTAAAGGTCATGGATTCAGTCACAGAAAGGGAGATGAGGGGCGGGGATATCGTGCGGACTCTGCACCTCTCTTCGGAGTTAGACTTCCAACTGCGGCCAGAGGTAGTGGAAGGTGGGGCAGCCCTGGGAGCTAGGTTTCTGTGGTTAGGGAAGCAGGAATAAAGTAGATATTGAGGGCAAAAGAACGGGTGGAAAGACACATTTGTTATGTGGAGGTGAGGGTACTTGTCAGAGCGTACTGTAGAGCTGGAGGCATTGGGGTGGGACTCGGTCTTTAAATTCTCTTACCACCTATGGGCCGTCAACGTTTTTGCCTTCATTTCTTTCTCCTCAGGCTGCAGGAAGCACCTGACGATGTGGAATCCCAATGCTGGTAAGTGTTTGGTGTGGGGCGGGGGACACTCTTCTCCCACCCTAACCCTTTAAGGATTGTGTGAGAAACTGAATCCCCTTCATTTTGTTATTTGTTTTTCAGAGGCTCTGGGCAATTCTAATTTTAATTTATTCTTTGCTTCTTCCACCAGGGCAGCCAGGGCCAAATCCGTATCCCCCTAATGTCGGGTACCCTGGAGGTTCCAATCCTGCCTATCCACCGCCTGTCAACCCTGCCTTTCCTCCAGGCCCCTTTCCCACTCCCCCGCCAGGAGCTCCCCCGGGGAATCCAGCTTTGCCCCCAGTTGGGCCCTCTTATCCTGTGCCACAACCAGCACATCCAGGAGGCCAACCATCAGGTCCCTACCCCCCTCCATACCCACCACCTGCCCCTGGAATGCCTGCTGTGAATCCGCTGGCTCCTGGCATGGTGGGACCAGGAATGGTGATGGACAAGAAGATGCGGAAGAAAATGAAGAAAGCTCATAAAAAGATGCATAAACACCATAAGTATGGCAAGGTTAGTACCCTCTGGAGCTTGGCTAGGAAGGGGTGTTCCCTCAGAGAGACCAGGCAAGTTGGGGATAGCCAAGGGGGATTCACAGCCTGAGGACATGGGGCAGTGATTGTGTTGCTCTGGTAGATGGGTCTTCTTCTCTAGGAAAGATTCCTACTGTGAAGAATCTAACATCTTGAAAAGAAATATTAGGCTAATTGGTCCTTCTCTCTGTGAGGGGCAGGCTGACCTTAGAATGGATATCAGATTCAAAAGGCACTCGTCTGCTTTTCTCTCTCCCAGAATTTCTGTCCCCTTCCTTACTTGCAGATGAATGTTTTAGCCCAAAGTATGCTTGTGTCTGTAATTTATTCCTTGCCTGGGCATTGGCTCTGGTAAAGAAATTTGAGAAACTTGCTCCAAATGCAGTATGTTAAAGAGTGTGCATTGAATTAAGATGGTTTAATCCTCTTCTGTATTTTCACTCCTGAAGAAAAAAATCCTTGCTTTTGCTATTTAAGGGACAGTCTGATTTAAGACTCCTGACCTTCTTAGACACTGGGGTGGAGGGGTAGGACACCAAAGAATGTCCCATGGAGTGATCAAATGTCATTTGGATCTGATGCTATCTCCTTTCCCCTTTCCCCTTGCAGCATTCCTCCTCCTCCTCCTCTTCCAGCAGTGACTCTGACTGAATGCAGGGTCTGGACCCTTCCCTCAAGTCTCCAGTTCTGCTCTCCCATCAAGCTTCAGATGCCATCTTGCACTGGGGGAAATTGGCCCTTTTGTCCCTCTCCCCCTCTCCCCCAGTCTAAGCCTCAGCCCTAACTGGTTAGGGGAAATGGGAAAGCAAATTGCCATGGGCCAGCAAAGGCCATCTTCTCAGTGCTTGGATAGAACTTTTAGTTGAGTTTTGTAAGAGAACTATTTTTTGAAGATGGTGAAACTTTTGAGCTAAATACTGAAGACAAGTCTAAGATCTAGAGAATGTGGGGTTTTTTAATTTTAATTTTTTACCTTTTTTTGTAATATTTGTGGTTGGGGAGGTGTTTTGGAAACTTAATTATGGGAGAAAAGAAACCAAAGAACAAACTGTACCTTTTTTTTTGTTATTGTGGCACACTTGGGTGATTTAATGGCAAATACTTTTCCCAGCATGCCTTTAATTGATTGCACTAACTGCAAGGCTGCTGCAAAGTGGAGTCTATTTGGTGATGAGTTCTGAATGCCTTTTTGGAATCTAATCTCAGTATGCATCTCAAATCCTTCCCTCATTCTCCGATTCTCAGTCCAAATAAAGCTGTTTCTCTTGGTCTCCGTTCACCTGTGCCATTACCTTGGTTGGGCCCAGCACATTCTACTACTTTTGCTGCCCTTCCACAGACCCTTTAGAGTGCATCAGGTTTGTAGAAAGTAACCAGAGCATCAGCAAGCAAGACACCATACTGCCTCTATGTTTCTAAATTGGTGGGAACATTCAGAATTGGTTTAGGCTTAATGGAATGAGTCTTCACTGTCTTCCCTTTAACGAAGGGCTATAGGTCTTCAGCATAAGTTTTTGTATCTGTTACAGAGGTTTTTAACCCTGGCTGCCCATCAGCTATCAGAGAGTAACTTAGGACTTTGCCCCAAATTTATTGAATAAGACTCTTTAAGAATGGGGTTCTAAAAATTACTTTTAAGAAAGTGTGCGGGTGATTCTGATGTACACCTAGAATTGAGGGCCATGCATAGTATGACACATTAGGTTCTCCCAGATCTGTAGTCTAGAGGAAAAACATCCAAGAGAGCTGATTGATAAAGATAGATGCTACAAAATGCCAGAGGGCTATAAACCTAGAAATGACCAGGAAGGGAAGGAGGAGTCTTTGACTAAAGATGACTTCATAGAAAAAGTGACATTTCAACTACCTCTTGGGCCTTGAGTGTGAAAATATGAGTGGAAAAAAATTGAGAGTGGATATACCAAGTAGATGGCAGACAGGAGCTGGGAAAGGAATGTGCTGAGGTTAGATGCTACAGAGTTAGGAAGCTCCGTAGTATATTTTGGGATCACAGGTATCCCAGAATGACTTCCTGGAGAATTGTTTATCGAGGAAATACGGAGTTCTGGGGTACTGAGGCTACAAAGGTGGATGAGAGTAACCTGCAAGATCTAATGGATCAGACAGACACGTGACTATGTGAATAGGTTATAGTACAGTTAAAAAGGAAGACCACAAGAAAGACAGGGATTAAGCAGTGGGGGAGCAAAGGAAGGAGTGACTGCCACTGAGAAAATGAGCTAGGTTTGGGCTGGGCCTCAACATGATAGAGTCTTTCAGTCGGTAAATAGTGTCAGTTAACATTGAGCATTTATTATGTGCCAGGCACTGAGTGCTTTATAACTTGTGTAATCTTCACAGCAACTCTAAGTTAGGTACTAGTAGTCCCATTTTGTAGGTGAAGACTTGTCAGGATTTGAAATGAGGCAGTTAGGCTTGAGTCTCTACTCTTTTTTTAAATTAATTTCTAGAGACAGGGGACTGGAGGGAGAGAGAAAGGGAGAAAAACATCAATCAGTTGCCTCTCACATGGCCCCAAACGGACATGGCCCACAACCCAGGCATGTACCCTGACTGGGAATCAAACCACCAACCTTTTGGTTAGCAGGCTGGTGCTCAACCCACTGAGCCACACCAGCTACAGCTTGAGTCTCTACTCGTAATCCAATGGATTTAAGGCAGTAGTTTTATAGAGGCACAGAGTTTTAAAGATGTAGAATGAAAGTTCAGAAGTTCCCGAACCTGAGTTCCCACTCAGGAGCCTGAAAGCAGAAGGAAATGAAGCTGAAGGCGGGGAGATGAGCTAAAGAAGGGAGTGGACTTGAGAGGTGTTTCTGAGGTGTGGGCCACGGGGCTTGGGGGTTAAATAGGGGCTTGAAGAACAGAGAAACAGTATTTTTAGCTGGCTGTATTACATCCATGACTTGTCCCTGGGATAGGTGATATGAAATAAATGCTTGAGATCTTCCTATATTTTAGGGCTAGCTTCTAATTTTATTAGGAAAGCCTAGGCTAATAATGCCTGCTTTTTCAGTGTTCTGGATTTGGGAACTATTCTAATGCTTTTTTCCAGTCACTCTCCATTTTCATTTATTCATCAGCTCTTCTTTTTTGAGGAGAGGGGAGATGTAGGCACTGGGGGATGGTGAGGTGAAGAGAAACAGATGTTGACAAAGGAGAAATGAGAGACAATGAGAAGGGACCAGTGTGGTGTAGGGGGCGGGGTGGGGTATGGGAAGCAGGGAATATAGAAAAAACAAGTGAGTGAGAAAATCCACTGACTTTCTACTTTTAATAGAATGCAGTGTGGCGTTGGTGGTATAGTGGTGAGCATAGCTGCCTTCATAATAGAATGCATATCTCCCCTTCCTGGCATTTCTAGCTGTATACAGAGCACCTTGCTGTTGTGTTACTATTGTTTCTCAAAAGTTTATTAACTTCTTAAAAGCTGAAAATATATATATATACTTCAAATATTTTATTTATTTTTAGAGAGAGGGGAAGGGAGGGAGAAAGAGGGGGAGAGAAACATCGATGTGTGGTTGCCTCTCGCACACCCCCAACTTGGGACCAGGCATGTGACCTGACTGAGAACCAAACCAGTTAGTTACCTTTGGATTCACAAACCAGCACTCAGGCCACTGAGCCACACCAGCCAGGGCTGAAAGTATATTTTTAATAGAATGCTCGGTAAAAAGTAAGTTCTCCTTTCATCTCAGATTCTCAGTTTCCTCCTCAAAAGCAACCAGGACTATTAGATTCTTTTGTATACTTCCAGAGCTATTCTGCATAGTTATGTCCCCATCTCCACCCCACCTTTTTTATTTCTACCTCACATTGTTCCTATTGCCCCCCTCCCACTTTATATCAAGTGGAAGCATAGTATAGGCCCTCTTTTGGACCTAGTATCTTCTCATTTAATAATTATCTATCTTGGACTTGATTCCATATTTGTGTGAGTATACTCGATGTAGATATTTTTTTAACTCACCCAAAGATATATTTATTGATTTTTTTCTGAGAGAGAGAGATGCAGAGAGAGAGATTGATGTGAAAGACATTGATCAGTTGCCTCCCCCATGCACCCTAACCAGGGATTGAATCTGCAGCCTGGTTATGTGCCCAGACTAAAGATCCCACCAACAGTCTTTTGGTGCAGGGATAATGCTCCAAGCAATTGAGCCACTTGGCCCGGGTGATAACATTGTTTTAACAGCTTTCAGTTTAATCCACCAATCTTTTATTGCTGGAATTTTAGATTGTTTCCAGTCTTGCTATCACTTAACTGCCACAGTGAACCTTTTACGTATATCTTTGCCAGGGGCTGAAAATTGGACACCGATGGCTGTATCTATGAGACTTTGAGGGACCACTCTGTTAAATATCAGACATTTTCAATAAAGAGTTATATTTCAAACTGGAAATTCTAGCAACAGTGGACCCACATTTCTAAAGGCAGAAATATGGCCCTCAGTAGTGGTCATTCCTTATAGATGGGTCCTGTACTTTCTAGTCTTCTCACTGTCCTTTCATTTTCTTGTTGCCTTTCTTAGGCCAGCTTCTCCGATTACATTACTTGCTTGGTTCCTGGAGCATTGGATTTGTGTCCTCTCTTTAGTACATCAGTTTAAGACTTTCAAGGTGATTGTTCTCAAATGTTTTTGTCTTAATGCCTTTACCACTCTGTGTCGTTCTTTTCTTACAAGAAACTAAGTATAGCAAGATTTCCACACAATTGAGAATGGGAAAGGAAAGGAAACCCATGAGATCTAAAATACAAATTGCCACTTCAGCTTTGCGGGCTGCCAGGCATGGGATGAGTCTATCGTTTGCTACCTTGGGAATCATCGCCCTGTATCTGGTTGTTCTGTGGCCCCAGGCAGGTTCACTCACTTGACTAGCTTGGCTCTATTCTGAGGAGAATTTAGTGATTCATAAAATTGTCCGCTATTGCTGTTAGGTGCATCCCATCTTTCTTTTTCAAAGCTGGCTGCAATTGTAGACCATCCCCAATAGTAGCTGTTAGAAGAGGATGATGTTACTTTATCAGCTTCAAATTTGATCTTTGTTTTGTCTCCCACATTAGAGATGATTTCATGGATAGCCACTCATCTTCACTCTGGCTCTCAGAACTCCTGGGGTAAAATGACCCAAGTGTAAAATCTTGAAATTAATCTGACATTCAGCCCAAGCCTCACAGTAAGCCTGCTCCTTAGTTTGCTCTTTTCTGGGTATCCTAACATTATCCTACTTTGTTTCCTCTCTTTCAGTATTTGTTCTGGCTCTTGCCTTTGCCAAATGAGACCTTTTATTTCTATTTCACATTGTTCCTAAGTCCACTCCCTCATTTGGGGGTGGTGGTGGTGGTTGGGTAGGTGGGAGTGAGGAAAGGCACTGGGGTCTCCGAACCTTATTTCCACTTCAAGAAACTACCCCTCTTCACCTGGCTGTTGTAGCTCAGTGGATTGAGCGCGGGCCTGCGAACCAGACAATCGCAGTTCGATTCCCAGTCAGGGCACATACCTGGGTTGCAAGCCAGTTCCCTGCAGGCCAATTCCCAGCAGGGATGCACAAAAGGCAACCATACATTGATGTTTCTCTCCCTCTCTCTCCTTCCCTTCCCCTCTAAAGATAAATAAATAAAATCTTTAAAAAAAAAAGAAAATTATAATATTAAAAAAAAAAAAAGAAACTACCCCTCTTCAGATCACACCATTGAATTGGGTTTGCCCAGACAAACTTGACTAACATGAAGGCTAGAACTAATACCCAAAGTATTTTAGCAAAGTTTCAATAACACTGCATGTATTGTCTCTTTCAATTTCTTTCTCCTTATTTTGTCTTATTCCCTTCCAGGGCTCTTCTCCATTAAAGAAAAAAAAATTTAATGTGGCCGTGGCTGAGTGGCTTAGTTGGGTGGAATGTTGCCCCCATGTACCCCCATGTACCAAAAGTCTGACAGTTTGTTTGATCCCTGGTCAGGGCACATACCTAGGTTGTGGGTTAGATCCCCACATGCCATGTGGGTCAGGGCATCTATGGGAGGCAACAGATCAATGTTTGTGTCTCATATCGATGTTTCTCTCTTTTCCTTTCTCTCTAAAATCTATAAAAGTATTCTTAGTTGAGGATTTAGAAAAAAAGTTTTAATGTGGAAATTTATGAGTAGAGAAAGAAGTGTAATGGATCCCTATGTTCCTGTTACCTAGCTTCAGTAATTATCAACATCTTGTTCCATTTCACATATTTTTTCCAATTTTTATTAATGAAAACTATTTTTTAAAAGTTTAAGCCCTGGCTGGTGTAGCTCAGTGGATTGAGTGCTGGCCTGTAAACCAAAGGGTCTCTGATTCAATTCCCAGTCAGGGCACAAGCCTGGGTTGCAGACCAGGTTCCCAGTAGAGGGTGCGTGCAAGAGGCAACCACACATTGATGTTTCTCTCCCTCTCTTTCTTCTCCTTTTCCCTCTGTCAAAAAATAAATAAATGAAATCTTTAAAAAATAAATAAATAAAAATAAAAGTTTAAGCAGTACAGTGATCACCCATAAAACCTATCACCTACACTCAATAATTGCTAACACTTTACCACACTTACTTCATTGACATACCTATGTGAGCCCCCTGAATGTTTGTTGCATAAATCATGACCCTTCACCCTTAAATAGTTCATCATGAACCTGTTTCTTTTTAATTTTTAAATTTTGTTAATCCTCACCCAAGGATATTTTTAATTGATTTTAGAGAGAGAAAAGGAGAGAGAGGAAAGGAGAGAGAGAAACTTCGATGTGAGAGTGAAACATTGATCCATTGCTTCCCATATATGCCTTGATCCAGTATCAAACCTGCAACCTAGGTGTATGCCCTGACTGGGGATCAAACCCTCAACATTTCGGTGTATGCAACGATGCTCCAACCAACTGAGCCGCCCGGTCAGGACTCATCATATGCCACCTAAATATTGTAGTACTTCCTACATAACCACAAGTACATTATTACACTTCAGAAAATTAGCAATACTTCCTAATATTAGCAAATATTCAGTTCATGTTTGAATTTCCTCAATTGTCCCCAAAATATATGGAATTTAAAAAATCACAGTATCCAAACAAGATCTACACATTACTTTAGATCATTATTGCCTTTTTAACTTCTTATTCCTCCCCCCTTATTCTTTTTTTTTCTATTACATTGCCTTTTTGAAGAGAGCAGCCTAGTTATCTTGCAGAATGTCCCACATTCTAGATTTGCTGATTACCTCCTTAGTGTAATGGGTTTAATTTGTTTCTTTTTCCCCATGTAAATATCCAATAAATTACAAATTAGGTCTAAAGGCTTGATTGGATTAAGATTAAACACTTTGACAAGAATACTTCATAGATGATGCTACATGCTTCTTATTGCTCTTCATCAAAGACCACATAATGTCAAAAGTTGTCCTATTATTGATGCAAAATTTGATCACTTGCGTAAGGTGTTGACTATCAGATCATTCCATTTTAAGTTATTATTATTTTTAAAGAGATTTATTTACTTATTTTTAGAGAGGGGAAAGGAAGGAGAAAGAGAAACATCAGTGTGTGGTTGCCTCTCACGCCCACACTGGGCGCCTGGCCAGCAACTCAGGCATATGCTCTGACCAGGATTGGACACAGGACCAGAAGCACTCAACCACTGAGCCACACCAACCAGGACATAAGTTATCTTTTCTTTCTGCGATTTGCAAATAATCTGTGTTGTGATATTTGGCACCATGATAACACCCTGTTGTCTAACAACCTTTTGATTACAGTTTTGGTAATTTATAACACTTGCCTGAATCAATTATTTCATTTTGGGTTGTAGAACGAATGGGGATTTTCTTATCCTTTCATTGCTTATGCATTTATTAGATGGCACTCTTTTAAAACAGAGTTTTCCCTTATCGACTAAGAATCAATTGCAGTTCTTCCTAAACTGAGAGGGTAAATGCTTAAATCTTTCCTTTTAGTTAGCAATTTTCAGATTAAGGAGTTGGTGTAAAAGTTACCTTCAGTGTAGCAAATTCGTTTTGTTCTCTCTCTGTTTTTGAGTAACTAGATTTCCGAGGTTTTCCCGGTTCTTATCTCAGATGGATGTCCTCAGCCATCTCTTTTTCCCTCGTCTCCTTTATTCTCCGGGACTGCCAACTCTCTCCGCACTTACGCCTGGACTTTTTAAACATCCCACTAGGGGCCACTAGATTCCTCACTGCCCCCCCACCCCCCACCCCGCTGCCGCTCTATCATAGACTTCGCTATGTGCTACCAGCTGTTGTATCGCTGGTGCCGCCGCTTCCATGGAGCCGCTCTAGGCTATTGGGAGGCCGTCCTTATTGCGTGGGGAAGGTTTGGCCGGCGCGGTCGCCTCGCCGGCCCCCGGGGCGGTTAGCGCTTCCGGGGTCGGAGGGTGCGCGGGGTTGAAAGCGGGCCGCTCCGCCCCGTCCCCCTCCCAGACCAGCAGAGGCAGCAGCCGGAGCAGCCGCAGCCTGCGCCCTCTCCCGCCCGCCCGCCCTCCGCCCGCCCGCCCGCCCTCCGCCGCCCTCCACCCGCCCCGGGGTCTCTTTCCCCCTTCCTCCTCCTCCTCCTCCTCCACCCCCCCTTCCTCCTCCGCCCGCCCGCGGGGGCCCCCTCGCCTTCCCGCCCGCCCCTATTGTTCCGCCCCCGGCCTCCCGCCCTTCCCCTTCCCGCCCGCTCCCCTTTTCCCCTCAGTCGCCTCGCGCCTGCAGGTAAGCTTCAAAATTCTCTCTCCGCCCCCGGCTATAGCGCTAATTTCACTCTTGCCATCTTTCTTAGCGGGCCTCGGTCCTCGTCACGAGCCCCGACCTCGCGTAGTCTCGCGTGAGCGTCTACCCCCTGTTTCTGCCTGCCCGGCCATTCACGCGAGGCCCTGGCTCCTTTGCGGCCTACTAGGCCTCGCACAAGGCCTTCCCCCCTCCCCCCCCGCCTTTTCCCGGTGGCCGCTGCGCAGGAGTTAAGGAGAGCGCGCGCGCAGTTGGGGTGGCGGCGGTGGATTTGTTGGTTGAGGAGGGTGGGGGGAGGAGAATGGCCGACTTGCTGGCCTGGCGGGTGAGCGCGGCTCCCCGCGGGGGTCAGGCGCTGGCGCAGCCACGCGTAGAGACACTGCTAGTCCCGCCCCTCCCCCTGGGTCGCAGCGCCCCCCCCCGACCGAACCGTTTTATTATTTTTCCTTTTCTAGTCGAGGGATTGCGGGGGGCGGGGGAGCATTTTTTTTTAAGTGGAAAGCACTAGGGTGACCATGGGGAGGGGGAGCCTGCGGAGTTAAAGGGTAGATGGGCTCCCAGTTACCGAGTTATTCAGGACGTTCTTTCGGGGTAACGAATTTTGAAATTACAAAATGCCTGCCGATATAGACCCAGATCGAGCTATTTATAGAAGGGGTAATGGACTGCAGGATTAACAGCTGGATTGCTGGGATTGTGTACACTTATACTGACCTAGTCAGGAGAGAAATCTGACAGATTTTTTTTGGTTGATTTGGAGTTAAAATGCACCTTTGTGCCTTACCTCAAAAATGGCTTCAGATAGGTTTTCAGTTTTCTTGCCCTTTCTGTATTTGTACAGTGCTTGTTATTACATTTGAATAAGTAATTAAACTGTTACTTTGCTACCATAGATTATTAAAAAAAAGTCATTCTTACAGACTTAACTCTGTCCCATCTCTTTCTATCCCCGCCAGCACTTTTATTTTCCCATGATTGAAAAGTTTTGAATTCTGGAATTTTGCCAGCAATTAATTATTATGAAAATGGGGGGAGGGGTGTTTTGGGGCTGCAAAACCCATCTTTTAAATAATCACACTCTTAAGATACCCATGAGGCAGCTTGCCTTATACAGAATGGTCTGGAAGCCACTTAAATGCTTTTAAATATGTAGGGTAAAGGCTTTCTGTTAGAGCAAAGTTAGAACGATGGCTAGTTGTGTGAAGGGAAAACTAGCTGTAAGAGAGCCATCATTGAGTTTTGAAGGGAGGGATCCTTGAAATTTTACTAGAGAAATTGAACAAGTTTGGAAAGAGCCTATTTTTAAGATGCCATTGTTAAGTTTTAAGGCAGTATTATAAGCAAAGATACACATAAAAAAACATTCTCTTCACATAATGTTCTAAAACAAATGTTAAGAAATTGAGGATTGGCGGGGAAAGGGCCTCCTCGATAGGAAAGGCTGGTGTTACTGTTGTTTCTTAAAACAACTACACAATAAATTTTTAGCAATACCAGTTTTATTTTATTTTCTTTGGAAAAGTATTTGAGAGACTTGAATAAAGACTTAGAGGTAGCAAAGGTTAATACCCAGGAGCAAGGAAAAATTTAAAAATCTGAGTGATTTATCAACTTGGGTTGGGAGAAGGCTGTACTTAAATGTATTGAGTCATTTCCTTGAGGGGAATATGGAACACCAAGCCTACATGGAGGGCATTTCAAATAATAGTTTTTTACTGAGGTTGTTGATTTAAATCCTTCAAAAATTCTTTGGTGTCATTTATTGACATTTAAACTAATGATAGCTACATCTCAATTTTTTTTACCTAGGAATTACCACCAGTAAGAAAATTTACATACATGTCCTCTTTAGCTTTCAGCCTGAGCTGCTCCCTAGCAGAGAAGCAGAAGGTCATTTGCCCTCTTTGTAGTTGGTTGGTTTGAGGTTTGTCCTCATGGTTTCCAGGTGTTTCTGTATCCCGTTGAAACTTAATTCTGCTGAAGGACAACTAATGCATGTTCAGCAGTTCCCCTTAGAACCATTGCCAATTGAAGGAATCTTCCTCATCCTGAGAGTCAGCAGAAACCTGACAATTAATGAGAGCCTGGAAAGTCTCCTTCCATACCCTTAACGGAACCTGAGCTGTTAATGCAGTTGTGCTGGATGTATACAGCCAACTGATTGCTGTAACTTAAGGAAGAGTCAGTTACAAAACATTAATAATGGTGAAAATGGCAGGGAAATATTTTTCTTCTATTTTCTTTTTCTCATTTTGGTCATGTTTGCATTTCAGTTTTTGGCTTTCACCCTCCCCCACCCCCCACCCCCCACCAGTGACCAAAGATTTGACCACTCAAAGTCCTGCTCCCTAGAACACTGCTCAACATGGACACCGGTGTGATTGAAGGTGGATTAAACGTCACACTCACTATCCGGCTACTTATGCATGGAAAGGTATGCATAACCAGCTTGGGAAATTGGGTCATAGTAACTGCTAGGGGAGGGGCCAGGAAGAGAGGGCAGTATCTTGGAGCTCATCAGATTAGCACTGTAGGGTGTCTGGCTTTAACACTCTTCTCAAGCAGTGTAGATCTGAGTGTAATGGTGAAATGGACAGACTTCACTGGGAAGCTCCACTGAGCAGGAAAAGCTTAACTAGAAGCTAGAGCCAAAGACTGTGTCATAGCTGGACGATATGATTTTTCTCATAAAGGTTGCTATGTCTTGAGATAGTAGATTTCCTCTGTTCAAACAATTTTAGAAAATTTCGGGGGGGTTGATATGTTTGATGTGTTAAAAATAATTTATATTGAAAAAGAAGGTAAAAGTTTAATCACTTCTTAAAATTCTTTGAGACCATCACATACATTTTGAGTGAAAAGAATATTCCCGCCCACTTCCCTTCCCAGTGATTCTTAGTTTCTTTCCATTACTTTCATGGTAAAAAATTCTTTTTTATGATAATGAACACTTCGAGTTCCTTCAGTTCCTTCTTATTTGACACTAGTTTTCTCCACAGGAAGTTGGCAGTATCATCGGAAAGGTAAGACAGTTTCACTTCAACTCTAATTACTATTTAGTCAGTGTGAGTTGAATAGCAGTTTGAATTCACTCTTGACTTTTCCTCTTCCAGAAAGGAGAATCAGTTAAGAAGATGCGCGAGGAGGTGAGTTATGTGGGGGTATTTTGGGGACTGTTAGCTTGGGAAGTTAAAAACATAAGCAAATACTCTGTTTAAGGAGAGATTAGAAGGGAAGGTCTCAAGAGAAGATGGTAGTATTTTTCCGGCTTGGTTATTTGTAATTACAAATAGTATGCTGGGAAATGTAGTTCTGGCAAGTCTCAGTTTATTCAAGACATAGGGCAACTTCTGTAGTTTCTTTGAAGACAAACTGGAACGATATTTGAAATGATGCTGATATTGCCTTGTAACAGGGTCATGTATATAGGCAGCTCCATGACCATCTTATTTAGGAAGGTTTGTTTAGTCTATATATGCTCAGGTCTTCAGTCTGTTTAATCTCTTGGTCCTGTTTCTTATCCAGAGTGGTGCACGTATCAACATCTCAGAAGGGAATTGTCCTGAGAGAATTATCACTTTGGCTGGACCCACTAATGCCATCTTCAAAGCCTTTGCTATGATCATTGACAAACTGGAAGAGGTTTGTTGTTATCTGTCCTCCCTCATTCTCCATTTTTAATTGCTTCTAGATAGCTTAGTGATTTTCAAAGGTTTCTGTAAATTCAAGGACAAAATGTAGACAATTGTAACGGAAAAACAATAAAATAAATTAATCCAAGGGCAGAATGGATTATAAAAAATTTGTAGATGGGTTCTTTGCTTCCCTTCAGCCTTCTCAAAATCTGATCATTGTAGTTTAAAAATAAGTCAACTTCAGTATTAAATAGTTTGACTACTGCCCAGGGACTCACTGTAAAAACAGTTTTAGAGGTATGCCACCACTGCATTAGTAAACTTGATGTCCCTAACTCACAGTCGAGTGAACAAAATGTCATTTTGTTAGGGTCCCTGCTGAACATTAATATTCCTCAGAAACACAGATGCCTTCCAACAGTTAATTTTTTAAAAAATCAGCCTGATAATTTTGTGTTTGAGCTATACTTGGAAGGAGGGAATATGATTTATAGGTTATGTATCTAAAGGGAAATGCTGATTTCAGGCTTTTTGGCAGAAGGGGTTTTTTTGTTCACCAAGCCACCTCAACCTTCAGGTGCTGAATTGTCCTAGTCTTCTCTTCAATTTTCAGCTTCTCCCTTCTGCAGTAATATTGCTAATCACTAATTGATACTACAGGCAGAGGAGAGCTTCTGGCTGCTGCTTGATTGGTCCTTGGATAATTGGTTGCTGAAATGCTATTCTTGCCAAGATCAGAAATGTTACCTCTTGACCTGCAAGACCCTGCTAAACCAGAATTTAGGGCTTAAAAAACATTCAGAAAATGTACTGTTCACACTAGAACCAAATGAGAAACATGTCCTTGACTTTAAGATTTACATTTAAGCAGTTCCCAGGTCTAGTTACTATATAGACATTCAGCTGAGCAATGATATTTAAATTAGTTAACTTTCAGAAGGCTAAATTTAACTAGGTGAAAACCATGATTTTTTGGATGGAGTATATTGTAACAGCAAAGATTATGGCTTATGGATCCAATATAGTTTTTTTTTTTTTTTTTTTTTTTTTAAATTTCAAATCCACAGCTTTTTAGATGTTTGGGGACAGTACTCAGCCTCAATTTCATTTTTTCTACAATGCTGGTATTTCCAAGAAATTAAAACAGTGATATATAGAAGCGTACTACTTAATCTTTCTAGATTTCCAAGAGGAAGTAATGGTTATTTGAATTTAGGGTTTCATTATTTCATCTTTTAATATTTTATTTAATTTCGGTCTTGCTTTTCTTCAGTCAACTCATAATTTACAAAACTAGTAATTGTTTTTCTCCCTACCAAGAATGCCTTCCCCAGGGTGAATAAACCATATATAGGGTGAATTCTGAGGAAGTTTGTGGGTGTTACTATCTTTTCAGAAATACCTGTTTTGAGGGGGATATTTTTGGGTGTTTGTTGATAGCGATAATGATACATACAGTATGTTTCTTACTAAGAAAAGTGGTTCTGTTAAGGTAGTTCCGGGTTCCCAGGGGTCTGCTTAAAACTTGCTATATTCTGGCATTCTGACTAGCTTCTTTTTGTAGGACATCAGCAGCTCTATGACCAATAGCACAGCTGCCAGTAGACCTCCAGTCACCCTGAGGCTGGTGGTCCCTGCTAGTCAGTGTGGCTCTCTCATTGGGAAAGGTGGTTGCAAGATCAAGGAAATACGAGAGGTTGGTGACTTTTGTGCTCTCTTTTGAAAAGATAAGTATTCTGCATATGGCTGCTTCTCTTATCTTGGAAAAGTTAGCATTTGTTGAGGTGAAGATTTTTATTAAAGTAACAGTCCTAGAATACAATTTGTTTATACTGGGATGAAAAATATTGTACAGTTCATTTATTTATTTACCTATCTATATTATTTATTTATACAGTTCATACATTTAAAGAACAATGAATCAGCCCTGTACAGTTTTACTTATTTATTTATTCATTCATACATACATACAGTTCATATATTTAAAGAACAGCGAATCAGCCCTGGCTAGTGTGGCTAAGTGGGTTGAGTGCTGAACCAAAGGGTCACTATTTGATTCCCAGTCAGGGCATATGCCTGGTTTGTGGGCCAGATCCCTAGGGTTGGGCGTGCAAGAGGCAACCACACACTGATGTTTCTCTCCCTTTCGTTCTTCCCCTCTCTCTAAAAATAAATAAATAAAATATTTAAAAAAATTAAAAACCTAAGACCGAAAAAGTTAACCAGAATTTCCAGTTTTTCCTGAGGCTGCATAATTCTTTTTCATGTATAAAGAGTTTACGATTTAATACATAATAGTAGCAATTTTCTTCTTTGGGCAAATTCCTAAATATTAGAGGGAAAACAGGAAGGTATATTGGGATGTAAAGGTAATCTTGCTCTCCTTTAAGTTATGGAAGTTACGTTGAATTGTGGAAGCTTTTAACTTACCTAGAAGTTACTGAATTGAATATTAGAGTGAAATTTAACTCCTAAAGGAAAATGAGTTGAAGTTTTGAGGAGCATGTTGTACAGACCATGAGAATAGGGGTTTGATTTTATTCATTGATGTATTCCTAGCACCTAGAATGGTACCTGGAACATAGAATGAGTTTAATTTAAGTATTCAATAAATTAGAATGAAAGGTGGGTGACATTTGTGGGGATTTTGCTTGGGCCACAGTTAACATTAGCTCAGGAAACAGTCTAGAAGGACTTTTTTCTTGAGAGCAGGTTAAATTTAGGCTCTTATTCAGGCTTATTCTTGGCTTTCAGAGGCTAATTTATTTATAACTGTCATTAAATAGTCCTGTCTGGAATAAGGGAAGAGTGGAAAGGGAAGTTAAAAGGGGTAAGATAGGAGGTGGGATGAGTCTGCTGAGCTTTAGGGCTCTATGAAGTTGCTACTGGGAGAAATTGGAAGAGTAAGTATGAGCTGTTTTTCTCTGATTTTAACTTTCTTTTTACTCCAGAGTACAGGGGCTCAGGTCCAAGTGGCAGGGGATATGCTCCCCAACTCAACCGAGCGGGCCATCACTATTGCTGGCATTCCGCAATCCATCATTGAGTGTGTGAAACAGATCTGTGTGGTCATGTTGGAGGTAAGCCCTCAGGCTCATGCTGAGAATGGGGGGAGGGTGATTCTAGGGGAGACAGACTAATCTATATTTAGTAAGACTAGAATTAGGTGAAGCTGTTAGAAGTCTCCAGTGGGGGTGGGAAGAGGTTCCCTGAGTTCATGTTCTTCCCCCAGCTTTGGCTTTTCTTATAGTGAGCAAGAATAGAAACTGCTAAGCAGCAGTGATCTTTCAGGTTGTAGCAATTCTAGTGGGATTGGTAGGGGAAGTTTATCTACTGGACAAAAGATGTATCTGGGTTCCTGAGAAGCTAAGTTAAGTTGCCTTTTAAATTTACAAAAATTTGGCTGTGTTCCACTTTGACATGTTTTTTTTAAAATTCTGTGTTTTGTGGCAGGATTATATTCAAAGTGGTGGTTATGTAGAGAAAAAGTGTATCCATAATGGTGTTTATGAATGATTTACGAGGTCCTGGTATGTGCCATTTAATTAAAGCAAGAAATGCAAAATTAAGGGACATTAAAACTTTTTAGAGTTGTCATACAGAATTGGTTCCATATTGGTGACACAGGAGAATAGAATTTCCAGATAGAGTTCAGAAAAATACTGATGGAGCCTTTGAACTGTTTATGGACAGTGTCTGTATTATCCTAGATGTGAGTTAACATTTGTGTGCTGTATTTCATATTTTGGCTTAATTTCCTATTCAGGCCAAAATTAAGATCTAAAAGTCACCAACTAAAATGAACATATATGAACACAGAAGTTTTTCATGTTCATTAGACTTATTTGAAAACATGGAAATAATGCCTAAATTATTATAGGGGAATTTACCTTGATGAGAATTAGTGTGTGCTGTGTAGTCCATGGATCATCTTATTACTTACATTAAAGGCAAGTAACTACAGATGATTTCAGATGAGGTATAGCCAGAGACAACATTGGTAGGTGGGGGAATGGAAATGCAGTCTTTAACTAACCTGTGTGAGCTTAAGCCACACAGCTGAAGCAGCTTTGAAACCTTATCTCTTTTTGTTTTTTTCCCCTCTGACTCTCTCCCAGTCCCCCCCGAAGGGCGTGACCATCCCGTACCGGCCCAAGCCGTCCAGTTCTCCGGTCATCTTTGCAGGTGGTCAGGTAAGAAAATTCTTATTGCTGGGCTAGATATGAACAAGGATTATATTTGAAATGTCAACTTTGCCAGCAGCACATCAGGCCACTGCATGCTTGCTGAAACCTTTACTCTGGCCATAGTTTGACCTGCTTTTAGTTTTGTTTTTTTTTTTATTTTTTGTATGGGAGAAAGCTATGAATGCTAAGCCCTTACTTAATTTTTAGTAGGCAAATGGGAGTTTTGTAGGCACTCGAAGAGGTAATTTACTTCGTGATTTAAGGTGGGTTGGGTTAGAAAAAAGGGTTAAATTTTAAATTAATTGCCTTGGTGTTACTACTTTCCCTACCCCATCCATACATTTTTATGTGTGGGGTATTGTTTAGAGGTCTGAATAAAGGTAGCAAAGAGTTAGACCTCTGAAGGCAGTTCTGGATAGTGGTCTCAGAATTGGGGTTCCAGAACTTGAGTGTCCTACAAACTTCCCTTCCCCTCACCTCACCTCACCTCCCCTACTCCTACCCTTCACTCCCAAACTCCAGTGTGTTGTCCCCCAGGCTCTTAACCTCATAAACACTGGTTTGAACCCACATGGCATAACAAATCAGCTGGGGTAAGGGTTCAGTGTGCAAGAACAGAAGGGGAGAGCATGTTGAGCAGTGGTGCTCTGACCTTTGGTGTCTGAGTAGGAACACCAAAGTGCCACCCCCTTGGGCTCTGTACTCCTTCATCCACCTAAACTCTTGATCCTTGGCACATGGTTTATTATGAAGTTAGATTTTTATGACGAGCACTGATCACCATGGTAGTTTTTATGCTTTGTTGGTTATTATTTGAGGAGTAGGTAGGTCAGTTTTTTAAGTACTGGAGTTCAGGTTGGAATAGTGACTTTTATCTTGGTAGCTGCCTAAATTCGTGCATTACTCAAAATTGCCTTTTCCACATAGGGCTGCCCTGTGTATAAGCACGGGTTTTTTTGTCCCATCTTGTATTTGAACTGGGAAAGCATAAACTTGAAGTCTGTCTCATTCACATTGTGTTGAGTTGGCATAAAACTGAACAAGTTTTGGGGAACTTAGTTTGTCATGTAGTTCGGGGAGTTTTCACAAGAACTTAATCATGTCATAGTGTTAACTGAAACAGTTTAGTACCTTTCTTTTAATGTTAGCCTTGTACAAACTGGTTTGATCAAAGGACTTTCAGTCAGTCTGGTTTAGGGGCAGGATAAGAAAAGGCCCAGCCAGAGTCAGTGTAGCAAGGCTTAGCTTTAGGAGTTTTTTTCCTTCTCCCCAGGAACTCCAGGTTCCTGCTCTTCTGGATTCTTCTGCTCCCCATTGGGATTATAAACAGTCCTGGGATGGGCGACAACAATCCTTTCTATTTATAATTCTTCATTTCCCTTTCCTCCCCCTACCACCCCCTTCTTACCTCTTTGCTTCCCTCCCTTCCCTCCCCTCCCTCCCTCCCTCCCCTCCCTCCTCTTTATTTAGTTGACCACCCTCTAAAAGCTTGCAGCTTCTTCCATGAGTGGCCCTGTCATGGATTATTCACATGGGCCTTTTTAAATGGACCAGTTCATGCAATGTCCACAGGGGGACCTGTGTCTTTTGTTCCTTTGTGAGAAAGTGGGCTCTATAGGGGTTCAATTTAATCCCACACTGACCAGGAGCTGGTATCAGCTCTGTTGCCCTACCCCTTTATTCTTACTGAAAATAGCCCAACTGTGCAGTATGAAATCTGCCTCTAGGTAACTTTTTTTTTTGATTGACTGATTGCAGCTCGTTTCAAATTGTGTTGTGAGCTACTTTTTAAAGGAAAAGAAAAATTAAACAACTTTTTTTGTGTGAATTTCATGCTGGTGACAAGGTGCCGGATTGACAGCCCTGGAGACTGAAATCCTCTATTTATCCACAGGACAGGTACAGCACAGGCAGCGACAGTGCGAGCTTTCCCCACACCACCCCGTCCATGTGCCTCAACCCTGACCTGGAGGGACCACCTCTAGAGGTGAGAGGGGATGTTCAGTCTCCAAGGCTCACTCAATCCTTCCGCCTCAGCCGAGACTGCCAACACGCGGGGGGCCAGTGGCGCTGGTGATTTTTGTGCTGTGGACACCACCTGTCCACGGGGACCTGGACTGACCCCCCCCACACCTCATTTCACACAGGCCGAGTAGCCCACCAGATGGTAACACCAACTCTCCTTTTTTTTTTCTTTTTGTTCAATCCCTCTTCCTTGTCTCCCACTCCTCCCCCATTTTCACCTTCCTACCCCAACCTGGGTGCACTTGTGGGGGTACTGGCCACTGATGTGAGAAGCCTCACATCGTTTTAGCCAGCCAGTCCTTCCTTCCCTGCTTTTCCTGCTCCTCCTTGTCCCACACCCCATTGCCCTGGAGACCCAGCTCCCTTTTCGGAGGTTATGGTGTGGGGGGAGGAGGGTGTAGTGGGAGCTGCAAGTACCTTGTATGGAGGGGAGGTGGGAGAAGGCAGGATTTAGAATACTGAATTTTTGTGTGTGTGTGTTCTGTGGTCATCTCCCTAGTGCTTAGGGACTCAGCTAGCTTCCAGTGCATTTAAGGTGTCTTTAGGCAGATGTAGAGACAAATAAGATAGGAAAGGGGAAGTGTTTCAAAACATGCCATGTAGGTTTGTGCAAACACAAATCACTTACATTACCATGATGGGTAGAAGGGTTGGGGTGGTTGAGGGCAGAGACCCTTTTTCTCCTGTGCTATCTTGTACACAGGGAGAAAGATGGGGGCTTGGTCAAGTGAGGCATTGCTTAATCCCACTTCCCACGTTTTCATTAAGAAACCCATGTGTATTTTGCCTTTGATTGCAGGGAATGTGGCTCCTTCATAGGCTTCCAAGAATAATTCATCATATTTAGGGTTTGAAGAAGGCCAACTTGGGTCTGACTGTATTTGTGAGATAGCATTTACTGCTGCAATCCCTGGCCTCCCCATTCTTTAATTCAACTCTGGCTTCCCGGCTAGTTGAAATCTGTCTTTTTCTTCCCACTGGGTGGCTGTCCGTGATTGGTTTTTAATAGGAACTGTTTTCCTCCTTTTGTAGGCCTATACCATTCAAGGACAGTATGCCATTCCACAGCCAGATGTAAGTTTTGTTTTTACTTCTTGTTTTGAAAAGCTCCCTCTCCCATCCAAAATTGTATCACTCCTTTCTTCCATGCAGGCAGAAATGAGTTGGGTCTTAAACTATTGCAGTATCACAAGGTGAATCCCACATTTCAGCCCTTAAATAATCTTTAATCTGGGCATAGTAGTACCCTGTTTGTCTTTTGACATTTAATCCCTGGAAATTATAATCTGGGAAACTATTAGGTTCTGCTTTCCTTCATGTTCCAGATTACTCTATCTAAAAGAGAAATGTTCCATGGTATTCTGTCATTTGTTATTTCTGGGCACAATTTAAATTGATTGGACTGTGCATCTCTGTAGCGAGTCCTTTCCAGGGCGGGTAGTGGGAGGTGGATTTGTCTTTGGGTATTCCTCAATTTGAGGTGATAATTATAAAAGCATCTGGAGGGGTGGTAAAAGGGCTTATTTACACACAGAAGGATAGGAAGGAATATTTGGGTATTCAACTCAATAAAACCTTCCTTGCCACTAAAAACTCATTTAAAAGGTGTTGGTGTTCAGACTTTGTTACAAGGGCATTTCTTTTTGCACTTTTCC
This sequence comes from Artibeus jamaicensis, assembly GCF_021234435.1. Taxonomy (NCBI): domain Eukaryota; kingdom Metazoa; phylum Chordata; class Mammalia; order Chiroptera; family Phyllostomidae; genus Artibeus; species Artibeus jamaicensis. Next base: position 51,796,723 of record NW_026521486.1, read on the forward strand.
TCTATCTTTACTAACCCTTTCAGGTGCTGAGCATTAGACGAGGGAAGTTGACTTTGGCTCTTGGTTAGTGGTGTAGGCCCCAGGAGGGGAAGTATACTTGAAGAGGGATTATTTTACAACAGCCAAGACAGTGTATATAGATGAAAAATAGCTGTAGAAACTAGTAGGGGGGTGGGGTTAAAACCCAGTTTGCTTTCATCCTAATCTCTGTCCTTCTTGCAGTCTCCTTGCCCCCTCATCTCCTTCCCTTCTCCCAATTCTGACAGAACCCTGCATGGTGTGTTTTCCCTAGCACCACTGCACAGTTTGTGTACATAGCCTGTCTGTGCTTGTCCCTGAGGCAACTTTTGTAATGGCTGCAAACACCTTCATTAAATAGCCCACGAGGGGGTGGTTCTTGGGCTGGCAGTGCTGCTTTACACACACCCAGAATGCATTCATTCTCTTGTACTAATTCCCCTTCTAACCCTTCATAATCTGCCCATTCCCAGAATTGTGGTAGGTGCCCCATTCTTACCCTCTGTTGTAGTTTTGAGTAGTAGAGTGAACTTCGAGGATAAGGAATTCTGCTTTTTCGAATTTGAATGTGCTTGAGCCCTGGCTCTGTTACTCTTCTAATGCCCAGCCTCTCCTGTTTACTCCCTGCAGTTGACCAAGCTGCACCAGTTGGCAATGCAACAGTCTCATTTTCCCATGACGCATGGAAACACCGGATTCAGTGGTATGGATACCTCAGTGTTTATTTCTGTAAGGTATAGTGCGAGACAGAGGCCAGCCCCAAGGTCTCAGTTTGACACCTGTTTAAGACAAACTTCGTACCCAGCATCCTGCTGGTTTAAACTTGCCTATCTTCTGTGGCTAAACCAAAGGAGGTAATGTGTTTAACTTGGTTTTCATTTGGGGTGAGTTATTCTTTTAAGAAAATAATAAAAAGGGGGCCCTGGAAGGTTTGGGTTGAGGTCTGGGGATGCTTATCAGGCAAAGGGTAGGCTGACATTTCTTCTATCCTCACTGCTGCCCCTTTGATCTGATTGGCACCCCCTTTCTCTCCACCAGTTCACACAGACCTGGGTAGAGACAGTCCATTTATGCCAAATTGTAGTGTTTTTGTTTTTGTTTTGGGCTTTTTTTTCTTTTCTTTCTTTTTTTTTTTTTTTTTTTCTGTATAAGGAATAACTTGTCCGATAGGGTTAGGATGAGACCACCAAACTCATTTTCACTTGTATCTTAACAGGCATTGAATCCAGCTCTCCAGAGGTGAAAGGCTATTGGGGTAATGATTAAAAAAAAATCTGTAGTATTCTACTGTTATATTAATAAACTGGTGGGAGTCTTGTTTCACTGCCCATGACATACCAGCAACATGCACATGGCAGAAATAAGCTGAGAGAGCAAAAGGTTGGGCCTGGTGCCCCTGAGGGTACCTTGGTGGATCTGGCCAATCCCTTTCTAAACATGTTGAGTTTAACAGCCACAGCTGAGAGCAGGACTAGCCTTGAGAAGAGTTAGCTAGCTGCCCTGTTCCAGTCCAGGTGCCATTTTGATGGGTGTGGGTGTTTGCTATTCAGATTTTTTTTTCTTTTTGTTTGGAAAACAATAAAAACCAGAACAAATTAATGAGCAGTTGAGCAAAAGACAGGGAATTGAGCAAAAGACAGGGAATAAATCTGGAGAAATGAACTTTCCTCACCTGACTGCCATTTCATTCTCTTTAACCTTCAAGTGTAGGTTAGGATAGTGTGTGGTGTGGGGGAGGTAAGGGGGGGGCTGGGTACTGTTAATATGATACAGGTGTATTTAAAGCAACTGCATGTGTGCCAAGAGTCCATGGTACCCAATAACAGGCATGATATTGGCACTGGTGCTAGTGAGCATCAGGTGAGATAAAATTGGAATACAACAGCTGGAAATTTTAAGCAGAAAAGGAGAGAAGTGCAGAAGGACTTGGTTAGATTTTGGTCCTGTTTAAGCATATCACACACCCTTCTCCCTTGCTTCCATCCCCTTACACATTAATAGGCTGGGCTTTGCAGGAAATGGCATGAAATCAGCTCTTCTGAGTGTACAAGGAACCTTTCCAGCATTATTTCTCCACCCCTCTACCCCTCTTGACTCCTTGGAGGCTTTCAAGTTAGTGATGAATCCCAACAGCCAGTGCTGGGTTTCCAGTTTGTTTTCTTCTGTTAGATTAATGTGCGGCTCAGTTGGGATTTGTAGGCTGTGCATTGAACTTCCTTGCTCTCTTCTGTCTTTTAGCAGGTTTGGATGCATCTGCTCAGACTACTTCTCATGAACTCACCATTCCAAATGATGTAAGTATAGTTAGTTGGGTGTCATTGGATGAAATTATGAGAATTGGTTTTAAAGAATACACATCTTAGCAGTTTAAGGTCTCAGGAGAGAAAATGGAGGATTTAGATGTCAAATTAAAATTTTTAAAGTACCTAAGCTGAATAAAATTCAGTGGAGACAAGTGGTAAAACTATTGAGTGTTTATGAGGCACAAAGAACCTTTTCATATCAAGTAGAAATTCCCATTTCCATTGGTTTCTTACAGAATCTGAAGCCTTATGCTTAAAGCAATGCAGTGGTCTTTGGATGTTGTATGTGTGCCGTTCAACGTGGTACACAGTACATGCAGCTATTTAAATTAATCCAATTTTTCATTAGTCATACCACACTTGGTATGTTCAGTGATCACTTCTTATTAGTATGTACAGTACTGGACAGAATGAATATAGACCAATTTTTAACTTTTTCTCAAGGTACAAAGCATTATAAACTAGAGTTCTTGTCAGTACAGTAAAGTGATCATGGCAGGATGAGTTTTAGGCATATTTGTTGCTCCCCATTTACCTTTATTCCTAGGTTTGTTATGATGAATTAGGTTTGTTATCATTTTGGCTCTGTCTTTGGGTTTACTCTCAAGAAAATGAACTGATGTTCCTAAGAGTCAGCTCAGTTGCCTCTGATCTGTAGTGTGGTCAGACAAAAGAATAGCTAAGAGTTGAGAGCAATCTATAACTCAGTCAGGAGTATATGAGTAGAGTGTATAGGATGCAGATAGTAGTTTCCATTGCCTTGTTCATTGACCCAAACTATAGAGGGCTGGAGGGGTGGACCTATTCTTAGACCTAGTCATGCTGTTATTAATTTGTTATGCATTCTTCTTTTTCTTCCTGAAGTTGATTGGCTGCATAATCGGGCGTCAGGGCGCCAAAATCAATGAGATCCGTCAGATGTCTGGGGCGCAGATCAAAATTGCGAACCCAGTGGAAGGATCTACTGATAGGCAGGTTACCATCACTGGATCTGCTGCCAGCATTAGCCTGGCTCAGTATCTAATCAATGTCAGGTAAGGGTTCCCTACCTTTTTTTGCCTTACTGATGTCAACACACAACTAATGTGTGTGTTGGGGAATGCTAAAATGCATTATTAAATGTGGGATTATTTGGGTAATGGGTGTGGGTAGGGGGTTAGGTGGAGATGGGGGGGCAGTTTAAGTCTAGTTCTGTTTTCATCCATTCTTAGAAGAAAAAGTAACCAGGTTGTAGTTGGTTTGCATGGGCTTGGAGAAGGGGAAATAGAATGCTTGAATTTGATCTTTGATAATTTTAGGAGTGCAAAGGTTGGGGAGCTTGTCTTCAGTACTAGGTCAGATGCTCTGATTAGAGCACCCATACTGAGAACCAAATGTGGGTCTCTTGCTGTACATGTCTGTCACATAGATTAGTATTTCTCTCAGTGATTGGGTTTAGGCTCCAGTGTACCCTTTAATTGAAATAAGGATAAGGAAGTAGTGTGACAGTAAAGCAGTTTCTTGGAGGCAGCCATTATCATTCTGAAAATGTCCACTGTTCTCAAATTGCAAATGTGTTTCATTGTTCAGAGCTTGTGGCAAGGGGGAGGCACAGGTTTTTAATATTTCAGAAATGTCAGTGTGTTTTCCTTTTTCCCCTCGTTGTATCTAATGACTTCGTGAGGTTACTGTTGTTACTAAACGCGTGATCGTAGCAGGACTAATCACAGTCCAATGGGCATCCTACAAGGCATTTTAAAAATATTTCTTGCTTTTTAAGCATAAATGCTTAAGCCACATTCTCATTGCTTACTAACATTTTAAACCAGTATTAGCCCATTTCCCAAGGAGCTTAGCTATCCTTTTCATGTAGCCTTTCTCTAGTTATTTACCACTATAACTATTTGGTCTCTGTTGAGTTTCTGAATCCTAGTGTAAGGAAAAGGAATTCACAAGTAAGAGTTCTTGTTGTCATGCTTATACTGACCATGTATTTATTACATGGTCTTTTATCCCTTTGCTAATTTATCAGTTCCCTAGTAGTGATTCTGTTTTTTCCCCCCCGGAGTCTTTTTATGCCTCTGGGTGTTCACTACTCTTTGTGTAGAAAACATCATTCTATGTTTGAATCTCTTTTCTTCTTCAGCTACAAGCACATCAAATTCTTCATGTTGAGGGTAAAAAAACTTTTTCACAGAAGCTGTTTACAAAGGTTTGGTCCTCTTGTTACTAGTTGAGGGTCGATGTTAAGTGTCAGGAGTCATGTTCTTAGAAGCTGGAAATCATCATCTTGGATAGGCTTGCCTAGAATATTGTCAGATGGTGTTTAAATGTAACCTGCTTGCCTGACTCCTTTCCGTTCCCCACCCTCATATGAAGTCAGTGGCTACATTGTAAGGAAGCAGAACTCTCCACCATTGTTTTTTAATTTAGTCACTCTTCATGATCATCCTGTTGAATGAAACTGTCCAGGCTATGGATTTGGGTTGAAACTTCTTGAAGCCTCATTTAACACCAGCATTTACTTCTTGCTTTCTCATCTTGGCCCAGTTTGAATGCAAAATACAAACTGGTTTTATTACTGATACTAGGCAAGAAAGATTTCTGTGCTTTCAGTAATGGGTCATAAGCATCTCTGCCCTGATTTTTGGCAACCCGAGTTCCTTTTTTTTTTATCCCCTCCTTTATGGATTGCTGTTGTCCTGGAATTATGTAAACAAAATGGAGTCTTAAGAGGAGCCTGTTTACCTTTGAGGAGAGTTCATCTCGTAGGGGGGTTGTCCACACAGACCTCAGCAGGTACCTGCAGGTTATTGCTATTATCCGGAGCTTATTTCAGGAGTAGATGCAATTTTTCTACTTGACTGAACATAAAGTTTTTGACAGTGCTTGAGTTTCTACTGTAAGGATTGTGTTACAAATATGGTCAGTCATAAAACAAAGAACTTTTTTCCTCGCCAGAAATGAAGCTTCCCTAGTTCTTATCTACACTTATGTCCTCGGGATTTTTCTTTGAAAATGTTACATTCTTTGAAGTTTGAGATTAGTCAGTGACCTACTTTGGTCTCTTTTCCCTGTTCATCCTAGTATATTGATTAGATTGCTGTGGAGATGGAAGAAAACTTCTATATTACAGAAAATTTTTTTTTTAATTCTGTGGGTTAATATCCCAAAACTTCACAAGTGATTGGTAGGTGAAACATTTGTTCCTTGTTTGGAGAATGACTGCTTTCATTTCCTGTTGAAACCTGTCCTTGACTTGTGGGTTGGATCAGTGTGTTGTACATGGAAGTGTGTGCTGTGTTTCTTTTTTCAATCTGTCAGCTTTTTCTTCACTGTAGCAGTTTTAAATAGCACTGTGGAATGAAATTTGGCAAGTATACATTTTTAGAGGGTGGGATATAAAAACTAAAAAGAAACAGTTTGTCACAAGTTGGTATTAGGTCTTCCTAATTGACAATCAGAGGCACTTAACTGATAACTGAAGCAGTTTTTGTCCTGTACTTTTTTTCCCTTTTGTGGTCTTCCCTTCCACCCACCCGGTTTTTTTTTGTTCCTTTTTTCCTCTGTTACAGTTTAGAAAACGCTAAACCCTCCTCCCAGGCAGCCTCCGTCACGATCCCTGATCACCTCAGCATCAACCTCTCTCAACCCTCCACCCCTTCTTCTTCTTCTTCCTCCTCCACCACCACCCCCTCGCTCGCCACAGCGGGGACCTCCGACGCACCCTCCAGCCTCCCCAACCCTCTTCCGACCGCCCCTTGTGTCTCCAGTCTGCTTGGCATGAAACCCATCCCTCTCCTGGCTCTAAATGTTGTGTCTGCTGCTAAGGGTTCCGGGGCTTCAGCTACCACCACCACCACCACCTCTGCCGTGCCATGTGTAACTAACAAACTGAAAGGCGAGAAACAGAGATTCTCCCCCTACTGATTGCATATTTTGAGGCATTCCCTCAAGTAATTCTTGGTTCATTTTGGTTTTTTGTTAACATTGGTGAGAACCAAACAAACAATTGTGAGCTTGTGACATTTCCTTTTTACTATTGGGGGGATAGTAGGGTGGGGGTGGGGGCAATGGTACCGTTGTTTAGGTTTTGGCCATTTCAGCTCAGTGCCTGTTTTCAGAGTCTGACTTGTTGAATACTTTATCTGGAGCCACAATTCTTGCTTTTTCTCACTCTGTTACTTTTTTGTAGCTTTATTCTGCCTTGCAATATAACAATGTGTTAGGCTCTGTGTTAATGAATAAAAGCCTCTCCGTTAACCTTTATTTTTTAAAAAGTTATTTAATGGTTAAGTTATCAGCTGGTCGTCTTGGCCAGATTTGTGTTTCTAGATGTAATAAAGTTGCCACAGTAAGAACCTTAGTTGACTGTGTGCTGTGAAGGGTAAAGGGGTGGGAACTTGTGACCCGTAGCTTCTTAACTAGGGAGTCTATAAAACTGACTGGACCTCTTTGTATCCCTGGTTAATTTTTAGTCCTTTGTCATTCCCCACAAAGAATGATGGGCCTGCCACAGGATTAAATCCTGAGGGTCTTCCATAATTGGCAAGAACCTTCTTCAGTGAACAATAGTTTCTCTGACTTTCCACATCCCTTACCTTGCCAATGGCAGCAAGTAACTGGGGTGTCCATCTCCGGCTTCTTGTTTCCTCTGGTGAGTGGTTACTCTGAGGAACTTTTATAGGTCATAAATACAAAGAGATTATTTCTTTACCCAGAATAGGGAAGCAATTTGGGAAAAGTCTCAAAAGTTTGCCAGCTTGTCTGTATTCCCCTGAACTGGCATTACTCCCACTTCCTTATCACATTGGGTAAACCTTGAACAACCAACCTGTGTGTGACATCATCCAAAAGTTGACGGGATTATGTCCTGGTCATCCTAAATTGACCCTGATTTACTAGACTAAGCTCCTTTATTCTTTCATTTCTTGTTTACCCTTCTGTCTCCCCACTAGCACTCTATTTACCATGAGTAGAAAATTACAATCTTAAGATTTGGAAGGGACCATTAATATCAACTATAACTCATGGATTACTCATTTATTCTATTTAACAAAAAAATGAGGCCCTAGGAAAATTCACACTTGCAAATCACATGGATGACTAGTGAGGACTTAAAACTCAAAGTGTACTTAATATCCCTGAAGACTTACTTTTCTTATTCTAAAACCTCAGTTCCTTCTTCATAAGAGGGTAGAAATACTGTAAGTATAATAGTAAAGGGCATCGGGTAGTATCCTGGTCAACCTGAATACATACTGCCAGTATAATGAAAGTATGATGCCCTTCCCAAGCAACACTTAGAGAAATGCTGCGAAGGTTTTTTTCCTGATAACTTTTTTCTAAATTCCTTTTGGTTTATAGCGTTAAGAAAAACTAATTGCTCGTGAGTATTGCATTATATATTTATTATCATGGTATTGTTGCCCCTCAAACCCAGAATGGGCCTATGAGGTATTTTTACATGTTGCAACTCCACGTGGAGGACTAGAGGGGCAAACTTCAGTTCATTGTCTAGATAGGACTTTTCTTGTTTACTTGCTAGCTGCTCCTTTCTCATGTAGTCCAGTTCTGCCTTAGGTGAGATGTTTTTGTAGTTTGGACTTACTAGTCTTGCTGATACCATCTTCCCCAGAGACTTTATGATTTTGTATAGTTCTTGATTAGAAAGCTTCTTTACCTAATGAGTTCTCCCTAAAGGAGGATGGCTGGGAAGGAATCCAGACGTGTAAGGGACTATCATCACCAAGAGTCTACAACATAGTACTTGCGGTTGGGTTTTCTTTGTCCCCTTTATACTTGCCCCCTTCTTTCAATCCCTGCTAAGACTGTGTGCATAAATTCTGGACAGTTCTTTCTAAGATCTCTTTGGTACTGAAGTGCTACCACCTTCTTGCATGAACTTAATTTTTTTTTAGGTCCTAGATCTAAACTGTTCCCAGCCATCAAAAGATCTTTTGAACTTTCAGTTCCTCCTTAAACTCTTATTCAGGGCCTGTTTACATTACTCTAGATTATCCCATTTTGTTGCTGGCCCGAATCTACCCTCTTTTAAGAACAAAATATTCTTCTTTATGCTGATGTGGAAATACCATTTCTGACATAAAATTAGTTAGTAGTTGAAAGACCCATCTATTTTATTGGCCATTGTTTTCCTTCCCCCTACTGGCCAGCGTTTGTCATTCAGTGTTGTAGAAGAGAGAAAGGATGGGGAAGTGTTCATGCCCCCTTGACTAGAGACCACAAATAGGTTATGCCTGACATTTGAAAGTCTTTTTGAAACAAATTTTTGAAGTGAAACTTTAGTTGTAATATATTAGTTCCGTTTACTAATACATGACAATGTAATGTAAACTGTCTTGCCGGCTACCTATTATCAGTGATGCCAAAGGCCTACATACTTTTTCTTCAAAGCCCAAAATTGGATTCTAGGGCTTCAATTCAAATGATGTATTTGAATCAAAGACCTGGTAGCTAGGTATGTGTTGGATGGAGAATTTGTCTTAATACCACAGATTTGGAAGCTTCTAGAATAGAATGAGTTAGGGAGTTACTAACACATTATTTTGGCTTTCACTTTTAAATCCTGAAAACTAGACCTAAAAACTATAGATTAAGTATACTTCTCATACTTACTATACTTGCTCCTCCCTCTCTGACATCTCTTAGCATTTAAAAGCATCATTATCTCTTAATAGTTAGCTAGTAATAGACTGTTCTAGAATAAAGATCCTCCTTTCCTTCTTCCCCACCCCCCCCACCAAATTATGAGTTTATTTAGCAAGTTACAGAGGTAGTAGAAGGGAGCCAGCTGGGCTGCGCAGGTTTAGGAAACAAGCTACAGAAGCAAAAGAAGAAGGGCCCTTGGAGCTTAGGGGAGAGAAAGGCAAAGGTATAATGCTCCTGGGAGGATAAGAGGGAAGGGAAAGGTCCATCCAGGTGAGCTCTCCAGAGGGGAAGAGTGGCATTTTTTTGAAGCTGTCTTAGCAGCATCGTGAGGCTATTTTTACGTAAATGTTTTCTAAACTATTCTGTCACTATTTTAGGAGGAGTGGAAATAAACTTAGCAGTAAAGAAACATTGCTTCTGCTTTAGCAGATATGGCTCAGTTAATGCAGCATCTTCCCGCAAACCAAAAGTTTGCAGGGTTTAGTTTTTGGGCAGGGCACATGTCTAGATTGTGCGGATTCAACCCCCAGTCCAGGCACATACTGGAAGCAAGGGACGATGCTTCTGTCTGGCATCAGTGTTTCCCTTTCTCCCTTCTCTAAAAGCAATGAAAAAATGTCCTCAGGTGATTAAAAAAACATTTGCTTCTGTATTTTGTGACTCTGACAGGAGACTACTATGTGGTATATTCTCAAAATGTTTTTTATAGAGAGAGGAACATCGATTTGTTGTTGAATTTATTGGTTGATTCTTGTATGTGCCTTGACTGGGAATTGAACTCTCACAGCCTTGTCCTATCGGGATGATGCTCTAACCAACTGAGCAACCCACAGGGCCATAAGGTGTTAACATCTCCCACGAAGGTTCAGAAGAGCAGTTTGAGGGATGCCCACAGTTGATAGCAAAGGTCCTCAGTTCATTTTGGTTCTGAGGTAATTTGCCCTCATGAAACTTGAATTGCAGGGATTACAGGCACATAGTTTTAGGTAACTCAAGGAATCTTAAAATGTTACCCCTGATACTGAAACACTGATTTTGTTTCATATAAACTCTTCTTCACAGTTTAATCAGGTTGAAAGTTTTGGAGGTGAGGTGCAGCTGGGCACTAAGAAAACTAACTGTGAGTTCTTGTTTTGTGTTACAGGCTTTCTTCGGAGACGGGTGGCATGGGGAGCAGCTAGAACAATGCAGATTCATCCATAATCCCTTTCTGCTGTTCACCACCACCCATGATCCATCTGTGTAGTTTCTGAACAGTCAGCGATTCCAGGTTTTAAATAGTTTGTAAATTTTCAGTTTCTACACACTTTATCATCCACTCGTGATTTTTTAATTAAAGCGTTTTAATTCCTTTCTATGTTCAGCTGTTAATGCTGAGATCCATATTTAGTTTTATAAGCTTCTCCCTGTTTTTGTTTTTTGGCTCATGAAATTTTTTTTTTCTGTTTGTCATGGAAATGTAAGAGTGGAATATTAATACATTTCAGTTTAGTTCTGTAATGTCAGGAATTTTTCAAAAAAAAATTAAAAGATGGACTGGAGCTTTTTCTTTGTGAATAGAAACTGGATGCCACAGTGATTCACGTGGGTTTATTCCTGTTGTCTTTTATTTTGCACCTTTCATCCCTCAAAGGACAAGGACCCTGCTTGGGTTTTTAATGAGCCTTATTCCAGTTGTTTCTTCCGTTTACCACTCCATCTTTTTTTTTTGTAGCCCTTGATTTGGTTTTCCCTTGAGACCTGCATTGAAGTGATCCTAATAGAGCAGGCTGGCCATGCCTTTGATTCCAAAGGTTGGAGAGTACATTCTCTAGGATTTACCTGTAAGAATAGTCAAGCGATTCCACTGGGTGGTAGAGGGGTGTGGGGAGGACATGTGCGTGCACACATGGAAACAGTTGGAAGTGTGTCGGACTGGGATTCAGGTTGCTAGGAATGTCCTCTTGCCCAAGCTAAAGTGTCCTGATTTTCAATAACTATTCATTTACAGTCCTCTTCTCCATATTAAGAGTGGGTATTTTAAGATCATCTTTTGGAGTTACCCGCTCCCTTTTATGCAGATAATTTTAGCAGATTGTAGCTTAAGTGATGTTCATTTAGTGAGAAAAGCATTAAAGAAGTATTGTGTCCATGGTCCTCAGATAATGTCTGGAGCCCAAGGCTACTATTTCACCATGTGTGGTACCCCATTTGTTTACCAAGAAAACCCTCAACAGCTGGGCCTGCATGGAGTGGTTATATTTCAAGGTTTTTCACAGGGATTACAATATGACAATCTCCACCCCAATCAGGCACCAAGATAAGCAGGGACTTAACACCCCAGTTCTTCAGCCTGAGCCATCACATGCTTTTACAACCTTCTAACCTCCCTCCTAGACCCTAAGCCAGGACTTGGGCAGAGAAATGGAGGGACAAAGAAATTAGTTACATTGCACCTGAGAAAACTCAAGAGGAATAGGACCCGACCTTAGTCTCCCTCCTCAAGTGCAAAATGTGTAAACTGTAAACAAAACAAAAAAGTGCAGTTAAGTGGCTCCCTTTCCTCAGGGTTTTGGGGAAAGGTATAGAGGATCATAGGAGGCAAGTCTGATTTCTCTACTGCCTGTTTGCTGAACATAATGGGGTGGAGCAGGGAGGGGTCAGTTTGCCCTTACCCACAACTCTAGGGCAGTCCTTGTCCTGTATTTCCACAGCTGCCAGTGTCCCTAGAGTTTATCAGGTGGATCAGTCAGGGGTTGATCTCCCTTGAACCTGACTTAAGGCTGGAGTAGCCCCATCTTTTCTCTGTTATGTGGTGCATATATATTATTTATATAAATATTTCTCTATGTACAGGAATAAGCGTGGCTTTCATGGAGGGAGGGAGGCTGGGGGCTGCAAGGCTTCGCCACTGTTGTTGTCCAGTTCAGTGCTGTCACAGTCTGAGTCCTCAGAATTGGGAGGGCCCTGTGAAGAGTAGACATGCAGTGAGGTGTTGGTCTGGCGTCTCTTGTATTATAAATAGATACCTTCATATTCTTACCACTGAAGTCTGTTTTAATAGCAGCTCACTAGCTTAATTACCTCCACGTTTTGTTGTGTAGTTAGGCTCTTCAAGGTTCGAGACTCCTAGTTTCATGATTTCTCCCTGGCTGTGATTAGAGCTACTATGTAAGCAGACCTACTAAGCTCTCCATTCTACAGGCCTCCTGTTCCACCAGGTGGAAAATTTGCTCTTTGGTATTGGTGGAGACAGTTTACATATTGAATGAACTGAGTGATAAATACCTATGTTTTGGCCTCTGCACCTGTTCTCCCCAGTAGCTCTGAAATGACCATATATCTGTTTCCTATCCAACACCTGGCTGTTTTTTGTGTTTTGTTTGTTTTTTGTTACTCACCTTGTTCCCTCTGAGTAGTAGGTCCTGGTGCTGGATGGGCAAGGAACTGGGTTCAGGGCCAGTAACTACCTCTGAAGCAGGTTGGTCCAGTGGGATTTCTGACCCTTGGGAACACATGTCATCAGACCGCTCATCTGGCCGCTCATCAGTGTTGGTACTGCCAACATCAGGTGTTCCGCTGGGGGATGGCTCACTAGCTGTACCTTCCTCCCCATCTGATGGATTCTCCGAGCTGAAGGTAGACAGTGACTGGCGCATGTTCAGGCCCTGAGGCCACCTGTGTCAGAGACAGCTACAGCTTGATATGGCGCTCCTTGCAGCCCAGAAAGCAAATGAAGACCATTATTTATTTTATTCCTTCATTCACCTCTGGTTTGATGTCAGCTCTACCTCACTGTCTACCTCTCCTTCCTCTTCCTCTGATGATATGCCACGTTTCTGCAGATGAGTGGACTGGTCAAAAATGGGAAGAGGCAATCGGCCCAGGGAAGGAGAACATAATTATAAAGGGAATGGCTAGACGTCAAGAGTTAATGGAATTGGACCCCAGGGGAACAAGGAAAGGAGGGGAACAAGGAAAGGAGGAGCTCAGGAACTGTCCTATAGTTTACCTGACTCCGGGTGACAGCAGCCCTGTACAGCAGTGCAGCTGGGGTCAAGTGCTGGGACCCAGCCCGGCTTCCTCCCCGTCCCGAGGTCCCTTCCCGTCCAGTTCCCAGGAGCCCCACACTTTCACTAGGCCCTACTGGTGGAGGTGGCTCCCCTTTGGCTCCCCCAGGTGAATCCGGGCTGGTGGAGCCAGGTGCTGAGCCCTCACTTGGGGGGGTGTCACCCCGGGCTGCAGGTGGTGAGCCAGGATCCCCAGGTCCCCCTGTGGCCCCCCGGCCCCGGGCTCCCAGTGCTGCTGACAGCAGATCTGGGGACGAAGAGGACATCTTTCGCAGCAGGAGATCCTGATGGAGGCCACGGAGGGCTGGAGGGCAGGCCTCCCAGGCTGAGGGTCCCCCTCCTAGCACTCCTGGGCTTCCTGGTCCCCCAGGTTCATGGGGTGGCATAGTTGCACGAAGCCCAGGCAGGTCCCCACAGCTGCCCTTGGCGCTGGCCTTGCGATGACGGGTCTTGCCACGGCGATTCCGTCCTGGTGAGGGGGGACCCTTAGGACACCCAGGAAGACCCACCCCACTCAGGGCTGCATCTAGTTTTGGTAGCAAAGACTCAGTCTTCAGGATATCTGGCCTGGTGGGAGAGGGAAAGGACAAGTTTAGTTTAACAACAAATTTACTGTGAAAAGCATTCCCTAACTTTGGGCCAAAGAGCACATCTCTCCCCAACTAAAAAAAAAAAAAATTTAATGACTTTTAAAGGAAAGGAGAAAGCAATGTGGTGTTCCATTTACGCATTCATTGATTGAGTCTTGGTGCCCTGACCAGGGATTGAACCTGCAACCATGGCATAGTATCAATACCCTAACCAACTTTAGTTCCTGGCCAGGGCTCCTTCCGTTTTAATACAGTATTCCTGGCATCGTGGACTCCTATCCCCTGCTTCTCCAGCACCCCCATTGCCATTTTTGAACCTCAGCACTTAGGTCCCACCTTTTGCTGTGGGGTGACAGCTTCTGTGGAGCATTCCTTTTCTTGATGAGCTTCTCCATTGTGTTCCCATGCAGGAGGCCTCGGGAAGGGTGTGACTTCAGCAGACCTGGGCACCTCCGCTCTAGAGCTTGCTCCCTCCTAAAGACAGATGCCACTGCATTGGGCATGTGAGCAAAAGCGGGGGGGGGGGGGACGACGACACATGGGACCCAGGCCCAGGAGGATCTGAGTTAGGCACAGCTCCACGAAGACGGGATTAGGAGCTGCCTAAGGACCTCATGGTTTACCTGAGGAGTTCCCGTTCCTTGAGCTCCAGCTGCAACATAAGGGCATTAAGTTCCATGTAAAGGTTGTTGGCTCTTTCTAGCTTCCGTTCATAGTGCTCCCTGATGTCCAAGGCGTGTCTAAAATGGTCAGAGAAGTCCTCAAGTTGAGCTGGCTTCACTTGGTACAATAGTTTGTCCCAGTCTCTGGGAACTGGTCCACAGTCCCTGCTTTAGGATATAACCACCTTTCCAAACAGGCACACACCTGAGCTCCTCCCTCCTCCGCATCACTAGCTCCTCTTCCAGGCGGTGCAGACAGGTCCCTTCTGACTTAATTTTTTCAAAGTGCAGCTTTACCTCTTCACGCCACTCTGCCTGGGGTGTGGAGACACAGTGAGGAGTGAGAAACATGCCTTAACTGGGCATACACGTAGAAGGCCCCCGCAGGTGTGGGCACTGTTGCAAACTGTTGGAACTAGGTGACCAACACTAGCCTCGGCCCTCCAAAAGCTCATCAATTCCATCCCAAGCAATGCTTCTTCCCTCAAAGAGCATCTCCTCAAAGAGAGGGAGCTGAAGTGTTCATTTTTCTGCCCACAGCACACCTGGGACTTAAAATAAGTCTCCTGGGGTGTGGAAAGGACATCTGCTGAGGCGATGTCCAGATGTAGCAGGATCTGTCGGAATGATGGACGATTTCGTGGTTTGCTGTTCCTGGAGGAAAGGGAGTTGGAGAAAAGGAATTTAAGGGAGGACCAGAAAGGAACTAGGGCATCCTTTCTCAGTGTCTTGGAGAATCCAGTCCTACAATGTACTCTGTGATGAATTCCCTGGTCAACTATTTCTAGGAAATGTTATACTCTGTTAGAGTATCAAAGTCCTGCAGTAAGCAAACCTATTCAATCCTATTTTTCAACTTGTTTTCCAAAACAAAAACCCTTTTTCTAAGTGGCACCATTAAAAGAAACATTTTGTGAAATGTTTAACCAAAGATTAGAAATGTTCACCCTTTCACTGGGGCTCCAAACAAGGGTCCAGGGCCCTTCTCTCCTGCATTCTAAGGCTCATAGTCTGCCCAAGGTCGCAGAACACCTGTGTGTCTTAGGATCTAATACAGCCTTGCTGAGTACTGGTCAGTTCACTTCCTCTCATTTCTACATTGTAGTCCCCTGTATTCACACACTGAATCCTGGGGCCCTGGGGGGTCCTATCTGGGGGCTCTGCCCCTTTCCCTGTTCAGGATTCTGGGCCTGGATGCCTGGATTCTAGGTGATGGCTAACCATCAGCAGTGCCCCTTTGCTTCCCAGCTTTGCCACAGCACTCTTACCAGCACTGGCGAAGTAGGATTTTGAAGCCATCTGGGCAGCTGGAGGGCACAGGCAGATGGAGACTGTTGCTTCCCACACCCCAGATGATGGCTGAAGAATCCACATCTTTGTAGGGGATTTCACCAGTCAGTAGTTCCCATAGCACCACACCAAAGGACCTGGGAATAAGGGACATCACTTGGCAGATGCTCCTTCCAGAGGACCTGCTCGCTGCAGATGCACCTCACCCTCAGACCCTGCAAGCCCCTTTCCCTGCCACCCACTCTGCTGGCCACTGCTATTCTCAGTCCTCAGCCCAGCCCTCACCAGATGTCGACCTTCTCAGACACAGGCTCATTACGAATCACTTCAGGGGCCATCCAGGCTACTGTCCCTGCAAAGGACATCTTGGTGCTCTTGTCACTCAGCTCCTTGGAAGTGCCAAAATCGGAGATCTTCACCACATCGTCATATGTGATTAGCATGCTGGTAAAGAGTATAGTCAGCTGGGGTCCAGGCCCCTGTACACACCTCATCTAGCTGCAGCAACTCTATCTTTCTGTTAAGTCATTTGGGACACCCAGAGGCAGGGGGCTCACCCACAGCCCTCCCAAGATAGGACTGTCATTGGGAAGGGTTTCTGAGATGGCCACCTGGACTTAAAACAGGGCCTGGAAGCAGGGAGGTGGCCACGCTGACTTGGGTGGGGTCACCTGCAGGAGACTGCACATCATTGCCTCCCTGCTTGCTCACTCACTTGGGGGACTTGAGGTCTCTATGGATAATCTTGTGCAGGTGCAGGTAGTTCATGCCACCGGCGATGCCCATGGACCAGTCAACCAGCAAGGAAGGGGTGACAGGGCGGCCAGCCCGCAGTACCTCATACAGCTGGCCCTGGGCGCAGAACTCCATGAGGATGCAGTAGCAAGGAGCCTGGGTGCACACACCCCTGGGGGCCAAACAGTGGTATGAAGCCAGCCCATACTCATATCTGGAACCCCATTCCCACCCATGCCACCTGGGTATGTCCTTTAAAAAGGGAGGGATAGCTCTGGCTGAGTAGCTCAGTTGGTTAGAGCGTCATCCTGATATGCCAAGGTTGTGGGTCTGATACCCAATCAGGGCACATACAAGAATCAACCAATAAATGCATAAATAAGTGGAACAACAAATCAATATTTCTCTCTCCTTTCCTCTCTCTAAAACCAATAAATAGCCCTGGCTGGTGTGGCGCAGTGGATTGAGTGCCAGCCTGCAAACCAAAGGGTCACCAGTTCAATTCCCAGTCAGGGCACATGCCTGGGTTGCAGGCCAGTAGGGGGCACATGAGAGGCAACCACACATTGATGTTTCTCTCCCTATTTCTCCTTCCCTTCCCCTCTCTAAGATCAAATAGAAATCTTAAAAAAAGTAAATAAAATGAAAAAGAATAAACACTAGAACTAAATACAAATTAAGTGTAAATAAAAATGTTTGTTAAAACAACCCTAAATAAAAAGGTGGGGCAGATCCCTGCTGCCCAAGTAGGTCCCTGCCCTCAGTATAGTATCCCCAACCCCTGCCCATGAGCCTTACTTGAAAGTGATGATGTTGGGGTGTTTCAGTTTTCGAAGGTGCTTGATATCAGTCTCCTTCAGGTCCCGTACCTTCTTCACAGCCACCTCCTCCCCATGGAAGCGCCCCAGGAAGACAGCACCCTGGGCCCCTGAGCCTACCCACTGCAGGTCCAGGATTTCCTCAAAGGGAACCTCCCAAAGGTCTGTGGACAGGAAGTGCCGCAACGCTCAGAGAGCCACACTAAGGGCCTTATGATGGTCAGGCGACTGGGGAGAGGACTGGGCTGGCTGAAATGACTCAAGGACAGAACAGTAACCAAAGAAGGTCAAGAAGACTTGGTTGGAGGGGACAAGGAAAGCAATGAGTGAATGAATGAATGAATAAATGGATGGCCTAAAAAGAAAGTGGGAAGTCAGTAGCTGATGGATGGATAAGGAGCTTGGGCCAGGTTCTGGGGACAGAGGGTCATCAGCTGACTTTGGTGGGGTTGTCCAACAGATATTCCGCTCAGGGAAACAGAGCGAGTCCCCAGAGGACACGGTCGACACAGCCTACCTTCCTGCTGCTGCTTGTGCTCTGTGGAGTAGGCCTTGCCGATCATGGTCCAGACAGGACGAAGACAGCCAAAGAGGCCTTCCAGGAAGCCGCTGCCACTCTGGCACTGCAGCCGCACCTCATCTGCTCGAACTCTGGGTGCCCGACTCTCAGGGGACCCAGCAGCTCCCCCTAAGCCCCCTGCATCCTGCTCATGTAGCTGCAGGACACTGTTGGCAAAAGGCTCAGGGGGTGGCTCTCCACCTGGGGAGGGGCTGGGCCCACCCCCGCCCTGCCCACCCAGTGGCACTACGTCTCGAAGTACACACTGAGTGGGCGTCAGGTCTTTCTCAGGGGTGCAGTCAGAAGTGTCTGGGTCCAGCTTGCGCATGGACGCTTCGCTTAGGGTGGACACGAAACCCCCGAAGGAAGGGGAGGGTGTGCGGGTCTCATGGAGGCAGGCCATGACGTCTGGGCCCCAGTGTGGTGGTGAGCCGTGGGCCCTGTGGGAACAAAGGAGGGAGAAATGGCCAAAGCCACAGGTTTGCTAGCTCAGAATGCTCACCTTAGAGGCAGAGGCACAGGCTGCGGTGCTGGGCTCCCTATTAGAAATAACACTCGAGCCTCACCCTCAGGTACCCATCCCCCTCTAAGTTCCACCTGGGACCCATCTTAGGAAAGCTGATACACAGACTTCCACTCAAGCGTCTGTTAGTAACACAAGTCCGAGAATGATACTCAGGTGTACAGGTAACATACCTGAGTATTCTCAGGTAGACACAAGTAACAACCCTGATCAGGAACATACTAGTAAAACGTATTTCAAAGTCAAGTATTATGGTAACAGATGAGTCCCTTCTCCCTGGAAGACTCATGTAATTGCCTCAGGAACACACATTTCTTTCACTCGAGGCTCACATACACACACATGTCATATAGGGGTCTCAGGTGTATACCTTTTACTTTGAGTCTCAACCTCTGGCACACAAAAGTAACAAACCTAGGGCTCCTTTGCACTTAGGCACACACTTCATATGACATTCCTAGACCTTCTGCATACAGGTGATGCACCTGGGCACAGGTGCACTCGTGTGCACTCCTGTACTTATACAGGTGCACTCATGTACTTATACATGATACAGTTAAGACGGTAGCAACAACACTAAACTCAGGTGACAGTCATCGTGAGGCATACTCCGGGCTCACCTCTGGTCTCACCTCTGGTCTCCTGTGAGGGTGTGCCATGTGCACACCTAGGCCCCTGAGGTAAGTGAAGGCTGTAACCAATAGCTCCACTAACCCCTCAGCACAATTGGGGAACAAGGCAAAACCATCCGATGGGGATGCGGAAGTTGTGTCAGGACAAGCCGTGTCCTACTGCTTCATCAAGCTCAGCCCCACGGCCATCAGTGCGGCTTCTCCTCCTGGGGTCGGTCACAGAAGACCCTGCCTCCCCTTCCTCCGCTGCCCCATCCCCGGCTCCCCGAACCAAGACCCAGCTTTCCAGACAATGAACATTTGTCCCAATTCATCGCTGGATGTTATTTTAAAAGCGACCATTAAAAAGTCTGAATCCTGCCCTGGCTGGTGTAGCTCAGTGGATCGAGTGCGGGCCTGCGACCCTGAGGATCGCGGTTTGATTCCCAGTCAGGGCACATGCCTGGGTTGCAGGCCAGTTCCCAGCAGGGGACACACGAGAAGCAACCACACAATGATATTTCTCTTCCTCTCTCCTTCCCTTCCCCTCTAAAGATAAATAAATAAAACCTTAAAAAGTCTGAATCCTCGCCTTGCTTCTGCCACTTACTGACAGTGTGACCTCAGGCAAGCTGTATCTGAGCCTCAGTTTCTCCAACTGTACAAAGGGTAAACTAGCTATCATTTGGGCACAGCCAATTCTTCACCCCTATACCAAACTTGTCCACAGTTTAGCACGGGGGGTCATTCTAGTCTTCCATCTCCTTCCACATCTAGGCAGTTACCAAATACTGAGACATGAGGAGTCCTGAGGACAGCAGTCCTCTAATTGTTCCTCATTATTCCTTAACTCCCTGCATCAGAACCTCTGAATCACATCAAAAGACAGGTGTCAGGAATCTACATACAGAAAGGCCTCACTGGGTAATGATGCAGATTGACATGGAAGTTTGGCAACTCTGATGGTCTCAGCTCTTTAACAAATTCCGGGTTTCTCACACACTTTTCCAGGGGGCATGTGGTGGGCCTGGAATCTGCACAGATGACAACCACCTCAGGTGATTCTGTTATGCCTGGTATATTTTAAAAACATCCAGCCAAGGTCATTCTATTCTCTCTTTTTTTTTCTTTAGAGAGAGTGGGAAGGAAGGGAGAAAGAGAGGGAGAGAAACATCATTGTGAGGTTGCCTCTCACACATCCCCCACTGGGGACCTGGCCCACAACCCAGGTATGTACTCTGACTAGGAATCAAACTGGTGACCCTTTGGTTTGCAGGCCGTCACTCAATCCACTGAGCCACACCAGCCAGGGCTATTCTCTCTTCCCTAGTGCCATGTTACTGCCTTAATTCAGGCTTCACCAGCTGTGTCACCTGACCCAGGACAACTGCCTCTTAAATGGTTTCCAAATTCAAGTCCCCCCATCCCATTCTCCACCAGGACTTAGAACAATCCTTCTAAACTACAAGTTGGCCAGCACCCCCTCTTCTGCTTCAAATCTTTTAGTGGCCCCCCCCCCCACTGCCTTTGGTCTGTCTAGCTGCCTCACCTCCATGCTCTAGCCCCTTCCCAGCCTCATCTCCCACTGCTATTGGCACCCGGGCCACACAGAACTGAGTCCGACACTAAGCTGCATCAGGCTTTGGTGCCAGGACACCTAATGAGAATGGCTAACTCTTGTGGAAGGCTATGTATGTTAACCTCTGTTATAGGCTCATGAATCATTTAATCCTGAAAACTCTAAGGTAGTGTTTGCTTTGCCCACCTGACAGGTAGTATTAAATAACCTGCCCAGGAAGCCTTAGTTAGAAGAGGCTCAAGGTCTGTCCCTAGGTGTACTCTCAAACTGATGGCTTGCCCTCCAATCTCACTTCATCCAGGGTCTCCTTCCCTGTCCCCGCTGCTCCGGCACAGTCCTCTGTGCTTCCTATCATGGCTCTCATTCCCTGGACGCGCAGTGTGATAGGGCATCTGGCTGGCCCCTCTGAGAGCTGTGGTTTTTCACGGGATCCCAGGACTTCAAACAGCACTGGTGCATGCTCAGTAAGATGGGGGATACTGCTCTACTCACCCCAGAGAACCCTCTGAAGGACCGGACCTACACTAACTATGCATTAGCTCCTTCACTCCTCTGAACCACCCAGAGAACGAGGTATCATTGGTCCCTTTATGTTTTTGATTAATTTGAGGCTCAGAAAGCTCAAGTCACAGGTACAGCCTCCAAATCCCTGACATATCCCACAAGGTATCAGCGGCTTCAAGTTAGATGTATAGTATCAGAGATTAGATGTACAAAAGACAAAACACAGGCCAAACAACATGCCAACACTGCAGAATTTCCTCTGGAAGACCTGGGTGCTGTCGCCAGCGCCTTTCAAAAGGGGCTTCCCTTCCGGACCCCTGAGAACACACGCCAGGCACCTCAGGCAGGTAGCAGGGTTGGACAGCAATTTCGGCGCTCAAGGAGGAGCCAGTGCGGGAGTGGGGGAGGTGGTCATTCGAGGCAGAGAGGAAGGGGTTATGGGCCCAGCATCCCCTCCGCTTTCCCGACCTCCTTCCCAGCAATCACGTGGCATGGGGCGGCGGGGGGGGGGGCTGACAGAGGGAGGGATACCAGACGAGAAAAGGAGAGGATACAGTAGGTTGGAGAAAGTGCTGGGCGCTGCGGCGTAACCATGACGATTGGACCCGAGGCGGCGCGTGAAGTCACCAGGACAAGATTAGCCCAGTGTCACGTGACATCAACGCTGGGGGTGGGGCTTCGCTTGGGCCCCGCCCATGACCCGGGCTGGCCCACGTGCTAGCTGCCTGGTTGGCTGGTGTGGTCGCCGGCGGCATCAGTGCAGCCCTCCGGCCCATACCTCCTTCGACCCCCTCAAGCATATCTTTGGCCGGGAGCAAGTGGAGAGAGAAGGGTTGATGCTGGCATTGGGAGTAGCGTGTCACAGCAAAATCAGGAAATTGGGAGAACGGGAGAATAAACAGAGAGGATGACAGAAACAACCGGAGAGGGAGGGGCAAGCCGAGAGGTAGAGAGACGGAAACAGCGTGAAGCCAGGGAGAGTCAAAACTGAGAAGGACGGACTGAAAACCTGATTTTGCAAAGCAGAGAGAGCACACAGAACAGGAGATGAAACGGGACCGAAAAACACGATCATCTGTGCCCTCCCCAATTCTTTTTCTGTTTAGAAGCTGATCCTTGAGTAGGCACAACGCCTGGTTTTTAAAAGAAAATTTTTTCAGCCTTCATTTGGTGTTTGGCAACTGAGAGGTTCAGGCAAAGAGAGGGTGACATGCAGCCTAGTCTCTCTCCAGTTCACCAGGCTTCCCCAGAGGGGCCCTCTGTATCCAGGGCCAGCAGCTGGGGAGAGAGGGAGAGAAGCCATTTCACCTGTTTGTTTTTTAGGAGCAGATGAAGAACAAGATAGGTAAAAAAAAAAGGACGGAATCTAGCCAGGCTATATCCACCCTCATCCTGCTCAGTCTAATGACGATTTTCTTCCAGATTGACCTGAAGGGGTGGGGGGAAACTGAGGCCCTAGGGAGCTGTAGTAAGTAGAGATTTCTCTCTCCGAATCCCCTCCCCCTGCTTCCTTTCCTCTGAACTGCCAGCTGTGCCCAACTGCCCCCCCAGCTGGGCCTTGGCGCCAGGGCATTGGGGGATATCAGGGCTAGGAGCCCCTGGCCAGACATTTGGTCACCCTGGTGGAGGGGAGCTGTCTTCCCAGCCATCAATTATGCAGAGGATGGGGGAGGGCAGGGATATGACAGGAGGGGGTAGATATATTAGTCAGTCATTATGTCCACCATATTTGTTAAGTGCTTACTCTGCTCCAGATAATGTAAAGGGACAGACTGGTCCCTACACTATACACCTTCCAGGATAAGAAGCTCTTTGGACGCCCTGGGAGGCCCTACTTCAGCTTTAGTTACCCAATTCTCTGCTTCGGTGCGGGTTCCTAGAATGCCCCTTCGGGAAGCTGAGAAGCCTTGAGGGGGCAGGGAATATCCCCTCCCCATTTAATTTCTCCTCCCAGGTTCTCCAGCCTGAGATGCTGTAGGCCTGTGGCAAGGGAAGCCTTTGAATTGCTTCTCCATTCTCCTGTTCTACTGGCTGACTCTCCATGAGAAGCTGCAGGTCTGGCTGTCTTGGGTGCTCAGTTGAGAGGCCAAGCTATCTGTCTAAATCTTGGGCTTTCAGACTGAGCACGAGCCACTTGTTCTGGTCTTCACTTGGCACTTAGGAAAAGGAGGATTCCCCTACTCTCTCAAGTGGGGG
This sequence comes from Artibeus jamaicensis, assembly GCF_021234435.1. Taxonomy (NCBI): domain Eukaryota; kingdom Metazoa; phylum Chordata; class Mammalia; order Chiroptera; family Phyllostomidae; genus Artibeus; species Artibeus jamaicensis. The sequence goes on from NW_026521486.1 coordinate 51,819,811, forward strand.
TGGGAAGGAAGGGAGGCATTCGTGGGAAAAGGAGATCCAGGCTTTGGAATGTTGGTTTCTCATCTGCAGGCTTGGAGATTCTTAGAGGATGTAGGACTGACTCCTCCTGGCCACGCCTTCTGGTCATGTGGCTTCTTGACTTTGCTTTGCATCTTAGAATCCATGGTCCCAGCCCCAGGATTCTTCTTAGATGAAAACTACAGTCTTTCTCAGTGCTCTCGGGGGGGGAAAATGCCTTTTCATGAAAACCTGGGGAAAACTGGACATCACCCCTAAATCTAGGCCCCCAGCCTCATACAGGTCAAGCCTTGAGACCCCTAGCAGCCACCCCATCTTCTCCCAGCAGGGTGGGCAGGGGGAGTATTGTTTAGGAAAAAAAAGAGCCAATTCTGGATTGGGAGAGATCAGAACTAGAACCTTAGTTTTGCTACAAATTAGTTTAAGGAATGTAACCTCTCCAAGGCTCCCAGCGCGACCTCGTGGGTGGTGAAGGTAAGTAAGTGGGTGGTTAAGTAAGATGGTGCAGGAGATGCCCTGAACACACTCCCGGCTCCCGGCTTAGTTTTTCTGGTCGGCGGGACACCAGGTCTTTCTGTCCGACCAGAAAAGGGAGACTTGGTCTCCGATCTCCTACTTCCCCAAGACAAATCTCAATTTCAGGTTCCCAGTGAACCAGGCCACAGAGGCCCAGCATTCCTCCACCAGGTCCTTTGTCCTTCCTCTGCAAATCCTGCCATCATACCTCCTCTGGTCTGAAGGGAAAGGCCTAATTCTCTCTGCACCTCATTTTTATCCCCTGCCCAACACGGTCCAGGATCTCCCTTTAGCCCTACCCTTTAAGGTCTGAGGTGAAGAAGAGGGTAGGAGAAAGATACCATGGGCCACAGAGCTCACAAAGGGTCTCTCCTGTCCGGGAGAGCATGGAAGTTCAGCACTTTGTAACAAATAGTTCCTGAGCTGAATGCCTGCTTTCAAAGAACTTGAAGGATAGATATCAAAGTATACCATTTTCTAAGCAGGTAGAATTGTGGGTGTTTTTTCTTTTTGTGACATATCTGCATTTTCTAATATTTCAGTAATGACTTTGAATTGTCTTAGAATAAGAAATTAAAAACTCTATTTTAAATTGAAAAAGGGAGACAAAAATGACAGAGTTTCCATCCATTCCTGTCACCTAGCTTGGGACGGTGTGCTATAGCGGGAGGGTGGATGACCTGAGAATCAAGAGAGGTTTGGTTGACATCCTATCTCTGCTCCTGACCACTGGGGCAGCCCAGAGTGGGAGACTCCTTGGCAGACCTCGGTCCCTTCATGTCCACGTTGGAGAGAGGTACTTGCATCGCACTGCAGTGATGCGGTGTATAGTGAGGGTGGGAACACGAGTCAGACAGACCCTAAGCTCTAGCCACATGGTGACTTCTTCACGTTGAACAGATTACTTAAGTTTCAGCTTCCCTATCCCTCAAATAGAGAGGATGACAACATTACCTACCTCTAACCTGTTAGAAGCATTAATTGAGATAATCCAAATAAAGTTCCTGGCCCAACAGCTGGCACCCAGCAAGCCTCCTTTAAGCATTGGCCTTGTGGAAGCACTAGTAGGAGTTTTACACATGGGATCTCCATCCCTTCTTTCCCTTTCCCTCCTCCTCAAAGCAAGAAGCAGTAGGGAGGGTACAGGTGGAAAGGGAGGTGGACAAACAGGAGGGGAGAAAAAATAGAGCAAGGCAAGAAGAAAGCAAAGAACAAGGACTCTTTATCCTGAATGATCTTTGGTTTCTCCTGCAATAGTGTCCCTGCCTCCTTGCCACTTTCCCCCAACACACAAGAGCTTAGTCCTTCTGGGGGCAAATGAAGCAGACAGACCAGTCTTTGTAACCACCCCCTCGTGAAGCCCATATCCCCAGCTGGCATCATCTTTCCACTCCGCTCCTTTGCCCCGAGAGGGGACTTCTGAAGGAGTCGATCCCTCGTCCCTTCTTTCTCCCCAGCGCCGGCAGGGGAGACACAGGACTACACACAGGGAGCCATTTTGCCATTAGGTGAGTGCTGGGTGGAGGGCACTAGTATTTAGGGTTTTCTTCTGGCAGAGCCAGACCACCTCATCACCTCCATCACTTCCAGGGGGAAGGACTGAGAATACAGCAATTGGTTTTTAGAGGGGTTCTGCCATCCTCAGCTGTAAGGACACAGAAGCCCTGAGCCACTTCCTTAAACTTCTTGCTTCCTCTGCGCATAAGTGGGTTTAATTAGGGGATGGATATTTAGTTGTGCGTTGTCACGTGTGCTGGAGGTGGGTCTTCCCAGCATCACCTCAGTCTCCCACGTGAGTGAGTGGGTGGGTGAGTGGCAGGCTTGAGAGGGAAGCTGCTTTTTGCCACTTTTAAGAAATAGAAAAGAGTAGGCTCTAAAAGCTCAGAGGAATTTTAGCATCTGCATAGGAAGGCCCAGAGCACATTGAGTCCTTTCCTTCCTGAATCCTTTCTGCCGCCTTCCCTTGATATGAATGACCCTCTGACTGAAAATCAGAGTTCTCAGAGCCATGGGGTTTGGCCTGCAAGTTGGAAGGGAAACACAAGTTGTTTAGCAGGAGGCACCGACTGGCTCGAGAACTCTGGGTCTCTGGGAGAAACCTCATGGGCACTCCCCTCCTGGCTGAGGGCCACTCACCCACCCTCCTCCCAAGAGGGAGCAGGTAATGGAGCTAAAAGGCAGGACTCTTCCCTAAGTTCTAAGGGACTCTCCACTATTTCTGTCCACTATCTATAAAGTCTCTGGCGCCTTCTCTTCCCTCAGCTAAGGCCATGGTTATCATGAGTCTGAACTCTGTGGAAAGGATTCTTGTGTATTTTTAAGCCAAGGAGTTTGAGGAGTGTGTGGGGAAGAGGGAGGAGGTTGATGAAAGGCCTGGGCTGGGGAAATGGGTTAGGGGAGCCAGAGGAGATGGGGCCAGAGGGAGAAAGCCACATGTGAATGGGGGAGGGGAGATTTCAACAGCTGGATGGAAAAGGTGAATACCACAGCTAGAGGAGATTAGGGGCTTCACAGCAGGAAGGGGAGGGGAACCATTGCCTGGACACTCAGGAACAGGTGCTTTCTGCTTATAATCCTCAGGACACAGCCTGCTAAGTGTGTACGGAGGGAGAATCCGAGGGGGTCGGTGGGCACACGAGGCCTTGTCCGTCCTTCCTTTCCTTCTCTCTCAGGGGCCAAAACTCATCCTCCTTCTTCCCTCGTTCCCTTTCTGAGGATGAGTGGGAGGAGAGGATGATCTCTGGCCCTCTGTGCTTAAGTCTGTTCCCCAATCAATCCCCACCCACCCCACCCCATACAGTCTTTTTCAGCTCTTGAGCCTCTTCATCTCCAAGCTGGGCCGCGGCGTCCCTCCGCTCCGTTCCTCTCCTTTCCATCCCCTCAGGCGTCGGGTCCAGATCCACAGTTCCTCCATTCCCACAGCCTTGGCATCCCCGCTGCACCCTCCCCACCCCGCCACATCTGCATCCCGACCCTCCCTCGGCACCCAGATCCCAGGACCCGGACCCACCCCTGCCCCCCACCCCCCACAACTCGGCCCGGCTCTCTCACCTCGGGGGCTCCGCGGCCGCAGCACAAAAGGCGGCGCTGCTGCAGCTCAGCTCCGGATGCTGCTCCCGCCTCCTCCTCCTTCTCTCCTCCCCCCGCTGCCCTCGACCGGACCCGGGGTGCAGTCACAGGCGATGCTCGTGCGGCGTCCGGTTGTCCACCCCAGATTTCTCCCCCCACCCCCCGACCCCTAGCCCGGTCCCTACTCTGCTTGAACTCCCGCTCCTACCTAGGCCCCCGCCCCTGGCCCCCCGGGACGGACACGCCCTGAGCTGGGGATGCTGCGCTAGAGCCGCCGGCCTCTTAAAGGAGCCCGCTGCTGCCATCCGGCGCACTCCAGGCTCGTCTCTGGCCCGTCTGGCTTCCTCACCTCCCTGTTGGCGGTCCCACCATGGGCCTTTTGCGATTCCGTAGGAGCCCCCTAACACCGGTCTTACAAACTCACTCCTATACCTTGAGGCAGTAGCCCATCTGATGGGAAACCACCAACCCCTCCCCCCACCTCCGCTCTAGCGTTGCTCCCCCTGTCATAACAATTTTGGCAGCTTTCCTTCCCCTGTCACCACTCCAATTCCACCCAATGGGAATCCACTCGGCTCAAGGCCCCGTCCCCCTTCCGTGTTCCTGGATGACCCCCTCATTATTCCAAAATTCCTCTAGACCTCCATCCCCGTTTAAGACAGAGCCATCTCTTCCTGGACCCACTCATTAAAACACTCATTAGAATTAGACACTTTTCGTGCTCTTTTTCTCTCCAAGGTCATACGATTTTCCCTCACCTTTCAGCCCAGTAGTTGTGAGACTTTGGGGGAGGAGGAAATGGAGCTCTGAAACCCAGATTAGTCGATTAGATTTAAGAGGCAAACATCTCTTGCACTCTTCAACTGAGAGATCGAAGCCTCATGGCAGAGCGAATGGGACCACCACGTGCCTTAGTCCTTCCAATTCTGTCCTGATTCTCAGGATCCAGAGGGGTCATTTTACAAAGGCTTTAGAAAAATGGAAACCCGACAGACTGCAGGGCAGAATTAAATGGGAAGAGAGGTGAGGAGGCAACCTAAGAAAAGGAAGTAGGTTCTGTGAGACGAAGGCCCGAACGCTAGGGGCTTAGGTTGATGGCTGGGTGGATTGTCAGAAGTGGACTTTGACGTACAACTGTCCCAGCGATCCGAGGAGCAGAGAACAGCTCTCTCCCGCGTTCAGGTAAGGCCCACCCTCGTAGACTGCAGAGAGTCAGATCCGACAGCAGTCTGACCACTTGGGCCAATCACCACCTTCTCTGAAGATAGAGGCGGGATCAAAGGGGCTGACTCTTTCCTTGTCCCTGCCCCTCTAGGTGAAGTAACCAATCGCAATCCACTTAGAGCACGCGAGCGCAATGGTGAACAACCAATTACGCCAGAAGCTTCTCGTGCTTGCTTGACACTGCCCTTCCAGCTGCGACAAAGATGACGCGCAAGCTCCTGGGTTCTGTAGTTTTCTCAGTATGAAGCCCTCCACCTCCACCCCATTGCTCGAGTTAGCTCTTACCGCCCCGCCCCCAACCGCTGCCACTGAGCTAGTACGCATGTCCACGGGAGAGGAGACGCGGAAGGAAAGAGGCGGGACGGTATTTAAAACAAACAAACGAAACCACTCCCAGCTTGGGTAACTACTGTGGAGATGTCCATTCCTTCCAGAAGGCGGTGCTGCCCGCTAGGACGAGCCACGGGACAGTTGTGGGGCGAATCGCTCCCCTCCTGATAGACCCTCAGGAAGTAGGGTGGGCGCGGGCGGTGTGTGTGTGTGGGGGGGGGGAACTTCATATCCCGGCATGCTCCACGGCGGGCCCAGCCGGCCGCAACTCGGGGCTTGGCCCCGGCCCTAGCGTGTCGGCATTGTATTGGGGCGCGTGGAGGCTGAAGTCACTGTGGTGCCCGCCGGGACGGAGGAGGGAATGAGTGAAGAGGAGCAGGGCTCCGGCACCACCACAGGCTGCGGGCTGCCCAGGTGAGCGGCCCCTTACCGACTGCTGCAGGGTGAAGAGCGTGGCGCGGTGCCGACGGGTAGCGGCGCGTCCCCAGCATGCATCTGGCCTGAGGGTTGTTCCCGGCAAGCACTGGGGTAGTGGGCCGTAGTTCCCGGCATTCACCCGAGCGGTGGCCACTACCTCCAGCTCGAAATAGTTTGAGGCTGGCCCGGTTCCCAGACTGCACTGGGGCATTGGGCTTTATGCTCCGACATTCAGTGCATTTGGTGGGTACTGGGTTCTTGGCCTGCACTGTGTTAGGGGACATGCATTTCCAACCTGCACTCGGGTACAGGATCCCTCACGTTAACTGCGACAGGAACAGTGCATTACTCGCTTGCCCTGGGGCCGTGGACCCTGCTTTCCCAGCCTGTACCTCCACTCCACATTGAACCCAGCCTATGGCTGCTGTGCTGCCTGGGGTCTCCTGGACCCTGTGACCCCCCCGTAGTGTGCCTTGGTCTGATATAGCAGTGCTTGGCCAGGTGGGTGCAGAGAGGGGAGGTGTGATGAGGGTCTGTGCCCCTACCCCCAGTATAGAGCAAATGCTGGCAGCCAACCCGGGCAAGACCCCGATCAGCCTTCTTCAGGAGTATGGGACCAGAATAGGGAAGACGCCCGTGTACGACCTTCTCAAAGCCGAGGGCCAAGCCCACCAGCCTAATTTCACCTTTCGGGTCACCGTTGGCGACACCAGCTGCACTGGTGAGGAAGGCTTGGGCCAGCCTGGCTGGGGTGTGCATTCACAGGGCCCCATTGGCTTTATTTCTTGGAGTCTCTTCACAGTCCTCATTCATCTCCAAGAGCAGTGAGGGAGGGAGAGATTTCAGGGGAAAAGGCCACCGACTGGATTGGGAGGACAGGTCTAAGAGGAGGCGGGTAGGACTTGGGAAGAGTTAAAGGAGCAAGCAGGATTGCCATAGTGATCTGGCAGGTCAGCATCATCCTGGAGGAAAAAGAGGAACTAAACCAAAATCTGAGCCAAGTATTTGGGGCAGTGAGTGTTGGCTGTCCTGGGCTTTTGGCAGGTGCTTAACCAAATTCCTATTTAGTCATCAACGTCAGTCTAATCCAGTGAGGTAAATGGTAGTATCTTCATATTGAATATGAGGAGATTGAGGCTCAGGGAGATTCAATGACTGGTGCAAAATCACAGGCTCAGTCAGTGGTAGAGCCAGGCTTGACTCTAGAGCCTACCATCTTTCTATTTGTCCAGCCATCTCTATTGAGAGAAAAAGCTTCCCAGAGGAAAGTAAGGTAGAGAAAGAATCTCCACCCAAGGTGTCTGAGCTCAGGAACAGTTCTGTCTGGTGTGGCTTGATTTGGGGAGCTCGTGGAAAGATAAGGGCCCTTCCTTCCAACAATTAGTATAACACTTCCAGTCTTGGACAGGGGGAGGCCAGTGAGAAGGGGCTTGGTTGACTCCCTGTAACGGTGAGGAGAGAGGCTATGGGATGCTGGTTTCTCTTCTGTCCTTCCAGTGACCTCCAGTATTGCTCACACCCCCTCTCTCAGGTCAGGGCCCCAGCAAGAAGGCAGCCAAGCACAAGGCAGCTGAGGTGGCCCTCAAACACCTCAAAGGGGGGAGCATGCTGGAGCCGGCCCTGGAGGACAGCAGGTGAGGGAGGAACAGCTGAGGCATCCTAGAGGCCCTGCCAGGAACCCAGGCCCTTTGCACCAGCAGGCCTGGCCTGGTGACACTTAGTCACCTTGACTTGGCCTCTTCCTGAGTTTCCTCTGGCCCTGGGCAGGATGCTTCCAGGGCTCCTGCTGCTGGGGGGAACGGCCAGTTCCACTGAGGGCTTTGTGGCTGTGGCTAGGGAGGGAGAGGGGTGGAGGCCGAGGCTGGAGGGAGTTGCCTTCCCTGTCTAGCAAGATGCCCTTTCCTCTTCTGAACTCAGGTTGGAGTTTGTTGTTCCCATGTTTCTTGGGTAGAAAGAGACCCTCTTCCTCCTTTTCTCAGTCTTTTTGATCTGATGCTTGGCAGCAAAGGATCCCAGGAGGAAGAGCTGGTTGTTGAGCTTCCTTGAGCCTTTGACTCAAGTGGGAAGGAATTTTCATAGAGGATGGGCAGGTCAGGAGGACCTGGATCCTCCACCTTTCCAACGAGCCCCCCCCCACCCACACATGGGTGTGAATCAAAGGCCCCCTTCCCCTCGGGAAGTTCTTTTTCTCCCCTAGACTCTTCACTGCCTGAGGACTTTCCGGTTTTTACTGCTGCAGCCACTGCTACTCCTGTTCCATCTGCTGTCCCAACCAGGTATTTTGTGTTTACTGATTGCCTGAGGCAGGGAGGGAGGGGTCCTGGTTCCTGGCCCCTAGCCTTTGGACCCAGGCTGGTGAGACAAAAGGAAGTCTGAGAGTAAATAGAGGCTGGAATAGTTGGGGACCAGAATTTGAAGAATTTGCACCAGCTGGTAAGCTCTTGGGACAAGATACCTCCAAAATTATACCCCCCAAATTAATTATTTTTAAATAGTTATATGGATGATGTTTGACCATGTTTAAGCATCTTGCAAGGCCCTGTTGTTCTTCTGGCCTGGTCCTCTGATGGCCCTGTGTTTGAGTCCCATCAGGTGCTTCCAGGGACTGGATATACAGCCCCTCCCACTGTTCTGGTGAGGTGATGACCACGTGTTCCAGAAAATTGAAAGGGCCTGAGACGTGGAAGTGACCTCACTTGCAGGGGAGGGAGAAAGAAGCAGGCTAGAAATTTGGACAGATAGCTGTCTGCCCTTCTGGAGAAAGGGGGATGGTAGTGGGGGGAACCAAAACAAGGCGTAGGACTCCTGGGCAGCAGCAGAAGAAACTAGCCCCCTCAGCCTTGGCCCTGGGCCCTTTTTCCTTCAGGAGTCCCCCCATGGAGGTGCAGCCCCCTGTGTCTCCTCAGCAGTCTGAGTGCAACCCAGTTGGTGCTCTGCAGGTGTGCCCCCGTCTTCATTTCCTGTGCATGCCTGTCCTCCCTTGAACCAGGGGAGGTGAGGGGAGGTTATGGGGGGGTGGTTACCCTGTTCTCAGGGCTTTTCCCATCCCCTTTATTCCTCTTCTAACCTGGAATCTTAGGCTCTAGGGTAGGAGGGTATAGTTTGGACTCCTTTCACTCAGCCTTGTGCACCCTTATTTCTCCCTTCCAAGGAGCTGGTGGTGCAGAAGGGCTGGCGGTTGCCTGAGTACACGGTGACTCAGGAGTCTGGGCCGGCCCACCGCAAAGAGTTTACCATGACCTGCCGAGTGGAGCGTTTCATTGAGATTGGTAACTGGGCAGAAGGGAATTCTTGCAACTACTGTCCCCAGTACTCCAGTCCTGGCCACAGGCAGCACCTAGCCTCTCTGCTACAGTCCTGCTCTCTTGGCTGAGACCCCCATCTTGGCTCCCTCCTCTTAGCTTCTTCCTTGTACCCTATCTTCCCACCTCTTCTGGCCAACCAAGTTCTCAAGTTCATGGCAGGTCCTGAGCTCCCCTTTCCAATAGGGCATCTCCTGAGGGGACCCTCAACCCAGGTTTGAAAAGCCCTGGGTCTATTGGGAGTTATAATCCAGTGACCCTCTTCCCACACACAGGCAGTGGCACTTCCAAAAAGCTGGCAAAGCGTAATGCGGCGGCTAAAATGCTGCTTCGAGTGCACACAGTGCCTCTGGATGCCCGGGATGGAAATGAGGCAGAGCCTGAAGATGATCACTTCTCCATTGTGAGTGGCTTGTGTGCCATGCTCCACACCAGGCCAGGGCATTGGGGACTCAGTTCTGTGACTTGGGAGTGAGCCTTTCCGGGTCCCAGGCCTATTTCTGTTTATTTTTCCTAATGGACCCTGGGTTCTAGGGGGCCCCTCTCAGCTTCAGCTGTAGGCCCACCTGGCAATGTACTATGGGGGAGCTGGCCTGGTATGGGGTCCTGTAGGCTTTTGTTTTGGGGATGAGCAAAATCTGCCTGGCCATCCAGTTCCAGGTCTAGTGAGAGGGGTGGAGGGTCTAGATGCCATAAGGGGATTGAAGGGACGCAAACTAAAGATAACCATTCTTTGGGCTTCTCTCTCCTCGGGTATTAGATGTCCATTAAATGCCTGGGTCTTTCAGTCCAGTGCTACATCTTTTTCACTGTTTCTGTCTTTTCAGGGTGTAGGCTCGCGCCTGGATGGACTTCGGAACCGGGGCCCAGGCTGCACTTGGGATTCTCTGCGAAATTCAGTGGGAGAGAAGATCTTGTCCCTTCGCAGCTGCTCCCTGGGCTCCTTAGGTGCTCTGGGCCCTGCCTGCTGCAGTATCCTCAGTGAGCTTTCTGAGGAGCAGGCCTTCCATGTCAGCTACCTGGATATTGGTATGGCTAGTTGGGGGGCCGGGGGATGTTGGGGACTGGACCAGAGCAAGTACAGATGGGTATAAGGAGTCAGGGAGGGCATGATGATGACATGGACCACCCCTCCTGGTGTTGCCGTCCCACCCAACACTGCCTCCCTCCTCTCTCTTCGTCTCCAGAGGAGTTGAGCCTGAGTGGGCTCTGCCAGTGCCTGGTGGAGCTGTCCACACAGCCGGCCACCGTGTGTCATGGCTCCGCAACCACCAGGGAGGCAGCTCGAGGTGAGGCTGCTCGCCGTGCCCTGCAGTACCTCAAGATCATGGCAGGCAGCAAATAAAGCTCCAGCTGGACTCATGGATGTACCCTTGCTCCCTGCTCCTCTTGCCTCCGCCCAGGCATCTGCGCAGCTCTGGTACCCCCCCCCCGGAGGTGCCATCTCTACTTCTGACACAGACTGCCTCCCTGCAGGCTGAGGAGGGCATAGCTCCAGGAACCAGAGACCACAGTGCCTCAGTGGCCCGGCATCCGTCTTCATGTTACTAGTAATGATGAAGGGAAATGAAATTTGTCGCTGTCCCCTAGGGCCCAGAATAAATGTGCTGCTCCTTGGATTCTTAACCCTCTTTCTGTTTCCCTGAGTAGCTGATGGCAGAGGTTAGTAGCCAGATCACCACCTGTGTCGTGCCTCCCCACCTTGTTCCCCACAAGTCCCCACATCTGCTTTTCTGGTGGCAGGAGGCTGGATGCAGTGACTTCTGGGACTGCCATTGCCTGTGTTCCTGGAGAGTTTGGTGGAGATGGAAGGGCTGTGGTTCTTGCCCTGGACTCCCTCCAAGCCCTTTCAAGTTTCAGACACAGACACCTGGATTCAGAAGCCAGGCAGCTTTATTTTGGGGGGTGGGGGGAAGGGCAGGGCACACATGCATTTTTGGGTGTGGCCTTGCATGCAAACATATCAAGGGATGATGACTTGTCACTTCTTCCCAAAGCGCTGAGGGGCAGCCAGACTCCAGAACAGGGAGCTCAGCCCCTCCCCAGCCTGGGTACTCAGCCGTTTGTTCCTCCAGGAGCCCCAGGTGTTTCTGCCGAACCTTAGGAGAGATCCTTCCTCAGGTGAAGGTTCTTCCAGTCCTCCCCTTCTTCAGCTCCCTCCCTCCTTTTCCTGTGGCTCCTGCCTTGCCTGTGTCCCTCTCAGACTCACCTCTGGGGCTGAAACAGGAAGGCTGAGCTCTGGCTGGGTCTCCGCATGGTCTGGAGCAGGGAGAGCAAGAGTGACCTAGGGGTCTCAGAATCTTGTGCCTGGAGGGGTCCAGGGTCTTCCTCCTGTGGTACAGGGACATCCAGGAGGGAATGTGACCAAAGACTTTTGACATTCAGGTCACTAGAAGAAGGATGTAGCTTCCAGTGGCAAGTTGTAGGAGCCCGTTCCTCAGATGTGAGGCTCCAGCGAAGACTCTTGCCACTGGAGTGTTTGAACCTACAGCAGAAGTCTCAAGCTGATGCGCAGGGAAATAGTGATGTGGGGAGAGGGCGCTCACTTACCATGAAGATCTGACCTCCATCCAGGTTGCTTGGCTCTCCGGCATGGCCCCAGTCCGTTATTAAAAGGAGCACCACGAGCAGCACGGCAGCCTGCCTGGAATCCATGCTGTCATCTGCCTTCCGACAGCCACCTCTGCCTCTTATACCTGCTGTCCCCCTGTCCCCCACCCCACAGCAGCCTGAGAGGGAATACAGAGCAGGCAATGGAAATGCACCGCTCCATTAAGAGCCCCTGGGATCCCCTCCCATGGCCCCTCCGGGACTTCCTGCTCCCAGCCTCCGGCCCCAGCCCCTAAGCCTGAAGTTACAGACTTTATTAGATGCATAAATCCTGTCTCCAGAGCTCAAGAAGCATCATTAATTGCAGATGGCTTTGTCAGAGCCAGGCCCTAGGGGGCCTTTAAGAACCCCCAATCCCTCAACAGGTTGGAGAGCTCCAATTGATCACCTCCTTTCTTTTCTAACTTGTAGAATAAAAGCATAAATAAAGTCCTGTCAGCAAGGGCTAGGTATTGTGTCCTGGAACAGGGAGTGGGGGAAGAGCCTGGGTAAGAGTTGGCTGGGATGACCCAGCCTGTTTTCACCCCTGGCTGGGGCTGCAGTCAGGGTCGCCCAGCCCATTCACACCTGTTCAAATGTGCCTCTTGGAGGGTTACAAAGGGAGTCACTACTCAGATTTGCCTGTGGAAATAAAACATACAGAAAGAAGCTAGAAGAAATCCTTGTAGATGCACTTCATCTTCAGAGCACTGCTGAGAGGACCTGCCTCACTTGGGCCTAGGGAGCCACCCTCTGCAGCTGGGGCACTGCTGCCACCCTGTGGTTGCAGCTCCACACTGCCAGGTCCGGCCATTTCCTTTTTCTGGAATAGCGCTCTATGAAGTCTGAGGGAGGGAGGATCCTAAGGTCCTGATTCTAAGGAGTCCCAGTCAGGCAGGGGCAGAACACTGGAGTGGGACTGTTCTGTCCACCTCCATCTAGTCACCCCCACCTTTGCCTGGCTGTGACCTACGGGGTCAGGAGACTAGAATCCAGCCTTAGGAAAGATCTACCTCACAGGAAGGGGTCCTTCAAAGTCATCCGGTGCCCTTTCCCTTCTGATCCTCGGATCTGTCCTGCAGCATCCCCACCAGAGTGGTTCTGTAGCCTGTGAATCAGCTTTGGGCAAGCCGTCTACCTCTCTAAACTAGTTTCTTCACCTAAAACACGGCAATGTTAAAAGAACTACTTTCTAGGGTGAGCATTATTTGAGATACTATTTGTCATTCATTCAGTACAAGATGTGACACAAAGCAAGTGTCTTGAAAACACTGGCGTGAGGAACCTCGTACACCTGAGTCCCAGGAACTTACCATCTCCTGCCGAGTCTCCAGATTTACCCTTGCACTGAGCTGGTTTCCATCTCCTTGTGGCCTCCACCAGGGGTGTCTTAGTTTGCCTCATTGTCTCACAGAACATCTCTCAATTCTTTGATGTACAGAAGCCTCTCTCAGGTTTGAAGACATTTCATTCTTCTATTCTGTAGTCTTTTTTTGTTTGTTCAAGGGGACATGTTCCTCCCACCCCCGCCTCTTTCAAGTAAGGCATTTATAAACCAATTTGTACTTGGGGTAGACAGATCAGAGCAGGTTTTGATCTGGATGTTCTAGACACTACATTTCCATTCATACAGCCTAAACTAGGACGAACCTTTCTGTAAGCTAGGTCTCATGGCTGGTCCCAAGCACAGAACCTGACATTCTTCATTATATCTTATAGTTTCACTACTTCTAAAAATGGAGTATTAAAATCATAGGTAGATGGTTCTTCTGTCGGAAGTGGGTCCTGCCCCACAGTGAGGTCCCCGTGCTTTCATCTGGCTGAAGTCTGGAGGAGCAGAGCCTGGGTGGGGCACTGCAGAGTGGCTCTGGGGTCAGACAGAACTCGGTTTTAATCCCAGCTCCTGGCACTTCACTGTGTGCCTTTGGCAAGTGTCTTAATCTAAACCTCACTTCATCATCAATAAAACGAGGCAACTACTCCTGTTACCAAGAGGTTGCTGTGAACAATAAATGATACAAAGCATCTAGCATTCCATCTAGCACAAAGCAGATGCTCAGTGGACGTTTCCCATCCTGCTGTTTCTCCCTCTACTGTTTTTCTGATCACCAAGCACACCACTGTCTGAGCTGAGGCTGCATCAAGAAAGGAGCTGTATCTAGCTGCCTTCCTATGTCCAGGATGGAGGTGACTGGTCTCTCCTTTGGTCAGTAGTTAGAATGGATTAATTCTGCTAACATGGGAAACTGCCCTGCTCTCATCTCCAGCTTTCAACTCTCTTAATCTTGGCTTTAGTATCTGGCCTTCAGTAATTCCCTTTCTTACCCTTCTCTGCACCCCCATGTGTTCCTCACCACAACACAATGAAGATGACTACCTAAGACACCCTTAGGGAGACTCAGTTTCCTTTCTGTGTCAATTATACCAAATAGCATCCACAGAAGCTTCTTAGATATATTTCTCTCCTACTGGGAAACCCTCAGAGACACCTATTTCCTGGTCAAGTTCTTCAGTCTGGCTTACTCTCCTCACTTGGAAAATTATGAAGGTGCAATTAGCAGCGACTGCCCTACACCTCCTTACTCATACAGTTCCTGAGTATTACCTCTTTTTCTTGACAACTTTCTTACCTGCTTCTAACCAGTGCCCCCACCCCCTAGAACTCATAGAATCATACATAGAAAGCTTCTCTTCTGGTCTCTGTGTATTACCATCATGTTGTACACTTTTTTTTAATTGTTGGGAATGGGTGGGGACAAAACACTGAAAGGTAAGAGGATACTTGCCTTCAAACACCATGCCATCCCCCCTCACCCTCACAGAGCCACACAAGTCCTCTAGTGAGCGCTCTGATGAGGGCCCTTGTCTCCTGCACAGATCTGAGCGCTGGCCCCTGTACCTTGTTATATAATTTATATAAACTACCCACCTCCTCTAGACTGTCTTTACTGCATAAAAAGGAGGGATAAGAATATCGGCTCCTTCTGTTCAAAGGAATGGGAGAGTGAGGAAAATCAGACACAGAAGTCCAATGGGTTCCCAGAAAGAGTGGATAATGGGATGAGTAGATCAGAGTATTGAAGTATCAGACATAACAGTGGTTCTCTCGATAGTTTAATGTTATATTTGCAGCATAAATAAGGCACAATATATGTCAGGGCAAGGGAAAGAGGGAGAAGGCATGGCTGGGGATAACTGCTAAGTGGCAAGGGGGAAGGAAGAAGGGACGGTCAGGGAGAATAGAGCAAAGACTCTGCCTCAGCCCTGTCCTGGGAGATTGTGAGAGCCTGCTCACTGGGATGATGCTGAATTGGGGCGGGGGGTGGGAGGGAAATGGTTTTGTAACAAAATAGCCTGTAGCACTGCATGCTCTCACCTGTCAAAGCCCACCACTGGGGACTGGGGAGACTCAGACCCACAACAGAGTTCCTTGATGAGATAGAGAGGTTTTGCTACATGTCAAAGATATACAGATGAGCAGAGATATAACCATTGATAGACACTGTTTTCTTTGCCAGGAGGCTGCAGCTTCCAGTCCCAACAGTGGAGGCTCATCTCTCTGCCTGAAGGGTTGTGTGTGTGCGAGAACAGGACAGCTAAACTCCAGCTGGTCCTTCCTGAAACAAAGAGCGTGGAGTGACCAGTCTGCAAGGGAATATGGAACAGCACCTGTCTAGAGTGATGCAGGACAGGTTTTAGGGATAAGCAGGATGAAGACAAACCTAGATTTTGAGATGAATAATGTGGTTGTTTTCACGGCAGTGGAGAGAGGGGACTGGAGGAAATGAAAAAACACATGTTAGTGCTCAGGCAGAGGATGGTACAAGACCTTCCCAGCTTGCCCTGAAGGCAAGGGTTCTCAAACTTTAGTGTAAGAATCACTTGGAGTGCTTGTTAGAGCCCATCCCCAGAGTTTCTGATTCAATAGTTTAGGGGTGGGGGCCAAATGCACATTCCTAACAAGTTCCCAGATGCTGGTGCTGCTGGTGCTGGACAATGTTCTGAGAACCACTGCCCTAAGGCAGTCAGTGAGCTAGCTAGTGCTCATAGCCATTTCTTACAGCTAAGACATCACCCAGTAGTAGCTAATGCTGGTAAGATTTCTCTGTGCTACCAGCTCCCATTAAAAAAAACCCTAGCAGCTACAACACAAACCTGCATCTACAAAGGACATAAGCTGCCTCAACCTTCCCTATTCTCCCCAGCCTTTTCTCATTCTGGAGTAGGACTTTACCCCAAAGAGAGATGAATGAACTAGTAGAGGGGGTGGGAATGGTGGCTGGCAGCCACCTATGCTCATTCTTGCTGGGTCAGCACCCTGGGGAGTGGAGGAGGTGGGGATTTATGTCTGTGCGCACGTGTTTTGTAAACAGAAACAGAGAGAATTCTGTTCTCTGAGGGGATGAATAGGGTTGTGGGAGATTGAGGGTCCTCACTTGTCTTGTTCCTCCCTCCGCCCCTGTCAAACAAAAGTCTAAAGAAAGAAGAAAGAGCACATCAACCAAGACATATGTGATATAGCCAGGGGGATTGAATTCTACAGACTGGTTATGAAATAAAAAAAATACATTTCCTTCCTGCATATACAATGTACAATATTAATGGAAAATAATGATTTGGGGATGGAAAGGAAGCTATGAAAGAAAGGGAGAACTTTGGGGGGAAGAGCTGTCGCAGGGCTAGCACCTTCAGCGGAGCTCCTCAGTGAGGGACGTGGGAGCCTCAGGAACCAGAGGAGGAGTATCTCCATGTCTGCGTGGTGGTTCAGGTTGCAGACAGGGAAGGCGTCGTTTTGATGAAGCACTCCATCTACCAGGATGTGTGGTGCTGGAGGGCAGTGAATCAGTCAAGGAGCCAAGAAGGACACAACAGGCAAAGGGAAGGAGGCAAGGTGAGATTTAGTAAGGTTATCACTTTACCACCACTGAAAGTATATGGTGCAGTGCTTAGGGCCAAGAAGATGAGTGCAGGCTGAAGGAAGCCAGATTTGGGCTATACAATCAACGGGGAAAGAGTAAGTAAAAAAAAAGTCCTACTCTTTCTAGTCCACCCTAGTTGTAGGGGAGGCTTTCTCAGACTCTTCAACTCTAGGCAAGCTTTCAAGGGAATGGGGCACAAAGTCCACATTTCCAGAAGACCTAGTTCTGGCCCCTTTCTCTATGGCCTCGGTTATCTAGCAGCTGTGTTTTTGGAGTGAAGTGATAGGCCTGAATCGTGTGTTCACGTGGAAGAGCCCCAAGGGTTCAGACTCCCAGCTTTTTTCAAAAAGTGTCTTTCCTTAAGTCTCTGGAAAGGCCGTATTCTTAAGAAGGGCTAAGTAATGCCCTCCACAATGTTTGCTTCTGGTCCAGATGAGTCTGGAAGGTAAAGAGCGAGGGAGAGCAACCACAGGGCTGACAGCAGTAACAAGATCAATGATGTTCCCCTCGATTATGAGAGAGGCTCCCAGGTGAGCAATTGCTGTCTTCTTAGTGAGACTGTGGACCAACTAAAGAGCTGTTGGGGGGGTTCTGTCCTGCCCCTTCCTCATGTCAATGATTCTACTCTGGTTCTGTTAATACCTCTCATTTAGGTCCCTGATACTAACTTCCCACTAATGAAAATGAGAACCAGACATGGGGGTTAAGAAAGTAAACAAGACCCTCTTCAGAAACTAGTCATCTTACTGAGGGACAGACTAGACTGGCAGGATGTAAACTGCCTCCAAAGCCAGGCAGTGAGGTGGGGCATGTGTACAGTGACAAACTGATTCTTAACTTAAAAAACACCTGACTGAAGGGGGAAGAAAAACAGTGAAGAGTCTCATAAAGGCTCCTTAGGAGTCATAGAGTCAGTCAAACTTAAGGGCAAGGCTGCTAGCGGGAAATCAAGATAATAAAAAAAAGAAACAAAACTAAAGCAGGAAAAATGCCCAGGGAGCAGCCCTCTAAAAGAAAGTCCTGAGCAGCAGTTATGGCTGTGAATTTTTAAAGGCAAGTGGGGTCCCTGGAGGTGGTAACCTGCTTCCTGACCATCTGCCATGCCATTTGCTAACCTGAGCCTCCTCAGGGGCCGTTCCTTTTGGGTCCCAGGTGGTAGAGGATGAGAAAACCATGTTTTCCCTCCTTTCTCTTCACCAGGTGTGGCTAGTTCAGCACGGGCTCTGAAAAGCAGGAGGGAAAATTAAAAACAAATGCAGTAGAACATGTTATCTGACTGGCTCACCAGTTTATCACTCTGAGGAGGTGGGAATCTTGTGGCTTAGAACACTTCCTTGTTCCCCTATGACAGCCGATTTTAGAAGACAAATAACAAAGGAAGTTGGGAGTTATTCTGTATGTATGTTTAAGATGGAGGTAGAAGAGATGGAAAAAAGGACATTCTTGGCTTCGGCAGATGGCAGAAGGTGGCTCTGGGACAATTGGAAGGATTTCATACTGAAGAGCTATTAAAGCTGACATATTTATCCACAGGCCCCTGGCTTTGTATCGCTTCCTATGGCCCTGGTGGAAATTGCATAGTTCAGAGCCAAAGGAAGACGAGAAGTCTTCATGGGGAAGAGAGACAAGAGGGATGAATTTCCCCCCTGTAACCAAACTCTTCAAATGTTAAGAATGGCTGAGAGCAACGGTCACCAATTTCTCAGGCAGGCTCGACCCTTCAACAAGCAGGGCTCTTATGCTGAGATTAGTACTGCACCTGCTGCTCCCCGGCCTCCCCTTATCCAACTCAAAAAAACCCTCTTAGGACCTTGGCTATGATGCCTCAGAGTCTTGGGGTTTAGACACTGGAGAAGCACTGCACCTAGGGGGAAGAGAGCAGAACTGAAGAGATACCACAGAACCAGAGAGACCTAGTGGCTAGGCTAGGAGGTTGCTGAGAGAGAAGGCAGATCCAGAGGATGCTGGGTGCTTGTGAATATAAGACCCTAGCTCAGACAAGACAGATGTGTGAGACTGAGAGATGGGGGAAAAGTGAGGGAGCTACATAATAGCTCCAACAGTCCTGCATCTGAACTAATTATAAAAGAGTCAGGCAGACGTGTGGACAGGGGAATGAAGAGGGAGGGGCAGAAGCAGAAAGATGACCAAAAGGATTATGTGTGCTTTGGTCAGTAGATTCCTATCAAACATAAAAGAATCAATCCAGTAACCTGATGGAATGACCTTCCTGCCTGACCTGATGATTAGACTGAAGAAGGATGGAGCAGGGAGGGAGTCAGCCAATCAGATCCTGGGCTCTTCTCCCTTTTACTACCAAGCCCTATCTAGTAAGGCCATAAGGTAAGATTGCCAAGGCTTAGTGGGAGGTGGGAGAAAGACCCCACCACTTAGACTGGGAAAACTCAAGAGACAAAAATGTGGTACCCAAATAGCTCTGGAAACAGATAAAAAAGGACTAAAACTCTTGGGGGGGGGGTTGTTGCTTTCTTTTTTGCTTTTTTTGGGTTTTTTGTTTGTTTTTATTTTTTCTAATTTTTTGGTAGAAGATAGGGAGAAAACTAAAGTTTATGGAAGAGCTGGAAATTACTCCTTCATATATCAAAGGTAACCTTACATTCTCCCTAAGTGAATATTTTGATTAGAACTTTGGATGGGTAAAAAGGGATAAATAAGCAGCTACTGGGACACAAAGTCCTGAGTCCAAGAGGGGGCTGGGGATGGGTCAGCAGGTGACATGCCATCGATTCTAGCTCCCTCTACCTAGAGGAAGGGGCAAGCTGCTAAGGAACAAGAAGGTACAGTCATGGCTTAGTGGGAAGAGAGGGAACTGGGAAACCTGAAAACTAGAAGTGCAGGGGTTAGTGTTAAAAGAGAGAAGTACACGTGCATGGGCAAGGGCGATTGATCGTTCAGGCCATCTGGAAAGGCCTTTTGCTGTGGGGACATGAGAAACCCCCCCTTAGGGGATGATCTATATGGCTCTGGGGCTGGGAGGCTCCTAGTACAGGTGTCAACATACATGACCATGTGGCTGAAAAGCCCCACATCTGTCCTTTACTCACAACACACAGTTTTCCCCCCAAACTGCCATGTCCAAGGCAGATGCAAGGGGATAAGATGACATCTCTCTTGGCTCTGGGACGGGCGAGCTCTGGCTGGGGATCCCTCCACAAGGGGAGGCATCATCTGCCTGCAGACTGGGACTGTGGAGTCATAATCACATGTGACTGTATGGGCATGCTCAGTTCTGTCCTTTGGCTGGCCATCTGAGTGAGGACTGAGGTGGCCACAGCTTCAGCTGCTGAGCGAACACTGAGGCCATTGCTAGGTGCTGTTGCTGAGCTGTGCTGAATCACAGGAGCTGGAGAACCCGTTGGCTCTGAGCTTTCCTTGGGGCTTTCTGCCAAGGAAAGAGGGCAAAGAACAGAGAACAAGTAGTTAGAAAAAAGAATGGGGAAATAGGCGGCACTACCTTTTTCCATAATTCTAAAGCAGACCAAAGGAAAGGGAAACCTATTTTTTGGAGGGGATGGGGCAGGGAGAAACTTCCCAGAATCTTGGCTTCTAAACTATAAATTAGCTGGTAAACGGTAAGCTGTGCGAAGGGAAGAACTAGAAAAATTAACCTATCTATCCCAATAAAGCAAATCCCCAACATGTTAATTGTACTGTCTGGCTTCTAGGTCTTTGTATGTAGTTCATTAACCTTTATTGGAATATTCTTCCTCTTATTCATTTAAACGTGATTTAAAATATCACGTTTCAGGTATCTTCTCTGATTAATTCCCACTTGAACTGAATCATTCCATTGGTTAAACATTTCCTTTAGCATGTAGTTGTACCACAGGTAAGCATGATAAACATCAAGCTATAATCAAATTATGTAATAAATGATCAGTCCTTGGCTAAGGTACACTTCACACAACAAATCCCAAAGAGGTCTGTAGACCCTCCTGACTACTCATTTAGCTAGGTATTACTGACTTAAAACATTTATTATGAGTAATGTCACTCCACCTAAAGTGACAATAACACAAATATCTGAATTGCATACAAAGACAACTCCATGTTGCTCATCAGTCAAGGAGTTTTCTTAAATACCAGATAGCCTGTATGTCTGCTTAAATAGAGATGTGTGGAATGAGGGCAAATTTCCAACAGTTAATAGTATTCTTGACCTGAAGAATATTTGAGTCTTCTTTTAGAAATCAAATATTACCCCCTCTCTGAAGCCTTCTTTTAAATTTCATTTAAATATTTGAGTATGCTATTACAGTTGTCCCACTTTTTCTCCCCTTTCTCCACCTTTGCCCTGTACCCTCCTTCCCACTAGCATTCCCCACCCCCTTAGTTCATGTCCATGAGTTATATGTATAAGTTTTTTTTTCATTTATGCTTCTTAATCCCTGAATCTTTTTCTCCATGCTCCCCCTCCCCACTGATAACCCTTCGAGTGATCTTCATTTCTGTGATTCTGTTCCAGTTCCAATAGTTTGCTTAGTTTTCTTTTAGGTTCAGTTGTTAGTTGTGTTTGTTGTCATTTTACTGTTCATAGTTTTGATCATCTTCTTAGATAAGTCCCTTTAACATCTCATATAATAAGGGCTTAGTGATGATGAACTCCTTTAACTTGACCTTATCTGAGAAGCACTTTAGCTGCCCTTCCATTCTAAATGATAACTTTGCTGGATAGAGTAATCTTGGATGTAGGTCCTTGCCTTTCATGACTTGGAATACTTATTTCCAGCTGCTTCTTGCCTGCAAGGTTTCTTCTGAGAAATCAACTAACAGTCTGTGGGACTCCTTTGTCAGTAACTGTCTCCTTTTCTCTTGTGGCTTTTAAGAGTCTCTCCTTCTCTTTAATCTTGGCTAATGTAATTATGATGTGCCTTGGTGTGTGCTTCCTTGCGTCCCACTTCTTTGGGCCTCTCTGAGCTTCCTGGGCTTCTTTTTTTTTTCCTTTTTTTAAAGTATATTTTATTGATTAGGCCATTACAGTTGTTCTATTTCCCCCCTTCATTCCCCTCCACCCTGCACACCCCCTCCCCCACCATTTCCTCCCTTTAGTTCATGACCACGTCTCAAGTCCTTTAGATTCTATATTTCCCATACTAATCTTGCCCTCCCCCTTTTTTCTACCTACCGTCTATGCTACTTATTTTCTGTACCTTCTCCCTTCCTCTCCTTCTCCCACTCCCCTGTTGCTAACCCTCCATGTGATCTTCATTTCTGTGGTTCTGCTCCTGATCTAGCTGTCCTCTTAGCTTTTGTTTTAGGTGTGGTTCTTAATAACTGTGAGTTTGCTGTCCTTTCACTGTTCATCTTTTTTATCTTCTTTTTCTTAGATAAGTCACTTTAACATTTCATATAATAAGGGCTTGGTGATGATGAACTCCTTGAATTTGATTATCTGAGAAGCACTTTATCTGTCCTTCCATTCTAAATGAAAGTTTTGCTGGATAGAGCAATCTTGGATGTAGGTCTTTGGCTTTCATGACTTGGAATACCTCTTTCCAGCCCCTTCTTGCCTCTAAGGTCTCTTTTGAGAAATCATCTGACAGTCTGTTGGGAACTCCTTTGTAGGTGACTGTCCCCTTATCTCTTGCTGCTTCTAGGATTCTCTCCTTCATTTTAATTTTGGCTAACGTAATTATGATGTGCCTTGGTGTGTTCCTTCTTGGGTCCAATTTCTTTGGAGCTCTCTGAGCTTCCTGGATTTCCTGGAAGTCTATTTCCTTTGCCAGCTTGGGGAAATTCTCCTTTATTATTTGTTCAAATAAGTTTTCCACTGGTGGCTGTTCCTCTTCCCCTTCTGGTATCCCTATAATTTGGATGTTGGAACGTTTAAAGATGTCCTGAAGGTTCCTAAGCCTCTCATTTCTTGTTTCTTCATCCTTTTCTGTTTGGTCATTTTTTTCCTCTTTCTGGTCCACTCCTTTGAGTCAAGTCCCAGTTTCCTTTCCATTACTATTGATTTCCTGTGCATTTCCATTCATTTCAATTAGTTTAGCCTTCATATGTTCCTCTAATTTGTGACTAAAATCAACCAGTTCTGTGAGCATCCTGATGGCCAGTGTTTTGAACTGTGCATCTGAAAGTTTTGCTATTTCTTTGTCACTTAGATTTATTGGCTCTGGGGCTCTTAGGTGTTCTTGAGCCATGTTTTGATCTGTTTTTGCCTGTTACGTATGAGGGGAGCCTTAGTTGTTGACCAGGGCGGGGCCACCCGGGTCGCTGGTTTGTGACGCTGTATGTGGGGGCAGGGTCAGAGAGGGACAGTAGTGTTCCCCTCTGTCGCTTCCCGCCACTGGGGCCTGCACAATCTGTCTCACCACTTGCTCCTTCACTGCTTTGTCTGCGTTCGAATGTGTGACTGCGGTCAGCCCTCAGTGGGTCCACCACCTTGCACCCTCAGTGGGTCTGTCTGTTGCTACTCCACACCTGGGATCCACCCACAGCTGCTGGCGCACCTGGGTCACATGCCCAAATTGGTCCAGTGGATCTATCTTGCCCGAACCCGCTCTGCTGCTGGCTCTGACCCTCTTACCAGTTTGGCTGAAGGGTTCGTTGTTGTCAGACTTCCGTATAGTTCAATTTTCTGTGGCTTGGCTGCGTTTTTGTTGCTAAAACTTTGTTGGTTGTGCGAGGAGGTACAGTGCTTCCACCTACACCTCCATCTTGGCGGAAGTCCTCCTGGACTTCTTAGAAGTCCGTTTCCTTTGCCAGATTGTGGATGTTCTCCTTTATTATTTTTTCAAATAAGTTTTCAATTTCTTGGTCTTCCTCCTCTCCTGGCACCCCTATGACTCGGATATTGGAATGTTTAAAGTTGTCCTGCAGGTTACTAAGCCTCTCCTTATTTGTCTGAATTCTTGTTTCTTTATTCCATTCTGATTGAATGTTTATTTCTTCCTTCATCCTCCAAATTGTTGATTTGAGTCCCGGTTTCCTTCCCTTCTCTGTTGGTTCCCTGTATATGTTCCTTGATTTCACTTTGCACAGCCTTCACTTCTTCCTCTGTTTTGCAGCTATACCTAACCGTTAGTGTAAGAATACTGATTACCAGTGTTTTGAACTCTGCATCTGATAGGTTGGCTATCTCTTCATCACTTAATTCTATTTTTGGAGCTTTGATCTGTTCTTTCACTTGGGCCGTATTTTTTTGTCTTGGTGCACCTGTTACATAGAACGAGGCAGAGCCTTAGGTATTTGCCAGGTTGGGACAACCCAGATTGCTTTGTTGTGGTGCTGAATTTGGAAGGGTTCCAATAGGGAACAATGCCACTTGCTGGCCTCGCCTACCACTTTGTCACTTCCCCTGCTACCCACAAGCAAATTGGGCCCTTCTGGTGCTGATTCCCAGGTGGGTGGTTTTGTGTTCATTCTAGGATCCTGTGTGTCTCTCCAGTGAACTCTCCTATGAGGCTGAGAGTTTCTCCTACTGCTGCAACCCCCACAGATTTTTACAGTCAGAGGTTTTGAGGCTTTATTTCCCTGGGCTGGAGCCCTGGGTTGCATAGTCTGTGTTGCTCACCAGTCGTTCCTCCCAGTTTCTTGGCACACTAATGTGGGACTGCCTGGTTTGGTCCTCCAGCCACTGCTTTGCCACATGTCTTCTCTGCCCTCGCTGAGAGGCTGGTAGGCGTCTCCGCCCCCCCTACCAGTCTGAAGAATATAATCCTTCTTTAACTTCTTGGTTGTTGAACTCTCACACAATTCAATTTTTCTGGCAGTTCTCGTTATTTTTTGTTTTTAAATCTGTTGTCCTTCTTTTGGTTGTGTGATGAGGCAAGTATATCTACCAATACCTCCATCTTGGTCAGAAGTTCCTGAAGCCTTCTTTGTTGCGCTCAGGAAATTAACTATATCATTGCTTGTGCTTTCAGGACATATGTTCATTAATTCATCAAATATTTACTGAGCATCATTCATGTGCCAAGCACTGTGGTACACAGAGTAAAACGGTAGTTTTTCCTCAGGAAGCTCTCGGTCTAAGGGCTCTTTAGCTGGGATATCTGACGAGATCAGGCACGTTCAGGGTGGCATGGCTGTAGACTAGCTGGGATATCTGTACTTACTCTATTAACAGGTTGACATGCTCATCTCCACATAACCCCATGAGTCTCTCAGAGGTAGGGACAGGGTCTATTTGTCTTGTGTTAAGTAACTACCATAATGTCTACTTCATATAGCAGGAACTAAGGACATTTTTGCTGTGACAAATAAGTAGTTTAATGAACTGACTACATGTCAGAATTTTTGCAGGGAATGAGTAGGAAACTTACTCTATATAGACTTCATATCAATCAACGCTGAGTTCTTGTCTTCCTTTTAGCCCATGAAAAATATTTGAAATTGTTGACCACTAAACATCTTGAAACACTTTCTTATATTGGTTTACAGAACAGTACACTCAGCTACTCAGCTGCTTTTCCTCCTACCTTCTTGGCAGCTCTCAGTCACTTCGTGGGTTCCCTTCTCATCTCTCTGACCTCCAATATTGCAATACTCCAGGGCTCAGTTCTGGGGCTTCTCTTTTTCTCTCTATGTGCACTCTCCCTTGATGATAACATTTCATCCAGTTTTATGGCATTAACAACTAACTAAATGCTGAATCCAGTTATATCTTCCAGCCCTTCCTCTGAACTGCTGACCTATATAACTACTGCCTGCTAGATTCCACCTTCAAGACTAATAGGCTTCTCAAGCTCAGCTTGTCCAAAACTGAGCTTCAAATATAACTCCCAATCCATTCCCCCTACCCTTTCCCCATCTCAATTAATGGCAAATCCATTATTGCAGCTTCTCAGTCCCAAAACTTCAGTGCAATTTTTGATTCTTCTTGTTCTTCATATATACTGTCCCATTTGGCTTGTCATCAAACCCTGTCACTCAAACCTCAAAATATCCTGAATTTGACCCCTTCTAACCACTTTCACTACCACCATCCTGGTCCAAGGCTCCAACATCGTTCGTGCATAATTGCAATAGCCTCCTAAGTGGACTGCTTGCTTCTGTCCATACCTACTACACTAACAGTGATCCTGTTCAAATGTAAGTCAGATCAGCATGTCGCAGCTCTGCTAAAAACCCCCTAATGGTTCTCAATGGCCAGTAAAAGCCGAGGTCCTCACCATGACTAATGAAGCCCTACCCAGACATGCTGCCTTTACCTTCCCTACCTCATCTCCAACTACTCTCCAGTCTCCATACTCTCCAATCCACCCCTGCTAGCCTTCTCGATGTTCCTAGAATGTGTCAGGCCCACTCCCACTTTGGGTCTTTTCATCTGCCCTTGCTCCTGTTTGTAGGACTTTTCTCCCACATAAGTGCATGGCTATCTCCTTCACTTTCTTTAAGGTCTTTATTTAAAAGCCACCTCATCTAAAATTTCAACTCTGCTGCCAACATTTTATATTCCTCTTCCCTTTTTTGATTTTTTTCTCCCAAGCATTTATTATTACCAATATATCATATATTGTACCTATTTATCTTATTTATTGTCTTTCTCACTAAAATATAAGCCCCTCAAGGACAGAAAGTTTAATCTAATCTATGGCTTTCTATTATATTCTCAGCATGTAAAACAGTGCCCAACAAAGAACAGGCTCAATCAACATCTGCTTAGTATATGAATGTACCCTTAAGTACATATTAAAATTAAAATTTAAATAGAGATATTTAAAATTGGTGATGTGGTTACTCATTTTCTGTGAAAACACATCTGTGAAATTATAGTGGAAAATAATTCAATATATCAAAATTTGATAGCCATCATTTCTATGAATTTAATTTGTAAAGGGAAATGATTTACTAACTTTTACCATAAGCCAATTATTCACAATAATTTTGATTTTAGGATTTTGCTTTTCCTAAGCAAAACTCTGTGACTATCTTTCTAGTACTATTTTATGTGTGCTTATAGAATATGCACTAAAACCAACATCAGCCCTTCATTAAAAAGACAAAAAATATTCCCTGGCTGGTGTAGCTCAGTGGATTGAGCGCAGGCCTATGAACCAGAGGATCACAGTTCGATTCCCAGTCAGGGCACATGCCTGGGTTGCAGGCCAGTTCCCGGCAGGGGATTCACAAGAGACAACGATACATTGATGTTTCTCTCCCTCTCTCCTTCCCTTCCCCTCTAAAAGATAAATAAAATATTTAAAAAAATACTCCCAAATACCAATGCTTAACAAACCCCCATGTACCATCTGCTGTTTACATCCTCTTTGAGGTCAAAGCACTATCTTTAAAATAAGAAAGACCTGGATGTGAATACTGGCTCTGCCAGCCCAGGAGTTATTTACAACTTCAGGTAAGTGACTAACCTGAGTGCAGTTTTCCTGTGTGTAAATGGAGATAATTTCATTTACATACAGGAAGAGAACTGGAAAAATGGTAGAGTGCCTAACCCAAAGCAGGCACCCAATAAACATAGCCACCCTCTATCTCCAACTGTGATAATTAGGATAACTCTGTATTATTCTCAAAAAAAATTGTTTTTTGTAGGGCTGGTTGCTCCACAAAGTCTGCTTACTCATCAGTCTGGATCCCCCCAGAACATTGAGAATGGAGATATAAAATTATAAACAGTTGAGACACTCAATACATGCAGGTTACTGACTGACTTTGCTTAGGTTGTGAGCCATTTACCTAAATAGCCTTGGGTCTTTTTCTGTAGTGCAGTGACTGGGCAGTCTTTATGAGCTAACAATAGCTGTTTCAACTGAGCCACCTCATTGCGTAGTAATGTGACTTCATTCTGAGGAGAGAGAGAAGAAAAGAGTTAATCAAGAAAATTCATCCTCCACTCTTTAACCTCAGTGACTATCTCTTCTGAAGTGACGACAGTATGCTGCCTATATTTTCTTCTCCAAATCTGGGACACTTCTGATTCAACAAGGCTTCAATAGCTAGGACCAGTATAGTCATGAATTCAATGACAGGAGCTGCTTACAATAACAAGGAGGGATTTACAATAGAAAAATTATTCCTATTTAGGATAAATATGATTATACCAAAATTGATAATGCACATGTCCTTTGACTAAGAAAGCCTACTTCCAAGAATCTATTTAACAGATCTACTCAAATACATACAATGTTCACTGCAGCCAATGCTGTTCTAGCAAAAAATTAGAAACATTATAAATATCCATATCTTATAATATAACCACACTTAGAATGTACTATATAGCTGTTAAGAAAAATGAGGTAGCCCTGGCTGGTGTGGCTCAGTGGATTGAGTGCTGGCCTGAGAACCAACAGGTCACAGATTCCATTCCTAGCCAGGGCACATGCCTGGGTTGTGGGCCAGGTCCCCAACTAGAGGCATGCGGGAGGCAACAGATTGATGTATAGCTCGAACACTTATGTTTCTCTCCCTCTCTTACTCCCTCCCTTCCCCTCTAAAAGTAAATAAATGAAATCTTAAAAAGGAAAATGAGGTAGATCTTCTATACACGTGGCCAGATCTCCAGAAGAGACTGTTAACCTATTTATGTTAAAACTAACACACAATCCTTCCATGACTCCCCTACAAAAAGTATAAATGAAAATAATATTTAGAAATATGGATCTGTCTGGTAGGTACACATCAAACTTACCTACAGGGAAGAGAATGAGTCTGGAAAGGCATAATGAAGAGGACTTTGGGGCTTTTTTGATTCTTTGTTTATTTTTAGAGAGAGGGAACATAGGGAAAGAAACATTGATGTGTCTGACACATTGATCAGTTGCCTCTTACATACCTGCACCTGGGGACCTGGCCTGCAACCCAGGCATGTCCCCTGACTGGGAATTAAAGCTCAGACCTTTTGGTTCCCAGGCCAGCACTCAATCTACTGAGCCATACCAGCCACAGCAGACTTTGTTTTTATTCTACACCTGTGTGTGTATATTATATATATATATGTTATATATAATTAGTATATATTTCCTTATAATGAAATATTTTAATAATAATCAGGAGAACAGAAAACAATATTCAAGAAAATACATGGATTATAAAATTGTTCTAGTGCTTGTGTGGCTTTTATTTTTTTTTTACCTATCACACTGACAGGTGTTTTTTAAAACTCATTTGAGAGAGAAGAAGGAAGAGAGAGAAGAAGAGAGTGCAAGAGAGAGAGACAGACAGACAGACAGACAAACATCAATTTATTGTTCCTTTATTTATGCATTGATTGACTGATTTTTGTATGTACCCTGACCAGGGATAGAACCCACAACCTTGGTGTATATAGGTTGCTGCTCTAATTAAGTGAACTGCCTGGCTAGGGCTGTGTTGCTTTTTCTTTCTTTTATTAAGCTGCATTATCTGGGGCAAATCCATTTCCCTTTGGGTGTTCCACAACCCCATACTGATGACTTAAAAGAGCACCCTGGGGTGCTTAATCTAATTCCCTTCATCCAAATTGGTCTATGAATGACTCATTCTAGTAGCAGATTTGGGAATAGATGGTGTCTTTTCCAACCTCTGGGGAAGAGATTTCAACTCTGACTTAAGGGATTCTTTCTGCCTTCTTTCTGGAACATCTGGATCTGTCCTAATTCAAAGAATTACCATCTTCTATTATACTGTCCCACTTTTTTTCTCATTCAACTCCACTTTCAAAGTTCAACAATCCCAACAATCATCCAGGACCCACTCACACTCAGCTGAATGTTCTGAGAAGTGAGTTCCTCTGCCTTCTTCTCTAGGGAAGACACCCATAGCTTCCGCTTCTGACGACAGCGAGAGGCTGCAGCACGGTTGCGCTCCAGAAAGCGCTGCCGCCGCTCATCTGGATCTTCATCCACTGTGCGCCGCCGTCGCCCTCCTGTGCTTGGTGTGGGCTGGGCTGGTGAGACCTGTGGCCCAGGAAGGAAGAGGAGTTACTTGAAAGGAATGTCAATCCTTTCCAAATTAAACCTGATGTTAGGTATATTAGGAAAACCTGGCAGAGCAATGTACCAGTCTTTGTAACCACAGCTAGTCTCATCACTATGTCTCTTAGCCTCTTTTTTTGTAGTTATTCCTCATTCTGCCTCCCATTTCCTTCCAGTCTTCTCAGTCCCATACTTAAGACAACCACAGTTCAGTAGGGAAATGATTATTTCTGAGACAGACAAAATGAAAAACTAGGATCACTTTTTGTTTCTTAAGAATAGGAAATGTTGTAGGCACCTTGAGAACATGCTAAGAGAAAGGGAAAAATGAGAAGGAAAGGAATTGTTGGTGACTAAAAAAGAAATCATGTCATTTCCTCAAGAGGCAAAACAGTACAACTCAGGCAAGGGGTTACTGCTGTACCATCTCCAGGGACTGGCATTGCAAGGGGATACATGAGGGTGGGCAGGCTTAGTTTCCAACAAGAAAACCCAAATGAAGGTTTTGTTGTTGGCCATGCTTTAAGACAGCATGTGGTCATTAAATGTCAGGACATGTGATGGTAACTGATGAAGCAGGTAGTGACATGAGGAAAAGGGGCTGGGCAAAGAATGCAGGTTGTTGTCCAGTACAGGTAATATAAAACTGAGGCCTATTCAGTTTCCAAAGAAATTTACTAAAACTGAGGCCTCCTTGAGAAAATAATTGGGCATCTAAATGGAACTTCTCTGTCTTAAGAGATTAAATTGATAAGGAAAAGGTGCGATTTTGTGTTTGTTTTCTAAGCCATCTTAATACTGTGACATCACATATGTATTATTATTTGATTTTTTTCCTCTAAAATGTAATCAAGCTTTTTTTTAAAAAAAAAAGACTCAATAGATGGGAAGTAGACTAGAAGAACCTCCTTTGTATGGTGCACAAAGTGGTCTGAAGTGAGGTTCTGTCACATTTTAGAGGGTTCCACAGATACATCATTCACATACAGATAAAAACAAAAAACAAAAAATATGACCTCTTCTGTGACAGTTCTGCACCATCTAGTCTGTTTACATGTAAGTATAACACAAGGGTGGATAAAGAATTTTGCTACTGTCAAATTGTCAACAAGAAAAAAAGCACAGGAAGAAGCCCAGAAAGCTGAAATCCAATCTTCTCTAAGTTTTCTGCTCCTTAAAAAACACAAGACATAAAAAGCAATGTTGAGATAGCTGGTTCTCTCACCCAAGGGCCCAACTGACCTGTGGCTGGGCAGGGGATGGGGCATCAGGGTGCTGGATGAGGATCTGGCTCTGCTCAGGACGAGCTGTCACCATGGTGCTGGCAGTACCCACCACCATTCCACAACCACCATTGACTGAGGAGACTTGGTGGGTTAGGGTGGCTTTTAGTCTCTGTGGGGAAAGATAAGGAAAAAAAGCTTCAGGGTGAGATTTTCTCAAGGGTAGGAAAGAGTGGGCTTGGATATCATTACTGAACTTACAGATAGCTAAAATTTCCACCCCAATTTTCCCTTAACAGAGGAATTTTTAAAAATGACAGGGAGAGAGAATGTGCACCTGGAGCCTGAAAATGCCTACTCCATTCCCTGGCTATCATCCTAGGCACAGTTGGAGGGTGGGGGTTGTTGAAGCAATAGAGTACAGATGAAAGCTCTCTCCTGGAATATGGCCAGGTACTGGTTATGCAGCTATTCACCTCTTGGCCAGCTCTTTGGCCCACTCATCCACCTTCCATCTGTCACCCTGGAACTGAAACAACAATGTTCCATTCCAAACAATCTGTGCTGCCTCTTCACTGCCATGGTCTATGTACCAGGCTCCAAAGGTGGAAGAGAGGAAATGGGAATCCTAAATCAGGGTCTTTTTTTTTTTTTTAAGATGTCACAACAGGGTGTCTTTAGCTTTGCCCAATCCCAGAAGGTTCCCTCGCTTGCCATACTTGAAAAACCTAGGCTGGTATCACTTATTTCAGAAAGAGCCAATGTTGCCCCAGGCTGGAATGTACTCACCATCTTGGCTTCTGATGGCATAGGGTGGCCAGAGGGAGAAATGGAACCACTGCTGTTAACTGGTGGGCCAGGGATACCAGGAATGTTGGGCACCATAGACACAGGCCTGGCCAGCTGGATCAAGAGGAAGAAGAAAAACCAGAAGAGAACATAATAGTAATAGTGGGGCAAAAGTTTCCTCAAAATGCTGTGATTTTGAGTTTGGCACATTAGGGCTTGTTCTGTGCAACTTGCCTATGTAGGGTATACAGGGATCCTGGGAAATGCCCTCTTCCATGGAGCACAATAGTGTAGGGAATCTAATCCATCAGGGCTATGACAATTTCTATGGAAAAGGCTGGGACAGGATACTGAAGAAAGTGGTGGGCAATTTGGGAGGTGTTAAGTGCCAAGTGAAATCAACCAATCAGCAGGCTGGCAAAATCAATTCCTAGACCAGGAGCCAATTGTCCAGATGAGTCTTTGTCTTTCCATAGTGCTGGATTAGCAGAGGTTAGTGAAGTGTTTGGGTAGGCTGCCATGCTCAACTAATACAGACTAGAGCCCACGTTTCCCTGGGGCTTGTGTGTGTTTATGACCACTCAGGTGGGAGGGAGGGATTGCGTGTTGTGGTAGAGCTGGTTGTCCCTACTAAAAAGCTTACCGATATAACAGAAGGCATCTGTACCGGAGGCCCTGGCAGCACAGGCATGGTCTGTCCATTAGCAAGATGCATGACGAGTGGAAGGGAGCCAGTGGGAGACCTAGAGGACACATGAAGTGAAATGCTCATAATACAGACAGACTCCTTTGCCTTTGGATACTCCTCCTATAATTCTGCAAATTTTCTAGTCTTTTCTAGTTAGGGAAGCTAAAGGGCAGCATTATAAAATCTTGATGCACTCATGAGATGGAAAAAGCAGGGAGTGCTACAAGTTCTTTTTATTTTTTTAAATATATTTTATTGATTATGCTATTACAGTTGTCCCATTCCCCCTCTTTATTCCTCTCCACCCTACGCAGCTCCTCCCACCCACATTCCCCCCTTTAGTTCATGTCTATGGGTCATATGTATAAGTTCTTTGGCTTCTACATTTCCTATACTATTTTTAACCTTCCCCTGTCATTTATGCTACTTATTCTCTGTATCTTTTCCCCCTCTCTCCCCCTCCCACTCCCCTGTTGATAAACCTCCATATGATCTCCATTTCTGTGGTTCTATTCCTGTTCTAGTTGTTTGCTTTTGCTTTTTTTAGGCGTGGTTGTTAATAACTGTGAGTTTGCTGTCCTTTCACTGTTCATCTTTTTTATCTTCTTTTTATTAGATAAATCCCTTTAACATTTCATATAATAAGGGCTTGGTGATGATGAACTTCTTGCATTTGATCTTATCTGAGAAGCACTTTATCTGCCCTTCCATTCTAAATGAAAGCTTTGCTGGATAGAGCAATCTTGGATGTAGGTCTTTGGATTTCATCAGGTGGAATACTTCTTTCCAGCCCCTTCTTGCCTGTAAGGTCTCTTTTGAGAAATCATCTGACAGTCTGATGGGAACTCCTTTGTAGGTGACTGTCTTCTTTTCTCTTGCTGCTTCTAAGCTTCTCTCCTTATTTTTAATCTTGGCTGATGTAATTATGATGTGTCTTGGTGTGTTCCTCTTTGGGTCCAACTTCTTTGGGACTCTTTGAGCTTCCTGGACTTCCTGGAAGTTTATTTCCTTTGCCAGATTGGGGAAGTTCTCCTTCATTATTTGTTCAAATAAGCTTTCAATTTGTTGCTCGTCCTCTTCTTCTTCTGGCACCACTATAATTTGGATGTTGGAGCGTTTAAAGATGTCTTGGAGTTTCCTAAACCTCTCTTTATTTTTTTTGAATTCTTGTTTCTTCATTCTTTTCTGTTCGGTTGTTTCTTTCTTCCTTCTGGTCCACACCATTGATTAGAGTCCCGGTTTCCTTCCCATCACTATTGGTTCCCTGTATATTTTTCTTTAGTTCACTTAGCATTGCCTTCATTTTTTCATCTAATTTGCGCCCAAATTCAATCAATCCCGTGAGCATCCTGATCACCAGTGTTTTGAACTGTGCATCTGATAGGTTGGCTATCTCTTCATCGCTTAGTTGTATTTTTTTCTGGAGCTTGGATCTGTTCTTTCGTTTGGGCAATTTTTTTTTGGTCTCAGCACTCCTGCTATGTATAAGGGGCGGAGCCTTAGTTGTTTACCAGAGGGGGGCAACCTAGTCGCTGGGTTGTGACGCTGTACATGGGGAAGGGGTCCCAGGTGGAACAATGCCACTTGCTTTGCTCTTTGCCAGATTTCAGTCACTTCCCCCACTATCCACAAGCAAAGTGGGCCCTTCTGGTGCTGCTTCCCAGGTGGGTTGACTTGTGTATATTCTAGGACCCTGTGGGTCTCTCCAACAAACTATCCTGTGAGGCTGAGAGTTTCTCCTGCTGCAGCCTCAACACCCACAGGTGTTTCAATCAGTGGTTTGAGGCTTTATTTCTTTGCACTGGGACACTGGGTTTCCAGGTCTGTCTCACTCCCCAGGTGTTCCCCCTGGTTTATCTGCACGCCAATGTGGAACCATTCGGTCCGCAATCCACTGCCTCGCTGGGTTCACCCACTGCTGCCTTGCCAGCCAGCTGCAGCCTCATGTGTCCCGTTCTACAGTCTGCTGCCTCACTGGGTCTGCCAGACGCCACCTTGCCCGCCTGGGTCCTCTCCACCCAGCTGCCCATCTCTGCCCCTGCTACTGGTCTGGATGGACATTTCTTCTTTAACTCCTTGGTTGTCAGACTTCCGTACAGTTTGATTTTCTGTCAGTTCTGGTTGTTTTTTGTTTTTAAATTATTGTTGTCCTTTTGGTTGTGTAAGGAGGCACAGGGTGTCCACCTATGCCTCCATCTTGGCCGGAGGTCCTGCTACAAGTTCTTTTTATACCTTGCAAATTAAGCCAACACCAGTGAACTCAATGGATGGGAAGCTAATCCTATTTTCAAGATTTTGTTTATTTATTTTCAGAGAGTGGTGAACGAGGAAGAAAAAGAGGGAGAGAGACAGTGATGTGCAAGAGACATCAAAGAGTTACCTCTCGAACGACCCCAACTGGGAACCTGGACCTGCAACCCAGGCATGTGCCTTGACTGGGAATCAAACCAGTGACCTCTCAGTTTACAGACTGGTGCTCATTCAACTGAGCCACACCAGCCAGGGTGCTGGCTAATCCTATGAAGAGTTTTGAACAATTAAATAAACATCCCATTACAGCCATGTATAAATTCTGTCTTGCCTTAGGTGAGGGGGACTTGGACCAAGTTGGCATTTTGCAAAGCTGAATTATGTCATATGATAGCCAAATATGAATAAGTTTCTCTCATTCCTTTCTACATTTTGCTCTGCCTTGTCCAAAAAGATATCTTTTTGTATTTTTTCCTAGTGGGTGTATAGGACAATAAGCTTCAAAAGGCTAAATCCTGACAATAATCTCTTAACTCAATAGATACCTAGGGGTAAATCAGCCCATTGTGAAATCTGTACAGGTTGTGCCAGGAGTGAAGACAAACAGAAACAAACAAAATTAGGGGTATTGAAGATCAAGAATCCTAACTGGAACTGAGGAAAACACTAAAAAAAGATGACTTAATGGGTTTCAGCCTGTCATTCAGTTGTGCTCTAATAAACTTCTACAGATGGAAGCCAAGAACTAAATGCAGGTTCCTCTGTGGCCTCCACCATTATCTTGAACTTCCTAAAGTTTTCAAGATTCTTCTTCTAGATCAAAGAAGTATTAAACATCCAAATGAATAAAGTATTACTGTCAAATAAGTATTTGCTGGGCTACTTGAAAGGTAAAGGAACCTGTTTACAGGGGGAAATTTTTTATTTTGAGAGACAATATCAGTGACTCATTTTCCTTGAGTATTCAAAAACAGTGCCTGTTTTAGCAAATAACTTCACAAAGTAGAAAAAGATTCAGCTCTTCCCTTTTTGTGGCCACTGTGGAAGCACCAGCTGTCAAAATGAAGTTTTTTTTACTTTTGACCAGAGCAAGAACTATAAAAGGCATTTCAATGCACCTTCACACATTCGCAGGAAGATTATATCTTCTCCTCTTTCTGAACTGAGATAGAAGTACAATGTTTGATCCATGCCCATCCGAAAGGATGATGAAGTTCAGGTTGTGAGAGGATACTACAAAAGGCAGAAAACTGGCATAGTCCAGGTTTACAGGAAGAAATATGTCCCCTACACCAAATGAGTGCAACAGGAGAAAGCTAATGGTACAACCGTTCATGTGAGCATTCACCCCAGCAAGGTGGTCATCACTAGACTAAAGCTGCACAAAGACTGCAAAAAAAAAATCCTTGAATGTAAAGCCAAATCTCACCAAGTAGGAAAGGAAAAGGGCAAATGCAAGGAAGAAAAAATTGAGAAGATGCAGGAATAATGTAATCCTATATACAACTTTCATTAAAAACTTGAAATAAAAAAAAAAGAAAAAAAGATTCAGACTTCATTATTTCTGTCTGCTCTTTACTTACCCCAGCTGCCTGTTGGATGGTGGAGCCTGTGTGATGACAGAGGTTGGGGAGGGAAGGGTTGGGTGAAGTGGATCATAGCCCAAGTGGAGAGGCAGGGAGCCAGGGCGTACAATGGTAGGCGTTGGGGTAGAGATCACGACAGGCTTTGGGGTAATCTCCTGGGGAAAAGAGACCAATAGATCACAAAACACTTTTAGGGCTGCTTGCAGGGAAATCAGTAGCGAGTAAAATCTAGTGCAAATTTATCGGAAAGAGCATTAGAGCAATTCTTTTTGCTCTATGGTCATGACCATACCTCCCTCACCCATTCGGTAAAAATGCTGAGTTAAGACCTTTACGTTATCTCCCTTTTATCAGGGATGATGGTTATATGCATGAGATGACAGTTAAAAAATCACTTAAAATCTCTGCAGAAGCACTGTAATATCACATAAATTCTAAAAATTGTTATAATTTCTCATAATCTAGATACTGTTATTCTAAATTTGATGTCTGAGTATCTTGTGATCTCTATTGGAAAAAGGCAGGTATAAGACTGGTGATAAGGCAACCCAATATCTTCTTTAAAAAAGTGCTATGAAAGTTTTTTGTTGTTTTGTTTTTAAAAGATTTTATTTATTTATTTTTAGAGAGAGGAGAGGGAGGAAGAGAAAAAGACAGAGAGAAACATCAATGTGTGGTTACCTCTCATACACCCCCTGCTGAGGACCTGGCCTACAACCCAGGTATGTGTCCTGACTGGGAATAGAAACGGCGACCCTTTGGTTCACAGGTCAGCTTCCTACTGCTAACTTGTTAGGATCTTAGGTTGCCAATGGCCACAATGGCCATGAAAACAGCTCCAGAAAGTCTCTAGGAACTGGCTGCTGATGAAAAGGAGTAAGAGAGGGGAAGGTTGCAATGTTTATGGAAGGAGGAGTTTGGGAAAATTATCGATCCAAATTTGGAGGAAAGTAAAATGAGATACAGATGCTCTAATAATCAAAGTAGATGTTAAAAGTAATAACTACTGGTAGAACTGAGACTAGAAAGAAGGAAGCATGAGGGGACTTCTGAGGTTCTGATAATATCTGGGTGCTGGTTACAAAAGCTGTAAACTTTGTAAAAATTCAGTGAGCTGTATACTTACAGTTTATGTACTTTTCTGTACATGTGCTATATTTCAATGAATTCATAAAAAGGTTCCTTTAAAACTATTCGGAATCTTAGTAGATATTCCCTTTAAGTCACCAGAAGACTTCCCTATGGGAAAAATTTTTTTCTAGGTTAAAAAAATCCTAACCCGAGGATATATTTATAGATTTTAGAGAGGAAAGGAGAGGGGAAGGGGGGGCAGGGAGGGAGAGAGAGGGAGAGAGGGGGTGAGGGGGGGAGGGAGAGAGAGAGAGAGAGAGAGAAAGAAGCATCAAGAAAGAAGCATCAGTCTGTTGTTTCCCATATACACCTGGACCAGGGATCGAACCCACAACCTAGGTATGTGCCCTGACTGGGGACCTAACCTGCAACCTTTTGGTGCACAGGGCATTGCTCCAACCAACTGAGCCATTTGGCCAGGGCTAAATTGTCTACTGTCCATTTTATAAACAATGTGATTTTCTTTTTCACTTATTAACTGAAATATAACATACATGCAGTAAAGTGTATTAATATAAAAGGCACCACTGAATGACTTTTTACATATGCATAATCAAGACAGAGCCCATTTCCAGCACCCCAAAAGGTTCTCCTGCATCCCTTCCCAATCCATACCTTTCCTCACAAGAAGTTAAACGTTATTCTGAGTTTTATCACCATCAAATAATTTTGCCTCTTCTTGAACCTGATGTAAATAAAATCATATAGTATGTACTTCTGTGTCTGATTTTTTTGTTGTTCAATATAACATTTGTGAGATTCATCCATATTGCTCTTATATCATTAGTTCACTCTTAAAAAAAAAAAATCGTCACCCAAAGACATTTTTTCATTGCTGGTTTAGAAAGAAGAGGAAGGGAGAGAGGAAGGGAGAGAAAAGAACACTGATGCAAGAAAGAAGCACTGACTAATTGCCCTGCATCGGCTCTGGGACAGAGGATGTATGTGCCCAGACTGGGGACAGAACTGCAATCCAGGTATGTGCCCTGAATGGAAATCCAACTGCAATCTTTTGGTTATACGACGAAACTCTAAACAAGTCACGCTGGGCAGGGCAGTTCCTTCTTCTTCTTTTTTTTTTTAATATATATTTTTAAACATTTTATTTATTTATCTTTAGAGGGGAAGGGAAGGAGAGAGGGAGAGAAACATCAATGTATGATTGCCTTTTGTGCGTCCTCTGCTGGGAAATGGCCTGCAGGGAACCGGCCTGCAACCCAGGCATGTGCCCTGACTGGGAATCTAACCGCGATTGTGTGGCCTGCGCTCAATCCACTGAGCTACACCAGCCAGGGCCGCCTTCTTCTTTTTTTAAAAAGATTTTACTTATTTATTTTTAGACAGAGGGAAAGGGAGAAAGAGAGGGAGAGAAACACTAGTGTGAGTTTACTTCTCACAAGCCCCCTACTGGGGACCTGGCCCACAACACAGGCATGTGCCTTGAATGGGAATCGAACTGGTGACCCTTTGGTTCGTAGGACAGTGCTCAATTCACTGAGCCATACCAGCCAGGGCCAGTTCATTCTTTTTTAATGCCATGTAGCATTCCATTTTATAAATATACTACTCTTTATTTATTCATTTTCTTGTTCATGGACTACTTCTAGTTGTTTGACTATTATCAATACAACTGTTGGCCTCACTGGTGTGGCTCAGTGGGTTGCACATTGTCCCACAGAGCTAAAGGTCACCAGTTTGATTCCCAGCCAAGGCACACACCTGGGTTGTGGGCCAGGTTCCCATTTGGGGTTGTGCAAGAGGTTAACTGATAATGCTTCTCTTGCACATCAATGTGTCTCTGCTCTTTCTCCCTCCCTTCCCCCTCGCTAAAAATAAACAAAAATTTAAAATATAACCATTATGAACATTTTCATTCGCTTCTTTGGGTGGACATATGTACTAATTGCATTTCCACACAGACTAAGAAGTAGAATAAGTATAATTTATATAAATCTAAACAATTAACATTTATTTGAATATACTCAATCCTCTTGTATCATACACTACTTATACAACTAATGAATCAAAACGTAATCTATTAATTAACATTTGGGATGATTCTTGGTAGAGAATGTCACCTTGTCCTTGAGCGGCGGGGAACAGGAGCTGGAGGCAGGGCTGTCAGGCGGGGAAGAGTCCACCTCTACTGGCTCCTCTTCTTTGATTTTAATGTCTGGTGTGGAAGGCAGAGACATGTCCAGGGGCCCGGCCACAGCCTGTCAAAACACAGAAAGGAACATAGTTTAACCCGAGGATTCCGTTCAGGTTGAATTTGTATCTTCCCAGTTAAAAGGTGAGGGAATACACTTCCAAGAAATTCAGCCCTTGGTCAAAGGACCAAACTGCAAATCAAAGAAATGTGAAGCCTAGGTTTTATGTACAACTCTAGCCAAATTATTTTAACTTCTCAGAGCTTCTGTTTCCTTAACCATAAAATGGAAATACCACCTGCTTCACCATGGATGAATACTTAGAAAAATTCAGAACGGGAAAATATATAATGGTTATAAAGACCCTGAAAGGAAAAAAAAATGTCATTTAAATCCATCCAAGTATTATGATATTATTTTTCAGGAAAGTAAAATGATTCCTGAATCTACTGCCTGCCTTTCCCCAACCAGCTCTACTGGCTATTGGAGAGCTGTGAACACTTTTTCTGCTAACCAGAATGACTAGATTACCCAATTATCAAAAGCAAATAAAGATCAATTGACTATTAAAGTACTGCAGACAAGATAAGAAAGACCTTTTCTAGGGAACTCTCTAGGCCTGATGGTGATTTCACCCCAAAATCTGGTCCTAGAGGTTAAAAGTTAGGAATATAGGGTTTCAGGGTAACAAAAGAAAGGTTCACCGGATCAGTGAAAGAAATTAGAACTTGGTCCTAGAAGTAGGACTGGAGAAAACCAGAAAAAGATAGTACTTGTCTAGCAGTGGTGTAATCACCTCACAGAACCGTGGAGGCATAAATGGCTTTGCAGGGAACAATAAACAACACAATGACACCCTGACACTGCACCATGACAGGAGCATGAACTGCTGGCACTGCAGTTCAGTTTCATAACAAAGTGGGTCTTTTGTTCTATTCTTCCCATATTTTAGAATTCTTGGTGAAACAGGAGTTTCTAACTCTTCCCTTGCTATCTTAATCCCTTAAAACCTTCCTGATACTGAGCAAACTGATGATAATCTGGTGTCTACTACATTAAAAAAAGGTAGTAACAGTTCTTTTTTTCCAATCTGATGGAGGTGAGCAACAACAAATATGGTTTCACTTCTGCCCTCATTTTTCTACATTGGTAAGATGTCAGGCCCAATTGAGCTAATAATTCTGGTATCTCTTAAGTCACAAAGAGGCCTCTCGATCACAAATTTAAGATCTCCTTGGGGCATCTTCTAGAAAAGCTGTGGTTCAGGAGAGTTTTGGGCTCATACAACACTCCTGAAGACCATCTTACATTGAGTCTGTTCTCATTAAGGTGAGGTGAAGACCACCCCCCTGTACAGGCAGGAAGAAACGCTGAGAGATACTCAATGAGTAAAGGCTTGACTAACTATGAATGACATCTCAGAAGTGTTAACTGAGCTAAAATGGCAATGGAAGAAATCTGAACCTTTTCAAGGGAGCCTAATTTCTTGAATTTGCCTATAATGAGTTTGGTTTAAAATCCCCCTCACATCTTGGTGGAAACAATTTGACTAATTTCTTTGTTTTAGGGGAGGGAGAAATGACAGCATGGATAGGGTAAAGAAGCTGTAAAATAAAATTATATCATATAGGTTGAAGCAACTGAAAAACGAGAGACCTGGGTCTCCAAAGGAAAAGTATGATGATAAGACCATGGTTAGTTCTGCCTTTAAAAATATATATTTATTTTTAGAGAGAGGAGAAGGGAGGGAGAAAGAGAGAGAGAGAGAAACATCAAGGTGTGATAGATGCATCGATGGGTTGCTTCTCACAAGTACCTAATCGGGCTTCTCACAAGCCCCCAACTAGCCCGCAACCCAGGCATGTGCCCTGACTGGGAATTGACCCACAACCTTTTGATTCAAAGGCCAGCACTCAATCCACTGAGCCATACCAGCCAGGGCTAGTTCTGCCATTTGAAAGTAGAACTACAAGTATATGTCACTGATCACCCTGCTTTCTTTTAGTTTGAGGGAGATAGCATGAAAAGAAGCTCATATAAAGCTATGGAATTTGGAATGACCTCCAGTAATAAGGACACTTTATCTTTCACTCTTACAATTTAAACTGAATAGAAAAATTATGTCCAATTCCCTCTTAGAAGGAAACAGCTTTCCTGAACATTTTATCTCATATCCTGGCTTTTCTATATTCTGATGGGATTCCATGCCTTACTGCGTCATGCATTATGAAAGGCACATGTGGCTAATGTGTGTATGTTTTGAGATGATATATTGGAATTTGTCTGAATTATTATGGAACACAGACCTGATTTTAAATAATAACCTAGAATTTTAATATAGAGTAGAATAAACTTTGACCTTTCCAGTTTCCTTCCCCCTGAATCCCTTATACCATGGGAACTATTTTTCTTTGACTCTGCTTCTTGAACTATTTCCTCTGCCCTTCCAAACTAAATTATTCTTTAGTGATTTGGAATATAAAGGCTAAAACTGGAATCATAGCACCTTAGGAGGTAAAAGCATTTCTCACTTCAATCCTCTCTACAATATCTATACTAAGTGGCCTACATATAATTGAATAATTTTATGAGAGCTTCCACCTGCTGGCCATACTTCCACCTTTGGGTCATATAAAAAATCTTTCTTTAAAAATATTTTATTTATGCCCTGGCTGGTGTAGCTCAGTGGATTGAGTGCGGGCCTGCGAACCAGACAATCGTGGTTCGATTCCCAGTTAGGGCACATGCCTGGGTTGTAGGCCAGTTCCCTGCAGGCCAGTTCCCAGCAGGGGACGCACGAAAGGCAACCATACATTGATGTTTCTCTCCCTCTCTCCTTCCCTTCCCCTCTAAAGATAAATAAATAAAATCTAAAAAAAAATTTATTTATTATGCTATCACAGTCGCCCCAATTTTTCCCCCTTTGTCTCCTTTCACCCAGCACCACCCACTCCCTCAGGCAATTCTCCCACCATTGTTCATGTCCGTGGGTAATATGTATAAATTCTTTAGCTAATCCATTTCATATACTGTACTTTACATTCCACTGGGTATTCTGTGACTACCTATTTGTACTTCTTTATCCTGTCACCTCTTTACCCATTCCCCTAAAACCCCCTCCAGTCTGGCAACAATCAAAATACTCTGTATCTATGATTCCATGTCTGTTCTTGTTTGCTTAGTTTTTTAGATTCAATGATTGACAGGCATGTATGTATTGCCATTCCATTGTTCATAATTTTGGTCTTCTTTTCTTAAATGAGTCCCTTTAACATTTCATATAATAATGGTTTGGTGATGATGAACTCCTTTACTTTTTTCTTCTCTGGGAAGTTCTTTATCTGCCCTTCGATTCTGAAGGATATATGCTGGGTAGAGCAATCTTAGCTGTATGTTCCTGCTTTTCATGACTTTGAATATTTCTTGACAGTCCCTTCTAGCCTACAAAGTTTCTTTTGAGAAATCAGCTGACAGTCTCATGGGAAAATCCCCTGTAGGTAACTGCTTTTCTCTTGCTGCTTATAAGATTCTATCTTTATCTTTAACCTTTGGCATTTTAATTATGATGTGTCCTGGAGTGGGCCTCTTTGCATCCACCTTATTTGGGACTCTGTGCTTCCTGAACTTGCATGTCTATTTCCTTCACCAAAACGAGGAAGTTTTCTTTCATTATTTTTTCAAATACATTTCCAATTTCTCACTCTTTCTCTTTTCCTTCTGGCACCCCTATGATGTAAATGTTGGAAAGCTTGAAGTTGTCCCAGAGACTGCTTATATTATCCTTGTTTTTTTGGATTCTTTTTTCTCCTTGTTCTGATTGCTTGTTTTTTTCTTCACTGTGTTCCAAATCATTGATTTGATTCTCAGCTTTATTCATTCTACTGTTGTTTCCCTGTATATTGTTCTTTTTTTCAATTAGTGTATCCTTCATTTATTTTTTTGAAAATATTTTACTTATTTTTAGAGAGAGGGGAAAGGAGGGAGAGAGGGAGAAAAATATTAGTGTGTGACAGAAACACTGATTGATTGACTGCCTCCTCACACCCCTAACTGAGGACCTGGCTTGCAACCCAGGCATGTGCCCTGAATGGGAATTGAACTGGAAACTTTTTGGTTCACAGGCTGGCACTCAGTCCACTGAGCCATATCAGCCAGGTTGATCCTTTGTTGCTAACTGGATTTTTTTTTTATGCTACTAAGATCCTCAATAAGTTCCTCTGGCATCATTATAACCAGTGTTTTGAACTCTTCATCTGATGGATTGCTTATCTCCATTTTGTTTAGTTCTTTTTCTGGAGTTTTGATTTGTTCTTCCATTTGGGCCATTTCTTTGTCTCTTCATTTTGGCAGCCTCCCTGTGTTTGTTTTTATGTATCAAGTAGAGCTGCTATGACTCCCTGTCTTCATTATGTCACCAAATGTAATAGGTGTCCTGTAGGGTCCAGTGGCATAGCCTCTTCTATCACTTAAGCTGGGTCCTCGAGGTGTGCCCTTCATGTTGGCTAAACACACTCTCCTTGTGTAGAGACCTGGTTGCTGTTTGCAGGTCAATGGGAAGAATTTACCCCAGCCAGTAAGTTGCAAAGATTGGCTGTGACCACTGACCACCAACCTCTGCCCTCCATGGAGGATCAGCTGTAGAGGGGCAGGGTGGTGGTGCTCTGATGTGGTCTGTAGCTGTCTACTAGGTGCACAGGCCCTGGGGTTTCTCAGGTGGTGCAGGCCAAGGTCAGCCCCCACATGTGTTTTGCTCAGGGCCACCCTGCCTGAGCTACAGAGCAATCTGAGGTGGCTACTGCTTGTGCTGGGTTTGGAGATTCCTAGGTAAAGCCAAGCTGTGAATTTAGCCTGGCTACTGCTAGTGCTGTGCCTGGGGCTATTTAGCAAGAGGTATAGGGGCTGAAGGCTCATTGAGGCTGGCTGCTGCTTATTTGAAATGATTTAGAAAGTTGTGAAGCGTGCACCAAGACCAGCCATATTATGAAAAAACTACTGTTAACAGCTATAAGTTGGGTGGGATGGAGCCTTAGAGGCAGATCTCCAGGGCAGGGCAAACAGTGTTACCCACGTTGATGGAGTCTTAGATATGGCACCTGCCTGTCAGCTCTGTGCCTCTGCTCTCCTTTCTGTCTGGGAGAAAGCTGTCCCCTAGCTCTTCCCTTGATGCCAGACACTTCAGTTTCTTCCTGTATGCTACTGATGCTTTTCAAGCTGCTAGCCCAGTGCTGGAGCTCAGAGGAACTGAGTTTGAGTAGGTGAATCCATGTGTGAGTCCTTTAAGAGGAACTGCTTGGGGCTCTAGAAGTTTCTTCCACCAATTGAGTCCTTGCTGGTTTTTGCAGGCAGAACTAATGGGGAATATCTTGCTGGCATTCGTACCCTGAGCTGGGAGGCCTGGAGTGGAGCTAGAACTCCTTATTCCTTAAACATCCCTCCTGAATTTTTATCCACCACAAGTATATGTGGGACCAACCTATTCCACATCTCTGCACCTCCTACCAGTCTGGATGGATGTGGTTTCTTTTATTCCATAGTCATCAGATTTCCATTCAACTTGATTTCTGCTGGTTCTGAGTGAGGGTTGTTCTCTAATTTAGTTGTAATTTTGATGTAATTGTGAGAGGAGGTGAGCAGTGTTTCCTTATGCTGCCATCTTGATCAGAAGCCAGAAAGTAAAAAACCCTTCTTAAAAAAAAAAAGTTTATTTATTTATTTATTTTTAGAGAGAGGGGAAGGGAAGGAGAAAAAGTGGAAGAGAAACATCAATGTGTGGTTGCCCCTCATGTGTC
Source organism: Artibeus jamaicensis (assembly GCF_021234435.1). Lineage (NCBI taxonomy): Eukaryota > Metazoa > Chordata > Mammalia > Chiroptera > Phyllostomidae > Artibeus > Artibeus jamaicensis. The sequence goes on from NW_026521486.1 coordinate 51,864,676, forward strand.
CCCTACTGGGGACCTGGCCTGTAACCCAGGCAGGTACCCTGACTGGGAATTGAACCAGCAACCCTTTGCTTCACAGGCCCATGCTCAATCCACTGAGCTACACCAGTCAGGGCAAAACCCTTCTTTTTTTACATATAAGCTCTTGAAATATTCGAAGACTGAACTTTAGTTCACATTAGATCTTCTCTTTTCCAAGTAAAACTTCCTCAAGTTTTAAATATTCCCAACGTTGCATAATTGCCAGTTCTTTCATCATCCTGGCTGATCTCCCTTGGAAGCCACTGAGAACATCATTCTCACCCTGGCTGGTGTGGCTCAGTGGATTGAGCACCGGCCTTCAAAGCAAAGCATAGCAGTTCGATTCTCAGTCTAGGGTACATGCCTGAGTTGCAGGCTGGGTCCCCAGTAGGGGGTACATGAGAGGGAACCACATATTGATGTTTCTCTTCCTCATTTCCCCTCTAAAATAAACTATTTTAAAAGAGAAAATCCTTCTTTAAGAAAAAGAAGGATTTTTTTCTTCTTTAAGAAAAAGTGGTGATTGCAGGTGGAGGGGGTAAGCGGAGGGGGAAGAGAGTATAAGGGGGATAAAAAATAATGAAAAAAAATACAATGATTTTAAAAAAGTGAAAAAAGAAAACATTGGCAGGACAATCTTTAGTGAAAATTGCCATAGTTTCCTGCCTCAACAGTGCTTGGATGGAACCAGTGCTTTACTCCCATCGCATCCGGATGCCCAGATCCGGCCTAGCCTGAGGCCCCTGCAGCCACTGTAGCACTCGAAGCCAGCTCTCCTCAGTTGTCTACCATGATGATGGCGTCCACCTCGCAGGTGTGCCAGAACTAACACCAGGACTTGGAGGCCACCATCAACTGCCCTATCAATCTGTAGGAAGCTCTGCTTCCTACATCTACCTGTCCATGTTGATTAGGTGGCTTTGAAGAATTTTCCATATATTTTCTTCACCAATCTCATAAGGAGAGGGAACACACTGAGAAAATGATGAAGGAAGCTTCAGAACCAGTGAGGTGGCTAAGTATTTTCTCAGGATATCAGAAACTGAGACTGTGATGAGAACGGGCTGGAGGACAGGCAGAATATAATGGCGTATATGTTACACTTGGAATATTTCCCCAGGATACCAAAAAGCCAGACTGTGATGAGAACTGGACGAATGCAATGGAGTGTAATGTTATACTTGAAAAAAAGTGTGAATCAGTTACTACTGGACTTTCACAAACTGACAACTGACAAAAATAACCCTCATTTGTGTGACTTCATTGAGATTCACTACCTGAATGAGCAGGTGAAATCCACCAAAGAATTGGAAGATCACATATTCAACTTGTGCAGGTTGGGAGCTCCTGAAACTGGCATAAGAGAGTATCTCTTTGATAAGCACATCCTGAAGACAATGAAGAGAGCTAAGCCTTAGACTGACTTCCCACAGCCAAGGGGGTGACTTTCCTGATCACCAAAGTAGTACATATCGTACATGTTGGAGTTACCTTTACCTTTTCTATAACTTATAGCAAATCATCCACTTATGATCTTTCATTTGTACCATTCCTTAAAAAATTGCCCTGGCTGGTGTGGCTCAGTAGATTGAGTGCAGGCCTGCAAACCAAAGAGTTGCCAGTTCTATTCCCAGTCAGGACATATTCCTAGGTTGTGGGCCAGGTCCCCAGTGCGGGGTGCTCAAGAGGCAACCACACATTGATGTTTCTTTCCCTCTCTTTCTCCCTCTCTTCACTTCTTTAAAAATAAATAAAATCTTTTAAAAAAAAAAAACCAATTTAAAGTAATTTGGTTCTCCCAGCAAAAAAAGAAAACATAGGCAGTGAAATCTCTGACATTTCTCTTAACAATATTTTTTCTTAATTTTTGTAAAGAAAGAGATATCTTCATTTTTAAATGTATTTATTGATTTTAGAGAGGGAGGGAAGATAGAGGGAGAAAGAAACAGGGAGAGGGACTGATTTATTCCACTTATTTATTCATTCATTAGTTGATTTTTTTATGTCCCCTGACCAGAGATTGAATCTGTAACCTTGACACATCAGGACAATACTCCAACCAACTGAGTTATCTGGCCAGGGAAGCAGTATTTTTTCTACTATATATCCTTGATCAAGGGAAACAAAAGAAAAAAAAATAAACAAATGGGACTACATCAAACTAAAAAGTTTTTGCATATCAACAAAACAAAAAGATTATTGAACAGAAGATATCCATTAATGATACATCCTATAAGGAGTTAATATCCAAAATTCATAGAGCTCATACAACTCAACACTAAAAAAATTCCAATTAAACATGGACAGAGGACCTGATTAGACGATTCTTCAAGTGGACATACAAATGCCCAATAGAAATATGAAAAGATCTCAACACCATTAATCATCAGAGAAATGTAAATTAAAACCACAATGAGCTATCACCTTACACCTATTAGAATGGCTATCATTAATAAATAAAAAAACAACAAGTGTTAGTAAGGATGTAGAGAAAAGGGAATTTTGTGCACAGTTAATGGGAATGCAAATTGGTGGAGCTACTGTGGAAAACAGTATGGAGGGTCCTCAACAAATTAAAAATGAACTGCCTATATAACCAAGCAATTCCACTTCTGGGAATATATTTGAAGAAACCCAAAATACTAATTTGAAAGATTATATGTATCCCTAAATTCATACAACATTATGACAACAGCCAAGATGAGGAACCAACCTAAGTGCCCATCAATAGACCAGTGGATAAAAAAGCTGTGGTATATATACAAAGGAATATTACTTGGCCACACACAAAACAATTAAATTGTACCATTTGTGACAGCATGGATGGACCTGGAGGGTATTATGCTAAGTGAAGTAATTCAGTCAGAGAAATACAAATGTCACAGAATTTCACTTGTATGTGGAATCTAAAGAACAAAATAAATGAACAAGCAAAACTGAAACAGACTCATAGATACAGAGAACAGACTGATTTTGCCAGAGGGGAGCGGGGTTGTAGGACTGGGAGAAAAAGGTGAGGGGATGAAGTACAAATTGGTAGTTCAAAATAGTCACGGGGGGGCAACTTCCAGCCAAGATGGAGGCATAGGTAGATGCACTTTGCCTTATCGCACAGCCAAAAGAAGGACAACAAATTTAAAAACAAAAAATAACCAGAACTGCCAGAAAACTGAACTGTATGGAAGTCTGACAACCAAGGAGTTAAAGAAGAAACATTCATTCAGACTGGCAGGAGGGGCGGAGATGGGCAGCTGGGGCTGAGAGGACACGTGGCAAGGTGGGGGCTGGTAGACCAGGCAGTCCCACATTCACATGCAGATAAACTGGGAGAAAAAACCAGGGAGGAAGAACACCATACAACCCAGGATTCCAGTGCAGAGAAATAAAGTCTCAAAAACTCTGACTGTAAAAACCTATGGGGGTCCCTGTGTGGGGAGAAACTCCCAGCCTCACAGGAGAGTTCACTGGAGAGACACACAGGGCCCTAGAACGCACACAATCGTACCCAACTGGGAATCAACACCAGAAGGGCCCAATTTGCTTGTGGGTAGCAGGGGAAGTGACTGAAAGTGGGAAGAGAGCCCAGCAAGTGACACTGTTCCCTCTTGGAACCCTTCCCAAATTTAGCACCACAACATAGCAACCTGGGTTGCCCCAACCTGGCAAATACCTAAGGCTCTGCCCCTTTCTATTTAACAGATGCACCAAGACAAAAAAATATGGCCCAAATGAAAGAACAGATCAAAGCTCCAAAAATAGAATTAAGTGATGAAGAGATAGCCAACCTATCAGATGCAGAGTTCAAAACACTGGTAATCAGGATTCTCACACTAATGGTTGGGTATGGCTGCAAAATAGAGGAAGAAGTGAAGGTTATGCAAAGTGAAACCAAGGACCATATACAGGGAACCAACAGGGAAAGGAAGGAAACCGGGACCCAAATAAAAAATTTGGAGCAGAAGGAAGAAATAAACATTCAATCAGAACGGAATTAAGAAACAAAAAAACAAATGGGGAGAGGCTTAGGAACCTGCAGGACATCTTTAAACATTCCAATATCTGAATTATAGGGGTCACAGAAGGAGAAGAGTAAGAGTAAGAAATTGAAAACTTGTCTGAACAAATAATGAAGGAGAACTCCCCCAATCTGGAGGAGGAAATAAGACTTCCAGGAAGCTCAGAGAGGCCCAAAGAAGTGGGATCCAAGGAAACACAGACTAAGGCACATCATAATTACCTTAGCCAAGACTAAAGATAAAAAGAAGCTCTTAAAAGCAGCATGAAAAATGGAAACAGTTATGTACAAAGGAGTTGCCATAAGACTGTCAGCTGATTTCTCAGAAGAAACCTTGCAGGCAAGAAGGGGCTGGAAAGAAGTATTCCAAGTCATGAAAGGCAAGAACCGACACCCAAGATTGCTCTATTCAGCAAAGCTACCATTTAGAATGGAAGGACAGATAAAGTGGTTCCCAGATAAGGTCAAGTTAAAGGAGTTCATCATCACCAAGCCCTTACTATATGAAATGTTAAAGGGATTTATCTGAGAAAAAGAAGATGATCAAATCTATGAACGATAAAATGTGACAAACTCACAACTATCAACAACTGAACTTAAAAAACAAAAGCGAGAACAAAAACAAACTAAGCAAACAACTAGAACAGGAACAGAATCACAGAAATGGAGGTCACATGGAGGATTATCAGTGGGAAGGTGGAGGGGAGAGAATGGGGGAAAAGGTGCACTAATAAGAAGCATGGATGGTATGTACAGAATAGACAGGGGGAGGTTAAGAATAGTATGGGAAATGGAGAAGCCAAAGAACTTATGTACAAATCATGGACATGAACTAAAGTGGGGGAATGCTGGTGGGAGAGGGTGTTCAGGGGGGAGGAGAATAAAAGGGAGAAAAAAAATGGGACAACTGTAATAGCATAATCAATAAAATATATTAAAAAATAATCACAGGGATGTAAAGTACAGCATAGGGAATACAGTCAATCACATTATAACAACTGTGTACAGTGCTAACTGAGTACTGGCAATATTGGGTGGGGGGAATACTTTGTGTATGTGTCTTTTGTTAAGATTTTATTTATTTATTTATTTTTAGAGAGGGGAAGGGAGGGAAAGAGAGAGGAAGACAAACATTGATGTGTGCTTGCCCCTCATGTGCCCCCTACTGGGGACCTCACCTGCAACCCAGGCATGTGCCGGAGACTGGGAATCTATTTGGCAACCCTTTGGTTCACAGGCTGGTATACAATCCACTGAGCTACACCAGCCAGGGCAGGGGGAACACTTTGTAAAATATATGATTACCTAACCACTATACTGTACACCTGAAACCAATACAAAATAATATTGAATGTAAACTGTAATTGAGAAATAAAATTTTTAAAAAATATTCTTCTTTAAGTTTAATGTCTTGAATATGACTAGAAAGCTACTTCAAGGTAAGAGCCACATACAAATGTCGCTCAAACAAAGAAGAGTCTAAATTCAGTAAATGTTTCTTTTTTCTTTTCTTTTTTTAAAGATTTTATTTATTTAAGTTATCTTTAGAGGGGAAAGGAAGGAGAGAAGGAGCGAAATATCAATGTATGGTTGCCTCTCATGTGTCCCTTGCTGGGAACTGGCCTGCAACCCAGGCATGTGCCCTGACTGGGAATTGAACCACAGATGTTTGGTTTGAAGGCCCGTGCTCAATCCACTGAGCTACACCAGCCAGGGCTAAATTCAGTAAATGTTTCTTGACTGGCTGATTAAATAAACATAGTCCACACTGTTTTGAGCTGATTAGCTCAAAAACAATGGGATAATATGAGTAATTTATAATCTTTTAACATCTTCAACATATTCAAAAGAAATACTTTTAACAAATAGATTGCTGAAATAATCCACTAATAATCCACTAATCCACTAATAATCCACTAATCCTAGCCAGGCATCCACTGGAAGTCTAAGGAGACTAATTTTTGGTGAAGACAGACTTGGTGCTGGTTTATTGTGTGGACCTCTCTAAAGATCTGGATGCCTGACTAGGATTAGTGGGTATTCTCTGTTGCTATATAACGAAGCCTGCAATTTTGTGCTTTAACCAATTAAGCAAATTATCCCAGGGCACAATGAGAATAGCCTAAATCTGAGCACCACCATTTGTTCAATAAGAGTCCTGCCTCTTACCTTTTTTTCATCCTCATCTGCAGCTTTCTTGAATTCATGTTCAAAGGAGCTAGCTAGTTCATTGAAGAGCCCCACCTCCTCACAGTTCTTCAGGAATCTAGTCGGAGTAGGAGTTTGATCTGTAGACATGAAAACAAAAGGAAATTTAATTTTAGTTTTGACCTGAAACTGAAACTTGAGAGTACACAGAAAATACATTTTTATTCTTTTATTTGAAGAGAGTCTAGGTGTTAAGGAGCTTTAGTAGGTGAAGGCTAGTGCTGGGCCACCAGGGGGTGTCTGTGCTGTGTTGCCTGAGGCCAGCAGAGAGAAGACAGAACAATGTTTTTTTGTGTGACTTCCCAGGTAACCCACCTTTCTTTCAGAGGCTGCTTTCTCCCTTACCCCCAAACAAAACAAACCACCCACTCAGGTGGAGTTTGTGAAACTTACACATTTGGAAATCAAGTACAGTTAAGGGACATTTTCTCTTTAAACTTATTGCTTGCTAGGTCTGAAGTGAGGAGGTATAAGCAGATATACATTAAAATCTGAAGAGAAGAAACCAAGGATCAAATGGATGCGTTTGCTTGCTAAAGCTACCAAATAAGAAATGGTGCACTTTCAGTGGTCACTAAAGTAAAAGGTCTGTTAACCTTCTGAAGGCAATACAGGCAAATCCAGTGGTTGAGGAATAAGACAGCAAGATCATGAGCTAGAAAAGGGAACTGCAAACAACAGAATAGAGACCTGGGCCCATAGCAAATTCCAGAGACCAGGATATTTGGATTTATATTTGCCAGCCAAAATATCCTCTCAGCGGCTGTACAAATCTCTCCTCAACCCAGTGCCTCTGCCCTTGGGAAGAGGAAGGCTTTAAACAGTAACCCATGGAAACTTTTCAGGCAACCTGACTTTTAGATTTGAACTCCTCTCTCCCCATTCTGCTTTTCTAGTTAGGTCAGTTGAATCTTGCTCCCTGGTCCTAACTATATTAGATTGTTTTCCTTGACATGGCAGTTAAAATTCAATTCACTTCATACCCCAAATTACTAGACTGAATGACAGAAATAGAACAATGTTTAAATAATATTTTAAGGAGTAAGAACTAGGGTAAAAATCGCTTCTCCTAGCATGATCAATAGGGAATAATCCAGTGGGATTTTTCCAAGGAAACAACGTAATTAAAAGAAATTTTAAACAAAACCTCTTCTGAATCAGAGTGTTTGGAATAGTTACCACTACCTCCCAAAATAGTTTTAAAAGCTTCTCTGGCAGCTTTGGTTGGCCAACGATAAAGCCACTTTCCCTCCATCCCCGGGTGAGTGGAGGTAATATCATCCTTAATATGCTTAGAGAGAACTTCAGTATGGGCACACGAAAAAAAGTACAACTCAAGTGAAACAGGATGGGGCAGCTAAGGGCATGGCTATGGCAAAAGAGGGCCTTTAGATCTCTGATCTGAGACTCATACAAACTTTTCCCACTCCTGGACAATGTGTAAGAAAATGTATAAGAACAAACAAGAAGTGCTGGTGAGGAAGTGGAGAAAAGGGAAAGACAGTATACTCTTTGTGAGAATGCAGACAGGTACAGCCACTGTGGAACACAGTATGGAATCTCCTCACAAAATTAAAAATGAGGACTTCCAGTTAGGATGGAGGCATAGGTAAATCTCCTCACACAACCATAGCAAAAATTAAAATGAAAATACAAAACCATCACCCAGAATCATCAGAAAAATGGAGCTGTATGGAAGTTCAACAACCAAGGAATTAAAGAACTCACATTCATCTAGATGGGAAAGAAGGGCAGAGATGTGGAATGGATGGTCCCACACCCACATGTAGTGTATAAAAATTGGGAGGGATATCTTGGGAGTGAGGGATCCCAGCCCCACATCAGACCACCCAGTACATGGTTCCAGTGCCAGGAAGGTTAAGTCCCCATAACTTCTGGCTGTAGAAACCAGTGGGGATTAGGGTGGAGGAAAAACCGGTGGGATTCTCAAGCGTCTCCTCTTAAAGAGCCTGAAATGGATGGAAGACTTACACAAACTCACTCCCTTTAGGCTCCAGCACTGGGGCAGCAGCCTGAAAGGCACCACTGGTACATGGGGAGAAATGGACGGAAGTGTTGAGCATCAGGTCAAGTGCTGGGATTTTTGTCCTCCTCCTGGACAAAATCCCAGAGGCTAGGCAGCAACCACAGTCCTTTTCTGAGCCCTTCCCCTCACAGCCACAGAGCAGTGACACCATATCTTAGACTTCATCAACCTGGTTCACAATGGTTGCCCCACCCTGGCTATTATCTAAGGCTCTGCCCCATCCAATTTACAGGTGTACTTTACAATAAACTACACTACTAAGACAGGGAGTCAAAGCAGCTCTACTTAATACATAGAAACAAACACAGGGAGGCTGCCAAAATGAGGAGACAAAGAAATATGGTCCAAATGAAAGAACAGAACAAAACTCTAGAAAAAGAACTAAACAAAATGGAGATAAGCGATCTATCAGATGCAGAGTTCAAAACACAGATTATTAGAATGCTCAAGAAACTCACTGGGTACTTCAACAGCATAAAAAAGACCCAGGCAGAAATGAAGGTTATACTAACTGAAATAAAAATCTACAGGGAATCAACAGTGGACTGGATGAAGCTGAGAATCAAATCAATGATTTGGAACACAAGAAAGAAAAAAACACTCAATCAGAACAGCAAGAAAAAAATTTTTTTAAGTGTGGAAGGCTAAGGAGCCTCCGGGACAACTTCAAATGTACCAACATAGGGGTGCCAGAAAGAGAAGAGAAAAAGGAAGAAATTGAAAGCTTATTTGAAAAAATAATGAAAGAAAACTTCCCTAACTTGGTGAAGGAAACAGACATCCAAGTCCAGGAAGCACAGACAGTCCCAAACAAGTTGGACTCAAAGAGGTCCACACCAAGACACATCATAGTTAAAATGCCAAAGGTTAAAGATAAAGAGAAAATTCTAAAAGCAGCAAGAGAAAAGCAGATAGTTACCTACAAAGGAGTTCCCAGAGACTGTCAGCTGATTTCTCAAGAGAGACTTTGTAGGCAAGAAAGGACTGGCAAGAAGTATTCAAAGTGATGAAAAGCAAGGACCTATTTCCAAGATTACTCTATCCAGGAAAGTTATCATTTAGAATCTAAGGGTAGATAAAATACTTCCCAGACAAGGTAAAGCTAAAGGGGTTCATCATCACCAAGCCATTATTATATGAAATGTTAAAGGGACTTAAGAAAAAGAAGATAAAAACAATGAAACTAAAATGATAACAAATTCACAACTATCAACAATTCAATTTAAAAAACTAAGCAAACAAGCGTAACAGAATCAGAATCATAGATATGGAGATCATTTGGAGGGTTATCAGTTAGTAGCAGGGAGGGGAAAATGGGGGAAAAGGCGCAGGGATTAAGAAGTACAAATTGGTAAATTAAGAATAGAGATGGGGATGTTAAGAACAGTATAGGAAGTGGGGTAGCCAAAGAACTTATATACATGAACAAAGGACATGAGCTAAGGCAGGGGATTGCTGGAGGGAATAAAGAGTATTGAGTGAAGGGGGCAAAGGGGGAAAAATGTGACAACTGTAATAGCATAATCAATAGTATACATATATATATAAAATGGAACTTCCTTATGACCCAGAGATTCCACTGTTGGGACTATATCCTAAGAATCCTCAAAAACCAATTCAAAAGAACTTATGCACCCCTATGTTCATTGCAGTGCTATTTATAACAGCATGAATGGAACAGGAGATTATTATGCTAAGTGAAATAAGTCAGTCAGCAAAAGACAAATACCATATGACCTCACTTATAACTAGACTGTAATTAACAAAATAAACTAACAAAAACGGAACTAGAGTCATAGAAACTGGGACTGATAGTGGTAGTAGGGGAGGAATGAGGGGGGGAATAGTGAAAAGGATTAGTCATATAACATGTATGAATGACTTGTGGACATGGACAACAAAGGGGGTACTGACTGTGAGAGAGAGGGGTGGGATGGATGGAGGGGACAAAATAAAAATAAAAATAAGATAAAATGTGTAAAAGCCCTGGCTGGTGTGGCACAGTGGATTGAGCGCCAGCCTGAGAACCCAAAGGTTACCAGTTCAATTCACGGTTAGGGCTCATGCCTGGGTTGCAGGCCAGGTCCCCAGTTGGGGGTGTGTGAGAAGTGATCAATGTATCTTTCATACGTTGATGTTTCTCTCCCTCTCTTTCTCCTCTTCCTTCTAAAACTAAATAAAAATCTTTTTTTTAAAAGAAAATGTATGAGAAAACCATTAGTCTGCTCTGATGATTCTGAATCAATCAGCAAGTGTTTAATGAATACTTTCTGTGTGTTCTGGTGCTACATTTATACGCTTGTGTGAAAATTTGGGGGAGAAGAGAAATAGCAGTTTAACAGTTTTGTCCAATATATGACATGGCTCTTGCCCTGGAGAGTAAGAGGATGCTTTCGAGTTGAGGAAATAAAACTAAGAAACGTAAACAGCTTCATGGTATACAAAAAAATCAGTGTCATATGCAGTAGAGGATGAAATTATTGCAGAAATAAAGACAAATTAATGGCAGAGTAGTTAGGAGGTTTTCAAAAGAGAGACTTCAACTGGGCCTTAAAGAATGGCTTTAGGCAGTAGAGAGAAGACAAGGTTTAGAAGATAAGAGGAGTAAGGCAGGTGAAGGCACAGAGGCAGGGTATGGACACCATGAATACAGGTCAGGAGAAAAAGGTAAGTCTGGGTCAAAAGATAATAATGTTAGGTATATAAGTTGTATATAAAGTTAGGCAGATACCATGGGGCGAGGTTACAGGAAGCCTGAAAATCGAAGCATAAATTGCCTTAAAGTAAGAGGAAATGGGAAGATAATGACAGATTTTGAGCAGAGGAGAAGAACTTAAGGAAGACTGGCTTTTTTTTTTTTTTTAAAGATTTCATTTATTTATCTTTAGAGGGGACGGGAAGGAGAGAGGGAGAGAAATATCAATGTATGGTTGCTTCTCGTGCGTGCCCTGCTGGGAACTGGCCTGCAACCCAGGCATGTGCCCTGACTGGGAATTGAACCGTGATCCTCTGGTTTGCAGGCCTGTGCTCAATCCACTGAGCTATATTAGCCAGGGCATAATTCTCTTAGTATTTTTATTGTTTGTATTATTTACTGGTATTAGGCTAAAAATACTAAAATTATTTCCATGAATATATGCCCTGACTTAATGAATTTAAGTGTGTAATATCTATATACATATCTGTACCCTATTCACTCTTCCCTAAGACCTGCCCCAGGCTTTCTTTTTATTAAAGTTTAAAATAGTTTTTATAAGGAAGTGTTATATGTAATGACTGTTCACTCTACAAAATCTTGGTCATATAGCTTATGATACACCTAGTCAGTAATAGCACCCAGGTTTTCTAAATCGTCAGTCATCATTTTTCTCTTTTCTTCATCAAATTCATTAGCTGCTTTCTGCTTTTGTTGCATGATCTGAAGAGTCCCTTTGTTTTCTCAGAGAGGTAGTAAAGCTATCCTCTTTTCTTTTTCCTTTGCTAATTTCCTGGAGTATTTCTTCATGTTTTTCTGGCAGGCAAGTTCTCACTGATTTCCATGGGCCATGCAGACCAGCGGAAGGAGCCTGAGAAGAGAACAACTCAGAAAAGAAACAGCCTCCTCGCTGGCTCAGCCGATGTCCCCCACCCAGGCTTTCTTAAGTACAGTTTATGACGTGTCCCCACTTGTGTCCTTTTCCAGGAATTACAATCTACAAGTTCTTAGCAAGATGCTTGGTGTACACAGTAGTCAGTCAATATTTGCTTATATAATAAGGGATATGAGATCTGAAAGGGCAAGACCCTTTCTTTATGTATAGAAGTATGGAGAGAGGTAAATACTGAGGTAAGCTTCTTAACTCAGGCTAAATCAGAACCCTTCATGGTATCAAAAGAAAAGGTCCACTTTGGGTTTTTTGTTGTTGTCCTATGTCTGTTTAGCTGAAAATGGCATAACAGGACTGTTACATGGGCCCTGGCAGGGTGGCTTAGCTGATTGGAGGGTCGTCCCAGTGCACCAAGGTTGCAGGTTTGATCCCCAGTTAGGGAACATACAAAAATCAACCAATGAATGTATCTATAGGTGAAATGACAAATTAATGCTTCTCTCTTTTTTTTTAATTTTTAAAGATTTTATTTATGTATTTTTAGAGAGAGTGGAAGGGAGAGAGCAAGAGGGAGAGAAACATCAATGTGTGGTTGCCTCTTGCAACCAGGTCCCTCTTGCCCACTGGGGACCTGGCCCACAACCCAGACATGTGCCCTGACTAGGAATCAAACCAGAGACCCTTTGGTTCTCAGGCTGCACTCAATCCACTGAGCCACACTAGCCAGGGCAGATGTTTCTCTTTTTCTCTCTCCCCCACCTCTCTCTCTCTCTGTCAAATCAGTAAATTAAAAAATGATTTTTAATATTTTGTTTTTCAACTACATCAATAAATTTTAAAAAATTAAATAATAAAAAAAGAACTGCTCCATTGTTTAAAAGAGCTTGCTAAGAATGGTCCCTTGAGATGGCATACAGAAACAAGACAATACCTAAAACAACCAGTGAGAGGTTCCAGGTCACTCAAATTGGCTTAAAAAAGTCCCATGAACAAAATGTCTTATTTGAGCTTTGGAAATGTGCCCTGAATGGTGTCTGGGTTCACAGGGAAAGCTGAATTTACGAACCGACATTCTGCCTGCTTGGGGAAAACCGACACCCAGTGGAAGAGAAGCAGCCAGACTAGGTCAGCTTCCTTGCTTTTGTTCACTGCTTCACTGTGGGTAGGGAGAAATGTCAAAGGCATCTTTTGTCTATAAATCTTCTAATGTCTTAATAAAAAAGAAGGCAAGGAGGGATAGACAAAACCTCAATACACCTACCCTCAAAAACCACAGAACCCAATCTTGTATTAAAAACAGAGAGGAGAGGGCACAACAGAAACTTGGGAGCTTTTAGTGTTCCTTTTTCCTGATTAAATGCAGATCACATAAGGACTCTTAATGGGAGAAGGGGACTATTGCTCCCTGTACATCTGGTCCCTGGTATTAATCTTAACTGTCTGGTGATATCAAGGCACATGGCTTCTGGGGCAGCAAATACCTGCAATGATGACTGAGTCAGTTCGAGCGGGGCCAAATTTCAATGTCATCTCATGCTTGTGTTTATGAACTGCCAGGTGGTCCTCATTTGTAAATCTCTGAAATGAAACAGAAACGAAGATGTGAAAAAAAAAAGAAAAAGTAATTCAGTGCTCTTTTAAAATGTCCTACCAAGCATCCTGCAATAAGGTTGGTCGTTGGAAAGATGGACTGCACAGGGAATGGAAAGAAGAAAAAATGAGAAGTGATGGAAAAGGACAGGTGATGGATTTAAAAAGAGAAAGTGGGGAAGGAGAAAAAGAGGCACTAGAAAGCTGGGAGGAGAGAGGAAGGGAAAGACTGTAACACCAACTGCTCTGTAATATTAAGTCCAAATGAGAGAAATGGACAGATTGTTGCTGAAGTGGGGGTCCAGGCAGGAGGCTCCAAATAGAAAAAAAAAAATTAAGGCAAACCCATAGTGAACGAGGGGAAAATAATTTTTAATAATAATAATAAAGAGAAAAGGAAAAGTCTGGACACTCGCTGGTCATCACAAAAATAGGAAATTTAGAATTAATCTCTTTAGGTGGGGCTGAATAGGACTATTTATGAGGGGGCTAACAGGGAGATAAATTATGTAGGATTAAGAGAACCATTTAACTTCCTGGCCCCCACAATGCTGCAGCAGGCGCCTGCTCAGCTATTTGGCTCAAGGTTTTAATGAGTCAGGATGGAGCTGTGGAGGACAGAGGCTCAACAGCCAGCAGTAATGGCACACACCAACCCTATTGGCCAAATGCTGTCTCCCCTCACTGGGCAGCCAGCCTGGGCTCTGTGAGCCATAAAAGGGCCAGTACAATGCCTCTGGCTATAAAATGGCAGAATAAAAGTACAAGCAAAAATTTTTTTTGTTAGGGTAGGGAGAAGCCTGTAGGCAGGATGAGGGGAAGGGAAAAGGAGATGGTATAGACATTTTATTTATTTAGGGGTTTGGGTGAAAGGACAATGGAAAGGTGAGGCTAGGTTTGCCTCATTTTATGACTAAGTTAGACAGGGTTACTGGACAGTAATTTATGCTCTGACCCGTTCTTTAGTAGGGGAAGGTGAAGAGAACAGATGAACAGCCATAATTCAAAAGAATGATACCCTCAAAATTCCCTTTGAGGCTGGCTAGCCATGCCCCTTCATTAAAATATGCCTACAACATGTAACAGCTTGGAAGCTGCAGTTTTCCACAGTTCCTTTACCAGCCAGGCTCTGAAACATAGTTCTATTTGTCTTTTTGTTTCTAAAAAAATAACTGGTTAGTTCCCTCTTTTTATTCTCCTCATTAGATATATTTCCCACTGAACACTCTAACTTTAGAGCTCTTTTCTACAGCCCTTCATGCCTGTAAACTAGACTGGAGTTGGCCCCATCCTAGGTCCTATCCAGTCAAGAAAGCAACACTAAACTGTCTAAGTTCCTTTATTTTACCTGCAAGTAGCTTTCTCCAAATTTTCTCTGAGCCCCTATCACAACTAAAACCAGCATAAGATCTAAAACCCTTCTAGGTTAGGCCTTAAAGGCCTGAAGGGAAAAGAAAAATTTCAATTAAAAGTATGAAGAACCAAGAGAAGTAAAATACTCAAAATAAGAATGCCTTAGTGGTTTCCAATGGATCTGAGACAAAACTGAATAAAGTGGGGAAATTTAGCCAAAAACTTTCATGTTTTCTACTGCTGGTTAACACTAGGCATCAACTTTTTCTGTAACAGATTTTTTTTTTTTCCACAAGGGAAAAAAGATGGGGTGGGTGAGAAAGGAGAAAGTAATAGTCTGTTACCCAGGGGTATGATATTTTTTGGTTAAACAAGTCACTGTAAAGGGTCTGAGACTGCCAGGTAAAAGGGGATGAGCAGACCAACCTACACTGGAGAAAAAGCATCATTTTGGAGAACTAAGAATAGTAGTGGATTAGACAAGAATATAAATTTTCAAAATAAATTGGAAAATTTATAAAAAGATTTTTCAAAAATATGCTTGTAAGTGCTTCAAGAAAATTTCATGTAGGTAGGTGGCTTAGTGAATTCTGCACAATGTTCTGGAATCTAGGAGACTGACTTAAAAACAAGAAGTCTTTTTCTATGATCAGAAATATAGTTTGCTCAAAACTGAGCTGGGAAAAAGATTTTAAACATCAAGTTTTGCTCTGGTTAGGACTGCTTAATATTTTAAAAGGCAACTCCCCTTCTGTTAAAACTTTGCTGCACAGTTTTATTTGCCTTGGTTTATTTGTCCTCTAGTTCTTATTCGCCCTCTACTCCTTTCCATGACATCCTGTTCTCTCTTGAACTATTTTTTCCAAATCCAACGTTGGAAGAGAACTAAAGGTGGCTAGGTGGCTGAAGAGATCTCCCACCATCAGCATCTCAGAGGGTTTGATAACTGTGAACATGGATAGAAAAAAAACACATCTGAATTCTCACTACACTGTAATGGAAATTTAACATGCTTAATTCATAATAGCAATCACATATTTTCATATCACATTATAACCCATAGACCTCAAAATATCCTTTATACTTATCATTACTTTGAAATTATGATAATCACCAGAACCACCATCAGAATTTGTTGTTCAGTGGATTAATAAAAAAGCATGTTTATTACATATCAAATATTAAAAATGTTTTTGACAACTGTATTTCAAAATAATGGGTTTCCTTTCCTTTGTAGTCCTATGTATTTTATTAAATTTTTTAAAAGATTAAAAAAATTTTAATTATATTTACAGAGAGGGGAAGGGAAGGAGAAAGACAGGGAGCGAAACATCAGTATGTGAGACAGATGAGAGCTACATGGATCAGTTGCCTCTTGCTTGCCCCCAATTAGGGTACCTGGTCTGCAACCCAGGCACATACCTTGACTGGGAATTGAATGGGTGGCCTTTCAATTAGTTAATGAGTGGCAGAGTCAATCCACTGAGCCACCCTAGGCAGAGCTATTTTATTAATTTTAAAACATTAGCCCTGGCCCTGACTGGTGTAGCTCTATGGATTGAGCATGGGCCTGTGAAGCAAAGGGTCGCTGTTCAATTCCCAGTTAGGGCACATGCCTGGGTTGCAGGCCAGGTCCCTGGTGGGGGACACATGAGAAAGCAACCACACATTGATGTTTCTCTCCCACTCTTTCTCCTTCCCTTCCCCTTGCTCTAAAAATAAGTAAATAAAATATTAAAAAAAAAAAACATTAGCCCTGGTTGGTGTAGCTAAGTGGACTGAGCACCAGCATGTGAACCAGAGGGTTGTGGGTTTGATTTCCAGTCAAAGCACATGCCTGGGTTGCAGGCCTGGTCCTGGGTTGGGGATGTGCAAGAGGCAACTGATTGATGTTTCTTTAGCACCTACTTCTCCTCCTTTCTTTCTCCCTCCCTTCCCCTCTCTCTAAAAATAAATAAAATATTTTAAAAAACATTATTCTGAGAGGGGTTCATGAGCTTCATGAAACTCTCAAAGGGGGTCATGACTCCACAAAAGTTAAGAATCCCTGACTAAATCAGGTAGAGTACTTCAGAGGAGGAGGAGCCAAATGGGATGAATTTTAAGAAGCAGGGCTCCAATCACCTCTTTCTGCTATTTCTAACACAATTCTTATATAGCTAGAGTAGAAGGGGAAGAATTAACGTTTACTAGAGCTTTTTTTCAAAGTGAATGTCAATCTGGCTCTTATTCCATATTCCCTCTCATTTGTTAATAGTTAAGAATTGCCCTGGCTGGTGCAGTTCAGTGGATTGAGCACGGGCCTGCGAACCAAAGGATGAAGGTTTGGTTCCCAGTCAGGGCACATGCCTGGGTTGCAGGCCAGTTCCCAGCAGGGGATGCACGAGAGGCAACCATATGTTGATGTTTCTCTCCCTCTCTCCTTCCCTTGCCCTCTAAAGATAAATAAAATCTTTAAAAAAAAAGAGTTAACACTTAATAATTCTCTAGATCAGTCTTGAACAGCATGCCCAGAAAACTATCCCTCTGAGAGCAAATTCTCAATTAAAATATCTAAAATTATTATTATTTTTAGAGATGGGGTCTCACTATGTTGCCCACACTGTAGTGCAGTGGCTATTCCTAGGAGGGATGCCACTACTGATCTGACATCCCATCTGCATGGTGCACTATAGCCCAGAATTCCTGGGCTCATGTGATCCTCCTGCCTCAGCCTCCCCAGTAGCTAGGACTATAGGCACACACCACTGTGCCCAGCTCTCTAAGATTATTAAGTGATGAAAATTTTGATTAAAAAATATATATTATTTTATTGAATTAAAATGAGCTCCCCTCAAAATTTCCATTTTGAATTTCTGCCTACCTATAATCTAGCTGTCTCATTTGTTAATACCCTACTGGGTCTTCCTTTGTTGTTTGGTTTTACCTATGACTAATGTTTTAGCAAATAACCACTCAGGGAATACTCACTCTGGCTGTAGGGCAAACAATGACAATTTTCAATAAGTGTGTAGATATTAACAATCTCCAAGACAGAGAGGGCATTCAAAATGAGGGCTGAAGAATTTGAGTCATATTGGATCAGAAAAGCGTTCCACTTGTTTATACTTCATTGGTTGACTCTTGTACGTGCCCTGACTAGGGATTGAACCCATAACCTTGATGTATTGAGATGACACCCCAAACAACTGAGCTACTTGGCCAGGGCAATAAAATATATTATTAAAATTAATTTCACTTTCTTACTTCTACTTTTTAATGTGGCTTCTAGAAAATTGCAAGTTACATATATGGCTTGCATTAGTGGTTTGCATTATATTTCTTTTAAACAGCTCTGATATAGATAATATGTTCAAAGATCTAATAGGAATTTTAATTACATGCCAATCTTGACTCTTCCTCCCACCCCCAAATCCATTTTCCCTAAATGTAATTCATACTATATGGTAGTGGCTCTCAACCAGGGGCAACTCCACACCCTCTCAGAGGACATTTGACATGTTTGCTTGTCACAGATGGGGAGATGTTACTGACTTCTAGAGGGTAGAGGCCTGGGATACTGATAAATATCCTATAATGCACAGGACAGTTCCCCAAAACAAAGAGTTATCTGACTCAAAATGTCAATTGTGTCTCTGCTGGGAAATGCTGCTACAGGTTAATAGGGAAAAAAAGAAACAAACAAAAAGGCTGTTCTTCAGTTCCCTTTACCAAACTGTCAACACATGTTTTTGGATCTGAAACTTGGAAGGAAAAAAACAGGCAGAACACTCGCAACTTCACTTTATAAAATGGCTGATGTGTTACAGCTCTGCAAATACTTAGGAAAATTAGGAAGATGGACAAGGCACAGTAATTGGGAGAACAAATTAAATGGGATTCTCAAGTACTGCCTTGTTAGTAACAAAGAAAAAATAGAGAAGAAGTAAACCAAAACAACTTTGGCTACTTCAGATTTTCACTCCCCAAAGGAGAAAAAATTAGGGAGAAAGGGTTAGTTTAGAAATGTTATGAAGTACCCTGGCTGGTGTGGCTCAGTGGACTGAGTGCCAGCCTAAGAACCAAAGGGTCACTGGTTCCATTTCCAGTCAGGGTACATGCCTAGGTTGCAGGCCAGGGCCCCCAGTTTGGGGGCATGTGAGAGGCAACCACACATTGATGTTTCTCTCCCTCTCTTTCTCCCTCCCTTCCCCTCTTTAAAAATAAATAAATAAAATCTTAAAAAAAAAAAGAAAGAAATGTTAAGCATAAAGTAGAATATCAGGACTATGTGGAAGTCTATCTGAAAACTGGTGTTAGTTGTAGAATTGGCAGGGAAAGTATAGTTTCTTAACAATTTTCCACAGGACATCTTTGGTAAAACCACTCTTTTAGAAGTTCCATTCTCACCCATCCTTCTGTGATAGGAGAATCTAGAATCCTACCAACTTGCAAAGTGACTAAATAAACAGACCTAAGTAAATGGTT
Source organism: Artibeus jamaicensis (assembly GCF_021234435.1). Lineage (NCBI taxonomy): Eukaryota > Metazoa > Chordata > Mammalia > Chiroptera > Phyllostomidae > Artibeus > Artibeus jamaicensis. The sequence goes on from NW_026521486.1 coordinate 51,883,961, forward strand.
AGGAATGACTTGAAGAACAAGGATGGTAAGAACTGTAATCAGGAATATGAACAATGAATAAAGTCTTTAAGATGTTTAATTTTTAAAAATTAATGTAAAACATACAAAATACAAATCTTAATTAGGTATACAATAAGTACATTTTCCCTGTCAATGACTTTGTATAAACATATACGCCTATGTAATCAGAACCCAGATCAAGACATGAAGGAGAGTTGAGAGATGGGTAAAAAAGGTGAAAGGGGATTGAGAGGTACAAATTTCCAATTATAGGCCTGGCTTGTGTGGCTCAGTGGACTGAGTGTCAGCCAGAGAACCAAAAAGTCATTGGTTCAATTCCTGGTCAGGGCACATGCCTGGGTTGTGGGCCAGGTCCCCAGTTAAGGGTCCCCAGTTGAGGGTGTATGAGAGGCAACTGACTTATGTTTCTCTCCTTCTCTTTCTCCCTCCCTTTCCCCTTTCTTTAAAAATAAATATATATTTTTATTTTTTAAAAAATATTTTATTTATTTATTTTCCGAGAGAGGGGAGGGGAAGGAGAAAGAGTGGGAGAGAAATATCAATGTATGGTTGCCTCTTATGCGTCCCTTGCTGGGAACTGGCCTGCAACCCAGGCATGTGCCCTGACTGGGAATCGAACTGCGATACTCTGGTTCACAGGCCCGCACTCAATCCACTGAGCTACGCCAGCCAGGGCTAAAAATAAATATTAAAAAAAAATTTCCAGTTATAAAGTAAGTATGCCATGGGAATGTAATGTATAGCACAGGAAATATAGTAAAAAATACTGTGATAACTTTGTATGATGACAGAAGGTTACTAGAATTGATGTGGTGATCGCTTTGTAAGGGCTACAGATTTGGAATCATTATGTTATATACCTGAAATTAACATATTGTATGCCAACTATACTTTAATAATAATTAAAAGATCTCTCATGTCCTCAGACTTGTACTATATATAACAGTAATTTTATTATATTTCAGAAACTGAAGGTTTTATAAATATGAACAATAAGTGAAGTTAATAATTATTGGTCACTTCAAGGGAAAAAAGATATGAAACATTTCAGGCACCTCAGAAGGTGCCCTCTTACCCATTTTTTAAAAGCTTTTAAATAATTACTTGAAACATTTAATGTAGTACCTGGCAGACAGCATAGACTCAGCTAGTTTTTTCCTCCTTTCTCTTTTTTAATCTCAAGATAGATAGGTATTATAATAAAAATTAACTTTTCTTTGCAAGATAATTCTAAACAAGTTAACACTTAGGGAGACTTCTTCTTTTCCTAACCCTGTTAATACTAGTCTCCCAGAAGCTTCTTGAGATAGCAGCACTAAATAGTACTAAAGAGAAGGCTCAGGGGTACTTGAGAACTCAGGCCAAACTAAAGCTAAATTTTTGTCTATTGACTCTGAGCGAGAAGCAAGCATATGGGCATTAGAAATGTAATAGTTTCAAGCTAAATCCTTGCTAAAGTATTGTAACCAATGAAATTTCTGTGCAATATGCACTCAACCTCTAGCCAAATCCATTCCTGAAATGTTATTTTTGGCTATCACAGCTCCAGTTCCTATATGGATTTGCCTCACATTTAAAAATGCTCCTATATGCTGACCTATGATTAATGCACATCCCTTTCCTTGTTTTAGAAAAGGAGACTGGTGGAAGGAGAAAACTCAGGACTCTTTAGTTATTAGGAAATGAGCACTGAATGCCTAAACTATTAGGGAATAATATAAGGAATTGAATTTACATTTGTGATAGTTTGATAAATCATTTATGCTGAAACCTAACTATCTCCCCTCTTCTCTAGGGTATCTGGGGTTGGCAGGGCTTCATGGGCAGAATAGCTCTCTTCTACTATAGTATCAAGTAGTTTGGGGCACATTTTGATGAAGGAAAATAGTATGAAAAGTTGGAGAAAATCTGAGAAACTATCAAGAGCAAGCTCTAGCACGGTGATATTGGTCCTGAGCAGGGTGGAAAGAGTAGCTGACCTTTTTCAGAACACTATTTTAATCACTGCAATTGATCATAAGAGGGGGAACCACCAAAACCTGGAATTATCTTCTGGAGGGTACTACAGGCTTCTGCCGTTAGGTGAGTGTTTTAGAAACCCATCTATATCAGTGTATGAGCTGCCATTGTTGTCAGAGGCTCTTTATGTTTGGCTACAGTTAATTTGTTTGAAGACCCTCTTAACACATTTGCCTATTTCATGATGAGTGATTTGTGAGTGCACCTGCCCACACTGAGAGGAATGGAATGTTTAGCAGTTTTTGACCCAAACCAGCGTGATCCCCATGCCTTGCACTCTCTATTCACTTGATCTCACCCCAATAAACTTTGTTCTGATTCCCCCAGATGAAGCAAGTCCTCAAAGGGAAGTGCTCGCAGATGCGGAAGAGGTGAAACAAAAATGGTAGAAGCATGAAAAGGCATCACAATTGACGAGTTCCAAAACTATTTTGAACAGTGGAAAAAATGTCTCAAGAGGTATATTGCATCCAATGGAGAGTACTTTGAAAATGACTTAAGTTTAAGATTTTGTTTATTTATTTTCAGAGGGGGGAAAGAGAAAGAGAGGGAGAGAAACATCAATAGGGTGCCTTTCACATGCCCCCAACTAGAGGACCTGGCCTGCAACCCAGGCATGCGCCCTGACCGGAACTGAACCAGTGACCTGATGACACTTTGGTTTGCAGGCCAGCCCTCAATCCACTGAGTCACACCATGCAGGGCAGCCACACCAGCCAGGGTTGAAGTTTAAACGTGTAAGAATAAATACATAATTTTTATAGATAAATTCCATGTGGGGGGGTCCCCTGTTCTGTATATTCTGAAAGAAAAAACTGGGAGATCTTCAAAAGTCTTGATAAGGCTTTGCACCCTCACTGCAGTGCTTCTATTCCCAATGCGAGATAACATTTATGGTTGGGGAAGTAGGGAAAGGGAGAAGGAGGTAAGGGACTAATACACACACCTCAAAGCCAATAAAACTTTTATCTGTACTGCGATCAATCCTGTGCTTCTGCTCTCTACTTCAAAATGCTGTTGTTTACTAAATGAGTCACACATCCTGCTTTGAATACTTCATGGCTCTTGAATGAATCATTTCAAAGTACAGAACTGTTCAACAAATAAATACAACTGCAGGAGCAGCGCTCATAGGCTGTATGTGTGAACAAGGTAATTTATAGAGGAAAAATAAAAACAGGAAACTTCTTCCCAAAAATACTCTAGAGAAAATGTTGTCAGGGGAATGAAGGAGGACAAACTAAAGGGAGGGGGGAAACCCACCAGTTGAACCTAAGGTAAATTCTTTCATCTATTAATTGAGGAATTTTCTGTTTTGGCAAGGCTGTTTGAGTATCTTAAAGAGAAGATTCCAGCAGCAGACTAAATTAGTCCATTGTAAAAAGGAGACATTTTGAGAGCAGAGGTATTATTTGGTTGTTGGTCCAACAGTGAAACCATCTGGTAGAACATAAGCTCCTCAAGAACAAGCATCCTCCTTTGTTGGTTCATGCAAGTATTCTAAGGATCTAGAACAGGATCTGAACACAGTAGGCACTTAATAAATATTTGCTGAATGAATGTCAACTAGCATAGCTCACTAAAGTGCTACAAAGCACCCCCAACTACAAAGCTCCTGTCTGTGTGTACAATGGTGGGAGAATTTTCATTGTCCATATCCAAAAGGAGAGTTGATCTTTGAAATATCAACTCTTTCCTATGGAACTAAAACCTGGGCCCAGCCAAGACCAAGAATACCCTAATAAAACCAGTTTAGAATAAGACACATAGAATTTCAAAATATTAAGTAAACAGGAACAGGTCAAAATGATAGCAAAGGGTGAACTATCACAAAGAAAAACTAAGAAAACAATCTCTTCTAAAATTGCATTGGACTTCCAGTGAAGATGGTGACACAGGTAAACACGGCTCACACGATGGGAAAGTCCCAACATGGGAAGCAACCAATCGGTGTCTCTCTCTCTTTCCCCCTTCCTCTTTCTCTGAATTCATTTAAAAAATATCCTTGGATAAGGATTAAAAAAAAAACCACAACTGGATTCCTCATTTTATAAAGTTTACACTACTATAACTAACCAAAGGAAAAGGTATTTTATAATCACATCAACATAGTGGGGGGAGGGGTAAGAAAAATATTAAAACCAGTCAACCTTAAATTGCTGGATCTTTGTTATAACTTGGTATTAATATCAATGCATTATTTTACATCATTTAGAACAATTACACAACTATTCTTCTAAGTAGCATAAGTTTTAAACACTCACCCATACCTGATCACTCATTTTTATCTTGGTTTCTTGTTCCCTCTTCCTGTTTGACAAATGTGAAAAATCATGAGCCCCATAGGAAGTGTCTTGTGCCAAGTAAGTTGCAGGTGACCAATAAATCACAGCTAAAAGAAAACTGAGCTCCAAAGTTAATACAGGCCAACTCTAAGAGACTGGGCAGTGTAGGAAAGAGGGTGGCAAATATAATTTCTTATCAGTTTCAGTTGGGAAAGGTTCAATACTTTGTTTTTAAATCTTGCTTACTATTTGATGAGATTGAGAAATACAATCTTACTTCAGGTTTCAATGTAATTAGCCAAAGTCTTGGTCATCTCAACTTCATCTATAAGATTCCGTAGTATCACAGCAAAGTGGTAAGTGTAAATCTTTCTCTTTCCTCTCTTTCTTCCTCTTTTAATTTTTTTTGAGGGGAGTGTAAAATATATACAACAAATTTACCATTGTAACCATTTTTTTCTTCTTGTTTTTTTTATCCTCACCCAAGGATATCTTTTAACTGATTTTAGAGAGAGAGGTAGGCCCCCACTGTTGGCCCCCAAACATAAACTAATACTTCTTTTAAATACATTAGTTCCTTAAATTATGAGGAAAACAACATCTGAAGTTACTAATCATAGTTACAGTAATATTAGCTTTTACACTAATATTTTTTCTTTAGAAGTGTTAGTCTCTTAAATCACGTAGAAAGCAAAAAAAAACCATTCTTACAATAATAATAGCTTTATACAATAATTTCCCAGGTATTTACCTTTCTTGAGATTTTTATTTCTCCCTATAGCTTTGAGATACTGTCTAGTATCCTTTCATTTCACTTTTCAGGACTCCCTTGAGCATTTCTTGCAGGGCAGGTCTAGTGGTCACAAATTCCCTCAGCTTTTGTGTATCTAGGAATGTCTTAATTTCTCCCTCACTTTTGAAGGAAAGTTTTACTGGACAGAAGATTCCTGGTTGACAGTTTTTTCTCTTAGAACCTTCATACATTGGCCCACTGTCTTCTAGCCTCCAAAGATTTTTATTTTCTGTTCCTCACATTCAATTATTTCCATCTCCTATCTTCAAGTTTGCTGATTCTTTCTTCTACCTGCTCAAATCTGCCTCTGAATCCTTCTAGTAAATTTTTTCATTTTGGTTATTGTACTTTTCAGTTCCAGAATTTCTTTTTGGTTTCTTTTCAGGTTTTCTATTACCTTATTGATATTTTTTATTTTGTTCATACATTGTTTTCTTGGCTTTCACCACAACTTCCTTTTTGAGCATCTTTAGGACAGTTGATTTAAAGTCTCTCTGTCTAGTACATCTGCCGTCAGGTCTTTTTCACAACAGTTTTTTTCCTTTGAATGGGTCATACTTTGCTGTTTCTTTGTGTGCCTTGTGATTTTTTGTTGAACACTGGACGTTTGATTCTATTAATAAAGTTGTAACTCTAAAAAATCAGATTATCTTCCTTCCCCAGGTTTTGCTGATTTTTGTAATTGTTTTAGTGTTTATAATTGTTGTAGGGTGTCTCTGTGCCAAGGTTCAGTCTCAGGTGCACACTCAATGTCTTCTCAGGTCTTTATTGAGCCTTTATCTGGGCATGTACAGTCATTTTCTAATTTTCCTCACACAGGCAATTGTTTTTGAATATCCTAGTTTTTAATTCTGCCTCCTAAAAGTGGAAAAGTGAAAAGTGAAGGAGAGAATAAAAGGTTCAAGTGTTTTAAATCCCCTAGAAGCCACACCAACCAGACAAGAAGGGGCCTGTAATAATGTGGGGGAGGGGTTTGTAACAATGTAGGGAGGACCAACAAAAAGGCCACTCACATCTTTGTCTATACCTCTGTGATTAAAAGCAATAATCAGCAGTCAGGGTACAGATCCCTGATATCTAGAGGACAGGGTCCCTTTTGCTCATACGAGCTCCTACCCTCCGTATACAAGCTGCTCCAGGAACATATGCACAACTGCCTAGGATGGGGGATGGGGATGCATAGCTGCTTCTGCCCCTCGGCTAAGTTGACTGAAATTAACCACAATTTTCCTTCAATTCTTCCCCTGAAAGCTGCATGCCTTCAGCAGATTCCAGAGCTCCAAAACAGTTTTATCAGACAGATTCTGCCAGTACAATTATTGTCTAGGTGAGAATACCAATTCCTTGTACTTATTCTGCCACCTTTCCAGAATCCCTTTTTTTCTTTTAAATAATATTTGCTTGTGACTTTTTCCAGTAAGGCCATAACTACATTCTGTGTCCAATGACTTTAACTGGAAATCCACATAGTTTATAAGGCCTCTCTGGTCCTGAAAAGACTGTTGTCAATTAATGCCTGTCATGCGGGACTGCTTAGGGGAAGAGCAGAGAAAGGGAAGAGGTAATAGGTTTGATGAAAGCACCATTGGTTTCTTAACCCACCCTCATTCCCAACCCTTCTCCCCCGTTTGTCTTTTACTACAAAGGCCAAAAGCCAGATAATCAGTTTCCTAGCTTCCCATGTAGCTAAGATTAAACCTGTCACAAACTTCAGGCCCATGGGACACAGAAATCCACTGAGGGGGTTGGGGTTGAAACTGTATTTCTGGGAAAGCTTTTTTCCCTTATAAAAGGTAAAGATAGAAAAGTCCTTGTTGCTACGTCTTCTTCTTTACTTCTCACCCTCTATCTGTAAGGTAACAAACTTGAGACTAAAAGATAAAAGCTAAAAATGGTGAGGCAGAGACGTAGAAGGAAGCTAGGTCCTCTTGCTTAGCTGTTTCTAAGTCCTAGTTATAAACATATTGTGTTATAGGGATTCACAAAGTTGTAAGCTATTGTTAGGTACTTGTAGCTGAAACCATTCCTAATCAACAAATGATGCTTTTCAAGATATATAGATATGTCCTGTTTTTCTATTTAAGGAACTTGGAAAGTGAAATATGCAAGGAAGTATCTCATTCATTCTGTATCTTCGTGAATATTTATCAGTTGTATCCTAATGCAGAGTTCCATTTTCACTTTCACATAGTATGCTGGATAAATCACTCTATCTCATCATTTCCTATTGCCCTGGGGTTCTTTAAAAACAATGGTTATTTACTGTTTGGGGATGGTAAGAGAGGCACCTTATGATAATGCTCTTGAAACTGAGGCAGTTGAAGGTCATCCTTCACTAAGGTTTGGACACAGAAAATAAAAATGGTTAGGTTGAGCCACATCTTTTCTTAGTTCTGTATGCTCTTCTCCCTCAATACCTAATGGCTGACTCTTTATTAAACTCCAAGGCACTCTTGGGACCTGTGCTTGAGAATTAACAACAATATCCATTATCTTTCTTTAGATGGCAGCTACTTACATGGATGGATTAAATGCTCAACAAACTCTAAAAAGACCAGTGCCTTGGAGCATTGAGATTCCAATAGCAATTCAGCAGGACTTGATTCTATGTCAGTCACATGACTAATTGCTTCCTCCATAGCTCTTGCCTCATGGTAGATCTTTTAGTATTCTACTTTCCAGATGCTGCCACTTAGTTGAGGTACCACTGAAGTTCCCAAAGGGATATTAGTTCTTAACAATGCAAGGAAAGCTTCTTTTGGGGGTCAGAATGATTATCACTCAGTCCTATTAGGTTCTTACTGACATTACCCATCTATATTTTTCGATCTCATTTCTCTTCTCAAATTATTATTAGAATATTATGATGTACAGAGCCTTTGAAAAACACATAAAATACTTTTATCTCCTAATCTGCTATATAGTAAGCGGTGCTATTCCTGAATCTCACATATGGGTGGGAAGAACAAGCTGTAATACAGTGTGAACAGCATGGACCTTAAACATTAGATTTAGGAAAATCTATTAAATTGTGTTTTTCTCAATTGGGCTGCTAAAAATTTCATTATGGAAAAAATTCTAAACACCTTGATAAACAGGAGATTATGAAAGTTTACAATGAGCTGAGCAGAGCATACACAAGTCAAAGTATAGAGCTTATGCAATTTAGTACTGTAATAGTTAAGCCAAAAGAAAAATTGAAGCTGGAGAGGTGAGAGGATGGGAGGGAGGGAGGAAGGAAGGAGGATGGGAGGGAGGGAGGGAGGGAGGGAGGGAGGGAGGGAGGGAGGGAGGGAGGGAGGGAGAAAAAGACAGGGAGGAGGGAGAGAGAGAGAGATCTCTGTCTCTAAACTCACTCACAAAAAAGTTCCAAACTGCAGTAGTACATTTTTGTTTTAAGCAAGCTATCAAAGTTTAAATGCCCAGAACCTTAGCAAGGGGTTATAGGCTGGTAAAGAAAAAGGCAAAGATTCAAATGGTTTGGTAGAACTTTTGAATAAACCAGAAGCTTGTACATAGGGTATACTGATTCTGTCTTGCCACCTTAATTTAACACAGAAAACATTTCTTACCTTTATTTGTTGACATATTCAGTGAATTATCTTTGTGTCTAACTTGGAAAGTTTTGAATTAAAACTAGACAAATGGGAAACTCCTTAAATTTTGGATGTTTGCTTTTTAGCCATAAGAAATGTTTTTTAGAATGTTAGCCACTGAATAGAAGAACAACACAGGCAGGCAGGGGAAAAGGATGGAATCTATGTTGCTCAACAGTAATGCTTATCCACATGCTTCTTGATTGTCACAGTGATCCAATACAGTAGCAATACATTAGTTTCCCCAGAAACTGCCCCTGCTGACCTCTCCAGACACATCTCCTGCTGCTCTCCATCATTATTTGTGCTCCATCAACAGCAAGCTACCTATAGTTTCTCTGAATGTACCACGTTGTTTCTTTCTTTTGTGTCTGTTATTCTCTTACATGCAAAATGTTCTTAACCTTCTCTGTCTGGCAAATTTCTCTTTATCTTTCAAAACCACTTAAAGTATCATTTCCTCTATGAAACTTTCCCTGATGTCTACCAGACCTCTTAGTACTTGAAAATGCTGTATTTATATTACTACATTTATCATACTACAATGTGATTACATATTTTAAAGATTTTATTCATTTTTTTAGAGAGAGGGGAAGGGAGGGAGGGAGAAAAAGAGAGAGACACACATTGATGTGAGAGAGATATCAGTTGCCTCTTGCACACCCCTAACTGGGGACCTGGCCCACCACACAGGCAGGTGCCCTAGACTGGGAATCGAACCACCAACCCTTTAGTTTGCAGGCCGGCACTCAATCCACTGAGTCACACCAGCCAGGTCAATTAATTACATTTTATGTGTCTGACTCCCCATGAAATAGGGAATAAATATTTTTATTTTAATATTCCTTTTCTTAATTTTTATTTATTGGTTTTTAGAGGGGAGGAGAGAAAGACTGATTTGTTGTTCCACCTATTTATGCATTCATTGGTTGACTCTTCAGTATGCCCTGACTGGGGATGTAACCTGCAACCTTGGTGTATTGGGATGGCATTCTAACCAACTGAGCTACCTGGCCAGGGCTACATTTTTCTATCACTAGTACCTAGCATGATGTCTAGTACATTACAGATATTCAAAAATTTTTAAGTTAAATTGAACCCACAAAAGCTAATAAGGGTCTGACTGAATTGAGAAAATTATTCATGGGCTAGTTTCTGAAAACCAGTTCCCATGCTTACTTAAAGTTGGAGATACCTGGAAAAATACACAAGGAAAAAGTATGCCTTGATTTTATTCTTTTGATGGATCCTTTGCACAAATGTCTTACTACAGACATTTGTGAAAACCCATATTCAATTTTTTTCTCCGTACATGAGAATATGCTTATTTTTAGAGAGAAATGGGGGAGGGGAGAGAGAGAAAGAGAGAAACATCAATTGGTTGCCTTCTGTATTGTATGCACATTGACTGGGGATCAAACCTGCTACCTAGGTATGTGTCCTTACTGGGAATTGAACACTCAACTTTTTTTTTTTTTGGATGTATAGGATGACACTCCAACTGAGTCACCAGGCCAGGGCCCCATATTCTATCTTCGATTGTGGTCTAAAATGATAACAAATTGTTCTTATTATATACACCTCCTACCCTATTATATCAGAATGCAGACAAACCAGGAAGTATTAATGGGATCCTATTAACCTTCCTATCATATTACAACAGCCACATCTGTTAGGGAAAGAAAGGAGTAAGGATAAATATAAAAGCCATTAAGCATACTGATGGGTGTCAGGGATGAACTAAGACTCTGGTACTCCCAGTCCTCACTTCTTGGTAACAACTCACTATTGCAAACTGCAGATTTCAAACCACAGTGTGGCAGGCTGATAATGGCTCCTGTATTAGTTTGCTAGAGCTGCCCTAACAAAGCACCATAATATGGTGCATCAAAGAACAGAAATTTATTGTTTCAACAATTGTGGAGGCCGGAAGTCTGAAATCAAGGTATCAGTAGGATCAGTTCCTGCTGAAGGATGTGGAAGAGAATCTGTCCCATGCTTCTCTCCTAGTTGCTGGTGGTTTGCTGGCAATCTCTGGTGTTCCTTGGTTGTGATAGAATAATCCCAATATTATCATGGTGTTTTCCCTGGGTGCACATCTGTGTTGTGCACCCAGGGAAAAGTTTCCTCTTTTTATAAGGATGCCAGTTATATCGGACAGAGGCCCACCTTATTCCAGTATTACCTCATATTAACTAATTACATCAACAACAACCCTATTTCCAAGTGAGGTCACATTCTGAGGTACTTAGGGCTAGGACTTCAATGCATACATTTTGAGAGACACAACTCAGCCTGTAACAGCTCCCAAGGATATGGCCAGAAGCTGGAAGAGGTAAGGAAAGGATTCTCTTGGGAGCCTCCAGAGAGAGAAGGGCTCTACCTATACCTTGATTTCAGATTTCTGGCCTCCTGAACTATGACAGTAACAGATATGGTAGATAGTAACCAAATTATATCAATAGTCACTTTAAATGTCAGTGATCTAAATATACCAATTAAAAGACAGACACTGTCAGAGTGGATAAAAAACAGTAAACCCAACTATGTGTTGTTTATAATAAACTTGCTTCAATAACAAAGACACATATAGATAAAAAGTAATGAGATGGAGAAAGATATACCATGGTAACAGTGATCAAAATAAAGTAGAAGTAGCTATATTAATTTCATACAGAGCAGACTTCAATGCAAGTAACATTATCAGGAATACAGAGAGGCATTACATAATAATAAAGGAGTCAAAAGTCCAAGAAGACAAACTAAGACTTAATGTATATGTGCCTAACAACACAATATCAAAATACATGAGGCCAAACCGATAGAACTGCAAGCAGAAAGAGATGAATCCACTATTATAATCAGAGACTTTAACATTCTTCTATCAGAAGTGGACAGATCCAGGAGACAGAAAATCAGTAAGGACACAGTGGAACTCAACAGTACCATCAATCAACTGGATATAATTGACATTGATAGAATACTTCATCTAAGAACAGATTACACATTCTTCTCAGGTTCACGTGGAAGGAACATTCACCAAGATAGACCACATTCTAGGTCACATAACACACCTTAACAAGTGTAAAAGAACAGAAATCATATAATGTCTGCTCTTAGACCACAATGCAATTAAACCAGAAATCAATAGCACGAAGACAGCTGGAAAATCCCAAAATACTTGGAGATTAATAACATTTCAGTCAAAGAAGAAACTGACATCTCAAGAGAAATTTTAAGATATCTTAAACTAAGTGAAAATAAAAATACCAAAATTCATGATATGTACAAAAACAGGGCTTAGAGGGAAATTTATAATATGAATGGTATAACAGGAAAAAATCTAAAATCAATAACCTAAGTTTCCACCTTAGGAAACTTAAAAAAAAAAGACAAATCCAAAGTAAGCAAGGGTGGAAGGTGGGAAGTGGGGGGAGGTGGGGTAGGGGATAGCAGTGACAGAAAAATGGAGACAACTGCACATGAACAACAATAAGAGAAATCATGATAAAAATACTGCAAAGTAAGGAGAAAAAATAATGAAAATTGGAGCAGAAATCAATGAAACTAAAAACAGGAAGTCAATAACAAAAATCAATAAAACCAAAACCTGGTTCTCTGAAAAATATCAATAAAATAATAAACTTCTAGCTAAGAAGAAATATTATGAACAACTTTATGCCCACAAACTTGTTAACCTAGATGAAATGAATGAATTCCTTAAAAGATACAATTATCCAAAAATCACACAAAAAATGTACAATCTGTCAAGGCCTGTATCTATTAAATTAACTAAATCAATAAACAACCTTCCAAAACAGAAAGTACCAGGCCCGAATGGGTTGGTGCATTCTACCAAACACGAAAGGAAAAAATTATACCTATTCTCTACAATCTCCTCCAGAGAATTAGAAGCAGAGGGAATACTTCCTAACTTATTCTATAAGGCTAGCATTACTCTAAAACCAAAACCAAAGAAAGACATCACAAGAAAACACTACAGACCAACATCTCTCATGAACATAGATGTAGAAATCCTCACAAAATACTAGTAAATCAAATCCAACAATGTATAAAACAACAATGTATAATTATATACCACAACCAAGTGGGATTTATATCAGGTAGGCAAGACTGGTTCAACATTTGAAAATTAATGTAATCCATTATATCAGCAAGCTAAAGAAAGAGAAAAATCACACGACCATATCAATAGATGCTAAAAAAAAATCTGACAAAATCCTATACCTAGTCATGATAAAAACTCTCAGGAAACTAAGAATACAGGGGGATTTCCTCAACCTGATAAAGAACATCTATAAAAAGAACTTACAGCCAGCATCATACTCAATAATGAGAAACTTAAAGCTTCCCTACTAGATCAAGAAGGCAAGATGAGACTTCCAGCCAAGATGAAGGCTGGATATGCTTCCAGCCAAGATGGAGACTAAGTAGGTATGCTTCACCTCCTCGCACAACCAAAAGAAGGATAACAACCAATTTAAAAACAAAAAACAACCAGAACTGCCAGAAAATCAAACTGCATGGAAGTCTGGCAATCAAGGAGTTAAAGAAATACTCATCCAGACTGGGTAGGTGGGCTGGAGACAGGCACCTGGGATGAACAGGATGAGCAGCCAGGTAGCCTCTGGAAGACTGGGTGGGTGAGGCAGTGACTGGTGGACCATGTGGTCCACATGAGGACCATGTTTTTATCCACATTCATGTGTGTATAAAAACTGGGAGGAACAACTGGAGAAGAGCAATCCCAGCCCAGGACAGACCAAACAACCCACAGTTCCAGTGCCACGAAAGAAAGCCTCATAACCTCTGGCTATAAAAATCTATGGGGGTTGTGTTAGTGGAAGAAACTGCCAATCTCTCAGGGCAGTCAGTTTGAGGAGCCAACAGGGTCCTAGAACATACACAAGTCCACCCACTCAGGAAATCAGCAGCAAAGCGGCAACTAGAAAGGCACCAATTGCTTGTAGGAAGCGAGGGAAGTGACTGTAAGTGGGCCAAGAGCTGAGCAAGTGGCCTTGTTCCCTCTCTGACCTCTCCCTCACATACAGTGCCTCAACACAGCAAAGCTGGTTGCCCTACCCTGGCAAATACCTAAGGCTCTGCCCCATACAACATAACAGGTGCTCCAAGACAAAGAAATATGGTCCAAATGAAATAACAGATCAAAACTCCAGAAAAAGAACTAAGGAGGTAGCCAACCTATCAGATGCGGAGTTCAAAATACTGGTCATCAGGATGCTCACAGAATTGAATATGGCTGCAAAATAAAAGTAGTGGAGCCTTACAAAGTGAAATAAAGAAAAATATATAGGCAACAGGGAAGGGAAGGAAACAGGGACTCAAGTCAATGATTTGGAACAAAAGAAAGAAGTAAACATTCAACCAGTACACAATGAAGAAACAAGAATTCAAAAAATGAGGAGAGGCTTAGGAACTTCTGTGTTAACTTTAAGCGTTCCAACATCCAAATCATAGGGGTGCCAGAAGGAGAACAGGAACAGTAAGAAATTGAAAACTTTAAAATTTTTATTTATTTATTTATATTAAGTATATTTTATTAATTATGCTATTACAGTTGTCCCATTTTTCCCTCCTCTTTACCCCTCTCCACCCTAAACATCTCCACCTTCCAGCATTCCCCCCACCCTTACTTCATGTCTATGGGTTACAACCATGTAAGTTCTTTGGCTTCTCTATTTCCTATACTCAACTTACCACTGTCTATTTTATGCCTACCAATTATGCTTCTTATTCCCTGTGCCTTCCCCCTTTCTCCCCCTCCCCATTGATAATCCTCCATGTGATCTCCATTTCTGCGATTCTGTTATTGTTCTATTGTTTGCTTAGTTTTTGTTTCTTAGGTTCAGTTGTTGATAGTTATGAGTTTGTTGTCATTTTATTGTTCATAGTTTTTGATATTCTACTATTTCTTAGATAAGTCCCTTTAACATTTTGCCCTGGCTGGTGTAGTTCAGTGGATTAAGCTCAGGCCTGTGAACCAAAAGATCTCAGTTCGATTCCTGGTTGGGGTGCATGCCTGAGTTGCAGCCCAGTTCCTGGCAGGGAATGCCTGGGAGGCAGCCATGCACTGATGTTTCTCCCCCTCTCTCCTTCCCTTCCCCTCTAAAGATAAATAAATAAAATCTTTAAAATAACATTTCATATACTAAGGACTTGGTGGTGATGAACTCCTTTAGCTTTACCTTATCTGGGAAGCACTTTCTGCCCTTCCATTCTAAACGACAGCTTTGCTGGATACAATAATCTTAGATGCAGGTCCTTGCCTTTCATGGCTTGGAATACTTCTTTCCAGCCCCTTCTTGCCTGCAAGGTTTCTTTTAAGAAATCAGCTGATAGCCTTATGGGAACTCCTTTGTAGGTAACTGTCTCCACTTCCCTTGCTGCTTTTAAGATTCTCTCCTTCTCTTTAATCTTGGGCAATGTAATTATGATGTGCCTTGGTGTGTGCTTCCTTGGGTCCAACTTCTTTGGAACTCTCTGAGCTTCCTGGACTTCCTGGAAGTCTATTTTCTTTGCCAGATTGGGAAAATCCTCCTTCATCATTTGTTACATATAACTAGTGAGAATGGAAAATGGTATAGCCACTTCAGAAGACAGTTTAGCGGTTTCTAACCAAACTAAACATACTCTTACCATACAATCTAGCAATCATTCTCTTTGGTATGTATCTAAGCAGTTGAAAACTATGTCCACACAAAAACCTGCACATGGATATTTACAGCAGCTTTGTTATTAATTGCCAAAACTTGGAAGCAACCAAGATATTCTTCCGTAGGTGAGTGGATAAACTGGAGTAGATCCAGACAATAAAATAGTATTAGGTGCTTAAAAAAGAAAGAGCTCTTAGTGTACCCATGCCAGAGTAAACTGCAACCTTGAAGCACTGCCCAGCCTCCTTATCTGTGGACTGTGGGTACTGAAGGGGGTTGCACAGTGTGGAAAAAAAAAGAAAAAAAATAAGAGGTTTCAAGGTATGAAGAGACAAAGTACTAGGTACATAATACTAAGTGAAAGATGCTGATTTGAAAAGATGCCGATTTGGCCCTGGCTGGTGTAGCTCAGTGGATTGAGCACGGGCCTGTGAACCAAAAGATCACAGTTTGATTCCCTGTCAGGGCACATGCCTGGGTTGCAGGCCAGTTCCCAGCAGGGGACACATGAGAAGCAACCATACATTGATAGTTCTCTCCCTCTCTCCTTCCCTTCTAAAGATAAATAAATAAAATAAAAAAAGAAAAGATGCCAATTTGAAAAGACTACTTACTTATGATTCCAACTATGTGGCTTTCTGGAGAAGATGGAGCTATGGTAACAGTAAAAAGATCAGTGGATTGCCAGAGGGGTGTGGGGGAGAGGGAGGAAGGGTGAACAGGTGGAGCACAGAGGATTTTGAAGGCGGTTAAAATACTGTGTATGATAACATAATAATAGATACGTGTCATTATTCATTTGTCCAAACCCACTGAATGTACAATAAGAACAAACCCTAAGGTCAACTGTAGACTTTGGGTGATTTTGATTTATCTATCAGTGTAGGTTTATTGGTTGTAACAAATGTACCACTTTGGTAGGGGATGTTGATAATGGGAAGAAGGTTATGTATGTGTGGGGGCAAGGAATATATACATGGGGAATCTTTTTATCTTCCTCTCAATTTTGCTGTGAACCTAAAACAGCTCTGAAAGTCATAAAAAATTGAAAACCACTAAGTAAAAGTAAATAGCTTATTACACATTTATGCTCAGAAAAAAGCTTGAAAAATTAAGTCTGAGGTAGAGTACTCATTGCTTATTAATCTAATGTTATGACAGAAAAGCACAGCATAGCAGAAAGTCCAGCTTCCAAGCAAGAATTGTTGTCTCTCTGACAGAGCTCCAGTGCAATTATGCCCTGGCCACTGACTTTTCTATCAGCACTTCCCCTTTGTTTCAGAGACAGCATCCACAACCTTCTGTTCATGCGGTAAGGAAGAAATTGCTTCCCAGAAAGGTTTAGCCCACTGCATTTTACTAGATAAAGAAAAAACAAAAAGCCATTCCATTCTGACAAGCTGATTACTGTCTGTGGAGGAGCAAAATGCCTCCCTTAGGACTAAGGAATAGCCAACAAGGTATAGTATGTTCAAACCTTTAACCACGGCTCTGCCAAGTGCTGCTACATATACACTACCCTCTCTCCTCTGAGAAGTCACGTGTGCATGTGTGAAAGTACAAGCCTCCATAAGACCCTATCTGCCTGTAGTTTCAAATGCATATAAAGTGCAAGAATGCTGAAATAAAGTCTCCCCTTTTTACTTTTGCAATTACCTAGGTGAAACTTAAAAGAAAAGAAAAGGAAAGGAAAACCTGAAGAGGAAATAGCTAAATATCTGAATCTAATAGGGCCTTAAAAACACATATTTAGCCACTTAGATCCTTGAACATTTCAGAGTAACTACTTTTACTGTCCCCTCCCAACATAGCCTCTCCTGTAGTCTTAAGAAATACCTTGAAACTGAAGATGTCTGAAGTTATGAGCATAATATGGTGAAAAAAATTTATGTGCACAGATTACCACTGTGTCAAAAAATGATGCTCAGTGAAGTGACGGATGTCTGTAATATTGTGCTATCTGTCTGCTCTGGTATTATATAGCTAACTCCATCTATGCAAAAGATCTCATTTAAAGATCTACACAAATGAGATCTTTAAAACTGTGTCAGCAGCTCTTTTCACTTGATTCAAATAACTGATGACTGTTAAAGTTTTAATTTTTTTGGTCAGAAAGCTTAATAACAGAGACACAAAAAGGAGGTAACTGGGGTTTAGCATTAAAATGTAGGCCTTTAAAAAATAATCATCCATCCTATTAAGCTGTCACTGTCTGTCTGATAACCTCACAGGAACCAAGTTTGGAGTCTATGTCATAGGTTGCTGCCTTGAATCCCTTTTCCCTTTACATTTATAGTTTTACAGGAACTTGTGGTAGGGGACACACCACACACACACGTATATGAATATACACAACTAACTGGCCTATCTGGGGCATCCAATAAAATAATCAAATGAGAACTTTGGACACCTAGAGTCATCATTTTAGCAGTTGTGACCTTGTTCAATAAGGCACTCTCATCTCTGAAGCCAAGAATTTGACTTCACAGTTATAGAAAAGACAAGACTACAGTCACATATTCCCTGCAGTTGAATGCAGGCTATTTTACATAGTCCACAGTTATGCAATGAATCATTATCAGAATCAAGCACTGGCTGGTGTAGCTCAGTGAATTGAGCACCAGCCTGAGAATCAAAAGGTCTCTGGTTTGATTCCCAGGCAGGGCACATGCCTGGGTTGTAGGCTGGGTCTCCAGTTGCCTCTGAGAGGCAACCAATCAAAGTTCACACACTGAGGTTTCTCTCTCTCTCTTTCTCTCTCATTTCTAGTCTCTCTAACAATAAATAAATAAAATATTTAAAAAAAAGAATCAAGCAGGAATATATATATTTTAAGCAACCTTCCAGTAAAAGATAAGGATATTCGAACAAAATATACAAAGAATTCCTTTATTATAAATACCAACTATGAGACTCCAATTTCTTTTGATCCTTATATGTAGTTCAACATATTTTTATCACAAATTATTTCATATAAATATTTCCATTATCTCTTTATAGTCATAAAATTTCATTTCCAATTATAAGTTAAATGTCCTCTGCATTAACGCAGCACAGTTTGTAAGAGGAAAGGAAAAGGGTCGACATATGGCAGTGCTATGAAGTCAAAGGAGAAGATGTGAAATGTGAGTGGAAAAAAAATTTTATTATTCAATAGGTAAGGCACATGTCAAAAATGTCCAAGAATAAATAAGCTAGCAATCAATGGGTAGAATATACACTTCATCACACTATTGAAGTGCTTCCAATCATACACTAATTCCACCTTAATCATACTTCCTCTTGTTACCAATTAGTTCAGCAGCTACTATAACAAAGGCTGCACTACTACATGGCAATACACAAAGCAAGTTACCTAGGTCCTGCTCTTTGCATTTGGGAACTTACAGGCATAAAACTAAGCTGGGAGAGAAGGAAATATGAATCAGGAAGTAACTCAGTCTAGAATTCACAAAGATGACACCACAATGCTTCTTTGGGCCTATTAGTGGAAGATGCTGAAGCTCTGATTTTTACGCCCCAGTTTTCTAGCTCTGTCTACGTTTCTGGTTGGTCAAAAATTAGTTTTCTTTCCTATCTTAAAATCATGTCCCTGCTACAAAACAGTGGTTATTTATCTCACGGAGAGTTAGCCACATTTCAGTAGCATTCCCAGAAAGAAAAGAAAAAAAAAACACATCATAGATTCAGGCTTAGGCACTTGCAGAGAGGTCTCTTCATTTTAGTAAGAATTCTTATCTTTTTGGACAGGCAGCTCAGCAGTCAATCCAGCTCTCTCTGGTATGACATTCAGACACTTAGATCAGCAGCAAAGTATAGCCAGGACTTCCTTAACTGATTGCATTTTGCCCATTTCCCAAAAAACTACTACGTATTCATTTTTTCCTATGCTAGATATATACATTTATATGTATACAGAGATGATTAATAAGGAAGCAGCTGAAAGTACTTGATAGTGCTGGTCTAAAGTTTGCCTGGGTTTGCACCGCATTTCTATCACAAAATATTGTGTGACCTTGTACAAGTTATTTAACCTGAGCCTCATCTTACTGATCCTCCCTGGAGGAATTTCTAGGATTAAATAATACCAGAAAAGCACTTTTCCTCAATTCATGATAAGAGCTCAGTTAGCTTCTGTTATTGTTGCTGTTGTTATTATTACATTGATAAACTTAAATAATTCTTTGTAATCTGTTCCCTCCCATATTTCCTATATGATCCCTTGGTGAAATATAATTTTCATGTACATTGTAACACAACATTTTCTCTAAGTTGTATGTATATGTATGCATATATGAGCTGTTGGTTTGCACTAATTATGTTAATCTTAAACATCATGCTATAGAGCCTTCCCTAGGCTAATAATGTTCATATTACCACAGAGTCAGATAGGTTTAATAAATAAAGAAGTTAAATTAGTATTGAGGCCAAGACTGGAATATTCTCACATGTAGCCAAATTTAGTAGATAAAGAGTTGATATCTCTATGAAAAAATATCTTACCCAATATTGGGTAGTTTAAATTCTAAGTAGATAGGAAACTTGAATCCTAAAACTAAAGAAATTAGGTCACTTTCTTTCTTTCATATTTTATCAATCTAAATTTTCCAAAGCAAGAAAAGGAGAGCTGTGACCAGCGTGGCTCCATGGGTTAGGCTGCATACCACAAACCAAAAGGTTGCTGGTTGATTCCTGGAAAGGGTGCATGCCTGAGTTTCAGGCCAGGCCCTCAGTTTGGGGCATGAAAGGCAGTCAATATATGCTTCTCTTGCATATCAGTGTTCTTCTCCCTCTTTCTCCTTCCCTTCCCCTCTCTCTAAAAACCAATCCATCAATCAATCAATCACTCAATCCTTTTTTTAAGGGTTAAAAAAAAAAAAAAAAGGAGAAAAATGTCTCTCTGTCCAAAGCGAATTAAGGCTGCTTCTCATGTTTATTGGGGCTCTCTGTAAGATTTAGTAGAAGGAAGGTGTGATAGCCCAAAACAAAACTAAGAAGTAAATGGTCATATATTTTCTTCTCCTTTTCCTTTTTTTTTAAAGAACTTTAAAAAAAGTATTTATTTACCTTTAGAGGGGAAGGGAAGGAGAGAAGGAGAGAAACATCAATGTATGGTTGTCTTTCGTGTATCCCCTGCCAGGAATTGGCCTGCAACCCAGGCATGTGTCCTGACTGGAAATCAAACTGAGATCCTTTGGTTCGCAGGCCCACGCTCAATCCACTGAGCTACACAGCCAGGGCTGATTTTATATATATATTTTAATGTATTTACTGATTTTAGGGATGGAGAGGAAAGGAGAGAGAGAAACATCAATTTCTTGTATGTACCCTGACTGGGGACTGAACCTACAACATTGTTGTCCTGGGATGATGTTCAAAACCAACTGAGCTACCTGGGCAGGGCAGTAAATGTTTGTATTTGACATCTTCATAAGTTGCCACGTCTCCTATGCTTTGGGGCCATTCCACCTAAGCCAGTTCTCATCTATTATCTCCTAACCCCAAATTAGAACTTCCATTCCTTCATATAGCCAATATTATACCTCTGGTTAAACTAATTTATACTAAAGAGTGAATTAGATAGGTCCCATATCTTTTAAATAATTTATTAATTTATACAAGTCTTTTTTTTCATTCTTTAAAATTTTTATTTTTTAATTTTATTTAGTTATTTTTCAAGTACAGTTTTTTGTCTATTTCTCCCATCCCAGCCTCCCCCGCCCCGTGCTCCCCACCTCCCTCCCATTTCCACCCCCCTTAGTTCTCATCCCTGTGTCCTTCCTATTTGTTCCTCCAAATCCCTCCCCCTTTTTCCCCTTAAATTCCCTTCCCTCTCCCCTCTGGTCACCGTCCCCTTGTTCTCTATTTCAGTGTCTTTGGTTTTTTTTCTGCTTGCTTCTTTGTTTTATTGTTTAGCTTCCTGTTAAAGGTGAGATCATATGGTATTTGTCTTTCAACACCTGGCCTATTTCACTCAGCATAATGCTTTCCAGTTCCATCCATGCTGTTGCAAAGGGTAGTAGCTCCTTCTTTCTCTCTGCTGCATAGAATTCTATTGTGTATATGTACCACAACTTTTTGATCCATTCATTTACTGATGGGCACCTGGGTTGCTTCCAACTCTTGGCTATTGTATATTGTGCTGCTATGAACATTGTGGTGCATAGGTTCTTTGAAATAGAATCTTTAGGATTCTTAGGATATAATCCTAGCAGTGGAACTGCTAGGTCAAAAGGCAGGTCGATTTTTATTTTTCTGAGAAAATTCCATATTGTTTTCCATAATGGTTGTACCAGTCTGCAATCCCACCAACAGTGAACTAAGGACCCCTTTTCCTCACAACCTCTCCAACATTTGTTGTTTGTTGCTTTGTTTATGATAGCCATCCTGACCAGTGTAAAGTGGTATCTCATTGTGGTTTTATACAAGTCTTTATTCAAATGTAGAAATACAAGGGTTTATTTTTGGATAGGGTATCTTTCCTGTTTACCTTTTTTTTTTTTAAAAGATTTTATTTATTTTTATTTATCTTTAGAGGGGAAGGGGGGAAGGAGAGAAGGAGAGAAACATCAATGTATGATTGCCTTTCGTGCATCCCCTGCTGAGAACTGGCCTGCAGGGAACCAGCCTGCAACCCAGGCATGTGCCCTGACTGGGAATCGAACCCCAATCATGTGGTTCGCAGGCCCGCACTCAATTCCTGTTTATCTTTTTTTAAAATATTTTTTATTATGCTATTACAGTTGTTCCAATTTTTCTCCCTTTGCCCCCTCTGCCTGGTACCCCCTTCCCTCCAGCAATCTCAATCCCTTCCTTAGTTCATGTCCCTGGGTTGTACATATAAATTCTTTGGCTTCTCCACTGCCTGTACGATTCTTAACATTCTCCTGTTTATTTTTGTACCTATCCGGTTATGATTCTAAATCTCTGTATCTTCTCCCCCTTCCCCCTCCCAGCTGATAACCCTCCAAATAATCTCCATATCTAAGATTCTATTCCTGTTTGAGTGTTTGCTTTTGTTTTTTAGATTCAGTCATTGATAGTCTTGAGTTTGTTGTCATTTTAATGTTCATAGTTTTGACCTTTATTTAAATAAGACCCTTTAAATTTCATATAATAGGCCTTAGTATGATGAACTCCTTTGGCTTTACCTTGTCTGGGAAGAACTTAATCCGTTGATTTTAAATGATAGCTTTGCTGGATAGAGTAATCTTGGTTGTAGGTCCTTGCCTTTCACGACTTGGAATACTTCTTTCCAGCCCTTTCTTGCCTGTAAGGTCTCTTTTGAGAAATCAGCTAACAGTATGATGGAAACTCCTTTGTAGGTAACTGTCTCCTTTTCTCTTGCTGCTTTTAAGATTCTATCATTATCTTTAACTTTTGGCATTTTAACTATGATGTGCCTTGGTGTGGTCCTCTTTTGAGTCCAACTTGTTGGTACTCTCTGTGCTTCCTGGACTTGTATGTCTATTTCCTTCGCCAAATTAGGGAAGTTCTCTTTCATTATTTTTTCAAATAAGTTTTCAATTTCTTGCTCTTCCTCTTCTTCTATCATCTCTATAATTTGGATGTTAGCCCTTTTGGAGATGTCCCAGAGTCTTCTTAAACCCTCCTCATTTTTTAAGATTCTCTGTTCTGGTTGATTGTTTACTTCTTCCTTATGTTCCAAATTGTTTATTTGAAGCCTGGCTTCCTTCCCTTCACTGTTGGTTTCCTGTAAATATTTCTTTATTTCCTTTAGTAGAGCCTTCATTTCTTCCCTTATGCTTCTTCTGTATTCAATGAGTTCTCTGAGCATTCTGACTACCAGACCAGTGTTTTGAACTCTGTATCTGATAGGTTAGCTATCTCCTCTGATAGGCTGGCTTAGTTCTTTTTCTGGGGTTCTTCTATTCCTTCATTTGAGCCATATTTCTTTGTCTCCTCATTTGGCAGCCTCCCTGTGTTTGTGTACTAGGTAGAGCCACTTTGATTTCCTGTCTTACCACACTTGCTAAGTTGTATGGGGCAGAGCCTTGGATATTTGCCAGGGCAGGAAAACCTGCTTCACTGCTTTGGGGCTCCATGTGTGAAGGAGGGGTCAAAGAGGGGCCAATACTGGTACTGGCTGACTTCTGGGGGCTTGCCTGAAACTTGCCCCTTTTCCAATCACTTTACCCACTTCCCATATGTGACTGGCACCCCTCCAGCTCCTGTCCTGGTTGTGGTTCCCAGAGTTTGCAGAGTTCAGAGCTCGCCTAAGAAACTGGCAATTTCTTCTATTGCCCCAGTCCCCACTGGTTTTACAGCCAGAAGTTATGAGGCTTTATTTTCCTGGTGCTGGAACCCTGGGCTGCGTGGTCTGGCCTGGGATTGGGACTGCTTGCTCTCAAGGTGTCCCCCTGACTTTTATCTACCAAACGTGAATGTGGGACCACACCATTCTACTGGTGGCAGCTGCCTTGCCGACCCTGGCTCACTGCACCACACCATGTCCTTTCCACCTAGACTCCCTGGCTGTGCTCCACCTACCCATCTGGGTAAATATAGCTTCTTTAAATCCTTGGTTGTCGGACTTGCATACAGTTCTGGGTATTTTTCTGGGTGATTTTCTGGCAGTTCTGAGTGTTTTTCATTTTTAAGTTAGCTGTTTTCCTTCTCATGGTTGTGTAATGAAGTGAAATGTGTCTACCTATGCCTCCATCTTGACCAGGAGCTCTCCTGTTTACCTTTAATTGCAATGATTTTTTTCAATCACATATAAGACTGCCGATGGGAGGGGAGAAGAGAGAGTTTATTGTCCTCAAACTCAACAAAGGAAAAAAGCTCTACTTCTTTTTTCTTTGCCCAGCCCTAATACCTCAACTCCCCAGATATATATAGCCAATTTGGTGTTCATCCTGTCCTAGCCTGGAACACCTAGAACCAGTAAAACTGTCACTAGGCAAGCCAAATCTCAATATCAGAGAGAAGAAAGACTGGCCACCTAAATCTCTGGATAGATTTTTGGATTTTTACAGACTATGGAACTGTGACCTCACATGTCTAATATTCTCTCTCTCTTTGTCTAGCTATTCTCAATCACATGGTTATCTGCTCACAACTTTAAAAATTAGGAAGAAAATAAAAATAAAAATAAATAAATTAAGAGGATTTCATGACTCTAACTGTGGAGACAGTAAAAAGATCAGGGGTTAACCAACCAAGGTTTGTGGGGAGAGGAGGGAGGGATGAATGGATGATTTTCATGATAGTGAAACTATTCTATACAGTACTGTAATGGTGAAAACATGTTATTATACAGTTTCAAAACCTATAGAATATACAACACAAACGGTAAACCCTAATGTAAACTTCAGTTAATAATAATGTATCAACACTGGCTCATCAGTTATAACAAATGTACCACAGTAAAACAAGATGTGGTGGGAGAGGAGTAAGGGGTGTTATATGGGAACTTTACTAACTTTCCACTCATTTTGTTCTCCATAAATGTAAAATGAATCTAAAAAACAGTCTGTTATCTTTTTAAATTAGAGGAAATGCTAGTTAATAATACCCATTAGGTACAATAGCTAATAAGAGCCCAATAAGCTATATAAGAGGAAGTCAAAAAGTAAAAAATAGATTCCAGGGCTTGATCTCAACTGGAGAGGACAGTAACTAAAGACAAGGAAAGAGGCTTGAGGAAGAGGAAAAAGGTAACTCACACAGTATTTTTGTAACGACTACAAAAACTAAAGCAAATGTTACCTCCCACAGAGAAAGAGAAGTCAAGCTTACAAGGGGCACGGAAATAATCAGCAGAAAAATCTCCACAATAAAGCTTCAGGTATATTTACAAGTGTCCCCCGAATATACTCACCTTATCTAAGAAATTAGTTTGTCATGTAACCAATTCTCAAACCTATACAAGTGCTGATCTTTATGGTAGATTTATTTTTCAAGAAAATCATGGACTAATTGCCCAATATCAAAAGATTTGACCCTTGGGAAGAAAAAGGAGGCATTCCTTTTGCCACAGGATGATTCTCTCTGGAATAACATAAATGGCTCTTTGAGAGAGACATGTCTTTGATAAGCAGAGCTCCAATTCTGACAGCCAATCTGCTGAATGCCAAATAGAGTATTCAAGCATTCTACAATGACTCAAAGGACACGGCAAGGCTGCAGATTTATTTTGCAGACTTTCCCTGCAGAGCTACTCAAGTTTTTCAAAGGCAAAAAAAAGGGAAAATTCTTTCCTTCCAACACAGAGAATTGCAAATCCCACCTGGGATCTAAAGACAGAACTATGTTTACTCAAAATCTAACATCATTGATGTGAACAACAAGATTTAAAAGCTGTAATGATGGCTGGCAATTTTAGTCTTTAGAGCAGAAGTTGTTGGTTCAGCTCTTCAATCTGCCGCAGAATCAGGAGCCACACAGGGCACATGGTGTGCCAGACTGTAAATGGGCTAATTTCATAAAATTTGTTCTCATTCTCTCTGTACTTTCACATGACAATTAGAAACAATCCAGATTCTTACCAAAGCACAATCTTAGGAACCGTTTGTAATTCACTGCACAAAGAAATTTCAAAGTAAAAACACGAAGGCACTATAGCAAAGAGACAAACTCGAATGCTCCCATCTTTTCTCCATGATTCTTTCTTGAAATCCTATCCTTAACCTGATAATTTTGTTAGAGAAAAATGTAAAAGCAAAACCCATCTACAACACTCTATTTACAGCAGCATTTCTCCCTTACAATTTGTATGTCATTTTTAACATGAGATTTTGAAAGAGAAAAAAGCTTTTTATACATCCTAACTTGAAAGTAACAGCCATGTGCTATGATTTATAGCACAGTCCCTCTGTAGTTAAATAGATTCAACCCTCAAAAGACAAAAGAAACTAGGTTTGAAAGATCCAGTTTCTGTTTAAAACCTTTTTTGTCATGATAAACAAAGATTTAAAAACACTAAAATTTAGAGATGCTCACTTCTATTTTGATTTTTAAAAGTATGCATTACTATACTGACCAAATACCCAGGAATAGGTAGTGGAGCAAGGGTATTATTAGTAGCAAAATATAACACAGAAAAGTATAAGCCAAAAACTAGAATAAAAACTGCCCCCACACCAAAAAAATAATACATGACACTTTTAACAACAACAACAACAACAAAAATAATAAAAAGAGTACAAAAACAAAGATATTTTGCTTAAAAAACAATATTGGCAAACAATACATGTGAAATTTTTGGACATAACCAAAACTCTAAAAATTTAGCTAAGTGTTTACTAACACAACTGTAACCCCTTTCAAAAGGTTTATCATTTGGTTGTAAAAGCTCAATTAAGATAAAAACTTGCCCTGGTTGGTGTTGCTCAGTGGGTTGGGTGTCATCCTAAAAACTAAAAGTCTTCCCAGTTCAATTCCAGTTCATAGACCTGGACTGTTCAATTCCCCAGTTCAATTCCCCGTTAGGGAACATGCCTGGGTTGTGGGCCAGGTCCCCAGTTGGAGGTGTGCGAGATTGCTGATTCTCCTGCACACAGATGTTTCTCTCCCTCTCTTCCCTTCTTTCTAAAGATGAATTAAAAAAAAAAAAAAAAAGATCAAAACCTGGCTCTGACCAAACTCCAGCTCAAGGGGCTTTACTGGTATTATAAAGCTCAGTTTAAACGGGGGCATCATGCTTTATTTAAGTCACTAGCATTCGGTTAAAAAGCTAAAGTTTGATAAGTTACATTCTTTGAGCAGAACGTGGAAGCTCTATTTCTTCTCCTATCAAAGAGCTTCCAGAGAGCATCTCTTGCACCTTATTTATAATGCACAATTTATCGGCATTTTGTTTCCTTTGTAAATGGCCAGGAGGGAAGACGAGCTCCGCAGCCACTGTGTGTGGTTACTAATGGCGCTTTTACTTGTCATTGTACAAAGCCTGTTAAATATTTACAACACAGACAGCAATTTCTAGTTCTAAACACCCAGTTGTGAGTTTGAATTTTTTTTTAGAAATAAATCTATGACAAGTTTTCTCCAGCAAAATGCCAGAAGACTTTACTAACAGCTTCAAGAGACCCAGCGGGTCCAGAGGAGCAGTTATAGGCCATCTGGTGATTACTTATTATTATTTATACAGCACTGTAGATGTACACACAGATGTGTTATGAATCCACATACAGAGTAGGGCCTAACAAGGGCTTGAGACAAAATGTGACTGCTGAGCAAGTCAATCTGCATTAAGGAAACATGCTAACCAGAGAGATGGAGCATATTGGCTGTTCTTCAATCTGTTGCATTAGCTGGAATACTGTTTGATACAAGAATGAAGAATTCTATTATATAATGCTGACAATATCTTGTAAGTCGACAATGTACCTACCTGTGGTTTTGCAGGGGTGGCAAATGAGGAATTAATAAAAAAAGACAGGCTCTCCGATCCAAAAGGTACTTTACAAACTCAGCACTTTGTAAAAGAAAGGACTAGAAAAGAGCCCTACTCCCAATTTAGGAAGAACTGAGATACGAACGTACAAGACGTTTTTCCCCCAAACTGGAATGCTCTGAGAACAGTTTCTGGGCTCCCATTCCAAATATTAAGTCATACCCAAGAAAATAAGAGTGAATAACTGAAATTTTTAATTTTCTGTGTCTAGCTCCAGTTAAATTTATACAGTTTGGGTTTTTTTTTTTTTTTGGCAGGGGGAGGGTAGACTGAAGCAAGGATGATTTTAATCTTCTATGCTTTTAGTAACATAATAATGAATATAACATGAAAAACTAAAATAATCAACCACATGTTTCTAAGGACAAGTGTCAAGAGTACCGGGTCTGATATTTAAAAATCTGGATTTAATTCTTTGTTCTTAAAACCTCTACATTTTTTTTACCCCAGTCCCAATTTTATCTACACAATAAATAACAGTGGTCCACTTCCATCAGAAGGTTACATAAAATTGCAGCATATTCAGAGTGAACTGAGAGTTATTGCAAAATCAACATATTATTACAAAAAACAAGGTTAGCATTTGGCCTAATTGTGTATAATGCAGTGTATTTTCAGCTGCCTGACAGCATGCAGGCACTCTTACCAGATGGGAACTAGATGAATTATTGAATGAAGTATGAATTATTAAATAAAATTTGAATTTTTTTAAAACTCTTGGCAGTGGGTGAGGAAGAAAGGCTTATTTGTTTGCCTGAAACTCCCATCACCTGTCAAAGCACGTAAAGATAGCATATACCACCACAAATGGCATTTGCCTACACGGAACATTTCTTTTCCAATTCACAATGCTCCCTTAACATAAAGAATCAGTAATCAGCACTAACACATTCTTCCTTGCTTTTCTTTTGTGCTAATGCTAGGTAATAGGAAAACTTGCCAAAGGGACAAAGTTAAAAATCTAGAGTCCCATAGTACCAGTATGGCCCATTTAATGGGAAGACTGGGATAACGGGAATAATCTCTATAGATCTGTGTTACATAGGCAATAAAACATATACCTTTGTAACATGCCAGCATTTAACCAATCATAGAAGCTATTTGTTGCCTCATATATTACAAAGCAATAGAGATTTAAGGGATAATGTTCATGGAGGCAGAGAATATGAAGCAATAAACAGTATTGGAGGTTGGCTAAATGCCAAGTGAAGCCAGGACTACAGCATCATAAACATTATTCCTACTATATGACAAGATAAGGAAGTACAAGAAGCTGCCCTCACTCCCAACACAACTAGGGCTCTACTGCTATTCTTGGCCTTACAAAAGGAAAACAGGCCCTGGAGGTCTATGAACTAGTTATATGTTTCATGTCTCAGAAAGGTATGAACAGAGCTCCAACTTGTACCTAAATGTCCTCTGGGAGAAGAAAATATCTAGTAGTATTCTCAGAGGGGAAAAAAAGTAACAGCCCTTCAGGGTCATACTGGACAAAGAAACAATCAAAGAGTTTTCCTTAAAAGAACAAAGTTGATACAGAGTTGTTATTGTAGAAACCTTTCTCAATGGCTAATAATGGAATGACACTAACTATCCATTAAGTAGTTATCTCCTCATATAAAATGTGTTCTTGTTCTTATGGAAATAGAAATTCTAAGTAATAAGCCTGTATGACCAGTTTCTGATCAAAGACTTGATTGTGATAACCAAAAAAACTACTTAAATATAATTTGTATTGCAAACCAGTGTCTATGCTTGAGAGGAAGTATAGAAATATGGAATTGGTTGACTCCTGATAATAAAAATTGGACAAAAAACACCCAAAAGGTAAGTTATCTAACTGCACCCACATGAAATAACATCTCAAATTCAAGATGAATGACAGATACGTAGTAATTTTTCCTACTTCCACATTTAATACAACAATTTAATAATCCACTTTCAAGCCAAAGAGCCCCCCAAAGCATTAAAAATTTATAAGATATGCTACATTCAGCAATGAACCATATTATTATTATTTTAACAATATCACATAAACAAATTCATTTTATTGTCACAATATTTTAAAAACGCAGGGTCTGGAAGAAGTAATGCCTACCTGAGTGTGGTTGGTAGGGTAACAATATATATGTAACAATTTATAGTTTTAATTTGAACATTTCCCCTAAAATGTCATATGGTGTGTCTGAGTGTGATATCATTATGTTATAGAATTACACGCTTATGATTTTATAATAAGAGATTTTAAAATAAAACAGGGGCATTATCTGTGCCGGACCCTGTATATGCTACCTATATTATAAACATCAAAAACCCACAGAACTCAAATTCAACCAGTCCTTTGCCACAGGGAATCTGGGGCACTACTGCCTTAACACTAGCCCATTCTCTGGAGGCAGCTCTATTAACTACTACTGCTGCCACATTCCACAGAGAGGTATTAACAAGAATATTGCTTTTCCCGAATTCCTCTTCATGAGAGTGATGAGGCCTCAAGAGAAAGAGTCTCAATAGGAAAAAAGCAATGAGAGGGCTCAAAAAACCCATCATCTGTCTTTTCAGATAAGAATGTAGAGAACACAACCTTTAGCAGCCACCTTCTTAAAAAAAATACAGGCAGCATATTTAGAACTCAGCTGTGTCACATCAGACTTACTGTTGGGAAGTGGATCATGAACAGAATCCAAAAATAACAGCCATTAAAGACCTAGCAACCAAAACATGTTTATGTATCCATTGAAAGCCTGGTGGTTTTGATTATATGGTGGAGAGCATAATCCACTAGTCTATTTTAGGTGAATTTTCCTTTCAACTTCCCTTAATATTAAGGCGTAAGATGTTTTCTGAGTTTTCGGGTATATAAGGTAAAGACTGGGCAGGCAACACATATTGAAATAATGCAAGATTCCTATAGTTTTTGTTTGTTGGTTGGTTTTTAAGGACCAGTATCTTGAACTATCATTTGTTTTCATTCTTTCTTCTTTTAACTGGTAGAAGCCACTGATTTTTGAGAATTCTGTAGCATTAAATCCTAAACCATGGCTAGCAAAAATTATCACGGTCCTTATTATCCTTCCTGGAATTTACATTGCCTTTTTATCATCCTACCATTTCTGGAATAAAGAATTCGAATCAATGAGAGTGGACTATAAACAGCTTGAAAGTCTTAGTGTGGCTCCAGAATAAAACCATTTCCAAGGGATATAAAGAATTTGGATAACTGGGCAAGGCTAGTTCACTGTACCAAATTCATCTTCTATGCCAGATTTTCACTATTTCATATAATAGTAAATCTTGCAGGGATCCCACTCTATAGTTGTTACCAGATATTGGGGAAAACTTGGAATGAGACTAAAATATAACTAAAGAACTACAATTTCACCTCACCATAAAGTGTTAGGAAGCAAGAAGGTGTAAAAAAAAAAATCAGACTACCTTCAAAGCCTAAGTTGTACCTTTCTATCTTTTTTCTATAAAACAAGTAATTTCTAAAAGCAGTCTCCCTTCTCACTGAGTTACACAACTCACTGAGGGAAAAAATGTCTTCAGAACCTATACCAGAGGTTATAATAAATCTTAATAATCAAAATGCTAATAAATAATTCAGAAATGGGAGAGAAGTGGGGGAAGAAAAAGACTTATGGTAAATAGAGCCCAACAATATAAGGAACCATGTAAGAAGTACCTACTGTTTTACAACCTCTAGTCCAAAATGCAAAATGAAAACAAAGAGACAAACACAAAACCCTTCTGGGAGCTCTCAAATTTCAGTGAAAACTACTCTTTTCCAATGAGATAGCCTGAAGAAACCATATTTAGATCTTTCTCAGAGAGCTTAAGAGATGCTTTTCCTATGTATGCCTTTATTACCCATTTTTATTTCTTTAAGTCCTTGTCTGGGTGGTTTTAAGCATACATATATAAGAGCAGTTACAGGCATTGAGTGTTTTAAATAATAAGTGAAGGAAAATAAATGTAAGTATGGGAAAAATAAATCCTTTCATCAAAAATGCAGATTTTTAAAGTAAAGGAGAAAAGTAAAAAAGTACCAGGTATCAATTATGGGAGTCAGATTAAATACTCTTATCAATAAATTTACACAAAATTTTTTTTGGATCAGGTTCAGATATGTACTCCAATAAAGCTGTCTGAAAAATGAAATTTACCTATTTTCTCAAGTAGCTTCTACTGTAAAAAAATAAAATATAAACTACATGGGGAAAGCATGCGGTCAACAACAAACTTTTACAAAGAAGGAAGTACACCCTACAATGCTGAATACTTCAGAACACAATGCTATTTTAGTCTTTTCTGAAAATTTCAGCATTTACTGGAATTTAAAATCATCTTCTGCCCATTCCTTGTCACCACCCCCATGTCATTCACCTTTCAAATTCCCATTCTTAGGAGGAATCTCGGGAACTTAATTTCGTTTTCTTTTTGTCTAAGCATTTACAATGTTTAATAGAACTAGTCTGCAATCTCACATACCACCAGTAAGTGTCACTGGACAGTCACATGACATATTTCTAACTGAACAGAAATTCAGCCCTTCAGGTTCTATAAATTCAATTCATGAAGGCAGATAAAAATTTCTTTGTATTCCTTTCTTCATCCTTTGTAGAACATGGAGATGGGGGAGTCTAGGAAGAAGAGTTAAGAAGGTGCAAAATGGGGGGAAAAGGCAATTTCAAAAAATTACTTTATTAAAAAAGTATATGATGAAAAATACCTGACATATAATATAAACATGCAAATGAGAATGTGGCAGCAGGGAAACTGGCTGAGAAGTCTTATAGTTTATATATACTGCCATGAGATCTCTGGTTCTATGTTGGATTTGTCTTTCCTACTTAGATATCTATCTGCCTTAGCTGCTAACAATGATTTTCTGGATCAACAGTCAAAAGAAGCTTTTTTTTAATTTAAAAAACCGAAACAGACTCTGGCAAATTGGGGTTAACAATGAATGCATGCAATCTTGGCTGCCTATCCAAATATATTGAACTGACTTTTATATCCATGAAAATTGAGGAGAAGATATTTTAAAATTTGCCTTGTATTTAGATGGATAAGTTTAGAAAGGAGGAGAGAACAACATGTATTCCTCAACACTCTGTGTTGGGAAACAAACACCAGTAGAATAACAATATGAAAGAGAGCAAGGCAGATTTCATTATGGTAGAGTGCCTATACTTCCTCATAACTTGGATTTACACACTGCAAATCCTCTGATCTGATTACCTCCAGTGATCACGTAAAATACCAGCTTTAAACTCTTTGCCTTAGTGATAAAACAGCCACTTTGATTCACAACGAGACATTCACAATAAAGTATATTGTAAACGTACCTGTCCACAGCCTGGGGCATTGCACACAAACGGTCTGTCGTCTCCCATATTTCATATAGAAGAGCGGAGCTGAGGAGGAGAAGGTAGGGGGAAAAGTTATGTTAAATATGCTGGAGTTTAAAAAAATAGTGCTTCAAAAATATCAAGCTTAGTAACAGGTGTTCCAAGAATGCCATCTATCAAAGCTGTAAACACAGGCTACAATGGGGAGACACATCAGACAGATGGCATATGATCTATAGTGCCTCAATTGAAATTTTTAATTAGAAAAATTTAGACCTAAATAGTCAAGGAATTTCAAACCTTTTGCTAGATTTTCCCTCTTTTTGCTACAGTATAAAACACACTTCTCCAGTCTGCTAAATTACAACCAGTGCAGTTCCCCACGTCAATAAATCCACTGAACGCTTGATGCGGAAGCCATATTTCTGAACTAGAGAAGACAAAAATTTGTCATTTAATTAATTAAGGGATTACAGGAGGGGTGCTCCATTTTACAGGGCTATAATCTGGCTCCCTAGTGTATAAACTAGGAGATGGCTGGCAAGGGCCATTTATCCCAGATTATTGCCAAAGAAAACAAAGCACCCATCCTATTGAGCTACACGAGAAATGATTTTCATTAATAAAAAATAAAAATAAAAAACCTCTCCCCATGGGGAGCCTCCTTCTCCCCCTACCAATTGTCTGTGGCAAATGGAGAAATATCGGTGCCCTTCCCCCTCTGATTCTATTTATGGCTAGGTTTTTAAAAGCAGCAATAAAACAAATGTCGACTCTTTGGGGGTTTACTGGGTGAATATGTTCCGGCTGTTTGTGCTGCTCTCGGCCAGAGTTCTTGGGCTGCTCGGGTGCAGCCAACAGATGTGTGCTGCTGCAGGGGATAAGGAAATGGCACTAAAAGGCATCACCATTCATCCTCTCTATTTCTCTAAAGAATTTAACGGGGTTTATGCTGTTGTTGTTTTTTAATTATTGAAGCTAAACTCTTACAATACTGATCAAAATTCTTTGTCAAAGAACTATTCCAATGTGAACATGTTGGGGAAATTTCCTACCCCTCTCCTAGAAATAAAAACAGAGGTGAAGATGAATAAAAACTAGAAATGCAAAAAAAGATAAACCAGTTGTTTGAAAGGATGGAAGATAAAGGGAGGGACACAAAAACAACCTTTATAGAATAAACCCTTAAAGGACATTTTCAATAACTTTCTATTGAGAGAAAGGTATGTGAAAGAATATGAACAAGAGAAGGCGAACAGGAAAGAACTGCAATTTGAATATGCCTAGAAATAACCTTCAGAATTGTGACCAAATTTCACATTTTTATCTTGGAGATAAACCAAAATATCAGGTTAACCTCAGTTAGGCCTGTGTTAAAATAAAATTTTAAAGTGCTAGACTAGATCTGATCATCAGAAAACCATTCTGAAAACTCACAGGGTACCTAGGCAACATCTCTTCTTAAGGCTCACTCTGGGGCTGGAAACCAGTATTTCTAATAGTTTGATTAGTAACTTACACAACCAATCAGTGCTTAAAATTGTGTGGTGCCTGTAAAATAGAAAGAAGGGCTTCTTAGTCACTTTTCAGTGTGATAGGAACAGGGTCTAACATGAAGAAACCGATGCTGTGCATTATTGCTGTAATAGAAGAGAGCCTGTATGTACATAGGTGTACACAGATTTATATCACATTTAGCCAGGATAAATTGCTTCAATAAATTGTGTTCCTAAGAGAAGCCACCTCAAGCTGATAACCGGATACTGGGAAAATGAGCTTTCTTTATTCTTTTTCACACAGCCCCAGGACAAGGGGATTTTCTGGATTGTCTTAAATACACAATAATTTTTTTAGCACTTTCTGGAACTATGACATAGTGCAAAAAATAAAAATAAATACAAGTAAATAAATGCAAAGACCAAAGCCATTATGGCTGAAAACGCAAAGCATTTCTGGAAAACAAGTCATCTTTGGAAAAATCCCACCGCTTCTGTGCAGGAGATAATTTCACTTCCTAGTCCTAGAACCTGCTTTCCTAATATAAGCACAAAATAAAAATTTTATTTCAACAAAGTCTTCTAACATATTTTCAACAAGGAAGTAAACTATAAGGAATAGAGGAGATACAAGGGCAAAACAGGATTCCTTATTTTTACCTTCGTTCTGTTATTCAAGGCTAAATTTGTTCAGTTTTCTGCCTAGAGGAGGGAAAGGGTCCTGGCTTAGGAGTGGGGCAGCACTGGCATAGGAAGTGATTAAATAAGTTCTGGAATGGTTTCCCCCAAATCACAAGATTCAAAATTTAACCTAGTTTTGCATAATCATATCACAATATATGCTGTCAAAATTTTATTTAATTGCATCCTTAGGAAATATTGAGATGAAAAATCATAACTTAAGAAATTTAAGGGGAAGGACAAAAACAAGTTGGGAGGAGATGAAAGCATTAAAATGTAACAGAAAGATAAATTTTCATGGATCTTAAATATTGTAACCTAACAGTCACTAACTAGGAATTCCTGCTTCCTTCCCAATTTGCTGGCTTTTGTTTGCCATTTCACCAAACGAAGATCACAAGGGAGGAAGGAGGCCCTTTTTCTTAAATATACACAATTATTCTTAAATCATTCCCTCAATCTCTTGCCCCTTTTCTTTTCCGTCATTCTTGTTTTTCACTTTAAAATGATTTGTCTCCGGGTAGCTTGGTTGGTTGGAACATCATCCCAATATAAAAGGGTTGTGGGTTCATCTCGGGTCAGGGCACATACAGGAGTCAACCAATAAATCCATGGATGAGTAGAGCCATGGATGGATGTTTCTCTCTCTCTAAAATCAATAAACTTTAAAAATCAATTAATTAAAATAAAATGATTTCTTTTTATAAAATGAAACCTTTAACAACAATAATAGTCTATCTCACCACTTAAAAAAAAACTGCCAGCCGTGGATGGTGTGGCTCAGTGGTTGAGTGTCCACCTGTGAATCAACGGGTTGCTGGTGTGATTCCCAGTCAGGGCACATGCCTGGGTTGCAGGCCAGGTCCCCAGTAGGGGACTCATGAGAGGCGAACACACATTGATGTTTCTCTCCCTCCCTACTCCTCTTGAAAAAATAAATAAATAAAAATTTTAATAATAAAAACAAAAATTCCAGCTAACTTAAAAAAAATTTTGTCTCCTTCAGCCCCAGTCTGCTGCATCAATTGCTACATATAATCAATGCCATTGGCTTATTTCTTTTTACTTTTAAAACATCTCTAATTCTGAGAGGTCAAATTGATGTCCTCTCAAAAACAAAAAGCAACACATTTCTGTAGTATAAACAGACTGAGAGGAAAGGTGAAATCTTGAATGATGATGCTGTCATTCACTAAAATTTTAACTCACAGGCCATTTGTAATTGCACTGTTTGACAAGTAGGTCATGTGGCTGGCCATGGTACGCATGTTTGTTGTCTGCTTCTTGATCTTTGTAATGAAACTCAAGCATTTTATAGAACTAAGCAATAATGACAGGCAAGGGGAATATATTTAGAGATATCTCTAAGGAGAAGTGAGATGCTTTCATTGGAGATCCTAGAACAGGAAGACAAGGATGCATAAAAGAGGCTGTCCTACAGGCCAACTCTGCCAAGGAAGAGGCTCAAGTACTCAGAGTCAGTAGAATGCATAAGTGATAAAAATTAGTGTTTACTCTAAAGGGAAAAAGTTATCTGAATGCTGGAAGAGAACTGAAGAAATTCTAAGATTTAGAGAAAGATTTTTTTAAAGGTTTTTATTCATTTTTAGACAGAGGGAAAGGGAGGGAGAAAGAGAGCGAGAGAAACATCAGTGTGTGGTTGCCTCTCACATGCCCTCTACCAGGGACCTGGCATGTGCCCTGACTGGGAATCTAACTGGTGACCTTTTAGTTCACAGGCGAGACCTCAATCCACTGAGCCATACTAGCCAGGGCTAGAGAATGATTTTTAATAACTGGGATAATTTCATAAACTCTATGTTAAATAGTTTTGTCAAAGCCAGAAGTATATATAAAATGGCCAATGTACAAATAAATAAATGGATTCTCAACGTATATGTGTATCTAACTCCTTTTTAAAAAATAAAGTAAAATGAAGATGGAATCTGTCATTGAAGTCCAAAGAGTCGGTTTTCTGGATCTCTGGTTATAATGTGATTATTTCTTTAGCAACCAAATAGTGTTAATAAGATGGCCCAACTTACATAAGGAATAAAACCCATGTACAAACACACCCAAGGGCCTATTCTTAGGTTCCTAATAACACAAGAAGCTATTGTTAGGTACAAAAAATGACAAGGGCATACGTTACCATAAATATCAAAGATTCATGAACATCTAGGAGGGGGTTATACTAACTATAATTTATTTTTTATAACATATTTTATTGATTATGCCATTACAGTTGTTCTATTCCCCCCTTCATTCCCCTCCACCCTGCACACCCCCTCCCCCACCATTCCGCCCCTTTAGTTTATGACCACGTGTCTCAAGTTCTTTAGATTCTATATTTCCCATACTATTCTTGCCCTCCCCCCCATCTATTTTCTACCTACCGTCTATGCTACTTATTTTCTGTACCTTCTCCCCCCTTCTCCCACTCCCCTGTTGCTAACCCTCCATGTGATCTTCATTTCTGTGGTTCTGCTCCTGATCTAACTGTCCTCTTAGTTTCCTTTTGTTTTAGGTGTGGGTCTTAATAACTGTGAGTTTGCTGTTCTTTCACTGTTTATCTTTTTTATCTTCTTTTTCTTAGATAAGTCCCTTTAACATTTGATATAATAAGGGCCTGGTGATGATGAACTCCTTGAATTTGATCTTATCTGAGAAGCACTTTATCTGTCCTTCCATTCTAAATGAAAGCTTTGCTGGATAGAGCAATCTTGGATGTAGATCTTTGGCTTTCATGACTTGGAACACTTCTTTCCAGCCCCTTCTTGCCTCTAAGGTCTCTTTTGAGAAATCAACTGACAGTCTGATGGGAACTCCTTTGTAGGTGACTGTCCCCTTATCTCTTGCTACTTCTAGGATTCTCTCCTTCATTTTAATCTTGGCTAATGCAATGATGATGTGCCTTGGTGTGTTCCTTCTTGGGTCCAAGTTCTTTGGGACTCTCTGAGCTTCCTGGATTTCCTGGAAGTCTATTTCCTTTGCCAGATTGGGGAAATTCTCCTTTATTATTTGTTCAGATAAGTTTTCCACTGGTGGCTGTTCCTCTTCCCCTTCTGGTACCCCTATAATTCAGAAGTTGTTATGTTTAAAGATGTCCTGAAGGTTCCTAAGCCTCTCCTCATTTTTTTGAATTCTTGTTCCTTCATTCTTTTTTTTTTTTAATCTGTTTCTCTCTTTTTTTTTTAAAGATTTTATTTATTTATCTTTAGAGGGGAAGGAGAGAGGGAGAGAAACATCAATGTATGGTTGCCTTTCGTGCATCCCCTGCTGGGAAATGGCCTGCAGGGAACCGGTCTACAACCCAGGAATATGCCCTGACTGGGAATCAAACCGCGATCCTCTGGTTCGCAGGCCTGTGCTCAATCCACTGAGCTACACCAGCCAGGGCTCCTTCATTCTTTTCTGTTTGGTTGTTTCCTTCTTCCCCCTGGTCCACTCCATTGAGTTGAGTCCCAGTTTTCTTTCCATCACTATTGGTTCCCTGTGCATTTTTCTTCATTTCACTTAGTGTAGCCTTAATTTTTTCATCTGATTTGTGACTAAAGTCAACCAGTTCTGTGAGCATCCTGATCACCAGTGTTTTAAACTGTGCATCTGACAGGTTGGCCATCTCTTGGTCCCTTAAAAATATTGGCTCTGGCTGGGGCTTTGATCTGTTCTTCTGTTTGAGCCATAATGTTTTGGTCAGTTCGTGCCTGTTATGGTATGAGAGGCGAAAGCTTAGGTGTTCACCAGGGCAGGGCAATCCAGTTGCTGGGTTGTGA
The DNA here is from genome assembly GCF_021234435.1 of Artibeus jamaicensis. NCBI lineage: Eukaryota > Metazoa > Chordata > Mammalia > Chiroptera > Phyllostomidae > Artibeus > Artibeus jamaicensis. Next base: position 51,923,095 of record NW_026521486.1, read on the forward strand.
TGCTGTGTGTGGGGGTGGAGTCAGAGAGAAAACAATGGCACTTGCTCCACTCACTCAGATTTCAGTCCCTTCTGCTGCTTCCCACAAGCAAATTGGGCCCTCAGGTGCTGGTTCCCAGGTGGGTGTGCTTGTGTATGTTCTAGGACCCTGTGGGTCTCTCCAACGAACTCTCCTGTGAGGCTGGGAGTCTCTGCCAGCATGTCAATCCCCACAGGTGTTTTCAATCTGTGCTTTTAAGGTTTTATTCCCGTTGCTGGGGCCCTGCATTGCGCAGTCTGTCTCGCTGCCCGTTTTTGCCTGGTTTATCTGCACGCGAATGTGTGACCTCGGTCAGCCAGTGGCCTTGCGTGCCTCACTGGGTCTGCTCGTTTCCTCCCCGAGTCTGGGGTCTGCTAACCCTGTGCCACCTGCATGCCCACATTTGGCAGCCACAGCGTTTTCCTGCCTCGACCTCTTTCTGCCAGCCACCAACTCTGCCCCTCTTACTGGTCTGGATGAATGGTTGTCGGACTTCCGTACAGTTCAATTTTCTGTCTTCCGGTTGTGTTTTTGTATCTAAATATTTGTTGTCCTTAATTCTGGTTGTGCAAGGAGTGTTTCCACCTACGCCTCCTCCTTGGCTGGAAGTCCTATAATTTATTCCTTCAAAAAATTACTCAAGATTTACTAAGTGCAAGGCAAAGTGGACATAAAAATAAAAAGACAATGGGCCTTTGGAAAAAAAACATTTATCTGTCTCAAAGAAAAAAATTTTGAGGTAAATATAAGAGTACTCATTATACATAGGCAGTGCTAAAACCAGACGCATGCATTATATACTGCAAACTACAGTAATCTAATGGTGATATTCAAGTATACTTTGCAGAGCCCTGGCTTGTGTGACCACTGTTTGAGCACCACCCTGGGAATCGGAAAGTCACCAGTTGGATTCTCAGTCAGGGCACATGCCTGGATTGCCGGCCAGGTCTCCACTAGGGGGTGCTTCAGAGACAACCATACATGGTTCTCTCTCTTTCTTTCTCCCTCCCTTCCCCTCTATAAAAATAAATAAAAATCTTAAAAAATATATAATATTAAAAAATATATACTTTGCTGAAATTTAACTTCAAATTTTTGCAGAAAGTTATTGGGACCACAAAACAATTGCTATGCAGGTATTTACGTATTTAAAGTTATGTACACACAGAGAAGACATTTTAAATACATATTTATAACTACTTTGTGCCTAAGGCACTTGATGTGACTATGCTCAACCAATTCTAGGCTTTTCTTTTCTTTTTTTTTCTCAAACCTCACCTAAGGAGATGATTATTGATTTGAGAAAAAGAGAGAGAGACATTGATTGGTTGCCTCCCGTACACATCCTGACCCAGAAAGGGCACCTTAATATAAGACTTTTGGGAGTACAAATTGGGACAATCATTTTAGAAAGCAATCTGGCAATATTTAGATTAAGTGTCTTAAAATGCTTTAAATCCTTTGAACAAATCATTCTTTTTTTAAAAAAATATTTTCTTTATTTATTTTTCGAGAGAGGGGAAGGGAAGGAGAAAGAGAGGGAGAGAAACATCAATGTGTGGTTGCCTCTCATGTGTCCCCTGCCAGGAACTGGCCTGCAACCCAGGCATGTGCCCTGACTGGGAACCAAACCACGATCCTTTGGTTCGCAGATCCGCACTCAATCCACTGAGCTACAGCAGCCAGGGCTACATTATAATTTTTAAAAATTTATTAAAAGCAGTCTGTGATCACTGTAGAGACTTTGGAAAATAATGAATTACAAAGAGGAAAATAAAATCACCTGGAATACCATTATTCAGAGATAACCATTATTAACATTTGATGTTAATTTCCTCATCTTTTAAATGCTTATTATTTTGTTTGCTTTTTTTTACAGATTTGAAATTATGGTGCATATGCAATTTTATATCCTGCTCTCCCTGCACTTAATGTGTAACTTTTTTTCATGTCATTAAATAGCTTTCAGAAACATTCTTAACTTAAATATAGTCTGTTGTAAGGCAGTATCTTAATTTATATTTATCCATTCTTCTTAAGCATTTAATTTCTGTTTTATTTTTGTTATAAATCTAACTGTGATGAACATTTTAATATATAAATGGTCCATATTTTTGGTTTTAGCCTCAGAATAAAGTCCTGAAAGAAGAATGATTTGTTCAGCCCTGGCTGGCGTAGCTCAGTGGATTGAGCGCGGATCTGCGAACCAAAGGATCGTGGTTCGGTTCCCAGGCAGGGCACATGCCTGGGTTGCAGGCCAGTTCCCAGCAGGGGATGCACCAGAGGCAACCAAACATTGATATTTCTCTCCCTCTCTCCTTCCCTTCCCCTCTAAAGATAAATAAAATCTTTAAAAAATTATAATGTATACTACTAATAAAAAAGAATGTTGAACTTCATGACTAAAAGAAAACCACATCTATAAAGTTTTTTAAAAGGCCTATTATCTGCTAGACCCATGGTCCCCAAGCAGGCCACTGACCAGTACTGGTTCGGGACCCCTGTGCTAGACTATTTTAAAGCTCTGAACAGTATATTTACAAATCATACAAAGTTGTTCATTCTCTACTAAAAAGTAACAGAACCCACTGATTAAACTCTTAATGGACTACCCCAAAAGAAACTTCCTAAAATTATAAACTAATAGCCTCATATAGAAATAGCCATGGTGGAAACTTAAAGCATATCCATACAAAAGGTAAATCAAGACAGTTCCTCCTTTGTTGCCTTCAAGGACCCATTTTCAGAATCCTATCAATGCTCCCTAACAAGTATTACTTATATTAAACACTTAGAAATTGCTCCAACCACCTATCACAATGGGAATAAAGAGAGCTGAAACCAAGTTTACCAGGTACTGAATGCCTTTCAGCTCAGCTATAAACAAGCTAAAAAAATTTACACAGGCACCTGTGGGCTCCATTATCTTATGATATTAAAGAGAAATTATACACAAACAATTCTCTACCAAAAACACAACTTTGGATACCAAGTTTCAGACTCTAATAATTTAGCTGCTACTAAGCAAAGAGTACAAACACGGAATCTCTACACCACAGCAGTCTCAACATTTTATTTGCCATGGGGTACTCAGTGCCACTGAGTATTACATCTACAAACTGACTTAGGGAAGATTCCAACAAACAAAATCTGTTAGACCATAATGCAGGTTATGTGAACCCCAGAAGACAAAAAGAAAACTCATGTTTTACTAGGGGTAGATTATTTAGGTATTGAAATTTGTTTCTAGATTCTGGGTTCATTTTCCACTGTATTATTCAGCATAACAACAGTTTAGCACATATTATTTCATTAGTAGGTACATCAATGGCCCCAAAAAGATTATATAGAAAGCACATATACTACTATCATCTTACACTAATTAGCCTTGTTGGTTTTTTTTTTAAAGATTTTATTTACTTATCTTTAGAGAGAGGGGAAGGGAGGAAGACAGAGAGAAAAACATCAACGCGTGGTTGCCTATCATGTGCCCCCTCCCAGGGGCTGAAACCCAGGCACGTGCCCTGACTGGAAATCGAATCTGTGACCCTTTGGTTTGCAGGCTGGCACTCAATCCACTGAGCCACACCAGCCAGGGAAGCCTTATTGTTTTATATTAGGGTTTTTGTAAACCACTTTGCTAACTAACAGACTTGAAAAAGTGAGGTAGAGAGCTACAAAAATACAGGCAAAAGATAAGTCAAGAGGTTGAGGTTGACGTGAATCCTAAGTTACCTGTTCTCACATACCCCAAATAAGATATAAAAATGGACAACATATCTTTTTATAGCTTCTTAAAGTTATATAACAACTTGTGCATTGTGTAGCTGTTGCTAACTGAATCATGTATTTCCAAACATTTCCATACAATAGGTGTTTCTTATATGTTTATTATATATATGAATGTCCAGAAATATGAATTTGAGAGATAAGTTCTTTGTCTAGGAAAATGAAATAATGTTCAGTTTTTAAATTAAGTATATTTTATATAATAATGTTAAAGTTCACAATCCAGTTATAGTCTATGTCAAGAACTGGCAAACTTTAGCCCACGGGCTAAAGATAGACGGCCACCTGTTTTTGTATGGCCCACACACTGAGTGGTTTTTATATTTTTTAAATCCTTTTAAAATTTTATTTATTTATTTATTTTTAGAGAAGACGAAGGGAGGGAGAAAGGGAGAGAAACATCAATGTGTGGTTGCCTCTCACATGCTCCCTACTGGAGACCTGGCCCCGCAACCCAGGCATGTGCCCTGACTGGGACTTGAACTGGCAGCACTTTGACTTGCAGGCTGGTGCTCAACCCACTGAGCCACACAAACCAAGGCTGGTTTTTACATTTTTAAATGGTTAAAGAGCCCTAACCTGCATGGCTCAGTTGGTTGAGCATCCTCTGGCAATGTGAAAGATCACTGGTTCAATTCCTGGTTCAGGACACATGCCTGGGTTGTGGCCCAGTTCCCTGTTTGGGCACATGCAAAAGGCAACTAATTGATGTTTCTCTCACACATCAATGTTTCTCTTCATATCTTTCTCCATCCCTTCCCCTTTCTCTAGACACAAATAAAATATTCTTTAAATGGTTAAAGAAATCAAAAGAATATTTTATGACACGTGAAAATTATGTGAAATTCAAATTTTAGTGTTATAAATAAAGTCTATGGGAACACAGCAGCACTTATTCTTTGCACGTTGTCTATGACTACTTTTGTGACTACAATGGCAGATCTGAGTAGTGAAGACAAAGACCATGCCTACAAAACCTAACATATTTACTATCTGGCTAATTAATATAGCCCAATTATGATAAATGTTAGAGTGTATATTTTGTTAATAAGGATTTTTATAGTGTGACTAGTCTAGTACTATTTTCCCTTTATTTGACTTTTCAAATTTAAAAAATTCGGTTTTCTTAAAATAAGGTTAATTAAATTAAATTAGTTCCATAATTCTCAATACTGTATTTAGCATATTCATCTGGCACCTTGTAAAATTACATATTGCTAGGCCTCCTGAATTCTCTTGGCTTTGGGGACCAACAATCTACATTTAGAAAGCACCTTGAGTAATTCTGACACACTCTGAGAAGCACTAACATGAAGAGCTTGTATTTCTTCTATATGGTAAACAGTTTATTTTTCAAGTTTGGTACTGTAAGACAGCAGTTCTCAAAGTGGGCTCCAGGGATCCCTATTGATCCCTGAGACCCTTTTAGACAATTCATGAGTATTCAAATCATACATGGGTAAAAGCTCTATTTAAAGGGTCAGATAGGCCAATGCAATGTAATAAGGGTATTGAAAGTTTACGGATTTGGTTTTTTAGATACTATATAACAGCTAACCTTTAACAAACTATCACTTCTCAGATTTTGGTGTAGTATCAAGAAATAAAAACTAGCAAACACAAAACCGAATAAAAAAATAAAAACTTTCAGTATCTGAAAAAAATCTTTCCTTTTCCTATTACATATCTGTGTGAGCCCAGGGTTTCTTCATATACCAAAACAATGTATCATAACAGACTGAATACAGAAGAAGACATGAGAATCCAGCTGTTTTCTATTAAGCCAGACATTAAAGAGATTTAAAGCTCTTCCCTGATTTTTCTGGGAAACTAGTTATTTATGTTGTTATTTTAAAATAAATATATATATATTTTAAATGTCTCCATTTTAATTTCTGATATACTAAATATCACTAAATATAACCAAGATAAACAAAAACTCTTTGGGGTCCTCATTAATTTTTAAGATTATTAAAGAGACAGGTACCAAGACCAAAAGCAGTTTGAGACACACTGCTTTAAGAAATACACAAACAGTAGAGTACCCTACACTGACCAATCAAAGATAAGGTTAAAATTAATTTCTGGAGTTCAGGCTCAGACATGCAGGAACTGCTTTCAAAGAAAGGAGCCAGCTTAAATAGAACAAATAGTTTTGTAGCAAATGACTAAAAACAGATGGGAGTGAGAATAAGGCTGCATCCTAAGTTAAGCAACACATGGCCAAAACTGAGAACCTATCAGGAAGCAGCTTCATACAGGCAACTACTTGACTAGAACTTTAAATCTCTCTAGGCTTTTGGAGGATGCAAGGAATTATTTTGAGCTATCCTCAGAAAAGTTAATAAAGCAAAAACAAAGAAGCAACAACTTGCTTGAGGGACAGCAGGAAACAGAAATAAGCAGAGAACATTATACATAACTATGTTTGACCTATATATGCATTTAAAAGTAGAAAACTTCCTGGAAATTGGTAGGCTGTCAAAATTTAATATTGTGTTTTGGTCCTTTCCTACTCATTTTCAGATAACATATGATCCTTGAAGCAGTAAACCAATACCTATCAACCTCAAAACACTGATCTTTAAGTATAGGTTTTAAATCTTCATGATGGACTTAGTTTCATCAGTCTACAAACAAACCTAAGACCTCAATATGAGTTTAGTCATATGAGTTACGTATGAGGAGACAGCTACAAGATCCCACGACAACAATCATGGAGATGCTTAGTAATTCTGAAGGAAAAAAAAAGTGATTTTCTAAGACGGTCCACATACTGGCAACACAGTGATCTATTTAGGGTATTCCAATGCCCATTAATTAACTTTCCATAGTCCCAAACAAAGATGTGTAAAATATTAGCAAACTATGGCTTGACCAAAACTTAAAAAAGAAACAAAAATAAAGAAAATGGGGGGACTTCCGCCAAGATGGAAGCATAGGTGGACACACTGTACCTTCTCGCACAACCAAGTTTAAAAACAACAACGTGTTAGCAACAAAAATGCAGCTAAACCACAAAAAATTAAACTATATGTAAGTCTGACAACAACAAACCCTTCAGCCAAACTGGTAAGAGGGGCAGAGCCAGCAGCAGAGCAGGGTCAGGCAAGAAAGATCCACCGGACAGACTTGAGTGAGCAACCCAGGTGCACTGGCAGCCGTGGGCGGATCCCAGGTGTGGAGTAGAGTGCTGACGGCAGTCACACATTCTCACACAGATAAACCGGTGAAGGAGCAAGAAGTGAGACGGACCATGCAGGCCCCAGCGGTGGGAAGCTGCAGAGGGGACCATCATTGTCCCTCTCTGACCCCGCCCCCAGATACAGCGTGGCAAACCAGCGACCTGGGTGCCCCGCCCTGGTGAACACTTAAGGCTCCATTCCTCATACATAACAGGCAAAAACAGATCAAAACATGGCTCAAGAACAACTCAGAGCCCCAAAGCCAATAAATCTAAGCGATGAAGAAATAGCCAAACTTTCAAATGCACAGTTCAAAACACTGGTGATCAGCATGCTCACAGAACTGGTCGATTTTAGTCACAAATTAGAGGAACATATGAAGGCTAAACTAATTGAAATGAATGGAAATGCACAGGAAATCAATAGTAATGGAAAGGAAACTGGGACTCATATCAAAGGAATGGACCAGAAGGAGGAAAAAAATGACCAAACAGAAAAGGATGAAGAAACAAGAATTCAAAAAAATGAGGAGAAGCCCTGGCTGGTGTAGCTCAGTGGATTGAGCGTGGGCCTGCGAACCAGACAATCGCGGTTCGATTCCCAATTAGGGCACATGCCTGGGTTGCGGGCCGGTTCCCTACAGGCCAGTTCCCAGCAGGGGATGCACAAAAGGCAACCATACATTGATGTTTCTCTCCCTCTCTTCTTCCCTTCCCCTCTAAAGATAAATAAATAAAATCTTTAAAAAAATGAGGAGAGGCTTAGGAACCTTCAGGACATCTTTAAACGTTCCAACATCTGAATCATAGGGGTACCAGAAGGGGAAGAGGAACAGCCACCAGTGGAAAACTTATCTGAACAAATAATAAAGGAGAATTTCCCCAAGCTGGCAAAGGAAATAGACTTCCAGGAAATCCAGGAAGCTCAGAGAGTCCCAAAGAACTTGGACCCAAGAAGGAACACACCAAGGCACATCATCATTACATTAGCCAAGATTAAAATGAAGGAGAGAATCCTAGAAGCAGCAAGAGATAAGGGGACAGTCACCTACAAAGGAGTTCCCATCAGACTGTCAGCTGATTTCTCAAAAAAGACCTTACAGGCAAGAAGGGGCTGGAAAGAGGTATTCCAAGTCATGAAATCTAAAGACCTACAACCAAGACTGCTCTATCCAGCAAAACTTTCATTTAGAATGGAAGGACAGATAAGTGCTTCTCAGATAAGATCAAATTCAAGGAGTTCATCATCACCAAGCCCTTATTATATCAAATGTTAAAGGGACTTATCTAAGAAAAAGAAGATAAAAAAGATAAACAGTGAAAGAACAGCAAACTCACAGTTATTAAGACCCACACCTAAAACAAAAGGAAACTAAGAGGACAGTTAGATCAGGAGCAGAACCACAGAAATGAAGATCACATGGAGGGTTAGCAACAGGGGAGTGGGAGAAGGGGGGAGAAGGTACAGAAAATAAGTAGCATAGACGGTAGGTAGAAAATAGATGGGGGGGAGGGCAAGAATAGTAGGGGAAATATAGAATCTAAAGAACTTGAGACACGTGGTCATAAACTAAAGGGGCAGAATGGTGGGGGAGGGGTGTGCAGGGTGGAGGGGAATGAAGGGGGGAATAGAACAACTGTAATGGCATAATCAATAAAATATATTAAAAAAAAAGAAAATGGTGCTAGAGGAGACATGTTAGTACCAGAATTAGCAGAAAAACCATGTCAAAATAAAACCAACATGGCGTTACCCAACTTTGATAAAGCTTAAATAAACATTACTGACGAAAAATTTGGTGCCAACATGAATCATTTACAGCAATCATGTTATTCAATAAATCATCCTGTTTTTATACTATAGTCAGGCATATTCCTGTTTCAAAAAGAATGGTTGTGTTCTACTTTTAATCTGAAAAATATATATAATTTCTACTGTATGGTACATTTTAAGCCCCAAATAAAATTAACTAATTTAGCATATAAATGTTCTTTATCCACTATGTCAGAAAGCACTGTATCAGATATTAGTAAGTAATTCCACTCAAAGAAAGCAAGTTGGGTTTTGCGGGTAGTTAGGGCTACAGTAGAACAACACTATTTCCACAAAAGTCCCAAGCCACGAAGCTCAAAAAGTGACTTTTTAAGCTAAATTTTGGTTCCTGTTAGACTTTCATAAATTGTTATTTATTAAGGACAAATGTAATACTGAATAGAAAAGAAAACCTTTTACACAGTTGGGTTTCAAATACATGAGAACATTTAGGATTAAAATCACCCAAAGATGAAATAAAGCTAACGAAGTTATGTTTTGAATGAGTCTGTTCTCCTATTAAGTATCCTATATCCCTCATAATACTAATGTAGTGACTCACATTTGGTTTAACTGAGAATCCTAGATGTCTGCCTACAAAGTTTTAGAAATTAAATAAATTTATCATTTTATAAAACCTTTCCTGAATTGTAACACTCATCTTTCCTTTCCAAGGAAGTCATTTAATATTTCTTATCATTTATTGTTCCTTAAATTTTGTTTATCCATTCCCACTTGGTCAGAACCATTTTAATTTTATTTTTGTTACAGTCTAATTTTCTTCCTAATTCTTCAGTAGTTAAGTTCCTTGATATGAGCTTCTATTCATGAATGTTTGGACTAGAAAGGACCTTGAGGGGTCATTAAGTCCATCCCTCTACTTTCCACAGGAATTCATAACTGAACAATCTCAGATGGATGAGAAGGTATCAAAAGAAAATGTAAAGCATTCCCTATCAGCATGCTACTTTATTCCACATGAACATTTACATTCACAATTTGCAATTTTCTAAAAATGAAAGTAAAAATTAAAACCCCAAAAGAGGAAGGTGCTCTAAAAAAGTATTTATCAGCTAAAATTGCTCAAACATAAAAGTCAACTATCAGGTCTAAAATTAATACACAGAGAAGTTGCTGGCTGCCAACGTAAAGTCTTAGTCCCTGGAGATGTCCTCTGAGGTTCTGTCTTACTTGTAGCACCATTTCACCTGCAGCACATAGTGTGACAAACTTAGACCACCACACCAATAAACTATAATTAGAAATGGCAATTACATATGTATGTATTTTTTACAGGTAATATAGGCTTTAATTCCAAACAGAAAATAAAAAGTTAGGTCTAAATTGAAGGTGTCAACATTATGGGGAGCTACAACACAACTGTTATATGGACAATAGTTTAATTCTTTAATATGTAGCTCAATATGTTCAAGCAATAGCATTTCTGCCTAACATAGTTTCTAAAGGAGAATTTCATTTGATGACAAAAAGCATGCATTTATGAAGAAACATTACTACATTGTTCATCATTCTACATTCATTTAAAAAAAGAGAAAGAAAAAAGGAAGCAGGACCAGAAGTCTTGGGAATAGAAGGGAAAAATCATAATTAAAAAAAATAGGGGCCTGGCCTGGTAGCTCAGTTGGTTAGAGCATCTTCCCAATATACCAAGGTTGTGGATTCTATCCCATCTTAGGGCACATATAAGAAACAACCAATGAATGCATTAAGTAAGTAGAACAACAAAATCAATGTATCTCCCTCTTCCTTCCTCTTCTCCTCTCTCTCCCTTCCTCTAAATAAATAAATAAATAAATAAATAATGTGCCTATTTCTTTAAAAAAAAAAGGTGGTGGCAGTTCAAAGGAGGTAGAGTCGAGAAATTATAGACTGATGAAATACTGTTTACCAGAAAGAGTATAAAATGAATTATCAGCCCTGACCAGTGTGGCTCAGTTTGTTGGAGTGTCATCTGTAAACCGAAAGGTTGCAGGTTCTACTCTTGGTCAGGGCACATGCCTGGGTTGCAGGTTCAGTTCCAGGTCCCACTTGGGGTGCATATAGGAGGCAACCAATCTATGTTTCCTTCTCACATCGATGTTTATCTCCCTCCCTTCCACTCACTCTAAAATCAATAAAGAATGTCCTGGCCATGTTGCTTAGTTGGTTGGGATGTAGTTCCATGAACCGAAAGGTGCAGGTTTGATTCCCAGTCAGGGCACATGCCTAGGTTGCAGATTCAATCCCCAGTTGGGGAACATATGGGAGGCAACCAGTTGATGTTTCTCTTTCTCTCTCCCTTCCTCTCTCTCTCTAAAATTGATCAATAAATTGTTTTTAAATTTAAAAATAAAATCAGTAAGTATGTCCTCAGGTGAGCGTAAAAGAATTTTTGTTTAACGAATTATTAAAAAGATGGCTTTAAACTATTGGCAAGTAATGCAATGATCTATAAACACTAGCATAAGACAGCAAAATAGTAACTAACGTCTAACTACATTTTCTTTTATATACAGGGTCTCTAGCCTAGGACATATGCAGGTATATGCACATATCAGAAGCAGAATATATTTAGATTACAACAGGGCATCTCTTAGTACTTCATAAGAAATGTAGGCTAGATGATAAAACAGAAAGTGTATTCATAAATGAATTTTACCCAAAAGGTCAATTAATGGATTATTATCAACCTAAAGATAGTGTGATGTTATAGCACTCCTTCACTCTTTATTTTTACCACTGACCTAAGACGAAAACAGAGGTGTCATGTTTATCAAATTTATCTACCAAAGATGCAAAGATATGAGGAATGCCCAAGAGACTAAATAACACTATCAAGCTAAAATAATAAATCCAAATTAACAAGATGATAGTTACAGGGATAAAGGTAAAATCCTCAATTACATTTAAAAAATTAATTACACAGCCCTGACTAGGGTGGCTCAGTTGACTGGGCATCCTTCCACAAAGCAAAAGGTCACCAGTTCACTTCCCGGTAAGGGCACATGCCTGGGTTGTGGGTTCACTCCCTGGTCAGTGAGCATATGAGAAGCAACCCATCGCTGTTTCTCTCCCACATCGATGTTTCTCTCCCTTTTTCCTTCCCTTCCTTCCTCATAAAACTTTAAAAATTAATTAATTACACAAATAAATGTGATCTTGGGCTTTAACAATAGAAGTATAGAATACAATAAAAAAAGAGGCTACTCTTTCCTGTATTTTTATTGATCAGATTATATCTGAGATGTTACATTCAGATCTAGATAAGAAGCTCTAAAACTTAGACAACTAAGTTGATGAGGAGCCTAACTTTATTAAAAATGTCATTTAAGGAACTGCTGAAAAGACCTTGGGATATTTATCCCAGTAACAGAAGCCTTAACAAGATGTAACTGTTGTCTTGGCGAGTGTGACTTAGTGGATTGAAAGCCAGCCTGCAAACCTAAAGGTTGCTGGTTTGATTCTCAGTCAGGGTACATGCCTGGGTAGTGGGCCAAGTCCCCAGTGGGGGGCGGGTAAGGGGCAACCACACATGGATGCTCCTCTCCCTCCCTCCCCTCCCCAAAAGTAAGTAATTTTTTTTAAAAAAAGAGACATAACTGTCAATCAATATTTGAAGGACTACCATGTTGACAAGGAACTGGGTTTATTTACTGTAGCTTCGGATAGTAGACCAAAAGAGCTTCAGCACAATGTAAAGAATGTTCTTCAGCAGACATGTTTTGGTACCATGTCCAAAATGGAACAGGGTACCCGTAAAGTAGGGATCTTTTCTTTGCAGCATGCAAAAATTAAAAGACCTTCCCTCAAGGATTCCAAATATGATACCTTTTCACATTTGATGAATATACTCAATCCCAAAAGAAGCCTGTTAGGGGTAGGCAATTTTTAAAAATGGAGAAACTTAAAAACAGTTTTCTTTGGCATGTTTGTAAAGAGATGGAAAACTTTTCGTGAACTCTGAAATCAGTAACATTTTCAAAGAAACCAACAAAAGAAATTAATGCTTTTTCTTTTTGATGAATGTTGCATTTATTTTTCTCAAAGAAACATCTGCACCTTAACTTTAGAACATCAAGGAATAAGGAAAAATTAAACGCCAGCCTGCCAACTAGTCTCAAGAAGAGAGCTGTCTTTATTAGGCATTTATAAGGCAATACTATTTGCTCCACCCAAAACTTCCCCTTAAGGAGAAGGCTCCTCCTTATCAGACATGGATAGGAGGCTGCTCTAACACTGACTCCCTCTTACTGCAGCCTAGGCAAAACTCAGTCTTGACATGTACAAAACAATAACTTGTGAGAACTTCAGAGCAGCTGTGTTCAGGCAGAGCTAGGGACTTTACTTGAGGCAAAGCATGGCTTAAGAGTTGGTTGAAAAAACAATTTTAATTTTGGGTAAGAAGTGGAGAGAGGAAAAAGAAAGGAGGTACAGTAAGAATATTAAGATTTAAAATCCATAATTAACAAAAATGCTTACAAATTAAAACACCGAAAGTATCATAGGATGTAACCATTAATACACAAATTCAAACATGCGCACTCTTTAGCTTTCTGCTAACACTAATGAGAAAAACAAATCTTGCATTTACCAGTGCCCAAGTCAATGCCAATCACAAATTCTAGGGCAGAAGACTAAAACAAGGGACTTTGTTATCTCATTGGTTATTTTTTTGTGCTGCTGCCAGGCAAACTGTGAAAATGTCTGAATGTCCATCCAATAGTAATACTCTGAATGTGAACTACAGGAACCAATTCAGTAAGTAATGCTAAAGGATCAGTAATTAATTGGTCTCAGTGTGCAGCAAGGGCGACTTTCTGGCCAGGAGAAAAAGCTTCAAATGGTTGCTGAAAACCAAAGGTTAATACTAAGCAACATATTCTGGTTTCTCTTTACATAACAGCTTTAACAGTATTTCAGGCATTATTGTAATAATAAAGAAGTTATTAATCGATGGTATGAGTTCAATTCATTATTAAATAATTCATGGCTATCAAACAAAGGGCAAAGACTTATCATTTTTCTGTACAGAATTAAGAACTGGTAAGACTGCTTAGCATAGCTGCCAAATTTTTCTTCAGTTTCTTTTTTCACAGACATGTTACATTTCGCAATAGTCTCCACTTACCTTACATCCTCCATATTTAAGTACAAATTGTATTTGATTTCCTCAACTCCTGCCCTAAGATATATGACATATACTCAGCTTCTAGGCCAGACACAAAGAAAGAAACTGAAATTTTCTTACTTTTCTGAAATATGTGTCCATTTTATTTATACCACTTAATAAATACAATATAAGCTCGCTAAAACTCACTGCAACTATACATTTAATGACTCTCAAAGAATATGCCTGAGTAAAATATATTTAACAAAACGAACCAGCTTAGTAGATTTTTCTGAGCTCAGAATACCTAGCAAGACTGATGTCTCTACAAGAATTATACTATAGTATTATACAATACTGATTGATTCCTTTAAACACAGGAATCAAGCGGGCTTGCTGAAAAAACTTAGCACACCCCCACAAACCTATGTTTATTCATAACATAACCCTTAGAGATACTAAAACATCCCTGTTAAGTAGAAAACAAACTTTTAAAGTTAGGAAAGTAGCAACAAGGGAATCTGGGTAGGAGGTGCCCTGGGTAGTAAACACCCCAGTCAGAGAACATAACAAGCAATTCAGAGCAACATAAAACTCCTTATGGGGCTCCAACTTGGACCGCTTAGTCCCAGACCCCATCCCTGAGTTAGGAAGAGATTATATATATGGGAAGAGGAAGAGAGGGGAAAAAGGAAGTCAAAAGAGAAATGATGAAAATGTTCTATTTTTCTTCTCAACCCCTATTCAGCACTCTTGTGGCTGGTCACCAGAATGGGTGCCATATCCACTAAAAGCCCTGAATCAGTATTCTAAGTTTCTTCTTCACCTAGATTCAAGACCTGTATATATCAGCCGTCTCCTTTTCAAACATCTCTTACATCTCTGGATTCTTCCATACCCTTCTCAAAGTGATGCCTTTTGGCTACTAAGCCCACTCCTATTCAAGTCTTCCTAAACTCATTGACTTAATTTTTCCAAATCTATACTTTTCTGATACCATGTTCCTGATATCCTTTTTTATAATTCAGCCGAAATGCCATGACTCTCATTTCCAACGATCTTTCCCACCTATATTCCCAGCCAAACTCAGTGCCATGTTTTCACCTACTTATCTCTACCTCCTGCTTATCACACCCTGCTTCTTCTAATGCCAAGCCCCTAACCCCACTCTTTGAGAAGCCAGTTTAGTGCCCCTTTCTTTTCTCCCATTCCACCGTATTCCATGAGCCTTCCATTAGGCCACACTACACTCCCATTCCCTCAGGATTCAACTCCCCTCTTATTGCCACGCCCTGTGCCCCCCGGGGCTACTTACCCCCAAGTTCTCCCCACACTTCAGGCCTCTGGCCCCGCCTTCCCCCCCAAAGGAAGGAGGCGGGAGGAGGGAGAGAAGAGGGGCGGTACTCCGCAAGGTAAAGACGATCTCCCATTAGTGCCCATCGCCGCCAATCATACCTTCCTTCTCTCTTATTGGTGAAGGTTAGCCCATGCCCCACCCTCTTCCTCAGACGGGCCCGGCCACCGCCTCAGCGCCCCCGTCCAACACAGCCTGGGAGGGGAGATCCTGGCCTAGAACATTGGGACTGGCCAGAGTTGCAAGGGAGACTCCCGTCACATCATGGATTAGTTAATATTAGCAGGACTCACCCGCTGGTAGCTCCGTCGCTTCCCGCGCGCCCGCGCTCGATCCCACAATCTGTCTCCAGCTCCTTCTTTCCCCCCTCAGCGGAGTAGCTACTTTCCTCTCGTCCGGCCAGGCGCGCACACCTCTCGCGAGATACTGGGTGTGGGGGGGTGGGGGTGGGAGTGGAGGAAGTGCGAGATCCGTAGGCCCGGAGTTGGAAGGGGGCCGAGGGGCGGGGCTTCGGGAAAAACGTTGGGGCCAGATTTTTAGTGACAAGGTTGGGCAGCGTGGCTGAGCGAGTTCGGGACTGATAGATCATAAGTGTTAGCCTGCAGAATGTAGAGGAAAAGGAAAAGAAAGAAAAGGAATCCTCACAGGTGCCTGTAATTGTGGAGATCCAAAAGGTGAAGTATATATTCTAAGGAATGAGAATATCTCAAAGGAGCGCACTTTTAAAACGAGACAAATTATACCCTAATAAAGCTGTTAAAAAGAAAAAAGTAGAGGAAAAACCTGAGGGAGGTACACAGGGGATTCAGGGTTCCAAACAGTCCAATAGTTGCATTTTCTTTGCATGTAGAGTAGCATCACTGTGGCAATAATTTCTGCTGTGTGTGTGTGTGTGTGTGTGTAAGAGTGTGAGAGTGAGTGAGAGAGAGCGCGCACGCGTGTGAGAAGGAGACTGAAAAGCGGGGAGAGGGAAATTCAGCTGCAGGAACTGGCAACTTTTTAAAGCATGTGCATGTTGTTTCTACTCTCTTCCAGGTCATGACTTTCTTGATGGCAAGGAATTGTAATTAAAATTCCCTTAGCCCTAGAACTGGAGTAAATGTACTGAAAAAAGCAAGCCCTCAGTGCAGCGATCCTACCTCATTTGGTCCTATGGCCTTCCCTGAAATGCTTCTCTGAGTCTTCTTTACAATAAAGTTAGCAGTCCCTTTTTACTTAAGGAATTTGTAATGATCAAACGAGATAATATACAGGGTCCCGCAGAAGTCACGCCTGCTTGAGTGTGGTTGGGAGGGTAATAATATGGATATAATAATTTATAGTTTTAATTTGAACATTTCACTGAAAATGCCATGTGGTGTGCTTGAGTGTGATACTGTTATATTACAGAGTTACATGCTTATGATTTTGTAATAAAAGAGGGGCATTATTTGTGTTGGACCCTGTATATGAAACTGCTTGAGAATTAAAAATCACTATGTTTATTACTCATCAAGTATTTTAACAAATACTTAACAGGACATATGTGTAAAGTGCTCTTTTAGGCATAGAGAGAATTGCCTAACACACCAGGTTCCTGCTCTGGTATAATTTATATTTTAGTAGTGAAGGAGAAACAGTTAATAAGACAATAAACAAATATTTCAGTTAGTAGAGAGTGCTTCAGGGTAACAAGGCAGAAGGTGATAGCAGTGGAGAAGCAACTTTACTCCTGGTGTTGAGGGAAGGCCAGTTTGGAGAAGTAGCTTTTGAACCAGGAGTTGAACAATGATGAGACAGCCTTGGGAAGATTTGGGTGGTGACATCAAATGCAAAGACTGTGTTAACAACCCTGGCTGGTGTGGCTCAGTGGATAGAGCACTGGCCTGTGAACCAAGGTGTTGCTGGTTCAATTCCAGTTAGGGCACATGCTTGCGTTGCAGGCTAGGTCCCCAGTGGGGGTCATGTGAGAAGCAACCACACATTGATGTTTCTCTCCCTCTCTTACCCTCTCTCTGAAAATAAATAAAATCTTAAAAAAAAAAAAAGACTGTGTTAACATTTTCCTCATATGAGTAAATAGAATAAGGAAGATATATGGAGAGGGCCAGGAAGAATAAGGGGCAGAAAAAATTTTCAATGAAGACAAAAAAGTTGGTGGCTTCCGAAAGTAGGGACACCATGAAAAGGCAAGTGGGAAAAATATTTATATAATGTTACAGAAGGGACTAAGAGATAAAGTCTTGCCAGGGAAAAAGCAATCTGTAATGACACATTTGTAGTATTTCTCATATTACTATTAAAAACTGTAACGAAAGTGCCCTGGCTGGTGCGACTCTGTGGATTGAGTGCTGGCCTGAGAACCAAAAGATTGCCAGTTTAACTGCCAGTCAGGGCACATGCCTGGGTTGTGGGTCAGGTCAACAGTAGGGGGCACATAAGAGGCAACCACACATGGATGTTTCTCCCCCCTCTCTCTCCTCTTCCTTTCTCTCTAAAAATACATGAAAAAATCTTTAAAACTGTAACAAAAATTTCTCATATGGTTACCAAGATGGTGAATCTTGTTATTTTTTTCTACCACAACTTTTAAAAAATATATATAATTATAAGGAGAGTTGACTCAATATTGCCTGTTGAAATCTCTTTTCCCTCAGGTAACTTCCTTCTGCAGTGTGGTATTACTCAGGTTTTTTAAATTTCCTGCCTAAGATCTCATCTATCTTCATTGTACCCTCTAAAGGTAGAAAGAATACAGGTGATTTCTCTTAGGTAGCAAAAATGACACCTAAGCATAGAATCATTTATCTTCTTGTGAAGTAAATTTAGAAAAGTTGAGAGGAGTCTTGGCTTTCGATCTACTCTTCCCTAAAACAATTCCTACTTAAAAGAATACAATTACAGAAAAATACCCTCAGTCTAAATGGGACATTTATATGTAACAGAGGTGGCATTACGAATTGGAGAGAGAGAGGATTCTACAAGCTGTGCTAGAATAGTTGGCTATTACTCTCTCCATACGAAATAAATATAACAACTAATGTTTAGAGATCTTACTATGTTCCAGGCAGTATTCTAAGGGTTTTTCATGTATGTATTAATTTTTTCCTAATTTATATATGCAACCTGTATCTGTCCCCTAAATTGCAGTCTAATATCTCCAACTGCCTACTTACTAAATCTGCTTGGATATCTAATCAGTATTTCCAACTTACAATGTTCAGATTCTTCCTCTCTTCCACATGTGGCAGGCCCCTAGTCTTCCCTATCTTAGTAGAGGTAGCTCCATTGTCCCAGTTGTATTTTTAAAATTGAGTTATAATTTACATATCATAAATTCTGCTTTTTAAAATGATTTTTATTCTTTTTTAAATTTAATTATTTTTCAAGTACAGTTTTCTGTCTTTTACTCCCATCCCAGCCCACCCGCCTGTGCTCCCCACCTCCCTCCCATTTCCACCCCCCTTAGCTGTTGTCCATGTGTCCTTTATACTAGTTCCTCTATATTCATTATTTTTATTAAGTTTTATTAAAAATTCATGGATTTTTAGTAAATTCACAAAGTTATGCAACTGTCATTAATATCTAATTCCAGAACATTTTACATCCCCCAAAAGAAACCCCATACTCACAAGCAGTCACTCTCCATTTATTCCCTACCAATTCCTGGCAACCACAAGTTTACTTTCTGTCTTTGTGAATTCGTCTGTTAATATTTTATATAAATAGAATCATATAGTATGTGGCATTTTGTGTCTACATTCTTTCATTTAGTGTAATGTTTTTTGGGGTTTTTTTAAAGATTTTATTCATTTATCTTTAGAGGGGAAGGGAAGGTGAGGGAGAGAGAGAAATACCAATGTATGTATGGCTGCCTCTCGTGTGTCCCCCCCCACCCCCACCCTCACCCCCACCCGGGAACTGGCCTGCAACCCAGGCATGTGTCCCGACCAGGAATCGAACCTCGATCCCTTGGTTCTCAGGCCCGTGCTCAATCCACTGAGCTACACCAGCCAGGGCTTTTTGTTGTTGTTTTTTTTTTAAGATTTTATTTATTTATCTTCAGAGGGGAAGGGAAGGAGAGAGGGAGAGAAATATCAATGTATGGTTGCCTCCTGTGAGTCCTCTGCTGGGAACT
Source organism: Artibeus jamaicensis (assembly GCF_021234435.1). Lineage (NCBI taxonomy): Eukaryota > Metazoa > Chordata > Mammalia > Chiroptera > Phyllostomidae > Artibeus > Artibeus jamaicensis. The sequence continues at coordinate 51,942,477 of NW_026521486.1, forward strand.
GGCCTGCAACCCAGGCATGTGCCCTGACTGGGAATTGAACCACGATACTTTGGTTCGCAGGCCTGTGCTCAATCCACTGAGCTACACCAGCCAAGGCTAGCATAATGTTTTTAAGATTCATTCATGTAGCATGTATCAGTAATTTATTCCTTTCATGATGGAATAATGTTCTATTGAATGGATATACCAATTTTTATCCATCAGTTGATGGACATTTGGATTGTTCCCACTTTGGGCTATTATGAATAATGTTGCTTTGAACATCCATGTGCAAGTTTTTATGTAGACATTGTTTTCAATTCTCATGATATATACTGAAGAATGGAATTGCTGGGTCGTATGGTAAGTCTATGTTTAACTTTTTGAGAAACTGCCAAACTGTTTTTCAAAGCAGCTCTATCATTTTACATTCCCCCTAGCAATGTATAAAGGTTCCAATTTCTCCATATCCTCACACCAACAATGTTATTGTCCATCTTTCTATGAAGGATGGACAATAACATCTTTCTATTGTCCATCCTATGAAGTGGTATCTTAGTGGTTTTAATTTACATTTCCCACCAAGAGTGCACAAGGATTCCCTTTTCTCTACATCTTTGACAACACTTGTTTGTGAGATAATTTTTTCTTTTATTCTTCAATTACAGTTGACATTCATTAGGTAATTTTTGTATATGGTATGAGGTAGGGGTCCAATTTCCTTCTATTGCAGGCAGATACAGTTTCCCAACACGATTTGTTAAAAAGACTATTCTTTCCCTGGCTGGTGTGGCTCAGTGGACTGAGTGTTGGCCTGTGCATCAAAAAGTTGCCAGTTAATTCCCAGTCAGGTTGTAATTGGAAAAGCTGGTGTTCATGCTGTCTGTTACCTACCAGATCTAATAAGCAGAGACAGGGATTATTCAGATGCTTTATTCAGATGATCTGGTGACCTGAGAAGATCTAAGAAGGTGGGTTTGTATGCTAACTATCTTAAATTCCATTTTAAAATTGCTCTTTTTATAAGGAGAACAAAGTGTAGGTAAAGGTTTGGAGTTCTGAAAAATGCTAATTGGATTTAAAGAACTGAAGCATTCTTGCCCTGCGTGGTGGTCTTTAGCTGTGCTCCAGGCGGTGGTCATCTCACTTAGAGTTCAATAGCTCGGATACCATCTTGAATTGCTTGCAGTCCTCCTGAGGCACAAAGATGGAACCACTTATGGTCTCTTGGAGTCAGGGTGGGTCATATCTTCAGTTTCTGGAACAATAGCCTTTACATACATGGATTACTAAGCTTATTAGCTGTTACTTAAACTAAAATTTTCCAACTTTCAAGTGCCCATCAAGGGCACATGCCTGGGTTGTGGGCCAGGTCTCCAGTTGGGGACAAGCAAGAGACAACCATATATCTCTCACAACTGATGTTTTTCTCCCTCTCTTTCTCCTACCCTTCCCTTCCTCTAAAAAAGGAAATAAGTAAAATCTTTTTTAAAAAAGACTATTCTTTCCCCCATTAAATTGTCATGGTACTCTTATAAAAAGTAATCGACCTTAGCCCTGGCTGGTGTGACTAAGTGGAAGGAGTGCTGGCCTGCAAACCAGAGAGATCACTGGTTTGATTCCAAGTCAGGGCACATGCCTGGGTTGGGGGCCAGGTCCCCAGTGGGGGGTGTGCAAGAGGCAACTACACATGGATGTTTCTCTCCCTCTCTTCCTCCCTACCCCTCTCTAAAAAAATAAATTAAAAAATTAAAAAATGAACTGATCTGAAGTACTTGAACTTATTTCTGGAGTCTTAATTCTATTCCATTGTTCTATATGTTTATCCTTATGCCAGTATCAAAAAGGCTTGACAACTGTAGCTTTGTAGTAAGTGTTGAAATCAGGAAGTGTGAGTACTCCAACTTTGTTCTTCTTTTTCATGATTGCTTTAGGTATTCTGGGCTGCTTGTATTTCCCTATGAGTTTCAGAATCAGCTTGTCAGTTTCTTTAAAAGAGCCACCTAGGATTTTGTGGACAAAAAGGGGCCACATGCTGACCTGACAAGCTCAGGGAAGGCCTTCGTGGAGGGCTTGCAAACCCAGAGACCAACAGTAACCACAAAATTGGGCTGCAATTAAAACTTATTAACTAAAAGCAGTTTGTGGCCTGTAATCATGTCCTAGGCTAGAATCTTCCCTCACAAAAGCCAATTTTTATTTTAATTAAGCCTGTCTATTGTCTTTCTGTGTCTAATCTTTTTTGGACCTCTCCTGGCACAATAACCACACCAGTGCAGAGACCACAAATTCCCTAATTATGATTATTATCACATTGTGTGAATTGTTGACTGTTAACTGTCCTGTACCCACCTGTATAAAAGAAGTTATGTATCTATTGTTTTGTTTTTATTCAGTCCTAGGGTTTCCCCCACTTTGTTTTTTTTTGAAACAAATGAAATATTTATTTATTTATTTAAATTTTTGTTTTATTGATTATGCCATTACAGTTGTTCTATTCCCCCCCTTCATTCCCCTCCACCCTGCACACCCCCACCATTCCCCCCTTTAGTTTATGACCATGTGTCTCAAGTTCTGTGGATTCTATATTTCCCATACTATTCTTGCCCTCCCCCTATCTATTTTCTACCTACCGTCTATGCTACTTATTTTCTGTACCTTCTCCCCCCTTCTCCTCCTCCCACTCCCCTGTTGCTAACCCTCAATGAGATCTTCATTTCTATGGTTCTGCTCCTGATCTAGCTGTCCTTTTAGCTTGCTTTTGTTTTAGATGTGGTTGTTAATAACTGTGCATTTGCTGTCCTTTCACTGTTGATCTTTTTTATCTTCTTTTTCTTAGATAAGTCCCTTTAACATTTGATATAATAAGGGCTTGGTGATGATGAACTCCTTGAATTTGATCTTATCTGAGAAGCACTTTATCTGCCCTTCCATTCTAAATGAAAGTTTTGCTGGATAGAGCAATCTTGGTTGTAGGTCTTTAGATTTCATGACTTGGAATACCTCTTTTCAGCCCATTCTTGCCTCTAAGATCTCTTTTGAGAAATCTGCTGACAGTCTGATGGGAACTCCTTTGTAGGTGACTGTCCCCTTATCTCTTGCTGCTTCTAGGATTCTCTCCTTCATTTTAATCTTGGCTAATGTAATGATGAGGTGCCTTGGTGTGTTCCTTCTTGGGTCCAACTTCTTTGGGACTCTCCGAGCTTCCTGGATTTCCTGGAAGTCTATTTCCTTTGCCAGCTTGGGGAAATTCTCCTTTATTATTTGTTCAGATAAGTTTTCCACTGGTGGCTGTTCCTTTCCCCCTTCTGGTACCCCATAATTCGGATGTTGGAGCGTTTAAAGATGTCCTGGAGGTTCCTAAGTCTCTTCTCATTTTTTTGAATTCTTGCTTCTTCATTCTTTTCTGGTTGGTCATTTTTATCCTCCTTCTGGTCCACCCCTTTGATATGAGTCCCAGTTTCCTTTCCACTACTATTGGTTTCCTGTGCATTGTTATTCATTTCAATTAGTTTAGCCTTCATATGTTCCTCTAATTTGTGACTAAAATCAACCAGTTCTTTGAGCATCCTGATGACCAGTGTTTTGAACTGTGCATCTGAAAGTTTTGCTATTTCTTTGTCACTTAGATTTATGGGCTCTGGGGCTTTGAGATCTTGAGCCATTTTTGGTCCGTTCTCGCCCATTAAGAATGAGGAGCAGAGCCTTAGGGGCGGAGAGGGGCCTCCAGGGCGGGGGTCGCTGGGTTGTGACGCTGTATGTGGTGGCAGGGTCAGAGTGGGGAAATGGCGTCCCCCTCTTCTGCTTCCCACTGCTGGGTGAGGAGCGAAGCCTTAAGTGTTCACCAGGGCAGGGTCACTCAGGTCGCTGGGTTGTGACGCTGTATGTTGGGGCGGGGTCAGAGCTGGGAAATGGCGGCCATCTCTGCTGCCTCCTGTAGCTGGGACCCACTCCCATGCCAGTCTATCTGCACAGGAATGCGCCAGCACAGTCAACCCGCCGCCCTTCACCTTCCCTGGATCCACTGGTCACTCACTGGGTCGTACTCACTAGGTTGCTCACTGGGTCGGCCCTTTGCAACCCCTTGCCTGGGATCCGAGTGCCTGAGTCTGTCTGACCGAGTTTTCCTGTGCAACCCTGCTCTGCCAGTTGCTGGCTTTGCCCCTCTTAATGGTCAGGCTGAAGAATTCATTGTTATCAGACTTCCAAAAAGTTCAATTTTCTGTGTTCTGGCTGTGTTTTCTGTTGCTAATATTATGTTGTCTCTAAACTTGGTTGTATGAGAAAGCACGGTGGCGTCTCCACCTATGTCTCCATCTTGGCAGAAGTCCGGGTTTCCCCCACTTTGATTTCTCCTGCCTTTCTAGTCTATCACTACTGGGCTTCATGTAACCCCCTTATGCCTGCTCCTTTGATTATAATATATAAAATAAGATGCAAAACTGACATTTTCTGGAGTATTTTCTCAACTCATTGAGGTTTTGCAATTGCCATCAATTTGGCTCAAATAAACTCACAAAAATTGTACAAGTTTGAATGTTTCTTACATTGACAATTTTAATAAAGATTACACTGAATCTGTGTATCAATTTGAGAGTATTGCCATCTTAATACTATTAAGTCTTTAAATCCATGAGTGTGGGATATCTTTTCTTTTTTTTTCCGTCTTCCTAATTTCTTTGAACTATGTTTTATAGTTTTCACTTATTTTTTTTACAATTTTTTAAAAAGAATTATTTATTTATCTTTAGAATGGAAGGGAAGGAGAGGAGAGAAATATCATTGTATGGTCGCTTCTGGTGCATCCCCTGCTGGGAACTGGCCCATGCTGGGAACTGGCCTACAACCCAGGCATGTGCCCTTATGGGGAATCGAATCGCAATCTTTTGCTTCGTAGGCCCGTGCTCAATCCACTGAGCTACACCAGCCAGGTCTAGTTTTCACTTATTTTATTAAATTTACTCATAAGTATTTTTTCTATTTGATGCTATTGTAAATGAAATTGTTTTCTTATTTTCAGATTTTTTATTGCTACTGTATAAAGATACAATTAACGTTTGTTCGTATACTGATCTTGTGTCTTACAATCTTGCACTTTTTTTTATGAGCTCTTACAGTTTTCTTGTGGATTCTTGAGGATTTTCTATATATGAGATCATGTCATGTGCAAATAGAGATAGTTTTACTACCTTTTCAAACTAGGTACAAGAATCTTTCAATGATTCAACTATATGCTGTCCATTTATTTTTATTTTTTAATCCTCACCCAAGGATATGTTTAGTGATGGGAGAGGGGGGAAGAGAGAGAGAGGCAGACAGACAGACAGAGACTGGGGGGAAAAAGGAAAAAAACAGGTCTGACTCAACCCTCCAGGTTGTGGGAGAGAAGGCATCTGTGCAAGTGGGCTTTGAATACTTTCCATCTTTTTTCTTGTTCTTACTTAATTGCTCTAACTAGAACTGCCATTAAATTTGAATGAAAGTGGCAAGAATGAATATTCTTGTCTCGTTCCTGATTTGGAGGGAAAGATTTTAGTCTTTCACCATTAAGTATGATGTTAGCTGTGGATTAGTTGTAGGTGTCCTTTACCGTATTAAGGACATTCTCTTCTAGTCCTAGATTGTTGAGTATTTTTATCATAAAAGACTATTGTCTATTGAGATGATAGTGTGATTTTTGTCTTTCGCTCTATTAATATGGTCTATTACATTGATTGCTTTTCATATGTTGAAACAACCTTACATTTTAGAGATAAATCCCACTTGGTCATAGTGTATAGTTTTTTTATGTTGCTGTATTGCGTTTCCAATTATTTTTAGAAGATGTTTGTGTCCATATTTATGAGATGTTTGTCATTTTATTTTCTTGTCTTTATCTAGTTTCGATATCAAGATAAAACTGGCCTCATAGAATGAATTAAGAAATGTTGCCTCCTCTTCCATTTTTTTGAAGTTTGTGAAGAATTGGTGTAATTCTTGAAACATTTGGAACTGGTCAAGCCAACATATGGTTCTAGGATTTTCTATGTGGGAAGATTTTTTTAAATTATTGATTTAATCTCTTTACTTGTTATACGTTTATTTAGATTTTGTATTTCTTCTTGAGTCAGTTTCTATAGTTTGTTGCTTTCTAGGAATTTTTAAAATTTCATCTAGGTTATCTAAGTATTTGGTGTATGATTATTCATAAATATTTCCTTATAATCCTCTTTATTTCTGTAAGGCCAATGGTAATGTGCCAAACTTTCATTTCTGATTTTAATAATTTGAATATTCTCTTTTTATTTTTGTCAGTCTAGGTGAAATTTTGTCAATTTTGTTGATGTTTTAAAAAAACCAACTTTAGGCTTTATTGATTTTTTTCCTATTATTTTTCATTTTCTATTTAATTTATTTTCTCTCTAATCTCCATTATTTCCTTCCTTTTTTGCCTGTCCCTCTTTTCCTTTTGCCTAGGTTATTGATTTGAGATCTTTCTTTTTAAAATATACTTATGTATAGCTATGAATTTACTTCTAAACATTGCTTTCACTGCATTCCTTAAGGTTTTTTTTAAGATTTTATTTATTTATGTTTAGAGGGGAAGGGAAGGAGAGAGGGAGAGAAACATCAATGTATGGTTGCCTCTCCTGTGTCCCCTGCTGGGAACTGGCCTGCAACCCAGGCATGTGCCCTGACTGGGAACTGAACTGTGTTCCTGTGGTTCGCAGGCCCGCACTCAAACCACTGAGCTACACCAGCCAGGGCTACATTCCATAAGTTTTGATAGGTTATGTTTTCATTTTCATTCATCTCAAGTATTTCCTAACTTCCTTTGCAATTCCTTATTTGCCCATTGGTTATATAGTAGTGTGTTGCTTAATTTCCAAATATTTGTGAGTTTTCCGAGTTCCCTTCTGTTATTTGTAATTTCATTTAATTGTGATTGGACAATGTACTTCACAGTATTAAAAATACTTTAAAAATTATTAAGACAGATTTTATGGCCTAACATATGGTCTCTCCTGGAATTTTCACATGTACTTTAGGATAATGTATATTCTGCTGTTATTGGAGTGTTCTATAGCTATCTGGTGAATTTAGTTGGTTTATAGTATTGTTCAAACTTCTCTTTCCTTGTTGATCCTCTCACTGGTTGTTCTCTCCATTATTGAAAGTGGGTTATTCCCCTACAATAACATGGTTCAAATTTCATTTACCGTGATATAGGAACTGTGAGTACTTGGATGAAGTACAAACTCCACTGCTAGATCATCAGTGCACAAATCACTTCATAAATATGTGCAACACAGTTACCAATCATATCACTTCTTTCAAAGTCTGCTGGCAATTAATCACTGTGCATCTATTATTCAGTTTATACACCGACAGCAAAGTGTGTAGTTCTGTTGCCTCCCTGTCTTCCAGTAATAACCCATGTGACATTTTACAAAAATGGACAATCAATGGAGTGAATTGGCCAACAAAAATGATAGAGAAGAAAGAAACAAAATGGGATAGTGCAGGAAGTGTAATTCAAATTGAACATAACATATACCTGAGCAAGGAAATGTTGACACTGGAACCATTCTAGAGGCTCAAGTTAAGAAACCAAAGAAACTTAGTGAAGGTGGACTTATTGCCATAAGTGAGGAAAGTGACGAAAAGGCTGAAGATATCGAAAAGGAAGTGAACCCAGCAAATAAAAACCACATTAAAGGAACTCTCAGATACTTCCTGGCATTGAAAGTCCATTGAAAGGATAGCTGTGACCAGTGTGGCTCAGTTGGTCATCCACACAGTGAAAGGTCGCTGGCTCAATTTCCGGTCAGGGTCCATGACAGGATTGCAGTTCAGTCCCCAAATAGAGACAATCAATGGGTGTTTCTCTCTTACATAAATGTTTCTCTCCCTTCCTTTCTCCCTCCCTTCCCCTATAATAATAAATAAATAAAATGTTTTTTAAAAAAGAAAGTACAAAGGATAAAATGTTGGAAAGTACAAAAGTATAAAATGATCCAAATTTAGAAAGGAGACTAACAACTTATCAGGGCATAGGAAAGAAATCACTCTATTCCAAGTTATGTGTCAAGAAGGCAAGAACTGTTCTAACTACTCTTGATACATTTCTACAAAAACTAAAAAACACTTTAATTTCCCCTCCGAAGAAAAGAAAGTGGGGTACTGAAATCTCCAACTATTATCATTCACCTGTCTATTTCTCCCTTCACTCTGTCAATTGTTGATTCATATATTTGGGGGTTCTGTTGTTAGGTGCATTTATATTTGTAATTGCTGTATCTTCTTTAATCAACTCTTTTATCATTTTAAATGTCCTTTGTCCTTTCCTCACTTATGGCAAAACAGTTGTAGGTTCGATTCTTGGTCAGGGCACATACCTAGGTTGCAGGTTTGATGCCCTGTCAGGGTGTGTATGGGAGGCAACCAATGAATGTTTCTCTCATGTCAATGTTTCTTTCTCTCTCTCCCTTTCTCTCTCTCTCCATCAGTATATATATATATATATATATATATATATATATATACACACACTGTTCTCCATCAGTATATATATATATATACACACACACATACTTGGGTGAGGATTAAAAAATAAAAATAAGAGAACAGTATTTAGCTGAATCATGTTTTTTATTTTTTATTTTTAATTTTTAAAAGAGATTTTATTTATTTTTAGACAGGGAAAGGGAGGGAAAGAGTTAGAGAAATATCAATGTGTGGTTACCTCCTACATGGCCCCCACTGGGAACTGGCCTGCAACCCAAGAATGTGCCCTGACTAGGAATCAAACTGGCGACCCTTTGGTTCGCAGCCCACGCTCAATCCACTGAGCTACACTAGCCAGGGCTGAATCATGTTTTTTATCTATTATCCCAGCCTATGCCCTTGAAATGCCATTTACACTAAATGTCACTAATAAAGTATTACTAATGTCTGCCATTTTGTTTTTTACTTTTTATACATGTTGTCATTTGCCCCAATCTGTTCCACCATTACTGTCTTCTTCTGTGTTAAATAGACATATCCTGGTGTTCCGTCTTAATCTTTTTTCCCTGTTATCTTTCCGGAGTTATTTTCTTAGTAGTTTTCCTGGGGATTACAATGAACATGTTAGTGTGTAACAATCTAGTTTGCATTAATGCCAACTGAATTTTAATAGCAGAAAAAAGCTTTGTTCCTGCTTTGGCTGGTGTGGTTCAGTGGATTGAGCACCAGCCTGTGAACTGAAAGGTCACCAGTTTGATTCCCAGTCAGGGCACGCACATGCCTGGGTTGCTGGCCATGTCCCCAGTTGGAGATGTGTGAGACACAACCAATAGATATTTCTATTCCTCTCTTTATCCCTCCATTTCCCACTCTCTAAAAGTAAATAAATAAAATCTTTATAAAAAGCTTTGCTTCTATATAGTTTTATTTCCTTTCTCTTTATGTTGTTATTGCCATACAAATAACATCTTTCTACATTGTATGCCTGTCAATATAGATTTATAATTATTGTTATATACAACTGTCTTATCATACAATAGGAGAAAAGAGAGTTACAAAAATAACATTTATACTGTTTTTTATATTTACCTACATAGATAGCATTCTTTGTATTTTTTATTTGTTCCTGTGAATTAGAGTTACTGTCTAATGTCCTTTTATTTCAGCCTGAAGGAATCTCTTTAGTGTTTTTTTAAAGATTTTATTTATTTATTTTCAGAGAGAGGGTGAAGGAGAGAAAGAGAGGGAGAGAAACATCAATGTGTGGTTGCCTTTCATACATCCTGCACTGGGGCCCTGGCCCACAACCCGGGCATGTGCCCCGACAGGAACTGAACCAGTGACTCTTTGGTTCTTAGGCTAGTGCTTAATCCACTGAGCCATACCAGCCAAGGCTCTTTAGTATTTCTGGTGGGGCAGGTTTGCTCGTGATGAGTTTTTCCCATTAACAAAAATGGGAAATGTCATAATTTTGCTTTCATTTTTGAAGAATAGTTTTTCTGGATATAGAGTTTTTGGTTGATAGTCTTTTTCTTCCAGGGCTTTGAATGTGTCATCACACTGTTTCTGGCCTCCGTGGTTTCTAACGAAAAATCGTATTGAGGATTCCTTGTACATGATGAATAACTTCTCTTTTGTTGCTTTCAAGATTCATTCTTTGTCATTTGATGGTGTGGGTATGATGTATGTGGGGTGCATCTGTTTAAATTTCTCCTTCTTGGATGGGTAGATTAATGTTTTTCATCAAATTTGGGGACTTTTAGTCCTATTTCCCCAAATATTCTGTCTCTTTTCTCTCTTTTTGTGGTATACTTGATGGCATAGCAGAGGTTTCTGAGGCTCCACTCATTTTTCTCCATTCTTTTTTCTTGTTCCTCAGAATATATAATCTCAACTGATCTGCTTTCACATTTACTATTTCTCTTTTCTGTCTCCTGAAATCTACTGCTGAGCCCCTCTAGTTAATTTTTTATTTCAGTTATTGCACTTTTCAACACCAGCATTTCTACTTGGTTCTTTTTAAAATGTCTGTATTTTTATTAATGTTCTTTATCTGGTCAGACATTATTCTCCTTCATGTAGTTCTTTAGACATGATTTCTTTTAGTTCTTTGATTATATTTAAAATGGCTGAATCAAAGTCTTTGTCTAATACGTCCATTATTTGGTCTTTCTCAGGGATAGCCTCTGTTTTTTTCCTGTGTATGATCCATATTTTCTTGTTTCATTGAATATCTCTTAAATGTTTGTTGAAAACTGGATATTTAAAATAATACAATGTGGCAAAAATAAAATCAGATTCTCCTCCCTCTCCAAGGTCTAATTTTGTTGTTGTTTGTTGTTAGGGATAGTAGTTTATTTAATGGCTTTTAAAAATAATTCTGTATTCTTTTCTAAAGTAATTTTATTGATTATGCTTTACAGTTGTCCCACTTTTTCTCCCCTTTATTCCCCTCCATGCTGCATCCCCCTACCCTCCAGCATTCTTCCCGCCCCTTAGTTCATGTCCATGGGTTGCACATATAGGTTCTTTGATTTCTCCATTTCCCATACTATTCTTAACCTCTCCTGTCTCTTTTGTACCTACCATTTATGCTTCTTATTCTCTGTACCTTTTCCCCCATCTCCCCCTTACCCCTCCCTGCTGATAACCCTCCATGTGATCTCCGTTTCTGCGATTCTGTTCTTGTTCTAGTTGTTTGCTTAGTTTGTTTTTGTGGGTTTTTTAAAATGTTCAGTTGTTGATAGTTGTGAGTTTGTTGTCATTTTACTGTTCATAGTTTTGATCATCTTCTTTTTGTTAGATAAGTCCCTTTAAATTTCATGTAATAAGGGCTTGGTGATGGTGAACTCCTTTAACTTGACCTTATCTGGGAACCACTTTGTCCTTCCATTCTAAATGATAATTTTGCTGCATAGACTAATCTTGAATATAGGTCCTTGCCTTTCATGACTTGGAATACTTGTTTCCGGCCCTTTCTTGCCTTTGAGGTTTCTTTTGAGAAATCAGCTGATAGCCTTATGAGAACTCCTTTGCAGGTAACTGTCTCCTTTTCTCTTGCTGCTTTTAAGATTCTCTCCTTATCTTTCATCTTGGGTAATATAATTATGATGTACCTTGGTGTGTGCTTCCTTGGGTCCAACTTATTTGGGCCTCTCTGAGCTTCCTGGACTTCCTGGAAGTCTATTTCCTTTGCCAGACTGGGGAGGTTCTCCTTCATTATTTGTTCAAGTAAGTTTTTCAATTTCTTGCTCTTCTTCTTCTCCTTCTGGTACCCCCATGATTTAGATGTTGAAACATTTAAAGTTTTCCTGGAAGTTTCTAAGCCTCTCTTCATTTATTTGAATTCTTGTTTCTTCATTCTCTTCTAGTTGAATGTTTATTTCTTTCTTCTGCTCCAAATCATTGATTTGAGTCCTAGTTTCCTTCCCTTCACTGTTGGTTTCCTGTATATTTTCCTTTATTTCCCTTTGCATAGTGTTCACATCTTCCTCTGTTTTGCCACCATACTCAACCATTTCTGTGAGCATCCTGATTACCATTGTTTTGGACTCTGCATCTGATAGTTGGCTATCTCTTCAATGCTTAGTTCTTTTTTTGAATTTTGATCTGTTCTTTTCTTTGGACTATATTTCTTTGTGCACACCTGTTATGTTGTAAGGGGTGGAGCCTTAGGTATTGGCTAGGGCAGGGCGACTCATGATGCTGTATTGTTGTGCTGTATGTGGGGAAGGGGTCAGAGAGGGAACAATGCCACTTGCTTGGCTCTTGTAGGTTTTCAGCCACTTCCCCTGCTACCCACAAGCAAATTGGGCCCTTCTGGTGCTGATTGCCAGGTGCGTGGGTTTGTGTGTGTTCTAGGACCCTGTGGGTCTCTCCAATGAAATCTCCTGTGAGGCTGGCAGTTTTTTCCCCCACAACAACCCCCACATGTTTTTTCAACCAGAGGTTTTGAGGCTTTATTTCCCTGCACCGGAACCGTGTGTTGTGTGGCCTGTCTTGCTTCCCTGTTGTTCTTCCTGGTTTATCCGCACACAAATGTGGGACCACCAGCCTCCATCTCACCCACCTTGTCCTCTAGCTGCTGCCTTGCCTCATGTCCTCTCTACCCTGGCTACCCATCTCCGCCCCTCCTACCAGTCTGAATGAATGGTTTTTCTTTAACCCCTTAGTTGTTTGATTTCCATACAGTTCATTTTTCTGGCAGTTCTGGTTGGTTTTGGTTTTTAAATTTGTTGTCCTTCTTTTGGTTATACGAGGAGGGAAAGTATAACTACCTATGCTTCCATATTGGCCAGAAATCTAATTCTATATTCTTTGTCATGTATGTTCACTTAACTGTCTGCTCAGTTAGCCTAGTGGTTGGCTAATTATTAGACAGATACTTAATTAAATGCCAGAAACCAATAAATCTTTACCAAGGGACTCTGAATGCATATTGGCACATGCCTTCAACACACAGGCAGACAGTTCATAACTGCTGTAGGCTTCCTTTCCTGCTTGTACAGAGCCTCACATTTAGTAAATGGCAAGAAGGCTTCTGACCATGCACACAGGTTTATAAATGTACATGGCTTTCTAGGTTTCTAGGAAAGTCAGAACATTCCAAAGTTCCTTATGAACATCACAATCCTCAGATTTTCCTTTAAAATGTTTTGATTAGCCTATCTTTCACCTCAACTGTTATCTGCCATCACAGGCAGATACAGTGTTGAAAAATCATCTCTCATTCTTTTAAACAAATGCCCCCAAGGAAAAAGCTGTTTACATGGCAAGCTCTTTGTCAGGTCAAATAAAGATAGCCATGTCCTGGCTGGGTAGTTCAGTTGTTTAGAGTGTCACCCTGATAGGCCAAGGTTGCAGGTTTGATTCCATTCAGGGCACATACAAGAATCAACCAATGAATAAATAAATAAATAGAACCATAAATTGATGTTTCTCAATCTCTCTCTCAAATTAAGAAATAAAAATAAATAAATAAATAAAGATAGCCATGAGTGGGATATTCCAGGGAACCATGAGATAGGGCAAATAAATGACAATTCCCTGAGAATGGGGCTTTGAAGGAACTCCAGTCTGATTCCATTCCCTCCAGTAGCTGTAACACTGCTGGTTTTCACCATGATTGCAGGCTTTTGGTTTTGAAGGTTACCATAGAGCTGGGGTGGGGGAAAATGGGAATAGAGAAAATTAAAATGCCACATAATTCACTGCTCTTACTGAGATTCAATAATTTGTCTTATGTAAACACTCTGTTCATTGTTGCAAAACTTTGGTTAATTTCTAAAAATTAAAAAAAAATTGATCTTGACAATTTTGCTAGTGATCTCTGTTTTTATGAAAGTGGATTTTTTTTTTGGTTCTTACTATACCATTTCTGCTGATTTTACTCCTTCTAATTGTTTTTCAGTCAAATTCTTTAGAGTCATCCTTGATGTCTTTCTCAAACATCCCACATCAGTAAATCCTGTAAAGGCAGCAAATCCTCTACCTTCAAAATATATCCAGTATCCCACCACTCATCACCACCATCATTGCTACCACCCTGATGTAAGCCACACCTTCCCCTCACCAATTATTTTCTAACACCATCTCCTCATTTATTTGCAGATTGCTAAGTATTGTCTTATTTCAAGACCTTTGCATTTTTCTACCAGGTATACACGTGACTTAGTCCTTTACTTCTTTCAAATCATTGCGCAAATGACACTTCCTCCAAGATGCTCCCCTGACCACTTTATAGCTCACACCACATCACTGTATCCTCGAGGACCTTGCTTCATATTTTCCTAGCACTCATCCCTACCAGACATGTTATATTTATTAATATTTACTGTCAGTCTCCTATTAGAATGTAAGTTTATCAGATCAAGGACTTTGTTCACTGTGTTCCTTGTTGCTCTTCAGTGCCTAGAATAATAACTGGCTCATGTCTGCACTCAATAAATTCTGGTTGAAAGTTTGGCAGATATTTTTCATTTGCTTCTCTATATCCACTCTCCCCCTTCTTCCCAGTATTCAGTATAGTCAACATCAGTGGACTCCTTTGCTCTCTGGCTTCAACCCATGCAGAATCCCAGTAGGAGTGTAGAGGAAATAAGGACAGTGAAGTCAGAGTATTTATTCATCCTTGTCAAATTGCCTCAGGTTTACCCTGTTTCTGGATCTAATATAACTATCTCTCCCAAGGTGATCCTCTGTACATGTAATCTGTCTTTCTAATAACCACTGCTTACACTCCTCCTCCATTTTGGCCTTGATGTTATAATAGTTTCTTTGCTATTGTTACCCTTAGGATATTATACTATACTGTGGTTTCCTTATACTCATCCATACCTTTCTAAATAAATCCATATCATATCATCCAAATTTAAGAGTGACATCTGTTTCCTTTGGGTCCCTGCCTGATACAGATGAAAAATTCTAGAACTCTGTGAAGTAGACACTATTACCACCCCCATTTACAGATGAGAGCTCTGAGGCCCAGAAAGATTAAGAAACTTGCCTAAGATTATATAGCTAGTTAGTAACAGAGCCAGAATTTACTTCAGAAAAAAACGTGGGAGAATATTTTCATGGCAACAGGATAGGGAAGAATTCCTAAACAAAACGAAGAAAACATACCTGTAAAGGGAAAGGCTGAAAAAACTGAAATCTTCTATATCAGAAGAGACCATAAACAAAGTGAAGAGACAAGTCACTAACTAGAAAATATATGCAAAACAAAATATATACACTATCTGCATAAAGTGTATAGAATATATAAAGAACTCATAAATAAGAAGAGCACAAACAACATAACATATAAATGATCTGGGCAAAGGATAAGAAGGGAAATTCATACAGGAAGAAATTCAAACTGGATAACAAGCATACAAAAGATGCTCAATTTCTCTAGTAATTAGGGGAGTGGAAATTAAAATAATGAGATCCCATTTCACACTATTTGGCAGATGAAAACTAGTAAGTGCAGTAAATTTAGCAAGGATAAATGTGGGAATGTTTGGAACAGCTACTTTAGAGAACAATTTGACAATACATCATAAAGCTGAAAATACACATAAAGTCATTCCTTATTATCCAGAAAGAATTGGTTCCAGGTCCCCCTTGGATACCAAAATATACTGATGCTCCAGTGCCTTCAATGAAATGCTATATCATTTGCATATAGGCTACATCAGGGTATGGCTACGCATCACTTAATTCTCATGAATTCAGTGTAGTGCTCAGCACAGCATGCAGCAAATTCAAGTTTTGCTCTTTGGAACTTTCGGGATTCTTTTCTGAATAATTTTAATCCATGAATGTGAAAGTTGTGGATATGGACGGCCAACTGTACTCCATCACCTAGTAATTTCATTTGAAGAAGTTTTTCCTAGAGAAGTATTTATACTTAAGGAGGCATGTTCACAATGTTCACTGCAACATTGTTGAAAACTCTCATTCAGTGCAAAAATGGGCTACCAGCCCTGACTAATGTGGCTTAGTGGGTTGAGCATTGTCCTGAGAACCTAAGGGTTGCCCATTGATTCCTGGTCATGGCACAGGCCTGGGATGCAGACCAGGTCCCCGGCTGGGGGAGTGTGGGAGGCAACCAACTGATTTTCTCTCTCACATTGATGTTTATCTCCCTTTCTTTCTCCCTCCCTTCTCTCTTTAAAAATAAATAAATACCGTATTTTGCCATGTATAAAGCACACTTTTTAGCCCACATTTTTTAGGGAAAAATAAGGGTACGCATTCTACATGGGCAGTACTAAACTGTGGATGTGTGCTATACATGGAAAATAGGGAAAAATCTTTTTTTTTTTTAATGAACTACCATACACAGTTAAAAGGAATGCATTACATTTACATTCATGGATGTCTCAAACACATGGATAAATCTCAAAATCATGATTTTTAAAATATTTTATTTATTTTTAGAGAAAGGGGAAGGGATAAAGAAAGGGAGAGAAACATCAGTCAATTGCCTCTTGCACACCTCCAACTGGGGACCTGGCCCAAAACTGAGGCATGTACCCTGACTGGGAATTGAACGGGTGACCTTTTGGTTTGTGGGACAATGTTCAACCCACTGAGCCACAGCAATCGAGGCTGAAAAAAATAATTTTGTGAAAAAAAAAAAGCCAAGTTGAAAAGTATACCATATGGTGCTATTTATAATTATAAAAATACACTAAATAATACGCATAATTTATAGTATATGTAGCTTGTGAATATTTATGTTATAAAAGTATAAAAACAGAAATGACATATAACAACTTTGGTAATGTGGTTATGTCTGTGTAAGAAGGAATGGGAAGGACTGGTAAGTAGTTGTATCTGTATCTGAAATATTTATTTTTTTACTTATATCAGTTTACATTTTTATTTTTTTAACTTTTATTTATTCATAGAGAGAGGCAAGGGAAGTAGAAAGAGAGAGAAATATCGATGGGAGAGGGAAACATTGAGTGGTTGCTTCTCCTGTGCACCCTAACTAGGGACAGAACCCACAGCCCAGGCACGTGCCCTGACCAGGCATGAACCAGCAACCTCTCCCTTTGTGGGAGGATGCCCAACCAACTGAGCCACACCAGTCAAAGCTACATTTTTATTTGTGTTTTTTTTTACAACTCTATGGGGGTATCAATGACATAAAATAAAGTACATGTATTTAAAATGTACAATTTGATAGATTTTTACATATGTATACAGCCTTGAAACCAATACCACAATCAAGAGAATAAATATATACATCACCCTCCAAAATTTCCTCCTGTCCCTTTCCAATCATACCCCCTGACCCAGCCTGTACCCAAGCCACCACTGCTCTTTTTTTCCTCTTAAATATTTTTTAATTTAGTCATACAGAGAGGGGGAGGGAGAAAGAGAGGGAGAAAGAAAGGGAAAGAAATGTCCACCTGCAAGAGAAACATTAATTTGTTACCTCCTGCACGCCCCCAGCCAGGGTCTTGGCCTGTAACCAAGGCATGTGCCCCACAGAGGAATCGTGTAATCAAACCGGTGATCTTTTGCTTTGTGGACCAAGGCCCAACCAACTGAGCTACACTGGTCAGGGATTTTTTTTTTTAATCTCCACCCAAGGATATGCTCACTGATTTCAGAGAGAGGGGAAGGGAGAGAGTGAAAGAGGGAGAGAAACATTGCTGTGAGAGAGAAACATTGACTTGTTGCCTCCTGCACATCCAGACTGGGACTGAACGGCAACCCAGGTATGTGCCCTGATTGGAATCAAACCAGGACCTTTCAGTTCACTGGAGGATTCGCCAACCAACTCAGCCACACTGGCCAGGGCCATTGTTCTTTTCTCTATTCTATAGATTAGCCTTCATTTTCTATAATTTTATATGAATGAAATGATACAGTATGTACTCTTTTTTTTTCCCACATTTAAAATCTGTTTATTAAATGTCCTTTGTTTCTGTTCTAACTGGCATGGCTCAGTTGGTTGAGCATCATCCTGCAAAAGCAAAAGATCGCTGGTTCAATTGCCGGTCAGGGCACATGCCTTGGCTGCAGCTGGTCTCTGGTTGGGGCACATGCAAGAGGCAACATATAGATGTTCCTCTCTTACACATTGATGTTTCTCTCCCGGTCTTTCTCCCTCCATACCGTCTCTCTAAAACTAAATAAATAAAATCTTTAAAAAATAATTAATGTCCCTTGTTTCTCATTCTGGAAATATCAGAGGGGCCTAGATTCTTGTTCTGGAAGCAGATGGAGGTCAAAACCAAGCCATGGGGTTATCCATGTCATCACATCATTGCACAAAACAGCCTTTCTTCCACATTCTTCTATAGTGTGTATTGTTCAACACACATGGCAGGATTATAGGCAGACACAGAAGTAGGTTTGGTGACAACTGCATTGTGAACTAGGGTGGGGGCACAGTAAACCGGATTCTGGGAGGCAGCATTCACAACCACATGTTGCTGCAGGGCAGGACAGCTGGCCTCAGCCATCCCTCCATAGCTTGGGATGAAGATGATACCCAGGAGCATCCTGCCAAAACACCTCACTGCAACCATGGGCCATAATTTGCCACCACACAAGCCATGCCTGTACTCTATTTTTAATCTGACTTGTGTTACTCAGTATAATTATTTTGAGATTCATTCATACTAGTGCATGTATCAGTAGTTCATTTCTTTTAATTGCTGTGGTATTCCATTGTTTGGGTATACCACAGTTTGTGTATAAATCTTTCTATAAACAGATGTTTTCATTTTCTTCAGAAAATACCCAGGAATGGACTTGCTGAGTACATTAGATGTGTATAGTGGTCCCCCATTATCCACGGTTTTGCCTTCTGTGGTTTCAGTTACCTGCAGTCTAAAAATATTGAATGGAAAATTTCAGAAATAAACAATTTATAAGTTTTAAATTGTGTGGTGTTCTGAGCAGCATGATGAAATCTTGCAAGGTCCCACTCATGAGGACATGTCCAGCATATCATTGCTGTATACACTACCTGCCCGTTAGTCACTTAGTACCTATATATAGAGTTTGGTACTATCCATGGTTTCAGGCAGCCAATGATGGTCTTGGAACATATCCCCAGTGGATAAGGAAAGGGCTACTGCATTTATTTTATTAAGAAACTGCCATGCCCTAGCCAGGTGGATCAGTTGGTTGGAGCATTGTCCTGTATACCAAAAAGTTGCAGGTTTGATTCTCAGTCAGGGCACATACCTAGGTTGCAGGTTTGATCCGCAGTTGAGATGCAAACAGGAGGCAACCAATTAATACTTCTCTCTCACTTCAATGTTTCTACCTCTCCCTCCCTTCCTTTCTCTCTAAAATCAATAAACATATCCTTGGCTGAGGATTTTTAAAAATATGTATAAGAAAAGAAACTGTTGAACCATTTCCCAAAGTGAATATATCATTTTGCATTGCCAGTAGGAGTGTATGAAAGTTTCACTGATTCTGATAGGTATGTGGTTTTAATGTGCATTTTTCTAATAACTAATGATGTTCATTATCTGTTCAAGAGTTTATTTGCCACCCTGGCTGCTTCACTCAGTGTACTGAGCCCTAGTTTGCAAACAGAAAGGACAACAGGTCTGTTCCTGGTCAGGGCACATGCCCAGGTTACAAGTCAGGTCCCCACTTGGGGGTGAGGTAACCAATTGATGGATACATTGATGTTTCTTACACATTGATGTCTCTCTCTCTCTCTCTTACACCTTTCTTCTCTCTCTAAAAATAAATAAAATCTTTCCTTAAAAAAGAGTTTATTTGCCATCCATATACCTTCTCTTATTAAAAAAATATTTTATTTATTTACTTTAGAGAGAGGGAACGGGAAGGAGAGTGGGAAGAAACATCAGTGTGCGGTTGCCTCTCATGTGTCTCCCACCGGGGACCCAGCCTGCAACCCAGGCATGTGCCATGACTGGGAATCGAACCTGCAACCCTTTGCTTCACAGGCCCATGCTCAATCCACTGAGCTACACCAGCCAGGGCCCCATATACCTTCTTGATAGAATTGTTTGCTTAAATCTTTTGCTAATTAAAAAAAATTGGGTTGTTTGTCTTGTTATTGAGTTTCAAGAGTTACTTACAATAGTCTACATACTTTTAGATATGTTTGGCAATATTTTCCCCCAATCAGTGGCTTGCCTTTTTATTTTCTTAACAGTGTCTTTTGAAGAACAACAGGTTTCAATTTTGATGAAATACAATTTGTTGATTCTTGTTGTGGTTAATTTTATGTGTCAACTTCACTGGGACACAGGGTATCCAGATATTTAGTTAATCATGTCTGTGAGGGTGCTTCTGCATGAGATGAAGTTTCTCCTCCAATAGACTCTTCATTTATGACAGCTCCTGCGAAGTCTGTAAAAGAGCTTTCCTCTCCTTTGTTTCTCTGAACTAGCACAGAGTTTGCTATTACATCTCATAACCTGAATTGCAACTCTTTGTTGTTCCCAAATAAACCCATTTTGCTGGAGAAATATCTGGCTGTCCATTTATTTAAAGTCAAAGGTTTGGCTGGATGGGCAGAAACATGGACAGAATATGAGTAGAAAATTGATGACAGGGAAATTAGGTTAAGTATGTATACAGACCTTTTTGAATGGGCAAAAAACATGAAGATACTTGTATAATTTTTAAATGATCACAAATGGATGACCTCAACAGAAGAGAAATTTAATAATCAAATGGATAGGATGACCCATTCTATGGATACCAGTCAGCCTTCATACCCTAGTCACTCCTGCCATCACCCAATGTGCTCATGAACAAAGTGGCCATGGTAACAGTGATAGAAGTTATACATTGGCTCAGCAACTTGGACTTCCATTCACCAAACCCAACATAGCTATGGCCACTACTGAGTGCTCAGTATGGCACCATCCCCTTGGGTGGTCAGTAGGCTAACTCATAGTATATTGATTACATTGGACCACTTTTCATCATGGAAAAGGCAGCATTTTGGTCCTAACAGAACACATGCTCTGGATACAGATTTTCCTTTCCTGCATTTAATGCTCCTGCCAAGCTACCATTAATGGACTTACAGAATGCCTTATCCACCATTATGGTATTCTACACAGCATTACTTTTGATCAAGAAAACAATTTCACAGCAAAAGAAGGGCAACAGTGGGCCCATGCTCATCAAATTCACTGGTCTTACCATGTTCCCCACCATCCTAGGCAGCTAATTTGGTGGAACAGTAGAATGGACTTTAAAAATTTTTAATCTTATTTCTTTACTTTGCAGCCCATAAGAAGTTTATAGTGTCTTCAAGACACCACTGTGTAGACTCCTCTCGCAGAGAAGGGTCTTTCATAGATAGAGAACCAACCTCCAGATGAGTTGCCCATTTGTCATTTTCATAGGAAGCTGGATTCTTCTTCTTGGATGTCTCAAACTCCTGGGTCCTCCATGTATAGACAAGATAAAATGCTACAAATGGCAGCACAATGCAAAAGCTGGACATCTGAGTGCTGCACAGCACACTGGGGATGCCCTTGCTGAAGCAGCGCGGGAAGGACTGCTGCTCTAAGGGCAACAAGCTGTGTAGGTGATCCAAGTGACAGCTTCCCAAACTTACAGCCCAGACAGTGCCTCACCATCCATAGTTGTGGGATCCACTGGCCTAGAATGGTCTTTTAAAGACTCAGTTATAGAATCTTCTAGGTGGCAATACCTTACTGTTTTTACATATGTATATACACACATGTATGTATATGCATATATGTATATATACATATATAAATACAATGGATTCTCGTATGTTAGCCTTGTATCCTGTAAACTTGCTAAGCTCACTTATTCTAGCAATTTTGGGGGGATAGATTTTATAATATTTTCTATATAAATGATCATGTTATTAATGAAAAAAGCAGTTTTACTTCTTACTTTCTAAAATATATGCTTTTGAATTTTTCTTCATTTTACTAATTAGAATTTTGTGTACAATGCTGAATATAAGTGGTAAGAATAGACATCTCTATAATTCTCAGTGAATTCCTATAGCTTCAAATGATTCATTAAAAAATTTTTAAAAATTCATGTCAAACTTAAAGGAAAGGTGGGAGAATAACTACCCTGACCCCTGCCAACTATTTAAGAGTTAGTTGCTGACACAATTTCTCATCAAATCTGAACACTTTAGTATGTGATTCCTACCAAGTAGGGCATTCTCCTAGATTACAACAAAGCCATCAGGATCAGGAAAATTAATATTTGATACATCACTACCATATAATCCACAAACCCTGTTAAAGTTTTGCCAGTTGTCCCAAAAATATCCTTTAGAGCAAAAGGATCCAGTCCAGAGTCACATGTTACACTTAGTTGTCATGTTGCTTTACTCTCCTTCAATATGGGACAGTTTCCTTGTCTTTCCTTGACTTTCATGACCTTCACACTTCAAGATTACAGGCCAGTTACTTTGTAGAATGTTCCTCAATTGAGCATGCCTGATATTTTCTCACAATTAGATCAAATCAGGTTACTATAGATTTTTGTCAGGAACTACAACAGAAGTAATATTTAAATTGCATTCTATCAGCCTAAATTTTTTTTTTTAAGGCTCCACCTCAGGAATTTCAGGTAGTGTACTTGGCTTACTTAAGGGTTTTGTTTTTTTTTCCTGTCAGTGTGCAAACATGGTGAATTACATTGGTTGATTTTTTTAAATTTTATTTTATTAATTATGCCATTACAGTTGTCCTATTCCCCCCTTCATTCCCCTCCACCCTGCACCCCCCTACCATTCCCCCCTTTAGTTTATGACCATGTGTCTCAAGTTCTTTGGATTCTGTATTTCCCATACTATTCTTGCCCTCCCCCCTATCTATTTTCTACCTACCCTCTATGCTACTTATTTTCTGTGCCTTCTCCCCCCTTCTCCTTCCACTCCCCTGTTGCTAACCCTCCAAGAGATCTTCATTTCTATGGTTCTGCTCCTGATCTAGCTGTCCTTTTAGCTTGCTTTTGTTTTAGATGTGGTTGTTAATAACTGCGTTTGTTGTCCTTTCACTGTTCATATTTTTTATCTTCTTTTTCTTAGATAAGTCCCTTTAACATTTGATATAATAAGGGCTTGGTGATGATGAACTCCTTGAATTTGATATTATCTGAGAAGCACTTTATCTGCCCTTCCATTCTAAATGAAAACTTTGCTGGATAGAGCAATCTTGGAGGTAGGACCTTGCCTTTCATGACTTGGAATACTTCTTTCCAGCCCCTTCTTGCCTCTAAGGTATCTTTTGAGAAATCTGCTGACAGTCTGATGGGAACTCCTTTGTAGGTGACTGTCCCCTTATCTCTTGCTGCTTCTAGGATTCTCTCTTTAATTTTAATCTTGGCTAATGTAATGATGAGGTGCCTTGGTGTGTTCCTTCTTGGGTCCAAGTTCTTTGGGACTCTCTGAGCTTCCTGGATTTCCTGGAAGTCTATTTCCTTTGCCAGCTTGGGGAAATTCTCCTTTATTATTTGTTCAAATAAGTTTTCCAGTGGTGGCTGTTCCTTTCCCCCTTCTGGTACCCCATAATTCGGATGTTGGAGCGTTTAAAGATGTCCTGGAGGTTCCTAAGTCTCTTCTCATTTTTTTTGAACTCTTGTTTCTTCATTCTTTTCTGGTTGGTCATTTTTATCCTCCTTCTGGTCCACCCCTTTGATATGAGTCCCAGTTTCCTTTCCATTACTATTGGTTTCCTGTGCATTGTCATTCATTTCAATTAGTTTAGCCTTCATATGTTCCTCTAATTTGTGACTAAAATCAACCAGTTCTTTGAGCATCCTGATGACCAGTGTTTTGAACTGTGCATCTGAAAGTTTTGCTATTTCTTTGTCACTTAGATTTATGGGCTCTGGGGCTTTGAGATCTTGAGCCATTTTTGGTCTGTTCGTGCCCATTAAGAATGAGGAGCAGAGCCTTAGGGGCGGGGAGGGGCCTCCAGGGCGGGGGTCGCTGGGTTGTGACGCTGTATGTGGTGGCAGGGTCAGAGTAGGGAAATGGCGTCCCCCTCTTCTGCTTCCCGCTGCTGGGTGAGGAGCGAAGCCTTAAGTGTTCACCAGGGCAGGGTCACTCAGGTCGCTGGGTTGTGACGCTGTATGTTGGTGGGGTCAGAGCTGGGAAATGGCGGCCGTCTCTGCTGCCTCTGGTCGTTCAGACCCGCTGGGTCCCGTCTCACTGCTCACTCCCTCGCTGGTCTATCTGGGCACGGAATGCGCCAGCATAGTCAACCCGCTGCCCTTCACCCTCTCCGGATCCACTGGTTGCTCACTGGGTCGGCTCTTTGCAACCCCACGCCTGGGATCCACGCGCCTGAGTTTGTCTGACCGAGTTTTCCTGTGCAACCCCGCTCCGCCGGCTGCTGGTTTCGCCCGTCTTACCGGTCAGGCTGAAGAATTCGTCGTTATCAGACTTCAGAAAAGTTCGATTTTCTGTGTTCTGACTGTGTTTTCTGTTGCTAATATTTTGTTGTCTCTCAACTTGGTTGTATGAGAAAGCATGGCGTCTCCACCTATGCCTCCATCTTGGCGGAAGTCCTATCAGCCTAAATTTTATATTAATTTGTCCTATTAATGCTAATGTTAACTGATTCCTTGATTTTGGTGATGTCTGCCAGGCTTCTCCACTGTCAAATTATTCTTTTTCCTTGTATAATTAGTGAGTATTTCCTGGGAAAAGTACTTTGAGAGTAAAAATATCCTACTCCTCATAAAACTTTCACTCATTGTGTTTAGTGTTCATTGATGTTTTGTGGTTTAATTACGACTGCGACTATTACTAACGGCATTGTCTAACTCCATCATTCCTTCTACATGTATTAGTTGTCTTTTTCTGAGAAAATCTTTTTTTCTTCCCATTTAATTAATTTATTACTATCAGAATGACTCATAGATTCCTGTTTCATTCAGTGGATTCTAATATTTTGTTATTACTCTACTTAGTTTGATGTTCAAATTGCCCCAGATTTGGTCAGTGGGAGTACCTTCAAGCTAACCCTTGTATCCTTTTGACATGTCCCCATTATTATTTGAGCATTCCACACTTTCCTAGCACAACCAGATATTTCCAGTTCACTTTGTACTTTTGATCCCAAGCCCTTGATCAGCCCTTTCTCCAGTGAGCAATAGTATTTTTTTAGTGGAGGACGGTATTTAGAGACCAATACCTGATGTGGTCTGCTATGAGGTGCCACTATTCCCAGGTCCTCTCAGTGAACAGAATTAGGAGAAAAAATATGTATATGTATTATTTTATACTCATATATCATATAATATATATATATATATTCACCCTGATACCTCCAATTCTAACCTATTGTCACAGGATTCATTCTAATATTCTCCTTTTCCAACTTGAGAAACTTGTCTGGCCAAAGAAACCTGGTTCCCTTTACTTTATTTAAATAAATAAATATATTTATTTAACCAATTTCCCTTACATATAACCAGTACTCTGTTGCTATCCGTCCATCCCTCCCCTCAACCAGGGATGCCTGCTTGGGCTCCAACACCCATGCCAGGTCCCCACAGTGGTGCCACCACATAGAACCAGAACCTTCTTTACCCTCCTCAAGCAAGCTCCAGTACCCGACAGGCTACTGCTGCTGCTCATCTAACTGGACTCCTACATTCCCCAGCAATGGTTTTTAGACTGAATTATTCAGGAAGGAAGGAGGAAGACAATAGGTAGGCTCATAATTATTTTTTAATTAAGAAGAAAAATATGCTTCAATCATTTTGATAAGGTCTGACTGTCATTCACAGAAGTACTGTTGGCTACTCTCACTTGTGGAAGAAAATCAGGCTTCATTATTAAATTAGGTGTGGTTAATATGTGTCCATGATTATATCTTTATTTTTATTTTTTTAAAGATTTTATTTACTTATCTTTAGAGGGGAAGGGAAGGAGAGAGGGAGAGAAATATCAATGTATGGTTGCCTCTCATACATCCCCTGCTGGGAACTAGCCTGCAACCCAGGCATGTGCCCTAACTGGGAATAGAACCACGATCCTTTTAGTTGTAGGCCCATGCTCAATCCACCGAGCTACACCAGCCAGGGCAACAATGAATATTTAAAAATGGTGAATTTTACTGAATGTAGATTATTCCTCAATAAACCTAAATTTAAAAAAAGAACCACTAGTAAAAAGTGTGCTTTTAAAATGTGTCCATTGCCCTGGCTGGTGTAGCTCAGTGGATTGAGTGTGGGCTGTGGGCCAAAGGGTCACTGGTTTGATTCCTACTCAGGGCATATGTCTGGGTTGCAAGCCAGGTCCCCAGTAGGGGCTATGCAAGAGGCAACCACACATTGATGTTTTTCTCCCTCTCTTTTTCCCTCCCTTCCCTTCTGTCTAAAAATAAATAAATCAAATCTTTAAAAAAATGTATTAATAAAATCTTTGGCACTCCTCACTTTAAAATCACTTTAAAAGGTGGAGGCTAATTCCATTCCCCTTGAATATGGGCTGAACTGACTTTGTGATACAATTTTAATAAACAGAATATGGCAGAAGTGATGGTGTGTGATTTCTGAGAATAGGCCATAAAAGGCACTGAAGCTTTCTTCTTGTTCTTAGATTTGGGGGAAGCCAGGTACCATGTTGTGAGAACACTCATCAGCCTTATGTACAGCCCACATGATAAGGCACTAACGCCTCTTGCCGACAACCAAGTGAGTGAAAAATCTTGGAATCAAATCCTTGAGCCCCAGTCCTTGAATCAAATTGGGCTGCATTCCTGGCTGACGTGTCTGTAAACTCATGAGAGATCCTGAGCCCAAACTAACTAGCTAAGCTAGTCCTGAATTCCTGACCCACAGAAACTGTGAGATAATAAATATTTGTTGTTTTAAGCCACTAGCTCTGGGCTAACTAGATACAGAACTGTAGACAGCTAATATACTGAGAGATGGGGGTATAATTTGAGGTAAAGTTGGAGAGGCAGATAGGAACCAGATCTCATAAAGACTTATAGGTATTGTGAGGACTCAGATTTAACTAAGTCCAATAGTAGGCCGTTGGTAGTTTTATTCAGAATAACCATCAAAATATTGCTTTAAGTAATCACTTCACTATGGAATGGTCAAGATGGATGCAGGGAAAGCCAGAGGAGGCTATTTCAGTAGTACAGGTGAAGAATGGTGGTGACTTACACAAGGATGGTAACAGTGGAGGTAGATGTATAGAGTGAAGGAGGTAGAGGAATAATTAATGACCGTAGGGTTTTTTGTCTGTTTGTTTGAATAGTTGAAATGAGGATAACTGTAAAAGGAACACATTGGGAGAAATGATGGGTGAAGGCAGGCCTTAAGGAGTATATAAACATAACGCATTTGAGAAACTGCAAATAGGTCAGTATGGTTGGAGTTTATGGTGATTAATGGGAGGAAAGTAGTGAGAAAGGAGGCTGAAAAGAGGCATGAAAGAAAGCCACTGTTTCCACTATAAAGTCTCTAGACTTGATCCAGTGAGCCACTGCACACTAAAAGATTTTAATTAGGAAAGTGATTGATTCACATTTTAATTAATTAAAATTTAAAAATACTTTATTTATTTATTTTTAGAGAAATGGGAAAGGGAGGGGGGGAAGAGAGGAAGAGAAACATTGATGTGCAAGAGAAACATTGATGAGTTGCCTGTCGCAGGCCCTCAACCAGGGACTTGGCCCTGCAACCCAGGCATGTGCCCTGACTGGGAATTGAACCAGCAACCTTTTTTTTGAACGATGTCCAACCCACTGAGCCATACCAGTCAGAGCTCACATTTTAATTAAAAAAATTCTTTTTTCTAATTGATTTTATAGAGAGTAAGAGGGAGAGAAACATTGGCTTGCTGCTCCACCCATTCACACACTCAGTGGCTAATTCCCACATGTGCTCCTACTGGGAATCAGTCCTGCAATGGGGCACACTGGGAGAGCACTCTAACCAAATGAGCTACCTAGCCAGGGCAAATTCACATTTTAGAAAGACAACCACCAGCAGCAATATAGAGTTTGGATTAAAGATGGGAGCTATTGGAAACCAGGATATTTTCTGAAAAACTTTCTGGTTTTTAGGAGGTGGCATAGTACAGATGCTTCTTGACTTATGCTGGGGTTATGTCAACAAAAACCTATCTTAAGTTGAAAATATCTTAAATCAAAAGTGCATTTAATATACCTAACTTACTGAACATCATAGTTAGCCTAGGCTACCTTAAACAGGATCAGAACATTTTACATTAGTTTACAGTTGTGCAGAATCATGTAACACAAAGCCTATTTTATAATAAAGTACTATCTTATGTAATTTATATAATTATGTCTTGCAACCTTCATGCTGGGCAATTATCATGAGTTTCATCTCAAGAGCAATTGCCTGCTTCTTCTCACCAGAAACAGGAGACACAGATGGGTGTTTTGCAGACATGATGAGATTCAAAAATACAATATCCAAAAAAATGCCAACAACAGGACACTGTAGAAGAGAATATCTGCTGTTTTGCCCTCTTGCATTGCTGATTGGGAGCTGCAGCTGCCACTGCCCAGCATCACAAGAAAATATCATACTGCATGTTGTTAGCCCAGGAAGAGTAAAATTCAAATACCTTTTCTACTGAACGTGCAGCACTTTCACACCATCATGAAGTTGAAAAATTGTATGTCAACCCATCCTATGTTTGGAATTGTCTGTATAGTAGAAAGAACATAAATGGCTTTGAAGTCAGACAGATCCAAGTTCAATTCTTGGCACAGCAAGTTACCATTTATTATGGGTTGAACTGTGTCTCCTCCCTCAAATTCATATGTTGAAGTCCAAGTGCAAAGTACCTCAGATGTAACCTTATTTGGATATAATCACTGCAGATGTAATTAAAGATAAAGTCATACAGGGGCAGGGTAGGTCCTTAATCCACATGACTGGTATCCTTATAAAAGGGGACAGATACACACACAGGAACAATGCCATTTGAATATGAAGGCATAGATCTACAAGTTAAGGAGTGCCAAAGATTACCAGTAAATCACTAGAAGCTAGGGGCGAGGCATAAACAAATTCTGCCCCACAGCCCTCAGAAGGAACCAGCTCTGCCGACACAATGATCTGGACTTTTAGCCGCCAGAACTGTGAGATAAATTTCTAAGCCCCTCAGTATGTGGTACTGTGTTTTGGTGGCCCTAACAAATATACCATTTGTGTGACCTTGGACAAATTATTCATCTTGCTGATGTCTAATGTCCTAATTTGTAACATGAAGGTAATTGCATCTAACTAATAGGGTGGCCATAGGATTAAAATGAAATGGCATTTGTACAATACTTGGCATTATATAAATATTATTTTATGTTTGTGAAACATTAATGCTACCCAAGGAAAATGGGACATTTCTGGAGATTTTTTGAAATGCTGACTGCAACTAACAGGGGCATGTGAAATATACCACCTAAGAGTAACAGGATGGAGAAGGTGGCCCCCTTTTCCTGCTGGATTCCTTAGAGAGGAACCCCAGAGTCATCTTGCTCCCTGTGAAAATATAGCTTCTTGTGGGATAGAACACTAATACAAAAACCAAAATACCCTCAAAGGCAGGAAGAATGAGGCTAACTAACATCCTGTAGTCGGGTAAAGGTAGCAAGGAAAGGAGGTGAACAAAGCTAGAGAAGAATGGGCCAGATGCCTTGGGCCTCCAGGCTTCCCAGCTCACTTCCTTAGGTAAAAAGCTTTAGGCTGGGGGTTGTCCTCACCTCAGCTCCATAAGGGAAACCCAACAGAGGCCTCACCAGTCTCTGGAATGCCTGGTCCTTTCAGGCAGGAGTCCCTGGCCAAAGCAAACAATCCCAGCTCTCCGATTGTGCTCTGGCTGGGGTAGGGGAGAACAAAGATTCCTTTCTTTGCTTCCCCAATTCTATGGCTCCAGCCAAAGGCACTGTTTACACAATCTTCCTGGTGAAAAATTTGTTCCTTTTTTCTCTATGTTGCAGCTGGGAAAGATAGACTCCCTCCTTGCCCGTTCCTTTTCTCCAGACCCCTGGTCAGGAAAAGTGCCCAATACCTGAACCTCCCACCCTCAGATGTCAGCACACCTAGGAGTAACTCCAGGCCCTTTTTTGATTTAACAGAGAACGTCAGAGTTTTAGTGGCAGAAAGCCTGTCTAGATGAGAAACAGACGGGGTGGAGAGATCAGGAGCCTAGCTTGTCTCCATTCCCATTTTGTTTATTCCTCCCTCTCATCCCCAAGGGATGCCTAGGCTTTCCCAGGACCATGTGTATGAGTGAATCAAATGATCCACATCAGGGCAGATTTGGGATGATAAGGTGGGGTAGGATGAAACAATGTTTTCTAGTGAGAAAAGTTTTTCTTTAGCTTTTAATTTACTAACTCCAGCAGCACATGTTTCCCTCAAGCTCCAAAAACAAAAGCAAGGAGAAAAGGAAGCCCCAAAGTGCTGGAGTCTAATTTTAGTACTGGCAGAGAAATCTAGTGTTAAGTTACTCCTGGTAAATTGGTAACTAGGAAACAGCAGAGATGGAGACAATTTACAAGATCTAGGTCTCCGATGAGTTTATTACTTAGTTCCATAACGTGTCCAGGAGGCATATCTCAAGGAAATGTGCCCATTTCACATAAGAAAAGAAACTTAGAGTTAATCAAAGAAGAGTTAACCAAAAGTGACTTAAACCCAGGACTCAGGGACTTTCAATCTGGTCAATTCCACAGGGCCAAGCCGCTATGGGTTTTTGCACTGCGCACATTTTCCTTGCCCTAAATCCCCACTGACTATTCTCCTGTTGCTAAGGGAGTTAGAGGCTAGCTGTTTGTTGCCCTTTGCAGCTATGTTTTGGAAACTTTAAAGTCCCTGCTCGATCCAGCTGTTGAGAGATGTGGATGGAAAAGTCTTAGAGGTACAAGGAAGATACAACTCTGTTTAGGCTGATACCATACTTACATATACACACAACCCCTTACTCCCACCCCCAGAAAGATCTCCAGAGTTCATTTCTGTATAAGCAGCTACACAGTCCTGGAAGGCTCTAATCCACAATGGTTAAAAATATCTATCTTGGGGCCAAAGGTGTGCCCACTAAACTTAACCCTGCCCAGAAACCCAGGAAATGAGCAGTGGGCTAAAATGAAACCAGGGGTAGACAAAATGCTATCTGGCTGCAAGTAACAGGGATGCAATTATAAGAAAAACAGGTCAATCACTTTCACTGAGGAATCTAAAAAACTGTCCAGATTTGTCTTTTCTTCTCCTCCAGTGATATTGTGGCCCCTATATACCTGGTGATATGGTATAATGCAAGGAGCTTTGATAATGAGTTTCTATTCTGTTTTATCACTTTCTATTCTATCACTTTCTACCTAGATAACCTTGAGGATTAAGTCATGATTCTTGAAACTGAATCTTAGTTTTGTCATCTGTTTAAAACAAGAAAAAAAAAACTACTTTACGCAAATGAAATAGCTAAAGAACATGACATACTATTTTTGCTTAAAGATCTTTCCATGTTGAGCCATTCTGAACTAGATTAGATTCAACGAAGTTAGAAGGCAGAGGATCAAAGAAGTCGACTTTTAGTTTCCTTTCAATGCAAAATTCCTTTTGCAGATTAGAAGATTGCATTTATATTAGTTTTCTATTACTACGTAACAAATTACTTTAAACTTAGTGGTTTAAAACAATATCAATTTAAATATTGAATGTCAAATGTAATTGAAAAATAAAAAGAAAAATAATAAAACACATCCATCTAGGTAGATCTGCCTGTGTTCTCTGCTTAGAGTCTCACAAAGCCAAAGTCAAGGTGTTGACTAGGCTGTGTTTTTATCTAGAGGTTCTGAAGAAGAATCCAGTTCCAAGCTCACTCAAGCTGTTGGCAGAATACAGTTCCTTAGAGAACTGAGGTTCCCATTTCCTTGCTGGCTGTTGGTTGAGGGGTCAATTTGAGCTCTTAGAGGCCACTTTCCAGTTCTTATATGTGGTCCCCTCCATCCTTAAATCCATCGAATCCTTCACATCTGATTTCTTGTGCCACCTGAGAAAGCTTTTTGCTTTTAAGGGCTCCTGTGATTAGAATAGGCAGAGACAATCTTCCTTAGTCAACTGTGCCATGTAATGCAATATAACCATAGGCATAATATCCCATCAAATTCACAGGTTCTGGGGATTAGAGAACATTTTAGGAGGTCATTTAAAAAATTCTGCCTACCACAGCACTTACTCAAAAGATCAGAGGAAATGATCTCTTTTGGGGTGGAGGGAAGGAGGTAGTAGGAATAAACCATCTCTAACCAACCATTTACATTACTGAGAGAAGCCAAGAATTTGAGATGAGAGGCCTGACTGACCTCATCCCTGGAATTCTATCTATCATGTCCTCTGCCATTTCTCAAGTGGCTTTATTTCTCAAGATTTTATTTATTTTTAGAGAGGGGAAGGCAGAAACATCGATGTGTGGTTGCCTCTCGTGCGACCCCTGCTTGGAATCTGGCCTGCAACCCAGGAATGTGCCCTGACTGGGAATGGAGCCGGTGACCCCTTAGTTCACAGGTTGGCACTCAATCCACTGAACCACACCAGCCAGGGCCAAGCAGCTACTTTGATTATAATGTACTAGCACTCAGAGTGCCTTGGGGTAAATGCTCAAAAATAGATGCCTGGAAACTAAAAAATCTTCCTTTGTTTTAGTTTTTCATCAAATGCTTACAACACTAAGTATCCCAGAGTGTATCCTAAGAATACATGCTGGAAAATGCATATTTTTAGATATGACTCAAGTTTCATTGCTCAAAACTCGGAGGACTAGAGCAGTATTCTCTACTCACCAGTGTCATGTTACTCCTCTATTTCAGAATTTGACTCGAATATTCCTTCACCTCATTTCTCTTGGAGCTAAGAAGGCAGAGCAGCCTCTAGGTTTCTGGACACCAACTTAAGCTAAATCAATAGTCTTGTTTCCTGAGCAGCTTTCTTATCTTGATGATCTGAGAAGGCTTCAAAATAATAAATCCATCCTGCAAGGGAGGCTGGAACAGGGTTCCTCATTATTGCTGTTCAGCATTTAGATGATTTCCCAAGGACATCATTTTCTTCTGATTAGGATGGGACAAACCTATGGATACTCTTCCCCTGGCATTGAAGGAACACAACTGACTGTTGAAGAAACTGAGGAGTAAGAGGGAAGTAAGACTTTTGCCTTCAGAACCCCAGCATTCTCTCTCCTTTACTTTTCAACCAAACTTTATAAATTTTGAACAGTCAATTCTCTTTTCTATGATAATCATCCTAGGTATAAACTGTCTGGAAAATGCCCGTAAGATACTCTGAACTCCATGGAAAATGAGAAAGCAAATTACAATCAATATACATTAAACTTTGATGACACCATCCTTTCCAAATTCTCCAGGTACCTCTGTTGCACACACATAAACCCTGGGATGAGAATTATTATCCCTACTTAGTATATAGGAAGAAACTGAGGTCCTGGAAAGTTATTGGTTAGTGATCTGCCCAATGTCACAGTGGGCAGTTGTATAAGAGAGATAAGAACTAATACCTCATGATTTCAAATCACATGTTCCTTCTAACTACAAGTAGAAAGCTTTATTTCAATAATGTTTTCAAAATTAGAAAACTCTTCAGCAAATTTGTTCTTGGGTTCTCGCTACTAAAAACATAGCACTCCTCTACCCTAAGTTGTTGGCAACTTGGGTTGCCATCTTTTGGGGCCTAAAAGAGGATCCGGGTTGCCCTGACTCCGGTTGAAGAAATTTGCTTCCAAGCGTCTTGCAGCACCACCTCATCATTCACCTCAGAGAGAACAAAAACACGTGGGCCAAGCTGGGCTCTGTCCAAGCCCGGCTCTGTCCAAGCCCCTAAACTGTTAAGGGGTTAGCTAGATTCAATCCCAAAGAAAGGGCCAAGGGAAAAAAAAAACATGGATGATTCTGATCTGATGACTCAGGAAGGGGATAGAAAATGGAGGCAGTAGCAGTTCAAACTCAGGTGAGCCAAAGGGAGGCCTAGTCCTCATCTCCAAATACATATAGATACCTTCCACATACTCTTAGACGGGGGAACTGTTCTTTTGAGGCACACTTCGAGCCATGGCTCAGAATAATTTGGTGATAGTATAGCAATCTGAAAGCCAGCTGTGGATAGGATTCCTCTCAACCCCTAATCACCATAGCAAAACAACAAAGATGAATGATTTGGGTTAACCTGTTTCCAGAGCATCTGTCTACCCTGGGGTCAAGTTTAAGCCTGGGCTTTAATTTTATAATCATTGATTGAACCAAAAGAAAATGCATTGTAGTTATCTACATTATCCTTTCTGAAAGGACTTTAATACTTACTGTTATTTCAAGCAGATGTAAGATAAGGTTTATTTTAATCTTTATAAATTTACTTAATCTTTAGCCCTGGATGGTGTGGCTCAGTGGCTTGAGCACCAGCCTGTGAACTGACAGGTCACCTGTTCAATTCCCAGTCAGGGCACATGTCTGGGTTGCAGGCCACATCCCCAGTAAGGGCGTGTGAGAGGCAATCAACTGATGTTTCTCTTCCTTTCTTTCTCTTTCCCTTCCCCCCTCTCTGAAAATAAATACAATCTTTAAAAAAATAAATCAAGTTTACTTAACCTTTAGAAAATATTAGTAATTCTTTACCAAACTTGATACTAACTCCACTGTCCAAGGTCCCTATTGAGGTGTTTTTTAAGGTAAAGGGTTTGTTTGCTTATTTTGCTCTTTCCTTCTTGCTTGGGAAAATAAATCACCAGCACTAGCCTTGGGGAGTCACACATGACCAACAGTATGGTGGCAGCCTTACTCTGTTTCCTTACTTGTGAAGTTGAGCTGGTTGGTTTACATAATTAAGAAACTGTGACTAAGGCATTGCTAAAGATACATCATGCTAGGCACCTCTAGATATACAAAGATAAAGATAACATAGTCCCTTCCGTGAGAAACTGACAATCTAACATGGAAGACAAGGCACATACAAAGCCATGATTTATCAGACCATATAAGCATTATAAAGGATACATGTTCTATAGTCCTTTATAGGCATTAATGGTCATTGGCTGATGGTGGATAGAAACCAGGTAAAGGCTTCATGGAAGAAGAGGCAGCATTTAAGCTAAATCTTTCAGTATAACAGGGAGAGTTTCATAAAGAGAAAAGTGAGATTTGGGGGAAAAAAGAGAAATGGCCAAAGGGTGAGTCCTGAAGATAGAAGGACAGGAACGCAAGAGAAATATTTGAAAAATGACAAATAGTGCACTTTTGGTACTATATGGGAATAAAACAAAAAGCCAAGGCCAGACTGTTATTGAATTGGTAAATGACAAAACCAGTATTATGCTTAAGGCAGAAATGGTGGGTGAAAGTAAACGCTGAAGGGAAGAGACCAGAGGCAGAAGGCCAGTCAAGAGGGTACTGCAACAGACCAAGTGGGTGGCAATGAGGGCCTAAGCCAGGATAGCTGCAGCAGAAGCAGAGACCATTAGTCATAATGTTAAACAAGCCAGCACTGTAAGTTGCCACTGACCCAATCATCTAAGGTGAGGAACAGGCCATGGCAGGTGAAAATTATTAAAAAGGAGACCTGATCTGAATAAAACTTTCCTGACACATACTGAAGAACAAGTGAGGCCAGATCCATGTTGAGTTTAGAATTGTCACCACCCTTCAGGCCTTATACTTTTGCCAAGACACTCAGCCAACTGTGGAAAAGAAATATACGCAGGAGACTCAAGTAACGTATTATTAATACAGTATTTATTTGTCTTTCCTCTGTCAAACCCTGAGCCAACCACTTTCCCCAGGCTGCCTAGGGAGGTACAGGAAAAGGAACATACAGGGCAGACAAGACATGGGAGGAAGAACTATGGGAGGTGGTGACGGCTCCTTCACATGGCGAAGAGGATGAGAAAAGCCACCATCAGGCAAAAAAGCCCCATGGCCTCTGAGAGGGCAAAGCCCAGAATGGCGTACGAGAAGAGCTGTTGCTTCAGAGAAGGGTTCCTGGGAGAAGGGGAAGAAAAAAGACTGAATTTCTAGTCCACACAAAGAAAAGAACACCAAAGGTGGGCTCAGGGAGAATTCATCCCTTCAAGCTCATCTTATATATTAATGAGTCTCTTGGGGTGACACCACCATGCCCACATTGTTGCCTGAATACATCAGGGGTTCTACAGAGACTGAATGAGGGCAATGGAGAATCTGAATTTAATACAAACTAGGCACACACATTACCACCTTTGATGGATCACCCGTATCATCATCATCACTTAAGACCTCTGGGCCCGGACACTTAACTATCCAGGGCCCAGCAAGGATGGAAGTGATATTTGGAGTGACAGGGTTTATCAAACTTTAAGCAGCAGAAATCCCAAATACAAAACATATAAAAGCCAAACTGTAATGGTAAAAAAAAAAAAAAAAAAAAAAAAGTAGGTGGTTGTAAAAGCTTGTTTTGCTGGTTTCCCCTTCATTCTCTAAGACATTCTCTGGAGCATACCCTCAGAACTCTACGGCTTTAGGTACAGTTAGAAAAACATCATTCTAGATGGCAAGCGAGTCAGAGGGAAACAATACCTTTTCTCATTTCAAAAGAGTCAAAAGAGCCCTGGCTGGCGTGGCTTAGTGGATTGAACAACGGACTGCGAACCAAAGGGTCACCTATTCCATTCGCAGTCAGGGTACATACATGGGTTGCAGGCTAGGTCCCCAGCAGGGGGTGCAGGAGAGGCAACCACACATTGATGGGTTTTTCCCCCCTTTCTTTCTCCCTCCCTTCCCCTATGTCTAAAATTAAATAATAAAAAAAAACACTTAAAAAATAGTCAAAAGATTTTTGATTTTAAGAAGCTACAAATCGCCTAATAGTGTTTAAATGACATAAATTAAAATTGGATAAAGAATTCCTAGTTCTGCCCTGACCAGTGTGGCTCAGTGAGTTGCGCATTGTCCCACAGAGCAAAAGTGCCGGCCAGGGCACATGCCTGGGTTCCAGGTTTGGTCCCTGGTTGGAGCAAGCATGAGGCAACCGATTGATATTCTCTCTCATATCAGTGTTTCTCTCCCTCTTTCTCCCTGTTGCCCCTCTCTCTAAAAACAAATAAATAAAATCTAAACAAAACAAAACAACAAAAGAGCCCTTTCAATTCTGAAAGTCAATATATATTTTGTATTTCCCTTACTGTCACCTCTGGAAGTCATCATGGATAAAGTAAAGAAAACACTACCTTTTAAGAGAATTTTGAACACAGAAGCAGGTAGGCTTGTTTCATATAAATCCTAAAAAATAAATTTACTTTCCTGAAGACATTAAGAGAACTAACTTGAGGTTCTCTAGAGAATTAATTTACTACTAACAGTGAGATGCCCAGGGTTGGTGGGGACCAACTAATCCCAAGTGCCAGGGAGCAGTGGGGCTGGCTGCAGAGGCAGTTTTCCCAGGGGTGACAGAGGGGAATTCCCAGTGATTGGGGAAAAACAGCAGTGAAGCCACTATACTGAATCTAGGGGGGCTCTAGAGCAGGGGCAGCAAACTTTTCCTATAAAGAGCCAGACGGAAGTATTTCAGGCTTGTGGGTCACAGACAGTCTATTGCCTTTTTTCCCCATGACCCTTTTTAAAAATGTAAAACCCATTCTTAGCTCAGCTGTACAAAACCAGGTCATGACCCAGATATGGCCCACCCACATTAGTTTGTCTACTCCTGCTCTAAACCAAAGCTGTTCAATAATATTGTATATTTTCACTGTCCAGTATAGTAGCCACTAGTCATGTATGGCTACCAGACACTTGAAATGAGACTGAGAAATCAAACACATAAACTTGGTGTACTTTTAATTAACTAAAATTTAAACTCAGTCACATAGCTAGTGGCTACTATATAGGACAGCGCAGCTCTAGATCCCCAAATATTTCTGCCCAGACATTTAGAAAGCATATCAGAGCCAATGGAGAGTCCAACTTACCTGGCATAACCAATGATGAGGCTCCCAAACACAGTCCCAATTCCAGCCCCAGAGCCTGCCACCCCTACTGTGGCAGCCCCAGCCCCAATGAACTTGGCTGCTGTGTCAATGTCCCTTGAAATGGCGCTGGTTTGGAAGCTGCGGCTAGAAATAAGTGGGATCAGAGGATGTGGGGCTGCCAAGCTGCTGAGGCTCTGTGAAGAAGAGGCATATAGGACGTAAAATTTTTAGGAAACCCCCTTTTGCTCTGGAAAATTTTATACCATTTAAACGTTTTGTGCTACCAAATATCGTATTTTTTCCTCCCAAACAGAAAATCTTTTTACTTCCTGGAAAACTTCTTAAAATGCTGCCAAGAACTTTTTAATGCAAGAAGGAGACTTCAAATATCTTTAAGATTCAAGTATGTGTCCTGGCTGGCATGGCTCAGTGGACTGAGCACCTGCCTATGAACTGAAAGGTCACTGGTTCAATTCCAAATCATGGCACAAGACTGGGTTGCAGCTAGGTCCCCAGTTGGGGGAGTGTTGAGAGGCAACCGACTGATGTTTCTCTCTCCCTCTCCCTTTCTCTGAAAATAAATAAATCAGATCTTAAAAAAAGAAAAAAGATTCAAGTATGCTCTTAAGTGTAAGACTAAAACCCTAGCCTGTGTCCTGAAGAGAGCATCTTCCTGGGACTAAATGCTCCCAACTGAAGTCATCAGCAGCACAAATGGGCATATGCCACCAGAGCCAGAGCTGGAACACTAGAGCATATATGCTATCAACTAAAGCCAGTGGTCTTGATCCTTCACTAATTTTCCTGTGATGACTGCCACCAGTACTCCCCCTACTTGTTCTTCCAGGTAACCCTCCCCACTGCCCACCCCCAAACCACAGGCCCAATTCCACCTGTAAGGTACCTCATCTGTCAGTGTGTCTGTTCCTTTTAGCACCACTGCAGATAGTGACCGGCTCAGCAGCTGCGAGGAGCTCCTGACCTAGGAATGACAAAAGGGCAAGAAGGTCAAGGAAGGCTGCAGAGAGGAATTCAGAACCATCCTAAATTGTTACTCAATGCCCCTTTAACTCTCTCAAACTTAAATAGAATCTTGGATCATTCTTTTAGCAAATTCTAGATTCAAGAACCTCACCATTTCTCTTGCTTCCTAGGCTTCTCCTTTGCTTTAAGAGAAGTCTACTTCTTTGGGGGCTACCCTTGCTGTAACCTTTTGAAGGCCTCAAGAAGGGAAAAAATATAAAGCCTCAGGAACATCTGCTTCACTCAGTAAGAGATTTATGGAGGTGAGGAGGGTGTAGGGAAAGGGTATGGAGGGATAAATGGTAATAAAAAAATACAATAAAAATATAAAAAATAAATAAAATGAATTATTTTAC
Source organism: Artibeus jamaicensis (assembly GCF_021234435.1). NCBI lineage: Eukaryota > Metazoa > Chordata > Mammalia > Chiroptera > Phyllostomidae > Artibeus > Artibeus jamaicensis. Next base: position 51,981,777 of record NW_026521486.1, read on the forward strand.
TGTAAGTAAATAAAGTAAGTATATTAAAAGATAAAAGAGAAAGAGATTTATATTGGTAACAGCTAGCCCATTAGAAGGAAGCCAATGACTGGAGCACCATTCCCTAAACACACCCTTCTGAAGACAGGCACAAAGATTCATGCTCTAAATTCACCCCCTCCTGGTAGCCTTTTCTGACTGACTCCAAGCCAGCACCTCCAAGGCAGACAACGTGGTGGCTAACAACCAGGGCTTTAGTCATATAGATCTACTATATTCATCTTAGCTCTGTAATCAGCTGTGTGATCTTAGGAAAAGTCACTTAACTCTAAGCCTGTTTTCTCATCTTTTAAATGGGACTATTGTATCTCAAGAGCTGATTCAAGGAGTAAATGAGATTTTATATATACAAACTGGTAAACTTAGTGCTAGGTATAGTAAGTGCTCAATAAATGATACCCATCAATAGCATCACAGATGAATGAACCAATTGCTTCCACCATTTAGTAATTTATAATTTATAATTTCTTCCATGTGGTTGCTTCTGAGTCAAAGGTTTTTCCAATGTGTATTTATGTATATTTTGGCTTCCTACCCAAACTTAAGCTCCCAGAGGGGGCTCTTACCTATAGCTCTCCAAAACTCAGGACAAGATCATATACACAGTGTATATTCAATCCAAGCTGGGCAATCTACTTCATGTTTACCATTTCTGGCTGGGTTCCAGTTTACAGAAAGTTTTAGGGTAGAAATAACTTGATCTTAGTCTAGATTTTCATTTATACTCTTCTAAGATTGCTGGATGGGAAGAATTAACTGGCCTCCAGGGGCTATGGGGCAGGTAAGCATTCACTTTCTTCTGTCAGGAGGGCACAGCAAAGGATATTTCCCCAGCCCAACTGTGAAGAACATGGTGTTACAAGAGATAAGATGCTCCTCCTTAAAAACTCTCCTAGAAAAGGAAGGTACTCACCAAGGTGGGGGTGGAGACAAACTTGGCGCAGGTGTACATTTTCAGGGAATGAGGGACTACGGCAGGAGAGCTGGAATTAAAGAAGCAGCATTGTAAACACTGTCCTTGCTCACCAAAGGACATCCTTATTAGCAAAACAGTGGCCAGAGAGCAGAGTGACTGACCTCAAGTCTTAGAAGAGATGGAATTAGGATTAAGTCAAGATTTCCTTATAATCAAGTGACTTACCCTGGTCTAGCAAGTAGCCTCTTGGTTCTAGTTTTAAGACCTGTTATTCATTTCCACAGATTCATGATTGGGGTTGTCAGAAGAATTTCCTCAGAGTGTCCTTTGCCTAAGCTTTCCTGTTTCTATTCAAAAGGAACTCTTCAAGAACTCATTGTCTGGGCTTTTGTTGTTGTTGTTGTCTGGACTTTTTATTAAAGACTCTTGGGAGTTATTTTTAGAAGGCCAAGACACCGGGTCTCCAACAAGTTTAATTACTTTTAAGTATTTGAGTCCCAATTTCCAACATTGATTAATTGAGGAAGATCAATGAGGAACTTTGCCACTATTCTAATTAGCAATGACTACTAAAGTACCTATTTTCATTATCACACTAAGGGGTACTCAGTTTTGTATCCTCGAGATCTAAAACAATGCTGACGCCTTGTAGGTGCTTAAGTTGGTAGCACTGAAACCTTCTAAGAGAAATGGGGAAGTTAAACATCTGAAGGCAGGGTTTCTCCAAGTGAAGTGAGAAGCCCACCTGAAGTAGTTATCTAGGGATAAGGATGGTGTATGACTAAAAATGTTCTTGGGTCCCACCTTAGACGTTCTGGGTCGAGACTTCTGGGGTAAGACCCAAGTACCCTGTATTTCAAACAAGATTCTCAAATGATTCTTAGCCACATTGAAGGCACCCTCTAAAAACCAGTCTTGAAATTATGATAGTGGTAAAGCCAGGAATTGAACTCTTCTCACTCATAAGTGAATGCTTTCTAAGATGCTAAAGGTTAAAATACTCACCGATTACTCAGGCCTGTTTACAGACACTTCCTTAATGAGTTGGACTCATCTTTTCTGAAGTTACACTTCTGAATCCAGAATCTTTAAGTTACTTTTAGATTAATGGATAGCTTCCAATCTTATCCTGTCAAGAACTCTGATTTCCACCTATATGTAACTCTAACCCAATTTTGTGCAGAACTATTCAGGTTTTCTTGGATCAAAATCCAAAATTTCTTTAAAGCTTTAAAAAAGGGTCCCCCCCCAAGGAATTAAACCTCAATATCATTTCTAAAATGTAGTTTTTTAGGGGGATTAAATGAAGTAACTTAGGTAAAGAGAGTAATGTGATGCTGGCAGGTGAGACCACAAAGGGTGGCAATTAACAGAGCCTGCAAGAAGTGCAGATTGCTCCATGGGTCACCTAACCTTGGCAAGTCTGCAACTGGTAGCCTACAACACCTCAGGCAATGGCACCATCCAGAATCAGAAGAACTAATTCATCACAGATTTCTTCGTGCCTGTAGTTACAGAGCTGATGACTTAACCATTCCCTTCCTTAAACGTTCTTTTCCCTCTTGAGGACAAAGTTATCCCATGCAGGTCCCACCCTACCCTTTTGGGCCTGCTACCTGTAACAGAAAACCTCACTATTACTCCACCACTTACATGTTCCCCAACTACACCAGAGTGACAGGAAGAGAATGGTACCAGGGGACAACCCAAGGTTCGAAAGAAAACGGTCTCTTTTCTGCCATAGCTCTCCCAGATAACTCCCTGAAGGGAGTGTCTTGGCTGTTTCGTTCACTTCTACCACGTTGAGAATTTTTTCTTTTTGAGGGGTGCTGACTAGAGGGGTTGGTGGCTTTAGATGATCCACTATCCCCTTTGCTCGGCACCTGAGGTCCTGTAGCGTGGAGATTTCGGGATAAGGAAGACACAGAGTCAGGATGAGAGAAGAAAGCAAAGATAGGAAGGGAGAGTCTGGGGGTTGTGAAAACTCATAAAGGGTAAGCGGGTAAGAAACGAGCGTTTGTAATGGTTGGGTCAGAACAGGTGAAATGAACACTGTAGGACTTGACTCTCGACAGCTCCAAGGAGCCCTCCCCCAGTCATCCAAGATGGCGCCAGTCCCGCACGGCTGGAGGTCACCGACACGCGGAAGGGGCAGACCCTAAGGCGCGGGGATAACGGGAGGGAGGGAGCGTATGAGGACCCGGGTGGGAGCATGCAAGGTAAGGGCCTCAAAGCGTCCGCGCTAAAGAGGGTATCCCGCGCGCGTGCGCGGCGCAAAGCAGGCACGAGGGCCCAAACCTTACCTGCTCCCAGGGCGGAGAAGACAGAAAGGGGCGGGGAACAGAAATAGCGAAAGGACAGCTTGGCGCATGCGCGGATTGGACCAACGAGTCGCCCCACAACGTTGAGGTGGCCCTGGTCGGCCACCTCTGTGGCGGCATGCGGCCAGTCGCTCCACCTGGCGTTGGAGAGGAGAAACTGCAGGCGTAGCCGACCGAGTGCAGAAGTGAGTACAACTGCCACGCACGGTGTAAGTCGATCAATAATGGGGCCTGCGATTTGGTCTGCACAGCTTTTGGGGTTTTGGCCTCGCTTCCCCTTTCCGAGCATGCGCAGTCACAGTGAAAAAAAGCTAACAAATTCAGTGTTAAATAGCACACAATCGGGATTGGGGTTCACTGCTCAAATGTAGCAGGAGGAAAATGGAGACATGGAATTCCTGCCTTCTGTTGCTCCTGGAGCCCTGGCTTTATGGGTAGGAAACCCATTTAATGGGGAAAAGTCGGTAAAACGCCTTAGCTGCCTCTGGTGGCTTTGCCTTTATTATCCTCTCGCTCTTAAATCCAGTGATTACCAATGAGGAAACCAGCATCAGTGAAGCAGAAGATAGGGGTTCAAGATGACTGGGACTCAAGTACCCTGACTCTAAGTTCTGAAGACAGTCGAGGAATGACGGGCACCAAGTGACCTTCAGTGAGGTTGCGAGGCCACCCCAGGCATGCCCATGCCTCTGCCCGGGCTCCATCTACTCAAGATGAGATAAGCAGACCCCCAATGATGTGGTCCCATGAAAACCTCTCAGCTTCTCCTTCGTGCCTCTTCCCTCATCCAGTCCTTCCCCTATGTAAGGAATCCGGGGCTTCCAGGCCCTCATTGCTTCTAGGCCTCTGTCTCGTAGACAGGGTATGACCGGCCCTTTCAGAGGAAGGTGGCAAGGCCTACCTCGTTCCCCTCTTGTCCAAACCTCAGCCGTCTTGGTATCGTCTTGAACGCAACACGAGAAAGACGGGGAAAGCTCACCAAACCCCCATAAAAGAATAAAAAATAAAAAGAAAGCCGCGGCTGTAAATAAAGCCAAATCCGCCGGCCTCTGAGGGGCTGTTTGTCCTCCCCTCCTTGGCCCCGTCCTTCCCGCAGCCCCCTCCCGGTTCTCTGGCCCCGCGGCACCCCGGCCCCGAGCTCCTCCATTTAATCGGATTTGGGAGAAGGGGAGGATAAATCACCGCAGCAGCTTTACGGTCCCGGAGGAGAGGCGAGCCGCAGCCAGGCACACCCCGGCCGGCGATAAAAACCGCCGCTGAAAGCCCACGGAGCAATTTCCCGGGACCCCGAGCGACGCCATTACAGGAATGTAATTTTGCCCGGATGAGGCCCGGAGTTTAATTATCCTCACGGAGGAATTTCAATGCGGCCAATCCATCTTGCAGGCGGGCGGCAGAGGGATTTATATGGGCCCGTTATTTCACACCGATCCTCCATCTGCATTTTTATGGTTCTGAGCTCCTGCAAGGGGGTGGGGGGAGGAGTGGGGAGAAATCGGAGAAGCGGGCAAAGAGAGAAAGGTGGGGGACTTCCCACCCTTCCTAAATTCACAATTTCACCTCGGTGAGGATTCTCACTGGTTCCCCTGAAAGTCCCAAATTTCCCTCCAGTGCCACTGGTTGTCTTAGGGCAGGAGGGTTGGTGAGGAATGAAACTAGGAGGCTTGCGAATCAATCAACAGGTATTTACCAAGAACCAAGCAGTGCCAGGCACTGTCAGATGCTGCGAGGAGCAAGGGAAGACAGGCTAGCAAGGATATACCGTGAAGTCCCCAGGCGCCCCCACCCCATCCATATTGAATTCCTTTTAGCGCTTAGCTTCATGTCCTCTGAGGCAAAATGTCCACAGTTCTTAGAGCCGCTACCACCAAACGGTTTTTGCAGCTGTTGCGACAATATAGACACCTCTCAGATATCGCTAAAAATCTCAGAGGCGGTTTGGAGAAGGGGCTCGTGAGAAAGCTAAAGCTGGCTCCTCCCAAAAGTTGTTACAGCTTGCCAGATTTAATTCTCCCTTACTCTCATTCTCCGGGTACTGGATTCAGGCAAACCTGATTTCCCAAATCACTGTATGACCTTGGGCAAGCTGTTTAACCCCTCTAAATCGATTACCTCCTATGTAAATTGGGAATAATAGTGCTTACTCCACAGCGAACATTGGGGATAATAAACGTGAAGCTTTTAGCAAGGTGCTTGGAACTCGGTAAGAGTTTGATAAATGCTAGTAATATAATAACAACATTACTGTTATTTATTATTATTATAGTTAGTAAGTATTGCAATTCAATTCTGTACTGCTCCTCAGAGAAGTTATTACAAGGTCCTTTCAGTGATAGTTGAAAAATACTCAACTATTACTTATTGAACTTTTTCACCTACATCAATCATCCAAAACAAGTTGTTTGATGTAGTTGATGGTTGGAGATCTGTGGGGAGGGTTGAGAATCCTGGGGACGATTGCTACTAGGTCTGAAGCCAGAAATTAAATCAACAGGGGAACGGTGAGAGATGGATTAATTTGAAGACAACAAAAGACGATCCAAGAGAATAATAGCAAAGGACATAGGGGTCTAAAAGGATTGGGAAAGGGTCCTTCCTTCACTTCAGGAAATACAACGGTCCAGGAATCGAAGGGTGTGGAGCCAGAACTATCCTTTCCAATCAATCCCTTTATTTTCCTACCAGGCCATGTAGCAAGGTTGGCCTGATTGGCCAGCTCTTCTAATGACTGTTAGTGGCAGATTCTGAGTGGTTAGCAGCCTCCCTGAGCAGTAGTTACGAAGTAATGAGCTTGATCTTTTCTTTTTTAGGATTGGTTAACATTCCAAAGAGGACAGTCATTTAATTGACTGGATAGGCTAGAAGGGAGGTCCAGCACCTCTCATAGAGAAATTTTGTGCTCTTTTCCACAAAGGTCACCAAGAAAGTGTCTTAATTGACGTATGCATGTTTGCTTTTAGAAAGACAGTAGTTAAGTGAAGAAGAATCAAGAGAATCATGCAGGCATACTACCACTCAATTTGAAACCCCAAATGGGGAGGGATTCACAGAGAGAAGAAGAATAAAGAGAGAGAGACTAAGACACAAGGAAATGCAAAGAAAAATTGCCAGAGAGAGGAGGAAGGTTTTGAATAATTTGTTTTTCATTCCTGATGGTTTAAGATGAGGCTGCTTTCTGCATTTTGCTAGATGCACATGTTGCCAGCACATGGCATAGAAAGAATAGCGGCTGTCCTGGAGGCAGGAGAATGGGAGTCTAGTCCCAGCTTTGCAACTAACTAGCTGAGTAACAGCAAGTTTCTTCGTATGTCAAAACTTCTGTTTTCTCATTTTGGAAAATCAGAGAGAGAAATAGGTGATATCTAAGATTCTACCCACAGTTAACCTTCTGGGATTCTCTTTCTGTTAAACAAGCAATTTTATGTAAGTTGAAGTAGTACCTATGCATTCTCAATAAGGACTATTCTTGGGTCTTAAACTCCTCTGTTTGTGATTGTTAATTTCAAGCTCCTGTGACTGGTGGGTACTGACTGATGGATTTTCTACTTCCTCTTGCTAAATCATTTCCCCAGGACAGCAGGACTGTGAGCCATCAGCAAACAACTCTAGTCTGAGAGAAAAAGAAAAAAAGCACGACAGCAACAAAAACAGCAAATAGAGGAAGGGAACGAGTTGTTAGTATCCAGGCTTCTGAGAGAAAGATCAGTGGGAAGGTAGCAGAAGGATGACAAAACAAATTTTTGCTGGGAAAGAATCCAGCAAATTTGTATGCATATGATAAATGTGTACAGGTCCTACATATTTATCTAGAAGCTGTGATTCAGTGTATATATGAACAAATTTTTGTCCCTGCCATTTGGTGGCTCCCAAGCCAAGGAACACACACAGACAAAACAGAAAATAAAAATCATGGTGATATATTGTGAAGAGCTCAGGACAGCAAACTAGACATCTGAATTTAGATTTTGAAAACCTACATTTAATTATGTGACTTCGAGAAAATCACTTCCCCTCTATAGACTGTAGCTTTTTCACCTGCAAAATGTAGGAAAACACTAGATGATTGTTGAGTTCTCTTTCAGTTTTAAGTATAGATAGCATAGATTTGTCCTTCCTGGTTTGCCCATGTCTTCTGTGACTTCAAGCAATCAACCAGTATTTATTAAGCGTCTACTACTGTGTGCAAGGTATTGTGCTACATATTGTGAGTGGGAATAAAGGGGAAGACATAATTCCTTCATAAATTTATAATCAGTAAGAAAAACATGTACATGTATAATTAAGATATGTGGCATGATTTAATAGGTTATATGAGTAATAGGAATTGAGAAGACAGTATGACTTCCAGCTATACAATGATCAGGGGCACCATGATGAGGGTGGATTTTTGTTCTTTTTTAAAAATTTTGTTTAAAGATTAAAACAATATTTTATGTATTTATTTTCAGAGAGAGGAGAAGGGAGGGTGAAAGAGAGGGAGAGAAACATCGATTGGTTGCCTCTTTCTTGCCCCCAACTGGAGACCTGGCCCACAACCCAGGCATGTGCCCTAACAGGGAATCGATTGGGCAACCTTTCAGTTCGCAGGCCTGTGCTCAAGCCACTGAGCCACACCAGCCAGACTAGTTCATACTTTTTTAAAAGAAGGAACCCTGGCTGGTGTGGCTTAGTGGATTGAGCACTGGCCTGTGAACCAAAGGGTCACTAGTTCAATTCCCAGTCAGGGCACATGCCTAGGTTGTGATTCAAGCTACACCCAGTAGCGGGTGCATGAGAGGCAACCACACATTGATGTTTCTCTTCCTTTCTTTCTCCTTCCCTTCCCCTCTCTCTAGGAATAAATAAATATATTTTTTAAAAAAGAAAGTGTGAAATATTTGAATCATATAAAAGTTTCAAGTAACAGCTATAATTTATTGAATATTGAGATTGTAAGTGCCAGGCACTATCCTAGGTGTTGGAAACACAGCTGTGAACAAAATAGGACAAAAATCCTTGCCTTCCCAGTGAAGACATTTTATATAAATCATGAAGCATAATAATAAAATGGAAACCCTTTAAACTACCTCTAATTCAAGAAAAGAAAAACAATTACCACTACCACTGAGGGGCCCACATGCTTTTCTCCTGTATCAGCCCCTGAATTTTGTGTTTACCATTTCAAGGTTTTTGTTGATATTTTTGCCACATATTATTTTTGGGCTCTACCCTTTAAAATATCATTCTAAGAGTGGTATAATGTTGTTTTTAGACTTTGATTGCTCTTCTTATTTAACATTATATTTCTAAGATTTATCCATGTTGATATAGGTAATTGTAGTTTATTCATTTTCATTGATGTATAATAGTTCAACAATTAGTTGATTAATTCTCCTGTTGATGAGTAGTTAGGTTTGTTTCTACCTTTTTGCCATTACAAGCAATACTTCTCAAAACATTTTTATACATATCTCCTGGTATACATGGGTGATAGTTTCATATATATATGAAACTATATACCTATATATATAGGTATATATATATACCTATATCCTCCTGGATTGTAGGATATGAATATCTTTAACTTTTTTAGTAAAAGGAGAAAGATTTATACGATCTGAAGAGAAACCAGAGTATCTTTAACTTTTTAAAATAATGTCAGATTATTTCCTGATATTTATGCCCTTCAAAGTATATAACAGTTTCAGCTGCTACCCTATCTTTACCAACTTTGGTATTTAGTCAATCTGCTAAGTATGAAATGGTATTTTACAGTGGTTTGCATTTATATTTGCCTTATTATTAATGAAATTAAGCATCTTTTCATATATTTACTTACCAATCATGTTTCTTCTACCGTGAAATGCCTATTCATGTATCTCTTTTGCCTGTTTTTCTATTGGGTTATACGTCATCTCCCTATGATTTATAGAAATTAATATATATATAATTTGTTATATATATGTGGCCTAGTACTGACCCTTTATTAGTGGCAGCTATTAATGAGGTTTAAAGACAGAGGATTTCAGTTCCAGCTCAGAATCCTCATTTAGTTGGATTAATTAATTCTTAATTCATTCATTAAATATTTATTGAATGTCTAGCCAGACATCATGCTACATAATGAGAACACAATCCCACTTTTATTCACCCCTTACCACTTCCAAAATCTAGCTGGGTCCAAGCCCTGACATTTCTTGCTGGACTGCTACAATAGCCTTTTTAACTGGACTTCTTGATTCCAATCTGGTTTTGCCAGTCTACTTTCCACACAGTAAGTAGCTAAAACGATCTTTTAAAATGTTGATCAGATAATGCAACTAAACCCTCCCATTAGTTTTCCAGTACTTAGAAAAAGTTTCAGGGTTCAGCTACACCAGACTCCTACTGATCCTTAGACATACCAAACTTGTTCTCACTCAGGCCCTTTGCTGTTTCCTCTGCCTAGAAACGTCTTGCTCCAAGTCATGCTCATTCTTTCATTTCATTTAGGTCTCATCTCAAATATCACCTCCTTAGAGAAGCCTTTCCTGACTACCCAATCTAAATAGCTACCACCTTCCCTTCTTTATCTCCGTATCTTCCTTTTTTTAACATTTATCATAGATTTATTTCTATTCTTATTACTTTTTTCCTCTACTAGAAGATAAGCTCAACCAGGGCAGGGACTTTGTTCACCACTGTATCTTCGGTGTTGAAACAGTACCTGGCACATACTGGGCTTTCAAGAGAAATTTCATGAATAATTGAATAGTGAATAAGAGAGTCTTCGCTTTTAAAATGTTTACAATCTAGTAGGTAATACAGAGAATTAAATGGCAAATCATTTCACCATGGTGTAATAGCGTTATAAAAGGAGTAAGTACTTGACGCTATGGGAACATATAGGAAGAACATGAATCCACTTCTGAGAAGTGATAGTCAAGGAAGGCTTCCAGGAGGAGGTGACATTTACAAGACAGTTGAAGGACTTGTATAGGGAGGGAATGGAAAGATGTCCCATAGAGAAGAAGCAGTAAGTACAAAGGCTTTGAAGTAGGGGATTACGTGGTCTCTTCTCCTAAGGTCAAATAATTCAGTGTGGTCAGAATAAACAGTTGTGGGTGTGGCAGGATATAGAGAGGTGAGACTGGTTGTTAGTAGCTAGATCCTGAAGGATCTTAAGCATCAAGCTAAGGCATTTGGATTTTATCCAGAAAGCATCAAGGAATCCTTTCAACAGAAGAATGAGAAGCTCATATTTGCATTTTAGGAAGATCATCATTCTAGCTCTAGTGTGGAGAATGGCTGTGGGTGGGAGGGTCAGGACTGGGGGTACAGAGTGCAACAGGAGGCTGTTGTCATAATCTTGGTAGGAGATGGTGGTGGCCTGAGCCCTGAGGTGGTAGTGGGGATGGACAGAAGTAGGCAGAGCTCAAGAAGTTTAGAAAGAAATGAGAAGGCCTCAGTAATTGATTGTTGTGCAGGATGAAGGAGAATGGAGAGATAAAGATGGTGCTCAGTGTTCTGGCCTGGGTCACTGAGTGGTGCCATTTCCTGACTCTCTTCCAAGCCCTCCTTTTCTCTCTTCACATCCTATGAACCACCATGATGGGTGGTTCCACAACATAGGAGCCCTATCCCCTAGGCTGACCTTTCTCTAAACTTGGTCCTGTACTGGATGAGCCTGCGTGAATCTAATGGGGTTTTTTTTTTGGGGGGGGTGGGGTGGGCAAGGGCTGGTGTTGGTTCTACTTTCTCCATTTTCTCCCTAAATGAAACTGAAACCATCATAGATCCTCCTTGTTGTGTCCTTATTTTTCTAACCCTGTCTAAGTCATTAGGCCCTGCCTTGTGTATTAGACGGGGTGCTTATACAGGAACAATGATTTTCCCCAGTGTCACTCACTCCACAGAGGCTAAGGCAGGGTTGTGGCTTATGAGAGCCACTGATGAGTGCTGTATGCAGCCTAAAGAGTCCCACACATAAAGGACAAAAGAATGGCAGGACAGAATATAAAATGACTACAGGTATGCTCTGTAAGTTAGTTACATTCTCTTCAGTCTGGAAATAGGAGAACTCTTGGCAGCTCTGAAAGGGTGGGAGAGAGGAACTCAGGACTTCTTTTTCTTGTAAGCTGTAAATGTTTCATGTGAAAGGTGGATTTGGGAAACAGAATGAAAAGGGATGAATTTCCTAATGGGCAAGCTTGGGGATGTCTAGGTAGAAAGAACAGGGAAGGCGGCAAAGGGTCAGCATGCTATAGTGAGATGAGCAGACCTACTCCTAATATTCATGGAGCCTAAGGCAAGATAAAAAAATATAAGCCAATACACCAAATACCTAAATATGTAAGAACTGTAAATCAAAGCTAAAAAACTGTTGAATAAAGCATGATCTACCCTCTTATCTTGACAAATATAACGCTATCAACTGGGAGATTTATATTTAGAATTCTGGGACTTCTCCAGCCCCCAGTCTGACCCTTAGGGTTTTTTTCCTGTTCCTGGCTATGTCCCAGTACCTGAGGGGCCTCACACAAAAGTGTATGCTCAGTGCAGCCACACATCTGAAGTCCAGATACACTCCCGGTCAACAGGGCTAGTGGCGTGCCCTCCAGTAGCTCCTCTATTCTCTCAGGGGATGGGGCCCAAGCAAGATGCCCTGGACACAGGCTTGGAGCTGTTCGGCAGGGGATTCTGGCAAAGTGGAACATGGTATGGGAGAGGGGAGATATGAGCTCTGGATAGGCACATCCCTTTGGCCTCAAGTTATCCTCATTCTGGAGGTAGAGAATGCACTCTAAAACATGTATCCACAGGAGAAGTGGTCCCTCTTGCCAAGTCTAAAGGTACAGACTCTGAAATCACTAGACTGGGTTTGAATCCTTATTCTGTTATTGGTTAACTCTTCTTTGAACCTGACCAAACTCTCTGAGCCCATTTTCTTACTTGTGAAATTGCAATAATAATATGTACCTCACAGGGTTATAGTGAGAATGAAATAAGCTAATATGTGCATAGCACCTGGTATGTAATAGCCACCACTCATTCACATTGTTTTGTTTCCACTCAACACCATGTTTCCCTCACAGTAACCATGGAGGCCAGGGAAAAAATATAAAGTCTTCTTTAGACAAGGCTGTCTTGTAGGAGTGTGTCTGGAAAAAACAGTTTATAAGGGAGACAGTAACAATCTAGGCAGTAATAATCTCAGCTCAGGCTGGGACCATGTGGGAAAAAGAGGAAGAGTAAGTTGTCTTGGATGCAGATAAATGAGAAATGATAATGGCGTAATTGCTTTTACAATCTGTTTGTTTTGCTGACAGTAGCAGCTGGTTACTGTTTTGGTTCTTGGTTTTCAGGTTAAGATAGGGGAAGAAGGGATGAACAATCTAAAATAATAGAAAATACAAACATCATTTCTTTAAGAAAATTTGAATTTATTGATTTTTAGAGAGAGAGAGACATCTACTTGTTTCACTTATTTATGCATTTGTTGGGTGATTCTTATATATGCCCTGACTGGGGATGGAGCCTGCAATCTTTTTTAAAAAATATCTTATTTATTTATTTTTAGAGAGAGGGAAAGGGAAGAAGAAAGAGTGGGAGAGAAACAGCAATGTGTGGTTGCCTCTCATGTGTCCCCTACTGGGGACCTAGCCTGCAACCCAGGCATGAGCCCTGACTGGGAATTGAACCAACGACCCTTTGCTTCACAGCCCTGTGCTCAATCCACTGAGCTACACCAGCCAGGGCTGAGCCTGCCATCTTGATGTATCAGGACAAAGCTCTAGCCCACTGAACTACCCAGCCAGGGCACAAACACCATTTCTTGATGACCAGGAACATGGTTGGAGAAACACACAGTTGCAGACATGGATCCTGCTTTTCAAACATTGGGACTGATTCAAACACAGAGTCAGTGTGTATAGATTCTTACCAAATGCCATCATTCTTGCCACTCCTGCAGCTGGAATACTCTCTTCTCTGCCATTCCAAATTCTACTCTTTACTTCACGTCCACTACTTCCATGTTAAGCACCCCTTCATGCTACCCTCCCCCACTTCCCTTGAGCTCCTCTAGTCTTTATGGATGTTTATTATCAAGGGCCCATTCAGAGAGTACATAGCTAAAAACAGGCTATGCTCAAAAGGTAGGTAGTAGGTCCAATTCATTTGAGTGTGGAGCTTAATTATAACATGGGCAAGAGATTGAGACCAGGTAACTCGAAAGATCAGGCAGAAATATATTTCTCTAAGGAGCCACCTCACAGAAATCAATGCTGTTGAAATCTTCCATTTTGTCCCTTCATAGATGGTAGTTTGCCTCCCACATATGCAGACAAAGGATGATGGTGTATCTGAGCAAGTGTGCATAATTGGCTGGCATCAGTATTTTAATTGGTATGTGTAAATAAAATTGTTTTGCTATACTTCTTGTGTTATTTGGCTCAGTTCTTTTCCCTTAGTCTCCCTTGCCTGTGTATCAAGGGTAGCTGTGCACTCTTTTATCACCAGGGTAGCCTCTGGCTGGAGTGCCTGCTGGTATCCTCTTTAGAGCATCTTTAACATCAGGCAATGTGGCAGGATTGCTTTTATGTCCTGTCCTCACCGCCTTTTCTGGCCTTCAGTTTTGTTTCATGTTCCAGAATCATTTGCATCATTCTCCTTTATGCCTCCCTCTCTCCAACCCACCCCCCTCCATTTTCTTCTTCATCCCTGAATAAAATTCTACAGAGACCTGGGGTGGGGGATTCCCCTAAAGAGGTCTCTCTCTCTCTCTCTCTCTCTCTCTCTCTCTCACACACACACACACACACACACACACACTCACTCACACTCATAATGGCAGGCAAACTTCATCTCTTCTCTGACTTTATCATGTCCCCAAATATCAAGATCACTCCCAAAGCAAAAACAAAAGGAAAACAACTAAAAAAAGAATTACTCCCCTTCTAGGAAATGGGGGGATCAAAATTGGGGGGATCCACTTGTGGCTTACCAACTGGTTGAATTTCTGAAGCATCTACTTCTATGTCAGGCTGCAGCTGAGGGCCTGCTGATCTGAGGTTTTGGGTCAGTCTTATGTATATAATCAATCTGTTTGTAAAATATATTCCTTAGTTTTATTGTGGATTAGAATTCTAAATATGTGTGTAATAGAAGAAGTAGGGGTGGTGGTGAGGACAAAAGTCCTGTTCTGATCACTGCTGGTAGTGATACAGAAAGCCTAAGTTCCTTCCTTTTGGGAATCTGTAGGGTGTAAGGAACTCTGGTTCAGGTGGGGTGAACCAGAGAAGGGGACTAGAGAACAGTTTGTTTACAAACCAATATACAAATAATTGAAAATGAATTTAGGCAGGGAACACCCATCAGTTTAAAATGGAAGACAGAACTGGGAAAGGAGGCTACTGCACAAGAGCAGAATTTAGAGAAAATTTTAGAAAGCTTCTCGGAGGGACCTGTGTGCAGAGAGGCAGGATGGGAACCACAGTTGGGAATAAGGTACAGCCCAGCTGCCTTTCCGGATTTCCTCCTCGCTAGCCGCTAGCAGAGGCCGCTGGGTGAATTCCTCTCTGGACCCGCTCTGCTCTTCGGGTTCCTCCACCAACTGACCCTACAGGCTGTTGCTTTTTCCCTCACCTTCTCCTGGCCCTTTCATTCACACCCACTCCTCCCGGCTCCCACTCTATAATCTCTTGTCATCTCTTCAAATCCAATTATCGAATTAATTGAGGTGCTAACCGAGAGGCAAACAGAAAGGGGCGGCAAACACCAAGCGGCTCAGATTTATCCTCCGGCCTTCACAGGCCTCGGCCGGGCGAGATTTACTGGGCCTCGAACACAGCGACAGTTCAAACCTTTGATTAATCATGTTTTTCTCCCAGCCCCATAATTTAGTTGGTCTTTTTCTCCCTCCCTGCTTTTTATTTATTTATTTTTATTTTTATCACTGGAAACAGAGACGAAGTCCTCATCAGCTTCAATTACAAAAATTAAGCCCCCGGACAGCACTTTGACAGAGAGGAGGCTAGCCCCCACCTCCGCCCCGTCCCCCTAAATCATCCCTGAATTAACATCACAATCGGCGACTGGCGCGCGTTCAGATTTAAAAGGTGGCATATTGTTCGCGGACAGCCTAGTTCGAAACAGCGGGTTCGTTGCTCCGGGCGGTAGCCCCCACCTCTCCCCTCTCCGCCCCCCTCCGGCCTCCCGGGAGGCTGTAAGTTAGCAGGAGGTGCGGGAAGATCCGGCGCTCTATCTCCAGCCGCGAAGGCTGCAGGCGGGGGATGCGTTGGGGTGGGGGCTAGCGGGCTGCTGAGAGGGGTAGGTTGTGGAGGAAGAGGAACTGCAGAGGTGGGTGACTGGGGGGTGGGCGCGGGTGAAAGAGGTGGGTGAGTTTGGCTGAGAAGGGTGGATAGGCAGAGGAAAAGGGTTTATGCAAATGACATGCAGATGAAGACTCAGTAGCAGCGAGTTTGTGAATGTCATAAAATGGTCCTTGGGGGGCGGGGCGGAGATTATGGCCTCCTTGGCCCTCCCAGTGTTTGCGGCTCACCCTTGGGTCGTGGTGAAGTAGCCAGGAGGTAGGGAAATTTCTTGTTCGAAGGAAGAATGTGAGGCAAGAGTCCTCCATTTCCTGAGCGCATTAGAAAAAAATTGGCCCTAAACCATAGACCGAAGGCTTGAAGATAGGCCTCAAAAAGGACTTCTTCAGTGTGAGGTTGAGATTCCTCCTACCTAGGGGATTAATTTTAGCATTAGAAGGTCCTCGAAGTAGCCAGATTTCTCTGAGGTGTTTGGGGGTAAAGTTATAACTGTTTGGCTCTATCTCACTTAAGTGGAGGAGAAACGGGAGAGTCCTTAGCGCACTCCATTAATCCTTTAAGAATAAAGGAGCTCGAGGAGGAAAATGTGAATATTGGAGTCTAAGTTTCCAGATATTTTCATAGCCACCTATCTCTTCAGCCTTGCCCGTATCAATCTCCAGGTCCCCATTTCTGCCTAGCAACATCACAACCAATCAAGGTGCAATTAGACCGGGCAGCTGGGCTCATCCTTAACTAGGATTGGCTGCTCGCTGTACGCGGATAGCAAGTTTTCATTGGCTGACAGCCACCTGTAAGGAAATAATAATTACACGGGACTCTCAGCCGGTTCTCAGCCTTTTGGACCTGTGGCTTATTGCACTGAAAGCTGCGAGCTCAGAGCAGGAATTTCAGGGCTTTTATCTTGCCCTCTCTGCCTCCTCTTTTCCCAAAGAGATCTCTCGAACTTTTCCCTTCTCCCTGGCGGCTCTGCTTGAGACCTAGTGTGAAAGAAATCCGAACATATAGCGCAGAAATAATGCGGGGATTTGTGTGCATTTTGCATTTTCTTTGCGTTCTCTCGGTTGTGTCAAGATTTTGCCTTTTAGGTCGGATGCTGCCACAGTTCCTACCCCTTCCGTCTTCCACATCCAGCCTAGGGGCGGGAGTGTTGAGTCCTTCAGTTCCTGCCCCTTGTCGCCACACACCCTTCTTATTCACCTCTTCAATTTTTGTTGCCCCTCTCCTCCCACTCAGGATGCGGGCATCTCGCACAACAATCTAAAGCCCGATTTAGGAGTGAGTTAGAAGGGGAGAGGCCCCCCCACACCAAAAAAAAAAAAAAAAACCTTCATCCTCGCTCCCCATCCATTTTCTCCGAGGGAGCCGAGTTTGACAGCGAATTCATTCCGAGCGGGGAGGGTGATTTATTCTTCAAATATACCGACAAGTGCGGGCATGATGGAGCCCATTAAAATGTTGGGAGATTGTTTTTATGATTGAAGTCTGTATTACTCCAACCATAAAGAAAGAGAGCAAGGAGTCATTAGCATTTTCATGATGGTGTATTTCTGCTTGTCTCCGCGCCATCACTCATCTTTACTGCCCGTCCCTTTGCTCTCGCTCTGCTACAACGAGGAGAGACTGCAGCCTGAGTTGGGTTGGGGGTGGGGGTGGGGGGAGGCGGGGGCCAGAGATCCCCTAGTCCTCTGCCCTTCACGCCAAATCCTCACCCTCCCTGGGACTCAGATCATGGGGCGAGAATCCAGACACAGACGTGCTGCAGCTTTCTCCTGCCCCAAACGGTGGAAGCAGGGGGTCCAACACAAACGCTGCTTAGAGATCTGGGAAGACTAGGGTTAGGGAAGGCGAAATGTTACTTCCTTTTGGGGTCTCTCCCCTTCCTGGCCTACACACCACTTAGATGTCTGCAGGGTTTTCCACATAAGAGTAAAGTCAGGAATTCCTGACTAGAGACATCAGAGCAGGAGAGAATAAGAGTGAGGAGATGCCCTAATCCCTGGGTTTGGAGAGTGTTGGCAGGGAGTTGGGAAACTGGACTTTTGGCTTCTGTCTCTGCTATTTCCTAAAGGGCTCTACACATTGCTCTGGGATGGGTTTAAGCTTCCTGTCTCCATTTCCCCAACTCCTGCTCCCTTCTAATTCCGTAAGTCCTTGATTCTTTCTACACAATCATATACAAGACTTCATTACCCCAAGGAACAAATTCATACCCTCCATGAAAATAATGGAGATAAAAATAATCACTGCCAAGGTAAGTTCTTGGAGAAAGTTGGTTATGGGTAAAACAATGTCTTTAGGTGTCCAGGAATTGCTGGACTCTTCTGTCTTCACCCCTGGCTTCTGATGAGACTCTTAACATAAATAAACATTCATTCTAGGTTGGGCATAAGCTGCCTGCATAGCCTATTGCCCCAAATTGTGTGGTGGCACTTGAAAGAAGATTGATTGGGACAATGGCTAGTTAAGGGGTAGTTGGAAAATGGAAGTGTTAGCTAGCAAAACACTAATAGTGATAGTAACTATTAGTGGACCACTTTCCTCTTGGTCCATTGCTTTCTCGTTGATGTCTCACAACAACCTGGAAGCTAGGTTTTGTGACCACTATTTCACAGATGAGGAAACCATGGATCGCATGAGGACATGTGGTATACCCAAGGTCACTTAGCTAGTAAAAGAAGAATCAAGATCCGAACCCTGGCCACCCTGGCTGGTGTGGCAGTGGTTGAGTGCAGGCCTGCGAACCAAAAGTTTGCCAGTTCAATTCCCATTCAGGTTATGTGTCTAGGTTGTGGGCTAGGTCCCCAGTAGGGGGCAAGTGTGAGGCAACCACACATTGATGTTTCTCTCCCTTTCTTCCCCTCTCTCAAAAATAAAATAAAATCTTAAAGAAATCTAGAGCCTGGACTGTCTTCATTGTCTGATGTTGCCTGAGAAGGAGTTCAGGGTCTCTAAAGTGGAAGCCAGAATGACTGTCTGGATACTTCATTTGGATTTATAAGAAAGTGAAATGATCTGGTAAATGCTTACTAGGAATATTCATCCCTTAGGTCTGTGTTTTTGGGTAGCAGTTAGAACTGCTGGGATTAACTCCTCTCTAATCATTCAGAGAACATTTATTGAGCAGCTATTATGTAATCATCTTTTGTTTGAGGATACCCTCCCTTTTCCCAGGCTTCCCCTCTTCATTTAGATGGGTAACTAAGAGTGCTCTGCAGTCCTGGGCAGGGATAGAGGCCCAGGCATCTGGGCAGAGAAGGAGCAAAGAGGGGTATGGAGGTGAGAGCTCCCCTACAGCCTGCACAGTGCTCAGAGGCGGCTGCAGCAGCCGTCCCAGATTTACAGCTGCCCTGGCGCTGGTGCCATAAAAGCAAACGATCCTTCTCTGTACTAATTTCTGTGTAATTAGATCTCTCCTGGCATGGAAAGTGGGGAGTGGAGGTGGCCAGGAGGGGAGGGTGCCAAGGACTTTTTACAGAAGTGGGAGGATGGGCTGTGGGATACACATTGTTTCATGTGGGGCTGGTTGGGCACAAGGATCTACGTGACCCATAACGGATGGGAAATACAATGATGCACACATGGAAGGCAGATGACTCCTGATTGACAACACCCTTGTACTAGGATGGGGATAGACTAACCTGGGATCATGTATAAAGATCCTGAAACTGAAGGAATAACTCCTAGCTAATCTGTGTACACACGGAAGGCATCGAAATCCTTGGAGGAGCTGCACACAGATTTTCCCCATAGGCAGCTAGATAGCAAAACACGTCAGAGAAGCCTGAACGGCAGTGAATTTCTGCAGACCCATTATATTTACATCCACATTTACAAAACAATATATACATGCACATTTACCTGCATGAAAGATACTTCTCTTAATCAAATGCAGAAATGACAACATCTGCACTAAATATGACCTCCACAAATGTTTGTTCCCTCCTCCACCCCCACCCATTGCCAGCCCACCTCTTAGAGGCAGAAAACTAAAGGATGAAAAAAGCCCTTTCTTTAAGTAAGTTTTTCTTTAAGATGAATCCTGTGAAGCCAAGAAAGAAAATAGAATTGCAGAAGAAATCAAGAGGAATGTGGAGATGATGAGAGAGGGAAGGACTCCGGAGTTTTGCCTTTTCCTGGGAACGGTCAGAGAGAGGAAAAAAATACAGTTGTTATTACCAGCCACCCCCTCCTCACCCCATGGTGACAAACGATGACTGTGGGTATGGCAGTAATGCTATCTGGAACAACACTTCTACCCAGCTAAGTATTCATTATGCACTGGAGTGTATCTGTGGAGGGACCTCAGAGGGCCTCTTATCTGCTCTCCCTCTGCAGCCCAAATTTCTTTCACAGTAAAGCCTGCTGGGGAGCCAGCGGGACTCTGCTTCAATGCTTCTGTTGAAATGGAGCTCTTCATAAGCAGTTTGCCCCTGCCACTGGACAGCTGTGGAGGTTAGAATATTCTTTGGTGGAATTCAAATCCGTCTTCATTGAAATTTCAGAATATGCTATTTCTAACTACCTTCATCTTCTTGATGTATCTCCTAAAACATATTTTAATGTTTTAAGACCAGTTTAATCAGAGCATTAATCGTCCCCCCACAACAGCAATAACAATTAGATACTCATTGGAAAATCAGGAGATTCCAAGCTCCACAGATGATTGTCATGCACTTATCTTAAGCCCTTGTTCTAATGGGTAATTCCTGATTAACCTGAATAATGAGAATGTATCACAATAAAGAAAGGTTTGTCATGCCTTGTTATCGCTTCATCAGGCCATCCTTCTTTACCTGCCATAACACCAGGATATTTCTGTCCCAATAAAACATGATCATGATATGCTTGGCTAGTAAAAAGGAAAAAAGCTGTGTATTAAAAATAAGTTTAAAATGATTTGCATGAGTAATGTAAATATAAACCACCACCATCATCACTGTCAACATCATCCTCTGTTGTTTATTTGCCTTTTGAAATCCCTGCTCAGCCTTGGGGGTGGGACTAGATAAAGGCAGAGGAAGGCAGAAAATTAACATCTGTGAAATGCTTACTATTGCCAGGCACCATGCTAAACACTCACCCTGTGAGATAGGTATTGTTCTGCCTCTACACGTGAGGAAATTTGGCTCAGAAAAGTTAATAACTTGCCCAAGGCCACACAGCTAGTAACCAGGTGATCAGGATTTTAATCCAGGGTAGTCTGATTCCAAAGCCCCCACCTAAAACTGGACTGGTTAATTTTACTTTGATGCCATCAGTACCTCTTGGAGTGGATCTATATCACTGATGCGACTTTGGTGAGGAGCTAAACTGGGCTCAAAGACCTCACCTTTCCCAGATACCCACACTCCCTGCGAGGGAACCAGGAGTTCAGAGCCTGAGTTTTGTGGCATTTGTGTTCAGTCATATTACTGCCCTCATCCAGGGTGCCCACACACAGTCACAGGCAGTGCTACTCGCATTGTCACACATTAAGGCACTGTCATGTTCGCGCCGTCACAGAGAATGCACTGTCACATTCAACCCACATTCAATTCAGAACTCACACAAGCTAGCTGTGCCCTTCCCTTCTCCTAGGCAGTGGTGTGCAGAGCCAGCAGGGGTCGCCGGCACACCAGGAATTACCGCTTGCTGGGCTTGTCTCCTTTTGCCCTGCAGGCCGGAAATGTTTCTCCTCCACTGCTATTCTCCTAAAATCTCCGGCTAAATCCCTCCCCTTCCTTGCTTTCCCCCACGCTATCCCCCAGACCCTGTAGGTTTGTGACGATGAGTTGGGTATTTGTCCCTTTTGCAGTACACAACCTGGATTCTGGATGTCAGTCCCGCTTTAGCAATGGATGGCTACGCCCTGGCTTGTGTGGTTCAGTGGACTGAGTGCCCGCCTGTGGGACATTGGTTCGATTTCCAGTCCGGACACATAGCTGGGTTGCGGCCCAGGCCCCGATTGCGGAGGTGCGGGAGGCAACGGATCTATGCATCATCGATATTTCTCTTCCTCTCTTTCTCTCGCCCTCTCACTCTCTCTAAAAATAAATAAATAAAAATCTTAAAAAAAAATGAATGAATGGTCAAGGTGCTGGTTAGAAGCAGCTTCTGGTCTCCCCCTTGGCCGATTAGGACTCTCGCTCCTCTCAATACTTCTCCAACACATTGATTCTTAACATTCTTCACTCTGCCCTCACCATCTTTTTATTGTGCCAAATATTCATGTAAGCATTTGTCCCAGAAATCTTCAGACCTCTAGCGTCCTTTAGCTCCCTCGTTTTGGGAGGCCTAAAAATGAAGGGGGGAGGCAAATCTCTCATGGATTTGTAGCCAGTGGTTTTCAATAAGAAATCATGGTTTGGGGAGTATATGGGAGGGACCCAGGTACCCTGTCTCACAACAGAAAGAGAGGCCAGGTGTCTGCTCTGCTGGAAAGGCGTCCAGACACCGGCTGCGGAGGCAGCTGTGGCTGCCTTCTGGGAGTGACATCTCTCTGCTCTTTTTTTTGCCTCCTCCTCCCCTGTTGTAGCAACAGCTCCCCAGCACTTCCATGCCCCATCTCTCCGCAGCCCCCTCCTCTCATCTCCCGGAGCCCAGTGATTGGAGGCTGCTTGCTGCAGGGCCGGCTGGGTTTATGGCTTTGCAGCAGCTGGGGAGAAAGCGAGGCCAGAGACAGAAAAATGGAAACCGACCAAGAAACAGAAAATGATGAAAGAAGAAAAGAAAGGGAAACAAAGAGAGGCGGAAAGACTTCAAAAATAACAGATAACAAAAATCTAAATGGCGGGAAGAGCAGACTGAAGCAGAGATGAACACAAAGAAAATTATAGAGATGCTGATAAAAGATGAAGTAAATGTGATGTGAATGGGGAGAAAAGGAAAAGCACAGCCACAAAATATTTGTATAAATCTTTTTAAAAATTATTTTATTGTTGTTCGATTACAGTTGTCTGTATTTACCCCCTACCACTTCCCTCCCACCACAGCCATCCCCACCTCCCTCCCTTGCTTCCACACCCCCTTGGTTTTGTCCGTGAGTCTTTTATAGTTGTTCATTTGGATAAATCTTGAGAGTAGGGAAGTGCAGGGCCTTCCAGGAGGCAGGAATTGCTGGTAGTACATAGAGGGTGCGGCAGACATCTAGGGACTCCCAGAAGTTATCTGCCTGGAATTTTAAGGTTATTACAGAAATGTCCTCATCAAGGATGAACCATGACCTAGAGTGGAAGGATCTTGTTCCATTTTCCATGAAATGAATGGGAAAACTGAGGTCTGAGATTTGGGAGGGATTTTAACATTAGAACCATCCTTTGTTGAACAGTGGGTTAACTTTGAACTTTTAAGGTCTGTCATAGCAACTCAATTGGCACATACCACGTTGCCTTATAGTTATTTCTCTGTATATCCTTTATGCTAATATATTAGCTCCTTAACAGCAAAGTCCTTCTGTGTCTGTCCTTCTTTGCGGCTCCCACAGTGCCTTGTTCTTGCTTATTGAGTAAACCAATGAATGCCCCCAGAGATGTTTAAGCAGATGTTGGATGACTACCAATGAGGATGTAGTCCAGGGAATTTCTGTACTGAATGGGAAGCTGGAAACATATCTCTAAGCACCCCTTCGGTTCTGAGGTTCTGTCAGTCTATATATACAGGCCTGTGTTTCTTCTGTTTCCTTCCCTAGTTCTACAAATATGCAGCGGTAACGTGCAAAGGGGGGAACCCCCAAATTACAAAGTGTCTATGTGTGCCAGGCTCTGTACAAGTCATTTTATACATCTGAGCTCATCTAATCATCACAATAACTTTTCCAGATGGTAGTTATCCACATTTTTTCAGATGAGGGCTTAGAGATATGAGGTGTTTTGTTCCAAGTCACCTGGTTAGGACGTATGACAAATTAAATCTTAGAGATTTAATGTGTGATTGCCACAACACCATGTTTCTACCAATTTGGGAGATTTCCACAGTATTGGAAATGCAAAGGAGGAGCTGAGGAATGGGGGAAACAGGGAAGAGACACTAAATTTAAGATCTTCTAAATTTAAGTTTGAGAGATTCTAGACTCCAAGCTGGGAGGAAAAAATCTGTCTTTGTGAGAGTTAGAACAGGACATTTCTGTTCTCACTGATTATCAACAGACCCAGAGAAAGAAAACTGTATGAAGAAGCAGGACAGGGGTATCCGGAGATGGGTATTAAGCACTGGAATCTCTTGTCATAGGTATGCGGTTGGAAGCAGGGGCATAAGGTGTATCTAGGATGCAGATATGGAAATTCCAGGTATTTACCACCCTGATAGAAGAGATGTTAGGGGTCTAGGGATGTCCAGGCTGTGGGGATCTTAACGGCAGGGCTTAGACTAGTGTTGTACAGTAGAGATTTAACACAAGTCACATAAAAATTTCCATAACAACATTTTTTGAAAGTAAAAAGAGCAAGGTGAAACTAATTTCCATGATATATTTTATTTTACCCAAAATATAATTTCAACATGCAATCAATATCGTTATTAAAAATTTTTTTGATACTATGTCTTTGAAATCTATTGTGCAGTTTGCACGTACAACATCTCAACTCATTCTAGCCACATTTCAAATGTCAGATAGTTGCATGTAGCTGGTGGGTACTACAGTGGACAGTGCAGGCTTAGAGTGTGTTTCACACCAGGCGAGTCGGAGACAGCAGGATCGCTGATGTTGGACCCAGACATCTTGGCTCCTGCCCTTGATTTTTCTTTTCTTTTTTTTCATAATTTTTATTTGTGCTACACCTTTAAAACGTTATTGGCTTTAGAGAAGTTGGAGACAGTGAGAGAGAGATTTGTTGGTCCACTTATTTGTGCATTTATTGGTTGATTCTTTTTTGAGCCCTGACTGGGGATAAAACTACAACCTTAGTGTATGGGGTCAATGCTCTAACCAATGAACTAACTCAGGTATCTGGCCAGGGCCACCCTTGGTTTTTCTTACACCTTAAATTAGAAGTCCTTGTTTTTACGTGAGTCTGGAGTCATATTCCTAATCCCACAGGTCAGAATCTTGTTTCTGTCTCAGGCTCTGTGAAGTCCAGCTGCACAGTAACTTTCGCCCGCAATACTGTCCTCTAAGTTTCTTGCTGAGCCACCAGGTACCTCCTGGCTGCTACTGCAGTGATTTCAGGGAGTCATTTCCCTGGCCTCTCTGCCACACATGCTGCTGCTAATCTCTCTCCTTGACTCATCCGTCATGAATTCCTTCCTACCTCTGGCCAAGACTTTGTGCTGACAGTTTCCTGAGTGTTGCCCTTGGCCCTCTCACCCTCTTACTCTACATGGGGTTGACCTAGGTAACCTTGTTTCATTCTCATCACCTTTATTTTCAAGGATCTTAAGTCCCTATTTCCAGTTCCAAACTCTCTTGGGCTCTCCACTTAAAGTATCTGTCCAACTGCCTACTGGATCTCTCTCTCCTTTGGAAGATCCCAAAGACATTGAGAATTCGACAAGACAAAGTTATATCAATCATCTTTCAGCTCAGTGTATTTCTCCATTTGTATTATTTATTTGATGAATGGCCTCACTGGTTATCTGGTCATTGAAACCAGAAAACTGGAGTCAACTTGACTCCTTTTGTTCACTTCACACTTCTACTTATCACCAAGTCCCATTAATTCTGCCTCCTAAATAATTCTGCCTCTTTTTCTTTTGACAAAGCTTAAGTTTAGTGCTCACCATTTTTTCCTGGGGTTATTACAGTGGGGGCGGAACTGGTTTCTCTGGAATTTTGTGGCCTGCCCATACAGTGTGAGCTCCATGCGGGCAGGCACTCCTGTTTGTTTCCCGGTGCCTAGAGCTACACCTGGCCCATAGGGAGCACTCAGTGAATATTTATAGAGTGAACGAATGAGTAAATGTCTGTTAGTCCTTCTTTCCAGTCTCACTCCACACACCGTGTATGATCCTAACCCTGGAGCCCTAGAGTGTTCAGCCTTTTGAGCAAGTTATGTCTTTGCACATTTTGTTCCTTCTGCCTGCACAGGCTTGGCTTACACTTACTCATTCTCTATTGTTTAGCCCCCATGTTGGGACTCATGGGAAGCTTTGTAACTTGTAAACATGATGTAGTGTGTTTTTACAAAATGCTCTATATGGTATCTCAAGAGGATAACAGAAAGAAGTAGGGCTTCATGGGGGAGGTGTCCTTTGAGCTGAGGGGAAAGCACATGTTCAGAGGCATGCCAGAGTAGTGCCTATTTCCATGGAATGGTTCTGTAAAACTAGAGGCCAGGGTTCCTCAGGACAGGATGGGAAATGGAAAGTGGGAGCAGACAGTGCAGACCCTGACTGGCACGCTCAGCAGCCTGTACTTCACATTCCCACAGGTAACAGGCAGCCGCTGTGGTTCTGTAAGGGGGGAATGATGTTTGGGTTCACTCATCGCCTACCAAATATTGACACCCACCATCCTTTTTGCTGCTTCTTGGTCTGACTTTTTCCTCTCACATCAGGCTCTTAAGCCCATGCAGTTCCACCAGCTTCTGCCTGGATGCTGGCAAGCAGGAGAAAGATGACCCATTACAGAAGGGAAACAAGTACAAAGGCTGAGTTGCCAAACACCACACAGCAAGCAGGGGCGAGAACTCAGATTGAAACCCAGGTATCCTCCTTCCCTGCCTATGCAGTCAGTTACCCTTCCCTGAGCTGTGTGTGTCAGAGACCAGTCTGGATTCCAGGCTAGGCAAGAGAAATGGCTCCAAACTTCTGGGCAACACCTAGCCTGAAGGTGCAGACTGCACATCAGGAGGCATACATTGGAGAGAGAAAGCAGCAGCTGGGGCTCTAAATATCTGGGTGGAAGGATCTGATGAGGAACCGAGGCAGGGCTTTGTGGAGGAGGGAAGCAGGTTTAGGAGAACTGGGCTGGGAAGAAAGAAAGGGGGTGGGAATGGTCCATGTCAAGTTTTGGGGGTGGGAAGCAATGAAACCTAGCCTGCAGCCTTCTGCAGTGCTTTTAGTTTGGCAGCCACTGTGTCAATGGCCTTGTGCAGCTACCCATGTAGCTCCTGGGGTGTGTGTGCCTTGGCAGGGGCTGTGGGGTGAGAGAAGGGGCCCTGGGTTCCTGTTTCCGTCTTCCTCCTCTTTTGCACTAGGGAGCCACCTTTCTGGAAGCCAGGATATCTGGGTTCCAGATTCTTCCCTCCCTAACCTCCCCCAGACATATATCACAAGTGATTTCATTAAATGCACCTCCTGCTGGGGATGTTGGCTCATAATTCCTCTCTGATTAACCCCCACTACCCCAGTAAGTTTATAGGCCACGAGTGGGAGGGGGTGTGAGGGAGAGGAAAAGGAGGAATGGGGGAATCCTGGGCAGGTGATGGATGCCTCTGTCGGCCCAGCTCGTATTTATTAATAGTCTTAATACGGGAAGCAATAAAGGAAGAGAGGGATTCTATTAATTAAATCATTGTTATAATTAACTTTCATTAAAGGAGGATCGATAAAGAGGAGTTGAGATGGAGAGAGGAGAGATCCATTATCTCTAATTTCCTTGGAAAGGATTCAGGGAATGAGATGGGGTTGCTAGGAGACAGCGATGTGAGAGAAGAAGGATGTAAGATGTCATCCAGGTGGGGCTGGAAAGGGGGGGACTAGAGGGTTTCAGGGGATAGAGGGGAATGGTGGAGTGGCAGTGGCCCACCCAGGGGCCCTGAAGGGAATGAAGGGTGGATGATAAGGGAGCTACTGGGATGGGGAACAAGGGTGCTGAAGACAAGGCTTGTACTGGGCACTCCTGAGAACCCTGGTGAGCATGCAGGTCCTTAATAAATGCTTTATGATGCTGTCTGTCTAGCCTGTGAAACTGGTTAGAGTAGATGGATGTGTTTTCGTGACTGTGGAGTCAGAGTGCGTGCAAGGGTGTGTGGGGATGGCAAGAGAGGAACAGAGGGAGGCAGAGACGGCAAGAGTATCAAACAGTCTAGAGGTATGGGGTTTAGGGAATTTTTTATGAAGTGGACACTCAAAGGCACGCACTCCTGACAGGAGGAACGCTTATCCTTTGGCCTGATGTACAGAGATGGCTGCTGCAGAGGGTGAAGGTCTGAGTGGCGGAACCCTCCCTTGCCTTCTAAGGCATTGCTTTGGCCCTGTACCGAGTCCCACGGAGACTAAACCCCGAGATCCTGACCCGGTCTTCTCCCTCCCCCACTGCAGTGTTCCCCAAGCCAGACCTCCGCCTGAGGCAAAGGTTTCTCCCTTCTCCTCTTCCCACTGGTGGCCAGCACAGCAGGAGGCATATGGGATAAAGCCACCCAGAGTCCCCTCCCTGCCCTGCCCCTCCACCAGAGTCTAAGAGCCAGGTGTCTGGATGTTTTTTGCTCTAGTCACACCTCATGATAAGAACACATTTTATTAGAAGAGTTGTACATACCGTATAAATATATCTGTCCAAACTACAGGTGGGGAAGGGATACTGGGGGGAAGCTCTTATTGCTGTGGGGAAACCTGGAGAGGGAGGAAGGGCTTGGAAATGGGGAACCCGGGACCGTTTGTTCCCCCACCCCTCACAGAAGGCACAACGCGTTTTTTCTTTCCATGTGAGGACACTGAAGGGTGATGGCAGGGAGGGACTGGAGAGAGTACAGAAAACCTCAAAAATACAAAAGAAACCTCCAAACTTATCTAATGTTATGGGAAAAGGCTGGGGTGGGATGCGGAAGGCAATGGGGGGGCAGTAAGAGAAACCACTGCAACTCAGAACTGAGACCTGAAGAGGTCATGTCCATGCTGCTGCCTCAATGCAGACCCCAGAGGCAACTCAGAGGAACAAATACAGACCCCAAATAAGGTAGGGTGCCCCAGGGACTGGCTTCGGGGCGCCAGAGACTGCATGTGTGTGCGTGTGCATGCAGTGGGGGTGGTCCGTGTGGTGGCTGGTGTGAGTGACAGGGACTGGGAAGGGCTGATTCTATTCCCCCTGGGGAGGGCCTCCTTTATCCTGGTTCCTCCAAAACTGCTTTCAGGGCGTAAATTTAGCCACCGCTTCCATGAAGGACCCCTGCCTGGACAAAAGAGCTGGGCTGGAGAGGATGAGGTGGGAGAGCTTGGGATAAAAATGGAACACAGGAGTGGTTCTTAGGGAACAGAACATCATGGAGCACATTGTGTTGGAAAAGAGGCATGGGACCTAAATATGTGTCCGTGTGAGTGTGTACATGTGTGTGTGTTTGTGCTTGTACTAGGGAGAGGTAAGATCACTCAAAGGTGAAGGGGTCCTGGGTGCTGAAGAAGAAGTGTCCATCCATGTGGTCCTCCAGGGCGTCCTTATCACTCTCAGCTGGAAAGCGCTCCTTACAAATAGGGCACTCCTTCCATGGGGGTGTGGCAGGGCCCCCAGTGCCAGCCTCTGATAAGGGACCCGTTGCAAAGCCACTACAGAGAGACAGAGGGGAAAGGAGGGAGTCAGTGAGCTCTGCTGCCTCTTTGACTTGCAAACCTCAGGGAGAGAGACCCGTGCACCTGGGTCCCCAGATTCCCCTGTTCCTAATACAGCACCCTGGAGGTTCTCTCCTAGCTTCTTCCTCAGCATCTTTCTCCCCACAGTGCTGGAGGCCTTAGTTTCCCAGATCCCTATGCCCTCCTTCTTTAGTCCCTGCTGGTCCCTATAGTGCAGAGCCCATCCTCCAACCTCCTGCTATCCTCCCTCCATCTCTGTCTGCTGCCTAATGAGGCTGAAAATGAGTCTGACATTGTCCTTCATCTTCCTGCTCCAGCCAAGAAAGATGACAGCATCACCCCCACCCTGCCCTAAACCCATCTCACATCCAGGCAAAGCTGGGGACCAGGTGATACAATCTCTCTTTCCCTCTGCCTTTCCCTCTTGACCTGCAGAAGATAAGGCAGGCAGAGGGGGCAATCTGACTACCTGAATCTCCCACCCCTGGGGCTTCACCACTCAAAGGGTCCCCTGGGGAAATCAGGAAAGAGACAGCATCTCAGGGTGGCCAGTCAGATGCTGGATCCCAGTCTCTTCTCTTCTTGTCCCTGGGTGCTTGGTCACCTACTTCCCTTCCTCCCCCCAGTGGAGCCTAGGTACCTACCTGGTGGGTGGGGAAGGGGTGGGGGCAGGAGAGAGGGGATGCAGGGCAATTTGGGCTCCATGGAAGATGGCGCTAGAATGACACAGAAGCCAGTTAAAGGCAGGGCCTCTGAGTGTGCATGAGTTGATAGGCTAAGAGCAGGGGTTACCTGAAGGCACCTGGGATTTACAGTAGTGGGTAATTTTGCGTCAACCACACCTACGTCTCCTTTTCTTGGCTAGGGCCGAGAAGGCAGAGGAAGGGCAGGAGCACTGTTCACCTGAATGCCTTTTCTGCTGGGATTCTCCCACCTCCTTCCTGTCCTCCCCTTTTTGTGCTCACCTGGCCATGTCATAGAAGGCATTGCCCAGTTCGGGAAGCAGCAGGTTGGCCTCTTCGCCGCCACTCTGCACAGCTGCCATCAGGACTGACTTTTCATCTTCAGCCTCCTGGGCACCAAAGAGATAGGTTGGGTTTTGGGGTAGTGTTCTGAGATGGGAGAGCACCACATTGGGACAGGTAAAGGGAGGGCAGTTCAAGTCGGAACAGAGAACAGAGGGCTACAGTAAGAGTGGGGCAGTAAGAGTGTTTTGAAGGGAATTGGCGGATAAGAAAAGGGTGAGTGTGCAGAGTAGGGGCTGGCAGTACTGAGGTGATTGAGTTTTGGGGTAGCATCCATTGGGTGGCCTTGAAGAGGTGCTGGGCCTGTCTCCTCTCCCCCAAGAAAAAATGACAGGCCCGTATGTCTAAGTTTTTCTCCTTCTGGAGGCTGGGCCACTTGGGCTTGGCCCTACCCGCTCCTCCCTGCCCCTGCTCCGTCTTTCCTCACTGCTCACCGAGTCAGAGCTACTGTCCTCAGCTGGCCCTGAGAGGTGGGGAGCAATGGGAGCTGGCTGGCTGATGACGACTAGGGGAGAAGTCTCTCGTGGCCCAGCAGGAGAAGAGCCTGGATCTCCACGCTCACACAGGCCATAGCGTGGGAGCCTCATATCTTCTGGGGACTCATCCTCTGAGTCTGTCAGAGCTGCTGGGAAGCCTGTAGGTGGGGGAGCAGGCAGAGAAAGAAGGATATGTTGTTAGAAGGTTGGATCAGCTCTGACTCCTTTGGATAAAGGACACAGTTAAATCAGACAGAGGCCAAAGTGTGGGAAGGAAAAAGGCAAAACACAGAAGGCAGAGGCAGCCCCCAGAGGGGTCAGATGGAGCTTTCCCCAACAGGGAAAGGTAGAGCAGTGAAGAGGTGCCACAACACTGGGGGTGTACAGACTCAGTCCTGCAGCTGCCTCCTCATCCTCTGTGGCAGCGTCTTCATTCCACTTCTCATCTGCCACCTTCTCAAGGCGGGCCTCCAGCTTTCTCATGTACTCTAGCAGTTCCTGGTGTTGGGGAGGAGAGAGGTGCAAGAGGCTGGGAAGATGCCAACCTTGCTGACCTGTAGAACCTCCTCTTATATTCGAGATGAACTCTGAGCTCCTGAGGATTAGACACCTTCACCAATGGTGGAGCAGCTTAAGACAAATGCTCCCCCCCAGGGCCCTCTTTCACCCCCTATATCCCTCCCTTCCTCCAGCAATCATCCCATCCTGCCAGATCTGCTGATCACGGTCCCATTTTTAGTCTCTGAGCCCTCATGGAGATACCAGTTTCTACCAAGATATGACAAGAAGCCTCAGTTTCTAGCCCTCAGTTCTGGCTACTGGGTGGGGGGGGGGTTGAGTTACAGGTTCTCACCTGCTTCTCCTCCTGCAACTGCTCCTTTTCCTTCTGGAGCACACGCAAGGCTGACCGCAACTCTGTCAGCTCTCGCTTACTCTCTGACAACTGCACCTGAGGGAAAAGGGCTGAATTGAATCTGGAGCCTAGAGGGTACACCAGAAAACCTGGGCTCTGGGACCTCAACCCAACAATCTAGAATCATGTCTCTCTGGGCCTTCATTCTTCCCTCACTCCAACACTTTTTCCATGAGCCCCTTTTCTTGGCCACAGGAGATTCAGTCTCTGGCTGAATCTCAAGGAGTGTGGACCTGGGTGACCCGGGCTGGGCTGCAGGGGCAAAGCAGGGACACTCCATAATTCTCCTAAGTCTTCACTATTAGGCCCAGAATGTGTGCCCCAAGTGCAGAAAGGGACACTGTATATTTCGAATCAATGAGGCCTGGGAGGTGTGCAAGTGAGATGCCACAAACATATAAATGAGCACCACAAACTTCTGAGGTCACACTTCAGAGAGAGGGTGGCAGTGGCCTCAGGAGGCCACAGGACCAGGGTTCACGGGTAGCTGGGCACCTCACCAGGCTAGAATCCTTTTCCTGGGCCAGTTCAGTCTTGAGCACTTGGTTCTGGGTCCTCTCCTCCTGAACTGCCTTCTCCAGCCGAAGTATCTCTGCACTTAGCTTCAGGATCTTGTCCTTCTCTGCCTGGGAGTTGGCCAGAAAGGAAAAAGGGAGGATGAGGGAAAAGGGATACCATCAGCAATGGCACCACCTCTCACTGTGACCCTTTCTTTATTCAACTGAGTCTTTTGGGAGCAATTACCCTTTCTTGCCTTTCTCATTCCCCGTAACCTGTGAGTGAAGGAAGGGACCTAAAGCAAGGCACCTTGCTAGTCAGCAATGGGCATTAGGGCAGGATCTGGTACCTAGGATGGTAAACATTTCTGAAGCAAGATGATAACCAAGGAAGGTGCTATGGAGGTCAGGGTTGGGAACACTCTATTTAGGGATGGGTCATGCCTGCGCAGTGAAGTGTTCCTCCCTTATAGCCCCTCCCACCTCTAAGTCTTCTGAGGTTTCCCTTCCTCCGTCTCCTCCTAGGTGATCTGACCACACAGAAGTGGGGGCTATGGCTGTGAGCCTGCCAGGTCTCCCAATCCCTCTACCTCAATACTCTGCAGCATCCCCGTCCGCTCCTTGCTCCACTGGCTTTTTTCCTCCTTCAAATGCAGACTGAGCTCAGCCAGCCTGCCATTGACTCCCGCCACTTCCAGGCGGCTGCGGTGTAGCTCAGCTATGGTGCGGTCCCTGGCGCCTGCTGCGCTGGCCAATTCCTCCCCAAGAAGGGCAGCTTTCTGCTGGCTTGAGGCTGCAAGCTCCTGGGCCCCTCGAAGCTGCTCCTTCAGGGGTTCCAGCTCAGTCTCAGAAGAAAGGAAGAAATGGAGATGAGGGCTCCCAGTGAGTCACTGTGAACCAGGAAGGTAGTAACCAGGCCTCCTCCTCCCTGTACTGCATTAGGACTCAGGACTGGGTTGTCAGTACTTAGCCATGTTTATCCCCAGACTTCTACAATTAGTCCTTGGAACTTTCTCCACTTCTTGTTGCCTAGGGGCTTCACTCACCAGTCGCTGCTGGGCCTGGCCTAGAGCATCCTTCATCTGAGCCACCTTGTCTTTCAGATGCTGGGTCTGAGCACCCTGCTCCTCCTGCAGGCCCTTGGCCTCTTGCAGCTCCAAATTCAAGCGACGATTCTCCTGTTGTGCCATTTGGAGTTCAGCCTGATGAAGGTGGAGAGTAGGTAAGGAAAGGGGAATACGTATTGGGGGGAGGGGCCAGGGAGGTGAACCACTGTGATAAGAGAGGTCAAGGTTCCACTTCTCAGAAGTAACACGAACTCAAGCATTCAGTTCTTGCCAGCTCATCTTGGATTCTCAGCTCAAAGAGACTCAATCCTGAACCTGGTCTCCAGCTCCCACAGTGAGATATCCCGGGTCACAGCCTGGGGTCTTACATAAATCCAGGTCCCCCATGTCCCATTTTTGCTTATTCAGTTTTTCTTGTAAATCAAAACTCAGTCTAGATGACCTCCAGGCCCTCCAAACTCAGTATATTCTATGTCCCATTCTACCGTAGGTCTTTCCACTCTTATTTCCGTCCGTGGTTCAAACTAAGTCCCAAGTCACTCAAGCTGGATACCTTGGTGCCATACTTGACTCTGCTCTCTCCCTAGCAACCTATAGAAAAGCTATTGCTTCTCCATCCTCTATCTTGTTTGCGGCCATTTTCTCTTTTCTACTGTTGCCACAATCAGGTTATCTCAGGCTCTGGTTATTTCTTACTTGGACTTCTAGACAACCTCACAACTAGCTCATTTTCCACAAGGCAATCAGATTAATCCTCTTTGAGTACATGTCACCTATTTGAAAATCAAAGCCTCTCACTGCTTACGGAATAAAGATTAAACTCGAGACTGTCTACGATCTGACCAGGGCTCGTCTCAATCTCTTCACCCACACATTCAACTGCCCTGACTGCTCTGGACTCTAAGCCTTTGCTCATGTTTTCATTTGTTCCTAGAATGGTCTCCCTTCACCTCTGTCTACTCAAATCCTACCTATTCTTCACTGCCGAGCAACTGGTTTTCAAACAATCTTCCACAGAAGCCTGGGGTTCTGAGGATGTGCTTTAGAGATTCTGCAAATACTTAAGCTTCAAATATTTTTAAATATTACAAATTATGTGAAAATGCACAAACTCACAGGGTTCACACATTGGAGGTCACCCTGACATGTCCCTCCAGGTTAGTTCGTTTCTGTGCAAACCTCAGAATAAAGTCTCTATTGCATTTTCTATTGAAGCAAAATGAGATTGCAAGGTGGACAGTTTAAAAACTGGTATCGATTTGCACCTACTTGTGTGTGACTCAAGGGAGTTCTCAATACTGCACGACTAAAACAAAGTACAGAACTGCATTGGCTGCTGGGGCCGACAGAACAGCCATCCAGAACTGCCAATTTCAAAGTTTGGCAGCCTTCCAAATTATCTAGTTGCTCTCATTACCTTATACATAAATGTTATACCTTTGAATTTATAAAAATAGATTTATAATAATAAAATACTGCTTTTATTTATACAGTGAGGTTCCACTTAAGTGCAAAAACTTCATTGAAGGACAGGGAAGAAAGGGTTCTGCTGCTAAAAATGTTAAGAAATACTAAGTTAGTTTATGCCCCCCTTGTATTTTTATCTTTATTTTTTCAGATTTTACTTACTCATTTTTAGAGAGAAGGAAGGGAGGGAGAAGGAGAGGGGGAGAAACATCAATGTGTGGTTGCCCCTCATGAGTCCACTACTGGGGACCTGGCCTGCAGCCCAGGCATGTGCCCTGACGGGGAATCAAACCAATGACCCTTCGTTTTGCAGGCCCACACTTGATCCACTGAGCCACACTTGCCAGGACTATGTCCCCCAGTTTAAAAGTCCTTTCTAGCTCTGGCTGGTGTGGCTTAGTGGATTAAGTACTGGCCTGTGAACCAAGGGGTTGCTGGTTTGATTCCCAGTCAGGACACATGTCTGGGTTCAGTGTGGGTCTCTGGTTGGGGAAGTGTGAAAGGCAACCACACATTCATGCTTCTTTCACTCTTTCTCCCTCCCTTCCCCGTTCTCTAAATATAAATAAGTAAAATCTTTAAAAAAAAAAGTTCTTTCTAAGGTCCTTAATAAGATGTGCTCCCATTCATTCACCTTTGTGGAGCATTGTAATGGTATGTTACACTTCACTGTTGATACTGATCATATTCCCCCTTGACTAATCCCAATTTCTGTATATGTCTTAACGTTCCCTAGGAGAGCATACATAATGTTTCTTTACATTTTTATCTTATCTTTACATTTTACTTTGGCGCCCAGCACTCAGAAGGAACTCAATAAACACTGAATGAACAACTGAGAAAGCAAACCAACCATGAGACCTTACCTCACTTTGTTCCTTGTCTGCTTGCACTTCCTTTAGTTGTCCAAGGAGCTTCTCTTGTTCCCGAGTCAGGGCCTTCACTGTGTCTCTAACCCTGTGAATAGGGGGACAGAATATCAGACAGCTGACTAGTCATCAGAGAATGAATGACAGGCTTGAACTTCTGTCTTGAGCTCTTCTACCGGTGCTCCTCTAGGCCTAGACCTCCAATTCTCTCTGGGATGCTCAAATTCCCAAGCCAAGTTCTAAGCCCCAACTCCAGAGGACTCCAGAGGTCTAAACCGGGACCAAAGGGTAAAAGTTAGAGGATGGTAGCTTGGATCAACAATAGAGATACAAAACTGCTAGCTGTCTGACAGCAAAATGTCTGAGAGTGAAACAACAGGCAGTGATCTTCTCTTACACACCCTCTTAAGCACCCTACCTACATTTCTCCCAATGCTAAACATCAGCGCTCTGTTCTTTTTTCAGGGGAGTTTTCACAATGCTCATGGATCGCCAGTTCTAACATTTCCTAACAGGGAGAACAAAGTCTAATCTTATTCTTTGCTGTGGTAAAATCTGAAATCCATCCTTTCTTATCTTGTGTTGACTGTTCTATCCATTCTCTTTTTTCAGTCCTCTACTCCTAGCTCCTGCTCAGCCTTTGCTCCACATTAAATAGTAACTACAATTACTTCTAAAGATAAGAAATACTGAGTAAGTTAGAAAAAAATGAGAGTGAGGGCAGAAAACAATATCCTTAGTAACTGAAATACTAAGTGAGGTTGAGAAAGGACAGACAAACCACCCGAGACAGAGAGCAGGTGGCCTGCCTGAAACAGGGGCTGGAGCTGCAGGGTCACCGGAAATGACAGGAAGTAATGGGGTAGAAGAGGTCCCCTCACCTGTCCAGCTCGACCTCCTTTGTCAGCACCTTCTCACTGATGGTCTGGATGTCATCTTCCAGTTCCAGGATACGTGCCACATGGTCTCCCTGTTGCTGGTTCAAGATGTCCCTCTCTTCCGTGAGTTCCCCATGCGACTGGGAAAGCCCCTGGAATTATGATTCCCCCAGAAAAAGACAAAAGTTGAGACTCATCTCAAAGAGTGGAGCAAAGGCACAGGAGCAGCAGACCTGAGTTTGTTCCCACACCCATATCTAGCAAACTTCCTTGAAAAGGAAACTAAGAGAAAATCCCCTCATCAGCGATTACACCCTACCTCAGCATTCATGTGTTCAGAGAACTGAATCTTTTAACAAATCTGACACATGTCTCCTATCTATCAAGTTTAACCCCACTTATTACACCTTAAACCTATTTCTTTGGTGTCAGAACCATGTTAAACAACCACTACCACCTTCCCTTCACTGGGTGGGCAGCCCGGCCCCGTCCTACTGCCCAAATCCCACCTGATACTGCTCTGTCAGATCTGCATGCTCCTGCCTGGCAGTTGCCAGGGCTGCTTCAAGCTCCTGTACTTGGCTCCTCAGGTCCGTGATCTGCCCCTCCAGCTGCAGTTTCAGCTGCATCAGGTCATTCCTCTCTTGCTGGCTCTCATCCAGCTGGTTCTACAGGGGGCAGGAATGAGAAAGGGGTGTGCTAGTGAAGCACCCATTCCAAGGTCCCATTCCCGACACTCTGCAGATGTGTTTCAGGGTTGGGAAGTTACATCAGCAGAGGATACAAAGAGGTGAGTTGGTGTGGCTACTAAAACCTTCCCCGCCACCCACCAGACACCAACTCCCAGCACACTTAACTGCCCACCCCTTTTACGTCTTCCCACCGGTGGGCTGACCCGTCTTTGGTTTGGCAACTGCAGGACTCCCTTGTCTGGTAGAAGTCTTTCTCAATCCACACAGACAAAAGAGACTGCTCCCCTCATTTTAACCTGTCGGTTCTGGAGTCAGACACTGGGTTTAAATCTCTAATACAATTTTTTTATGAGCTGTATAACCCTAAACAAGTGACTTAACTTTTCTGAATCTCTGTCCTCATATGTGAAGTGATCCCTTAGCATGGGTTGTGGTAAGATCATTGTAATGAGAATGATGAATGTAAGAACAGAACATGGTGTAGGAGCTTACAAATCTCTAACTAATATAAGATATAAATATCTTCTTTCCATTCTTGTGTTGATTCCATGTGTTTAAAGGGTTCTGGAATGCTGGAGTTTCTCTAAATCAAAGGCAACCTACTCATTCTCCTCTTCTGAGCCTTCCTCAGGCCCGTCTTCTTGTCTGGGGAGTGTACTCCTCCCCACCTAGCTCTAGTCCTTACCTTTCTTCAGGAAGTCTTCCTTGCTAACATCTACCTTTACTCCTCAATCCTTCTCTATTTTGTCCAATAGAAAAGTAATACAAGCCACATGTACAATTAAAAAATTTCTGACAGTTAACAAAAGTACTGATAAGAAACAGGTGAAATTAATTTTAACAATATTTTATCTAACTCAGTCTATCCAAAATATTATTTCAACATGTAATCAATATAAAAATTATGTAAACCTTTTACACTTTTTTTTAAACACTAGGTCTTCAAAATCTGGTCAATACTTTACCCACACAGTATATTTCAATTTGGACCAGTCACACTTCAAGGGCTCAAGAGCCATATGTGGGTAGTCCCTCCAGTACCTGGACGCGTAGGTCTGTGGCCCTTCCTATCTGTTCTTGCTCAGCACCTGACCTGGAAGTGGGTCTCATCCTCCCCTTCTTCTGGTCAATTCTTTCCCAGGAGTGGCCTCCCTCTACCCTTTGCATCTTCTTCTATAGCCTAGGTCAGGATGTAGCACTTGCAAAAGGACCACTCAGAAAGTTCTTATGAAACCTTGAGTAACGTTGGCTTGTGGAGGCTCGCTTCCCTGCCCTGCACGTTTCGGTCTGTCGGTGTTAGACTGAGAGTTTCTTGAAGGCAAGACTTTGAATAACTCCCAGTGAGGCCTCCAGCTGAAGCTACAGCTGAGGGGAGGGTGCAGTGGGTAGGGGCCCCTACAATGCTGTCCTCCCACTCCTGTGCCCAGGAGCAGCCCTGTTCTCACCTGCAACACAGTTGCCTTGGGGACAACCAGCAGGATGTCAGAGCCACCATCAGTCTCCTCCAGAGTCACCAGTTCATCCATGGGCCTTGGCTCTCGGAACTGGAATGGGGGGCTCTGCCCACATACCCGGCCCTGGCGATTCACATATCGAAACTGGTAGAGCTGGGCTCCCGGCTTGGGCAGGTAGCTGGCTGTGGGAAGGAGAATGAACCCAGGACCCCAGTGTGACCCCAGGCCCTCCAATGCTCAGCTGGTCCCCTTGGTGTATTTTATCATCTGCTCTCTTTGACTCTGGCCCTTGCTCACTGTTCCATATTCCTTTTCTCTCCTCTCCACCTTCTCTAGGCTATTTCTGTTCCTTGGGATACTCTTCTCCCTCCATCATGCCTAGTTCTTTCCTTCTCTTTTTCAAACCTATTCTCTTTAATAATGATGATGATGATGTTAGTTACTATTTATTGAGTGCCCACCATGTACCAGGCACTGTGCTAACAGTTTTCCCTATATCATTTAAAATCCTTTTATTGTCCCTATAAACTAGGTATCCCCTTTTAATGTTAAGATAACAGACACACTGAGTTTAATTAATTTGCCCAGTGTCAAACAGCTTGTAAGTATTAGAGCTTATACTTGAACCCAGGTCTTTCAGAATCTAATGACCACCTTCTTCTCAATGTGTGACACCACCTTTCCCTCTTCCCTACCCCCTGGTTCCTCCTTCTCTCGACAGGAGGGGCATTAGTTGCACTCTACAGTTCCTTCCATCTCTAAGTCTTTGCCTCTGTGATGACCCCATGTCTGCTGAGCCTGTCGGATACATTTCTTATTTACTTGCACTTATTTTTCCTTGTTTTTTGTGCCTTTTGTTTCTGAGCTCACTTCCTTTTTCCAAGCCTCTATCCTTTTGACTTCTCCCTCCAGTTCTCTATCTTCCCTTGTACCTTGGAACTGGACACTAGCATGGACAGGGGAACCATCAGCTGCACTTTCAGGCACTGAAGACCACACAAACGTGTGGTAATCCCGAACACAGGCAGCCTCTACCTGTGAAAGTCCAAGGAGAGAAAGGGGTATGATGATGGAACTGCCAGCTATACATGGTAGAAAGGGCTGAGGAATTGAATGCGGGGGAGATGGGATGGTGTTACAGTGGCAAGGATGATGAGAGACACAAAAGTGGGAGGGCATTAATGTGTCAAAAGAGAGTAAGGCTGCCCTGGCTCAGTGGATTGTCTGCCAGCCTGAAAACCACAGGGTTGCTGGTTAGACTGCCCGTCAGGGCACATGCCTGGGTTATGAGCCAGGTCCCCAGTAGGGAGCACATGAGAGGCAACCACACACTGATGTTTCTCCCCCTCTCTTTCTCCTTCCCTTCCCCTCTATATATAAATAAAATCTTTTTAAAAAGAGAGCAAGGCTAAGATGGGGGAGACGATGATGAGCTTTGCTTATATAGATGGGCCTCTGTAATCTGTGACATCTTTTTCCTTCTTTATCAATATGAGATTGACAACCCAAGAACCCAATCATTCTCCTTATTTCAACCAACTCACGGCACATAAACTTGAGCCAAAAGGGGTTCCAGGTATACCTTGAAGATGCCAATCCAGTCACTGGCACTGGGCACAGTGCCTGGGGGAAGGGTGTAGTGACACTCCACCTTGGTGTTGGGGATGTAGGTCCGGGCCACATTTAGAAAGCTGACTCCACCTCGAGATGGTGCCCGGCTTATGGATGATTCTTCCATTCTTCCCTTAAGATATGTGCCCTCCTGTGAAACAAAGGGTTAATAACCTAAAATCCCTCCACTCCAGTTTTCCTCCTCAACTCCATCTCCTGCTACCCACAACTGCTACCACTATACCTGGAGATGAAGTTATATTTAGTATCCAGTCCCTGAGGGTTATAGACCCTTTTAGAGATGGCACTCGCAGTTTGCAGGACATAAGTCTGGCCTTCCATGTCAGTCTCCGTCCTCACACTATACCCACTCTAAGTTATTACTCTTCCTAGAGTTAAGATCTCTGTAATTTCTGCTCCCTTTTCACTGCCTCGCTAATCAAGTCTCAGTATCATAGGCTCTGCCCCCCTCTGTCCCTCCCTTTCCACCTCTTAACATCCTTTAGGATTCCCAGTTCTTCAGTGTCCATGTCTATATCCCATCCCCCACACCTTCTGGCTCTTGAGTTTAAAAATCCAACTGAGGCCCTGGCCAGTGTGGCTCAGTTGGCTGGGCATCATCCCGCAAATCAAAGGGTCACAGGTTTGATTCCCAGTTGGGGCACATACCCAGGTTGAGGTTTCATCCCTGGCTGGAGCACCTACAAAAGGCAACCAATTGATGTTTCTCTTCCATACTGATGTTTCTCTCCCTCTCTCCCTTCCCATCTTTCTAAAATAAATAAATAAATAAAACAATAAAATAAAAATATATGTACTTGGGTGAGGATTAAAAAAAACCCCAACTGAGGTGTGGGGCCCCCTCATTCTGAGCAGGTCTTCTTGTGCACTCCTGAGCTTGCTGACCCAACAAGGAATGACTATGGCACCTGAAAATAGCAACTGATCTCTAAAAGTAATGATTGAATCTTCAGGGCTAAAATATGGCTGGGGCGGGGCAATAACCCAATCCTCAGGCCCCTGAGCTCATATTCTCTCCTCTTTTCTGAGCTGTCCAACCCCATAAATTTAAAAAAAAAAAAAAAAAGCTTCCACTCTCATCTAAGAGACAAAGGGAAAGGGAGAATATAAGGAAAGACAGGTTCTGTCTTCAACTCCATTATTTCAGGAAGTCAAGAATTCTGGAGGCGGCAGCTACAAGGGTGGAGTGAAACACTCAGCAGGAACGTGGTGGTGTGGGGAGATGGAATGTGGGGGCCTGGAGCCAGGAAAGCCCCACCCCTGGGCAGAGGACAGACTGGGAGGTGGGAAGAAAGGATCCCTGAGAGGGGAAATGTATATATGATGTTGAGAGAAGAAAGAGATAGTTCAAAAAATGATGCACATTCTTTTCTTCAGGTCTTTCCTGAAGCAGGACTAGAAACCTACTGGCTTGCCTGTATGTAACCAAGCTCCAGTATTTCCCTACCCATTTTCTCTCTGCTCCCCTTGGCCTCAATTCTAAGTGCTAAGTTCCTTCACTTGCTTGGACTGGTAGTTGGAGGCACACTATAGGATGAATTGAGAGGAAGAGGTGTCCCAAGTTAGGTGGGGAGAGGTAATAGGAAAATATGGGGGTGGGGTGAGGAAATATAATAAAAATCAAGAAAACTCCTCAGCCTAGGACAGTGAGATAGCCCTCCTCATCCCCCTCTAGCCCACTAAATCTTCACCCTGTGTCAGTCACAGCTGATTGCCTCCCATCAGCCACAGCCACTGGTCATGTGCACTCTGAAACATCACAAACCCACACCAGGCTGAAGTAAGGTGGGTAGGAACTTTAAAAGGAGGAAGGGTGGGCCAGCTCTACAAAAAGGAGCAACTTTTACTTACAAAATAGAGACTAAATTGAGGAAAAGAGGTTTCTTTGGATTTTCATCTCTTTTAAAAATCCCTGGTTAGAAGTCCATATGTTTCCTCCAAATACAGTTCTCTGGCTTTCCAAGGGGGGATAAATTATCCCAAAGATCTGAGCCTGGGGAATCCCAAATACTTGCCACAAATAACATCCTTAACAGGTGGAAATATTCCACAGGCCTGAAAGAGCTCTGGGCACCTAAGGTGTACGTGTGCAGCCAGACTGAGGGGTTCGCATGGTGTGGTACCATCACCCCACTCTGCAGGGCTCTAGAGTTCCCTGACATTCTACACCTTGGAAGATTTCCCCCCAGCGAATCAACGTGGTAAAGGCCTTTGGATTGGCGAGAGATGTGGGGGTGGTAAGGGGAAAGGGGTTTGTGAGGGCCAAGTCTTACATGGGGAAAAACGAGCAAAGATTTCAATTCCCTCCTCCCAAATCCCTTAAGCGTATCAAGCTTTTTAGAGAAAGACAGAGAGGAAGATGAGAACAGTGAGGGGGCACCGCTTTGATCAGTTGCCCCTTGAAACCAAAAACTCCCAAAATAGTGGGGGGTGACTTCTCCAGTACGGAAAGTGTTAACACCTAAACGCTCCGGCATCCCCTGTCTGCAGTCCCCTTAGCATATCCTTTCACAGGCTGGAAAGTGGGGTGGCTCCCCATAAGATTCCCCAAATTAGGCCAAGTTTCTTACCCCTCAGACGGATCAGCTGTTCCCTCACCTTTCACCAACAACAAAAACAGCACTCCGACACCGAGAGGGGAGGGAGAAGAGTGAGCGCGAGGACTTCTGGGGTCTGTGGTCCTCCCGTGGCCTTTTGTTAGCGAGTAGGCATTGATATGGGACTACACATCCCAAGGGGCTATGCGCGAGGAGGGCGGAGTAGAGGGCGGCCGTGGCGGCGGCCTCAACACTGCATCCTGGGCGAAGTAGTTCTCATTTCCATGACAGCAAACGGGGGTGTGGCCATCAAAGGACTTCACGGCCCATGATTCGTTAGGAGGGGGAAGGCTGTTTTAGTGGTGCTGCTGATTTTTAACTAGTGCTGAGGAATGGGGAGGAGTTACGGCTTTAACATCCGCATTGTAATACTTTACAGTGGTCCCAGCGAGTTATGCTTTATCTCATTTGCTTTTAAGAACAATCTGTGGGGTAGATAGTATTGTTTTCCATACTCTGCAGAGGAAGACACAGAAGCTCAGGACGGTTAAGGAACTGGTCTAAAATATAAGTTATGAAATGGTAGAACACCAGGATTGCATGACTTCGCTTAAGTGCAGTGCTCTCGCCACTACCTCGTAGCTACCTGCCATTTAAGGGATCGGAAACTAATAGCTGTGCTAGCGGTTTCTTTTTTGCTTCAACCTCAGGGACAGCCCATGTAAAAACTACGTGTTGTGCATCGCTATTTTTTTTTCTCCCAACTTGAGGGTTTTAGTGTCGGTTAGGCCAGTACTCACAGTCCTGGACTGGGCTTCCCTAGAATGATCTCTAGGTCTAGGAAGAGGATCCATTGCCTGAGGATAAGGAGGTGGGAGGAAGGAGGTGATAGTAGAAGAATGAAGGTGGAAAGGAAGCCTTGACATAATGCAGGATGGTCACAACTCACAAACAAGCCACTTACAAGAGGCTAGTTTGCCCAAGCCTTTTAACTGGCTTGAATTAATCAGGATAACAATACATGTTGTTGTTCCTGTTTTTATTTAGGAGGTGAAAGATTCACACTCCTCCCATAGCCCAAGTTGCATCAAAGACTTGGGCATCCTGCCCTCCTCCCAGTCCAGGACCCTCCAAGCAATCTGAGGCATTCTGAATGATCTCTCTCTCTCCGTCTAGGTATAAGGGGATTACAGCCTAAGGATTGATGTGCTCTTCCTGGGTGCCTGCTTTTCCCAAGTTTTTTTTTTTTTTTTTTTTTGTAGTATTTTGCTTTTATGACTGAACAGAGTGTCTGGTGCCTTCCCTTGGGTGCCTTTCGTGTGAAGATCTCCAAGCACTTAACTATAAGTCA
The DNA here is from genome assembly GCF_021234435.1 of Artibeus jamaicensis. Lineage (NCBI taxonomy): Eukaryota > Metazoa > Chordata > Mammalia > Chiroptera > Phyllostomidae > Artibeus > Artibeus jamaicensis. The sequence continues at coordinate 52,025,623 of NW_026521486.1, forward strand.
CTGAGCTTCACAAACACCAAGGAGAAGACACGTCTGTGTAATTAGTCAGGATTTATGAGTTACAAACTACTGGATGAGCTCAAGGTCCTGGGTAAGTTCAGTGTGAGGCCAAAAACAAAAGACATGCAAAAAAAGAAAAAGAGAAAAAAGGTGAGGCCTGCTCAGGGACCAAAGTTCCAAGTGTTCCTGGTTTATGTCTTATACACAGAATAAATGCTTGGAAGAAAAGTCAGTCTCAGTTTCAGCTAGAGCTAAAAATGAGAACAGCTCCCATTTGTTGGGTGCTTACGATGTGTTTAAACTATGCTAAAAGGCTTTCTGTTTAAAACAGTAATAGCCTTAAATAGTAGCCTCCCCCACCCCATTTTACGTACGATAGAGTGAGGCACAGATAATTAAGTGTTTTACCTAGGGTCATCCAACTAAGTGGTAGGATCAAGTAGTCAGTATACCATACTCCCATCCCAGAAACTCCTGGTATGTGATACTTTATCCCATTCTAAGGAATCGAACCGTGCTGATATTTAATCAGGGAACAAATGTTCATTGAGTATTTATGTGCAAGGCTTTAGGTGATGTGAAACAGATTCATTTGACAATATACGTCAGTTACTATGCTAGGTGTTCATTAAATTTTGTTGAAAGAATGAATACATAGATATTTGAAGGATGGATTGGATTTGGATAGTTTGGCAGGACAAGGTCTAGGAAGGATGAGTTTATTTCAGGCTAAAGCAAAGATTCAGAGATGGGAATGTGTAATGTTTACCGTAGTCCAGGAGGTCACATAAGAACAATACATCAAGGCTGAGGCTGGGTAGCTCAGTCGGTTAGAGTGTTGCCAGGTTGAGGGTTCAGTCTCCACTCAGGGCACGTACAAGGAGCAACCAATGAATGCATAAATAAATTGAACAACTGAATCGATATTTTTCTCTCTCTCCCTTCTCTTTCTCTAAAATCAGTAAATAAAAAAAATTAAAAACATATCAATTTTAAGTTGTTTTTTCAAACTCAGATTATTGGTAATGATTGCCTGAAATGTTATGCTGAAAAGGTTTGGGAGGAACGAGTTCTGGGATTAATTAGTAATGTCTGTCTGGGTGCTTTACAAACATAACAGAAGCAGCTGGTGTATCAGTTATTGTAGGCTGTTAGTGTTTCCAAACTATGGACTCTGTGGGAAAGAGGTGTCATAATCTGTTTAGGCTGCCATAATAAAATACCATAGGCTGGGTGACATAAACAACAAGAATTGATTTCTCACATTTCTGGAGGCTCAGAAGTCCAACATCAAGGTGCTGGCAGATTTAATTTCCTTTTTTTTTTAATTTTAAAAATGATTTTATTTATTTATTTTTAGAGAGAGGGGAAGGGAAGGAGAAAGAGATGGTTGCCTCTGGTGCACCCTGCACTCGGGACCTGCCCCACAACCCACACGTGTGCTGTGACTGGAAATCAAACTCGAGACCCTTTGGTTCGCAGGCCAGCACTCAATCCACTGAGCTACACCAGCCAGAGCTGATTTAATTTCTTGATGAAGACTTGCTTTCTCTCTTGTAGAGAGCTAATTTCTCACTGTGTCCTTCCATGGAGAAGAGTGAGAAAAAGCAACATTTCTGGTCTCTTGTTATAAGGGCACTAATTCTATCCTAAGGGCCTCATCCTTATGATCTCATATAAAGCTCATTACCTTCCAAAGGTACCATCTCCAAATGCCATCACATTGTGGTTTAGGGCTACAAAACATATTCAGCCCATAACAGTAGGAAAAACATTAACATAATTTTAGGGCAAAATCTGATGGTTTTAGGCTTTACTTTAGGGCCCATGTCCCATTTTCTCTTGTTCTCTTAGTTCTTTGGCTCCATGGGTTGGGTAGAAGGGTGGTTTAGTGTTCCCCGTGATACTCAGGTCCTGCAGCTCCTGCTTCATTCCACTGACCTACAAACCCACTCTAATCTCAAAGTGTTTAGATTGCCTTAGTCCTTCCTTTATCAATGGGGAGTAAAATGTGGCTCTGAGAAATCCTCCACTCATTTATTCATATTAGTTCATTCATTCATATTAGTTCATTCATTCATATTTGTATTTGTTAATTTTTTCTAAAGTTAAATGCTATTGTGGTAACATTGGTTAATAAGATTATATAAGTTTAAAATACACAGTTCTATAATATATCATCTATATATTGCATTGTGTGCCCACCACCCAAAGTCAAATCTCCTCTGTCGTCCTATATTTGACCCCCTTTACCCTCTTCAACCTCCCGAACCCCCTCAAAAGATTTTTCAAAAGCATTATGTGTCAGCTGCTGAAATAATAGCCTTTCTGCTTTCAAAGGTCTTTTACATTTTTGGACTTAATTGATCCTCACAACCAATTTTGAAGTGGGTCATATTATTGTCATGTAATTTTGTCAGAAACCAGGGTTAAGAAATGTTGAATAATTTGATCAAAGTCACACAGCAAGTATGGGATTCAAATCTAGAATTTCTGACTCCCAGTGCTCCCCTCTGCCCTCCCCTCTGAACTGTGATGGACACATTTGAACTGTTTCCATCACAGTTCAAATTCCACAGTGCCTCAAGCCCAGTTTCTTGCCATTTTGGCCTTTTTACTTTGATTCATGTATTGTTAGAGTAGATATAACAGCTGCAGCAGACAAAGCCCAGATCTCAGTGTATTTTTTAGAGTTTATTTATTTATTTAGAGGGGAAGGGAGGGAGTAGGCAAGGGAGAGAAACATTGATGTGTGAGAGAAACATTGGTCAGTTGCCTCTCACACCTGCCCCAACATGGGATCAGCCCGCAATCCAGGCATGTTCCCTGCCTGGGAATCGAGCTAGCAACCTTTTCCTTTGTGGGATGGCGCTCAACCAACTGAGCCACTCTAGGAAGGGCTGGATCCAAGTGTATTGACATGAAAGATTTTTGTATTACATAGTCCAACATGGATATCTGTGGTCAGGTAAATCAGGAATCCAGATCTGTTCATGCTGTGTATCTGTCCCCTTGAATAAGTGGCTTCAGGTTGCTCAGGTGTCATCCTGCCAGGAGACGGGAAGAGCAAGCAGGTGGAGAAGGCACAATCACTCTTAACGTCCTCAGCCTGGAAGTAACATCACTTCCATTTATATTTCATTGGTTATCACCAGTTAGTAAGACCTCACCTCACTGCAAAGGGGCTGGAGACTGAGTTTAGTCATGTGTCCATGCCACTTTCTATCAACAGGGAGTTGAGTCTATTCTAGAGTTAATAGCATTGTCCTGGGAGAGCTGATGCCTCTGAAGGGAATGATTCGAGTCTGCCCATGTGTCCGTACCTCTGTTTGTCTCTCGTTCATTCCCTGGGAACTCACAAAGCACCAACATTGTGAACCACTCATAGTCAAAGATCTCTTGGCTGAAGAACAGATTGGAGCCCAGACAACCAAAATGTTGGTAGGGCATCGGCTCACAGGCTGATTGGTGATGGAAGTGGTATTTTCTCTTCAAGAGAGTGTTATTCCTATAGTTTTTCTTTATTTTTATACTGTATCAAAAGTTTGAAATTAAAAAAATATTTTATTTACTTATTTTTTAGAGAGGGGGAAAAGAGAAAGAGAGGGAGAGAAACATCAATGTGTGGTTGGTTGCCTCTTGCACACCCTCAACTGGGGACCTGGCTGGAAACCCAGTCATGTGCCCTAACTGGGAATTGAACTGGCAACCCTTTAGTTCACGGGCAGTGCTCAAGCCACTGAGCCACACCAGCTAGGGTGGTTTTTTTTTTTTTTTTAACTTTCAGATGTAGAGGCTTTGATGTATTTCTCAGTCTCCAGAAAGCCATTTCTTACACTGTAGAACTCAACCTTCCTGGTTATCTTTCTGTAGCTCTAAATTTTCTCTCTTTTAAAAAACTTTTATTTAAAAATTTTTAAATTTATTGATGAGAGAGAGAGAGAAACATCGATTTGTTGTTCCATTATTTATGCCTCCACTAATTGGTTCCTATGTGTGCCCTGACTAGAAATGGGAGAGCCGACCGTACAACCTTGGCACATCAGGACGATGCTCTAACCAATTGAACTACCGAGCCTGGGCCCCATATTGTCTCTCAAAGGAGAAGATGGAGGGTAGTTCGGAGATTCAGGTACTGGGAGAAATATGAGTCAATTATAAATAAAATCAGTAAATTTTGTGTGTGTTTGTAAATATCATCAGAAGCAGGGTTGGGATTTCGAAGACAATGACGTTTCTCTGCATTGTGCAACACATCTGCACATTAATTAATGCACATAAAAATGCAAGGAGAGACCCCAAGTCTCAGCTCCTCTCCTAAGTGAGGAATCATCCTCCTCTTTTCTGGCTGCACCCCCAGACCTCTAGTTCCTGTTGTGTAAGGTTGAGCTGTCATCCCGGAAAACAAATAACAGGTTGGCCTCTCTCGCGTTGGTTCAGGATGACTTCCCTTTGAGTCTGAGTCAAAGCTGGTGTGGGGAGCAGCTGTGTAGAGGCCAAGATGGGGGCAGAAATTGGCTTAGCTTGGTCTCAGGGTGTGTCCTTCTCTGTATCTATTTGGGTCCCTCTTTCTGTCTCTTTTCACTCACAGATTGTGTGGCATTTTGGAGGGTGGAGTGCCTGGGCACTTAGCCTACTACTTCCCACCCCAATCTGGCCACGAGCACAAGCCACATGGTGCTGGCTGTCACCCTGGCCTCTCGCCCATCCATTATAGCCTCAGCTGCCAGGCTGGCACAGGTATCAAAAGGAACTTCTACGAGGCCCTGCCCTCCCCTAATTCTGTTCCTGGGGCTGAAGTGATGGAGGGTCAGATGGAGAGAGCGCACTCCGGGTGGGGAACCAGTGCCAATGTACACCTCTTGACGGTGGAGGGGGCGTCTGTGTTTTGGGGAGGACTGCTGAGGAGCTAGGCTGTAGTCCACGGAGAAGGACCGCCTTAGCGTGTGTGTGGGCTGGGGGCAGCGTTGGGAGGAGACAGCTGCGATTGCTATAGTGTGAAGGAGGACTCCCTACTAGGTCCTAGGAGATGTTTTCTCCTCTCCCTCCTTGTCTGTGCAAAACATGCAGACTTGTGCATGTTTCCTGCTTGTAGGTATATCCCCAGGTGAGGATGTGCGCAGGGCTCTGAGACTGTGGGGCGGGGCCTTTAGCTATGCCCAGGCAATGGTGAGGTAGAAATCAGAACATACGACTCCCTCCCATGTGGGAGTAACATCTTTGAGACCGCTGTTAGGGTACAGGAGAAATACAGGCATGGGACCTTTCAGTCCCTTGGTATGGACCAACTGTGTCTGCTATGTGGGGCGTATGCGCACCATACACATGGACCCTGGTTGTGGAAGACATGTGCCTTCGTTCCCCAAAAGGTGGCCTGGTCTAGGTGTAGACTGCACCCTATGCCTGGGCAGTGAGCGATGGTCCTGGTGAGTGGGGTGTGTGTGGGGAGTACTGATCATGCCTTGCCTTTACACCCATGTGAATTGTATGTTCAAATATGTGAATCCCCTGAAGAGATGTTGGGTGATGAGGGGGTGGGAAGCCTGAAAGAGATGGAGAATTTATGAGCTGCTTTTGTCGGGAGACAGTCGTAATGAAGAAAATTCAATTTTCTGCAGCTCGGAGAGTCAATATGCTAAATCTCGGAGAAGCTGTGGATTGACAGCGGAATGGCAAAGTCAATGGGACGTGTGTTGGGGGGAAGTCATCTGTCTGCGTCTGCAGTGAGGCTGCCTCCTCTCTGCATCCTTGAACTGTAGCTGGAGACAGGATGGAATCAAACACTGAGTTCTTAGACCTGCCCCTATCTCCCTTCCTACTTCCCCTCATTGGCCATCTTCTCTTGCCTCCTGCTTATAGAGAAAGAGGCTGCTCTTTCCCAGGCCCAATCCTACCTAGCAACTCCTTAGAAAGTCCTTCTTATAGTCTAACCAGCACTCCCTCTTGCTTCAGTTACTAATTTCAGAGTGACCATGTATATCCCAATGTGATTAGTACGAAAGTTCCCTCTTCTTTTAAACTTTTCATTCCCACTCTCCCCTCAGCTACTCCATGGCTGGCCTCCTGTTTCCCAGCAAATTTCAACTTTTTCCCAACCAATCTTTACAGCCTTCTGTTCTACGAGGCAGGGGCCTGGCTGGGACGGAGGCAGTGGACATAGGGAAAGGGAAGCTGGGGATTCCTCTGTGAGCCACAGTGTCACCAGGAGCCATGATTAGCTGAGCTGCTGGCTGTGTAATTGGTGTGTGCCCGTGTCCCAGGGGTCCGGTGTGTTAACAGCAGGGCCCTGTGGTGAGTAACAAGACTGTGCCCGTGGCTGGTTGCACATGCTAATTAATTAGTGCTCTGTGGTGTGGAGGAATGAGGAGGAACTGGGGTAGATGGTGGTGGGTGTTTCAAAGCCCCAGGGCCCAGCTTTTCAGAGCTCAAAGGTCACCTAAGCTTCTGCCAGAATGGGGGCATTCACGCCGGTGTGCAGGGCTAGGGGTCAGAGATCTGGGAGTCCCTCGAAGAGAAGATGTGTGGGGTACAGGGGCCTGGGCTCTTGGTGGTGGGTGCCCTGGTGGCCTGGGCTGGGCTGGGCTGGGCCGGATGGAAGTGGATGGTGGGGAGGACAACTGTCCTAAGCCCAGGGAGGTCTCCAGGTGTAGGGCCTGTCTTACAGCATTCTCTTCCCAGGTGGCCCAGAGAAGGAATGGCATAGGAAGGAGGCATTTCAGACCCCTCCGGCCTCGTTCCTTCTCTTCTCTCCTTCCCCCACCCCACAGAGTCAGCTTTTCAATCAGCTGTTTCACACTTGTTACACACATGCACTGTGTGCACAGATCTCCATAGTGCTCTCTGACCATCATCGCCTTAATAATCACTGCCTTCCCCTCACCACCCCTGCAGATACCCAGACCCCTCCACTCCTGGGTGGATCTTGGAGCCCAGAAGCCTCTTCTGAAGCCTGGGATCTGGAACCTAGATATTTGGGAGACATGACTTGGAAAACCCAAACAAGCTGTGGGAGGGGAGAAGGTCTGGAGAGAGCCCCATAATCTTCCAGGGCAGTATGATCACTTAACAGCAGCAAGAAAGATCAAGGTGAGAGGAGAGGAAGAACTTCCAGCGAGCGGACAGCTGTCCTTGTTTTCTGAGGAAGAATTCCATCCTCAGAAAAGGGACTCTTAGGAAAGGCTGCCCCCTTAAATGTTGGGATTCAGCAAGGTGCTCCAGGCGGGTGGGGGAAACAAAACAGAGAAAACAGGCAGAAAAGAAGGTGAGACTGAGGCGGGAAATCTTTGGCTTCCGTGTGGAGGAGCGAGTCGTTTCTGTACATGGTAATTGCTAAATTACCCGCCATCTGCTCGGCGCTCATACATAAATTATCCGCGAGGAGAAAAGACGCAGAGGCTGCGCACTTTCCTTTCTCTCCCCCGAACCCGCGCTAGGAGCTGAGGGGGAGGCTTCCCTCCAGCTGGCTTGGAGGTGGAAGTGGTGGGACGACCTGATGGGGAGCAGTCACCATTTCCCTCTGTCCTCTTTCGAGGGGTAGTGGCTTTGGGGTGACCAAGAAACCAGCCCCCCCCCCCCCGCCCCGAGGTCCCAGCATTGCCTGGGGCCCTCCAGGCCTGGGCCGAGCTGTGGGTCGGCGGCCGGGCCTCCCACGGCCACGCAGGAGGGGGCGGGCCGCTCTAGGTGGGCGGTTCTTCCCTCAGGTGTGACTGAATTGCCACTCGGGTTGCCCCCTGCTACCCTCTTCCTCGCCCTCTTCCTCCCGCCCACCACTTTGCCTGTGGGGGGATGACCCGAGCTCTCTGTGACCCCCGGTCGGTCTACCAGAGGGACGGGAGGGACTGGCCAGGGCAGAGGGCGTGAGGGGAGAGAAGAGGGGAGGCCCTTTCCTCCCTTCCACCCTGCTCTGAGCCCTGCCGTTCCCCGGGGGCTCTGAAGGGTGGGAGAGGAGGGAAAGCAGAGGTAGGAGGCATGATTTGAAACGGGGCAAAATGGTAAGACGCGGCAGGTTGAAAGTGGAGCTGGGCTAGAGAAAGAGCCGGACAGGCTGGAGAGAAGAGCAGAGCGGGAGGTGGGCGGGATGAGAGGCCCCAGGGGTGGAGGGAGGCAGGGAGCAGAGATGGAGCAGCTGCGGGAGGGTGGAGTGGTAGACGGGGCAGGGTGGGGACGTGGAAGGACCGGGGTGAAGCAGTGCTCCATGGACACTCAGAGGGGGTCAGCATGGTGAGTTGTCTGGAGGCAGAGCCGGAGGAGGATTAGGGTGGGAGAGCGGGGTGCCAGACTGCGGTTCTGAAGCAGGGCAGGCCCTGGGAGGAATGGAGGGAAAGCAAGGGTGTTTGTGAGGCCTTGGAGGGTTCCTGGAAGGTGATGGTAAGGCTCCCAGAGCTACTTCCCACCCTGAGGCCTGACTATGGACCAGGGCTGTGGAGGCCACCTAAGCAGCAGGGGTTGGAAGTTCGATCCCCGCTTGTCCCTCCCCACCCCACTCCAGTTCCAGACACCTGCAGAGCGTGCACCGCCCCCCCCTCCCGCCTGTCAGGGTGGGGGAAGCCTGGGCAGCTTCCCAGCTCTGCGCGCAGAAGCTTGTGGGGTTTCTTCCGAGCGATTGTTTAGTATTCATGGAGCGACGCAATCTCTCCCACATCTGCTTAGCACAGCAAGTCCTGTCATATAACTGTCTCCCGCACTGTCTGTCCATAAAGAATGTCTCGGAATTGGTGTAATTCAGAGAAATTAATGACGACTTTCCGCGGGACGGCTCCCTGGGGGATGATTAACACTTCATCGTCCATCTGATGCGCGGGGCCCAGCGCTCCATCGCGAACATTTGGGCCGTGGCCAGCCGCATTAAAGGTTATTACGGAAAACGCGACCTGCAAACGGGCGGGCGAGAGGCATGATGGACCAGGAGGGGCGGGAGCCGGGATGGGGGTGGGAGTTGGATGGAGACAGCCAAGTCCAAGATCAAGTTTCCCAAGGTGTGTGCACCTGGGGGTCTGAGGCTGAAGGAGATGAGGTTTCTGTTTCAGCGACTGCAGGGCAGGGAGGGTGTAGGGGAAATGCTCACCACAGGAGCTGGGAAAGAGAAGGTGGTCACTTGCTTTGGGTGGACATATTGCTGATGGAGGCTTTCCCTGTCTTTTAATCCTCACAGAATGATTGGGTGAATTTGATTAACACCACCTTACAGGTGATGAAACTGAGGCTCAGAGAGGCTGTGTAAGATGCCCAAGGTAACACAGCTTATTAAGAAACGAAGACAAGATTTGAACTCAGGTCTGGACTTCTGAACTCTTGCTCTTTCCACCATACAAAAGATGCTACTTTATTATGCATCTGCCTCAGCTTCAGGCATAGAAGGAGGTGTGTGTACAGGTGGCGGTGGCAGCAGATAGGTGCTCAAAAATCTTTGTTGTATGAATGATCTTTGCAAGTTTTACTCCCATGGTGTGGGCCCGAGTCCTAGAGACTCTTGTGGCAGAAAGGGGAATATAGCAAAGGAGTTCCACTTTGGGCCCAGACACTGAAAAGAGGTTGCTTATGGGTTTCCTTGTTTCCCCCTGGACATTCTAGATCCCTGCAATCTAGAGGACTGGGCTCTTGGTTTTTAGTCAGAAGAAAGGAATAGAGATGCATGTGTGTGCGTGTGTGTGCAAGTGTGTTTGATGAGTGGATAAGTTTGTATATCTATGCCTGTCTGTAAATGCATGCATTTATAAGTATGTGTTTTTGTGTTGCATGTGTGTGAGAATGTTTGTGGTATACAGGTGTGTACATATGAGCGTATTTTGAGGGAATGCATCTGTGTGTATGAGTGTGTGCATCTTTGTATTTATCTGCCTATCTGTAGGTGACTGTGTGCGTATGTGTGCGTACGTGTGTGGTATCCCAGGGGTCCTGAAGACTCATAGCTAAAGATGTATCTGATTTGATTTGCCCAAATCTGTAGCAGGTTCCAGGCTGTGGTACATAGTGGGGCTGAGGTGGAAGGCCGGAAGAAAGGCTATATTTGCTTGGAGCCTGGGGGAATGGGTGGCTTGAGCAGTGGGTGCCCCTGGCCTGGCAGGCACAGGGTGATGGTGTCAAGGTCCCTGGTCCGAGGCTGGGTGGAGACTAGATCCTGAGACCTCCACTCAGGGCTTTCATTGGGAGTGCTCCTAGACCCTGCTCTGATTGGGGAGGGCAAAGAAGATGTGGGCCAGGGTGAGAGGGTGCTCAGACAATGGAGGGGTCATGCCTACTTTTTTCTCCTCTCCCCCCACCCCCAGGTTTTGCGAATCATCTAACCAGTCTGTAATTTCTTGCTCTAGGCTCAACCTATTCTGTCTTAGGGTGGTAGAGTCCCCCCAAATCTTTGTGTGCTAACTTCTGATTCTGGGGGAACCATAAGCAAAGCGAAAACTTCTCTCTCTAGCCAGCACTACCCAGACAGGTCCAAGCCAATGTCTTTGTCTCTTGGAGGCCTCTGGTAAGTCTGTGTGTTCATTCTTACTGAACTTCACACGAGCTGAGGCTTTCAGACCCCTTGTTCTGGGAAGTTCTTTCAAAGTCTAACCTCAGATCCCCTCGTCATGCCTTGTGCTCATAAGCCCATGCGGAGTTAGTGAAATTGGAACCCTGGGACCTTCCTCACATGGAAATAGTCTCTTCCAGTTACGGAGGTGGTCTGGTGGGTCACAGATGACCTGGATCGCTTTTGGGGTGGCAGGCAATGGTCCACAGGACACTTTTAGAGAAAGGAGTTCTAAGACTGCCAGTCCCAATGCTCTTATTTTACAGAAAGGAGCCAGAGGCTTCAAAGGGGGAGATGCCCTCAGTGTCCCTGCTCCATGGTGGTCACCTCTGGAACACCCAGGCCCCAATTGGGAGTCCTTAATCTAGGAGTCCTTGAGCCCCATTTGGAGGACCTTAGACTCTGCTCCTATTCTCTTGGGTGGGGAGAGAGGGATACTTTACACTGGGATGCTGCTGCCTCCCTCTTGCATAAGCAGTGACTTCCAGTTGGGCTACAAGGCCTCCCCGTCACTGACCCCTGTTCCTTTAACTCCCTGTTCTCCCTCCGTGGGAGAGATTGGTGGCTTAGCTCCACCTGGGCAGCTATCCCACTTAGTCTTCTCTCACCATCTCCTAGCCTCGTAGGGTGTCCCCAGTCTGAGCCATCTTCTCTCCTCCTCTTCCTGCAGACAAACCTCTCAGCCCTTTGCAATATCACCCCATATTCTCCTCCTCTGGGGAGTCTCCCTTGATTAATCTTCCTGGTTCTGGATCCCAAACTTCCTCTTTCTAAACCACTGCCAAGGTGCGTGCAGGTCTCCCCTCATTTTTTTTCCTGTTTCCTAGCTGTGTGCCTTGTCCTTGTTCCTCCCTCCCCACCCACACGAACTGACACCTCTCTAGGCCTGTGTTTTCTCCTTTCTCCCAGGAGCCCTCTCCATGTGCCAAGTAGGTCAGGACCGCAGTGGAGGACTGACTGAACCCTTCCCCGTTTTCTGTGTTCTGGGAATAGCAGAAATAATGATGTCCAACTGGGTGTCACGCTGAGGAGGGAGGTGGCAGTGTCGGCCTTTCCCTGTCTGTATCCTGGTATTTATTCTGGGTCAGGCCTCACCTGCAGCTCCTGCTCCTTCTCCTCCTGGTTGCCTCTGTCCCAGTTAGCAGGCCCCTCTCATCTACTTCCTCTGGAGCCCCTGGGATTCTGGGCCTGGTGTTGGGAGGAGCAGGCACCCTACTATGATTTCTCAATTTGGCCTTTGCACTGTGCTTGACTACCTGCTTCCCCATGGGGTCTGTTCAGACTTACATCTCAGGCTTCTCTTCCACCTTTCCTTTTCTTCCTCCTTCCCAATCCTCACCCAGCCTACCTATCACCCAAAGCCCGAGTTCTTTCAGAAAACTCTTCCTTTCCTGAGACCCTGGGAGTTGATTCTTGCCTGGGGAGGAGGGTGTGGGATGAACGGAGATCTGGGTGGAGGAGTGGGTCCTAGCTCTAGAGAGGCACCCGGTGTAGTTCCTGACCAATCGATGCATTGCCCGCCACCTTGTGGCAGTTATTTAGAACTGCAGGGTTGGGGTCCAAGTGCTGAGAGCAGGACCTCCTGGGAAGGGCGAGGGTGTGCACCATGAGGGTAGAGCACCCTCAGAATTCCTAATGGACATTGGAGGTTTTCTCGGAGAGCTTTAGAATGCCTAACTGACAGAGGAGTAGAAATTTATAAGGGAAGCCAAGTGGCAAGGACACTTCTAGATGAAAAGAGAGAATTGAAACTCTGCCCCGAAGTCTCAAACCTACTAATCAAACTCTTCCTCCTAAAAGAGAAACAACCTAAAACTGAAGCAGGAGGACTTGAGGTCTGACCTGCATAAGAACTTCCCAATAAATCCCAAAGTGCATTTAGATGCCATTGTTTTTGGACAGTTGCACAGTTTTTTAAAAGTCCCCACCCCAGCCCTGGCTGGTGTAGCTCAGTGGATTGAGCACGGGCCTGCGAACCAAACTACCACGGTTAGATTCCCAGTCAGGGCACATGCCTGGGTTGCAGGCCGGTTCCCAGCAGGGGATGCATGGGAAGCAACCACACACTGATATTTCTCTCCCTTTCTCCTTCCCTTCCCTCTAAAGATAAATAAATAAAATATTAAAAAAAAGTCCCCACCCCATACCCAGTGACTCACTCCACCTCCTCTAAGTTCCCTGATCCCATTGTGCTCAGCGCACTGGGCCCACTCAGGAAACACCCAGGTTCCTTATCTTTCCCTATCCCAGCCTATGTTGTGCCTATGACCAAGAAGCTAACCTGGGAAGTCCCTTCTGAGGTCTAACTCGAGCCTTTCCTGTAGCACTGGAAGTGGAGAGGACCACTATACAGCCAGCAGAGCTGCTAAAGGGAAGCTGGCCAAAGAGGAACCTATGAGGAAGGTTCTGAGGGAAGGCAGTTCTACCTCAATTTCTCCTCCCATCCCCTCCCCCCTCTGCTGTCCCATTGGATCCTTGGAGATGAAGGGGATGGGATATTGTGGTTCACTTCACTAGAGAACTCTCTTGGCTTGGGGCTCAGGATTCACAGGAGTTGGCAGCAAGGTAAACCTCTGAGTTCTAATCACGACCCTTGTTATTCTCTTCTGTACAGTGGGTCTATTAGGAGGGACTATAGAGTGGGGTGTTTGTCTCCATTAGCCCGAGTCCTTTTGGTCATTCTAGAGTCCCTCTGAAACCTTTTTCTTTCTGTGCATCCAAATCCCAGTTCCTCAGGAGCTCTCCCAGTGATAGCTCTTCCTCTCCCCAAGTCCACTCCCTTCCTTGGAGGCCAGTCACCAAATCCTCCCTGCCACTTTCCTTCTGCTTCCCCGGCACCGCATGGAGCTCTTGGCCAGGAGCCCTGGCTCTGCCGGCTCAGGGTGAGGGCTGTGCCCTGGCGCCCTCCCTCTGAGGTGCCATTCCTCCCCTGCCTCATTTGCTGCTGCTGACCTTACTGAGTTAAATTAAAAAGCAATGTTCTGTGTGCAGCTCCAGCCCCATGGAGCTTGACTCTGGGAAGACGAATACAATTACCGGCCCCTCCGTCTCCCTCTCATCTGGCTGCCTTATAATTTTTCCCCCCGCTGCCTGGTATGCAACATTTATGTTTTTAATAACACCAGAATGGTTTTGACCTTGGGAATTCATAGCAGAATGGGCACCGTGAGAGGCCCCAACGTGATTGGCGTTTGTCTCAGTCCTTTGCAGGGAGAAGGCTCTGTCTGGTGCCTCCTAGATACTGGGGAAGGTGTGGGAGGCTGGCTGCACCCAGAGGTCTAGGTGGAAATCTCAAAAGCTAGAGTGGACAAGGAGGCAGATCGCGGAGAGGGAAAGAAAAGAGGAGGGTTTTGTTTTTTCAGGTTTCCCTGAGAGGATGAAAGTTGGATTAAGGTATTTGAGAGGTTGGGACGTTTTTCTCCTCTTGTTTCGTGATGAAGGAGTCCTTGAAGGGGGAATGGCATAGAGCACACGTGTGTGGGGGCTTTTCAGAAGGGGTGGTGTGTGGCACACATGTGGGTACACATTGGGTCCATGGCCCAGGAATTTGCACTTGTGCCCACTCACCCAGCTGGTTCCATCAGCTCTGTAGCTCCAAGGAAAGTGGAAGAAATGAGGGCTACACAGAAGACTGGGGTCATACTCAAAGTACAGCTTCCCAACTGAGGGTACAGCAAACAGGACAGAGCCCTCTTAGGACTTGCAGTTAGGTTTTCTTCCCCTTCTTTCTGCCTTTTCTTCTCTCTTTTCTGTGCTTGCCTCCCTAGGTGACTCAGCATTTGAAATGAAAGGTAGGTCAATGGTGGCAAGAAGGATCTGGGGGAAGAATAGGTGGGCCAGCAGAAGGACAGGAAGAGGCAAGAAGCAGAGAAGGGTCTGGGAGAGAGGACCCCTGGGAAGAGAAAGCTGGGGCCTGGGAGGCCCCTCTCTTTCCTCTGTACAGGGGTGTAGGAAAGAGGAACCAAGCTCGTGCTTCCCTGTCTTCACCTTTGAGAGGCTTCTGGAAATACATGGAAAAACAGAAACTGTAAATGAAGAGAAGCTCCTCTTGCAGTTCAGGAAGTGGGAGGAGAGGGGAAGGGGCTATGGGACTCTGAGGCCAGAGGGTGTGGGTGCCTAAAGGTGAGAGGGTGAGACTGTCTCTGTGGTTAACAGTCCTCTGCACATCAGTTATATATGTAAACACTGGGAAGGATGTAGTTTTGACACTGATTTTTTAAAAAAGATTTTATTTATTTATCTTAGAGGGGAAGGGAAGGAGAGAGTAAGAGAAACATCAATGTATGGTTGCATCTTGTGCATCCCCTGCTGGGAACTGGCCTGCAACCCAGGCATGTGCCCTGGCTGGGAATCAAACTGTGGTTGTTTGGTTCGCAGGCCCTCACTCAATCAATCCACTGAGCTACACCAGCTAGGGCGACACTGATTTTTTTTTAAACTAAGGGTTGTGTGCTGGCTTTCCAATGGGGCCTGAAAAGTATGCTTTTACTTCAGGAGCATCAGCCTGCACAACGGGGAGAACCTGGTTCTGAGAACTGAGAAAACTTAGATTCTGATTCTGGCTTCAGTTACCAACTGGGGCCTTAGGAAACATCACTTCTGTTTCCGACCTTGGGTGTCATTTGCTGTACAACTGTGAAGGAGAAGCCAAAGGGCCCTTTTGTGCCAGCTACCCCAGGACTGAGGGACCAGAAAAAGAAAGGGGGCTGGGATGGGTGATGGCATTTCAGGATCCTAAGAACCTGAGAAGGGATTTCAGTGTAGTGGGCTGCAAACGAGATTTCCCGAATTCAGAAATTCATGAGCTGTTGCCGGAGCCAGGCTCCCTCAGCTTGGGCAGCAAAACCCCATCTCAGACCTCACCCAGGGCCTCGGTCTGGCTCTGCTGGGAGCACCGTTCTCTGCCGCCCTCCTGTGGCCGCCGCGCCCTTTGCAGGTCGCTGCGGAAAAGGCTCCGTTCAAGTCCTCAGAACTGCGTCCCTCGCCCCCTGGTGGAACTTTTGTATATTACAAGAAGAGATCTTGGGTTGTCCAACCGCATCTTTCCCCCGAAATTTCCCCAGTTTCTAGAGGCACTCACAACCTTTCTAATGCTGGGAAGGTGTCCCTGAGATTTAACCCTCTCTACTATTGCCTGAAGTTTTAAGTAGTGCTTAAAAAAAACTCTCACCCGAGGACATTTTTTCATTGCTTTTAGAGAGAGAGGAAGAGAGAGAGAAACGGCGATGTGACAGAGAAACATCAGTTGGTTGCCTTACTACACTTTACAACAGGGGATCAAACCTGGGTATGTGCCCTAATCGGGAATTGAACCCATGACCATGAGTCTACGAGACAACACTCTAATCACCTGAGCAACACTGGCAAGGGCTAAGTTCTGCTTTCTGGGGGATGTGCGATGGGGCAGACCCCAGAGAAAAGGGCTGAGACCAAGATATTGAGTGGAAAGGGCAATTTGTCTTCTTCCTTCTTGGGTTTCATCTCAACCGCACCTTCCTAGGGTCGCTGAAAGTTTTCAAAGAAAGATATCAGGGTCTAATGACGCTCCCGGAGAAAATGGGTTTGAAGCAGACCAGGAATTACACACTTTCTGCAAATTCACACATGAGCTACGTCCATCTGCGTCAGCAGGGAGATGGATTGGCAGGAGCCAGGAGGCAAGAGACAGGGATGATGGAGGGAGATGGCAGATATGGCAGATGCTGACAGGGCTCGTTATTTGCTAGCTCTGGAATCCCGTCCCACCCACCAGGCTGCCCTTGGCCCTCCCCTTCTAGTATTCAGTGCTTGTTAGTGATTGTCTTTGGGGAGAAACCCAGTGGACCAAGCTGCATTGGGGTGGGCAAGGGAGGGAGAGGAGAAGGGTAGGTGATGGAGGAGGAGGAGTTGGAATGGCTGGGATTCGGAGCTGGGGTCTGAGGATCATTTGTGTGCTTGGAAGGCTTGGCAGAGGAACTTGCCCAGGGGGCAGATACTGCCTTGCTGGGGTGGGTGAGTGGGGGGAATACTTAAAGGAATCGAGTTCCACTGGTTTGGGGACTAACTTCCAGCGGACTGGTGAAATACGAGACAGCAATTTATGGGGGCACTTCCTACGTACAAGGGTGAGAGGCCGCTCTGAGGGGATCAAAGAGGGGCCGACGCGTTCCCTGCTCTCCTTCTGGTACCGCTTCCCCTGGACTTGCTGCTCTGCGCGTGCCTGTCTGAGGGGCGGAAGGAGCTGCCTGGCGACGTTCCACCTGGGGTGCTGAGACAACGCTCCGGGCACATCTCCGTTCTTCACATGCCTGCCCCCCTCCATCAGAGCACCTCCAGTCGGCCTCCCACCTCTCCTCAGTTCTTTTCTCTTAGAATGTACAAGACATGTGGCTACCCGGGGGAGAGAGGGGACCCTCGAGTGCCCTCCCATTATTTTCAGTGGCTCCGGTGGACAACTGGGGCTGGGGGAGGGGTGAGGCACACGGCCCTGAGACTGGTAGCAGGCAGGGAGGGGACGAGCGTTTGGAGCCGTGGAGAATGTTCTGCGAGAAGGAGAACGCTGCAGTCGGAGCCCGTGCTGCATCCTAATCAGCGCTGCGGAGGCTGCACTACAGGGCTGTCAATCTTCCACACAAAGGGCCACCCGCCTGGTCCCCCTTGAAGCCCTCCGCGCTGGCCCACCCCCATAACTGTGGGGTGGTGCAAAGGGGCAGAGGAGGGGGGAGACAGCCACACAGACAGGGACAGAAAGACCCATTAAATTCAAGCCAAGACTGACAAAGTGGGACCATAAGGCAGATTCAGGCATAGCACGCTGGAGATTAAAAGGGATGGAGACACAGAATGAAGAGAGACATTAGCAGAGTGAGAAGGAAAAGGCAGAGAAGAGACAGACCCAGAAGCAGGAGAGGAAAGAGGGCAGAAAGACTGAAGACAGACACAAAGACAGAAACATCCAGAGGCCAGAGATATCAGGGACAGAGAGGGACTCAGAGATACAAGGTGGATCCAGGGTTGTGGGAAAACAGAAAACCACGAGCCCAGAGCCAAAGACAGCAAACATCCCGGGGCCTGGACTGAGCAGATACTGAGAGAAGTATGCACAGAGGCAGAGAGACAGAGAGACAGAGAAGGGAAGGGAAGAAATGGGAGCCAGAGGAGGGGATGGAGGAGGAGGTAGTGAGAAGGGCCAGGTAGAGGTTGCAGAGGGTGGGATGGAGGCTCCGGGTCAAGGGCTCTGCTGGCCTCTCAGGACCTGGGACTCAGGTGGAAGATAGGCTCATAAGTATGTGTGTGTGTATGTGTGTATGGGGCAGCAGGAACACAGCAATTCCTAGCTCTATTCAAAATGCCAGTCATCTGGTGTTGAATGATACTTTCACCCACCCTTCCTCTGCGGTGACTGTTCTAAGCAATGGTAGTGGAGGATGGGTGAGAGAAGAGAAAAAGATAGAAGTTAGAGGAAGGCTGGCATAGGTAAGGAAATGGCAGAGCCCCAACAGAAATCAGAGGGAAAGAAACTGGTGTTGAAAAGGGGAGGAGAGAAATCAATAGAAGACTGAGAAAGACAGGTGGAGAAAGAAATACGATGGAAGAGTATGTGCACAGAAGGCAGAAAGACAGGGAGAGGGAGGGAGCCTCTGTGTGCAGGAGGGAGAGAGGGGCATGGAGGGAGAGACTAAGGGGCAGAGGGGTGAGGGAAGCAGGCAGGGCACCTATCTCCTCAGAGGCGTTGGGTTGGGATAAAACAATCTTGTGCTGGGTTGGGGAGACAGTCATTGAGTGGACTTTTAGGTGATCTTGCTTTTTACCTTTTCCACAAAGAAACTCTTCCACAGCATGCCGTCTTCTTCAAAGTGGCACTTTCAGGAGCTGGTGCAGTTGCTCAGGTCATTCCTGCCCTTCCTCTTTGGGGGTTACCTACAGAGCCTGCAGTACAACTCTGAGCGTCCTTGTCAGAGGCCAGTTTTTATCCTTTAGGGTGGATCTAATTTTTGAAAACAGCCAAACATTAGACTGGGTCAAGTTTTCTCCTGGACCCAGTCAGGAAGCAGTGTTTCTAGTTAAGAGCAAGGTGAATACAGTGGGGGGTATGCCCTCCCCCAAAGTGTCTCTGAATGGTTATTTGGAAGGAGATACTTGCAGATGTGACAGAAGGACTTCTAGTGACTGCTGGAGGCCCAGTTTCATTTTTCCATCTGTTTGTTAAAACTAGGCAGCAGTGCTCCCAGGAGCATTGCAGTCTGGCGTGCTGGAGGGGTGAGGCCTGGCGTCTGACAGGAATACTCTGACAAGTGGTCTTGCCCTTGGGGAGTTTATAGTCCCCCTCTCTGCCAACATAACATGCAAAGTAACCTGGTGACACTGACCACAGCACAGATCAACAATTACAAGTGACTAAGGCGAATTCAGAGTTAGAGCCAGTTAGCTCATCAGGGAAGGCTGCCTGGAGGAGGGGAGGTGTGGAAGGAGAAAGCCACCGCATGAAGTGGAGGAGAAGAGGAAGAGTACCTCCCCGTCAGGTTCTGACGCAGGGGATAGCTTTGCTGGATCGGAACAGAGAACTCGACTGGGGAAGCATGAAACGGAATAGTGAGCAGCACATTTTGAAGGCAAGCCTGGGTGATCTGAATTTGCTCCCAGAGGAACTGGGGCCCACTGGAGGGTACACTGACATGTGTCTGGTGTTGGTGTGTGTGCACACTTGTCTGGAGACTGTGTAGCGAAGTTTGCAGTCTTCTCTGTGAGTATGTGGGTGAGGAGGAACGCGTGCATCCAGGTGGCTTTGTGCCATGTGGCTTTATGCCCCAGGCTCTTGTCTTTCCATCTGTGTGTGATTGGCATGTCATTATGAGCACATTTGCTCATTTGTGTGTTTCTATGTGGTCACGTGTGAATATCATCTCGATTGCTTTTTGTCTATTTTATTTGGCTACATGCGGCGGAGGGCAGCGCGTGTGTGTGTATATGCGTGTGTGTTGTGTATGTGTGTGCATGCTCGTGTCTGCCGGAGGAGTGGGGCTAGCGGGGAGCCCTGGCTGCCCACGCATCACCGTCTGTCTCTCACCCTCCGATGGCTCCATCTTCCCTCACTGAGGTCGTGACAAGGGGGCAAACAGCAAAACGGCAAACTGCTACGCCCAGAGAGACCAGAAACATTGTAAGCCACGCTCAGACTACCCTTGGGGGGGGGGGGGGGGGGGGGGGGGGACGACAAATAGCCGTGAACAGCAAGAGGGACCCACTAACAGATAGATGCAGAGTCCCGAGAGCACAAGCTGCTTTTGGGACACGCTCCCAGAGCAGGGAGCAGGTGCACTCACAAGCACAAACGCTTAGGCACACACAGGCCTCCCACGCACAGAAGGACGCACACCCTTGCTCATGACCTCCCTCTCCTCACTCCTCTGAGCCCTGTGGCCCTGCATTCCATCACCTCCAAACGCTTGCCAGAGTTTGGGGCTATGGGGCTGGGGGCGCTCACTCGGACCTAGGCGCCAACCACTGGATGTCTGCGCCTCGGGAGGTGGCAGGGGTGGTGGGGTGTGTGTGTGCTTGCCCCTTCCTTCACTCCTTCCCCGGTCCCGCCACCTCCCCCCGCCCCCCCCTTCCGGCCCGCAGTTTCCGAAATCGCCCGGCGGCCGAGAATTCATTAGCGGGGGGCGGATGTAAGCGCAGTGCGGTGGAACGTTTTAATTAGGCCTGAACAATAAACAAGCTAAACGAGGCGCGCAGGGCTCCCTGGCGGGCCCTCAGCCTCCTCCGCGCAGTGCGGACTCATTACGGTTGCAGCCAATTTCATGCCGGCGCCCGGCGCGGGCAGGGCCGGGGAGGGCGGGGGCGCGCTCGGGGGCCGCGGGGCGCCGAGCGGGGGCGGCAGGGAGAGGGCAGCGCCACCCCGCGCGCTGCGGCTGGTCTAATGCCCGCCCCGCCGGGGTCGCCGCTCCCCCGTTTTCCACTCTCCATCTGCTTTTCTCAGTGTCCTTGAGATGAAGGTCCTTCCCCACACACCAAACAAGCCGTGTGAGCGTCTGGCTTTCCTTTTCGGGTCTCTCGCCCTTCCTCCCTCGCTCCCCCCACCCCTCCCGCCCTGGCGGACTCCAGCTCCCGCGCTCTGCCTCTAACCCTCGCTTCCTCTTTTTGCCGCAGTCTCCATAGCTCTTGCAGAGGGTCTCTCCCGCTTTTCACACCTTCGCCTGGACTTTAGCCTTTCTCCCGGTGCCGCCACCGTAGACTCCTCCGCGTTGTTGCCGGTCAGCTGTCTACGCCCTCCCGGGCCTCCCCCTCCGGGTTCTCCGCCGGTTCTCCCGCGCTCTGCCCAGGGCTGCGGCAGTGCCCCAGTCTGCGTTCATCTCTGTGTTTCTGGCCAGGTTCTTTCTCCGACTGGCCCTTCTACCCCTAGGTTTCAGGTGTGGTCGCTGGACTTTGACCCCGCTGCCTATCAAATGGAGCTCTTCTGGCCAGAACCAGTTTGAGTCTGCCTTCTTTTTTTGTGAAGCCGCAGGCATTGCTTGTTTTTTTTTCCCCTTCGGTCTCTGCCAGGACTTCCCTGGTGTGGGTGACAGTGATTAAGCAGGGGGTCCAAGGCTGAGTTTGAACCCCGGCCCTGTCCTCATTATGTAGCCTCTTAACCTGCTTGGGCTTACTCACCTGTAAAATGTGGGAAATAATTTTAGGTGCTTCAGGGCACCTGGGAGGATTAACGATGTGATTATCAATGTAACATACCGGGCACATGGTATGTACTCAATATATATTAGCTCATTTTATTATTCGCCCTTCCTCAGTCTGCTCCCCTGTCTCCTTAGCCTGGAATTAAAAAAAAAATGTTTTGAGGAGAGAAGAACCAAAGTTATACAGCCTTTATAGGCCAAAACCAGTTGACGATCAGCAATTTCATGTGGTTCAACCGAACAAATACTCCGAACACAGGAAATGAGTACGGACAAGAAAGGAGGGTGAGGATTGGACTGAGCCACAGAACACAGAAAAGCCGTGCACTGGCCTGAGCGCATTCAGACCCAGGTAGAGCGCGGGCGCGTGGAAAGTCCAACCTGCCGCAGTCCTGCCGCGGCAGCGGCACCCCCTGCGGCCTGTGCCTGCAGTGAGTCTGGGAGTCTGCTCCTCTAATAAACCCATTTTAAAGCTAAGAAAATCCAAAACAAAAACAAAAAACCAGATAGATGGGTTTACTCTTCCATTTTGGGAAGGTAAAGTATTACTTTTGCATTTCCCGGATGTGGCTTAGACAGTAAGTTAACTTGCCGAAGGTGCCCTGGGCAGAGCGTGCTGAAAAGGGTGTAAGAGTCAGGTCTGTTGCCCTTTGGGGTGCAATCGGTCTCTTACACAAGTAGGCCCGGAGCCTGGCTGAGACCCAGAGCGGAACCCGCAGAAGCTGGCACCAGAATACAGCAATCTGGTTTCTCGGTCTGCCACTTACCACTATGTGACCTGAGCCAAGTTACTTAACCCCTCTGTGCCTTAGTTTTATTATATATAAAATGCAATACCAATGCCTGCTTCTGTGGCTTGTTGTCTAGGGTCAAATGAGATTTATAGAAAAGAACTGTGTACAGCTTTAAAGATTTAAATATAATTTAAACCACCCTCATCCTTATCTCTTATATCTTCCTAGCTTATGCTCTCCATACCAGCTGAACACATCAGCCTCCTGCCTCCCAAGCCCTTTGTGCCCTCCCGCCTCTAAACCTGGTCTTTACTTCCCTCCAATCTCGTTTATACTCTCACCTTCCATTCCCACTCTCCTTTCCATGGGTCCCTCAGCACTCGAAGGACTGAGCTACATTCTATTAACTTAACATGCATAACATGCATGTTTTTGCTCTGCCTGGGTTTCTTATCTGGTGTATCTTTCTTCTCACATCAGAGAGCAGCCCCTGTCTTCTCCTCCCTTTGGACTCCCCCCCGCCCCCATTGAGTTCACAGGGTGAATCCAAAGATTGGACACTGAGAGGTGCAGAGAGATTGAGATGAAGCAGGAGAGGGAGAGCTCGGGGCCAGGATGCCAGGTGAGGCAGCTGCATATGGGGCCTGCCCACAGGCCGAGTGATCCTTCTGCAGCATGTTTGCTCTGATCTGGGGAGAAAAGCAGCCATCTGCCTCCTCGAGCTAAGGGCTAGAGGGGCATTACTTTCCTAATGTTTAGAGAGACTGTATTTTGCCCCATGATATGGGGGATGTCATCTGGGGGTCAATCCCACTTGAAAAGAAATAGCAGCCAAGCGAGGGCTCTCCTGTTCCTTTTTGGTGTGTGTGTGTGCACACCTCATCTGTTCTAGCATTTACCAACACTAACTTCATTCCAAAGTGTACCAAATTCCTTATGCTGAAGTTAAGTCCATCTCTTTAGTGGAGGCATTTTCTGAAGTCCAAGATCTGGTTCAATGTCTTTCATAAAAGATGCGTGTGTGCACGTGGGGGACAGAGAAGGTGAAGGGTAGCACATGGAGAATAAATGTAATTACCCAGCTCCTGGACTTAATTACATGTAATCCCTGGACATTCTGAATGTTATTAAACTCCTAAGTGTCCATGGGGGTGGGATGGACCTGGTAGATTTTGCTCCCTGATTTTCTCTGCAGAACTTCTCTGGACAGTTCCTCTCCACCCTCCCTCCCCATCCCAGCCTTTGGCAACACGCATCTCCAGGCTACAGGTGGCGCTATAAATCAGCTCTCCCAGACAGGACGCCATCAACTGCCCACTCCAGCATCCCACTGGCTCTCTATCTTTCCCAAGATCCTCTGGTTCCTTCTCTCTGAACCCAAATGCTCTCTCCCCTAACACCACTTTTTTTTTTTTGATAACCCACTTAGCTGTTTGGGGGGAAGGGCTGTTTCTGCAGGGAGCCCCCTCTCCTCCTAAGTGGCTTACTAATTACAAACAGAGAAAGCCTGGTCTGTGTGGTTGTCTGTCCCCAGCTTTCTGGATTGGTGGAGGAGCTGGGGGATTTAAAGTGCAATTTCCTGTACCTTTTTCATTTCCTGCTGGGGGTTGTGGAGAGCAATAAGCAAGGTGGGTGGCAAGGGCCAGCACGGCTGGGTAGGTGGGGGATGGGCTGAGGGAAGCATCCTCCACACACTCTTCAGCCATTTCCTCTTTCAGGTCTGGAGGTGAGGGCTGGGGCACTTGATAAATCAGTACCTGGCAACCCCCCTTATCTTCTTGAGGTACAGAAACTTGAGTAGAAAGGACTAGGTGCCGGTCCAGGTTCAATTATTAGAATATGAAGTGAAGGAGCAGGAAGGAATCTTAGAAATCCTTTGGATCCCCTCAGGTTACAGGTGATGAAGGACACTGAGGCCTTGGGGAGGGCATAGCCGGCCCAGTCACTTTTTCGTCTAGTGGTGGGGTGGTGGACTGGGATTTACCTGGCTCTCATGCCTCTCTGTTCAGTGCTCTCTTCAGTCAGAGTGGGCTGTGGGTTGGTGGTGTATCTGCGTGTGTGCATGGGGGTGGGGGTGGGGTGAGAGTGGAGGAGATGGAAAAGGGCTAGGGGCGTGTGAGGAAGTCTCTGGACAGCTAGGTGTCCAGGTCCTGAAGTAGTTATCATTTGGTGGCTCTTGTAGAAGAGCACAGGGAAGTCCAACCTTGGAGACGTCTTTGTGGGTTGATCCAGGAGACACACTTGTGAATAAAAAAGAGGAGAGAGGGAGGCATCTTGGCTCTTGGAAACGATCAGACTCACAGCTCTTCTTGCCCTCTCCAGAGGTGGATAGGGTGGGGGAGGGGGCACGGTAGAGGACAAAGGAGCCAATTATTGAGTGAGTGGATTAATTGATTAATTGTCCAGAAGCTTCCAATGCTCCCCCAACAATGACATCCCCTCCCCCCCCCCACCCCAGTCAGGCATGGCCTCGGTTGGCCCGGATTATTAATTAGGGCTTGAAGTCATTTAACGATGATTTCATTATCGACGTGCTGTCTGTCTCAGGCTGAGCCCGGTTGCCAAGGCGACTCTGATCGATTGCCTTCCGGTCTCCTTCAAGTCTGCCAGTTTCTGCCTCTCCGGAGCCTGGTCATTGGCGAGCCCTCCCTAGCGGCCTCCTCTGGTACTGCAGAGCTTCCCAGTTTCCAGCTTTTGTGACCCAAAGAATTAGACTCACCTTCGAGCCTGGGCTGCCCAGTCTTGCTCCCTATTCCAGATGTACTGACCTCCCTAGCTGTTGCCAGGGCCCTGGGGGATTCGGTCCTCCTTTTACCTGTTTTATTAAGCCCCTGTGATCCTGCCCCTGGTGGCCATTCACCTGGATTCCTTTGAGATGGATACAGAAAGAGGTGAATGACGACAGTTGTTGTCCTACCACCTCTGAATTTAGGTTTGGGAGGCCCAAATCATCCGAGATAAGGTTCTTCTTTCCCTAGCGATTACATCTGGCTTCTGGGACCTTAAGTGTGCCTGCCAGGGAAGTGGGTGGGGAGAATAACTCCCCTTTGGATTGCTTCAGTTATTGTTCTTAGGGTCTTCCCTGGCCCTCAGAGTTGCTGGGGGAGCTAGTCTTTGCAGAGCTCAGCTACTGTCTCAGACTCAGAAAGCCTGGGGAAGAAAGGCAGGGTCCAGCTTGCCATGCTATCGCAGATCTTCAGAAGCTTGCCCGGTTACTCCATCACTGGTCCCTTAAAACCCAGCTTCACACATGTACATTGGCCCCAGGATCTCCATTTTATGCCTTTAGTTTCTTCTTTTGTGGGTTTCCTGTGTATATTTGTGGGGACCAGGTAATGGAGAGTTGCTTGAAGGCACTGATCATCATTTCTCAGGAGGTGTCAAAATTGTTGACCTCAAAGTAATAGACAGTCACTCCTATCTTATTTTGGTTATATTCTGCATACTGCTTATTTAGCTCTCAAACACAGGCATCTTCCTAGTTCTTATCTCTCCTCACTCTTCAACACATGAGGTCCCTAAACCAAAGTCCATCCCCAGTACTTCCTCCATAATTTGCCTCCCTTGCTTGCCTGCTTACCTCTATTCCTTTCTTTGCTCTAACTCCTCCCTGCACTCTTTGAGCGAGGCTGCATCAACTCTGAAAAATTTAGGGCTGAGCTTCAGGCCTATTTGATTTCAGCATTTTGGGGGACAGAGTAGCAGAGGTAGGTTGGGTTTTTATATCCATGTAGAAGTTTCTGAGATCCCCAGGTTGGCACTGGCGAGAGCCTGGGGGCAGCTATGGCAGCAGCTTTGCCCTATCAGCTTTCTGGGCACATCCACCACGGAGCAGCACCTGAGAGGGAAAGGGCTCAGCAGCGAGCCGAGTGAGATTGAAGAGGATCATAAAGAAAATATATATCCCCTCCCTGGCCTCGCTCCCTCCTCCTGCTCTGCACTTGCCTTCTTCTCTCTCTTTGTCTTGCTCCCTCCCCCCTGCTCACTGCATCCCAGTTTTCTTTGTTCTTTCTTTGCCTCCTTCACCTTCATCTCTGTTATGCAGATCTGTCTGTCAGTCTGTCTGTCTGACTCCAGATAATTTTTGGTCTGAGTTTTTCTAGAACTGTATCTGCCATCAGTAACTTTTTATCCCTTCTTCCTTTCCTCCCTCAGTCTCTGAGGGTCTCATACCATCATATCTTTATGAGTTTCATCGTGTGCACCTTTTATTCTCTCCGTTCCCATCTCCTCTCATCTGTCTCCGTTTGCTGCCTCTCCTGTCGCTGTTCCCAGCTTTTGCCCTCCTCCCATCTCTCTTTTCTGCCTCTCTTATCTTTGTTTCAGCCTCTTCCCCTGTGTCTGGCTCACACCACTGCCAGTCTCTCCATGTCTCCCACCTCCCACCCCTCAAGGTTTAGCTACTTCATGTGAAATCACCTGGATGGGCTCCAGTTGTCAGGGCCCCCCATTCTGTACCCCCTCCTCCAAGAGATTTATGACACCAACTCTGCATCCTCTGCATTCCCCCCAGCCCTGGACCAGTTCTTTTCATTACCTGGTGATTATCTGGGGGCCCTGGCTTGTCCCCTGCCCTCCCACCCCTACCCAGCAGGCAGTGAACAGCACAGGGAAAAAGGGGAAGGGATTGCTCTTGGGACCAGATGCAGGGACATGGGGACCCTCCCCCTACACCCGCCCTTCTTTCCCTCAAGCAGATGCACATCTGGGAAAACCCCAGCTTGAGGCAGGGGAAGACGGCCTAGGACTGTTGGAACGGACATAAATCAAACACCCAGATGCCCCTCCCATACTGTTCTGTCATTACAGCCATCATTCCAATTCCTGCCTGTCTCCTTTGCCTTTAGGAATTTTGGCTCTGTAGTTTTGGCTGCGGCCACTCATTTACTACCCGGTATAATGCCTAGAACAAAGGAGGCATGCCCCGTGCCTAATGGAGATGCATGAGGGCAGGGTCAACGTGGTTTTTAGATTTTCCTTTGTTGGAGGTTCTTTCTGAGATTTGATGCAGTTCTTTCTGCTTTAATTTCAATGCTCTGTCTTAGTGTGATTCACATAGATGCCTACCTGTTAAGAGTTCTGCCTCTGCGCTCCTCCTTCTCTCCCTCCCTCCCTCCTTCACCCCAGTCCTGTCAGCACCTAACTTAGGGTTTAGAAGGACAGCGGCACTGTCAAGTAAAGGCCGTGGTGCCCCCTTTCC
This sequence comes from Artibeus jamaicensis, assembly GCF_021234435.1. Taxonomy (NCBI): domain Eukaryota; kingdom Metazoa; phylum Chordata; class Mammalia; order Chiroptera; family Phyllostomidae; genus Artibeus; species Artibeus jamaicensis. The sequence goes on from NW_026521486.1 coordinate 52,052,719, forward strand.
TTGAGACCAGTGGTTTCTTGGGCTGATCGTGTTTCCATGCAGCCTTCAGTCTCTAGTAGGCCCTACCTTCTCCATCCCTGATGGTTCAAAGACTTGCCTCTGTTTGAAGATTAAGTTTCTGGGATGGAGGAGGCACCTTCCTTTGGTCACTGTCTCAGAGTCTTGGAAGACCTGCTTTTTGAATGTCTAGAGCAGGAAGCTCTCTAAGCGGGGCTGTATCTTTTTCATCTTTATTTGTTCCAGTACAATGCATATTCAGTCAGAATATGTTATGGATGCTGAAAAGCTGTCTCAGGAAATAAATCCCTTGTGATGAAGCTTAAACTAGTTTCTCTTTAGTTTCATCTTTGAAGTGATGGGAAACATGAGTGAGGGGGCTTAGATGGGTGGGTGGTGGTGGTAGGAGTATCCTGGGAGAGTTTGGGGGTCCCTTTAGCTGAATCAGGGACTGACTCCCAAATCACCACAAGTAAGGCTCCACCCCCTCTCCAGACTCTCCTTCAGCCAATTGAGACTTCTAAATCCACATCCTGCTGCCAATTTCCAACCCAGGGGAATTTAAGCCCTTTCTCACTGAGGCGGGGCCTCCCCACTCCCTCACTCAGCTTCCATTGCCCACCTCTGAGCTGTCCGCCTGGATTTGGGGCCAAGCCCTCTTGTTCACCCTTTCCCATCCCTTCCCAAAGCCCCACCTCCTCAGGGTTGCCTCCCTGGGGGCCCTGCCTCAACTCCTGGTGCTACTTGGCTAAGCCTCTTACCTGTCCCTGTTTGGCTTGCATTTTCCCCTCAGGTTTTTCTCCTTTGAGGTAGAAGAGAGCATGGGTAAGTTATGTAGACTTGGTAAGAAAATAGAGCCAGAGAGGCTGGGCTGGAAGTGCTGCTGGCACTGGAAGCCCTGTGGGGTTTGAGCAGAGGGTATTCCATGGCTCCAGGTGCAGGCCCCAGGCCTTGTGAACCTGGGGAGGGTGGGTCGTTTTGCTGAGGCCAGAGGCCTATACTCCATTCTCCTTCAAACCAAAGATGTCCTCAGCAGAGATGGTCCTAGGAAATACGAGTTAGGGGAGGTTATTCCCTGATCCCGCTCCTCCAGCATCCTTCCCTCCTCTCTGCAGTGCCCTACATCCTGGCTTTTCCTTGCTGGCTTGGTGCAGAGCTTGCTTTGTTAATCTTTGTCTTCCTCACAGGCCCTAGCACATAGTACGCTCAGACATGTTCTTTGAATGAATGAAATTCTTCCACCTGGGTCAGCAGCTTCCTTCATATTTGCCTCCCTCTCTCATTTATGATTCTGAATGGATCTGTGTCTTATCTTCTTAGGGAGGGTGTTATTGAGAACTTTGCAGAATATCAGCTCCAGTTCCATGAGGTAGTCCACAATAATGAGGGAGGATTTGTGGGTCTTCCTGCTAGATGCTCAAGGAGCTAGATTTGCATTTTTACAGCTGCTGAAACTTGTCTCCCTGTCTTTCTTATCTAATTTTTTAAAAGCTGTGGTGGGGACTATATACCAGGTCGGGTTGTAGGAGGAAAGATTACAAAGTTCCTTTGGGGGTGTGGCTGTCTAGTGGTCTTTAAATCACTGTATGGAGGCTTGTCTGAGGGCCCAAGTATATTGTAAATGAGCCAGTGCTTAATAAACCTTGAAACTTGATGGCTCTGTTCGCTCTTGGAATCTATCAAATTTATGTACATGATAGGCATATTTATTGATTGATAAATGTTTGGAGGAGAAGCCTGAAATAGGGCTGGCTTCCTGGGTCTCCAAGAGGCAATTTGCTGCTATCACAAAACACGTTTGCAACTCTTTAATTTCTGAAGCCTGTGGAGTCTTAAACTGTCCCCTCTGCCCACCACAAACACACACTTTGGGCAATACCCCCACACCAGAAGCTCAGAACACACTTATCCATGCATCACACTTGTTTTGTTGGTTATGTGTGAGAAATGTTTAGTTCTAGGTTGTCTTTCTCTTGCTCTCCAGCAGCTCTTAGGCAACATCTCTTTGTTATCAATTAACATGTGATGTGTGTCTCCAGAAGGCAGACTCATTAAAAAACACAACAACAACAACAAAAAACCCTCCCCCAGGGATATAGTCACTAACTCCAGAGAGCGAGGAAGAGAGAGAGAGAAAAACAATGATGTGAGAGAGAAACATTGATGCATTGCCTCCCAAACGTGCCCTGACTAGGGATCGAACCCATAACCTAAGTATGTGCCCTGCCTGGGGATTGAACCTGCAGCCTTTTGGTGTATAAGATGATGCTCTAACCAAATGAGCAACCTGGCCATGGCAAGATTCATTTTTACCTTAGTTTAGGCAAAAGTAATTTCCTTTAAAAAGTATATTTCAAATTAATAAAATAATTTTTGGATTATATTGTTTTGGTTTATCCTTGTGCCTTTTTTCTTTTACTATTTAAGAAATCATGAGGCAGATTGGGGATAAGAAAGAACCAGGGAACAATAATAAAGAGTGTCCCTTAAAAATCATGGTGCCAGAGGCTCTTCATTATAAATTATGATGCATGAGCGAGGGGTGAGACAGGTGGGTCTTGGTGGAGAAGTCCTATTGATCTATTTCTGGATAAGAACTCAGGACATTGAGGCATGAAACAACTTTCATATGATGCAGATGAGCTCATGTCTTTCCTAAAACAAAACAAAATAAAACTTAATTTTCCAAGAGAGATGGTGTGGGTGGAACAGCAAGCTAAGACTATGAGAGAAAGCAAGCAAAGTCTGGAGAGAGAACAGAGAGAGATAGTCAACTACTTACATGGGTGGACAGAAGGGCACATTTAACACTATGAAGAGAGCTATCTGGAGAGAGTTTGGCATCTCCTAAGCCACCTTGCGTGCAGCGCATTATTGTGGGTTTTGGGAGGAAGTATGTGGAAGAAGGAGCCACAAGGCCCTGACCACTCACAGCTAGTCTAAAGGTAGAGATAAGATATAGTGATAGAAAGGACCATTAAATGGATTTCTAGATTCTATGTTTTCAAGGGAAGGAAGGATTTGGGGGTAAAAAATAGAACCAAAGCTGTTTAGCAAGGCTTCTTGAAAAAAAGAAGAGTGCTCATTGTAGGCAAAAGTTGTCCTGTGTTACAGCTGGAGATTAGAAAATGAAGTGGCCAGGCAGATGGACTCCTACTGTGTTCTCTTGAGGATTTTTATTAGTTCTGCGTTGACAGGATGCAAGGTTGAAGAAAGTGGGGTAGAGAATCATGGGGGAGAAGGAGAGAAGAAATTGACTTTCACTGTTGACACCAATGTCTTACAACACTTTCTAATCCCTTAATTTTATGTCCTAGTCAGGTGGCTCATTTGGTAGAAGTGTCATCCTGTACACCAAAAGGCTACAGGTTCAATCCCCAGTCATGGCACATACCCAGGTTGCGGTTTGATCCTTGGTCAGGGTTTGATCCCTGGTTAGGACCCATACAGGAGGCAACCAATCAATGTCTCTCCTAGCCCCCCACCTCCATTCCTTTCTTTCTAAAAATCAGTGAACATAGCCTCAGGTAAGGATTAAATTAAAAAAAAATACAACTCTCTAATCCCTTATTTTTATACTTTTCCTTGCTTTCCCCAGCTATCTTTCTAATTCCTGTTTGGGAAGTCTATTTTTGATTCATCTGGTTTCTGAAGAGCTCTCTAAGCAGAAATTTTGGCTGCTGCTTTCTGATTTGTCAAGTTGATAGTCTTATTATGGTATGATAGAAATGTTAAGAATTTCCAAAGTTGAATTCTGACTGAATTCACATCCTGTGAATGTGTCAAACGAAGAGTGTTGGATTTAGCTTTACTTGTCTTCTCAGAAGTTATCCCAGAGGGATTAAAGAAAAGCTGCCCTGTTCACAACCATCCCAGAATAATTCTAGATGATATGGAGTATATGTAACCTCTAGAGGAGCTCTGGATATCCAACTGTTTACCTAAATAGTGGTATAATGATACTAGTGTAGTATCCGCATGTAGTATGGACGCCATAAATATTGAGGGAAGGAAGCAAAAGTGTTTTGGTTCACATCTATATGGATTTTGGTATACATTGGGGTGGGTGGATTTTGTCTACATCATTTTAGTACTTTTGGTCTGGAGCGTTTTAGTCTACATGGGGTAGGTTTTCACTGACTTGGAATTTAGCCTCTGCCAGGCTGGGATGGGATTTGACAGGTGCAGTACTGGTGGTGGAAGGGCAGGTAGACGAGTTGGAAGATATGGTTATTTCTTCTTGGTGTAAGGAGCAGACAGTTTAGGGTCTGCCATAGCTTTCAAGTTCAAGTCTTGGTTATAATCAGTAATATCTAGCTTCAGTGAAAAAACATAAAGCAGCTTCTACCCAAAGTAGTTTTTATTTTGGAAAGGGAGAAAAATTATCCTCCCCAAAAACATTAAAAAAAAAGATTTTACTTATTTGTTTATTTTTAGAGGGGGGAGGGAGGAAGGGAGAAAGAGAGGGAGAGAAACATTGATCACTTGCCTTTCTCAAGTTCCCAACCAGGGACCTGGCCTGCAACCTAGGCATGTGCCCTGACTGAGAATCAAATTTGCAACCTTTCAGTTTGCAGGACAATGCTCAACCCAGTTAGCCACACCAGTCACGACCCAAGTAACATTTAAACAATGCAGTACAAAGTAAGATTATAAGTGGGGGAGAATGCTTGGTAAGCAATCAGTTTAGTGAGGTCTTTCTAGGAAGACTCTTGGAAGATAAGCTTGGTTATTTATATTCTTTAGCATGAGCTGAATTTGGGTACTTCAGCTTTCTTTCCACCCTTTCAGGAAAGCTATCCAAGCTTTACTTCTCTTTCCCCACTGGAGAAGTAACACATTTATTACTACTGAAATGGTTTCCTCTCTGATTCTTTTCCTTTTCTGCACATACCCAAGACAGATTTTTTAAAAAGATTTCATTTATTTATCTTTAGAGGGAAAAGGAAGGAGAGAGGGAGAGAAATATCAATGTATGGTTGCCTCTTATGCGTCCCCTGCTAGGAACTGGCCTGCAACCCAGGCATGTGCCCTGACTGTGAATAGAACCGCGGTTGTTTGGTTCGCAGGCCCGCGCTCAATCCACTGAGCTACACCAGCCAGGGCAAGACAGAATTTTTATTAGTGTTATATTTTAGTACCTAGATCTGTATTTGTATTGGTGGAAATATTTAACTGGTTCTGTATATTTGGGAAAATTGGATTTATGGGTTCAGAGTGTGGTAGAGTTTGTTTTGTCTTGTGTTTTGGTGGGGAACATAGCAGGAAGGTCTAAACAAGGCTCCATTTATTGGATTATAGCCTAACCATCACACTATCATGAGATAGTAGCTTGAACTGATGTTTCCCTGGGACACACTTAGACAAAATGTCAAGATGGGGTAATTCCCTGCTTTTCGATGCAGACTTCTGAGATTGACCCAAGGTATACAGAAGACATTCCGTAATCTTGCCAAGATTGAAGCCCTTACCACTCTTTTTTTTAAGATTTTTTTATTTGTTTATCTTTAGAGGGGAAGGGAAGGAGAGAGGGAGAGAAACATCAATGTATGGTTGCCTTGGTGCGTCCCCTGCTGGGAACTGGCCTGCAGCGAACCGGCCTGCAACCCAGGCATGTACCCTGACTGGGAATCGAACCACAGTTGTCTGGTTCGCAGGCCCGCGCTCAATCCACGGAGCTACACCAGCCAGGAAGCCCTTTACCACTCTTAACTTCCATCAGCTATGAAGTCATCTGGGACTTTGACATGCCCTTGCCTCTGATGTAAATTCCTCTCTGATTTAGAAATTCCCTTTCTAGTGCATGGTTTATATATGCTTTACTTAGTTTGGGAGTGGGGAATAACTTACAGAACACCCTTAATTGTAAGTTCCCCCAAATAGGAATTCTCTATTTGCCATTATTGTCTTGCACTGTGTGTAAATGAGTCTGTGGTGATCTGGTGGTCATAGGGGTGGTATTAATGATTTGGGAGGGGGTGGGGAATGTTGCTTTTGCTTGCATTCTTTTACACAGACTCATTTTTGCTCCTGAATGGTCTGATTTGGAATTTGCTTTTGTAAGCATTTATACTTAGCTAAAATCTAATTTTTTTAATGGTTTGAATTCAGTCTTTCTCATGTGGAGACCTTTTGTGGCTTTCATTTGAGGAAAACACCAAATCTTATGGGGATTATATATAGTTTCTCACTCTAGACCTAAACCAAACTAAGCAGAATCTGTTTACTTATTACTTACAGATAATACAGGATAAATGGTAGAAAATATAGAAAATTTTCTTCTCTGGAAGCTTACAATATCAGTGCATTTCATGGATACTTCCCATTTTCCCAAGCAAGTAAAATTCTTTTAAAATAAATTCATGAATCAAAAAACTGTGGTACGTTTACACAATGGAATAATACTATGCAGCAGAAAGAAGGAAGGAGCTCCTACCCTTCATGACAGTATGGATGGGACTGGAAAGCATTATGCTAAGTGAAATAAGCCAGGCAGTGAAAGACCATATGATCTCGCCTATAAGGGGAACCTAATCAACAAAACAAATAAGCAAAATATAACCAGAGACATTGAAATAAAGAACAAACTGACAGTAACCAGAGGGGAGGGGGATATGGGGCAAAAGAAAGGAAAGGGTCATCAAGGAACATGTATAAAGGACCCATGGTCAAAGACAATGGGGGAGGAGGATTGAAGGTGGGAGGTGGGGGTGGGTAGGATGGGGGAGAGTAATGAGGGGAAAATGGAAAAAACTGCAATTGAACAACAATTTAAAAAAGAGAAAAAATTCAACCATTTGACTGTTGGGCCATTCCTCCTCTCCGTAGCCTAAATTTAGTTATTTCAGATTACCATATCATGTTGCCTAATGTCAAAGCATTAAATGACTTATTTTTCAAATTAAATAAAGCAAAGAAAGTAATAATACTTTGTATTGTCTGTTCAATCATTGGAAATCAAGGGGATGACGCTGGAGCAAATAATAAATGTCACAGAACGTGTACTTTGTCTCAGCCAGTTTGAGTTACTTCCTTTGTACTTTCACTTTGTTGCGGCGAAAGAGACTTGGGTCTGGGTTCTTGCTTTAGATCTCTGATATCGCTAAGTTGGGCTGTAGATTCTGGAGTACTTCCTTGGATGTGGCCAGTTAACGCTTTGTACCTCAGGCTCAGCTGGGGGGAAGCTTCACCAGTCAGGAGCTGTGTTTTCAGCTCTATGTCACCATTTAGCACTGATACCCGCTTCTCTAACTGGGTATTGTCCCAGTGCAAGGTTCTAGGCCAGTGAGTTACACCACTGGACACTAAGGAGGGGAGAGGAGAGCATGCGTACTGGAGAGATCGTATATTAGGCATGTGGTTAGAGAAGCCTCCTGAAGGAAGGTTGTGTTGAACAGAAAAGAGGGTATTCTAGGCAGAGGTGAATGACAGCAAGATATTCATGTGTGGGGAAAGATTTGTTCTGTTCAAGCAGAGAGCCACAGAAAAGGTTAATAGTAGGAGTTAAGTGGTAGAAGATCAGGGAAAAGAAAGCCCTAGAAGTATAATCTTAGAAGTTTGGATTTAACAGAGAGCAGGAAACTGCAGGTCTGGTTGGGAGAAGAGCTGTGGTGTGTGTGTGTGCGCGAGTGTGTGTCTTTTTAAGGCTTGAGCAAAGTGTCATTTTCCAGAAGGAGGGTAGAGGGCACTCACACTTCAGTTATCTGCTGCAATGCAGCAGTCGGGGTGAATGTGATTTAGGGCTGTAGTCTGCTTCAAGAAAGGAGAGCACTCTCTGATGGCTGCTAGGTGAATGTGACTGGGATTTAAGAGGACCTCATTGTCTAGAGTTACCTATTTTATGAGCCAGCAGGGTGGACCAAGGAGTATGGCAGGAGTCTGGCCCCAGATGTAGAGTATTTGCAAATTGTAGGAACCTACCAGATAGAGGTCTAATGAAGACAAGGTGCTAAGTGACTTCCGGTCAGTTAAATTGAATCGAGGTCTAGGACAGTGATCCACAAATATCTGAAATAAATGATTTCAGTTGAAATTCCTTAGATTTATTCCAAAATTTTATGCAATTTCCCTGAATAAAATCAGCATTCTTAGAGACAGTTTTGTCAATCCCTTGTCTTTGGACATACCTGGAGCTTTCTTTCTTTTGAAACTAAAATGGAAAAACAATCCTTTATCTTCTCCATTGATCTTCGTATATTGATCCCATGTTCAGAATACTCATTACTCCTTATCGCAAGTCCACATTCCTTAGTAACTTTGGATTTAAAAGCAATGAGGAGGTTAAAAAAAAGACTAAGAGATCTATGCCCGTGCCTAACGTCCATTGGCCTTTGTTTCCAGGGATGATTAATAAATAATAAGAATGCTCTAGATGTTGTGAGCTCAGGGCTGGTTGCAGACATGGGTCACAATGGGGAACACGAATGCCCATTTGGATATTGTACTAAGTCTCTGGTCATCAATAATGACCAAATCAGAATAATCAACCTGATGTAGTTGAAGGCCCTTTTCCCAGCATCATCATGGAGTTTTAGATGTGGAGTGGGATTAATCGTGTTTTCAAGTGACTGATAAGCAGATGTTTTTCTGGTACTGGGTTCTTCTGGGTTAAGGATAAGGAGGAGATTGCCGTCCTTTGGCAAATATTTCTAGTTTGTTCCTATTTGGCAGCCAAGTCTGGAGATCAAATGGTCAAGTGAATTAGGAAGCTTAAAAAACGTTTTGTTAAACCATGCTCATTAAACTGGCACCGTCTGCCTTCCTATTCTCCTTTGTCCCAGTTGGGGCTGTCCTTTGTGACAGATGTTTTCTAATGGTGTGTGCCAGTAGCATCTGGAAGACTTGGGTTATGGCTGAGGTTTGGGGAGGCCAAATCTGGGGATATTTAGGTTATCAGGGAAATTGTAACCTTTTCCTACCATTGGGCTCTCATCTTAAAAAATGTCTGCTCACCCCACCATCCTTTGGCCAACAAGAATCAAGGTTTCATTTGCTTCTCTGACACTTTCTAACGTGCACTCAAGATTTCTTTCTTATTATCAAGAATGAGGTAATAAATAGAAAAGATTTGGAATAAAATGATGAAAGAATAGCATGATGAAAGAAGTCTCAGAAGGATGACATTTTGGCATCTAGAGATCCACTAAAATGCAAGCAAAAGGATATGGGTTAAAGTTCTGGGAGTGGGAATTGTAAGTAGATATAAATTTATATCTGGGAACTATTGAAATAGCTACAGGCATGCTTTGGGCTCTCCTTTCATGGTATTTAAAAGGATAATCTGGAGACATTTTGCTCCTAGATTGAACAGGATTTTAGCAGGACATGGTTAAGATGGAGCTTTCTGATTTAATGATCACAGTACTTCCAGCCCTGGCCCATCAGCATCTGGGAGGAAATGGAAGACGTTGGCAGGGAGTGACCTGGGCAAAGGATAAGAACTGGCTCTGTGCCGTGACTGGTGCAGCTCGGTGGACTGAGCATAGGCTGTGAACCAAAGGGTCGCCAGTTCGATTCCCAGTCAGGGCATATGCCTGGGTTGCAGACCAGATCCCCAGTTGGGGGCCACGTGAGAGGCAACCACACATTCATATTTCTCTCCCTCTCTCTAAAAATAAATAAATAAAATTAAAAAACAAGAACTGGCTCAAATTCTCCTTTAATAACCATGTCCTAGAATCTCCACTCTGTGTGGAATCAGGGTGCTGCAGTAGAAAGAGCATGGGCTTCGAAGTCACAAAGAACCAAGTTCAAATTTCATCTCTTCTTTTTACTGGCTATGTGATCTTGGGAAAGTTATTTAACCTCTCAGTCCATAAAGTGGAATTACAATACTTCTTTCATTGGATTGTTATGGAGGTTAAATGAAATAACGTATGTGCATGCCTTGCAGCTCAACAAATTCTGGTTCTCTTCCGCCCCTCTTCCCAGGCATTCCTAATTCTTGCACATGGACCCGGTGTCCCTATTTGTCAGACATGGTTGTTCTTTGCCTGCAGCCTCTGCACACCTTTCCCAATGCCTCGTAGAGTTCCCGCCTAGGGCCCTGAGTTATTAATTTGTGTTAGTCCCACAAAATGACAACAGTATGTATTTTTTTTAAATAACCAGACTAACATGAGCCAAGGTTGTGGTTTCTTTCCAGGCATTTTTACTTTCTGACAATTTTGGTTGTAAATCAAAGACAAGGGAGTTCTGTCTTCCCACTCACTCCTCTGATTTAAAGTTCCTGATTTGGGGCTAGATAATTCTGGGTGGGATTTTGTTTCAACCAAAAGTGATGGCAAGCTTGTTTATAAAGGTCAATCAGGGTAGGAGAATCTATAACCTTTACTATTGGTACATTCTTGTTTTCCTTCAACTTTTTAGTTTGAAAAATACCAAAGCTGCAGGAAAGTTGTAAGAATAATATAATTAACACCCACCTATCTTTCACCAGGATTGACCAATGGTTAATATTTTGTCATATTTGCATTGTATACTCTCTCATATACATATATATGCATATGTATATATGTGTGTAGATGATACAGCCCATATTCAAATTTGCTAACTCTCCAGTAATATTTTTGGTTTGCAGGCCAGCGCTCAATCCACTGAGCCACACCAGGCCAGGGTCCAGTAATATTTTTTATAGCAAACTATTTCTCCCTGATCCAGGTCCAATCCACATTTACATGCTGCAACTCATTGTCATGACTGTTTATTCTCTTTCAATCTGGTGAGTTCCTCAGCCTGTCCTTCCTGACATTGACCGTTTTGAAGAGTACAAGTTGGTTGTGCTTACAGTAAAGAACTGCCTTGTAGATTGATTGTTTTCATCATTATATTCAGGAATATTATATAAGAACATCTTAAAAATAGGGAGTGACATGTAGGTGGGGAACATGTCTTTTTCTTCCCTGTTGTGTTGGCAGCGACAAGCACAATGACTGGCATTTTAATGTGCTTGGTGTTTACTAACTGACTGAATAAATGACATAAAACTTTCACTGCCATTTAGGTCCATTATTTTTCTACTTGAGGAAAGAAGGAAGATCAGTCTTCTGTACCCTAGTTCCATTTTTTCAAAAAACATTTATTTTTAAAGAGAGAGGAAGGGAGGGAGAAAGGGAGAGAAACGCCGATCGGTTGCTTTCCTACATTCCTGGACCAGAGATCGAACCTGCAACCCAGGCATGTGCCCTGCCCGGGAATTGAACTGTCAGCTCTTTGCTTTATGGTACAACACCCAAACACCTCAGCCACACTGGTCAGGGCTCTAATCCTGTTTTTATTATAAATGTTTGGAGGCTTAAAAAAAGTAACCTAAGACCTCTGCGATGAGACCACAGAGCAGGAAACTGAGATAGGAACTGTGATGTGAGGCAAGGTGTGGAGTCCATTTACCATGGGCAGGCTGGTGGTGACCGTACTGTGTTAAGATTAGAGGATGAATAAGGTGGTTCTCAGATGAAAAGAAAAACAGCACACCGAGCCCAGGGGTACATGGCCTGTTTTCTTGCTGAGAGAAATTAGTTATTTAGGTTTCCAGATTTTACCGTACTTTCCTCTCCTAACCCCCATTTGAATCCTAAGAATGTCATAGTGAAAACTGATTTCTGTCCCTCCCCCTTTCCCAGAGGGGACAACCCCATAATTCTCTCCTTCTCTACTCCCCATCTCCCCGCCCCACCCCCTACAAGTGTATATTTTCTAACATTTATAAACGGTGGCGGGGAGGCCATTCTCTCTAGATTATTTATTGTTGAGAAAATCTATAACTCCTCGGACTTCTCATTTGATGTAGAAGCTTTCATCCCTGTCGCCTGGGGGAAGTGAGGTTATGAGAGGTTCTCTTTGCCTTTCAAAAATGTGTTTTCAGGCTTTCCTTTGGGGCCCTTTCTCTCCCTGGCTCTGATCATCTCAGACATTTCTGACAATCCTTTCTAAGGCATCTGGGGCTTGGGACTGAACTCATCTATTTAATTCTGCAAGGCTTGTGAGTGCCTGTTTCACATTGTTCCTGCCCCTTTTCTGAGAAGAGTCTGTCTACCCCTGTCTTTGCAGTCCTCAGTTTCACCAGTTGCTGGCAAAAATGCCCTTTATCTCCATGTCAGCTTTTTATTATCCACAGTAATGGAGGGGATAATCTAAAATTGTGACTGATACCATGATTGCTTTTGTTTGATTTCTACATGACTGAATACTGGCTAAAGATGATCCATAAAGTGAACAACTTCTATGAAAGCAATTCATCACATTCATCTCCCGTGGGTTGTTGTATGGAGTCTCTTCTTTGGTATCTAGAAAGAGAGGCAGAGGGAAGAATGAATGTCTTAGCTCCTTCAGCCCTCATTTTATTGTCAAAAGTACCAGACATCCATTGAGAGCTCTACAGAACTTGTCTCCATACTTGGCTCTCTCGGTTGGAGGAGGAGGCCTATTTCTTAGTTTGTGAACCAAATCTTTAGTTCAAAGAACATGAAACTCAGTAGGTCAGTAGACAACATATGAAACTATCACTTTATCTAGGGTTCCCATCACACCAAGAGTAAAAACCAAAGTCTCCTCAGTGACCCTACATGAATGATCTGGCCTCTTGCTTTCTCTCCAACTTCTGCTTCTCCCTCACTCACTCTGAACCAGCCCTACAGGCCTCCTTGTTATTCCTTAAAAATAGCCACGTACCCATTAGAATGGCTATTAAAAAACAGAAAAATGACCTGGTTGGTGTGGCTCAGTGGATGGAGTGCCGGCCTACGAAACAAAAGGTAGCTGGTTCAACTCCCAGTCAGGGCACACACCTGGGTTGAAGGTCAGATCCCTAGTAGGGAGAGGCAACCACATGTTGATGTTTCTCTCCCTCTCTTTCTCCTTCCCTTCCCCTGTCTCTAAACACACACATACACACAATAACCAGTGTTAATTATGATGTGGAGAAATTGGAACCCTGTGCACTGTTAGTGGGAATGTAAAATGGTACAGCCAATGAGGTAAATGGCAGGGTAATTTCTAAAAAAATTAAATATACAATTACTATATGATCCAGAAATCCTCCTTCTGGGTATATACCCAAAAGAATTCAAAGCAAGGATTTAGAAAGATACATTGTACACTGGTGTTCAGAGCAGCATACAAGAGCCCACGGTGAGCCAACACATGTGTCACTGAGTGGATGAACGGGCGGACGACATGTGGTCTATGCGTACAGTGGAATTCAGCCTTAAAAAGGATGGACATTCTGACACATGCTACAACATGGATGAACCTAGAAGACATTATGCTTAGTGAAAAAGTCAGTCATCAAAAGACGATATTGTATGATTCTGCTTATACGAGGTACCTGGAGTAGTCAAATTCATAGAAATAGGATGTAGAAGGGTGATTACCAGGGGCTGGGATGGGGGCAGGAAATGAGTCACTGTTTAACAGGTACAAAGTTCTAGTTGAGGAAGAGGAAAAGATCTAGAGATGGATGGTGATGATGGTTGTAAATGCCACAGAATGTGAATGTAATTAATGCCACAGAACTGTGAATGTAATTAATGCCACAGAACTGCAGACTTCAAAATGGCTTAAATGATGAATTTTATGTTATGTGTATTTTACCACAATAAAAAAAGTTCACAATTAAAAACTTGGCCAGAGTCTTTGTTGTTCTCAGACTTCTGTATCATAGCTTGTTCCCTCCCCTGCTTCTGATTGTTGGTGAAATGTCATCTTGTCAGTGAGGCCTGCTTGGACCACCCACTTTAAAATGACAATGCCTGCCCCAGCACATCTGAACCTTCTCTTGCCTTACTTTCCTCCACAGTACTGATGACAGCCCAACAACATGATATATACGTGTATGTATATATATTTAAAGATTTTATTTATTTATTTTTAGAGAGAGGAGAAGGGAGGGAGAAAGAGAGAGAAACATTACCATGCCAGAGATACATTAATTGGCTGCCTCTCACATGTCCCCTACTGGGGACCTGGCCCGAAACCCAGGCATGCGCCCTGACTGGGAATGGAACCAGCAACCTTTTGGTTTGCAGACCGGCGCTCAATCCACTGAGCCACACCAGCCAGGGCTATATTCTTATTATTTGTTTATAGTCTGCTTCCTCCTGCAGGAATGTAAACAACTCAAGTGGAGGGATTTTTGTGTTTTTTCTTTGCTTTATCTGCAGTGTTGAATAGTTGGGAACCAGTAGTATTTGTTGAATGAATGACTGTGACTGGACACAGGCTTCTAGAGAAGGCACACAGAAAGAAAAGTGAGAATGTTTTATTTTTTATTTGGCTTTGTTAACTGATTTCTTCTAGACCTTGTACATATGACTCAGACCCAGTTTTCGTGGTGGCTTTTGCTGTATTTACTTTTTCTTATCTATCCGGAACCGTTTCCAACTTGGAAGTGTTGGTGTACTACCTACATCACACTTGTGACCGAAAGCTGTCACCCCGGAGTCAGGGCCTACACTCCGTATTCCCGACTGCTCCCTTCCGGAGTGGCGAGGGTGCTTGAGTTAGGACTTTGGGAACTCTGGGGAAGCTCGGATGTCCAGAAGACTTAGTACTTGTTTGTTTGGGAGACATTGGTTTGATTGGCTCCAGAGTTTTCATTCTCTGGAAATTTTAAGGAGGATGAGAGACTTGACATAATTCGGGTTCAGAAAAGGAGTGTAATTGCACACAAAGGGATTGGTATAATCTCTGGAGATGGGTTTAAAGTCCATGCCTCTGAAACTTTGAGACCTGAAACTAATTAGTTAACAGCCTTATTGGCCTTCCTCTCTCAAATATTTACTAAACTTTCAGCAAAGCAACTCTTATACAATCTATATTTGAAGCGACTCAGAGGAGGCATAAAGCCAAACTGCCTGACTGGCAGGATTGGTAACACCTGGCGATGAGGGAGCTGGTGGAATTTATTTCCTTGGAAAAATGTTTTGAAAAGGAAAGGTCCAGAGTGAGGGCAGTACCCTTCTTAAGAGGCAGAGGGATGAACACGACGACCTCTAGGATGAAGGAGAGTAGGTGGGGTTGGCTGGGAAAGCAAGCAGCCTGACACTTAGTGTGTGGATTGTTGGGTTTAACAGGAGTTCTTCTTGGCTACTTGGGATAGAACTTTTGTTTTGGAGCTTGGAATGAGCTCAGAGATGGGGAGAAACACAACGAGGGGGAGGAGGGAGGGAAGGAGTGAGCCAGGGGCATTATGGAATTCATTGAAGCTGGCTTCAAGTTCCCTGGCCTCTCTCTGAGTTTCGTCAAGCACCTCCCTGTGCCAAGTACCTCCTTTGGGAGAGACTGTTTCCTAATTAAACTAAGATTCACAGACCCGGGGCCCTCATTAGGAAACGTCCTTAGGAAATGCTCTTGCAATAGGTGATTGCGCATGTTCCGGCCTCCTGTTTCCACCTCTGCCTGGCTCTTTCTCTCATTCCAAAAAAAAATTCCTACTTCTAGGAATGTTAAGATACAGCGATGAATAAATACATCTATACTTGTATGTTCATTTTCTCTGTCCTATATGTCTCTTTTGATTGCTTGGTACAATGACGAGCATATCCTTGTCCTGGGTAGTGAGGGTTGGGTGTGGGAGTGTGGAATTCAGAAAGAGGAGGTTCATGGATTCTGGCCCTGCTTTTAGGCTAAAAAGGAATTTAAGGGATACACCCAGGGCACCACCAGACAGAAAGGGAAAATTAGTGCTATATGTGCTGTTTGGATGGGGGAAATGGATTTAGAAAGGCTTCCTAGCAGTGGGAGAGAGATTGTAGAATAGGGTTGAGAAGAGCTAGAGGGTCAAGACCAGACAGAAAGGAGTGAGGAGGGAATCTGGCAGGACAACTAATGTACACAGGCTCATCTCATGAAGGGTAAGTCAGGCTGTGAGGAGTCAAGTTAGGAATCAGGTGATGGGCATGAGTGTAGGGGGAGGTGGAATTAGAGAGGGACTCTGACAGCTTGGTGGAAGAGTCTGGAATAAAGATAAATTATTGGAGTAATTACAGATGATTGCATAAGGAGAGAGTGTTTCTGCACATTACATTTAAGGAAGATGTTCCTTTGTATTGGTATAGCCTGGATTGTAGCGGGGCTTCATCAGAATTCCCAATCATGTACCACAGGGGTCCCCAACCTCCAGGCAGCGGACCAGTACTGGTGCCCGGCCTATTTGGAACCAGGTCTGGAGGAAAGTTTGCCTGATCTCTGCCTCCTGCCCCCCGCCACCGCCCCACCCCTGTCTACAGAAGAAAACAATCCTTGGTGCCAAAGAGGTTATGCATCACTGATGTGCAATATTTGCTTTTTCTTCTGTAGGTTTGGTTGGTTTGTTCTACCTGATTTTGAATCACACAAAATATTATTTAATTCCCCTATGTTTTGTTCTTTGAGTTGATTCCCTTGTATCTTCATACTTGGTCTGTTGGTCTACTTTCAGTCATCTTCAGTAAATGTGGGAAGGGCCCAAGGACCACCCTGTGTAAAAAAGTTAAGGAAAACAGAAATTGTATCGAAATCGTGAGCCTTCTCCCACCCTGCCATTCAGACTGTCCTCATCTGGGACTGTGGCTCATGGTCCATGGATCGACTTCAAAAGAGTGAAGTCGATCCATGGCTTTTTTTTTTTTTAATTAAGCAGCATTGAAGGAGTCTGTGATTCTAAAGATGTTAAGAAACACTGTACTACTCTTTGTTGAGAGGTAGGTGGATGAGGAAAGTTTTCTAGACAGACAAATGGGGTACAAAGCATACTTAATGCTAACTGCAGGAACCTCCAAAGGCAGTTGAAGAAGATGCAGAAGAAGAGGAATCTGGAAAAGGGAAGTGGGTTCCAAGGGAATGAGTAGGAAGGGGTACCCCCACTTCCCCTGTTCTCTTCCTTCTTTCTGGCTGCTATGCCTTTCGTATGCACTACGTATCCTGACAACCACAGCATTCCAATTTTAAATCTGTCGAATGCCTGCCGTTCTTCAGGCTTTGGACCAGGTACGCTCACTACAGTATCCCATGCAATTCCTTTGTTGAACCTCAAGTGCACAGAATTGAGCCAATCACCTCTCTCAGTTCATGGCATGTCAGCTTCATGTAAGGCCCTCTTTCAATTTATTTTATTTTTCCTTTCATCCCTCATCTGTATTTTCATTCCTTCTCCTTTCTGGAGGCACCTGCTTTAGTCTATGTAAGAAATGCTTTTGCAGTGCATGCTCTCTATATTTATTTAGGTATATTTATCCATTCAACAAATACTCGGTGCTATGCGTCAGGTGCAGTTGCATGGAATACAGCCAGGACCAAAACAATAAAAAATTCCTACCTTCATGGAGCTTACATTCTAGTGGAGTGAGATAAATCAAGAACAAATAAGTCAAACATACAGTACCATAAGTAGTGATAAGTGCTATAAAAATGCAGGGCAGGGGCATAAGGTGTGTTCTGGGTGGTTAGGAGAGAATCTCAGTTTTATATGGGTAATTAAGTAAGGCCTTACTAAAAAAGTGCTATTTTACCGAATGTATTTAAGGGAGCAACCATACACATACCTGGGGTAGGAGTGTCCAGGTATAGGGAACAGTAAGTACAACGACCCCAAGGTGGGTCTTTGCCTGGTATGTTAGAAGCTAGAGAAAAATGAGCGAGATGGGAGAGAAACAGAAGGCCGAGAGGTAGCTGGGTCAGTGGCAAATACTGTAGGACTTTGCAGGCCATTGAAACGTAAACTTTGGCTTATGCTCTGCATAAAAAGAGACACCAGTGGAAGGTTTTGAGCAGAAGAATGCCATGACATTTTTAAACAGATATATCTGTATCATTAACAAATATAGAATGTTTGGGGCTGTTTTTTTTAATCTACATAAATGGGACTGTGCTATATACCTTATTCTGATTTTAATTTTCCCACTTAACGTTGTTTCTGAGATCTACCTATGTGTAAATTTACTTCATTATTTCTGACTCTTGTGCACATATAGCACGTTTTACTTACATACTCCTCTAGTAACAGATGCTTGGGTGTCCTCCAACTGTTTAATACCACAAATAGTACTGCAATGAATGGCTTCATATGGGCCTTCTTATGGACTCAAGAGAGAGGATCCTTGGGGTATATACCCACTTAGCAGTGGGATCGCTGGATTGGAGGGTGTGTAAATATTTAGTTCCACTAAGACTTTGCTTCAGAATGGTGTCCCCAGTCACTCTCTCACCAGCAGTGTGTGATAGTTTGTATCTTCTCATTTAATTCTCTCATCGATCTAGTAGGATAAGTATTATTATTTTCATTTTATGGATAAGTAAAGTGAGGGTTAGAGAGATTGAGTGAATTATCTAAGTTTATATAGTCAAGTGGAAGAGCCACGGTTCAAATCCAGAATTTTTGGCATAATGTTCTTTGCTTTTATCACTTTAGTTACCCAGTCCTGCCACTTCCAGAAATAAGATGAGGCATCCATAGGCAATGATGCTATTATTATTATTTTGAATATTTTATTTATTTATTTTTAGAGAGAAGTGGAGGGAGGGAGAAAGAGGGGTAGAGAAACATCCATGTGAGAGAGAAATATCGATTGGTTGCTCTCAGACACACCCCAGATGGGGACCGGATCCACAACCCAGGCACATGCTCTGACCAGGAATTGAACTGGTGGTCTTTTCCTTTGCGGGATGATGCCTGATCAACTGATCCACACCGTCAGAGTTATTGTTATTGTTATTATCATTATTATTATTTATGTTATCTTCCTTTGTTCATTATTTCCTCTGTTAAGGGCTGATTGGACAAAAGACACAATTCCTGAAGTTCAAGGAGCCACTACAGGAGAACTGCCGTCTCCTCTCAGTCTCTGCCTGTTTTGGGAATCGGGATGTTGAATGAAAGCTGTGCACTGTCCCCGTGGCAGGGAGCACAGGAAGGCAGTGCGGCACAGCTTTCATGGAGGGTTTCGGCTTGAGTTTGAGTCCATTTCTTTGCTCCATCACTTACTCTTTCTGTGATTTGCACAGGTTTCTTAACTCATCTCAGCTTCAGATTCCTAATGTGTAAAATAGAGGTAATAATAAGACTTGTCTCTTAGGACTATTATGAGGAGGTACACTGGTAAAATACTTCATATAGATAGTGCACATAGTAAATGTTCAATAAATGTCAGTTGTTGTTGTTATTATTATTATATTTGAGCCTTCCATTTTTCAATGCCTGGTCTAACTCAAAAAGCACCAACATGTATGAGAATGTCTAATTAGAGTCCTTAGTGCTTCAAGGCAAATTATAGTGAATAAACTGTTTTCATTTTCTCATGAGGGCTAGCTAACAGGCTCAGGTTTTAGTAGATGATTTTGTGGCTAGACATTTATAAAGACTGATTGATTTTCAAAGTTTAGGGAGTTTGGATCAGATTTTAATATTAAATGTTAGGTAGATTACATTAAGTACATATTGTTTACTAGGTGCCGAGTGAAGGGCTTTACAAGCATTATTTCCCTTCATGCTCACAACAAATCTATGAGGCATTTACTTTTACTCCCACTTGACAGTTGTAGAAACGAAAACACAGGGAGGTTAAATAATTTGCCCCGAGTTACCTGGCTATGAGTTGAGATTTGAACCTATGCAGTTTACCTGCAGAACCTTTACTCTTAACAACTAAATGGTGTTGCCTTCCTGTGAAAGAAGCCTTTAGAATCTCTTCCCTTTTAAATTTAGCACAATTTCTTGTCATGTGGGATGATTTAGAGCAGTGATGGGAAAGAAGGGGCTCACTGAAAAAGAATCTCCAGAGCGTGAGAATATGAAGTTTGTACATGTTCCCCAGGTGTTTTCATTCTGCCTCCCTCTGTCCCCCCAAATGAGAACCCCTGGTTTAGGGGTTGTCCTTCGTAGATTATAGGGCTGAGTATGATACCTTCAAACAAGTAGGGATTCTCTAACTACGTGTAAGTGATCGGCTGCCTTGACATCCAAGGTAGCCTGATATTTCCAAAACAAGTATCCTCAAAGGCAAACAATTCTTTATCACCTACGTGTGGCTTATATGTGCCGTGAATTATCTGTGGTCAAGGTTTTATCACAGCTGCTTTTCCCTTCACACTTTTCATTTTCATTGCCTTCTACAAGGAATGTAGTATCATTTATATATTTACCTGAGTCAGATTTTAAAAGGTTGCTTGGCTACGAAGTAGGTGTCTCAAAGTCAAGTAGATAGGAATGCTGGATTATGTGCTCTTTCAGGTTTCTCTTCTCTGTATGTTTGTTCAACAAATATTTATTGAGCACCTAACTTACAGGTTAGTGGAGGAGATGGGCAGCTGAACTGGAATTTTGATACATATATGATCAGTGGTAAATGGGGTGAGCACAGGTGCTGTGAGAGCATATAGGAAGGGCAGCATGAGAGTCAGCGGAGGCTTCCTGGGGAAGCAACGTCTGAGCTGGGAATTAAAAGATAAGCAGGAGCTAGCTAAGTGAAAGGGGTCAAGAGGGTGTTAGAGGCAAGGGAACTGGGCGAGTCTAGAATTCAGTGGCTGGACCATGAACTAACTGGGAAGGGGATGAAGCTAGAGGAATAAGCATAGATCAGATTATGAAGAAAGGATGCCCAGTGCTGAGAAGTTTGGGTTTTATCCTGAGGGCAATGGGGAACCATAGAACGGTTTTAAGCCTGTTGAGGCAGGGGGACAACTCAGTCATGTTTGCAGTGTAGAGAGATTCCGCGAGTTAGGAATTGACTCTCCTGATCTGTCTAGCTTCCTCGTAAGTCATCACGTTGGAACTGATGAGTGCAAATAAGGGAGTCTAGATGGATTAGGAGAGGGGAGGCCTGACCCCGTAGCTAAAGGGTTCCTTTTGATAATCTGTAGAGAAGACTTTTCAGTTTTGACTTGATATTTCTGTCTTTCAAAAACCTCTGACATTTCCTAAAATTCTCTCAAAACCAAAGCCTGAGCAGGGAGGGGAGTGGGGGGTATGTGACTTTGTTTTCTGTGTTCTCCAGTGCTTATTTCCGGGGCATTGCTGTGAATGTTCATCCCAAGGCTGCTCCCCACGAGGAGGGGACATTTGAATAGCAGCAGGGGAGTAGGGGGAAGGAGGAACCACACGCAGGGCTCGTTCATTAAGAAAATATATTTGGCATATTCAGACAATGGTTTGAGCGAGTTAAAAATAACTCCTCGTGAAAAATTAATAGGGAGTTATAAGTGAGTGTTTTAATACAAGCTCACAGAGCAGGGCAGATTCTCTAGGTGGCTGGTGGCTGACATCACAGATGGCTCAGGGTGTTTATAGAGCATGGTGTGGCCAGCAGGGAGAGTCGTCTGCAGAAATGAGCTCATCTTCTCTTCTAGAACCCTGGGGAGACAGGAGACAGAGGGAATTGTTGGTTGTGAGATACTGAGCCAGGTGACTTATTTCTTCTCTATCTACCCATCACACTCTCCTAACTCTGGACATAAAAATTGTAGTGAATTTTGCCTGGTTGCTCTGGGTGAGGTTTATTGAATGTCAGAATTCATAAAACGTTCTTTCTTCTTCTTCCTTCCTAATAATGGACCCTTAGCTGGCTGTTGCAGCCATTCCTCCAGTGTTTTTTTTACCTAACAGCCAGTTTATCTCTTTTTTTTAAAATAAGATTTTATTTATCGATTTTTAGAGAGAGGGGAAGGGAGGGAGAAAGAAAGAGAAGCATCAATGTGTGGTTGCCTCTCACGTGCCCCCAGATGAAGATCTGGCCTGCAACCCAGGCATGTGCCCCGACTGGGAATTGAACCTGTAACCCTTTGGTTCTCAGGCTGGCACTCAATCCACTGAGGCACACCAGCCAGGGTGCAACAGCCAGTTTGTCTCTTGTTTTCTCAGGTAGTTATGAAGTCTGTGCCTATTTCCCCCTCTTTCTCTCTTTGTATAGAGCCCCCAGGGTCTTAGGTGAGTAAAGTGAAGGATTGGATTGTACATTCTTTGCCATCAGTACAACTAAATGGATGAAAGCAGAATGAGAGGAAAGAGGGTCAAAGTGACGTCTGACCATGGCTAGCTGCATTTTGGGGCTAAGGGTTTTAAGGCTAGGGGACCCATATTTGTATTTTAAACCTAGATGATATTTAAAAATGGTTCTGTAATTTCAACGAGGCCCTCTAGGCCGCGAATTAATGTGTCATAACTCACACCCAAGCACTGCGCAAACATTCCGCGTGTGAATTATTGCACAATAAATTCATGCCCTGTTGTGTCTTACAGCTTAATTAGTACATGAAGCTACATGAGTTAGACGAACCCAAATGGGATTATGTCATGTGGTGCATAGAAAAGCAGAATGTTGGAAGGTATTTGGTGCTGTTTTGCGGTGGGGGTGGAAGGCAGGGTTAATTTTTCTATTATGTCCTTTGGTGTCAGTGTCTGTGATATGCGGGCTGCAACAGGTGACGTGTAACTTCTGAGCTTTGGTTGGTTGTTTGAATAATGAGCTCAGTAAGTATTTGTTGTGCACCACATCTTAGGCATTATGGAGGGATAGCCCATAGAAAATTAAATATGGCCCTGGACGGTGTGGCTCAGTGGATTGAACTCCAGCCTGTGAACCAAAATGTTGCTTGTTCAATTCCCAGTGAAGGTACATGCCTGGGTTGCAGGCTGGGGCCCTGGTTGGTGGTACGTGAGAGGCAGCCAATTGTTGTTTCCCTCCCTCTCTTCCTCCTGCCCTTCTTCTCTCTCTGAAAATAAATAAATAAAATCTTTACGAAAAAGAAAATGAAATGTGGCTTCTGCCCTCAAGGAGCTTATAGTCTAATACAATGAGTACAGCATAGCTGAAACACAAGGCAGAAAGTGGTAAATGCCATAAATAATATACAAATCAATTGTCTTTGTATATTATTCAGAGTAGAGGATGATCATTTTTGGCTGGCATAGTTGTATGAGTTGATTAGTGCAATCAAAGAAGAACTTACAGAGAAGTGGCACTTGAGTTGGCGCTCTTCAAGGACAGACAGGATTTCACCACACATGAGGGGCTGGTAGAGATTCTAGGCAGAGAGAATGGTACTAGGAAAAGCACAGGAAAGTGAGGGAGTGCTCGGAGCACACTGAGCAGGCTGTGTAGCTTGATTCTTGGCTGTTTGAAGGAACAACTGCATAGGTGGATTGGAGCCAAAGCTTTCCTATGAGCACAAAGCACTTTGGCTTTGAACCTATCATGCATACACTAAAAATTCCTGGGGTTGGTTCTTCTATTGGCAATATCTGTCTTCTTGGACTTTCAGGTTTCTCTACTATTGTTTTCTTTCTTCCACCTGCTCAGAAAGTGCACACCTGAGAGCCATGTGTTTCTGAGAGCCTCTAGCCTTATTTCCACCGTTAACAAGTAATGTGACCTTGAACGAGCTGCTCAGTTCCTTAAATGCCTTGCTTTTTCATCTGTAACATGGGAGATGAAAAGTGATCATTTTAAAAGTTCCATTTAGTTAAAAATACACTCTGGGATTTCTTGTGGTTCTTCTGTCCTCTTATTCTCCCAATTATGTCTTTCTACTGAAAGCAATATGAACCTGCATTTTACGCACTTTTTTCTATAACCCATTGTTAGAGTTTTAGGGGTATAATTAATAATAACATCCCATTTTCCCCTCCTATGTTTGGAATCAACTGATAATGAAGACATAGAGACAGATGATTAAACTGTCAGTTTTATATCTGTAGCCTATTCCCTTTGCTAGTATCACACCACTAAACTACTCCTCATCATAGGTAGCGCTGAACTCCTGGCCACCTCCCACCACAGGATAGAGCCTGATTTTAGTAGATTTTCTCAAGTATGAGCAGACTGGAATGCATGTGTCCTGTTGGCAGGCTGGCTCTGTTGCCGAGGGGTGCAGGGAGTGGTGGGGTAGGGGCGAGAAAACCAACAAAAAGCCACAAAAGGCTGAGCTAGGCATGCTCAGTGCTGTCCCTTCAACTCGCTAATCAAGAGGTCACAGTGAGAGAAAATGTGGTGGAGAGAGGCTTAGGAATATTACTCTGCTTAGTGGTTCTCAAACTGCAGTGTGTATCAGTATTACCTGTAGGGCTTTTCAAACAGATTCTGGGCCCAGTGTTCGAAATTCAGTAGGTCTGGGTGGGTCATAGAATTTGTATTTCTTTTTATAATATGTTTTATTGATTATGCTGTTACAGTTGTCCCATTTTCCTCCTTCACTCCCCTCCTACCCACATTCCCCACCTTTAGTTTATGGCCATGGGTCGTACATATAAGATCTTTGTCTTCTTCATTTCCTGTTATTCTTACCCTCCCCCTGTCTGTTTTCTACCTACCATCCATGCTACTTATTCTCTGTACCTTTTCCCCCTCTCTACCCCTCCAACTCCCCTGCTGATAACCCTCCATGAGATTTCCATTTAGAATTTGTATTTCTAACAAGTTCCCAGATGATGCTGGTCCAGGGACCACACTTTGAACACCAAGGCTACACAGTTCAAGGCCCTGCGCATGCAAAGATGAAGCAAGGGAAACAAAGGTTCCCTTCTAATACTTTACTTCATTTAATAAAACATCTATATTAAGATATCATAGTTAATCCTTTCACAATGGGGAAACCACAGGGAATCTTTTCACAAAGTATATGTATAACAAATCATCATGAGGTACACTTTAAATACCTTAAATTGTATGTGTCAATTATACCTCAATAAAGTTGAAATAAAAAAACAAACTACTGTAGTTATCTGTGTGTCTTTATTTTCTTAATATTGTTCCCTAGATTGTAGGTAAGGAGTATTTTATTCACTCCCCCACAGTATCCAGCTTGGTGCCAGGCACATAATGAGCATTTAATAAATGCCTGTTTCATTGACTTGAACCTTACACATTTCTTTTTGTACAGAAGTTTCTCCCTACTTTCAGGTTAGCACTGACTTACTACTTTAAAACTATCTTCTAGGAGACTTTTCTGACAAAGAGCATTTATCCCTGTCTTTCCAGTATCTAGAACTGTACCAGTTGCTTCTAATTTTGCCTTTGTTTGGCCATGCCTGAGTCCTGGGGACAATCCTGTTTATTCCATTATAGTGGAATCTTGTTCAGGACAAGGACTAGGTTTTCTCCTTCTAGATCCAACAGTGAGAATAATGTTGTTCAATTCAAAGAACAAGAAGGGATAATACAACTCTGGGGCAGTAGAATGCCTGAACTGACCTCCCTTTATCCCTGACCATCCATTCTTAAGGAATTTGGGAGGGGCAGGAAGTAGTGAAATTGACAGAAGGCTCAACCTACTCTACCTGACTCCAGGGAATACCTGAGGACTGGACTGTCTCCAGCGTGGGTACAACAGGCATCTTTCTTGAAGCAGTCAGGGTTTTATACTTTGGCATAGAAGGGCCAGTGTTTTTCTACTGTATTTATGTATGGGACCTGCCCTGGGAGGGAGGAATGGGAAGTGACTTATGGATTTTCTGATATTCCCATCAGGGAGTAAGTGACACCAGGGAAGCCAGCCTCCTAGGGGCAGGATTAGCCATATACTCGCCAACTCCTTTGGGTGTTTTTATGAGACACTCGTGCAAAAACCTTGTGAGAGCATCTAGGATTCTTTGGGGAGAGGTAATAATTCACGATCAAAATGGGGAGGAAGACTGGGACTGAAATAGGAGGAATTAGTAACTAGACAGGGATTGACACATCATTACTTTGGAAGAGATAGATACGAACAGAAATTGAGAAAGAGATGTTGGTCAAGAGGCACTTCCTGGAGGAGGATGCCTATGGAGCAATTTGGGAAATAAAAGAGGGATAGGCAAGTAGGAGAAGAAATGGAAGAGTAGTTCTAGGCTATATGGATCTTTAGAGCCATGAAAGAATGAGGCTCTTATGAGAGATGTGTTTTTTCACATTTGAAGTGTAGCTAGTTTTGAATTGTATATTGTACTATAGAGGGAGATTTCTGAATCAGAAACATATGAGATATGATTCTCATTGCCATCTGAAGAAGAGAGAGACAGATGGAGATGCAGATAGATGAACTCTTTCTGGGAGACTGTTGGGGAAACCTGCTGCAGTCATCTAGATCCTTGCTCTTCAAAGTATGGTCCATGGATAAACAGCATGTGATGTGTGATACCTGGGAGCCTGTCAGAAAAGCAGAATTTTAGGCCCCACCCAACACCTACTGAATCAGAATCTACATTATTAACAAGCTCCCAAGTGATTGTATGTTTTTTCAAGTTTGAGAAGCATTGGCCTTAGATGATTGATGACAGGTGTCTGACCTTGGGCAAACACTGTGCAAAGGCCTGAGAACTTTCAAATTGGGAGCACAGTTCCAAAGGAAGGGCCCAGACTGGGGAAATTGAATTTGAAGAAGAGGGAGGAGTGTGGGCCCTTGTTCACCTCCTTGTCTGTAGGCTGCCCATGCCAGTCACTTTGCTAGGGTTTGGCACCCTGCCCATTTTTGGAAAAGCCTGCTGTGTCTATGCTGGAGTCGATCTGGTTCTAAGGGTATCCCCTGGGGCAAGCATTGCGTGGGCTGGAACTGGTGCCTTATTTTGCTTCCCTTGCTGATATGGATGAACTGAAAGGGACTGGGGAGGTCATATTAGTCATGTCCCTGCCTCAGGGTTGTACTGTCCCTTAATCAAATGAGTGGCAATTTGATTATATTAATTGAGGAGGCTACAGGGGTTGGAGGGATTGAAATAGGATTTTCTCAACCATCTGTAATGGAAATTAGGATATTTACTAATAATTCCTGGGTATATTATAGTCATAAAGGTGACTGGATAAGGGACCTACCCTAGCAAGGACCAAATTAATGATTTAAAGGATCTTTTGATGATTCTTAATGGACTAATGACAAATACAATATCCAAGACAAAATTCCATGGACCTGGGGTGATTGGCAAAAGAAAAAAGTTGCGAGGCGAGCATTTGAGATCTTCTCTTACATTTTAAGCATTTGTGTCTTTCATCCCCAATAATAATGAGTGACAAAGAGAGGTCAATACTGAAGAAAAATAAATTGGGATTAAATATAAGAATTTTCTGAGGTTAGCCCTGGCTGGTATAGCTCAGTGGATTGAGCATGGGCCTATGAAGCAAGGGGTCGCCGGTTCAATTCCCGGTCAAGGCACATGCCTGGGTTGCAGGCCAGGTTCCCGGTAGGGGACATACGAGAGGCGGCCGCACATTGATGTTTCTCTCCCACTCTTTCTCCTTCCCTTCTCCTCTCTCTAAAAATAAATAAATAAAATATTTAAAAAAGAATTTTCTGAGGTTAAAGGAATGGTTGAGGGATAGAAGAGGAGGAAGACTCTCTGGCCATGTACACAGGTGTATGAGTTGGGTTTGGAATGCCTGAGAAGGGCTCCAGCCCCCAAACAGGAAAATGCACAAAATAAACTCTCAAACTTTTTTCTATCTCAAGGATTCTCTAGTCAGCTACTTAAATAAGAGGCTGTGGTTGATGTGTGGTATATGTAAGGTGGTAAGGCAAGAGGATGATGAATGATAGAATGAAAAACAATTTCATTAGAGCATTGAACTCACTGCTAAAAATTTCAAAACAGGGCTTGGATTTAGGAGACGACATTGCATTTCAGAACTCATGAGTTTTAGGTTTCCACACCCCTTTCACTTCCCATATACTTTTCTTGTCTCATCGACAAGATTTAAAAAACTCCTAAGGGAACAGACCATCCCTTTAATTTATTACTTCTTTATATCTCCAATTCCTAAACAACAATATTAATGGCTACCATTTAAAAATACATATTTATTTTTTAGAGAGAGGGGAAGGGAGAGAGAAAGAGAGGAAGAGAGTCATCTTTTGGTTGCCTCTTGCATGCACACAGATGGGGACTGAACTCACAACCCAGGTATCTGCCCTGACTGGGAATCCAACCAGCAACCCTTCACTTTGCAGGGTGATGCCCAACTAACTGAGCCACACCAGCCAGGACAATAGCTACCATTTTTGAGCTCTATGCCCTACACTTTATTCTAAGCACTTTACATAATCATTTAATTTAAACAACTGTTCTCTGAGATAAATATTGTTACCCTCATTCTACAGGAATTGAAACTAAGACTCAGAGAGGTTAAGTACTTTGTGCAAAGAACGTAGTTGTGAAGCTAGGGTTTGTACCAAGTTTAAGCAAAGTTTGTGCTATTAATTTTTGAGCTATACTATGAACATAGTAGCGGCTCAGTAAGGATAGATGATCATTGAAACTTGATGGCCTGTTTAGAGGTAATTGAAAGACAGTGGATAATTACAAATGGTGAACAATGAAAACACAATTTGTATTTGTTTTTTTGGAATGCAGTCAGAGACATACTTAGTGACACATGCTAGCTTATACTCAGACATTCCCTCATTCACCTTCACTGTGCCCCACCCTGTAGTCAGGAGCTTGGAAAGGGGGAGAAGCTGGGCATATTATAGTCATGCTTTATGACTATATTGCATATACACATGATTTTCAATGCGTTGCTTTAACTCATTGAAAATCATGTGTATATGCATACTACATAGACATACATGTTTGCATTTGACTGGAAATATGCGCCAAAGAGTGGGGAATGCTTATCTCAGTGGGTCTATAAATGTGAGTATATTTGTTAGACTTTTGGGGTATGGGATGTTTGTGTGTGCACACAACTCCTGAAGGAGTTAAAGTAGCTATAGGGAACTGGCTGCCTTCCACCCCTGGCCCTGGTTGATGTGTTTGTACCAAACCCTGATATTTATTTTTCATCGCCTCTCAAGGGAACCTCAATGAGTTTTCTTTCTGGGAAGTTTATGGCTGAGATGCTGGGCTGCTTTGGTGCCCCTATAAATCTGCTATAATCAGCAGAGGTTTGCAGAGAAAGAGAAAGAGCTGCCACAAGGCAAACCCCTCCTGTGTTTTACTTTCTAGCCTAATACACAGTCGCCCTTGTATGTACACCTCCAACCTAACTACCTCCCCTCTCCTAGAACCCCTTGATGGAAGGTGCTAAGAGAAGTCATTTCACTTACTTCTTTGCTTCCAAGTGGTTCTCTATACTCTAGCCACCTTAGCCAGAGGAGAATTAAAGATTATACTAATTAAGAGTTGAGACTGTGAGAAACTGGTCATTTATGAAACTGATTTCATAAGAAAACAGAATGGACTTTCACTGAAGCATGGGTGGTATGAGGAACTGAATGTCCCTGTCTACTTCTTTAGAAAACTCTAAGAAGAAAATGGTGTCTAAGATGCTCCTGGAAGCAGGAGGTGAAATGACCTGAACATTATTAGGAGGCAAACACAGCACAGGAACTCCCCTCCATCTTCCAATGTTGGTAGTTGGGAGATTCTTTTATGAGGGATTTTGATGACAAACTTTACTTTACATTTGACATTTAACACCATCTCTTGTCCGGGAAAGGAGGGAATATAGATATTTATTGAAATACGGTGTCGGAAGATTGAGGAAAATTGACCATAGAGAAGAAAGGAGGAGGGCTTTCTCCCTTTCTCCAGTATGCAAATTACCTAACTTAATTAGCATATGCTTTTTTCTGTGCTTTGTACTCTTCTCAGTAATGAGATTAAGACACTGCTTCATTGTTAAGAAAGAACTCAGGGGAGAGAGGAGATGCCAGACATATGGATGGAGGCGTAATGGACACACCGTCCTATCTGAAACTTACATTCCTTAAATAAGACCAGATGCAGAGAAGTGGAGATAAACAGACCTTGAGCTGGGAACCAAGTCCTGGTCCCTTTGTTTCCTATTTAAATCCTCAGGCTTGTAAGTTTAATCTTGAATTTCACTGGTCCTTGCATTTCACTCTCTAATGATGAATATAAGTTTAACATCAAATGATGCCCAAAGTTGAGAAATCCTCTCAATAGGCTATGTCTTTTCCTTGGAATTCCCTCCTCCCAGTTTCTGACTACTAAAATCTTACACAACCATCATGTTCCAGCTTAAAATCTACCTCCTGCTTGAGCCTTCCTGGATAGCCCCAGCCAGAAGCAACTTCTTTCCTTTGAACTCTTATACTCCTTTGACTGTGTCAGTCTTATCATATGCTTTCTTACTGTACACTGTCTTCAGCTGCAGTTATCATGTACCTTCCCTTTCTCCCTTACTCAACTGTAAGATTCTGGAGTGGAGAGACTGTGCCCTGTATATTTTAATATTCTCTCCACAGTGCTTAGCAAAGAGCTAGAGAATTCTTAAATAACTTTAATAAGTGGTATGAAGTTGTAGAGAAAGAGGTCTTTGGTAGAGATGTAGACATAAAGGCATTACATATATTGATTAAAACTATGTTAATAAAAGTCTAAACATGATACTTTAGGGTATAGATCAAATTATTAGAAAATTTTTATCTCACAAGTAGATTTATCCTCAGATAATTATTTATTCATCATTTATTCTTTCTTTCATTCAAATATAGAGATTTTTAACTTGCTAGTATAAAACAAACAATAAACAAAAAAACCAAAAACAAAACCAACCCAAACAAATGCTCAAATAATTACTGATTTTGATGAAAACCTGAAGAAAATAAATAGGGTCTTGTGCCCTGGCTGTTGTGGCTCAGTTGGTTTGAGCATTACCCCATAGATCAAAGGTTATGGGTTTGATTCCTGATCGGGGCACATACCCACATTGTGGGATTGATTCCTAGTCAGGGCGTGTACAGGAAGGCAACCAATCAATGTTTCTCTGTCACATCGATGTTTTTGTCTCTCTCTCTCTGAAAGCAACAAAAAAGAGAGAGAAAAACAAAACAAAAACAGGTTCTTCTTTAGATAGGGAGGTTAAGACAGACCTTACTGGTCATCGTAATATATATACCCTACCATAATTATGAGTTAATTCAAGTTATAACCCAAATAACAATAATAATAAAATCAATAACAGTAATAGCCTTCCCACCAGGGGAAATTTTTGTCAGCCCTACCTTTGGTTTGGTTCTTTTTTGACCCAACCTCCTGATCTCCCTTCTGCCTTGGGAAGAGGGGAAGTCAAAGCCCTCCTCTTCCCTCAGAATGGACCCTGCCCCCTCTTCTCTACACTGGGAAGGAAACAGGTGTTAAGAGCTTTGATCTTGCTAGAGACTTGGAGACAGATCAAGGTAAAGGCCTCTGAAATAATGCCCCAGGATGTGAGAAGCTGGGGAAGAGATGGAGACAGAGGTAGATAAAGAGAGGCAAATTGCTGTTGCAGAGACTCCCTTTTACCTCCCACCTCAGTCTCAGTGGGTTCTGAGCTTTATATATTTTAGGGGAGTTGTCATGGCCTTTGAGAGAGGGAAAATGTCCCCTGGTAACTTTAAAGACCCCCTTCGTCATTCCTTGATCTCTGCTCCAAGGTGGAAGACAACTCCAAGGAGGAGCATGCAGTCTTCAAGTGTCCCAACAGCTTCAGGTAGTTCTTTCATTATCAGGGTTTTCCTTTGACCACCTTCTTTCCCTCCTCCTCATGGCACAAGATAGTAACATTAGTTTATGTCTCTTGTAGAGAACTGGTCACATTAAGAAAAGCTTGGGAGTGGGTAAGAAGAATTTAAGACTGGTACCTGGAGATTTTTACACCCACTAATACTTTCTTGACCTCTACTTCTGATTGGGGTGACACATTTCAGTTGCTAGATCAAGGCTAATGGTTCCACTCCTCACAAAGGGCTTGATTTCCTTGGACATCTTAAGGGACACCTCAAACTGTTGAGGTCTTATTTAGGTTAACATGTTTTTTCTAATGAAGTTGTAGCCTTCACCTCTCTTCAGCCTTCTCCCATCCCATTGGGACCAGCTTCTGCAACTGGTATTCTGCACAAGGATAAAGGCTATACCCTGCTTCTAGATGAACCCTACCACTCTTCTGCATAGTTCAGAAATGTACATAGAGGACTCATATTGGTTTGTTTTGAAGAGATACTTGTTGGAAGAGGAAGGACTATACTTCATTCTAGTTGCTAAAGGCATACACAAGACAGGT
Source organism: Artibeus jamaicensis (assembly GCF_021234435.1). NCBI lineage: Eukaryota > Metazoa > Chordata > Mammalia > Chiroptera > Phyllostomidae > Artibeus > Artibeus jamaicensis. Next base: position 52,084,656 of record NW_026521486.1, read on the forward strand.
TTCTGATCATCAGAGTTAGGCACTGTAGAGTAGTGGTACCTACACAGCCCTTGAAGTCAAACAGCCAAAGTTCTTGTCCAAACTGGGTCACTTGCTGTGCCGGAAGCAGGAGGCATGCAGTAGTCACATATCTTTTATCTGTCTAGGGTCAGAATCTGAGAAAAGCTGTAATGGGTTTTAGATCTTGTAAGGGACTTTATGTTATTGGTGCAGGGTAAGTGAGGTGGAGCATAAATAATACTACTTGGAAGAGGAAAATGAGGAGTAAAGCAAGCACATATATGGAGGCAGAGAAATAGTTAAGCTGACTCCTGAACTCAGGGAGTTCAGATTTATACAGAAGATGGAGTTAATAATCTCTGAGATATAATAATATTCTAGCTATTAGCTAGAGGTCCTTTCTGGAGTCTATTCCTTAGTGGGCAGCAGCAGTATTGGCTCTCTTGGAAGATAGACAGGATAGGACATGTAGGTTAGTGCAGGCCAGGACAGATTCTGGTGCCAGTGCTGACATTAATGTGGAAGAATATGGGCAGATTATCCCAAGAAACCTTGTTTAAAAGATGGTAGAGGGAGGAGGAGAGGATGGTAGGTAGAGGAAGAAATAATGTCCATTTATCCTTTCTGGATTCATTGTATTGGAAGATGAGGGAGAAGGGGAGAGATTTCAGTCAAAATCATGGTCTCCACTAGCTGCTTTGCTTTCACACTTTATCCTCCTTTTCTGATCTTGTAAGTTTATCTTGTCAAGTCTTCTTTGAGCAGATACTTCTATGACCCATCTCGGTCAGGGGCCCTCTTGAAGTCCCAGGTCCCTTTCGGAAATGGATCTGCAACACCGAAGCATCATGTGAATTGAGAATTTCTTCCTTAAACCAAATCTTACTTCCTTTTCAGACAGTAGAACTGTCTGCCTACCTCCCTATTCCTTTCTCCCCTTCCTCTCTTTTCTCCTCACCAGGCCTATTTCCTTCCATAGCACTTAGTGGAGTTGGGGAGAATGTACTATACGTTTCATTCACTCTACCCTTGGTTCTTCAGTCTTTTGATTCTCCTTCTGCAACTCCTCTCCTCTTTACCTCCTGTCCTCTTAACTCCTTTCCTCCCACTGCTTGGTCAGTCTTTCTTGCCTCCTTTCTTTCTCATTTTCATTTCTTTTTCTCCTCTCAACTTTTTTTTATCTATAATTCCAACTTTGAGGAAATGGGAAGATTAAGTTTTAGGGACAGCATCTGTGAGGGAGTACGCTTTAGGTACAGTAAGAGGCATGGTAGTCAGACATCAGGAAGAACCTGGTAGACATTAACATAGATGGCCTAAGGGGAAGTTGCTTCCTGGCCCATCCTCCCTAATAGATGAAACCAAGGTGCAGGTGACAGAGATTTAAATAAAATGTGGTTTGATCAAGAGGTCAGTGCAAAGGAAACTCCTTGGTCTTATAGAGCAATATTCCTTTATCCACTCTTTCTTCTTAATTCTTAATTCAGATTTCTTTGTGGGCTTATAGTGTACATGGTGATCCTTAAGAAGATAGTATGGACTATGGTTATGGCCTGGACTCTGGCTCTATTCCAGCTTCACTGGAGATTACCCTCTTTAGTCCATGTTTTTCCTTAGAACAATAGACATAGCCTTTTGGCTTCACTTCATTGATAACTAGCTCACATTTGGAAGCTGAGTGGCCACAGAAACACATTTTTTTCCAGTGGGTGATTTCTTGTTTTGACTTGTCCATTTGCCTAATTCTGAGTAGAACAGGGATAATGATGATGATAATGGCAGCAACCATTTATTGAGCACTTATATTGAGACTGTACATACTTCAATTGTAGAAGGATTCCATGACACAGGTGATATTATTCTCATTTTATAGATGGGAAACTGAAGCTGAAAGAGGTAAATTTTCTCATTCAAGGACTTATGTCTTTCTAAAGCTTTGCTTTTATCTGCCACTGCACTATCTTTTACAACTATCTTTTGGAGATCTTTAGATGAAAAGACTCCTTATCCTTAGTGCTATTGTTTGGTCTTAAGAAGCATCAGGAAAATTTAAGATGTATTAATTGTCATGAGTGGAAAACTCTGGTAGATTCTGAAGGTGACTGTGGACTGGTTTTTTGTGTGTTTGTTTGTTTGTTTGTTTGTTTTTCAGTAACGCCAGAAAGATAGCTGAAAGACCCTTCTGACCAAAAACAGCCATCCTTTTGGCCATACTGAGAACAATACCTGGCATATAATAGAAACTGTGGGTCTAGTGAAAGCAATGTACGTAGTAGGTCTTGGAATGGGGATACTTGTGCGATCTCAGGGCAATACCCAGCCTCCTCTAAACTAGCTTCAGAGGGATGGTGACTCTGGGTTATCTTGGCTTATAGGCAGAATATTTATCTGCTTTCTGGATTATTTGTGTCAGAGTTTGACTTCTAGACTTACTTTCCTCAGTGATACTATCTCTGTTCATCTCCTTGTTTTTTCTTTTTCCCTCTTATATGCTCCCCCTACTACCTCTGAAGGGGTGTAAATTTCTAATATTTATTTATGTCAAATGTTATTACTAAGTTAAGTTTATTATAAAATATTATGTAGTACTTTCTGGAATCTGCATCAATTGAGGGGATAGTCATGGATAATCCTCATTTGCAGATAATACAAATTTTAAACAATTCATATGCATTCTAGTTTGAAATTGATCCTGACAGGACCAGAATCTATCTTCTGTTCTTGGAATTCACAAAATTTCAGGTCAAATAATGGAACTTTCCTGAGGGGCTTCAAAGCCTCTTGGGGTGATAGACACACCCTGCTCTTTGCCTGGCCCCCATCTGAACTCAGGCTGCTACAAATGACCTACCTATGCAGACAGGATTTTTTTTGTTAAGTTATAACATTTTAGTAATTTGTTTTTAGTTGTGCAATGTGAAAGACAGATAGGTGCCCATGATGACCAGTCCTGGTCTAGGAATTTGAGATTCTCAGTCACTGGAATCTGCAGCTTTCCACCTGAAGAGCTGAGGAAATAGCTCTGCAGCTGGTGAAGGTGACAGAATCAAGCTGCTTTATAGACCTGAGGGAACTTAAGTGAGGGGAGGATGTAGGGTGGAATAAGCAGGCAGCTTGGGATGCTCCTTGGTACTGGTTCCTTGGCAACGGTTACTTAGCAACTCTCATTCACCTCTCTTAGCTGCCTTCTCCCTTTGCTCCCTCCTTCCCCCAACTCCTTCCCCCCAACTCCCTCCCTTAGCTGCTGCATGGAGCTAGAGAGCTTGGAGTGAATGACAATTTGGAAAAACAGCCGCAGCCTGAAGATCTAAGAGGCTCTAAAGAAGATGGATAAGAAAATCGATGCATAATAAAAACTGCAGGCAAAGCCACCTTGACAGAGGGCGGATGGCTCTCTACTCCCACCCTCATTAGTCTCTCTGGGCTCAAGGCTTCCATTTTAGCCCAGCATTTTCTCTTTCTTTCCACTTACCTTTTACTGGTTTAGGGAGGGTTGTTTGATTTTGGAATGGAAAAAGGGAACAAAAAAACCCAGGGGAGGAGAAAAAAAGTATATTTGGGGTGTATGTAAGGGTGCTGTGACAAGGGAGAGAGACAGGTAAAATGGGGATTATAATCTAGTTCCTAGATTAGAGCAGAGCTGGACTTGGAACCCCCTGCCCCAGCCTCATCCTATATTCTTCTCCCACTCCCTTTTTCAAATTCTGTCTGCCCTCTCATTTTGCACACATCTTGGTCTCTATTCTCAGTTACACTTACTTCTGATTTCTATGGGCTATAATTATTTAATATTTTAGCCTATAATCTTCTGATTTTTCTTTTTAATTTTTGTTCATTTGCCCTTTAATTTATTATATTATTGTGACTATATTATGAAAACTTTAATTGCAGGAAACCCATCTGTGTAATTTCTATCTGTATAACCCCACCCAGAAGTATGTACAGACTGACAATGAAGAAAAGCTTAATGATTATACTCTTATGTCCTGCAGCCTCTTAGGTCAATTCTACATTCCGCATTCCCACCTTTGTGGTCATCCACCCATCACTGCTTACCTCCTCCCCCTACAGGTTGTCCACTCTACTTTTTATAACTCTGTAACTTGGACTCTTTTTATGTCTGATTCTGAACATAAAACTCTCAAAAATTATTGAAGGGGAGGAAGAGCATCAGGCTACACAAGTTAGAGTCTGACAGATACAGACACATGAAATTGTAAACCGGGTACTGATAGTAGGAGTACATGGTGTAAAAGAGGGTTTAAATTGGAAATTAGGCTTACCTAGGGCATCCCTGGAGGATGAAAATACTGAGTAGGGCTTGAAAGAAAGGAAAGGATAGATCTAGGTGAAAAGGAAAAAAGGATGTGCCAAACAGAGGTCGTTGTGAGGGTTCAGAGGCAGAGAGACTAGAAGCATGTTTGCTTTGCTTAGAGCAAATAGAATTGCAGCTGAAGCGTAAGCTCTGAAAATTCAGTTGAGGAATAACGATTTGAAATTAGGGGTAATTGTGAGCCTTCACTGGCCCCTGAGAAGGGGGAAGGTCAGGATAGTGGTGAAAGTTAAAGTTGTTGAGCAGGGAATGACTAGATGGAAACCAGAGGCTTAGGAAGCCTCTTCTGTTGTCCTGATCTGACCAGAGACCTGGTCACTGACCTGGCTGGGGTTTGGGGAGAGGAGGCAGATGGAGGGGAGAGGGTGAAGACACAGGGAGCACAGTGTTTCCCCAGAGCTTGCATCACAGACTTGTTCCCCTTCAACGAAAACCTCTGTTTTCAGCTCCCGCTGACTCATCCCTCCCTTTCCGCCTTCTCCCCATTTGAGGACCTCTCCCAGCCCAGTGAAGGCCCGCTGCTGCGCTAGTGGTAGCATTGGTGGAAAAGGATGACTACACTGGGCCAGGACTCCTGGGCTTTGCAAACCCTTTTGTGTTTCTTTATTTGTCTGTTTTTAGACCCTTAGCTGAATCTAACAAAAAATCGAAGGAACCTTTTAACCATGTCCCCTCCTTCCAAGGGGATGACTCTTGACTTATTTCAACTGAGCAGAGAGGTGACAGACTTTCCTAAGCCTTCTCTGGCCACTTCATTGCTATCTGTGAGATGCTGGGAGACATGCTGGTTGAGGTTGATGGGCTCCATGAAGCAATGTTGAGACCCTGAGACCTAATACCCTAAAATGTTTAAAGCATCTTCAAAAGGGGTTAATAAGATAATGTTGGATCCAGGAAATTGGGGAAATGAATAAATTTCTTCAGATTTGGAGTTCTGGGACTAATTTTCTAGCATGGGGAATCCTGGGTGAAAGTTGAATGGGAAGCTGCCTAGAGAAAGGAGGTTGGGATATAACAAATGTAATAACAAAGAGTAGTCTAAGTGATGAGGATTTCAAGAATAAAGATGAGAGAGAGCCAGCAGCGATAGAGTAAGTTAATGCTTTTCTCTTGGTTGTGTTCCCGTGATCTGCACAGCTGAAGCTGGAAGGCCCTCAAAGGATGCTTGCCTTCTTACCAGAGCCAAACTGAAATGAAAGAAATGAATATTTACTGAGCACTTATTATGTGCTAGGAACTGGTCTATTCTTTTCATATGTTTTTTCATGAAGTTAGGTCCTCATAAAGCCATGTTAGTAGGCTCAGAATTTAAGGTTTCAGCTAAAAACTGGTAGAGCTGGGAGGCAAACCTCATATTTTCTGACTTTGGAACTATTGCTTTTTTAATGATACTATACTGCATTTGCATTCCAGAAGTTTACCTCTTTAGTTGGACAGTATGGTGTTTCCAATTATACCATACGCAATCACATTAAGACACCTGGCTAAATGTTTTAGGGTGACAAAATGAAACGCAAAGTCCCTGTATCCAGGTGCTTGGAGTTATCTGGGGAGTATCTATCTATCTAAAATATATATATAGTATGTATTGAAGTGTAGCATTGGGAACTATAAGTCAAGACAGTGAGGCAATGCCCAGTGAGTGATAGACAATTAAGTGCTATTGGAATTCTGAGAAAGGAGGGAGAATTGTGATGGAATGGTTAAGGAGAGCTTTGTGGAAGTGGTAGGATTTTAAGGAAGAAATTTAAGACTAGATAGAGAGGAGAACATTCTACATGGCACAGAGTCAGAGAAGCAAGAAAGCAAACGATATATTTTGGGGATACTAAACAGAGCTTTCTTTGAACTTTCTAAGGTCAAGAATGATATATATTCACCTTTGCTTTCTCAACATGCCAAAGATACAGTAGCTAGATATTTAATGCATATTTGTTGAATAAATGCATGAATAACTCATTTATCTTGCATAGAAAGTTCATGTGAAGACCTTGAAAGAGATATGAACAGGACTTTAATATCCAGGGAGGGGTTGAAATGACATGCAAATACTGCTTATATATGGTTACTCTATTGTTTTTATCTTTACCCAAGGGTATATTTATTAATTTGAGAGAGAGAGAAACATTAATCAATTGCCTATTGTCCATGGTTGACTCCTGTTATGTGCTCTGACTGGGGATCAAACATGCAACCTTTTGGTGCCTGGGATGATGCTCCAAGAAACTGAGCCAGTCGACCCTGGCCGAATGTGATTATACTTGATGCTCTGGGAAGATAACTTGGAGAGGAGACAGAGGCATGGAGATCAGTGAGAATTCTAGTGTAGAAGTTTACGAGAAAGATGCTAAAAGACTAAACTAGGACCAACATTGGAAGTGGAAGACTAAAGAGAATGTGGTCAGGTCTGGAAGGACAGGTTCACAACCTTCCCCAGTCCCACTCTGTAGAAATAATAATTGAAGCTATGAAAATGGGTAAGATAATTGAGAATAAAAGTTCTGTTCATCATGCTCTCACAAAAATACAGGGAAAGCTAGACAGTTGGAGGTATCTTTGAGAAAGAGAATATATTCTAGGGCCACCTTTTAAAAATATTTTATTTATTTATTTTTAGAGAGAGGGGAAGGGAGGGAGAAAGAGAGGGAGAGAAACATCAATGTGTGGTTGCCTCTCACGTGCCCCCAACTGGGGACCTGGGCTGTATGTAACCCAGACGTGTACCCTGACTGGGAATCGAACCACAACCCTTTGGTTAGCAGGCCGGTGCTCAATCCACTGAGCCATATCAGCCAAGGCTACAGGACCACCTTTAATGTCACTGGGTGTTACCAGATGTTTACTTGCCTTGTTCTTGTGAGGTGAGGTTAAATAACTCTCTGGAAACAAAAGACCCTATGCTCAGCCCTCTGTAAGTCTTCTCTTTTCCACTGAAGTCTGGACCTTGACCAGTACAGTAATAGGCTGGGCTTTCATGGAAAATTTTTAGCTCATCTGGCTGAAACAGATGGAGTCTACCCTAAATAAATGTGTCTGTCTTCTCAATTTTCAGCTCCCTAGAGAAGAATAAGTAAATACTTGGGCAGTTTCGTTCAGGCTAGCTTAAAGTGCCCATGCTTCAATGCAAGCCTGTTTTGCACCCATTTATGAAAGACTAAGTAAGTGCCTCAGTCTGGGAAGTGGGTGGGTGGGGTGGACAGTGATTTGCTCCTGAGCCCCAGATGCTTCACCTTTTTCACAACTCCCCACCCTTTTTACTTTTCATCCAGAGATCTCAAAGCTCTAAACAAGCTTTGATCCTCCCTGATTCTCTGAGTCATCTTCTGCTTCCATTTTCCCAGATGGGAGAGGGCAGTGGGATACCATGCTTGGGGATGGGTGCTTGGGGCTATGTGAGGTGATGGTGGGGCAGCCATGAGGATCCAGGTGCCCCTTCCCAATCATTGGGTCAGAACTCTCCTGTAGTGTAGTTTGGTTTCAGCTCATCATTTTGAGGTTGTTTTATGACTGAAGAGACTCAGATAAAGAGTCTGAGATGGAGAAATTGAAGAACAAAAAAAGCCGTAAAAGATGCCGATAAAATTCCCCCTCACTCAGAATAGTCTTTGAAGCCTCTTTCAAGAATCTCAGAGTAATCTGGAAAGGCTAATGAAGTCTCACAGCCCCCAGTGGGCACCAGGACTGGACCAGGGCAGGGCCAAGTTAGGAGGAGGGAGCGTTGAGATAAATTTCCCTTCTCTCCCTCTTCTCGCAAGGGACCCAGGGATTCAAACAACTAATTTGGAGGTTGAATTAAGACCGAGGGGGAAAAGAGGAACGGATAATGGGAAATATTGATATTTTGTAAGACCACTTTTTCTTATTACGAAGTGCTTGAGATTATGGATGCAGAATAGGTGATGAGTACCCTAAACTGGAGAACATTAAGAATGTAGGACCCTCTCCCCCTAAAAAAAGAATGAAAGGTAACTGGCTGGGAATGAGAGGCTGTGGGACTGTGAAAATAGTGGGTATGTGTAGTGGTGGTATGAAGAATGGGACAGGTGTGGTAAAGGCACTCAGAAGATGGCAGTATGAGGGTGAGGGTGAGGGTGAGTGGTTCTGAACTGGGGGCTTAAAGGATCTGTATTTGGGGACCAATGAAACAGGAGTTCTGGATGGGGGTGACTGAGTGAGAATAGGGAGAAGGGATCATTAGGGGGATGCTGAGACTGGATGGTGGGGTTCGGGATGAGTCTGTGAGAGGAAAGGAGAGGTGTGATGATCAGCTGAGGTGAGTAGTTAGAAAGTCAGGGGTCAGCTTCCCCCACAGCTATTTTTTCTGTTCTTTGTTCCAAATGAGTTAGTGTATTGGCCACAGAGAGAAATCTTATGAACTGATATGACTTAGAGATGGGAGGGAAGGATTTGATGGGGTAGTGTGTGTGTAGGGGAGCCGTAGAGACTGCTGGTTTCCATGGTGATGGCTGAAATCATCGTTTCTCTTCTGACTTCTGCAGCAGGATAAGAGGTCAAGATAAGCTGAAAGGAAGAACTGCTATCTTTTCATCTCCTGAAAAGAATCAAGATGTGGAGTAGGATGGGGAGGTCGGTGAGGTTAGGGATTTTGGTGGGGGTAGAGCCTCTAGTTCCAAGGTTAATGATCTCCTCTGACATCTCTAGGTACATTTAAGAAGTCTGTGGATGGAAAGAAACAGCAGAAGCGAGAGTTCCTTCTTACCAGTGGGTGGTCTGAGGCTTCAGGAAGTACCTTCAAGCAGTGCCATCCTAATCTGAGTATAGATAAATGGACCTGTCCTCTGAAATCAGAGACTAAGTTTGGGTACCCAAGGTCCAATGTTCCTTCCTAAAATTTCCCTCACAGCACTGAGAACCTATTTCCCACACACTGCCTGAGCCTCTCCAGCTCTTCCAGGAGCTTCAGCACAGTCTGGCTGCTATTGGGCACAGGGGATTGGATCAGGGGAGAAGAGGTTGATGACGGTGGTTGGGGAGGAAAGGCCAGTGAAGAAGCTGTTGCTTCTATTATATACAAGTGTCCAGGACCCATACAAGTGTAGGTCCTGGATCTTGTAAAAATCCTGGCTGTGCAATTCTTTCCACTTTCCCTGCTGGGGCCAGATAGCTAGAGTGACTTACTAGAAGATACCTGTCCCATTGAGGATTCAAACTTTCTTCCTATCTCAGAGTACCCTGACTTTTGCCCCAGTCATACCCCTTTTGTAATCAGCTGTGAGTTGAGGTGGGTGCCCAGGTGCTCAGCATAATGAGATCATGTCTTAGGCACAGTAGCTTCTATGTGCTCCCCAAATTCCTTCTACCTGCCTGACTTGTCTAGTGACTTTAGAGTAAGGCAGCTGCCAAAGCTGGCTCCTCTATTCTCAATTTGTTATGGAATGTTTGCTGAAAAACTCTGTCTCCTATTTGTCTGTGCTTTACTCAGTCCTTCTTAGCCATCATGTCCTTAGTACCTAATATAGCCCCTGACTTACAGAAGCCCCAGAAAGGTACCTCCTCTAACAGGAAGCACCAACTGTGGGGCTACATGGGAATGCCTCCTGCACAGAAACTTCCCCCAAGCTTTCTTTTTCCCCTGTGGCTCTGACATCATTCTGGTTCCACTGGTGCCCTGGTAGCCCTAGTTCTCCTGCTCCTATGTCCCCCACAGCCTGTTCCTCCTTCTCCTATATACCAGACTTCCTGGGCCTTTTCCTGTGTCCCCTTAGCTCTTATCTCCCTCTTCCCTCTTATCAGTCTCTGCTTATCTGCACAATGTCCCTCAACCTTGCCTATGTCCTTTTCCTCTTCTCCCTCCCCCTTCCTTTATCAAATATTTTTTGAGTACCCAGAGCCCCAGGCCTCTGGTTTGTTCTGAGGGCACACAGGCTCTGAGTAATTTCAAGAAGCAAAAAGTACCGGAGACACAAGTACTGAAGCAACTCTGATATAATGTGTCAAGTGAAGTCCCTTGGCCTTCTTTGAAAATCCTCCTTTAGCTATGACAAGTTGGATTGATTTATGTCCCTCTGTAGTGTGTCCTGCTGTTCCTCAATTCCTACAGAGGGTAACTCCTTCTCAATGCCACCCCTTAGTTACTCCTGCAGTTAAGGTCATTCCCTGGACTTCAGTTTACTCACCTATACTCTTTTTTTTTAAATGAGCATCATTAATCATAAAGCCTATTTTCTCCATGTCCTGGGATGTCTGTGAAGATTGGTTGAAATAATGGGTGTAAAAGTTCTCTAAAACTTTGTGAATGTTACATAATGACTCCCTCTTAACTTCTCAGTGGAAATGGAGGAGAGCCTTTTTCTCCTACAAATAGAAGAGCTTAAAAGATAATTTTTAATAATTACAAAGTGCATCAACTTTTAACTTGTAGACGGCAATTCTTTGATCTTTGTAGCCAAAGAAAGCCATGTCCCTTTTTAAAAAATTTCCTTGAAGAAAACAAATGCTTTTCACTGTAGCAACAGGGATTGAGGGTAGACTTCAGACAAGAGCCCTTAACCATCTAGATATGAGAACACAAATAATAGGAGAAGTCTGCCCCCTCCCCGCACAATGCAGCTCCTTTGAGTTATCACTGGAGAAGGAGAATTGCTATGATGATCCAGGAGGAGCCCAAGGATTACATGGGAGAGCGGTAGTGACGCTTGATCCCAGATGATGGATTTGCAAAGAGAAATTAAGAGTTTGACTAGGCTGCTCTGAGTCAGAAAATATTATCAAGCTCTGCTCCTGTTAATGACTTAAGAGCAGCTGCTGGATTCACCCCATTACCTTCAGAAGGGTGGAGGTAGAGAGCAAGGGCAGAGAACTTTCCGGGATGGGAAGCCAGCCTCATCCCAGGTCTTTGGCGCCCTTGCTGTCTGAGCTCACCCTGATGGATAGGTGGCAATGGGGGTAATCCTTTCTGGTGCTTCCCATTGGAAGAGTCAGCATAACAGGTTTCAGAGCAGCTGCCCGAGTTCTTCAAGGTTTCCTTTCCCCTCTGCTTGCCTCCAGACTGACTCTAAGGAAGGTATTGGTTTCTCAAAATCCCTTTCCATATTCCTGTCAGCAATTTCTTCCAGTTGTCTATCTTGAGGATCATCCTTTATTTTGGGGTCTAGCCTGCTTCTTCACAGCCTGTGCCTGGTGGAAATGCTCATATATTGTGCTGGTGTTCTGTGTGGATAGCCCCTTCTCTAGCCCAAGCAGGCACTTTTAATTTTTTTCTCACCCCTTTTAGTCTGTATCTCCCATGCTTCTGACTTTAGGCAGATGGTCTCTTTGCTTCTCTACCCTCTTAGGGTAGCCACTACTTTTCTCAAGGAAATTTTTTATAGTTGGTAGGTTGTTTTCATTGTCTGCCAGTTCAGCTTATCCCTTTTCTCCATAATTCCCTTGTGGAGCCAGAAAACAGCTGCATGTTCCCAAGGACTTCAAGCCTGGACATTTTAAGAGCTCATCTTTCTTCATCCAATTTCTTTCATCTGCTGGCTGCTGAGCAAGAGGATCCATGCACAGCACCCACGGAGCAGCTCTTAATGACTCAAGATGAGCAGGTGAAGCTCAAAGGCACAACAGAAACCCATTTGTAATGTGGTTGTTTTTCTTTCAAATCCTTAAGAACATAAGTCCCGCACGGAGAGTTCATTCTGAGCCCGGGCCCTGTGCGCATGTCACTCTTTCTCACCTGCCCCTTTGCATGTGTTGCCCTTCCCTTTATTCCCCTCAGTGCAGTTGGTCCTTGCCTTCATACTCTGTCTCATACTTCTCCTGATTTAAGACGTCTTCCCTGGTGTCCTGAGATTCCCAGTCTCTTTTACTTACCCTCCTTTCTAAACTCTGGTATTTTGCCAGGTTGCTCTTATCCTGTTCTTGCCTCTTTACCTCTGTGTCTTAGTTCTCTTGGAGACTGGAGGCAACTTCAAGGCAGGAGCCTCTTGCTGAAGTCCATTTTGGGTTCATGTACTCTATTCAGATCCTCAATACTCACAGTGTGGTCTGGGCTCCAGTGGCATCAGCATCATTCAGGAGCTTGTTACAAATGCAGAATCTTAGGCTCCACCTCAGACCTACTGAATCAGAATCTGCATTTTAAGATCCCTAGATTATTGACATGCACATTAAAATGAGAGAGGTGATGAACAATTTACACTGCAGGTGTGCATAAATAAAAGCTAAGTAACTCCTTAGGACTAGAGTCAAACTGTGGGTATTTTTGAGGAGAGGGAGGAAAGAAATTCTGTGTCTTCTGAATTTCTAAGTTTCTATCAGAATTGCCTAGAAATTTGGGATCTGACTCTCCTAACCTGGAAACAAACAGGAGTCAGTGTTCTCCAAGGGAAAGCATGGGAACCTCCTGAGCTGTCTATCTCACAGTTAGGCAGAACAGGAGCAAAATTTCCTAATATTCAATTTGAGGTCAGCTGATGGCGTTTCCTCAGAATTAGCACTTGTCTGCAAACAGACATTTGTCACCAAAGTCCTGGGAGAAGCCGAACTACAAGTCTCAAAATAGCCTTCTGGTTTCTGTCTCCATGGCTGGTGCTGATTCATGTTTTGTAGGAGTTTTGACTATAGCTGGGAATGGCTGAGGAGCTGGTATAATTCACTCCTTCTTCCTCACCCCACTGGGAGGGAGTGAGGAGAGGCACAAAGAGTGGAGACAGGGTGTGGGAGTCAAACCTGTTCTTCACATAGCAATCGCCTCGTCTCACTCTTTGCTCTCACTCCACAGCTGGGAAAACTAGGAGTCAGTCTCTGAGTCTGCTTGGCTCAAATCCAGCCTCCCTCTTTTTTGTTCCTTTTCCCTTTGGGAACCAGAGGGAGCAAGTAACATCTTCCCCTGCTCTCCCACCTCTAGATGTAGGACAACTGTGGTGTACTGAAGCACAGGCTGGAGGGAGAGGTTTACATTTATTTGGGCTAGTGCCTTACCCTCCTTGATTATTTTCAGAAGAGGATACCAGTGGCAATAAAGGAATTATAAAGTGACTGGAGGGCAAAGTAGTTTGGAGTAAACTGGGAAGAAGAGGTGGTCTGCTGAGTGGGAAAATAATGTAAATGAGAGGTTTCTCCTTAGGGTCATGGGAAAAGATTACTCTGAGTCTTTCCCATGTGTTTCTAGGCCCCTGGGTCTCTGGATTTTGCTCTATTGGTGGAAATGTGTTTCTCAGTCTTCTCCTACTGGTGATTTCTAGAGCAGAGGCCTTGTTTAAAGCCTTAGCCAAAGACCTCATGTGTATCTCTTGTCATCTCTAAAAGTATTTGCCCTTTGAAGCAGTACCCTTTGAATTTTACCACAAGCTATAATCTAATCCTTGAGGGTTATTACATGACTAGAAGCGGCAGGGTGAGGCACTGGGGCCTGGCGGTCAGGACCAGGAAGAAGGGTGTATAACATAGGCTTTCAGAATATAGTTAGTGAGTTTTCAGCATTTGAGTTATTTGGAATAAATAATACCCCTCATTTCTCTCTTCTTTGGGGTGTGGCATGGGGTTGGTCATTTCATTTATTACCAGGGTATCTCACTCTTGTTTTTTTTGTGCCAGCTCTGGGCCCTCAGAATCACTGCTATATCACTGGGCTCAAATTTCTGTGTCCTGGATTACACGTCCATTTTTCTCCATCAGGCTGAAAGTTCACTGAAAGCGAGAACTGATACCTCTGTTCTCTTGATCTCTCTTCATACCAATGTCAGTATAGACTGGTTGATGGGGAGAGAATTTAAGGGGGATCACATCCTTCTACTGCAAAGAGTATCTAAGATGTCCACTTATTGGTAATATAGTTCCTGTATGAGAGAAGTCGTAGGTATTTTTTAAAAATTCCTCAACTTCTAACACCAGGAGGTAAAAGACAAATACCATATGATCTTGCCTACAAGTGGAACTTAATCAACAAAACAAACAAAATAGAACCAGAGACATGGAAGTAAAGAACAAACTGACAGTGACTAGAGGGGAGAGGGGAGGGAGGTAAAAGGGGGAAGAAGGGGAAGGGTCCAGTCAAGGAACATGTATATAAAGGACTCGTGGACAAGAACAACCCTGGGTGGGGCCGAATGTGGGGGTGGGTGGGCAGGGCAGGGGAGAGCAGTGTGGGGGGGATGGGGACAACTGTAATTGAACAATAATAAAAAATTAAAAAATTTCTCAACTTATAGATCAGGTTGTGTAGGTTCAGTTGAACAAAACTTCTGATGAGGCTATCACTATCTCAGGCTTCTTCCTAGAGGAGACAATGTTTTGGGCATTTGGAGCTTGGGAGGCGGTGGTAAAGACTGGGATATGGAGAAAACATGACATTTTAGCCATGAGAAGCTATCTCAGGAATCTGTAATGGGCGTGTGTGTTGTTATTTCTTTTCCAACAGGCTGCATAATTTTTACGACCAATTATTCCATTTGTAAGGACGCCGAGATAACAGAGATCTCATCTCATGTTCTATGGCACATGCCAGACACTCATGGGAGCTAGAAGACACCATCCCTCATACAAGAACTGAGGGCTAGAGTATTTCAACCAAGATTCTGTTCTAGCAGGAGAAATAGACATGAGTGCTAAGGAGCACTCTGTGAACAGGAAAGGTAAGGTAGTGGAAGAGGGCATGGAGAGAACTATAGTTTTAAAATGAGAGAGATTTATTGGTGATAGAGAAAAGAACTCTCTTCCATGCTGAGAATTTTGTGATATAGTGTTATTTAAACCACAAGAAGCCAGTCTCTTCCTACAAATGATTTGAAGGCTCAATTTGGAAGGATTGGCTTTAGGAGGTTTAAGAGGTTTAGGAAAGACTAGGCTGAGACTGGCAGAGAGGATGCTCTTCTTGGGGCTAGTGAGTCTCTTTCCCCCGTTACACCCACCTTTCGAGTCAGGTCAGGGCTGATGATCTCCTTGACAGAGCTGGTCATTGGTCCATCAGCTCTGAAGGCAGGCAGATTAAGAATTAGTATCTGGTTGCTCTCACTGACTGGTCTGGAACTCTTTCCTGCTTCTGCCTCCATAATTTTCTCCAGGGCATCTGCTTGCCCTCTTGCCATTTTTCTGTCTGGTTTTTCTTACCCATTAACCGTCAAGGGCTGGATATTCAAAGCCAGAAGGCCTGGGTTTGAATCCTAACCCTGATACTTAGTATTGTATTGTATCTTTGATCTTCTATTCCCATTTGCAAAATGAGGATACCTCTCAGGCTAGCTGTAAAGGTTAAACAAGAGAATGTTTGTTAAGTAAGGGCCTTGACATGAAGCAAATGCATAGTAAAAGGTCGTTAACAGTTTTATTTAGAATTCACTCTCTCTGCTCCCTGGGCACTTGTTGGTAGGTAGAATCGGGGGAGAAATAGTCAGAGCCAAGTGGGTGAACATAGAGGTTGACTGTAAGAAAAATTAAGGGATAACAAGAGAGACAGATTCCATAGGGAGAGAGATACCATGGGAACAGAGAAACAGATAGTAAAAAACCAGGCAGCTCTTCTGGAGGTGAAAGCTAGAAAGATGGACAAGGGAGAGAGGAACAGAAAAAAGTAAGTGAAATAAAGAAAAGAAATAAAGTCACATGGAAAGATAGAGATAAGAGTAAAAGCCAGACAAAGATGGTCAGAGACAGAGAGAGTTCAATTGTGGAAGTTTGCATAAGATCCCTGGGGCAAGAACTTTCCTGCTTTCTTTTTGCCCCTTGCTATTATGGGACTTGAGTGCTAAATTCTTGGTCCCACCTCCCATTTCTCCTTGCAACCCATTCATCCCACTCCCAACTCAGTCATCGTGGACCCGCCTCTACCCTGAAGCTTGAGAAGCCCTATCCCCTTCTTGTCTACTTACTTCATCCTACACCACCTTAGTTACCCAAGCCCATAGCAATGTTTAATTTCAAGCAAAACCATTTGGAGTGCAAAAGCATCCTGGTGTCAGCCAGTCAGTGCAAGAACCAGGTGTAGTTTTACATTCCCTCCCCCCGCCCCCAGACTGTAACAGCACTTTCATATATCTCTGGCTGCGACAGGCAATTTTCTTTCAAAGATTGTTTTTTCTGGAGCCTGTGATTTCTACTCTCGCCTCCAACCTCTGGGATATTAAAACGGGGTCAGTGGCTCTGGGCAGGCTGGCCCATCTGTGTCATTCCTCAGCTCCTCTGCTCACCCTCCCCGGTTGCTGTGTCTCCAGCCTTAGCGTCCCTCTGCCTCTGCATCCCACCGAGTTAGGCTGGAGGAAAATGACTTCTGTGGTGCTTCACGTTGAGTTTTGTCACGCGTCTAACCTTAAGAGTTGAGGTTAAATGGGGGAGGGATGGGTATCTAGGGGAAGACTCATTTTCTAAACCTCTCCCCTGCTCTCCGTGGCCCCCTTGTCCTCATGTTGTTCTGGGATGGGGCTGTCAGTTCTTTCCCATAAAAGTATTGTAGCTTATTTTCCATGGGGCACATTTGGAAGAAATGGGTACACAGAACTAGGTTTAACATCAAGGAATTCTTCTCTGCTAGACACTGGGAGTAGGGTGGGAAAATTAATATAATCTCTTTCTCTGGAAAATTTGGAGAATAGAAGGAATTCCCATATAGATTAAGTGCCAGGTTAGGGGAGAACTGGCGTCTGGGGAGGGGATATAGCGACCTCGGACCCCTGCTCTCTTGAGTAGAGAGAGACTCTATGGTTCTGCTGCTGCAGTCTCTTCCGACCAAAAGCAGTCTCTTTCATTGTTTCCCAATGTGTTATTTGCTAGCAAATTCCCTTCCCTATCTCCCCCTGGGAGGTTTCTTTTCTTAGAAGAAATATCTGCATCTGCCTTTGGGGTGACTCATTTTTAGGATTTCTCTATTCTTTTTGTTGGCCCACGGCCTGATGCAAAATCCTTCCTGAAGTCTAACTCCTGTTTCTCTTGCTTTGCTAACAGATTGAATCTTCTTGAAAAACAACGTAACACAACACATCCCCCCTCCTCACTCATAGCATCCGTTGTTTTTATTAAATAAAAGTAAGTGGAGCTATAAGATATGACTGGCCTGGATCCCAGCTTCATAAAACAAAACTAACACCCTCTTTATCAAGGGGCTGAGGCATCCAGAGAAGATTTCTTAGGCCATTTTGCTGTCACGTAAATGGGAATCAATATTCAATAAGCCCTTGATGCACTACACTAGCGGTTCACTTAATACCGGCTTCCAGTACAGTAAGTGGCGTTGATATAGGGAGGGCTTGTTTGTAAAATAACACTGCAGCCCTCACCTTCTGGATATTGGATCTGGCTTCCCTTAGGAGAGAAGATTCAAGACTCTGAGCAAGTAGGAGAGTCATTTTGCCAATTCGCTGCCTCAGGACAGACTCTCCTATAGTCTAGCTTGAAAAAGAGAACAAATTTGATACTTTTAAAGCCAATCAGCCAAAGAACTCCTAAAGGTTAATAGGCCCACAGTCCTAGTAGGAAGCTTTCCACTGTGCCTGGCCTGATGGCCATTCCCCTTCAATAAATTAGTCAAATTGAAAACCAATTGAAGGATAGAATTGATTCCACTACTAACGTGAGGGGAGACCCTCCTGTGCCCTCAGCCCCTGCAGCAGTTAGTAATAATATTAATACTTCATTCCCCTCAGCCCCTGTGCTTGCTGTTGGGAAAGACTACAGGCTGTCTGGCCCCCTGGTGGATGCACGGTAGGTCTGGGTTTCTTCGTGTATGGTGACTGTGAGCGTTTGGTAGGAATCAGGCCAATTAAATATGGTCAATATGTAGTTTTCATTCTAGGCTATCTTTGCAGGGAATTGGTGACCTTAGGCTTGCTGCCCCTGCACAGCAAGGAAAAGCAATTTAATGTCTTCCTGGACACATGAATAAACAGGGACAAAAACTTCACATGATACATTTCAAAGCCACATAGATTCTTAAACATTTATCAAACATTTTTGGGTTGTCTGTGACACTGTTCTCTATTCCCAGTGTTCACAGAGTATAAGAATTCACAATTTGGGGTAAAAGAGGAAACTCACAGAGAGATTTATCCTGCAGTATAGTCTTTGCTATTTCTTATCCCATTTAGGGGGGTTGGAAGTTTGGAGGAAGCTGGGGGTAGAAGACTTTCCATTCACTACCGTTTGAGGATATACACTGGAGGGGGTCAGACCTGCTTTATGCAGTCAGCACAAATTGTCCTGGCTTATATTTCCCAGAGCTGTTTCAGACCATACCTTTATAAAATTTCCATCCTGCTGTAGGTAGCTTTAGTAAATCTAAAGCAGGAAGCTGGTGTTTGGCCTCTCTGTTTGGGCACAAAGAGCAGGAGAGAGCGGTCCTACAGTGTTTACTTGTATTAAGTTGTTTCTGTAGGTGAGCCCTCCGAGGATATTGAGTAATGGGTGCATGTTTTGAAGGAGAGATATAAATAAACTCTGGTGGGTTTCTTGTTTTCAGAGTCCCTCACTTGGCACAGCCTTGTATTCTTGGAAAGGGACCAGCAAAGGATATATAGAATTGCTGTGTTTAAAGGGAGCTCAGGAACTTGTGGCTCCAGGCTTTTACACCCAGTTTTGGGAGTACCTAAACAAAGAGGCAGGGTTCTCATTAGTCCCCTTTTCCAAGTAAGAGGAAAAGTGATCACGTACAGCTGGAGGTGCTGAGGTTAAACTTAGCAAAGGACTTCCTGACATCATGACCAACTCGTTCAGTGTAGAGGCCCTTCTGTCTTCCTCCCAGGCCTTGTTTTCTGCTGTCCTATGTTGTGTACAGGGGCCAAGTGTACTTCTGACATCTCTGGCCTTGTCAATTTGCAGGGGTGGCTGGATGGGAGTCTCTACTTCCCTTTCATGTACCTTCCTCTTGAAACTACATATTAAAAAATGAACCAACCAACCAGGAAGTGCTTCTCTTTGATTAGAAGTGCTTTCCTTGGTCAGACAGAAGCAGTCTTCTCTGCTAAGCCTCCAAAGAAGCTCTCTTGTTTTAGTAAGGTCTGCACAGAAGATGAGGCCAGACCAGGAAGTCTGTGAGGAGTGTAGAACAAAGATTCCAGGCGTTATAATTCCTGGGGGAGAGTAGGCTCTCAAATTACTTTCCTAGGGAAAGAAAGCATAGGTGAAATTTAAAGCTTTTATCATGCTCTGATACAGTTGGGCTTCTCCCAGCAAAGCAACACATAGATAGCTAAATGTCTCAAAGACTTTTACCATGCCGTATCCTAGCCCTTTTCTTTGCAGTCTGACTTATACTGGGAATGGACCAGTTATCATGGAGCAATAGCATCTCAATACAGGGTATTACCAATGACCAAGCCCCTCTTCCCCTCTGGTTAAACTCCAAATCATTCCATACCTCTGGCAGTTCATTCTTGCCACAACTTGTGTTCTGGCATCAGTGTTCCTCCACGCAACAGCCGATGACATCTCTTGCCTCCCCCATCCATTCAGCAATGCCTCTTCCCCCCAACCCGCCTCCTCTGCCTGTTGTCCCAGCCTGTAACCCTGATCTCATTTCCTCCTACCTCTCACACCAATCTAAGACCTCTTGCCTCAACCTGTGCTTGGGCTTCCTTCTTTGGAGCCCCTCTAATTCCTTCAGAGAGCCCACTCCTTTCTGATGTAGGATCTCCCCTGAACACTTGTACCTTCCCTAAGATGTTTAGGAAACAGGGACTCCCAGACAGGAAGGTGGCTCCTACTCCCGAGGTTGCCCCCAGCTCCTCAGTGGGATGGATTTCATGCCTGGGTTGTGTGTTGTTTGTCTGTCTCAGACTTTGCAGCCCCTGAGGCAATGGCTCTGTCTTTGCAGGCTCAGGGAAGCCTTGGCAGCCAACAAATAATAAATAATACCCTGGTAACAGCACCTGCAACTTGCTAATGAGTGTCTTTTCCCTGCCTCCCTCGCCTCTCGGAGATTGAGGGTGGGGGCTCCTGAATTCTGGGCAAATGGATGCTTTCTCCTTTTTCCTGTCTGGGAGAGTTGAAGTTGGAGGGTGAGGGTGGGTCCTTTTTAGGGGTAGAGGAATACAGAAATGACCTTGAGGAGTATACTAAATAAAAACTGAGTATATTTCTAAGATTTCTTCTGACTGCAGAGTTTTGGAGAAATGAAAATCTCTTGGAGCAGGACAACAGGTCTGAGCTCTTTGGATTCCTTGAGGTCTCCTGGGCTTTGATTTGCTGAGGCACACTGGAAAGCTACTAGGTGACCCCATTTCTCCCCTCAAGGAGTGTCTAAGTCATTAGTTTTCTAGATTTAATACTCAGGGAGTCATCCTCCTCCAACTCCATAGGTTAGGCCACTATGTGACTCTACTGTTTTCTTCTACATTCAGGAATATTAATATTAGTACACAAAAGGCAGTTTTCTTGAAGGCACCTGTACCTGAAATTCTAGCAATTGCCATCAGGTGAATCAGTGGTGATCTGGCTTTGGGTCACCAAAAGAGAACAGGACAGGGGTTGTAGTCTCCTCGATTTACACATTTTCAAATTGTTACCAAAAATGCCATTATCTTATGACATAGGCTTGACTCTGTTAAAAAAGAAATACGCCATCAGAAAAATGCGCTTTAGCCCTGGCCGGTGTGGCTCAGTGGACTGAGCACGGGCCTGTGGACCAAACAACCACAGTTTGATTCCCAGTCAGGGCACATGCCTGGGTTGCGGGCCAGTTCCCAGCAGGGGTCAGTTCCCAGCAGGGGACGCATGAGACGCAACCATACATTGATATTTCTCTCCCTCTCTTCTTCCCTTCCCCTCTAAAGACAAATAAATAAAATCTTTAAAAAATGCACTTTAGACTTTTGTTATGTGGTGGTTTTAGGAGCAAAAGGGAGTGAGAAGAGGGTATGATTTTCTGAGATGTCTAATGACCCATCTGTGTAGCTTATCTGAGTTAGTCTGTGGTTCTTGTTTCTAAAGGCAGGCTTTGTGGTCTATGTCAGAAAAGCCATTCAGGATGATTTTGGATTCACCCCAGTGTAGTGACCTCTGTGGCACTGGGGGTGGCAGCTTGGGATGTTTGCATTTACCTGGGCCATGTAGCTCTTGGCAGGGTCAGTGGTAAATAGAAATCACATTCTGAGCTATACCCTGTGGGTGCAGAGTACAGTGGATAACGACTCCCCCTTCTCAGTCTGAATCCAGGCTTTGT
Organism: Artibeus jamaicensis; assembly: GCF_021234435.1. Lineage (NCBI taxonomy): Eukaryota > Metazoa > Chordata > Mammalia > Chiroptera > Phyllostomidae > Artibeus > Artibeus jamaicensis. The sequence goes on from NW_026521486.1 coordinate 52,106,081, forward strand.
ATAGAGGCTAATTCTGTTGAACAAATGGATTTTGCCTCTTTTGATGCCCAGGAACATGAAGACCAGCTCATCCTTGCTTTGCCACCCAGTGTCACTCCTAAGACTCGAGTTTCCCAGAACCATCCTTCTCAGACCCCCCTCTTGATTCAGGGAATGCTTCCTTAGCCATCATTTATCTCCTTCAAGAAAGATGTTTCCCTGATTTCTGCTGCTCTCTTCCAAAATTACCCTTGCCCATGCCTACTCCCCCATGCCTCCCACCAGTTCTTGGGGGAGGGCTGTAAACCATCTTGTCTGGTACTTGGGGTATATGAGCTCTGTGTTGATTTAATTCTACATGACCCTGCTTGTAGACAGCTGGGGGAGGGGCTAGCCTTTCTTTCATTCTCCTGGAGTTGAGACCCAGACCTGAGCCAAGGAAGCTCATTTTCCCACGTATAGGAAGCTGAAGGGCCCCTCTTCTCTGCAACATTTGGCTCCCTGGGTTCTCTGAGTCACCCCCTGACCCTGACCGTCTATAGCAAGGACTAGACCTGTCAAACCAACCTCATCCAAGAGGGCTTAATGAGCACCTGGCAGATAAGTGCTTTGAGATCTTTCAGATGAAAAGGGCTCTCAGTGGTTTGGGGGTTATTATTGTCAGGGTGGCGGCGGCAGCAATTACTCTGGATGATCAGGGCACCCAGCTCTCTTTGTCCCTCAAGGGAATGCCAGGATCTTAGAGGAATGGCCATCCACTTTACTTTATCTGCCTTGGGCTCTTGCTTTTACTATTTGCCATCTTCTCTCTGTAGCCAGACAGGTAGCATTGCAAAAGCTCAGGAAACTGAAATGCTTAATCCCTAAGGAGTAAAGTGATTCTGATGAATGTAGAACAATAGAAACCAGACTCCTCCCTCCAGCTTCTGTATTTCAAAGGGACTGGATGTGGGAGAGCATTCAGAATTTGAATGGAAGATAACCACCTCATTTGACCCCTGTCTCTAGGATCAAAAGGGGGGGGGGAGAGTTTGGTGCAGGAGAGCCTGAGAAAACCAATTGTACTGGATAGGCATGAGAAGTAAAGGAAACAGGTTCTTACTCCAGCTGCTCGGGAGTAATGTTAAGTTTATAGAAAAGAGATAAAACACATCAAATCAGGGAAGTGACAGAGGTACCTTTTCTGAAGCGTTCTAAATGAAGAGAATTTTCATCTCTGTAGAAGAGCATAGAGAGATAGAAGGACACTGAAGATAACCTTGAGGAGTATGTGCTCCTCAGTGAATAAATCCGCAAGCCACAGTGATGGTCCACTTTTCTGCCTGAAAGGGGTAGAGTTTATGTTCTGGGTTTTAGTTTCGAATAATAGTGGATTATGGGAGAGTATTTTGACGGTTAACTCTAATAGAGTTGCTGCTCAAATGCAACCACCTGAATGGTGTGGGGGACAGAAGAAACCTTATTTCCCATCTTGCTCTTATCCTCTGCACCTTTACTCTGGGAATGAACACCAGTTCTTCGCCATTCCCACAAATTCAATGATCTCCCTTGGGAAGGAAGAAAAGTCACAGAGTTTCCTTGAGGGATTATTTTGTTTCATCCTTCTGGGAAATTATTTTTACCTCCTGAAAAAAATTTTCTAACCCGGGTAGGAGAGATGCTCTTTTCTGTTTAAAAGCCTGAAATAAACATTTCATGTACTCAGCATCTTAAAACCATAACCACAGAGTGTCTCTTTTCTCTTTCTTTTAAAACTGCAAATTGCGAATAGTGTCGTCTCCATCACTCACGACTGCCCTCGCAGCTACTGGACCGGTTATTACCCTCCCAGTCTACAGGTCCTATTGGCTGCATTGTTTGCAGCCAAAAGTGACCATTGTTTGAATAATATACTTTACCCACTCTGAATTATGTGATAGTCATTATAATTATTAGGGGTTCTAGAAAAGAATTTTTTAAAAAGTCACATGGTTTCAAGAAAGGATATAAATAGTAGAGGTGTGATTAATATGGGGAAGAGAAAGATTGGAAATGGAGGAGAAAGACAGAGGGCATAGGAAGAAGAGAAAATGCTGATCAATGGCTTTAAAATATTGAAACCTCAAGAAGAGGAGAATGCTGGCTTTTCCTGAGGCCGGAGCAGAAACAGCTGGAAGGTTAAAAGTAAGAGATTAGGATTAGACTGAAGAAAACACTGCTGTACTGGGAAGTTGAATGAGCAAGACTGTGGTATCTTCTGAGAAATCCTATGCAAAGGAACAGTGAAAGTGTGGGGGTAGCCAGTGTAGACAAAGAGAGCACTGACTAAAATAACCCCTTGCCACCCTCCTCCTGAGCTGTTTTCCGTTTTTCTTATCAGTTAGGATTGTCCAATCTTGATGTGTGAAGCAGATGTGATGACTCAACAATGACCAATTAGGCGTTAACACATATATCTCTTGTGTTATCTAGCCATCTTTATGGAGAACAGGATCTTAAATCTCTGCTCCTGGGGACAGCCAGAGGCTTTGCCTAAACAGTGGAAAAAGCCATAGACATTTTTCATAATTATAATGACTTTTTACAGGGAGAGCCATAAGTCCTGCTCCATAACTCCAGTGTGAGAGAAGAGCCCATTGCAGGCTCTGTGATGCGGGGAATGGAGCCATCTGAGGGCTGTCTTCTTTAGGCAGTCTGTGCTTTCCTACCATGAATAGCTTTGAGGAGCAAAAGTCACATGGGAGGATAACATGATTTCTATTCTGGGAGCTCTTTTATTCAGATGAGACAGATTGCAATCTTCAGAGGTAGGTAGTGAGTGATAGAAGGTCAGGAATGAATGAGTAGTACACAGCCTGGCCAAGGGCCAGTGTGTGTGGAAAAGGGCATTTGGGGCATCATTAGTTATGGAAGGCTTCTTGGAGGAGGAAAATGTAGAGCTGAAAAGGAGAAAGTCGTTCTTGGAGGAGGAAAAGTCCTTTGCGTAGAGGTGGGTTAGTCGGAGATATAAAGCATCTGAGGAGTATGGATCTCACTATGGATCATCAAGAGTCTTGTTTTAGTTTTCCAGTTGATTCATTAGCTCATATTTCTATCAATTTCTCCTAGTGATCCCTTACAGTAAGCTTCTAGCTTTTATAAGAATTTTGTGACGTCCTGGAAGCAGACCTGAGATCTTCCTGTTTTATTATCACTTTCCTTGGCTCACCTTGTTTAATGACTGTTTGGTCTACTTCTCCTGTAAGATATATGTAAGAATATAAACATTTTTTCATATTGCTCTTCAGGCCCTCAGCCCACTAGACAGTCTCTTTCTCATATTTTCAACAGTCTTGCTTTCCTCACCTCACCTAAGAAGCTCCCCTGGGCCAGTAAGAGGACAGCTTGTCAAAATGTGAATGATCAGCCATCTCTGCTCATTTCCCTAGTCAAGTACCCCTAGAGCCTTACCTTGTATGATGCCTTTCTTTGGCTAGTTGTATAACACTAATGGTCTTCAGCCTATTTTTATCCTCAATAATGTGTTTCAGTCTGGTCATCTTTGACAACAGAACCTGGTTTCCACTTTTTGCTCCATTCTGCACCCCTCATGGTGCAATTTAGAGTGTGAATTCATAATATTCCAAAGTGCTTGAGGTGAATATTTACCTAGATAATTTGATCTATATGAAAAACTTTTGTTTTTCCTAAAGCATATTTAGAAAATTGAAATATCTATATGACTGCTTCTGTACTCCTCTCCTTTGGTCAAGCAGACACAGTGCTATGGTTGTATTTTTTATCATAGAGATTGACCTTTGATATTCTCCTAAAGGATTTATTCTTTCATCATAATACTAAAAAGATTAGTGACTGTGCTTTTTTGATTCAGTCAACAAATTGCCTTATTTTTGATAGCTACTACTTTGGATGAAGGATTCAAAATGAGTGAGGCAAGGTCTATACTTTTTAGGTGATTTCAGGTTGGTTGGAGGATAGACAAGCCAGCATTTACAAAAGAGCACAATCAGAGCTGAGATAGAGGTGTGCATGGGGTTTGGGGATACAAGAGGGTGTCATTTGTTGGCCCACTTGGCAAAAGGCTAGACATAAGACTAACACTAGACACTAAAAATTCTTCCTCAATTAGAAAACAATTTCTTTGTGTATGCATTCATGCATTGAGCAATCATTAAGGCACAAGTACCAACGATGTGTTAGTTGTTATGCTAGATCTTATGTAAAGATGAATAAGATTAATTCTTGCCATTAAGGAGCTTCCAGCCTAGAGAGGTGAACAGCAAAATAAACATTTAAAATGCAATACAATAAGGTCTGACATGGAAGCATGAGAAAGTTGACACTTCCTCAATGAAAGCCAGATGAAATGTTATGCTGTTTAGAATGCTTAGAAAGAAAAAAAAGAGGATGATTTCAGTGACTTACCCTCTTTCTCCTTTCAAGGCTGTGAATAGGTCGATTCAAATTCCACTGTACAGTTTATTTATCATCTGGAATCCCAGCAGTTTAAGGATCCGGAATATATCAAACTTCCTAGGTCTCTGTCTGCTTACCCTTCCTAGTTCAGGAAGCAATTACTCTGAGAGAGACAGAAGTGAGAGTGTAGGAGCAGAATATATATCCTTTTAAAATAATTTAGTAACAACCCTAGGTAAGTGACCAATAATTTATAGAGTCTATTCTTTTTATAGAGATTTCCTTGCTGCTCAACCAGCAAGCTTGCCGGGTTTAGAGGATTAATCTTTGACGTAGTAAATATGCTCAAGTTGTAATTCAGTCGCAGGGATAAAGGGAACTTAGATTTGACTCTGGTAATGGGAAAATATTAAATGGATTTGTTGAGGAACTGCCACGGTAGTTCTGATTGTCTCTTGTATCTTAGCGTTGAGACTTTTAAAACTGCAAGGGACCCTGTAAGTCATCTAACCCAATGTCCTTATGTAACAGACAAGAAGACTAAAACCTACAGTACATGAGGTGGTAGCAGATTCAGGATAGGAACCCGTGTCTCTTGACTCACTCGTTAAGACTTTTAATGTTACACCATACTACTTACTACATGTCATATTCAAACTCCAGCTTTATTTGCAAGACTCCTATTGCCTTCCTTTCACTCAGTTCTTTTCTGCCCGTCCCTATTGTCTAGTTCAGCCAAACCCAGCTGTTTCTTGGTCTCCTGTCCATGCAATACATTTTCTTGGCCTATGAAGGCCAAGATCCCTTAAGTACATTCCACCCCTTCACTTTCCTGTCCCTTCTGCTCCTTTCTTCTTCTGCAACCCAGGAAGCCTTCCATGAGTAATTTTTTCTTTTTTTTGAATGCTTCTTGGGTCTTCATCTTTTCGGCTCATTTGTTGGTTTGTATTTGCTGCTTGGTTGCTGAATGAGCATTTTGAAGTCGGTTCATAGATATTTATGTTCTATCAATTTACTTAGATTAGGAGCTTTCTAACAATAAGGCCTGGAATGCGCTGGGGGTATCTTATCTTGTTGCCTGACTACAGCTGGGATTGGACAGTCCAAGAAAGTTAAAATTAATTCTGCCCTTGGGGAGATGAAAGAAGAAAAGAAGACTGACTTGGAGGTAGATGGGTATAGTGATCCTGCTTAGAGGCAGGCAGGTATTTGACTTCTTAGGGTTCTTTTCAGTCCTGGGATCAACTTGGGATAACCTTGTGAAGCAACTTGGATATACCTAGCCTTAACCTGGTGCAATGTGAGGCCTGTGTTAAATAATAAGACATCTTGCAACTTGCAGGTGGCAGGTTGATGTGTCCACTGCATGTTATGAAGACAAAATTAGCTTGGTGAGTTATTTCTCATATGGAATGCATTGTTAGGTGGAGCACCTGGCTGCCCAGTAGATGACCTCAGTTGTGCCTGGAGGTTTCTACCTCAGGGAAGGGAGGCCCTGAGAGCCATTTTGACCCAAGTTCAAGTTCTCTAGAACAAACAAGCTGATTTCTTGCTCCAAGGCCCAGTCAAAGAGGCTCCAGTGTGTTTATTGACTCTTGCAGGTCCCTGCCCTGGAGAACAAACAAACAGCTCAACCTGACTCATTTGTTCCACCAACTGTGCTCAGTTCTGTTGCTGGGGTTTGCCAGGAAAAATCCCTCAGACCCTATGGAAATAAGAGAACCAATAGTTATAAGCCTTTGGTCATATATTCCTACTCTTTTTTCTCATATAACACTAAGTTAGCAGAAGACTAGAGATAATTTTGAATTCACTCGGTTTGAGCTCTCTCATTGCTTGAGGCAAATCAGCTTGCTCTATTGATTCATTAGTTCAACAAATATTTATTGAGTACCTACTATATGTGTGAGGCTCTCCCCTCTCATGACTTGGGCTTGCCAACTCTTTTTTTTTTAGTATTTATTAGCTTTTCAAATATAATTTATTTAATAAAAGTTTATATAATTTAATTTTAAATAATGGTTGTGTTTAATAACCAGCTTCGAAAATTCTTGAACATTTTACAGTCAGCTCTTGGGAATGTATGGACCAGTTGCAGCACACTGTGGTTTGATGCAGTTTGACCCAGTGTCCACTGCCAGACAGAATTTCTAAGAAGGGCCCATGTTTCAGAATTTTCCTCCCCGGAGTTACTGTCTCTCCCAACCTGGGCCATGGGGCTTGCCAGTTCCTGTTATGGACAATGCTGATGCTTCCATCTTTTTAAACACATATTACTCATTTATTTATTTTTAGAGAGATTGGAGAGGAAGAAAGAAAGGGAGAGAAATATGGATTGGTAGTTTCTCAGAAGCCCCCAGCCAAGGACCTGGCCCACAACCCAGGCATGTGCCCTGATTAGGAATTGAACTGGTGACCTTTCAGTCCACAGGCTGGTGCCCAATTCACTGAGCCACACCAGCCAGGTCTGATGCTGCCATCTTTTAACTAAATGATTTGAAATCCCCCTTTCCTAGCATCTTGCAATAATAACATTTTCTTTCCTTTTCTACCTTTGGAAGAACTTGGTTTCTGAATCCTAATCATGTCCTTCCCTTTAAGCCTTTAATCAGTCATTTCTGCCTTTGGGATACCCCCGCCTTGCCTTACGTCAAACTCTGCTCATATTTTTCTCCATAGGAAAGGAGACAGTCTTATAATCATGTTTGTGCTCAATTCATCCCTTCTCTGTTTTGGAAAAACCCCAACTCAGACCCTTCCCCTTGTTGTGTTTAGAGGATGTGGGCTCTCTAAACTTCGTAATCCTCAAAACATTCAAGTCCTATGTGATGTTACAAGGGGTGTCTTAAAAAGTATTATGTGATTAGGACAGTTTAGGAAACACTGGACTAAACAAAACTAAAGTCTTAAACTGCAGGACTTCTCAGAATCTAAAACATGTTAATATTTACTTTGAATTTCCATGAGGAGGCTTAATATTCAATATTATTAGACCACAGAACCTTTTTTAAAAGAAAAGTCTAATCACTGCTGAGTACATTAGTGAAATTCTGTTTGGGAAATGCTGTTACAGTGAAAGGAATATTGGCCTAAGAGACAGGAACCTGGAATTACCCCCTCTCTGCCCCTAATTTTTCTAGGTGACTCTGTGTAAGTCACTTCATTTCCCTGGAACTCAATTTTTTTACTTAAAAAATGAGGAGTCTGGATTAAATTATCTCATAATCCTCTTCTAGTTCTGACACTAGATTTTTTCCTTATTATTCTGTTTGTTTCTTAATGTCTTTTTCTCTACTATCAGTTTGAGAATCCCTAAGAGGGTGTAACATTTCTTTTATTCTGTGTGTGTTCCTGAAACACCTAAGACAGGGTTCCTCTAAAGATAGAATGGGGATAGAAATGAAAATAAACAACAAGTATTGGCCACTGTCCAAGGCATCCAGGTAGGCTCAATTCCCCCCAAATCAGAAACATAAGATCTAAAATAGATATCTTGACATACCCATAAAAGACATACAAAAACAGAATAATAAATTAAACCTGTGTAAGTGAATAAAGAAAGCTAGAATAAGTGCATTTTAGACATTACATGAAAGGAAACTATTTATGCAGCTTAATGTCTTAAGGGAAAGCTCTGAGAAGGCTCCTTGAAAGAGGGGAGTGCTGATATCAAGAGAGGAAAGAGGATATTCCCTGCTGATGTGGTGGGTGAAGAGAGGGGCGTATCCCTGGTTTATGGGGCAACTTACCTGGCTGAAAATTCAAAGAGAATGGAAGAATGTTCACAGGGGAAGTATGATGAAATATAGACCACATACTGGGAGTCAATGAGGGTGAAGAAGAACTTTACCTGGGAAAGTAGGTCAACACACAATTCACTCCCAGTAATCTGTGGTGAAGTTGAAATCCTAGAGTACTTGGACAAGACATGCACTTGTATGGATGGGTTCAGAAACAGACAGATGCCCTTGTGGGTGGCCCAAACCTTTGCCTTCTCTTGCACTGGGTGTGATGGACTGGCACCCTAGATTAAGTTCATGCCTCTGGGTACTGTCACTTAGAGAAGATAAGAGTGATGAGCAGAGACACTTATCTTTATAGCTGTTCTTGTTTGATTCCCTGTGTGTGTGTGTGTAGTCTGTATGCACCTATCTATTTGTATGAATGTTTTTATGTGAGTTTGCACTTGCACATGTATATGGCAATGTGGCCATGTTTTAAATGTATGTATGGGTTTATATACATACATACAAAGTGCTTATATGTTCACCTATGGCTGGGTCATTTGTGAAAGGGTGAGGTTTAAATTTATGTGTATGTGTGTAAAATGGTGTGTGCACTACATGTATAGCCAAGTATGAATAGTGGTCTGTTTTATATACATGAGGTGTATATTCACATATATACTTTGATGTATTTATACTTTGAATATACATATATACAAATGTTTATATGTATTTACATGTCTGTATCTGAGTTATTTATTTCATTTTCATATTTCTGTGTGTTTAGGGGTAGGTGTGTTTCATTCATTCACCAAATATTGATTGAGAACCTACTATGTATGAGGTACATGTCTATGTATGTGCCTATACAAACATGGCGTGCCTATGTTTGCATACATGTATGAAAAGTGCACATGTACTAATGTGTCTGTCAACAAGTTTATGAAATGTCTATGCCTATCCTGACTTAACTTATCTAATTTTTAAATCTTGCCATGCATGTTATTGGAAGCTCTCCCAAATAATTTTGTAAAAAGCAGGAGATAACTAAGTTGATTTTGTGGGCATGTCCATACGGAATAAAATGTCCTGTTCGTTATCCTTTTGTAATTTCCTCTTGGGCCTTTGTACCATCTTACCCATGCTTCTTGCTCCACCAGAGCTTGGGAAACTACCTAAAACACCCTAAAACTACCTAACGCACCACTGTGAGTAACTGGCCTGTTTCCCTTCCTGGTGGTGCAGCTGGGAAGAAAGGCTGGGAGACAGTCAACAATGGATATTAAGCTCTAGCTGTTTGAGAAGATGTTTCTTTTCTTTTTGCCTTTCTCTGGCCTCACCTTTTCTATCTTTAACCAGTTTTCCTAATCCCTCAAAAGAGAGGCACAAGGTTTTCTTTCCTCCAGAGAAACCAGAAAGAGGGCAAAAGAGTTTTTGCTCCAAGGGAATCTGTTCCCAATTTATGGGGTTTGTCAATAATGTTCGTTCATTAAGATAACATCTCAGCAGAATGAAAGAAGCCTCTGATCTTTGCAAAAAGAGTTGTTTTTTTTTTCTTGGGGGTGTGTGAGGGGGGCATTAAATAAACCTGTTTTTTAAAAAAGTACCTCTGTTGCAAGGAAATGTGTTATTATTGTAATTGTCTAATGCTAATTATACTTATTACTATAATAACCATTTTGTTGTAACAAATGATGTAATCCTCTTTATTTCTGTCGCTGCCAGAGATGAGTGGTGTGTCTACAGCAAGAGGGGATTGAGGTGTATTCTTGGTGGGGAGGCACAATCCACCCAGTGATGATGGGGAAGCCTGTGCTGGTAAATGGCTTTGTGTTCAGGGCTTGAGGGATATAGGGCAGAAGACACCCAGATTGTTTTATCCCCCAATGTGCCTTCTCTCTGGAGTTTCCCACTTTAGGCCTTTTTCTGAAAGTATTTAATCACTCAGTCAGACCTTCATTTATTCATTCAGCAAACATGCATTTCGTACCTGCTATGTTCTGTATGTTAGAGTCAGCCCTAGTGATATGAAGTAAGATAGGATCTTTACTGCTGAGAAGCCCATAGGGTAATGGTGGAGTCTGATCTGCAAACATTATTTTCAAGGGAATAGGAAGAGATAGGAAGGTGTTTTTAAAGTGCTTCGAGAACAGGTGTGGAGGAGATGATTTATTCTGTGCATGGAAATCTGAAAAGGTGGGTTTTTTTGAGGAACACAAGGAGTTTGAGGCACAGAGAAGGGGAGTTGGTCATTCCAAAGAAAGGAAACTATTAAAGATATGAAGGCACAATAAAACTTGTTCGTGTTGTAATATTAATGTCAATATTATTAGCTAACATTACTTCATATTGGGAACAGTTCTAGACACTTAACATATGTTGAATCAATCTTTACAGCAATGCTGTGAGGCAGCACAGTTGGAAAGATTAAGTGAATCAATAAATGGAAAATGCTTAGAATAGTGCTTGAAATGGAGTAATAATAGCTTTTTTAATTAATTGGTATTCCTGTTTAACAGATGTAAAAACTGAGGCTTGGGTTGAATGACTCACCCAGTTTCAAGTATATAGCAAGCAGCAAAGCTCAGATTTAAAACCCGGTTCTGAATGGGCCCCAGTTTTTAACCACTCTTGCGATTAAGGTGTAGAGTACTTAGAAGGCGGGGATGATCATTTGTAATGAGACTGTCAGATAGTTTAGGGCAACATTGCGAATGGCCTTATGTACCATTAGAGGCTTCTAAACAAGAGGGGTAACAAGATCAGACCTATCTTTTAGTAACACAATTCCAGAAAACCGGGGCTATGTGGACAACTGGCCTCTAGGATGGCTAGTTCTTACTCTTAATGTGTTTAGCTTGGCATCTGATCCAGCCACTGTGAGCTGTCTGTGGAAGAAAGAAGAGTTTGAGGAAAGTATCATGTTAAAAAGGTCTGAGGAGAAAGCCAAACCAGATTTCCAAGGCCCCATAGTGTGGTGGTCCGTATGGGTCACAGTAATACAATATCGACACGATTTCACTTCCCTCAGTGCTAGCAGACACTTCAGAATTTCCCTAATTTCAGGCTGGGACCTTGTCTGTCTTGTTCAGACCACTCTGTCTCTAGTAGCCAGCAAAGGGCCTGGCAATAGTATTTGTTAATAAATACATCATTTGAATGGCCATTTACTCATCCTAGAGTTCTGGGTACCCCAAGCTTGACCTAATGCTCTCATAATTGAATTTTTCATTAGCAATCACAAAAGTTATTCCTCTTGTTATCAGTGCCCTTCTCTCTAGCCCACCACATACACAAACATATAGTCTCCCACCTTCTTCCCTTCTGTTTCCATAGGCCAGCCGGTTCCCCTTGATGGGATATATCAAATGCATCAAAGACAGTAGTAACAATGACTAACATTTGCTGCATACTTACCAGGTACCAGGCACAACTCTAAGCACTTTACATGTGTTAAACTAATATATCACAACAACTGTATGAGGAGATACTATTATTATCCCAACTTTAAAGATAAGGAAACTGAGCTATGAAGAAGTCAAATAACTTGCCTGAGGTCACACAGCTGTTAAGTAGCAGAACCTCATCCAACATATCAGTGACTCTTAAGCCTTAGTAAGCATACGGATTGCTTGGAGTCTGGTTAAAATGCATATTCTAATTCAGTGACTGTGGTGTATCCAAAATTCTGCACTTTTAATAAATTCCCCAGGGTGCTGAGCAGTGTGACTAAGTTGGTTGGGCATCATCCTACAAAGCAAAAGGTTGCTGGTTTGATTCCTGATCAGGGCATATGCCTGGGTTGCAGGTTGGGGCATGTTCGAGAGGCAGCTGATTGATGTTTTGCTCTCATATGAATGTTTCCCTTTCTTTCTCCCCCTTTCCCCTCTCTCTACAAACAAACAAACAAATAAACAAACAAATAAATAAAAAGCTCCACAGGGATGCTGTTGCCATTTGGTCCATGGACCATGTGTTGAGCAATGAGTTTCTGCACCTTGTCTACAACCTCCCCATATGAACCATTTTCTGCTATACTTTGTCACTAGCTTTCAGAGTAATTTCCCGAATAGAAAGGACATTTGTTTGAAACAATTCTATGTATTATAGGAGTCAGCTTCTATTTTGGAGGAAAAGGGCAGTGGACAATTGCCCATGTGTATTGACATATCTTTGTGATCCTTGCATGAAGAACTGAACTTAAGCAAAGGGAGGAAACTCTAGACTTACTGGGTGCAGACCTGATTACTGTATAGCCTGAGCACATCTACTGCTGATGGCTACCAGTGGAGGCACCTCCATCCCTATTCCATTGTGGTCACTGGTTGAATTCAGGGTGAAATTGTTACAGCCTCAAACAGGTTCTGGTGTTGTCTATTGGGGACTGCCTCTGGGAAGTCCCTAGGCTCAGAGATCTAGAATTGTTCTTTGTTGGCCCCTTCCAAATGCACAAGTAATAAGAGAAGGCAGAAAAGTATAGGAGAACAAAGCTTCATGAAAAGAGTAGATCAATAAATTTATTAACAGGTATTGAGGCCCCAATATTAAAATGCAGTGATTTTATCCTAACCCCCAGGCCTCAGATTAGCTGCAGGAATAGTATTGTCAACTCTCTTCCAGTATCTTTTCTTTTTTTTTTTTAAGATTTTATTTATTTATCTTTAGAGGGGAAGGGAAGGAGACAGGGAGAAAAATATCTATGTATGGTTGCTTCTTGTGGGTCACCTGTGGGGAACTGGCCTGCAACCCAGGCATGTGCCCTGACTGGGAATCAAACCGTGATTGTCTGGTTCGCAGGCCCGCGCTCAACCCACTGAGCTATACCAACCAGGGCCCAATATCTTTTCTTTTTTCTTTTTTTAAAAATTTTTATTTTATTGATTATGCCATTACAGTTGTTCTATTTTCCCCCTTCATTCCCCTCCATCCTGCACCCCCCACCCCTACCATTCCCCCCCTTTAGTTTATGACCATGTGTCTCAAGTTCTTTGGATTCTATATTTCCCATACTATTCTTGCCCTCCCCCCTATCTATTTTCTACCTACCGTCTATGCTACTTATTTTCTGTACCTTCTCTTCCCTTCTCCTCCCACTCCCCTGTTGCTAACCCTCCATGTGATCTTCATTTTTATGGTTCTGCTCCTGATCTAGCTGTCCTTTTAGCTTGCTTTTGTTTTAGATATGGTTGTTAATAGCTGTGAGTTTGCTATCCTTTCACTGTTCATCTTTTTTAATCTTCTTTTTCTTAGATAAGTCCCTTTAACATTTCATATAATAAGGGCTTGGTGATGATGAACTCCTTGAATTTGAACTTATCTGAGAAGCACTTTATCTGTCCTTCCATTCTAAATGAAATCTTTGCTGGACAGAGCAATCTTGGATGTAGGTCTTTGGATTTCATGACTTGGAATAGTTCTTTCCAGCCCCTTCTTGCCTGTAAGGTCTCTTTTGAGAAATCAGCTAACAGTCTGATGGGAGCTCCTTTGTAGGTGACTGTCCCCTTATCTCTTGCTGCTTCTAGGATTCTCTCCTTCATTTTAATTTTGGCTAATGTAATAATGATGTGCCTTGGTGTGTTTCTTTTTGGGTCCAACTTCTTTGGGACTCTCTGAGCTTCCTGGATTTCCTGGAAGTCCATTTCCTTTGCTAGATTGGGGAAGTTCTCCTTTATTATTTGTTCAAATAAGTTTTCCACTGGTGGCTGTTCCTTTCCCCCTTCTGGTACCCCTATAATTCAGATGTTGGAGCGTTTAAAGATGTCCTGAAAGTTCCTAAGTCTCTCTTCATTTTTTTGAATTCTTGTTTCTTCATTCTTTTCTGGTCGGTCATTTTTTTCCTCCTTCTGGTCGACTCCTTTGATTTGAGTCCCAGTTTCCTTTTCATCACTATTGGTTTCCTGTGCAATTTCCTTCATTTCAATTAGTTTAGCCTTCATATGTTCCTCTAATTTGTGACTAAAATCAACCAGTTCTGTGAGCATCCTGATGACCAGTGTTTTGAACTGTGCATCTGAAAGTTTTGCTATTTCTTCGTCACTTAGATTTATGGGCTCTGGGGCTTTGAGATCTTCTTGAGCCATTTTTGGTCTGTTTGCGCCCATTAAGTATGAGGAGCGGAGCCTTAGGGGCAGGGTGGGGCCTCCAGGGCGGGGGTTGCTGGGTTGTGATGCTGTATGTGGTGGTGGGGTCAGAGTGGGGAAAGGGCGCCCCCCTCTCCTGCTTCCAGCCGCTGGGTGAGGAGCGAAGCCTTAGGTGTTCACCAGGGTAGGGTCGCTCAGGTTGCTAGGTTGTGACACTGTATGTGGGGGTGGGGTCAGAGCCGGGAAATGGCGGCCATCTCTGCTGTCTCCCGTTGCTGGGACCCACTCGGTCCGTCTCACTGCCCACTCCCTTGCCGGTCTATCTGTGCAGGAATGCACCAGCACAGTCAACTCACGCCCCTTCACCCTCGTCAGATCTGCTGGTCGCTCACTAGGTCGCTCACTGGGTCCGCCCTTTGCAACCCCACACCTGGGATTTGGGTGACTGAGTCCGTCTGACCAAGTTTTCCTGTGCAACCCTGCTCCACCAGCTGCTGGCTTCACCCCTCTTACCAGTCAGGCTGAAGCATTCGTTATCAGACTTCTGAAAAGTTCAATTTTCTGTGTTCTGGCTGTGTTTTCTGTTGCTAATATTTTGTTGTCTCTCAACTTGGTTGTGTGAGAAAGCACGGCATCTCCACCTATGCCTCCATCTTAGTGGAAGTCCCCCAATATCTTTTCTTAATCAAGGTTGCTTTCTCTTTTATTTTCCAGACAGACATAAGACAGAGATACATTTTTGGAAGATAAAAAATGCTGTATTAAGAAGTCCAGAATATTTCCCTGGCTGATGTAGCACAGTGGACTGAGTGCTGGCCTGAGAACCAAAGGGTCACCGGTTCAAGTCCCAGGCAGGGCATGTGTCTGGGTTGTGGGCCAGGTTCCCAGTAGGGGGTGCACAAGAGTCAACCACATATTGATGTTTCTCTCCCTCTCTTTCTCCCTCCCTCCCCCTCTCTGAAAATAAATAAATAAAATCTAAAAAAAAATCCAAAATATTTATTTAATTTTTCTACTGACTTCTTCAGAGCTGTGCCACAGCTTTCCTGTCTTAGTTCAGGTAGCTGAGAGTTAACTATAGCTATCTAGGTGAGAGCTGAACCTTTAAGGTCTCTTAACATTAAGATTCTCTGATTGCATTTTAAATCAGGCCTGGAGACTTCTGCTGCTCAAGTGAAGCAATTAAGTCCCCCACATGGGGTCCCAGACAGTTTTTCCAAGACAAAACCTTAGGCAGTTTGATTCTTAGAGAGATGGAACTCCCAGTGGAGGAAACAGAGACTTTAGGTTGTGGGTTTCTCTCATCCTTTCCCTTTCCTCTTATCCCCATGATTGACCTTTGAGTCCAGAATAGCACCAGCCATCTGATTGGCTGTTCAGCTTTCAGACCCTTCTTCACTTTTCCTGTTTAAATAAAAAGTTAAAAACTAAGTCATTAAATCATTCAACAAACATTTTGAAGAGCTTATTATGAATAACACATTGGACAAGTTGCTATGGAATACAAAAAATGAATGAGAAATAATCATTGTCTTTAAGAATAGCCTAGTAGAGCAATAAGTTGTGATCTGGAGTTTGTACAATAAGAGAGGTACACCTAAAGTATTATGGGGTCCAAAGGTGAGAGAGCAAATAAAGTAGTGTATATGAAAGAAATTTTTAAACTGTAAATACCCAATGCATATGTGCTTTTAACTTCTTAGAGCAAGGGAAAGAGAACAAGATTGGGAATCAGGAGACCTGACCCTAGAGGTTGGCAAACTATGACCCAAGGCATATTTTATACAACCTTCAAGCTAAGAATGTGTTTTTTTATTTTTACATTTTCAAAGGGTTATATTTACAAAAAAATAAGAATGTGCAACAGAGACTACATGTAGCTTGCAATTTGGTCCTTTACAGAAAAGTTTGCTGACCTCCCAACACAAATCAAATTTTGCCGTAACTGTTTGGCTATGGGCAAACCTGCTAAGGAGTTGGTGCTTATCCTGCAAGCAATGGGAGCTATTTGTTAAGTGAATAAGATGGCTAGATTTGGTGGTAGTAGGAGGATGAATTGGATTGGAGGTAGTAGGCAGAGTTGTCTGGGAGACAATTTGAAATTCCTATCTATAGTCTAGAAAACCAGTGGGAGATGTAGACTTGGAGGTCATCAGCACACATTCAGGGACTGAAAATAGAATGGATGAAATTACCCAAAGAGAAGGCCAACGATGGAAACTTAAGAATACCTATTTAAACGAGAAGATTTTAGGAAAGTGAAGATGGAGAAAGTGACCCACGCAGTGTGGTGATTGTAGGGGGAGGGAGTGTCTAAGGGGGATAAATGGTAATGGAAAAAATACAATAAAAATAAGTAAATAAAAAAACTTTAAAAAGAAAGAAAAAAGGAAAAAGCGACTCAAGAGGTACGAGAAGAGCTGAATCGTATCACAGATAGAGTAGGTTGTCAACAATGTCAAATGCCAAAAAGAGGTAAAGTGATGTGAAGAATGAAAAGAAGTCATCAGATATGTCACTAATGACTTTGTGAGAACAGTTTCAGAGAGGTGGATTTGGGGGTGAGAGGCAGTGTAGTGCCTCTCAGGATGTTGATGGTAGAGGGAAGGATGGAGACCACTAGTAGGCTGAGGGGGACTGTATAATATCCATTTTGTCTACTTTGCAGGGGTCTATGAGGATCAAATTAAATAATCTAAGCAAAAGTGTTTGAAAAGTTTAAAGTACTATACAAGTAAAAGGTATTGTATTATAAATGAAGTACCTTCCAGTTCTAAATTCTGTAAAATTGTTTTTGTTCTTTCCTTGAAGTTCAGAGCTTAGAACCAGACACTTTCTATTTTCTATTCTCAGATCTAAACTTTCCATTCTTCAAGACTTTCTGGAGGCTGATTATGACTATCCTCTTCCCAGTTTTTGACTTCCCAATATGCAACTATCTACACCAATTAGGCAAAACTATTTCTCATCTTCCCTGGAAGTCCTGTTTTCCTTCACTTGGAAGCCTTCCCCATTTGCCATGATTTAAGGTTTAAGAGATGCCAATTAAATTTGAACTTCAGATAAACACCAAATAATTTTTAGTGCATGCCTCATATAATATTTGGGCATAGGAATCCTGTATTTTATTTGGCAAACTCACTTCCCCTGCTCTTTTAGTTTATATGTATGTGTTCCTTCCTTTAAAGCTCAACTCAAAGCTATTTTTGCTCCTTGGCATGATCATTTAATTTAAAAAATGTATCTTTTTGTAGACAAATAAAACTGATTCAGACCCTGGCCCTCTAACATGTTGTGGGAACTTAATTAAATCTCCTAATTTCTCTGATTCTATAAATTAACTTTCAAGGCCCTTGTAAGGATTAGAGTAAATAATGTTTGGTTTGTTTGCTTAGGAGTTAGATATTTATATAAACCTCCCCTATTGCAAGAAAGTTAATTTCTTTGCATACCTTCTCTGCTTAGGTACTCAATGTGCACTTTCTTTTTAAAAAATATATATTTTATTGATTATGGTATTACATTTGTCCTATTTTTCCCCCTTTTCCACCCTCCACCTGGTACCCTCTTTTCCTCTGGCAATCCCTCACCTTAGTTCATGTCCATGGATCATGCATGTAAGTTTTTTTGCTTCTCCATTTCCTATACTGTTCTTAAGCCCCCCTGTCTATTTTGACCTACCAATTATTATTCTTAATCCCTGACCTTTTCCCCCATTCTCCCCCTTCCCCCTTCCAGCAGATAACCCTCCAAATGATCTCCATATCTATGATTCTGTTCCTATTCTGATTGTTTGCTTAGTTTGCTTTTTTTTTAGATTTAATTGTTGATAATTGTGAATGTGTTGCCATTTTAGTGTTCATAGTTTTGATTTTCTTTTTTCTTAAATAAGTCCCTTTAACATTTCATGTAATAATGGCTTGGTGATAATGAACTCCTTTAGCTTTACCTTGTCAGGGAAGCACTCTATCTGCCCTGCCATTCTAAATGATAGTTTTGCTGGATAGAGTAATCTAGCTTGTAGGTCCTTGCTTTTCATCACTTTGAATACTTTTGCCAGTTCCTTCTTGCCTGCAAAGTTTCTTTTGAAAAATCAGCTGACAGTCTTATGGGAACTCTTTTGTAGGTAACTCTCTGTTATTCTCTTGCTGCTTTTAAGATTCTCTCTTTGTCTTAATTTTTGGCATTTTAATTATGATGTGTCTTGGTGTGGTCCTCTTTGGGTCCAACTTGTTTGGGACTCTCTGTTCTTCCTGGACTTGCATGTCTATTTCCTTCACCTAATTAGGGAAGTTTTCTTTCATAATTTTTTCAAATAAGTTTTTGATTTCTTGATCTTCCTCTTCTCCTTCTGGCATCCCTATGATTTGGGTGTTGATACATTTGGAAATGTTCCAGAGGCTTCTTATACTATCCTCTTGTTTAAATCATTAAACAAAAATTTAAAAAAATCCTTGTTTCTTCATTTTGTTCTGGTTGAACACTTATTTCTTCCTTATGTTCCAAATTATGTTGATTTGAATATCACCTTCTTCCCCTTCACTGTTGGTTCCCTGTAGATTTTTCTTCTTTTCACTTAGTGTAACCTTCATTTCTTCCTTTATGTTGTTGCTGTACTCAGTGAGTTCTTTGAACATCCTGATCACCAGTATTTTATGAACAGGATGTTCTGGTGAACATCCTGATCACCAGAACTCTCTATCTAATAGGTTGATTATCTCCATTTCATTTAGTTCTTTTTTTTTCTGTTCTTTCATTTTGGCCATATTTCTTTGTCTCCTCAATTTGGCAGACTCCCTGTGTTTGTTTCTGTGTATTAGGTAGAGCTGTTTTGACTCCTTATCTCAGTAGCATGGCCTATTGTAGAAAAGACACCTATACATTGTGTGGGGCAGAGCCTTAGGTAATTGCCAGAGTAAGGCAGCTGGCTTCACCACTTTGTGGCTCTGTGTGGGGGGAGGGCTCAGAGAGGGGACAGTGCCACTGCTTGACTTCTGGAGGTTTAATCAACACTGGCCCCATTTCCAGTCACTTCACCCACTCTCCATATGCAGCTGGCACCCTTCCAGCTATTGCCCTGGTGCTGAATCCCATAGGGGGTGGATCTGTGTAAGTTCTAAGACTGTGCAAGCCCTTTAGGTGGAGTCTCCTGAAAATCTGTCAGTTTCTTTCACCACCCCAACACCCACTGTTTTTACAGCCAGAGGTTATAGGGATTTATCTTCCCAACACTGGAACCCTGGGCTGTATGATCTAGCCTGGGGCCGGGATTGCCTGCTCCCAAGGTATCCCTCTTGGTTTTTATCCATCACATGTGAATGTGGGACAGCCTGATCTGCTGCTGCCTCTCCATGTCACACCGTGTCTCCTCACCTCTCCACCCATCTCTGTGTCTCTACCCCTCCTACCTGTCTGGATGGATGTGGCTTCTTTAAATCCTTGGTTGTTGGACTCCATACAGTTCAATTTTCTGACAGTTCAGGGTTTTATTTGTTTTGATGTTTAGTTGTAATTCTTTCTGTGGTTGTGCAAGGAGGCAAAGTGTGTCTACCTATGCCTCCATCTGGACCAGAAGTCTTTACTTTCTTGTATATGTTTTTTATTATTGTTTATATTGTTGTCCAAATTTTTCCCCTTTGCCCCTCTCTGCCCAGCTTGACCCCTTCCCTTCCACAGTCAGTCCCTACACCATTGTCCATATCCATGGGTCCTTCATATATACTCATATGTTCTTCAATTAATCCCTTCACCATCTTTCAAACAGTCCCTTTCTTTATTTGTATTGCTGCTTAAGTTTTCAGTCTGATTCAGAGTAGTGAGGAGGGGGGTCTTATCTTTTCTGTCAACCAGGGGGATGATCTATCTGGATCATCCCTGTAGCACCAAAGGTGGGGATCAACCCCAGGGGGCTTCAGGATAGAAATAGACTTATGGGCTCCCATGTGTTTCTCCTCCTTTGGATCACTTGGAAAGAGCTCAAGGTCAAGTCCTTAGGGAGTGAATTCTTCTAATCCACGTTCTCTTGCCACTGCTATGGTTTTCTGAGTAGGGTGATGGTGAAGAAATGCTTGGTAAGCCCTTTGGTGTAAGAGGTGGGCAATGGAAGAAAGCCAGAATAATCATTATTATTAATGTTCTTCCCTATGACTCAAATTATTTATAAATACTGAGTTTCATAAGAAAGAGTTGTAGTGATGAAATATAGGTAGAAAGGCAAAGGTCTTCAGTGGATTTTCCTTTAAACTCCCAATTCCCAGACAGACGATATGACTTCTTTTGCCCAGCTGGGTTTCTCTGTCAGTTCTCAATACCCATAAGAAGCAGGTGGGAGGTAGAATCTGATGTTCCTGCTTCTTCTTGCCTGAAGCATACTTGCAACCATTCCTATTGTAATACCTGCCCACTTCCTCTCACCCTAGCTGCCGGGGATATGGGGAAGCAGCCAGGTTATCTAGATTTCCCAGCTCTGATTTTTATCTCAAGCCCTGGCAGGGAAAAACCTACATCTGATCAAACTCAGTAATAGAAGGTGGTTTTTCACACACCCCCTTCTCTGGTCCCCTGGAGCTTATTTCACTGGAAGGGAACGCAGGTTGATGTATTTTTAAATGGCTTTGATTTTATCACCTTGCTTAATGATTTGGCACATTATTTATTGGATGGGGAGCTTCCCAGAGGGGCCTGGTCCATTAACGTATAAATAATGTGGCAAATAGTTCAATAGAGCCATAAAAAAAGTGATTTAGAAATAAATTGACCTCTGTTTGTTACATGTAAACGAAGGCCCAGGGTCATAATGTATTTCTTGCCCTTAAGCTGGGATGGTGGGTTTGGGGTAGAAAGGGTTGGTAGGGGCCTCATGCAGACACCAGGTTTTTCTGTCACTGTTCTTTTTTTCTCTGCCATGGTTGAGGGTGTGGCAGACATGATGTAGGCTGTGTCAGGTGTGTGTAACCTGTGATCTGGTGCAACCATATGATTGGTAAGGATATGGGTGGGGGTGGTTTGAAGTGGAGCTTTCTTTCTGGACACAAATCTCTATTTGTGATTTTGTCCTTACTGAGAAGTTAACATTTAACCCAGGTATGTAGAAAGAAGGTTGAAGGTTTGGGAAGCAGGAAATTATCTGTCTTGGTGCATTCCAGTCACTGTAGTGAGTACCTTAGGTGAGGACACTGGTGCATCTCTTCCTAGTATAGTGCATAGCACATAGTAGGCAGTCAGCAAATGTCTATTAAACACATATCCACATATCTACCATGATTAATAGAGGGAAAGAACAGTACCAATAATTTCCGAATTAGCGGTGGATAAATAATGTATATAATAACTAACATTCATTGAGAGCTAAGTACCCACTTGGTATTTATTAATCACTTTACTTATGTAAACTAATTAAATTTTTTAATGTTTAAATTGTGAAATATGAAACATTCATGAGAGTGCATAAAGAATATATGTGCATTTTAATGAATAATGTAGCACATACACACTTGTGTAACCACCACTCACAAAAAAAAAAATACTTTGCTAGCACCCCAGAAGCTCTGTCCATATGCTCCTTCCTGTTCACAATCACTTCTCTTTCCCAAAGGTAACTACCCTGTATTTTGTAATGATAATTTTCTGACTTTTCATCATGGTTTTAGTACCAATATACATCATTAAATAATATAGTTTTGCCTTTAAAATGTTTATGTAAATACACTCAAACTGTATTCTTTTGTGTCTTGCACTTTTTACTAGCATTTTATTTGTGAGATGTATCCATGCTGCTGCTTCTAGCTGTATTTTTGTTCATTTTCATTGCTGCACATATTTCAGTGCATGACTATAGCACAACTCACTCATCCATTCTGCTGTTGATGAGCCTCTGCATCCTTTCCAGTTTTTATCAGTTGAAAATGGTGCTGCTCTGAACAGACTTAAACATGTATTCCACTGTGCATGTTTTGTAGGGTCTATGACTAGTACTGAAATTTCTGGATTATGGGGTATGTGGAACATTCAGATTTACTGGGTAATACCAAATTGTTTTCCAAATAATTTGTACCAATTTTCACTCTAATCAGAGTCTCTGAGAGTTCCTGTTGTTCTACCCTCCTTGCCAACTCTTGGTAGCCTCAGAATTTTCCAATTTAACCTTTACAATATCATCTGAAGTTGAAATTATTATTATTCACATTCTTCAAATGCTTAAACTGTGGCTCAGGGTATTTAAACAACTTGCTCAAAGTTGTGTAACTGGTAAATGGCAGAGCCAGTATTTGAGCTTAAGTCTGGCTCCATTCTCCACGTTGTAATCTTGATATTTACACCTCATTTTGACAATGAACACTTGACAGATTTTGAATAATTATGTAGCAAAATTTTTCTGCACATGTAACATTGTTAAACAATTAAAAAATTCTGTTATGACAGGCGGTGTGATTGTTACTAAGGCTCCGAGAGGAAACTGAGGCCCACGTAGCCTCATGGATTTACCCCCAGCTGGTTAGGACCAGCTCTGAATGCGATGCCTGTTCTGCCCACAAGGGCCTGGAGAGTCGGGTGGAAATCTCCCTCTGACACCACCGCAAAGCCTGTAGCCCCAAGGTCTGGTGCACAAGTGGTGGCCTGAGGTAATATAACAGCCAACTCTGCAGGAGTATATGTAACACAAGAAGCTGAGGGAGGCACCTCAGGGGTATCTTCTCATCTAATCTGGTTTATGGGATTTTACTACTTGGAACTTTCGGCCAAGATGGAGGCATAAGTGGAAGCACTGTACCTCCTCACACAATCAAGTTTAAAGACAACAAAGTTTTAGTAACAAAAATGCAACCAAAACACAGAAAATTGAACTATATGAAACTATATTGAACTATATGGAAGCCCCACAACAACTAACTGTTCAGCCAGACCGGTAAGAGGGGCAGAGCCAGCGACTGGCAGAGCAGGGTTGAGCAGGAAAACTCGGCCAGACCGACCCAGGTGTGGGCAGCAGTTGGCAGATCCCAGGCGTGGGGTTGTGATATGCAGACCTCGTGAGGGTGCAAGGCAGCAGGCTGACCACGGTCACACATTCGAGCGTAGAGAAACCAGGTGAAGGAGCGAGCAGTGAGATGGACCACGTAGGCCCGAGCAGCGGGAAGCAGCAGAGGGGACCACTATTGCCCCTCTTTAACCCTGCCCCCACATACAGTGTCACAACCCAGCGACTGAGTTGCCCCACCCTGGTGAACACCTAGAGCTCTGCCCCTCATACGTAACAGGCGCAAACAGACCAAAACATTATGGCTAAAGAAGAACTCAAAACCCCAGAGCCAATAATTCTAAGTAACCAAGAGATAACCAACCTATCAGATGCGCAGTTCAAAACACTGGAGATCAGGATGCTCGCAGAACTGGTTGATTTTAGTCACAAATTAGAGGAACATATGAAGGCTAAACTAATTGAAATGAAGGGAAATGCACAGGAAACCAATAGTGATGGAAAGGAAACTGGGATTCAAATCAAGGGAGTGGACCAGAAGGAAGAAAAAATGACCAAACAGAAAAGGATGAAGAAACAAGAATTCAAAAAAATTAGGAGAGGCTTAGAAACTTTCAGGACATCTTTAAACGTTCCAACATCTGAATTATAGGGGTATCAGAAGGGAAAGAGGAAGAATGACAAGTGGAAAACTTATTTGAATAAATAATAAAGGGGAATTTCCCCAATCTGGCAAAGGAAATAGACTTCCAGGAAATCCAGGAAGCTCAGAGAGTCCCAAAGAAGTTGGACCCAAGAAGGAGCACACCAAGGCACATCATCATTACATTAGCCAAAATTAAAATGAAGGAGAGAATCCTAGAAGCAGCAAGAGATAAGGGGAAAGTCACCTACAAAGGAGCTCCCATCAGACTGTTAGCTGATTTCTCAAAAGAGACCTTACAGGCAAGAAGGGGCTGGAAAGAACTATTCCAAGTCATGAAATCCAAAGACCTACATCCAAGATTGCTCTGTCCAGCAAAGATTTCATTTAGAATGGAAGGACAGATAAAGTGCTTCTCAGATAAGTTCAAATTCAAGGAGTTCAACATCACCAAGCCCTTATTATATGAAATGTTAAAGGGACTTATCTAAGAAAAAGAAGATTAAAAAAGATGAACAGTGAAAGGATAGCAAACTCACAGTTATTAACAACCATATCTAAAACAAAAGCAAGCTAAAAGGACAGCTAGATCAGGAGCAGAACCATAAAAATGAAGATCACATGGAGGGTTAGCAACAGGGGAGTGGGAGGAGGAGAAGGGGGGAGAAGGCACAGAGAATAAGTAGCATAGACGGTAGGTAGAAAATAGATAGGGGGAGGGCAAGAATAGTATGGGAAATACAGAATCTAAAGAACTTGGGACATGTGGACATAAACTAAAGGGGGGAAATGATGGGGGAGGGGTGTGCAGGGTGGAGGGGAATGAAGGGGGGAAATAGGACAACTGTAATGGCATAATCAATAAAATATATTTTTTTAAAAAAGGAAAAAATCCTGTTATATATTAAATTAACTCTCCTTTATGTTTACTATCAATTTGTGTGGTGGGGAAGGTGGCTTGTTTCATACTTGGGAAGGTGGAACCATTGAAGTTTAAATATTTAATCTTCGATATTAAATATCCGTCAGAGTATCTAACATGAAGTTGACTCTAGGATGTCTAAAAGAAGCTTCCAGAGATGATCCAGACCACCCCTCTCTATAGACTGGCGGAAGATCTGTAACTAACTCTGGGGCCAGGGACTCCACCCAGGAGCCAGAAAGTCCTAAGTTTTTTTCATGCTACTTTAATTCGTGCTGTTGTTTTAACTCATTCCCTCTAGTTCATTTTCCTAAAGACAGCCCTTCATATATGATCAAAGGGCCCTTTCCTGGTTTCAGAGTATCTTGTAGGTTGGGCAGAGTTTCCAATAGAGTCAGGGCTTTAGGGTGTCTTTCATCCCAACAGCTCAAAGACTCCCACGGACATTAACTCATTAATCACCAAGCTGCTCTATGAAGTTGAGAACTAGTCAGTGGGAGCCTCCCCCGCTTCCCAGGTAGAGAAACTGAGTCCATGACTTGTCCAGAACTGCCCAGGGAGTCAGAGTGGAGCCAGGAAAGGAACCGAAATGTCCAGGGAGACCATCTCCTCTGTGGCTAGTGATTCAGGGCTCCAATTTCCTGCACATTCAGGAGAAAAAAGAACTCACTAGAAATGGTGAAAGTTGAGGCCCATGTTATAGGATACCAGAATCCTTTTTGGATTACTGAGAAAGACAGCTTTGCCCACAGAGATGCACGTTCTTTAAGATCAAGGATCACTTTTGTATCTTCAGTTGTTCATGGTGGACTGTTCTTGGTACATAGAAGACTCTTAATTGTTTACTGAGTGAATGTGTGAACAAGTGAATGGCAGAACACCTGAGTTTGTCTTATTGATCTGAGTTTCCTCCTGTTCCCAATTTTTCCTTCTAAAACAAACATCTTTGGAAAGGATGTGGGCATGAAGAGTTGAACTTTTCATCAGACATCTCTGGATGAGATGTGAGTGTGGGTACAAGCATGAGGAGAAGTACTTTAGACTGATATACTGGGAATGGGAGAGGGAATGGGTGGGAGGTGTTCCTGAGACTCACTCTTACTTTGCCTAAGAAGATCTATAAAGGAAATTAAATTTTAAGCTTATTTCAGGAATTCTGAGTTTCTACCCTTCACCTGTCTGAGTATTCTTCTGGAACAGGCACCTCAACCACATAGTTAGAGCCTTCACCTTTTCTGCAACAGACAGACAAGCTCTGGGCCACGTGACCAGATATGAATGTGAATTTTATTTTCTCTAGGTACCCATCATTTTGGTGGCATTCTCTTGTTTAGGGGAAGCAGTGAACACATCACTTTAAAATGCTCTTGATGTGCTCAGAGATCACAAAATCAGAGTCTTTTAGGGCTAGAAGAAATCCTCAAGGTCATGACTTACATAGACCTTTGTTTCAATAGATGTCTAATTCAGTTATGGGGTGAATTGGAGGAGAATTCTCTTGTTTAGAATGTGTGAGTATATGAGAGTGCTTATGTATATCACTACACATGCAAATTGCTTTAATTGTTGTGTGTGAGTACTTCTACGAGTGAACGTGTTAAGAGCAGGGAGGCCCGCATTTGTATGGGCTGCTTTGCTTCCTTTGCTAGCATGTTTTCCCTGAAGCCTAGCATAACTTTTCTCTGTCTTTAGATCCTATTTCTCCTCACCCCTCACTTGATGCTGGTTGGAAGCTCCTGAAGAATCGAGGTTGGAGTCGAAGATATTCACTCCCAGTTCTTCTATGGCATGTCTTTATCAGCCACCCATCTGATCCTATCCCCATCCCTAGGCGGGCTCCCTGCTGCCTGCATTTATCTCCTATTTTATGATGTCATTTAATTAGCTCACACATGGTGGTTTTACAGGACAAACATGGCCTTGTTTGACTTATAACTGGATTTCATGACTCTGTGGGGACAGGTCAGGAAATCTCAGCCCTGCAGTGTTTGCAGTTCAGGAATGCTGGATCTTTAGGAACCTAGAAATTTTGGGAATGGTCGACTTGGAGCACTGTCTTCCATAAACTAGAAGAGTTAGTTCTTTATTCTCAAGTTTCCTATCTCATAGCATATGAATAATCCTTTTTGGGGAGGTAGGAAGGCTGTGCCAGCCATTAGGGTGTATCCTGAATCTGTTCCTTGTTTGTCTGTCATACTACTCTTGGCCCATAGATAGAGTGGTTACTCACAGGATACTTATAAGGCTCCTGAACATCAACTCTAAGGGAATAAAATACTGAGAGTAGGAGAGACACTAATGTGGGTATTGTGAACTTGAGGTCCCCAAGTGGGAAAGATGAAGACAATCTTATTCCTTTGACAAGGGTTGTTGAACGAAACAGAGTTCATCCAAATGCTAACTAGGAAATTAGGGCCCACTGTTTAGGTAAGTTTATATTAGGAGTACAATGTACTTTTTTTGGTTGGTTTTTGTCTCATTAGTTGCTTAGGTCAGGAAGGTCTGGAAAGATATCAGAATGAACTATTCAGCACCATTCTAGAAAGACAAGTTCCATGTGATTTTCCTACATCTCTAAGGAAGAAGTTCCTGCTCTCTGCTGCCACATGTGATGAACTTTTGTCAAAACAGCTTTCCTTCTCTTGCCAAAAACGTCACCAATATACCTCCATGTGCACACGTTAGAAATGTCCATAAGCAAGCTCTTTTTTTTTTTTTTTTTATAAATTTTGGAGACTTTTGGGGGGTGGAGATAGAAGTCCCTGCTCTTTTTTTTTTTTTAAGATTTTATTTATTTATCTTTAGGGGGAAGGGAAGGAGAGAGGGAGAGAAACATCAATGTATGGTTGCCTTTCATGCATCCCCTGCTGGGAACTGGCCTGCAGGGAACCGGCTTGCAACCCGGGTATGTGCCCTGACTGGGAATCGAACCGCGATTGTCTGGTTCACAGGCCCGTGCTCAACATAAGCAAGCTCTTGATAAACACATTGTTCTTTTCTCAGCTTCAGACAAAACATTTATCTGGCTTGGTGTCAGCGAGTAGCCAAGTATGTGTATACAAAATCTGCCTGAAGGCAAGAGATAGGCTAGAGGGGCCACAAGAAATCTCTTTTTCTTTCTTTCCCCCTTTGTCCCTTCAACCCCTCTGCTCTCAGGAATGAGAGTCTCAACCTCAGGCCCTCACTGCTGCACTCCATCTGCTCTTCTCTCCCTCCTTACTTGGCTTCCATCTTTTCTGTCTTCCTCCTTGGACTGTTCCAAATTACAACATCCTTTTGGGGCCCTCCTTCTGAAACCCATCAGTTTACTTTCTCCAATACACTAGCAGAAAGATGGGCATGAAAAGTAGCCTGGAAACAGGTCAGCAGTGCTTCTAGGTAAAAGAAAGCTGAGGCAAGTGTCAGCCTGGGCTTGGGAAAAGTGTTAGGAAGAAGCAGCCATCGGGAGAGAAGCACCCTACACTGTAACTATGGTTAAGAAGAAATAATCTACTCCTAATCTCAGATACAGACTCTTATTTGAATATATTAATATGTTATAAATTTAAATTTGGATATTCTAAACATCAATCCCCTTCCGGAATAGTCTGGATTCCATTCTGTCTAGAGGCTGCAGGTTAGACCAAATGATTCCCAAACTCTTAGAGGAAGGATTCAGTTTTCCCGGGGCCTCTGTTTCTAGAATCTACCTTATCAGGATGGCTTCAGAAAATCTAGCCTAAATCACTCCCGCTGCCGCTTGCAACACCTTCTGAGACTGGAGATGCGTACAATTCATCTTGAGTGTCCCCTCCTTTCCAGGAGCTAGTGACAGCACATCTCACCTGAAAAACCATTATGTTCCCAAAGTGTTGGGACTGGCCCTGGCACGCCTTTGCCCTTCTGTGCTGTCCTATCTCCGGATGACTTCAGAGAAGGTGAGGGTGGTGTTCAATGGATGCTCCAGCCTTCCCCTCCTCTTTCCTCTGAATTGCCAATATATTTTCTCTGACAGTTTGCACAGATAGTTAAGATACCGTGTAATTACCACTGCATTTGAAAGCCAAACATGATTTATATCTGACAAGCTCAGTCATCTTTGAGATGAGTTGGTGTGTATATGTGCCTTTATGTGTGTGTGTGTGTATGTATGTATGGTGGTTGTGTCTTTTTGTGGGAGCAGAGGAGTTATTAGGCCCTACGTCCCTTTTCCACTCAGTTACCTTTCTTTACTGAGTCGAGAAACTGGAGTACACAGAGCACTGGACAGAGAGAGAGTCCCTCTTCTCAGGAGACTCTCAGTGTGGTGGGAACTGTGTGATACCCAGGATACTGACAAACACACAGACACAATGAGATAAGGGCAGAGAGCTAGTTAGTGATGGAAAATGGAGAACAACTACTGCAAGCAATATAGGTTGCTTATTGACAGAAGGCTTCAGGGAGTGTTGTTGGGAGTGTTTGGAACAGGTGAATTAGGACCAAAGAGAAAAGAAAGGAGGATAGCTTTGATGAGAAAAAATAATGACCTTTAAGGTCGAAGGAGAGAAATTTGTATCAAAGGAAGCAGTTTACCTAGCTGAAAGGAAGTGTCTGAATAGAGTCAAAAGGAAGTGGAGGGGGCAAGAGGGGTGTTCCAATGGGCAGAGCCATCAAAGTGCTTGGTGGTGTTTCATTAAACTGCTGTTGGGAGGCATTTAGGTAGTGTCTTTGAAACACTAGGTCTAAGGTGGAGGGGGTGGGAGTACTTGCAGTGAAGGGTTGGGTTTGAAAAGAGCAAGAAGTCACAGCAATGAAGAGATGAGGACGGTAATAGGAGCAGGGGTGAAAGAGGTGAAAACACTACCAGAGCCTTTCTGAATATGCTCATGAGCTTGTGACAGGGGAAAGGGTGACTGGTTCTTTCCCACTCCCCTTCTAATTCCAGTAGGAGAGTTGAAGGTTAGACAAGAAAAAGGACTATACAATTTCCCAAAGCAAAATGCACCATTGCATTGTCTCCATGCCCTATAATGAGTTTGGGTTGTGAGGAGGACGCCTGTCTTTAAGGCAGAAAGAGGCACAGGGAGAGGGTTCATCTTCAATTTTTGAATATAATGGGAGTGGGGACAGTTGGTGTTCTTAAGTTTTGCTCTTGGCATTTCTGGCTCAGTTTTCTGTCAGTACAGACCTGCATCTCGGCCCCGCCCCAACTGTTGATTATACCCCTTGGGATGCATCATTGCTAGGGAAGCAGATGTGCCAGATGTGACATGTTTGAAAGAAAAAAAAATCCCTTACTGCTGAGCCTTGGGGAGAGCTGCTAATCACTGTCTTGGTGCTGCTAGTGGGGAGGGAAGGGCTGAGGTGCACTTTGTGCCAGCTCCTAGACCCTCTGCAAGAGGACCTCCAAGAACCTAAGGAGGTAGATGTGGGAGGAGAGTCAGAAGAGAAGGAAGAAGATGTGAAGCCCACTTCAAATGAAAAAGATTGTGATTGCACAGCAGTGGGTGGGCTGCTAGCTCGTTCATCTTGCCTGGTTGAACAACTTACATAAGGAGGTTCTGGGTGGGGGGGTGCACCGGAGGATGGGTTTCTAAGAATTCAGCCCAATGGCATCACTTTTATACAACTTCTGGACGACCCTCATGTCTTCCTGTGAAGCCTCCTGCTCCTCATCCCCACCCTGCAATTTTTCTAGTTTTATTTTCTTCCTCCTCAGAAATTGAGCTCAGAACTTGCAATGTGTCTTGTCCTTTGCCTGAGGGGAGCCTCCTGAGTCTTGCTGACAGATGTCTCAGTCTGGGAAGCCCCAGCATGCTTTGCTTAGTGCTGCTCCGCCAAGACGGCGCCCAAGGTACCTAAATGTCAGGGCCGGGGCGCTTCAGGTACTGTCCCAGCCCCCACTGCTGACGGGGATAGAGGAATAACTCCTTTGATAAGACTAGGGGAGGATTTGGAGAAGGAATCCAGAAGGACTCTTGGTGTACTAGAAAGTTCTAAGTCTGAGAGCAAGGTAGAGTCAGATAACACTGCACAATGCCTGGGGAGTGGATGTAATGGTTCTATGGCATCTACAATCCTTAGGAATGTAGTTGATTCTGAAAAGACCTGTGCTCAGATTCCTGGGAGGTGCTTCTTGATTACATCTTTGTTCAGCATTGACATTTTTCATTTTCTAAACCAGATTCTAACTCTTCTAATTCGACCCAAAGAAAGTGGACCTACCACCAAGACAGCTAACCCTGAGCTAACCCTAGGACTTGAGAGCATGTATATTAGTAGAGTTCTGTTGTTTCTCCTAGCCGAAAGTCCACAGACTAAACCAGATCCCAGAGTAGCTCTAATCCCTGTCTTTAATCCTGGTCCTAAAATTAACCCTAACTCAAATCCCAATTCTAACCCCTCTTCTCTCCCTGCCCCCTTCACTGCAGGGAATAATTTGAAGGGAGGAGGGACTGAGGAGAAGAGGGCTGGATGAGGAATGCCTCTGGGGAAAAGG
Source organism: Artibeus jamaicensis (assembly GCF_021234435.1). Taxonomy (NCBI): domain Eukaryota; kingdom Metazoa; phylum Chordata; class Mammalia; order Chiroptera; family Phyllostomidae; genus Artibeus; species Artibeus jamaicensis. The sequence continues at coordinate 52,137,259 of NW_026521486.1, forward strand.
AGGAGGAGGACATCCAGCCAGAGCGACCTAGAGGAGCCAGTGTGGTATCTGGGAGCCTGGGGCATGCTCCGGGTACTTGCCAAGCCATGAGTCATGACATCATTCTTCATGGCATTTTGTTGGGGGTGTGTCTGGGCTGGCAAACAGGCTTGCTTAGAATGAGGTGCTCTCCCTCTGCCCCTCTCTCTAATTTTGGAGAGAAGGGAGAAGTCTTCTGTCCTGAGGGTCCTTCTCTCCTCTTTTCTTTTAGATTTCACAATATTCAAGCAAAGCAAGGGAAAAGGCTTGGCATTTTGACATTAGTTGTGCGAGGAAATCATGGAGAGACTAAATCACTAAGAATGCACAGTCTTGAAGCTCCCAAACTAGGAAAGGCAACCTAGTCCAGCCCCCTGAGTGTCATTCCCCTCAGGGATGCTGAGTTGCTCCATTCTGCCCTGTGCCCTCTTATGACAGGGCCCACACACTGTTCTATCTCCCTCCCACTGCAGTCATTGCCAGAATCCAGATAGGCATCCTCTGAGGCTGGATAGAGATCTTTATGGGGGTAAACCTGTGCCTGTGGAAAAATAAGAGCTGGAAACACCTGGAACTTTTCCTGAACCTACTACCCATCCCCAGCTAACTTTAGTCATGACGTATCAGTTTTCTATCTACAAGATAAGACCAGCCCTGACCCCCCATACTCTTGGGGAAGGCAGAGAAGGAGCAGGACACTAGATTGTTTTCTGATGTTGAGGGATGATTAGGGCTTTTATTGTTTGTTTCTTGGGGAAGCCAGGCAATCAGCCTGACTCCAAACACATGCAGTTCAACACAGTTGCTGTCCTTGGGGATCATGGAAGCTCTACTGCTTCCCTCTCTATTCTTATCCCACATCCTATTGTAACTACTGTAGATAGGACTTGGAGGGGGAGGGTCCCTGGCTCCCTGATGTGTTCCCTCTAGGCCTCATTTTCATGGCCTGGAGCAGAATTTACACTGCCCTCCATTGGAAGATTTAGCTCCTGTCCCAGCCTCCTCCACAGGATTTAGAGCCCGAAAGTTCTCTAAAACCTACCAGGAAGTGACAGTGGCAGGACTAACATTCGGCATGTTATGAGAGACTCTAAAGCTCCATCTCTTGAATCACATGCAGTTTTTCAGCTAGGCCTACCAAATTCCTAGGTGCTACTACTTGTAAAAGACCAGTGTTCCAATTTGCCAAGGTTTTCTAAAAATATGGTTTGATTTAGAAAAAAGTCAAAATGTGTAGGTTAAAAGGGACTTGGGATCAAAGTTCCTGCAAACTGCCTTCTTTTTCTCTCATAGTGCTGAAATCTTGCAGTAATAATAACTAATATTTAAGTGGTATTTTACAGTTCTTACTGTTCTAAGTTGTTTTTATTTATAAGCACAAAATAGCCTTGTATACTTGGAATTCTTGCCCTCATTTCACAGAAGAGGAAAGTGAGGCACAGAGCACTGTACTCAGGTAATTTTGTTAGGGTTATAGACCTAGTATGTTAGTATGTTACAGAGTTGACATTTGATTGAAGTCTGGTGACTATTGCAAAAGGGCTGACGATCTGTTTGGTGTCCAGCCATGAAAGAAAGAGTTAGGGAGCACTTTCTGAAGACTTTCCGAGGCGAGGAATACAAAGTCCCTAATGATGTCACCAACGTGCTCCTAATTCATAGGATCAGAATAAGATGGTCTTGGCATGGGACCAAAAGAAATGTATAGCGAGCCAAATCCAACTGCAAGGTCAAGAACATATGAAGGAAACTGGGAAAGAAATGCTGTTATCTGCAAGCTGATAATATTTTATTGATGAAATTGTGGATGTTCCAAGTAGTCTGATTTAGAACGAAGCTCCAGAGGCCACTCTGTCAAGGTTCCCACCTCTAGGCCATACCATCAATGTGTGTCTGGATGCCCAGTTATTGAAGACATCAGGGGAACAGGAACCTGTTGTAGTATTCGATCCACCTTCCTGTTAATTTTATCTTAGGCCTAATCAATATCTGTTTTGCTACTATTCCATGAGTTCTGTGTTAGTGCGAGGTGGGGGTGAGACTATCTATCTATAGCTATATCTATATCTATGTATCTATGTCTATCTATAATCTATAAAGAGAAATTTTGAAAGCTGTCTAGACACTCCCAGTGTAATATCCACTTGTGAGTTGATAAACAGAATTTGTACTTTTCAGCATTCTTCAGCCTAAATAACACCAACCCCTTTGGCCTTTTCTGCTCACATCCACCTTTTAAATAACACTGGTTGTCCCAGGTCTCTCTGGAGGACCAAGGCTCTAAGAATATGGAGAGATCTTATTTCCTTTCACTCTGATTCAGGCTGTCCTTGCCTTTTTGCTTAATTTGTTGTAAAAACTTAACAGAAGTCCTCTTCTTCAATTCCTTTCCTTATAACCATCCTAAACTCTGTTGCAAGATTTGTCTTCCTAAAACATGGCCCTAATCATGCTGCTTTTCTGCTGGTTCCCATGGCTGCCTTGTTGAGTGCTTGCCATGTGTCAGGCATTATACTAAGTGCTCTCTCTATATGCATCATCTAAATTAATCACTACATCAACCCTATCTAATAGGGACTTTTGTTCTCTCTGTTCAAGGATAAGGAAACAGAGGCACAGAGTAATTACAGAACTTGTTCAATATCTTCTGACTGAAAAGAGGCAGATTTGAAAAGAGATTTGAACCCAGGCACTTGCAACCCAGAGCCCATACACTTCCAATTCTCTCTGTATATTTTTAAATGTATGTATTATGTCTCCTGATGGTAGGACCTTAGATATTTGTCATATCAAGTACCAAGCACAGCACCCTATTTAGTAAAGTTCAATAAATACTGTTGATGATTACAATGATGGACGAAAAAAAGCCCTGGCTGGTATGGCTCTGGATTGAGCACTGGCCAGCAAACCACAGGGTCACTGGTTCTATTCTCAGTCAGGGCACATGCCTGGGTTGCAGGCCAGGTCCCCAGTAATGGATGTAAGAGAGGCTACCATACACTGATGTTTCTCCCCCTCTCTTTCTCCCTCCCTTCCCCTCTCTAAAAATAAATAAATAAAGTATCTGTTTAAAAATGATGGAGAAAAAAGCAGTTCTATGGTGAACATGATCAGGGGAAAGGGAAAATTTTAATTGGGATTATCCAATTTACCTAGGAGAACATGGACTTCTGGTCCATGTGGAATTTGCTGACTCCATTTCAAGAGCCCCATCTGTGTGTGGAGCTCTCCATTCAGTGAAGGAATCCTCTAGAGACAAAGCTGGACTTTTGTTCTCAGGGAGCTCCCAGGTTAATGGAGATGGCTCCACTCAGATCTAAGACACAGGCATTTGTGTTGACTGCACGAATGTTTCAGGTTTGGAGGCTCTGGTTTGCTCTGACAGTAGAAGAGGATGATAATGGCAAGACCATGGGTACTCTTTGGTGTCTCCAGCTGTCCTTTAAGATGTACAGTCTAATTGTGGCACAGGCAATTCAGCCGGGCTATATGTATTGCTGTCACTGTGTGGTCTTCAATGAGTCACTTAGGAAGGTAAGGGGGTACCTTTACCTGTGATGATTTACCTCAGAATAAGGTAAACAGGCTGAGGGGACAGAAAGAATTGTTACCTTCTTACAACCACAGGGCAGCAGAACTGAAACGACAACTAGGGTCTCAAATGAACCCATCTATATGTCTTGGCCTCACTGGGTAGGGATGCTCACTGGGTGGGGGTGGAGAGGTGGCACCATTTGTACATCAGAATGACTGCAATCACTGGGCAGCACACCCCCCCACCGCCACCACCTGAACTTTGTTTAAGTGCCCTGCCCTAAAGCAAGAGCTGAGACCTTAGTTTTGGGGGAAAGTGAGATGCAGCGTCGCCTGACAAGTGGGTGGGTCCCCACCCTCCCCCTACCCCCCACCCCACCCAGTTTACGAGCCCAGGGTGGCTCCCTTCTAACACCCTCTCTCTCTTTATGGCCCTGCTGCAATCTTTGATGTCTTCTTCTTGTGAAGGGATGGTGGGGAGAAAGAAGCCAACCCTAGCCAAAGAGGCCCTGCCCACGGTGGTTGTCAGTTGAGGAAAGGGGCTCCAGGGAGGAAGGCAGGGATTTAGCATAAGGAGCAGTTGGTTGGACAAACTGACAGAGCACCATTTCAGATCCATATCTCTTTGGGAAACAGCTACATTATATTAGGCCTCTGCCGTGGCATTAGAAAGAGCATGCATGGGCTCTGGAGCGAGCTAGACCTAGGTTTAAATCCTAGATTCCCAACTCTCAGGCTTTTGACCTGGACAAGTTATTTAACTGTTTGAGCTTTGGTTTCCAAATCCAAACTGAGTAATAAACTATTCATGTTACAGGACATCATGAGAACAGAGTAAAATATGCACATAAAGTGCCCAGTAGAGTGTCCTAGATCCAAACTTGCTCCCCTAATTAAAAGATAAGTTCCTTCAGGGCGGAGATCTCATCCCCTCCACATCCCTCCACCTTCTCCCACACCACAGGTCTCTTTGCCTCTTCTCTGCTTGGGTGGAGATGCATTTTTACTCAAGCACCCCCTCCTTTTCATCACAAATGCACAAGCCCCAGGATTTGTGCCAATTATTTTTTCTGTCATCTGTAGGTCCCTACCTCAAAAGCCACTTAGCCTGGAGGATCCTGTAAACAACCCCCTCTCCACACTTCTCAGTTTTCCTCTTCTCTGCCATGTTCCCTCTCTTCTCCATTAAAATGATTTTATTTGCTTTGCTCCTATTCTTATCCATCTATAATTTTTATTTTATAGCTACTCCATAATGGTCTAGGGCCATCCCTACTGAATCACCAACTAATCTTACTTTAGGATTTAATTTGGTTTTATTAAAATTACCAAAATTCTCTCTGGGCAGGTGTAGACCTGGCCAGGACAACACTCTCTAGGCTGTTGACTGTGAGGCTCCTCCCCATTGGTAGATTTCCAAGCTCTTCAGTTTTTCAGTGTTTCATTCCGCCACAGAGGGGATTGCTCCTGATGTAGGCAGTGTGTGTGTATGCGTGTGCTTTTGCCATACTTTGCACTTGGGAGTGAAGATACGGTCTATGAGAGGTAATTTTTCTGGTCTGAAATCAATGACAGTAATAGGTTTTAGTTGCTTTATACCCTTACTTTTTCTGTCAAGAGGAAATTGGATAGAAAAAGCTTGGGAAAAAATAGAATTTCCATTTAGATTTTTCAATATATTACTTATTTCCTTGATTAAAGATATCTCCAATTAGATGCAGAAATTTTAGCCTTAGGGATGTCAAACCCAGAAGCTGTAAGAGAGGAAATAGGTTTCAGAGAAAATGAAAATAACAAAATTAAAAAGAGACCTCCTGCCCTGGCTGGTGTAGCTCAGTGGATTGAACTCGGGCCTGCAAAGCAGACGATCGTGGTTCGACTCCCAGTCAGGGCACATGCCTGGGTTGCAGGCCAGTTCCCAGCAGGGGCCAGTTCCCAGCAGGGGATGCACCAAAAAAGCAACCATACATTGATGTTTCTCTCCTCTCCTTCCCTTCCCCTCTAAAAATAAATGAATAAAATCTTTAAAAATAAAAAGAGATCTCATGAATTGGATGTCTCATAATCACCCTGGTGGCTGATCTTTGACTGTCCCCTATGGCCATCAATAGACACAGATCTCCTTTAGGGGGAGAACTCAGTCTTAAACCTTCACTCTCCCCAACTCCATGGACATCTTTGTTTGTTTCACCTGTCTGAAGAGAAACGTTTTCAATTAATCAGAGCATGAGATTCCTTCTGCCTTCCCCCTCCCCCCTTCTCCATAGTCTTCACATCCAGGAGAGTACTTTCCTCCCTCTGTCTGTGTATCCACGTCCCAAATATTTCCTAAGAAACATGGGAAAAACATGCACTTCTTTACTAGAGAATCCTATAAAGTTAGGTCAGAGAGCTGTTGTAAAAGTCTGTTTTGGTGCTTTAGCTTCTGCTTTCTCCCCACAGCTTTGCTTGGCTGGAATCAATGAGCACTGTCTGTTGCTTCTAAGAAAAGTGGGAATAGAGCAAGGGGTGACAAAGAACGTTAGCTTACTACTGGGAATAATGCAGGGACTCCAGATCTTCCTTTGGGATCAAGTTTTAAATCTAGAGGGTTGAATGAGAAATAATGCCATTTGAGGTAGCCTAACACTGGGCATGTGAAAATTGGTATTTTTTCTCACCATCTTTCCTTTCCTTTTAAAAAATAATGTAACTTGAAAGAATATGATTATCCTAAAACATTTTATTTTTTAATTAAAGAGGATTCATTATGCTACCCGTCTCATCTCGTCCCAGGAGAGGGAAACCCTGTGTTCAGCAAGTTTGCTAAGAAATAATTATAGGTTCAGATCTTCCCCAGGCCCTGAAATTCAATTAAAATTTTTTTGTTTTAAGTTACTTGCAGTCACACGGTATGTGTGTGTGCATGTACATGTTTGTGTTCATGTGTGTGCGTGTGTGCATGTGTGCACCAATTTTTCCTTGTAACTGCTCTGGGAATGGGCTCTCAAATGTGAGGCTTCTAAAAACAACCATCTCTACTCTCCTAGCTCAGTTTCTTTGACTATGTCTATGTGAGCAGACATTAACGTGATGAAAAATTTTCCTGTGGGGGAGAAAAACCAAACCTTACTTTGTTTTTGTTTGTTGCTTTGCTTTTAGCTAGAGATACTCTGGTTATCTACCAGTTCCCAACTCCTGGGATTCTTCTCAGACTTCTACTGAATCAGGTCAGTGTAAACAAGTGACTCTTAACCTTCTGCGTGGATCAGAATCAGGAACTTTTTAACAGTAGAGATAGCTACTCTCAGATATGTAGATTCAGGTGATGTGGAATGGGGCCCCAGGCACAAGTATTTTAAAATAATGTACAGCCAGGGATAAAAGCCACTGGGGAGATGGAAGCTGTGTTTCTGGTGTAGATGATACAGGGATTTTATGATTAGTAAAGATAGCAGGGTCATGGGGCCCAAATTTGACTGCCCACGTTGCTGAATTCACTGTCCAGTTATATTAAATAGTGTTAGCATAGGGGCAGAGTGGCTACCTATCACTTATTTCCAAACTCTGAGTTATATTTAAACCCAGATGATAACAGGAATCCATAGTTGAGCCCCCACTTTTCTTCTCCATCCCAAGAGAAGGGGTAGTTCTATTGTAGGACTGTTCCTGTTTACTTAAAAAAGATTATTTATGGGGAGGATAGTTATTGATGACAGACCCTATGTAAGCGCTCCAGGAGATGGGCAGTTTGTATGGGTTCCTTTAGGCCATGACTGACCTTTTACCCAGTTTGAAGAAAGTAGCTAAAATTCCCCAGGCTTCAGGGCACAAGCCCTCCTGTCAACCAGGAATGTGGACAGGAGGGCAGGGTTATATGAGGCCAGATTCTCACCAGATAATAAACCAAAACAGACATGTCTAATAGAAATCTAATAAATGAATTAATAAAATAAACAACATAAATGAATCCCCATATATTTCAACATATAAACACATATAACTTTATATATATTAGTGGCTTATATAATATGTACGTGTGCATGTAGATTTAAATAAAGTGGTATATAAACATATTTATATAACTATACTAGCCTTATGGGGCATGGAGGTAATTATGCAGTTATCTCAGGCATTTTTTGAAAATTGTAGCCATTTTCATATTTTGGCTGAAAATTTCTCTAATATCCTGATCCTTCCAAGTATTTATATTTATAAATTACAAATATATTTTCTATTTTGTATATAGATGTCGGTTGTTATCAATGTCAGCTCTTTTTCAGAGGGAGGGCACTGAATCTGTGTAGATACCCAGGAGGGAAATTCAGACTCAAATAATCTACTTTGGGGTTCAGACAATCTGCACGGACCACAGTTATGTGAACCTGGTTCTAGAATTTTCACTTATTTGGTGCCACACAGATATGGCCACTACATTTTTTAAATTAATTGGCTTTTAGAAAGAGAGAGGAAAGGAAGGAGAGAGAGAGAGAGAGAGAGAGAGAGAGAGAGAGAGAGAGAGAAAGGAATTTGTTGTTCCCTTTATTTATTCCTTCATTGGTTGATTGTTCTGTGCCCTGACTGGGCATGGAACCCACAACCGTGGTGTACTGAGCTACCAGGCCAGGGCAGGCCCCTAAAAATTTGAACTGGTTGAATGCATTTTCTTTTGTGTTTGAGGATACAGGTGTAGGTGAATAGTTAGTAGGATCTACTGGGTCCACTTTCAGTTATCTGAGCTCCTGAAGGGAGAAAGAGTAAAAAACTATTCAAGGAATAGCTAAGAGAGAGAATTTCAATTTGGCTTTGTGGTGAAATCAGAATCGAATCTCTCACTCTTTATCCTCCTCTACACACACAGGCACACATGCACACTCAAATGCACACACACATGCACACTTATGTATTTTTTATACATAAAAATATACATTCACTTAATTTTTAAAATTGGCCCTAATTTTTTTGGCTGGAACAGCAGACTGATATTCCAGGAAGGGGAGGAAGCAAACCTAAGCAGTCTCCAGAGACAAGAACAGAGTAGCACTCTTTATCCACATAATAGATACATGCTAACCCATGTAGGAGCTATGCTTTTGTCCCAAAAGGGTTTGACAAAGAAATTGTTTATAAATAACTACAAAATCTTTATCTGATTTATTTGACATTTCTACTTATCTCCCAGTTTGGTGCTGTATCTGAAAGTGAAACAGATATTGGAACTGAGTCTCCCCAAACTGCTTTTCCCAAAACTGCCTCCAAAAGCTGGGGCTCAGAGTCACAGAGTGGACAATGGGGAGTGAGAAGGAAGCTATTCACTACGATCTTCCTGTCCTCTGTGGATAGTTCAGGCTAAGCCAACTATAGGGGCTCCCAAGGCTCCACTTTATAGGTCCATTTATGATTATTTTTTTATGAAGAAGAATATAAATGAGTTTTATTAAGATTCCTCTCTCCCTGGGTTGGCTCAGCAACAACTTAGCTTTGTATATGCATCTCATTCTCCTAATGGCTTCTTTAAACTTGTTGGCAGAGCCAAAATGAAGCCTATGATGAGAAGAAAACAACTTGGACTTGGAAGAAGACAACTCTGTCTGAACTCAAGATTGGCTACTTTTAGAGGAAATAAAATAAAATGGAGTTTTCTGGATTGTTCAGTTGTCTCAAACATTCCCTTTATAAAATATATCCAACATGAAATCAACATGGTTGTTTTACTTGAATCCAGATCCGCACTTTGGCCTGTGCACATAGGAAAAGGGAGTGGAGTTGCTGTGTTAGTTTCATGGGTGCTGTTCTTGTTCCTCCACACTACTGGCAAGGCCACTAATTATAGTTTGAACATACCAGTTTTTGGTTTCCTCTTGGGAGATAAGTGGTCACATACTACCAAATTTTGTGCCAGAAGAATCAAGTGGGACAAGGAGGACTGGACCAGCTACTCATTTACTCATCCAACAAAGACTTACTGAACCCCTACTCTGTGCCAACCACTGTGCAAGGTAGCAGAGCACACGATCTTGTCCACGAGGTACTCACAGTATTAGTGGAAGAAACAGATATAGTAACAAATAAGTATAACACAATGTGTAAAGTGCAGTGAAAGACACAATGCACGAGGAGTCACAAAAGCACACACAGCAGTATATAACCCACTCTTTGGGTGGGGGCAAGGTAGGGGGTGTGGACTGTCAAAGAGGAGCAGATGATGAGAGCCAGAACTTTACTTTATTCATCTGTGTATCTCCTAGTCCTAACTACGATGCCATGCTGTTGAATAAATTGATCAGGGATTTATTTAGTATCTTGAAATGCAGTGGCAAAGCATTATAATACGAATCAGGAGGTCCAGGCTTCATGGTTATGGTTTGTGAGTTGGCCCCATCACTGCTTCTCAAAATGAAATTAGGAAAAAACCCTGGGCCACTTCCAGACCTCCACTTTTCTGGTTAAATAAAATATACTGTCCCTCCTTCCAATATACATATAATAATAAGAAAAAACAAAATTTTCTTTCTGTAATCCATTAAAAAATAGTTGTCAGCTCTCTATAGCCCTGTCCTTTCCTAATTTTCTGTGAATCTCTTTAAAAGTATTTTAAAGTTATTTGGGAGAGGATTTATAATTTCAGATTGCTTTTTAAAATATTTTATTTATTTATTTTTAGAGAGAGAGAGAGAGGGAGAGAAAGATCAATGTGTGGTTGCCTTTCACATGTCCCCCACTAGGGACCTGGCCTGCAACCCAGGCATGTGCCTTGACTGGGAATTGAACTGGTGACCCTTTGGTTTTCAGGCTGGCATTCAATCCACTGACCCATACCAGCCAGGGCTCCATATTGTTTTTTAAAATTTGTTTGTTTTTTGCAAAAGTTGGGGCAGGTTGACTAGTACTAAGGAGGCTAGAACCTGGGGAAAGTGGAATAATATTAAAAATGCCATTGGGCTCAGTTTGGCCGGTGCTGAAAAGAGTTTAAAAACTACCTTGTTCTTACAGCAGTGGGGCAGCAGGCAAGGGACCCTGTAATGTCCTCTTTCATAGACTGCTGTTTGCTTCTCTGTTTGAGTCCAGCAGAGAGTGAGACTAGTAGCTGAAGTGTCCTGCCTGGATGGAACAGGAAGACTCTCAACCCTGCTGATCACATTGCCTTTTCCTTTCCCTTACCTTAGGAGGAGGGAAGGAAGGAAAAACCTAAATGTTCTAGGTCTAATCAAGTAAACCAGTGTTAAAGCTAAAGGGCCTAACTCTTCTCATAGAATTCTTGGCCCTTGGCCTCTAGATACTTAAACTCTGGCTAACCTCAGTTTTCTCTTCTGCAAAATGGATATAGTAATTCCTGCCCTACTCACTATTCAATGTGCTTTTATTTTATGGTACTTACCACAATTTGTCATTTATATTTGATTAATATTTGACAGTGGTATTCTAAAGACAAGAACCATGTTTGTTTCCCTTTTAATTCCCAGCATCTAGTACAGTGCTTCTATACACTATTCATTCAATAAACACTTTTGAATAAATGAATGAATAAATAAATGGCATCATCAGCATCAAATATAATGAAGTATTTGAAGTACCTTAGAAAAATGTACAGGTGAAATGTGTGTAAAACACTTTTCTAGTTAACTAGGTTGTAAGTTCCTTGAGTTTAGAAACCAAGTCTTAAACTCTTTTTTGACATTCAACCTAACAGATCAGTTTTTACATAGTAGGTACTCTGTAAATAATTATGCTTATTATTATAGTACTTAAAAGAAAATTATAATACTTTCAATAAACCATCCAAAAATTGACTTAAGAGAAACACTTCCATTTGTAGTAGTGTCAAAAATAATACAATACTTAGGAATAATTTTTAACAAAAGAAGTACAAAACATTGTTGAAACAAATTAAAGTACTAAATAAATGTCAAAAACATTCCACGTTCACAGCAATTCTTCCCAAACCGATCTACAAATTCAACACAGTACCTATCTGAATTCCATCTTGCTTCTTTGCAGAAATTGATAGCTGATCCCAGGATTCATATAGAAACTCAAGGGACCCAAAATAGCCAAAACAATCTTGAAAAAGAAGAAAAACGTTGGAAGACTCACATTTTCTAATTTTAAAACTTACAAAGGAAAAGGTAATCAAGAGAGTATGATACTGTCATAAAGACGGAGGTATAGATCAATGGAATAGAATGAGAGTCCAAGAATAAACCCTCACATTCAGAGTCAATTGATTTTTAACATGAATGCCAAAACAATTCAATGAGAGAAAAGTAGTCTTTTCAAGTGATGCTGGAACAACTGGATAGGCACATGCAAAAAGATTAGGTTGGACCCCTACCTCACACTATGTACAAAAAGTAACTCAAAATGGATCAAAACTCAAATGTAAGAAGAGCTAAATTATAAAACGCTTATAGGAGGACACAGGTGTAAATCGTCACATCATTGGGTTAGGTAATAGCTTCTCAGATAAGGGCACAATAAAAAGAATAAACTGGACTTCAGCATAGAACTTTTTGCTTCAAAGAATACCATCAAGAAAGTTAAAAGACAACCTGTGGAGTGGGAAAACATGTGCAAATCATAGATATGAGAAGAAACTTATATGTAGAATTTATAAAGAATTCTTGTTAACTCAATAATAAAAAGACAGCCCAATTAAAGATGGGCAAGGGATCTGAAAAGGCATTTCTCCAAAGAAGATATACAAATACAATAAGCACATGAAAACTATGCTCAATGTCGTTAACTATCAAGGAAATGCAAGTCAAAACCACTAGAATGGCTATAATAGTGATAATAATAAACAAGATAGTAAGTGTTGGTGAGAACTGGAAAAACTGTAATCCTCATACATTGCTGGTGGAATACAAAACGTTACATCTTTGAAAAACAGTCTGGCAGTTTATTAAAATGTTAAACCTAGAGTTACCATATTATCCAGCAATTCTACTCTTAAATACATACCCAAGAGAAATGAAAACAAATGTTCACATAAAAACTTGTATATAAATGTTCATAGCAGTGTTATTCATAATAGCTGGAAAGTGGAAACAGCCCAAATGTCCATCAGCTGTATAAATAAAATATAAAATAGTCATATGATGGAATATTATTTGGCTATAAAAAGGGATGAAGTACTGATACATGCAATAACATGGGTAAATCTTGAAAAACATTAAGCTAACAAAAAGAATTCAGTCACAAAAAATACATATCACATGATTCCATTTATATGAAGTGTTTAAACTAGGTAATTCTATAAAGTTAGAGAGTAGATTAATGATTCCCTAGAGCTAGGAGTAGAGGAGAAAATGAGGAGCTAATAGATAAAGAATTTCTTCCTGTGGTGATGAAAATATTCTAAAATTTATTGTGATGATAGTTGCATGACTCTCTGAATATATTAAAAACTATTGAATTGTACATTTTAAATAGGTAATCATATAGCATGTTAATTATATCTCAATAAAGCTTTTATTTAAAAAAAGGAATTATAATACAGTGCCTGCCCTTAGGAAACCTACAAGCTAATTGAAAACAATTTTTTTTGGTTCTTCATCTTAAAAATCCTGGCTACTCAATTCTGAAAGTTTACTTATCATCTATTTTCTATCAGCTACTGCAGCTTAGTGTTTTGGAATTTAGAATGAAGTTTCAGGAAAGACACAGAGAAGGAAAACCAGGCAGAGAAGAGTGGCAAGAGAACTCAAGGAGCTACGTCTTTTGGGAAGAAGCCTAGAAAACCTAGCTAATCTAATTAGGTAAGAACTGTGTCCTCAGAGCTCTAAACATGAATATTTCTTATTGAGATTTCTAATTTTGGTTATGGTATTTGGAACTGGGTTGGCCCAGCCACCTTCTTTGGGTCCAAAGACACTAAAAATATGAAACATTGACATCCTACCCTTCTCTAGTCTCCTACATTTGTCTGAAGATCTGGATAATTGGTGCGTGCGAAAAGCTAGCGACGGAGAACTTGCATGTATCTGGAGAGTGGAAGGGTGAGAAGGAGCTGGGGAATGGCTCAAAAAGATTGGAGTCTAAGAACAAAATGCTCTGGAAACCTCCCTGAGCATATAATGAGAAGGAACTTGGATGTCTTGATGACTGAATTGACTCCTACTGTGTTGTAGTTTTGACTCTAGTCTTGGTTTCCTTTCTTTCTCCAGAATCCAAATTTCAGTGACTTGAGTACCTGTCACACCCATTTGTTCTGAACAACCCCTTTGAACAGAGCCTGTCTGGACAGAGAGGAGTATGGTTAGGTGTGGGAGGCAGGGACTTACAAAAAAAAAAAAAAAAGGAAGAAGAAGAAGAAAGAAAAAAGAAAAAGTTAGCTCTGGTCTTCAGAAAAACTCTTGGTCTGTTGGAAAAAACAATACTCAGCTATTGAATTTAAGAAATAAATAATCAACAAATAAGAATACTTTCTTTTTTTGAACAAAAATTTCTGTGGATGTGAAAACACTAAGCTAGATTTTAAAGGAAGTTCTGAATGGATTGAGGAAGCATTCCCTCCCCTAACAATGGGCCCAACCACCAGAATAGCTGTACCCAGAGCTGGTTAACTGGGGACCTTTGCCTGTACAGCCTGAGTGGTGTGATATGAAGTTTGATTAAGGACTAACTGAGGCGGCAAGGTAGGGGATGCTGATGAAGGAGTGTTTTGGTTTAGGTCTTGACTGGAGAATTCAGTGTAATTGTAGTTTCCTTTAAGAGAAATGGAATAAAAGGGTTAGAAGCCCTTGCTGTCATGTGGGTTACCTACACCAAAACAGACTTGTGTTCTGCTCTCTGGCCAGCCCTATTCTCTGCTCTTCTTATCCCAACTTGCCTAATTGATACCTTGGTTGATGGTGTCATTAACAATGTTTGAATAATAGCCTGACCGGTTGATTTCAAAATGAGAGAGGTGATTAATATGTCGGAAATCCAGCTGCGGGTATAAGGAAGGGGATGTTCTAAGAAATAAAAATGGGGCAGGAGTCCATCTTTGCCCCCCATGGCCCATCCACTGTCTTCAATGAAAGGGAGGAATTTGTGGATAGGAGTCTGATTTCCTTTCCCTTCTTGGTTTGCTGAGCTCTCTCCATTTTCCCTTCCTACTACCCCCAACAGCACACGTTCTGACACCTACAAGCTCGTTACATGATGATGACCTATATTTTTATCTTTTTTATGAGCATCAAACACACATCGTCTTGCAAGCACATGTGTTTTTTTCCCTATTGACGTGTGAGTGCCTTTGATGGTAATTTATTGTAGGGCTGAGCAGCCAGGTCTTAATTGTACCCTAAAATTGCTTACCATTTTGATGCCTCCAAACCATCCCAAAATGTACCTTTTTCCTACAGAAGGGTGTGGGACAACCCCCTTTTTACTGCTTTCTGCAGTAGAATGTGGAGCTTAGAGAGAACATGAGGGAGAGATTAGCCAGCTAAGTTTCAAGGATGCCTTGGTCCCCAGTTTCTAATTGCAGTTGTGCTACATGAAAGTTTTGCTCTGCTCAGTGAAACTGGACTCAGTTTTTCCTTCATGGTTTAGGGTCAACATGGCTTTACTAGTTGCTTGGGGTGGTCAATAATCAGTTCCTACTCTGGCATTTAGAATTTTCAGGAAATTTCTATAATGGCCACTTGCATCTGTGAATTCAGATGGGATTAGAAATAGCATTGCTGTGCCTTAGCCCAGGGAGTCTGGGCTATGAGAGACAGCTAACCCAAAGCATAGGAGCCCTTCTGAAGTCATTCTGTAATAGCTTCTGCTTCCACATCTGATCACTCCCTTATCTGGCTTAGGTACAGTAGAATTCAGCATCCTGTATTGGACATCCAAGGGGAACAGAGGAAGAGAAGGATGAGAAATTCTAAGAATATAAGTTTAGACCAAGCAGAACTTAGTTCTTAAGTGTAATTTGAATTTGAGCCCAGTAAGTCTTCTCTGACTTAGCCTCACTTTAACTCTCAGTTCAATACAGAGAACCATAGGACACTCAGATTCATTACAGGAGGATGAGTCAAAGTCCAGAACAACTAGGAATGTAACCCATGTCTCATTAACATACAAGAGGAAAATGGACATGAAGTTCCTACCTCTCTGGAGAGGCCAGGAGTCGCATCCAATGTTGACCTAGGCTGTTGTGCTGGAAACTGGTCTACCTATGGTCTGAGTCCTTATTAGCTCTTGTTACAGACTGTCCATTCCAGCGGAGTTCATTTGTGCTCTGTCTCCCACACATGACACTAACCACATGCACTTGCTGGTACTTGCCTTCAAACATTTATTCAGGCCAGTTCCCTCCTCCCCCAACCTTAGGTACTGTTTTTCTGTCCTCCCTGCTCAACCCTGTCCCTTTCTTTTTGTCCTAAAGAAAAGACCTGGGCCTAAAGTCTCTTCCACCAGAAAACTGCCTTAGCCAGCACCTAGGACTCCATTATTCTATACTTCCTCAGCATTATATTATTTGCATATATCTCTCTGTCCTATTGTCTGCCTAGGTACATCAAGGGAATTATTGTGGCCATCTGAATGACCCTCCTGATTGAATGCAAAACTATTACCATCACCTTCTTGGGTTAATGAAAATCTCTTTTCTGTTAAAACCTTTCAAAAAAGAGACTTTACACTCTTCTTTGGCCTCCCATTTTTATGTCCAGTGGATTTGTATAGATGTGAATGAACTTGATAAAGACAATAGCTTCCATGGTGGAAACCATGTGAAATATCATTTTCCATAAGATAACTTAAAAATTACTTATTCTTAAACTTTAGAAATTGAGTCAGTCACCAAATAATTTCAGATTCAAAGAAATATGGGGCATCTATTATAATTATCTGATTCTCCACTGTGTATCAAATAAAATCCAAACTCTGTTGCTTAGTTGTCAGAGCCTTCCATCATGACAATTCCTATATTTATATTTACATCTCTTCTTGTCACCTAGACTGCAACTTCATGGGTCTACTTGGGGTTCTTGAACTTGTTCCTTCCTCTTTTGCCTCAAGATCTTGGTCCACATCGTTCTTTATTTATGGAATGCCATTCCTTTTCTCATCTACCTATTAAAGTCTTATTCTTCATTTAAAGTCCAGCTTAATATTTTCTCCTCCAACAGTGCTTCCTACATCTCCCTAGAGACAATTATTTGTCTCTTCCCCAATTACAGTGTCATTACTTGAGCCTCTATAATAGCACTGTTTTGTACTGGATTAATTTATATATGTAGTTTCTTTTACTACACTGTAAGCCTAGGTAAGGTGAAAGTTGTATATATTTTTAATTTTATATTCTTTTCTGTGCTTAGCATAATGCTTTGCACAGTAAATGCTCAAGAATATCAATTAATTAGATAACAGGGTCATGTTTTTACATTTATTTTGTTGTCACAGTTTTTCTTGAACTATGTTGCCATTTTATCATTGTCCAATTCAGTCTTTGGGTATCCTCCACTTCTATCTATGGTAAGGGCAGAGCATCTAAAATAATATAAGTTAAACCACACATGGAACCGACAGGTTTGAGAAGACCCTGAAAACAGATTAATCTTTGGAATTTGAATCATTTGAAGGGCTGTCTGTGCAGAGCCACTCAGGGAGCAAGGAAGAGACAGCTGAAGAATAGAGAAAACTGATTTCTGGGAACGAAATCAGTTCAAGAATTTTGTGTGTCAGCAAAAAGGGCAGTGTATTTGCTTAGAGGTATTCATTTCACTCTTGGCATTGAGCTTGTTTCCTCATGCTACAATCATGTCACTGACAGCTCTTTCCTGTCTGGTGCCTGAGAAGGGCTGACAGTTCTGCTCCCATGTGCTTGTTGGTAGGAGGTGAAGAATGGGATGTTGTTCAATTGCTTATGTTCCATATGCTTAAGAAAAGACAAATCTAAACCCCCTCAATCTCTCACCAACTCTTCTTATCAACTACCCACACCCCACTGTCTCAGTTCTCCTTACTTCCAACATGGCATTTTCATTCTCAGATACACTCTAAAATTGTTACCCTCTCTTGTTTTCCAGTTACCTCTCTCATTTCTGATGGCCCGTGTGTGTAATTTCTTCAGTCCTACTCCTCTGTGCTCAATTCTGTAGCTTTCTTTTTGCCAAACTCTGGTTTATAATCTTCTCTTCCTCCTCCAGAGTCTTCTCTGACTACCTTCCGGACATGCCCTAAGCTTTTTCTCATCCTCCCAGCATAGATGGCCAGACCTTGGCCCAGACCTTTTAGTGATGTTCCTGTTTCTCTGTTTATCTGCATCTTGTTTTCCACCACACAAAAGAACTTCACCATACTGATATTCTTCCTATTACTAACTTTGTACCCACCCCCCAGCCTCCAGTTTCTCCAGTGAGAGAAGTCATTGACTGGCTTTTTCTTGCCTAGAAAGCCAACATAAACAGGTTACAATAAAGAGAGATTTAGAACCTGTTGACTTTCTTGATCCCTTTCTAACTCTGTCCACCTTTCCTTTTTTCCACAAATGCCATCTGAGCATCTGCTGTGTACTAGGCACTGCCTATATTACAATGCTTCTCCCCCGTGAGCTTATAATTGATGCTCTTTGTAAATGGGAGTTGAGGTATTGGTTTGATAAGAGAAAGTACTTATCAAATATTCCTGAACAATGTTGAAAGTGTGCAAGTCTCTGATGGAGCACAGAGTTAAGATTTCTTTGTTAGCTATTCTCCCCATTCTTGTTTTTGCTGTTCATCACTGATCCATCTCTCAGAAGTTGAAACAGAAAGTTGTCTGTGTCTAATTCTATGACAAGCAGTTAGTCTATGTGAGACATAATTTGACCGTTTACTGAAGAACTCTAAGGGTTGGGGCAGGGAGGCTAGATATCAAATAAAAACATTGTCTTGGCCCCCAAAGAATTTAAAATGTAACAAATGAGACAGAAAACCTAAGTTCTCCCAATGTCCTGTCAAACACACACACATGCTGGTTTATGCAATGAAATACCGCTGAAACTAAATGATTAGGTGAAACGAGAGCAAAGAAGTCATCTTGACTAGTTGGAGTGAATAAAGAAAGACTCTCTGGAGGAAAGGGTTGTGAGCTGAATTTTGAGTAGAGGTCATGAAGACAACATTGGAACAGTTAAGAGACAATGTTCAAATACATGCTTAGATGTGGGAATGAGTGGGGTTGTGGGGGTTGGTGGATGGATTATCTTGACTGAAGCACAGGTCTAAGTAGTAGAAAAATTAATAGAAATTAGTTCATTGAGAGATTAGGGTAGAATTTGTGGAGGACCTAGGTCACCAACACAGGATAATGTGTATTCCTAGCTGGAGGCAGGGGAATAAATAAAATAACTTTAGGAGCTAAAAAATTCATTCTTTCTCTAAGCTTTTGAGAAAAATAAATTAAGATTTTTGGAATTCTGACTACTATTTGACTAAGGTGTTCTGCTAATATGAGGTAAAAAACAAAGACCAATAATAATAAAAACCTAAGGTCTAGTTTTTTTTTAATGTTGCTAAAATTTTAGCAGTAATTATTTATCCAAATGGACTCTTCACTTAACTTTTCTTGGTTCTATTTTAGAATCACAAAATGACCCTACAGAAGTAACTTACCCAGTCACATGCTCTTGTATCCTTTAGTCGACTCATTTTCCCTGTATGGCAAGATTTTGTGGTAAACCAAAGAAACGTTTACACCTGGTTTACACCTCATGTCTACCCATTGACTTTCATGTTTCTGGATTGACCATGTTTGAGAGGAGGAAATATATACCAAGAAGCTGCCTCTAGATTTTCCCAGTGTGTTAGAAGGAGATCTTCCAAATCTGGGTTATGTCAACTAACCACAGGAGAGCAGAGTCCCAGACTGTTGTATTTCCATCTTAGATCTCTTCTGGGATTTCCTCTGATACAGAAGGAAGGGATGGCCACTTTCCATATAATGCTTAAACTCTTGTGAATGAGGGAGGAAATATATTGTAATGTGTCTTCATTTCCCCTTTGGTATATGTAGGTTTAAAATACAAAATACCAAGTATAAAAAGAAAGACTAGAATTACCAAAGAAAGAAGAACTTCACAACAGAGTGGGTTATAGAGGTACTTGAAAAAAAAAAAAAAAAACTGTGTAGTCCCTTTATCTCAGGAGCTAGAAGAATTGGGTCAATTATCAACTGTGTGCATGATTTTGGAGGCAGTAGAATGATTGAGAAGACCTCCAAAGTTCTGTCTTCAGGCAAAATACTCAGTGATTTCAGAATATGACAAAGAGAAGAAGCTAGAGTGACTTGAACCCATCTTTTCAGGCCTCTCTTCCCTGTGGCTGCACGTCACTCTGGTTCCTCAAAAAATAATTTTTGCCCTTCTACTTTAGAGTTGGAAGACTTTGAGGAAGTGAGGATAAAATGTATTTAATTGAGATGTGCAAATGGGATTTTGTGACCAATTCTTTAAAAAACATTGATTGGTTTCCTCCTACACATGCCTCAACTAGGGATCTAATCTTCGACCTAGGCATGTGCCCTCACCACAGATTGAACCTGCAACCTTTTGATGTATGGGATGAAGCTCCAACTAACTGAGCCACCCTGCCTGGAGGTGACCAATTTTGATATGATTTTCATATCTAGATAAATCACCCAGGTCAATTTCATACTGACATTGGATCAACTCTTTCTTTCTGATTTTTAGATTATCCACTTTCTGGATTTTTCAGACTCCACACTTCTACTGCCTTGGGTTCGGCAGAAATGCTGTGTCAGAAAAGCATCAGAGATAGACACAGATGGCATGTTCGCATGTGTGTGTGTACGAGTGACTTTGTGTAGGCAAAGTAACATAAATTTATTTCACTTTTTTGTAACACTAATTTACTTTCAGCTTATATATTTATTTGTGAATCTGTTTAATGGTGGCCTCTACCACTGGACAGTAAGCTGCATGCAAGACTTACTGGTATGTCTATTTTGTGCACCATTGTATACTTACCACTTAGCATGGGACTTGGCACATAGTAGGCACTCAACAAATGAAAAATTATGTGTGCCTCTGCTCTCAACCACTGACTCGGATAATGAGAAGTTCTTACTTCTCAGGAATTGGAAGGATTCTATACTAGGGCAAGTGGATGAGCCACAGAGACTGTGATCAGATATCCCCAGGTGAGGCTGCAAGCTCTAGGGCAGATCTTGTTGACTGTCCTCTGCCCATCACTGGCTTCATCTCATCATAATACCCCTGGCACAGGCCAGGGAGTGATCCAGGGCTGGGTATGGGAGGAGGTAAGTTCCAGCTATCAGAACAGACATCTAATTCTAGCTGCAGTTGTTCCAGATGTGGCAGGGTTCCCAGCCCACTGACCTGCAGGGCACAGTGGGGGGTTGGTGGCATGAGTCAGAGAGGAATGTGGGGCTGGTTGTTTGGGAGTTTCACTCTGTGAGGAGAAGCCGGTTCCCCATGACTCTCAGTTCTCTAATGGCATCTCCAAGGGCAGAGCCCAGAAACAATTAGTTGAAGAAGACAGAGTGAGCACCCACCCACTTTTGAATCCCCCCACCCCCACCCCCCTGCACAAGATGTTGGTAGGAGAATTTAAATGGATTTCCACAGGCAGAGGACAATTCATAGACCAGCAAAGTATTATACAGTGTTTCGATTGAGAGAGCAGCTTATTCATACTTCTGCTTTCATTTTAGATAAATAAAAATCTCTCCCTTTGGAGATTTTTCTGGCCTATAACCTGAAGGTCATACCAGGGCAATGGAAGCTCTGTGTAAATTCTCCAAGCTCCACCTCCTCATTCCCCTGGGTGGAAGTGAGTAGACACATCCAAGTGACCCTCACCTCTACATCATTCAGTGTTCTGCTTCTTCATACAGTGCTAGTGATAGGACGTGGCTGCAGGTGTGGAGAGGCCCTCATTCTTGAGTCTTACTGGAGAGGGGACCTATGAATCTTGTAAATGTGATGACATCGACAATGACAGACTCTTCAGCCGCCTGGTAGTCTGTAACTGAAGCCAGGAATTCAGCACACATTCTGACACACCCAGCCTTCACTGTGGGTTCCCAGAAGTGGGTTCTTGTGTAGCCACTTGTCTGGGAGGACCCTCACTTTACTTATCCTCCCCGACAAGCTCCAAGACCTCTGACCCAAATCATAAGTGCCCAAACCGAGGGATAATTTTATCCCTCTATCTGTTTCCATTCCCCATTGTGCTTAAACTGTTCTTGTTAGTTATTCCCAGTTGCAAACTCCCCAGTAAGTGAGATCCAAGGTCCATGGAAGTATTATGGGAAAATTCTTTCATTTGGTTTAACTGAAATCCTTTTTGTCATAATCAGAGCCTGACATTGATCAAACCAGAAAGTTTCTATACTGCTTTGAAGCCCCAGGCAAATAGGCTGGGGATTTGTCCTGCTGTTCTCCACCTCTCTCCATAATGAGATGCTTTGTCTCCATGAACAGGCCCTGATCCAGACTGCCAGACTCTGTGACAGGACACCTCATCCCTCCCTCTGCCTCCAGGCAGGACTGAATTTAACTCATCCCAGACTGAAGGATGCCTCCTCTAGACTGTGTTTCAAGATTTCCTCAATCTTCATCATCATGTGGTCAAACATGCACAGCTTTTTGCCCTTGTTGTCTAATCTTAATTTCCAATGGCAATTCTAGCCCATCACTTCTCACTGTGGAGAGAAGAGTTCATGTCCCTTTTATATCTTTCCAGCTAAATGTGTCTATTCTTTTTATAGTGCTTCTCAAATGTTAGTTTGGCCTCATATCTTTCTTATGCCAAAAGAGGAAAGCTAGTATTATTTTAAATTTGCTTCATTATACGAACATTTTTGCCCTCAGCTAGTATTCCATGTTTTGGTCACCACTGTTACTGTGCCCCACCCCCAACACATCTCATTCTTTCCTTAGACAGACTTCAAATATCAGTTTTCTCCACCTGGGATGCCTTTCCCTCTTGTTAGTCCTGACCTTCCATTACTTCCAAACTCTATCCCGTTCTCTCTCTATAAGAGTATATGCTGCCCTGGCTGGTGTAGCTCAGTGGATTGAGCACGGGCTGCTAACCAAAGGGTCACCAGTTTGATTCCCAGTCAGGGCAGGCAACCAATGCCTAGGTTGCAGGCCAGGTCCCCAGTACAGGCCACGTGAGAAGCAACCACACATTGATATTTCCCTCCCTTTCTTCCTCCTTCCCTTCCCCTTTCTCTAAAAATAAATAAATAAAACATTAAAAAAAAAAAGAGTGTATGCTGCTCTCCCTGCATTGCCTCTATATTCCCAATCATCCCAGTTCCCCTAATGGCAATGCAGAGAATTTTATTCAGTTGGCCTCAAGACCTACTCTTGCCTCACTGTCTCCAAATATGAAGTCCTGTTTAAGAAAAGGCTTGAGGAGAATATAGGGAACCAGCAGCACAGTGTAGAGAGACGTGTAAAAGCATGGAAGTCAAGAACCCCAGGGTTCTAGAGTGGGTCTATAACTTGTGGCAATTTATAACCTCTCTGGCTTTTCAGTTTAATTATTTGGACAAGAAAAATTATAAGACTGATCTGTAAGTGAAACCCAACTAACAAAACAAACAAGCAAGCAAAATATAAGCAGAGACATTGAGATTAAGAACAAACTGACAGTAACCAGAGGGTAAATGGGAAGGGATAATGGGAGGGAAGGAAGAAGGGTTTCCAGGAACAGCTATAAAAGACACAAGGACAAAATCAAGGGTGGGTAGGATCAGGGGAGGGAAGTGGGGATGGCTGAGGTGGGGGTGGAGACAACTGTATCTGAACAACAATAAGAAGTTTTTAAAAATTTTTTAAAAAGAAAAAATTAAACCAGGGCATCTCTAAGAATTCTTTGAACTTGAAAAATGTTATGAATTTGTATTTTCCTCTCTTTCTCAGTCTTCTCCAGTGTCATGGACAGAGAAACTCTATAAGCAGAGAAATCACAGGATAGAAAAGGAATGAGTTAAAAGACATAATTGGAACTCACGGAGGAAGGACCATGTGAAGACACAGGGAGAAGATGGCCATCTACAAGCCAAGAAGAGGGGCCTCAGAAAAAAACCAAGCATGGTAACACCTTGATTTTGTACTTCTAGCCTCCAGAAATGTGAAAAATAAATTTCCGTTTGAGAGAGAGAGAGAGAGAGAGACAGACGCGCACACACAGAGACAGAGACAGAGAGAGAGAGAGAGAGAGAGAGAGAGAGAAAATTGTTAGGGAAAAAAGCTATTGTAATTCGTACGTGGTGTTGGTGGTAACGACTGGTGATTTGTAGTGAATAGGAGGGTAGAAGAGGATGGGGAAAGAATCCTGAACCTCTTACCCTCTTACAATCTTACAAAAATTGCTGTGATATATTTTAGAGGGTAGGGAAGTGGCTATGGCATATGCCTTATAACCTCTGCACAGTGGCCTGATATCCTAGACACATGCTTCTTCTACTGTGAAGAGCCTGGCCCACTCTCATTAAAGTCACTGAAGAAAGAAACTACATTAAGTTCTGACTCATTTCTTTCTTGGAAATTCTCAAATCCTATGTGAGTTAAAAAAAAAAAAAAGACTATTTCTATCTGGAACCAAAAAAATCTTTATTTTTTAAATGGAACCCAAGTTTCTTCTATGATATATTGGTTGTTATGCTTCATAACAATCATTGTAAAATAAAAGGCCATAAAACCCAGTAATTTATAAGGTTATATGGCTCTGTGTGCGTGTGTGAGAGAGAGCAATTTATGTGGTCATTACTGTGGATTAGAAGAGCTTTAAAGAAATGTCATGCTGACCATGCCACTTACGCTAAGAAGGAACAGACTCATATTAGTTTAAACAACCGGATTACTTAGATTTTTAAAAAAGAGGAGTCCCTGAAGAGCTAGAGGAGAGATAGGTGAAGAAGGCTAATATTTATTAAATACTTAACCTATACTAGGTATTATGAAATACTCTTTATATATCATATTTTCCTAAGTATAAGGTGAAGTTTTATCTTCCCTAAATAATTCCTCAGTAAGAGAAAATTGCCTTATGTTTGAATCCTTACAAAGTCTCATATTATAGAATATGTTCTCAATTACTTGATTTTTAAAAATTAGGTTGTTTTGGGGAAGACATATTAGCCAGCAAAAATAGCAAAGAAGCTAACAAACAACCCCCATTCCTCAACAAAAAAAAACCAAAACAATGCTAGTTTAGATTGCTTATAGAGACTATTTGATAAAATTTTTAACTAAAAACTAAAACCACTTCAGTTTCTGGGAACATGATAGTCTAGGTTATTTGAATCAACTTTCCTGTTGTATAAATATACAATAAAATGCTGTATAAAATATTAAAAATATCTGCCCTGGCTGGTGTAGCTCAGTGGATTGAGCGCAGGCCTGCAAACCAGACAATCACGGTTTAATTCTTAGTCAGGGCACATGCCTGGGTTGCAGGCCAGTTCCCAGCGGGGGAAGCATGGGAGGCAACCATACATTGATATCTCTCTCCCCCTCTCCTTCCCTTCCCCTCTAAAAATAAATGAATAAAATCTTTTGTAAAAAGTTACAAAATCCTAAATTCATACTTAAAAAAATATAATTATCTTAAAAGCACCAAAGATCTGGCAAGATAGTAAGGGAATACTGGGCCAAATCTAGTAAAAGTGAAAGCTCAAGGTAGTAAGTGGAACAGAGAAGCCCTTTAGACCAGAAAAAGTATTTGCTGATGAAGGTAAGCTTGAACTCTGGTTTTGATGGATGGTCTCAGAAGTTAAAACTCAGGACCTTTTGTATGTCCTCCTTAGAGAAGTGTCTGTTTAAGTCCTTTGCCCATTTTTTTAATTGGGTTGCTTATCTTTTAGAGTGGAGTCGTGTGAGTTCTTTATATATTTTGGAGATTAAACCCTTGTCTGAGGTATCATTGGCAAGTATGTTTTTCCATATGGTTGGAAAGACAAATACCATATGAGCTCACCTTTAGCAGAAACCCAATCAACACAGGAGAGCCCTGCGGTTTTGGTGGAGTGCAGATGCCCTCTTGTCCAGGTGAAGAAGAAAGCCACACGCTTTTTCCAGAGTGGGGACCTCTGCAGCCAGGTGAAGAAGAGAGCCACGCAGTTTTGGCAGAGTGCAGACCCCCTCTTGCCCAAGTCGAGAAAGAACCACGTGTTTTTGGTCAGAGTGCTGATCCCTGCAGCTTTGGTAGAAGAGGCCCACGCAGCTTTAGGGTGCTCCCCTTGGCTGCATGGCCTGGGAAGCAGGAGAGACTTTGCCTGGAAAATGGGTACAAAGAACTCTTGCCAGTGGACCATGAGAAGGTGCCATATGCCTTTGGAGTAATAAGAGATCCTGTCTGGACGGCGACACAGCTGACTGCCAGTGGCCTAGAAACACAGATGTGTGCTTCTTTTCCTGAGATACAGTACCCCGAATTAGGGCAGGAGGGAAGGAAGTGCCATGGGTGTCTGTGGTTATCCTAAAGGACTTTGATATATTAATGGGGACATTGGGTCACTACTTTAAGTCTGTGTATAGCTTTAAATAAACCTTTCCTTTTCACACACACAAAAAGAAACCTAATCAACAAAACAAGCAAAATATAACTAAAGACACTGAAATAGAGAACAGGTTGACAGTGACCAGAGGGGAGAGGGGAGAGAATTTCAAGGGAAAAGGGGGAAGGGTTTGCAGGAACAAGTTTAAGGGACACATGGACAATAACAAGGGGGGGTGGAAACAGGAGGGAGGTGGGAAGGGCTGGGGGCTGGGATGGGGGTAAAAGGCAGAAAACTGTACTTGAACAATAAATAAAATAAAATAAAAATAGTTCTGAAAAAAAAGAAAAAGAAACTCAGGCTAGCTCAAAGTGGGGAGTATAATAAAAGACCCTCCTTATACTAAACTGAAGATTCAAAGAGTAACACCCTCAGGATACAGGTGAAACAGAGGTACACCTAACCTTTCTGCCACCTCCTAAAGGACTACAAGAGATTTTCCTTGGTGCTGAGCAGAGCAAGAGGAAAAATTACAAGCCAGGTTGATTTGCAGCCCAAAGTTACATTACATGGGTAATCAGGGAAAACCTCAAACCTTGAATTTAGTTTAAAATTATTCCACACAAGTATCTTTTAACTTTTTAAAGTATATTTTATTGATTATGCTATTACAATTGTCTCAATTTTTTTCTCCCCTTTATTCCCTTCTGTCCTGCAGCTCCCTCCCACTTAGTTCATGTCCACGGATCATACATATAAGTTCTTTCTATAAGGCTTTACAATCTCCTATACTATTTTTAACCTCCCACTGTCTATTTTGTACCTACCAGTTATGCTCATCCCCTCCCCACTGATAACCCTCCATGTGATCTCCATTTCTGTGATTTTGTTCCTGTTCTGGTTGTTTGCTTAAATTTTTTTTTTGTTTTTATTTTTGTTTTAGGTTCAGTTGTTGATAGTTGTGAGTTTGTTGTCATTTTACTGTTCATATATTTTATCATCTTCTTTTTCTTAGGTAAGTCCCTTCAACTTTTCATACAATAAGGTCTTGGTGATGATGAAGTCCTTTAACTCAACCTTATCTGGGAAACATCTTATCTGTCCTTCCATTCTAAATTATAGCTCTGCTAGATAGAGTAATCTTGGATGTAGGTCCTTGCCTATCCATGACTTGAAATAATTCTTTCTAGCTCTTTCTTGCCTGTAAGGTCTCCCTTGAGAAATCAGCTGATAGTCTTATGGGAACTCCTTCATAAATAACTGTCTCCTTTTCTCTTGCTGCTTTTAAGATTCTCTCCTAATCTTTAATCTTAGCTAATGTAATTATGATGTGCCTTGGTGTGTTCCTACTTGGGTCCAACTTCTTTGGGACTCTCTGAGCTTCTTGTACTCCCTGGAAGTCCATTTCCTTTTCCAGATTGGAGAGATTCTCCTTCATTATTTTTTCAAATAAATTTTCTGTTTCTTTTTCATCCTTTCCCCCTTCTGGCATTCCTATGATTCATATGTTGAAATATTTAAAGTTGTTCTGGAGGTTCCTAAGCCTCTCCTCATTTTTTTCTTCATTCTTGTTTCTTTCTAAAATTCTTGTTTCTTCATTATGTTCTGCTTGAATGTTTATTTCTTTCTTCTGCTCTAAATCATTGATTTGATTCCTGGTTTCCTTCCTTTCACTGTTGGTTCCCTGTACATTTTTCTTTATTTCCCTTTGCACAGCCTTCACTTCTTCCTCTACTTTGCCACCTTACTCAACCATTTCTGTGAGCATCCTGATTACCAGTGTTTTGAACTCTGCATCTGATAGGGTGGCTATCTCTTTATTGTTTGATTCTATTTTTGGAGCTTCGATCTGTTCTTTCATTTGGGCCATATTTCTTTGTCTTGGCCCACCTGTTAGGTTGTAAGGGGCGGAACCACCTATGTGGCTGTGTGTGGTGCTATATATGGGGGAAGGGTCTGAGAGGGAACAGTGCTGCTTGATAGGCTCTCACTGTCTACCAGTCACTTCCTCTGCTACCCACAAGCAAATTGGGCACTTCTGGTGCTGATTCCTGGGTGGTGGGTTCATGTTCATTCTAGGACCCCGTGGGTCTCTCCAATAAACCCTCCTGTGAGGCTGGGAGTTTCTCCCACCCCTGCTACCCCCACAGGTTTTTACACTTAGAGATTTTGAGGCTTTCTTTCACCTGCGTTGGAAACCTGGGTTGCGTGGTCTGTCTCACTTTCCAGTTGTTCCTCCTGGATTATCTGCATGTAAACGTGGGACTGCCCAGCCCTTCAGCTGCCACCTTGCCACATGTCCTCTCTGCCTGGGCTGCCCATTTCTGCCCTTCCTATCAGTCTGAATGAATGTTTCTTCTTTAACTCCTTGATTGTCAGACTTCCATACAGCTTGATTTTTTGAAAAGGAAAAGGAGCTCTAGAAATCTGTGTACAGTTTCTTGAAATCTTAGGCTGAATACTAATCTGTGCATGAGTAAGGTGAAATTCCATGTTGTTGAACAAAGAACAGCAGGTAAGTATAAGTTGAAAAATCCCTAGAGTTTACACAGGGCTGGGAAACACTCAAATTCTATTCACGCAAAGTAGATATACCATTGAACAACATCTAGGTAATCAGTCAAGACTTCAGAAGGGTGATGCCTTTGTATGAAGGTTAAACAAGCCCAGACTCATCCCTAAAAAACCTTTAAAAACAAGCCTCAGAAAGATAAAGCTTGTCTTCAAGTAACTTAATGTTTGTCACAACAAACTTAAACACTTTTTTAAAAAAGTAAACAAAATCTCAGATATTTCATGCAGCAACTTTTTTACTGATATTTCCCCTAGAGCAAGGGACATAAAGGAAGGAATAAACAAATGGGATCTCATCAAAATAAAAAGCTTCTGCATGGCTAAAGAAAACAGTATTAAAATAAAAATACAACCAACTGTATGGGAAAACATAATTGCCAATGATACCTCAGACAAGGGTTTAATCTCCAAAATATACAAAGAACTTACATGGCTCCACTCTAAGAAGACAACTAACCCAATTAAAAAATGGGAAAAGGACTTGAACAGACAATTCTCCAAGGAGGACATACAGAGGATCCAGAGACACATGAAAAGATGCTCAATATTACTAGCTATCAGAGAGATGCAAATTAAAACCACAATGAGATACCACTTTACACCAGGCAGAATGGTTATCATAAACAAAGCAACAAACAACAAATGTTGGAGAGGTTGTGGGGAAAATTGCAGACTGGTGCAACCATTATGGAAAACAGTATGGGATTTTCTCAGAAAACTAAAAATGGACCTGCCTTTTGACCCAGCAATTCCACTGCTGGGATTATATCCTAAGAACCCTAAAACACCAATCCAAAAGAACATATGCACCCCAATGTTCATAGCAGCACAATTTACAATAGCCAAGAACTGGAAGCAACCTAGGTGCCCATCAGTCAGTAAATGAATGGATCCAAAAATTATGGTACATATACACAATGAATTCTATGCAGCAGAAAGAAAGAAGGAGCTCCTACCCTTTGCAACAGCATGGATGGAACTGGAAAGCATTATGCTGGGTGAAATAAGCCAGGCATTGAAAGACAAATACCATATGATCTCACCTTTAACAGGAAGCTAAACAACAAAACAAACAAGCAAACAAAATAAAAACAATGACACTGAAATAGAGAACAGGGGGACAGCGACCAGAGGGGAGATGGGAGGGAATTTCAGGGGGAAAAGGGGAAGGATTTACAGAAACTAGTATAAAGGACACATGTACAACTGAGGGGGGTGGAAATGGGAGGGAGGTGGGGAGCACGGGGGCGGGGGGCTGGGATGGGAGTAAAAGACAGAACGCTACTTGAAAAATAATTAAATAAAAAAAGGAAAAAAATCTAAACACTCAGCAGCATAACATTCAAAATATCAGGATTCAATAAAAACAATTACTAGACACACACAGCAGCAAATTTTGATCCATAAACAAAAAGAAAATCAGTGAATAGAAACAGACCTAAAAAAAAGACAAAGATCATGTAATTAGTAGACAAAGACCTTAAAACAGTGATTAGACTATGCACAAAGATTTTAAGGAAGACATGAACTTAAAGAAGACATAAGTAGAGATATTTTTAAAAATGGAATTTCTAGGACTTCCGCCAAGATGGAGGGATAGGTGGATATACCGTGCCTTCTCACAAAACCAAGTTTAGAGACAACTAAATATTAGCAACAGAAAACAGCCAGAACACAGAAAAGTGAACTTTTCGGAAGTCTGTTAACAACAAATTCTTCAGCCTCACCGGTAAGGGGTGAAACCAGCAGCTGGTGGAGCGGGCTTGCACAGGAAAACTCGGTCGGACAGACTCAGGTGCGCGGAATCCAGGCGTAGGGTTGGACCTAGTGAGCGACCCAGCGAGCGACCAAGCGAGCGACCACAGGGGAAACAGTGAGGGAGCAGGGCTGCAGGTTGACTGTGGTCGCGCATTTTTGTGCCAATAGACAAGCGAGGGAGTGGGTGATTGGACCGGAACCCAGCGGGTCCCCACAGCAAGCACGAAGGGCTCCGCCATTTCCCTGCTCTGACCCCACCTCCACATACAGCGTCATAACCCTGCGACTCTGAGTGGCCGGGCCCAGGTGAACCACCTCAAGCGCTGCTCCTCACCCAGCAACAGGAAACAGCAGAGGGGGTCGCCATTTCCCTGCTCTGACCACGCCCCCACATAAGCGTCACAACCCAGCGACCTGGGAGTCCAAGGCGCCGCTCCTCACACTTAAAGGATGCGAACAGACCAAAAATGGCTCAAGAAGAACTCAAAGCCCCAGAGCCTATAAATCTAAGTGATGAAGAAATAGCAAAACTCTCGGACGCACAGTTTAAAACACTGGTGATCAGGATCCTCACAGAACTGGTTGATTATAGCCACAAATTAGACAAATATATGAAGGCGAAACTAATTGAAATGAATGGAATTGCACAGGACACCAATAGCAATGAAAAGGAAACTGGGACTCAAATCAATGGAGTGGACCAGAAGAAAGCAAATAATGGCCAAACAGAAAAGAGTCAAGAAGCAAGAATTCAAAGAAATGAGGAGAGTCTTAGGAACCTCCAGGACATCTTTAAATGCTCCAACATCCGAATTATAGGGGTACCAGAAGGGGGAAAGGCACAGCCACCAGTGGAAAACTTATTTGAACAAATAATAAAATAGAATTTCTCCAATCTGGCAAAGGAAATAGACTTCCAAGAAATCCAGGAAGCTCAGAGAGTCCCAAAGAAGTTGGACCCAAGAAGGAACACACCAAGGCACATCATCATTACATTAGCCAAAATTAAAATGAAGGAGAGAATCCTAGAAGCAGCAAGAGCTAAGGGGACAGTCACCTACAAAGGAGTCCCCATCAGACTGTCAGCTGATTTCTCAAAAGAGACCTTACAGGCAAGAAGGGGCTGGAAAGAGGTATTCCAAGTCATGAAATCCAAAGACCTACAACCAAGATTGCTCTATCCAGCAAAACTTTCATTTAGACTGGAAGGACAGATAAAGTGCTTCTCAGATAAGATCAAATTCAAGGAGTTCATCATCACCAAGCCCTTATTATATGAAATGTTAAAGGGACTTATCGAAGAAAAAGAAGTTAAAGAAACATGAACAGTGAAAGGACAACAAACTCACAGTTATTAACAACCACACCTAAAACAAAAGCAAACTAAAAGGACAGCTAGATCAGGAGTGGAAACGTAGAAATGAAGATCTCAAGGAGGGTTAGCAACAGAGGAGTGGGAGGAGGAGAAGGGGGGAGAAGGTACAGAAAATAAGTAGCATAGACAGTAGATAGAAAATAGATGGGGGGGCAAGAATAGCATGGGAAATATAGAATCTAAAGGACTTGAGACACATAGTCATAAACTAAAGGGGGGGTAATGGTGGGGACGAGGGGGTAGGGTGGAGAGGAATGAAGAGGGGGAATAGAGCAACTGTAACAGCATAATCAATAAAAAAATTAAAAAAATAAAATAAAATAATGGAATTTCTATAACTGAAAATAGAATATCATCAAATCTAGTTTCATAAATTTTTAAAAGATTTTATTTATTTATCTTTAGAAGGGAAGGGGGAGGAGAGAGGGAGAGAAATATCAGTGTATGGTTGCCTTTTGTGCATCTCTGCTGGGAACTGGCCTGCAGGGAACCGGCCTGCAACCCAGGCATGTGCCATGACTGGGAATCGAACAGCGATCCTATGGTTCGCAGGCCCGCGCTCAATTCACTGTGCCACACCAGCCAGGGCTCTAGTTTCATAAATTTATAAATTTTATTGGATGGACTTCAAAGCAGACTAGACACTACAGAAAAAGATCAGTGAGCTTAAAAACATGAAAACCATACAAACCAAGGCACACAGCAAAAAAAATCTGAAAAACAAAAAGAAAGACCCTCAGTGACCAAAGGACAATATCAAGCACTTTAACATACATGTAATGACACTGAAAAAAAATTTAAAGATATAATGGCCAATTTCCTCCTACTTAGATAAAAACTATAAACCTACAGATTCAAGAAGCTCAGTAAACTTCAAGCTGGCTAACATAAAGACAATTATATCAAAGCCCATCCAAATCAAATTGGTAAAAATTTAAAAGCAGTCAGAGAAGCAGATTAAAATAAGGAAAAGGCATTCAAAATAAGGACACAAAAAAGATAAAAATTATTAAAGATGTTTTGCCAGAAACAATGTAAGCCAGGAGGCATTAGAAGAACATTTTGAAAATGTTAAAGTATGTGGCAACATAGAATTCTGCATCCAGTGAAAATGTTTTTCAAAATGAAGGTGTAATAAAGACTTTTTTTCCCTCCAGACAAACAGAAGCTGAGTGAATTCTGAGTGTTAAAGGAAATTTGTCAGGCCGAAGAACAATGATAGTGGATAGAAACTTAGATTTAAGAGAGCTCCAGAAATGATAAATATGTGGGTAAATATTAAAAGAATTTTTCTTGTCTAAAACATTTTTTAAAAGATACCTGGCTGTTTAAACCCACATAATAACAATGTGTTTTTGGGCTTATAACACACATAGAAGTAAAATGTATGACAACAATAGCACTAAGTTAATGGAAGTAAACTCTTAGAAAGTTCTTACATAATATATGAAATGGTGTAATATTCTTTGAATATAAACTTTGATAGTTAAAGATGCACATTGTAAACCCTCGAGCAACCAATAAAATAATAAAATGGAAAAGCATACTTATTAAGCCAGTAGGGAAGATAAAAATGGAATTCTAAAACTTAATTAATTTAAAAGAGGAGCCCTGGCTGGTGTAGCTCAGTGGACTGAGTGTGGGCCTGTGAAGCAAAGGCTCGGTGGTTCAGTTCCCAGGTAGTGCACATGCCTGGGTTGCAGGTCAGGTCCCCAGTTGGGGGTGTACAAGAGGCAACCGATTGATGCCTTTCTCACACATTGATGATTCTTTCCCTCTCTCCCCCTCTCTAAAAATAAATAAATAAAATCTTAAAAAAAAAGAAAAGAAAACAGTGAACAAAGATATGGCATACCAACAAAAATCACAAGAAGACTGGAGATACTATATTGATCTCAAAGTAGATTTCAGTATATGGAATAGTACCAGAGATGAAGAGGGATTATTTCATAATAATAAAAGGTTCAGATCATCAAAAGATGGTAATAATAAATAAATAAGTATTCAGTAGTTGGCAAATTACAGAGGATTAAAATATATGAAGCACCCTGGCTGGTGTAGCTCAGTGGATTGAGTGTAGGCCTGTGAATCGAAGGGTCATTGGTTTGATCCCCAGTCAGGGCACATCCTTGATTTGTGGAGGGGCCCCCAGTTCGGAGTGTGAGAAAGGCAACCGATCAATCTCTTGAACATTGATGTTTCTCTCCCTCTCTTTCTCTCTCCCTTCCCCTCTCTCTAAAAAGTAAATAAGTAAATGTGAAACAAAACTACCATAACTGTAAAAAGAAATAGACAAATCTGCAATTATAATTGAAGATTTTAACTACTGTCTCTCAAGAACTAATAGAACAAATGGTCAAAATATTAGTAAGGATATAGAAGGCTTGAATAACATTACTTACCAATTTTTTTTAAAGAGGACTCTGCTTTTTTTTTAAATATTTTATTTATTTATCTTTAGAGGGCAAGGGAAGAAGAGAGGGAGAGAAACATCGATGTATGGTTGCCTTTCATGCGTCCCCTGCTGGGAACTGGCCTGCAGGGAACTGGTCTGCAACCAAGGCATGTGCCCTGACTGGGAATCGAACCACAGTTGTCTGGTTCGCAGGCCCGCGCTCAATCCACTGAGCTACACCAGCCAGGGCTCATTACTAACCAATTTGATCTAGTTTTCCTTCATAGAATATTACCTCCACTGACTGCAGAATGTATATTATTTTATGTACACATGGATTTTCACCAAGACAGGCCATTTACTGGATTATAAAACAAGTCTTAATTTAAAAGGACTGAAATCATACAGAGTACATGCTCTGACCACTACAGCCATTACCAAAGAATTAGATTAAAAAACAAACAGAAAGTGCACCAAGAAAATTCCTATTATTTCAAGATTTGGTAAATATTATATCCACCCAGAATTATATTCTTGACTTAAATTATTTTTATCATCTCTTATCCTCTAGATTTTATCTTTGTACATAATGATCACTATTCTCATAAATTAGCCCCTCATCTCTTCCTTAAGCCATCCTTAATTATGTCTTAGGGAGAAAAATCTAGAAGTGGGTTCTTATTCTATGTGTGACCACATCATCGTTTTGTACAAAGTCACATCTGAAGAGAGGGACTTGATGAAAAAAATGGTGAACATGTAAGCCAAAGTCCCATATGCATAACCATAGACACAGACAACAGTGTGGTGATGGCCTGAGGGAAGGGGGTGGTGGCAAGCACCAGGTAGAGGTGGGCAAGGGGGGGGGGAATGGGGACATCTGTAATGGAGTAAACAATAAAAATAAAGTTTAAAAAAGAAAGCGGAAAACATCTTGAAGAAAGATAAAATGTCAGGTAAAGGAATTACTGACATTTAGGAAGAATATCACCTCTGAACATTGCTCCATACTCATCCTAGTGTTCTTGTGTTCCCAATGCTAAAGTGCAGACCCCTGCCCTTTAATAACAGAGACGGATATAGAAGAAATATCAGTCCCTGTCTTTGGGATCTCCCAGTCTAGGGTCTAGTTTGAGAAAGCTCACTCTGTCTCTCTGTCTCTCTCTCTCCCCCTGCCACACAAACAGCAACAACAAAGATTCGAGAACATTAGCGTTCTACATAAAGTCACATTTCAAAAGTGGCAAAGCAGCGTAATGAAACTATATTTGTAACTGCTCAGCAGTCACAGAGCACTAGATCTGTCACTATTGGGTTGAGTTAACAAGGAGCGAACATGGAATTTTACATGGAGTTTAGACAAACCAAATTTTAACTCATTGCTGGGCAGTTTATTAGCTAGATAGTATGGGGCAAAATGCCTAATCTTTCTAAATACCAGTTACCTCCTTTATAAAATGCAGATAAAATAGTACCTGCCATAAGATTTCTAAAATGTTAACAGATGATATGTGCAAAAACTTTAGCACAGTGCCTGACATAATAAATATTCAAGAAATCTTAACAATTATTGTTTTTATAAGGAGAGAAGTTTGAGTTACTGGAGAGGAGAAAGGCATTTTTGAAACAAAGGCCTGAGGCTTTCCATGAGTATGTTATGTATGAAAGAGAGGAAGCAGAGAACTTGAACCAGAGAAGAGATACCATTTAGAAAGCCATTAGATGGAGTGGGGAAAGGGTGAGTGAGAGGGAGGGGGTGCAGCACAAAAGGTGAATTAAGGCCAAACTGAGGAGCTTTGATTTAATATGATGAATAACAGTAGCTACTGCATAGCACAGGGACCTCATGCAAACAGATTTTATGGATTGCTGGTTTCTTATCGGTGACTACTTAATTTAAAGAAGAGAAAGACAAGAGACAGGAAAGCTGGTTAGGGGTCTGTTGAGATGATCCAGACATAACCAATTTGTTTCTAGATCATTTTTAGGACTATACCAATGGTAAGAAGATATGCCAGATTCAGTTGCTGGGCCACATCTGGATAGATCTGCGTCTTGTCCTGCCTTCTGGCTGAAGTCCCTGTTGCTGGGAGGTCCAGGGAATTGATTACAGCTGAACAAGTTCCCTCAGGTAGCCTGTGGGCACACCTAGAGTGGCCTCATCTCACATCTATGTTTTCCATTTCTTGTCCTACAGCTTGGGGCTTACCTGTTGTCATTGATGCTTAAGAAGGTTCTGCACAGCACTATGCACACAAGACCCAGAAGGGCAGGATAGTTAACACCTCAAAGGACAAAACTTGAATAATGGGAGTCAGCAGTGAAATCATTCCCCATTCTTCCCCTGGACAGATAGTTGGGGATGCAGTTGTTTCACGTGGCCCCTCTGAAAATATCCTTTCATGTGAAGCAACCACCTTTTCCAGAAGCAATGACCAGCTATGTAATACATTTTTCTTTCTTTTTTTCTGCTTTGTCCGTCCTTATCCTTTACTCTTGCTTCCCAGGGATTGAACTCTTCAATAAAGTATTAGCATATAAAACATATGCTTCAGGCTCTAATTTCTGGAGTCAAGAAATCAGAATTGACAGAGAGAAAGAAGGAGCTCCTACCCTTTGTGACAGCAGGGACAGAACTGGAGAGCATTATGCTAAGTGAAATAAGCCAGGCGGTGAGGGACAAATACCATATGATTTCATCTTTAACTAGAACATAATCAGCAAAAGAAAAAAGCAAAAAAATATATATATAACCAGGGACATTGAAATTAAGAACAATCTAGCAATATCCAGAGGGGAGGTGGGAAGGGGACAGTGGGGAGAAGGGTTTTCAGGAACTACGATAAAGGACACATGGACAAAACCAAGGGGGAGGGTGGAAGCAAGGGAGGGAGGGGGGTTTGACTGGGATGGGGGAGGGAGTGGGGGAAATGCAGAAAACTGTAATTGAAAAACAATAAAGCAATTTTTTAAAAAAGTCGACAACAACAACAGAAAGCAATCAGAATTGAGAAGATGAGAACCTGATTGACAAGGTAGAATGAGAAGGTCTTTGGTAATGGCTTGACTATACTTGCACATGCCAAAAATTAGGGCAAATTTAAAAGTTAGCTGCAAGTTTGGGGACCTGGGGACCTGGGGACCTGGGGAGGAAGGTTCCCTTCTTGCACTGAGGTAATGGGGGGATGAGAGTCCATTCTGGTGCTCCTTAAGGTGTTACGGTGTGGGGGCTTACAGCCTCTGTATCATAAATAGACGACTTGAAAGTCTCTGGTCTCCTGGGTCACAGTCCTCACTCTGCATCCTCTAATCACTATTTTGATATGTATACATTTTCAGTGGGGTTGGGTAAAGCTGCGTTTGGCTTTTAATCCATTGTAAAACAAAGTTTAATAAAAAGAAATGCAGTTATGATGACAGACTTGTGAAGTCATTTTCCCCATCTCCAGTGTAATATGTAGTTTAACAACTTAAAAACTTAATGAATACACTCATTTCTGCCCCACACAGGGTTGCACTGCACTCAACACAGGTTTTTCCTTAAAACTATCATTGAAAGACTCACTTTTTTAAAAATTTTATTTATTTATCTTTAGAGGGGAAGGAGAGAGGGAGAGAAACATCAATGTATGGTTGCCTCTAGTGCATCCCCTGCAGGGAACTGGCCTGCAGGGAACCTGCCCGCAACCCAGGCATGTGCCCTGACTGGGAATCGAACTGCAATCCTCTGGTTCACAGGCCCGTGTTCAATCCAGTGAGCTACACCAGCCAGGGCTAAAAGACTCACTTTTCTGCAGACACACCAGTACCATTTTTTTAAATTATTTATTTATTTATTTTTAGGCATAGGGGAAGGAAAAAAAAAAGAGAGAAACATTAATGTGTGGTTGCCTCTCAAGCCCCTACCGGGGACCTGGCCTGCAAATAAGGCAGGTGCCCTGACTGGAAATCGAACCAGTGACCCTTTGGTTTGCAGGCCAGTGCTCAATCCACTGAGCCACACCAGCCAGGGCATCAGTTCTGTTTTTAAAAAGGAAAGAAGAGAGCTCACTGAAGCAGCAAAGCTGTCTGTCAAAACCAGGCTATACTGGGAAGGAGGAAGAGAACTATCCTCAAAAGACCATCCTCAATAGGCCAGGTTTTTACGTATTTTATTTTATTAAAACTTTAAAACAATCCAAATGGTATAGTATTTATCTTCATTTTGCAAATGTGGAAATCAAAATTCAAAGATAATAATAGTGGTGTTGAGATTTGAACTCAGGTCTGACTGACTCCTAGCTCAATGTTTCATCTTACATGCTAAATCTAAGCAGCCATCAGGGAAATTTGCATTTGGGGGGGTGTATTTATTTTTATTTTTTCCACCAGTGCAGGAGTATTTTTTTTTTCAGCAGTGGCAGGGGTTGTGGATATAGCCTGTGTTCATGAAACAAAGATGGCTGACCCAGAATAAAAGGGGTCTGCATATATTGGCAGCTTCCAAAACACCTTCATAGAGATTCTAACTCTGTGTGTGGTGGTTTACAATTTCTAAATATTTTCCATCCACTGAGCACCTTTGATCTTCATACCAGGCTCTCTGAAGGAAGCAGTCAACACCCATTTTACATTACAAGAAAACTGAGGGGGAGCCAAAAAAAGATAAACATTTACTAAGGAAATGATTCCTCTCTCACACATACTCTGTCTACTAGGGGCCTCTCATGGGGCTGTGCATTTTCTTACATGTCATCTTTGTGAAACATTATAATTTTACCCATTTTACAGATAAAGAAATGTTTGAACAAAAATATAAGATACTGCATTTAGCACTGTTTTCTAACAAGTTCAATTAATTGGCATCTCTGTCATCTTGATGGGTGGGCATGGTAAAGACTGCCCTAAAGGCTACCAGAGGGTTTTTTTTTTTCCCCCTCAGGAAATGTTTCCTCTGTCCGATTCAATCCCTGCTTCTGTAGCCTCATTCTATTTCCTTCTGGTTTTTATTTCCTCAGAAAGAATGAAGAATAGCTACTGGTGGTCCCACCAATAATAAGTCTTCAGAGATTTAAAACTCATTACGTATTGAGGGTGGTTATCTCCCAGTCCCCATCATTTCATGTTAGAGTGGACTTAACTCTTAACTGTTCCTCAACAGAGGCTCACAGCCATGATGTGAGTCCACTCTTTTTCATTCTCTGAACCCTGAAGACAAATTTCAGCTGGGTTAAATAGCTTTGCAAAAAGCTACTGTCCTGCCCATCCACGGTGAGTGTGGATTTGAATAGACAGTCGGGGGGGTAGAAGGCTTGTGACCTAGTTTTCACCATCTTTTACATCACTCTTTCCTGCCTTTCATCTCCTAGGCTTCTTCCCCAGACTTTGGACTCTTTCCTCAATTCTCTCCACAGATCTCAGGTCACTCCTATCTCACTATGTTTTCCTGTAGCTTCTTGCAAAACACACACAAGGGAATCTTATCTATGTTAATCCTTTAATCCCTGACTTGATTTCTCTCTATTTAGTTTCTTCACATCTTTTTAGTACTTTCCCCTGAAGTTCAGTAAAGTGCCCCTGTTTTGTCTGGATCTCTGTACCTCAGTCCCTGTGTCATGAATGCTATCCCATCTCCCTCATAGGACTGATCTCTCCTTGTGGGAGGGGACTTTATCTTCTGCCTCCGGATTTTCCCCCTACTCCCTAAATGTAAGGTAGTCAACTCAGGAGTGATTGACCTATACATCACCTGATGATTCTCCAAATCAGTGAATCATTCCTTAAATTCCTATTTAAAGTCTTGCTCTAATTTTGGATATGCATCCAGCATTTGTTAAGGACTGATTTTTTGCCCTGGCCAGTGTGGCTCAGTAGGTTGGGCATTGTCCCACAAAATAAAAGGATGCCAGTTTGATTCCTGGTCAGGACACCTGCCTGGGTTATGGGCCTGGTCCCCAGTTAGGGCATGTGTGAGAGGCAACTGATTGATGATGGATGTCTCAAATTGGTGTTTCTCTCTCTTCCTTTCTATCTCTCTCTATCCTCCTGTAGAAATAAATAAATAAAATCTTTAAAAAAAAGAACAAATTTTTCTGGCTTATGTCATTAGCTCAGGGTGACAGGAGAAGTGTGAGAGAGGAAAAAATGATTCTGGGGACAAAAACCACTTCTTAAGCCAATTAACTAAGACGGTTCACATGTTTATTATGTGTAAACTACTGAGTGATTAATTTAGAGAGTTTTATAGACAGTTTAATACTCTATCAGATGAAGGGAAAAGCCAGGTTATATAAAAGAAGAGAGAACCCTGAGACATATCTACATTTGATATTGAATATGACAAATGAAAGATTAAACATTACAAAAAATCCATAAGTTTTATAGTTCAGGATGTAGATACAAATAGTTAGCTCTTACATGTTGGTGTGCAAACTGTCCTTAAAATCATAACTTTTTATGGAAATTTAAAATCATAACTTGACTGTTCCTTGCCTGTCAGCATGCATCTTGGCTGCCCCACCTCAGTCATCCCAAAATTGGCATTGCGCACCCTTTCCAATGAATGCTTATGTAAATCATAATTGCAAAGGTATAATTCCTCAGATGAAACCAAATTTAAAAATTAGTCTGGTAATTTCTAATATTTCATGGTCGACTTCATTTTATTAGCACCTCTGATCAAGAGTTGCCTGGGATAAAACCAAGACCACTGAGTGCCTGGAATAGGTATGGCAGGGGTGGCAAGGTAAGGTCAGTTCACAGCCACAAAAGAACTAAATTATGTTACTTAAGTGGATGTGGCCCAATTGACCAGCCCCAAATCTTCTCTGGCTACTGCCTGAAATGCCCATTCTGACCCACACCAATTTCTCTGACCTGTAGCTGCTTTAATTTTGCTCATTTCACCTTTCCTCTTCTCTGCACTCTGGACCTCGGCCTTTTCAGGATGGCTATCTATACATACCCAGAAAAAAAGCTCTCCCCCCTTCTTTGTTCTTCTCTTTAGTTCACTAAATGCATATGTATAATGCTACAAGTGCCTTTGTGTTGTCAACTCTGTCGTATAATTGGTGATTTTAGTGGGGGGGGGGAGTGCTTTTCTGAAAGGGCCACTTGATTCAAGTAGCCCAACTGGTAGACCATCAGTTTGCTCTCTCTGTTTGCCTTTGTCCCTATTAGTTTGTCTCTCTGTAATCTCTTATTTTTTTAAAGATTTTATTCATTTATTTTTAGAGGGGAAGGGAAGGAAAGAGGGAGGGAAGCATCAATGTATGGTTGCCCCCCACATGTCCCCCACTGGGAACTGGCCTGCAACCCAGGCATGTGCCCTGACTGGGAATCAAACTGCGATTGTCTGCTTTGCAGGCCCGTGCTCAATCCTCTGAACTACACCAGCCAGGCCTGTAATCTCTTATTTATTCAAGAAATACCTATTAGGAGCTTACTGTGTGTCAAGAATTATACTATATCATGGTTCAATAGTGACACGATATTTTGGTTTCTCTCTAATTACCAGATATTTTAAAAGCCTAATGAAGAAAGTGATATTAAGAAAACAGCCATAAGAGGAAATTGATTTTTCCCCCTTATTACTGGAGGTTTTATTTGGGGGGAAAGTGGTGGTGAGAAAGCCAATATTGCTGGTCAGAGATTTCTTCCTCACCTTAGCTTCTGCCCTGGATAGCAGGGGCTGGTCCCCCCATACCTCCTCACCTTTATTTTCTTTCCCCAGTACCCCCACTAAGAAGTAGCCCGTCACTGTAATTAAGCAGTCTGTAATCAACGAAGTCCTATTAAGAAATAATGAGGCCAGTAATGCAGTGGGTGCTATTGATGGGGGATTAGTGAAACTCATGTGGTTTCCTACAACTCCCCCACTTTCTGAGGAAGTGGGGGTGGAGAAACTGTTGACTCAACAGTCTTAGAATTAATCCCTGCACTCCCCCACCCCACTCCCGAACAAAACTCCTTACTGAAGTTGGACATGGCTCCCACTGTGTATGTGGGCACTGTGCTGGCAGGGTCATATCACAACCATCTCTGTATTCCCAGTCTTGCACCTTATAAGTGCCCAGTAAATAGTCCATGAATTCTGAGACAGAATGAGCTGGAAGCACAAATGGAGCATAGCACCCAAGTGCCCTGCCCTCTTGCTTTAGACTTTCTCAAACAGATTGTGGTTCCATTAGCAACTGGGTAAATATCACTGACTGAAGAAGCTCTTGGTACTAGGGACTCCAAGCTCTTTTTATGCTGCTCCCATGTTTAATCCTGCTTTTATTATAATTACCTATATATAAGGGCATAAGTTCTTGGAGGGCAGTGACCATTTCACATAGTTTTAAGTTCCACAGAGTGTATATAAAGCACTCATGCTTTTCTTGCAGCAGTATATGGAAAAAATGCCATTCCAGCAAGTCAGTGAAGATCCCAAGAATAACCCTGTTAATTTTACTGAGCCCACCGAAACAATGAAAGGACTAAACAATTGAAGAGTAAACAATCTAGAGGTTCATGAAATGTTTCATATGATCTTTTATGGCAAGGGAGCTTGCTCTGTTTTAAGATGCAGTCCATCCACTTGCCTAAAGTGAACTGCACAGAGTCTAAAGAGGAATGTGGAGTCAGGAGAAAGACTTCTCAAAGCACCTTTCAGCCCAAGGCTCCCAGAAGCTTGTGCAACCTTAGTATCACTTGAACTTGTAGTTTTTTGTTTTTGTTTTTAAGAGCTGGAAGGGCCAATCAGGCAACTGAAAGATAGGAGTTTATATAATTCTTTTCTCTACTTTCACAATACCGCCTCCAAGTTGTACATCCTCTTCTTAAACAAAGGAAGACTTTATAACTTCTTTCAAGGTAGAAAGTTCTTCTGAAGAAGGAGTCAATATAGGGTGGTGGCTAAAGGCACAAGTTTCGAGTCACACAGGTCTGGGTTTTACTCCAGAAGAGTTTTGATTCACTCTCCTGCTTACTAGGGTAAGTTACTTAATGTTATCTCTGAACCTGTGGTAAGAATACCTACCAAGAAGGTTTGTGAGCGTTAAAAGAGAAGAATGTTAAGCACCTCCTAGCACTGAGCCTGTCTGATGGTGAATGCTGAAGAATGATCGTTAAGAACAGAGCTCAATTTAGCTTCAGTCCCACCTCTTCCAGCATGTACTATGTGACTTTGCCTAGATTTATGTGAGCTTTGTGATCATTCTCATGTGTCTTCATTTGTGTTTTGCTTCTCCATTTAGACCGTAAGTGCCTCTGGGAGCTGGTATTCTTTGATATTATTCTTTGGTGCCATTGAATTCCATAGAAGGTTTTAGGGCAGGCTCCCTGCCCACATATCAAATAATTATTATTGGCTCATTTGCCATTTCAAATTTATGAAATGTATTATTTGATCTTCTTTATCAGAGGAGCTTGCTCTGTGTTAAGATGTAGTTCATCTACTTTCTTTAACTGCATCCAATGAAGCCCCAAAAGCCTTCTATGTTTTTAAGAAAAAAAAAGATCAAGAACATAGGTGCACACTGCAGGTGGTAGGAGAGAAAAGGAAGCCTATAAAGTAGAATTAGGGCTGGATGAAAAAACTGGGCCTGTTAGACTTGGCTGAACCCACACATTGAATAGAACCATCTCTTCCAGGGCTCCAGGCATGAGCATTGCAAATTTGAAAACACAACCCCTGGCCTGAAACCACAGCTGCAGGGTCATCCTGGCACTAGGGATCATTTCCATAATCACCTTCCTTTCCCCAAACTTGAGAGTTCCCTTTTCCTTTCTTCTTCTGATGAAGATATAATTCTGGCTAGAGTTGATTATATTGCACTTACTGCCTTTTATGCCACTATCTGTGTGTGATACCAATTTCTGTAATCATTTGCCACAAATGTTTTGTCTTGGTCCAGCTTGTTCCTGTTACCCTGAATCCTTGGGATTGGTCATCTCCTCACTCTATTATTTGGTGAGGGATA
This sequence comes from Artibeus jamaicensis, assembly GCF_021234435.1. Lineage (NCBI taxonomy): Eukaryota > Metazoa > Chordata > Mammalia > Chiroptera > Phyllostomidae > Artibeus > Artibeus jamaicensis. Next base: position 52,181,297 of record NW_026521486.1, read on the forward strand.
GAATGAAACAAACCCATCCTAGTATCCATTCCTTCTAAAGAAACACTTCATTCTAGATCAGACCCTTCAGAGAACACCTTCCCACACTGCAACAGAATTATCTTATTCTGGTTATCAGTGTCATAGCTGGCTAGCAGAAGTTTAGATAATTGAGACAATGAAGAAGCTTCCCTAAAATGGTAAAAGACCTTGAGAGTCTTTGGTTTAAAGGATGTGGAACTTAATCCCTGAGAATTTATGAGGTGCAAATACTTCTCCCAACCTTAGTCCTCCTTGCTACGTGATGTTAGCATTTTACACATGAAAGAATAGTTAACAATACTTCTCACCTTCAACTAGCAGCATATTGGCTAGTTCTATGACATGTCTCTCAAGGGGATTAGGTAGCTGTGGACAGTAGAAAGCTTTTCCTATTCAAGATATGGGAATGAGGGAAGTGGAGCCAGAAAATGTTATATAGGACAATGAGAGAAGAAAGGGAGAAAAACCCAGTGTACTACTGACCTGCTATGAACAGGCTATAAGACCCCTCAGTAGAGGTTTTTGTAACACAAGTCATGAGTATTAAAGCATAAAGTCCCTTGCTTTCCAATAGGGATATTCCTAAACCTACCAAACAAAGGAGAAACCATCATATATGTTGTAGTGGAAAATTTTTCAGAAGTTTAATCTAATCTCTCCAATTTTATTTGCCTAATTAATGTGTTGTTTTGTAAATTGTTCCTAGGTTGCTTTTTTTGTGTATCTTTTGCCTTCACAAGTTAATTCCTCCTGGGCAGGACCTGACTCTTTAAAGCAATTTTTTAATCCCCCCAGAGGTGCCCATGCCAAGGCCTTGACGGAGCAGAAGCCAAGAGCAATGATTAACTAATCACAGTTGAAGCTCAGAAAACTTAACAATCAACACCCTGAATCTGAGGACTTTGCTTTGGCCTAAGATATAATTCAACCGACAGCTCTTGCCTTCTTTTCATAAGGCAAGTATTATCTGAAGGAGTCTGTGTGCGATTTTAAGGAGAAAGGACAGATGGAGATGTAGAACTTAAGGTACGACCTTGCTTTATATCTGAGCCTGTAAGAGGGGAAAATAAACGAACCCCTCTGAGATGGCTGAACAAGCAGTAGAGAAGGAGCTTTAAGATTCATAGTGGAAGGGCAGATAAAGTGCTTCCCAGACAAGGTAAAGCTAAAGGAGTTCATCACCACCAATCCATTATTACAGAAAATGTTTAAGGGACTTATTTAAGAAAAAGAAAATGAAAACAATGAACATTAAAATGGCATCAAGTTCACAACTATCAACAGCTAAATCTAAAAAAAACTAAGCAAACAAACAGAACAGGAACAGATTCATAGATATGGAGATCATTTGGAGGGTTATCTGCTGGGAGGGGAAAGGAGGGAGTGGAGAAAAGGTGCAGGGATTAAGAAGCATAATTGGTAAGAACAAAATAGACAGGGGGATGTTAAGAATAGTATAGGAAATGGAGAAGCCAAAGAACTTACATGCATGACCCGTGGACACGAACTAAGGAGGGGATGCTGGAGGGAAGGGGGGTACTAGGTGGAGGGGAGCAAAGGAAGAAAAATAGGATGACTGTAATAGCATAATCAATAAAATATAATTTTAAAACATTTTTATATGTTAAGAAAAAAATATTCATCGTGGAAAGAAACTTATTGGAGCCTTCCTTAGAGCAATGCAACTATCCTCCTTTTAGCCTTTTCCCATTCCTTGCCATTCCGACCTGTAATTCTGTTTTGGCAAGAACCTCACATTGAATGTTCTCATAGTACTTTGTAGACTTTAATTAGTCTGTGGGAAGTAAAGCAAAACTCAACCTTCATTCTTCCCAAAAAGATGATGGCAGTGGGCATGGAGGAAAGGTAAGAAGAAGGCGGGCTACCAGAGCAGTTGTGCAGCTTATGAGGGCCATGCAGTACAGGAGGAACCTCTGAGTCCCAAGTCTTGGTAAAAATTCCTTAGTCCTCCAGATTCCTAAACAGGTAGTGGGATTATCCTACTAACCTACTTTGCTAGGGTGTTGTTGATGAATGCTTATAAATCCTAGATGATAGGTTTGGAAGATTGTTAAGGAAAACATGTCATTAAGTCCCTACTCACCCCTTCCTCAACAAACAGCCCTGGAGGGAAATGGGTGTTAGCCAGAACTGGAGGGCCTCCACTTCAGTGGGATAAACTGAGATTCAACAACTAGAGGAATTTTGCAAGAGGGAAATCAAGGGCATGTGTTGGGGGTGATGGGTGGTTGTGGATGGAAGGCCTAAAGTAGGTAACATATGGTCAAATAGTCCAGAAAAGATCATCAGGAAATCGTTGTGGATTGTTATTTTCCAACAGTTTAGGACACAATTTGGTAGTAGTTTCTTTTCCTGCCTTTCTAAGATCAGAGAACCTCTTCAAGACCTATCACAAGAGAATAGGGTATTCAAAAATTAGGGACATGGTTTGAATCTGGGATTGATCTAGAAGCAGCTAAGAGTTTGAGCTCTGAAGTCAGAGGTGTAGGTGTGAATTCTTCTTTGCCACTTCCATCTATTTGAACTCGATCAAGTTATTTAACTTCTATAAGCCTTGATTTCCTCATCTATAAAATGGGCCCCAAAGTAGTATTTAATTCAAAGATTTGTTGCGAGAGTTAAATACAATAATTCAGGTAAAGCCTTAGCACAGAGCCTGGCAGGTAGCAACCACCTGATTCAGTTTGGCTGCCATCATTACCTCACTTTTCTCTGTAGAGATTATCCACTTTGGAGTTTACGCATGGTCATTTCTTTGGTTATTTCCTCATCTTCTCCCAGGTCTTTTGACTATCTTCTCCTACCCTTAATGAGAAGTCAGGGAACACTAATGCCAAATTCTTTTTTATGTCAGTTAGGACAAATCAGAATTAGGAAGGTCAGCCCACAGTTGTAAAAAAGATTACATAGATTAACACAGCTCTACGCACTAGATATGTTCTCATAAAGGCTGTTAAGTGGTCATTTTTATGTTGGATAATTCTTAGATGACTTTCTTTATGATTCTAAAGTAATATTCTCATAGAAATAAGAATCACAGTTAATGGACGAGGAACTGTTGTTTGAATGTGAGACACTTTCCATATCCAAGTCTAATTGAATCCTCCCAGTCACCTAATAAATAGGTCCTTGTTATTCCCACTTTATGGATTAAATAACTGAAACTCACAGAAGTTCATGATTCATTCAACGTAACTCTTCTAGGAATGGTGAAGCCTAAATATGAATGTAGTTCTGGCTCCCAAACCTGTCCCTTTTCTATTACATCCCACTCAAAGATGTACTCTGTTTTTTTATCAATGGTTAGTTTGTATGCATTTAAATTTTATACTATAATTCCAAAAGAACATGACCAATCAATTCGTAATGTCTTTAGCATTAATTTATTTGAAAATATTTCCCCTCATGCCCTGGCTGGTGTGGTTCTGTGGATTGAGTGTCAACCTGTGAACCAAAGGGTTGCTGGTTCGATTCCCAGTCAGGGCACACGCCTGGATTGTGGGCCAGGTCCTAAGTGAGGAGTGTGCAGGCAGCGGCCACATGTTGATGTTTCTCTTCCTCTCTTTCTCCCTCCTTCCCCTATGTCTAAAAATAAGTAAATAAAATATTTTATAAATAAATAAATAAATAAAAATAAAATCTTTAAAAAAATTCCCCCCTGCTCTGCACAGGCTGGCTTAGTTGGTTGGGCACTGTCCCACAAACCAAAATATCACTGGTTTGATTCCTAATCAGGACACATGCCTGGGTTGTGGGTTCAGTCCTCAGTTAGGGTGTGTGTGAGAGGCAACAGGTTGATTTTTCTCACTCATACCCATGTTCCTCTCCCTCCCTTAAATAAAAATTAAAAACTATTTTTCTTATGACTTAAAAATATATATATACATTTTTAAAATTATCCACATTTTCTGCTCTGGCTGGTGTATCTCAGTGGACTGAGCACTGACCTGTGAACCAAAGGGTCGCCAGTTCAATTCCCAGTCAGGGCATATGCCTGGGCTGCAGGCTAGGCCCCCAATGGCGGGTGTGCAAGAAGCAACCACACATTGATGTTTCTCTCCCTCTCTTTCTCTCTCCTTGTCTAAAAATAAATAAATAAAATCTTTAAAAATAAATTAATTAAATAGAAATTATCTACATTTTCTTACATTAATATGGTGTGTCAAAAGCAGAATGTTGCTATATAATAAAAATAACATACTATATGACATCATTTACATAAAACTCTAGAAAATGCAAGCTATTCCATAGTGACAAAGTCAGACCAATGGTTGCCTGAGCATGGTTGAGGGCGGGAGAGGGAGATGGCAAAGAGGCAGGAAGGAACTTCTGGGAGTGATGGATATGTTTATTATCTTGACTGTAATGCTATTTTTTTACACATGTATACTTATGTCAAAACGTATGAATTTTAAAAAGCCTGGCTATATTAATAACCTACACAAAGAATTAGTAATGCTGCATTAAAGGTAAAAACAGAGTACCAAATTCCCTAAATCTCACGGTATGTAAAAACGTCCTGTCATCTACACACCGCAGTGAGGCTGCTCCATGAGGCTGTGAGCTGCCCAGGGACAAAGGCTGTGTCTTACAGGTCCTTAATCCCTAGCTTCCAGTGTAGTTCCTGGGAACATAAATTCTCAAAAAATGGTCAGTGGAAGTTAGGTGTTTCTTTGGGAATTTACACTAATTCCATTAAATTCAAATGTTGAAGCAGCTTGCTAAATACTCATCAGATTGCCTGAACTGGAAGAGTCAGGATGAGAAGGCTTTGCAGATGTCTGAGTTCTCAGTTGTCCCAGTTTTTCACTTAACCATAAACAAGGGGGGTGGTTGGGGGTAGGGCAGGAATCACACTGATCTGCTAACTGAGGTTGTTCTGGTATCAACCAGCTTTGTGAATGTCCATGTCTACTTGGAAGAAAGAGATTCTGAGATAGCTGAGGATGGTAAGAACACCTATCAGACTAGCAAGCATTTAAGCTGCAGATTGTAACTGTGGGCTTACAATCACAACCTTGTTAATATACAGATGGGAAATACATGTAATAACGTTTTGCCACATCTCCACATCTCCTTTATAGCCTCAGCAGATAAACTTCCCTTCTACTCCTTCCTCCCAACTAAAACCATCTAATGCTAACTTCCACAACTTTCCCCCACCCTCGCTGGCCCCTAAACTTTAGCATAGCCACATAGCCTTTCCTCCAAGAGTCTTATATTAATTAGAGGACTATATGACCTACTTTTAGATCAAACTCTCCACTCCTGTTCTTACTCCTTCCTCTTTCACCTGTCCTTGTCCCATGTTCTCATTTTTCTCACCCAAAATAAAACTTTCCTTGATTCTCTTTACCCTAAAACTTTCCAATTCCCTTTCACTCTTCAACCCATCATCTTTCCAAAGCCTCTTTCTTCTGCATTTCCTACCTCAGTTTTTGGAGTCGCTATCCACACAGTCTCTCAAGCTAAAAACTTTGCAATTATCCTCAGTTCTCTCTACCAGGTGACTTTCATTTTTTAGGCAACTTCCACATCACCACTACCACCACCACAAGAATTATCTTTCTAAACTGTGAATATAATTGAGTCACTCCTCCGCTCAAACTTTGGCTCTGCACTGCTGATGGAATAAAAGCCAAGCACTTGGATGTGGCATGAATTTCCCTTCAATCCAACCCCCATTCTCACCCTAGGCTGCTGCCACATTGAGCCTTCTATTATTCCATGCTCTTGGTGAGGCCACAGCTTCTTTCTTATGGAAAATTCTCACTCGTCTTTCAATACTGCTTAAATAATCACCACTCTGAGAAGATCACACTGATGCATCCCCCTCCACAGTTAGATGCTCCCTCCTCTGGGCGCCCATAGCATTTTATTTATACTTCTATTTTAACAATTATAATGCTGTTTTAAAGCAATAATTGGCATCTAGTTAGTAAAGGCCAATAAACACTCATCGAGTGACTGTCCCAGCAGCCGTTTTCTACTGGGCAGTCCTAGGCAATGGATGTAAAGTTAGTAACACTACTTTTTCAAATGTGCAAAAAAACATGCATAAAGTAAATATGCTACAGTTACAGGGTAATATACCCCAAAGACAAATGCAAATGATATTTGCTCTTTTTCTATTATTTGGATTAATTAATGTTTTAGATTAAATGACATTTTGAATGAACTCTGCCTAAACCTCCTTCCTATAATATTGATTCAGGTGAGTATATAAATGCTTGTCTCAGAGTATGCACACCATTGTATCTCTGGTCCAGTATAAATAATCAAGAGTTAGTTATAAATATTGCCTCATTCTGGTATAGCAGAATTTCTAAAAGATTTTATTTATTATTTTTAGAGAGAGGGGAGAGAGGGAGAAAGAAAAGGAGAGAAACACTGATGTGTGAGAGAAACATCCATCGGCTGCCTCTCACACAGCCCCAGTCGGGACCAGGCCCACAACCCAGATTTGTACTCTGGCCAGGAATCAAACCCACCACCTTTTCCTATGCTAGACGATGTTCAACCAACTGAGCTATGATGATCAGGGCTGGAACAGCAGATTTGGGTGCTCTCTCTTGGCCTATAGTTGGTCATACTTAACAGAATTTGGTAAGGATTTATAATAGTTTTACCTGGCTTAAAGATTTATTTTAAATGAGTGCTGTTTTCACCAAAAGCATAGCAACAAAGACAAATGGGACTATATCAAACTTAAAATATTCTGCACAGCAAAAGAAACAATAAACAAATTGAAAAGATGTGTTGGAAGAAAATATCTGCAAACGAAATATCTAATAATGGGTTAATATCTAGGATGTATATAAAGAACACCACAACTCAACGACAACAACAATAAAAAACTTCCAAACAATACAATTAAAAAATGAGCAAAGTTGGCCCTGAATCAAGGCCAGCAGTTTGCTGAAGCTGCTGATTTCAAGCAGGAGCCTAAACCAATCTCTTTCTATGGTTTGTTGGCCATTTCAGAGCTTAGGAAATGTAATGGTCAATCCATTAGAAAGAAACATCTGGGGAAAAAAAAGAAAAAGAAAAAAATGAGCAAAGGATTTTGATAGACATTTCTTCAGAGAAGATATACATATGGCAAACAAGCATATGGAAAAATCTAAACATCATAATCACTAGGAAAATGAAAATCAGAACAACAATGAGCTGTTACCTCCTACCTTGAAGAACGGGCATTATAAAAAAACTAACAAATAACAGTGCTAATGAGGATATGAAGAAATTAGAAAATTTGTGCCCTGATGACGGAAATGTAAAATGGTATTGTCACTTTGTATAGTATACCTCCAAACAGTATGAAGATTCCTCAAAAAATTAAAAATAGAACTGCCATAGGACAGTTCCCATTTCTGGGTATTTATTCAAAAGAATTGAAAACAAGATCTTGGAGAGAAATCTGCACACCCATGTTTATTGCAGCATTATTTGTAACAACCAAGATTTGGAAACCATCTAAGTGTTCATCAAAAGACAAATGATAAAAATAGTAGGATAGACTTCCGCCAAGATGGAGACGTACGTGGAGGAACCACCTTGCCTCTGTGTACAACCAAATCTAAGAACAACTATTTTTAACAGCAGTCACAACCAAGCCACACGGAAAATCGACAATACGGAGTCCAAAGGACAACTAGATACTCAGCTGGACCGGTATGAGGAGTGAAGCCAGCAGCGGAACAGGTTAGCAAGAAAAAATTCCCGGGTGGTGCGCGGTGAGTGTGCAAGCAGCCGAAAGCACTGATCGAGAGCGAGAGCGAGCTAGCTACGGGAGCCCACAGGGAAGAGGCGCAGCAGGCTGTCTGCGGTCGGTCGCGCATCTGCGTGCGGAGAAACCAGTGAGAAGGGAAGCCTGCTCGGGGCAGCAGGCTCGCACAATTCCGATCGGATAAACAAGCCTGAGGCGTGTGGTGTGACTGGACGGGCTGGGCTAGCGGAGAGGACCACCATTGCTCCCTCTCTGACCACGCCCCCACACACAGCGTCACAAACCAGCGACCTGGGTCTCCCCCGTCCTGGTAAACAACTAAGGCTTCGCTCCGCTCACTTAACAGCACGAATAGACCAAAAATGGCTCTAGGACAACTCAGAGCCCCAGAACCGATAGACCTAAGTGATGAAGAAATAGCCAGTCTTTCAGATGCACAGTTCAAAACACTGGTTATAAGGATCCTTACAGAACTGGTTGACTTTAGTCACAAATTAGAGAAACATATGGAAGCTAAATTAATTGAAATGAATGGGGATACAAAAGATTCCAATAGTAATGGAAAGAAAATTGGGACTCAAATCAAGGGAGAGAACCCTTGATTCTCTTCCTTCCTTCCTTCCTTCCAGAAGGAAGAAAAAAATGATCAAACAGAAAAGAATGAAGAAATAAGAATTCAGAAAAATGAGGAGAAGCTTAGGAACCTCCAGGACATCTCTAAACGTTCCAACATCCGAATTATAGGGGTACCAGAAGGGGGAAAGGTACAGCCACCAGTGGAAAACTTATTTTAACAAATAATAAAGGAGAATTTCCCCAAGCTGGCAAAGGAAATAGACTTCCAAGAAATCCAGGAAGCTCAGAGAGTCCCAAAAAAGTTGGACCCAAGAAGGAACACATCAAGGCACATCATCATTACATTAGCTAAGATTAAAATGAAGGAGAGAATCCTAGAAGCAGCAAGACATAAGGGGACAGTCACCTACAAAGGAGTTCCCATCAGACTGTCAGCGGATTTCTCAAAAGAGACCTTACAGGCAAGAAGGGGCTGGAAAGAGGTATTCCAAGTCATGAAATCCAAAGATCTACAACGAAGATTGCTCTACCCAGCAAAGTCTTCATTTAGAATGGAAGGACAGCTAAAGTGCTTCTCAGATAAGACCAAATTCAAGGAGTTCATCATCACCAAGCCCTTATTATATGAAATGTTAAAGGGACTTACCTAAGAAAAAGAAGATAAAAAAGATGAACAGTGAAAGAACAGCAAACTCACAGTTATTAAGAACCACACCTAAAACAAAAGCAAACTAAGAGGACAGCTAGATCAGGAGCAGAACCATAGAAATGAAGATCTCATGGAGGATTAGCAACAGGGGAGTGGGAGGAGGGGAAGGGGGTAGAAGGTACAGAAAATAAGTAGCATAGACAGTAGATAGAAAATAGATAGGGGGGAGGGTAAGAATAGCAGGGGGAAATACAGAATCTAAAGAATTTGAGACACATGTTCATGAACTAAAGTGGGAAATGGTGGGGGAGGGGTATGCAGGGTGGAGGGGAATGGGGGGGGAATAGAGCAAATGTAATGGCATAATCAATAAAAAAAGTTAAAAAAAAAATAGTAGGATAGCCTGGCTGGTGTGGCTAAGTGGTTTGAGTGCCAGCCTATGAACTGAAAGGTCACCGGTTTGATTCCCAGTCAGGGCACATGCCTGGGTTGCAGGTCAAATCCCCAGTTGTAAGTGTGCCGTTTCTCTCCCTCTCTTTCTCCCTCCCTTCCCCTCTTTCTGAAAATAAATAAATAATTTTAAAAATAGTAGTATATATACACACATATAATGAAATATTATTCAGCCTGGAAAAAGGAAATCTTGTCAAATGCTGCAACATGAATGAAACTTGAAGACATTATGCTAAGTTAAGTCACAAAAAGGCAAAACCTGAATAATTTCACTTTTATGAAAGTGAAATTGGTAGTAGTTTCTTTTCCTGCCTTTCTAAGATCAGAAAACCTCTTCAAGACCTATCACAAGAGAATAGGGTATTCAAAAATTAGGGACATGGTTTGATCTGGGATTGATCTAGAAGTAGCTAAGAGTTTGAGCTACTCTTATATACAGGTATCTATATTAGTAAAATGATGGTTGCCAGAAGCTGAGAGAAAGAAAACAAGAAGAATTTTTCAATAGGCATAAGGTTTTAGTTTTGCAAGAAGAAAAAGTTCTAGAGATATGTTGCACAACTACTAGACTATACACTTAAGGTTAAGATGGTATATTTTGTACATCTTTGACCGCACACACACAAAGAATTAATAGAATTGTTGGACGATAGGATATGCATATCTTCAGCTTTAGAAAATAAAGCTAAATTGTTTCTAAAGTGATTGTGCCAATTACACTCTCGCTAACAGTATACAAGAATATTGTTCCTCATCCTTACCAACATTTGGTATTGTCATGCTTTAAAATTTTTGCCAATCTGATAGATTGTTTTAATTTGCATTTTGTTGATTACTGGAGAGCCTAAGCATCTTTTCACATGTTTATTAGCTATTTAAATTTCCACTTAAGTGAATGGCCTATTCATGTCTTTTGCCCATTTTTTGATGGATCTGTTTGTCTTTTCTTGATGATAAGTCAGTTCTGTATATGTTTTGTATACAGATACTTTATCAGTCAATGAGTAGCAAAAATCTCCATTTGTGGCTTGTATTGTCACTTTTTACATAGAGGCCTTTAAAGGAAACAAGGTTTTTAAAATCTATTCAGATTTATCTATCTTTTCAATTATAATTTCTTTATATCTTGTTTAAAGAACTATTTCCCTACCCTCAGATCATAAAGGCATTCTGTGTTTTCTCCTAAAAAATTAAGATGGTGGGATTGAATTTTGAAGAGATGTGAGAATTTGTAATCACCAAAAGAGGATTTCCTTCTTTTATAGCAGTCAGATGCTGAGATGGTCCGCTTACATGGAGTTAGAGCTGAAGCTGCTGCAGAGAGAGTTCGTCTAACTTCAGGAGGTGTTTTCAATCCATGAGGGTCTGCAAAGTTTCACTGGCTTATTGAAGCAATGGAGTCTATTTTATTTTGTTTAGTAGCAGGGGATGGTTGCCTGGGGGTTGTTGAACACTAGAGAGATTATAGTTTGACTGGGAGGGAAGAAATGAAGAATCAAGAGACAGGCAAAATGAATCTTGAGTTCTTTGTGAACCTAAAAATATCACTAACAGGCTACAAGGCACAAACTAAAAATGAATGTGTACAGCTCTCTCTGTCTCTGCTTCCATATTTACCCCTAACCCAGACTTCTTATCTAGCAGAAATAAAAGTCTCAAGAGAATATGACCAAAATCATAGTGAAGAGGATAAAAGTAAAAAAAACACTGAGGCCTGGCTGGTGTAGCTCAGTGGACTGAGCTCGGCCTGTGAACCAAAGGGTTGCCAGTTCCATTCCCAGTCAGGGCACATGCCTGGGTTGCAGGCCAGGTCCCCAGTAGGGGGGTGTGCGAGGGGCAACTACACATCGATGTTTCTCTCCCTCTCTTTCTCCCTCCCTTCCCCTCTCTCTAAATAAATAAATAAATAAAATCTTTAAAAAACCACTGAAAGTTAGAAATTATTTGAAGACCAACAGATATAAGGACTCACCTTCTCTGGAGCCTTAGAAATTTCGTCTAAAATGGCCTTGAGTGGAGAAAGGAGGAAACTTCTAGAGCTGTTTGGATCTCTGCAGAGGACCTTTCTTTTGAGCCTTTGATTAGGTCAGCTGAAAAGTCCTTCTGGCTCTACTTCACCAGGATGGCTACCCCAAAAAGGACATTTCAAGAGTCAATGGAGAAGGTTTGGGGGAAGAAGGGGAGACAGAAAGCCTGTCCTTTAGAGCAGAAAAGGAGTGGAGTGAGAGGAAAAGCTCTGGAGAGAGACTGACAGAGTGGGGATGAATGACACTCCTGCCTCCTCCAGAGGGACATCACTATCAATCTTTAGTTTTCATCCTAGGCAAGTGAAGGGGAGCAAGAGAGTAAGGACAATGTAGTGTAAATTATTACACAGCCCTTGGCTTTCAGAGTACTGCCAGTAAAACAGATTTATGGAGTGAAACCTCAAGTATAGATTTCTAGAAAATGTTCGCACCACCTTCAGGCACACCTATCAACTACATTTGGGTGCTCGTGCATGCAGGTCCCCCCTTCCCTGGCCATGTGCATACACATACACTCATGCCCATAAAAACAGCATGTGTGCAATAGTGTTCAACATAATTCATTACACTTTTAGGAAATAACTCTGCCCATTCTTCTTTTTTTCTGTTTCCACAGACTGTAGGCTAGATCCAGTCAGTGGCATGGGTTTTGCTCAGGTTGGCATGGTATGAGAGGAGCACCAGCAAAAGTAACAATGAGTTGAAGAAATCTGCACTGAGGATTTTGACTGTAAATGATTGCCCCAAGAAAAGACATGAGGAAAACAGTGTCTTTTGCAGGTGTTCTCTCAACTAGTTTATATAAAAGGGAGTTTAGTTTGATCACTACAGACAGTGAGAGTACAGCCATTGGACAGATGCTTAAGGTAACTCTTGGAAAATTCGGCTAAAAAATTAGGACTGTAACTATAAATAACAGATAGGTTGAACCTGGGGTGATGTATATCTGCCTCCCATCTCCTTCTATCTATTTACAGTTTCCTGGGAGTTGGGGTACAGCAAGGAGTGGGAGTGGGGGACATTTGATTTTACACCCATGGGTGCTCTAATGAGGAAGCTTGCCATCCTGTCTGGGTTTCTAAGGAGTTCGCTCAGGGGGCTTGTAAACAAGGACTTCTAAGCCAAACCCATGGCTAAGTCCTGGCTGATTTGAAACTGCCTCTTAGACAAACTGACAAAGTGAGAGGGGAAGGTAGACTTGGTTGTTGAGAGGGCAACTCAACCATCTTCCCACCCATGGTTGGCTCTTAATACCACCCTGCCCTGGTTGTAACCACTCTTTCCTAAAAAACTTGCTTTCTTCATTTGATTTCAATGTTAGTGTTTGGGAAGTAACTTCTGGCATTTAACTTTCCTCCCTTATGCTTCAGGGCTAACAACATCTAGGACATGCAAGCAGAAGAATGTAAATGTTTAAAAACAATTGCAGAGTCATTCCTTGTGATATCATAAGATCAGTTGTATTCATTTTTATTTGACATTTATTAGGTTGAACTCTATGCAATTCCTACATATTTGACCACTTTGGCTTATAAACATGATTATCTCATAAGTCTCAGTTGAATATTAGGAATCTACAGTGTGCTTAGTAAGACAATGAAACAATTTGGAGTAAATGTTAAAAACTAGAGCCAAACTGATTTTTAAAAAATTCACATCAGCTCTATCAGCTAGTCTTGAGTAGGTTTTGTAACTTTTCTGTGTCTCTGCTTCCTCACCCTTAGAATGAAAATAATAATAGTGTTGATACTTACCTCACAGGGTTGTTGTGAGAATTTAAATGAGCTGTCCTATATAATACACTTAGAACAGTGCCTAACTTGGAGCAAACTCTATATAAATATTGACTATTAGTACATTCTAGTCACTGTTATCTCATGTAATTTTATTGTTAAGCATTTCAGGCATACAAAAATGTATAAATAATAAGAAAATGAACATTTATGTGCCCACATTCTATCTTAGAAATAAACCATTAGAGATACAATGAAAACCCATGGATACCCTGCCCCATCTCATTAATGTCCCTCTATTCTTAGAGTTAGTTCTGTTCAGAATTTGATGCTTACCATAAAAATTTTTAGTACTTTTACTACATACATACATACATATATATATATATAAGCCATATATAGTATATTGACATGTTTCATACCTTTTTAAGTGGTGTCATACCATACTTAACCTTCAACTTGCTTTTGTTGTTCAGTATTCTGCTTTTTAAAAATTTTTGTTTGCTTTTTATTTTTTATTTATTTTTTGCCATTTAAAACATTTTTAACAGATTTTATTTACTTATCTTTAGAGGGGAAGGAAAGGAGAGAGGGAGAGAAATATCCATGTATGGTTGCCTCTCGTGCATTCCCTGCTGGGAACTGGCCTGTAACCCAGGCATGTGCCTTGACTAGGAATCGAACCGTGGTTGTTTGGTTCGCAGGCCCATGCTCAGTCCACTGAGCCCTACCAGCCAGGGCCAATATTTTAAATTTTAATTGTTGTTCAAGTACAGTTTTCTGCCTTTTACTCCCATCCCAGCCCCCAGCCCTTCCTCCCGTTTCCACCCCCTGCCCTTGTTTTTGTCCATGTGTCCTTTATACTTGCTCCTGTAAACCCTTTTCCCCTGAAATTCCCTCCCCTCTCCCCTCTGGTCACTCACTGTCAGCCTGTTCTCTATTTCAGAGTCTTTGGTTGTTTCAGAGATTTTGCTTGCTTGTTTGTTTTGTTGATTAGGTTCCTGTTAAAGGTGAGATCATATGGTATTTGTCTTTCACCACCTGGCTTACTTTGCTTAGCATAATGCTTTCCAGTCCCATCCATGATGTCACAACAGGTAGGAGCTCCTTCTTTCTTTCTGCTGCATAGAATTCCATTGTTTAAATGCTGATATTCATCTATGTGGATACACGAAGCTTTAATTGATTCTTTTTAACTGCTCTATAGTATGCCATTGTAAAGAATGTGCCACAGTTTATTTAGCCATTGTCCTTTGGAAGAACATTGAGATTGCTTCCAAATTTTTGCTATTACAAACTCATTTGATTTGGTCAATCAGTTTTTATTGACTAACTGATACTTTCAGGTACTCTTTTAAGTACTGAAAGTTCAGCAATGAACAAAAAACAAAATAAAACTGTGTCCTGCCCTACCCAGTTTGCTCAGTTGGTTAGAGCATCATCCCAATATGCCAGGGTTGCGGGTTCCATTCTGGGCTGACACATACAAGGATCAATCAATGAATACATAAGTAAGTGGAACAAAAAAATGATGTTTCTCTCTCTCTCAAATACATTTTTTGTAAAAAAAAAAACAAAAAAACCCTGTATCCTCATGGAACTGACAAAGCAGTGGAAGAAAAATGGCTAACAAATATAATATATTAAAGACTATATAGTCCTGGTTGGTGTGGTTCAATGGGTTGAGCTCAGGCTATGAACCAAAGGGTCACTGGTTTGATTCCCAGTCAGGGAAAAGGCCTGGGTTGTGGGCCAGGTCCTCCACAGGGGTCATGTGTGAGGCAACCACACATTGATCTTTCTCTTTCTCTCTCCCTTCCCTTCTCTCTAAAAATAAATAAATAAAATATTTTCTAAAAGACTATGCAATACGTTAGAAAAGTTATGAGAGAATAAAAGCCAGGTAAATGGGCTGGGGAGTGCCAAAGTGATCTATGATTTAAACAAGGAGTCAAGGAGGGCCTTACTGAGAAGGTGACATTTGAGAAAAGACCTGAAGGAAATCAGGGAGTGAGCCATGCAGGTGTCTAGGTGATGTACAAGGCAGAAGGAATGGTTAGTGAAGAAAGGTCCAGGATTAGAGAAATGCTACAATGTATATTCTGGTACACTGATCCCTTCTCCCATTTGGGAGTAGAATTGCTGGGTTATAGAGTATGTATGTCTATAATAATACTCGATATTGCCAAATTGCTCTCCAAAGACATTATACCAATTTGTGCTACCACCAAAAGTATGAAAGGTCAGATTGTTGTATCTCTGTCAGCACTTGGTATTACCAAGCTTTTAAATTTTGATAATGTGATGTTGTGAAATAATTTCTCATTGTTGTTTTAATATGTATTTTATGACTACTAGAGAGTTAAACATCTTTTATATTTTTGTTGACCATTCAGGTTTCTTCTTCTGTGGCTTTCCTGTTCATATTATTTGCTCCTTTTTAAAAAATATATTTATTGATTATGCTATTACAGTTGCCCTAATTTTTTCCTTTTGTTGCCCTCCACCTTATACCCCCATTCCATCCAGCAATCCTCCCCTGTTAGTTCATGTCCATGTGTTAAGATTTTATTTACTTATCTTTAGAGAGAGGGGAAGGGAGGAAGAAAGAGAAGGACAGAAACAACAAGGTAAGTGTGGTTGCCTCTCATGCACCTCCTACCAGGGACCTGGCCTGCAACCTAGGCATGTGCCCTGACCGGGAATCAAACTGGTGGCCCTTTGGTATGCAGGCTGGCACTCAATCCACTGGGTCACATCAGCCAGGGCTTTTTTTTTTTATAGATTCAGTTGTTGATAGTTGTGAGTTTGTTGTGTTTATACTTTTGATCTTCATCATTTTCTTAAATAAGTCCCTTTTACATTTCATGCAATAATGGCTTGGTGATGATGAACTCCTTTAGCTTTACCTTGTCTGGGGGGAACTTTATCTGCCTTTTCATTCTAAATGATAGCTTTGCTGGATAGAGTAATCTAGGTTGTAGGTCCTTGACTTTCATGACTTTAAATACTTCTTTCCAGCCCCTTCTTGCCTGTAAGATTTCTTTTGAGAAATAGCTGATAGCCTTATGGGAATTCCTTTGTAAGTAACTCACTCCTCTTGCTGCTTTTAAGATTCTCTCCTTATTTTTAATCTTGGGAAACTTGATTATGATGTGCCTTGGTGTGTTCCTCCTTGTCTCCAATTTCTTTGTGACTCTCTGGGCTTCCTGGACTCCCTGAGGTTTAGTTGTAATTCTTGCTGCAGTTGCGTGAGGAGGCGCATGTCTAACTACACCTCCATTTTGACTGGAAGTCCTTTGTTCCTTTTTCTATTGAGTTTTTGTCTCTTAATGATTTTTAGGAGTCCTTTGTATATCCTGAAAATTAATACCTTGCCCAATATCTGCATTGCAAATATCTTCTCCTAGTCTGAAACTTATATATTGATAGTGTTTTGAATGTAATAAATATAATATTCTAAAGATTTTTAAAAGATTTTATTTATTTATCTTTAGAGGGTAAGGGAAGGAGAGAGGGAGAGAAATATCAGTGTATGGTTGCCTCTCATGTGTCTCCTACTGGGAACTGGCCTGTAACCCAGGCATGTGCCCTGACTGGGAATCAAACCTCAATCCTCTAGTTTGTAGGCCTGCGCTCAATCCACTGAGCTATGCCAGGCGGGACCTAAAGATGTTTTAAAGTGAATCAACACAGTGTTTAATTTTAATTTCATCCCATTTTTCAAACTTTTTCTTATGATTTACGAGTTTTTGTATGTTGTTTAGGAAATTTTTTCCTATCTTAAGATCATAAAAATTCTCATTCACTCACTTATTAATTTGATAATACATTGAATGTCTGCTTTGTGTTAGGAACTGTTTTAGACTCAGGGGATACAACTGAGGATAAGATAAGCAACATTGTGGACTTAGATTCTAGTGTGGGAGAAAGGCAATAAACAATAGATAAAAACAAAATAAGCCATGAAGAAAAATAAAGCAGGATGAGGAGATAAGTAAAAACCAATAAGCTGTTTGCTATTTTAGATTGAGTGGACAGGGAAGCCCTTACAGGATCACATTCATCAGAGAACTGAAGATGGTGAGGAAGCAAGAAGTGACGGTATCCAAGGAGAGTCACATTCCATACAGAGGAAACAGCAAGTGCAAAGGCCCTAACATATCAACCTGCTTTGTGGGATACAGAACGATTGAAAGAATGGTGAGTGTGGCCAAGTGGCATGAGCAAGGGGAAGAGTGTTAAGTGGTTACTTCAAAGAAGTAGCCAAGAATTTTATTCTGTGATGGGAAATCACTGGAGTATGTTGAGCGGGGGAGAAATTTGTTTTTTTTTAAAGATCATTATGACTACTATCATAATATCCAGGAAATAAAAATAAAAGCAAGAAGATTAATTAGAAGTTTATTGCTAGAGTCTCAGTGAGAGGCAATAATAACTTAGACCAGGATAATAGCAGAGAAAATCATGACAAGTAGTCAGATTCAGAATATGTATAAGTTAGACCTAGTAAGATGTTCCAGTGAATTTGGCAAGGATTACATGAAAGAGAAGTCAAGGGTAATTCCAGGGTTTTTTCCTGAGCAAGTGGATGGATGATGGTTTTGTTTTCTTAAATGGGGAACATTGCAGTAAGAGAAAGATTTGGGAGAAAATAAATATTTTGTTTTTGAAGTGTCTGTTAGACATCCAAATGGAAGTTGTGAATTGATAGAAGAGTATATCAGTGTGGTATTTAGGGGATAAGTATAAGCTAGAGATGTCAATCTAATAGTCATTAGCATAATAATGTTTCTTACTTTAAATTCTTTTTTTAAAGATTTTATTTATTTATTTTCAGAGAGAGGGGAAGGGAAGGAAAAAAAGAGGGAGAAAAAGATCAATGTGTATCAGTTGCCTTTCACATGCTCCTTCCCAGAGACCCAGCCTGCAACCCAGGCATGTGCCCAAAAAGGGAATCGAACCAGCAACTTTCAGTTTGCAGGTCAGTGCTCAATCCACTGAGCCACACTAGCTGGTGCTAAATTTTTATATATTTTCCTCTAAAAGTGTTTACTTTTTTGCTTTTCACATTTAGATCTTTAATCCACAGTAAGAATTAATTATTTTTATACAGTGAGAGAAAAAGGTTTAATCCTCCCCCAAGGATGGCCATGGTCCTCAGCAGCATTCATTATATAATTCACTCGTGTCAGGCATGGGATTTGATTAGCATGGGTCCATTTCTGGGTTCTCTATTCTTTTAAATTGGTCAGTTTGGCCATCCGTATGCAAATTCCACACTACCTTAATCATTATATGACTTAGTCAGGCCTCAGTGCCAGCATAGAAATAACTCTAGATATTCCAAGCAGAAAGGAATTTACTACAGGAAATTCAATGCTTGCAAATTGTTGGAAGGGTTGAAAGAATAGGAGTCAGAAGGTGCCATTAAATTCATGCGTTAGTTGAAGAACATAGCATCGTGGTTGACCCAGGAAGTTGCTGCTCTCACCGTCATAGCTGCCAGCACTACCTATATATTCCACAAAGCTTCTGAAAACAAGGCTGTAGTTGCTATTTATAGTTTTCTTAGTCCACTACCCATTCCGTGTTCTTTTTCTCCTTAGTAAGCACCAATCTAGTTTAGGTTCCTAGGGGATAAACTCAAACCTTTATTCCTGAAGGAGCTAGCCTGTTAGTAGTCCTGCCTGCACTGGGATGCTTTAATCTTCCATTAGCTTTACCCTGGTCATGGAGGCACCCCAGAGGTTCCCCTGGGTTTTAACCACACTCCTCCCTGTTCTCACTGCAAGGCAGCCACTCTTGTACCCCAGCTGGTACAAGAACTGCTTTGCCTATTGGTACCGTGACACAAAGTGTACACAAAGGCCAGGAGTCTGTTAATTCTGAGGAATTAATGCCTCTAAAGGAGTAAGAGGCAAGGGAAATGTTCAAGTAGGTAATTATGTGTAACAGTGGGAGAAGTCAGCCCATGTATACTTCTTAATGCCTAAGTCCATAGATTCTGGCTATGGGAGAAATATCTCCAAATATGGCTCATGCACTCCATCTTGTAAGACAGTATCCCAGCCCCACAAGGTGGTGTCTCCGGTCTGGCTCTGTAATAAAGTCTTCATTAGGCAATCCTATCATTCCAGGAAGTTAGCCAGCCACCTGTGATGGATGGAGTGCATGGTAAGACTTGAATCCTGTGAGCATGAGCCCACTGCCTCACTTCTTTTGCTATAAACTTTCGATAGAAAAGATATAATATGGGATATCATGATGGTGAATAAGACATTTAGTATGATCATTGATGGTAGTGCTGACATACACATGGTGGGCAGAAAAGGAAACAACAGCACTATCCAGAAAATGTATTCTAATGAGGACAAAATGTTGCCTCTTTCATGATGGAAAGGGCCCACTATAATCAACCTGCCTTACCTGGCTCCCTCAGGTATAGTACCATATGGCTCATTATTGGTCTGTGCTGTCGGCAGGTCATTCTTAGGAGGTATATAGTAGCTAGATCTGCCTTAGTGAGAGAAAATGTGTTTTGTTGCGTAATTTCCAACCTTGCTCTCATAACTACTGTATCCATGAGCCCTTTTAGCAAACCCTGTGTAGCTCAATAAAGAAGCTGGTTAACGTTTACAGATTCAGGTCATCTGGTCCACCTGATTATTGAGACCTGTTAGTGCCCTTTGCTGAGTGAGCATTTACCAATTTGTAGTTTTGCTGATAATCCCTATTGTATCTCTGTTTTCTAATTTTTACTTTTACACTACTCTTTCTATCTGCTTTTGGTGGGGGAGGTGTCACAGTGACATTCTTTTTGTACCTTCTTGAGCTGGGAACTTAACTCTTTTTCTTTCTTCTTTTCTAATGTACTAAGGCTATAAATCTCTCTCCAGTGCTACGTTAGCTGTATCCCATGTTTTTTTTTCAATCAATCAATTTATATTTTGAGAGGGGGAAGGAAGGGAGAAAGAGAAGGAGAGAAACATCAATGTGTGAGAGAAACATTCATGGGTTGCATCTCACATGCGCCCTAACTGGGGACCAGGCCTGGGACCCAGGCATGTGCCTTGAGTGGGAATCAAACCAGCCGACCTTTCACTTTTCGGGACAATGCCTAACCAGGGCTGTATCCCATATATTTTGATTGTCCATTTTCTTATTGCTCGGTCTAACTGTGATCTAATTTTCATTATTGGGTGTGTTTTAAAAATGTGTTCTTACATTTCCAACTATATAATGTTACCGAACAAGAGGTCCGAGGGAGGGGCAATACAATATTTGGCCCACCTAGGGATGCCCAAAACTGCTATACGACAGGGGCCCCTCCCCCAAAACAAAATACTAATATCTAGTGGGCTCTTCTGTCCGTCGCCAATTGGAAAGACATCTCTCAATGCCAGAGATTTGTGAAAAGGAAACAAAATGTTTATTTAATGCTATTCAGGCCTAATGCCTCCACTAAAATATCAAAGTCTTTTTGGTTGTACACCTACACCCACACAGCGCTCCCTTCTCCCACTGTCCCAACTCCGGGTATCGTAAATCAGGAAAAGAGCACACGTCTGTGTTTCAGGCCGCTGGCAACGTCAGCTGTGTCACTGTGCAGGATCTCGAGTTAATCCAAAATACTGTGGTACCCTCTCATGGTCCACTGGCAAGAGTCCTTTGTACCCAGTTCCAATCAAAGTCTCTCTTGCTTTTCAGGCCCCACGGCCAAAGGGGGCACCAGAGCCCCGTGGGCCTCTTCTACCAAAGCTGCAGGAGTCTGCACTCCACCAAAAGCATGTGGTTGTCTTCTTCACCTGGCTGCAGGGATCTCCATTCTGGCAAAGCTGTGTGGTTTTTCCCTTTCACCTGGGAAAGAGGGGGTCCGCACCCTGCCAAAACCACGTGGCTCCCTCTTTCACCTCACCAAGAGGGGGTCCTCACTCTGCTGAAACCGCGTGGCTCTCTCCTCACTTGGGCAGTTCTCCCCTCATGTCCTGGAGCCAGCCTTTTCCAAGCTCTCACACAGCGGCCCCCTCACTCAGGAGCGCAGCCCCTTGTTACCTTCTGAGTCCCCCAGTCCACTACCTTCTCTCTCACTCCAAACTTGGCCACTGCTATTTAACATATCTATGAAACCAGTTAAAGGTTATAGATATGTTAAATAATCATTCCAGAGGTTAGCTGCAAAACTGTTGCTATGCAAAACAGCTCTCAATGGCCTTGCTCCATTCGTTTCTTCCCCCTGGGGGGAGGTGTGAGGGCATCTTACATGTCTCTCCAACACTCCTACACACTCTGAACTCTGGACACCATTCCAAATTCCTTTCTTGCCCCCCCCCCCCCCCCGCTGGACCCTGTATCAATGAGTTTTATCTTTTTGTTATTGATATCTAAGTTAATTGCTGTGTTCAGAGAAATGTGGTCTGCTTAAGACTGATTCTTTTTATTTGTTGAGATTTGTTTTATGGCTCAGTGTACGGTCAGTTTTTAAAGTGTTTTGTATGTTCTTAAAACAAATGTGTATTCTCTAGTGTTTGCATAAAAGTTTCTATATTTATCCACTACAATATGCTTGTTGATTGTGTTTTTAAAATCTCATCTTTTGCCAGTTCTTCAATTACTAGAGAGTTATGGTTTTTAAACTCTCCAACTATTATAGTGAATTTATTTCTTATAGTTTTGTTTTATGTACTTTAAGTGATTAAATAAAAGTAAAGAATTGCTCCATCTTTCTGGTTACTTTTATAATTACATCGTGACTACAGGTTTTGTCTTAAAATCTATTTTTTATTGTAGTATGGTGTATGTAACACAAAAAGAGGGCTGCATATTATCTTCAGGATCTGTCGAAGTCACTGTTGTCTATTCTGCAAGTTTTGATGGGCAGCGATTAAATTTGATATATGTAACCAACTGCCTAGTTGGTTACATATATCTGCCTTTTATAATTACTGCCTAAAATAAATAATCTAAAGTTTGTACTCCTTTTTTAACAAGATTTAATTTATTTATTATTTTTAGAGAGAGGAGAAAGGAGGGAGAGAGGGGGGGAGAGAAACATTGATTGTTGCCTCTCGTATACATCTTGACCAGAAACAAACCTGAAACCCAGACATGTGCCCTGACTGGGGATTGAACCGATAACCTTTCACTTTGCTGGATGGTGCCCAACTAACTGAACTGCATTGGTCAGAGCAAATTCCATATCTTTAAAATAGAACCACAGCTGGGCAGCCTTGCTGTTTTTTCAGTCTCCCTAGTTGTCATTGATTATCTGCATATTTCCATCTAACTGAATGATTACATCCTTACTTAGTGTAACTGAGGATTTGAATGCATTCGTACTTTATAAAAATACCACAGTGAAACTCTGATGAATTTTCGAAAGTTTTGTTTTTTAAAAGTAGACTTCTGGGCTTGGAATCCACCTTAAAAGTGGCCCCATTCCATTTCCTTGCTTCCAGACAGAATCACCCTCCAACTGTGGCTCACAGTCTTTGCTAGGTGATACTTTCCCTGGGCTCTAAAGTGCTATAGAAAACAAACTATAAATTCTTTTAGTCAAACTCTTAGGCTTAGCGAGTCTTACTAATGGGGTTCTTTTTCTTCTGAGCTAATTCTCTCCTCTGTACTTTTAGTCTCTCCTGTTCACAGGGGAGAGACAAAAAAGCTTTCCTCTTCCCCTTTAAATAGCATCTTTGCTCTCTCTGCATTATTACTGAATAACCACAAGCCCCTGTGAAATCACTCAGATCCTTTCAGCTTTCCCTTCTTTATTTTTATTCATGAATTTTTTCTCTCAGCTGTAACTCCTGGTGAGTTATCTGCCATTAACAATGCTGACAAACAGGACCCAGATAAGGTGCTATATAAATGCTAAGTAATCACAGCCAGCCTTGGCTTTGAGACATAGGTTATCTCAGGCTATTGTGGTGTGGGATCAGTCCCCTGTTGACGTTCAGGATGAAGTTTGCCAGCTGCAGGCTTTTTGTCTTTTTGCAGTATAATGTTATAGCAAGTGCCAGTGCTATACTAAGGAGCCTTCAAAAGAAAGTGCACTATTACCTAACAGTGTGTCTCTTCTTCAAGATGCACATATATATGGAGCATTAAGGTATTCTGAATTCATTTCAGAACGTGGCTACTCTGGGAGCCCTGGGAAAATCCTCAGTGCTGGGCATCAGGGGTGAGCACAGAGAGAGCTCTAGAGAGAAGAAGGCCCAAGCTCTAACCCTGGTGGAGAGGGGCACACACTCACAACTCAAAGACTGGATCTGCTTTAAATAGTTTTTTAAGTTTTGGGTTGTTGGGGGGGTTTTTTTTGCCCTGACTGGTGTGGCTCAGTGGATTGAGCGTGGACCTGTGAACTAGAAGATCGAGGTTCGATTCCCAGTCAGGGCACATGCCTGGGTTGCAGGCCAGTTCCCAGCAGGGGACGCATGAGAAGCAACCATACATTGACATTTCTCTCCCTCTTTCCTTCCCTCGCCCTCTAAAGATAAATAAACTTAAAAAAATGTTTTTAAAAAAAGTTTTATTTTTGACTATTCAATGCCAAATAACCAATGTAGCTGATTTTTTTCACTGACTTGACTAAATCATCCCATTGTTTCCACAGTGTGGAACGACAGTCATAATCAAAGGACCTAGGTCCAAGATTTGTGTAGAACAGTTAACTATAGATCTATCTATTCATGGTCAGGTTCATTGTCTGTATGACAGCAACTCAGTCCTTGAAACATGAAAATTTCAGTTCTTAACCCTTAGGCCTCACAATATCAAAAACATACTTGGAATTTTTCCATTAGAAAACAGAACTAGCCCTGGCTGGTGTAGCTCAGTGGATTGAGCGCAGGCCTTCGAACCAGACGATCGTGGTTCAATTCCCAGTCAGGGCACATGCCTGGGGTGCAGGCCAGTTCCCAGCAGGGGACTCATGAGAGACAACCGTACATTGATATTTCTCTCCCTCTCTCCTTCCCTTCCCCTCTAAAAATAAATGAATAAAATCTTTAAAAAAAAAGAAAACAGAACTAAAAAGTTGTTTGGCCAATTTGTCGATACCTATGGTCATCTAATTTTCTTTCTGACCAAAAACTTCTGGGTGCCTGGAAAACATTATGTGTGTGTATGTGTAATACTATATATATATATATATATATATATATATATATATATATATATATATATATATATATATATCCTCAGACTATAGCTAAAAGCAACCATAAATTTTATAAGCAACTTTCACATTTAATGTACAAAGAAACAGAGTCAGAAAGAAAATGACTTACCAAAGGATGCTCTGCTATTAGGTGATAGGTGTGGATTAATAATTTATATGTTTGAGTCCTGCAAGATTTAGTGAACTTTCCCTGCAGTACGCATGTCAGTGGGGGTTAGAGATTGGTGAATTTCTTGGAGTTCTTTCAGAGAAAAAGGCCTTATGTTGCTTGAAATAGTTGGTTAGCTGGTGTTATTTCTTATAGACGAATAGCTAACATGATTTAAACACCATTTTAAGTCTATATTCTGTTAGTCTTTTCTATAGTATACCTGTGAAATGGATTGCAGTTACTCTATAGCACTTGTGTTTTATTCATATTTTAAATGATGTATCTTTGTATATGTGCATTTCTAATATGTACACGAATGTTATTCAATGTCTGCATGTGTGCATATGTTTATATGGTGTAGAGGGGTTATTATTATGATGCTTTCCTCCATGGGATGTATATTACTCAAACCCTGTCATCAGTCTACCTTCTAATTTAATGTCTAATGTCTATTGTTGGTGCATCTTTCTCATACTTTTCTAAGGTGTTCAACAAGAAATATCACCAGAACATATAAAGTCATGCACGCAGTCTTAAACACATTCGTGTGCACACACACACTTGGAGACATGTAGCCAGCACATGCTCCCACGCAGTCCCTGGCTCTTCCCTGGTACTCCTGCTCCAGCTGGCGGATATTACCGCTGCTTCTGACTGAAACCAGTGAAGCAGCCTGTGTTTTCCCTCGTTTGCCCTGGTTAGTTGACCAGAGATGACTGCATCAGCCTCATTTGCTTACATTTTACTTTTCCAAAAGTTAGTCTAAGCAAAAACGTCTTCCCTGGTCATCATTTTTGTCACAAACACCTTTACCCAGAAATTCATGCTCGGTCCATCTCATTCTGCCAGCTTTATAATCCAACAGCTTTATAATCCACACAGTCCCTGAACCTCTTCTCCCGTGATTCCCTGATGGAGAATTTCTGCTTGGACCGGCTCCTACAACTCTCTCCAACACTCCTGTCCTCTACAGTCTCTAAAATGCACAAGCCATTGTCTGACCTGGGGCACAAGTGTTTTCCCACTTCTGCCCTCAACCCCATCTCAGCTCTCCTTTCCAGTTCTGAAAGATCTCCCCTCTTTGGAGATCACTCCCTTGTCCGATTCTTCCCATCTCTCTGCAGCTTCCACCCCGACACTGATGTCTTCATTGCTCTAGTCTCTGTCCTCTCATCTTTCTTTCTGGGCCTTGAATCTATGCTCTATTTCCTTGCACAGATAGGGTGAGGCTCCACTCAAGAAGGGATTGGCATTTATATCTTGTTTTGTGATATTCCCTCCCCCAGCCGAGGCTGTGCCATGTTCCTGATAGAGCCTTGATTGACAGACTGGCTGGAATAGAAGCTCAGCCTGATAATACCTCTCCTATCTCTTTTCTTAATTAATTTGATGTGTTTGGCACTAGCTCTACTGCTGGAGGGGTATTTTCTAGGAGGCAGAGAAGTGTCAAAGGCCTTGCTCCTATTCTTTCCCTTCCCAGACTAGTATTTCAACCTGACAGCTCCCAGCCAGTCCTCTGGCTGTGGAGCACTGAGTGTTTATTTTCCTGATGTTTTTATTCCAAAGTCTTTGCCGGGGTCATGTTGTTGAAGTCTGACAAGTGACAGCAGCCCCTGACCTTGCTACTGAATCTGACACATTTTACAGGTACAGATGTTGTCAGAAAATTATAGAGACCAGAGGCAAAAATAAAAGAGGCCTTGAGAGGTCATCTTGGACATGCTCCTATCTCCAGTCTAGTATGCACCCACTTCTGCTCAGGTAAATTAGAAGAGAATTTGTATTCGAAGTGCTGCACAACAGGAATGGATGTCACACTCTCCAACTCCCATTCCATTATCTAACAGTCTCAAAAGTTCTAGAGAGTCCGGCAAGGCATCCTGACTATTGGATGGCTGCTGTGATTTCCACAACAGAAGCAGAATGAGAACTGCTGAAATGAAATGACCCAGTTTCTACTGTCAGAAGGAGCCCCCAAAATAGAAACTTATTCCCTGAGAGTGACTGTAGTCTGTACATCCAGAGAAGAGGATGTGTGTGTGCTGGGTGGAAGGGGATTGGGATAAACCAATTCAAAGCTAAGTATCCTCATCACCTTTGGAGAAAATGCTTTCATACCAGCCACTTTTTCAAGGGACCAATTAAACCTGTTTCTATACAATCTGAGGCTACAATAGATTTTCTGCTTAGATCTTGTCTACATGTCAAATTAGGAACCAATTGCCAAAGTTCCACTTCATTCGGTGATATGTAGTCTCCACTATAATATCCTTGACCTAGTTGGTATATCTCCAAACTCAAAATTACTAAAACCTTGTTCAAGCCCATCCCCCACTCTCTCCATTTCTTGAATCACTAGTGGGTCTGAAACAGTCTGAGAATAGGAGGAGGAAGAGAAACACGAAGTTAAAAATAGAGAACCCCAAGTTACTCCCCTCTTTCCCTCTCTAGGCATCTAAGATGAAGCAATCCAGAGTTAGGGAGGGGAGAAGATTTCACATTAAATCAAACTCAGAGTCTTAAAGATACATTGGACTGGACGTTCTAACTCAAGATTTGAAACTGTGTGTATGACTTGAAACTGTAACAGGACTGTCTGTTACTAAGAGTGAACAGAAGAGTCTTGGAGCCTCCTACAATTTTAATCCAAGGGCCAAGGGTTACCTAACATCTATTGACATTTATAAAGGGTGATGGAAAACAAAAAATTAAGTTACATTTTGTCTTTTTTTTTGTTTGAGAATTTATTTATTTGTTTGTTTGTTTGTTTGTTTGTTTTTAGGGAGGGGTAGGGAGGGAGAGAGGGAGAGAAACATCAGTGCGTGGCTGCCTCTCAAACGCCCCCTATGGGAGGGCCTGGCCCACCACCCAGGCTTGTGCCCTGACTGGGAATCAAACCCAGAGACCCTTTGGTTCGCTGTCTGTCACTCAATCCACTGAGCCACACCAACCAGTTGTCTTTTAAAGAGAGAGTGTCAGTAAGGATGCATTGGATAGCAATAATAAACTCCAAAATATTCAGTGGCTCTGACAAAATGGAATTTTACTTCCCCTCAGGTAAAGTCCTAGGCAAATGATTGTTGTCAGTGAACGGTTCCCCTCTACATGTAATTCTGGGGTCCAGGCTCTTCCCATATGTGTCTCCTCTGTTCCCTAGAGCCTCAAGGTTGGCATCCAAACACAAGGAGGGGTAGAGAAAACATGGAACAGAGGGGATGCGGACACATCACTTGTTAAACTCTTTTGCCTGGAAAGGGCCTGTACATTCCTTTGACTAGAAAGCAGTCACATGGCCACACCAAGCTGCAAAGGAAGCTGGGGAATGTAGTCCAGCTGTGAGCCCAAGAGAAGAGCTACCTGATTTAGGGGCAGCAGTTGCTATACAGACAAACCTGGAAGATCCTCATGGAGTTCCAATGGTTCAACCACTATAGAGAGAATACTTGTGAAAGTACTTTTATCTTTTTAAAAAAGTCATTCTCCAAAGGAACTTCTCTAGATGGTGTATGTTGATGAATGAGAGGTGGGAGGTGGGGGGGAGGAGAGGACTCCAACAGGAGCAGAGGTGACAAGAGTCAGGTAGCCATGAAGATGAACAAGTCTGTGCTTGGCTGCTGAGACCTTCCACAGATAAGACTCTGGTTCCTCCCTTCCTGCCCTGCCTTCCTCCAGCTTCTGGGCTTTTGTGTAGTGAAGATGTGCCTGAAAACCCCATGTCCTGGGAAGCCTGGAAGTGGACATAACCCTAAAGAACAAACAAACTACCTTTTTGTTACTGGAAGAACCCAGTAAAATTTGCCACTGGACACAGAAGCCAGTAAAATCCAGTTAAGTCAGGAGAGTTGCCTGGCCCTTCAAACCTAAACAAAATCATGTTTTAGAGTAGATGAATTCCCAAATTGGATTTGATTTCTTAAAAGTGCCTCATTTTGGTAGGAGCAGAAGGCACATCTGACAGAGATGAGGTCATCGCAAAAGAAATTTGAATATTTTCAAAAACAAAACAAAACCCCCTCTTTCTTGGGGCGTTTCACTCGTGGTGGGGCAAAGAGCTTCACAAGACCTGTCTCCAAAAGCAGTTTCGGGCAACTGGATCCCTGTTACCTATCTTTTGGGCCTTAATCTCGCTGACAACAGAAAGTCTCCATTCTCCCCCCCGCCCCAGGTGCCGTAGTGCAGCCGCACTCACTACCTTATTCACGCGTGTGTGCAATGAGCATTTTCCTGTACTTTTACAGTCACTGGCGTTTTATATGTTAAGTGCCCTCCCCTGCCGAGTTTCTTGAGATGAGCTGGAACACACGCTGGAAAAACCAAACGCTGGCAAGTGAGGTGCGGGGGGGTGGGGAGGTCTGTTAACCCTCAAAGCTAGGAGCAGCCAAGCCTTCCTAGGTAGACAAATGAAAAGACTTTGGAAAGAAAGAACCCGTTAGTGCAGACACTTAGGTATTGAGATTACTGCCCTGTCCCTCCAATGTCACAATTAGGAAGGACCCGGCTTCGGCTCCTTTGGCGCGTGCAACTGAGAGTTGCAAAGCTGCAAAGTGCGGTTTTGGAGACTTCGAAAATCAGAAACCCTTCACCTCACTCCCACCGCTCCTTCTCGCGGTCCACGCGAAAGCCGGGCATGAGGGCCTGGGAAATCTGGGGACCTGTATTCGGCTGGGTGGTGGGAGACCAGTGGCCTCAGCTGCGGGGCTGCGTCGCGTCCCCTCGACCACGCCTGCCGCTCCGGCGCTGCCTGGAAAGGGGGCCGCCCCTCTAGTGAAACAGCTTTTGGGGACAACGGGTCACGGGGGGCGCGAATGCGGGGAAGTGGCGTGGTTCCCAAAGTAGAGACGTCGTAGCGAGACGCAGCTCCTAGTTCGGGCGGGGAGGCACCAACGCACGCAAGCTACGCTAGGAATGTTTGAAAATACAAAGTTCTCCCCTTTCGGCTTTTTTCCCCATTTAAATCTATTCCTTTAAAAAACAAACAAACAAAACAAAACAAAACAAAACAACAAACACGCGGACCGGCAGGAGCCACGGGGTCTGGTGCTGAGGTCCTGGCGGGCGCGGATGCCGTTCGGTTCGGGTGGAGAAGTTGAGGGTGGCCGCGTCCCGGGCAGGAGCGCGGGGACCTCGGTGTCTGAACCGCGTGGACGTCCGAGCGGCCCTGGCAGAGGAGCGCGCTCCCCCGCTGCCCGGAGCCGTGGAGGCTCCGCGGGCCCGGACCACTGTGCGGGTGAACCGAGGCAGCGCTCCGAGCCCGAGGCTCCGCACCCCTGCAAGTCGCGGCCGGAGCGCGCTGGGCAAGTGCACGCGGCCGGGAGCTCGGCCTCCCGATTTCGGCGGCAGGAGGCCATCCGTTTTCGAGGGCTGCTGGGGAATTAGAGAGAAAGGCAATATTCCTGGTCTCTTTGAACAGCACTGGGGGGAAATAAATAAATAACGCGACTGATGGTCTCTAAAGTAAAGACCTGTCGCGAGGTTATGGCCCCACGGCCTCTTCCGGCGAAGCCCCCTTCACAGCCCCCCGCGCCACCCTCCCCGAGCCTGAGCTTCCCGCTGGCTCTGTCCCTGGAGGCACAGAAAGATGTCTCCTCGTCCTTGAGGGAGCTTCCCCAGCAGCTCTGAGTACTTGAAACTGAAGCTCTCAAGTAAACGCTGAAGAAATGGTGGATAGGGAGGTGCTTAAGGGGGTTTCTCCACTGTCCCAGAGGTTTGCGACCGAGGCAGACTTTGCAGTTACTACAGCTGCGCCCCCTGTTCCAACAGCGTGGCCCTCATTCTCCAGGTCCCCTGCGCGAGATGGGTCACGGCTGCAAGGTTCTCTATGGAAATGGGGGGAGGGGGGATACTACAGGCGTTCTAAAACACATCATCAAAGCGACCTCGTCTAAAAAGTCAGACAACTCTTCCTCTCACTTACCTTTTAATTATTTGAATGGTTTAAGAAAAGGTGAATTCTGATTGCTTGTGGAGATTCATGGCTGGAGAGGAAAAAGAAAAAAAAAGAAAATCTAATAGAGACAGGGTGCCCTGCGGGATGGTGGACCGGTCCTCGGTGCATTTTTTCCCGGTGGTTCGAGGACAGTCTGTCTTTCTGGTTCCTGGGAGGATAGCATTTCTGTTATGGTAAAAAGGTGTAAAGCTAATGTTATCAAAATGGAGAGAGAGAGAATACAGGTTTTTTACTTATTTTGATGGAAATATATTTATTTCATGGTGGGGATATTATTTGGGCTCTAGTCCCCCCCCCCAGGATGATTGGAACTGAGTAGGACCAGCCCCCTCCACATTATTCTGGGGCTGAACATGCACTTGCAGAATGAATATGGGCATCACCCCACTGGACCTGCATTGGCAGGTGCAGATCAGTATTCCAAGCTGGGCAAAACATGTGAGAAATCCCTTCAGGTTCAGACCTAAGGCATGAGTCCTGGGAGGTCAGTGCAGAGATGGATGGGGTGTCTCTGGACCTGGCGAGGAGCACCCTTCCCTCCTGATGGCCGCGCCTGGAGGGCCAGGCCCCAGGGAGAGGGTTGGGCACTGGGCTTTCTCCTTTCCAAGAGAAATCACATTTGGAAAACTTTTTCCCAGGTAGGGTTAAGCTTGGAGAGATAATGAGCAGAAATTTCTTACTGGCAATGTTTGAAAAGAGCAATTCACTGCTGTTTATAATTTTGTCTTTGTTATTTAAAGTATAAAGTATTCTAAAGAAAGGTTTAATACAAGGGTGGGGCAAAAGCAGGTTTACAGTTGTGAGTACATAAAACACAGTTTTTTCTTGTATTATTACTTATTAATTATTATATTATTTCCCATACAAATAATTGTAAATCTACTTTTGCTGTACCCTGTATAAGAAATCCGTAGGCCCACAGGGCAGCAAGTTGAGACACTTCAACATGTCTAACTGTGTGGTGATGTTGTTACTGGTGACATAACAGATGACCATGCCACTTCATATGCATTGTATGCAGCAAATGGCAACAAATAAGTAGCCACACCGAAATTGACACTGAAGTTCCTCTCATCTGAATAATTTGCTTTCCTCTTTTATTATGCCAACTAAGATTTACTCAGCTTTGCAGAAATCTGTTCTCAAGTCTTCTCTGCCTCTGGGTTCCGGCCCTTCCCACCCACCCATTCACTTACTCCCCCCATTTTATTTTTTTGAGTAGATATTCTCTCAGCCTTAAAAAAAAACTTGGTAGGGATATGATTTTTCTTTTACCACTTCCATATCTCAAGACCGGGCATTAAAAAAAAAGAAAGAAAATACGGTGGGTCCCCCCCCCCTTTTTGGGAGATGTACTTTTCACAGGAACAGGCAAACAAGTGGAGGGTAGGAAGGGAAAGTTGGCTGATTCTTGGTCTTGGCAGTGGTGGCTGTCGACAGAAATTTGCAGTCAGAAAGTGCCCTTGTAAATAAGCAAGGGGAGCTCCTGGGGGCAGGGGGACCTAACTTCCCAAACCTACAAATTGGTTCTTACAAGCACGTCCATGAATGCCCAGACCGGGTAAGCCTGCGCCTCCCCCACATACCTGAGCTTTCAGGGATCTCATTAGAGTCTGCTCACCCCACAAATAAAGATGCCCACCTGCGTACTCAGCTATAGGTGCCCACAGAGCTCACACAAGTGCATCAGTCTGAATTACCCGTGTGCTGGTGCCTGGCTCGCAGGATCTGCTCTGGTGCGAGGGGAGTGGAGCAGCGGGTGCTTCCCAGTGCGGACACTCAGCTCGCTGTCCTCCGCGTCGACCATTTACTGTCCTGTGTGAGGGCGGCTTTTGCCAAGCTTCGGCTTGGTCAGAGTAAATGAAATCAAATACTAAATAATTACTACACATTGAAAAAATTTAAAAAACACAGCCTATTAAAATAAGTAAGGAACTCTGGATGTCTTGGGAGCAATCCAGAGAGAACAGAGAAAGGAGTTAGATGCTGGTGCCGCATTCCTGGAGGAGTAAAGCGGCGGTGGCTGCTACCACTGAGGGGACTCACCCTTCAGGCTGCGGAAGTGACCCAAATCTTTCTAAATCCTTGCGGGGAAAAAAATTGTGCTGAGAACAGACTCAAGGCAAGCATCCTGCCAATTTGGGCGACGCGAGATCACAACTTAGTTCC
Organism: Artibeus jamaicensis; assembly: GCF_021234435.1. NCBI lineage: Eukaryota > Metazoa > Chordata > Mammalia > Chiroptera > Phyllostomidae > Artibeus > Artibeus jamaicensis. Next base: position 52,213,952 of record NW_026521486.1, read on the forward strand.
TGGCAAGCCTGTGGTTTCCTAGGATGAGTGGGGGAAATGGACCTGGAATTACATACTGCAAACTTGCTCCTTGATGTCCTCAGACCTGGGTATTTATTTCATCTTAAAAAACATTTTAAAAATTATTTCTGCCTTACATATTTCTGGATACCATTTCCACTTAATTACCAGCTGCATCAGAGAAAACACTAGAAGAAGTGGATGAAAAAACATCTGTGCCAACATGTATCCTTACCCACAAAACTGGAGGTCCACCAAATGCCCCTCACACATCTTAGCATTAGCACAAAGACAAATGTTTTAAAATTTTTAAATGAAGCATGACTATGTTTTCATATTCAGGGGGAATATTTAACATTTTTTCCTTACAAAGATTACCTAATTATATAAGTATGGGTGTCCATGGGCACATATCATGTGTTAATATTTATCTAAAGTTCCCTTAACACCTAACAAAGCATATACCATAGACGCATTTGTCTGGAGATGATCAGTTTATAATAGATGAAAGTAAAGTAAATCTCTATTACTTCCTTGGAGGAAAACTTATTAATAAGCCAAGCACCGAAAAAATGAGTCATCCATGCTTTAAATTACAGATGCAGATTCTAGCAGAAAAGGATTTTCCTAAGCCTTCAGAAAAGGAGAGGGATCACCCAAGGTTCTCCTTCTCCTTATGCCTTAAGAACCGCATCTCTGAAAAACTGAGGATGATCTGCTCTCCCATTCATTGCTTATGTGGTAGTTCAGCCAAAGGAAGAAGGCCACCTACAGAGGAGAGCTGGAGTCCATGGGTTCATAGGGTCTTCTCCAAGATCACATCCTAACCTTATTTCCTTTTCTTTCACCTGTTCCCTATCAGCCTGCCCCAACCAGCACCCTTGTCATTATTGACCTGAAAATGACTCTATGCTGTACAGGTACAAGATACACCCTTTGCAACACATGTTCCCAGGCCTGGGCACTATCCAGTAGTGTCCCCAAACTCAGACTCAACAATCATGCTCCCTGAAAGTGCTGAAGGTCATCAGGTGTGAGAAGCTTGGGATGGTCTCTATTCTTTGTGAGATATTTCTTCTTATCCAGGTTCAATTTTCTCTAACTTTGCAAGTGAGTGTAGTAATCAATCTTTGGGACGAAAGAAAATGGATGTCCCCAGCCTCCTTTCCAGTTCTTTAGGTTTCATTGACTTAGCCGCATGCACAAGGCAACACCACAACTAAGAGAAAAAAAAACTCTTCTAAATACTCCCTAGGGAAGGGAAAACTTGGGTGAGAGGGAAGAGGCAATAAAGGAAGGGAAGCCCTACATCCCTCTCCCCAGAGGTATCATAGGGATAGTTTCCCTCCAGTCACTAAAACTGCACCAAATTACATCCTTTTTGGAAAAGTAAATTAATCACCGCCAGCAAGATTCTTGTCCCAAGTACCCTCTTGCTTTTTGTTCCATAGATCTCAAGTAAGGCTGGCCATTTTAGCAAAAAGAGGTTTCTCCCCCCCCCCCCATTTAGTTGAGTCTTGGGTCTTCACCTTCCTCTTTTTTGGAGATGGAGCAGTTGAATTTTCTTTCTTTTGATAAGGCATCTTCTGAAGTTCCTTTAATCTTTTGTGTTCTGCTCAATGATTTTCAAATTCAAATAATTAGAATGTACCTTCTGCAGTGACTTCTGAGGGTGTCTGGTCATGGGGAGAAATAGATTGTGATCCATTTTAGGCTACACCTTTCCCTCTTCTCCATGTTCAAATATACATATATCCTCCATCATCTGCCTCTTAGGGCCCCACAAAACTTCATTTCCCAGAATCATGGTGGCATTGAGGGGGTCTCTTACCTAGTTAGAGTTGAAATGTGCAGCCCTCAGCTCTGTCTTTTGTATTTAGTCATTCTCTGAGACAGGTTAAACAGTCCACTTTACCCAGAAGAATGCTGTATTTGGGGTCTACAACTCCTCCTCACCCTGAGGAGAGAAAATGTTATTTTCCACACCTTCTTTTAAAAGAGCTGAAAATCTGAGAGAATGGGAGGGAGAGAAGGAGAGGGAGAGAGGAAGAGGGAGAGGGAAGAAAAGAGAAGAGAGGAACGGAGAAGAGAGAAGAGAAAAAAGGAGAGGCTGGTCTACTTTCGTTTTAGGAGCCTCAAATCTAAACTTTAAAAGATGGAGGAAATGATCAAAAGTGATAAATAGCTTTTCCAAGCATTCAGTTTGTTAGCTTTCTGACCAAAAGGGGCCTTTGTTAGGTCTCTGCAAGGAAGCCAAATCCAGCCCCCAACCAACACTCCTCCACCTCTTTCCCAACCCCCCTCAGCTCTGTTGTCTAACTTGAAAATGAACTTGGACTTCCCTCTCAGACAGGCCCTAAAACCAGGAGAGATTTTTATTTGTCTGTTTCTGAAGGGCTTCTTAAAAGGGGGAAGTGTTCTGGGAGAACAGGAGGGGGACAGAGGGCTCTCTCCCACAGCAGAGGATGGGGCGGGGGTAGAGGCTTTGGGGAAGCAAGCAGGGGGAGAAGATACTTTGTTAATTTCTTGACTCTGTGTTTATTCCCTGACTTCTCTTGTCAATGGGGACTGAGGGGAGGGCAACAGACTGGGTCAGATGCTGCTGAAAAAGAAAAGGGAGTAGCAAGGATTAGGATTTAAAAAGAGGTGGGCTGGGGAAGAAGAGAATGAGGAGGGTCGGGAAGGGACTCTGTGATGCCTTTGGTTGGGGCTGGGAAGCAATGGAAGGAAGAGAGCTGAGGCAGGGACTCCGGAGGCCACCGCAGGCTTCCTGGGAGTTCCTCATGGGAGGGGCCATCTGATCACCTCCTCCAAACCCAGTGCACCACAAGGCGGGATCTGTGATTGAGGGCAAGTTGGGGTGGGGGGGGGAATCCAGGATAATAGCGGTGTTAACAGCTTAAATCAGAATCTCTATGTGGGTTCCTGAAGAATCAGAAAGGACAGTTTAGTGTGGCTCCCCAAACTGCAAGCCCTGGGTGGGCAGCAGAAGGTAGTAAATTTCTTTGATGTCTGAAAGAGGGAAGTAGGGCCTAGAGAAAAGTAAGTTTGGGTTTGAGAGCGAAAAACACCAAAACTAGGAGAAAAGTGATGTTTCTGCCATCCTGATCCCATCATCCCTCAAGCTGGGGGGCCCAGGGAGTGAAAACAATAAAAGTGGAAGATGCCAAGATGGCAGCCATTGTTCAGAAGGTGAGTTCTCAGACTGGGAGGTGGCCGGTGTGGCTTTTCTCTCAGACTAGGCTGTGGGGGTGGAGAGATTAAAGTAAAGCAGGTTCTGGAGGGATCCAGGAACCTGGGGGATGGTGTCTGGGTCTGCATGCTCCTTGGGCTTCCCAGACCTTCCAGAGTCCAGAGATCTGAAAGAAAGGAGGCCAGGAGGGGATTGGGCAGGGCCAGGGACCCCCAGCCAGGATTGGACACTTTTCTTTTTTCTTCGCCAAGAATACCACTGTGTGCAACACACCAGGAATTTCCTCTGAATGTTTTGAAGGCCCTTCCCACTAAGACACAATATCAGGGGTGCCCTCCCTGCACTCCCACCCCCTTCTGTAAGTGCTCTCTCCATCTCAAACATTCCTTTCTTTCCTGGATAGAAAACCCCATGTCCCCTCTCCTCCACAAATCTCCTCTTCTATTATGCAGCCTGAACCCTGGAGAGGAAAGGGACCCCTAAAATTCTTGCCCACCCACAAAATCTCCAAGTCTGGGCCAGAATCCAGACCCCATGGTGGTGAAGCTCTTTGTTTTCCTGTAGCCTCAACCCATCCCCCCCTTTTTAAACTAGACTTTCTCCCATAAAAGTGGGGGGGGGGTACAGGAGCTTCAGAGCTTTAAGCTCTCCCCCACCCCGCTGGGGAGGGGGCGGAATACGGGGGAAGCAGAGGAAGGAGGGAAAACAACAACTAATGCTTAGTTTCCAGAGAAGGACTCTAGGTATTGAGTAAGGGACACGCCAACCTCATTTCTCTCATTGTTCTCCATAGCCCGGTAATTTCAGCTACACCCAGCCCCCAAGTATGTGCCTCTGGTTCTGTCTCTAATACAGTGAACTAGGAATTCTACCCCTCAACACAGGCATTTGCCTGTTCGTTTTCCTAGTATTTTCCTTTCGGATGTCTACGTAGAAGATGAGCATGTAAGTTAAGCGCGTATACAGAGAAATAAATAGACCAGTAGAGATCTTTATTTGCAGTAGAGGAGTTCAGCAGAGGGCTGGGTATGTTCATAAACACATTTGGGCCGTGTCCACAGGGCATGTGCGGGAACAGCGCACGCACCCTGCACTCAGTCCCAAACCCACAGGCCAGGTGTGCACGCGTTTGTCACATGTCCAGTGCGAGGGCACGATGAATATCTCCTTCATATGTGGAAGCCTTCGAGAAGAGGAATTCCAGAGCTGAACCGAGCTGAGACCTCAGTCTGTAAAGGAGGTTGATGGCAGTGTGGCTCCAGACGCCTAGTCCTTGCCTACGTTCCGTTGTAAAAAGAGCCCAGAGCAGAGCCAGGCTTTCCGACCGGGCTGGGGTGCCATTTTCCATTTTCCTTTAGTATAATGAAATGCTCTGTCTTTCCTCCATATGAGCAGCATCTCTAGAGACCGTGGAGCCTTTTCATTTGTCTTGATTTTTGTAAATTTGGTCCGTAGTCAGGCGCCCTGGCCCCTGGGCGCAGCCCCGAGGGGAGAGGTGTGGCCAAGTGGTGGGGGTTGAGCGGGAAGCCCAGGGTTTCTGCGCTCGCCTTTCTAGGGCGGGATCGCCTCGGAGATGTAATTACTACGTTTCCAGTGGTGCATATTCTCTTGGAGTGTTTAATTTGGTTTTATTTGTGTCTCAGCGAGATCCACATTTTTTTCGGGGGAGGAGGGAGAAGCGACCCCAGGCTTAAAGTTAATTAACCAACAAGGCTTTACTTTCCGCCGCCCGCCCGCGGGCTTTGGCACCGCCGCCTTCCTCCCGGCTCCGGGCTCGCCCCAGCGTGGAGCTGGAAGTTTCAGACGCGGACGGTCTTGGGGAACCAAACGAAAGACTGCTGGGGAAGGATGGTTCAGAGCGTGCGGACACTTCACCGGCCACTTTTAACGCTGTTAGCTCTGAACTTTCCCTCCCAGCCTTCTCACGCCCCCAAGCCTACTGGCGGGGAGGGGGCTATATCTTCTCAGAATGGTCTTCGGGATGCAGGGGACTTTGTTTCCAGTTCTCTACTCTTGTCGCTAAATTTTGGCTGCAGAGTGCCCCTAATAAATAGAATTGTAAAATTGCCAGGTTAATTAAATCTATATCTCATTCCAATAAGAATGTCCTTATATAAACCTAGAAAGGAACGTACTATTAATTTTATTTATTGCTGGGCAGTGCTGCACCCAGATCCTTCCTGCTGTTTTGCCCCCTACTTTCCGAAACTGAGGGATGTGTCTTTGGGCTCTGGCCCGAGAAATTTGCATCTAGCTTTGGCCTAGAGTATTCCTGTAACCAGGAGGGAGCCCCAGGAATGGAGTGAGTATTTCAGGCCCTTTGTTTCTCCTGGTGGCCCCATACAGCCCAGCACATTTTGCCTTGGGTTCTCACTGTGTGCGGTCCCCAACTGGCACATGACCCGAGAAAAAGCCAGGACTCCACACCACTTCTCCTCTCCAGGCTGGAAACCCCCAAGACCTTCACACCCACCTATCCCCACCAAGCAACCCTCAGGCAGACAAGGGGGCCAAGGTCACAGGGCCCAGCCTAGACCGACCAGGCTGTGTTTGGTCTCCTTGTTTCACCTTGACCTTGGATTCCAGAACCAGAGCAGGCAGTTTCCAGCCCAGAGCTGGCTCCCAGCAAGACTCACCTTTTCCTCTACTCATCTCTTCTCTTTCCACCATCATCACCCTCAATGCACACTCGTGCTAGCCTGCTTCTGGTTCAAACTTTTCTGTTGTATTTTTCTTCCTACTGCCAGCCCAGCCTGAAGCCTGTTTTCAGACCTAAACTCTAAGGTGACCTTGCTCGATAATGATCAAGATGATGATCACACTGACAAGGATTGATTTCTTATCCTAACTCACCCTTTTGAGGAGCTCTCCTTTGTCAAACACCACCCCCCACCCCCACAGGAAGAAGAGAGACTGCGGTGGACTGGATCTCAGTATAGACCCGGCCAGTTGTTCTCAGGGCTGGAGAAGTGGGCCCAGTGGGTCCCGTTTAGCCTCTGCCTGTGTGTTGTCCAGACAGGAGCACACAGCATGTAAACCATGTAACAGTGGCAGAAAAGGAGTTGCTGCAGCCCCTTTTTTTCTCTCTCTCTTTATTACTTCTTCTCCTCAGGGAGGCCCCGTGCTGAAAGGGAATTTGGCTCAATTCCACAGAGATGTGCCATGGAAATGGTTGACCCTATTAAGGCACTAAATTGGCATAGGAAGCCCCACAAGTCGAGAGATTGAGTAGGAAGAAAAGGGGTTCTTTATCATTAAGTTGGTATTAATGTGTTCTTTGAAATACAGGGCAATTTTAAAACACAAAAACAATCCACACTAAAAGGGACTGACTCCCAGGAAAGCCCTGGGAGCTAAAACTAGGGCTGTCCAGCTGGAAACTGCGATGATCCCAGCTCTGCCCGGCCCCTTGGCCCTCATCTACCGAAAGGCTCAGGGCCCGTGTGGGGCTGACGCCTGGCCTTTTGGGGCTTCCCAGACGTGCTTAAGGAAAGGTTCCTCCAAAGGGCCAGTGCTGCCGACTCTCCCTCATTTTACGTTTCCTTTAGTACCACCGCTACGAGAGTGCGTGTGCATGCTCTTGTTCACATCCAAGGCTTTTTAGCTTTCCAAAACAGAATCCTTCCCCTCGTCACTCCCCACCACTTTTTCTTTGAAAAAATTTCACTCCGAGGCTTTTAATTTCTATTGTGTATTGAAATATCAGCCTATCTTTCCCACCCCCACCTCTGCATTTCCCATTTCTCTCCTTTTATTCCGTCTCCATTTATCACTGAGAGCATCCCTCCTCGGTGCGGTGATGTGTGTGCTTGGGGACTATGCATCTTCTCGACCTTCTTGGCTCCGCTCAAGAAAGACTTGCGGGCGAAATGTTGAAAGAGTCCTTTCAGAAAACTGGGGCTTTAGGGTTAAGTGGCCGAAAGTAGGAAATAGAAACACTATCCCGACATCAAAGTGTCTCTCCTTACATGGCTTCGGGGGCCTTGCCAGCCGTGAGCTTCAGGGGAGTCGGCGTGGGCCACGGCCAGGGTCCCCATGACCTGCCCGCGTGCTCCAGACTGCTTTCTAGTTTCTTCATTATTAAGGGAAAAAATGCGGCTTCTCCCTCACCATTAGCTCCAAGCCCTAGATCCAAGCACAGCGATCGGGTTTTTCTTTTTTGGGGGGGGAGTAGGAATCTGTCTCCCCCATACACATCCTAAGCCTAGGGGGAGGCGCCTGGGAAATTCCAGACCCCTTTGCGTCAGCTAAATTGAGAGGCTGAGTGCTCCCCCCCAATTTCTCCTTCTCCAAGCCTGCCAGGGGGCGTTGCCCTGTCTCTTTAAATCTCCCAGCGCCCTCATCTTCTGAGAGCCAATCAGCAGAGACCTTTCCCACTTTGCCCCGCCCTACCTGCAGGGGTGGGAACCCCAGGAGACCCGGCGTTGGCTTCACTAGCGCTTGCCGAGTCACGTGACCGCGGAAGGGGTGCGGAGGGGAGGCGAGCAGGAGCCGCGGATTTCTTAATGAAGTGTCCCGCATGCGTAGAAGGAATGTGTGGGGAGGGCGGTGGAAGCATCGCTAGGAAGAGAGGAGGAGGAGGAGAGGGAGGGAGGGGAGGGCAGGGGAGGAGTGGAGAGGGAGAGGAGGAGGGAGGGGGGAGGGGAAAAGAGAGCGAGGTGTCTCCCTAGCTCTCTGCCTTTTGGCAAGTGGAGTTTTTAAAAAGCTGGAGCAGATCATGTCATGACGACTTCGCTGCTCCTGCACCCGCGCTGGCCGGAGAGCCTTATGTACGTCTATGAGGACAGCGCGGCGGAGAGCGGCAGCGGCGGCGGCGGGGGAGGCGGCAGCGCGGGCGGACCGGGGGGAGGCTGCAGCGGAGCGAGCCCCGGCAAAGCCCCGAGTATGGACGGGCTGGGCAGCAGTTGCCCGGCCAGCCACTGCCGCGACCTGCTTCCACACCCGGTGCTGGGCCGCCCGCCGGCTCCCCTGGGCGCCCCTCAGGGTGCTGTCTACACGGACATCCCGGCCCCGGAGGCGGCGCGCCAGTGCGCCCCGCCGCCAGCGCCCCCCACCTCGTCCAGCGCCACCCTGGGCTACGGCTACCCGTTTGGTGGCAGCTACTACGGCTGCCGCCTGTCACACAACGTGAACCTGCAGCAAAAGCCTTGCGCCTACCACCCGGGCGATAAGTACCCGGAGCCGTCGGGCACCCTGCCCGGTGACGACCTGTCCTCCAGGGCCAAAGAGTTCGCTTTCTATCCCAGCTTCGCCAGCTCCTACCAGGCGATGCCCAGCTACCTGGACGTATCGGTGGTGCCTGGGATCAGCGGGCACCCGGAGCCGCGTCACGATGCGCTCATCCCCGTGGAAGGCTACCAGCACTGGGCTCTCTCCAACGGCTGGGACAGTCAGGTGTACTGCTCCAAGGAGCAGTCGCAGTCCGCCCACCTCTGGAAGTCTCCCTTTCCAGGTAAGGAAGGGGGGGGCCAGAGCTCCCCAACCGCCGCCAGGGACCCCTCCCCGCCCCTCCTGCCCCGGGGCTCCGCACCCCAGCCACCCCCGCCGTCTGGCCCCGGCGCGCCGGCTTTCTGGGCTGCCGATGAAGCTGGCCGGGCGAGCTGCGCTGAGGAATGCGCCGGGGAAGAAATCTGCTCCGACACGTTCCCCGAAGCTGCCCGGCTGAGAGTGAAGCAATCACAGGCGCCCGAGCGCCGGGCCGCCGGCTGGGCTCCAGTCGGTAGCTCTCCTCCTCCGCCCCCAGCCGACTGCAGTCTCACGAGCGGCTTTCCGCTTGCGAAGCCGGCTCCTGGCTAGGAATGGGGGCGGAGTGGGCATCGAGTGCTTTGGATGCCCACAGCTACCAGCTTAAAACTCTCACGCCACCAAATAATTGGGGGTGGGGAATAAGAACCCCCAAACATTTCCTTTGCCAGAATTTCCAAGATCGTTCTGGCACTATACATTTAAAAAAAAATAGGGGTCCAATTTGCCAGGGTCTACAGAAATATAGGAGGCTTTCTTTTTTCTTTTCTTTTTTTTATGTAGTTAAAAAAATTGGCCATGAATTTCTCGGTGGTTAAAGGATCAGAGAGCTAAAATCTCCTCCGTTTGTGTACCTCTCTTAGGGTATAAATTTTCTTTTCCTCTCTGAGGAAAAAGGGAGGAGATTTTAGCTCCTCTAAAAGGAGCTAACTCCTTTTAACTCCCTGAAATGTGGGGAGAAAGAGTTGTCTATGCCTCAAACACAGAAGGAGGAGGTTAAGGATGAGAGGTGTGGGAAAGGAAGACCTATTCTGGAGGGATCTAGGGTCCAGGCCCAGCCTGGGGTCCACTGGTTTCTGTCTGGCTATGCGTGGGGTGGGGGGTGGAATTCACTGGTGTCCCGTTCCTTCTCCAACTGGGGCTATCTCTGAACAGAAGAGGATCTTGCAACCCACCCCAGGGGGGAAAGACCAGTCCCAGACTTCTAAAATTCTCATCAGGAACTTTGAATTCAGACCTGCCCTGACAAATCAGGATTTGAGGTCTAACAAATCCAGAGCTTCAGTGTGCTCTGGCTGTAAGTGGAGCTCAGTAGGAGAGGGCTGACTGGCTCCTTTCTGTTGTCCACAGGGGTCCTATGGGGGCCAGGAGCAGCCACAAATGTCTCTCTATACTACTCAGAGGGTCCCCCAGCTCTGCATTTGGGTCCAGGGATATATTCAGTGGGAAGTATAGACCCAAAGATCTCCTAAGGGTGGGCCCGAAATTCCTCTGTATCGAGATTAGGGCAAAGGCAGATGGTGGAAATATCACTGAATGATATTAGAACATGTAGCAAACAATATTCTTGTAAATATTTTGAGATTACTCAATATAATACAGCTGAATACCAGGATGGACCTACCCTAGGTACCCCCATCTGTCTGTGAGAAGATTTAAAGATGATAGAATTTTAGTACATGGTATCATGCATTACCTATTTGGCATTGGCTATATTTTTATATGATATGATTTCTGTATTAACCACTTTAATATGACACATATGATAATACATTTCTAGAATATAAGCGATTCACATGTAGAGAGATGGCCATTTAATTCCCCATTTCACCTAAATGGCCTAAAAGCTCCTTGGGAGACGGGGATCTGGCAGGAATTCCTGAAGCAGAGGGAGCCCATAGGCCATCCCGAAGGGCCAAAAAGCAGGGGAGCCGGTGCCCACCAGGCCCTCTGTGGGCAGAGGTATAGATCTGAACAATGGGCAATGGATTGAATGTGAAGAAGTGAAGACAGCAAGCTGCTCTCGCATCCCTGTGTGCGCATGCGGAGTGGAGTAGGGGTGAAGGATCGAAGAGAAACTCAGAAATATCTTTGAACAAAATACACATTTTTAAAATTCCCAGAAAAAAAACCACTCAAAATAAACACTGTGATCACAACCTCCTAGAGAAAAAATATCTTTGAAATAAAAAGTTATATAGCTCAACTGAAATTTAATACACTTGCAAATTACGGCATTAGGCATTAGAATTACAGCAGGGAAATGGATACAAAACCCAGTGTGTCTCAGCAGCTATGTGCTCACACACTCCCTGTGTGGAGATAAAATCAGGTTGGTGTAACATAGTGAGTGCAGAGGTCCAGGCAAAATGCAGATGAAAAAGAAATGATCGTCAGACACTCTTCTTTCCACCCACACAGAGAACTTTCAGAAGTAGTGAGATTTCCAGATAACTCTGTCTATGCAATTGTGGTTAGTTCAGCAGCATCTAGGCATAAACACTACTGTCTCTCTTCAGTGCCTCTGGCTCTGAGAAACCTCATCTATGGAAGTCTGGGCTGGTGTGGGAGACGGAGCAATTGTTCAGAAAGATCCAAATAATTAGGGCCAAGGTGTGTTGTGGCTTCTTCCTTCCCCCAATTATATAGACTCTTGTTTCATTTCATTTCTTTCTTTCTTTCTTTCTTTCTTTCTTTCTTTCTTTCTTTCTTTCTTTCTTTCTTTCTTCCAATGGTGAGTTTAGACACTTTTTTTTTTTTTTGGACAGAGAGAGGTGGAAATTTCAAGACAGAATCAGCAAAGAAAGGGAGCAGGAGAAACAGAGACAGTGACAGACAGACAGACAGAGACAGATAGAATTAGGGGAGAGAGAGAGAACTAGTGGGTTCTTCGGGCCATACTGGAAGTACCTACTGACAAGCCTTTGGATTTGGGTTGAGAAAAGCAGCTGGGACTTCTAGCTGGGCAGGCGCCCCTTCAGAGCCCTGTCGCGGTAGTGGTGGGCAAGAGTGAGTGGGCAAAGGGGGCCTGTACAAAGAGCCCCGAGAGAAAGCTGTGGCTAAATATTGATATTTGCTCCTCAAAGGTGTCTGTGAGGGTGCCAGGTGTGGAGTGTTTTGGGTGCATGTATGTTCTGGAGAGAGATTAGGGAAAGCTTGACTGTAAGATTAATAGCCAACTCCCCACTTACTTTAGGTAATGTAGACACTGTTCCAGGTCTAAGCCTCCAGATGTTTCCATACCTTTAATCCCACTTCCTTTTCAGACAAGACAACTGACAGTGAAGGGGGGCTTCTGTGAGAAGGCAAGACTGAAGTTATTTTCCCAGGAGGCCTTAAAAAACCCCAAAACCCAAAACCACAGCAGTTTGGTCTGACCAATGAAAATTTTGGCCAAATCAATCCTTGGCATTCTGCAGAGAAAAATAGCTAGTTTAGATCAATTATTTTTTAAACTAATTTTTAAGGGTTGTGTTGATGAAATCTCATTGGAAAATTAGACTTGGGGTTTAGGGGATCCAAAATTGGGTAGGTAATTGTGAGCATTTACCGACAGTGAGGGGGAAAAACCCTCATAAAAACACAAAAACAAAAACAGGGACAATTAGCTGGTTAATTCAAGAATCAAATCCCACTTTTACTGCAGTTTGTTCTCAAGGGAAAAAGAGCGACTCAAAAGCTGAATTGTACCAGGTGGCCTATTTTCATTTTAGAACCTACTGTGTCATTTATATTGAGTCTGAAAAATTGAGTTTAAAATCTGGTTCCACCACTTACATTATTTTACTTATTCAGAGCCTCAAAATTCTCATCTTGTAAATAGTTTCAGTAAAATGAGCCTGAAAAATGCTCCGAGGATTAAAACAAAAAGAAAACCTCACAGTGTCCTCATAGTATCATCACTTACCTTCTCTGTCTTACTCTTGTCCCAGAATAATCAATCTCTTGAATCATAGTTACATCTGTAAGAGCAAAGCAAATGTGAACACTGAGAAGTTTTTTTTAATTATCTTGTGCAAAAAATATCATTTTTAACCTAAAGGACCTGCTATGTTAAAGTGAAGTTGTTTTGTTTTTCAGAGTTTTATAAAAACCTTCGCCTATCCATACGTAGGCAGAGAAAAGTGACAAGTCCAACAATATGCCTGAGAAATTGTCATCATGAAGACAGCCAAGCCAGGCTTCGGAAACCCTCTCTCCCATATTCTCCCTGAGCACTTTGCTTCCTTCCTGCATTTGACTGTGACCTCTTCTTTCCCATTCGGTGTAGATGAGGCCCCTGGGAAAGAGCACACCCTGTAGGAGTGGGTGTAGGAACGTCGTTTCTCAGGATAGGGTGAGAACAGCATTTCGGGAAAAGCTTCCCATCATCATTCCAGACTGTGTCTGCACTTTCAAAGGGCAGTGTGAAGGAGGGGAAATCTCAAATATTCAGTCTCCTTCATTACCTTCTGCCTGAAAAAGCCTCATAATTACATTTTAAAAATCAAGGGGTCAGTTATTTAGAAAATATTTCTAGTTTCCCCCTTCCCCTTGAAAGTGTGGCTATGACTTTTTACCGACAGGTGAGGGTGGAGTAGAAGGGCCACGTAAGTGACATTCGTTGTTTTTAGTACCTGTGAAGTTTTCAGAGTATGAAGAATTTGAACTACTAATGGTTAGGATGATGAAGTATTTCGGATTTAGGGTTAGGGTCCTGCATGGGATGGAGATAGTGTCCTTCAGCCTTGGAAGAACAGAGAGGAGAGGCGGCTGGCGCAGAGCAGAGTTTGCTCTGTTTGGATGAGTAGACATTTGTGAGGACAGAGGAGCACTGAGTTCTTTTTTCTGGACTTACGTGAATAGCTGGTTTTGCCCCCCAAAAGTACTCTCCTGTTACCTCCACTGGTGGACAGATCCAAGTAAAGGGGTGGGGACCCTATGTTCCCAGGGCCCTATTCTCTACATCTCAGGGCCAGTGCCTCCCATCTCGGATGTTGTTCAGTGGCTCACAGCATTGAATTCCTAGAGCGATGGGCTCCCGAACAGACTGGCTTCACCTGGACACTCTTCTCTCTGTGTATCGGCGCAGGCCTCAGGTTCCTAGGGCAGAGCCAGTGAGCAAAGGTGTGCGCAGCGGCTGGCAGTCTGTGCCCGCTGAAGCCGTTTCCCTCCGCGCCAGGTCCTCCCTCAGCCCTACGACGAATGCCTTTCTCACACACTGGAGCTGAGTATAATAAGCTGATGGCTGCCCAAATGATTTAACTGTGGGAAGACCTGCAGACCAGAGTGAATTAGAAAAACAAAAAAGATTTCATGTATTTATTTTAGAGAGAGGGGAAGGGATGGGAAAAGAGGGGGAGAAAAACATCGTCGATGTGAGAGAAATGTGAAAGGGTTGCCTCTCGATCGCCCCCAACTGGGGGGACCCCCCCCCCCCGCCACTACCCCACCCAGGCGTGTGCCCTGATCAGAATCAAACAGGCCACCTTTCCATTTGCAGGATGACGCTCAACCCACTGAACCACACCAGTCTCAGGGCACCAGAGCAAAACTTGAAGGGACCCCTCTAAGGGCACAAAGATTCCAGTGACCAGCGCTGTGCTGAGCTATACTGAAGCCTGAGGCAAAAAGGAAAAATCAGTAATATGGGCACCGTGTTTATTTAAAAATTTGATGTTTTGTTCATCGTGTATTTTTGCATTCGTTTTGATTTTTAACAACATTATATTAAAGCATTATTTATCTTGATTACTGAGTTTTTGGTGCCCCCTCCTTTAAAGTTTGAGCCAGAGGAAATACCCCAGCGGCCTCACCTTAGTCATGGCCTTGCTAATAACAGAGGTGCAGAGGATTTGGGGGCAATTGTCAGGGCCCCTTTGAGTCCCCGCCAGAACCTTGTGCCTCCGCAGCAGCGGTGCAGCCTCCGGGCCCCTGGCCGAGACTCACTTGCTGCCCACCTGCCTTCTCTCTCCCCCTAGACGTGGTTCCCCTACAGCCTGAGGTGAGCAGCTACCGGCGCGGGCGCAAGAAACGCGTGCCCTACACCAAGGTGCAGCTGAAGGAGCTAGAAAAGGAGTACGCGGCCAGCAAGTTCATCACCAAAGAGAAGCGCCGGCGCATCTCCGCCACCACAAACCTCTCCGAGCGCCAGGTCACCATCTGGTTTCAGAACCGGCGAGTCAAAGAGAAGAAGGTGGTCAGCAAATCGAAAGCGCCTCATCTCCACTCCACCTGAACGCTTACCAGGCCACCTCCCCCCTCTATTTATGTCGCCGCTTTATACCATAACCGAATCCACCGAAGGACCCTTCGCTGGTGCAGAGGAGTATTTAATGTTAACCAGAAAGAGGAGCCGTATGGCCAGGAGGCAGCGCGTATCTGAGGGGCGCACTGCCGCCCCCTACTCTCCACACATCTTCAACCCCCCACCCCGCCCAGATGGGACCTATTGGGCCTCAACAACTTCGGAGGTGGGTCCCCGTGGGCTGCGGAGGAAAGGCTGCGGGCCCACTCCCTTTCATCCTTACCCCTGTCCATGCCGGAAAGCCGAGGGGCAGCAAGGAGCCAGATCATTCCAACCAAAGCAGGGTTGGAGGACACCCAACGACCCCATTCTTGCCTCCTCTTTGCCAGGCAGGTAGAGGACCCTCCTGAGGGTGCAGCCTCGGTGTAGGACCTGGCGAGCTTATCATTCCCTTCCAGTTCCTCCCCCTGCTCCCTATCCTTCCTGCACTCTTTAGTTAGGCAAGAATTCCCAGCTAAGATTTTCTGTGCATATTTTAAAAGTCACATTAACATGAATGATAATTTTTAGAGATCTGGCATCATGATTGGAGTACAGGCAGCGAGCAGGTTTTGTTTCTTTCCTATCTACTTCCACAAAAGCTGGAATTGGCCTAGGAGCCACCTACTTCCCCTCATCTCAACCAAGCAACTCAGTTTCCGGGAGCCGCCTTCGTCCCACTGCCTCTTCTGTTCCTTCCCAGTCAAACCACAGGAACCCAAGGACAGACACTCAACCATGCTTCCGAATGTTCTTCTTCTCTCTCCTTCTCCCCCTCCACTCCCCCTCCTCGTCTTCTTCTTTTCTCTTTCTTTTCCTCTCCCCACCCCATCAGGCCAGACGAAGCAGCAGAATTTTTTCTTTAAAAAAAAGGGGGGGCAGGGAATAGAGAGTAGGCTCCCCGGGAGGGTCCCTTGCCCATCACTTCTCCATGAAGGCAATGGCTGAGGACAGAGGCCTCTCACTTTCACTTTTACTGATTGTCAGGGGAAAGCAGTTTTCTTTCAGAAGCCAAAATAACAGCCTCCACACAGCCAGCTAATGCATATGCTGCCTGACATTTCCCTCCTCAAATCCATCTTGGTGCTAGGGAGCCCTCACCTTCTCCCGCTGGTGCATTACAAAACAGTGTCCTTTTGAAATGTTCGGCAGAAATAGGCTTTTCAAAAAATGTGTATCTGTATATAGTACTGTGATGTCTGAATGACAATGTATTGAATTGAATGCAAAAAGAAAAACCCACAAACCCGTTTTTAAAATAAAATCTTTTTTTTTTTGCCTTGATTTTATTGCTTGGATTCTTTCTGAAGCTCTTTCTGTCCACTGGCTCTTCATAGAGGTTTCTGATACACTGACTTAGCCAGAATGGAAGAATACAGCTATGGAATATAGCTATTACCTCTGGCAGGGAGGATCCCTGACTCATATTTTGCCTCACTTTAAGTTTGTTAAAACTTCAGGTGGTTGAAACTATGTAGTCAGGAGAAGAAGACTCCTTCCCACCCTGATACCCAAAATAGATGTGTATATGTTGGGGAGAGAAGGATGTAGTCAGCGACTGAAAGAGCCCAGGAGCAGGTGAGTGAGAAGAGTACATGGCTGTTCACTTCAGTTAGTAGTCTGGGCTCAGATCCGGATCTGGGTCCTGGCACTGAATGCTGTAGCAGTGGCGATGGTGGTAGCATCGGAAAGCTAATCTTAGTCTCCTGAGGCCCCCCTCTCCCCAGAGGGTCCCAAATTTCTCCAAGCAGTTCAGACCTGGGGCTTAGGGAGAGGCCTGCACAGCCATCCCTGCTCAGTGGCCCCAGGCTGCATTTGTTTGTCCCTCATTAACTACCGTAGAGAGGTCAGGCTGCTAGTATTCCTTGTGCCCCCAGTTTACTAAGCCAACCCCCGCCTTCATTTTCCAGGGTTCCTGGATCCCTGTCTTCCAAGCAATCTGGAACCCTATAGTCTCTGCCACTAATTTGGTTTTTTTTTCTGTTGAGTCAGCCCTTGTCTATCTCCCTTTCTGACAGAGTTAATGAGATTGTTAAATTGTCAGGTTAAGAGACTTTAAAAAGCAATACAGCTGAAAACAATGTTATCTTGGATTAAATCTTTACTGCAGCAATTTTTATTTGTGTGTAATATTTTTCCTCTCCTGAGATGCAGAAAGACTGGAGGCATTGGGTTGAGGATTGCAGTCCTCTGACTTCCCTTTAACCGATGGCTGAAGTGTTAAGGATTTTATTTAAATAAATGTTTGGGGGGGTGAAACACACACATGCACATGCACACACAGGAACTGTGAGAGACAAAGAGCTTGAAGAATTCACCGTCTGCGGAGGCTTTGCCACTGGTGTGGTGCCAACTCTATTCAACTCCACTTCAACTCTGGGTTAACTCTCAAAGAATCATATGCTGGGAAATAGAGATTTAAGAGGGAATAAATTTATCTCCCAGGAATAAGGTTCATTTTTAATTCCATCTCCTCTTTCTCTTTTCACCCAGCACCCTAACCGTGCTCTAAAAACGTAGTCTCCCTTTAGGTGAAAATAACATGTATGTTTGGTCAGAAAAAGGAACTGAATAGACAGGAAGTCCGGGACTCCCTGGATATGGGCCCCCACCACTCTCAACTTGAAGGTGCATTGGATCGTCCCACGACACTGAAGACACAGGGGAAGTTGGAGACTCAGGGGGGAAAGAGAAGCCCAGAGTCCTCCAAGCACACAAAACCACACATAGTCAAATAAGTGATTCTTCCCGCACAGGAAGAGACCAGCTCAAAGACCTCAAAAGGGGGTAATGGAAAAGAGGAGAAAAAAGCCTGTGCAAACTCAGGGGGTTGCACTGGGAGCCCGGTAACCCAGGCAGAAACCGAAGTCCCTCTGAGTCCCTGTGAGTCCCAATGTGCCAGGGAGTTTAGGACCCTCTCGTGCCTGTGCCTGGGTGAATTTTGGAGAACAGCCATGCCTGGGTCAGTTTTAAACATATCTCTCCCATAAAAGTAAGTAAGTTTGAGGATGGAAATTCCGGTGTGAGACAGGCATTGTGTGACTGTGTGTTCTGGAGAGGCAAAATTGGGGAAAATATATTATTCTTTTCCTGATCATGTTGGTCCTTCACCTTTCTATCCCCCAAGAAGTGATATTCTCACTGGGGACTCTGTGAGACATTCCTGTGAAGGGGTGTGTGTGTGTGTGTGTGTGTGTGTGTGTGTGTAGAGTCTTTGGGCAGTGGAGAGTTTCCTCAACCTTTACTTCCTGTGTGTGCAAGTGTGTAAGTAGGTGTGTCGCCAGCCGGCAATCATCCCGGGGTGGAGTACGTTTTCTCTTCTTTATTCAAATCCATAAAGAGCCTTTCTTTCTGAGGCCAGTCTTCTAGTGTCCGTGAGAACAAGGCTGCAATAGATACAAGGGTGCAGGGGGATAGAGACTGAAGGGCTGTGAGCAGAGAGGCTTCCCATGGAAACAGCCCTCCGCCTCTGGGACGGAGGCTCCTGCTCTCTTTCTAATAATCCCGTGGTGCCCGCCACTCCTCACGCCTCCCCAGGTCAGGACTAGGAAACATGGGTGGGATGGAGCCTTCGGGACCCTCCATATGGAGGTCACTCTGTCAGGCTGCCGGGGGGACTCAGTTGAATCCCTTCCTGAGTTAGGGAGGAAAACCCTTCCCCACCCTCACTGCCCAGACCTACGGTGACAGACTGGGCCTTTAGTTCCACGGCCAACAACCCACCTGAGGGAGCAAGACCAGCAGTTCTTGGGAGACCCCTCTACGACTGTCTCCCGACCATCTGCTCCTGAGGCTGATCCGCAGAAGGCTGGGTCAGCAGTGAGGGTGTAAAGCAGGACAGCCCTGGGACACTTTCCACCACTCAGAGGACAGGAGCTGGGGACACTGTGGCAGCCCCCTCTGTTCAAAAGAGAACTCTCCACCCAGGGATCCACCAGGGCCCGACTTGGATGGTGTTGAGAGCCAGGCCCTCCGACTTGGTGCGGAGGATTGAGGGGCCCTGGGGGAACCAGGGGCTTCTGGGAGGAGGAGGGGGCCTGAGCCTTTTCGCATCCAGCCAGGCTCTTCCTCTTTTAGCCTTGACCGTGACTAGGTCTTTCTGACCTTGACATCTTGAGGAGCACAGGGGAGGAGGGGGGGTGAGGAGAAGGCCTTGATCTTCCGGTGGCCTGAGAAAGGGAGGGCTGCGGCCCCCTTGACGCGCCATCCCCCTTCCCGCCAGAGCCCGCCGCCTCTGTTTACACACAGAGGAGGTGTCGTCTCCAGTCTAGACAGGGGCGCTAATAACGCCCATAAAAGGCGGCCTCTCCAGAGATGCTCTGCGACTCAGCTCCCGCGCGCCTACCGCTGGCCGCTCCCTTCGCCTTCTCCGCCCCGCCCTCCTCAGATACGTCGGCTGGGCCTGCGGGCAGCCTTGGGGAAGGGGTCCCCAGAGGGTTTCTCGAGGCTAAGAACCCCTGCCCCGCACCCTGCTGAACCTCTTTCGTCTCCAAAGGTAAGTGGACCCCGTTGTTCCAGCCCAGTCGGCCTCGGGGTTAGCAGCGCGTCCTCCCACCACCACCAGCCTGCCAGTCGGTCGTCCCCACTCCGATCTGCCTGCCCTCGCTCCCCATCCCGCACTGGGGTCTTCACTTCGGGAAGCATCTGGGGAGCGGGACAGAGCAGACCCCAAGCAGATTTCAGCCTCTCCCCAGAGCTAGGCCTGGCCGGAGGCCGTGGTCCCAACAAGCCGCCGCTGTGGGGAACGGGCCACTGGGGGTAGTCCTCACCCCGCGCGGAAATTCGGGGTTGGCAAAGACTTGTCCCGCCCCCGGGCTCCCGGAGACTCGCAGGCGGCTGTGGGTGTGGCGTTTCATGAGAGTGCTTTTTTTTTCCCCCCCTTAAACTTGGTCTCTGCACCTTTCCTGACACTCAGTAATTCACTAGGCGGAGGAGATCCTCTGCTGGCGGAGGGGGAAAATGTCAGAGCCGCGAAACTATTTAACCATTAGCGCGCCTATAGGACGGAGAAAATGGGGGAAAATGGCCCGTTTAGGGATGCGCAGGTGAGAGGTGCACAGATGGCTTCCCAGACGTTCCTGCCCGGAACGCTCCGCCCCTTCCCCACTTCCGAGCGGCGGTCCCGTTGGGCTCTTGCGGGGGGAGGGGGCTCAGAAGAGCCGCAGTGCTGGAGGTGGTGAGGGCGCCGCGGACCCCAGGCTGCTTGTGTGGGCCTGAAAGCCTGACTGAGCCCTCACCCAGGTTTTTTCTAAACCCTCTCCTCCGGGCTGAGGTCTCCTGGAAGGCAACACCTGGAGAACAGGGCTCCCACTTTTCTTTTTTCATTGATTTATTTCTTTATTTGTTTGTTTGTTTGTTTATTTTGAAGTCCTAGCCTCCCGTTGGGAGGCCTGGAAACCAGGTGGGCTCCGACCTCTGGAGGAACTAGTGAAGCAAAGACAGAGGAGGCTGAGCCCCCTACCTCCACCTCTCAGTCTTAGCTGAGTCCAGCGAAGGTCCTGTCACAAGCCTGAGTGGCCCCAAGGGACGAAATACGGAGGACTGAGAGGCGGCGGGCCCAGGCCTTCCACATTCAGCGCTTTTCATCTCCCCTCTGCCTGCTGGCCCGGCCTCTGCCTGCAGCCGTTTCAGGGCCCAGGCCCTGCCTCATTTGCATATGCGGCAGAACCTCTTTCTGCAAACTAGACAGTGACCTTGAACTGGGCCACTGAGGCCTCTCCACTGACAGCGGCGAAGGCAGCTCCGCGTGGAATAATTCGAACCTCGGGTTGCCGGGGAAGCCACTCATAACTGCTCCGCTGCGGCCTAAGCCTAACGCAGCTGCTTTGCCCCTGCCACCAGAGCCGACGTAGATTTTATAATTAACTCCTTTCGCCTGGCTTGGCGGTGGCAGTGAGTCGAGACCCCTCTCCGAGGCCGTGAAGATGCTGCAGGGATGGAGGCTCAGACGGAGAAGGTATGGGAGACGGCAGGGCATCCAGCTGGTGGATGCGAGGGAGCAAGAGGGCTGCCAAGGGTCTTCAAGTAAAGCCTTGGACAACGTCCTGGCCTTCAGTTTTAATTAACCCCCGAGTGAATGAGCCGGGCGTAGTTGAGCCTGGCCAGCTGCAGCAGAAACCGGTGGCCCGGGCGCCAGCAAGCAGGCTACCTCTTCTAACTTTGTGATTTGATGAAGGTACAGGATTGGGCACACAGGTCGCTCAGCGGTTCCAGAGCCCGAGTCTTTGGCCAGTTACAGTTCTGCATGAGGTCTGCGAGGTGCGGGCGGATTGAAACAGGGATCCAAGCGCGTCTGTCCAGCGCTTTTGCCCGTGAGTCCTTCCCAGTCTCCGCACCCACCCCCAGTGGGCTCCGGGCGAGCAGCCCTTGCCGAGGCTGGATTTGGATTTGAAGCTTCACACCCGAGCCTCCCGCCGGCCCCGGGGACCCAGGCAGCCAGCGGCGCTCTGGGACTGTTTGTCCACGCCCGGTTAAGGAAGCGGCTACCTGAGCTCTGTGTGCGGCGGCTGCCGAACAGAACCGCTGTGGTGCAACGGCAGGCGGGGCGCTTATCCTGAAACCCTCAGGTTCACACTGGTCCTGGAGGGACAGGACACTGGTGATGCGAATTTCGCCAATGGTTCTCCTTGGCTCTCCCTGAGACGACAGTCGGAAGCACGAATGAAAAAAGGGGTTTAGGCGTGTGTCAGTGCCCACAGTGTCCACACCGGGGAAAATGGCCTTTTTGATGGGATCACATCAGACCGTTAGAAACTGCGCGTGAAGGAAGCCTGCACTCCATCCTCATTTCTCCGGCGTTGCAGCCGCCGCCCCGTGGCCGCTGCTCTGTGCGCTCTGCGACCGGGCGGGAAGGCAGCAAGTAGAGCTCAGGGCCTGGGATTTTCAAGCTGGGGAGGGATGGGGAGAAACTGAGACCTTCCTCTTGGGGTCCCCTTCTAGGAAATTGCGGTCGCGTTGGAGGGAAAACGAGAAGGGGAAGAAGCCTCCACCCCACAAAACCTAGTGACCACTCGGCAAAGCTCAGCCCGGCATTTCTCGCACCAACAATAGCGCCGAGCTCCGAGGCCTGGCGGCCTGCAGACCTCGCCGCTGGCGCAGTGTTCTGATTGAAAACACCAACACTATTAAAGTCACACCCTGCTTAGCTTTATGACCATAATAACCCCAAAATAAATTATTTAAAAATTAAAATTTCAGTGTCGCTCATTAATGCATCTTGAAAAGGAAGCATAAATAAGATGTCGGAGGTCTTGTGACCTGGAATTTGCAGCTAAAGGGTGCTCCTTTCTGCAGCCTAAAGCCCCCTTAATCAATTCGGTGCAAAAAGGCTAATCCAGGCGGTGTCCTGTCCACCTTCGGCACCGCTGCACCTCCGGTTTCGCGTTTCTGGCTGGAGGTGACCGGGCGAGGCTGGCATCCCACCGCTTGGTCTCGGTTCCAGCAGGTTGAACGCTCTCCCCCTCCCCCGGAAGGGAGGGAGAGACCTAGCCAGGCAGCCTGCGGGGTTAGGGAGGAGAAGGGAAAGCGGAGCGAGGGGCGGGCGCCCAGCCTCGAACTGCTGCTGGGCTGGCCAGTGCCCGCGGGGAAACATTTCTGTCAGAGTGTGCAGCTACGGTTTGGGATACGAAATCGCAAGAGCTGTGGAATTCTAAGAATCTGCAACCCTCTCCGCAGCATTCTGCAGAGGAGACAGAAAAGAGGGAGAATTTTTTTTGCCTCAGTTGGGCTCCGGCTCCTGCTCAGACATTTAACTTTCACCTGCATGGGTTTTTTCCCCTCCAATATTCTCTTGCATTCTCTTAGTCTCTCTAATTTTCTCTAAATCTTCTGCTGTTATCTGTTATTTATGTGTTTTCTGAACTAGTTATTTCACCTTGAATTACTCAAAGCCAGGCATTGGATAGAAGCCTGAAATAATCACATAGAAATTTGACCATTTTGTCTACTACACTCTGACAGAACTCACCTAGTTTTGAAGGGGGTTTTTTTTGTATTTCTTTTTTCATTTTAATTTACCTGTATTCTGTGGACTTAGCTGAAAACAGATTGTGGTTTCCAGACAGGAATAAATAGTCTCACCAATGGTCAGCACTGGGTTCTCAGCCTTCTCCAGAAGGAGCTGCTGAGATTAGTACCACAAACACAAGTTTAAGTCCCCAACAAAATAATTCTCCGGAGCTCTTTCCCTCGCTCCCAGCACACCTGCCGGCCTCTGCACCTGATGGTCGTGGTGGCAGGCTGAGCTGGTTAGGGGGTGCTGGCGTCTTCTCCACCGTGGGAGTCAGGAACGTCCTAAGCCAACAGAGCCCTCTCACCTTGGCCCAGAGGCTTTTGTTGCAAAGAATCTGGGAGAGACCCCCCAGAAGCCCCTGTGACCCACCGAGTCACAGCGAAGAGAAGTCCAAGCCCCCAGATTTTCAGGAGCAGGCAGGCAGGTCCACGCCGAGCGAGCACCTCCTTTTCCCACCTCCTTCTGCATCTCTTCCCTGACAGCTGAGTGGAGGTGCGAGGCAGGGGTGGCTCCTAGCTCAGGGGCGAGACCCCACGTTAATAATTCTCCCTGAGCCCTTCCTGGAGGAAAGGGCCCCAGGTGTCTCTCCAAACTCCCCGAGAAGGAAGAGCTGAAGAAGAGGAGCGCGGCAGCCCAACTGCTGGGAGAGAGCACGGCAAGAAAACCTGTCCTTACCCCTGCTTCGCCCCTACTGTAAATAAACCCTGAGCCAAAGGGCTCATCTGTCTCCTTAAACAGCCAGTAAACTTTATATGACACAATATCTAATAGTAATTTATTGGGGAGATATTGTAAATTCCAACGGTTTTAGTTAATAAAGGAGCCAATTAAAGAGGGACGGGCTCTGCTCGGCCAGCTGTTGGTGAGAAGATAAACACATCTGGGTGCGGCAGGGTGCAGAAGTGTGTGTGCGGGTATTTTTGGTGCGGTTCTTCTTGCCCCGGGTAGGGCTATTTCCCCGCTCTCTGCATTAGGTTTTATATGATTTTAGTTTTTAAAAAACAGAAGCCCGTGAGGAATTCACCCCCCAGACACACACACACACACACACACACACACACACACACACACACACACACACACACACTCCGATCCGGGAAGGGGAAAGTTGGAGTTGGTAGGGGGTGGGGGGATTCACTGTCCCCACCCATCCCCCTGGCGGACTTGCCCACGTGAGCCGCACGGCCAATGAGTGACCGGCGCAGGTTTAACTATGTTTAATGTCAGATAGCAATAAAGTAGAAGCTGCCGGTCGGGCCCCGCGGAAATGGGCGAGCATAATCTCCTGAATCCCGGGTTCGTGGGGCCACTGGTGAACATCCACACGGGAGACACCTTCTACTTCCCCAACTTCCGCGCGTCTGGGGCGCAGCTGCCCGGGCTGCCTTCGCTGTCCTACCCGCGCCGCGACAACGTGTGCTCGCTGCCCTGGCCGTCGGCGGAGCCGTGCAATGGCTACCCGCAGCCCTATCTCGGAAGCCCGGTGTCGCTCAACCCTCCCTTCGGCCGCACGTGCGAGTTGGCGCGCGTTGAGGACAGCAAGAGTTACTACCGAGAGCCGTGCGCCGAGGGTGGCGGCGGGGGCCTGAAGCGTGAGGAGCGCGGGCGCGACCCGGGCTCAGGAGTTGGGCCCGGGGCAGCGCTGCTGCCGCTGGAGCCGTCAGGGCCGCCTGTGCTCGGGTTCAAGTACGACTACGCTGCAGGCGGCGGCGGAGGCGATGGTGGTGCGGGACCTCCGCACGACCCGCCCTCGTGCCAGTCTCTGGAATCTGACTCCAGTTCTTCCCTGCTCAACGAGGGCAACAAGGGCGCCGGTGCGGGCGACCCTGGCAGCTTGGTATCACCTTTAAACCCCGGTGGCGGGCTCTCGTCCAGCGGTAAGAACCGTGGGGCTCACTTAGGGCGGGACATCTAGCCAGGGTGGGCTAGGGCCTCCTGGGGGGACAGAATGTATAGTGAGGAAGCACTTCTTTTAAAAAGAAGTGGGGGTAGAGAGAATCCTAAAAACTGTAAATATCCCCGTAAAAGAACTGAAGAGGTTCCTTTTTTCATCAGCCTGCAGTTGGAGCTCTGGAGAAGCAGATTCAGGCAGAGATTTCCCCAGGCCCTAGGTGGTGGGAAGGTGGAGACCTAGAGCTTAGTCCCTGCTCTCCCAGGGCTTCTATCTCCACTTCCCTGCAGCCCCCATTACCTACATTTTTTCTTTTAAGAAGCTCCAGTAGACACGGTTTACCCTCACCACTTGCTCATGTCTGTCCTAACTGATCAGGGACCTTGTCCTGGAAAGACGGGAGAGAGAGGGGCCAGGATATCCTGGCGAAGAGGTCTGGGGATAAATGAGGGGATAGGATTATAGGTAGGTTAGGGGTACTGCAGCAGTCGGTAGTTGGGGAGCCAAGGAAAAGAGGTGAAAGAGGAAAGAGAGAATGATGAAGGATGGGAGTTGGGGGGACATGGGGGTCTGTGTAGAAGAGAGGAGTCGGGAGAGGAAGGGCTTGGGGTCAGGCATTAGACCAAGGTGAAGGGGGCTAGGGAAAGACCGAGGGCACTGGGTCTGTCACCTCTTGGTCCTCCGGCCAACACGCTGGTTCATCTCCACCCAGGCACGCCCTGGTACCCGATCCACAGCCGCTCACGGAAGAAGCGCAAGCCTTATTCGAAGTTGCAGTTGGCAGAGCTGGAGGGCGAGTTTCTCGTGAACGAGTTCATCACACGGCAGCGCCGGAGGGAACTCTCAGACCGCTTGAATCTTAGTGACCAGCAGGTCAAGATCTGGTTTCAGAACCGAAGAATGAAAAAGAAAAGACTTCTGTTGAGGGAGCAAGCTCTCTCCTTCTTTTAGGGGGCAAGGCAGGGGAGCCAGCCCCAGACTGAGCCTATCTCTGGCAGAGAGCAAGAGGGGGCGCTGCTTGGGACATAGTCCCCTGCTTAGAACCCCAGGCATCTCCGGCAGGCCCTCTCTGGACGTCCTCTTGTCTGTTTTGTTCGCAGTTTCCTCCTATATACCCCCAGCAGGCCTTGCCAAGCCCCCTGAGAGAAGGAAAGAACCCAGCCAGGGAGAGAAGCCCACTGCTGTGGGGCAGGGGTAGGGACAGGGAAGCCTGGAGCACTGGGGCGGGGTAGACTGGGACACTGGACCTCCGGATGAGGGCCCGGGCACCCCCTCCAACCATTTGCCTTCTGTGGTCTTAAGTCTGCCTGCAGGAGGAGGCAAGGGTGGGGACAAGCTCCCCAAACTCCGTTTGGGGGTTAGGAGGGGCTGAGAGGAGGGAACAAGAGTGGAGATTACCAGAGAGAGTGGAGGCCGACTTGGAAGCTCTAGGAGGGCAGGAGGAAGTGGGGGGACTCAGGAGGAAGTGTGGTTTCGGAGAACAGAATGAGCAGAAATGCCCAGTCCCAGAGGTCTGGGTCCTCCAGGCCTGGATGGGAGAGCAGGTGGGGGCACGAACTTTTGGCAAACCCAGCTGCGGACAAAATGATAACAGCCTTATGTCCCCTCTAGGGCAGGCTGCCCAAATGTCTCCTGGTTCCCAGCTCTTTCGCTCGCAGGTGCGCTGCTGTACTCTTCCCGCCGCCTAGGCGCCTGCAAACCGGAAGCGCAAGCGGGGGATGGAGAGCTAAACTGAGAGCTAAGCCGATGCGGCCTCAGGTTCAATAGTCACTCTAGGCACCCCCATATGGCCCTTCGGGAAACCCAAGAGGCTGTGAAAGGGGACTTCAAACCATGGCATTGATTAGCGGGAGAGTTTTTGGCAGCCACAGGCTGCAGTCGCTGATTCTCCCTTCCCCGCTGGCGTTCATGGTCATGGCCAGCCAGCCGGGGGCTGGACCCGCATAATTTACGAGGCGGGAGGAGAATCCACCCCTAAAGGGGCTACCATAGCGGCCCCACTCAGCCTGGGTTTCCCAGGCTGGTGACAATGAAGGAGGGGCGCTACAGCTCCCCACCCAACACCTTTCTGTCTCCCACTCCACCCTCTCCTCAACGTGGCCCTTTGTCTTAGGCCTCCGCCTCCCGGCTCAGCTGTGAAGTCCGCTGAGTCCGAGGACCAGAGCAGAGGGCGGAGCACAACTCCAGAACCTGTTGGAGGCCCCCAGAGTGGCTTCTCCCGCGGAGGGCTTTTTATTGGCAGCCCCCTTCAGGCCCCAGCCCCACCCCAGTGGATCCTAGGCTGGCTTAGGAGAGAGAAGCAGTGAAGGAGCTTGCCTGCCTTCCTATACTACGTTTTTATTCCATCCGGGTGAGAGTCCCCCATACTCCTACCTGCTGACCCACCCTAGCCAGGCTCAAGGGACTAGTGGGAGTAGAGCCCAGCTTGGGAAATGTGAAACTGGCCTGCTGGCTTGGTGTTCTTCCTGCCCGGGGAGAGTCACTTCTAATACGCCCTTGAAAGGCAGTCCACAGGGCCCACCATCCCACTCTCCCACCAGCAGCTTCAGGACCCTGTATGGGATTGGGCAGAGGCACAGGCAAACTCATAGGGACAGCTGAGCCCAGCGCAGCACCGAGCCCATCCACTCTCCTGACTATACTTGCAAGCAGGCAGCCTCTTATTCCCAAATACAGCCCTATGGAGTGGCCATATAATCACGTGTTCCCATCATCCACTGGGCACCTGACACCCCCACCCCCCAACATAAACTTGTTTCACTTATGTACAAGTTTGCAGAAATCACTGCTATTCCAGCTGCCTCTGTACTGCCCTGTGGCCTGGTCCTGGGCATGAGGCACTCCCCACCTTGCCTGGTCACCCATACACCTCTTTCTGCAGCCCCTGCTGGGTTCCAGCACCGCCAGTCCAGCCTGACTCCCATATTGTGATAGAGAAGAGAGGCCAGAACACTTCAAAAGGGTGAGGGGGAAAAGATATGCAATATTTTCTTCTTGTTGCTTTAAACTTGATTTCTGTGAGCTTCTCTGTCAATCTGTGTCCTGTTCTCTGTGTTGTTGCTAGTACCTTGTGTACCCCTGCGTGCAGTCGTCCTCCCTCCCTCCCTCCCCTGATCTCTGTAACACACTCTCCTATTCAAAAGCCTGTCCTTAGCACGTTTTCCCTTTATGTGGTCCTTGTACAAAGTTGCTTCATCATATTAATATTAATAATAATTAAAACATGACTGTATGATGATGTGATTTTTTTAGAAGAAAAATTTAACTGGGTCTTCACAAATTGTCTCCTCTGATCAGAAAGAATGTGATCCTCTGCTTCCTTGCTGTTTCCCACTTTATTTTCTCCACCCCAGCTGAATAATGAAAATAATAATGTATAATAATAAAGGAAGAGCAGTGTCAGGGGTAACAAAAATATCTGAGCAATCAAGATCTGTTGATAAGCTGCCATCTCCAGCCCCAAGCAGTTACTAGCTAAGAGAAAATCGGAGGAATGGTAGATTGTGGGGGAGGAGAGGACTACCTAAGAAGTTGTGGGCTGTAAAAATACTGTGCACGGCTTGGAGGAGGCTGAAACCACCTTCAACGCCTGAAAAAGGAAGCCTGAGCTGCAGGACCTCCATGAAGCAAAGGCAGGGTGGGGGTGCAAGCAGGTTGGAGCTGGGATGACCGTAGTGCTCTGGGACATGGTGCAGGGGTGTGTAGGTCCACACTTCAACCCCATGGCTTTGTTCTGGGAGCACATTTTGTGCACTGCAAGCAGACTGGGCAAGGGAATAAAGACCCCTTGAAGCTGGTGAAATAGGCTCCATCCCTCTCAGCCAGTGACCCACTCTGAGCCATGCCAGAGAGAGGCCCAGGTCCAGACCGGAGTCTGGGTTCCAGCTGAGTGTGTGAACCCTCTGCACCTCCACCTCACCCCTTCCTTCTGGGTGGGACACCCTCCTTCTGCCTCTACCCTTTCAACTCTTGTCCCTGAGTTTATCTTTATCACAGCCTGGCTCCAATCATAGAATCTCTTCCAAATTCTCCCTCCTCCCTCCTGGGTCTGCTCTGGAATAGCAGGGGCCCCCACGGAGCCCAGCCTACAAACCATGCCTCCTGTTGTGGAAACTTTGTCTCCCTGCCTTTCCTTACTCTTGCAACCAGAAAATCTGGTAAATTTTAACCAAATCCCATTTCCCTTTGCCCCTAATCCTCAGCTGTTTTATATAGCTGAGGGGTTCAGGCAGGAAGAAGATGATCCCAAGCTGTAAGTTTACTCATACAAAGGCCTTACAGAGTGTGGCAAGTCTGGGAACCAGATAGCTTCTGGCAGCCATGAGCTGGGGGAGGGACTGAATGGCTGTGCTTGGATCTGAATAAAGGGGGAGGGAATCTGAATCCCAGTGAACCCAGGACACTACCCTCCTCTCTTAAGAGACATCTACACAGGAAGAGTTAACAGTGAAGGCGTTTCTGGCTAAAAAAGAAGGAGGAATTTAGGGAGTTCAGGAATAATTGGTCCCTGGTTTATTCCCAGAGACAGTGAAGATCTGATAATGTATCTTGTTGGGTGGTGTCTACGCAGGCCCGAGACTCAATAACTGGGGAAGCCATCAGAGAAGGAAAAACACTGTAACCCCCTCCCAATGGCTGAAAAACAGGTCCTTGGGTCTCCCCGCCTAACACACCTGAGCTCTTGATCCGGGCAAGAAATGCATCTATTTTGCAACCATTGGTCTGGTTTAAGCCCTCAAACTACAATTTACTCCACTGACCTTAAAACAAAGCATCCCGTGTCTTTGGGTCTGGAGGAGAAAGAAAAGGGAAGAATGATCTGCAGAATTCAAGTAGAAAATAATTCCGCTGTTGTGTGTCTATAAGCTTATATCACTCAAACAAGTCGTGTATTTGGCAGTGGTCACCCATCCACCTAGTTCTACTCCACTGCGATCTGCATAAAGGCTGATAGGGTATTTAAAGACACCGCCCGGTAGAGGAGAGATGGACCCGGCAATCTGGCCCCTGTGGGTGCTGATGGAGACGGAACCCCGGCGCGATAGATGACTTAGACCCGCAGCAGGGCTGGGACAGCCGGCTTCGCTTTGCGAACAAAGCAAACCCCCGGGACCTTGGGTTCAGGACAGATGGGAGCCCCCACCCATCCTCCCGCCATTCCTGCGAAAGAAGGAGCGATTCCTAGGTCCCGGACCCACGCGGGAAGCGCGCCCCGGAGCCCCCAACACTCTCTGTGCGCCGGCGGCACAGGGAGGCGCCGAAGATGCCAGTGTAACTGGACTCGAGGTGGTTGCAGGCCCCGGGGCCCGCTGCCGCCTCCAGCTCCAGACTTAGGCCAGAGTGGCCGCCCTTGCGTGTCTGTCTCCGTCGAGACCGAGTTGCCGGTTTTCCGCCGCGAAGCAAGAGGCCGGCGCCCGCTGTCCCCGGACGCCCCGCACGGCTGCAGCCGGCGCCGCGCTGGTCGCTGTAGAAAGGCCGGGGAGACAAAGGCGCGTCGGCCGCTGGGGCGGACGCGGGCGCCCGGGCCGTCCGCTCCGGACCCGGGCGCTGAGGCGAGGGTTCCGGTCCAATTTCCCGCCGGTCCTGGTCCCCGCTCTGGTCCACTCCAGTGTCCGGGGGCGAGGACAACGCCTCCCAGACCCCGGCTGACCCGCGAGGTTCTCCGCCGCACGGCGCCGGCAGCTCCGGTCGGCGCCCGAGGGCCGCCGGGCCGGGGAGGGTCATCCCGACCCCTGCTGGCGGGCGCCGTGGAGCCTGCCGAGACCTCTACTCGCTCAGCCGCGGTCTCTGAGCGCCTCCGGCCTGGAGGACGCCCCGTGAGTTTGCGGGAGACCTCGAAGAACAGCCCGAGTCCGAGGCGCTGCGGGGCGACGGGAACCGGGCGTTTCCCCTAAGCGCCCCCGCTCCGCTGGGCCCGGGTGTCCCCACCGCAGCGGCCCGCCCTCCGGCCGCGCCGCTCACCGCCCGTGGCTCTGCCCAGAGGATCCCCAAACCGGTGCCGCCCCACGAAGACCGGCAAGGGAGCCAAGGAACTGGGTTTGGAGGATATCAGGCCGAGCTGGACCTTTGGCCGGTGTGACCAGCCTGTTGCTTGTGAGTGACTTCCCCTCTCTGAGTCGGAGCTACTTCCCGGGGACTTGGAGACAAGCCTCCACTTCACCAGTTTCCCGACCCAGAGTGGAGAACGCCTTCCAAGGACAGGTCTGTGACAGTGGAACTCTCCACCAGCGGTTGTTGCTAGGATAGCTGTCTGTGAAATGTGGGTGTATAGTCCACATTTGGAGCGGAGCAAAGATGTTCCATAAAATGCACGCTTGGCCGTGCTGTAACCTATGTATTGAAACCGTCTAAACTGCACAGATATCTAGTACACACATATTCTGGGCACGGAAAATATATTTCTCTGGAAAATATATGTACAGAGATACTTCTATTGTACAGAAAAGCAACCTTCTGGGAAAAGATTGCATAAAGCATGTATAGCCACTACTTGTGAAATTCACTCACAGATATAAACAGTACACTTCCAAATATCCTACACAGGGGATGCACAGTCCTGCATCCACTTAGCTACACGGGTGTATACACTCCATAGGATATATAAAGTCAGTGCATGGAAAATACATCCAGATATTACTATATCCACATAAAACTTCATTTAAAATACACATTATTGTATATACACAAAGTGCATATCTACCCAGTGTATGAAAAATATATTCTGCAAATTATGTTTGCATACATGATATGCACCAAATGCAATTAAGAACATTCTTCGGATTCACATATTATTGTGTTTATAATACACACATTTCTTGGGCAATCTTTAAAAACAGTAGCAGGAGGAAGCTCAGGCATTGGCAATGACAATCGCCACTGGCTAGCCACTTATCTGTCCTGTATTTCTATTATTTCTGTCTTTTTAAACCCTTTCATAGCCTCATAGATTATTATATAAGCGGTCTGCCATCTTTCTCTCTCTGTTGCATCTCTTGTCTGAAGTCGGGGTCTATGTTAGAGTGCTGAGTCCTGTTTGCAGCAGGATCTGACTGCATAATTACTCGTGTATGGAGTTAGCATTATAAAATTAGGTTACCCCCCTGGGTCTCAGGATGTGTTCTTCTAGACCTAATATAAATATATTATAAAGTTACTCTGGGCTGCTGGTTAGGAATCAAGAGAAGGGGGAAATGCAGTGACCAGGCAAGTATGGTCACTTGAAAAGGCAGGTTCAAGGTGTGTGCTGGACACACCAGCGCTCCAGAAAGCAAAGATTTATTTAAATTTTTTTATCTTTAAATCTTGAGTTTAGGAAATAACATGAAACAAATGTTGAGCCTCATATTCTATGCCTCTCTCAAATCCCCAGAGCAGCCCCACTCCCTCCCAGCCAACCTGGGAGAACATTCTGGCCTATCTAAGCTGCTCAGCTCTGGTTCCCACCCTTAACCTTGGCTGAGTCTACACAAACAGCAGGGAAATTATATACCATAATCCCAGATTCCCCCCCCCAAACAAAACCCACTCCTAATGCTTTTTAAGAAACACTAGTGACTTAAGGCACTTTCTGGTACTGAGCTCACTCTGTTTGGGCCCCCTAAAAATTAGCCCCGCTTGGGTCTTTCTTTAGCAGCTAAAAATGCAGGACCACATAACACATGCCTATGGAAAAATTCTTTGAGAGACAATGCACTCACACCCACCAGAGATATTGTTTATGAGTCTACAGGTTCTGTGTAGACGTGGTCATATATTACTGTCCAAAGGAATCAATTAATTAGTGCCTCGCCAGTACACCGCTCCCCTCAACCGGATGCTGCTTGGCTGAGCGTGAGCAGCTGAGATGGATGTGCACGGCCAGCTCGTGGGTCTTGTTAACAAGCCACGTCATAAAGATGAAGATGATAAGGAGAGCGAGGAAGCCCTGGTGGCCACAAACAGGGCATTCTGTAGGGCAGTGGTTGACCGGCGCTTCTCGGAGTCCGCGTGGGTTCATTCAGCGTTCTGCCCTTCCAGGGCATTCCTCAGATAATTCCCTCTCCCCTCCCCAACCTTGAATTTTCCTTTTTCTTCATCAAGCCCCAAGTTTGTTTTTTTAAATAATGTGTTCTATGTATTTAAATGAAAATACATAAACCTCTGTGGTGAGTGCCTGTGGCCTTGCCCTTTGCCACATTGGTTCGGGGACCTGCCGCCTCCTCCTTTATCTGCGTTTCTCCATGTGGTTCCCTTTCGCCTCCAGCTGGTTCGGTGCTCTCTTCCCTCCTGTGGCTCTCTCTCTGGCTTCATGGTTGCTTTTTCTACCAAGTGGGTGCTGACTCCGGATCCAAAGAGTTTGTAAAAAAAAATAATAATAATACAAATGCCCCCTGGTTATCTCACAGCAGAGTGAAAACCCCTAGA
This sequence comes from Artibeus jamaicensis, assembly GCF_021234435.1. Lineage (NCBI taxonomy): Eukaryota > Metazoa > Chordata > Mammalia > Chiroptera > Phyllostomidae > Artibeus > Artibeus jamaicensis. The sequence goes on from NW_026521486.1 coordinate 52,246,959, forward strand.
TAAGCCATACCCGCTGTGCAGGGGGTGGGGGGAATCTTGGAGGTAATTGCTGATTTGGGTTGCAGCACTTAATTATGTTTATTTTCACCCATGCACATACTTAACAGAGAGATATTGATATTAAAGGGTAGAGGGGAATTAATTTTACTTTTATAGTCATCTATTAAAAGCAGAAGATGATCTGGGTCTCCTTTTAAAGGGACCAAAATAAGGGGAAGGGGCAGAAAAAGAAAAAGAAGGGGGAGGGAGAAATATGACTGAAGGCGAACAAAGATCTCCGCCCGAAGAAACAATGTAACACTAGACAGACCTATAAAGTCTGGGAATGTAAGAACTCAGGACTCTCCCGGCTTCCCCCTTTCGGGATCCTGTCCCCTGCACTTCCTGCTAAAATCCCAACCCTGACTACACAGCAGCTTTCAAGGAAGAATTCATGCCATTATCTGGATAATTATAGGGGGACTGAGGGAAAGCATTTCTCTTTCACTGTGTGACCCTCTCTGGTGCCTCTGCAGCAGAGGAGGGATGTACATGACACAGAGGGACAGGAGGTGGAGGGTGTTCTAATATCTCCCTGTCCCCGCCAAGATGGCTGCTCCTGAACCAAGAAGGTCTTAAGCCGGGGTTTACAAATTCTGGAACATACTGAAAAAGGGTTAAGAAATTTTGAAGGCCTCACTCATCCAGTTTTATTTTCCAGGATATTTGCTTGGCTTTACTTTATTCACATAGAACTATCTCATCAAGTATTGTAATTATTACAAGTAAGTGAATGAATAACAGACAATTATAGGGGTGTCAATAATCTCATTTATTTGACAGCCTCACATGATATGATTAAAATTAATGTCAGAGGCTCTTTTGTCACCTAAAAGGCAGCAAGAGATGAAGAAGAGAAGCCCCCACTGTCTTTCTCTTTCCTATTTTTATTTGTGTGTGTGAATCTCTGGAAATCTCTAATTCTCTAAATTCCCTCCCCAAGACGTCTTAAGAGAAATTTCAAGGACTTTAGGGGCTGAGAGCTCAGAGAGGGACAAACAACAACTTGGCATTTAAATCTCCCCTTCAGTATCAGGAACAGTGGTCTCTGCTTTCCCCACATCCCCACAATCAATGCCTTTGCATTGATTTAAGACCACTAGGGTCACAGAGACTTTGTAGGTGACACCTGTGACGGGCAAAATAGGGTCATATCAAAAACAAGTTCATTGTCACTCCCAAGTCGGCACTGGGCCCAGAGTGAAGCCCCCTTTGACCCCAAATTGGCCTTCTTTCCTGTACCCTCTTCCCCACAGACATGTGGATGGGCGTAGATTCCAGGCTATAGCTGTGAAGACCAGTTAGGGTGGAGATGGAAAAAGCATTAAAAATATTTTCCTTGTTACTTTGATTCAAAAGACTAAAAGGCTGTGGGAGAGAAGGAAGCAGGGTGGGAGAGAGAGGAGAGGAGAGAGACTGTGGTGGGGAGCCGGGCAAGAGAGAATCGAGAAAGACCAGGAACCCAGCAGGCGAGAGTAAAAGGGATAAAGGAAGAAAGAGGGTAGGAAGGGATGCGATAGGAGGTGGGGGAGAGAAGGAAGGAGAGAAAAAGGAAAAGGTACGAAAAAAGGAATACAGGAGGAACATGGAGAGAAATTTCTAAAAAAGGAGGGAAGAGAGAGATAGGAAAGAGGAAAAGAGGAAGGAGAGAGGCGAAAGCCAGGGTCTGCGGCGGCTCCAGAGCTGCCGGGCTGCCCGCAGCCGTCTGGGTGGGCGCGGGGGGGGGGCGCCGAGACAAAGTGAAGGTCAAGTTAGCATCGTACCTTATAAGGAAGGCGACGGTCCTCCATTTCATCCTTTCTTTCCACCAGGACGTGGCCAAAGCATTTTTGATCTTGTAAACACTGGACACTTTGGGACGTTGGAAAAAAAAAAAAAAAGGGCAGGCACCCACCCCCCTTCCTTTATTGGAGGTGAGCTCCGCGGGCTGGGGAAGCAGCCCACAAAGAAGTCGATGAAGACTACGGGGAAACTTTTCTCTCCTTTTCTCTGTCCGGATCCACTCCTGCCAGCTAGGGCCCCCTCCCCCTCCCTCCCTCCCTCCCGCTCTCCCTTCCTCCCACCCTCATCTCCCCACTCCGACGCCCTTTTCTCCCTCCATCTCTCGGGGCCCCGATCCCTCGCCTCTGTCCGAGACTCCGGGCTGCGTCTCTCCCCACCCCCCCTTCTCCCCCTGCTGCAGACTCCCAACTCTGTCCAGTTCCACCACGAAGCGGAGCAGGACGTAAGAGCTGGAGAGAAAATTAGCCGTCACAGGAAAAGTTCATTTACAACCTAAATGTCTGACTATTAAGATTTCCTTCTGAAAACAAGGCGGTACACTCGGTAAGGAGGAGAAGCGAGGCAGCACGGGGGCTGGGGGCTGGGGGGGTGAATGATGAGGTAGGAGCCTTGGATTTATTTATTTCTCAGCTCCAGAGGCGGAAAGAAAGAGGGGGAAGCAAGAAAGCGAGAGAAAAGCGTTTTAAGCCAGCAACGAGCAAAGAAGGAGGCTGCCGCCAGTGGGCTTGGGAGCAAATCGCGCCCTCGCGAAGACCGAGCACGGGGCGGAACACGGCTGTCCCGAGCACCGACCCACTCAGCCTAGGCCTTGGGTGCGGAGAAACCAGTATATTAGACATTTGCTGGGTTGGGAGACAGGGAGCAACAGAGTAAGGAGACGCTACAACCCGCCCGCCAGAAAGACAGTGAGTTCCGGAGCGTCTGGGCCCCTGGGCTGCCCGACGCGGGCAGGCTCGACCGGAGAAGGGAACCTGACCTGGAATCCTTGACCCTTTGCTTCCAGAGTAGTACTAGGGTTGAGACAGAGAGAGAGCTAGAAAGATGGAGAATGTGAACATGGCGTGGGGTGTCTGCGAAGGGCTCACCTCTTTTTCCCCAGGACCTCACAGCGTATTTTCGCCTGCTCTGCGCCCATAGAGCCCCCTTTAGGCCTAACCATTGGCCTTTTAAATGGGAATTTTAAGGGCACGGGAAGGGAAGGATACCCAGAAAGCAAGGGTGGGGGCTTCTGGTTATATCTGATGCTCCATCAACCCCTAACTGTTGTCACCTCCACCCTTCAGCTGGAAAATGAGCTTCTGTGCTCTGTCCCCTCCCACTGTACCTGTCTAGTTGGGGGTGCAGTCAGGGACCTGATGCGGGCCTGGGCCCCGTCTGGGAACAGCCCGGAGCAGCGGAGGTGGTGAGTGGAGCTCCCTGGCCCCTGTTCTGATAAGAAAAACAAAGGGGGAGGATGTGATGTTTTCTGCTGGTGTTAAAGGATCCTAACTTTCAAAAACAGCAGCTGGCCCTGAGATCTAAGGTGGTAATTGTCGCTGCAGCAAACATTTGATCTGGACCAACGTCCTGCTGTCTGGGCTCAAGGGACTGAGCAGGCGGCCAGGGTGAGGGATTTTGCTGCCCCGGAGCCCCTGGAAGAAAGCAGCAGGCCCTCTTTGGCTTTATCTAGGGTTCTATGGAGATTATTTTTAAAAGGTCAAAATAGACTGCGTAAGGCCCTTTCTGAGATCCCCTCCACTCAGGCGATGGAAGCTCCAGGAAATAAGGGCATTTTTGGGAACTGGGGCATTTCCCCCAAAGTGTGGGGAAGACAGAGATAGCCGGAGCTCAGGCTGCAAAATGCGCTTTGTCTGTGACAGAAAATTAGAAGCCACTTGGAAGATTTAGAGACTTGAAGGGAGCGGGACAGGGTCAGACCTCTGGTGAAGGCAAAGGCTGAGGTGTGACTGAGGGTGGGTGGAGGAATCTGAGGGAGCAGGACTGGAAAGGTATCACCGGAGCCCATTTCCTCAGAGAGGCAAACACACGCACAATGGGCCCCCATATTGAAAAACACCAGATGATCTGCTTCTAAAGGACATAAACAGGCCTAGCGGATGCAGGTTAATAAAACCCGCAAAAGCCCAGGCAGGAACACTTTAAATGCCCCAGAAACAAAACACACCGTGACAAATTCCCACCCAACACACACGCACATGCACCAGAATGTTCCCAGGCACAAAGAGACCTTCCCCGTCTCAGTGGACGCTCAAGTGTACCTGCCTCACACAAATTTGTACACTCTCCTAAGCCAACCCTCAGAAACCCTTGGTGGGGGGGGGGAAGCAAGCACTCAGCTGCATAAGCACCCACAGAGCCAGGCCTATGTCTCCTGAGTCTCAATAATGCACAATCCATACCCAGAGATAAAAGTCCAGACAATAGATGGCTGTTTATGACAAGGAGGCTTTCTGAGTTTGGGGCCAGCGATAAATCTCTGGTGAATCTTCCTGTAACTCAACTTCTGGCTACAGTGACGAGTGAACCACAGAGACAGTAGAGAGGAAAGCAGCAAAATGGGGAGAGACTTTTAACTCACGAGCAGAAGGTGACTTCCCCACTATGGCCAGAAAGTGCAGGCAACCACACTGGCCCCACATGACATGTCCGCACTGTGGAAGCTTTCAAATCAAGCTTCAGAAAACAGGCAAGTCAGGCTTCCCAGCTCCCAGGAATGGGGTGAAATGTACAGGCAGATGGGAGGGCCTGGAGGCTGGGACAGACTCACAAACCATTCTTGCTCCAGGCTAATGGTCTTTCTGGCTGGTGACTGGAATCTTCTTGCTATGTGTCACCTGAATTTTTTCTCCCTCCCCCCCCTTTTCCTTTTTGGATTGATGGGCTGTTCCCTTTTGCATTTTCTACTCAGGCATCTGATTACAAGTAAAGAGCCACTGAAGTTGATCTCATAAAAATGCCTAGAGCTCACTTTGATCTGCAAGGACTGGGTCTGCGCCTAAGTAGGCACTAAAGTCCGGGAATGGTGTCTGGGCTAACCCAGCCTCCGGCCTCCACTCCACTGGGAGCCCAGAGATCCAGGTTGCCCAGCAGGGCAATCCTGCCCAGAAAAATAACATTTTCTGTGCTGCTGCAACTGGGTTTGGAAAACCAGGGTCTAAAGGTAGCAGCTCCAATTCCAGACTGCTTTTAAGACATTTCCTTCATTTTAGAGCATTTGGTGAAGAGGCCAGTGAAACTGACTCGTAAAATGGGACTTTTATGGGGAGAAGTGCGTTCTCATCGCTAACCTCCTGGGGCAATCCTCTGCTAAGAAAGGTGGATGGAGCTTGGGGTGGCAGATAGAGGAGGTGCCCTTCTCCCTCCTCCTATTCAGTCCAGGGACCAGAGGAACCTCGGAGCAGCATGCATCTACTTAGATGAGCCTGACTTGGGGCTTTGGGCTTGTAGTAATGACCAGGGACAAGGATCGGCGAGGGCTGAGAACCAGCAGTCCCATTCCCTTCTAGCTCCCCAGCTGGGGGTCGGAGGTGTCTCCAGTGCAGAATAAACCTCTGGCCTGAAAATCCCCAAGCACACTAAAGGGAATTATTAAACAGAGCAATGTGTGCAAAAAGATGCAGGCCAATTTCTAATGAGGGTGCATCCTTGCCGGCCCAGCTTCTGAATCACTGAGGGTGTCCATGTGCTTATTGTTTATCTTTGTATTGATTCCACCCAGGACTGTTTAAGCTCACTAGAACTCTAACAGCCTTTTCGCCTCCCTGGTTTTCCTCCCAGTTCACGGTCTGTAGGGTGGGCCCCTTTCTCTTCCACAATCTACTCTAGAGTCCAAAGCAGCAGGAGGAGGTAATCAAGGTGCAAGGCAGCCAGGGCTGTATGGAGGATGCTGCTGCGCTGGGGTCTCCGAGGCTGGAATTTGGGAGATACTGCCCCCTTCTGAAGCTGCTTCTGCATCCACGTGTGGAAGAGAAGCATGCTGGAGTCTGTTTGTAGCCCTGGCCAGAGTACCAACCACGGCAGCTGCCCAGACAGTTTGCAACTGCCTGCTAGTGGCCAGGCAGGCAAGCACTGTTTACTGAGGCCACCAAGAGCCAAGCCAAGCTGTGGGGCAGGCCAGATGACCCTGTGGAAGAGGAGGACTTCATGGGAAAGCTGGAACTCCAGGACAGTGGAGGGGCTACAAACACGCATGAGATGAAGAGGAAAAAGCCACCTCCGCTCCGGGGAATTGGGCTTGCCAGGCTCTTGGGAACAGATTTGGGGCCACAGATGGATCTCTTATTTGGGTAGATGCCCTGGGGTACAGCCTGGGGAAACTCAGGCTGAGCTTAGGAGTGGTGTGGACCTAGGGCCAGGCAGGGTGGTTGGTAGCCCACACCATGGACATTTTTTCCAGTCAACGTCTTGCTGACCTCAGTGGCCAGGGCCTTCTCTACTTGACCTCAGCAGCAACCTCTAGTTGCTGGGATTTTATTTTAAGTTGTTGAAAAATTAAGTCAGGCCAAAACTGGAAAAAAAAAAAAAGGGGGACTTGGTGCCTCACTTTTAGGAGGAAGAATATTAATTACCAGATGCTCCCGTTAGGAGACCCTGGAGTTTTCTTGGACATCACCTCCTTGTATATTCTTTTTTGTCTTTCTTTTTTGTTTCAAGGAAATAGAGCCGCCAGCAGCAACTTGCAGCTGCCTGGCTCACTTTTATGGTGGCCCTGGAATAAACTTTGGTGGTCAAATTCAAGTGCTCAGGCCCACAGCTGTCTTCTCACAGGAAGCACGCCCCCTCCCCACTGTCAGCCCTGATGGTGCAGAATTTGCTTTGGGGGCTTGGGCCCCAGGTTGCCCTGGAGGCCAGGGTTGGGAAGAAAGTAGGGTCCTGGGGGAAAGTGGGGAAAGCCGAAGCTGAGACTCAGCCCTCATCCACATTTCTCCAAGTAATAGTGGTACCTCTCACCAACCTCTCACTGGTTCCTATCACTGTTTGGGGAGCATTTTGCCTCCTATAAACTCAAGTTTAATGATGTTATACAAACCCCATAAAAGCCATAGTTCATAGTTCCCCATAATTACAATTAAAAATGCTGGCCCCAGTTCACCCTATAAAAAGAGGTAGAGAAAGGAGGAAAAGCAACAGACTTTTCTTTTCTTAGCCCCTTATTAATGAAGTGGTCCAGGACGTTAGCAAAGCCCCAGTTGAGTTCCTCTTTGCCCTCCATAAGATTTGGTCAGGACTAAAGAAGGACTTCAGAAACAGTGATTTTTTTTGGGGGGGGGGGTTGGTTCCTCCTCTTCTACCCAACAAATCGTGCCCTGGCAGCTCCTTCTTGGATCCAATACTGTTTTCTGCTTGTGGCAGTTGCTCCAGCCTCTTGGACCCAGTCCAGAACCTTTCAATAAAGTGATTTTCAGCTGACCAAATGTGTCCTGTGGTGCCCAGAGGGATGGGAGGCAAAGGAAGGCAGAATCACCGAGTCCACCCCTTGGGCCACACCATCCAGAAGGCTGGTGGATGAGGAAGAAGACAGGGCAGGTCTGAGAAACAGGAAGGCAGCACCAAGGTCTGGTTGCAGGCACTGGCACCAGGGCTGAGGCTTTCACTAGGGAGTGCCCCCCCCTCCTGGGCAAGGTTCCTCAGCCCCCTTCCACTGCCCTGCTGGTCTGCCTGGAGACCCACATCTGGCCCTACCACCTACCCCACAGCTCCAGATAATCCACGGATAGAAACCTCAGACCCAGTCCTGCCACCATATCCTTCCCGAACACTGACATTGGTTTTCTTTTCAGCCACCAAACTGAGGCTGAGTCCCCAGCCTAGAGAGAAGATACATGGCACTCATTCCAACCTTTTACTTTGGGGTTTGAAATTTAAAAATCCACAGTGGATGTAGCTTTCTGTGCATTGATTGGCAATAAAGGCAGGCATGAAATATTCACCCAGGGCCACTCTCTCATACTAAATATTTAACACAACATTAGAGAAGGTTTTTCCCAGACTTCGCCAGGCACCGGCTGGGCGGCTGGCGCACTGCTTTCCACTAGTTTATGACTAATCTGAGTCCCTGAGCCGCCGGCAGCACAGCGAGCCAGACAAAGTTGGGACATTGGCTCGCTGCTGAGCTGCCTCACCTTTGAGAAACTTCGGATACACCTCTGAGGAATCTTTCCAAAGGGGAAAGTAGTCTGGACACCCAGCCCTGGCGGGGAGGAAAAATCGACTTCTTCAAACTCTTGTAAATAGGTGCTGGTCCCTCTGTGGGTTGGCAGGGTAAGGGTCCCTAAGACTTGGGGCAAAGGATTTGTGTCTCTGGCTGGTTCAAGCAGTGGGGAGAAAGGTCCTCTTCTCCACCCTGGTCTCTAGCTGATCACCAGAGAGGAGTCAAGAACCCCCACGCGTGAGAACCCTCCTCCTCCCTTCAATCCTGGGGGAAAAGAGAGCAGCAGCTAGGAAAAAAAATAGGATTACCCCCTCCTAGTCGCCGCCACCGCCCATCCCACCGCCGACCCCACCCCAACCCTCTCTCTCCTCCTTTGCTCCCTCTGTGGAATGGAGAGGAGGGAAGTGACGAGAGAAAAACGAATACAGATCTGCAATTGATTTTCATAATGTTTCTGCGGTGTTTGCAAACCAATCGCCTGAACGTCCCCATCTTACCTAAGAGAGAACCCCTCCTACGTCCGCGAAGTGCTCCGAACTGATATATGACAATATCTACTTTGGATCACGTGCTCGGGGAGAGAGACTAAGACGGATAACGCGTCATCTCGCCTTCCCAAATTTTCCCCCCTCGCTAGACCGGGTCCAAAACCTCCATCCGGAGCCGGCAGAAGAAGAGAACGATGTTTAACTCGGTCAACCTGGGCAACTTCTGCTCGCCGTCGCGCAAGGAGCGGGGCGCTGATTTCGGCGAGCGAGGGAGCTGCGCCTCCAACCTCTACCTGCCCAGTTGCACTTACTACGTGCCCGAGTTCTCCACGGTCTCCTCCTTCCTGCCCCAGGCCCCTTCTCGCCAGATCTCCTACCCCTACTCCGCCCAAGTGCCCCCGGTCCGGGAGGTCTCCTACGGCCTGGAGCCCTCCGGCAAGTGGCACCACCGGAACAGCTACTCCTCCTGCTATGCGGCCGCCGACGAGCTCATGCACCGGGAGTGCCTGCCTCCTTCCACCGTCACCGAGATCCTCATGAAAAACGAAGGCTCCTACGGCGGCCACCACCACCCCAGCGCCCCGCACGCGGCCCCCGGCGGCTTCTACTCCTCGGTCAACAAGAACAGCGTCCTGCCGCAAGCCTTCGACCGCTTCTTCGACAACGCCTACTGCGGCGGCGGCGACGCGCCCGCCGAGCCCCCCTGCCCGGGCAAGGGCGAGGCCAAGGGGGAGCCCGAGGCGCCCCCGGCCTCGGGACTAGCGTCCCGGGCTGAGGCGCGGGCCGAGGCCGAGGCCGAGGAGGAAAACACGAATCCCAGCTCGTCCGGTTCAGCCCACTCGGCGGCCAAGGAGCCGGCCAAGGGAGCCGCCCCCAGTAGGTAGCAGCGGCCGGGCAAGCGGCGGGCGGCGGGGGTGGGAGCGAGAGGAGGGCGAGGGTAGGGGGGAGGCGAGGGGCGCGGGGGCGGCCTCGCGTTTTGGGTCAGTCTGATTTTATGTGGAGTTTTATAAGCATTCAAAGGATTTTATTATAACCTACAAAGCCCTCTCTTCCAACTCGACTTTTTACGATGGAGAAGGGGTGGGGAGGGCGGGAAAAGGGCTCTTTGGAAAAGCCGGGTGAACCCCCTCCCCGTTATCTCCCTCTGTTTGTGAAATTTTTAAAAGCGCCACCATCGCAGGCTATACTAACTTTGATCGTGAACTTAGAGGAGCTTTTAAGGAAGAAGGATGGGGAGCCGGGCGGCCGGGGGTGGGAGGGAGGGGAGGGGTGGAGGGGGAGAGGGGAGGGCGAGGGAGAGACCGGGGGAAACGCCGGGAGGGGGAGTGGGGGGGGAGAGGCGCCCGAGCAGAACTCGAGGCCGGAGGGGCCGGCCGGAGCGGCTCTGCGTCCTCTGAAAACTACTTTTGAAATGTTCAAATTATGTGTTCGCGGGTCCCTGAGCAGAACCCGGAGCCACCCAGGGTCAGCGGCCACGGAGGGCCGGGGAGAGGCGCCTCCGCGCGCCTCCCGGCTCCAGGCCCGGGTCTCGGCGTTTCTCCGCGCGGCGCGGCCTCCGCGCGGGCCGGGCCCGGCGACGAGGAAGGCGCGGCCCGCGGGGCGTCCCGGGCGCCAGGGCCCCTGGAAGCGCCTCTCGGGCGTCTTTGGTGCCTGCTCGCTCGCTGCCTCGCCGCCTCCCCGCTGCTCTCCCCCGGCGCCCACGGTCTCCGGGGCCCCCACCCCGCACCCCGGACAGGTTGCTGGAGGATGCGGGCGGTGGGTTTCCAGAGTTGCTGGGAAGGCCGTGCGGAAGGGCCGCGGCCCGCAGCTGAGCAGGCCGGTGCGGGGCGCGGGCGGGGCTGGCGCGCACTGGGCCCGGGCCGGCTTCCCGCTGCCCCCAGGCTCGGCCCTCGCCGGAGGGGAGGGGACCCGCGGTGGCCCCGGGGTGGGCACGAGCCAGACCTGGCGGGGGTTCGAGGCTGGTGCGGCGCTGGGGGCCGGCGCGGAGAAAGCGGGCCGGCCTGGCGGGAGGGCTGCCCGGCGGCGGGGCTGGGAGCGGGGCCCCGAGCGCCCAGCGGGCTGGGGTCGCCCGGGTCTCACGTGTCTCTCTCCCCCCCTCCCCTCGAACTTGCCCCCTCCCCTCCAGACGCCCCCCGCACCCGCAAGAAGCGCTGCCCTTATTCGAAATTCCAGATCCGGGAACTGGAGCGAGAGTTTTTCTTCAACGTGTATATCAACAAAGAGAAGCGGCTGCAGCTGTCCCGGATGCTGAACCTGACGGACCGACAAGTGAAAATTTGGTTTCAGAACAGAAGGATGAAAGAAAAAAAACTAAGCAGAGACCGGCTGCAGTATTTCTCGGGAAATCCTCTGCTGTAACCACAGACGGGGCCCTTTTGGGGGAGGAGGGTAGGGGAAATTATTTTATTTTATTTTTATTTTTCATTTTCTAACTCGCCTTCTCTCCGCGGGTGGAAAACTGGACCACGGCCAGGGCTGGCCCCCACCGTCAGCGCCCGCACTTCCTTCCGGGACTTGCTCCACCGGCGGTTCGACTCCCGCTGCGGGACAGGCACCGGGCCTGGAAGGGTGGTGAAGGGACTCGTCTGACCCAGCGCGCGTGGACTCGGCGTGGCGCCGAGGCCAAGACTTTTAAAAGAAAACACACCTCGCGACAATGTCTTGCTGCTTGGATTGAGTGGGGGAGGGGCGAGAACCGTGGGCGCCTGAGCCGAACAATCCTCGAACTAAAAGCTTTCCCTTGCCCCGGTGAGAAGATCTGCTGAAACATCGCGTCTTCGAGGGCAGGCTTCCCGGGCCACACGCCCCTACCCAGCCTGCCCCGCTGCTAGGGGGCAGCTCAATGTGATCCTGCTTTGCTGTGAAATTTCTGTACCTTCGACCTGGTGTTAGGTGTGCAAAGTCCGTGTCCTACCTCCGTCTGCGCCCAGGCCCCGCCCAAGCCTAGCTGTTCTCCCTGTGAATGTGTAGAGCCTCCTTCGAAATCTCCTAACTGGTGCATTGAGGTTTCCCAACCTTTTTCCAAATCGTGACCCACTCCATGGATGTATAGCTATAGTCTATGCAGTTGTTACCTCCTTTTTTTTTTTTTTTTAAGGAAAAAAGAAGATTGGGTGATCGAAGCAATAGGGAGATGGGATTGGGCGCCTCCCCCATGCTGGGGCCTGAATTTTTGTAAATAAATTTCACAAGCGTTTCTTTCTACCCCGAGGGCATGGGGGGAGGACTCAACTGGAATGAGACTCAGCTCACCCATCCCTCTCCACGTGCGTGAGTGTGTGTACGCGTGCAGACCCCCTCCTGCTCCTGTCCCAGAGGGACTGTTGTGAAGGTTTTGTTTTTTTTTTGGTGGCAAATAAAAATATTTCTTTCTGTTCAGTATTATAATTTTATTTGACCACTTGATTAGCCCCTCTCCTCTTAAAACCCTCAGTGCTCCCAAGGCGGGGGAAGAGGCAGGCAGGCAGCGCCCAGGCTCGGGAAGGTGAGGTAGGCCGGAGCTGGCGGCCGCACCCCCTCTCCAATGGCGGGCGACAGTGCGGTGGGAGCTCCTCCCGCTCTCAGGCCGAGGATATCCCATGGCTCCTCTTAAAGCTCTCTTTTCTCACGTGCAGCCCTAGCTGTGTCCAAATGCCCAGCAATGCTTTCCGTTTAAGTACACGTTTGTTGTGGAGTTAATTGTAACCATCATCGAATTTAAATTTATAGGAATTTTCTTGGCTCCACTGCCTTCCCGCCAGATGTCTCCGTCTGTCGCCATTAAATGTGTAGGGTTGAGGATAGGTTTTTCGTTGTGTGTTTTTTTTTTCCTGGATGAGAAGACTGTATTGGAATTTTTAAATAAAATTTTGAAGGAGGGGGGAGAGTGGAGAAACCAGCCCCCTTCCTTTCCCCACCTAGGCTGCCCCAGAGGGTGGGAAGGCGGGGCAAGCGCCTTCCTCTCAAGCACAAATGGCCAGGCTCCTCCAGACACAGCAACACCTTAGGCTGGGGCCACCCTTCTGTTTACACTCCGGGTGTCCCAGAGGAGAAAGCTCCCAAGGTTTGTTTTTCTAGGAGGTTGGCTTGGGGTGGGGGACTTGGGCAGGAGATGGCCTGAGGGGACAGTCGCCACACCCATCTACGTTTGCTGCCTGTTTCTTCTCCACAGTCTTCTCGGCACTTTCAGCGAGGGCACGCTGGCAGTCTCTCGTCCAAATTTGTTATTTGACATCTGAGATTTGAAACCAATTCTCTCATCTTTCCCCCTCTTTTGAACTGTTCTTATGTCATTCAGAGAAAATGTTTTTGTCAATACAGGGCTGTCGAACGAAAGATAAAAGTGCCAAGACTACGGACTATTGCTTCTGGGCTCCGTCGTTGTTTTTGATGACAGGGGTCTCTACAGCTTAGGTTCTGAATCTGTAATTTGTTAAGTGTGGTTTTGAGACAAATTTTGCAAACTGAGCTATATATACAACACAGCCCCACAGTTGCCCCCATTAGCTCCCCCATGCGCCCATGCATGGGGGAACTATGGTTTTTAAGTTGGTGCGTCTATGGGCACACGTGAGAAGGAATAGTATTTGAATGCTCTTCCTGTACTGTGGAGTAACCCTGACCCTATGCGCTTCCAGGGCTTGTGTCCCCTGCGGTGTGGACCCCTGACAGTGTTTAGTGTCGGCGGGAAGGCAGCTGGGGGGCCTCTGTGCGAGTGCACACGCGTGTGTGTGGGAGGCTCCTCCAGGTATGTGGTATTTAGCTCCTAGTCATATCAAGGGATATTGGTCTGCTGGGCATGTTTCCAATAAAATAAAATGAAAATAACTCTGTAGAATGAACCTTTTATAAAGCAAAATATTGATCTCCAATGGCCACTGATTTTGGAGAAAAACATTTTAAATTCACAGCTACCACTTTCCCTGCAGTGTGCAGCCTAGAAAAGATTCAGGAAAGATTTCTGGGAAATGGGTGGGGGCAGTCATAGTGGAAGAAAAACAAAGCTCCTACGACCCAGGCCCGGGAACCTGCCAGTCCTTGGTAATCCTCTAAAAATAAGAAAAACAACAGTCTGTGTCCCCCACACAAACTCACCTTTGGACCCCGGGGATGTCCAGCCCCCCCTCGCTGATCAGGGGTGCTCTAGGCTCAACTTCTCTGGGTAATCCCCTCCAGCCGTGGCGCTGCCCTGGAACAAAAGATCCTCGTCTAGACGCCGCCATAAAGCGACCCCCCCTCCCGCCCCGGCCCGCGCCTCTAAACCCAGTTTCATTTCGCCCTTAACGACCCAGTCTGGCCTGTGTTACAAAACGCTTCCGCCCTAAATAGTAAACAAACTGGTAGTGGACGGTCTTGGCACCCCCAACACTCCCCACACCCCCACTCCATTACCCCCTTGCCCCGAATTTTCCCCTTCTGTAACCTTTCTCAGTTCCCACTTCCCCAACCCCCTTTCCCTGCCACCGCCACCCCCCCACACACACACACAAGTAAATAAACCCGAGGCCGAGTTCAAAGTTTCCCCGAGCTAAGGAGGAATGTTGGTTGTAAAAATCCAAGTTTATAGCGCACGTGGGAGTTTACAAGGGTATTAAGTGGTGTGGGCTGAGAGAGAGCACTCTGGGCCCCTCCCCACCCCACGATGGGTTTTGTGGGTGCACCGAGAACCTGGGAGTCCTTGAAAGGAGAAATGGGCTGGGGCTAGACTTTGGGTTGGGGTCTCTTTTTCACTCAGACCCCTAGGTTGTTGGGAAATGACGATGCAGGGGTCCCTTGGAAAACAGCTCACGTAGCCCCAACAAGAGCGTCTGAGAAAAAACCCCTGGGTGCTGGGTGTCCCCAGTGGAGCGGACGGGGGCTCTGCTGTGGGAGAGTACAAAAGTTGCAGACCGGATGTCTGAAAGGTGAGCAGACTCGAGACTGCCCGGAGCCGGTTCTCAACCAGAGGGGGAGAAACTGTCTGGGGCTAATTTCTCGAGTGGGCTGAAGACAGAGAGAGGGCTTTTTGTCACCAGGGAATGAAGAACTTTGAACTTCAAGGGAGTCAAGGGCACCACCCCTTCCCTCTCCCCGCCTCTCTCAGGAATCTGTAGGGCAATTCGTTTCTGGGCCAATATTCCCTCAAGGGGGCAGTCCGCAGGGCTTTCTGGTGGCCCAGGGCTGGGCAGTGCTGTTTACCGAACCCTCCCTTCTCACAGCCGCCAGAACCCCGTGCACGCGACTACACTCTTTATTATTCATATAAACCTTTGGAAAAGGCAACGCCCTGGAAGTTTTTATAACTTTGTTTGGCATAAAACTTTTACAAGATTCCTCCTGCCATTTTTTTTAAGCTTAAAGTGTTGGCCTTGCCATGAAATGAAATTTCAAGATTTGGGGGATATTGGGGAGACAGAGGCTCTGGGGTCCCAGTGGGTCGTGGTGTCTGGAGCTGCCGTACTCTGCCTAAGGCAAAACAAGTCTTAAATACTGGGGTCGATACTTTCCGAGGCCCATGGTGGACCCAGGTTTGGGGGCGGCCAACATTGGGGGCTGCCAGCTCACAGAGTCTGTAGGCCTCCAGGAGGATCCTGTGCACTTCCACTCTGCTCTTGAGATGTATACTTAAAAAGCCCCAAAGTTTAAACTATGTCAGCAAGGCTAGACCTCCCTCATCATGCCCTCTTGCTCTCCCGAAGGCATTATTCTCTCTCTCTCTCTCTCTCTCTCTCTCTCTCTCTCTCTCTCTCTCACACACACACACACACACACACACACTCACACACACACAACCCTACCCGCACCCTCAACCCACTGCATAAAGTGGAGACCCATAACCTAGATTCAGACTGCAGATTTGGGATTTGGGAGGGTCACTGCACCCACAGCCCTGCATCATCCCTGCCTCCTGCAAAGTCCACAATGGGTTTGAAGAAAGACAGAATTCAAAACGCCCAGAAATTCCTGCCCAGAGGTTGCAGTGGTTGTGGGACAGAAGGCGAGGGACACCAGCAGGGCTGCAGTCTGAGAGCTCAGAGAACAAAGGTGCTCGTGTGGGACATGGCCTTGGGCTGCTAAGCCCACCAGTTACCCCTCTGATCTGCTCCCCACCTGGAACTGACAGAACCTCACTCTTTGCTTTCCCCTGACTCCAGCCTTGGGGAAATGAATTGGGCTCAAATTAAAGTTATTTTAATGTTCAGTTCTGGAAGTCAACACAAAGATGGAGCAAATTCTACAGAGACAGGCCCAATGGACAAGGTTCCTTTGGGGAGATGGAAATGAAGAGACCTGAGCCCAGCAACCAGTGCTGCAGGGAGCCATCGGAGTCACTAAGGACCACATCCCAGCGCCAGCTTCTCCTTCTGTAATAGTGACTGTTGTGGCCTGGCCCCCAGCTGCAGGCAGCCCTACACATTCCCTTGTGAGGAGCCGTGTTAATACTGAAGGCAGGAGAAGGTCAACACCAAGCCTGAGCAGCCGGCTGGGAAGGGATGCGACCGAGCCTGATGCTCTCCCCTCATGGACCCCATCGCAAGAGAGAAAACCGGAAAGGTTAGGGGAGAAAGTCAAGGGGAAGGAAAACACTACGAAGGAAAGAAAAGACCAAAGAATAAATCGTATAAGAAAAGAAAGAAGGAAAAGGGGAAATGAGGAAGATAAATTAAGAAAGAAGGAGAAAAGATCGGGAAAAGGGAAGAAATATAAACTGCAGGAAAAGGGAAAGAAAGAAAAACTGCAAAGAAAGAAGGACTGAAAAGAAAGAACGAAGAAAGAAAGGAAGAAAGGAGAAAGAGGTAAATAATGAAAAACAGATCTTGGAGAAGGAATTTAGCGGGTAAGGAAGGAGTGGGGATTTTCACCGGAGTGAGCTGGCCCAACCACAGCCCTGGCTCTCGCTGCAAACCCGAACTGCTGGGGCAACTTGGAAGCAAACCATTAAAGTGGGGAGCAAAGCCTTCCCCCCAAGATATCCTCCCATCTGTCTCCTCCTGCCAAAGCTTCTCTTGGACACCTCTTGGACACGTTTGCTGTCTGGTTTCGATTCAGGAGGCAAGTTAAATAACTGGCCGGCTTCCGAATGGCAAGAAAGCAGTTGTGCTGGCTCAGGTTATCAGACTTCAGGACTCGAGATCGCAGGAAACACATATTTGGGTAAAGTGAATATCTGTCCCTCTGTACACAAAAATTAAGCACAATTTAGAACTGTGTGTAAACGGTGTACTCCGTATTTTCTGGTGCAAATGTGTGTACAAGGTCCAGACGTGAGAGTGACTCTGAAGGCTGGGCTGCTGGGGTTGAGTGGCTGTGGGGTCCGAGAAGACGGAGGAGACCAGAGGCCCCTCCAGGCGCCCTCGGCCTCCCACCTCCCTCCCCGTACCTGCCTGAAAAGCTCTTTTCCGAGCTTCTGAATGTTCTGCATTTTGTCTGGGGTTTTCTCTGCTCCCAATGAAGCCAGGGTGGGGCAGAGCCTGGTGTTAGTGAGAAAGAAAAGCAAATCTTTTCTTCAAGTTTTGGAAGGAGAATAATTTATCTGGGACTCCAAAAGTGCAGGGAAAAAACCCCTGCAATTTTTACCATTGGTATCATTTCCTTTTCTATTTCACTTGAGAAGTTTTCAATACAAACGCTTTTTTAATTTTTTAAAATTTTACCCCAAAAGGAGAGACATTTTTTCCTTTTTCTCTTTACCTTTGGAATTTTCCAGATGATTTTCCTAGCCTTTTGGGGAAACGTCACTAATTTTCCTTGGAGAAATCGGTGATTCTGGGGTGATTTGAGGGCCAGGGCTCAGAAAACAGCCGAGGTTCCTTTCTGTTTCTCGAGCACTCCATTTCCCTTCTCCTATTTTCACACAGAGGCCCCGAGCGCCCCAGCCTTGGGCCTGCCCTCTGGAACCCACCAGCCATCCCGGGGTATGCAAGGAGCACCTTCTTCCTCTCCCTTGTTTACAGTTCCACGGGCAGCAGGAGGCCCGGCCCCCATCCTTGCTTCCCTTCCTGGGTCTGGGTACCACATAGGGCCAGGACTCTTGAGGTAGGTGGGATTTGTCAAGATGTTGTTGCAGCCACTTACTCTGGCCTGCAGCCCTGAGTTTTCCCATCCTCAAGTTGAGGCAAATAGAGGGAGCCCAATAGTCAGGCATAGGTGCAGGTCTCTTGGCATTCCTGGAAAGTTGGGGAAATGGCTTAACAGGATGATTCTGGTAACACAGACTTCTGGACCCCAATTCAGTTTCTCAGGGCGCAGACCTGAGAGTCTTGGCCCTGTGGAGCAAGGCCTGAGGGTCCCTGGCAGCGGCAGCAGGCAGGATGGCCGTGGCAGCTCGAGTGCCTTTGAACGCCAGGCCCGGACAATAGGACTGAAACGGCCTTTGCTCGTGGCCTCCGGAAAGACCGAGCCCAAGGGGGCAGGGCTGGGACCCACAGCCGACTGTACTTCCCCGGACCACACAAACGCTCCTCTCACCCTTGTGTCCTTCTTCCCATGTCCCCCAGTGGGGCAGAATTCCAGACTCCGCAAACCCCAGCAAGTTATTCAAGTCTGCGTCAGCGCGGGCTCTTGTTTAACAGCTCCGGGTCTGCGTTTATCCTGCGTAATTAAAGGCAAACATTTGTCCCACCGGGGGTCCCACTTAGGCTGATGAATTTGATTTCTTTTTTCATTAATGAGCCGTGTTTATCATACTAATTATTTCAACTTTAAACACTATTCGTTCTTGGGAGGAGGTAGGAGTCTAGGCGGGAGTTTCCTTCTCCTTGGGGATTACTTGCTCGAATAATGGCAAAGATTCTGAAGCGACTCCATCCTCACACACGCTGAGGTAAGGAGTGAGTTTGGGATGGGGGTCCAGCTGGTAGAGGGAGACGGGTCCTAGTGCCGAGTGACTCCACTTCTCTCCTGCTGGTTCCCCAGGTTAAGCCTAGGGGCTCCCAGGTTTTGAGAGGTAATCTGGAGTTTGTCTTCTTCACCCTCCTCCTCCTCCTTTACCCCCTCCCAGGCTGGGATAAGATCCTTTCTCTGTGAGCCTCGTGCAAACCTCCCCCCTGCCCCGGCCGGACCCCAGCCTGGCTGGCAGAGGCTCCGGTAGCGCTGTGCTGGACCCCAGCTACGAACACTGAGAGAAAAAGCAGGAAAGGCTGAAGTGGCCAAGGGGCACCTGGGCATGAGGGAGAGCGCCCAGCAGACCCCAAAACAGAGGGTAAGGACAGGGAACTGGGATGCCAAAGCCCAGGGACAGGCACACCAGGCAGGAAAGTGAGGGCAATGTGAGAGAGAGAGGGCAGGGAGCCCCTCCTAAGCCATATAATTCTCGATTGCTTTGGTCTTTAATTTCATCGCCCCATAAATGAGGAAATATCAGTTCCCATACTAAATTTTTATCCCCAGCTGATAAATATGACGGGGAATTTTCGTTGGGTCCTCGTAAAAGCGAGCAGTTTCGATCAAACTGGTGGGAAAAGACTTATGCAGATAATACAAACAGAGTGGCCATAAAGTCTCAGCCGTTTCCCTCGGGGTGGGCGATGGGACAAATGGCTTCTTGGATTGACTACTGTCCGGGTTGTCCCAAGCCTCCTTCGGGGCCTAAACAGCCTAACCTTGCCGGGGCCAACCCTTGTGCTGAGCCCACGGCGACCCCTGCAAATGAAAACAAAACCATTTCAAAGCTCCGCTGGCTAGCCCTGCAAGCAAGTCACACATTACGGATGTTCTTCCAGTTTTTCCAAGGTTCAGGGACTCCTGTGCCCACTGTATGGATAGAATCCGGTGGATTTCTTTCCGAAGTCTCCTTGGTGCCGGGGGTTTGGGCCTCCCTAGAGCGAACGAGGCTTCTCTCTCCTCCAAGCCAGGACGCTCAGAGCTCCGGTCCTTTCCGCGCCAGGCTCCAGCCCTTCAGAAAGTCGAAACCGAGGCTTGTCCACGGGAAAATGTGGGGCGACCGGAAAAACAAGTTATTCTCCAGATTCCGTCTCCTAAGCCAGGCATGGAGAGTTTAGTTCGCTTTGGGAGAAAGGCTATGGAAAAACGGAAAGAACTGCTGGAGACATACCTTGCCCCTTATTTTTCGCTTCCCTTTATTGAAAAACAACCACAATAACAGACTCATACCTTGTCTTCTTTCAAAAATGCCCCCAGCTCATCCACTCTGTAAAGGGCTGTTCTTTGGATAGGGTTTTGTCCAATCTGGTGTCCTGGTTTTCCGGGCGATACGTGACTCCCCCAAACCTGCTGAGGCCCGTGGGTTCCCTCTTTCTCTCCGGTAATATTCCCTGTGTCAGTGGGAGCAAGGTCAATTGGCAAATGCGGGGCGCCGGGGCCTGGAGCAAAGCCGCCAAACCCACCCCAAGGCCAAAGCCTTCCTCTGAGAAGGTAACTCAGGAGCCGCCCACGAAGCCAGGCCCAGGCCGCACTCCCGGGTCCGGGACCGTGCCTCGGGTCGCTTCCTCTTCCTGAGACTCACGGATCCCCTCGAAACCTCCTTTCCCCAAGCAGCCCTGGAGTGGTGTGCCCGCCCCTCCCTGGCCCACCCCGTACACTGGAGATCCCCAGTCAACTCCCACAGAGAACTCGCAACTCAACCAGTTTCCATGACGGGCGTTCCCCGAGTTCTCAGCCCCAAAGACCAATCCTGACGGACGAGGACACACGGGAGAGAAGAAACTTTAGTTCTGTTTGGGATTCCTTAACTTTTTCTCCATTTGTCTGCCCACTGGAGTCCTCCTCCGCCAAAGTTCACCCCAGTCCCACCCCAAGGGAAGAAGCAGGACGGAGATCCAAGAAGAAGAAAGAGGAGGTGAGGAGAGGGGAAGAAGTACCTGAACGGTGTCTTGACCTTTTAATTTGAATTTGTTTTGAGCCCCTAGTTGCTTCCCTCTCTCCCTCTTTCTGGCATCCCCCCCCCCTTTTGGGCACCCCCTTCCCAGGAATTACAGGCTGGTTCCAGAGTAAACAAACCCCATTCTCCCAAGAACCCTCCACCCCCACACAATCTCCCTCCACCTCCCTCCTGCCCCAGCAGCCCCGGGGGTGCTTCCTTTGTTCGCGGGGAAGGGCTCCAGCGCCCCTACCCCGAGGTGGCTGCTAGGTGGCGCTGTTACTCCACGCTGCGCGCTCCCCCTGCCGACAACTTGACCCCGCTGACGTCACGGCCGTCTGAATCATCAAGGCCATTTTCAAATCCCATTGGTCTAGCCATCACATGGTGAGGACTGAATGCGCGGATAATTATGGAGCTGATATTTCCCCCCTCCCCTTCTTTTCCCTCCCGCCCCTCCAACCGCCCCCCCTCCCGGATGGGGGAAAAAAAAAGATGTCAGCTCCTCCGCTGTAGTATTGCTCCTTAAAAACCCCTCTCTCTGAAAATGACATGCCCTCGCAATGTAACTCCGAACTCGTACGCTGAGCCCTTGGCTGCGCCGGGCGGAGGAGAGCGCTATAGCCGGAGCCCAGGCATGTATATGCAATCTGGGAGTGACTTCAACTGCGGGGTGATGAGGGGCTGCGGGCTCGCGCCCTCTCTCTCCAAGAGGGACGAGGGCAGCACTCCCAACCTCGCCCTCAACACCTATCCGTCCTACCTCTCGCAGCTGGACTCCTGGGGCGACCCCAAAGCCGCGTACCGCCTGGAACAACCTGTTGGCAGGCCGCTGTCCTCCTGCTCCTACCCACCTAGTGTCAAGGAGGAGAATGTCTGCTGCATGTACAGCGCAGAGAAGCGGGCGAAAAGTGGCCCCGAGGCAGCCCTTTACTCCCACACCCTGCAAGAGTCCTGCCTCGGGGAGCACGACGTGCCGGTGCCCAGCTATTACCGCGCCAGCCCGAGTTACTCCGCGCTGGACAAGCCGCCCCACTGTGCCGGGGCCAACGACTTCCAAACCCCCTTTGAGCAGCGGGCCAGTCTCAACCCGCGCGCCGAACATCTGGAGTCGTCCCAGCTCGGGGGCAAAGTGAGTTTCCCTGAGACCCCCAAGTCCGACAGCCATACCCCCAGCCCCAGTGAGATCAAGACGGAGCAGAGCCTGGCGGGCCCAAAAGGCAGCCCCCTGGAGAGCGAAAAGGAGCGGGCCAAAACCGCCGACTCCAGCCCAGACACCTCAGATAACGAAGCGAAAGGTAAGGCTGCCTGGGCCGTGGCCCGGCTGGGACGCTCGGTTACTTGGTCTCCCTGGCCGGGGCGGAGGAAGGGAGAGGTTTTGGCCAAGGAGGCCCTGGACAGTCCTGGGAATGCGACCCCAGCTTGTGACTCCTGTCTGCTGAGCGCCAGGCTGGCGGCGCGTCACTTGGCTAGGGAAGGTAAGCGGCGAAGTGGAGGTGCTGGGCAGGCAGCCGCCGTGGGCGCCCAGACCCCGAGGGTGGTGCGCACCGCGGGCAGCCTGTGGGCGCCGTCAGCTGCCCGGGTCGGGTGACCACTCCCAGGCTTGTGTTGGCTTTGGTTTGCTTGCTCTTCGCTGCTGTCCGGCGCGGTGGCCGTGGTGGTGCCGGGGGACTGCTGTCCCACGCTCAGGTCAAAAGCTTGGCTAAAAATCTTAAAATGGCGATCTTGGGTCAGGGACTAGGGAAGGCTGGGGAGAAAGAAGATTTCGCTTTATTGCGTTTTCCCAGTTGAAAACTGTTTCCCGCAGAGCACGATTTGTTGTTTGTGGGTCTCATTTTTGCCTGTGGTTTGGGATCCTGCGGTTCTGGGCCCGGCTGGGGGCCTTGCGCAGAGGGACTGGGGCCGGAAGAGGTGGAGGTGAAGGGCTACCGCCATGTCCCTCCCTCCCCGAAGAGCCTAGCTTGGGTATGGCGTTGGAAAGGGGCATTTGGACTGTTGTAAGTTTTTTGTCTCTCTTTGAAATTTTTCTTTTCCTTTTTTCCTAGTTAAATAAAATTTTTTTCGTTGGTTTCCAGTAACAGCTTACAAATGAGAGGTGGGGAAATTTCTGTGTGAATGGCAAGGAAGTGTGGCTTTAGATGTTTTATTGTGATTTTGGTTTAAGAGAGAAAGCCTCGCCAGAGTTCAAGCTCAGGGTTCAGGATTCATTTCTGCTGCAGGAACTGGAGGACTTCAAGACCTTTCTCTGACTCCTGGAGAAAGAATGTGGAGGAAAAGGGAGCGGTAGGGTGAGGGCAAGGGGACCAACTTGCCCTGAAAAGTTGGAGTCGAAAGCATCACAAAAAGGCCTAACTGGGAGGGGAGTAATAAAGCTACTACTCCCCATGGCACTGGCTGTTGGAGGCTGCATAAAAGAGGGGCTCAGTGGGTGCACGGGCAGAGGGACTAGTGAGAGCTGAGCAGACTTGGGCGGCCTGGACCTTGTGGTGCTTTGTATATGGATGCGGCGCACACGCATGCCTGGCAGCGACCTGTGTCACACACACACACACACACCCCTCTTACATGCTCCTCACACATTCATGCATGCTTGCTCATACATGCATATGCACTGTTTTGGCGGGCAAGGGCAGAGTCTCACCCTCTTGGTTCTCCTCTGCAAATGTGGCCTTGGCAGATTAGCTCATGGATACCCTGGACAGAAGATGAGATGTGTTTATGAGCGTGAGGAAGAGAGTGAGGCACACACATCCACGAACCCTTCACGGTGACACGTGTGCAACATGAAAGTTTAATTTTACATCTTTTCTCGAGACCCTGAGCTTGATTGGGGTGTAGATTGCGTTCTAGCAAAGTCAAGGTTAACAAGTCTACCTTTAAACTCAGAGTGACTCCATTCCAGTAGACCCCCCTTTCCTACCCTCTCCCCCAAACGTAAGCTGTCCCACCCCAACTAACCCCTCTCAGTATGCTGTGCCCCTCTCTCACTTTGGTGTCTCCACCAGGCCACACTTCCCCATTTGTAATTTCTCCTCTCCTCCCAAACCCAACAACCCCAATAAGAAAATAAACAGGACAGAATTAGACGTGGCGAGCCTTTACACAGTTTGGCAGGGGCTGCAGGTGCAGAGGTGGGAGCAGAATCAAGGACATGGGGATATTTTAAACCACAGCCTCCAGCTTGCATTTTTCTGGTGCTTCCTGGTTCCCCTGGGGCCCCCACCCCACGCCTCATCAAGATAAGATCCAGGAACCTGGCAGTTTCACTTTGCATGGGGAGAGATAGAGTGCAGAACCATCAGCCAATTCTTTACTGGCTGTCCCTGTCTGGTCTCTGGACGCTGTATCCCCCCACCCCGAAAAGGTGGGTTAGGTCTTTCCCGCTGCTTGAAGAACAAGGCCAGTCCATTGCAGCAAGAATGCGGTCCAGGGAGAGAAGCTATCAATAAGATAATGGAAAATACACGCTATACTTATAGAATCTCCTTATATAAATAGATACGTGCGTGCATATCTATAGGACTGTGCGTCTTTGCAGGAATACATACATACATGCATGCAGGTATACATATCTACGTAGATCACACAGAAGATTTCCAAGAGGCTGCATTTCCTCAGTGTATCTCTCTCCCTTGACCTTAGATCCTATGGCCAGGGCAGTTGTCTGAGGACCACTCAGCATACCTCAGAGCTGTTGCCCCTGACCTCTGCCGCCTGCACAAGTTCCCCTGCCTCAGCTATTCACACCTGGGGGAAATGGCCAGGAGAGGAAGAGCTGGCAATTGGAGATCGAAGGGCAGAGTCACTCTGTGGCACATCAGGTGGAAGCAAGGACTGGAGGTCTGGTGAAGGGACAGCTGCAATGGCCTCTGGCTGCAGAGAATGGGGCAGCATCCTCCACTGAGTCGAAAGGGGTCAAAGCTCTTTGGGAATTGCTCTAGCCAGCAGGGTGGACTCTGCCACCTGGTCTGGGGCCTGGCACATGCTTTACCTTCTGGTTGGATTTTTCCAGAGCTGGAAATAAACAGAGAGGAGGGAAGGCCTGGTGAGGTTTCACGCGCCCACCAGGGTCAGCAAGCCGAGGGAGGTGGAATGGGAGCACTTAGAATCCGCTAGGTCAAGGTGGATTGGAGTAATTTAAATTTAATAAATGCATTGGAGGCAAGAATCTTCTGTCTCTCTCCCCGGTAAATCTAGGTCCCAAAGCTATTCTAAGAGCCCTGAGCCCAAGAGGACCCTGCCAGTTGGGCCCAGGGGGTGAGAACAGCTCCCCTGTGCTCCCCCAGCTGCCCTGCAGCAGGCTGGCAGAGGCTGCAGCGTTCTGGAGGGTTTGCCTCTTCAGGGATACTTATGTAAATAATGTTATTTTTAACAGAGGAGATAAAGGCAGAAAACACCACAGGAAATTGGCTGACAGCAAAGAGTGGAAGGAAGAAGAGGTGTCCCTATACTAAACACCAGACGCTGGAATTGGAGAAAGAATTTCTGTTCAATATGTATTTGACGCGAGAGCGCCGCCTGGAGATTAGCAAGACCATTAACCTTACAGACAGACAAGTCAAAATCTGGTTTCAAAATCGCAGAATGAAACTCAAGAAAATGAACCGAGAGAATCGGATCCGGGAACTGACCTCCAATTTTAATTTCACCTGAGCGCTTGGCTGGCCTCCCCTCCTCCGCCCTTCTCCCCCACTCCTTCTTTTCCCCCGCCCCTCCTCCCTTTGTGCCTGGTGGTATATATTTTTTTTCCTCCCAGAGTATAAATGCAACGAGCCTTCAGAAAAGGCAAAGACCTCAGACTCTCCTTCCAAGGGACCAATGGTTCGTGCTGTGAAGATGTGCCCACCAAAGCATGAGAAATGGGGTGCCGAGGCTCGGGCTGTGGTGTGCCCGCATAGACAAGGGCGGGAGTGTGGCTGGTGTGTGTGGCAGCTCCTCACTCACCCATGCACTCAGCACAGCATCCTGTTCTCTGTTCGAAGCTAAGGTCTAACCCACCCGATTAGAAGGGGGGAAAAAAAGGACAAAATCAACCAGAGTAGGTCTGTAATCTGGCAGAGAGCACAGTCAGAATCACTCCTTCCTTTCTGCATTTCCTCCCTAGCATAATAGACGTTTTGGAAAGTTCGGCTAGTGTTTGTGTGTTTGTTGTAGCGCCCAGCGCCTCCACCAAACCTTCTCTGTGTCTTTACCTCCCAGTCGCTCTGAGAATCTGCTTGAAGTCTCGTATTTGTACTGCTTTCTGCATTTCCCCCATCCTCCTTGCACCCCTGCACCCCCCATTCACTGATATCTGAAAAATTCCATCCAGAGGAACAGAAAAATTAAAAATTAAAAATAGATCATAGTGAAGTAAAGACAGAATGCCCCTCCCAGTCTCACCCTGTCCCTGTCTGGCAGTTGTGTTATTTAAAGATATTCTGTATGTTGTATCTTTTGCATGTAGCTTCCTTGATGAAGAAAAAAAAATCCTAATAAATTTCCAGAATCATAATCTTCAAATGGGTGGTTTTTGTTTTTAGCGTTTTTTAAGCAACACCCCCCTCCCTGAAGAGACTGAGTGTGTGGATGTGTGTGTGTGTGTGTGTGTTTCGTGTTTGACTCATCTCCTGGAGTCTTTCTAGAATGTCTCTTGGCGGGTTTAATGTAAGTGAGAGACCATAACGTTGATTTAAATATTATCCAGGTGACCACAATAAGTCAAGGTCATAAAACAGTAATGTCAGGACGGTCTGGGTGCGCGCGAGAGGTGGATTTTATGATCTGCAAATATAATGTGGTGCCGCAGTAAAAGATGCATTTAAAGGTGACTGGAGGAGGGAAAGAGGCAGAGAGCAAACTGCAATCTTGAGGAGCAGACGGATCTGATTGCCTGGGGTGCTGGGCCAGGCGCACCCCGCCACTGCTGGGGGGAACCCCAAGAGCTCCCCACCTATCCAAAGCGAGGAATAAACTTAACCGCCCGAGGGGGACACGAGAAGCTCAGACACCGCCCCCCCCTCGACAGCAGCAGCTGAAGCCCAGGCAGCGGCAGGAGGAGGAGGAGGCAGCGACAAGGTAAGAGAAGCGGTTTCTTGTTCTTCTCTCGGCGGCAGAGGGGGACTCGCGGCGTCCCCAGGTGCCCAGTGCACAGCGGGCAGAGCAGGGGTGAGGGCGTTGTGGGCACCCGAGCTCTCTGAGGGCTCGGGCTTGCTTGTGGACGCTGGCAGCGGAGGGCAGTGGCCGTGAGCTCCCTCTCCTCCCCTTCCCTGCCCGTCGCTGTGGGGTTCGGTGGTTAAATGGGTAAATTGGCAGGTTTTGGCTTCTTTCTTTACACCGGCACTGAGGGTCGCTTCGAGGTTGACACATGGGTTTAGGTGTCGCTCAGTCTGGTTGTCTGTTGGGGGAGCATAGGGAAGGTAGGTTAGAAAGGGTTGGGGCTTGAAGCTTAGGTTTTTCTGCTTTCTGCTGGTTTGGATGTGAGCCTTATCCAGGCTCTCAGTCTCATTCTCCGTAACTGTGGGGCTTTGCCAAGCAAGTGGCCTGATTGGAAGAGGCTCTGGAGCATAGGCTCTGTGGTTTGGCTGCACATAAATGCAAGGAAGCCAGAGTTGAGCTCAGAGGGAGAGGATCAGAGGGAACCTAGGAGGAGAGTGCAGAAGAGCCAGATGGATCGCACAGGGGACACAGCTCGCGTGGAAGGACGCCCCGGCTTCCCCCGGGGCCAGGGCCGGAGGCAGGGAAACAGGTCCACTGCGGTGCTGGGGGTGGGGCGGGGGTGGGGCCGGGGTTTGGCGGCCGGAGGTCCCATCTCACCAGAGTTTCCCTGGACAATCTGCTTCTACCAGAAGCTCATGAGGCAGTCAGATCCCCTGGCCATCCAGCCACCCAAAGTCTACTCTCTAGTCCTCAGGGAGCTTATAGGGGCGGAAAGGGGGACGGGGCTGAATTTCTTCCTTCCCCAACCCCCTTCCCTTCTCCTCTCCATAGATGAAAAGCTGAATCTCCCGCCCTGCTTGTTCAGCTGATCTGTGGCTTAGGTAGTTTCATGTTGTTGGGATTGAGTTTTGAACTCGGCAACAAGAAACTGCCTGAGTTACATCAGTCGGTTTTCGTCGAGGGCCCCAACCCACCTATCCCGCTCCATCCCTCCCTAGCGGGACTGCCCCAGGGCCCCTTCCAGGTAGGACACACTGGATTCAGACTGAGTAGGGATGGCTGTGAGTGGGGCAAGACAAGCCTGAAAACCTCACTTTCTACTGTCCACTCCTCAGCCTGTCCCAGTCTCTGTGGCTCAGAGAGAGGAGTTTCTCCTGCAGCTATTGTTTCCTGGACTCAGCTGATGGAGACAGACAAAGAAGGTCTAGCCAATTCCAAGGAAATTAAGGAATTTGAGTAAGAGGGGGCCTGGCGGGCCAGCCAGAGTAGGGCAGGGTCATTAGGAAAGAGAAGAGCACAGAAAGAGAGGGGAGTCTCTGGAAGGGTTATTTCTCTTACCTGCAACCTCCCAGGAATAAACATGCCTCCAGACAGCTGGAGCTGAAGCTTCCCCTTGGAAAAGTGGGGTGCTTGAGGGTCCCAAGAGTTGGGGACCTCTAAGCGCTAGCTCAGCCACCTTCCCTCTCCCTCTATAGCTCCATCCCCAGGAGAAGGACATATTTAGGGTGTTAGCAGGTTAGAGGAAAGCATCAAGTCCAAGTAGAAACACACACACACACACACACACTCAAATGGGAAACATCAGGGCAAGAACCTAGCTCTGGTCTCTGTTTGGCTGTCTGTGGCCCATAGGCCTTGGTCTGCTGTGTCTGTGGCTGCCTGGCAGCTGCTTGTCTTCGCATTATGTGGAAATGTCTGAGTGTACGCAGGCTGCCAGCGCCCACCATTACCATATTGTTGGGAAGGTTGTTGGCTGATACCAGGGGGAGGGGGAGGGTAAGGGAGTGAGAGGGAATCTGATCAATGCAAAACTTTGCAAAGATTCTTCCCCTCCTTTCCCCCACCCCCACTCCCTGCCCTTGGTTCCTCCATTCTGGACCTTGTTGCTAGAAAGAAGCTCTCAAAAGAGGTTTCCTCTGCCTGCAGAGAACGTGGCGGCAGGAAGCATCAGGAAGGTGGGGAGATACATCCCTGTTCTCAGAGAGACTGGAAGCAGAAAGCCAAAAAGAGGACAGGTTCTCTGTGCTCTTATTCTAGAATCAATATGATTATTAATAAAACATTCTAAACTTTCAGACAGGGAAATAAAGCCATGTCCCTGTAACAAAATATATACGTGGAGTCCCATATTCTTGCAGTTATCTGCTGGGGGATACCGTAACCTTGTATTAGTGTGAGTCTCTGTTTCCACATCTCTGTCTCCTCCAGGCTCTCTCAGATCCTCCGTATATATTTACTTGCATGCTCATTTACTTTTTTCTCTCTCCTTACAAAGAGATTTCTTATGTGCTTGCTCATTTATTTTTTTCTCTCTCTTGCACAAAGAGATTTCTTTTTTGCCCAGAGGAGGCTAGAGGAGAAAATGAGAATGGAACTTCTCTTCTCCCAACCGAATTTGTCAGTTTGTCTTTCTGTCTGTCCCTTAGCCATTTGGGGGAGGGGGCGGTCTCTTCCCTTGGACAGAAGCGCTCAAATCTCTCTATGGCTCTTCAGGAAATAAGGAGGTTTCAGAAAGGGAAGCCAGCTGGTGCAAGGCAGGCAGGGGGCACCCCTGGTTTGGGAGCCCCAAGCAGTCTCTGAATTTTCAGGCTGTCAAAAGCACAAGGCCAGTGGGAATGGAGGGAGCCCCAAGTAGGGGCGGGGTGCTCAGGAGCGCCTGTCTTGGAGACGGGGTCCCTGATGGGCCGAAATTCACCAATGAAGGACTTCTGGGCTTTGGGTCTCTCTGCCTCCATTCCTGTTTCAGAGCCGGAGAGCTCATGGGGGGTTGGTCATAGAGACACGGGTCCGGGTGTTCCCCCCCCCTCAAAAAGAATCCCGGTGAATTGAGTGAGTTCTCATAGGGCCAAGGTGAGGGCCAGTCTGGTGGCCAGCGTCAGCCCTGGGGCCCTGGGGCCCTGGGGCCATGGATCATGGCTAAGGCGATGGTGATTATTTATTCGCTTCGCTGGAAGGGAGTCTTCAGAAGAAACAGCGTGAAGAGGAGGGAAAAAATTATCTCTCTCGTCTGCGGATATTAAGATGGATTTTTATTTCTTAAAGGACCCTCCCCGCAGAGAGCGCATAAGCGTAAACTTAATATATGCTCTGCAGCCCAACTCCAGAAATCGCAATAAAAGTTAAAACCTCCCCTACTGGTTTTTTTTAATTATGATATGAGAAAGAGGAGCAGGATTTATAGAGCTGAACTCTCCGCATGTAAGTGTTTCAGACTTGTGGGAGAAGGAGGAAAAGGCAAGAGCTCACCAAGGAGAGCCCTGGTCTCTGAGATATCTCGCCGGCTGCGGGGGCTCTGGCTCAGCCCAGCCGATGCTGTGTGACTTCCCTGGGACCTCGGCTCCTCAGCACCCTCCGCTGAGGCCCACGGCTTGGCCTCGAGGCGGGGATGCAGCCCTTTTCGGAAACAGGTGAAGGGCAGCGGCAGCTGGGACTGGGGGCAGCGGACGGGGCTTTGTGTGGGTCTCGAGCAGGACCGCAGCCCGAGTGCGCCCCGGTGGGCGCCTCGGCGGGCAGGGCTGTCCGGCCCGGCGCGAAAGCACAGACAAGGTGGATCGAGCGTGGACTTTGGTCGCGGACGGAGCGGAGCGGGCTCCTGGGCGGAGGCCCGCGCGAGGCGGACAACCGGATGTGGGCAGGACCCTGAGGTCTGGGTGGCGTTTGGGCTGCCGCGGGTCGGCGGCCGAGAGTGTGCAGCGCGCGGGGCGTGGGGCGCGGCGGTCCGAGTGGGCGAGGCGGCAGGCCCCGCACACCTCTGCGGGGGCAGGGCCGTGGCCGGGACGTGGGAACCCGAGGCCGGCCCAGGCTCGGAGCATGAAAAATAAATGCAGTTAAGGGTCTTTCTTTCCTTTGCACATAAGAGGCCTTTTCTTTTTTCACTCTTTCGGAGATACCTGGATCTGGTCCAGAACAGGTTGCCCGCGGGAGGGCCCCGTGAGCGGCAGCGCGCGAGGGAGGGAAAGAGGGAGGGAGGACGAGACGGAGGGAGGGAGGGAAGGAGGGCGGGCAGCAGCGGCGGCGGCGGCCGGGGCTTCCCTCCCCGGGCGGGAGGCGGCTGCCCTGCATCTGTGGCCGTGGGGAGCGGAGCAGCAGGTAATGAAGGCGCTTCCCGAGGCGGGATTGGACCAAGCCCGAGAGACCGAGCCTTCTAGGTTTCTGCCCAGCGCCCTGGAGGGGAGAGAAGGTAGGGAGATCGGCGCCCGCCGGCCTGGCAGAGCGGCCTCGGGGAACGTTGAACCTGTATTTGATTTTAGGCTCACACTCATGTTGTGAGTCAGTCTGCCTCCGGAGATGCGGTTTGCCTGTCTGTCTGTCTGTCTGTCTCCCTGTCTGAGACGTCCCAAACCCTTGGGTCTCCTTCCAAAGGCTGAAAAAAAAAGGGGGGGGGGGGAATTCGTCGGAATGTGCACTTTCATTCATTGGCTTCTCTGTAACTCAGCGGGGCTGACTGCTGCGCCCCCAAGTTGGAAGGGAGCTTGACTCCAGCCTCCTGGGAGCCAGATCCTCTGGTTCCCTCCGCCACGGGCTGAGATCCTGCTCCAGGTTCGCGGGTTGCCCAGAGGTTGGAGGCCAGACAGCTCCCAGTCGCGCAGGGAGGGCGGGGGAGAGACTAGCGCTCTGGCCCCTTAATTGTACCGGTATTGTCTCTCCTTTCGCCACCTCCGCTTCCTCAGTCTGGGCTCCAAAGTCACTGCAAATTTCCTTGCGACACACACACATCACATACAGATCAGGTAACAGGGCTCCCAGGGCTCGGGGAGCTCCGGGCAAAAAGCACCCCTGGCTCTGGGACCCTCCCCCACTGCAGCCACTCCCCAAGCTTGGAAACTAGACCGGTTGGGGGAGCCGGAAATAGCCCCGTTTGCTGCGGGGCGGCCGGGCAGGGGGTCGGCGGGATTGCAGGCCGTGGCGTTGAGAGGGCCACGTTCACAGGCCCGAGGGATTTCACTCCTGTTGGGCCGAGGGCCTGACTCCTGGCGTGTAGGGATCCCGGATACCCACCTGGGGTGGGGGCAGGACGCGGGTCTCCGCGCGCGCGGCAGGCCAGGAGAATTCAGTTTCTGCTTCCAGCGCAGGCCTTAGCAAGGAGGAGTTGTGTGTGGGTGTGTTTTTCCCAACAAAGAGGGATCAGGCGAGAGAAGGGGGGAAAGTAGAGGGGAACCGGGGAGGGGGCGGGGAGGGGGAGAGGGCAGTGAAGAGGTGAAATGAGCCCATTTCAGGGTGGAGAAGGAAAATGAAAGCAAATGGAGCACAGCCTCCTCCGCGCGCGCGGGCGGGCGGGTGCTGACGAACCCGGAGCGGGCTCCCAGCCTGCGGCGGCTGGGGTAGCCCACTGGGGGCACTGGGGAAAGCCTGTTTTAAATTTAATCCGAACTTGACGGTGTGGATTGAACCGGAGGGAATTTAAATCACTAAAAAGGAGGTGCAGGGCAAGGGGAGGGATGACTCTAACCTGTCTTGCCTTTCTGTCTGTCCTTCCCACTGTAGTGCTAGCTTGGTTGTGGTCGCAGCTGCCCAGGTTTGAAGTAATGGAGCGAGGCTGCTCCTCCCCCTTTTGGGGCTCTCCTGTACCCAGTGAAATCTTGGGGGTTGGAGGGGAATTCTAAGAACCGCGGTAAATGCTGAGCAGCTAGCTGAAATTGGGGTTACCCCCTCCCCAACACAGACTCCCAGTAGCCTCCAATCTCTTGGGTTTTCCCCATTTGCGCTGAGGAAAATGGGAGTGGTGGGGGTGAAAGGGAGCCTTGGAATCTGGCAGGTGATTCAGCAGGAGTAACCGAACCTGGGAAGACAAGCCCCTCCTTCTCGGTGCCTCCACAACCTGTGTCCCTATACCTACAGGCTTGGCTCTGGGGGGAGCCTGAGGGTCTGATTCAGAGCCCTGACCTGCCATCCCACCTCCAAATGCAGAGAATGGGGGGGTATAAGCCACATGCAGCTGTGGAACAACAGGGACCTGGGCCTGGTGAACTCAGGAGCTCCCAGCCTCTCCAGCCCCCCTCCCCGACGATGCCTGTCTCAGCAAGGCCTAGGCAAAATCGGGCATCGGTGGGGAGGGGTGTGTGGGCGAGGCCTGCTTCCTGACCCACAGCTCTGCCTATGCCTGAGTGGGGAGGGTATGGGTTCACGCTCTAAAACGAAGGTGACAATCTCTCCTCGGTTTCATAGGGAATTTGACAGCAGCAGGGAGTGTGGGCCGGTGATCCTGGCTGTTCCGCTGCTGCTGCCTCTGCCGGTGGGCAGGCAGGGTGGGCAGGCTGCTCAAGAGTTGAAAAGAAGGCAGTGGCCAAAGAGAGTAGGAGAGAAATGGGCATCTGTTTGCAACTACTCTGTCTGAGGAACTCTCCCAAATAGTAGAGGCTCATAGAAGAGGGTCTTTAGGGGCGTCTTTCTTCTAGGGAACCTGAGGTTGGGGCAGATGGGCCCTGTTGCCTAGTGAAGACGCAAAGAGAGGCAGGGCGTGAAACCTTCTTCTCCTTCGTCATGTCTTCTGTGCTCCTTGACTAGAGCATGGCTCAGCCCCAGCTGCCCGGGCAGCTGCCTGTGCTGAAATGGGGTTCTGTATCCAGGGGCCTAGTGCACCCACAGGAACAGGTCGCTGGGAAGGGCAGGAGAGGAGGCCTCTTCCTCCTTTGTGTCTGGACAGAAGTGGCCGCTGCGCCTGGAGCCTGTCCCCAGCAAAGGCCCGGCGAGCAAGCGGGCTGCACAATGCCACGGCTGCTCCGCCAGCTCTCTCTCTGCCCCATCCTGCCTGCCTGTCACTGCCCTCCCTCTGTCTCACTCTCTGGATGCCTTCCTTTCCCTGTTCTCCTATCTCATTCCATCTTGCCTCCCCTCTTTTCTTGAATTCTCCTCTCCTTTTTATCCTAATCCTCCGTTTTCTTCTTTCCTTGTCTCCTTCCTTCCTTCCACTCTGTGGGCCTGGCGCCCTATGTTTCAGTTGTTCTGTCTCAGGCTGTCTTGGGCTCAGTCTCTTTCAGACTCTGTGCCCTGAAGTCCTCTTGGTCACAGTCTGGCCTGGGCCCGCTAAACGGGGACGCTACATATCTGCCAGCAGCCTCCCAGGAGCTGGGAAGGGTCCCCAGCCGCCAGGGCTGGGGGAGGTGCTGCCGGCGTTAGGGATTTTGAGAAAGCCTCGGCAGGGGGAACCTCCAGTCTTTTCCTTGAACTAGTGAGAGAGAATTTTTGATTGACAGCTAACCCAGCTCCATCAAGGCCAAAGAGATATTCTGTTTCTTGGGTAATTTGGATTTTCCAAACCAGTCCAGTCTGGGGGAGGGGAAGATAATCAGAGCCGAGGTTGAGGAGGCTGAGACCCTGTGTCTGTTCTCCCCAGCCAGACACTTCTTACACACTGCTCCCCCCTCCCCCGTGGTGAGATCCCAGCCCCGCTTGACCGAAAAGGAAAGAATTGCACAGGGTGAGGAACAGGGACTGGGGTGGGGGCCTAGAAAACTGGGGTCAGTGCTTTGGACTTCAGATTTTCTTCCACCCCCTCAACTTTCCTCCCCCCAACACACATACTACACTCTCTGGGACACTCTCTCTAGTCCTCTTCTGCCCTAGGTACACCCTGATTCACCCAGGGGCAGGAGAAAACCAGCATGGGCCCCCACCCCAGGCATCTGGCCCCCTCCTGGGGACAGGAGTGGGAAGGAAGGGCAGGCGTCTCCGGTCTGGGAAGCTTCGTCCTTCCCTGCTGCCTCGGAGCCTTCCTCTCAACCTCAGCTCCTGCCTATTTCTTCTCGCACAAACTGGGGTTCTTCCCTTCTGACCCTGAAATTGCACCCCTCTTTCAAACTCACTCTGCTCTGCCACACTTAGGCTGCATCTTGCCTCTAGGGATATCACCTGCTCTTCTCCCCCACCAGCCAACATTTCTGCCCCCTCTTGTGCACCCACACCGAGAATTTCCTGCTTGCCCAAAGCCCACCTTTACTAAAACTACCATGGACAGTCTGATGGAAAGCAGGGGGCTGGGTACCAAACCCCAAATTCAGACAGGAGGGTAGCAAGCGACTTGCGGGGGGAGGAATCCCAGTTGTCAGATCTTGCCTGCAATCACACTGCTCCTCCAGAATTCCTGTGTCCGACCCAAAGAAACTGCTTTCTCCCATCTCTGTTGCTTTTTTCCCAGTCCAAAACAGCCTACAATTTTATTTAATGAAAGACACATTTATGAACAATCAAATGATCCTCATAAAATTTTTATTGAAGGACGTAAAAGCAAGCTACTTGCCCACAACTGAGGTCGCTTTCTCGCCTTGCCCGCTCTCACCCTGGCACTCAGCAGACAGAACCCAGGGAGTGACTTCTTTTTGGGGGGCGGGTGTTGCAGAGATGGAATTGGGGGCAAAGGAGAGTGAGCAGGAGGATGGGATGAGTTCGCCCCACTTAAGTTGTGCAGATCTCTTCTCCACTTCTTCAAGCTGGCAAAGAAAGATAAATAGATATAGACAATAAATTTAAAATAAAGGAGATTGCATATCTGTACCAAAGCAAAGAGAAGTCTTCTGATGATAAAGGTGTGTGAGTTCCGGAGTCATTACCCCTCCCACCCGCGGAACACCTTCCTTAACCTTTCCCCAGCCCAGATTTGGGGGGCTGAGCTGGCCACTGGCAGAGGGACTCTCCCCTTTCCCTCGTTCCCTCCCTCCACCCCAGCTTTCCTAGTCCCCTCCCACCTTCCCTCCCTCCCTCGCTGCTGCTGGCTCCAGAAAGAAATACATACATACACACTATTTAAAAACGCATTTTTAAAAGCCACGTTCCGAACTGACAATCGCAGATCTCGGCTCGCGCAGACACTGCGGGAGCGTCGGGCCGACAGAGACAGATTACGTCAAGAAATAGTTCCTCCACCTACCTCGGCAGCCTCTGCGGCCCCGCGGGGCTCCGCGCCCAGCTCGGCCCCGGGGGTCCCGCAGCCCCGGCTCCCGGGGCGGCGTTTCCACCCCACGGAGGACCGCGCCTGGGGCCGGGGGCGGGAGGCCACCCGCTGGGCAGTGGACCGGGCGAGGGGCTTCCCGGCTGAGACGAGCTGTCCCGGGCGGGCGGCGGCGCCTGGGGTCCGGAGCCCCGGAGCCCCGGACCCCCAGGAAAACGCAGGTCGCGGGGATCAGCAGAGAAGGGGGTGGGAGAAGGTAAAAAAAAAAAAAAAAAAAAAAAGGCAGGGAAAAAAAAAAAAAGCCCCTGCGCATTGATCCGCGCCGTATTTTTGGGTAAATACGATCACGTGGGGGCCGGAGAGCCAATGAGCTGCGGGGAAAAGGCTGGAAAAATAATTACCTGCCTTGATTGTTCTGTGAGCAGATAAAAAGTACATATACAGTTCATACAATAATCTTATGTATGTAAAACCCCGTTACGATGTCGGCGACGGGGCCCATCAGTAACTATTACGTGGACTCGCTCATCTCGCACGACAATGAAGACCTCCTAGCGTCCAGGTTCCCGGCCACTGGGGCGCACCCCGCCGCCGCCAGACCCAGCGGCTTGGTGCCGGACTGTAGCGATTTTCCGTCCTGTAGCTTCGCGCCCAAGCCGGCCGTGTTCAGCACGTCGTGGGCGCCCGTGCCCTCGCAGTCGTCCGTGGTGTACCACCCGTACGGCCCCCAGCCCCACCTCGGCGCCGACACGCGCTACATGCGGACTTGGCTCGAGCCGCTGTCCGGCGCCGTCTCCTTCCCCAGCTTCCCGGCCGGGGGCCGTCACTACGCCCTCAAGCCGGACGCCTACCCCGGGCGCCGCGCCGACTGCGGCCCGGGCGACGGCCGCAGCTACCCGGACTACATGTACGGCTCGCCCGGGGAGCTGCGCGACCGCGCCCCGCAGACCCTGCCCTCGCCCGAGGCGGACGCCCTCGCCGGCAGCAAGCACAAAGAGGAGAAGGCCGACCTGGACCCCAGTAAGTTGGGAGCAATTTTCCTTTACAACCGGCGCGGGAGGGGAGGGGAAGCCGGGCGGGGGGAGCCAGATTACAACCCCTACGAGCGGCGCAGGGAGCGCGGGAGAGGGGTGAGGGCGAGGGGGCGAGGACTCAATAAAAGCGAATTACCTTGGGGAGCTTTCAGGGGCAGGAAGGTCTGAGAAGAGGGCCCGGGGAGCCAGGTTGAGAGAGGGCTAAGGGGGGGCGCCTCTCCCAGGAGCTGGCTTTGATGAGAGACCCCTGCCCCCACAACCCCAGCCCAGGCTGTTTGGCTCAGGCGCTACTTTCGAAGAAATGCAGACAGGTCCAGGGGATAGGGTGGGGGCGAGGTTCATTGCATGGTTTGAGGTGGGATGGGGCAGAGGTGAGGAGGACACTGAGGGAAGAGAGGAAATACCCCCAGGAGAGGAATCACCTAGAACGCCCAGCCTACATGGGGGGGTCCTCACCCCACTAGAGATGCCTAAGACAGAAGGTCCATGGACTTCTCTCCTGGGAGCACTGAGTGAGGGGTCTGAGGGATTTCACAGCCTGGGAACTTGGAGAGACAGGACTTCCAGAGTTGGGGGAGAGAAGTGGGATCCCAGTCTCAAACTTGAAAGCCCTCTTCTGGGCGACTGCAGGAGAGAAGGTAGAGAATGGGGGTGTCAGGGATGAGGAGTGGGGAGAGATAACTCCCCAGATTAGAGAATTACACACACACACACACACACACACACACACACATACCCACACACACATGCACACACTCCAGTCAGGGAGACAGGAGCCTTCTGAGAGTTGAAAAGGACAGGGTATGTGGGGAGGGGCAGGTGGGAGCTGCAGGGCTGAGGAAAGGAGAAAGAAGGGAAACAGCAGGGGAGGGGTGCAGCCCTCTGGGTGTGAGGAAGTGTCTGGGGGAGTCCCAGGAGGGGGCTCCAGGAAATCCTTTCCTCCAGTCCCATAAGGGTCCAGGGCCTAATTATACCCTTCCCTGCTTGCCCTCAGCTACTCCCATAAACCTGAAATTGGAGGCTTGGCTCCTGCAGAGCCTGTCCTGGGGCTGGCAGGAGGGGGGCACTGGAAGCCAAACAGAGAAGCTAAGATATAGGGGAGCCTGTTTCCAAGGCCAGCAGCTCTCTGGGGGAGAGGAGGAAGGCTTTTCCCAGCCCAGCATCACCCTGAGAATTCGCCTCAGCAGGGTTGAACTCAGAGAGCTAGACGAGACAGGCAACAAGCGCTGGAGAGGATAGTGAGGGCCTTAAGGACTCTCAGGGTCAGGAAGCAGAACTGCTGAAATTTCAGGACTTGGTCGTGGGCTGGGAGGATGGGAGGGGGCAAAGGAGGAGGGAAGTGGGGAGGAGAGAGACCTCGCTATAAAAATAAAAAACAAGAGAGAGAAGCGTTTATGGGCCTATGAAACGGTTGGGAATTTGGACTTTTTATGAGGATATTCTCAAATTACTACTCTTGAAGCTGAAGACCAGACTGTAAGGACTTTGATAGCTTTGATTTCCTATAGTTTTAGGTGCTGGAAACTGAAAGGGGGGAAATGGGAGGGGGCAGAATGTATAAAGAGTGGGGGCAAATTCCTAACGTAAAACGTGTCCAAATTCAGGTTCAATTATTGGGTTTTGGTAGCCTGTCTAAGCCTGGGGGTGGAGTGGCAGAGATCCTGGGCTGGAAAGGGTCTCCACTGACCCCTGCCTGTGTTTGGCCCTCCAGGCAACCCCGTGGCCAACTGGATTCACGCCCGCTCCACGAGGAAGAAGCGCTGCCCCTACACCAAGTACCAGACGCTGGAACTGGAGAAGGAGTTTCTCTTCAATATGTATTTAACCAGGGACCGTCGGTACGAGGTGGCCCGGGTTCTCAACCTCACCGAGCGGCAGGTCAAAATCTGGTTTCAAAACCGGAGGATGAAGATGAAAAAGATGAATAAAGAGAAAACCGACAAGGAGCAATCCTAAACCCTGCCCCGGCCTGCTGCCTCGGCACAGCCAAGGGAAAAACAAAAAACCCCACAAAAAAAAAAAACCCAACCCAGGCGGGAGAG
The DNA here is from genome assembly GCF_021234435.1 of Artibeus jamaicensis. Classification (NCBI taxonomy): domain Eukaryota; kingdom Metazoa; phylum Chordata; class Mammalia; order Chiroptera; family Phyllostomidae; genus Artibeus; species Artibeus jamaicensis. The sequence goes on from NW_026521486.1 coordinate 52,285,293, forward strand.
AGCACGAAAAGGAAAAGGAAAGAGCAAGATAGAGAAAAGCTAATCGGCTTTAAAAGAAAAAAAAAAGGAAAGGGAAAAGGAAAACTCTTGCGATTTGGGAGGGTTCAGTGTTGAGAAATTGGTGTTTTAGAATTAGTTCTACCCAGCGAAGAGCAGGAGGCGGGGAGAGAAACCGCATTCTCTTCTTCCAGCGCAACTGAAATAAATGACACACACAAATGTGATTTTTTTCCTCCTTTCTTCAGAGAAGCCAGTACTTGAATCGCTATATTTCTATTTTTTTTCCTTGTATCATATTTGGCCCAGGCCATCCCTCCCCAGACCTGGGGTGCTCTGTGTGCAGATTTTGTACAAAAAAAGATTCACACACATACACAATAACGATTCCCAACCCAGGAGCTGAGGGGCGAGGGCTGGGATGGTGCCGCAGGCTGGGTCCAGCGGCGCAGGCCGGCGCCTCAGGCATGTACATAGCAGTGTTTCCTCTTATCCCCAGCGTCCGTCCTGTAATGTGCTTCTGTTTGTTATGGTAGAACAGCTCTGTGTTAATATATCGAAGTCACTTAAAAAACCAGAAATCCAACTGCATCCAGTTCTCGTTATTTCTCCTCCCTGTGGCTCCCAGGCTGCTGTCGTGGAGGAGGCAAGTACTCAGGTCCTTTAGGGGAGGCTGAAGCCAGCAAGGGTCTCCCTCGACCTCGGAAGGGCAAGTGCCTGCTGCTTCCGAGGCAGGGTGGGGTCGGGGCGAGGGCTCCAGGGGTGGGGTGGAGGCTGCTTAGGCCTGGGTGCAGTTTGTGCCTGCTCCAATAGCTGAATTTCCTGGTAGCTCAATGGTGTGTGGAGGGTTGTGGGGGCACAGCGTGAATAGTTTTCCCTGGCTGTAATTAATTGTAATAATTTATGAGTACACAAGATCAGAGGAGAGAGATAGGTGAAGATGAAAATTGGGTGCTGGGTGAGGGCCGGGCTGGATTCTTGCCTGGCTGCAGCGGCTTGCTGGTGCTTCGAGGGATGGATGGATGAGGGGGGTGAGTAGGGAGGGCGTACGGTGAGGAGGAGGAAGGCCAGCAGGCCTCAGGGAGCAGGACAGGCACTGGGGACTGCATTGAGAATAAAAGGGGGGAGACAAGAGAGAGAGACAGAGAAGGGAAGGAGGGAAGAAAGGAAAAGGCAGAGGAAGATGGCAAAGCCAATACTGTCAGAGGTAGATTTAGTTTCTACTTCTCAGTGTCTTCTCAGCTTCTCTACCTCTCTCACCTCCTAGCGCTCTCTTTTCTTCTCAGTCTCTCTCTGCTTCTCTAATGTTTATTTGAATGTTGGTCTGGGGGTGATGGGGTTATGCTGCGCGGCTGGGCTGCTGCATTTCTGGAAGATGGCATGGCCAGGGCCCAAGGAAGCTGGTCAGGGTTAGCCAGGAGTGGGGTGTTCTCTGGTGATTGGGGGACCCCAGGCGTAAGGATGGAGAGATGTGTGTGTAACAGCCTGGTGGGGCTGGTCAGCTGCACTGTACCCCAGAGTGCCTTCCCCAGAACCGGCAGTTTTCATCTGCTAATCAGAAGCAGACACAAGCTGCCGGGTATGCCTCTGCCTGGGCGCCCCCTTTCTCGGAAATCCCCCAATCTGGAAACTATTAAACTCAGACTGCCTGAAATATAGCCCTTTAATATCTCAGGCTGCCCATTCTAGAGAGGGTGTAGAACGTTGCTCTAAATACTTGGGGTATACCACCACTAAAGAAATAATTGGGGACCCCAGGCCATGTGCAGCTCCCCAGGCCATTGCATCACCTTACGGAGCTGGTGAGGCACTTGTAAGGACCAGCCCCTTCCCATCATTTGAATGTCCTACCCCCTTCTTCCATTAAATTCTCCAATCTAGGGGGCTGAAGGAAGGTGGGAAGGGGTGACGTTTTGTGGTGATAATATTTTGAAGGGAGCAGTCAATAGTCACAAACAACTTGTGGTTTTTCCAAAAGCCGAAGCACCCTCTCTTCTTTCCCGGTTAAGAAACATCCTCCCCAATTCCAGAAACAATTGTTTTCTTGGTCCTTTTGAAAGGTGCTTTGCATGCAATTTTCTCCCTTCTCTCATTTCCTCATGCCTCCCCTTGGCCATTTTGCTGTTCTGCGACCCTGGCCTTAGTTCCTTCCATTCCCACTGGAGAAAAATGCACCCATCTGACTCTGTGCTGACTGCGGGGACTCAGGCTTCTCTCCCGGCCCTGAGCTTGGCGGCCTTTCGGACTTCCACCCGGCGCCTGCTCCAAGACCCTGTCGCCTCCCCTCCTCCGTCCGCCCAGGCCTGCTTCCTGCAGCCTGCTGGAGCCGGCCTTAATATGGGGAGGAAGGAGGGACGCGGGGCTCGAGGGCCCTGAGGAGAGCGTGGAATCCAGAGCAGGCCCACACCGCCCGGCCCACTGTTCAGTACCAACTCAGCTGCCTGCAGGTCAGGATTGGATTCGATTTTTATTTATTATAATTCGTGAGTTAAAACCACCAAAACACAACCAAACATCTGGGGAAAGAAACGAAAGCTTGGGGGGAAAGAAGGGCTAGCAAACGCCCTCCTGCTCCATTCTTCCCCTCCCACCTCTCCTCTGCTCCTTTGTCAGAATCACAAAACCCTAAAGGTTGTTCCACTTGGGAAGGCAGAGGATAGGTACATTTCCGCAGCACCGAAATGCCACTTTTATGGCGCTGTTTGTCTCCCTGCGATGGATTCTGAATGGGGCCGAACAAAACAGCAGCGCGGAGCTGGCTAGACGTCTGGGCTTAATTGTTTTATGGTTTAAATAAGGTGGACACTCTTTCCTTTGAAATCAGATTATAGGAATGTTTTGTCTATGGCCCACGGAGAACAGGACCTCACTGGCTGGAAGGGAGAGAGGTGGAGAGAGCGCGCATGAGAGAGGGAAGGGCTACAAACCCAGGGGCAAACAGCCGGGAAAAGTCAGAGTCCCACCCCAAAGTCCAGCGGGCAGCAGCGGAATAGGCGGTGCGGAGCCAACAGCTGGGTAAGAGGAGCGAGGAATTTAGGGTGCACGCCTCCGGCATGAGGTCTCGGGGAGCTTCGGAATGTGCATCTGCGTGCGTGCAGTTGTTCCCAGCCCAGAAATGCTCCTGAAGGGGGAGGGAGGAACATCGCAGCAGTTCCTTTGCACTGTCTCTTAATGCGGGAAGAGAGCGTGAAAAAATGGATAGTGTGAAGCCTTTGACAAGGTTCATTTTGAAAACTTATTGGGAAAAAAAAAAAAACCGAACAGAGGTCCCGGGAAACTCCCTTCCAGGGACCCTCCCCTCCCCTACCTCCCACCCTCCCCGCTCGCATTTGGAAACGCCTTCCTCCCACTTTCCACCTTTGGGCCAAGCTTGAGACCTGCCTGCTCAATCCATTGGTTTTTCTCCCGGCTGGACTGCATTGGAGCAAGTGGACGCGAGGTGGCGCTGTTGCTCAATGTTAGAGGCGGTAGCAGGGCCTGGGGTCGGCTTGGACTCACTGACATTTGAGGCCCGGCTCCGAGGAGCAGCAGCGAGAAGGCCCTGTGCCCGGGTCCCGCCGGCCCTACTGGCTCTGAGCAAATCAATCCTCTCACCTGCGAGGTGTAAATAAGTCGTGAGTGGCGGCAGGAGATGGGCCCTGGCTCTGGCAGCAGGTTCAGGAGGCTCAGTTGGGCGAGGGTCGAAAATAATCGCTTTACGGAGGAGATAAGAACGTAGCAGGCAGCACGTAATTAACACAAAGAGGCAGAATGACCCGGAAAAACGAACATAAATCCGTGTTACCTAGGAGGGCGGTACAAGACAGAAACTCCCCAGCGAGGATGGCTGCTTGAGGCTCTTTATTTCCAGACTCCAGAAGCAAAATCAACCAGTTACGTGTAAAAGGGGGAAAAAAATCAAATGAAAGAAAGAAAAGGTGAGGGATCCCCTGAAAGGGGAAACCAAGTCCAGCCGGGGGTTTCAGGACTGGTGGGCTCTCCGGGCAGGCGGTGCTGGCGGCACACTCGGGACAGTCGCATTCCAAGACACAAAGGCCCGGAAGAATAGCTGTGTGGCAGGGATTTCGCTGGACCATAAACTGTCGAAATATCCACACACACACCCCCCCCCAAAAAAAAAAAAAAAAGATAAGGCGCAGGCCGTAGAGCGGATCTGGCCTGCAGAGCCTCCTCTTCCCAGGCAGGGAAGGGAAAGTATTTATGACAGTCCCCAGTGACCCAGATGCTGGGAGCCTAGAGTCCATCTCGTTCAGCTCAGTACCGCAGAGCAGGCTAAGAGAAGGCAGGGCTGGAATCAAGGCTGGAGTGTGCTCTGGTAGTGGAGTGTGCCCTGTCGTGCCCTCCACTGTCCTGGACCCTAGGGAGACCTGCAGTCCTGGCACAGCCTTACTCTGACCCTCCCCTCCTGCTGCTCCAGGGTCCAAGGTCCGGTTTTGCAGTTTGGGCAGTCCTTAAACTCAAATGGGCTGGGTTCCTCTAAATTCAGGGGATAGTGGAAACATCTCTTGCTGGGGCATCAGTGAATCTCATTTGGGAATTTGGCTGAGGGTGGCCCTTTCCCCAGCAATTATTTAGATAATAGAATCATGGAGGGGGGGGCTCATTCTCTAAACACCACCCTCCCCTGCACTGCCATTCCTTCCTCCATCCCCAGAGCCAGGCTCTGGATGGAGAAGAAAAAGATCTGGTCTTCAAACTGCCCTCCTTCCTCATCCAATCTTTAAACCCCAGGATGTGGAAGGAAAATAGGTAGCAAATTTGTTCATGATTGTTCATGATGCAGAGAGCTAAAGATGCATGTGTGTTTGTCACGTATTATTTTCCTATGTGCCTGGGTGTACACATGTGTGCACTGTATCTGTGAAGTGGCAGGGGTGTGTCAGGCACGCACAATAGTTTAGTGAGCATGCATTTGATGTTGTTCAGGGTGGAAGGTAGCACATGCAGTGTGTGTATATCCCCAGTGTGCCTCAGGGTTGCCCTGTGTGTAACAACCTCACACACTGTGTAGGGGGAGGACTGGAAAAACCATTCTTATTTCTCTTCGTTCGTATGCATACAGCATACATATCTACAGCTCCCTCACTTTTCCCCTTTTCTCTCTATCTTTGTTCAGCCCACATAACTGTACACATATATGGCCAGAGAAGGGTGCTGATGGACTAAGGTTCTTTTATTCTTTAGAATTAACTGGAATTTACCCTGTCTTGCGGGTGGAGAGAACCTTACGGAGAACGTGTGGGTAAATATTTAAAGAGTGTGTGTTGACAGTTCTCATCCACATCCTGGCCTGGGCAGCCTGCCTGGGGAAGTGGGGGGTGTGTTGAAACCAGGGGGCTGTCCAGGGCGAACTGGCATTTCCTATGGGGTTAGGGTATGTAGGGACAAGTAAGAGGCCTGCTCCAGTCTCCTCCAACCCTGATAGAAATAATCTTCTAAGAATCAGCTCAGCCAGAAGCCAGGGACCCACCGGCTTGTCCTTTCCTTCTCTGTCCCCACAAGCGGCTTTGCTCTGAGCCCCAGCCAGGCTCCTGGCCACTGCCTGGGCTTCATGCCTCAGGCAGGAGCTAGTGTCTGAAGGGGCAGTGCAGCCCCAACTGGATATAAGCAGCGTCCCCACCTCTGGCCCTCTTCTCTGCCCACGGCAGGCATCGAAGAGAGCCTTAAGTACCTAGGCAGGGCAGCTTTGCACCTAGGGAGGGACAGGAGGCATGGAGAGTTCTGATGCCTGAAGTATTTGTGTATGTGATATGCCTGTTCCTCTTCAAAGTCTCCAGACTTAAGGACCCTCTGGGATCCTATCTTAGGTTCGGGAACCTGCTCAGGAATACCTTGCTGGCATTCAAGCCCCTGGGGTCTTATACCTGTTGAGGTAACCTGAGTTGACCTGCTGGCTCAGGTATCTCTCTGAGAGGAAGGAAAAGAGAAGGGGGGAGAGGCACCTTCAGATCTGAATGCGCACCTTGGAAAAACTGGCCCCAGCCATTAGCTGAGGCTGGCTCACCCCCCCACACACACACACACATATACCACACCCCCCAACCCTCCTCCTTCCTCCCCTCCCTCCAGGTCCCCCCAGCCCTGAACCCCTCAACCCCCCCACCATCTCCTCCTTCCTTCCTCTCTCTCTCTCTCTCTCTCTCTCTCTCTCTCTCTCTCTCTCTCTCTCTCTCTCTCTCGCCTGTCTTCATGTCGTGGATTGATGAACGCGAATCGCGTGTAAGCGCCGCCACCGCCGGGAGTCTGAGGAATTCGCCTGGGCTGTTAAAGGAAAGAGCTAAGTGAGGGAGCGCGAGCTCTACCTACCGACAGTGAAGAGAGCCGCCACCGCGCCCGCTGCCGCCGCCGCCGCCCGCCCAGCCCCGGAGCTGCGTGAGCCGGCCGGCCGGCACCCGGCGCCCCCCACCCGCCCAGCCCGGCCCAGCCCCGGGGAGCCAGCCGGCCGGGGGTTCGCTCCCGGGGGGAGGGGAGTTTAGGGGGTACGGGGCGGGGGAGTCTCGAGCCAGAGGGGAGGGGGCGGCGGTTTTCATGTGCCCAGCATGAGCTCCTACTTCGTCAACCCCCTGTTCTCCAAATACAAAGGCGGCGAGTCCCTGGAACCGGCCTATTACGACTGCCGGTTCCCCCAGAGCGTGGGCAGGAGCCATGCGCTGGTGTACGGGCCCGGCGGCTCGGCGCCCGGCTTCCAGCATGCCTCGCACCACGTCCAAGACTTCTTCCACCACGGCACCTCGGGCATCTCCAACTCGGGCTACCAGCAGAACCCGTGCTCGCTGAGCTGCCACGGAGACGCCTCCAAATTCTATGGCTACGAGGCGCTCCCCAGACAGTCCCTTTATGGGGCTCAGCAAGAGGCGAGCGTGGTGCAATATCCCGACTGTAAATCCTCCGCCAACACTAACAGTAGCGAAGGACAAGGCCACTTAAATCAAAACTCGTCTCCCAGCCTCATGTTTCCATGGATGAGACCCCACGGTGAGAAGCCTTTTCTCTTTCCCCCTTGGTCTCCCGCGCTCCGGGGTCTCCCCGCCCCCCCTGCCTCCTTTTTGTCTGCCCTGGCTTTCCCTTCTGGCTTTGGGGTCTCCCCGGCCCCACCTACGTGCCTGAGTGGGTTTCTGCAGGTTGGGAGGTTCAGCTGGGGGTGAGGCACGGGATTTGCCTGGGATGTTTTGGGGACTGGGGTTCAGGTGGGGGGAAAGATGGTGTCTGGGTGCAAAGGGTTAAAAATCGTTTTCTCCACCTCCGCCTGTCTGTCTGTCTCTGCCTCTTACCACCCGTAAAATCAAAGTTGGGGAGGTGGCTGGGAAGGGGCCTGAGAACCCCGAGGTTATCAGCCTTTGGAACAAACCAGTGTCTCCATAAGGCACAGAGCCTTAGTCTAACATAGTGGCCAGGCTGTCTTGGGGTAAAGGGAGACCCCTGTTTCCCTCCCCCATCTGGGTCAGAGGGTGGTGAGACCCCAAGAACAGGTGCTCTGGCTCTCTTGGGGCACCCACTGCCTTCTCAGAACTAGCTTTAGGGCCACTACCCCAACTTTGCTGTACTTCCCTCAGTGGAAGAGAAGAGAGGAAGCCAGAGAGGAGGAAAAAGGAGTGTTCTGAAAGAGAGAGGCCAGGCAGACCAGAGGGCTCTGAGGTCCTGGGGGTCCTAACCAAGCTACCTCCAATCAAAGAGGAGTGGAGTCTCCTCAGGATACTAAGAGTAGGTCAGGTCATGAGCCCCTCAAAGGGTGGCCCCTCATGGCCCAATTTCGAAGTAAAAGGGGAAGCGAGAAAGCGACAAGTTCCAGCGGGGATGGCCCCGTGATTTATTTGCTGGTCTCCAGTTAGCAATCAAGCCAACCAGTGATATATTCCAGGAGATCAATTATTTTTCTTCCTGGCAAAGCATTAGGTGAAGAGATTTGATGAGGGGCAGTAGCAAAGCCCCTCTTCTTTACCCCCAGACCTTTTTCCTTTCTTTTAGAAACAGACTGTCCCCAGCCCTGCTCACCAAATGCCACTCTGCACTTGTAAACAAAGCTGCAACGGCCAGTTTCCTTGGGCTGCAGGCCCGCCCGTGCTCTGCGGTGCTTCCCTGACCCCTGCCATGCCCCAGCTTCCAGACAGACCCCCATTCCTGCCCCTACCCCTCCCTGCCCTCCAAGGTGAAGCCAAACCAAAACAAGCCCCCAAACTTTCCTGCCCTTGCCTGCTTCCTGGCTCTCGCCTTTTCTGCAGGAGGGAGGGGAACTGGGAGATCAGAGGGAGGACTTTTGGGGAGAAAGAGTGGTTGGGGGAAAGCTGAGCCCCCACCCAAACATAATGAGACTGGGGTTCTGTTCTATCCAGCTCCGGGGCGGCGCAGCGGAAGGCAAACTTACAGCCGGTATCAGACCTTGGAACTAGAAAAGGAGTTTCTCTTTAATCCATATTTGACACGAAAGCGCCGGATTGAAGTCTCTCACGCCCTGGGACTGACTGAGAGACAAGTGAAGATCTGGTTCCAAAACCGAAGAATGAAATGGAAAAAGGAGAACAACAAGGATAAACTGCCCGGAGCCCGAGATGAGGAGAAGGTGGAGGAAGAAGGGAATGAGGAAGAGGAGAAAGAAGAGGAGGAAAAGGAAGAAAACAAGGACTAAGCAAAAAAGAGATCCCCCCACCCCTTTAGCAACTCCCTTGAAGTTTCGTTTTATGGTAGCGGATAAATTGAGAAGTTTACGACTGTCATTTGCTTTTATAGAGAATAGAATGACACTCACAACTCTAACTACCTGTCAGATACTTGCAGTTCTGGTTTTATTACCTTTGGACTTCCCCCGATCTTTATTTGTTCGGGGGCTAGAGGGGGGAGACTGAGACACGGCGAAAAGTTCGGAGTCTCTGCCTCAGTCCTTGCCCCCGACACACACACTTGTCCCTACCCCCACCCTTCGGAGACCAGCCTGGGTTTTAAGGTCTGAGACCTGGCCTCTCGGCCCCCTCTCGGCCCCCTCTCTCGGCCCCTTCTTGCCACATTCCCACCTCCTTGCCTCTTTGATATTTATTTTAGAGGGGAGCCCTCCGCAAAATGAAGAAGATTTGGGGCTTTGTTTTTATGCTAGGGTTAGTGCATTAGATTTACTTCTCTTCAAAGGAAAGAAAAGTGAAGGAAAGGGAAGGGAAAATGTTTAAAGCAATTTAAAAAATGATAGCAAAGAACATCCCATCTCCTTTTCTGGGGCTCCCCATTAGAAAGACCCCTTGACTTTCTCTAGAAACCTGATGGAAACCTGAAGGAGATACAGGTCTCTGCCATCCCCACCCCGTCTCCAGGGGGTGGCCAGGGACCTGCAGTCCCTGCTAAAACCCTACCTAGCCATCCCATGGTCACTTGGGCCCACGCCTCCCTCCCCTTCGCTGTCTGATTTCTGTTGTTGGGCCCAGCTTTTTCTGAGCTGCATTAGTGTTAGCACTCAGAAATCACCATAACCATGAAAATAATAATAATGATAATAATACTGGTAATAACAATACTGATAAATCTTTAACATACTACCTAAAGGGAACCTGCAATAATCTTGAAAAATAAAAAAAAATAAATTTTTAGAAATCCTAATACAGGAGAAAAAAAGAGCAAAAAAATTAAAATGAAAAAAAAAAAGCCTCCAGCGTATTTTATCACTACCTATAGAAAGGAATTCTGCTTTGAGAGTATTCGTAATGCAGTTTTGTTGTCGTTTGTTGCTGCTTATTTCACTAAGAAAACCCAACAACTGAGACTGCCTAGCTCGCCGGTCCTGTGCGCTTTGATTGTGCTTCTAACCCCAGTAGAGTAGAACTAAAATGCACTGAATGTATAGTTAACTTTGTCTTGAATTCTCTGTTTATGCAATGTGCTCGAAAGAAAAAACGTTAAAATATATCTATAATAATAATTTTTTTGGTCATTTGTCTTTACGTCCAGCTATGAATGTAGATTTTGTGTCCCGGCAGCCCTGTTCCTGGTCCAAGTACTTTGTATTGTATACGTGAGTCATAATAAAAAAAAAAAAGGACAAAAATATGTGAAGCTGGAATGACTTGTTTTTTCCTCCAACAGCCCCCTCCATCCTCTCCCCCACCTTATCCTCCTTCCCTAACACTCTGGGGAAGGTCTCTCCCGCTGACCTGACTTTGGGGTTGGGGGGCAGCTGATGGAGTTGAGAGGGCAGGCTGGGCTGGCGGGCAGGTAAAAGAGGACAGGAGGAGGAAGACCAGTGCTCTCCTGGGAGAACCTCAGCTCCAAACAAAGTGGGTTTCTGGATATCAGGGTCCCAATGTGGAGAAAGCACTTCCCCAGTTATCCACCTTCTTCCTCCTCCTCAGCCCTGGGCTGGGCCAAGACAAAGAATCTGCCCCCGCTTCCCACAGCTAGGCCTTTTTCTTCCAGGGGCTGAGGATGAGGCTTTCGAGTTCTTTCTGATCTCTACATGCCAACCCTGGGCAGCCAGCACTCAGCACTAGAACAGTGAACGGGATGGGGAAAATATGAGGCTCAAGGAAGCCTGGAAGACTTGGCTAGAAGATGCCCAAGGGTGGGGAGTAAGGAAGCAGAAGCCTGGGGGGAAAGAGAGGAGAAGGGGAAGGGGAATGAGCTGGTGCACCAAGCAGTGTGGTTCCACATTCTGAAATTCAAATCCAGCCAGCACAGAGCCATCACTGTCACCTAGGCCACTTGCATCTACTCCAGCCTCTGTTCTAGTTGTTTCCAGCCCATTCCTGTTTTCACCTTGGCAGTTGGGCAGCCTGCCCTGCCCTCACAGTGCAGGACACTGACCTGGGGAGAAAGGACAGGCCTGCTGAGTGATCGGTCCCCCATCCCAGCCACAGCAGAGCAAGGAAAGTCTCCACTGGACTCCTTATTCCCCAAAATAAAGGGTCAAAGGCTAAAGGACTCAGGGGGCAAAGTGGTCTCTCATTCCTCCCTGGAGGGTCCGAGACAGAGAAATCTGTTTATGCCAGGAAGATTCTGGTCAAATAATACCAAATTCCAGAGATACAAGTCATCTGGCTCAGTCAGGAGAGGGGAAAGGGGAGGGGATGAGATCTTCTGGTCTTAAAAACCAGATCCCCAAAGACTGAAATATTTTTGAGGCCAGGTCTCAGTCTTTCTCTGTCTGTCTGTCTGTCTGTCTCTCTCTCCTTTCCTCTTTCTGCCTCTCCTTCTCCGACAATGATTTTCCCAGACTTAGGCCCAAGATGACTCTTGTTTTATGTAACTTCGCCCTGCCTGCGTCCTGGGTCCCATGCACAGTGGTTCTAAAAACAGGATCGGGTCGGACATTGTGGATAGGGGACTCCTGCAGCTAGAGAGAGGGTGCCGATTGGAAGCTCAGGCTGGGGGCAGCCGGGCACAGCTGTGAACAGCACTGGGGGAAATCTTTCCGAACCTTGGGTTCCTACCGAAGGCCCGAAACCAGCCAGGTAACCCCGTTTGCTGAGGGAGACGGTGATGGCTACCCGCTGGGAAGGATCTAAAAGAGAGCATTTCACTCCGACCTCAGGCCTTCCCACGAGCGTCCCCTCCAGACTCCACGGGCCGGTGGAGGGCCATTTCATTTGTAAATGTGGAATTATGAATGCTACTAATAAAAATCGCTGGCCCAGTAGCCGAGTGGGTTAAAGCCTATACTAAGCGGCTTCGAAGGACCTCCCCGAATTTTCCCCGCACCAAATGCCCCATTCATCCTTGGCCCTGCTCAGCAGTGCCCGTGGCCCCAAGCCGGCGTCGGAGGGCAGGGTGCATCTGGTACCCAGCATTGCTTGAGGTGCGAGCCAGACCAACAGAGCTCCAGCCGCCCCCTCCTGAAGCACCCATTCCCCCACTCCTTCTGCCCACCACCTCCATTTTCTCGTTTGGAGAGAAAAGGAGGTAAAACCCGTTTTATGGGAGAACTTAATTGCGAGCGGGATGCGCTCTCTTTAGAAACGCGTCCTTCCAAACGCTCCTGCCGTCCCATTACCGGAATGGGGACCATTCGGCTGCAGCAGATAGGACTCTCTCCCATTCTTTACTTTTTTATTAGCCAATCAAAGTGGCTTCCGAAAGCTATTTGTGATTTGTGAAAAATAGTATCTTTCAAAATGCTGAGTTGAAGCGTCTCCCTCATTTCGCCTTGAATTTATTATTCTAATCTCAACTGTAGAGACGGGATAGTGCGGCTATTAAGTTGGAGGGAAAATTCGTTTCTCTGCATTAAAAAAAAAACAAAACACCCAACCTCGGCATTTTTTCTTTCTCCCCACTTCACTGCAGAAGCCAGGGGAGGCTAGGGCCTGCAGAGGAACCTGGGGCAGGGGGAGGGCGGGGTTGTGAAGGAGGTAGTGAGTGTCCTAAAAGGCTCCTTAGCAGACCCTAGGGCGGGAGAGTGCATTGGCCCCCTTAGTCTCATCTTCTCCAGATGAGATGCCCCAGCCGCTGGGAGCCCGCTGGAGAAAGCTCCCCTACCCCAATTAGAGCGAACTCTGGACAGGTTGTGCCACAGACAAGAAGTAAAATTTCCGGCAAGCTGCCCGCAGTGCTGTCCCATTCTCCCTGAGGCCCATTGTGAAACGCTGGGCCGGTGCTTTCTTGTCGTAATTTTTAACTACCTGTTATAAAATTTATGAGTGGGTTTGTAAAAGAAACGAGGTCCCTGCATCCGGCTGAGGGAACTGCTTCACTTATGTGGAGGAAGTTTGGGGAGGGGGGTAGTGGACCCCTGTTGGTTGGGGTAGGGTACCCACCTGTGGACGTCCCCCTGGCAGCTCCCTTTGGAACCAAGAGGGGAGTTTTTGGGCCTTCTAATCCCCAGCTGGTGGGAAGAGTGACTAGGCTGTGACTGGTTGGCAAATAATCTCTGTGGGAACTTTATTCTGTGCTTCCCCACACTGGGCACATCACAAAAATCTGTGGGTCTGGAGAAGGGTGGAGGTGCCTTGGGTGCTCAGAATTTCGCACAGAAGGTGGAAATTGGGGAGGAATAAGGTTCTTTTATTCAATGCCCCCAAGCTGGGTCTCAGCTGCCCATCCAGACACTGAAATATTTCTGAAAAAGGCAGGCTGGTATGGGCCACCTGACAAGACAGAAAAGGCTTCAAATTGCCTGGCACCTAAGGAAAAGGAAGGTGGAACCCAGATCTTGGGCCTTAATTTTCTTTTCAATTCTAAAAAGATTGGGAGTAAGTTGCCGTCTCCACCTTAACATTGAGGAGAATGGACAATAGAGGTGGTCTTGGGAAGCAAATGTCATTTTCTCTGAAAAAGAAACATGAAGATGAGGGGAGCTTTGGGGGTTCTGGAGGCTGCCCCCAATCCTCACCCTTCTGCTGTCTCTGCAGGACTGCGCAGGGCCGGTCTGAGCCCTCTCTGTTCTGCAGACCACGGTCGGTTAGGATTGCTTATGCGGCTTCCAGTGGCCTGCTCCTCCCATTCCTGTCTGGGGTGGAGTGGGGGGCTGCTGGGACACCCCATTGGGAAGGATGTTGTTCAGGTACCAAGAAAAAAAAAAAAGGCAGGGGTAAAGAGCGCATCCCATCTCAGTCCCTTCATCCTGTCAGCCCTCACTGCCTCAATGTCACAAATCTTTGCAAAGCTTCCACTCCACCAGACCCAACCTTAATACCCCATTTATTAAGGAAAATATTTAAAATTCGGCATGGCAAACGGAGGCAGACCACTCAGCGCCAGAATTCTTCCCTCCCTCCTCTCGCGTCTCCCTTTGCCCTTTTCGCGCTAGCCTGCAGCAGCCCGGCCCTTGGGGAGTGGGCGGTGGGTGGGGGTGCGGTGGGAGTCGGGGGATGCTCCCTCTCCGAGAGAATTGGGTAAACATGGCGACCGTGGCGCCCATTTGCACACGCTACACAAATGCATTGCATTCCCGGTTGTTTGCAGAAAATTTACAGCTGAGTAATAAAAGTTTACGATCGACTCACAAGTTGGATTGGCCACAAGAAGTCATGTGGATTCCATCCATGAACGTGAACTTTTTATTGTGGTTTGTCCGTTCCGAGCGCTCCGCAGAACAGTCCTCCCTGTAAGAGCCTAACCATTGCCAGGGAAACCTGTGCTGGGCGCTCCCTTCATTACTAGTATTTTTTTATTAATCTGATTAATAATTACTTTCTCCCCCCCCCTTTAATTTTTTTCCTCCAAGGTGGAGTTGCCGGAAGCTGGGGGCATCTGGGGAGGAGGGAGGAGGAGAGGCAGGAATTGAGGGCACCTCTCTCTCCCTTCCCGACCCTCTGGCCCCCCAAGGGGCAGGAGGAATGCGGGAGCGGGAGTTGAGACAGGGAGCTGCAGATGCCTCCCCCTCCCCTCTCCCAGGCTCTCCCTCCTGCCCTCTTCTTGTAACTCTCCTTAATTTTATTTGGCTTTTTGATTATTGGGACTATTCTTTTTTATTTTTAAATTTCTATAAAGTATATGTGTGTGGAGCTGAGACAGGCTCTGCAACGGCACAGAATGAGGGAAGACAAGAAAGAGAGAGAGTGGGAGAAAGAGAGGCAGAGAGAGAGAGAGGGAGAGGGAGAGTGACAGCAGCACCCGGTAAGTGTTTCCTTATTGGTTCAAATATGTAACTAATGGTCCGTAGCTGGGTGGCGGTTTCAAGATAAGGACAGCAGCGGCTGGTCTTGGTTAGAGAGGAGAGGGGGCTGGCGAGAAGGTGGGCGCGTGGGCAATAATGGGGGGAAAATGTGGACGGGGGAGAAATTGGTTTAAACTGGAATATGGTAGTGGGAGAAGTGTGTTGTCCTGATGTCGCTGTGCGCCGAAGTTGGGGGTGAGGCGGGGGGAGCAAGAGGACTGCGTCTGTGGGGATCAAGGCCGGGCTCTACTGCTCCGACCAGCTCCCCGGTGCCCACAGTGTCCTTACCTGTTATATAGATTTGCGGCCTCTTGGCTAACGCAACTGGGGCGGAGGTAGCCCAGAAGCTCAAACTCCAGGGCAAAAGAAAGAACCTCTAGGCTGTAACCCTTGCCCCCTGAGCAAAGTCGGACCCCGGACCCCCAAACAAACTTTCCAGTGCCCCCTCCCTGCTCCGCAGCCCCCTCCCTCCCGGAGAACGCGAGTACTGGAGCTCACACATGCGCAGTGCGGGCCCAGGGCCGGGCCGCTGAGCAGGAAGAGAGCGCGGCTTGGCGGGCGGCGGGCCCGTTAATTGGCAATTAAGGGGGAGGCTGGTGGCTGGTGCGCGTCAGCAGAGGGGAGAGCGTCTGCCCACCCCCTGCTCCCGCCCTCACTCGAGCGGATGGAAAGATGGGAGGTGCCCTACGCTGAGGGTGGAAGCGGGGGGCGACGTGGTACTCGTCTTGTGCCTGTAGGAAAGGGGCCTGCCTTCTCTCCTCCGCCTCCTCCGCCCCATCCGGCGCAGCGTCCCCTACCCCAGCAGCGACCACCTCACCCAGGGTACCCACCGGACTGCTTCACCCCCCAGACCGGGCTGCTCTGAGCTAGGATCAGCCCGGTCTGAGGCGGGGGTGGGAACTGGGAAGGCCCCAGGCAGGGGACAGGCCCAGGCCTCGCTGGCTGGCCGGGCCTCCAGGGCGAGTGGAGGCCGTGAGGATTCAAGGCGTGGCTGGTTCGGGGGAGTAGAAAGTCGGAACTGGGCGGCCCAGAGGGTTTGGGGCGCCCGGGCTCTTCCTAATGATTGGTGCTAATGGCGTATTGTATAGGCTTAACCCGACACATATGGTTTGATAACACAGTGGCTTAATTTCTTCCAAATGTACGTGGCCCTGAATGTGTTGCAATTTAATATATGACCCCCGCCCTGCTCCCTGGCCTGGGTCCGAGGCGGCCCCTACGCGCGTGAGCTTCTGTTTGATAAAGGGCGAGGTACACGCAACGGCTTACATACCCAGGCAGACACACCCCACAGCTGGGAGAGGGGGCGCATATTCCTCGAGAGGGCTGTGAGTCTGGGGGCCAGACTCACCTTCAGTCCGAGCTAAGAGCCGACCCCCGCCCCCACCATCCTCTCCCAGAGGCGCGGCTGAGCTTCTCTGGCAAGCCCGAGTGGGGGAGGGGATCGCTCCTCGATTTCCTGTTTAAACCCTGACCCGTCGCCTGGGGGTGGAGGGGGGACGGGGAAGAGAGGGAACCTGTTTTTATCAAAATCTTAAAAACATAGTTGGGCTGCATTGTAATCAACCCCCTTCGGCTCGAGTTGACGGTGAATCTTCATTCCCCTCCCCCACAATCCCTTTCCCTTCCTCTCCTGCGCCCCCAAAATTCCCCTTTCATAGACGACAGAAAGGCCTCTGAGGTATTCTCCTGGGGGAAGAAATGGCATTTTCTCTCCCCCTCCCCCCCATAGGACTTGTGTGTCGGCAGAGGCGTCTGCCGAGGGGCTAATTTCGCGTTCCTTGTTTACGATCGAGAAAAGCGCTTGGCTCTCCCCAAATGGGCCCAGCCCGCCGCCTGCTCCGGCTGCCGCGCGCTCTCCTGCCGCTCCAGCGCGGCCCGGGCGCTCCTAGCCTGGGAGCCAGGCAGCGGCCACCGAGATCTCGAATTTGTGGGACCTGAAAAGGGCAAGGGGAGGACTGTGGGCCAGTGGATGGGCCCCAGAGGCCTGAAAATGGGAGCCTTTCTCCTGGCGTAATGTGGGAACCGCCGACTGGTGAGGCCTCTATTTCTCTCTTTCGCCTATATTTTGTCTGCCCCCGCCCCTGCAGATGGCTGTATTGTATGTGTGTGTGGGTGGGGGGCACAAGTCTCCTTTGTTCGCCCACGGGGAAACAGTTTCTGGAGAGGACCACTCGGGCCAGTGGGGATTCACTTGGGATATTAGAGGGCCCCCTCCCTTTGAAGGTGCAAGGCAGGGGCGGGGGTATTTCTCTAGGAATACAGGGGGATCTAACCAAATGTGCTGTTGGTGAGACTTCAGTGTGTTAGGGTTCGTGGCTGACAGTTAACAGCACCATCATAAGATGTCCTTGTATAATATTTTTATCAATTGATTTTCTGTCTCTTCCTGGGTAGGGTTCTGTAGGCCCCCAAGCCCTTCACCCCTAGACTCCTCAGGAGACAGAAGGATTCAGAGAAAGTGTAGCAGCACTGAGCGGCCCTGGTTTTCCAGTTTTCTAGCCTGGCCGGGGGATAAACCCGGCCCAAAACGCTAGCCACCTCCTTCCCTCCTTACTTTCGATTTTCTTTCCCTTCCTTCTCTCCCTTTCTGGCGCTCAAACAGTAACACAAGAGGAGCTACCAGTGGCAACTCTCAGCCGCCTTGCAGGCCAGATTCCCTGTAGACATGGTCCTTAGTGCAGGAGAGCACTGCAGTGATTATCTAATAATAGCCAGGGCGGCTGAGGACAGAATCTGGCTCAAGGACTCAGCACACCCAGGGCTAGGGCTGGGCAGAGGCGCTGAATCTGTGGGTCTGCATCTGGCAAGACTCCCTGGAGCCCTGACCGCTGGTGTTCAGCTCTGAGCCTACTCTTTGGACCCTTCAGGCCTGCCCCTGAGGGGCTTTGTCAGCCCTGCTGCCGTAGGTTGTATTTCATGCGCCAGTTCTTGGTTGGAAGAAATGGGCAGAGCAAACCTTTTCTCTCCCTGGTTTGACAGTTGTGATCCCCATGAAGAATGCGACCTTGTTTGGAGAAGGCGGCCTTGTTGGGTTGTCTGTTGTGTTCCAAAACCAGACTTGGTAGCTTTACACACATTATATACAGGCTCAAATGTACAGACTCAGACTTTTGCTTGAATATATACAGACTCATATTTCATCGTTGGTTAATTGTATATTACCATGCCTATAGTCACTCAAACACCATTTTATGTGCATGCAAAATTTTGTTAACTCTTGCTAGATGGGTGTGGGCTCAGGGAGGCATTGGGTGCACCAAGGAGGCTCTCTCTTTGTACTCTGCTGAAATGTGTGCGTGCTGGAATCGGAGTATGCGGGTTCCAGTAACCAACGGATGCTACAAAGGCTTTCTCAGACCTTAATACCTTCGCTGTCCAAGCAGCTGGGATAGGGAAATACTGATCTCTTCCACTTTCTCTCCCCACCGCCCCCAAAACTTCCCAAACTCAGAAACTGTTTTACCAGGGGAACCCAGCTGTGTTGAAAGTGAGTTCTGTGGGAAATTCTTTTGTGGGTAATGTGGGCCTTGGAGCAGTGTGCTGCACCCTGGTGCTTAGAGACTTCCTGGGTTGGTGAGGTTGATATGGTGGTCTCTGGGTAGTAGTCTGGGGCAGCTGGGGCTAGGGTACTTGGAGAGGCCTGTGGATGAGGTGCCAGAATGGGTAGTGGTTCAGTGACCATCTATCTTCCAGCCCTCCTCACTGTCCCTTTACCAGACCCAAGATTTGCCTGCATTTTCTGTGGGGCAGATAAGGGGCTCTCTAAGTTCCCCAAATACCCAGACCTGGTTACTAATGGGACTTTGTTTTAATTCCATCTGCTGCTTAAGCCAGGGAGAAGGCCGATGGGGCAGTGCCAGAGAATCTGGGTCTGGCTGCCTTGGGCCTGGCCCACTGAGTGTGGGCCCAGGCAGGCAATTAACCAGCCTCCTTTCCTAGCCTTTCTCCCTTCTGGGGCCACAAAAAGACAGAACAAGAAGGACAATTAAGTGTCCGTGAAAAAACCCATAAAATAAAGTAAGGACAGGAGAGGGGCTGGCAGCATTTTTCTCCATTCCTGGGCAGTCAGGTTCCTCCCAGAACTCTCCTGTCCGGGCATGCTGTGGGTGCCGAAGCATGCAGCTTTCTTCCACCTTCTCTCCCCTGCCACCATAAGGGACTTTGAGCTTTCAGGCCTCAGGCACCCCTGAGTGCTGGGGTGACATTATTCCCAAATCGTGCCCCTCCCCTGGCCCACGGCCTCTGCCACGGCTCCCCACCACAGCCGCCCCTATTTATTGTGTCTGTAAGGAGTTGTTTACTTGTTTTGTCTGCTGCCACCCTGTGTCTGAAACCCGCCAAACCAGCAAACTCACCCAGGAGAACAAAGTGCAGCGCTATCCTGAACTCCCTCCCCTTTCCAGCACCCTGCTCCAGCTCCAGCCCTTACCTCCTCCCTCACTCTCCCTTTCTGAGGGGAGAAAGCAGAAATTGTCCTAAGATAGGACAGCTGTTTATAGGGTTGGGGGAATTATGGGGACACCATAAACCTCTTCCAGTATCCTAGTGGTGGAGAGACTTCCAGCAGCCCTTCCCTTGCCTCCAGCTTTTCTTCCCCGTGGCAACTGGTTAAGGGGGCTGCAGTCACCGAGAAAGTTGAGCCCCCCCATCCCTCTCCCCCACTCCTTTCTGCAGGAGTTTTCCCCAAGACACAGGTTGTTGGGTTTTAAATCAGAATAATGTTGGCAAATTGGCAAAGCTGAATAAAGCATGTCGTTCACTCTCCCTTCTCCTCGGCCCCCCAAAAATAGCTGTGAATTTAAGTAAATCCTACAAAATTAAATTGCCCCTTCGCTGAAGTCCTATAAATTTCCAATCCCGCCAGGTGTAGAGTCAGAGAGGCCACTGTTGGCCTCTAATTTTGCTCCTGGCTATCAAATCTAAAAGAGTATCATCGAGGTCAGTAATATTCTCGTTTCTGAAATGCCCCCTTTCCCACCTCTATCTCTTTTTACCAGCACAGATTAAGTGGTTCTTTCAGTTCTGCAAACAATAAAGGATAAAATTATTTATAGGGAAATGAGGACTATGTTTCATTGTTGGCTTATTGTTCCAGAACATAATAACATTTCATTTTTAAGTGGGAGAACTTAGACCAGAGGAAGAAGGTGGAAAGGAAAAACAAGTGAGGGTAGTCAGGGGCCCCCACGCAAAACTCCTGCTGCATATAACTTTTGTGACATTTACAGTTCCTCATGACAACTCACTATGATGTCATAAATGCCATGTTCTTGAATTTTATAATTCTCATAAGCCTCCAAAATTTGTTTAAGCTGTGCTGGCTCAGTATGGAGGGACGTGGAAGAAGTCAGGAGGTTGGGGATCCTTTGGCCTCATTCTGGGGGCCTAAAATATGCTGAATATTCTGGATTCTCATTTTTCCTCATGGACCAAGCTGCTTTGCCTCCCTGAAATGTCACTGCAGCGTGAGTTCCATCCCCATCCCTGAAGACTCTGCATGCCCCTCCTCAGCTGATAATCAGCTTGGAATAGAGCTGGGAGGCTTGGGGCCAGGCCCCAAAAGCCAGAAATGGTTTCTTCCAGAGGGAACCAACAGGGGCTCAGGACTGAGTAAGATAGGACAGAGATGCTTGGGACCTATTTTACTTTTAACCTTCAGCCAGGGATGTGAATTGAGAAGCCAAACACCGATGTGGGAGTTGGTGTCTGCTGACGGTGGCAGCATGAAGTGGAAAGGTCAGGCAGAAATCTGGAAAAAGAGAGGGAGGAGAGAAAATATGATGTGAGTAGCAGAGCCCCTCCATGATGAGGTTTTTTTTTTTTTTCCTGTTTAATGGCAAATAAAGCAAAAGCAGCTTGTGTAGCCTCTAAACCTCTCGGCTCAAAAGAGGAGTCGCCAGCCCAGGCCTCCGAGGTGTTTGAGGCAGTTCTCAGGCACTTGACATGCCCCATCTGGCCTCATCCTCCTTCCCCCTCCCTATGGACCCCCAACTTTATTCAGCTGGCCAGCTTGGGCCCTGTGCTCATAATATCGGCACCCCCAAATGGAATCCGTTTCCAGGTTAGGTGTGTCGAATTTCACGTTTCTCCAAGTGTCTCCATGCCTGAACTCTGTCAAGAGAAGGAGCATTTTGGGGGGTGTAACATGTATATGGGGAGGTATGCACTCAGACAACTTCTCTCACCACATCTATGAGAAACTGGGGGCTCCTACAGTGAGATATTCTTTGATGTTCGCAAGCAGACCCAGTTATCTACGTTCAGGTTCTCCGGTGGACTGAGAGACTCTGAAATCCTTTGACTCTAGATTCCATGGAGATCAAAGGAGCTCATGCACAAAAACACTAGGCATTTGAAGTAGGATTTATTCTTTTCATTTTTAAATAAAAATTCTAATCATAAGCCAGTCGGGCTAACTGAACAGTCACTGCAGAACAGCAAAGCCTTAACCAAACAGTGCGATTGTGAAGTGAGCTGAACAACTATTGAAACTCAGCTTTCTCTGCAAGAGGGATTTCAGTCCTTGCCCAGTGGCACAAAAGAGGCCGGTGGGGCAACCGCTCCTCCCTGGCTCTGGAAATCAGGATTGGCCGGGTGGGTCAGGCAGCTGCAGTTGCTTCCAGGCAGCCAAGCTCCCAGGCCAAGCGCTGAGTCCTGCGGCTCCAGTGTCCGGTCCGGGTCCCTGAGCAGCCTTCGGAAGAGGCGCGGGGCTGTAGTTGGTGGCGCCGGGAGCCAGGAATGGAGGGTGGGTATCTGCACGTGAGGCGGGGTGGGTCACAGACATCCACGCAGAGTTGAGGGACCTAGGGGGAGAGAGAGAGAGAGAGAGAAGACTGGCAGAACACAAACTAAGCAGGACTTTTGGAAAAGATTGCCCCCAAATAAAAATTCCAGATCTTATCCCTCTCACTTCAGATACCCTTCCCTAAGAAATTAATATATTTCCCTGAGTAGAATGGAAAGCAAAAGCAAGCAAGGTGAGCCTGCCTAGGAACCCCTTCTGGGCCAGGACCCAGCCCCACCCACCTGCTCCCCCATTCAGAGGTACACAAGGCCCCAGCCCTATAGCCTGAAGCGGGGTAAGGACAGAATAGGAGTGCTTGACTCACCCTGGAAAACCCTCAAGTGCTCAGCCTCCAGTACAACCCTTAGCCTTGGGGACTCCAGGCCAGTGACTGCCCCCCACTCAGGCCCTTGGCATGCCTGCAGTAAGTTCCTCTCCTGTAATTAGTCCTCATGAGAAGCATGTGTTTTGGATTGGGGTGGGGGGAGACTGGAGCAGCAAGCGGCAACTTTCCCCCTTTATTTCTGTTCTGTGTCTTTTGAATTCTGTTTTTGAATCCACTAATTACAGTTCCCAAAGCAAAAATCTGCTCTCGCAGCCAAACCCCCTTGGAATGCCTGACTCCGGAGGCCGAAAGGGCAGAGCAACTTGGGACCTAGGGGCCTGATGGGGGTGCTCTCTGATTCTCTAGGCTTGTTTTATAGAAACAAAGAACAAGTTCTCCCCCCTCCCCAAGACTTGTGCATATTTACAGAGCTCAACTGCAGTTTTAATAAAACATCTGTTCTTGCTTCTGTTGATGAGTTTCCATAATTGTTTTCAGACAAATTTAACAGGAAAATATAAATATATTAGAAAAACCCAAGTCCCAGCTTTCTCCCCACAGACAGTCATTTTTTTGCAAAAAAAAAAAAAAAGGCAAGAAATTAACATGAAATGAGAAAAGGGAAATTTAATTCAATGGGGGGAAGATCGGGCTCATCTGACCTGCTCTTCCCCCTTGGAGCGAAGAGTCCTTCCAGCAAATTTCAGCTGCATAATTAAACATCTAACTGAGAGAAGGAAGCTGCTTTCCTCGGGAATGGAAGGTGATGGGGGAGAGTGTGTTGGAAATTAATTTTGCTGAAAGTTTTTAAGCTTTGGGGGGAATTATTTGTGTTTCTGCTTCCCCTTCTCTCCCCCTTCCAGCATTTCTGCCTTTTCCCCCCAGCAGCTGGTTTCTGTTCATTATAAATCGGCAAGATCTCTCAGTCTCTGCCCTCTGTTTAGGGACGTAATAAAACACTTAACTTTCCGGGGCTGAGACTTACATTCTGCTCCTCAGGTCGCCCACCCCCGCGCCCACAACCTTTAGGCCCCAAAGGAGCTCTCCCCAACTTTGGGGCCCCTTTCCCCTCCAGACGTGGTTTAGGAGGGGCTCGAGGAAATCTAGGCATCTTTGCTGGGGAGCTGCAGCACGTGTTTCCCCAGAAGCCCCTTCTTTCTTCCAAGGTCCTCCTTCCCCCACCCACCCATAAAAGAGATTTAAAAATACACAGAAAATCGACACTCATTGAAAGCAAAACCTCATTAAGACATCCTATCTTCCATCATTCAATTTGTTGTACATTGCAACAATTTAATATCTTGAAGGAAATATCACTGACATGATTTATCTCTCTAGCAATCTCTCTCTGAAATGGGGAGGGGGGGTTTACTCCTTCGGCCTGTTCTACATGTTACACCACTACCCTTAGGGCAGAAATGAGGCTGGGAACTCTGAGAGCAGTTACTTGTGTCCAGGGGTGCACTGACATGTTCCTTAGCTCAGCCCCCTGGGTCTCCCCGCCCCTAGTTCTCTCTCCCTCTCCCTTTTGCCCTCCAGGGGGCCTGGAGCCCCAGCCAGCTGTTGGAAACCTCTGTCCAGGCATGCTGAGAATTGGAGGACAGCTGGATTCTAGAGCGGAAAGCAATTCAGGCTGGTGTCTGTGTTCGAGTACCTGCCATGTCACCCCAAAATGAGACAGCTCATCTCGGAATTTCTTTCTTAATTTAAGAACCCTCCTCTGCCCTTTCACCTTCTCCTCCTTGAGGAGAGGGAAGTACGGTCCAACAGGAGGAACCTTTGTAATTACAGGGGTCCTTCCCCTACCCTGCTAAACACCAACCAATTTTCCTCTCTGAAGGACTGAACCTTTATTTTTTAAAAGCCAACACAAATTGTTTGGCAGGAAAACTCTTTAACCGGATAAGGAGCTTCGTGTATTAACTAACATGTTGTCGCCGCCAGTTCCTACACACTGTCTGCTTTTGGGTTCCAAACTTTATTTTTTCCCCCCTAGCGACACTCCAGGGAAACCTTAACGTTACAGAAGATGAATAAACGAGTTTTTTCCCAGCGTAGTCCCGTTTATGGCTTTATTGCTACCCATTGATTACTCCGCTTTGTTACACAGAAGGAAAAGATCATAAAATCCGGCGACATCCGGGTCCTTGTTATAGCCAGTCCTCCCCCCCCCAAAAAAATGATGAGGGGAAAATATGAGCTTCTACTGCTCCCTTCTCTTGCCCCACCGCCCCTTTTCCGTCAACTCAAAGAATGTTCAGTCTGTGTCACAATAGCAAATTAAGTTTGGATTAATCAGGAGTAAAACCCCATCTGCACACCTTCCGCTGCTTCAGTTTGCCCACTGCCGCTCCCTCAGAAGCCTCGGACAGAGCTGCCTTTTCCTAACCTTCTCTTCCTTTTTCTCAGTCTCGAGGTGGAAAGAAATAGGGGTAGGGGTGGCTGGAGGCTGGGCCCCACCAGGTGTGGCTGGCTCTCGGGTGAGAGCTCCCCACGAGCACTTTGCTGGAACCTCTGAGCTCCAGAGCTCAGGTCCAGGGGCGTCTCCCTTAGCAGGGCAGAGAGTCCAGAGGGGGCAGGGGCCTTCTGACATATGCAAGGGCTTGAGCCTGCAAGACGCTAAGCGTCCATCAGAGCTCCACCAGCCTTCTCTTTCTGCCTGGATTTTATGTGAATTACCCCACTGGCCCTCGCTGGCTCCAAATCATAAATTCTCACCAACATAAACAGGAGTTGATGTGTCTAGAAAGACTCTCAGAGTTCTTTTTTTCTTCCTTCCCTTTTCACTCTTTCACCTTTTACTTCTTTCTCTCCCTTTTCTATTGTATTTTTATACATTCTCCCTTTTAGGCAAAAATGCTGCCAGAGTTTGCCCAAAAAGAGAGTCCTAAGGGAGAGGCAGGAGGGAGCCAAAAGGAAGAGGAAGGCGGATGCCTGGTCCCTTTGCCCACCTCAACTCTGCCACTCCACTCTGAGGTCTCACCCTCACTCCTTGAGACCTGCTTGCTCCCCTCATGCCCCCTACATCCAGGACTCTCAGCCACACCCTTCCTACTCTGAGCACCATATTTTATGCAATTTCTTCCTGCTCTTGGTTTTTTAAATAAATTATGGGGGGAAAATATACTGGTTTGGTGGTGAGGACTCACTTCATGGAGTATCAAATCAGGATTTCCTATAGGATTTCTGGGGATTCCCCCCTCCCCGAGCTGTGAGGGGGCTTCTCCCATGGAGAAATCAGGATGTAATTTTAGAAGGGGCAGATATAAACGATGAAATCGGATTGAAAATACAGGGATTCTCCAGCCCTGGCTCTGGCCACTGTACAGCAAAGTTAGCTGGGGCTGAGGGATTTCCTGGGAGTGCAGCTCTCCTTCCCTGGGCCCCAAGGCTCTGCTTGCGGACATTCACCCTTCCTTCACCTCCAGATCAGTTCCCTTACGTATATATATTTTAAAGAAATCCAAGTCTTACTTTCAAAGCACACACTTAGTCTCAACTAGGGAATCAACAGAAGCAGAAGCGATTTTTTTCCCCCTTCTTGACATCTGGCTTGCGATTGGCTGGAAGGGGGTCAGCTGACTTTGTCATTTTGTCTGTCCTGGATTGGAGCCGTCCCTATAACCATCTAGTTCCGAGTACAAACTGGAGACAGAAATAAATATTAAAGAAATCATAGCCCGACCAGGTAAAGGCAAAGGGATGAATTCCTACTTCACTAACCCTTCCTTATCCTGCCACCTCGCCGGGGGCCAGGACGTCCTCCCCAACGTCGCCCTCAATTCCACCGCCTATGATCCAGTGAGGCATTTCTCGACCTATGGAGCGGCTGTTGCCCAGAACCGGATCTACTCGACTCCCTTTTATTCGCCACAGGAGAATGTCGTGTTCAGTTCCAGCCGGGGGCCGTATGACTATGGATCTAATTCCTTTTACCAGGAGAAAGACATGCTCTCAAACTGCAGACAAAACACCTTAGGACATAACACACAGACCTCAATCGCTCAGGATTTTAGTTCTGAGCAGGGCAGGACTGCGCCCCAGGACCAGAAAGCCAGTATCCAGATTTACCCCTGGATGCAGCGAATGAATTCGCACAGTGGTGAGTTTTACAGCTCCGAGATATAAATTAAATAAACTGAACTGGCTTTATGACCGGCTTCCCTAGAAGAACGGGCGGAGAGAGTTTTTTATGGCCCCATAAAAACAATCACGCTCGTCTCCTCGCTGACGCCGAGACAGGGCCCCCTCTTCTGCCCCCTCTGCTCGCCTCCCGCTTGCTTGAAGGGGGCCTGGCCCCCTTGGCCCCTGACGCAGTGGAGGGCTCCAAGGCGAGCCGAGGGGGCAGGAGCAGGGCAGGGGACGAGGGGAGGAGGCAGGGGGTGGGGGGACCCCCAAAGTCCAGTCAGTCTGAGGAGAAGGGAGGAGAGGAGAGGGCAGAAAAGTGGGGGAGAAGTTTCCAGAGAGCTAGGGTGCTTGGGGAGGTGGGGGAGTCGAATCCCTGGGAACTAGGGCCCTCATCCCCAGTGTTTGGGATTTTTCAAAAACCAGTTTTTAGATTTACAGCTTTCTGCCTGGTTCTTGCACCCCTCCATTCTTTGGGACTCACACCACCTACCAACCTCTGGGGGAAGCTGAATGAAGTTGAGATCCTGGCTGTACCCCTAGTGGGGGTGGGGCAAGGCAAACAGGGGAAGGCTGGAGCCCAAAGGGGGCCTGAGCTGCTGGTCAAGTTGGGAGGGTCAGGACTTGGCTAGGCTAAGTCGTCTGCGGAGGAAGCCTTGCTGGCTGATTTTAGTGTGTTTTGTGCCCGGATCTCTAGGGGTCGGCTATGGAGCGGACCGGAGGCGCGGTCGCCAGATCTACTCGCGGTATCAGACCCTGGAACTGGAGAAGGAATTTCACTTCAACCGCTACCTAACGCGGCGCCGGCGCATCGAGATCGCCAACGCGCTCTGCCTGACCGAGCGACAGATCAAAATCTGGTTCCAGAACCGCCGGATGAAGTGGAAAAAGGAATCTAATCTTACGTCCACGCTCTCGGGGGGCGGCGGAGGGGCCGCGGCCGACAGCCTGGGCGGAAAAGAGGAGAAGCGGGAAGAGGCAGAAGAGGAGAAGCAGAAAGAGTGACTCGAACTGCCCCTGCCACCCTTCTCTCTCCTTCTCCCTCGCTCTCCCAGCCCCTCCTAACCACACAGTCTGTATTTATCACTGGCACAATTGCTGTATGTTGACTCTCTAAGACAAAATTCGGGAGTCAGATATGGACCTAAAAGTCAACTCTGGACCCCCTCCCTCGCTGCACAAACTCTCTCATCACGCGCCTCCTCCTCCTTCTTGCTCCCTGCTAGCTCCTTCTCGGCTCGTCTGCAGGCCCCTTCCCCCGCCCAGGCCTTGGGGGCTCTGTCCCTGAACCTCGCATCAGACTCCACTGTTGTCCCTCCAAATGAGGACTTGGCCTCCCACCCCCTAGGTGCCCCCCCCCCTGCCCGCCTCCGCGCAGAGAGCCGGCTCCCGGGGCCCGGGGCCTCTGCTCCGGGCCTTAGGGCCCGGCCTGCCGCGGGGGAGGGCAGGAGGCCCAGGGAGGGCGAGTTGTGGCCCCACAGCCACCCCCAGGGCCTCCCCGCGGCCTCTGCCCGGCCCCTCTGCCCCAGCAAATGCCCAGCCCAGGCGAATTGTGTTTAAAGAACCCTGGGGGTCATTATGGCATATTACAAACTGTGACCGTTTCTGTGTGAATATTTTTAGCTGTATTTGTGGTCTCTGTATTTATATTTATGTTTAGCACTGTCCGTGTTCCAATCCCATCTTAAAAGGAAAAAAAAAAGAGAGGGAAAATTACAAAAAGAGAGAAAAAAGTGAATGACGTTTGTTTAGCCAGTAGGAGAAAATAAATAAATTGAAAAAAAAAATCCCCTCGTGTTACCCTCCTGTACAAATCCGACCTCTGGATCCGTTCTCGAATATTTAATAAAACTGATATTATTTTTAAAAGTTTATATCGGGATTTCTGTTAATTCGGTCTCCCGCCGGCCTCAGGGTGAAAGTTGGAACAGGCTCCCAGAGCTCCGCGTCCACCCGCCGCCTGCAAGCCCCCAGCCTCTTCACTCGCCTTTCCCGGAGCCGGGCGCCAGCCTCGGCCTCCCCCTGTGGTGATCGCCCTGGGGGCGCTGGGAGTCCCCTCTGGGCTCCTTACTCAGAGCAATACACTCACCCCGCAAAAAAACGCCGAATGGGATTTCGATGGGGGAAGGGGGGCGGGGAGCCGGGGTGAGTCGAATTGGTCTCCAGCCCCACACAGGCCTTTCTTCCTGCCTGGGGCAGTCTGGGGTCCGTCTTCTGAACCCCGAGCCCCCAACTGCCAGAAAAGCAGCACTATCCAGGGCACCAGGGCACCCCGCCCACTCTCCGAGTGAGGAGGGGGCGCCCCGTGAGCACCTCCCTGCCCGCGCCAGGCTACAGTTGCTAAACGTGGCGGAGGCGGAGAGCGGAGGGGAAAAAGAAGACTTGGGATTTGAGCCCTCCGCCACGGATTGAGCGATTCAAGGACATCGCAAAAAAGAAAAGCTGGAAACTGAGCTCTGGCCTGCTCTGGGACGACTGACGCGGCTGGGACAAAATTCCTTCTTCCTTACAGCCCCAGCCCCAGTCTGATTCCTCACTCTTCTCCGCTCACACTCCGCGGGCGAGGAGCGCAGCCAGGCCTTAACCTTTCCCCAGCTCGGGCCTTCTCTCCCTAAGCCCAGCCAGAGAAACCTGAGTGGACCTCGGGGGTGAGGTAGTGAGGGGGTCTCCTGGAGAGGAAAAAAAAAAAATCTGCCAGAGTTTTCCAGACCTTCCTGATCTCCGCCAGCGCCCTCTCCAGCGCCTCCGCTGGCGGGGGGGTGGGAGGGGGCCTTCTCCTGGCAGGGGCGGAGATTTCCTGGGGAGAGGCAGGCAGGAAAGAATAAGACTTGGGGCTTGTGGAGGGGGGTAGGGAAGGGGCGGAATGGCTGCAGAGCCCCTGGCCACAGGCTGTTAAGGTTGCCCAGGCCTCTGCTCTACCCACCCCTTTCACCCCACCCCCAGTCATATTCTTTCAGCTCAGAAATTGCTCTCCTGTGGACCTTGTGGATCCAGGATCCTGGAGGTCTTGGTCCAGAGGCCGCTCCCCCATAGGGCACAAAATAGGCCTTGTCCTCTGCCCTGCTTATATAAAATTCGTGAAGGTTTGAATCTGGCTTCTCCATGCCCTCGATTAACACCTATTTTCTATCCAAAATGTCTGACACAGGTGCTACCACATGAGGGTCATATATAGGAATGCAGAGTAGTCTTCCAGGCCATTGTATCTGGTTCTACACAGACAGACAGACAGACACACACACACACACACACACCAGATAGAAAATATCCTTGTTGCCACTCTGGGGTCTCTGGCATGGTGAGGAGGTTTACTGAGCTACCCTGGCTCCTCACCTGCAGGGTCATCCCAGAGTCCCCAGTACTCTCAGCCTCATGACCTCCCAAATCCCATCCAGTTCGGCCCACCCAGGATCCCTTCTCCTAGGCATCCTATCTACCTCTCCAGAGACTTGTTCACTTTCCCCTGCTGACAGGCACCTTCTCAGCAATAGCAGCGCCTTGGGACATCCAAGGAGAGGTAACTCCAACCTGAAATAAGCTTCTGTGAAGTCCGGCCTGGGCAGTGCCTGCCCCCGTCTCCTGCCCCCAACCTAGGTCCCCTTCTCTCAGCCATTTTTTTGAAGATTGGAAGGCTCTGGGAGTAAAGAAGATGGGTCTATCCATTACCAAAAAAAAACCCTCAGTGTATCATAAACGCGGCTTCATCTTTCCTTAAAATTAAATACAATTTAAAAGGCTATTTCAGGGGTTTGTTGCAGCAACGGCCAGCTTCTCCTCTACAGGGTAGAAAATCCAGCGGTCTGGAAGGAGAGTCAGCGCGCCAGGATGCAATTTCTCCAAGTAGGCACCAGGTGTCGCTGTGGGCTCGTTGTCCCGGCTACCCCCAATTCCAAGAACCATTTTTTTTCCTCCCCCTTCTCTCTCTTTCTCCCTCTCACTCCCTCTCCCCCTTGGTTAGGCTTTGCCAACATATCAAGATGCGTTTCGCCGGCTTCCATCACTAACCTCCCGGAGGTCATCAAGCCAAATTTATGAGTGGCCGCTGGAGTCACGTGACTCTATTTAAGGCTCCCTTATTTGGGAAGAGCGCATAGGATAAAGAAAGAGATATCTCCACCTATAAATTGTGCACTTTGGAGAACAAAAAAACCCCTCAACTTCAAAGAGTCACAAATCACCCTTAATCAAAAAGGGTGCAGAAATTTTTTTTGGGCCCTCCCCGCCATGAGCTCCTACGTAGCCAATTCATTCTATAAGCAGAGCCCCAATATCCCTGCCTATAACATGCAAACTTGTGGGAACTATGGATCGGCCTCAGAGGTGCAGGCATCCAGGTACTGCTACGGCGGATTGGACTTAAGCATCACTTTCCCACCGCCTGCGCCTTCCAACTCTCTCCACGGGGTAGACATGGCTGCCAACCCCCGGGCTCACCCCGACCGCCCCGCCTGCAGCGCCGCGGCCGCTCCGGGACACGCTCTGGGCAGAGACGAAGCGGCTCCTCTCAACCCCGGGATGTACAGTCAGAAGGCGGCTCGCCCAGCGCTGGAGGAGCGAGCTAAGAGCAGTGGGGAGATCAAAGAGGAGCAGGCGCAGACAGGGCAGTCTGCCGGACTGAGCCAGCCACCGGCCCCGCCACAGATTTACCCGTGGATGACCAAACTGCACATGAGCCACGGTAAACTTTAGGACTTCATTTTGCGCGCTCGGGTCCGCCTGGGTTTTATAGGCCATGCGGGGCAAATAAAGAAAAAAAACCTGCGGCCATAAATTTTACGATCCAGGCATCAATGGCTCGTAAAACTGTCCACTAAAAGGCTTAGAGGCTGTGTGCGCCCAAATTTACGACGACATAATTGGATCATAGGAACAAAACGTGTATAAAAGGCAATATTCAATTTTTGGGGGAGAGGGAGGGAGTTAAAAAAATAGAGGGATCTGAAGGGTGAGGAGCGCGGGGCTCCAGAGCGGGGATCCCCCCGCGGCTCCCTCCCTCCCCATATGGAGCCGGCTCGGCCTGCGCTCGCCGCTCCGGAGGATTCCAGCGACTCGGGAGGGGCGGGAGGGGGGTCCCCGGTGCTCGGATCTCGAGAGTGCTCATTGTTCGGTCCGAGCCTGGGTCTCCCTCTCGCCCCATCCCACAGCCCCTCCGGTTGCAGAGTGAAGGCTGCGACGGAAAGTTTCCTGCCTGGGCGCAGGCGCCTCTCCCGGGGCTAGGCTGGGCCCGGCCAGCCTGCGGCCCGCTGGGCCTGTCTCCCCCGACTCGTCTCCGGTCCCTCCGGCCGAGGGACCGGGCCTGGGGCTCGGGTGGGGACGCGAAGGCCATGCAAGCTATTCACCCCTTCCTGGCTTGGGGGGTGTTTATATTCCAGAGACAGACGGCAAGCGGTCCCGAACCAGTTACACGCGCTACCAGACTCTGGAACTAGAAAAAGAATTCCACTTTAACCGCTACCTCACTCGCCGCAGGCGCATAGAGATCGCCAACAACTTGTGTCTCAACGAGAGACAGATCAAGATCTGGTTCCAGAACCGCAGGATGAAGTGGAAGAAAGATTCCAAAATGAAAAGCAAAGAGGCTCTTTAGAGGCAGCCGGACAGGGGCCCGCCAAAAGTTCCCCGAGCTCGTTTCGCTCCCTTCTCCTTTCTTTTTCGGTTTTCCTCTCTCCATAATTTGGGGCAGGGGCGGTGGCTGGAGCACCGGCTCCCCGGGATTCATAGACAAAAGCTCTTTCCCTGGGCATTCCACATCCCCGCCGACCCCAGGCTCCCACCGGGCTGCCCGGCTGTCCTGACTCCTCTCAGTTCTGCTCAGCCCTGGAGCCCCAGGACGAACATGGGTTCCCAGGGCTGTGGCTTAAGGGCTGGCGCTGACTATACCCGGCCTGGGCCGCCTCTCAGGCTTCCAGCCCCAGCCCGACCCGCCGGAGTTAAGGTGGGCCCTGCGGTTGCTGCAGGCCAGGCGCCCCAACCCTCCAGCTTCGCCCTCTCCTTTGTTCCCGGTTTAGGCTAGCCAGACGGCTGCGGGCTGGCGAGAGAGAGTGGTTATGCCTGGGGGAGTCTGGCGCCAGACTCGCCAGACTCGGGGTGCTTTCTTGTAGTGACTAATCTCAAGTTCATTTTTAATGATTTGCATAATAAAAAGGGGAGATGATTGAAGCCCACCTGGGGCCCCTCTGGTTGCCCTATGCTCTCCAAACCTTCTCCCCCCAACCCCCAAGCTGGGAAACCTCTCCAGCCTGCGCCCTCTGCATGCCCTCTCCGGCCCATGGCCTCAGACCACTAGCTAGCTCAACTGTTGCCATCTCCTGCCACAAGACCCCAGCGGGCCGTCCTAGATGCTCCGGGCTGCCAGCAGTCCCTTGCCATGACTTTCTGTGCCCTCCTGTCCCATCGCTATTGTACAACTATTTATTGACTCCAGGTCTTTCCTGAAACTATATTTTGTCATATCAAATAAAGACAAAGAGAGAACAGCACTAAAGGTGCAGCGGCTCCTCTGTTTGGGGCATGTTTTGGGCAAAAGTGTCTAAGTGGATTGTGAGGTGTAGGAGAGGCCCGTAGAACTTTTGAGCCAATCTTTTAAAGGAATTTTTAGGAGCTTCTTGGGGTTTCGGGCCAAGGGAGGTGAAACTGAGCCCCTGCCCTGATCCCTGGCTCTGAGAAGAGCCTCTGGAGGAGGGGAGGACACCCAGGTTCCTGTCCCATGCTCTGGTCGTCCAAGGCTCTCCATTCGCACTTTGGCTGCTTGAATCTGAGGCCTCTAGACCGACAGCGGCCCTCAATGAATGCCAGAAGGAATCTGCAGGGACCGGTGGCTCTGTGATACTCAGACTCAGACCCTCTGAGCCTCTGAAGATCTCTCTCGGGACTAAGTGGTCCCTGAGGGGTCTTGATGGTCAATAGAGAGAGGGCTGAACCCTCAGTCTAGGGTCCCATTTGGTCTCAGAAGAATCCTCAGAAAGAGTTGGTGCTGCTTGGTAAATGGTGCTAGGGAAGTGGAGGAGGTGTGTCTCAGCTTTCTCCAGTACTGGCAGAGGGTGAGTAGGGAGGGCCATCTTCAGGGTGTACCTGCCTGGCAGGAATCTTGAGACTGCCCCCCCACCTTCTAAGGGCCTAGGGCTCTGCAGGACAACTAGCTGGGAAAGGAACTACATAGACCAATTCCTGGGTTGCATCTTTCGCCATCATTTATCTCAGTCTCTGGGATTTTGTGTAGGGGGAGGGTGGGTGACAGGGAAGGGGGGAACAGATCATTCAGGTGGTGCCTGAGGCTGGCGTAGGCCCATGTTCTGTTCTGCTCTGCTCCCGGATCCTGGAATGGGATGGGGGAGGAAGTACTTTATGGGAGAAACAAATGTGGGAAGGGTCCATAAAACTTTACTGCATTTCCTCTCTTGCCTCCCACGACAGGGTGATTTCCTGGAGCCAAGCCTAGGCCCTCCACACTGGGGAGGGTGCAGGAGGGGGAGGTTCAGAAGCTGGGCTAGAAGGCTGCTCCAGCAGCCAAGAGAGAAAGGGGGCAGAGAAGCTCTGGGGAGGGTAAGGGGAATATTTATGATTATTAATGCTGATGCTCCTTGGATTTATTATAAGGACTGACTTCTCTGCATCCTATTGCCTAAGCCACCTGTCATTTTTTAAAAGACCCGAGAGCCTTTCCTCACCCCATGCTAGCACATAGGAGGTCTCGCTAAATGTTTGTTGAGCTGCACCCATTGCTACACACTTCTCCACACTGCACTCACTCGGAGCAGAGAGGGGCTCCCAAAATGTCTCCTCCACTAGCACTCGGCAGACAGCGCAGCACCAACTCACCTCCTCTCTCTCTCCCTCCCTCAAATAAAATGTGTAATTTTCTTTAGGGAGTTATTTTAATTTTTTCTTCATGCTGAGTAAAACTATTGGGCGAGCGGTGAAGCGTGGAGAAGCACTGGCGTCTCCAGTGGGTAACGGTTAACTAAGAAAGAGGCCCTGGCACCC
Organism: Artibeus jamaicensis; assembly: GCF_021234435.1. Lineage (NCBI taxonomy): Eukaryota > Metazoa > Chordata > Mammalia > Chiroptera > Phyllostomidae > Artibeus > Artibeus jamaicensis. The sequence goes on from NW_026521486.1 coordinate 52,319,079, forward strand.
ACCATCACCTGCCTCAGCCTCTCTGGCTGCCTAGGCCCCGCACTTCCTCCCCAGGGGATGCACTGCCCCTGGGGGGAACTGAGGGCTTTGCCAGGGGTGGGGGAGATGTTGCTCAGCCCTGCTGTGCAGGGTGCACCAGCCCCACGGTGCACCGACTGCCTCCTTCCCGCAGGGTGTGAGCCGCTCTTTCTCTGGAGAAACTGGAGGACTGGCTGAAGTTGGGCAGGTTTGGGCAGACGCAGCCACGCCTGCCTGTTTTCCCCTCCTGTCACAGTCTGCAGGTCTGTGCCCAGGCCCCAGCATCTGATTCAGCAGCATGAGTTATCACAACCCTGCACTGGGAGTGGGTACAGCCGAGACCCTTGCTTTCTCCCTGAGCGGAGGCTTCTGCTGTGGAGTCTGAGGGGTTTCCCCACCAGCCACAACAATGCCAAACCCTGTAACCATCACAAAGTACCAGGGTTTAGCATTACTCTGGGGGAGTCAGTGGAGGGGCTTCTGGGTCCCAAACAGAGACCGTGAAGCCTACCTCTTCACTTTGCCCTGAAACCAACCCCTCAGGCAGCAAGAAAGAAGGGGAAGAAGCGTGACTTACCTTCCCGGGGGAGTGGGAAGAGGGGGACACGGCCCACTCTGAACAATTAGAGGAGAGAGGAGAAAAAATAGGAGGAAAAAAATATCAACATGACCTCGAAGGCGACAGGTCCTTATGGAAATAAGTAAGTAAATAAATAAGGATCCACCCTCACCCCCGCTCCCCACCCTGCAGGGGGGTGTGGGGGTGGGGCACAGGAGCAGCACAAGGGCTTCTTAGTGTAACTGAGCATTAGAGAAATACCCATGGCTTCTATGTGAATTTAGGAGTTTGAAACTTTTGGAGGTTATTTATGTGAATGGCCCGAAGGCAAGCCCGTGAGTGGCTCTTGGGGGACCACGTGATGTCATTAAACCAAGTTTTATGGTGTAGGGAGAGCTGACAAACCCACAATATATTTACATCATATATAATCTTAACTGTCCAGCCACGCAGCTGCTGGTGAGGTTTAATGCTAGGACAGAGGGCCTGGCAGTTAGAGGGGATTACGGCGCTGGGGATGATGGTGAGAGAGGTTACATCTTCGAAATGAATCCCAGGCGATCGCTGTAAGTTAATTTTCTCTCTCTGACCCTTTCTCCCATTTACCTAATCTTTCCCCTTCATGAGAGAAGGCAGTTCCCCCTCATTTAGAGGAGAAGGCCTCCCCCGGCATCATCAGCTTGGGGTGGGAGAAGAGGAGAAGCCGCTGGAAGGTAGGAGGATGGGGGAGCTTGTTTCCCCAGACCAGAGCTTTCCTCCCCGCCCCTCATTCCCTCCAGCTGTGAGTGAGCTGGGGCTAAGAGAGGCCTAGGTTCTCTATAGCTTTGCCAGGTCTCCCTGACTCCCTCTCCCTCCTCAGATGGGAAGAAAGACTGCGGCAGACACATGGGTGTTTGGTGTTTGTAGGAGTGTGTAACTCTAGGCACAAATGCAAGATGCCTCTGGGGTTCCCTGGTCCGGGCAAGGGCCAGTTCCACCTTTGGCCAGTGACCCAGAGTCCAAACAGTGTGGGCAGCTGGGAAAGGAGACAGGGGAAGGAGGGATTTGGGACTTCCGAGCCCAAAGCCTGCAAGCTGAAATAGCAGAAGCATCTTAAAGGTGGCCCGTTGAACCCCAGGGGGCCCAACGCATCCTCTCCTTCCTCACCAGCAGACCTGGGTGGGCAGCCGTCTCAGCCTTAGTGGTCTGGGGTTCTTGTCTGTCTGGAGCCAGTGTGGTTTCCTGCCTCCTCCTCCCACTACCTCTTGAGGTCTTTCCTGGCATCCCTAGTCCCTGCCTAAGGTAAATCTAGGCCCAGGAGGCCTAGAAATTAATGCTGTGAGTAGAGGATAAGCAGGAGAGGGAGGTGACTGTCTTTATTAGGCTGGCCAGGAAAGCCCTCCAGCCCTGAGGAGAGAGCCCCCCAGCCCTGGGTTCTGGGGAGTGGACCAGTGGTGGGGGGCCACAGAGGCATGGCACCCAGGGGCCAGTCTCAGCCTTGAGTTCCCTTCAGGTTTCTAGGAAGGAGCAGCATAGGTGCAGGCCTGGAAGGCACGTGTCCTCCACACCCGGGAGTGCGGTACCCCTCCTGGTGCCTCAACTGTAGCTAAGTCAGGAAAGCAACAAGGTGTGAACCCAGGCTCCTTGAAGGGGCCCACTGGAATTGCTATGGATTTCGAAGCAGGGTGGAAGCTGGTCCCATGGAGGGCAACTCAGGGAGGAGGAGTGGGGCAGAGGGGGCCAGCCAGGTCTGTGCCTTCTCAGAGTAGGGGGAACCGTCTTGAAGCGCCAGGGAATCTGGGCACCAGCTTTGTGGCGAGATGCATTTAGGGACCAGGGAAAGGATGCTGTTAGCCGGTGCCCCTGCCGCCCAAGAGACCGAGGAAGAAGTAGGAATCAAGCACAGAGAGCCCAGGCAGACTCTGGGAGGGCGGAAGGAGACAGAGACCTAAAGACACCGGCGTCTGAGCTGGAGCCCCAGCCTTGGACCCAGCAGCCTGTCGCCTGCATGAGGAGCGCGAGCGCCTGGCTAGAGAACCCTTCCTGCGCCCTTCCTCTCTGCCTCAGAAACTTGGAAAGAATCCGTCTCCCCATCCTCCTCTTCACTCCTTTATTCCCAGGGAAGTGTTAGGATACCAGAGGATTCTCCTTAGCAGGCTGTTTGGAAAGTTAGCTCTCAAGTTTTCCTTTCCTCATTACCAGCCCTTCTGGACTCTCCCCTCTCCACCAGTATGTGCTTTTGAAGATTTCTGAAAACTTTCCATCCAAGCAGTAGGGAGATGGGAATTGCCATTGTTCTACAACTCTTCCCTCTTTCTGGCCTCCCCAGGGCTTTTAGGGAGCTAGTCTAACTGTCTTTAACCAGGAATTTAGTCGGGGCGAAGACCCACACCAAGGCAAAACTCCAGCCTCCCCCGACGCCTGGGCAATTCTCAGTCCCATTCCCTTCCGCTGGGGTGCAGAGCGACGTGTGCGTGTGTTTCTGTTTTACAGATTTACGCAGCATCCTTGGGGGCCTATACTTCCGTGTCTCCTTTTCTGTTTCTTAGACTCAAAAATAGCGCCCCCTCTTCCTGACCCAGTATGGATCGTCCCTCCTCTCAAATATTTATCTCAGCCATTTTTTTTTCTGTTTTGTAGGACAAATACAAATGGAAGTAGGACGAAAACAAACGGGGCCTGAGATTCTTGGTTTTCCCACCCTCTTTCCCCGGCTCACACTGGAGGGGGGGGCGCCTCTGGAGGGGAGGGGGATGAGCAGTCAATCAGGTGCCAAAGTGCTTCAGCCAACCCGGAAAGCTTTAAATTTTGTTCCTAGTTCTTTAGCCCTACAAGGGTCAAGCAACCAATCAGAAATGCTCTAAGCAAGATCACATGGTTCCCCCCCAACCAATCAGCCCCAAAGTACTTGGGTCTCTGTCTCTGCTCCCTCCCTACCACTCCCTATAGCTCCTGGGTCAGCCCTATCTCAGATGCCCCAGAGATGAGAGATGCTGAAAATATTCTAGCCCCCTCCCCCTGTCTCTGAACTAGCTGTGGAGAGTCTTTGGCTTGTGTCTTCTAGTTATAACAAAGTTGTACCTCGAGGTCGGTCAAAGTTGTACAGGGATCTGAAGTTGTGAGGGTGTCCTCTGGATTGCTCCCATTTTGGCCCAGTTCTCTGGGCAGAGGGTGTGGATATGAACTCAAGCCCTGAATTCCAATTCTGGCTGTGATTATTCACTATACACTCACCTTGCACAAGTTTTCATTCTCTTCTGATATTCTTGAGGACAGGTGAGATGGCAAGAAGAGATCTCTTTTGATTTCTGTTTCTGGAAATGTCCCAGGAGCCATTAGCTTTATCTACAGGATGAGTCTGTGTCCTGGCCAATAGCTATCAAAGGGCACAGCCCACTGATGGTGTGGATGTCAGTGTTTGTGTTTACAAGGGTCAGATCAGAACAAGCCATAGATGGAGAAACTATTTCTGACAAAAGCATCTGATGGCACAGAGAGTGGCATGTTGACAGAAGTGTTTGTGGTTCCTGAAAGTTTTGGGCTGAGCCCTGAGCCGACCTACTCATGGGTCCAGACAGGTATCTCTCTCTTCACTGCCCCCCTGTCCAGGGCTTTGTTCCAGGGTTAATTTTCTGGTTGAGCTCTCCTCCCCTCCCTCTCCCCTCTGATCTCCTGTCCTCCTTCATCCGAGGGGCTGAAGTTCTGATGGGCTGTGCTGCCAGGACCTCTAAGCCCTCCACTGGGAACATCAAGCCTCCAGGAGTGGCCCAGTGTGAGCTAGGCTTTGTCAGCACCCTCCTGCTTGTTTGTCTTCTGGGTAGGGCTGATCCGGAGACTTTGCCACAGGTGGGAAGGATCAGAATGAGAAGCCAGAGGGAGCGCTGCTCTTCTCAAAAACCACCGAGCCCCCACGTCCCACATCACCTTCAGCCACCCTGCTCTGCTGACTCTTGCACAAGTTAGAATGAAAGCACAGACACTTCTTTTTCCCTGGTAGATGGTGTGGTAGCCTTGTCTGAGACCAACCTTCACCTCCAGTGTGGATTTTTCTTTTCTTTTTCTTTTTAAAGATTATTTATTTGTTATTTTTAGACAGAGGAGAAGGGGGGGGAGAAGGAGAGGGAGAGAAACATCAATGTGTGGTTGCCTCTCACACACTCCCCACAGAGGACCTGGCCTGCAGCCCACGTATGTGCCCTGACTGGGAATCGAACCAGTAACCCTTTGGTGTGCTGCAGGCCAGCACTCAATCTATTGAGCCACACCAGCCAGGGCCAGTGTGGGTTTTTCACACTGTAGTTTCCATATTCCATGAAGCTGGTTAAAGAAATATAGGGGCAACTGGTTGTCTAAACAGGTACTGGGAAGAGAGATTTTCATCTCTTCAATCCTTCTAGTATCCATGTAACCTTTATCTGTCTCCTTGACTCTCCTTCTCTGTGTGTGGTTGCTTTGGGCTGCATTTCTGATCTGAAGCATCATCATCCTGGGCTTCAGTTCAGGATTTTCTTGTGCTGAGGAGACCACTCTGAGCCTCCTCCTCCCTTGGTGGGCCTGGAGAGCTTGGAACCCTTTTAGGTGCAAAAAGGAGAGAGTCGGGACCCTAAGCTAAGACTCTTTTGGTTAAAGGTTCAATTTAAGAAAGAAACTAGGCTGCTACAGGGCCAAGAAAATTACATCCTCTTTTAATGGGTCCCTGTAATCCAGAATGGTGTGTCTGTTCTGATACTATCTCCTTCACAGGATTTGGTGGGGCCCCAGGAGCTAAAGGAGTTTGGACTGAGGAACAGGGGTGATAGAGATCTTTTTCTTGGTCCGCGAGTCCTATGGAGGAACCCTGGAATCCATCTCCCTCTCCCATTCCTAAGGCTCACTGAAGGGCCAAAGAGAACAGAGACACCCAGGAGAAATCCCTGTGTATGGGAGGCGGGGATAAAATTTTGGACTTGGGAAAGTTGCACTAGGTAGTCCAACACCTTTGTACAGCCTCTGATGGACAGGCCTTAGAAGCTACAATGAGAGGTTGAACAGAAGGCTCTCGGCATGCCGGGGAGCCAGCTGAGGGAGGAGGCTGCTTCTTCATACCTGACACAAGTGCAGAGAAAGTTCTGCTATGATCTGTACCCCTATATGAGCTGGGTGGAATGTGTCAGCTCAGTTTCCTGGGATCCATCAGTGCTGCACATGCCATAGCTCTTGGAGAGGGAGAGTAGGCTGGGTTCTGCTCTAGAAAGACTCCCTACTCCTTCCAACCCCTGGCCCCAAACACTGCACCCAAACGCTAAATACACAGAAGTGTATGTATGTGCCCAGTGTGAAACACGGCTGAAGCCCAGGCTGCACACAGTAAACCAGTCTTGAATCAACTTCCCAGTCCTTGTTCTGCACCATTTTTCCCATCCACCCAGCCTGGAGACCATTTGTCCTGCCTTCCCCACCCCTTCCCTCAGGCCCTGGGCAACTGTTCTGTTTCCTCCCTTCCTCCTCTCTGGAAAACCAAAACCTGGAGCAGCCTCCACAGATGGCGACAGCCAAGCTCTTAGTGACCTTTAGTGTCCTGCTGGCCTATTGGGTTGTTGGGGAGTTGGAAGGCAATAAGGGACTATGAGGCCAGATCCTCACCTGATTAAATTCCCCTTTACTCTCTGTTCCGCGCTCAAATTCCAAATATCTCACAGCTGATTATTTGCTCAGTGGAGAAAAATCTTGTCTAGTAAGTACTGTCTGGCTAGAAAACTGTGTGTGTTTGTGGGAGAAGTGAGGAATTGGTTAGGTCCCTCATTTTAAATTGTGCCTCTCCTCCTCCTCTGGATAGAGGATGGGGGTGGGGTGGGGGCCAACGTTTTATTGAGGGTGCTTTTCCTGTTGGGAGTAGAGGCTGGGTCATAAAAGCCTAGAGGAGGCTGTTTTGATCTGGTGACTTCTCAGGAAGTAGCATCTGAGGTTTTGCTTTGTAAATCACTCTCCCCCAATCTGGCCAGCTAGATTGGATTGCACTTCCCCAAGCCCACCTGGGGCCCCTCTAAATCTCCCTTTCCCCAGTAAACCGGAGAAGAAAAATAAAGAAAATCCAGGGTTCCCAAAATCTTCTACCTCCAATAAGAAAAGAGCCCATTGGAGATTTTCCCCCCATCAAAGTTCCAGATTTAAAAATCAATTGAGCAACCTTTCATTTTCTTTTATCCACGCAGACCTTGGTCCCTCCAAACCCTCAATTAAAAAGGAAGAAGCAACATTCAAGACAATCAGCTTCTGAGCCTGATGGCAGATACCTTAACTCCTGGGGGGCTCTGCTCTCTTCTGGGTTGCTGTCTCCCTGTGACCCCTTTCCTGAGCCCCCAACCCCTTCCTGACAAGGCGGAACAAGGTGCATAAGAGAGAGGTCCTGAATAGAGAGGGTGGGAGTGAAGCATAGAGAAGACCCCATCGAGCACCAGGTGAAGAGAAGAAACTCTGTAGTCCAGAGACTGGCTTTATGTGATTAAGACAGGTACAGGGGTGTGTGTGGAAGCTCAAGGCCTTCTCGCATCTCTCCAACCAGGCCCTCTTCAAACAAAATCATAATCTACCTAAATGATTCCATTTTGTAATGCTAATGAGCCTTCCCCTCCTAAAAACACCCCAATTTACCATGGGTGTCCCCTGAGCCTGGGGCTAAAAGAGCTGAACGGAAAAGAAATAAAGAGCCCTCTACCTCCATCTCAATCCGGGCTCCGGACATCAGGATGTTTTCAGGCCCAGGCATCAGGGCTCCTATCCACCACCAGAGAAAGGCCCCCACATGTTGGAAATGAGGCCATAGATTATATGAGTTCCTGGGTCCTCTTAACCTTTGCGCAGGCTCTAGTGTACCTTTGTTTATTTCCCAGAGAAGTCTGGGCTGGGACATCCCAAACCCACAAGCAATAGAGAAACACTGTCATTGCTAGGACTCCACACAAATACACGTGTCTTTATAGGGAGCTGAGCAATCCTTAGCTGTACACGTGAAAACGTATTTATAGATTGTTCTATATCTCTATAACAGGATGTATGTTTTACATCTCTCTCTATTCCACATTTAAATGCAGATTTATAGATCTCTAGATTTATAGATCCACAGTGAACACAACAGTCCTCTGTCGAGTTCCTGCATGCACAGTACCAATCTTTCTATACTGTTGGATGTATATGCTAGGACGTATTGGTAAAGCACTCTCTCTCTAAACACCTAGATGAATATTTGGAGGGTTTTTTTTCTCACTTGGAAAGAACCGTGGGGGTGTTGCTCAATCTCTAGTTTGGAAATTTTATCTAGATTTATGCGAGGGCCCAACTCATAAAAAACCCTACATACTGAGACAGAATATTTGGAAATCTTTATAGTCTTTGCAGTTTTGCTGGAAACTTAAATATTTGAGCACGTTTAGAGATGGTTCCATAATGCATATATCCATGTGTAGGGCCATGGCTCTCCCTCTGAAAGGATTTAAACTTACTGCATCTCTCTGTCTACCTCTGAGATGAATAAAGGCATTGGGTGAGTGGGGATAGGGAAAAAATATCTTTTGCATATTCTGCTTATTAAAGCAAGGGACTCTGTTGCTGTCTCTAAGGCTATCTTCAAATCTAGTACAACTTGGTTATCTGCTCCCCTGAAAACCCAATCTAGTCTCATCAGGCTAACCTTGTGGTCTGAGATCCCAGCCCAGGTTCCCCAAACTGCAGTACCTCCTAAGAGAGCCGCTAAGGAGAAGGAGACTGGAGAAAGGGAAGAGTCCTTCAGCCCAGCTCCTTTTGACTCCCAGGGTGGAGAAGCTGCCGGAGTCCTGAGAGGTCCCCACCGTGCCACCCACCTCAGCTGGGCCTTTGACATTTGGGGAAAGGGGCATTCAAGTCCTGGACTATTTTTGTAGCGTGCCCAAATGGTGCCAGAGTCACTGCCCGACCCATAGGTGTCCTATCCCCAATTGTTCTTGGTGCCCAGGGCCCAATTAAGTGGCCGCCTCACTGCCGGCAGCCCCGCGCTCTTATCGGCGGGATTGATGCCTCCGCTGCTCCTGTATATCATTTCCAAGATTTTTTCTGTCCAACTCCTTGGCTCCTTTGGCTTCTGCGGCTTTGACTAATGATTGCTACAGATGCCAACGTCTCCAGAATCCTAATAGCCAAGCAGGCGGACTCTTATTTACCCAGCAACATTGCTGCGGGGGAAGGGGGCTGGCGGAGCAGAGGCCCGGGGAGCAGAGGTTGGGGTGTTGTAGGTCCGGGGCCAAGGAGAAGGTTGAGACCAACTCAAGTTTCACTGAACTTCTTTCCCAGTGAGAAAGACGTGCCCAACTCCCTCCTCTCCCCAGGGGAAAAATATAAAATACTGCTCCTAGTAACACATTGCTTACCTCCTTGGAAAGGATCAAAGAATGGACAGGCCGTGCAAGATAGCCAGAGAGGTGTTTATTAGTTGTAAATAGATGTGAGATTACGAGGAACACCAGAGGTTTGGGGAGGAAAAAAATACAGTTTTTTTTCTTCCGGAGACGAGAAAGGGCAAGTCAGCCACAGTGGGAGGGGGGGCTCCTTTTCTTTATTTCAAGCCTTCCCCTTCCACTCCCCACCTCAAATCCCTACCACTCGTGAATTAAAATCCCTCCCCTGACTCCCTCCCTTTGCCTCACCTTCAGTCAGCCCCTCCGGTGCGGGGGCTGCCTGGCGAGATCCTGGACGGGCCGCGGGCGGCCGCCTCTGGTGCCCGTGGGACTCGGTCTGGGGTTGAGCGGCGACGGCAGACCGCGCAGCCCGGTGCGGGTCCGGGCTCTCCGAGGCCAGCCCCGAGGTCCCGCTCGCGTGTAGTGGTGGAAAGTTGTGGCCATATTTGCTTCTGGGCGCTCCTGGGCCGCGGGCGCCGGGCCGGGTCCCGTGGGCTGCGGCGGGAGCTCCTCGCGGAGCCCGGGGCCGGGCGCTGCGCCCCCTCGCACCCCGCGCAGCCCGCGCAACGCACCCCCGCGGGCGCGGAGGGGACGCGGTGCCGCGCGCGGCCCGCCCCGGCCCGGCGCGCAGTGGAAACTCGGATCCTGAGCGTTGCTCCATCGGAGGATGGAGGAGCACAAAATAACTCGGAAAGGCGAACGGGACGACGCTCTCGGACCCGGCCGCGCCGCCCGCCCGGGAGGCCATTTCGTTGGCGTGTAGGGCGAGGCAGCCGCGGCCCGGACCGAGGCAGCCCGAGGGGCAGTCTCCGAATCGCAGCGGGCCGGGAGGACTCGGAAGGACAAAAGGGGAACCTAAAGCTTTAAACCGGTCGAAGGCAGAGGCGTCCCGGTACGGCCGAAGCGAAAATCAATCACGTAATTAAAACGGGGAGAGGGCGAAGTTCCGAGGCTGGGGGCCCGGGGTCCGGAGGAGGTGGCCGCGGTGCGGGCCGAGGCGGGCGAGTATCCGGGGAAGGGACTCGCCTGCCCGGGACCAGCGTGGAGGGGCTGCGGGCAAGTCTAGAACAGATCGCCATGGACTCCGGCTTGGCTGGGGAGAGCAGGCTGGGTATCCTCTTCCAGGCCGGTTCCTAAAGTCGCAGATGGCCCCTTCTCAGACTCTTCTATTTTTATGGGATTGTGGCGTGTGGTTGAAGGGCCGCTCCCCTACCCCAGTGTGCCACGGATCTGCCTAGGAAAGTTTTGTGAGAGAGCGCAGGTGGCACCGAGACACTGCCTCTGGGTCTGAGGTGGCACCCTGGTTTGGGACACTTACATGTTGGCCTCGGCCTTGATTCTTCCAGCCCAGAAACCCAGGTTCTCCTTTAGAAAGACTCCTACCTATGGTCCCAGGCTTGGAAGGGGGAAAGGAGGTGGGTGGGCTTTATATTAAAAGGAAAACTTGGGGCTGAGCAAACTGGACCCCTTTGGGCAGGGAAAGAAAAGGAACAGTTCCTGGAAGAAGAAAATAAGGCACATAGGCAGCTGTTTTGTGAGGTAACGATATTCTTATCATTACTGAGGTTAATAATGGTAATGATCTGGAATGACTGGGTCAGCCTTGAGAGACCATCTCTACCCAATCTTTTCTCACAGAGGCTTCAATGGAGAAGTCAAAGATTTCCCCAATTTGGCTGTGATTGGGGAGAATAAAATAAAGACAGTCTTCTCTTCCTCTGCCCTTTCCTCTCCCACTCCTTGAGAACTCCAGCAAAAAGAGAACTTTATAAAATCTCTATGGCCCCACACCCAACAATTTCCTCTGCTTTCTCCAATTCATTAAAACGTACTGTCTTTGGGCATGGGGCTTTTGCAGGGCACTCTTCTTATGAAGTTCAGCAGGCAGTTACCAGACCAAGTCCCCATGAATCCTGTCTTTGACCCTGGAGGAGAACCCAGGATTCCCTTGCCTGCTCCATGGAATTCTCCCTCCATCCTAAACTTTCCTTGGTCTCTGCCTACTTTGGTACTGGGTGCCTGATCCCCTGGGTCTCTGGCAGCTCAGAGGCCAAGAGCAGATGAGGGCAGATGCCCTCATCAACACCCTCCCCAAGGGGATTGCAGCTTCTTTTCGGCACCTTAATTCTGAGAGCACCAGGCTGGGGAGCCCTCCATAAACCACCCTAAAGCCAGCAGCCTAACTCTTGAATCTTTCAAAACTTCATTTAGGCTCCTTTAAAAGTAAAAATTCTTATTCCCTCAACAGGAAAGTTCAGGTACCATCTCCAGTAGCGCAAGCTTCCTGCACCCTTAAGTCAGAATTTTGAACAACAACCATATTCATAATAAGAATTAAGTCTTGCATCAAAGGGAGGAAGGGACACTCCAGCCCAGGTTTTATAGGGGTGAAACTTGGACAGGAGCCTTGGACAGGAGTGGGGTCAGTGAGGCCAGGATGAGCAAGGAAGGGGGTGGGGAACCCAACCTCTAACTAACAATCTCTCCAGCATAAAAATGAAACATCAAATTCGTTAGCCCAGGGCCTTCATTTTTCCCCTTCCACATTATAACTAGTTATTGAACTCGCTGGAAGATCTAAAGGCCATTTGCGAAGAGACAAATTTCAATGGAGTTTCCCCATCAATAACCCCATGGCAGTGACCTATTGGAACAAGTCAAACACCCGAGGTGAAATGCAGGTCACTCTGTCTAACCAATATTAAAATGCGGCCACTTTTTAAAAAGCCACTTTAAACGAGATTTGAGGAAAATTGAATTCCAAGGAAAGCAAGGCGAGGCGGGGGGGATCCAGGAGAAGACCCTGCCTATGGCCTTCGAACAAACAAGGGAAATTTATCTTTAATATTTTAAAGGGGGGCAAATTAACATTCCATGATTGCTTTTTTTCTTGAGACTATAAGCGATTCCAGGAGGGAAAAAAAAGGTTGAGTGTTTTCTGGTGACACGTCCCGATTATTAAAATCATTTTAGACCAATTCATTACTTTTACTGACAAGAGATTTAAGAAAAAATCAATTAAGCATTTGCATATTCTTTTGCATACATTAACCCGGCCTGCTGGCATTAGAAAGGAACAACACACACACACACACACACACACACACACACAGAGGAAAAATGGGATAAGGGTCTTGCTTTAGTTTGGAGTTTTCAAGTTGCTTGGAGAAAAACTGAAATGAATTATTTGATTGCATACCATCCAAAAGTCAATTCATTTCAGGAAGAGGAAGGAGACATGTTGTAATTTTTAATCTCTAAAATAACAAAAACCACATACATACACCAAAAATTTAAAAAAAACCACCAAAAAACAAAAAAAACTGCACTTCTGAGAACAGGGAAAGGAATGACTCTCATTTTCCTTCTCTTTGCCTTCCAAATCCTGTGTCGGTTCTCCCACTGATTTTTCTCCCTAGGAAAATTCAGAGTCTGAGAGATGGATTTTAATGCAGCACAGAATCTGAGGAGCCGCTAAGGTCTCTCAGCCGGCAGCTTGTTACTGGGGAGGGGAGGAATATGGGTTATCCAACGGTCAGTATGGTAATCCCGGCACAATAAGGCCTCGAACACAATGGACACATATTTTTCTTCAGCGGTGTCAGAAGGGAAGCGCTTTGTACTGAAACATGTTTCCGAAAGAGAAACCGATTCGAGATTTAGAAAGGAGATGGGGTCTGGGGTCAGGGGCATTTGGAGAGTGTTTGGTTGCTGGCAAAAAGCGGTCAGAAAAAAAATAAAAAAATAAAATCGGGACAGAGAGGGATGGAGGGCAGAGATGGTATGGAGAGATCCCTGGGTTGGCAAGGCAGGAGGGCAAAGCACAAAAGGAGGCAGGACCAGACAGGAGGCTTCATCACAGAGCCGCGTTAGTGCCCCCCTCCCTGTGAAGCCAATGCTAAGCACAGGAGCCTTCAGGAAGGGTTTGATTTCTGTTTTGGTAGTAAGTGAAAATGTTTGTGTATATGCATGTGGTGCAGTCTGGCTTGTTATTTTCCCCATGTGATAGGTGACTTCCTTGCTGTTAAGCTATAGGAGCCCAAAGAGAGGTTTGTTTGTTTGTTTGTTTGTTTGTTTAGTAAATGATGTAGATGAGCATGGACATATTTGGGGGAATCTCCTAGATTTCACTGTATGGATGTGCATGTTGAATTAGCTGTACAAAAATGGACGGAGAACCCTACATATTTGTGGCTGCAAAAGGAGGCATTTAATATATTAATAAATATTAACAGTATGTATGCATATATATTTGTTAGCTGTAATAACCAAAGACAGACTTGTCATTTAGTTGGAGGGACCTGAACTCTCTGTATCTACTTCCACATACTGGCCTGAAGTAAGTTTCCTCGAGCCACCTGCAGGAGCTCAGAATCCTGGGCAGCAAGCGTGTAGGATGGGCGATGCCCTGGGAAGAACTCCTTAACAAGTCCAAGGGTGTGAAGAGATTGAAGAAATGGGCATTGAGCTGGAGGCAGGGCAGGTGGAAGGTGAGTGTGAGGGCTGGGAGGAGGGTACCCAGGCCAAGATCTCACCTCCTCAGGTGGGGAAAAGACTATCTGGGCCAGCCCGATAGACAGGAAGCCTGATGGGGTAGGGCAGCCTGATCCAGCCGCTGGTCTGGAAGGGAGGGTGGGGGTGGGGCTGGAAAGTTTTCTCTTCCTTCAGCCAGCCTACCCCACCCCTGCCCGACCTGAGATTCCCAGAGCTCTGGCTCTCGCTCTTGGGGCAGTCTGGGGCAGCGGTTCAGACTTTTTATGTAGGTCAGTATTCAGTGCTGGTTTCCCTTTATACCCTCTTCCTGCCCTCACCCCACCACCAATAATGACAAAAAATGAAACCCTCACACTCCAAACCACTATCAACCAAGCAGCAGCCTCTCCCTCCTCAATGTCTCAAGTTCCTTGTCCAGCCAAATCAGCCATCCTCACAGGAAGAGGGTCCAGGACAGGAGTGAGCAGGGGTTCTCAACTAACTGTGGGAATTTGGGAATCTCCTCCAAGAGACAGGACACCTTCTGGGAGTTCCTGTGCCCTCACCTGCCCGATGGCAGGGGGCAAGGCACTGTCCTCTTGGGGAGACAGCATCCATGGACCACTCCCCGGTACCAGGGGTAAGGGCGGGGGGACCTGAGCATGGGAAGAGAGAAGGCAGGCAGTGGCCCAGGCAGAGAATCAGCCCCTTGGGGCATCAGCTGTGACCCAGCATCTCTCCCATTCCTGCCCTCAGGGTGAGCTCTTAATTGGAGGTGGGGACCCTCTCTCTTGAAACCCAAAGGTGGTGAGAGACTGGTTGAGAATCTCCTGCCTTCAGTCTCCCTCTCACAAGGGCTTTATTTTTTCTCTTTCCCCTCCTCATTCCCTTAATTGCAGATGTTCTAATTAAACCCTCAAATAGTTGTTATGCCGTTTTAAAAGGTACTTATTCAAGTGTCAACCAGGCTGGGCTGGGAGGAGGCAGTGTAGGGCGGCGAATTAAAGGTAGATTGACTAATCACGGCGGCGATCATAATAATAAAATCAGAGGGGAAAAAAATCACATTACGACTTTTCGTGGAAAGGAGGGAGCAGGCAGCCAGCGGCCGCCAGCCCTGCGCCGCCGCCGACACAAAGAGCGCGGGCGATTCCGCGAGACTGATTTATGACGTTTTACAGCCCTATAAAAGCTGGAGCGACGAGGCAAGCGCTCCTACCACCGCTGGCAGATTTAGTCTAATAAATAAAACATAAACAGTTAACTTTATGTGTCACTTTTATTGTTATCAAGTAAAATATAGCCGAGCCCCGGCAAGCTATGATTTTAAACTATAATTGTTATCAAGTACAACAAGGGGACCGGGCTCCCTCCCTGGGCTCTCCCTTCTGCAACCCGCACCCCCCAGCTCGGAGTTACGGGATCAGTTACTTGGAAATGGTGGCATGACGAGGCCACCCCTATCTGAGGGGGGGTGAAAAACAGTCCTTCTTGCCCTCTCCCCCCTCCATGGTCTTGACACCCTACCACCAAGATATTCTTGTGGGTGGGTGGCAGAGAGAGGGAAGGGGGCAGGAATGGACCAGAGACACCCCCCCTCTGAGGTGTGCCCAGCCTCCTCAGCTTGGTGAGCTCACCCCTCAGCTTTTGGAAGGCAGCCTGGAGCTGGCCCTTGGGAATATGTGTTTACATGTAAATACATGTGTTACATGGATACAATTCCTGGCCTGAAGCAGGCTCTACCAACACAGGCCTCCCTCTTAGCTAGGTCTGCCCTCTGTGGGAATGGAGAAGGAAGAGCTCCCAAGGCCTCGGCTGGACACCATGGCAGGGCACTGACTCCTGGCAGATCGCTCCCCTCCTTGCCCCAGCTCCTCAGGAAGCAGCCTTGGAGGTAGTTGTCAGAAAGCAGCAGGCCAGACAGAACGAGAGTGGAAAAAGCAACCAGCAATAGAAGAGATCTTCTGTTCCTGGAATGGGGCAGGGAGGGTTCAGGGGAGGGCGAGGCTTCTGAACTCTGCTTTTGCCAACCACTTCCTGTCTCTCTTCAGCGGGGGCTCAACCCCTAGACCTCCAGAAATGACGTCAGAATCATTTGCATCCCGCTGCCTCTACCTGCCTGGTCCAGCTGGGACCCTGCCTGGCGGCCCCATGGCCAGAGGGTTGGGTGAGTGTGTATGGGGAAGGGGGCCGGACTCTGGCATCGTTGAATGGGGGGCACTCCAGGCTCTTCAGCCTCCTGGGCTTCGCCTGGGCCCCTCCCCATCCAACCTCCACTCCAGTCCTCATTCAACTTCCTCTTCCTGAGAAAGAGGGGCGCTGCCCGGTGACCTACCCAGACTGAGACAGGATCGCCATGAATGGAGACCTTCGGAGAAGCTAAGGAGCTGAGGCCCAAGGGGCCCATTGGAGGCCCAAGGGGAGACTCTGCAAGAAGGCTGAATCACAGCCTCTCGATAGCCCCTCCATGCCCAGGCTTTCGAGGGGATTTGGGGGCTTACCATCTTCTTTTACAGGGCAAGGCTGTCAGTCTGTGGGGTGTGCACTGGGGCACCCTAGCCCCTGACAGCTAACCCCACATCACCACCACCACCACCACCACCACACACACACAAAAAAAATTGGATACATTTTGAATAAAGCGATTCGGTTCCTTATCCGGGGACTGGGTTGCTCCGTGTGATTGGCCGGCAGAGTCACATGGTGAAAGTAACTTTACAGGGTCGCTAGCTAGTAGGAGGGCTTTATGGAGCAGAAAAACGACAAAGCGAGAAAAATTATTTTCCACTCCAGAAATTAATGATCATGAGCTCGTATTTGATGGACTCTAACTACATCGATCCGAAATTTCCTCCATGCGAAGAATATTCGCAAAATAGCTACATCCCTGAACACAGTCCGGAATATTACGGCCGGACCAGGGAATCGGGATTCCAGCATCACCACCAGGAGCTGTACCCACCACCGCCTCCGCGTCCTAGCTACCCTGAGCGCCAGTATAGCTGCACCAGTCTCCAGGGGCCAGGCAATTCTCGAGCCCACGGGCCGGCCCAGGCGGGCCACCACCACCCTGAGAAATCACAGCCGCTCTGCGAGCCGGCGCCTCTCTCAGGCGCCTCCGCCTCCCCGTCCCCAGCCCCGCCAGCCTGCAGCCAGCCAGCCCCTGACCATCCCTCCAGCGCCGCCAGCAAGCAACCCATAGTGTACCCATGGATGAAAAAAATCCACGTTAGCACGGGTAGGCAACTTTGCTTTTTGCTCTCCCCCTCCCTCCCCTCTTCCCCAGCGTTCCCCACCCTCCCTGGCCCCCTCTGGCCCCCGTCCTCCTTTCTCTCCTTCCCCCTCTCTCTCCAGGAGCGACTCTGGGTTAGCACAATTGAACTGGATTTACGAGCGAGAATGGGTAATTACATCCCCCATAAATTTTATGGCTTAGCTACTCTGGGCAGTCCGAGCCATGTGCTACGATCTGTTATGTATGTGTGAAAACTATGCTCGCTTTCTAAGGGCGCATAAATAATTCAGTGTCGTTACAATGAGGATTCCCCTCTTATTACACTACAAAGTCTCCAGCTTCCTTCAACTTCTTTATAACCCATTTAGCTTGATGACTTTATTTCCACCACCCCCTCCTCCTGTTTCACAGAGCTGAGGTTGGGGTGAGGGTGGGGGGAGGGGAGCCTGCTGCCTCTGAACCCCACTATTTGCTTTTCCCCTCCCAACCCCCCCAGTGAACCCCAATTATAACGGAGGGGAACCCAAGCGCTCGAGGACAGCCTACACCCGGCAGCAAGTCCTGGAATTAGAGAAAGAGTTTCATTACAATCGCTACCTGACCCGAAGGAGAAGGATCGAGATCGCCCACTCGCTGTGCCTCTCTGAGAGGCAGATCAAAATCTGGTTCCAGAACCGCCGCATGAAATGGAAGAAGGACCACCGACTCCCCAACACCAAAGTCAGGTCAGCGCCCCCGGCCGGCGCTGCGCCCAGCACCCTCTCGGCAGCCACCCCGGGCACTTCTGAAGACCACTCCCAGAGCGCCACGCCGCAGGAGCAGCAGCGGGCAGAGGACATTACCAGGTTATAAAACATAACTCGCACCCTGCCCCCATCCCGTGCCCCCATCCTCCCCTCACATACAAATTGACTCTTATTTATAGAATTTAATATATATATATTTTGGTTCTTTTCTCTCTTCTTCCCACGTTATCCCTTGTCAATTCCAAACAGACAAAACAGATAAACAAACGAGCCCCCTGCCCTTCTCTTCCTCTTGCTACTAAGGACCCTTGTAAGCATGTGATGTTGTCTTAGCATGGTACCTGCTGGGGTTTTTTTTAAAGGCCATTTTGGGGGGTTATTTATTTTTTAAGAAAAAAACTGCAAAAATTATATATTGCAAGGTGTGATGGTCTGGTTTGGTGGATTTCAGGGGGAATGAGAAAAAGAAAAAAAGAAAGAGATTTTTAAGCCAATTCTCCTCCTTCTCCTCCTCCCCCTATCCCCTCCTCTTTCCTTAGGCCTTTTGCATTGAAAATGCACCAGGGGAGGTTAGTGAGAGGGAAGTCATTTTAAGGAGAACAAAGCTATGAAGTTCTTTTGTATTATTGTTGTGGGGGAGGCTGGGAGGAGATGGGGGAAGACAGCAGACAAGGCTAAACGCATCTGGAGAGCCTCTCAGAGCTGTTCAGTTTGAGGAGCCAAAAGAAAATAAAAATGAACTTTCAGTTCAGAGAGGCAGTCTATAGGTAGAATCCCTCCCCCCACCCTCCACCATGGTTATTGTGTTTTTGGACTGAATTTACTTGATTATTGTAAAACTTGCAATAAAGAATTTTAGTGTCGATGTGAAATGCCCCGTGATCAATAATAAACCAGTGGATGTGAATTAGTTTTACGTCAATGTCTGATGGTTTCTTTTTTATCCCCATCCTCTTACTGGCCTGGTAACATCCCACCTTCTCTATAGTTGCCTAAGTTTACTCTAAGCAAACACACAAATCTTAACTCTCAACTATAGCTTTCCAATATCCCTAGAAGAACCAGTAAAGGGGTTGGGACAGGGGTTGCTCACAAGAGGGAACGTGGAAGATTAGGGCTGATTTCTTCTGGCCCTTCTCTCTGAGTCTGCAAAGAGGCCAGATTCTCCTGGGGGTACTTACCGTGGAGCTGGTGGGGGGGTCTTACTTTTCTATAGTTAGGCACAGTTCTTTCTTCTTTCTATTCCCCTCTCCTACTTTCTCCCTTCTCTCTATAGAGTAGGCCTGCTTAATTTGCAGACAAGAAGGCAAGTTTAGATAGTAGGAGAGAGAAGAGTTTTCATCTTTTAGGGCTCTTTGGGGATGAGGAATTAAGAAAGATGCCCCCTCAATACATGTTC
Organism: Artibeus jamaicensis; assembly: GCF_021234435.1. Lineage (NCBI taxonomy): Eukaryota > Metazoa > Chordata > Mammalia > Chiroptera > Phyllostomidae > Artibeus > Artibeus jamaicensis. The sequence continues at coordinate 52,337,893 of NW_026521486.1, forward strand.
TCCTTAAAAGAAGAAAGATTTGAGCTTGCGATTCTGAAGCAGCAGAGTGACCTGTCAGGATGGCTTTTCTGTTTGTTTAGACTTGGAAAGAAGGGTGAAGTAGAGGCCAGAGGCCTGGGAGGCCCCCTTGCATTGATAGGCCTCAAAGCCTGATGGCTGGAGATAATAAAGAACTTCTATTTCCCCCCCTAACTTTTACATGGACCTGCCAGGTGTTGAGAAAAGATACAGGGAGAGGCAGGGACCACCCCTTTTCCTGCAACCTCCTAGGTCCCGGCAAGGCTGTGGGAAGGCTGAAATAAGGCTCTCTGGCTGTAAACTTTTTGTTTTAAAATTATTTCCTTGGAGCAAAAAAAGAAAGAAAGAAAAAAACAAAACTGTTCTGGATTACCTGAGCAATTCATTTAAGCCAAAGGTTCCCAAATAATTCTGATTCTGAGGACCAAGCTCTAAGTAAGCTCTAAGCAAGACTTGCTCAAATTTTTGCTTGTTTGTTGGGAGAAGGTGGGAGAGGCAGTTGGTGAGCTTCTCAGGCAATTTATCCAAAATTTAGGATGGAGATCTATTGAAAGTAGAAGACAGAAGGAGAAGAGATCTGGGGTATATAGGGGAGCCAAGGATACTCCTTTCCTGTCTCCCCAAATTCTGGAGTGAAAGGCAACAAGGGGACCAAGTTGTGCAAGTCAGTTTGGTATGATCTAGATTTATTTCCTCTTGTACCACTTGCTGGTTGGTTCTTGGTAGAGAGAGAGAGAGAGTGTGTGTGTGTGTGTGTGTGTGTGTGTGTGTGTGTGTTGAGGAGAATCACTTGGTCCTGTAGGTCTACTTTCTCCTCCCCCAATGGTACCCTGGAGACAGCAAGACATGCTGCCTACAGTGTGAGGAAGCAGGGCCAACAATTATCTAGAGTTATTTTATGTAATCAAGTGAATTAGGGGGCAAATCTGACTGTAGCTGCTGTCATTTTGAGGCAGTTGACTTTGGGGCAGGAAGAGAGGGTCTAGCTGTGTTCGGGAAAAGGGAAGGAAGGTCTAAGGGGTGGACTTGGGTGTCTTTCCAAGCCCGTAAGGAAGCTAATATGGAAAGAGATGGATGAAAAAATAAAATTAAGATCCATAGTCCATTCCTAACTTTGCTCCTTTGGTTTCATGGGAATTTATTCCATATCCTCCTGAAAGTGGAAGAGATGAAAGCAAAGAGGCGAAAAATCACTGTTTTATTTCTTAAGCTTCTCCCTGACCATGCCGAAGGGAAAGCAGCTTTAAAGGATTGGGACGGTTCTTCTATTTCCTCTCTTTTGGGGCTCTGGTTTCTCTTTCCTCCTCTCACACGTGTACACATAATCATGTGTCTCCTCCCTGTATCTCTATCCCTGTTGGTGTGAAACATCAGAAATCCATAATTCTTGACCAATAAAATAAAACTAAACCCCTTTACACTTGAGTTGAAGATTTCCACCTCTGGCCTTCCCTCCAGTGGGCTTCATTCTCTCCTTTTCCTCAAAGTTCTCCTTTGCCTTGGACCTTACCACCCGGAATGGGATCAGGCTGTTGGGGAGGGCTGGGGAGAAGGGTGTGGGGGGCCAACCTGGACCAGGGCCCTTAGTTCTGGCAGACTTGGTCCCCTGCTGCTGCTGCTCCACCAGTACTGCTACAGCCTCACTGGGAAGCCCAGGGCTGGGGCTTTTATTGAAGTTGGGTTGAGCAGTGGGGAAAAGGCTGGGGGGGGGGGCGTTGCGCGGGGAGGACGCAGCCCAGGTTCACGGGGAGGACACAGCTTTTTCTCTCCCAATGCCTTTATATTCGGCAGCAGCGCCTCTGACCTCTCCCCACCCCCATCTCGGACCCTCCCAAGCCAGCCCTGGCTCAACCCCTGGTCTCAGATAGGATGCCACTGCTTTCGTGGGGCTGGCGATTTCTTGCCCAGAGTAATGGGAGAAGAGAGGCGCATGAATGCCTGCTAGCGCGTTGTATCTTTCTCTCTAACCGCCAAGTAAAAAGAAGACGGGTGAAACCACGTCGGCACCAATCTTCCAAGGTCTTTCTCTCCAAGCGCCAGGAGATCCCCACAAGTCAAAAATTCCCTTGACATGTAAGTAGTTAGCACTCGATCTGCTCTGGGGGTGAGAAGCCCCGCAGTTTCAACTCTATCTCTATTTGCCATTCAATTTTTATCACAACTCCAGTCTTGGGGAGGGAAGGTGGGAAATCCAATCCTGAACGGAGGGTTTCTGCTTGGAGAAAATGGAGCTCCTACGCGGTGTATTTGAGGAGTGGAGAAACTTGGCTCAAAAAGGGGAGACGGCGGGGAAAGTGAGCCTGGGAGAAAGGACCGGGGAACTTTGTTTCTGAGAGCCTCTCACCGCTGGTTGTATGAAGTTTCCTACAAAGTTTTCCCCGCACTCTGTGCATCTGCTTTTCTCAGGCGTGGACTTTGTGGATTACAGTCCACAGTGTGTGTGTATTTGGGGAGATGGCGAGGAACATAAAACGATTAAGTGGTTCTCCAGAGCTTGGGGCCAGGGTGGCCCCTCCTAGGCACGGTTCGTCTGCTTTTCTAAGATTACAGGATAGTGACCAGCAAGGAAGTCCCTGAGGCTGAGGGCACTGTAACCAGGAGGAGCAGCGGGCTGGGGCATCTCACCATCCTTTTCTCTGCCTTTTGCCCAATCCTGGGAGAGCATGCCTTGCAAAACCACTTCTCTTGGTTTCCACAGCTTCTATCTGGCACCCCACCTCTGGAGAGCGAATTCTAATCGAAATGTTCCCCTTTTAAGAAACTGTTCTGAAGCTTGGAAAAAGAGATAGAGGATCCCCTAACTCCAGTGGCCATCAGAGCAGAGAGAATATTTATTACCTCTCTGGATATCATTACCTAACAATACAATTTTATGAACTTCCTAATCTGTTAGCTTGATTTATCTGGATGGGCAGGAGCCCAAAATAAACATTTGGGGCATTTGGTAGAAAAGGAAGTCTTTGCCTTGCACCAATATTTCTACTAGAACTGATCACCCCCCTCGGCCTGCTTTTGCTTGCACCCCAGATCACTGGCCTCATTTTAATTTTTCTCCTGCAGCGGGTACTGAGTTTTAACTGCCTCTTGAGAATAAAAAATGGTGGGGTGCATTGTTTGAATCAGAGACCTGAAGGGGTCCCTCAGCCACCTTAAAACCTGTGCAACCTGAGGAGCTCAGATCTCTTTTGAATTTGGGGAGCAGAAAAGAAACAAAGGTTTGCTCTCTGCCCTACAGATCCAGGGGCCCCTTTCCAGAACTGGCTCTTTTCCTCCATTCCTTGGGATTTTTCTGCTCTTCTCTCTGGTGTCAGCTCTGTAGCTTCTTTGAACACGGGGTGCATCCCCAAGCGGAGCCCACATGCACGCGAGCAGGGTGAGGGCCTCTGCAGCTCCACCCTCCTGCTGCCCATGCCTGCAGGCCCAGCTAGCCGATAAATCAGGAGGCCGGATAACAAGGATGGGTGGGTAGGGTCTTGGAGTGTGTTTGAGGGTGAATAGGGTTGCAGAGCTTAATCATGGGAAGGGATGATTTTAAATTTTCAGTCCCCATCAGCAATTGCTAGGTTCCAGAAGAGTAGGGTCCTCTGGGGTCTGCTTTGCTAGCTTTGGTGGGGTATGGATCAAACCCAAAGAAGTGTCACCTCTACTCATTCCTCCTTTTTGACCCTCCCTTCCCAGCATCAGAGGTTGTGAGAGCAAAGTGTATTTGAACTTCTGAACGGAGAAACCCTAAAATGAAGTGTGTAGGGCGGCACTGCCAAATAGTTCAACCGTAAGTTTCCTCTCTGGCCTCTGGCTTCCCGGAAACCGGGTTCAAGAGGATGTGGCACAAAGCAGCTTGCCTTCACTGGGGAGGGGGGAATTGAGGGGGGGTCCCAACCACGGGGATCTTCAGGATCGGGAAAGGGGACCAGCCCTGGCAAAGATGAAATGCAAGAGGCCAGCGGCAGCCCAGCTCCTCCTCCGGGTTCCAAGCCGTGTCCGCCTCAGCTCGGTGTCGCCTTCAGCTGGGTCACGACCCCGGCTTGGATCCAGGACAATAGGGCGGGGGGCGGGGAGGGGGTCGGAGGTTGCGTGGTCGCCCAGCGGGTTCACTGCCCGGTGAACTCCGCTTTACACCCCCGGGGTCTCCCTTTTCTTTCTTCTATTCCACCTTCCATTTTTTTCATAAAAAATTTAGCAGACTCGCTACTAATTGCTCTTTGACTCACCAATACCCCAATGTTACCATCACCAAATAAGACTTCATTTTCTTTAGAAATGAAAGGATAGTTTTCCTAGTTACAGGAGCAGGAAATGGGACTCTTTGGAGAGTTTGGAGGCAGGGGTGGAGATGGGCAATCTAGTTAGCTGCGAAAGCATCCCCTGACAGGGACTTGGCTGGGCTGAAGAATCCCAGGCCACCAAACCAACAGTCTCTTCCTTGGGAGGAATTCCAAGCCAAGAAGGGGTCCTCTCCCAACCTCCAATCCAAACCACAGGAAGAACTGCCTCTCTTTTCTCCAGGCCTTTGTTTCTGGAAGCCAGGTCAGGGTCAGGGCTCTTACAAAAGGGGACCGTTCCCCAATCTGAGGGCCAGGGGTGGGGCCGGGCTGTCCATGGGAGGTTGGAGAGGGTTGGATGAGTGACTTGGAAAATTTCTCCCGATTAGTTTGTTCTTGCTGGGGAGCTCTCGACTCACCCAAGGCTCTCTTCCTTTGGGCGATCGCGCCGTGTTTGTAACTTTGTACATGTGAATCTTCCCATTCAGCTGGAACTGACTTTAGAAAATAAGGTTACAGAATAGGGATTGAGTTCTAGCTGGAGGAAGAAAAGGCAGACCACTTTGGGAGAGGAGAAAATGGGGGAAGTATGGAATATTCCTCTTGCATATTTGCTCATGCCTTTAGCTGTCTTCCTGCAGCCCCTCCCCTCACCCCAATCTGACGGTCTGACTCAAGGTGAGGAGGGAAGATGTGGGCCTCCCAGCCAAGAAACATTTCTTCTTGGACTCAAGTCTCTCTGATGATTATGAGCTGTTTTAGAATGTGACTGCCTCCAGCTCTGTCTGTCTGTCCTTGCTCAGCTGTTTGAAGTTCTCTGCCCAACATTCCTACTGCTTTCTGTGTTCCCTACGTCCTCACCTCCTTGCCCCTCAGTCCCTCTCATCCTGCAGCAATCCTCTGGGACAATCTCCAGGTCCAGTGCTACTCTGGAACTCCCTTCCAACTGAGAAAGCAGAGGAAGAGGAACCAAAAGGTGGGGTGGGGGGCAATCTGGGAGGGATGACTGAGGTTCAAAGGTTCTTTGCTGAGCTTCCAGTCCAGGCCACCTCGGAGGCTGAGCTGACAGCTCCAGTGTGGCCTCTGGGCCAGCATCTAATAGAACAGGTTTTATAGCCTGAGGCAGATGTTGGTTTAGCCATCTCACCCGGATTCCCCTTTATGTCTTCTCCACCAAAGAGGCTCCAGTCCCCACTATACCTTTGTTCTCTTTCTCCCCCCCTCCCCCCCTCCTCTTCCTTCGTTTGATCCTTCCTGCTTTCCCCCTTAAATTATTTCTTTAGATCTGGAAGCATCTGTTCCTGTGTTACCCTCCCCCCAACACCCTCCTTCACTCCTTTCTCCCCTCCCTTCACCTCTAGCAGTCAGAGAAGTCCCCAAATGGAGGGCCGGTGTCCTGTAGTCTGTTCTGTTACCCCAGGGCCTAGAGACCTTTGAGTCCAAACCTTGAGACCCCTTCCCAACCTCCAGTCACTTTCATTTCATTCTCCCAGCTAGAGAGGGTCCTAGAACTGCACGATTTGAGTCTTGGCCTGCCAGGGACCAGTATCTTCTCTCTTGGGGACAATTATTTATTAAATTCAGGTAAAAGCAAGAAACCTGAGGTCAGAGGGCTTAGTGCTGAATTATTTAGATAATGCCCCAGTTCTCTGCTGGACTCTTTTGGGCTCCATATTTCGAACATATCTTCAATTCTGACCATAAAAGGTAGATGGCCTTTTTAACTTCTTTACATGGTCGTTCATTATCATCTTCTCCATCATTTTCTAAATAATGAGAATACCCCTCAGTCCCTCCCAGAATTCCATAACGTAAACTAAGGAGAGCAAGGCAGTGCACTTTGGAGGACCTCTCTTCTCTGGATTCCAAAAAATAAAAAAGAAACAAAAAATTACTTCCTCGCATCCTTCATTCTCCACTCATATCCAGGAATATGTGGTCTCTGAAGCCTGAAGAAGAGGGCTGTAAACCTGATCGGAGCAGATAATAGCCTGTTTTATCCTCTCTTAGTCAATCCAGTTGTATCTGGGTCCAGATAGTTTAGACCCAAGACTCTTTTCTTTTCCTTAAAGATATTATTTATTTATCTTTAGAGAGGAAGGGAAGGAGAGAGGGAGAGAATATCAATGTATGGTTGCCTCTCATGGGTCCCCTGCTGGGAACTGGCCTGCAACCCAGGCATGTGCCCTGACTGGGAATCGAACCGTGATGGTGTGGTTCGCAGGCCCGCACTCAATCCACTGAGCTACACCAGCCAGGGTGACCCAAGGCTCTTGAACTCTGGTTGGTAGACCTTTCTCTAGCCAGAACGTTTCCAGAGCACCAGACTGGAATATCCCAAGGTCTTTGTCCTAGTGCTCACAGTTAAAAACTGCTGGAAAGATTAAGTCCTCCTCCCTCCCTTCCTTCCAACTCTGCTGAGATCCTGCTCCCCCCCCATCTCTACTTGAAGACTGATGATCGAACAAGACCCCCAGATTTGTGTTTCCTGTGACTCTGCCACTCAGTTTTTATGGTAATGAGAAAATGAACTACCCCCTCCCTTTCCCCATCCCACTGGTGGAGTAGACCTAGACCAACCATGGTGTTCTTTGGGGGAACCTGATCTAAGAAAGATACAAGAGATGGGAGCTTATATGTGTTGTAGCATCTTTGGTAATTAATCAGGGTGGAGGCGAAGACTGGGAAGAGTCACTCCCTCCAGCCTATAATTTCTCTAAATTACAAAGTATTTTCTCTCTGCACACATGTTTACCTAGTGGCAAATCCTCAAAACACAAATGGCACATACATGCAAAGAGCTCAACATATTCATTTCTTTTGTTCATATATGCATGAGTAGGTGACTTTGCTAAAGGTGTGTGTGTGTGTGTGTGTGTGTGTGTGTGTGTGTGTAGGTGATGAGCGACAGAGAATGACATTCCAACTAGAGCACCTATGAAGTAAGTTCATTGATTTATCACTGATGTCACTAGTGATAGAGGCTTTTGCTATTCCCTCTTTTCCATACACTGCTCTCGAAGGCCTGACCTTTGCTGAAGACAGTGCGGCCTAAGGACTCATTCTTGATCCTGCAACTTGTCTCCTTAATCCCGGAGTGGCTATAGAAAAAGCAGGTGAGAGTCAGAGGTTGTAGAAGATCAGATTTCTCACTTCATATTTTTGTTTCTATGTTAAAGTTAAATCAAAACTACAAACATTTACCTGACCCTCCAATCTACACTATTCTGCTCACAGACCAGGACCTAGGAAGCAACTAACATCATCACAATAGCAGCAGCAACTACTGGGAGTTATGTCCAGGGATTAACAGCCTTAAAGTGGTACCGTAGGAATTAAGTGGCTTAATGTATGAAAAGCACTTATATGACTATTTGGCATACAGTAAACTTTTGGTAAGTGTTATCTATTATTATTATTAACAATAATAGACATTTTCTTAAGTGCTTATTATGTACCAGACACTGTGCTAAATTCATTATCTCTTTTAAGCCTCACAATAACACTGTAAGGAAGCTGTTATATCCCCATTTTATAAAAGGGGAAGCTATGTGAGGCCCAGAAGACTAGTGATACACCCCACTGGCACAGCCTGACAGCAGACTGGGTGCTCTGAACCCTCCAGTTCTTTGCTCATGATGGCCCTGGGCACTGGCTTGTTAGGATGAGACTGAGATAGGCAGGGAGCCCTAGTGAGAGTGTAGGGTTGTGCCAGCTTGAGGGCAAAAAGCCTAGAGCAACCTAGGTTTTGCTGCCTGGCTTGTTTTGCCTCCGAGAGTTGTTGTCTTCATTAACAACAGGCTCTAATGCAGTGGTTCTCAAACTTTTTTGTCTCAGGACCCCTTTACCCTCTTAAAAATTACTAGAATCTCAAAGAGCTTTTTTTATATGGCTTATTCCTGTCAACGTTTACCTTCTTAGAAATTAAAACTGAAACCTTTAAAAATATTCTAAATAATAATAACAAATCTATTATTATTTAGGTATTATTTAATAATAACTCTAGTACATGTTAACATAACTTTTTGTGAAAAATAACTATATTTTCCAAAACAAGTTCATTTAAAAAATGTCATTGTTTTACATGTAGGTAAATCTCTTTAATGGCCAGCTTAAAGACGATGATTGGATTCTCATATCTGTTTCTGCATTCAGTTTGTTGCCATATGTTGTGCTGGTTGAAGTATAAAGCCCCATGGAGATATGTAGTTGGGAGAGGAATGACCTCATAGAACTTTTGAGAGGGTCTCTGGGACCCCCCAGGGGTCCTTGGGGCACACTTTAAGAACCACTAATCTAACCAACTGAGATAACCAGCACCTTTTTAGCCCTTTAGTGGTGCTTTTAAGTCTAAAAACTCATCATCGTTTCACTAGTCTATGCTATATTCAAATTGTATTATCTTAGGCAAGTTACTCGATTTTTCTACCCCATAGATAGATCAGATAGCTACAGATAGTTAGATAACTAAATACATAGATAGACTATGTGTGTTTAGGTTCATGTTGTTAGTTTGAATGTGTAGAATAAAATAGAGATTTATAGATAAAATAGCTTTTATATACTTAGCATTATTTGATATGGACTGCTTAGCTATTTATATCTATCTGGTTTTTCAGAAGGAAAAACTGAACCAAAGAGGGATGATGTGACTTGCTGAAGATGACGTCCTCAGCAAGTGGTAGATAGTAGAATAGACCTCTTGTCCTCTGAATCCTAGCCCTATGCTTACCTGCTCAAAAACCCTCTCTCTACAGACGTGGCCGCATAACATGCGTATGGGAGGTGGATGAGTGCCATCCACAAACTATTTATGGAAGCACACAGATTGTTTTTTATCTGAACATACTTACGTATGAGTGGAAAAAATACCTTGCATCCCTATGTGCAAAGTTACGGTATTAAGGAAAGATACAAGGTACTAGCCTGCCAATGTTTTTCCTTCCTTACCAAACTCTCCAAGTGTCTGTGATCAAGGGCTTGATCTGTCTATTGTCAGGGGACATCTGTTCCTTCCAGGTTCTCTCTTGGTACATTTTCACCAACAGCTCATCATGTGAGCACACGGAATAGGCGCACTTAAAAGCAACAATCCGATCCCCCTTTTTTCTGTATGTCATGTCTAACATACTTTTTCAAAATAAATGATCTACAAGGGTACAACCAAAGAATGCATAGCTGTTGAACTGAGGTGTGTATGTGTCTCTGTAGATGCAAATATGGAACCCTTGGGTATCCATATACTTGGATAGGCCCCAAGCAAATGTATGAGCAACTGGAGTCTCAGTTCTTTCATTAATCAGATAGGTATTTACTCACAAATTCTATATTTTATGGCTGTATGAAGCTCATGTTTATGAACAATGCAATGAGAAGAACCCTCTGTGGGAAGTCAGGCTGCCTGAGTTCTAGTCAGAGCTTACCACTCCCAGTTGCCTTAAATCACTGCCATAGAACCAATACTTCCTCATCCACATAATGGGGGGAAATTGTTACAATCTCAGCTATATCTCTAGATGCGGAGTGTAGTGGGGAAATAGCAGGATATGCCTGAGTGAACACAATCCTTTTCTACTAGGAAAAAGTCAAACAAAATAGTAGAGAGTATAATATAATCAAACACTCATATACCCATCACACCCATTTTAACAATGATCTACTCACAGCCAATCTAATTTCATTTAAATTGAACCTGACCCTACTTCAAATATTCTAAAGCAAATCTCAGACATCATATAATTTCTTCTGTGAATAGTTCAATGAATAGCGCTATAAGATAAAAACATTTTTAAAACATAACCACAACATAATCATCATATCTACCTAAAAATTAGCAATTTTTTTAGCTTTTAAAGTGTAAAAAATTTCAAAAACTGTGAAGTAGATAACTCCCCTGTGCCTCAGGCTTAGGAATGATGAATGTCAATAGGGAAAATGAGGAGAATGGAAAGGAAAAGATGAAGTTTCCTCTTTTTACTTTCCAGTCCAGTTCCAGAGACTCCCCTCTACACATTAGGTACATTAAAAATGGGCTGAGAGGGGACCCTGGAGGACTAGATGCAGTGGAGGCAGATGAAGGGGTCCTTGGGAGACACTGCAGACCTCACATTGGGAGAAAATAGTTTTTGAGCCAGAGGAGATCTAAGCAGAGAGACTGCCCAACCATGCTCCAGCATCGGATTTCACCCTTGGCTTGCCAGGCATCTGAGAGATATCTGAAGTCTCATTGGAGTTACTGATCTCTAAGTGCACGCAAATACACATAATAGCAATCTCCTACAGAAACCCAAAGGAGAGATGCATAGAGGCACAGGAAAATCTACCTGCTCATACAAAGGTCATGTATTGTACAAACACATGCAAACACTCAGAGACAGATGCAAATGTGCAAGTACCTATCAGCAAATTCAGGCATGAGGGAAAACAGGGACAAACCCAAACCCCCAGACATATGTGACACAATGTGACCCCCAGACAGGGACACAAACATGCAGGTCCTGGGACAAAAACACAAAAAGTCCAGAGGCATATGAATACACATTGGGCCATTTTTACTAATGAATGGTTAATATGACCAAGCCCCATTCCAGTTTACTCCTCTGTCATCCAATCGAATGGGCAATTGTTGGCCAAAGCTTCAATTCGAGCCATGTTTGTGCAAATGTACACCTGAGGTAAGCCATCTCAAGGTCTTCTCACTGACCCTGCCAGCACAAGTTTTCTATCCCCGAGTCTTCTCTCTCTCCAAAAGACAAGACTAAGAGTAGTGTAGCATGGTATGTATGTGTGTATGTGTTCATATAAACACACATTTCCTTGTCTTAACAAGTGAGTTCAGTGAGGAGGGGGAAAGACGCTGGCCCTGTACAGATTTTGAGTTACCTCGGGCTGACAAAGGAACATTGCTTCACCTACACAGTAGTATGGCTATAGATTAGACTGATTTTTTATTGAATTGATTGATCCAATTGGGTGTTTTGGCATCTTATAGACATGACTTGAGAGTGCATTCCCTGGGCCTGAGTAAAACTGTGTCAATTGTCTGGGTTGATTCTTTTGAGTGAACTTACCAATCAATTCAAAGAATAACAGTGATGGAATTGACTGGGACTTTCATGGTCACAGAGTAATTCTGAGTCAGAAATATATGGACAGAATCTGACAGTTTAAAAACAAGATCCATCAATTAAGTAGAGATAAACCAGTGGGGCTATTTGGCACTGTGTTCACCAAATCAGTCAATTGACTAAAATGTTCTCATTTCAACCAATTTTTGTGAGATGCAGTGAAGCAACAGCATCTAAGAGTCAGGGGACTCGAATGTGTTTGCATTGCATGCTGGATCTACACTGTCATTTCGAGTGGGGAGAGGCTTATGTAAGTGACTACACACTTAGAGGGACAGTGGGGTGGGCCAAGGCCGAGTAGGTGGGTGCATGAACATGTGTATCTAGGACTGTGTCCACTTACAGCCAACATCATTGGAAATAAAGTAAAAGTTGTGCAATGTAAGCAGGGCTTTCCTTTCATATAGAATCACAGAATGTTAGGTACTGAAGGGACCTTAGAACTCATGTGGAGACCGAAGCTTGGAGAGTTTTAAATGACTTGTCCAAGGTCACCCAGCAAGTGAATGGCCAAGACATATTTAGATACCATGTTAGTTTTCTAGGGCTGCCGCAGGCTAGGTACTTAAAATTTATTTTTTCACAGTTCTGGAGGCTAAGAGTTCAAGATCAAGGTGTTTGTAGGGTCAATTTCTTCTAAGTCCTCTCTTCTTGGCCAGCAGATAGTTTTCTTCACATGGTCTTTCCACTGAGTCTGTCTGTGTCCTAATGTCCTCTTCTGATAAGAACACCAGTCATATGGAATTAGGATCTACCCATGTGACCTCATTTAACCTTAATTACCCTCTTTAAAGGTCCTGTCACATTCTGCAGTACTGGGGCTAGAACTGCAACACATGACTTTTTAGGGGATGCACTTCAGCCTATACCAGACTCTGGACTCTGGAGTCTAATGTTACTGAAGCCATATCAAAGTGATAGGTGATCTGATGGATATTTTTTCTGAATTGGTTTGATTTTGTATGTTTCTTAGGGGTAAGGAAGTTGTTTAGGACCAACTTCCTTACCCCTAAGGAATAATTTCATGTTTAGGACCAACATGGAATTTTTAAATGTTTTCCAGAGTCAAGGCCCAAGGGGAAACTGAGCGAACACTGCCTGAGGAACCTAGGGTTAGACAGACCACCAAACACTTGGAAAAGGACATTTATAACCAGAATCTCTGGACCAGAATGAAAGCTGTGAGGTTAACCTGACCATCTTGTGCTGAGGGGGGTGGAGAACTCACCAGGTGTATTCAGAAAATACAGGTGTCCGACAACTCTCCTGGCTGCATGATCTTTCTTACGTATAATCAGCATTCCTTGTGCTAAACTCAACCCCCTTCCTTTGCATTCAGTTCTCAAAATGGGACAACAAGAGAGGTGGGGTTTTTTTCCTTTGAAGCATGAGGAAGGCATGGCAACATATTAAAGAAAACCTATTCAAGACAAGCTCCTCTTTCTTCATCCGAGGCTGAGGGTAGGAAGTCAGAGGTGCTCTTACCCTTTTACTCTTTGTCCTGTGACCTCTGGCCTTGGTCAACTCTAGGGCGTGGACTGAGGTGAGCTGACATGTAATGTGGTCCAGAAACAAGGAAAGAGAGAGGCCTTCTAATTTCACAGAAATCACAGATGGGCTGCAGTGGGAGTATGGAGTATGGTGCGGGTATGTTGAGGCATATGCCGAAAAGTAGCCACCCCCAAGCTGCAGGGCCTGCATTATAATGATGGTTGGTGCCTGTATTCTCTACCATGAAAAGTAAGCTTGGAATCGAGGGTTTGGAGGAAGCAATTGCAATAATATCCAGCTGAAATGCAAAGAGAGCCTGGTGCAGTGTGGCGGTAGGAAGAATACTGATTTGAGGATCAGAACACCTGGGTTCTGGTGTCTGTCTGAGCCTCAGTTTCCCATCCTCTACGATGAAGGAGTTTGATTAAGTTATCACTAAGATCCTTCCAGCTCTGAGACTCGAAGCAAAATCTAGAGGATGCTGGGGGCAGGGAAGGAATACTCTTTGTAGCAAATCAAATGATGGACTATGTGTCTCCGTGAACCAAACCAGGCACAGAAAACTCTCCATCTTCATTCCACAGTTGGTGGGGGGTGGGGAAGTGGGGGTGTTAGCTATGGTGTCTCCTCATTTGACAACTCAACCTTTTCCACAGGGCCCCCGCAGACAAACCATAAGGGCTGTTTCCCTTAAGGACCCTGCCCCTGAGGGGAGAGAGGGAAAAACAAGATGGGGCAGGATGATGGGGAGAGTGTTCGTATGATGCCAGTCACCAGGTGAAAACAGAAATCAGCCTGATATCTGCTTAGTTCCAAATACTAGAATAAAGGGATCCAGTTTTATAGCTCTCATCTGAAGTTAATGGATGAAATGCAGGATCAGCCTTATGCAGTGATGCAGTTTCAAGTCCCTGGGAGGGCTCCGCTTCCCCTTCCCCAATTACCTGGCTACTGGAATGGCTTAAGTTCCACCACTAGAGCACATGGTGTCAAGTGCATTCCTACCAGATCACATATTTTAAAATACAAAAGCACCATGGGGATACTTTATCAAACAAGGATAGAACCAGAAAAGTAGTGCTTAGCGGGGAAGCTCAGGGAGAGGAGGGACTCTGAAGATTAATCTCTAGATACTTCTCAGTGCACACAGACTGGCTCTTGTAAGAAAGCTGGACTCTTCTGGGGAAGTGGGAACTCCAAAGACGTCCCTAGAAAGCAGATGCCTGAACTATGGGTATATTTCTATTCATAGAGATGGGTAGTTATGCTGAAAAATCACAAGCACTGCCAGTAAAACTGAATTTCAGGGAGATGAAAACTATGACAGGGCACATGCGCTGGGATTGGCCACTGTGGAAGCCAGTGTTGTGCCTTGTGGAACCCCCCTCTGTATGTCCAGAGGGTATAAAACTATTACGGGAAAAAAATTTTCATTTCTGTGATTATCTGTTGTTTACTTAATCCAGGAGGCATGATTTGGGGGTGTTAAAATCTAGCAAATGGGGAGACACACAGCCAGGTTTCAAATCTGGCTGTGAGACCTAGGAGATCTCACGTAATGCACCTATCATACAGCAATCCTCTTCAAATGGAAGCTATGGGGCTTCAGGACACTACCCATGAAATGGGGTCAAGTCATGGAATGAATGACCACATGTCATTCAAATGACCACATGTTCTCAAATCAGATGCTAGACCCTGATAATTCTTGCATAGTCTTCTTGCCTGGATAAAATCAGGTCTTTTTCAAGTTTAATTTTATCTCTCAAGATGTAGTGATAAAAGAAGCAGAAAGAGTTCTGGATCCCTCCAAGCAGCCTGGAAACTTAAGGTTTGCAACACAGTCGGCCTTACTCACAAACAGGCTGGGTGGATGCCTCCATGATGAGGTTGAAGAAAAACCATAAACCACTCCCACAAAGATTAATATCATGCAACCTTCCATGGGTATGAAATGTCATCATTATAGGTATTTCTTCCCATCTGGACAATGGCTTCTGAAGACCCCTACCAAAAGCACACAGTTTCCTGGAAGAAAGTACATTTCAACACACTGATGGTTTCCTAATTTGGCAATCTGGCCCAGTAGAGATTGGTCTGGGACTCAAGACAGGTAAATTTGGATAGCCTTGGGGATGTGTAAGTGCCAAAGGCATACAGTGGAAAGCATGGGTAGCAGAAGAACAGGAGGACTATGGAAAGAGGAAAAGACACCCAATGGGCTATGGGACCCACTGAGAATGTCAACTGTGCCACCAATGGTTTTAGAGAGCTAAGAAGTAAATTCAGTTCTAACTTTTCCAGTTCATCTTGATGTTGACTCTACCTGGCCCTTGTACCCTCTAGCCCAGACTTGCTTCTTCCCAGCAGCGATTATGTACTTGGGCAGAGAGGTAAAGTGTTGGCTTCAGTCTAGGTAGTTTGAACAGCAACACCCAGGATCTCAAAGACAGGCGGAGCAGCTTTGTCTCTGACCAAGACTGTTATGACATCAGCTATAGTTCCCCACCCTGGGTTGAGGCCAAGGAAATGATTATCTAAGAGTATGCTTTGCAGATAACTGGGACTCTAGGGGCCTTTTAGGTGGTCCAAAAGTCCACCCAGAATCTGTCATCCAAAAACATGTGTCTGGTTTGTGTTTTAATTATAATCTCTGGGAAGATATGAATTTACATTAAAAAATACAAAGAACTGAGTATTTTAAAAAGCATTACCATTTTCATGTGTGTGAATATTATACACACACACACTCTCCCTCCCTCCCTCCCTCCCTCCCTCCCTCCCTCCCTCCCTCCCTCCCTCCCTCCCTCCCTTCCTTCCTTCCTTCCTTCCTTCCTTCCTTCCTTCCTTCCTTCTTCCCATTGCCAAAAGAGGCCAATGAGATATGTGAGGCCGGGCATTTCTGAGTCTGTCTGGCCTGAACAATCTGAAGGCCACTGATGTGGATGTTATATTTGTAGGACTGGCCACACTCCTACACTTGACTCATGTTTTGGCATCAGGGCAGCACAAGTCCCACAAGTCCTCTGTCTAACCCAGTCTGCCTCTCAGCCCTGTGCAGGCAGTTTCTCTGCCCCCAAAAGATCAGAGAAGTAAGAATTTGGTCCCCCTTCCCCACACTTTCCTAAATATTGCGGTGATGTCAGGGAAACAATATTAACACCAACAACTCTCTGGGCCTCAGCTACTACCCTCTCCAAACTTTCCTCCTCCAAGTTATGGGGAAACTTCCTTAATAAGGATGGAAAAACTGGGAAAATGCAAAAGGAGAAATGGGAATGGGGAGGCTGTGTTAAGTGAATGTAAAACACAGGGAGGGGTTCTGTAAATGCTCCATCTTTGAGAGGGTGACTTTGTGGATGGGAGGAGAAGGAACTGGAAGGTGGTAATTAGCTTATTATTGTTTCCCCTGGGTGTTGTGAGAATTCCTAAGGAGACACTTGTAAAAAAGCCAAGGGAAGACAGTAAATACACATCTAATGATATGCTAAATAAATTATTATTGTTATTATTATGACTATTATTATAGCAATTGCAACTCACTCCTTGCATCCAAGTTTCCACCAGAGATGGGAGTTGGTCCCCGTAAAGCCTAGCCTCCACTGCAGCCAATATGCCTCCAGACTCCCCCCACCCCCAGGAATTAGTGGAGTAATTAGGCAGTGTAGACCAGCTTTTAGTTAACAGCCAGTCCCCTGGTTTTTGCAGGAGAGCAGATAAGGAGCTCCTCATAAGCATCAAGGCCTCTGCCTGGTGCCTGCTCTAGCAAAGCAAAGAAAGAAAAGGGCTTTGCAGAGAGCGAAATGCAAGGTTTGTACCTGGAGAGGATTTCCTGACTCCCAAGCAAAGGGGCTCAGAAAGGGCAAGAGCAAAGTCAGATTACTGAAGATGGGTCACAGAAGGAAAGAAAAAATATACAAATTAGGGATATTAAATCCAGATACCCCATGCTCCCCAGGTAATTCCGTAACTGTGAACAACACTGAGAGTGTGCATTTTGCTGGGGAGACACCAGCTAGTTTTTTATCAGCTACTCAAATGGGGTCTGGAATCCAGAAACAGCTAAGAGTCATTCCAGCACAGGCAAAGGGACCCAAAATTTCTAGGCTCCAAATGGCTAGCGTTTCTTCATTCCCACCTTTGGCCAAGGACAATAGTTGCCTGAACCCCAAGGGTGTGTAGGTTTGCAGCATCCTGCCCCCAGAGCACAGACACCTGCCCAAGTCCCATTTAGGCAAATGTATGTAAATGCTGGTTCCCCAGTCCCCCTCCCTGCATTTCTTTAGGGAAAACACGTCTACCAGTCCTGTGGGCATTAGGGGTTGGTGGGGAGGGGAGGAGAGGGCTGGGTGTCTGAGAAGGAAACTCAAAGGCTGGGGAACCAGAAATCACATCCGTATTTAACTTATTCCCTCTCTGCCCCTCAGTCCCTTACCCAGACACAAGATAGTCACCTCTGAGGATCCTTAGGAGAAAAAGGAACCAAATTTGGTAAGGTCCACCCCACTCAGTGCCTTGATGGGAGACGGGGAAGGCTGACCCTCCCCTGCAGAATAGGACCCTCACCAGATAGGGAGACCCCAACCCATCGGTCTCACTCCATTCACCCACAATGATCCTGTCCCCACACTCCCAGAAGGAGCTGGGACCAAATGGGCCGGGGGAGGGAGGATGCTGATAAAAAATAACTTTATGAAACAACCTAATTAAGGGATATTACTGGATTAGAAAATGTGTGAACTTTTTAAAGTTAAAAAATTTCAAACATTAATTCTGTATCCCTGGAGCAGAACTGGAGCAGAGAGAGATCTTTTCCTTTAGCTAGGCTGGCTGTCTCTGGTGATATATTTTTATTTGTGTATTTTGTGATGGACCAAATGGGGGTTTGTCTGTGGGCCCTTCAGGCCTCCAGGGGGCTCCTTGCCAGACGAAGTCTGGGCTCTTGTTTAGTGCTCGTGTATTTGGGGGTCTGGGGAGACTAGGAGTGGGGGACAGAGCTTGCCTGTCTCCTTCCCCATTTTCTGTCTCCTGATACCTCCCCTCCATCTCCTTCCCACCTCCATCTCTGCTTGGCAGCCCCACCAATGCCCACCACAGCTGGCCACCAAATTATCCCCAGCCTGGCTCCAGCCCTGGGACCAAAGTGCCTGCTAGCCTGCTGTAGCCAAGGAGGGTGGGACTCCTTCTGCCAAAGCTTTTGAATTGATTGCCATTCAGTTTACTTCAACAAGTATGTATTGGGCCACTCCTCTGTGCCAGGCAGCAGAGCCAGTCCCTGCCCCGGATCTCCAGTCCTGTGGGCAGAGGTGTGTGGAGGGTGGCAACTGGCATTTAACCCTGGCCCAGGGGCCTCCACTCTTTTCCCAGCATCCTAGGGATCTTTGAAGCAGGCTGGCTGCTGGGACTGAGTACAGAGAAATCCTTCCCACAACCCATTTAGCAAAGATGCCTGTGACTTCCTGGTTTAAAAAAAAAAAAGGAACTGAGATTGGGCATGTCTTTCCTCCTGGGATGGTTGGTGGCAAGGAAAGAATTATGAAGCCTTGGCCCAGGGGTGCCTGGAAGGGGGCTGGTGGGAAAACGCCATGAGGATGTGAGTGGGAGAAATCCAGATAGAGGCTCAGGTTCATGCTCTTTAAAGTCAAGTTCTCCCTACAAAGGCCCAGGGCTGAGATGTTAGGGAGCTGGAGGAGTCCCAGTGTACCCAAAGGGCAGGGAATTGCAATTTGGGGAGCAACAAAGGAGTGGCCCAGTGGAGCAGGATTAGGCCCCCAAAGCCCAGGCCTCCAAGATGCGTGGATGAGGAAGGCCTCCTGAAACCCCCATCCGAATATGCCCAATACTGGAGAAATTCACCCTTCAATCCACCAGGCCTCCAGCCCCAGCCATACAGTCCATGATGGAGGTCCAGGTGAAAGCAAGCTTTATTTGGCAACGTTACCTCACTTTCCTGGCTGTCTTACCAGAGAGGAGTAGTAGCAACTGCTCCCTGACTTTCCCTCCTAAATCTCTTCACCTCTGAAGCCCACTCTTTGAGGCCTCAAAATTAGGGTCCAAGAAAAATGCTCAGGGAATGCAGGAGGGACTAGGCAATAGCTGACCTTTAGTGCACTAAAAGCTGAACTGGAGGTTGCCCCCTCACTCAGTGGAGGGTATCTCTAGGTTGTAGGACTGTTCACTGCCTCTGCTTCCATAAGACCCGGCACCCATCCCCGTCTGCTGCCAGCCCCTCGCAAACCGGTTCCTGCTTCCCATGGTGTTTACCAGGTGTTTGCCCCATTCCTCCCCATTCCTGCTGAGCCCCAATCACCCTCCATTCCCCTCCTCTCCTAGAGCCTTCCCATGCTCCATCTACCCTTTTGTGTCTCCAACCCTCTGTTAGTAAGATCTCTGCTAGCTGGTTTCCTAGATGGCCCACACAGCTTTCCAGCTGGCCCTCTGAAAAAATTTCCGTGAACAAGTATCCCTCAGTCCCTATGTATAAATATGTCTGTACAGAGATACACTTGTCTAAGCCCCAATTTACACACATCACGAGATAATTACACCCTTATATACATACAGATATCTCTATAGAGTTATATTTGCAAGTGTCTATAACTCTCAAGAGAGATTGCAGCATGTGCATATAGGACTATAATTACTTATGTCTATTTTTATAACTATGTAGTTATAAATAGATATGCCTATATATAGTGATAATAATATAGAAATATCTCCATAGCCATATATAGGCCTAAGTGAATGCTCTAACCACTCTATATCACAATCAATAAGTGTATATCTCCTGATACATAATTCCAATGATATATATTTATCTATATAGATGCTCAGAGATATAAATCTGTCAGGATATCAAATGTCCATAAAGCTGGATGGCTATAAGAGAGTCGTATATTTTCCCATATATAAATCTTCTCCTGTAACTATTGTATATGCACAAACACAATAGAAATAATTATATTCTCTTCAAGCATAAATCTGTAAATACAACCACAGCACATTTAGGTATGGTTAAAGATAAAGCAGTATTTTCTAGACACCAGTCTGTCAATAGAGCCGCTGGTGCTTCCAAACAGAGAGAGTTCTGGTGGGAGTTATAAATAAACTCTCCAGATGTGAACAGATCAGTAGAACTAGATATAAACAACCGGCTTTTCTTCTTCCTCTTCGCAAGATAATCCTGAACTATGTGCAGTCACATACGACAGGGCACAGAGGTGTCTGGGCGCTGATGTTTCCCCCACAGAGGGTTGGAGGTGGCTGGACTTTGGGAAGCAGGAGTTGGCTGAGCCCAGAAGCTCCTTCCGTGTCTGTCTTCTCGTGGCTGAGAGCTCGGGCAAGTAAAGAGGCCTAGGGGAGGAAAATGAAGCAGAGACTGCCCTGAGTCACTTTGCCCCTCTCTTAAATCCCATATCCTCTCACCAGGAAAGCCCCAACCCCGCATTCCAGTTAAGAGAACCGGAGGGGTCCGGAGACTGGGGCAAAGAGGGCTGCAGCCTGGGCTTGGGAGGGGGAGATGAGCAGCGCCTGCCGGCCCAAACCCATCTCAGGGCAGCTGCCCTGCCTGGCCGCTGCTTGGAACCCAAACCTGGGCCCTCTCTTGGATGGATAGATCGCCCTGCGCTCAGCACTGCGACCAGTTTTATTTTATTTTATTGTTATTTTGCCCAGTTGGCTACCGCAGTGTCTTCCAAATGAAGGATGCCAAGATTCTCTTTACAATCTTTGTATGTACACTGGTCTTAAAGAAGTGACTCAGTGGGAAGTGTATTTCTCCGTCTCTTTTCAGACCAGATGGGTCACCGGCTGTTGAAAAAGCATCCAAACCTCTGAAAAGGTTTGTGACTTAAATATTTTAAAAGTTCTCATGTTGATTTGTTATGCTGATTCTTTTCTTTCTCTTATAAAAGTTGATCATTTGTGCTTTTGTATTTCCTCTTTGATTTTTAAAATAGAGACAATTGTTTTTAAAAGGGGGGGATTTCGTTAGACCCGAAACTGTGGGGTGGCTTACACACACACTTCTCTCACACCCCTCTCACACCTCTGATTCCCTCCTCCCCTAAATAAATAAATAAATACGATGATCAGAAAATTGTACCTGGAGAGAATGAGGCAGACAAGGAAGGATCCGGGGCTGCGTCTTCTCCTCCCGCACGGAAATCCGCTCTGCTCTAGCCCCGCGAAGAAAAATTCAACGCGCCTCCACCCCTTCTTCCTTCTTCTCTTTTTTCTTTCTTTCTTCTTTCTTCCTCCCTCCCTTCCTCCCTTCCTTTCCTCTCTTCTTCCTTCCTTCTCTCTCTCTCTCTCTTTTTTGAGAGATCCCTGGAAGGGGAACCCCCCTGGGCCTAACCGAGCCCCGGCCTCACTCTGCCCTCTCTCAAGGCCGCCATGAATTCCATCCCTGCCTGGCGGCAGCTTGTCCTCCGGGGCACTTCTGCCTCCCAGCCAGCTGGGACCCGGCTGTGGTCATTGCCTT
The DNA here is from genome assembly GCF_021234435.1 of Artibeus jamaicensis. NCBI lineage: Eukaryota > Metazoa > Chordata > Mammalia > Chiroptera > Phyllostomidae > Artibeus > Artibeus jamaicensis. Next base: position 52,359,273 of record NW_026521486.1, read on the forward strand.
ATCCCGGTCTGCCCCTCGGCCTGACCCCACATGCTTGGTCTCCTCTTTAAAACAGGGGCTCCGGAGAGTCTCCAAAGCCACTCACCATCCAGATATGTGGGGTCCCTCCCCTGATCACACGAAGCGAAAGCCAGAGAAAAAGCAGCAGGAAAGAGCGGCCTCCCAGCCCTCCCTCTGCTCCTTTGGCTGAAGAACCTTGTCTGGCAACCGGCTTCCCAGATCCCTCAAGGATATAGGAAGAAGCTAACTTCCCTTCTTGTGTTCCCCTCAGACGCCGTGATGACTCCTTCTCCCATCCCCTCTTCAAAATATCTACTCTTGCATTTTATTGTTATCTTGCTAGGGAGGGGCTACTAACTGCTGTTTACTGTTATTTATTATTTATTGTTATTATGATTGTAGTTAGAGATTTGTTAACCGGGTTCAGGGGACAGCAGCCGGACCCAGAGGGAGGCCTACTTGTCACACATACACACGCAAGCAAGTGCACGCACGCGCACACACGCGCGCGCTAGCAGGTGTGTGCACACACAGTATATGCCCACAAGTGCCTGCTATATTCAGGCCCCTGCACAACAATTCACAGGAGGCAGACATCCTCCTGCCCCAGCACGCAAACAACACACTGCCGCACACACTAGCATTCAGACCCAAACGCCAGCCCCAGACCCATGCCAAAAACCCACCCGCCCGGAGCTGGTAGGAAAGGAAAACAAGTAAAAACCCACTTGCAAAGATCCCTTCTCTCCCACAACCTGGAGGGGTGAGTCAGACCTCTGTCTCTTTTCCTCTTTCCCCCAGTCTCTCTCTCTCTCTCATTCTCTCTCCTTGTTTACAGCTTCAGAGAGCTCAAGGCCCATAAATCTTGAGGGGCCTACAGAGCGCAGAGCACATTTGTATGCATCGTTAGGACTTGCTAATACCTAAGCCCATTAACGAGCGTGTATGCGCGTGGTTTCCGGTGTGTATTAACTTATAGTTAAATTCTGGAGGAAAGGGCATTGTGAATTAACATATACCAAATCCATCACGGGCTTTTGTCATAGATTAGTTGGCAATGGGTTTGGGGGAGCGGGTTGTCTGAGTCAGGGTGTACACACCCTTCAAACTTTCTGGAGCAAGCCTGGGGGTACAGGGGAAGACAGGACATTCTTACCCCAGCCCCCGCCGTTCAGATCCCCCAGGCCAGCGGCTGCACACCTTCGGGATGATGGAGTGACAGGGGACCCGCTGCAGATGCTGCGGCCGGCAGAGGGAGGCCGGCTACGGGAGGCCCCGCGACGGCAGGCCGGGGTTGTGCTGGGGCCGCTTTGCTCAGGGCCGCTCGGCCGGCTGCATTCTGCTTTCCTAGGGGGTGGGGGGAACGAGAGGGGAAGGAAAGGCAAGTGGAGTCTCTGAACTTTAATTAAACCGAGGAGACAGTGAGAAGAGGAAAAACAGATTGGAGTAGGAGGCCGAGAGGCCAAGGAAAGGAAGCGAATCCCGGCTCCAGCGCTGGAAGCCCGGAGATCTCCGCGAAGGAGGAAAGGACGACCGTTTGCCTGTTCCCTTCCCCGGCTTCTCCGCTCCAATCGCTGCGGCCAATTCCTCTTAGAAAGTGGAGGGGGGGGGGGCGGGAGGGAGAGAAAGAGAGAAGGAAAGAAAGAAAAGAAGGAAGAAAGAAAGAGAAGGTAAAGAAAAGATAAAAAAAAATCCTTCTAATTCTGGGGCGTGTTTCAGCGAGGTGTTCTGATCCCAGTGACCCCGGATCCTCCTGGAACCCCAAGGATCTGTGTAACTGGGCCTGTGCGGACGGAGATGAAGGATGCCAGTTCTAGAGGGAGGACGAGGAGCGGAAAGTCCATTACTTGGGGTCTTGCAGAAAATGCCAAAGACAAAACAAGCTAAATTGTTGTGTCCGTGTGGATCTAGTTGCCTATTTAAATACGGCAGGCAGAAGGGTGGGGGATAACCGGTCAGAATGGAGCGGGTTGTGGGAGCGAAAATGCATCCCGCCCCCGCCCCCGGCCTGTGCGAGCAGCAGCCAAGGGGCCTCCTCCGCGAGGCTCAGGCGGCCAAGGCGGGCCGGGCCGGGGGCCGGAGCTGGGACGGGGCTGGGGGAGGGGAGGCGGGGGCGGGCCCTCCCCAGGCGCTGTGAACTTTAGCTGGGCCGCCGCCTGTCAGCCCCAGAAAGCGTTAAAGGTGCAGCAGCCCGCGCCAGCCTCCGCAGCCGCCTTTGTACGCGTGATTTATGACTTCAATCTTGGTTCACCGAGAGTTCACACGGCTTTCGCTGCTGTTGAAGGTTAAAAGATGGTCTTCGCTTGACAAGTGGGACTATTGAAAATTCCTTCTTCTTCGTTTTTTTTTAAAGAAGCGAAGAGCGGAGGCTCAGGAGAGAGAAAAAATTGGGGGGGGGGAGGGGACAAGAGTTGCAGGTGGGGAAAACGGTAGATCAGGAAAGTTTTGCCCCCTACATTTGGAAATTTTTGTATCTGGAATTTGGGAGTGTCTACTGGGGAGAGGGGTAGAGAATAAGAAGAGCGAGGGAAGGGATTTAAAGATCTGATCTTTGGAGGCCAAAGGAGTGGCATTAAAAAAAAAAAAACAAAAAAACTCGTGCTTTCACAGTTAATTATCTGGATAACTTGGATCACACCTAACTGATGCTCCTCTGGAGACCACAAGTAGGGCCAGGAAAGGAGACAGCTTGGGGCGAAGGGCTGGGTGTGTGGTCCTCATGCCTGGCCATTCATTGTGTTTGGCTCACCATTCACCCTGCTCCCAGCTTTTCAAGTGTACTCTTGTGCCCACAGATTTGGGGAAGGGTACTGTTAGGTCTCAATGTTCCAACTCCCTTGTTCTGTAGATTTAGCCTGACATGTGTATTTGATGCAAATGATGAGGTTGATGGGAAAGCTATAGAATTGGAACTGGAAATCCTTTCTAATGCCAGATCCCCTCGGACCATGATCTATTCCCTTCTTCTTTCCAGCATTTGAAGAAGGTGGTCACAGCTGAGGTGGTGGCCAAGGATCTCCTAATGGCCAGAGGTTAGGCCCCTTTGTGGTGTAAGGTGTTGATTATTTGGAAGAATGGGATCTCTCCTTTTCAGATGAAAGAAAGAGAGAGAGCTCGTGATCTCCTGGAGTTGTGAGGGTCAGAACTGCTCTTCGAGGTTACTTCAAGATATTTTAAAATATGCTGGAGTGAAAACTTGGAATTATGGATCTAGTGTTGAACATGCCTCTCTAGCCCATTACTGATGCCACGTAGATGCCGCCTCAGGAGGTCAGAGTCAGCCCCTCAAACCCAGATCTGGAACGAACAGCATCCACAAGAGAAGGGTTGCTTCCTGTTTCCCCTTCCCAAATAGAGTTGGGGTGGCCTTCTGCCACAATATGAGGGTTCCTAGGCAACCCCCATGAGAAGGGAAGTGGGAGAGGGAGAAGAGCCAAAGAGCCAGAAAGATGTCCGCACCTCTCTGGGACACCCAGTGTCAGCCCGTCCTGCAGGGCACCCCCATACATAAATAGCAGAACAGTCAGCAGGGGAGAGAAAGACCCCATAAATCCAGAGTCGTGTTGGCAGAGATGGCCCTCTGGCTTCAAGAAGAACAGAGAGACAACGTGGTACTGTGCTTGGAAGAGTTTTTGTGGGGTAGCTGTTAGGAGGAATCAACTAAGGGACTGAATGAATCTCTTCCAGGTCTATTTGGGAAGCAGAGGAATGAATGTAAAGGCCTCTAGGAGTAATGGCTGCACTGAAGTCCCCTTCCCGCCCCCTCCAACTATGTTCTTCCCTGGGAAATATTTTCACTGGGCTCGTGTTTATCTGCAAGTCTGGAATAATTATGAATTATTAATTCATAATTAAGACTGTTAATTGTGACCATTGCTCTCCAGTGGGCTTGTTTATTTCCTCCTCTGAGAAGCACAGGGCAGCCTCTGTTAGCCATTGCCCTCAGAACAAGCAAACTGAGGCCAGCCCCTCTGGAAGGTAGCCCTTGAACCTGAACCCTATGTGGAATGGTTGTCTCATTACTAGTCAAGTCATGTTGCGCCTCACAGAGTATTTGCACTCAATAAACTACCTCCTACTAACTTCAGATTTCAAAGTGTTTTGTAAGCTTGGCTCCTGGAAAGATATAGCAGTGGTAACTGGGAGTGAGACCCCAGCAAGGAAAGCAACTGGGTTAAGTTCTTTGTGGAGATAAGAATTAAGGCTTCAGGGCAGGACTCCCAGACAAAATTCCCAAGTGATCTGGGATCAGGGATGGACATTCTGCCTGCCTTGCCCTTAGGAGATGCTGGTGTCCCTTAGCCCTCTGGGGACCCGTGAATACACACCTGGGCTCCTTTTTCTGACCTGCCTTTCCACTCGCCTGCTATCCTGTAGGAGACAAAGGCTTCAAGATGTACCATACCCTTGGATGCTAGAGCTGGAAAGCAGGATCTGCCCATTGTTTCACATCTGTAACAGCCTAGAGAGGAAGAAAATTGCTCCTATCCTGTGAGACTATTTCCATTTAAATCCCTGCCTGCAGCTCACCTCCCCCACTCTGAGACATCACTTCATCCCCTCCTCCACTGTTCTCTGTAAATGCTGTTGGGGAAGTCGAGGCAGCTGTGCCCAGAGAGAGATGGAAGTAGGAAATGAGAGGGGGGGGTTTCAAACCTGCTTCTTCACAGAGTCTTACCTCCATCCCTCAAACCCAGTCAATAAACCTGTCGAAAGGGCCTCACCCCTTCTTCCCCCAACTCTCTTTCTCCCTTCCTTGAGGCTACGGCTGCTGTAGGGACTCTGCTGTAAGAACATGCCACCTTCCATAGGACATTCGGGACCTGACCCCCATGCGTCTCCCAGTGTCTGTCTGGTCCAGAGGGAAGCCAGTGGCCCAGCTAGCACACCACCACTTCATGCCCTGGTGGAGTGGTCTATGGAGTCACCTCGACCACCGTGCCAAACCCCGCTTGCTCTTCCCCTGAGCTACCCCAGTGTCCCCAAGTCTCCCTTAAGGCAAAAGGCAGGCAGGAAGCCCATTCAGAGGGTCCCCCAGAGCTGATGAGTATATTTTAATTTACTGTTTGATGGCAAATAAAGAGACCTTAGGAGACAAGGGAAGGAGCAGTGCGCCTGGCGTCCTCCCCACCACCCCGCCTCTGGACATTGGCTTTCTAGATGAAACAGTGCACTGTTGTTCTTGGACAACCATTCCCCACCATCTCAGTTCGAAGGGTTGAGTTTCACCCTCCGGTCACCCCCATTAATCACCCCAGCAGCCAAACATCACCCAGCCCCCTCTGGCCTTTTCTCTTCTTCTTGCCCTTAGTATTCATGGCGGGCATTCCTCACTGCTGCGTGCCTTACAAAGACCCCTCCTCCGAAACAAGGTCCCTCCCCCTCTCCAGCTATTCAGTCCACACTGGGCACTACTCACCATTCCCACCCTTCTGGCTGCCACCTCTCATTCCTGGACCCCAGTTCCCAGCTTCTACCACAGTCACCACCCCCTCCCCTCCTCCCTCCGTGCCCTCCTTCAGGTACTTCATCTCAGCCCCACACGCCCTCACCAGGGCCTCCTACCCACCACCGCTCTTTGCTGTGTGCGCCATCCACATGTAGCCCCTTTCTACACTCCTCGATTCTCTTTCCCTTCCCCTCCCCAAGCATCCCCTGGGTCCTTCAGATACTGGCTTTGAAGCATTTTCCTTCCAGCCTTGAGAAACTGAGAGGCAGGGTAGTACCCTGGTTAAGAGCATGAATTTTGGATTCAAAATTACGGATCTGCCACTTACTAGTCGTACAACCTTAGGCAAATTACTTAACCTCTCTGAGTCATCCATAAAATGGACATACCTACTGACCTTACGGAGTCGTTGTGTAGATGAGATTAAATTTTATTTGCATAGATCCAAGCATTCAGCAGGGGCTTGATAAATGGTAGTTATTAATATTAGAAGCTTCTTGTGAGGAGAGAAAAGTACACTCTTCTGATTCCAATAAAAGGGAAGGAATTGCTTCCTCCAGCACCTGAAAAGAGGAATAAACGTCACATAGACTGGCCCCGGCCAGTGTGGCTCCATTGCTTGGAGCATACACTAGGTTCTGGGTTCAGTCTCCAGAACTGAAGAGCGCACTGGGGAGGCAACCAATCGATATTTCTCTCTCTCTTTCCTTCCTTCTTCCTCTCTTTCTCAAATCAATAAGCGTGTATCTTCTGAGACTTTTTAAACTTGCATAGTCCTCTAGATAAGCAGGCACTCTTTATCAGGCAGCCATACTGATGCTAATCCTAGAGGTTCTCACCTTTTGTTGCACATTGGAACCCCCTGGCCAAGTTTAAAAAATACTGACATCTGGCTCCAGCTTCTAATTTGGTTGGTCCGGAGTAGTGCCCAGGCATATGCATTTTTTAACACTTCTCAGGGGATGCTAATGTTTAGCCAGGGGCTGAGACATGGGCAGTAGGAGGTGACGTAAGAAGTGAGAGGAGGGCTGCCACTTTGCCCTTCTCCTGTGTTTGAGCAAAGAGCAGGGAGGGGAGGATACTCAGCCGAGGGCTTCTTCTCCAAGTGGGGCACCCACTCAGCAGCTGCATCGCCTTCATGGGGGAGCGTGTCACTTAAGATATGCTTCTGTTGAGATCCCAGAATTTCTGAGACTCATCCTTTCATTCTCTACAACAACTAGAAGTTAGAAAGGGGCCACCTCGAAAGGAAACAGGGGAATGGACAAATTGACCTCTTAGAGACCCCCCTTTCATCAGAAAAGCAGATGGCTCCCAGACCACCAGTGACAGAGGAAGAGGCAGCTAGTGGGAAAATTTGTAGTTACATAGTAAATGGAGTTTCTACCTGGTTGTTACAATAATAGGCCAAGCAATTAGGATACAAGTTTCCAGGATCTTTTCCTATATTTCCAAAAAAGATAAATCACCCCTAAGAACAGAATCTGCATATTGTAATTAACTGATAAATATTTCATGCCTGGTTCAAACTTTCTCCTCTTCTATTTAATGGCCACAAACTCAAGCACAGAGGAAGCAGGGGGATAAGGGGTGGGGGAGGGAGCCCTGCATTGGCTTTGGGGGAAGGAGAAATTGGCTTTTATTTACTCTCCTGTTCCTTTAAGGAAACATTTCTCACCTGGAAAAACTCGGATTCCAGGTGGAAGATGGTGTGACTTGGGCTTGTTGGCCTCAGCCCTGACCTCCCCGAGACTAGGCCAGTCTTTAGTGACCCTGGAAATGCTGGGAGCAGCAGGCTTTGGAGTCCAGGAGCCCAATGTTTGAATATAAGCTCTGTCCTGCCATTTGTTAACTGGTTTGCTTTAGGCAATTTACTTAATTTACCTGAAACTCAGTTTCTTCACCTGTAAAACAGGCAAAGAAATCTTTTCCTTGTATGATTGTCTGTGCCAAGTAGGCTCTCCAAAACATAGCTATGACATCAGAAGTCACATTTATAACAGTGACCCACTGCACTGCGTTGCACCCCTTCACTCTACTCCAATATTTGGGGCTCTTAATTGAATGCCTACCGTGAATACGGTGAATGCCTTATCTCATTTAATCAACACAACAACCCCTAGAAGGGAGTATATTATCTCTACTTATTATCTGTTATGCAAATGAGGGAGCTGGATCCCTTTAGCATGTTGCCCAGGGTCGCACAGCTGAGTGGTTGCGAGCACAAGCTCTGCAGTTTGACAATAATTTCAAAGTTGGGTCCTGCCATTTAATCATCAGCTGCTGGATGTGGCATAAGCTACAACCTCCTTAAGTCTCAGCTTCTTCATCTGTAAGTTGGGTACCTACCCGAAAGGTAATTGTGAAAATTAAATGAGACATGCATGGACAGTGCCTAGCTCAGCACAGGCACCCAGGAGGTGCCCAGTAAATATCAGTGGTTATCATCATCATCACCATAATCATCACCACCGGCAGAAGTCAGGGCCCTGGAGTCTCCTGCTCTTTGGTATTGTCTGGAGGCTGTGTGTAAGGGTTCTTCTCAAGCCACAAAGCTGCTCTCATTAACCTCACACACACACACATTAGTACCCAGGACTTGGGAAAAAGGACACTAAACAGATTATGACTCCATTTCGGGAATTAAATCAAAACTCAAGACTAACTCAATTTGGCTTCTGATGAGAGGGAAAGGTTAAAAGGGATTGAGGATGCGCCTGGGTGTGCTCTCAGAATTGTAATTGGCTCTGGATCCTGGCCCCCAGTCATCAGCTAGGCCCGGCCCAAGGGGAATCCCCTGAGGTGGGGGAGTGGAGCAGCCTTAGAACTGTGTCACCTGGAAGTGGACAAGGGGTTAGGAAGCTCTCCAGGAACATTTCCCTAAGGGGGTCCTCTCCTCACAGCCAATAGTCAGTCTAGCCCTGAATTGAAGGGGATCCCAAGCCAGGATGGGGAATCGGGCTCAATTTGGGTGGGGGAAGACGGGGGGGGGGGGAAGTCCTCACTGGAGTGAAGAGAGTCCTGCTTTAGGCAGTCACCTCCCTAAAGAAATACCTGCACTGATGTCTAAGCAGTACTGATACTGACATCTCTTATGTTCAGATATATCTGTTAGCACAAAAATATGACGTGTGTATAAACATTTATTGTATGCGTGAATATACACCCAACTCATTCAGCTTCATACATTACCCCAGATTATTCTGAGCACTGTGGACTAAAAGTAAAAATCGATTTCTACTTAAGGGAGAGTGGTAATTTTCCTCAGTATTTTCTTCTTTAAAGCTAACACTGTCCATCCAGGCTTAGAAAGACTATCATTATTTCCCATTGCACAGAGGGCGAAACTGAGCCGAGCAGCTTATTCAGAATCACAGAAACAGTGTGGAATCTTAGGACGATTCCGAAACAGAAACCATTGTCTTGGGGCAGAGAGGGCAGGGCAAGGCTGCCCCAACCCCAGGCTTCCGGCCTCCCCAAAGCGGAGTGGCTTGGGACAAGCCTGAGAGAGAGGCGCTGTGGAGGGAGGGGCTCCCGGGCTCGCCGAACAGCGGGGCCTCCGGCGAGAGCGTCGCCAGCGCGTCCTCATTCTGCGATTACTGTCAGGGGACCATCCATCAGCGCCGCCCAGGACGCTCGGCCCAGACTGCCCGCCGCCCGCCCGGGTCCTCCAGATCGCATTAGCTTGGGGCGAGGGCGCACTGCGGCACCGGCTGCGGGGAGAGGGGCGGGTCGGCCACGCTGTGGGGCGGCATGGTAGGGGGAGGGAAGTTGGGGTACCAGGGTGGGGCCGCGGCAGGAGCCGGACAGAGTCTGTCTTAGGATCCCTCCACATCTTCCAGTCCTCCGGTTCGGTCTTCTAAAGTCGATGAAGGGGGCGCTAGATGGGGGAGGCGGGGCGGGGCGGGGGCGGGGGTTGCGCTGTGTAGACACAAAAGGCTCCCGGGAGCCAGGGTAGTGCTTGTAGGAATCATCAGAAACGGAAAAGAAGATCACCTGTAAAAAGGAAAACCAGAAGAAGTTGGCTGAGGAGGGGGAGAGACTGAGGTGGGAAGGGCGGAGAATGTGGGTAAAGGGGGACATAAGGATTTAAAGGGGTGGGATTGGAGGGGAACAGTGAGAGAACAGGAAACCTGAGGTAAAAAAAAAAAAAAAAAAAAAAGCTTAGAGATAGACTAGCGCAACCGCTTCTTTTACAGATGGAGAAACTGAGGCCCAGAGAGGGATCTCTCGTTCAAAGACCTACTCCAGCTCCCCCGCCCTCGCCGACTCATTTATTCATTCAGCTCATTCATTTGAGCGTCTGTTCTGTACTGGGCACTGGAGCTGCCGACGTGAGGCAGGCTCAGTTCCTCCTGCCTTCCAGGAGCTACAGTCTTTCCTCAGGTGTGTAGAGGGCGAAGCATCCAGAAAAGTTTCTTCATCCCAGCCACTCAACCACTCCCTACCCTGCCCTCTGCTTATATCCTGATGGGTTGTGGGGGTTCCAAGAAAGAGCCCCCTTCTTCACTTTCCACAGATCTCCCCAGAAGCTGAGTCAGATGCTTGAGATTTGGCCGAGTGGTTCTGCTCCCAGAGAAAGCAGGTTAGGCCTGAAAGCAAGGCCCTTATTCCCTTCTCAGCTGGGCAAACCCCACCCACTGCAGAAAGATCAAAGCAAACTGTGATATGCAGGACCGAGGCTAGACAAAAAGAAGGACTTCCACCTGCCTCAGTCTGGAACCACTTTTTGTTGGGGGCTCCAAAGCAGCTGTCCTTCCCTGAGGGTGGAGTTGGCACCATCACCCAGGGAAAGACTTGTCCTCTTTGGTCAGATTCTCTAGTCTGCCCTGTGCAAGGCTTTGTGCTGTACATGTTGCAGGTTCCCAGGAACCTGGTTCCTGTCTATGGGTTTTATGCTCTAGACATAGATGAACTGATTTCTCCATGGCTTCTTCCCCAGTCCCTGCCAGCTCTGCAGCATCATGAAATTCCTGAATCCTTTGCAACCTCCAGATCATGTCATCCTTCCCCCTGGCTTTGGAATAACTGTCTAAGTGGTACCATCTAACCCTTCACAAGCTCTCTCCTTAAACCCACCCCCTGACCATTGAGAAATACCTCCTTATGTCTACACTGGACCCCGCATTCCCCATGGTCCATCATCATCGCTTTGACTTGATTTGGGGTCTTGTCATGAGCAGGGCTGAAGCAGCACATCTTTTCCACAAACACCCCTTCCTCCCAGTGATACTCACCCAGTCCTCAGTGGTCAGGTAGGGAGTGGGGACCACTTCCCTCCAATAGCTCTGAAAGCTCCTCCTTCCTCATCGGAAACAAGTTCCTGTACGCTCTGAGGTTGTGGTAGTTGTTTTAAAGAGGGGTCATCTTCCCTCCATAGCCCAGGTTATATTTAGAGGGAGGCAAACGTGAGAGTTTCCTATCCCTGATTCTTAGCCTTTGTGCTGCCCCCAAAGAGTCATGGGGCTTAGGAAAGGAGAGACACGAGCAGAGCAGGAGCATGTGCACATTCTCAGGGGTGGGTCCCTCAGAGCGCAAGAGAATTGGACACTCCAGAAGCTCCAGACTAAAGCCCCACAGGTGAATTTCAGTGTTATTACTTCTTGAAAGCAAAGCAATGCCCTTGGAATCTAGCCAGTGGAAAAGCCTGAGAAAGAGGCTATTTCTGCAGCCCCTGACACTTTATCCCGTAGAGGGTGTCATTCTAACTCCAGGGCCAGTATTGGAAGCTGACAGGTTGGGAGTAGACTGAAGCAATTCTTCCAAGGGCCAGCTAGATTTTCCTGCCCAGCCCAGAAGAGCAGTCAAGGAAGGTGGCCTTGGCAATAACTGTGTCTCTGTCCTAACTCTACATACATCGGCTTGTGTGACCCTCAGTGCCAGATCCAGTGCCCGGCACAGAATGCATGCTTGTTGTTGGATGAATGAAGAGCTGTGGGAGGAAGGTCGTGATCCTCAACTACAGATGAAGAAACAGAGGCACAGAAAGGTTACATGACTTGCTCAGGGTCACATGTCTCATCAGGGGCAGGGCCAGTTGTGATGGAGAGCCTTTTGGTCATCAAGGGTGGTGGAAAGGAAGAAGGCAGAAAGGGAGGGAATAAAATGATGCCATATTGGGGGATCGAGGAAAGCTCCATAGAGAGATGACTCTCTGGGAAAGATGGCATTTAAGCCATGTACATTGTTTTTGAAAGATTTTTTACTTATTTACTTTTAGAAAGAGGGGAAGGGAGGGAGAGAAAGAGAGAGGGAGAGAAACATCAATGTGTGGTTGCCTCTTGTGTGCCCCCTACTGGGGACCTGGCCCACAACCCAGGCATGTGACCTGACTGGGAATCGAACCGCTGACCCTTTGGTTTGCAGGCCGGCGCTCAATCCACTGAGCTACACCAGCCAGGGCTAAGCCATGCACATTTAAAAATATCTCTTTGAAGGTTGATTTGTAGCATTTACACAGCCCTGCAAACAACATGGAGAGGTCAAGGGGGAAATCAGGCTGTGGGAGATCAGGAGAAAAAGCTGACACTAAAGGTCTGGAAAACTAGCCCCCAGAAATTTGTTATCTCCTAAATGCTGTGTGACATCAGACTAGCCACACCCCTCTCTGAACCTGTAGAGAATGGAGATACCAGGTGAGGGGAGGAGGGTAGATGAAAGCCAGAAGAGCCAGGTCGTTGTCCTCAGGATGGCAATTGTAGGCATCAAGTTCCAACTTCCCTGGATCTATTTGTTGTTGTTATTATTGTTGTTTTTGTGTGACTTTAATTATTTCATTTTTTTCAAATAGGAAATACATGTATGTGGTTGAAAACTCAAAGGCACCAAAAGTTGTGCAATGACAAGTAAGTCTCTCTTCTATCCTCAGGACTGCCAGGCCGGCCACCTAGGTCCTCTTTTCATTATAACCACAGGAATCACTGTCTTGTATAAACCGCCGAAGATATTGTACTTTTCTACTTCTCCTGGCTTATACCTGATGTCAGCACAAAGTTGAGTTGAACACCGAGGTTTCAAGGAGAGGTGGTAAAGAGACAACACACCGAACTCTCTCAGTGCCCCCATTCACACTGGTAAGGCGCACACCTCAGTTGCTCAGGAACCTTCCAGGTGAGGGGGAGGCCAGAGTCCGGGGCCAGGCAATGGCAGAAATCCTCTCCAGGGCTCCAGTCCCCACACTGCCACCCCAGGGCCTTGCAGACCCACAGGGCCCTCAGCATCAGCCTAGCGGAGGTGTTGCCACCTCCCGTTCAGGTTTTCCAGACTACAGGGCTCCATGCATCCCCTCAGCCACCTGTTGCACTGTTGCGGAGTTTTTCTTGATATCTAATTCCAATTCTTTCTACTTTAGGTATAGCCCGTGGCCTTTCATTCTGCCCTCAGTGGAGGTGGAACATCCTCTTTGAAATGATGACCTGGTTCCCTCCCCTGACTTACATACACAGTCTTCCTTCAGACCCTACAATTCCACTTTGATCTTTTTTCCCATACGTAGAGGACACATGTTGTTTCTCAGCCACCCTCCCCCTGATCTTGAGAGCCTCTGAATTCCCAGACCACCCTGCATTTCCAATCACTTCGTTCTTTCTTGGCATATCCCTTTGGTGTCATTATCTCAAAGTATAGGTTGGTCATGGAAATGGTGACATCTCAACCTAAAGTGAAGTTTTGCAGCAGATCCGGGGGTAAATTCAGGCTAGTCTCTTCTCCAAGTGTATCTCCCCATTTGGGTGATGCCCTAGCCCAACTCTTGCACTTGTGCCCATCACCTTGAACTTCAGTTCCTCACGCAGGGCCTGTGGCGAGATAAGGCACAAGTTAACCCCAGGCTTGGGGTAGCCTCGCCGTGCCCTCGCCTCCAAGCCCTTCCCTGATTAACTTCACTGATCATTTGCATTTGCTCACTAAGCTATTATCACTGAGCACTATTCCGGGTTCTCAGGATACATCAGTGAACAAGAACACAGAGACACCCCTGCCCGTCAAAATGGGGGGTTTACATTTTAGCAGGGACAGTAATAAACAATACATGTATTAAATAGGCAAATCATTATATATTGTATTATATTACAGGTGGCAGGAAAATATAGATCAGGGAAAGAGGGATTAGGATGGAGAAGTCTGCAATTTTAAATGTAGTAGTCAAGGAGGCCTCATTGATAATATAGTATTTGAACCAAAACCTAGAGGCAAGGGGGTAAATAAGCCCCAAGGATATCTTGGGAAAGAAAGTTCCAAGCATCGGGGACAGCTGATGCAAAGGCCCAGGGGCAGGCACATGTCCTGTGTGGACAGTGTGGCTGGAGTAGAGTTAGCAAGACTGCTCGGGGATAGCATTAGAAAGGTGACCAGGGGCCAGGTGATGTAGGGCCTTGTAGGTTGTCTTAATGACTTTGATCTTTATTCCAAATGAAACAGGGAGGAAAGACATTGCTGGACTTAATATTTAAATGGTCCTCCTGTCTTCTGTGTTGCGAATAGATTGCAAGGAGGCAAGGGAAGATGTGGGAAAACTTGTCGAAAGGTGATTGCACTAGTCCAGGTGAAAAGTGAGTGGCTTGGACCAGGGTAGTGGACATGGAGAAAAGGCCCCAGATTCTGGATTTGGTGACAGCTTTCTCTTCCTTGGTTTCCATCCTTTTGCTCTCTTTACTCTCCGTCTTCTTTTCTAGGTTGTGAGTTTTCTCTTTTCCTCCAAGACTGAGAGCTCTCTGGGGGGCGGGACTTAAGTCCTGTCCTGAGGATCTGCCCCAGCAGCCAGGGCGGGGCATGTGCAAAGGGCAACAAGCCCCAGTGCTGCCTAGGAACAGGCTGATGAGCAGGGCAGACTGGCAGCCCTCCCCAGTCCCGGGCTCTCTGAGCAAAGGGGAGGAGACTGCCGCCTCTAAAGACACTGTGATGGACAGTTATTGAAGACGCTCAGCTGGGGGCTTCACTCTAGTCTTAATCTGAGCCGCCCTCAAGGAAATCATAACCAGCTCTTAAAAACATGTTAAGACCAAAGCTGGTGAGTGTGTCTGAGCAGAGATTCAGACAGCTACTTAACACCAGGGGCCTCTGGGCCTCAGATTCCTCTGCTCCTCACCCTGCCCTCTCCCCGCATCTGGCTGGTGTTTATCGGCCAAGACGTTGTTTAAATCACACTCGCTTCCTATAAACATTTCACTTGAAATGCCACCCGCTGCCCCAGAAGTTCATCTATTACCAGCTCAGGGGTGTACTTGAGGAGCCTCGGGTGATAGCTCCCCATCTCTCTCTTCTGTCCCTGGTCATCCCTCCTCCCCTAACCCATATTCTCAGGTTTCACGCCATAAGAACAACTTCCCCTCAGTGGAACAGGGCACTTAGTGCCAGAATTATTTATAATAGTAGAGATGGCAACAGGCTATGGGGAACAGCCTAGCCATGGACACTTTCTCTTGCAAAGCTCAATAAACGGACCTGGAGCGCTGCTTACCACCAGATGTCTCAGCTTCTTCTGTGTTTCCTGCTGTCTCTGGGGAACAGGTAGGGGGTTGGGGAACAGGGGACTGCACCAGGGGTCTCAACAGCCTGGACCAGTCGAGGCTGTCCTCAGAGTCCAAGGTGCTTATAAACTAGGCCCCAAATAAGGTGATCCCCTCATTGTACCTCTGTTCTCTGCCTCTCAGCCTCTCATTTCTGGCCAGGCATTTCCCAGCCTCTGTGAGCTCTTAGCTCAGAAACGAGCTGCTCTTGGGGCTTGCTCTGTAGCAGGGAGCCAGCTCCCTCCCCAGGAAGGCTGTCATCATTCTCCCACCACAGGGGCAGAGCTGGAACTCGAGCTGAGGAAGGTGTCTGGTCTGGACTGGAATTGGGGATGTAGGAGGTTGGAGCAGGGACAGTTCTTCCAAGGATAGGTTTGAAGGGACTCCACTCAGGCAAGAGCAGAAGCAGATAGAAGTATGAAGCTACTTTCTCAGGACTGAAAAAACTTCTGACCATCCTCCTATTGCCCAGCAACAGGCATTCACTAGTTGTCCTTGTTTGAAGGTTCTGCTGGTGTTTGGCGCTGGAGGATCACAGCCCATTTAATGGCTTCTCTTCTGATCTCCTTTATTTGGCAAGAGTCACATTACGGGAAGGCATCATCGGACCTTCCCAAAGGCCTGACCCAACCCCTCCCCAGACACTGGGGACCCCGCATCTCCCTTCTTCCATACCTGTGCCTACCCACTGCCCTGGGAAAAGTTCCTAGGTGAGTTCCAGAGAAAGCTCAGGTGGGAAACTTATAGAAGACAGGGCAGTATGAGTGTCAAACCCAAGGTGGGGCAGGCAGGGGAGCAGACCTGGCCTTTGGGGTTATGCAATGCCCCCTGTACAAGCCAAATGAAGAAAAAAGTTCTAAAGGGAGCATATGACTCCATAAAATAAAGGGACATAATTGGGAGCGATATCTAATTTATCTATTGAATGCCTCCTACGTACTCTTTTATCACTTAGATGGACAGAATATAATTGGTGTGCTGAACGCCATCAATCTCAGGGCCTGGGCTTCCTGTGCTGGCTACACCTATTACTGTCAGATTATGACACTGTAATACCAAGATCAATGACATTTTAAATGTGCTCCAGTTATGGGCAATTGCTGACAATAAAAACAGTGACAAATTGATGAAACTTGGGCAGCGATGATCTGGTGTCAAAAATAAACCATAAATAATCTGCTTTCCAAACTAAAAGAGGTGCCTGAGACACCAGCTTCGGGGGGAAAGGCCCAGGGAGAGGAGAACCCATCCCACTCACAGCTTCTTGACCACCTGGGAGGCCCCACCTGCTTTGGAAAACTCTTTCTGGGGCTGCAAGGACCCAACAGGGAGATGGAGAGGCAGCCTTGGGTCAAGACCTGAAGCTTCTTCAGAGAGAGTCCCCATCTCTCTGAGGGAAGAGCCCGTGTATGTTTGCAAAGACAGGTGAGTGGTCTTTCGGGGTCCCGCTCACGCTGAGGAATAAGGGCTGACTGACTGAGGCACAGAGTCGGACTGAGCCAAAGTTAAACCTGGGAGAGATCTTGAGAGTCTGTCTTGTTGGAGGGTCTGGCTTTGTCCTCCAAACTGGCTGGCAGCGGTACCTGGATCCTTCTTACCCTGCCTCAGCCCCCCTCAACCTCCCTCGGGCATTCTTTCTCCAGGACACCACTCTTTCCCTTTCCAGGAGGTGTTTGCTGTGTTCTCCCTGGGTGCTGGGCATGGGAGGGGATGGGTTGGGGGGATATTTGTTCTGGGATCATGGAGAAGAGACGCAAGAGAGAACATTAAAGAAAAAAAGAAGAACATGAGCTATGTATGGCCCCTTTTCTGGTTTTAACTTATGTTAGAGGTTTCTCAACAAAAAGGAACCCAAGGTATTCAACCAGCAGAGCAATTCGGGGGTTCATTAAGGCAGACCCTGCCCCAGTTCCTTATTTTTAAGAGATTGCCTTACTTTGTAGTTTTGCTCTCACACATTTCCTTCATTTTAATAATTACAATTTCTTAATATGGGCACTACCGCTGATGCTACTATTACAAGGTTCACTGCTATTGGGAAGCATTTATTGAGCAACTACTACCTACCAAATTCTGTTCCAGGTGTTTTACACATATTATTTTTAATCCCTGTAGTAGCCCTCTGAAGTGGGTATTATTTTGCACATTTTAGGAGGGAGGAAACAGAAGCTGAGAGAGTTAGTGGCTTAGTTAACATGACACCACCAGTTAGCAGCAGAGCAAGAAAAGAATCTAAGATGCTTAATCTAGGCTTATATTTTTCCCACTTCCCTTTCATAGACCTTATTCATTCATTTTAATTTTTAAAAGATTGTATTTATTTAATTTTAGAGAGGGGAAGGGAGGGAGAAAGAGAGGGAGAGAAACATCAATGTGCGAGAGATACATTGATCGGTTGCTTCTCACATGCCCCCATCTGGGGATGTGGCCCACAACCCAGGCATGTGCCCTGACTGGGAATTGACCCAGTGACTCCTTGGTTTGCAAGCTGATGCCCAATCCACTGAACCGCACCAGCCAGGGCTATTTACCCATTTTATAGACGAGGATTCAGAGGCTAAGGGGCTCCCTCAAGAACATACAACTAGTAGGGGACAGAACTGAACCTAAACCTAGCTCTTCTGACTCTTCCTATGTTATATCCGTGCTCTTTCTAGATGTACCACAAAAGCCTTTTTCCTCAGAAGGCTGCTATTCACTCAGCTGGCTACTCCAGCCTTGAGCCCTGAGAGGTAGCAGGGCCTGCAGTCTGCTTGGAGTATATTTAAATCCTCACTCTGCCAGTAGGCAACTGTGTGACCTTAGGTAAGCCACTTAACCTCTCTGAGTTTCAGGTGGTTATAAGAATTTACAGGACATAATACCCATAAAGTGTTTGACACCAGAACCTGGCACATAGTGTTCACTAACGACTTCTGGTCAAGATGGAGGCATAGGAAAACACAGCTTGCCTCCTCACACAACCACAACAAAAATTACAACTAAACTACAAAATAACTATCACCTAGAATCATCAGAAAATCAAGCTGTATGGAAGTCCAACAACAAAGGAATTAAAGAAGTTCCATTCATCCAAACAGGTAGGAGAGGTGGAGATGCAGAGGTGCGGAGATGCAGAACAGGTGGTCCTACACCCACATGTGGTGAATAAAAATCAGGAGGGATGCCGTAGAAGTGAGGGATCCCAGCCCCACACCAGACCACCCAGCCCAGGGTTCCAGTGCCAGGAAGATAACTCTCCATAACTTCTGGCTGTAAAATCCAGTGGGGGTTGGGGTAGAGGAAGAAACTGCAATATTCTCAAGTGCCTCCTCTTAAAAGGCCCACATCAGACTTAGTACTTGCACAGACTCATTCCCTCTGGGCTCTAGGGCAGCACCTGGAAGGGCACCGGTGGCACATGGGGAGAAACTGAAGTGTCTGGCATCAGGCTGAGTGGTGGGGTTCAGCTCCCTCCCGGACAAAACTCCAGAGGTCAGGCCCCATTGTCCCCTTTCTCGGCCCTGTCCCACACAGCCACAGAGCAGGAACACCTTACTGGAGGCTTCATCACCCAGGTTTACATGGGTTGCTCAGCCCTGGCGATTACCTGAGGCTCTGCCCCATCCAACGCACTGGTGTGCTTTTCTATAATAGGGCGCACTACTACGACAGGGAGTCATAGTAGCTCTACCTAACACACACACAAACACAAGCACAGAGAAGCTGCCAAAATGAGGAGACAAAGAAATATGGCCCAAATGAATGAACAGAATAAAGCTCCATAAAAAGAACTAAAAAAACTGGAGATAACCAATCTAGCAGATGCCAAGTTCAAAACACTGGTTATTAGGATGCTCAAGGAACTCATTGGGTACTTCAACAGCATAAAAAAAGACCTGGGCAGGAATGAAGGTTACACTGAGTGAAATAAAGAAAAAAATACAGGGAAGTAACAGCAGAGTGGATAAAACCAAGAAGCAAATCAATGATTTGGAATATAAGGAAGAAGAAAACATTCAAAGAAAAAAGATTCCAAAAATAGAATCCAAAAGTACTAGGATAGGCTAAGGAGCCCCTGGGAAAACTTCAAATGTACCAACATTCAAATCATAGGGGTGCCAGAAGTAGAAGAGGAGAAGTGAAAGACTGAAAACTTATTTGAAAAAATAATGAAAGAAGACATACCTAATTTGCTGAAGGAAATAGACATACAAGTCCAGGAAACAGAGAATCCCAAACAAGATGGACTCAAAGAGGGCCACACCAAGACACTCCATAATTAAAATGCCAAAGGTAAAAGATAAAAAGAGAATCTTAAAAGCAGCGAGAGAAAAGCAGATAGTTAACTATAAATGAGTTCCCATAAGACTGTTAGCTGATTTCTCAAAAGAAACTTTGTAGGCTAGAAGGGATTAGCAAGAAGTATTCAAACTGATGAAAAGCAAGGACCTACAACCTACATTACTCTATCCAGCAAAGCTATCATTTAGAATGGCAGGGCAGGTAAATTGCTTCCCAGACAAGGTAAAGCTAAGGGAGTTCATCATCACCAAATCATTATTATACGAAACGTTAAAGGGACTTAGTTAAGAAAAAGAAGATCAAAACTATGAACATTAAAATGGCAATAAATTCACAATTATCAACAACTGAATCTTAAACACAAAGCAAATAAACAGAACAGAAAGAAAATCATAGATATGGAGATCATTTGCAGGTTTATCACCTGGGAGGGGGAAGAGGGGAGAATAGGGAAAAATGCACAGGGATTAAGAAGTACAAATTGGTAGGTACAAAATAGATAAGGGGATATTAACAACAGTATAGAAAATGGAGTAGCCAAAAAATGTTTATGCATGATCTATGTGCATGAGCTAAGGGGGGAATTGTCAGAGGGAATGGGGGTATTGGGTGGAGGGGCATAAAGGGGAAAAAATTGGGACTATTGTAATAGTACAATCAATAAAATATATTTTAAAAAAGAAAGTGTTCATTAAATAGTAATTATTAGAGATATAACCTGGGACAGGGCAAGGAAGTTTGACAAATTAAAAAATCAACCCAGCTAGTGTGGCTCAGTGGATTGAGTGCCGGCCTGAGAACCAAAAAGTTGCTGGTTCAATTCTCGGTCAGGGCACATGCCTGGGTTGTGGGTCACGTCCCCACTTGGGGGCGTGCGAGAGGCAACCACACATCAATGTTTCTCTCCCTCTTTTTCTCCCTCCCTTCTCCTTTCTCTAAAAGTAAATAAGTAAAATCTTTTAAAAATCAAACAGAAAAGGGACTTACTTGGGGGAACCACCCACTGAAACAGTTCTCCTCTGGGGTACAGGTGCTCAAGGGTCACACACAGTGGAGACATGGTAGAGGTGTCACATAAGGTGCCTCCACGAGGACCACAGAGGTTTTCTGATGGCAAATAGTTTAAAACATGATTTTTATATGAAGACACAAATAATATACTATGTAATAAAATGCCAGGTTTGCCTAATTTTAAAACAAGAACTCAAAAGAATTTGGTCCTTAATGAGGGCCCTTCAAACTGACCCCTCAGGCCGCTGAGGTCCAAATCACTCTTCTCCCTCTAATACCAAAGGGACTTTTGCAGAAAAGGCTGAGAATCCTTTTGTCGGGGACAGAGCCTGGGTTAAGAGACAGGATTTCTGACTTTGTCACTTTTTAAAAGAGCAAAACAACACGACTGTTTCCACCTTCCCACTGTGTAACCTTCAAGTTTAGCATTGAGGACGTGAAGTATTCGGTTTAAGTTTATAACAACGTATTTCTGATTCCTCCCTGTATAATAATTATTAGCCAACCACTAATCATCTATAGGGTGAATAGTAGTCACACTTTGTAGATGGCTGCACTTAAAATTGGTTGGGTTCTTCAGGAAAGACCCGAAGATTGACTGTCGCTTAGATATTTGACGTTTTCTGTGCAAGGAATTTGCCTTTCTGGGTCTTGTCGCCCCTTTTCTCCCTTTAGCCTCCACTCTAGTCCTCTGCAGGTGCCCTCCGTTGGCCCAGCCTCGAGGCTGCCCAGGCCTCACGGCTTCTGTGTTAGCAAAGGGCCCTGGAGCGGCCCTTGACTCATTACAACTCACACCTGGCTAGGATTCCATCACTAACTCAGCAGCGGCCACCACCACATCTGCATCTGCACCCTCTACATCTGCACTCCTAACTCCTGGCCTTTCTAAAGTCTGCCTTTCTTCTTCTTAACAGTACAAGTAATATATATTGATTGTAGATAAATTTAACAGTCTAGACAGATGAAAAGGAGGAGAAAAAAAGAGTCCCAGTAGCTTTTCCACCAGGGCAGAACCTTGGTCAGCTGGGTGAGTGACAGGACTTGGGACACCGTTTTGTGTCTCCATCTGCTTAAGGTGGAAATCTGCATAGTGGGACTCTGCTCAGTGCTGGGGTTCAGAGAAGTGGAATTCTGCGAGGTGTATTGCTCTGATAAAAATCAGAAGCCTGCTCAAGTTCAAATGAGTCTGGCCCAGACTTATTTAAGGATTATTAGGTCGGTCCTTGGTGACTCTAAGGGCTGGATCCAGAGCACAGGGAGCCTTTCCAGTAGATCTCGCCACCCCTTCAAATGGCAGACTCTTGGAGACATGAGATGACCAGACCCTGGCTAGCCCTTCCAAAATTTTCCCCTATACCTACTTCATTACTTCACAATATGTAAAATACATAGAATACAGAATAAGTCTAGCCCTGACTGGTATGGCTCAGTGGACTGAGTACCAGCCTGACAACCAAGCTGGTTCTACTCCCAGTCAGGGCACATGCTTGGGTTGCGGGCCAAGTCCCCAGTGCGGGACATATGAAAGGCAGCCACACATTGATGTTTCTCTCCCACTCTTTCTTCCTCCCTTAACCCTCTCTCTAAAAAGGAATAAAATATTTTTAAAAAATAACAAGTCTAAATTGCAAGTACTCCTAGAAAAGAGAGTCAAGTGACTTAGATCCATAAGAGCTCCATTTCTGAGAGATGGAAATGCTTTATTCTGCCAGATAAAACAAAACTAAAGTGACCCTCTGGTTCCCCCAAGAGAGGTACGCTAGGGGAGGTAAAAGCATTCCTGTCCCCGAACCCGGGGATGGTGTAGGAAATGCCACTTAGCCATTGCCAGGACCCAAAGGACTCTAAGGCCAAGCTATCAAAGGTTCAGGTAAGGGGTTGGAAAGAGGGACAAAGACAGATGAGGTGGAACTGGGAGCTGTCAGACTCAGTTCAGGAAATCACTGAGGGGGCCAGAGGGAGGCTGGGGCAGGGAAGGCTTCAAGGGGAGGGGAGTGTGTCAGAGAATGAGAAGAACAAGACAAACGGGGGACTGTTTAAAGGTAAAGCCTGGCTGGTGTGGCTCAGTGGACTGAGCGCCAGCCTGTGAACCAAAGGGTCATGGGTTTGATTCCCAGTCAGGCCTTTATGCCTGGGCTGTGGGCCATGTCCCCAGTGAGGGTGTGCGAGTGGCAACACGCATTGATGTTTCTCTTCCCTTCTGTCTAAAAGTAAATAAATAAATCTTAAAAAAAATTAAAGGTGAATTGGCAGCAGAGGTTGGGCCTGGAGCAGGGGGCGGTGGGGTGATGAAGGGAGGGGTGGCGTGGCTTTGAGGGAGCTCTCTGCAGAGTGCAGTCCTTTGAGGCGACGATAGAACTCTGGGTCTCAAGAGCAGGAAAGCAGGTTATATTTCACATCCTTCCCTGAATAGAGAGATTGGATTTGGTCAAGAATAAGTCCCTAGGAAGCAATTGTGAGCACCCCGCCTGTCCATCTCATTGATGAATATGGAATGGGAGCAAAGTGGGGAGTGTGGGCGTCTGACAAGGTCTTTATGATTCTAGAATCAGTTATTACACCTTCTTCCTCCTCCTCCGCTTTGGCTAATGGGCTGTGGGCACCCACCCACAGAGGCCAATAGGACACTATTGTGGGGAATGCAGAAACTGGGCGCTGCCCTCACGACCTTCTGAGGAAACTGGTTTTTGAATTTGGTTTGTTTTTCAACTAACCTTTGCCTCCATAAGGACTGAACCTTCCCCCCCTTCGATCTCTGGGTCCCTTTAAATCCTTCATAGCCTCACTCCTGAGAAGTGGAAGTCTGATCTACTCCGTAACATCAACGTGTCCTATGCAATGCAGCCTCACTTCCTGTGGCCCAGAAAGATGGCTTCTAGATTCATCTTTCCCTGTAATAGGGCTTCTCTTCCAGAGACCCTTATCTTGGAGACAATCACATTGGTCTGGGAAATCTGGGGGTCATCCTGGATTCCTCCACCCCTGTCAGCCTCCCTCAGTCAACAAATATTTATTGAGCGTCTTCCATAACCTGGGCCCTGTTCATGGTGCTGAAGAACATAGAGAGCAAATCCCTGCCCTCGTGAGCTTGCGATCAGTGACCTACGGGGTGGATTCGACCTTCTGAACATCCATTACCCTCTTTCTCACTGTCACCACCCTGGGTCCTTCCCCATCACCTGGAATTGCCTGCTTAGTATCCAGAGTGATCTTACAAACCCAGATCTTTGTTGGTGCTTTGCCAAAAATCTCAAATGAAGACATTTTAAAAATGCAGAGTGAAAAGAAATCAAGTTGTAAATTATATTGGAATGGTCAGACAGCTTTTTAAAAAGTATTGAAGCAATATAATATATTTTTGTTGGTTATAGGTGCAGTGAAATAGAAAAACATGGATTGGAAGATCCGCCCCGAATTCACGACGGTGGTGCCTCTGGGGGGGGGGGGAAGGGTGCTGGGGACGGGGAACGGCGGCTTCGGGTTTATCTGTAACCATCTGGAGGGGAAAAGCCAGAGCAAAGTTGAAAAAAATGTTAATAGTAGGGTTAATAAAATTTAAATGTGGATAGTGTGTACAAGAGTGTGATATTACTCTTTTCTGTATTGTAGAAAAACTTATCAAAATGTAAACCATGAAACCCTCAGGGGTCCCTCACGCTTCTCGGTCCCTCACGCTTCTCGCCCCCTCAGGCTGACTGATGCATTGAACTGTCATGAGCTTGAGCCAACTTCCTGAGGGGGCAGCAGTTCCCCCACAATGTCACCGGTACTCTTGTCCCTGGGAGAGGCCCTTCCCATTTTACTCCTTTGCTCCTGCTCAGTGGCTGGTGTAGGGAGCTGGTTAAGATTGGGAAGGTAGGAATGTTCTAGGAAGGACAGTTCTTTCTTGTCCTGGTGTGTATTCAGCTGCAGTTAGAGAGACATATCACCTGTTTCTTTTTATTTAAAATCTGGTTTGTTTCAAAACTGGTACCAGTGACGGGGAGGTGGAAAGAGTAAGACCCTCCACAGAACCATTCCCCCCACTCCCACCCAGTCTGGCCACATAGCCTAGCCCTGAGGCAGAAGCTTCCCAGCAGAATAAGGAAAACTGATAACCTCATTCCCAGGGCAGGCTCTGTTGGGACAATCATCTGGCTTTTCCCGCTGCTGCTGGGAGAGGTGCTTTGGTGCAGGCTGCTGCCATCCTGCGCCTGGAGGGAGGAGGCTCGGCCTGGACCTGTTTTGACCGTAGCTCCTGGTACGATGCTACACAGGCACACAAACCCTGGCCCAGGACACCCTCCCATACCACTCTGCCCCTGACGTCTCTGCACCTTTTGCCTCTTCCATATCATCCTTGCTTCCCCTTTCACAAACCAGGGTAGGTATCCCTCACGTACATGTCCCCCCAGGGCAGCTGTCCCCCCCCCCTTCACAGCACGCATCACCCTGAATTCTCACTACCTGGTATGTAATTGTCTTCTGCACCAGATGGTGCTCTTCGAGGGGGCAGGGATCAACCTCTGTCAGTCAACAAATATTTATTGTCTGTCTCATTTGCAGTTGCATCTCTAGGTCCTGTGACTCTGCCTGGCACATAGAAAGTGTTCGATACATTTTTTTTTTGAATGAGTGAATTGTCTCCCCCACTAGACTGTGAGCACCTTGTTTATAAGGACTATGCCCTGATTGTCTCTGGATTCTCAGTGCCTTGTATAGAGTGCTTGGCACATAGTAGGTGCTCAATACTTACTTATTTGAGTGACTGGACCTTGTTTCTCCCTTTATATCTAGATAGAAAGCGAGAACCTTTGCTTCTCTCTTCCTCTTCCCCAGTGTCAAGGCTGCTGATTGAAGCTGTGGGTCCCTTCCTGCCTTTGATGACTATACATTCCAACCTCTTAACTGTATCACAGAAACTGGCGGGCGAGCCCCTGGGTCCAGGTATCCCCCCCATAGCCTAACCCCCGCATGAGAGGACTCCTCTGGAGACGGGCTGCTTCAGGGCCCCCTTTCACTCACTTCAATCTCCAACATTATGGAAGATCTCATTTACCCTGAACTCCTGCTACCACACAAGTCTTGTTTCACCTACTCTGGTCTCAGAGAAGATGTGTCAGATCCGAGTGTCGTGTTCCTCAACCCAAAACAAAACGTGGAGTCTGTCCTGTTCTAGGACCAGTGTTCCCCCACCTGGGGTTTACTTTTCAAGTTTGTATTCTGCTTCCAAATCCAGTCTCTTCCAGGAAGTCTTCCTTGATTAAACCAAACAGGTTTTAGTTTCCATCCCCTTCTCCCAACGCTCTATGTCCCAACAGCACTTGCCATTTGTGCTTGTTCCCTACACTGTTTGTGGGAATTCTGTCTTCCTAACCATACCGTGTAAGTGTGCACTCTTTTAAGGAGGCTTGATAAACGACTGTTTATATCTTCTTATCAAATCAACAAGGAAAAAACAGGCACAGCAAAAAGAAAGCAGAGAAGGTTTTTTTCCCCTTTATTGTGTTAACATAGAATTTGCCATCTTGGTGCTTGCAAGCTCCTGAGCACCAGGGAAGAGAATTTGATTTTTGTGAAACATTTGAGGACACATAAAGTATGTGTAAATACCCAGGAATAAAGACCATGTCTTTATTGGTATATTATTTCTCTAATTCATTCACTCTGTAGGATTGACTCAAAGTCCTTGGTTTAAACCCTGAGTATTAATTGGTTGACTAAGCTTTGGCTTGCGATTCACTGAGATCCCTGGATTCTTTTAAGCCAAAGAGTTATGCCCGTCCTGTGGACTGTGAGTAGGAGAAGGACCTTTAAGTGTCACCCATGGGAGGAGGTGGTTCTCCTGGGCCTCAGTCTCCGTCTGCGTGTGTTAGGGGGGTGGGGGGATTGGATGAAGAGAGTAGAGACAGACCCATATACTAAACCTGCAGTTGCAGGCAGGGTTAGGGGAGTGGGGAGAGGGGGAGAGAAAAATCTGGGCCAAGGCCAGAGGTGGCTCCCAGGGGAGTTCTCAGAGCGGGCAGCCGGACGTCGCTCCATCCCTCCCGCCTGACGGATGGGTCTGTTACTCAGGCACAAGCTGTCAGGCTAGGCCGCTTCCAAGGCAGAAGAACAGTGGCTCTTCTGTGCGCGATACCCCGTGCGCCTGGAGAATGGGGCCCGCCCGGAGGCCCAGGGAATGATGGAGAAAGCAGACGTCTCGGAGAAGGAGCCGTGATGGGCGGGCAGCCGGAGGAAGCATGTCTGCCTCCCCAAAACCGCCCGAGGACGCCGGCGGAGGCGGGTGTTGGAGGACCCTCAGGGGCGTGCGGGTGGGGCAAAGCACTGGGATCGGCGCTTGGGAGTGTTTGGGGGCTGATGTTGGCCGGAAGAGGCTGCAGGAGGGTTGGTGTGAAGAGCTCAGTCCTCTGGCCAAAAGCCTCCTTCCATTTGATAACAAGAGCCCCGTGTCTTCAGTTACACAATGTTCGTTTCCAGGTCAGACACTCCGAAACCTGCCAGCCTCCCCTCCCTACCCCACACCCGTGTCTCCGCAAGCTCCGCTGGCCTCTTCGGCCGCCGCACCGGGCCCTGCTGGCTCCCAGTCCCACAAGCTGGGCGGGCGGGATCCCCGCGGCTCACGCCCGGGACCCGGGATCCACGCGGCTCCGTGATCCGCCCCTGGCCGAGCTCCGACCCCGCCCGGCAGCTGCCTCCCCCTCAGCGTTAATTAAAACTTGCGAGATGAAGAGGCTGGCGCGGGCGGCTCCGTTTTATTTGCAGCATCTTTCATGCTGCTGACGATCGTAAAGGGCTTTAATATTGAAATATGGGCCATTTTCCCAGCTCCAGCCCTCGCCGCGCGCTCCCCACACCCCCACACCCAGCCACACCGCGCTTGATAAAAGAGCCCCTGCAAATCCATTAAGAAGAGATAATTGAAAACTCCGGGGTAATATTTAAGGCCGCGCGCCGACGCGGGGCGGAGGGCCCGACTGCGCCCACAGTGCCCAGCATTGCCCGTGCGCTCGGGTCCCCCTCGCTCGAGGCCCGTGGAGGCCCGCCGCCTGCTCCGGTCTCTTCGCTGTGCAGGCCTCACTCTCAGCTCTCGACGGCCCGCTCTGCCCTTCTTGGCTCTGCGGAAGTCTTGCCTCGAGAGACTCCTAGTTCCTTGTCACATGGAGAGTGACAAGGCACACAGGGACCAATGTGCCCAGTGGACGCAACGTCTTGCCCTGCTGGCAAGGCTTGGATTTGGTGCCCCTGGGCGTTGCACTCCCTGGGCCTGCCACGTCCCTCCAGCACTTGTCCGCCTGGGGAACTGCTGCTCTTCAATGAAAACCAGCCCAGCCCCATCCGAAGCGATGGCGTGGTGTGGAACGGGCGGAGGCACCTGGCGAGGAGGACACGAGGGTTTACTACACTGTTATTCTTTCTAGTTGTGTAAGTTTTCAATCTTCCACAAAAATCTTTTTAGAAAGCGGCTTAAGTGTTTTCCTTTTACTCCTTCCTCAGCTATAAAAATGGACTACCTGGTGTCATGCACGTTACTGTCCCTTATCACATTATGGTGTCATTACTGTTTAAAGTCTGTTCCCCTACTAGGCTATGATATTTTGAGAACAGGGATCAGGTCTAATATCCCTCTTTAGCCCTTGCTCCTGGCTCAGTGCCAGGCACATAACATGTGCTCAGTAAACGTCATTGAATTGACTACTCTCTGAGTCCCCAGAGGTCTCCAGGGTTTGTTAGGATGGAGCACAAGGGGGCAGAGGGGAGGGTGGAGCAGAGCATGGAAGAGCGGCAGGGTCTGCAAGGCTGAGGGCTGTGCTGAGGGCGTTGAGGGTGTTGGAGTCACTCCTTTCCCACAGTGACTGGCTCTGGGAAGTTCCCAGGATGGGAATAGTGGGTGGAAGAAGGGCTGAGGACCCTGTTCTGCACTGTGGTATAGGAATCCTTAGGTCTCTCTCTACCTGGGTTTTTTGGTGGGGGTGGGGGTGGGGGCAGGGGGTGCTTTCTCTCCTCCATTTGGCTCACCCTCCTAGTCAGGTCAGACTTGAGTTCTGCTGCAAGTGCCTGTGCTCTACAGCACCCAGGTGTGTCTTGGGTGAGGGGCGAGGAGAGAAGAGAGGGAAGGAGGTACTTGAAGACCTAGTTGTGCACAAGGCCTGAGCGGTTTCCATCAACACCCGGCTGGCCCCTACCCCTTCGCAGGGCCTTTCCTGATCGCCCCTCTTGACGCAGACTTTTCTCCACACAGTACCCAGCACCTTGCTGGGGGAAGTACTCACAGCAAGGCATCGCAGAGGGGGGTGTTGTTCTGACTCAGCTCCCACCCCTATGTTGCCCCTAAGGCCACAGTTGAAGGGACACCCTCTGTATGGCCGGGGTGAGGCCCATGCTCAAGGAGTCCTTGTTAGAGCCCTAACATATCTGAGCTGGAAGGGGGCGACAGAACACCAGGTCTAGCCCCCTCTCAACATCTATGGGGCAGCTGAGGTCCAGAAACTGTACATATGTGAGACCATCGGTGGCACAGCCAGTGCTCAGTCCCAGGGAGTCAATGGCAGAGTTGGAATTGGAATCTTAATCTCTTGACTTACTAAGGACACACAATTAGTATTTGAACTGTCTTTTACAAACTTTATCTCATTTTCTCTCAATTCTCTCAAACTGATGGGATTTATTATACAGTTCCATCTATAGATGAGGCAATAAGGCTCAGAGAGATTAGTGACTTGTCCATTCCCACACTGGTCATTCACAGATTCAGGATTTGAACCCCTGCTTGACTGGCTCCAATTTTGGCGCTTGCTTCTCCGATGTTCGCTCGACTCCAACACTCAGACACATAGCCGAGCTGGGCCAGTTTCCTACACATTCCCTCTTCATCTCTGAGACATCTGCAGCCAGAGGTCTTTCTCTCCTCATCCCACTTCCCCCTCCCCAGGGCAGTGCTTTTGCTCCAAATGCAGGGGGGTGGTGTCTCCCACTATGGCCCATGAACTAAAGCCACACAGAGCCTGGTCTCTCGCACACAGCCCAGCTCCTGTCTGTGGCCACCAAGGCCTCAGCCATAAATCCCCAGGTCTCAGCTCATAACCATTAGCAAGCGATTGGGCTCATCAGGACGCATTTATGAGACTTAGGTCAGATAAATGGATCGCCAGAGGTCAGGAACAAGGGATCTGTTCGTCTTGCCTTGCTTCAGAGGTGTCTCCAACCACCCAGAGGCTGGCACATTTCATGTAACTTGCAGCTGAAGATAGAAGTAGGGGTGTTGTCACAGGGGGCAGGAGGTAAAGCTGTATCCCCATGTAATCGCTCTCATGGAAGGGAAAGAGCCTGGGGACATAAAGCCTGGTCATGAGGGCTAGAGACACATGCACGCACACACACAGCACACCCACAAACGCACGAGCGCTCTCACACCCCATCTCTGATTCAAATCCAAGCTCTTCGGCAGCCACTCCCCCCATGCTGCCCACCTCATGATGTCCTCATACTGTTGCACCTTTGAGGTGTTACCTAGACTGAGCTTCTCAAATATCACAGTACATACAAATGGCTGGGGAGCTTGTTAAAATGCAGATTTAGACTCAGTAGGTCTACAGTGGACCCTGAGATTGTTTTTCTAACCAGCTCCCAGCCAAGGCTGATGCTGTTTCTTCAAGGATTTTAAACAATGGCCCTGCCATAGTGAAAGGATAGGAGTTTTCAGAATGTGGAAGAGTGGGTGAGGGCAGTGTAGAAAAGCATCCCCTACCCCCTAGAGATTCTACTATGTACACCCAGGTGGCTGAGCCACTTGGAGAAAGTTTTTTCCTCGATCTTCACAGGACTCCACCTTGTCCTTCAAATCTCAGCACAAATGCCACTTCCTCCAAGAAAATTTCTCTGAACCCCCAATCTAACAGTCCCCGCACGCTACCCATCTGTGATTATCTCACCCCTCTTCATAGCAGGCATCACAACTTCCATTTATATAATTGTTTACTTATTTCTTTTGTCTGTTTCACCCCCTGAAATATAGTGTCCATGAGTTCATGGGTCATGCCTCTCCTGTTCATGAATTTTCACTACCTAGTACCTGGCACGCAGGAGATACTCAGTAATGACTGCTGATAAATGAATGAATGAATAAGTAAATGAATGAAGCACTTCCATACTAAGAAGTGGTGGGAAAGAGTATTTAAATCAGGAGGTGAGGCCACAGGCAATTAGAGAAAGCTTCTTGGAGGAAGGAAAATGGGAGGACAAGAACATTGTTGTGTGGAGACAGAAGACAGATGCCCTAAGGGGCGGAAGCACAGCACATCTGGGTACTTTATTCTTCTTTCTTTCTTTCTTTCTTTCTTTCTTTCTTTCTTTCTTTCTTTCTTTCTTTCTTTCTTTCTTCCTTCCTTCCTTCCTTCCTTCCTTTCTTTCTTTCTTTCTTTCTTTCTTTCTTTCTTTCTTTCTTTCTTTCTTTCTTTCTTTCACCTGACAAGTTCTTAATGAGCCTCTGTTACACATCGGACACTGTGCTGGGCACTGCACATACAGGGGTGAATACAGCTGATGTGATTCCTGCCTGCATGGAGTTTATAGTCTACCAGGAGAGACTGACATTAAACAAATTAAAATTTTAAATTTAATTTGAGGGCTAAGTCTACAAAGGAGAAGTGGATGATGAAGGTGTGATGGGTGGTAGGGAAGCTTCACTAGGAAATGACAATGACCCAGAGTCCTGAGGGGTGGGGCTCCTCTTCGCCAGCCTCGGATTGCCTCAGTGTTCATTCTGGACTTCTCTGCATTCCTCAGCACTGTCCCTTTAAGAGGTGCGATTCTTTCCTGAGCAAAGGAGGTTCTGGGCACACAGCCCAGCCTGCCAAGGTTGTGGGCTATAAATCAACACTGGCACTCCCTTGGCAGTGGGCTGTCCTCTGAGCTGCCCAGATGGCGGGCAGGCCTGGGGCTCCAGGGGCGGCCAGGCACACGGGAAGGGGGGGATGGGCAAGGGAGCTGGGCCCAGGGCCCCAATGACAGCTGCCCACCTCTGTCTTAAGAGCCTTGGGCCAAAGAAAATGCCAAAGTCCTATGCCAGTCACAAGGACCTTCTGACTCCAGAGTCACAGGCTGGCCTAGGCCTTCGGAATCACTGCCTTTACCGCTGCCAGTGGTCCAGGCCTCACAGACATCTTCTAAGATCCAGTGCCATGGGTTTCCCTTTTAAATGAACTCTTGGGGGGTCACAGTCTGTTCTAGCACCTAACCCAGAAGTTCTGCCTGTGGTCTGACCCTCTTTCCTTTTTTTTGTAGCCCAGGTATGTTTTTTTACACTCTGTGAAGGATAGCAGTTTCCTATCCAGTAGGGGCTTTGGGGCTGTGATGGTGAGCTCCTTTGCCTTCACTACAAGGCTTCCTGAAAGACAGGATAAGATTTCTCAAGGTCATCTGGAGAGGGTGGAGCTCCATCCCCTTGGGGGTTGCCATCCCTCAACCACCCTCACAGGTGCTATAACAGAGGGAACATATGTCGCTCCCACCCCAGAGGACAGTGACAACATCTCAGCAGCCACAGCCCCACAGAGCTGGGCTCAGCAGGCCTTGACAGAACAGGAAAGTCAGCCTCTCTCCTGGGCCTGGGCCTGGGCCTGGGTGGAAGCAAAGTCTGGAGACCTCTCTCACAAAGGAATAAACAGACCAACTGCTTTCCTCCCCCGCTCACCCTGCCACAAAATAGCCAACAATGTTTCTAGAACAGTGGGAAATTCCTGGGTTATAGAACAATAGAGATTTCCTAGGATATTCTTGTCCTCCAATTCTCCTGGGAAAAGTCAGAGGTCGCAGGGACTTAGAGATACTCTTACGCACTCATTGTTCAGATGAGGAAACAGAACCAGAAAAGTAAACCCTGGTCTTTTAGCATTCGGGTTATTTCTACTCCACCACCTCTGCTTCCTGGGTAGAAAATCCCTGAGCCACCACTAGGCAGGATGGATTAGGCCCCAAGTATAATAGAGTAGATGCAGGTTAGATAACAAGTAGAACGTTCTCAGAATAGTGGATTACAGAAAAGGATACAAAGTAAAGAAATTGAGTTCTCCAAAACAGTGGGGTAGGGGCAGGGAGGGATGCAATCAGGAATCAGGTTGGAATATTGTAAAAAAATATGGAGAATGGCCGAGAAGCAGGCTGGCACGGACACCCAGACAGGGCAGCTGGGGCGTGGGCCTCCTGGAGTGCTTCGTCGCGGACCTCCAGTCTTAGCCCCTTCGGGGCTCCTGGGCATCTGTAGCAGTTCGAATCAGACCTCACCTCAGCTGGTTCTCTTGCCTTATTCTCTGCTCTCCTGGGATGTCTTATCTGGCTGCCAGAGTCATTTGCCGTCTCTAATTTGTGTTTAAATTAAAATTCCCACAAACAGAGGCTCAATGTACTGTTACCAAGAGCTCCCAGGCCCCCTGCAGCTCTGGGCAGTTGAGGGCCTTCAAGGAAGAGCCCATCTTGCAGGCACCAAGGCTGGTCCCGCTGGGCGTGGGGACCAGATGCGGATGATCCTACTGGGCGTCTCTGGTCCTTGTACTTGATCTCTTCCAAAATGGTGGTGCCCAGGGGCAAGACAGGTAAGTCACGCTCACAGAGGGCTTGGGGATCAGCAGACTGAACAAGGTACGGCCCTGTGGTGGTTCACTCTTTTTTCAGGAGTTTGGGAAGAAGGCAGGGGAGGAGCACCGTAAACAAAGGGCAGGGGATAGAGATAAGATGACCACGGGTAGTGTTCCCAGTGCACCAGCGCTGTCCCTAAGGATCTTCTCGCTACAAACTCGCTGAGCTGTCTCATACCCTTATGAGGAAGGCGTTGCTACTTATTGGCCCTGTTTTTATAGATCTGGAAACAGAGGCACAGAGAGGTCAAGTAACGTGCCCAAGATCACACAGCTAGTAAGAGGTGGACCCAGGATTCACATCCATACAGTCTGGCTCCAAATGCCTAATGCTATGCTGCCACTTAAGCCAAGATTTACCTGTCACCCTCTTAATCCCTTGACCTCAAAGTGGGGCATCTCCTAGACGGCCTGAGCAACTGAGATGGATGAAGCTCCTGTCCTGCTCCCTCTTCCCCTTCTGAGCCATAATCTTCTCAACTGTAAAGTGAGGATAAGGTACTTGGAGGAATTAAGGGGCTACAAAGGCAGCTATCAGAGTGGCCAGCACAGGGCAGGCCCTTGGGCGTAGTCAGTTTCCCGCCCTTTGGCACAACCGCAATCCGTCCTGTAGCACCTGCCCACCCTACCTCTCGATTCTGTTTTCCATCTGTCAATGAATCCCCCAGCAGAGACTTCACTGGTGCAACCCCTCTCTTTCCCTTTGGTAGCCCCTGGAGCTGGAGAAGAGGGGTAAACCTTGAGCCCCAACTCCTCTGTACCCGCCTCTTCCGCCCACAGGTGAGCCAGTCAGGGTTCCAACAGGAACAAATGTCACATTCAAAAGGGCTTCACTGAAGGGAGTTCAGTGACATGACTATTCTCAAGACACAGACAGAATGAAGGGAATGATTAAAGGGAAACAATAAGGGCTAATGAGGCTCCGAGGCTCCAAAGGGACAAGAAATGACAGTGCCACCAAAGCCTGATTTGAGAGCTGAGGTCAGGGGAGAGGGGCCACCAGCAAAGCTTCCAGTTATTGGGAAACCACCACCCCTGCCAGGACCTCAGGCAGGCAGGAAGGGGGCTGGGCAACAAATAAACTGGGTCCTTTTTCCATTCCCTGCCAGGACCTCTGCTGGCCAAACCCGGCTGGAAACAGGATGTGAGGAGCTCAGGTGATATTAGCTGCATGGGGCTGCCTCAGGGCCCAGGAAACACGTGAAGTGAGCAGAAAACAGCTCTCCCCCTTCCATCAGGACGCCCTCCTGACCCAAGACTTATTTCCACTGCTTTGTGCCACATTGGTTGCTGCCTGCAGCCAAGCAGTGACTACTAAGAAGAAAGGAGATGAGACTTGACAAAAATGGTCCAGCTCACAAGGAAGGTGAGACACAGGCAGAAAGAAGCTTGAGGGAAGGGGGCTGCTCCTGCTGTGTGTGAAGGGCACCCGAGCAGGTGGAGCGGTAAGGGAAGGAGAGCACTGGGGTTAGCAATGTCAAAAGGCGGTGCTAAATGACTCCTACCTTGGTATTTGGTAGAAACCACTGAGTGTTGCTCCTGCCTTCCCTCTTCAGGCTGAGCCCTGCGGGGCAGGAATGCTATCTTGCCCATCCTTGACACCTAGCTCGGTGCTGCTCTGGTGCAATCAGAATTTACTGAATAAATAAGTGGGTGATAAGTAAAAGAATGAACAAGTCTATTCAAGCTCACGTGCACACCCCTGGGCCCACATCAAGGAGCACGGTTGAAGGAATGACACGCAACCCTCCCAAAGAAGTTTTATTTCAGTCCTTCACACCTCAGATTTTCCATGCAGCCGTTCAGTCACTGGACACAGCAGCCCTCATATGTCTCCAAACTGGCCAGAGGCTGAACTTTGATGGCACTTGTGCAAATGTGCAGGAACTTCACTGGGCTCCCCCTGATGAGGGAAAAGGGGAAACTGGAAGTTACTCCATTTCTCGCAGCAGACGTCCTATGAGCTCTTTCTCCAGAGAAATCGTGATCCACGGCAAAGTGTCTGTGGTATTTCCGGCTGGAGCCCTTGCCAAGAGATGGGAGGCAAGAATGACAGTGCCAAGGAGGCAGCTGAAGGATCATCACCCTGGGAGCCGCAGCTCTGGCTTGCTTGTTTCAATGGACCATAAAGACTGAGGGAGGTGGGGGAAGGGGGGATCGCCAGGAAAACAAACGAGAGTTCTCACATGTACTCACTGCGCCAAGCCCACCTGGTGCAGCGATTGCACACAGACCCCGGGGCCAGGCGACCGGCTTCAGAATCCCTCCCTGCTCTGCCACTTGCCAGCTGTACGACCTTAGACAAGACACTTCCTTACGATACCTCAGGTTCATCATCTGTTTAAAGATATGGATAATACTAACACCATCTTCATCTGATGGCGAAGAAAAGTAGATGAAGAGTTGCATCTACTTTATATAGTTGCAAAATATTTCACAGAGGACACGGTCCGTGGGAAGCCCTACGTGAATTTCATTACATAAAATGGAGCAGGACACTTGGGTTCCAGCCCCACAGACTCTGTTTCTGTGATAAGCCCAGCCTTGGATGCCCCTTGTTCCTGTGAGAGATGAACTAATGCAGGTTAGTTCATAATAATGTGTTAAAAGTGTGTTCTTTGTCATCAAGATCATGTAAGAGGCCTGATGTAGTAGGGGCGGGGATGCTAACAGGCTGTCGGTTGTCAGCTGCTGATTATTTGCCTTCCTGAAGTCCCTTCTTGTCCACATAATCACTCCTTGGCTTGTTCAATCAAATCTTTGGTTGACAGCATTCAGGCCTCTCATGGTCTCTCCCACACTGCAAGGACTGAAAGCAAAAGGATTTTGTAAGCAAAACTAGTCCTTCCTTTCCTAACCAGGAAGCAGGTGTAAGAGAAGAGCTGGTCCCTCCTCCTCAGCCCTCTTTGCCTTTGGGCAGAAGGGAAGGGACCCAGCAGAGGCAGGCTGGGGGGGGGAGGGTGGCCAGCTCCCCTGTGCCAGGGCCTCAAAAGGACATGTGTTTATCCTGCAGAGCTGGGACTGAAAACAAATACACATGCCAGAGCCAGTACCAATGTGCTGCCAGTTACTGCTGCCCATGTGAGTTCGAATAGGTACTAATCTCTTTAAGTCTCAGTTTATCTTATCCTCAAAATGGGGATAATTATACCTAACTTAAAGGCTGAGAATCAGCCCTGGCCACGTAGCTCGGTTAGAGTGTCATCCGGCTACTCCAAGGTTGCAAGTTCAATCCCTAGTCAGGGCACATAAAAGAATCAACCAAGGAATGAACAACAAACTGATGTGTTTTTTTTTTTTTTTTTTTTTTTATAAAAAAGGGGCGTAAGAATCAGCCCTGGCTGGTATGGCTCAGTGGATTGAGTGCTGGCCCAAGAACTAAGAGGTTGCCAGTTCGATTCCTGGTTAGGGTATGTGCTTGGGCTGTGGGCCAGGTCCCCAGTTAGGGGTGTGTGAGAGGCAACTGTTTGATGTATCTCTTGCACATTGATGTTTCTCTCTTCGTCCCTTTTTTCCCTTTTCTCTAAAATAAAAAAATTAGACTTTTCTCTAAAATAAAAAAATATATATTTTTAAAGATTTTATTTAATTATTTTTACAGAGAGGGAGAAAGAGAAGGAGAGAAACATCAATGCGTGGTTGCCTCTTGCACAACCCCCACCAGGGACATGGCTGGCAACCCAGGCATCTGCCCTGACTAAGTTGAACCTGCAACCCTTTGGTTCAGAGGCCAGTGTTCAATCCACTGAGCTACACCAGCCAGTGTTTATTTACACCAGGCAAATAAAATCTTTTTTAAAAAGGCGAAAATCAATGAGATACATAAGCCCCCTCAATACATGTCTAGTACAATGAATGGTAGCTATTGGCTAATATTTTGCATTATCTGCACACCATTCCCTCTGAGGGGTGGAGAGGAGCATGCTAACATCTAGACTAGAAAAGTTGGTGGCTGAAGAAAGCGATGTATTCGTTTGTTCACTCATTCACTCAGCAAATGTCTACAGAGTTCATTATTTTGCTCACTGTATTTATCTTACCCTTACCACTAGAACAGCAAGGTGCAGGAGGGCAGGGGCAGTGTCTGTTGGGTTCTCCAGATGCTCAGTGAATGCCTGCTGAGTGAGTAAATGGATGGAGCTCAAAGCATGTCACCAAGACTGAAGTAGGCTGGGCAAGAAGCTGGGGGCTGGAGGCCTGCTTTTGGGGGGCTTAGTCACGCCTCTCAGGACAAAACTTTCCCTTGACCCTGGAGCCTCCACAGACCTCCCTTCAGCTGTGAGATACTGAAGGATCTCCAGTGGGAGACATCCATTCATCCACTTGGGTTTATCTAAACCCCCTGGAGAAGGTTTTGAGTTCTCTAGTCTGAAGAGTATATAGTAAGTGACCAAAATAACAACGATAAAAAGAGAGAATTTATATAGCTGCCTCCTCAGTAACTTAGCAGAGGGAGGAATGGTACAGAGTAATGTATGTCATTAACATAAAAAAGACATGACCCAGGACACTGTTCCCACGGATACTGGGTGTTCCCACATGCAAGGCACACACTCTTGCCCGCAGACCACACTCTGTGTGGTCCAGGCTGTCTAGAGGCAGAAGACTAAAAAGAAAATCATAATATCAAAAGGTAGAAACACGCCCTGGCTGGTGTAGCTCAGTGGATTGACCGCGGGCCCGTGAACCACATGATCACAGTTCGATTCCCAGTCAGGGCACATGCCTGGATTACAGGCCAGTTCCCAGCAAGGGACGCATGAGAGGCAACCATACATTGATGTTTCTCTCTGTCTCTCCTTCCCTTCCCCTCTAAAGATACATAAATAAAATCTTTTTTAAAAAGGTAGAAACAATGCAAATGTTGGTCAACTGACCAATGGGTGAACAAAATGTGACATGTCCATGCGGTGAAACATGACTCAGCCATGAAGAGGGATGAAGACTGACATGTGTTGCAACACGGATGCACCTCGAAGACACTTCACTGAACGAAAGAAGCCAGAAAAGACCCCGGAGTATATGATCCCTTCATGAGAAAGCCCAGAACAGAGAAATGTAAAGGGACAAAAAGATCAGGGTTTTCTTAGGGCTGGAAGGGGTTTGAGGGATGAGGGAGTAATAAAGGGTCGAAGGTTTCTCTCTGAGGTGATGACAATATTCTAAAATTAACTGTGATGATAGTTGCACATATCTAGGAATATACTAAAATCACTGAATTGTATATTTTAATGACGAATTGTATGGTATGTGAATGATATCTCATGAAACTTGTTTTTAAAAAAGAGAGTGGGGTTGGGGGGGGGGATGGAGGCGGTGATCAGAAACAAAGCCCAGACACTGTTGGTCCTGGCTGTCCCCCAAGCCAAAGCCCGCGGGTCACACCGGCAGTGTTATGGCAGCCTCTAGGGCACAACTGGGGAAGATAAATTGTCCCCAGGCGGTGTGGAGCTGGGTCCCTTCTCCCCTGACAGCTCCCTCTCTGTGTTTTTTCTGGCACAAGAAACATTCTGTCTTCTTGTATAAATAGGGGAAATTTATGACAGTGTTCCCCCTTCTCCTCCCTGGTGGGCTACTAGGAAGAGAGGAGGGTGATGGGGAAAGACTAGAGGGAGTCGGAGAGATCTGGGCCTGCCTCCGCTGCGGCTCTGGCCTTCTTTCCTTTGCATGTTTGAACATGCAGAGGAGGAGGCGGCTGGAGAAAAGGTGCTGCCCATCCGTTTCCCCACGCCCAGGGAGGCGGGCCACCGGGCAGATTCCCAACAGGAGGCACACGGGGGACATGAGGGAATCACGACTTGGCTGTTAGAGAAGACAGAGGCCCCCTGCCTGGTTTAGGTTATTTTTGTTCTTGTGGGTTGTTCAGGCAGTTGATATGGTGGGAAGAGAACTCATCTTGGATTCAGCAAATTGACAGAAAAACTAAGTGTGTGACCTTAAGAAGCACTTCCTCTCTCTTGGCTACATCATCTATAATTTAAAAATGGGAAAGGATTGAAATTACCGAAGGTTTTCAAACTGGTTCTAGCTGTGTGGCCCTTTCTTCAAATAAGACCTATGTCGAAGCCCAATATCTAACAGGGTGTCCTGCAAGCTTCTTGGGTTGAAGAGAGCATGGGAGGTGTATGGGCCCCCACTGCAGCGACTGGAAAGGAGCTTGGCCAGGCACAGCATGACCTCCAACGTCCTTTCTACCTCTGCCCTCAAGAAGGGATTTGCCCCAGGGTGAAAGTTTAAGTTCCACACTCTCTGTGGGCTGGAATCCCAGACATATCACTTACTATGCATCCACTGACATGTCACTCATCTCTTTTGGGCCTCAGTTTTCTCATCTGTAAATTAAAATAACAGTGATGCTTGTGTCAGAAGAGTGTCATGAGAATAACATTAAATAATGTGGATAATCTCTGGCACTCAATAAATGTTGTTATAATTATTCCATAATCTGACTTCATCCTGCTGGTTGGTTTGAATTGACAAATCTGGTGTGGAAAGGTAATAATAGGAAGGGTGATGGAAAAACTTCTGTAACAAAAAAAGGGTCCAGAACACAGTTACATTTAGAAAACGAGTTTATTTCTCACATAACAGTGGAAGGGAGCAGTCCCGGATGGCAGACAGCTCTGCTCCACTTGGCCAATCGGGAACTTGGGTTCCTAGCATATTGTTGCTTCGCCCTCACTTAGGAATTTCTCCTCCATTGCAGTCAAAGCTCAGTCTCAGATGCATCTGGTCCAGTTCATAAAAAGGAGAACTTACCCAATGTTTTAAGGCTCTGATATTGTTCAGCTCACATTCCTCTCTGGCCACACCTTGCAGAAAGGGCAGCTGTACAGTGGAGCATCCAGCTGGGAAGTTCTCTGTCCTCACATGACAAGGAGGGAAGGGACTTTAGTGGGAAACTGGCAGTCTTAATCCAGGGCTCAACCCACCCCTGAGCCACCCTGTTCCTCTTCCCCTTCCCCTCCCAGAGTCCACAGCCCAGAAAACAATGTGATTCCCAGTGAGGTCCTGCCACCCATCCAAGATCAGCAGTCCCAGGACAGCGGTTGGGAGGCCTTGTTCCACCTTTCTATCCATTCTCCTCACCAGGGTATGAGGAAGGTTTCTTCCCCCACTGCCTGCTAGCCACCCACTCCGTCTCATCTCACTCTCTCACCCAGCTCCTGTCACTACATATGACGACATGTGGGGATACAAGATCATTTGAACTTAGAATGGAAGGCAAGATATGCTTTGCAGGTGGTCCAGGCACAGGTTTTTGTGCCAGACAAGTCCAGCTACCAAATGCATGACCTGAAATGGGGATTTAAGGTCTCTGAGCCTCAACTGGCTCTTGTGGACATAGGAATAAGAAACGTACTTCTCAGGGCTGCTATGAGCACTAACGGACAATGTACATAGCTGGCACAGAGTAGGCCCTCAGTACCTGGTAACTGGTTTTACCTGGTACCAGCAAGGCAAACCCCAGGCAAATCAGATTCCTGTCACTTGGCCTCACTCGACCTTTGGACAGCCCTTTCTTCCTCTCCCCCTTTGCCAATGCACCACTCCCGCCCTCCTCTGTACTTAGTATCCACATTCCCTTCACATCTGAACCCAGATCTATGTTTTCCTACTCTAGGAAGTCTCCCCTGACTGAAACATCCCCACTTCCCCCACCCCTACCTTCCACCTTGCAGATGCTCTATGGTCCTGGACTCATCCTGGTCCCACCCTTACACGTGTCTCACTTCCCCCTTCAGAAAATGTGCAGCAGTGGAAGGAAGTTAAGATTTGTCATCAGGCAGATCAGAGTTCAGATCCAAACTCTGCCATTTCCTTTGCTTTATGTCTTTGGCAAGTTACTTCATCTCTTTAGCCCTCTGTTTTCCCCACCCTCCCAAGAGATCAGGGATGTGTGGGCTGGTCCGTAGTCAGAGGTATTTAGTCCATGTTAGTCTCCACCCAATCACCCCCTGCTCACACTCCAGAGGTGATTCTACCAAAGGAGCTATCAGACAAGGAAAGTAATTTCCCTGTCACAGCCCTCCTGGGGAAAAAGCAGGGACTTCCTCTGAAGTCAGCGGGCACTGATAGGGGACCACCAGCCCAAGAGCCAGAACAGAGGTTAGAGAAGAAATCAGGCACCCCAGCTCCCAGGGCACGGCCTCACTCTCGCAGCCCTCGCCACAGGCACCCCAGTTGTTAGACCAGACTCAGGGATGGGGGTGGGAGGGCAGATCTGATCCCAGCCTTGGGGAATCTGCTCAGTTCTCAGCCTCGAAGAGGTTCCATGCTCCTATCTCCAGTCTTCCCAGGGCAGAAAAGCAACATCAATCATCAACTGTAATTGAAAAATAAAAAATTATTTAAAAAACTATTAACCAGTATTATATAGAGCTCCCTATGTGACCGACACTGTTGTAGGTACTTCATATGTATAAACCCACTTAATCCTCACAACAGTCTATGAGCTAGTCACTCCAATTTACAGACAGGAAACTAAAGTATAGAGAGGTTAAGGGACTTGCCCAAGGTTGTACTGCTAATGTAAGGCAGGACTGAGAGTCAAAACCAGGCAGTTTGGCTCCAGAACCCATGCTTTTAACCACTACACCATAATAAGAGGTAATATACTGTCAGTTTCTATGTGCCAAGCACTGTGGAAAACATATTACATGTATTTCATCCTACCCCAAACAACCCCCTGAGGCACATACTATTATCATTATCCTTGTTTCACAGGTCAAGAAACTTGAGGCAGAGAAAAGTTAAGCAACTTGCCTAAAGTCACACCACTTTATAGCTTCAGAACCCCCAGCTGCTTTGCCTCAAAACCCCACCCTCGCCCCACCCAGCTTTCCCTTCTCCAGGAGGGTTTTTCAACAACCAGCACCTTCCTTTACAGTCCTTGTCCTCCAAGGATTCTGGTCCTTTTAGGCCCCTCTCCTCCCTGCCCCTCCTCTCCCCCACAGTGTCTCCCACACCTTTCCGTCCTTCTGCCTCTGCTCCCCTCTCCCCTCCCCCCAAACTCCAGCTGAATCAGATGAATTTCACCAAAGAGATCATCAGAGTCCCCACTGTGCCTTGATCTCCCACCCCTGGGGGGAGGCACCACAGTGGCTAAGCTGGAGAGTCAGAAATAAAATCCTCATTTGACCCCCTCCTACTTCCCATCACTCATCTGGGATTCCAGAGCGAAGGAGGGAGCTAAAGTGCAGAGTGTTCATTTAATATTAACAAATTGAAATGAATTCTTTTAATGCCAATTAACTTGGAGCAGCCCCTTATTAATAGTAATTTAGATTCATACTTGGGAGAAGCCGGGCGGGGGCTGGGCCAAGTGTGCCTGGAATGCCAATGTGCCGGCGAAGCAGGAGCAGCCAGAGAGGAGGAGCCCTGACAGTTCTGCTCCTGCCCAGTTGGGCTCTGTTTCCCTCAGAGGAACCGACACAGTCACCAGAGGCAGATCTTTGCACTCCAGCAGAGTGCAAAGTCACCAGAGGCAGAGAAATAGGTTACTCTCACAATTTGATTTTTGTGCCTGCAATGACTCTGAAGAAGCTGAAATTGTTTATTTTACAAAAAAGAATGTGTTCAGAGCTGGAACGAACCCCAAACTCTCCTAAGCCAGACCTCACTGACCAGAAGGGATCAACTCTTTCTCCTTTGTGTCTGTTCAAAGCCAGAGCTGGAGATCAAAACAGTGTTGCCCAATCTCTGCCACCTCCACCTTAATCACAGGTAAAACAGGGCAGGGCCGAACACTGTGTGTCTCTCCCGGAAATGTTCTTCCAGGAGGTAAGAGCCCCAACAGGCTGACCCCCCTTCCCCAGCTAACAGCTTACACTTAGGGGAGAAAAAATATCTGCTTGTACTTTTCTTAGAATTTAGGGAAAAGGTGAGGATTAAAATTTTAACTTTATCTATGAAGGAGTTGCCCAAAACAGAGCCAAGGAGAAAGAGCTTAGTCCCAGACTAAAAAAGTCAAACCGAAATTCTGCTCCCCCTGATTTTACTGGCATGGGAGGATCAGACTAGAGGTGCCCAGAACTGGACCCAGAGTGGAGGGTCCGGCCCAGGCATCCCTCCTTGGCTGGGAGGGCGAGTCACATTCGAAACTGGGAACCATGGAAGTTGGCAGTGGGGGCC
Source organism: Artibeus jamaicensis (assembly GCF_021234435.1). NCBI lineage: Eukaryota > Metazoa > Chordata > Mammalia > Chiroptera > Phyllostomidae > Artibeus > Artibeus jamaicensis. Next base: position 52,402,268 of record NW_026521486.1, read on the forward strand.
CTGACATGGAGGAGGCTGGAGTGCAAAGGAGCTTGGGGAAGGGCAAGGAAATGTACACAATGGTGAAGTTTATAAAATAAAAACTTCTAGAATGGTTTGACATTTAAAAGGTTAAAAAACAGATTGGGCTTTAAAAGGAGATAAAATACAGAACCTCAAAATTGAGACACAAAAACCAAAAATGAGGACAAAGCATAAAACACTTCAAGTAAATTGTTCTTCAAAAGAGGAGGCATTGGAATTAATCAAAAGAGACTTTGTTCACACCCCCACAGAGTTTCCCAAACAATAAATTCATTTACAAAGCGGAAAAGAGAAATCAACACAAAACTAACTCTCCGTCCCGCCACGGAGGAAAAAAAAAAATCAAAGAGATTCATTAACAGCTGAAAAACTAGTGAGGGAGGAGAAAAGCAAACGAATAAACTTGAAATCCTTTAAGTGATGATTTGTAAATTCTGAAATTGGAAGACCGGCTGGAGAAAGGAATGAACTTGATGTCATCAGAGAAATCGAACTTGCAAAAACACAAGGTGCAACTCATCCCCACAGAAAAGTAAACTCTCCGTGCGTCGAATGCCCTTCTCCAAAAGAAGGGAATATAAAATTTATCCAAAAAGTGCTACTTCCCTCCCGGAAAAGTATATTAATCTGAACTTAATCTTTCCGCAAATCTGAAATAGATTATACAAAAAATACAAATAATTGTTTGGGTTTCTTTTTAGCTAAGAGAAAAACCAAATCGGATTTAAATGTTCTAATGGGGCAGAAAGGGGGATGTTGTTTGCAGGTGACAGAAGGATGGGGGAGAGTGTTTGGGGAGCGGAGGGCCCGCTTACCTTGCTCTGGAGCCGCCGCGGGACGGAAGCGGGCGAGGACCCTGCCAGTGCCTGAGTGTTGGGGGAAAGGAGGACTAGGGGGTCCGGGGGTCCGTGGAAGGACTGGGGTACCCATCTCCCCACCTCCGCCCGCCTCCCTCCCGTACCCTGGCCCAGAGAGCTACTGAAAGTTACAAATTGCTTCCATTATTAGCTCATCCCGGGCGTCCTGGTCATTGGCCAGCCCCGGACCACGTGGTCCCTCGTACCAATCGATCGAATTTCTAGTTGCAATTCTCTGTCCCTCGGCTCTGGGCAGAGACGTGGGGGGGAGTGGTGGCGTGGGGACTGGGGAGGGGATACGGGGGTCTCTTCGTCCCCCATCCCCGCCTTGTCCGGGACCCGAGTGCCGTCCCGCAAGGGGCCCGGGGAATGCTGTGGGCTGGGACACACCCGCCAGGGCAGAAACTGGAGAAACCAGAGACGTCACCAGGGACCCTGGGCCCTCTACTTACCGTTCCCCGGCCGGGCCGGGCGGGGCCGGCCAGGCTGGACACTCCCTCTATAGCGCCCACTCAGTCCCGGGCAGTCCCCAGCCTTACAGCCTGACCCCTTGCCCTGGACGCTTGAATGTCCCCTCTCCGGATCGCTGCTTCGGCCCCCACTTTGGGGAAGGTGCACCGGACCCCCAGTTCCCTGGGGCTTACTCTGGATGAGGCGCCTGCGCCCTCGGGGACGCCCTGCTCACTCCGACCGCCGAGTTTGCCGGCCGCCCAGGACCGTTTGAGAGAACAAACTTTCGGGCGGATAAAAATCACGAGAAGCCTGTCCCGAGCAGGTGAGTTGGGCCCGGGAGGGCTTCGCGGTAGCCTGAAAACAGTGTCTCTCTTGTGTGCGTGTGTCCTTCCTGCTCCATCCCGTGTCCCTGCAGGCAGGCGCTAATCTGCGCGCCCGGAGGAATCGGCGCTGCGGTTGGGCGTCTGTCACGCGCGTGGGGCCGGAGCAGCTCTCCTCTGAGTTTGGGGACTACAGTGGCAGGTGGCCGAGGGAGGAGAAGGGTGGCTTCTGAAACTGGGGAGGATGGGAGAAATCGGGGCCCTGGAGACCAAAAGAGTCTGATTACTTCTGTCCCCAAACGCAGCTTGCGGGAAGTTCAGAAAAGTTTTTCGAAGGGATGCTCCGTAGGGAGCGGAGTTGGGGTTTCGAGGTTTGAAGTGGGAGGGAGGGGCGGCCCGCTTCCCATGTGGACGGAAGGATGCGTTTGCTGGTTTCCCAATCAGGGCAGATTCCGATGTAGGAAAACACAGGCGGTCCCGAGCCCGTTCATCCCAACAAGCCCTTAAATGCGCTTAGAGATCCTCAGCGGGTCTCGGTGAGAGACAGAGAAGTACCAGCCGAAAACAGCAGTTGCCGACGCTGCCGGCCCAAAGCCTCTCTGCCCAGGACAGCCTCGCCCCCGGCTGCCCTGGGAGCTTTCGCCGATTCTACCTTAGGAGTGACACGGGGGGGGGGTACAACTCCCAAATACCTCCTTCTTTTAAGTCCAGTTTGGCTCAGAACCCATGTTCCTAAGAAGGAGTCAAGGGAGTGCCCCGCCCCCGCCCTGCCAGTATAACCATCCTACTTTCTCCAGCTCGCAAGGGGCAGAAAGAGTGCCCTGCCCTTCCCGGGGCTGAGATTGCCCCCATCCCCAAGAAAACTCCCGGGAGAAATAGAGGAGGCTCTGCAAAAGAGAGTCCAGGGCCGAGGGTGTATTCAGGGGGCGCTGCTGAACTGGGGGCGGGGGGAGGGAGGGCCCGGCCGGGAGTGGGGGGTGTAGGCGGGCCCAGGCGGTGCTGGGAAAGCCGAGGCAGCTGCAGGTGCGCCGGCGAGGCCCTGCTGGGCGGAGAGCCTGCGCTGCGCCAGAGGTCTGCGGTGCGGCCCTGAGGAACCCGGCAGGCGGGGAGCCGGCGCGTTTGGACCGCTTTTTGGAAAGGGCCAGGAGCGGTTGTGGGTCCCAGGAAACAATTCCCACGTCGGCAACGCGATGTCTCTGGCCCCCACCCAGCCCACACTTTCACCGCCACAGGCCACTTGGCCCTACAGTCAGGAGCGGCAAAACCTCCCGGGCCTTTGCTTTCGCTGCACCCGATGTTTTTCCGCTGGTAATCCGGCGGCTGCCCGGGCACCTGCTCCTACGGGAGCCCCGGCAGGCCCTGCCTAAAGTGTGATCTTCAAAGCACTGGGCCTTGAGAAGGATGCGCCCAGCTGCACAGGAGAAGGCGACTGATAGAACAAATCTAAGCCCTTTTCTTTCTTCCCACCTTGGGACCCTGTGCACCTCTCCAGCCCAGAGGAGTTGGCTGGAAGATCTCATCCCGCCCTGATCCTAAAATTAACACGGAGTCGCCTGAGGCTTCTTTTGCCAGCTGTGAGGCTTTGGTTGCGCTGTGAGAAGGCCCCTGGCTCTGGGCTTTGCCCCCTCCCTCTTCGATGAAGGCAGTCTTTCCACCCCTGCCTCCCCACACTCCTCCAACCCCTCACCCCACCATCTGCGGGACCGTCTCTCTTTTACCCTTTCCTTTCTTCTCTTTCTCTTTTTTATTAGGATTCACAGAATGACAGTTTGGGAAGGCTCCCCTAAGCCTGTGGTGGGGAGCTGTGGACCCAGCCCTGACTTTTCAACTGTGGGGAACGGCCCCCTTCCTGGGCCCTTGAGATTGATGCCCGAATTGAGGGAGGAAGAGAAAGAACGGCATGAAGGACGGCGGGGCTGACACAGGACAGAGCCCTGACTTGGGGAGGGGGCTGTTTTATGTCATATGCCTGCTGCAGAGAGAGCACTTAGAAAAGAAGGAAGATAGAAAGAAGGTCAGGGAAACAGCACAAAGGAACGGAAAACTGAGAACAACAAAGAAAAGACGTGAGGGAAGAAAAGATTTGAGAAAGCCCTGATGTTGGGGCAGAGGAAGAGACCCCAGGAGACTGGTTGGGAGAGAGATGAACATGAAGGAATATTGGCAAAGGACAGAATGAAGGACCAGGATTAGTAAGTTTTATGATGAAAAAAGCAGAAGGGAAACAAAGAGAAAGAAGAAAAGAAAAAAACATTGATAAAAGGAGGGAGCTAGAAAGTAAAAGAAAAGGGAAGGAAAAGAAAAAGTGAGAGAAAGTAAAGGGAGACTTAGGTAAGAAAGGAAGAAAGATAGGAAGAAGGGTAAAAGGAAGGAAAGGTCAGGGAAGGGAAGACCATAGAGAGAAAAAGGAGAAGGTAGGTAAGAAAGAAAGCAGAAGAAGGAAGGACAGATGAAAAAGTTACAAAGAGATAAAGAGGGAACGAAGAAGAGAGGACGAAACCCAGTTAACAGAAAGGGGACCCCATTTGGGAGGAGCACAGGCAGGGAAGGCACAGTGCAGAGGGTGGGCAGGGAGGGGCCCAGTGGGGGTAAGGCGGGGTCTCCCAGACTGCCCCACTGTGCCCTAGGCCAGGCAGCTGTGGCCCTGCCCTACCACCATTCCCCCAGCTCCAGTGCCCACCCCAGTCCTCCTGTGACCAGCTTCTCCATTGAAACAGCTGACCAAGCTGGAGAAGGAACTCCTGCAGCTGCAGCTGCACCTGCCTCAGATGGGCTAGCCTTGAGGCTCAGTAGATCAAGACCTAGTCCCCAAACCAGCACATGAAGCAGGTGAGGCAGTGGAGAGAGAGGCAGGTTTCAGACCCCTCTCCGAGGCTCAGTCTCCTCTACTGCTGCCCCTATTCCCTCCACTCTGACCTTGCTGGCAGAGGCTGACTGGAGACTGGGCTGCTTTGTTCTTTGGTGATACTCTGAGACTTTGGGCCTCATTTTGGTCACATGTCAAATGAGCTTTTTGCACTGGATGGTCCCTCTGTAATCGTGGTGAGCCTGCCTGTATATATGCAGGGGAGAGAGGAGTGAAGAAAATGTCTTGTCCTTTCTGGGAAGGGCATCTTCATTTTCTTCCTTGGTGCAGAAAAATCATCCTCCTTTTCCATCCTTATCTCCATCCTTGCTCCAGAAAACTACCTTCCAGGCCAAGGGCTTTCTTCCTACCAGAAAGGGTTGGATTAGTCTGTAATGAGCTTGGCATGAGTTCTGCAAGTGCTAGAGGAGGCAGAGAAAGAATCTCACTCTTGAAAGAGAATGAGGACATTTCCTACTAAGACAAGTGGACTTTAGGTTTGCAGTGTACTTCACTGAACTCATACACACCAAGAGATTAACTGGCAAAGTGGGAGAGCTTACCTTGGGGCGGCTGTGTGTCTATGTGCGGGGCCTGCACTTCCACACCCAGTTCAAGTGCTTGGGGGATGTGGGGGACAACTGCCCAGGTACAGCCAATTAGATAACCCCTTTGTTTCCCAAAAGTGGGATGGGGCAGGTTACTGAGGTCAGTCAGGTCTTCCAAGGGCAGTGCAAGCCTTAAGGATGGATTACAGACCCTCAAACCATCTGGAAAGCCATGTCCACATTAACCTTCCAATCCCCTCCTCCTTAGGGGACCTCAGCCCTGTACTTCCCAGCATTGCTCTTTTAGCTATACTCTGAGTTTCCTGAGCTTCTTTCCTTTCCTTTCCTAACCTTCCCTCCTTCCTCCCTCCCTCCCTACTCTCCTCTTCTCTCCCGTTCTTCCCCCCCCCCAATTCCTCCCTCCATCTAGTCCCAGCTGGGTTCTTGTACTATCTTTGTATCCCAGAGGCTTTGTTTTGAGATCTTTCTGCAAGCTAACATAAGTTGTCCTCCAGAGTTTATTATGTGGATGCAAACACTGGGATTGGAAGTAAAGGGAAAATGGGGAGTAAGCTTTGCTGATTGGGTTTGGGATGAACCAACTAATTTTTTGTATCAATCATGATTATTACCATCACATCCCCGGAGCTCATTCCAAAAATCCTTCCTCACCTCCAGCCATCTACTGGCCTACCCCTGCCCATGGGGGTGGAGTTGCTGGTGCCCCTAAGGCCTTTGCTATCCTAGGGTCAGTGACGGTCACCTTGGTGCAGGAAGGTGAGGTTACTGATGCCAAATCAGTGCCTCAAACTATTAAGTAAAGCCTATTTCCCTATTCCTGATGCATTGAGGGGTTCTCTTGCCTTTGGATGGAGAGGCTGGTTGATTCGGGCTCTTGGCCATCTCTCCAAGAAACAGCCCTCACTAACCGGGCCCACGGCCATCCGTGTCGGCTCAGCAAAGAAGGGAGGTTGCTCACTCCAGGCCATAGTGGATGGAGCAGATGCAGACCGTCTGCCCAGAGGTGCTCCCCTGCCCCTCCCTGCCTGGCTTGGCTGGGAGAAGGAAACCCAATTCACTTCGTAGGGCCCAGAATCCCAGCACAGAGCTAGCAGCTGCAGCTGCCTCCTGGAGCCTGACGCGGGAAGCAGTTTCGGCCTTTGGGTTCTCATCAGTGATTCGGCCTATTCTTCTCTGTTCAGTTTGCTATTGTGTTTTTCTCCCTCATTTAGGGGTGGTGCAGAACAGGAAAATGAAATGTTTCTCTCCATGCCCCTGGTCCTTCCCTGTGACCACACCAGATTTTAAATGCTGATGGTAAGGACGTGCAGTTCCAGCCCTGCTCATAAGCTGCTCAAAACAAACTCAAATTCTCCCCTCGACAAGGAGGAAGGGCAGCTGCTCCTTCCTCAGGCTTCCCTTGCTCATTGATCCATTCTGAGGCATTTAGAGGTCAAAACTGAGACCAGATTGCTTCAATTGGTATAAAATTTGCATTTTTTAAATCACACCAAAGGCCCAGATTTCTCACATCAAGGAATAGGCATTCTTCACCCAGACCTGTACCTCTTCCCTGGCCTCTCAAACCAGTGATATTGTAAAGGTTTGGTGAGACAGAGGACTAGAGAGGGAACAAAGCAATTTGCTCCATCCAGAAATTGGTAGCTTCAGCTGTTCATGCCACCAATATTTATTTAGTATGTACTATGCGCAAAGCATTGTCTCTACCTCAGTTTGTCATGATTGTCAAAAAAGATTCTTGCAAGTGTAAGTAAGTCTTCAATGAATATGGACGAACATATAAATAAAAAAGTCGATGGAAAAGAAAGTTTGGATTCAGCTGATTTGGGTTGCAGCCTTCCTTGTGCCGGGTGTCAGAGACTCTGTCTTCCCAGCTCCAGCTCCCAAGACCCAATCACTTGAAAAACAGGACTGCCCTGGGGCTCCTGTGTTTTCCCTATTAGAGCAAAAGCCATGCACTGGGATCGGCAGATAGGGAAGCCTTGAAGTAAAGGGTTTGGGATCCGAAAGTACCTCCCCAGCTTTGAGGTGTGCATTGCATTCTCAGTGCGGTGGGGGGTCGGAGGATGACAGGCTTCTCTGGGTTTCTGAGCAGCCTGTGGGTTTACCTTAGTGCAATCACGTGCCTGAAGGTGACAGCAAGGGTGTGTGTGCTCAAGAGTGAGCTGAAGGGGGATGGACAAGTGTTCCTGTCCCAGACTTGTGTGCACTGGGCCCAGATGCCTGCACAGGAGCAGGTGCATGTGTGTGTTGGGGGGCTGCATGCAGATATGAACATATGTCTGCATATATGACCTTCCATATATGCAAGAGTGTGTGTACCCGCCGAATTATTATAAAACTACACTGACCCTTACAGAAAATCCATACTGGCCTCAGCCTTTCTCCCCCCGACCTCTCGACCTCTGGGGTGCCTGAGGAAAGAGCTGACCCGGTCACTGCCTCCCCCTAGTCAATGAGTCTCTCTCCATTAGCATAAAACATGAATCTGCTGGCAGCTTGACAAATTATAACTAGCAGCCAGAGTTTTGCCAACTGGCTGGCTTGGGTGCTGTCTATTTATCATTGAAAATGGTAAATCATAAGAATCCAGATGACTTAATTATTCAAATCCACCCAGGACCCAGAGAAGCTGCAGTCCTGTCAGCCTCAGCCCTGGGCTCAGACAGAGGGCAGGGGGAGAACGCTGCTAGCACGGGAGCCCGGAGAGGCAGTTTCTGTCACCACCCTTCTCCTCCGCATGGCGCAAGCAGGGGCTTTCTCTGCAGCCTTTTTTGCCTCCGAGCCTCCCTGCCCACCTTCCAGGCAGAAGCCTGGGCGATTGTTTTGTTTGCTGACCCTCCCGAGGCTCTCCCTTCCCCACCTCCTGCTGCCTGCCGCTGCTCCCCCAGCTCACACGGTGTTCCTCAGCCCTCTTTGTGTAGATCTGTTCACTTGCTCTCAATTTCTGTTTCAGTGCTTTCATTTTTATTTCTTCTCTGTCTCCTATTTTTACTATTTCTTCTCTCCCCTCTTCCTACAGATGGACGCTGGCCCCTCCCCCCACACACAGATGACCCCTCTGATGGAGGTTTGCCTGCGCTTCTGGCCCTTTGTTCCCATTGTCCCAGAGATGCTCTGCACAGAATCCCCCACACACATGCTACACCCCTTCACACAGTGCTCTGGGTCCAGGAGGTCTGAGTTCTCCCCACCTTGAAGACACGTGAAAGCACAAATGTCAATAGATAATCTTGGGTTTGCTCTGCCTTCACTCCATGCCCCCCCCCCCGAGTGCATAAAACCTTTCTGTCCCTTTCTTCTGTGGGTTTCCAAATACCACTGTGCACAGCTTGGGAGGCAGCAGACAGGCTGTCAGAGCTGTCCCTCAGCAGGAGGCAGGACTGTGTCCCACGAAGTCCCATCCTGGGGTTACTGCCTTGCACCTAGCATGGAACCACCTTGAGACTTCCTAGCAGGGGGATCTCACTCAGTATGAGTTCTATCAGAAAAAAATAAGAAAACCTGTTTAATTAAGAAATAAGAAATAAGAAAACAAATCCCAAATTCAAAGGTCTACACGCTGAGCTTCTGGGGCACTTTGATCCCTGGGTCCTTTTATCTTTGTGTCCTTCAGAATCCAGTTTAAATCTGTGCCACTATTTCTTTCAGTTCTGAGCCCCAAGGAGAGTTTATGCTCTTCTCAGACCCCGGAGAGGGTGGGCCCACACACTCACCAATACCAGTGTTGCACTCAGGCTAGAGGAAAAAGTGGGCAGCAAGGAGGGTCACCAGAGCCCCTCCCTTTGAATGGTATCCTGGCTTATTCTTCTGGGGGCTTGTTCAGCCTGTGAGGCCCCAGAGCCCTGTCCCCCAGAGGCTGCTCAGAGCCCTCTTCTGTGTCTGCAGGTGGCTGTCAGTTTGGTTCTAAGTAGCTATGTCACTGTGTATGTGTATGTATCTGAACACTTTTAGGAATCCTTGTGCTGGAACAACAAGTGACAATGTCCCCACCAACAGGACACCCGAGGAAACAGTCCTTTCACTCCCCGCAATTTCAAGGCCTCCAAGGAACGTTGCTCTTAATAAAATACTGGTCTTGTCATGTCATAAAACTCTAAAGAAGAAGCTACTTGTTTCTGCTGCTGAAAGTAAGTTCTTCCTAGAGTCTAGCCTTCTCTTCCTTTCAGAGTGGATTATGGGGGTGGTCAGGAATCTTGGAAAAGGACACTGCCCTTCTCCAAGGGAATACATATGACATTATATGGGACTCCGGCGCACCTGGTCACATCCCCACTGCTAAACACTGTACCCTCCCCATCCCACCCCCAACTTTCTGAGCCAGGCTGATACTTGACAACATGGGCAGTGGCCGGGGTGAAGCAGGAGCGGAAAGGATCAAGATTCAAAAGCAGGCCAGCAGCTGGGCGGCAGGGAGATCAATAAGGGAGATAGATTGGAGACAGGTTTCTCCAGACTTCTTTTTTTTCTGCTGGCTCAGCGCCCCTGGCCCATCTCCTAAAAGCAGGTGGGGGACAGAGCCCAGCCCTGGCCTCTCTCTGCCCTTCTAACTCAAACAGGTTCCTAATCCCTGGGTAGAGGGTAAACAGCCTCCAAGCACGCCAGGATTAACTGCAGAAATGCTGCTAATGTATTTCGGGCACTTTCCCTGCCCCCACTCCCACGCTGTGTTACTAATTAGCCCGACAGCCTGGGAGAAGCTTGGAGGGGAAGCTGAGAAAGCCTTTGTGCAGGCCCTGCAAGCCCAGGTCTGAGCTCTGGATAGTGTCTGTGGTGCTAAACCAGCTGAGGGTGGCAGAGCATTTCCCTCCCCCTTCCCCGCACTCCCTGACGCCTGAATCAGCTCAAAGGCAGACAGCATTTTTTCTTCTCTGCACCCTCCCGGAATCCCTCAGTCTCCCCTTGGCTGTTCACAGCTGGGGGCCAGGTGGGAGACAAGAGGGAGAGTGAAATTGGCTCCGGAAATCAAACGACCCAATAAAAAATTAATTGTCTAATTAAAACCATGAGGAAGCCCCTTGCCAGAGTTTGGCTCAGAGTCATCAGGGCTATAAAGGGTGGGAAAATGAGTCTCAGCTCCTAATAAATTCCTGATTTGCAGCTTGGTCTATGGGAGAAGGAGCACTGAGTGTTCTGCCTGGCTAGGCCTCTTGGAGGTCATTCCAGCCCTCCTTTGCCCCCAAGCCCAAGTGATCACACTGACCTCCCCCACCTTCCGCCACACACTCAGAACTCAAGTGCAGAGATAGAGGAGTCTCCGAAACAGAGAGACCGCTGCTCAAGACAGGCAAGTGTTCCCGAGACTCACCCTCAGTCTCCCTGATCGGTTGCTTACCCATCTCTTTCTGGTCTTCCCTCAGGAAAGGAAACTTCTGGAAACTTCTTCCACTGCATGGTTCTTCATTTAGGCTAACTAATAATTGTTGCAAACAGATTTGCTGTGTAGATTCATTTTGACCTCATCCCCTTCATTTTTTTTTTAAATACATTTAACGCAAATGATGAACTAGCAGTTTCTTTCTCTTAGACTTTAGTGATGATTTTTGCAGGTGAATGACAGGGAGTCAAGATAAGATAGGAATCTTCCTAAAGAAGGACAGTGCATGCTCTGGCTGGTGTAGCTCAGTGGGTTGAGGACAGGCCTGTGAAGCAAAGGGTCACCAGTTCAATTCCCAGTCAGGGCACATGCCTGGGTTGCAGGCCGGGTCCCCAGTGGGGGACACATGAGAGGCAACCACACATTGATGTTTCTCTCCCTCTCTTTCTCCTTCCCTTCCCCTCTCTCTAAAAATAAATAAATAAAATATTTTTTTTTAAAAAAGGACAGTGCACACACTGTCCAGTTGACCAGATCCCCTTGAAGGACGAACACAGAGCTGGTCCAGGGAGAAATGCAGAGTTAGGCAACTCTCCAGTGTAGATGGAGTTCTAAACTTCCACCCTGGATAATTGTACCAATGCTTCACTTTGGCCTGCCCCAAGCCTCTATTCCCTCCCTTCCTTCACAAAAGCGAGTGCATTCTACATTGTCAGAAGCATTAATTCGTAATAGCAGCAGCAGGAGGAGGAAGTTATCAGCATATAGCCTTCAACATCATAATACATTATTTTATCACAAAGAATACAATGTAGGCTATATATCTGTGATGAGCTTCTTTAAACAAAAATGGGAGAACAAACCAGGGTTGTCCTTCAAAACAATATGTCATGTTAGGAGGATATACACTTTCCCCTTATTCACCTCTATTGATTAAAACCATTCCTACAAAGTCTCCCCTAAAAATGGACTTGATCGCCATTTTATAAAATAGTCAAGATATCCATTGTTAACTATGAAATATTTTTTGACCGATTCACAAAAAGCAAAGGATGAAGGTTTGTCACCAATAAGGCCATTTAAAAACTGAGTCTTTTGACTCGAAGGCTCAGAATACTTTGAAGGCTATTCCAAAAGAGGAGCTATGAAGACGTGTATCACTGCACCTTGTGGAGCAAGGGACCGCCCTCCGAAGGCACTACGTGAAGGCAGCAGTGCTGGTTCAGATGCCGTGCTCTGAAGCTACATCTGGAGTGTGTTATTTATCATTCCTGATGATCCTCCTTTCATTCATCTGGTGGTTATTTTTCATCCTAAACAGTGAACTGAGCTTTCCCTAAGAAGGAGAAAAGGGGAAGGAAACGAATTCCTGACCCCCGATTCTGGGTCAGGCTTCTATTTCAGATTTCAGCAAATTCCCATGCCATTCTGCCTCCAAGAACCCCAAATCTAGAGACTGGAATGTAGAAACTGATTCTCATTTCCTCATAATAACTACAAACCTACTAAGTGCCTGCCCTCCTGGGTGCTCAACCTGGGTTCTCAATCAGGCAGTATTCCTTTCCTGATGGGTGGAATGTGTCCTTTCTTTTCCCTGCTACCTCAGTATGCAGTCTGAGTCTGCATACTGCTCCCTTGTCCTGTGGTTCCAGAACAACCCCACTTCTCATGAGGACTTAACTTTGGAGATCATTTTGTCCACCTCTCTGTCTCTGGGCAAAGCCTCACCTGAATATTCCTGGTTCTCAGGTTGACCAGCTTGGGCTGGTAAACACAACCTGACCCCAAAAGGGTTTGATGGCAGCCCACTGTCATACAACTCAAGGGGGGGGCTGCATGTTGAATTCTATGTGAATGGCACCACCTAGAGTTGTGCTTTAGGTGTGCAGTGAATAGTGGTTCCTAGAACTGAGTATTGCTGCCACCCTGAAGCCCAGAGATGCCTGGTGATTTAGTCAGCTTCACACAGCATTCCAGGATGAAAAAGCTAAGTTTTGACAACTGAAGTGTCAACACCTCAGCCCCGGAAAAGGGGCTCAAAGTGTATATCCTCCTCGCCTCACTGACAGCTGGGAGATCTAGGATCAGCACACAGCTCACCAATCTCCTCTCCAACAACTTCAAAGGCAGCTCCCTCCCCAGGGAGGGCCTTGGGGGCATGGAGCAAGGCTGATCTGACCTGAGCTTGGTGTCAGTTGATGTTGCTGGAGCACAGGTCGGCCTGGGCCTAGAAATCACAGTGAGACATATGATCCCATCTGGCCTAGAGTACGGGGGGGGGGGAGATGGGAATGGGTAATATGGGAATGGGTAATGGCAAGGTGGGCAAAATCCTCAAAGTACAGGGTGAATGTACACCATTGAATGTCCAGGGCCCCTCCTGGACACAATGCTTGCCAGGCTCATACCTGGGCCCTCACCTGAGGGCAAAGTAACTTTAGCCTCCTCACTCTCTGCCAAGTCTGTCTTAGCTAGATACTGGCCTTCATCCTCTGCCCAACCCTTCCCTCTCTCCTCTCTACCTCTCCCAAAGAGCTTTTCTGAATGAAACCCACTGGCCTCTGCCATTTCCACATCATCCCCTTCAAGACTTCTCTTAGCCTGTAGAGTCATTCATGCCACCTGGTGTCCTCACCTCACCAGGACAGGGGCTCATTCATGGGTCTTATTCACCTCATCATGCCAGGACATCCCCAACTCAGCAGCTCCTGGATGCTCGGCCGTCAGAGCCCCAGACAAACCACAAACCACCACATCAAAGACTGGCACACCAGCTATCAGAGGAGAGGATCAGCCAGTCAACAGCCTTGTGGAACTCCTTGACTAAACTCTTCCTTTGTGCTGAGGCCATGTAAATAGTAGGGGTAAAAATGTCTGGTCCCAAAGATTATAAAGTCTCATGTGACAAAACAAAATTCATCCCAGATTTAAAAAATAATAATAAACCTGACCATGAATGTGAACCTTATGGACAATACACTTCAGAAGTGGGAGAAACTGGTCCTCCCAAAAGACTCCCAGAGAAGGTCACCTAGGAGTTGTCCTTGCAGGCCCCAAGAGACCTGCAGTCTGCTGAGGAATCATCACATGGGTCGTCCTTTGTTCGCCCAGAACGTTGACCACGAGAGAATAAGCTCCAGCTGGGAGGTGGAGCAGGGAGCACGGCTGAGCACCTACTCTCTGCCAGGCACTGTGTCAGCACTAGGAACACGGGAAGAGTAAAGGAGGCCATACCTTCAAGGCGCTGCAGTCTCAACAGGGAAAGAACCCATAATAGATCACTATAAAGCAGTGTGAGATGGACCAGCACTGGAGGTACACCAAAGCAACACAGAGCACCATGAATACCCACAAACCTCTCTGGAGAAAGGGATGAGGGACAGGAAGGCATCCTAAAGAGTAGGAGGGCTAACATAAACTGTAGTAAGTAAATGGTACCTCTTCTCACACCTCACCCAACTGAAGGTCACCTTTTATATAAAAAATAAACCACTGGCCTATTAAACCAAACTCACAATGAGATGTCAATATGCCAGCACTCTCTCTCACCCATTCCCCAGGTAGATTACTCAAATCTGAACTGGGATTCCAGCTGGCTCTGGGCACCTCCCTAACCCATCCAACACACAGTCCATTCCACCTGCTAGCACAAGTGCTTTCTGATTCCGAGACCTAGAAGGAGCCTGGGAAGCATGGAGGGAAGAGTCTCCTGGAATTACATGCTCTGCAGCCTTCCCCCTGCCTTTGGGGGAGACACCCCTGCTTCTCCCTCATCCTCCATCCAGATCCTACTCCCACCTCCCATTGCTGCAGCTGCTCCCTCCTCTCACTTTGGAAGAATGTGCCTCTCCCTTCAGCTCTCCATCCACAGGGGTAAAGTGGGAGGGAGGCAGCATATGGCCCCATTTTCCTTGGCCTAGGCAGGCTATTTTGGAAATGAGAATCCCCCTTTGCCCTTTCCTCTCCTCTAAGGAGCACCCTCCCCCCCCTCCACATTCCCCAGAAGTTCTCAGACTGAGATCCATCCTACGTGCAGTTATGTGGTGAAATCACTGCTTTCCTGCCCCGAGGCGCCAATGCTGGGAAGGGAGTCTACTCAAACCTTTGATGTAGGCACGTTTTAAAAGGCCCACCTGTCCCAGCTCCCCCCAGCCCCCAGCCTGAACTGCTGGAGCCCGTCATCACAGCTTTAAATCCCAGGCTAGCTCCCAACACAGCCAGGATCCAGTCACACACACCCTCTCCCGCTGGGGGTAATCAAAGCCAACCGGCTCACTCGGGGACATCTGTCTCTGTGAATAAGGAGCAATCCCAAACTTGAGGGGTTCAGTGACACTTAAAAGCTTCAAGCAGGAAGATCTGCAATTTCTCTTGGAGCAAGGACTGTGGGGAGGGTTGCTCGGAAACCCTCGTTTGATGTTGAGCTTTCATGGCTGCGGTTTGATCCAGATGTTCCCCACTTGTGGGATTTTCTCCTTGAGAGGAAGGGGCCCTTGGCTGTGAAGACATTTCCATCTGTGCACATTTGGATCTGGCCGGCAGGGAGGGGTCCTTTTCTAGCTGATACTACACCTTGCTCTCACCAACCCCACCCTTCCCCCCCCCCCATCACAACCTTTTCCTCACATTCAAAAAAGAGAAGAGGGCAGTCCCAGTGCCAGGTAGGTTTGCTGCATCACTGTCCAGAAATGGCTCTTACTCTGTTTTTCTGACTCCATCAGATGGAGCTGGAGTTGGTTCCCCAAGATAGTTCCCAGATCATGAGAAGAATAGGAGAGGGAGTTCAAGAACCAGATTTCTGGCCAAAGAACAAACAATCACCTAAGAAAGTGTGAATGGGACATACTGAGAATGAATGAGTCAGGGCTCTTAAAAGAGAAAGTGGCCCTCCCTCTTTTGGGTCGTCAGTTCTACAAAGATAGAAGTAAACCTTTCCAGGCTTGAAAACCCCTCTGCTCCCTCGGAGCTTGGAAAGGTCAAGGTCATCCTTCCTCAAGTGTTTCACTGAAACTTGGAAATCTTTCCTTCAACCTTAAGAGCCTTCAGAAGTTCCTGCTGTCCAACCTCAGTCGCTGCTTGCTGTAGCAAGAGCTGGCTTCCCCAGGGGAAGTATATCAACCACACTCAGTGGTCCTCTAAGGCCCCTCAGCATCTTTCTAGACACTTCTGCATCAAGAAATCAGAAGGAGGGCTACCAACTCTATCAAAAATCAGGTTGCTCCTGGAGATATGCTGGTGACCACGAAAATCCTTGGATTCTTTCCTGCATTGTGGAGGTCACAGCCAAATTTGGACACATGGATATATTGAGTGATAGAGGACAGACAAAATAAATTTTGAACGTGCTGGAGAAAGGTACCAGCCCACGAGTAGATCCTAAAGGACATGTATCAGCCACAAGTTTGGGTAAGTGGACTCTTTTTTTGAGGGGGAGGGGCTGTGTAAGAAGTGAAGTCTGGGAGGCTTCCTGTAGGAAGGGGAGTTTCAGAGGACAAAATAGGGTAGGAGCCACTGAGTGCAAGAGGCTGGAGAGAACAGTGCGATACAGGCCTGTGGGAGAAGAGAGCATTGGTTCCCCACTGGGCTAGAGAGAGAGAAGAGATGGAAAGAGGAAGGAGGAAGATGGGAAAAGATCTACGAGCTGCCCCACCTGGAGCATTGGAGCAGCTGTGCCCTGCTCCCCTTGCTCTATGCAGCATATTTTGGGGATCAGCTTTTGCCCTGCAGGTCCTGAGGGTCAGTTCTCAGGACTCTTCTTTCTGTTGGACTTGATTCAGTCAAGCATAGATGGGTAGTCACCATAGTGATGGAAGCAGGAGGCATTAGATCTCCCTGGCTTAATTTTTTTCTTATTCCCCTACATCCTCTCTCTCTTAGGCAATAATTTCTAATTTTGCTCGGCCTTATACACCCCATATGTCTCTAGCTCAGAGAACCAAGAAGCACTCCATCACTCTTAAACTGGGCCTTGCCACCTGTGGGTCCCTCCCTTCCCAAACGTATATTCACACAACTGGAGCGAGCATTCACCCCATGCCCTACTCCAGCCCCTCTCCCCCTCACTCTACCCTTCTCATCTTTCAGGCTAGAATTAGAGACTTCACTCCTACAGGGGGATGGGAGGGGCATGGTCAGGGATCCTCACAGCTGGATGGCAGCTGGAAGAGCCCAGCCTGTTCTGTGTGCTCATAGTGGCTCCCTGGAGGGGACCAATGACAAAAGGAAAAGGTGCTGGGAAATCATGTGGGAAGTGGGGGGAATGAGGGGAGGGCTGGGACTCACACAGTGGGATTTTCTACCTGGTCTTGTCTGATCTGGAGGGTGGGGGTCAGGTGCACAACAAGGTGTTCTGGGTTTTGGGGAGAGGCTGGCAGTGCTAAGGCACCACCTCCCTCTCCTCTGCCCCTCCCATTTGCCATTACTGTGGTATCCAAGTGAGGACATGCCTGTCACAACATGCTGCCCTCATCCCTCCCTGTGACTTAACCCTAAACCCTTAAACTCATGCCCAAATCATTCCCCCACAGGGTAACCACTATCTAACCCAAACTCTACTCCAGAGACAAATGTGTTCCCCAACTAGCACTGTAAATGGATAAACAGATGGGACCAGAAACTGCTCCTGTCTCCTCTCCTGAGGGGCTAGCAGAGTCCCAGCTTTTCCCAGAATCACCACACCCAATGTGACATTAAGATATGACAGGGAAATAGACATCATGCATAAAGCTGAAACTGGGGCAGCAATGGCCCCCACCCTCCTTATTAGTGCATGAGAGCTTCCCCAGACGTGATAGTTCTGCTTCTCTGCCCTGGAAGGCCCCACCAGCACCTGCTCCCCCCTCTCCTCTTCAACCCCACTATTGCCAAGACATAGTTGTTTGGGAAAGTTCAACCCCCTGGGTCTGGGCTAAGAAGTTTGGGTGAGAGGACAGAAGTGAGAAGCTCTCCTTAGTGTTTCCTGCGACCTTGCCAGCCTAGAGGTACCACAATCTGAATTCTGCATCAGACCCACTGGACCATCCCACTGAACACTTCCTGGGATGTATGTGAGGCCACTGGACTCACTGGAGCTCATAAATAAGATCATGGCCAGCAACCTATCAACTTGGAGCACCCATCATGTGCTAGGCTGGGCTCTGCTGGGGGAGACATAAAGAAGCGCTGTTTTACTGGTCTTACACTCCATATACCACAGGAACTCTTAGAGGTACGTATTACAAATGCTGGAGACTCTTATGCCTGCACAGAACCCCATAATCTTACCCTCACCTATGTCCAGCACATGATCACATGGGAATCTTGGACACACAAGCTAGACAAAAGAAAGAACTTTTCCCTGAGTGTGGGTTGTCAGTGATGCACAGTGAAATCACCAGAAGGCCTCTCTTCTGGGAAAGCAGAGAACCAGAAGAGCCCCCATCTTGCTGTGCCAACAACAAGGTAAGGTAAGACTCTGGTCTGCAGGCAGGTGGGTGGCAGAGATGACCACTCAAGATCCTTCCCAAAATAAGGCAGAGCAGTGGAGGTTATAGTAGAGGGGCATGAGGAGGAGGGGGCACTCAGAGACTGACAGACTGATGGAGGCAGTGGAAGACCAGGGTGGGGGGAGCAGGGGTGGAGAGATGAATGGTCCCAGCTGGACTGATGGACGATGCCGGGATGGATGGATGGCAGTTGAGGTTTGTTTACTGGCAGCCCCCAGCCCGCCACCGCCAGGGGAGAGGAATGGCGGCTGGCACATCAGAGGGCTCTTAGGGAGGCTCATGGAGATGATTTAGATGGGAATGAATCAGCTCCATATGGATTAAGTGTCCCTGCAAATCCCAGGATCTTACAGATGAGGGGACGGGGCAAGGGCACTGAAGGGAGGGGTGGGCGGGAAGCTGCCCGGAGCTGGCACAGAGACACAGGCCTATAGCCAGTTGGAGGGTGTGCTCAGAGGGCACAGGTGTCCTAGCCTGGCATGGACACCACCCCAACCCCGGGCCTGTCAGGAATACTGTCTCTTTGGCTTGATACCAGGCTTTAGGAAAAGACTCTTATTGGAGTGTCCTTTCCAGGTGGGTTTCTGTCTTCTGTCTCTCTCTTTCTCTCTGAGCCTCTGTGTCTTCCATCTGCATTTTTCTGTCTCTCTCCTCCTGTCTCCGCTGTTCCTGTCTCTGCCGTCCCCGCCTCTCTGTCTCCCTGCTGCTCTATCTCTTTCACCAGAGACATGAAGTTCCTGTCCCCTCCAGCCCTTAGCACCGCCTTCCCTCTGGCCACATGCACAGTCCCTGTTCTCTCACAGGCCCTCAGGCTGGCCACTGTTGGGAGAACCAGGAAAGTGGTCTAAGAAGTGATTTTTTTTTTGGCTACAGAAAGTTTTCTCTCTTTTTCTTCTCCCACCTTGCCTGCAGCCCTCCTTTCACCTGAGCTCTGCAGACTAGGGCAAGTTGAGCAGAATGTGTGTTCCTGGGCCATCTGCTGGCTGTGGGGCTATTGGAGGCACCACCTCTCCACCACCCCTCCCATGCCCTCCATCAGGCCCGGAGCTGACCGTGGTTATGAAGCCGACTGCCACGTGGATGACCTGGATCAGAGCACGGGGTAGTCATATATGACAATCAGTTGAAATATCACAGCCGCTCTCCCCCCACCCCCACTGGTGATCTATGGGCTTCGTGCCCTGTAAAAATTATTTATCGGGGCCTCAGAGTGTCCTGATTTAGTGCCGCTGCCTCTGGGGCCGAGGGGCCTGCCTGTCCGCTGGAGCCTAAGCGTTAAACGACGCTAAAAAGTTAAACGGCCAACGTTGGGGGCTCACTCAAGGCGGCGCCGTAAAGCTGTCGGAGACGCTTAAATCAGGAGCGGGGATTCCCCAGGAAATCTTCTCAACACATGCCACAAGCCAAGAAGGCTCTCTTCACCCTCTGCACCCACCCAAACTCAGCAGCCCACCGGAGGCTGGGGCCAGGTGGGCTGGGAGACCTGGGACAGAGGAGCAGAAGAGAGCAAGCATGACCCTTCTGCACAACTTAGGAGTCAAGAGTGTAAGAGGCCAAGTTGTCCAGCCCTCTGCCTCTGGCCAGGGGTTTCCTCATTCAGATCCAGTTTTTAAAGACTCCCAGCAGAAGGCAATGTGCTAGTCTCTTCCAGAGGCCTGAGTGGGGCAGTGCTTTCCTGGCATCTCACTCCAATCCATATTTCTGTGGATGGAATCCACTAGAAGTCAGGGTCTTCCTGCTTGGGTTTGCAGAGGGTGTCCTGTCCAAGCTAGCCTGTGACTTCTGGTCTCCTCCCCACCCACTCACATGGCTCTCTGAAGAACTTGAGCCCACGCTTGGATCATTACCTTCCACCAGCATGACACTCAAGCTTCACAGTTTTCCCGGCTGAATGCCAGTTCGTGCTGCCACCACCCGGCTGTGTGCAAGAGGGAGGTGGGTCTCCACAGGCTGTCCATCACACCTTCTTTCAGCAGCAGTAAAACTTGCCTCTTAAAACCTCCGCTTGGGTCCCTAATATTTGCCTGGCTATATATCTCCAGTGATATATGGACAGAAATTGCTCGTAAACGGCTATAAAACCTTTTAGCTGAGCTGGGGAGGAGGCGCTTGAGGGTGGGCACAGCCCAGGCTGCAGGAGGATAAGAAGCAGAGCCACTCCACTGAGCACCCCAAACTCAACCCAGATCCTGTGGATAAGGGGCTGGGTGTGGGACCCTGGCAGGAGGATGGAGGAAGGAGAACCAGGGGAAGGTCTTCAAGCCCGTCACAGGGTATTATGTAGCTGTCTCACCTGGCTCCCAGTGATATGCTGTGCGGTCTTGGACAAGTCACTCAGGGGCTCTGTACCATGGTTCCTATCACTAGTGAAGATAATGACACCTACCCAGCATCTCTCATTAAGTTGTCATGAGGATCAAATGAGGGAGGACATAGAGAATTAAGCAGCACTTTGTAAACAAAGGAAGTTGCATATATTGGGCACTGCCCCCAGATGGGCATGGTGTCATTTACCTAATTGTCCCTAATCCTGACAACATGTGGGTATTACTGTTATGTAGATACCACTATCTCCACGCTACAGACACAAAACCTAAGGTTCACAGAAGTGCACCTGGGTGGTAGTGCCAGGGACTGCTTCCAGAGCTGGTGCCTTTCCACATATCAGAATGAAATCCTGGCAACAGGAGGAATAACAGGTAAGACACTAGGGGGACTTCCATCGAAGATCTGAGGGATGCTAAGACAGATGGCTTCTCTCCTAGATCCCTCTCCTTCTCCAGAGCACAGGACTCTCCCCCGTGGATACTTCTGTTTCGGTTCTCAAAGGGCCTGAGAGTCAAGGGGTTCTCTCAGCATATTCCCAGTCACTGATTCCAATTACCCAGAGAAATAGCTCCTAAGATGGAAGGGGGAACCCTGGGGCTTTGTGGGAAATCAGTCCCTCTACCTGGGTGGCCAGGAGACAACAGGTTGTAGGTGGGCCAGGGGAGGAGTAGCCTTTTCAGGGACAGGTTGGCAGGTGTAGACGAAAACAGCCGCAGTCCCTGGGTCCGCAGCCCAATCCTGCCACAAGCCCCATCCCCTGGCTATCCCTCTGGTTACCCACTCCTTCCAGTCCCTGGTTGCCTCTTCCCTCCATGACCCCCAGCCCTCCTCTTCCCCCAACCCTGAGTCCCCTCTGGTTATTCCATACCCTCCCCCTCCTCAAGCATCCCTCTGAGAGCCCCAGGACCCCCTCCCAGTTATTCCACTCTCTCCTCACCCACCATGTCAGTCAGTACCTGGCTGCCCTTCCCTCCACCATGAACCTTAACTCCCTTCTTCCTCTCTCCCCAAGTCGCTTCAACCTCTGGTTGTCCCCTTTGGTTGCCCCCTTTGGTTGCCCATCCTTTCCCTTGCTCCTGGTGTCTGGACAGCCCTTCCTTTCACCATCCCTCAGCCCCTACATTCCCCCTAGTGTCCCTCTAGTCTCTTCTAATCTGCTCTCCAGCACCCCCAGCCCTTGTCCTGCCCTGTCCTCTTCTCGTGACAAATCAGGACAAACAGTAGAAAGACCACCTTCCTGCCCCACACCTCCCCTTTTCTAGTGGCTCCCACCCCCAACCCCACTTTTCTTTAAGTTTCCAAATCAACCTTCCTCCAATAATAATGATAAAGCAGGAAGCTGGGCCGGAGGACAGTGCAGATTTTTCTTCTTGACACGGAGTTTCCGATTAAAGGCAAAAGGACATAAATCCTCCCGCGTAATTGCTGTGCTCCAGCTCGGAGCCACTGGAGAGGGAGGCCCCCACCTCCTCTGCCCCTGCCCCTGGGAACCCCACCTCCAGCGTGAGCAGAGCTTGGTCCCCAGAGCCTGGGCTGGGCTGGGCTGGGAAGGGGGAGGGCACCACTGTGGGAAGAGGGTGGCATCAACCTGAGCTGGGCTGCCTGTACCTGCTTTGGCGGGGATCCTGGCCCTGACGGACTGTAGCCCATGGCCCACCTCAAAGCACCTTTCCCAAGACACAGACAGCCCCTCAACCCCTCATACTGAAAGCATGCTTCAGGTTATGGCAAAGCTTTTCAGCATTCATTCTCTCGTTTGATTCTTTTAAGGCCACAGGTGGCAAATACAAGGCCCATGGGCCAAATTCAGCCCTCCACCTTGTTTTATCCAGCCCAGCACCTTGTTTCTACCTTGTGGCAGCGCCAAGCTTTCTCTTAACTGTTAAGGGTAGTTACATTTATACAGCCCTAAAATTATATTCAGCTCTTTGAAGTGAACCATGAGGCTGATGTGGCCCCCAGTAAAAGTGAGTTTGACACCCCTGTTTTAAGGAACTTGAAATTTATTAAACAAATATCAGCTGAATGGTGCAGCTGAGTGATCAGCCAGTGTAACTCCCCTTGTTTTACACATAGGGGAACTGAGGCCCGTAGAAAGGGTCAGCTAGTAGCAGCGCTGGGACTAGAATGCTGTCCGAGCCCCCATCAGAACTGTCCTTCTCACAAACCAGGGAGAGACTGACACTACTTTACTGGATTACATTGTGGGCCCAAATAGCCTCCTCCCAAGTGGTTTTCTCACCTGCCAGAATAGGTTTTTTTTTTAAAGGATTTTTATTAGTTGACTTTTTTTTTAAAGATTTTATTTCTTCACGTTTAGAGGGGAAGGGAAGGAGAAAGGGAGAGAAACATCATTGTGTGACTGCCTCTTGCGCCACCCCCACCCCCCCACGACCTGGCTCGCAACCCGGCCCGCAACCCAGGCACTTGCCCCTACTGGGAATCAAACCACAATCCCCTGGCTCACAGGCCTACACTCAATCCACCGAGCCACACCAGCCAGGGCAGAAAAGGTTTTTAAAAAATCCAAAATCCTTCATGTTCTCTTATCCCCTAAGATTAATGAAAGAAGACACTAGAAGTGTGTGTGTGAATTGCTCAAGGTCAAGGATTGAGGGCAGAGCCTGGAGTTGCTTTGCCTGCTGACCCTACATTTCATTCTTACAATTTTACAACCAGACAGTCTAACTTCTGGTAATTGTAGGTTGAACTCATAGCCCTTGCCCCCTGTAGAGCTGTGGAATTCCCATCCAGAACCAGCCCCAACTCTGCTCCTCTCTTCTTTTCTGATTTATCTTTTCTGATAAAGCTCTCCTGATTTGAACCCATGATTGCACTCTCCTGTTCCTCCCTGCACTGAACAACCCTTTCCAGCTATAACTAAGTCAGCCCTGGGTGTGAGTCTCCTCTTTCATCAGACCAGGACAATGGACCTCTGTGTCTTTCCTCTGACCTGCCATCTCCCAACACTCCCATCACCTTCCCCTTCAACACCTGCCCCTGATCAGACCCAAAACAAACCTGTACAGTAGATGCACATACATATGGACAGTGTGTGGTTCCCACGGTCCTGGGAACCCAGCAGTCCTGTCTCTCTTCATCAGAGGAAATTCCCACAGAAGCACCAGGATTTCCACATCAGGTATAAGCCAGCGTGTCTTCTGGGTTTCCCTGGCCCACTAGAAGCCATCTGGCCTGTTGTCCTCCCAGACCCGTTCCCCAGCATCTCAGGTGAGGGGGGCCTTCAGCTGGGGTGAGTAAAAGAGAAGCCACATCCTCATTCTGCTTACCCAACTCTGAATAAAACAGGACCTGACTGATTCAGGGATGGTCTTCCAAGGTCTAACCTCTAGGTCTCCTATTTGATTGAGCTCCTTGAACAACCTGACAAAGTGGCAGATAACTGGGTCCCTCTACTGGACCTGGACGGATATCCTCCATGCTTTCACCAACCCGTATCCAGCCCTGTGTACTGGCCTTTCCCTTGGCTGCAGTGAAACTGAGTGGGGAGCAAGGTCAGGGAGGGCTTTGAAGTCTTCAACAAGATGTCCTGTCAGGTCAAGAAAGAATACAGTGTGGCAGAGGCAGGAAGGCCCACTCAGAAGGCCCCACTGAGGCTCCTGCGCCATGCTGGCTGGCAATGCAGCACTTCCTGGGCCAGGTAGTTCTGAGTGTTACCATAGGCCTTGGGGTTGTAATTGTAGGTTCTGGATGCTGACGTAGGGTGTGGGGGTTACTGTGGAATTGCCCTGTGGATGATGCTGGGGTGTTCTGAGATTTAGGGTAGGGTTTCTCTAGAATTTCTTTAGCATTAGTCTAAAAGGCCACAAGCCTGTGCTTCTGCCTGGGCCCAGAATGGGCAGGGAACTAAGGTGTAAAAGAAAGCCAGGGTGTGGGGGGAGGACAGAAGTGACCCAGAAGAGGGGAATAACCTGAGGTTACAGGGCAACAAGGCCCTGCTCCACCCCATTGTGGTATTCAGGTCCCAAGCCCCAGTCACCAGTGGCATTTAAAACTGACGGCAAGGGGAGTGTGGAAGGACCTTTGCTCCCGAGGGAGTGACTGAAGGCCAGATACTGTGCATGTCCCTGGCTGTCTGTAGGGAGGAAGGGGTGGGGAGAAGGGCCCTGGCAGCAGTGTGGTACTCCTGTGTGCGTGTTCCCAACAACATCTAGGCTCTGAGCTCCCACCTCAATCTTAGAGTCCTGCCTGGGTGTTGCTGAGGCAGGGAGAATCTGAAGGAAAAAAGTATAGACCCTTCTCCTGTCATCTTCCAGGGGTGACAGACCCTCATCTGGGACCCAGGCAAACAAATGGAGAATCATTCTTGCAGCTTAATCACAGAAGACTTTCTGAGAGATGGAAGTATGGAGCAAGGATTGGACAAAGAGGTGGGAAAGGGGGAGGTCCCAAGCAGGAACAGGTTGGGAGCCATTTCAGAGGTGAGCACCAATAAGGGTGAGTTCTAGCCTCAGACACTTTGGGTAGGGAAAGAAGAGTCATGCACACTTGCATCCATCATTCACTCATCAAACATTTACAAAGGCAGCCATGTATCAGGCACGGCACCAGAAGACATACAGATGAACTAGAGAGGCAGGGATAGCAACTGGAGAGGCTCCCAGAAACTCAGTTCCTCCCCCAAAACTTGCAGAGCTGTCCAGGTCTCTGCTAGGTAAGCTTCTACCTCCGTGTCTCTCCGACCCAAAAGAAGTCCTTCACCTGTAACTGTAGCTTCCTTCTTCCCCGGGGTTCCTCCCACGCTCCAGCCCTACTCTGGTCCCTGCCACTCATATGTGTCTTGCCCTTTCCCTCTGGGCAGACTTCGGAGCATCTTCTGGGCAACAGCAATAGCAGAGGGAGTTGGGGCTAGACACGCTGAGCACCTTCCCAGCAGCATGGAGGAAAAGTGCTGCAGAGCAGAAGGCCAAGGAAGAGATGTGAGTGGATGAGTCTAGGCGGAGATCCCCAGCCCGACTTCGTATTACGCTGGGAGAGGCATCATTCATTCACCCAGGGACAGAGACGGGGCAGGGAGAGGGGAATGAAAAACACCCACAGCCTATTAACCTACTTTTGCAACTTCATTAAAACAGTCTCCAACATGTCGCCATAAATTGTCTTCTGAGAAGGAAGCCAGATTCAACATTCAGTTCTAGCAGTGACGTGCCTGAGAAGAGGCTGGAATAGTCAGGACAGGAGGGACAAGTATTACAGGCTGGGGGGTGGGAGGTTCACCGAGTGGCTTTGCAGGCTGGACCAGTCCAGCTACTATATTGCAGGAGCTCTTCCTAGGTGTGCAGCCAATGGGTGAGGGGAAGGGAGGGGATTTTATATAATATTGTACAGTTGCTCTCTAAGAATCCTCGTAGCTTCCTGGAGTCGCTCACGGTGTGCCCTGAGCAACATACTTCAAGTACAGCAGACTCCAGCAGCCTCCAGACTGCCTGAGTCTGGACAGGAAGCCCAGTCAGGGGAAGGAACACTGGACTGTAGGTCAGTGGGTCTAGGAACCTAATCCCCAGGGGAGTGACCTGGATCCACTACTTATGTGAGTAGTGACTGAGGGCCCAGGCCCTGAAGAGGGACTGCTAGGGTTTGAATTCCATCTTTTTTAACTTCTCTGTGCCTTAGGGTACTCATGGGAATAATGATACCTCAAAGTTATTGAGCCTTAAATGGAGTGACCCATGGAAAACACATAGCACTTAGGACCTGAAACATCCTAGGGGTCAATAAACATTGACTATTGTCATTATTATGTACTTATTTATCTAGGGTTTCACAGGCCTGAAAAGGACCCTGGAGTTCATGGAATCTGATTATCTAGTTTATAAATGACAAAACTGAGGCCCAGAGAGGGAAAAGGACTGGGTCAAAACCAGGACCCATATTTCCTTTCAAGGAATCCAAGGATCTTCCCCAACACATTCCCTTTGAGCCCCAGTTTTTTCATTTGCACAATGAAGGGATTAGAGTAGGTCACTAGTTTCCTTCACCACCACCACTATCACTACCACTATCATCACCTTAGCACCCCTTTTCAAAGCAGCCCCACTCAGAATCCTAATACACACAAGTGGACTAGGTCAGGAGCAAACAGTGCAAGGGCAGTTGGTAGTCTGGAGCCTGAGCATCAGTTCCTCCTCCTATGCTAGCAGCAACCCCAGAAGCCCACTGAAGAAACTGGGGGTGTCCAGACTCCAGGTCAAGACCATGGCCAGGATGATCCCAGGGCTTCAATCACTGGCACCCTAGGAAGCTGGAGTCCTACAAAGAGCTAGAACTCTCCAAAATCACTCTAGGAGAGAAGGCAGGCCTGAAGAGAGACTGTCTGGGGCTAGTGTTGTTTCCACGCCCTCTCTGCATGGAAAAGGGATAGAGACGGGAGGGGGTGCACGGTGTGGACCAGAAGGCCTCCATTCAGAGGTGCTAATCAGCCCGCTCAGGTACACACCACCCTGAATGCCTCCACTCTCCGCACGCTTCCCAGCTCTGAGCTGCCCGCACTCCCACCATAACTGCAGCCCAAGAAAACATGGCCATAAAACAGACATTTGCTTTAATTTTCACTTGAAGGGGCAATTTAGCACAGGCTGTTTGCAAGCTGTTGGAATTCTTTATGAGGCTCTATCATGTTTTCCCAAAATGCTCGCCCCCCACAAGCAGACTCCCAGGGTCAAAGTTCATACCTAACTACTTAGGGGAAACGGGGTTGGAGAAAGCGTGGGATGTTGTGGAAAGTGGAGAATATATGTTTTTCAATCAGATCAAGAGTGGCTAGGAAACTAAGAGCAAGAGAAAGTCAAGATAGGACCCTGGGTCAGAGGCGAGTGCTGTGTTACTTTGCCCAGCCCTCCTTCCTCTCCTGGCCTCCCACAAGCAAAGGCCAGTCCCAGTCATAAAAATGAAACATTGTGACTCAGGCCCAGCCTCAAGGGCCCTCACACACTTATTCACAATGACGGAGACACTCATCTTCACAACCAAACCAATTTCACAGAGTTCTGACTGGCATTTTCTGCTCTTGGCTTTCTCTAACTATCACACCTCTAACAGCTTCACACCCCTCCCCCCACAGACTGATGGCCCTCTCTGCCCTCAGTTTCCTCCCTTGATTCCCCCCTCCACTTGTTTTCTTTTTTAAAAATTTGTTTTATTTAAGAGAGAGGAAGGGGAGAGGGAAGAGAGGGAGACTGATTTGTTGTTCCACTAACTTATGCATTCATTGATTGCTTCCTGTACACGTCCCAGTCCAGGACCGAACCCGCAACCCCAGCGCTTCAGGATGGTGCTCCAACCAACAGAGCTGCCCAGCCAGGGCCCCCTTCTACTTGTTCTCTAGGGTCCTTCTTCCCTAGAAGAAACTGCTAGATTACATTAGATCCTGCCAGCAGCTCCAAGGAAGGGAAAAGTCACCAACATGCCTCCTTCCAAAGTTGGGCTTGGTTCCCTTCCCTTGATTTTCCCACAGTCCAGCCTGTCTTCCCTCAAGAGCCCTGGGCTAGGAGGCGTCACTAGGATAAAACTCCCACATCATAAACACAGCAACTGCTCCCCAGTCTGGATGTACAGAGGTCCTTGGAGGTTGCAGATTGAGGAGGGGCTCGGAAGGCTGACCCAGGGTCCCCTGAACATGTTCCAGGTCCCCTTCAGCTCCCTACAAAGAAAGATTCCTACCTCCGAAGTCTTATGGAGGCTGAGGGCACAGGGCTTTAGGGGTGCACTCTTGGGCCACGATCCAACTCTCTCCCAGGAGTGATGTGGGAGGCAAAGGGAAGCCAGAGGCCGTAATGTAGGATAGGGGTCTCCCCTTACTGAAGACCCCCTCCCTTTCTCACCCTTCTGAGGAATTTTCCTGGCCTCTGTTGACAATTCTGGCCTCAGGGTTCCAAGGGAAGCATACTGAGGCAAAGGGGACAAGTTTCAGGCTGGGAGAGATCCCAGAGGTCAGGGTCAGACTTGGGACAGGATGTCCTAGAGGCAGGGGAGTTGCAACTATGGGAACCTAGGGTGGTGGGAAATTCCATGATTCCTGCAAAGGAGCATTTGCACAGGAGACTCTGGCAGAGGAACTAACTGGAAACTCACTGAGGCTTTCTGCAGCCCAGACCCTCCTAGCAGGCTGCGGATCAGGAATCCCACTAAGGCCTGATGCCACCCTCCTGGGCTGAGTGAAGGATGAGTTCTCCCAGGAAATATCAAGCAGAAAAGAAATGGAGCAGCGCCTACATGAAGAGAAGGGAAGGGACATAACTCCCCAAATAACTGAGTCCCTATATGGATTGTGTGTGTAAATTAAGCTTCCACTTACTGAATCTTCTCTAATGCCCAAAGAAGCCTTTAACATTAATCCTAGTTTTTATATAAATAAGCTGAGAGCACAAGAGATAAAGGAAGTGGTCTAAGATCACATGGCTCTGTCTAGACCTGACACCAATTTCCTGGTGTGTGTGTGGTGTGGGGGGGACTCTCTGGGCCCTTGAGTTTAACTGCCATTGACCTAATTACCATCCCCAGCCTCCTTACCTTCTATGGTGAAAGGAACAGTATATGAATCCACATCTCCATCCTCACCACCACAAAAACACGGAATCTTAGAGCAGGGACATCTAACCTCCTCATGGTGTCATTGGGAAACTGATGCCCAGAGAGGGTAAGCTGCTTGCTCAGGCAGGATCACACAGCCAGGAAGAGCCAGAGTAGGAACGGCTCTCTTCCCAGACAGCCTCTCAGCTATTTACACATACAGAAGCCAGGCACTGTGCTGGTCCAGGAAAGTAAAGATGAATAAATAAAGACACTGCCTTGAGAGGCTCAAAATGGGGAGAAAGGGCACTCCCAGCCAACCCCTAGAAAGGTTCATTCTCCAAATGGCAAGGACCAAGCTAAGGAAGATGTCTTTGTAAGATGCAGTCAAATAGGCCTTCTAGAGGAGGTGGGTCCAACCCAACTGAGATGTGAATGGGAAAAGGGAATGCACCCTGGTAACCCGTGCAGGAAGAGTAAATGTAAGTGTACATGACCCATCTTCTGAAGATGATTCTCCCGTAGGGGGATTATAGGAGACCAGGCTAGGAAGTCAGGTTGGGACCAGATCAGATCCCCTTGAATGCAAGGTTAGGGAGTCTGAGCCTCACCCAGAAGCACTAAGGAGTCATGGGAGGTTTTCATCTGTGGCAGGAGGAGGACCCATGCAAAGAGCTTTATTAGGAAATTTGCCCTGGAAGTAGCTCACAGGGCAGACTGCCTGGAAGAAAATCTGAGGTATCCAGTAAGTCAGTTTGAGTACCAGCGTGCTATCTCTAGGGATGAGTGTGTGTATTGTGGGGGGTGTGTGTGTGTGTGTGTGTGTGTGTAAGGGAGGACCCAAAAAACCCTGGAATTTATTTGTAAAAAAATGTGTATTTATTCTTACATGTTTAAACTTCAGTCACCTTCAAAGTACTCTCCATTTGATGCAATACACCTATCAAGATGTTTTGTTCCACAGCTCAAAACACTTTTGAACTCATCAGTTTTGATGCTTTTTAGTATTTCTACCATTTTCTGCTTCACTTCTTCCATATTGGCAAATATTTCCCTTTGAGGACCTTTTTCATTCAGGAAAACAAGAAAAAGTCACTCAGGGCAAGATCAGTGAATAAAAAGAATGGGGTCCCCACCATCTTTGGTCAAAAACTGTTGAACACTCAGTGTGGTGTAAGCAGGTGCACTTGTAAATCACTCATCATGAGATGGGCAAACATATTTAAAGAGTCTTCAAAAAATTTTTCACTGAAGCCAAACACAGCCTCTCACAACAACTCCAGCCGGTACGCTAATACAAATGGGTTCCTAGAACACTCACCTAGAGGGAGAAGCCTGTAGTACAAGGCATCCACCCTTCAGAAGATAATGCTGGTTTTGGGGGGTTTTCCCCTCTTATGTGTGTGCATGTATGCAGGTACACATAAGCATGATGCTACAATCAGGAAAGCTTGATTTCACAAAACAGCCCTGGTCTGCTCTGGGGGGAAAATGATAGATAACCAGCTTCTTGCCTTTCCGTCTCCCTCTTATAACTTCCCTAAATGGGTAAGAGCATTGCCACACACTCCTCCACAGACATCCTGCTGGCCTGCACCACAGCATGCGCACGAAGAAACCCTCCTAAAAGCAGAGACACATACACACTCAGAACAGAGAAAGTATCTCCTCACCTGACACAGCCCCCAAATCTCAAGTCAGTGGTGAAGGATACCCAGGGCACTCTGAAAGGTGGAGGATGACGGACCATCTAGCTACAGTCCAGGAGCTCTGACGGGGAACAAGTCCAGTGGTGGGAGATAGGGGGCGCTGTTGTGAAAACAGTTCAATCAACCCATACAAACACGAAGAGGAGGAGAAAGCGCATTAGAGAGCCAAGAATTGAGATGGAGGAATCATTCAGAAGAGTTGCTAGAGGCCATTAGGAACACACCTGCCCCTTGCCTCTCTCTGCTCACTACCCTCCACACTACAAGCACTGACTGAAGTGACAGAGAGACCCAACTTACCAGAATAGCTGTTTTATTTTGTCCACCTTTGGGAATGAGGGTGCCGCTCAGGCCAACCTCTCCCTCTCTTTCCTCAGACAAGAGACCCCTAAAAATGGTGGCACTGTGACTAATATATCCTGTGGGAGCTGTTGTGATTGTGACCTACAGTATCAATGAACAATGATTAGCAATGATCACAGCCACACCATCACATCTACTGCCCCAGGGAAAGGGGGTTGGTGGTCAGGACTTCTGGGGCTTTTCACCAGTTTTCTGCACATCCCATCCTGGTTTCTGTTCTTACAACCCATGGAGAATCCTAATTTGGGTATTTTTAGGATCTGGAAGTCAGAACAATTCTTTTAGAGGTCTCATTCCCTCATCCCCATTTCTGCCCACCTCCAACCTGGGCACTCACACCCCCGGCATCTGCTGCACTGGTGAATTGCATGTGTCTGCCCCCAGGCCCTTAGTGCCCATGTGAAGAAATCTGGAGTACTACCATCTTCATAGTCCTGGGATCTTCCCCATCCCTCTCCGAGTCAGCCCAGACAGAGCCTCCCACACTGATCTGTGACCACCTCCTCAAAAGTCCAGTTCAGGGTCATCCAACCCTACCTCCCCCAAGAAACCATTGCAAATTCAACCTCACTCCCTGCTCTTCTAACTCCAGCTGACTTCTGTAGCTGTTTGTCCCGAGCCTCCCAGTGGGCAATGATCTGAATCGCCTGCTAAGAAATCTTCCAAACCTCTACATCCACATTTCTGTCTTTTGCTCCAGTATGTCTGCCAGGAAGTTCTCCTTGACATTTAACCTGAATTTTGCCCTGAGTGGGAAGGACTTGGAGAAAAGTCATTTATTTAAAGTCCTGTTCCAGCTTCCCAGGTCACTTGTGTGTAGCTGTGATGTGCTTTGTTCTCCCTATCAGCCTTCCAGAAACTCTTCCCCTCTCCACACCCCAGGGAGGTGGTTCCACACCCTAGCACCCCAAAGCAGCTCAGGGGATGCCTGCCTCCAGGCTTGGCTCTAGCTATCGATGTTAGCCCCAGCCCAGTGGAGCAAGGGTGGGGGGGCAGTTGTACCGCCCAGCCCCCAGCCCCAGCTTGAGAAGGAGGTAATTAGGAGCTGTGCAATCCCTGTCCCCTAACAGGTACAGCTGAGCAGCTGCATCCATTATCGGGGGCAGCTGCCAGAGAGGGGAACTGTCACGTGGCTCAGCAAGACCAACAGGAAGGTGGGAGGAGACCTCAGGCTGGGGATTGGCTGGTCTTCAGCTGGAGAGTCAGGGCTGTAGGGGATAACCTAAGAATGACCTTGTGGGGACTTTAGCCCCAGTCTCTGCTCCTCCCTAGATACCCCTCCACCTTCCCCCAGTTCCTAACTCACAGCCCTATCAGCCACACTGGCCTTGGCATTTTATCTTCCCCTCAATGTCACTTATCTAGGGTATAAGGGCCTTTCTTACTCATTTTTTTAAAACTGAAAATAGTCTCTTGGATGCTTAATAGGTCTGTGTAAGTGTGGAAGGTACGTAGTTTTCCGGCCTAACAGTTGGTGACTGCATGAGAAAGGCTTTGGTTTCTAGAGAAAAAGAAAAGAAGGGGATGGCCCTGCTTGGATAAAGAAGTGTTGGTGCAGGTGCATTTTCTCTAATTGCCTGTGTTGGTGCCAGGGCATGAGTGTGAAGGAGCGTGTGCTGGCAGCCGTTTGCATGGTGCATTGCATGGGTACAGCCCGGGATGTGTTTTTGCATACTTGTATTGACCTGGGTACATTACCATGTGCTGCAGTGCACTTGGGCAAAGATGGACATGTTGACCTTGACCTTCTATCTGTGCTTGTGCACAGGCTCACGTTCACATATATGTACATGTCACTGGGCTTATCCAGGCACACTGACACAATGGGCTTTCACATTGCCTGTTTCTGACTCAGAAATGGGGACCCCCCGCCAACTTCCTTGCTCCTTTGACCCCTCAGCACATCTCCCAGCTGAGTGGGCAGGGACTACCCCTCCCCCCAGAGCCACAGGTCAGGTGGCAGCTGGCAGGAGAGGAGAAAAGGAAGAGAGGAGGGGCAGCTTCTCCAACACCTGTGAAGGTTCTTCGTTATATATGCAAATGTCCTCATTAGAGATGCAGAGCGCTTCCCCAAGCTAATAGCTGCTGCAGCCATTTCTGACGGAAGTGCTGAGCAGGAGACTGCAGGCTGGGGGAGAGGGAGGAGACAGGATTGCCTTCCAGTTGAACAGTGCCAGGGCTCATTCCCCAAGACCTGTCCTGAATAGTCCTGGGGGGGGGGGTGAGGAGCCCATGGCAGGGGTTAAGGCTTGCTATGGGCAGGCACAGACCAATCAGCAGGGCACAGCACTGGGACTTGGCTTTGCCTGGACAGGCAAGCCTCAGGGGCCCCCAGTGCCCATCCTGGGTCAGGACCTGCCTGCTGCGTCTTTTGAGGAGCACTGCAGCCAAGTGCACAACCCCTACCACCACCTCTCTATCCACTGAGCCCAAAGCCAGGGTCCCTCTGCATCTTGGAACCGGTGACCCTGGTACCTGCTCCATCGGGCACTAGGAGTCTTCTCAGACCCAACCAGACCTCAGACTAATACACAGCCTGCTTCCTAGGCCTCACTTTCTCCTTTTACCACCTTTGCCACTGAACCCCGAGAAAGTCTCATGCAGTCTTTTTCTGTCACACCAGTAATAGAGAAAGGAGCCTGATTCTGGTCGCTACTGCCTCTCAGCCCCACGTTCCTTGGGGCTGCCTTGTCCTTCTCCAACCTCACTGCCACCTACATGGCACCAGAGACAAATACAAACACACACACAATTCACACACACCCTCAGAAACATACAATCACTCCCCTCATCACAGGGACACACACTGTCCCATTTGTATTAACTTCTCCTTAGACACATACCCGCAATCAAACAGTCCTGCCAGCTTCTGCTGTCCTTGAGCACTCGTGTCATCCGATTTTGGGGACAGAGTCTACAGAGACCTCCCTTGCCCTACCCCCCACCTCTCCTTTCTTCACTTCTCCCTCCCCCTCCCGCCCTCCTCCCTGGGCACCCGTTTGCCAGGGTTATTTATAGAAGCAAGCGATAAATTCAGTGTGTTTCTCGGCGCGCAAAGCTATAAATAATGGCACAGATCATTAAACCCCGAGAGCAGGCCCAGCCGCCCCGCAAACAAGATGAAGTACAAACCACCATGTGAGAGAGAGAGAGAGACAGAGAGAGACAGAGAGAGACAGAGAGAGAGGTACAGGGCAGAGCCCCAGGCCCAGGGCCTGTGGGCCCCAACCTGCACCCCTCTGGCTAGTCCCAGTGAATGTGGGCTTCCAAGGGGCCTGCCTGGGTGGGCACTAGGGGAGCTGAGAGAGCAGGCCTGGGCTTGCAGGCTGGTGAACTGGGCTCATTTCCACCTAATTTCCATACCCTTACCCTCTCCCTCTTGCACCCTCTTTCCTATCTCCCCATCATCTGCTTCTCTCTTCCCATCTCTCCCTGTTTTTTCATCTTTTCCTATAGTTTCTTGTTGCAAATCCCTCTTCTTTACCCCCTCTCCCTCTGTCTCTCCATTCTCTTTCCTTTCTTTTACCTTCTGCCCTTCACCTCTCCCTTTCCACCCACCTGTTCTCCTAGCCCTTCCTTCCCCTGACCCCAAATCCCCAGGCCCCAGGAGGGGCCCTGAACCCACCAAGAAGCCCTCAGTGGCAGAAAGTCCCCTGTCAGCAGAATGTGGTGTTGGCTGCTGATTCAGTGTCTGTAATCTCCCAGGCAGAGGCGGCCGTGGCAGGGGGGGCAGGAAGCGGGGACAGGGAAGATGGATGAGGAGTATAAGAACAAAATGGCACGGGCACCAGGGACAGGCTCAGGCTGAGCGAGATTCCAGGGAGTAAAACCAGAGCCCCAAGCTTCAGCTCGCCACCACCACCTCTGGCTGGCCAGTCACGCAACAGAAGTGCTTTCTGGGTACAGAGAGCTGACACCATGGGAAAGATAACGTAAATGGAAAGGAACACAGGGGACCAGGTAGGGATGACAGGAAAAAGGTGTTGAACAACTCAGAGAAAGAGGGGTCAGAGGAAACTGAAAAAACAAGAGGCACTGATAGGAGGATGACCCTACCCAGTCCCACACGTCCCCAGTTTCAATGTGGACTCCAGAACAGCCATAATGTGCTCCTGAGTCTGGGCCCCAGAGTGTAAGATTTGGGACTTCAACCATGGCTACCACAACTCTTCTTCCTCCCTTTTAGGAAGTACTTCTACCCTTTGGGGAGTCACCCAGCCTGACTCAGGCCGATGTTTTAGAGGTCTCCTTCAGCCCCCAGCCTAAGATACCTGCATTTGGGAATCTTTCACCCCTTCCCACTGGGAAATTCTTACCACTTCCTGCTTCAGTTTGAGCTTCTCTCAGGAGGGCAGGACTTACATCCCAAATGCACTGTATGGGGCCCTAGGAAGCCAAGCAATGCCTGACTCTTTGAAGCATAATCAAACCCAGGGATGGCAGGCAGTCAGTTCTCTCCTTCTGCAGCCATGTCAGGCAAATAGAGTTCAGATGGGGCAGCAGGGATAAAACTCAATTTTAACCAGAACCCATCGGTGCTGAGGGTCAAGAGATGCTACGATAGGGCAGTTTAATCCTCTGAAAGTTAAAGGAAACCCCATGGGCCTGAGCAAAGTGCAGCCTGGCCTTGTGGCCAGGAGTGCACAAGAAAGCCTTGGAGCCTTCCCCACCTGCCCCTGCCCTTCCCACCCTATGGCCAAAATGACCATCTGCTCCTGGCTTGCTTCCCTGTCAGCCTCTGATGCAGAGCTCGGTTATTTGCCCAGGGATTTATAGTAGAAGCTAGGACAGCAGCTAAATCCCCCAGCCACAGAGGTAAATCAGTTGCCGCGATGGGCCGGAACCGAGGGAGCTGCGAGCTGTCAGGCTGGGAGGCAGCACAGCAGGGCTGGAGAGGAAAACACTTGTCCCTGCTCCCAGGGGGCAGCAGCCAATAAATCCCCTCAGGTACTGATTAGGGCTGGCAGTCTGACCATATCTGGAGGGCTGGTGGCAGAGATCACGCCACCACAGCAGTGCCACAGAAACAGGCTGCAGCTGAGGGGTGGGAAGGACCACAGGAACTTCTCAAAGCAGCTGGGCTAGTAGCAATGAGCAGGAGACTGAAACCTGTTTCCCAGGAGGCAAGTGAAGCAGGGTCGTGGTTAAGGAGGGCTGGTTTTCCGGAGCCAAAATGCCTGGACTCAAATTCTGGCTCTGCCTCTTATTAACTTTGTGACCATAAGCCAGTTACTTACTTCCCCTGTACCTTAGTTTCTTGATCTGTAAAATGGGGATGAGAAGAGTAGCTACTTCACACAGTTACTGTGATGATTAAACAAGATGATATGCATACAGTGAGTGCTTAGGTCAGTGCCTGTCAATGTATCATCAGTAGCGCTGCCATATACAATGAGCTCCCCCAGCTGGGTTAGAGCTAGTCTTGTGCAGAGCAAGAAGAAGGGACCAAACGATCTTTGGAGGAATTTGGGGGTGCTAAGATAATGTTTAAAGAAAGAGAGCTCTTTTCGCCTCACTGGGAGAGAAAGTAGAAACAGCTTTCCCAGGGCCAGTATCCATTCCTGTGGTTAAGAGCTCAGACTCCATAGGCAGACGGGCTTGCATCCAAGTTCCAACACTGACTAGCTGTGAGACCTTTAGCAAGTTATTTAGCTTCTTTACACCTGATGGTACGAATCTGTAACTCGGAGATGATAATACTTACCTCACAGGGTTATTGAGAAGATTACATGAGATTTAGTCTTTAGAGGTGCCTTGTCCACAGTAAGTGCTCATTACATTTTTGTCTTGTTATTACTATTATTTCATCATGTGAATGAAGACTCTGCAGTGGACCCTAAATCCAAGAAGTGAAGATTACAGAGAGAGAAAGGCAGGAGAGCAGAGGTAAAGGCTGGGAGCAGGGGGCAGAGGAACTGATAAGGAAAGGAAGCCAGGAAATAGAAAAGAAAAATAGAAAATGGTAGGGGAAGGTGAGAGACTTGGAGGCGAAAAGCAGGAAAAGGGAATGGCACAGAGACGAGGTCGAGGGAGAGCTGGGGGAGCTGGGGGGAGATAGAGGAGAACCCTACAGGGAGAGGACTAGAAGGCAGATGGGGCGGTGTGGGGGGCACAAAACTGACAGGGTCTCAGAGCAGGAGTCAGGGAAGTGGAGGGAGATACGGGGGACTGTGGGGAGTATTGAGGGGCAAGGGAAATAAGGAGAAGTGGCTAAGAGAAAAGAAAGAAGAAAAGGGACCAGAATACAGGCTGAGAGAAAAAGGACGAAGAGCTATATCCACAAAAGCAGCAAGCCAAAGCTGGCAGACTCATTACGCAAACATGATTCAGGCAGGCGCTGCTCCACTGCCCCTACCCCAGCTTCTATTTTCAGCTTGACCTCCCTCTTGCACCCCTCCTGCCAGCCTCTGCCTTCTCAGCACTGTGCCCCAGGGCATGTGAGGCAGCCGGGAGGATGAGAAGGGCAGGAAAGAAACAGTCCCTAAACAGAACAGAACCCAGGGGTTCATGCCTCCTTCCGGTAGCTCCTTCTTCATCAGCATGAAGACAGGACAGTGGCAAAGGAACTACAAGATTGGAGTAATAATTATGCAGCTAAAGCATTCACATTTTGCAGTTTACAAAGTGTTTTAGCAGCCCTGAGTATGATGACACCCTTTGTCTTATAGGCAGTATTACTCCCATTTATTATCTTTAACACCAAGCAGCCATATCAAACTTACTACCTACCAAGCACTTCATGTGTTAATTCTCTTATTCCTGACAACACTATTGTCCCCATTATACAGTTGACAAGTTGAGGCCTAGATCCTATGCCCCTCCCTTTGCCTCATCTCTGTTCTCCTGTCTTTGCTTGACACTCTTTCTCTTCTCCCACCTTCTCCTGTCCTCCCTTGATTCCCCTCTTTCAATCATGCTAACGCACCAAACTTCAAGTTGACGTTTTGTTCACTCTCTGGGAACTACCCCCATGACCAGCAAGACCTGGTGTGATGGCGCATGACAGGCACCCCTTCATTGGGGGCCACCTTCCTGGAAGGCAGCAACCAGAAAGAGATCAGACAGCAACTGAAGTGAAATACAATATCTTTTGAGATGCTGTTTTTCACATATCCTTCCCCAAAAGATCTGAGATAATCCAACATGTAAGACAGACATAATAGAACCATTAAAACACCCATGAAGGAACAGGAACAGATAAATAAGGGTGAGAAAATTTCCACAGAAAGAAAACTTAGGGATGGGTAGTTACTGCAGGGGAACCCCAAACTTAGCCCTCTGCTTTTTTTCTTTAAATATTTTATTTATTTATTTTTAGAGAGAGGGAAAGGGAAGAAGAGAAGGAGAGAAACATCAATCAGTTGCCTCTCGCACTCCCCAACCTGGCCTGCAACCCAGGCACGTGTCCCGACTGGGAATTGAACCGGCAACCTTTCCACTGAGCCACACCAGCAAGGGCGCCCTCTGCTTTTTAACACTGGAAATAAATGAAACCAGGCAGTTGCTAAAAATCTTCCTCACTGACACCAGAAATTCCTTCACTTTGTTTCTGTGTACTGAGCACCTACTAGGTGCCATACATCAAAGATATGATCAACACCAAGGACATGGACTTTTCTCCTCACTATACAAGTTCAAAGAGACTTGACCTGAGATGTGCTGGGCACACTTGCTGTAGAAGAATCAGAGGGCACTGGGCTGAAGAGCTTAAGAGCAGTGAGCAATGTAAAGGTGGGAGGCCACGGGACTCAGGGAGAGGAAGGGCCCACACTAAGGTGTCCAGAGCTGAGAAACTGAGGTTCAGACTGGCTTCCTGTCCCCAAACCCTTTTAAGCTCCCCTCCCACACCTGAATGGCCCATTTGGGACAAAGTCTCTGCCTGCCCATCAATCTCTTCACCTTTCATACAATACTGGTGATGGCTGCTCCTGGCTGCTCTGCTCACTAGCACATCAGCATGGGGATCATTGGGAACCCAAATAAATCAGACAGAAATAATATCCCATGCTTTCCCACAGAAACAATGTCTGCCCTCCCAATTGGCGCAATTTCCAGCCTGCAGGAGGAATGAGAACCTGTAAGAGAGTGATGGAGGGCAGGCATACACAGGGTGGAAAGACAGAGGGTCCTGTCAGGGAAAACCCCAGATTTGCATGAGGGGCTCCTTTACACAATCACAAAAATGCTGCCCCTCCCCCAGCAGCAGGAGAAAAAGCACTACACTCATATATGCCTGTGTGTGAAATACACACAGGTTAAACCTGAAAGCTGGTTTTAGGAAGGCCAACACCTGGCCTGGTAGCACTGGAGGTATCTAAGCAGGAAAGATTCCAAAGCACATGGCACTGGTGACATGCCCAGGACACCCACTCCAGGGTATTTAAATGCTTAGCGGGGGTTTGAGTTGTTGGTGGGACTGAATACTGAAGCACAATCTTGAGCAGGTAGGGGGGTGTCCCGCACCAGCCATGCTTTACTTGCTTAGCCACCATAAAAAACTGCCCTCCTTGTTTTCCCTCCCTGTCCCTTTCCCCAAGCATAGATTGTCCTCATCAGAAGCTCCTGAGTAAAAGAACCTGGAATTAAGAGAGAAATTCATAAAACTTCCTACATAACAAAATTAGCTCTTCCCCACAGTGGAGAAAAAGACACTCACCCCAACTCCACCCAATCCCAGGCACCACCCTGTCACTTTCAAAGCCCGACAGAGCCTCCGGTGAGTACAGACAGACTGACAAGACAACTGTCAGAGAAGGGGCCCTCCACGGTAGGTTGGGTGCACCAACAGGCAAGGCCTTTCCCCAAAGCACTTCTTCCAAATACACACACTTCCTCATGCAACTCCCTTCATGGCTCCCTAATGCATACAGAATAAATATGCACTCGCACCAAATTACTGGTTCCTCAGAATCGGCATTTAGCGCTCTCCTTCGTGCCCACCCATTTGGGCTCCGACAGTTTGTCCTTCCTCCATCACTCCCCCGCCCCCAGCTGCTGGTTCCCTTGTGGTTCCAGGAACACGCACGGACCCACCCTGTTTCTAGCCCACCTTTCCTGGAACGCACTTTCCAACAATTCCTGTGAATCTCGTGTGTTCATCAGAGCTCTCCTCATCCTCCACCAAAACCAGATTCAAACCCCAGTATCTTTCACTCATGCAAGCTGTCTCCCTCCCCACTGGATGAGCTTCTTCTTGCCTCTGTGTCCCTGGTGCTAAGAGGTAGTCTGGGTAGTACTTGCAGAACTGACGGGAAATTCCAAACCTGTTCTCTGGCAAGCTTTCTTTCCTGTGACTCCCAAGGTTCTCAGAAGTTACAGGCCAACCAGGGACACAGTAGTGGTAGGTGTCTCCAGAGTCCCAGTCCCCAAGTCAGGGGTGAGGCCTTGGAAAGACAAGGCTGCTGCAGAAGACACTGCAGAGGCTTCCAAGAATCCTGAGACAGTGGGGATGGGTACTTCTGAGGGGGTTGGGGGCATTAAACCAATGCCGGCAGTCTTCTTTTCTTCCTTTGGTTCTTCTCTTTCACTTTCTCTCAGTCTCTCTCAATCTTCATCATTCTCTTTTTCAATTTTAGGTGTGGGTGGGGGTCCTTCTGCCTGAGAGACACCTCTCCTTAAAGTCTTGCTACTCAAACTGTTATCTGAGAACCAGCAGCATCAGCATCCCTGGAAATACGTTAGAAAAGCAAACTCTCAGGCCCCAGACCAACCTGGTCAATCCAATTCCCTAGTTTCACAAAAGTCCCAGAGTTCATGTACACATTAAAGTTTGAAAGCACTAAAGAACAAGAAAGGCCAGGCCTGGGGAAGCAACAGGGAAGCCGAATGCCTAAGACATTCATTCATTCATTCATTCATTCATTCATTCACTCATCCTTTCAATAAATATTTATTAAGCACCTACTGATTGCAGAAGTGCCGTGCTAGGCACTGGAGAGAAAATGGTGAATAACCAGACCAGACTGAAGAGAATGAGATCAATGCTCCCCACCTGGTTGTCCCAGCCCAGCACCACCCCCCTCTGGGGTAGAAGGGATGGTTGGATCAGGAACAGGGATGCGTTTGACTGGAGAATCTTTCAAGACCCCAATGCTGGTAAAGGATTCCAACTCCCCCAGTCCAAAAACAGAATCAGGCAGTGGGACAGTAGGGAAGGAATAATAA
Source organism: Artibeus jamaicensis (assembly GCF_021234435.1). Taxonomy (NCBI): domain Eukaryota; kingdom Metazoa; phylum Chordata; class Mammalia; order Chiroptera; family Phyllostomidae; genus Artibeus; species Artibeus jamaicensis. Next base: position 52,443,230 of record NW_026521486.1, read on the forward strand.
GAACAAGAGAGACCATGGAACAGGAAGAAACAGAGGAGATGGAAGTTAGGATAGCACAATGTCCCCCATCCCAACTCCAAGCACAAAGGGGTCCTCAGCACCACTGCGAATGGAGGACAGCCCCAGTCCCTCCAGCACCCTCCACCTCAGGAGCTCAGAGGAAAGAAGACAGATCACAGTTGGAGGAAAAGTGACCAATGCTAATTTAAAGGACAAAGAAATAGTAAAAAAGCACACCAACTCAGGAAACAGTCTAGAGGCTTCAGGTGACTGAAAGTGACTGTTGTGTGGAGAATGAACTGTAGGAGCACAAGCAGAGGATACTATCAGGGGGCTGTTGTGGTCAGCAGTACAAGCAAGACAGAGTGTCTTGGCTAGGACTGTGTAAGTGGAGATTGTGAAATGTGGTCAGATCTGGGATATATTTGGATGACAGGGCTGATAGAACTTGCATATGGATTGGGTATGAGAGATGAGGGCAAGAGAGTTAAACACCATTGGATTTGGGGCTTGAGCTTCCTAATGGATTAAGGTAATACAGGTGATCTGGAAGAAAGGTTTGGAGAGAAGGAAAGACCTAGGGCATAAAATGGGGAAGAAGAGTCCATGTTGGGAAGTCAAAAGGAATCAAAGTGAAGAAATGGGAAAACGATTCAGAGGTCCTTAGTTCAAGCTTTTTGAGGGCAAAAATTGTTTCCACTGTACCCCTTAGAGTCCTCCATTGCTATTCTGCACAGAGAGTGTATACACACATCTAGGTACTCAGTAAACATTTGTTGCTTTTTAAGAAGCGATCCAAAAGGCAGCATGCGATGATGTAAAGAGCACTCAACTATGTCTCAGGAGCCCTGTCCAGCTACTGGTAGAGGGATCTCAGGATGTCAGTTTCCCTACTGGCAAAGCAGTAAAGGTACACCCAGATCTTGAGGTCCTTTTCTACACCAATTCTCCTTCCCTGTCTCTAAGACCAGAGTGCTGAGCTTCAGGAGCCCTTGAGCATGGTGGCATGAGGTGATCAGTCTGGCTGCTATGTGGAGTTTGGATGAGAACAAAGTCAAGGCCCAATGAGTGTGTTGGGACCCTCTAGATTTGGGCTGTGAGGGTCTGCCCACCAGGGTGGCTGGGAATGAGGAATGATCAATCCAAGAGCCCCCCGACAGCCCATTCTCAGAACTTCTTGCTGTGATGTCTCAGGTTTTCTCTTTCTTTCTTTCTTTTTCTTTCTTTTCTTTTCTTTTCTTTTCTTTTCTTTTCTTTTCTTTCTTTCTTTTCTTTCTTTCTTTCCTTTCTCTCTCTCTCTCTCTCTCTCTCTCTTTCTCTCCTTCCTTCCTTCCTTCCATCCACAACTTCTAAAAATTGAAATGTCTGGACTTGGTCAACAGATGTTCTTTATTTTCTATCTGTGCTTCTTCCTTAAGGGATTTCATTCAGTGCCACTCATGATTCTCAAATTTATACCTCCAGCCTGAACTTCACTACTAAACTCCAGACCTGTATATCAAATCTGCCTACTGGACACTTCTACCTGGATGCTTGACAGGCATCTCAAACCTAACATGTCCAAAGCTAACTCCCCTAAAACCCAGCTCCTACTACAGTATTATCCATATCCATTCATGGCAACTCCATGGTTCCGACCACTCAGGCCAGATCACTTGGTCTCATCCTGACTCCACTCATTCTTAAAAAAAAAAAAAAAGAAGAAGAAGAAGAAGAAGATTTCATTTATTTTTTTTTAGAGAGAAGGGAAGGAAGAGAGGAAGAGAAACATCAATGTATGGTTGCCTCTCGCACACCCCCTACTGGGGACCTGGCCTGCAACCCAGGCTTGTGCCCTGACTGGGAATTGAACCTGTGACCTTTTGCTTTGCAGGCCTATGCTCAATCCACTGAGCCACACCAGCCAGGGCTAAACTCCACTCTTTCTTGCACACCCTCCATCTGGCCTATCAGCAAATCCCTTGAATCTCTCTGCCAAGTATATCCAGAATTTGACCACTCACCACCACCTCCACTGTCACTTCCCTGTCCAGGCCACCATCATCTCTTACCTGGTATTATAATAGGCTCCATAAACTGGTCTCCCTGCTTCTGCCCTTGTTTTCTCAATCTAGTCTCAATAGAGCAGTAAGAATTTTCTGTAAAAATACATGGCAGGCTATGTCACTCCTTTACTCAAAATCCTCCAGTGACTCCTCATCTTACTCAGAGTGAAAGCAAAGCCCTGCTGTGACTTATTAGTCTATACATGATCTGGTCTCCATAACCTTGACCTTTTAGACCTATCACTTCTCCTCCCTCATTCTCTTTGCTCCAGCTGTATCGGCCTCATGGCTGTTCCTCCAACATACCAGATACACACACATCGGGGCCTTTGCCCTTGCTGTTCTGTTTGTCAGGAATCCTCTTCCCCAGAATCTGCATGGGTACAGAGCATCTGGTAAAATGGCAGGCTCCATATGCTGAGGGGACGGAGAGGGATAAGAAAGGAAGTGAAGAGGGAGAGGAGACAATGGAGTCTGATCCCACACAAGAAACAAAATGGTTCATTTTTCTTTCTGTCTTCCTCCTTATGAGGGACTTGCCCCACCCTGGTTCTTCAGGAAGGACCCCACTCTCCATCCAACCCTCAGAAGAGCCTCAAGCTCTGATGGCATCATTTCCCTCTAATACTTGCCCAGACCTCCTGAAAGGGAAACACCTCAGTCCCTAGTACTGAATGTGCTCAGCTCCTAAAGGCTGTAAGGAAGAACAGGTCTGTTCTAATCATGCACTCCTGACATTTATTCCCACCATCAGCCACTTGGGCCTGAGCCCATCAAGTCCGCCATGCTCCCCCTTCTTCACCTATGCTTCCTTCCTCTGCCCTTCCCACTAGCACCCATTTAGAGGCAGGCTAGGAACTGAAGGCTGGTGTGGTGAGGCAGTTAACAGCCCACCCACAGGGCTCTGAGTAGTAGTGGGGACTTGAGGGGAAAGGTTTGGGGGTGGGAGGGTGCAGAGACCAGAGAGGCCCCCCAAAAACTAAAGCAAAGAGAAACAAAAACTATGATGAGACGGCAGTTTAGGGAAAAGCAGAGAGACCATCAGCCAGGAAAAGGGGTCACAGTCAGAAGCAGAAACAGAGAGAGAAGCAAACGCTGACAGATGGCAGAGCTAAAGACAGGGCGTGCAAGAGAGAGTCAGACACCCAGAGAGACAGACAGACAGACAGACAGACAGACGGAGAGACAGAGGGAATCAGAAGCAGACCATAAGAAAGAGATGAGGAGCAGCCAGATAGGGAGGGAGGCAGAGGCTACCCAAAGAGATGGAGAGACAGAGACACAGAGGGAGCCACACGCTTGGGGAAGGACCAGAAGGCTGCAAAGAAGGCGAGGGAGAAAAAAAAAAGAGTGGAGGCGGGAGTGGCGGGAAGCGGGGGGCACAGGGCGGGCGCAGCAGAGCGGGCGGGCTCCGGGAGCCGGCTCGTAAAAGCAGCGCGGAGCGGGGAAATTGCCGCCAGAATCGCTGAGCTCCACAAAACGCCGCCCGCGCGGCCCGCCACTGCGCCCGCTCCAATCTCCAGCCTCATCGCTGCGCGGGCTGGTTATGCATTTAAATGTTATTTAATTGGATTGCGGAGGAGCTGGGGGCCAGAGCGGCCCGCTCCCGCCCTGAATGCTCCGCACGCCCGGGCTGCTCGCCTCCTCCGCAAATCTGTTTTCCAAGTCACAGATTGCAGTGCACCCCCACCCACAATGCTTCCCCTCACCCCTACAGCTCCCCTTCGTGTCTGGGCTCCTTCTTCTGTTCTCCCCTCCCCAATGAGCCAGAGGACACTCAGAAGACACAAGTCCCCTGAAGATACATGAAAATGCAGAGACTACACAAAAATACTACAGACACAAGAGCACCCAAAATGGGCAAAATGACACGTGTCCATCTGAGAGGTTTTTAAAAATGCAGAGACAAAAACAAATGCATGTAATACAATGGAGATTCACCCTCCAGAGGGAACACTTCGTCCTACCTCTAAGGTGATTCTTACAAAGTCGTATTACCCTACACCGTAACTCAACAACCTTACAGGGTCATACACATACCTTCTTCAAAGTTAGGTAAGGAGCGAAACACACACTCTCACACTCAGAGCAGAGCCATCACCACCCAATCGTTCCACTGTGTGCCTTCCCATAGTTGGAAGTCAAACCCTTCCTTAAAGGACATCTTGTTCTTTTCCCAGGCCACAGCAGAAGGTACCACCTGATGAGGTTCTCACAGGCAACTGCATCGGTCATCAAGTTTCTTAAAACTGAACAAAGAAATAAACAAAACTGAGCCAAAATTATAACAGGTAGGCTTGAGAGTAGTCACCAGGAAGGCCTTCCTAAGACAAAAAGTTTGAGATGCCGAGAGGTGAAGCTGGGACGCCAGGCTTCTCCTATGTCAACTGCAATAGGAGAGCCATCTCTGCAGTTTGGACTAGGAGTTAGTCAGCACCATCAAGATAGATGGAAGGTCAGAATCACCTGCAGAGGCATGTCCTCCCCACACTCCCAACTGCAGACAGGAAATTGCTGGCCTGAAATGATAACGGTCAAGCTGCTTCAATTAACGAAAATGGAAATGGCAACCTGACTTGGCACAGGCCACCATGCAGGACTGTTCTGGGCTCTCAGCCACCCTCTCTGCAAGCTGGACCTAGAGACTGGCATCAGTCTGAGAGCCTTGAGCTGGATGTAGGGGCAGAAGAATAGGCAGGAAGGTAGGTACGCAGGGAATTTTTATTGCAGTTGGTTTGTTTGGGTTTTGTTTTCGACAGAATGGGGGTCAAAACGAGGAGGTAAAGTTAGTTTCCCCAAATACATTATAATTCAACCTTGAGTGGTGAGGTTGGGCTGGGGCCAGGCTGGCACTAAGGCTGCTGTAGAAGAAAGCAATTCAGCTTCCTCCGAAGCAATTTATTTCTGCATCACCTGATGTTCATAGTGGATAAGTTTATTCATGTGTCTAACCTCAATGTCTCATGCTCCAATTGACATTATTCTATTTCTTTCTTTGGGGCATTAGGAAAAAATAGAAAACAGCTAGCCTACATCCTCCTAAACAAGAATATTTGAAGAGTTGAGATTTAGTCTGTGCTGGGCCATGGTCTCTATTCCCTTCCTTCATTCCATGTATTTTTCCTGTACAGCTATGCCCAGGTTGAGTTGCTGGTCTCTTTTGGCTCCAGCACTTGGACACCTCCTGACACAACCTGGTGTACAGTTTTCCATCCTGGAGGTTCCCAAACAAGAGATCAAAGAGGAAGCCCCACTTCCTGTCTCCCATAAAGCCACGCCCAACCCTTGGTTCCTGCCAATTCCTGGCACCAAGCTCCTCCCCTCACCCTGTTTTCTATCCCCTTGAAGGGAGGGCTGAGAAATTCCTTGGAGAGACCTGACATGGTGGCCCCCTTTTTGAACAGCCAGTCCATGGAAGTCGCAAGATTGAACAAGTGATGAAAGAAGAACTCTCCAATCACTGTCCTGTTTTCACAGGCACACACACCTCCTACCTACACTCTAAGGGTTAATCATTTCCTCAGTGTGCCCAGAGCGCTGTGTTTAGAACCTGTTCACACACGTGTTCTATTTGATTTATACTACAATTATATGCCTGTGTCTCCCAGCACCAGTCGGTGAGCAACGTAAGGGCAAAGGACCACCTAATTTACCTCTGTCACTCCCTACAGTGCCTAGCAAGTACTCATTGGACATCAATAAATGTTTGTTGAATTAAGAAAGGAAAATGACCACACAGTGGTCAAACTCAGGACAATCTTTCTTTAAGCCATCCTATCAGTACAGGAAAGAAGAGGAGGAAGAGTCTCTTTCTTCTCCAACACACTCCATCCGTCAGTCTCAGAAGCACCCAGCCCCAAGCAGAATTTGGCTTCTGTCAAGGTGAATGTTTTGTGTGTTTGTATGTGTGTGTGTGTTTGTGCGCACACACACATATACAGATTTTTAAACCTCCATCACTCCTCCGAACCAGAACTGAATCACCATCACTGGGAAAACACAACAACTCTGCAGACACTCATGTTGCTGCATGGGTACCCTCGGGCATGGCTCCAAAACCAGGTTCCTGTACTACTTGCACACTTGTCCTGAACACATACTTTGTACCAGGTGTGGAGTTACATGCTGGGGAAAGAAAGAGACCCACTTCTTGCTTTCAAAGCACTAGTGAAATCCTGTCTTAGTCTTGGCTACAAAGCCATAGTACAAAGAGAAAGATATCAGGTTGCACTTCAGACCTCCGAAATCAAAATCTCTTAAGTGGAGCTGGGACACTTGCCTTTTTTTAAACTTCCACAGGTGAACCGATTCACAGGCAGGGTTGTAAACCACTGATCTCTAGATCGGTGCTGTCCAACAGGACTTTCTGCAATGATGGAATCTTTCCTATCTGTGCCACCCGGTCAGTACCCACTTGCCACGTGTGGCTATTGGGCACCTGAAATATGGCTAGTGATTGAGGAATAAAACTTATTTTAATTAATTTAAACTTAAAACAGCCACACATGGCTAGTGCCTACTATATCAGACTGTAAAAACTCTAGGTGATCCCAAATCACTTCAATTTGGTTTTAAAATACTTTTGTAGCAGCCTAAGTCTCCATTCCCTTTGGCTCAGATGAAAACAGAGCTCCCCCTTACTAAGGACACTATTTATACTGAAGAAACTGCTCTGGAATGAGTTGGGGGGTGTGGGCCAGTTGGTGGGTTGGTTAAGTCCTATCAGCTAGCTAAGCCACCTCATCAGCTTCTACCCCTAGGCTGGAGAAAAGGCACTCCTGAGTACCTTCTTTTGTTAGAGGTTGGTATTGGTGGGGGACAGAAAAAACGGTGACATGACTTTAGGTGCCTATTATGGACTGAGTTGTGTCCCCCCCAAATCATACATTGAAGTCCTAATGCCCAATGTGACGGTACTTGGCAATGGGGAGTTTAAAGAGATAATTAAAGTTAAATGAGGCCATGGGGGACCCCACCCCAATATCACCAGTGCTCTCATAAGAAGAGATCTACCACGGACGTGCACACACAGAGAACAGGCCATGGAAGGACACAGGAAGAAGGCAGCCATCTGCAAGCCTAGGAGAACAGCCTAGAAGAAACCAAGCCTGAGGACACCTGCATTTTGGACTTCCAGCCTCCAGAACTGTGACAAAATAAATTTCTGTCGCTTAAGCCACCCCATCTGTGGTATTTTCATTACGGTAGCACACTAGCACAGTCCCCTTGGAAAAAGGCAATGCCAGGACCCTAACCAGCCCCCTGACAAGATGCACCCCAAGAATAGTGATTCTGTGACACCTGTCTTCAAGTCATCACCCTGGTCACTGCTGTTCAAGGGCCTCTGTGAGCTGCACCACCCCACCCCACCATCTCACAACACTCACCCCAAATCTAAGCTTTCACCCAGACTCTACTATCCCCCATGACGTCTTCCCTACACAGTAACCCCCGCCCTTTCTATTTCTGACCCTTTTCACCTACACTGTCTGCTACATGGCATATCCCTTCATCGCAATCTGTGGGTTTCCACTTACTGTTGGGTGTTTTGAGTGTTTTCTGTGCATCACTTTCCCAACTGGACTTCAAATTCTCTAAAGTTGGTCTAGCATTCAAGACCCTTCATAAGCTGTCCCCCACTTCCCTCCCCAGCTTTTCCTCTCAACTGGGCCAAGTCAATGCTAATCTGCTTGCCACCCCTTGAATATAGCAATGCTCTTCTCTAAGCTCTCCAAAACTTTCCCTCTAAGGCCACCTGAAATGCCACCTCCTCCAGAGAGCTTTCCCTGACTGCCTCAGCTAAATGCATAAGGGAACAATGGACTCTATCTTTGTGAAGTTACTCCACAGTGCTTAATCCAGTCCTCTGCAACACAGAGCAATGACTACTTATCACTATAGTACTGACAGCAGAGAGAGAAAAGACATCTAAGGCATATGGGGGTACAAAACTGTAGTACAATTCTGTCACTACACCCGGAGTTAGCCCTACTCCACAGGTTTAAGAGCAAAGTCCCCTTATTGGGGGACTGCCCTCATTTCAGATGCCAGCTGCAAGTCTGGGAGTCCCCAGGCCACCTACATACAAATGCAGGGGTCTCTGTGAGCCCCTCAAGTTCAATAATTTGCTTAGTAAAGCACTCTACTCAAAATTACAATTTTATTATAAAGAATACAAATCAAGGCCAGCCAAATGAACAGACACATAAGGGAACATCTGGGAGGGTCCCAAGCACAGCTCCCATGCCCCTCCCCCACAGAATCATGACACATCCCCCTTCAAAACACCCATGTGTTTGCCAACCAGGAAGTTCACCAAAGCCTCAGGGTCCAGAATTTTTTACTAGGATTTCATTATGCAGGCATAAGTGACTGAAATCATTGGCCTCATGGTTGAACCCAATCTCTAGCCCCCCTCCCCTCCCCGGAGGCTGATATCATCTGGCTCAAAACCCCACCCCTCTAACCACAGGTTGGTCTTTCTGGCATGGTCACCCTCATCCTGAGTCAAACTACATCCAAATGGAGGTGTGGCCTGAGTGATCCACCATGAACAACAAAGAAATTCCTATCACTTGGGAAATTCCAAGGATTTAGAGGTTCCCTCCAAAAAATCAAGGACAAAGACCAAATTTTTTATTATACAATGTGGGGTGGGGAGAAATGGGGGGGGACTTGGACACTTATACTAAAAATCTTAATTTTGAAAGCTGAAGATGACCTGTCCCAGGAGAGTCCATGTGTTCCTCATTAATGTAGTCTCAAGACCTGCTCCACTCCCAACTTGATTCACTTTCTTGGTAAGGTCTGGGCACACCAATCAGATATGCAACAGACTTATAAAAAATTAGTTAGCTAGAGATACCAGGCTCCCATCCACCCATTGGGGCACTTGTCTGCTACAGTGCCCTGAGCAGCAGACAAGCCCCTGGGCAGGCCCCTAACAGAGACCTTGCTGCTTTGATAAGGCAATTAGAGATCTGTTTACATCATCCCCCAGCTGCCCAAGAGAATCCTTTGCAAGCAGAGAAGAGGTAAGAAGGGAAAACGCAAGAGAGGGGGAAAAAGCACCAACGCAAAAGGATTTAGGATCTTTTAATGCTTAGGCTGAAAAATCACAGATTGGGTTTTTCATAAAGTCATTGGCCCAGCCCTGGCAGGGCAAGTCTGACCCTCACCCAGGCCACATGTAGAAGCCAAGACACCTCCTCCCCCACTATCTGCTCAGCAAGGCCTTCAAGTGGAAGGGCTGCCTTTGTAGTGCAGTGACTCCCCAGCCCAGAGGAGGCAAGAAAAAAGAAGTATGATGAGCACCCATGTGTCAGGCACTATACAAGGCACTTTTAAGTGTTGCCTCAGTTAATCCTCACACCAACCCCATGAGGTATGTAGGGATCCCCACTTTGTGGATGAGGATCCTGAGCCTTGGAGATGTCAATCAACTTGCCCAAAGTCATAAAATTCACAAGTCTCAAAAGATCTTTGAGCCTTTCCCACTCTGCCCATTGAATTCTTTCTCTCTCTGATCCAGCCTCAGTCTTCCACAAAAAGTTCATTCTTAATGCCCATGTTCCATGCTTTGTCCTGGTCCCTGTGAGGAAAGGGGTCAGCTGAAGACCACTGTTCTAGGAGAATGGTGGGAATCCTGGCAGGATCTTTCTTCTACAACAGCAAATATGGCCTTGGAAGTCACTCTCAGATGAACAGAGGCTTCCAAGGAAACAGTAAAGTAAGCAGTTTGCAGGTGTTGCCTCTCGCTGGAGTTACGTAGTACAGGACCAAAAAGGCAATGCTCAGAGGAAGGGGAAGAAAACAGGCATCAGGAGGGCAAACAGGAGTAGTGTCAAAACTGCCACGGCAGGTCCCAGCAACCAGGCAACCAGGAGGACCTTCTCACTCTACTCCAGGAGGCGTGTAGTCATCTGCTTGCCCAAGAAGGATTTGGGGGCCTTGAATGTGTCCTGTGATGGGCCCCAGGGGCACTCATTTTGTTAGCAGCGGCAGCAGCCCCAGCTCATTCAGTCTCTCCTTGGCCACTGCCTCCCAGCCCCTGTTAGCCTGTGGGCTCCGAGGCGAGGGGTGAAGAAGCCCCTCCACCTGGACCTCAGGCACCAGGCCAGCCAGAGCCCGCCGCGCTCGCTGCTCCGCCACCCGCCCCACTCCCACTACCAGCCGCACCCCCAGCAGCTGCACCTGCCGGCAGAGAGCAGCATCACAGAGCGAAAGAAGCTGTTCTCGCTGCTTGGCAGGCAACTCAGCGGGGGTGAGGTTTCGCCCACTGGGAGCCAGGAAGAGCAGAGGACACAGATTGTGGACAAAACAGTGACGGAAGAAGACCTCGGGCTGTCCACAGAGGTTCCGGAAAAAGCCCCAGAACCGGGCACCGCTCACCTCTGACTGTGGGCACTCCAGACCCAGCACTGGTCGCTTAGGGTGCTCTTGGGGAGGGGTCAGCACAGGGCCCTTGATGCCCAACCAGTCCCGGACTATACTCACTTCCCCAAAGGGTACCTGTGGGGAAGGAGAGAGACATAAGGGCTTCAAACTGAAGAACTGACCCTTGTTCTCTGGACCAACTGACCCCTTTTCACCCTCCACAAGGATCCAGCCTGAACACCCCATGCACACACCCTGCTGCCTTCACCCAAAGGCCTGAGATGAGGACTCCTGTTCCAGTAGTTTGATTCTGTCCTTCTTGCTCCAATTTTTCATTGGGGACCATGGTCCAGAAGAATCTATTTGTTTGCCTCTATCCCCACTAGCCTCTGGGACCACATGCAGGGAGTATATGAGGATATCTGGCCCTTCACAGGGTGTGATGGGTAGTACGAAGGACAGACTGATGGTCTGAGACAGAAAGGCTGCCGAGGTTAGAGAAGGCACAAGGACAGGGCTGACCACTGCTCTCTGGGTGTCCTGTCAGCCCCAAGCCTCAGGCTGTCATTTCCATCGGTCATCATTGATCACCTTTCATCCCCAAGTTGGGGTCAATAAAAACGATTGAGACTCCTGCCCTGAAGCCTCTTCTCCTCCCCCACCTGCCAAGCACCCCCCACCGAGGGGCAGTCACTCATCCTGGGGTCTGAAAAATAAGCAGGCAGGCCCTGGAGCCTGGCTCTGTTATGAACCTCTCCTCAGCTAACTAACAGAACCCAGCTTGCCTGAGTACTCTGCATTAGTTCCATACCACCCCTGTCAGCCAGTTCTCCTGTGGACTCAGTAGTCCTGGTCCCTCCCCTGATCCCAACCACATTCTAGGGAGAGGAGAGATCCGGCAAGGTAAGGTAAGGATGGGGCTGACGGAAGGAAGGGCCCTCCGAAGCAATTAGCAGACAGCACACAGGGGAAATGGAACTACCATTAATGTCCTTGATTAACTATGGGCAGTGAGGCCAGGAGAGTGTCTGAGACCCACAGGAGCCAGTGTGTGTATTGGGAGGGGATGGGAGCCCCACGCACTCATATGTGTCCACATCTGCACACATGCTCCTCCTCCACAGCACATGCAGTTGAGCATCCACCCTGGAGCCTCCCACTCCACCCACCAGGTGCAGCCATGCCCTTTACCCCAGTCTGGGCCATGCCAAAGGGTCCAGGATTCATGCCCAGGAACAGCACTTCCTTGGGGCCCTGGCAGTAGCGGGTCACGTAGCTGCGATGTGGCTCCCATGCATACTCCACAGGATTATAGATAATCCCCACAGGCTCAGGAAACTGCAACTGGCTCAGCTCAGCATTGAGCCGAAGTTCCTCCTCCAGGAAGCCCTCAGCCAAGCTTCGAAGGCAGGGCTGGGGCTCCATCAGGGCACCTGCAGGCTCGTGGAAGGGCCCCAGTGGGAAAGCCTGGGGCACAGCCCTGTCACCATCACCTGGAAAAGATAATGGACAGAGGCCCCCTTAGTCCCACAGTGGGAGGGATCCAGGCTGTCCAGGGCACCTACCACCACTTCCTGGGCTCAGGAGAAACTGTATCAGTCATCCCCAATCTCTAGGCAGGACTGAGCTCATTTCAGTTCTTGGTAATGAAAGGACCCCTTCTCTCTCTACTTCAAGTATCCTTCTTCATTCACCATCTGATGAGAATAACCCATAACCAACCATCTCCCGTTCCAAAACTCCTTTCCAACAAGCAGAGGTCTTGAGTCACTAGTTCCTAGACTATGCCAAGCATATTAAGTTTCCAATAAATATTTACTGGTGGCAAAATATCAGCAATTTTAATGTCACTGTTAATAAAACAAGCCCAGCCAGGATGAGCTGCATCCTGGAAACCAATGTGCTGAAGAATGAGATGCAGGTGCAAAGCCATAGCTCAGAGAGTAATTACAGAGAGCTCATTATAATAGCTTCCAGGTGGCAAGTGCTCTGTGCCAGATACACCACAGTGATACTCATAACAATCCCATGAGGCTAGGTATTACTGCTCCCATGTTACAGGTGAGAAGACTGAGGCTTAGCAAGACCAAGCAACTTGCCCAGGGTCACACAGCAAGTCATGAAGCTGGCATTTGAACCCAAACTACCTGACTCAAGGCTGTGCTGTTAATCACACACACCATCTTGCCTTAGATGGTTCAATCAGCCACCCTGCTAATTCTACAACTTCCCCAGGCCAGTCCAGCTTCCTACCCACATTCAAGAATTCTTAGTGGTGAGTGGGATGACTACCAGACTTAGAATAGACTCTTACAAGCTATGTAACCATGGCCCGAGTCTCCAGTTTCCTCATCCAAATACTAAAAATAATAATATCCACTTAATAATATTGATACAAGAGTGATTTCACTTAAATGTATAGTCTAAAAAACAAAACAGTCCTCACTGGTGTGGCTCAGTGGATTGAGTGCTGGCCTGTGAAACAAAAAAGTCACAGGTTCGATTGCCAGTCAGGGCACAAGCCTGGGCTGCGGGCCAGGTTCCCCAGTTGGGAGCATGTAAAAGGCAACCAGCTGATATATCTCTTGCACTGATCTTTCTCCACCTCTTTCTCCTTCCCTTCCACTCTCTTTAAGAAGTAAATAAAAATCTTTTAAAAAATAAATAAATAAGCAGAAGAGAAACAGACTCTATTAGATAAAGAGAACATTTTGACAGTTGCCAGATGAGAGGGAAGTTAGGGAGATGAGTGAAAAAGATGAAGGAATTAAGTACAAATTGGCAGTCATGGGAATGGAAAGTACAGCAAGGAAATATGGTCAATATTTTAGTAACTATGTAAGGTGTCAGATGGGTACTGGATTTATCAGAACGATCACTTTGTTAAGTTATATAAATGTCTAATTACTGGGTTGTACACCTGAAATGAATATTATTGTATGTCGACTGCAATTAAAAATGTTGATATGAGAGAGAGAATGAGATGTTATGTGTCAGAGGGGAGGGAGGAAGGAAGGAGGGAAAGGGAAGTGATAAAGAGGGAAGAAGGGGGAAGGAGGCAGAGGGAGTACTCAGGCAAGCTCTGTAACCTGTAAAGGCCACTCCTGCCCATCTTCCCAATCTCACCATTCCTCTGAAAACCCAGTATTCCGGCCTGACCACATCATTCACACTTTCAAAATGCCTTTCCTACCCCAACTGTCAAAACTTTGCACGTGCCATTTGTACAAACACTTGAGTCAGCTAGGACTGAGACTCCCCCACTCTCCATACACCCAAATTATACTCATCTTTTAAGATGCAGTGCAAACCACCCCTTTGGTAAAGCCCTCCCTCCTTAACACACTGCAGAATTTGCCATAGCTTCCCAGCCTCACCCCACATGAGTCGGTCTGGCATGGAGCTTGGGAATCTCTATTTTGAACAAGCTTCCCCAGGTGTTTCTGATGGTTGGTAAAGGCTGATTGTGTGTCACCATGGTTACCAGCTTCTTCATGAATTCACACCTCGAGATCAGAAGCCAGTCACTATTCAATTTCCCCCCCTATAGCCAAGGTCCTAGCTCTTACTATGAAGTTAACAAACACCTGTTCAGCTCTGTCCATCCCTGTTTAAAACTACCTTCTACCAAGGAGGCTTTCCTGATATATTGCTCTCCACTCCTACACATTCTGATTCAGTGAAGGCTCAGCTGCCCACTTGTAGTCTGCTTGCTTCCCAGGGCTTGCCAGGCTCTGGGTGTGTTTCCATCACGTGCGGACCTTCCATAGGGAAGACCATGGTTCTTTCTCCCTCTCAATCTCTTGCCCAGGTTAAGAATAACCCAGATAGGAACTCGGGTTTGACTCAACGGCTTGATCCATCAACCTGTTCTCTGACCCTAGCCTGGAGGGAAAGAGAAAGAGAAAAAAAAAAATCAGGGGCCAAACCTAGGAAGTCCTTTCCCAGAATGATCTCAGAAGTCTTTAATTAATCTATCCAGGTGGCTACTCAAGGCCAACTAGGCTCAAACACATTCTGAGAAGGAAGCTGTGGAGAACTCAAATGTCTCAGGGGCCCTTGCTTTGTACCTCCCCATGTAGCATCAACATTGGTGGATTGGCTGCTCCAGATGTGGAATTTCTCCCAAATCTTAAGTTGGACCTACCTTTGATTTTTAGAGAACTATGCTGGAGACAGCAAGGCTGGGGGTACACAAAGTAACAAGGCCTTATTTTCAGTGTTTCAGGTTTCTAAGCCTAATCTGATAGCAAAAGCCACAGAATGTGTGTCATTTTACTCAAATTCTTAGTTTCAACTCTAAGGAGGTTCTCTGAAAGAGTCACTTAACTTTCCTACCCTGGCTGTTGTGGCTCAAAGGATCGAATGTCCGCCTGTGAATCAGAGTCACTGGTTAGATTCCCAGTCCAGGCACAGACTTTGGTTGCCAGCCAGGTCTCCAGTAGGGGGCGCGAGAGAGACAACCACACGTTGTTTCTCTCCCTCTCTTCCTCCCTTCCCCCCTCTAAAAATAAATAAAGCTTAATTTTTTAAATAATTTAACTCTCCTATCTATGACATGAAAATGAGAGATTCTACCTGCCACAAGTAGTTAACTCATTAATTTTTTTCGATACTTATGAATCTCTTACATATGATAGGTACTGTAACGGTCTTGCTCCTGGTGAAGAAATCCAAAATGGAAAAAAAGGTAGGCCAGGCTCATAAACTACCGAAACTACAGATGAACAACTGTAATACACTGTGATTCGAGCTTTAATGTCCCAAACGAAATACTGTAAGACCCCAAAAGAGAAACTTGGAAGTCCTATCTAAAGTCGTCAAGAGCCAGAGACTTCAGAAATACACATACTTCATAAATTACAATGTGCAAAGGAAGCCGAGGGCGATCCAGTGATAAGTTTGGCCACCTAAACTTTATGACATTAAATCCAGAGAGTTAAGGGACAGTGCCTTATGGGGCACTCCAGGAGCCCACAGGGACAATCAGCAAATAATTAATTATAAAATGATAATTAATAACTATAAATGGACTAAAAAATACCACTTAATCTTTCCTCCTGATTCCGAGGAGGCAGACGACTGAAGCTCCAAAGAAAACCTCTGCTAGCAACCAGCTCAGGCAACTTTATTTGTGAAACACGGAAATTAAGGCTTAATTCTCTTTACAAAAAAAAGCTAAACAAACAAGAAGGAAAGAAAAGAAAAAAAAGAAACCTCCGCGTCCGCCCACGGGCTCCGCCGAAAGAGAAAGCCTAGTTCCCTCAGGGCTCCGGGGCAGTTCCACGGAACCTGCGCTACCTGCGCTGGGGCGAGCCACAAACAGAATGAGGAGCCCCCACAATACAGATTTTACGACCCCCGCCTGCCGCCGCCCCAGGGCCAGGTGAGCGCCCCCAGCGCTATACCTTCCCAAGTTCCCACTCCCTCACCTCGTCCAGCTCCCAACTCAGTTTCCGACTCTTCATCCCACCCCCGAGCGCGGAGGACTCGGGAATCGTAGTCTACTTTGTTTTGGGAAGGGGATTGGCCTAGCCCCAGCCACTTCCGCCGGAAATACCCAAATCCCCGGAAAGGGTATTAAATAAGGGCTAAGCGATGCTGGGACTTGTAGTTTATTCTCTCCTTAAGGGCTAAAACAAGAAGGCTTGCGAAGCGAGGGTATCGCCCTTCCTAAACTCATCCACAACATTTTTTCCCAAAGGGATTATGAATCAAGGACTTTCAGCCATCCCCAACCTCTCAACTCAACTGAGGGTGTTAACAGCGGCTAAAGACCATTTCTAGCCCTCCTGCTGCCCCAGGTATAGGAGACATCTCCTTTGCAGCCCTCCAGGGACTGTGTACAGAACATCCACAGAGCCAGTTCTGTCATGTACCAACAACTCTTAAAAATGTCTCTTACACTCCCTGTCTCCACCTAACTTCCCTCCCTCCTCTGTCCTGCTATTTGCCCAACCAATCTCCCATCATTCCCAAGTCTCCCCTTTATAAACTACCTCCGGAATACTTTCTCTAACCCATCCCAACCCCATGGCTACACCTAACGGTACATTCCCTCCCACCTCCTCCCCAACCCAATACCAATGTGCAAAGCTGTCCCACTCCTAGTTTTGTTTTTTAGATTTTTTTTTATTTAGTTATCTTTAGAGAGGGAGGAAAGGAGAGAGGGAGAGAAACATCAATGTATGGTTGCCTTTCCTGCGTCCGCTGCTGGGAACTGGCCTGCAGGGAACTGGCCTGCAGGGAACCGGCCTGCAACCCTGGCATGTGCCCTGACCGGGAATCGAGCCGCGACTGTCTGGCTTGCAGGCCCGCGCTCAATCCACTGTGCTACACCAGCCAGGGCCCACTCCTAGTTTTGTTTTTGTCCTCTCTCTGGGTCTGTTTCCGTGTTCTGACCATAAGATTTTCATTGGACTGGAACTGCCCCTGAAGTCAGTTGTCTTCTCAATTCCTCCCACCTCCACCCCCTGCACACTTCAGAACAGCCATGACTGAAATCAGGAAAAAGCAAGATCTTCATGTAGGTAGTAAGGAAGGAGAACAATAAACCCCAGAATAGAAAGAAGTTAGAGAACAAGGATGCCGCCCTCTTCCCAAGCTTCCCTTGCTCTCCTATGTACCAATAGAAAAAAAAAAAAAAACCTTCTTAATGAGTGCAGCAGAAGGGAACTTCAGGGAACTGCAAGCAGTGATCCTCTGATACCAAAATGAGAAACCACTCTCACCCTTGCAAGATTTTGGAAGCCAGATTAATCTACTACCTCACGAAGTCCATTACTTCCTGAGCTTTCGTTTGTACCGGATTCACTCCCTCTCTATCCCTTTGCCTTTCTCTCTATCTCTAGTCTCTTGTCATCTGTGTGCCTCTGTCTTTCTGTGTACATCTGTTTCCCTGTCTTTGCTTCTTTCTCTGGAATGACTGAAATAAGAATATCCTGAGTTTCTAGAGCTGACTTCCCCATCAGGCTCCTCTGTCTCTGTAGATCCATATACTTGTGTGTCCCTGAACAAAAATTAGTGTGGAAGTGGGAACACTAGTTAAGAATTCTAGGAGCCTCACCGCCCCTTAGACAACCCTCCTGCCCATCCCACCCCTCTGCAACTTGCTTGCTAAGCACATTCAGTTTTTCCTTGTGGTGGTCCCTCCACACTTCAAGGCAGCTTCTGACCAAACAGGAATGAGTGAACTGAGGGACAGACAAGAGGAGATGCCCTAAACTCCCACTCCCAATTTCAAACACCTGAAGGAGTTGGATAACTGTTTCTGTCCCCATAAGCCCATTCACCCCAGGGAGCCCAGAAATAGGGAGTCCGGACACAGAAAGAAACTGAGTCTTGGGAAACCCACAGAGAGTCCCTATAGCTGACCCCAGGGGGGTCTGGGGCCCTTCTCTGCCTCTAGTCCATGTTACTCCTCCCCACCGAGACAGTCCCGCTGAGGGAAGATGGAAATGAAGAGTTCCACACCTCCATGGTGTGAGCTGCTTAGAAATAGATACCCATAAACTTTCAAGAGACAGAGCTTGAGAGGTGAACTTGGGCTGAGGTGGGGCCCTCCCAGCCTGTGTTGTCCATGCCTCAGTCTCCTGGCCTACTGAGAAGTCCCCAGGGGGCTACCTGACTGATTTATGGATAGAGCCTTATGAGGCATGAGTAGAAGCAGACTTAGGCTGTGATGGGGACAGGGCCTAGAGAGCCGGGTCACTTTCTAGGAGCCAGCCAGTCCTGGGACAGGGCCCTCTGCCACATACCAGCCTGTTCCTGGAGCCAGAGCCCAGGCCGTAAGGGGTTAACTTACTGGCTTGTTTTCCTTTGGTTTCCTTGGGCTGTCAGGGCTGTGTTGGGCCATGAGCGCCATCTATGGGCCTCTAGAGGTAATAGCTCTGACTCCCAACTCAATTTAGGCTCGCGGATCTTTCAGTCTTTCACCTGCCTCCATGCTCTCAGAGTAGGAAGGAGTTGTCTAGCTGCTTGGCTCCAACACAGAAATAGATATTTGGGGTTGGAGAAGTGATAGCCATGTTTTCCCCTCCCCAAATATCATGTGTCACCCTTGTCAGCAGCTCCTGCCACTTCTGGGCTGGGGAACCCCAAAGGTTTTCCTGTTTGAATTTCAGTGTAGCCATCTCCCCTAGTTCCCCTGCACTGGACAGTTACCCTCCCTTAGCCCAATGAACATCAAAAGAGCATTGGAGAGGAGAGGCGACCTGGCAGAATCCTTTAGAATGTGGACTCTGGACTCAGACTGCCTGGATTTGAACCCCAGCTTTGCCAATTTACTTGTGATGACCATGGGCAAATTACTTAACTTCTCTGTGCCTCAGTGAACCTAGTCGTTAAATGGGATAATTATTGTAGCCCATGTCTTCTTTTGTGATAATTAAATGACTTAATTGCATAATGTGCTTAGCACTGTGTCCAGCACAGAGTTAATGCTCTGCAGGGCTAATGGTTGTTGCTATGACCATGTGCCGGATTCTCAGGCAGATGCCAGTCTGAGGGTTCCAGATCCAGACTGTAGAGGCATGTCACACACACAGGCACAGAGGACAAGATGGGCCAACTCATCTCTGGCTATTTCCACAAAGACGGTGACCCATTTGGGCTAGGGTTGGGGGACGGAAGTTCAGAACTACAAGAAAAGTACTTTTAAAGTGTCCAAGATCAGCAGGAAACAGAATGACAGAGTCAAAGAAACAACTTGAGGTAAAGATATACAAAGGGAAGGTGTCCAGAAAGAGGCATTAACAGACCTGTAAAAGGACCTACGTTTAGAGAAGTGGAGAGAGGTTCCTGATGTGTGGGGTGAGCAAGGGCCACTGCATCTAAGCACAGATACAAGGTCTCAAGTTTTGATGAGGTTCTCCAAGCTTCCCAAGATATATTGTATCACAGCCCTATCCTAGCTCTGTGGGAACTTTACCTTCTAAGTCTTTCCCCCAGCCTGGTTAAATGGAGAACACCATCTGCAGGTCCTACAGGTCCCATTCCCACCTCCCTCTTGGAACTAGAGCACCAGGGCAGGCAGGCTGTGAATACAAGCATCTGTTCATTAATAGGTTCAGCCATCTCCCTGTCTCTGTGTCTTCTGTGTCTCTGCCTTCATCTACTTTACTGGGAAATGGGTACATAGGATTCTTGTCCAAGGGGAGACAGTGATAGGGAGAGTGACACTTTCCCAGCTAAGACAGAAAGGCAGATCCAGTGGAGTCCCTAGTCCAGCCTAACCACCCCAATCGCTAACCCCAAGGCAGCACAGACCAGCTTTATGGATTGATGGTCACTTAACTAGAGTCAGGTGACAACTTCCAAGTCTCCTCAACTTAGTTGTTCTCCCTCTCCTGGAGCCTGGATGCCTGGGTCCCCAGGAGAGGAGCAGTGACAGGCTGGATGGGCTGATTTGCATCACTTACTTGGGAAGCAATTATTGGAGAAGCTGTCAGCTCAGCGCAGCTCTCTCCTTGCTAATCGGATTTCACCAGAGCCCGGGGCTGGGGGGGCCGAGTAATTTGGCTTGATGCAGTGGTGGGAGATGTCGGGCCAGGAAGCTGGCCAATCTGTCTGAGTGGTGTTAGAGTTGTCCAGAGCAATTGTTCTGAGAGGACCACACAGACATCAGACAGACAGAGAGCCAAGGGGACAGGACTGGTCCCCCGTCCTGCAGCAGGAAGATGGAAGTTACATGTTTAGCCGAGTGGGAGGAGTATCTCCCCCAGATTGAGCCGAATCAAACAACTAAGAGAAGTCAAGATGAGTCTGGGAGGGAGGCCAAGTAGCCAAGTGGGAAGAGGACCGAAGAACCCCAGCTTCCAGCCAACCCATCACCTGGGCCCTGCCCTCCCCTGTGCTCTCCCATGAACCAGCGACAGAACAGGGACTTGACCAGGGATGAGTCTTTACAGCCCTGCTCTTCCCAGGCCCCGCAGTTCTCCCACACCACACTTTCTCTGCTCCTGGCGCAGGCTCTGTCACTTGCCTTCTCTTGTCCCCACAGCCCTCTTGAACCTGTCTCCTTCCCACCCACACTGCTTCATTTCTATCCCTCCCCGAGTTTTGCAGCAGACTGCTGACCCTTCTCCCTGCCTCTGTGCTCCATTCCACACCTTTCGAAAGAGTGAGAAGGATGATAACAATAGCTAACGTTTACTGAGTTCTCCTGCAACACCCTAATTACTTGATGTGGATTCTCCCATTTAACCCTCATGCTAACACTGTGAGGGGCCCACTCTTGTACCCTATTTACTGATGAGGACACTGGTGTTGACCGAACTCCCTGAAGGAGGGACACACCTGATCTTTGCATCCCAATCTACTAGGGAAACCCTGGCCTGTTGTTAGTGCCCAATAAATGTCTATTTACTGAATCAAGGATCAAATGAATGATTTACCCTGTTCTTTACTTCTGGCTGGCCTCCAGGTTACATCCTTTTCCCTGGCTTGGCCTCTCAACCCTCTCACATCCTGACCCTTACCATCTTAGCCTGACCTCCCTCATACCTCTCCACACACTCTGGGCTCCAACATGGTGGAAAACTCCACTTTCCAACCTCATCCTCTCCTGCCTTTGCAGAACAGCCCATCTCGTCCCCTCCCCTGGTACATTCTTGCCTTCTCATCTCTGCCACTGAATACGTTCTACCCACTCCCCAGCCCATCTCCAATGCCAGCTACTCTCAGAAACATTCCCCGGTCTTCCCTTTGCTTGTGCCTCCTTGGTGACCCTTGTCCCCAACTGTGGAGTGTTTCACTAATTGCCAAAATGCCTTATGGCACCTACAAGACCATGTGTTTTAAGAGATCAACACTCAGTCTCCTGAGCACAGATCCACTGCCTTGTATCTAGTACTTGCTCAATAAATGCCTGTTGACCACATGAATATCCACTCTCTATTTTTGTCTCTCAGTCAGACACGCTCTTATGGTGGGTTGAAAGGAGTACTGAACTTTCAAGGAAATTTGGAGTAGGGGGTCTGGCACTTACCAGAGGTATGAACTTAGGAAGACCATTACCACTCTGAACCTAGGGCTGGTCATTTCCTTCTTCATCTGGAAGAGAGGATGACAATGCTGACCTCGGAGAACATGGGACACATCCTCATCTTATCTACTCAGGGTCTGTCTCTGAAGCTGTAAGGATTTGACTGTCTCCATCTTTCTGCCTCACTGCTGAACCCGTCTCACTGCTGAGCCTCTGCCTCCCTGAGGCCCATAAATTCAGGCACAGAGCCCAGAAGCCCTACCACTGAGCTCCCTCACCCAGGCATGTCAGTTTTCCTGATGCTACCCACCACTCCCAGGAGTGGCCTCACCCTTTCCCAGGGAGCCCAGAGGACCAAGCCCGCCTTGGCTCCAACAGCACCTTAAAAACTGAGACCTTTGAGTTCTCCCTCTGATAATATTAGTAATAAAGAAACAAGGCAGTGGGCTCGGAACTGGATGCAAATTGGCCCCAATTCTCAGCCCAAGAAAGAGAATGCCTGAGCTATGGACCCAGAGAAATACTGTGCTCGTTTGCATGTCATTTGCATTATATTTACATGTGATCAATTTCACGTTCAAATGCACAATCCTCCCTCCCCAGTTTTTCTCCCCAATGGTCCCCTCAGCTGCTGCCCCCATCGTTCCCCCAGCCCCAACCAACTTCCCCTAGGCCCTGTCACAGTCTTCCTCATCTTTTCCCTTCTTCCTGCCAGGGTCCACAGCGTCCCCCTCCCTTCCTTACTGCAAAGATCCACTTGCTCAACACCCAGAATAGATTCCTGGGGTCTTACCCCTAGTGCAAGAGGGGCATCCTTGCCTGCCCCCACCCGCCATGAGCCGGGCAGGCGCAGCAGACAGCAAGCGCGCCTCTCAGCAAATCCCAGCCCCATTCAGCCTGGTGATTAATGGCGCTGCCCTCCCCATGAACCTGCCTTTAATACTGAGGAAGTTATGAAACCGCTATACATCAGCAGCTCCGGCCCCGCTGCCCCCGCCCGCCTCCTCCTCTCCTCCACCCCCCATCCTCCAGCTCCCTCTTCAAAATCTCATTTGGGCTTCTGCGCCTGGGCCCACCCCTCCTCTGGCCTTTGCTGCCGGGAGGGGGTGCCTGCCCCTGCTGTGGTCCAGTGAGGACCCACATCTCATTTTCCCTTCCTCTTTCCCCCCTGCTCCGCCCTCTCTCCCTCCCCACCCCCCACGGCTGCATCTCCGGACCCATTTAGAATTGCTGACATTTTATCTGCATTACATACATCACTCCGTCCCCAGCAGCCATCTCTCATGGATTGTCGGAGGGGGGGCGCGGGGTGGTCCTGAGGTTGGGAAGATGGTGAGGAAACAGGGTGGAGATGATGAGATAGCACTTCTTCTACACCCCTTTCCCCTTGGGCTCTCTCCCCAGCTACCTAGGAGGCCGCGCGGGTGGGACTCTAGGGTAGGTGATGGCAGGAGTTGGTGCCCTAGCCTTCTCATGCACATCCCTGCTACCTCACATCAAGCCTTTTCTTAGACTACACAGGCTAGGGATAGTCATGTTCCCCATCTCCCTCCCCACCACCATGGGACTCCTCCATGGGAGACTATTTTAGCTGACCTATTGTAACATTATCCACACTGCCCTTTGGGGAAGTCCCTCTGAATGTCTAACCAGTGTGTCTCATGCTGCAGTAATTTTCTTCTTCTTTTGGCCTTAGAAGACTGAAATGCAGTATTGCCTCTCACATAAATTAAACCCTTTGTTCCTATGCCTGAGCAATCATACTTGTATTCACCTGCTCACATTTCTGAATCTTATGATGGGAGGCAGAGGATGAGCCACCTAGAAAACAGGAAATTGAGACAAATTCAGAAGGAAAAAAGGCAAGAACTTGCCCAAGATCAGGAGACAAAGACCCAGGAGTCCCACGATCTCAGTGGGCAATTTTCTCTCCATAGAGAGATGGCTAAGGCAGAAGGCTGCAGCAGATAGAGAGGTCTGGACCAACAGACAGGGCGGGGGTGGGGAGTGGGGAGAGGAAGAGCTGGGGGAGAGAGAGGCAAACAAACAGCTAGACAGGCGAAGGGACCATCAGCCAGGGACAGGTCAGACCGTCTTCCAGGGAGGCACTGGAGGCCAAAGGAGAGGCACGCGTCCCAGGCTGGACACATGAGAAGGGCTCTCTGTCTGTGTCTGTCACTCAGGTAGGGTCTCTCTGCTGGACTGTGTCTCTGAGGCTGTTGGATCACTGGGTTAGCATCTGCCCATTTTCCTGGGAATCTGTGTTCCCCAGGCCCTGTTCCTCCTCCGGCAGCCTCCCTGTCTGGGTTCCCACCCCAGCCGCTCCTTCTGTCCCAGGCCATCTTTCCGACCTGCTCTTCAGTCTCAGAAGATTCGGACGCTTCCTGTGGGCGTTGGGAGGCTCCCACAGGAACCAGGCCAGTCCTCCAGGGTGGAGGGAGGGGGAAGGGCTCTAGCTCAGGGGACAGCTCCAAGTCTGCAGAAGGAAAAGAGCAGTACAGGACTGTCCTCAGTCGTCAGTCCAGGCTTAGCCAATGAGCCAGAAGGAACTGCAGCAGGGAAGGTGAAAGGACTCTCCGCCCCACCCTCCTGCGGCTGGACCTCAGAAACAACAGACTACTAACAGGGGGTCCAGCTGGGAGTGGCTAATTTGGATGCTGTTTGCATCTCATCTGCATGTCCCTGATTCTCAGTCAGCCTTTTCCAAATCCAGGCTCCCTCCACCTTATTCCAGCCTCTAGGGCGATTGGGGGCAGACAGAAGGTGGGTAGGAGTAAGGGCAGAGTTCACACACTGGTGTCCATGAGTCTTTCTCCCATAACCCCTGCCAGCACAAGTCACATTCCTGCCCTGCCAGGGTCTCTTCTCTCCTGCCTTAGAGCCAGCCTCTCAACCCACCTGTGTGTGCCAACTACACACTGTCCTCCAGACAGGACTTTCATTGTCCTACCTCTGACCTTTGTCCCCACGTTTCCCCCAGCCTTTCCCACCCCTCCTTCTTTAGCTCAACATTACCATAGTTTAAAGCCAGGCACCAAGCCCTCCTTTTCCATGAAGACTCCCGTGGTAACACGGCCCAAGGTGATCATAGAACTACAGTTCTCAATACTGGAAGGCACTTCAATACCTGTCTTCAGGTAGATGATGCAACGTTATCCCCACTTTATAGATGAGGCAACTGAGGCCCAGGATCAGTGAAGTCAATTTCCCAGGACAGTATAGGCAACAAGCAGGGAGAAAATGGGAGCTCACTGCCCTCTCTGTCATTCATTTGGCCAAGAGAAATGCCATGTTCTGAATTTTCTTGTCCAGCCAGTGAGCTAACCATTAAACATTGTTACTTAACTTTTTATGGATTGGGATTCCAGTCTCCCACAAGTTCCCTGGGCTCCAGCCCCACAGAACTCCTGGCAGTTCCCTAATCCCCCCTGCCCTTTCTTGGCAACATGTCTTTGCCCTTGGTGGTCTCTCTGTCAGGACTGCCTTTCTTCCCATTATGAATGGGGAATACTCCAATTCACCCTTCAAAACCCAGCTCAACTACCACCTCCTCCAGCATCTTCCCTGATATTCCTTCTGGGCTCCCAGTACTATATTTAAGCCTCCGAGACGGCACTCCTCACACTGCTGTTGACAGCCCAGCCTCCCACCTTCATGAGTTTTTCAAGGGCAGGGACCATCATGTCCTGTTCAGCTCTCCCTCCAGAGCACACATTGTTTAATTGGACCAGGTTTCATTACCACCTTCCTTCCCCAACCCAGGCCCATGGAACAGTGGCATTGAGCTACTGGGGAAGTCAACAAAGACCAGGAAGTTGGGCCAATTTGCCAGTGAAGAAGTCCCAGGGACAGCCCAGAGGGGCAAGATGTGCATTTCTTGATTTTCTTTCTTTTTTTTTAAGGCTTAAATTATATTTTATTGTTTATACTATTACAGTTGTACAAATCGTCTCCCTTTGACCACCCCCACCACTCCCTCAGGCAATCCCCACACCATTGTCCATGTCCATGAATCATGCATATATGTTCTTTGGGTGCTCTATTCCCTGTGCTGTACTTTACATCCTCATGACTATTCTGCAACAACCAATTTGTACTTATTAATTCCTTCACCTTTTTAGCTCATCCCCTTGATCCTTCTCCAATCTAGTGACCATCAAAATGTTCTCTGTATTTCCAATTCTGTTTCTTTTTTGCTTGTTTATTTATTTTCTTTTTTAGATTCAGTTATTGATAAGCACACATTTACTGCCATTATATTGTTTGCATTTTTTGATCTTCCTTTTTTTGAATCTTCGTTTATTTTATTTTTTTCTTTTATTTTTTATTGATTATGCCATTACATTTGTTCTATTTCCCCCCTCCGTTCCCCTCCACCCTGCATACCCCTTCCCCACCATCCCCCCCTTTAGTTCATGAACATGTGTCTCAAGTTCTTTAGATTCTGTATTTCCCCTACTATTCTTACCCTCCCCCCTATCTATTTTCTATCTACTGTCTATACTACTTATTTTCTGTACCTTCTCCCCCCTTCTCCTCCTCCCACTCCCCTGTTGCTAACCCTCCATGTGATCTCCATTTCTGAGGCTCCACTCCTGTTTTAGCTGTCCACTTAGTTTGCTTTTGTGTTAGGTGTGGTTGTTAATAACTGAGTTTGCTGTCCTTTCACTGTTCATCTTTTTTATCTTCTTTTTCTTAGGTAAGTCCCTTTGACATTTCATATAATAAGGGCTTGGTGATGATGAACTCCTTGAATTTGGTCTTATCTGAGAAGCACTTTATCTGTCCTTCCATTCTAAATGAAAGCTTTGCTGGATAGAGCAATCTTGGTTGTAGGTCCTTGCCTTTCATGACTTGGAATACCTCTTTCCAGCCCCTTCTTGCCTGTAAGGTCTCTTTTGAGAAATCAGCAGACAGTCTGATGGGAACTCCTTTGTAAGTGACAGTCCCCTTAGCTCTTGCTGCTTCTAGGCTTCTCTCCTTCATTTTAATCTTGGCTAATGTAATGATGATGTGCCTTGGTGTGTTCCTTCTTGGATCCAACTTCTTTGGAACTCTCTGAGCTTCCTGGATTTCCTGGAAGTCTATTTCCTCTGCCAGAATGGGGAAATTCTCTTTTATTATTTGTTCAAATATGGTTTCCACTTGTGACTGTTCCTCTTCTCCTTCTGGTACCCCGGTTTAGCTGAGCATTTCATTGTTTTCGGACTCCATATTGTCGATTTTCTGTGTGGTTTGGTTGCGTTTATTGTTGTTAAAACTTTATTGTTTTTAGATTTGATTGTGCGAGGACGCAAGGTGTTTCCACCTACGCCTCCATCTTGGCAGAAGTCTGATCTTCTTCTTCTGCATTTCTTGATTTTCTAAAGAACCCCTCTCGCTTCACCAAACTTAACGGTGACTGACTGAATGAATGAATAGAGGAAGGTAGAGGAACAGAGGAATAGACTGAAGGGGAGAAGGAGAAGAAGGAAGAAAAGAGGTGGGTGAGGGAGAGAAGGGAGAAGAGTCAGAGGACAATGATGAAAGAGGGAGGGAGGAAACAGAACCAAAGAGAAGGAGGGAACCCAAAGTTTTTATCCTCAAGCATGTCCAGCAGAGACCCCAGCCTTGGGCCTTGGTATCATCCCTGCCCCCATTTTCCTATCTAGAAAATGGGTACATCTCCCCTTCTCCAAGAACAAGCGAGGCTGGGGAGGGGTATGGAGGATGGAAGCACCTGCTGTGCTGAGCGTCCGAGGCCCTTTCACACATGCTACCTCCCAAAGCTCACCTGAGAGGCAGGAGCTTTTATTCCCACCCTACGGACATAGAGGCTAAGGCAGAGAGGTCTGCCATTTGCCTCCATGAAGTGGGCAAAACCCCTCTCTCCCCAAAAGCCCAGAACCCTCTCAGCATTGGAGACCGACCAGAAAGAGGTAGATGACATTTCACATCACACTTGGGAAGTTGAGGTGCAGAGGGCAGAAGGGGGTCAGTCACTTCCACACCCTGTGGGGCAGTGTCACTGCGGCGGCGTCTCCCACCCCAGGAAATGCCCCCTGCAGCAGCTGAGTCTTTGTCTAGTAGGTCGATGATGTTCAAACTAAGAATATAATGACCTATTGGGCTCTGAAGAGACATTTAAATGGATCCGGAAAACTGCTCTGTCATTTCATTCTTCCCTCTGCCAGTGACCATCTGGGGAGGGAGTGACAGGGAGAAATGGCTCAGATATTTTCCTTTGAAAAGCTCCACATAGATCTCTTCCCATCCCCGAAGCCCAAGGATTCAGTAGCATCCGTGGTTCTCTGAGGTTCAGAGATGCACAACAGCAAGCAACTGTGCTCAGCCCTCCTCCTCTCTAACTCCACTAGGGAGTATAGCTGGTGGCTGTGGCCATACAGGTCTTTCCCCAACACACAGAACAAGGGCCCCTCCCCAGATGAGCAGCCAGACTCCCTGTTGTCAGCCTCCCTCAGATGCTAAACCCAGTGGTTCATGTCCCTCTCTGTCAGGAAGTCCCTCCTAAATTATAGCTTACATGTTTCCTGCTGCTGCCTACCCAGTCCTCAGCTGTGATGGTAGAGCAAAGTCTGAGCTTAATGGCCAGGGGATGTGGAAGAGAGTAAGTACTTCAGTTCAAGCCTGGGAGAAGGAAGGAGAGGTAATGCAAAAAAGAAGGAGCGGGAGGAGGAGAAGAAGAAGCTCAGTCAGCCTGATCTCTTCCACCTAGTAGCAACAGAAATGGAGGGTAGACAGCTGCAAGGACTTCCTGACAGAGAAGCGAGTTACTTCTGGAATGGGTTGATGAAGGGCAAAGGCTGAATCTCCTCTACCGGCCTCCCAGCCTGGCAGAGACCCTTCAGTGGCAGCTGCAGGAAGATGGCCAGCACTTCCAGAAAACCTCAGGGTGCTGGGGCTGCTGGGAATCCTTGCAGCTCTAGTGGAAAGGAGAAAAACCTGGTCCCGGAGCCCCCTTGTGGCCACGTGGAGGCAGGACAGTCAGCTCTGCCTCCAGCCCCCTGAGCAGTTCGTGTGCAGCCTGAGGGGGGGGGGGGAAGCCCTTGGTGCCCCACCTTCGGAGAGTGGAAGACAGGCCCAATCTGCAGCCCAGAGCTCATCACACCCACCAGCTGACCCCAGGGGCAGAGTCCAGAAGGGCCTGAAAAGGGGAGGGACAGTTGAAGAAGATACTGAGGACACTGGTGCCAGAGCAGGAACAATGGGCAAGACCAGAGTGGAAGGTGCCTCAGCCCACCCTTCAGCATCCGTGGGGCTCTGAGGAGCCCGTGAGCACGGACCCCTCCCCCAGCATCCATGAAGAGGTCAGAGGACAGGGCTTGGATGTGTGAAGAAGAGGAACTAGGGAAAGGAAGAGGATCTGTTTCTCCCCGGGATCCACAGCCCCCTTTCGGGACTGCTCTCTTTGGCTATTGGGAAGTTCTCCCAGCATCTAACCTCAATCCTTCCTTCTGGGATCAGAGAGCATTTCTCCCTAGGGATTACTCTGGCTTTTTCTTTGCCCCTGTTATAAACCAAACAAACAATTCTGAAACTTGAAGAAGGAGGGGCAGAAATTGGCAATAGATGAGAGGGAGGGAGCAGTAGACAAGGGGGAGTTGGGTAAGACAGGTGATGTTTATGACCCTCTCTCCTTCCCATCCATGAGGACGGAACAGGGAATATGGACTCCCCTTGGGGGAGGGACTTGGGGCAGATATCAGGGAGAAGTTCCCATAAAAGTGTTGATAAGGGCATTCTCTGAAAATACTTTCAATGATTAGCACCTGGAGATGACAGTCAGCGAGAGGAAAGGAAGAGGAAGGGAAGATGTCAGGGCATGAAAAAGGGACGTGTCATATCCATAAGGAGAAGAGAAACAACACAGAGAAGGGAGGCGGCGGATAGACCTGAAACAGAAAAAGCTGAGGATTGTTCCACACACCAACTCTGGGCTTCAGTTCCCCTTCCAGGACGGAAGTGACAGTGCCTGTCTAGGGTCTAAGTAAGTGCAGCTCGGTGCCTGGCACTGTTGCAAGTCAAGCAAAGTGGCTCCCTCCTGAGAGCAGTGGGCAAGTGAATCAGGGCAGGAGGCAGGAAGGGCCCAACGAGGCCCTCCAGCCCTCCAGCACCACCACCCATCACCTGGCTGTCCATCAGAACCATAGATGGCCTAGACAAACAAAGCCGGGTACTGACCCTAGAGCTCCTGGATCAGAGAGCCCCAGGAATCTGAATCCTAAGCCCCAGGTGATTCTGAGCCAGCACCTGAGAACTGTTGACTTTGTTTCATGCTGTCATTTTTCAGGGAGGGAAATTAGGCCCAGAGAAGCAGAGCAACCTGCCCAGGTCCTGATCTGCATGCTGGACCCCGCGGGTGCAGGCAGGAAGGGCTTCTCACTTGTCCATGCCTCCTCAACACCAACTTCAAGAAAGGTCTTCTTGGCTTTGCCTCTCAGTTCTAATGTGAGAAAGGCAACCCTCCCATTCTCTGGTCCATGTAAGAACCCCTCCTCTTTTTTCTCCAGGACCTGAGCTGGCCCTGAGCATCTGATATCCATCCCAGCCCCAACCATACAAGAAGTGTTCAATAGGCAATGTAGGATGAATGACTCCATCAGTCAACCTCTCCTGGCCTCCACCCCTGGAAGAGGGGGCAGAAACTTTACTAGAGTCCCTGGGAAAAGGCCAGGAGGAGAGCTGCTTGCTCCTGTTCCCTCCAGTCTGAGTCCTGTAGGGAGTGGGACCCAGATGCTTTGACTCCCAGTCCTTCTTCAGCCAGCCGCATTTGGTGCCAGGAGAGCAGCAGGACCCAGCTTTGCTATGGGCTTTCTTGGTGAGCTGCTGGTTTACTCATTCCCCAGGTAAACACATTAGGTCAGGAGACCCCTTGGAAGGCCAGGCAGTGTCAGTGGCATGAAAAGCCAAGGGTCATAGGTGCTCTACTGCACCCCCAGCAGAAGGCCAGGAGAGAGGTCAACCCGAATGCTTTCTGCTGGACACGGTGTGAGGTTCTGGGGGCCCCCATCTAGCTTGGCTGCTGTAGGAGCTCCATCCCAAGCCTAGATGGGACCTATCTTCTTGCTCTAGGCCCTCCAAGTTAGACAAACCCCACTCTGTCAGCCTCAGGAGGTTTGCCTGCCCTGAACTTCTTCAGCTGCAGAAGGCCAGAAGGGCACAAATCATGAGATCAGACTGAGCAAGAGGAAGGGACAGTGGAGCTGTCCATGCAAACTGGTCAATGCCATTCAAAATCACATGTGGCTCTGCATGCTGCCAGGCAAGGAACAGGTAGAATAGAGTCAGTAAGATTGAAACAGAGACAGGGTGAGATTCCAGGGCACAGAGTGTGGGTATGGCAAGAAGCAAAGAAGGGAGGGGAGGGATGAGAAACCAAGGGAGAAAGGATGGTATCAATGCCAGGAAGGCTACTAGCTTCCATCAAGGACTCATCCTGCGACCTCCTATGGGAAGCCCCAGCCCTCCCATCGCCCATTGGCTAGGCCTCCTTGTGGATTCCTGGGGCACCCAAGGCCCTTTCAGGAAGAGCATGGGGCGCAGGACTGGAAGTCAAGAATATCGGTTCCAGTTCCATATCTGCCACAAATGTGCTTTGGGATTTTGAGAAAGGACCCAACCCCACCAGGGCCTTACTTTTCCCAGCTATATAAAATATAGCCTGGGGGCTCACCAGGAGGTCCTCAAGGTCTTCTCCCCATTTTCCACAGGGAGAGACCATGAAGCCAAGTGCTTAAAGTTGGTATTAGGCAGTGGTGGGGGTGGAAGGAGACTGAACAGAGAGTCTGGACTCTTAGTGTCCTTTTCTTTTACAGATGGGAACAGTGAGGCCCAGAGAAGGCCCATCGTGCCAGGTGTGGGAAGAGCCATAGACCCTAGTGCTCCAAGTATGGTCCACGCACCAGCGCCACTGGAAGGAGTTTATGGAATACAGCATCCCAGGCTCAGCCCCAGATCTACTGGACCAGAACCTGCATTTTGACAAGATCCCCAGGTGATGTAAATTCTGAGAGCTCCAAGCTAATAGACAGCTAAGTGTGTGGGTTTTACACAGAGCCCGGAGAGAGGTCCGGCTCCTCTGCTTGTTAACTGAGCTTCTATTCCCTCATCTGCAAGTGACAATAAAACCTACTTTGCAAGGTTATGCTGAGGATTAGAGCCCATATAGATGAGAAGTGTACGGCATGTGGTGAGCACTCAGTAAGCAGTCAAAGCGGTTACTGGGGTAGAGCCCACACCACTGATACATATGCTTAGTGCTTGGAGCTTCCTGGGGACAGCCTGATTACCAGCTGGCTGTGTGATCTTGGGCAAGGTCCTTGACCTTTCTGTGCCTCCATTCCCTCATGTGTAGATTAAGAATAATCAGAGTGTCTCTCTTGTAAAGTTGTTGAAGGATTAAGTAATTAAGTGATCTGATACATGAGGCAATAACCACTCTACAAATGTTTTTACTGTTGTTATTACGAGAGCTCTGATCTCCAGAGACCTAGAAACTAGGGAAGAAGGCAATCTCCTTGGTCCGGCTGGGCTGTGAGGAAGAGGCCGGAGCAGAGCAAGGGGAGCCAAGCAGGGGAAGACAGGACCACTTCCAGGAGGCAGCCTCGGTGGCCGGTGACTGACCAGGCACTTCTTCTGAAGCCTAGGCTTCCGAACGGAACAGCACACACACCTAGATCACGCTGACACACAGACATGCACTCGAATAGCAACAGAGTAGGAGCCTGAAAGCTCTGTGGTAAACTCGATGTGGAAGCCCAGACAAGCGGCTTGCCCTCTCCGAGCCTCAGCCACCTCATCTGAAGCAGGTTGGGCCATTAGACAATCTCTGTCCCTTGTGTTTCTAATATGCTACTCTGGGGGTTCTGTGACATTCCAAAACCTGCACCTGCCCTGTACACGTCCCAACGTGGCTGACCACAGGGCAGGACACCCTCTCACACATAAAAGGGCACAGGGGCAGGAGAAAGGCACCCAGGAATCAACCTGGCCTTGCCATAGATGCACAACTACCAGGTTGTCCTCATAGTTCTAGGTGCCTTTTCTGAGCAGGGCCAGGTAAGCTGGGGCACACCCTTTCCTGCTCTTCACAGTTTCGGGCATCTGCTGCCCCCTGCTGGCTTAAAGAGGGATGACTGCCTGGTTAGCAGAGCCAGGTCTAGGAGCCTGGGCTGGTCTAGATGGGAGGTAGGATATCCAACACGCACCCTGTCCTTAGATCCAACCTCGTCCTCAGTCACTTCCCTTCCAGGACCCAGATGAAGGTTGAGAGAAGAAACCGGGGAAATAAAGCCCATTGGCTAATCCGGATCCCTCAGCAGGGAGAAGAAACGGAAATAAATGAACGTTGATATTTATTAACAGACAATGAGATAGCACTGTATGTGAGCCAGGCACGGTCCTAAGTGCTTTACAAATATTACCTCATCTAGCCGTTGAGATACATACTAGCATGATTCCCCATTTTACAGATGGGATGAGTAAAGCAAAGAAATCCCAGAGTTACACAGCCAATGGGCTCACATGAGGGCTGTACCACTGCTCAGAGAGGGATCTAGCAGGGGTAGAGACACATTGACACAAACATGGGAGAAGAGGGGGCAGGGAAGGGGAAAGAGAGCAGCAGGATGGCCAGGAGAGGGAGGGGAGGGAGGCGGGCTCCCCTTTGACCCCAGGGCCCCAAAGATGCTATCAGGCCAGACCCTGCCGGAAAATCCTTCCTGGGTCCCGCCACATTCCAGCCTCTGCTGGGCTGGTTTTACAGCCTTGCAGTGCAGCCGGACACTGTTTATGGTAGCCCCATTCTCCAGCCCTTGTCTCCAGGCCCCAAAGGCATCTGGCCAGGCTGAGAGAGGCTTGTGGGGGCAGGGGT
The DNA here is from genome assembly GCF_021234435.1 of Artibeus jamaicensis. Lineage (NCBI taxonomy): Eukaryota > Metazoa > Chordata > Mammalia > Chiroptera > Phyllostomidae > Artibeus > Artibeus jamaicensis. The sequence goes on from NW_026521486.1 coordinate 52,476,507, forward strand.
CCCCAGCCCATCCTCCCAATCCCTCCTTTGAACCCTGCTGGACGCCAGAAGGAGGGGGTGGGTGGGCGCCAAGAGGGCCCCTTCCAGGCTCCTTACTGAGTGTCTGGGAGGAAAAGGAAGACCCCCAGGCATACACCACCCCATAATGACCACTGAATTCCCCTTCTTCCAATTCCTTGTGTGACCTTGGGCACAGGATTCAACATGATCTAACCTTCCCCAGTCTCAGTTTACCTTTCTGTAAAATGAAAATAATAGTACCTCATGGTCATTTTGAGAATTTGACATTCTTTATAAAGTTTTGGCCCCAAAATGTAGCCGATATTATTAGCTATTGTAGAGTTTGTAAATAAGGCAAAGAAGTAGACACCACCCCATTTAGTGGTCCTAGAATCTTCCATTAATTCTGCCCCCAAACCACCACCTACACTACAAGCTTCTGTTCCACCTCTCACCAGTCACCACACCCCAGACTCCTGAGCCTCCACACTCTTCTGCCTGGGCTTGTGTGTGTTGCCCCCTGCTGTCAAAGAGAAGAACTGCATACTCCTCTCCCCTCGCCAGTCCAGAAATCTGAGACTTTGGAAGGAGAGAACACCCAGGAAGGCAGGGAAATTCTCTCCAGTGTTTCAAGAGTCTAGGAAAATCTCTATGGAATCCATGAAAGGACTGAGAGCAATAGGGTCCAGAGAGGTTTTGTAGTAGAAATCAGGGACCAGACCACTTGTGTTCTAAGAAAAAGTTTGGGTAGATGAAACTGAATGAAAGAGGGGAGCTGTAGGAAGGCCTTGAAGAAGGGCTTCCCAGTGACTCAGAGAGAGAGAGAGAGTTTAGGGGAAGGAAGCAACAGAAAAATATAAGACACCTCCTTTCCAGAGATGTCCCATCCTGACAAAGGGGGCAGGGAGGACAAGGAGAAGGAGGAATATCTGTGATGGCCCCAGAGACACATGGCAAGGGGGGCCACTAGGGGTGGAGGAGGTTGCCCCCACACACCCCCAGGATGGGAAGAGGTTAACTGAGTCTGTCTTCAGGCAAGATAAAGACTCTGGCAGAGCTGGAGCTGGTTCCCTGGAGTGTCTTCCAGAAAATGCTCAGAACCTGGCTGAAGATGAACAACTCTCTGGAGGGAAGAGCAAGGAACCTGGCATCCTCCATGCTCTGCCCTTCTCTCTCTACTCCCTCCCTTACAAAGAGAGGAATGGAAGTCTGACAAGAGGAAGAACTTACAGTCATGGCTAAGGCTAGGCTGTATCCCCTTTCCTGACCCCCAGACACTGAGAATCCACAGAAGTCCCCTCCCTCTGCTTCTCTAGCCACTCCCAGCACTGAGTGCTGTAGTAAGCAGGCAGGTAAGTCTCAGGAGACTTTAAATGCCAGACCTTTCCTCACAGTCATTGGCAATAAGTCCTCGAGCAATGTCAAGGGCTGAGGGCTGCAGTCTTTCTTTCTGCACCCCCAGACCCTCTAGTAGGTCTGCTCTCTCCTCTCCAACCCCTTTCCCACCAACTGCCCCCTCCTCCCCACCCACTTACCCAGCTGCAGTCAAGAATTCCAAACAAAAGGCTGGGTTCCAGGCCCCGTGTTTGTGTTTATCTCACGACAGGCTCTGTCTTGTCAGAAGCTGCCCCTGCGCCTGACCCCCTGCCCTGCCCCCAGAGCTCTGCTGAGAGGATACACTGAACAGGGATGCCAAGTGTACAGGCCCTGCAGGGGCCAGGGCCTGAGGAGTGTAGGTGTCCATATTCTCACAGAGCCTCATCCCCAAACAGATAGGGCTGGACATGTGAGGGCTTCTTCTCCTGCAAAGTCTCCGCAGTACACCAGGGCCACCCACCCCCTTCCTCACCCTAGGTAGCTACCCCTGCATTCGGCCTCCCCAGGCCAAGAGCAGACACCACCACCACCACTCCAAGGCCCCTCTCAGCCCAATGTCTCCTCAAGCTGCAGGGCCCAGGTTCTCAGACCCAGGCCTTCCCTCACCCTGTGCCCCCTCAGAGTGAGGTCTTGGGGAAGGGCCTGCAAAGAGGGTGCAAAGAGGAGAAATAAACACACAGTGCATGGGAGAGGAACTGGAGATACACAGTGAAACTGACCCCAAGCAGGTCATAAACAAAGCAGGACCTACTGTAAATATAGAGTAAAATTCACTGTAAACAGAAAGTGAAAGGGCTATAGCAGAGGGACCAGGGTGGTCAAAACATGATCACTGGGCCCTCCCCCCAAGTGAGCAGTGAAAAGAAAGGAACCTGGGAGCACCTGCCCCAGAGAAAAGGAGACCTGGGGACAAGGGCAACATGAGAGACAAGAGTTTACTGCTGTCTAAAGAGACACCACACAAGAATATGAGTTGATGGGATCTCCAAACAGCAAGAAGGATGGAGGTGAGACTTACAGAATGACTTCCTGGTGACAAGGACAAGTGTAATGTGCCACCACTTCACCTTCTCCTTTTATCCTCACGTCTCCCTTCCCTCCTGCCCCACTGGGCAGCAGACAGATTCCCAGGAGATAGCCAAGGGGAGAGATTCAGAAGCTGAGGCCCACTCCAAACCTCAGGAGAGAGCAGGTTCTGAGTAGGGTGGAATATGTGGAAAAGAGGGCACAGAAGGGAATCATCAGACACCCTAACAAGACAAAAATACGAAACCCTGGAGCTGGCAGGATCCCAAATCCAAAGGTGAAGAGTCACGTCCATCCTTCCCTCCCTCCTCTTCTTCCCCAATGTCCCCATGACTCCGTTTCATTTTGTCATCCCCCCCACTCCTCTGGTTTCTGCCTCCTGTATTTCTCCTCCTCCCTGACTGCATCTGCACAATCCCAAAGTGTCAGGTTCAAAGGCAAAACTCTGAGTCAATCCCAGCCTTGCTCATACATATCAACTGATGGGTCAGACTGACATTGTGGGGACATTTAGACAATTGGCTCTGTCTTTTCCTCTCCCCACCGAGCCATTGCCCTGTCCTTACCCTGTACACACACACACACACACACACACACACACACACACACACACACCCCTTCCCAAGTGCAAGTTCCCTTCATTTTCCTCTCACCTCTGTGCACATGTCCAAGGCTCTATGTCCTGCATCCATCTAAACTCTGGAATCCAGAAAAGAAGAATGGAATTGGTGCTTGCCCTTGCAAATGAACCAGGTGAGCCTATTCTGTTCTTAATCCCTAAGCACAGGGGTGAGGGAGGAATGGGGCCTATACACTTTTCCAAGCCCGCCTAGGACCAGGAGAGGGTCCAGATGCTGCCAGACCTTAGAGCCATAACTTGTTCCACCCTGCTCCCCCCACCCACCACTCAATTACTATTCATAGTACACAGCTGAGTGATTAATGACCTGATTAATAATTACTCAGGCTAATAAAATAATTAATTAGTTTGGCAAGTCATTATTTATCTGTTCATCCTCAGCCTGAAATTTGGCAACTAGGAGTTTGGGAATCTCCCCTCCAGTCTCTTTCAAAAATGTGCTCATTAATGTGGGCAGGGAAGGATAGGGGATGGGCTTCTCCACCCTGAGACCCTCCCAAGGTAGGAGAGGAGAAGGCCTGAGGGCCTGAGAACAGGGAAGAATTGAAACTAACTGATGAGATAACCTGAGTCCTGGAAGGAGCTGCCAGGGGGGCCCGGGTGGGGGTGGGGAGGGGCACTTTCCGGTGGGGAGAGCATAACAGGGAGCTTGGGGGTAGCTAAGCACCCATGCTTAGGGAATTCTTGGATGTAGTCTCTCTAGCAAATGATTGATGACACAATTTTCAACAAATGATCTTTATCTCACCTCTTGTCTCCCAAATTTATGATTTGGCCCCCAAGCCCCAGGCTAACCAAGCAAGGACTGGTAAGTTCTTGTGAGGGGGTGGGCTGACTTGGAGTGGGGTCCAAGAACCAGTGGGGTGTCTCCAGGACTCTGCAGGGAAGAGAAGTCTCCTTCTACCACCTGTTTCTGGGCTCTCGAGAAAAAGCTCTGACTGGAGTTAGATTTGGGTCTGTAGAACCTAGAGGATCTGCAGCACCCCCTCCCAGCAGGGTGGAAATCGAAAAGCAGGGAGAAAGAGGGAACAGATAATTTTGGGGGGGTCGGGGGAGGCAGAGGCCTGTCCCAGAGAAGAGTGAAGAAGATGACTGGCATGTCCAGAAAGTCTTTAAGCAGGTAAGGGTGTCTGCCATGTTCTAAGGCCCAGAGGCAGACACAAGACAGTGATTCTCCATGTCTGGGGCTGAGGTACCAGTTGGTCAGTCACTGAGCAAACCTCAGTTAGACTGTCAATCTGTGCAAGGACAAATAAGAATCGGGCTTTCACATGAAACCTACATAATTTTATTAACCAATGTCATCCCAATAAATTTGATAAAAAAGAAAAAAGAATTTAAAAAAAAGAATCAGGCTTTTCCCTAGAGGAGCTCAAGTACTTGGGGGGGGGGGGCGAGGTGGGCAGACTGGCAAATAGACGGTGCCCCTGCAAAAGTGCCATAAAAAGGGGGTGTGTACCAAGTCCACAGGAACACAGAAGCAGCCTGCCCAGAGGGATGTCAGAGAATAAAAATCCTGCAGAGGGGACATTTGAATTGGACCTTGAGGAATGCATAGGAGTTTGCCAAGTACAGCGACAGAGACATGGAAGAGCTGGATGTGTTTGGAGAACTGTGAATAGGGAGGCAGGGAAGCAGGGAGGCAACCAATGAAACAGGAGACCACACCATAAAGGATGGAGGTAGACTAAGCCCCAGTGAATCTGGGCCTTTTCTTGCAGGCAATGGGGAGGTACTGGAGATTTAAGTAGAAGAGTGACCTGTGTTTTAGAAAGAGGCAGTGCAGAGGAGAGATGGCAGGCAGGGGCTCCAGGTAGAAGGCTGCAGCCTGTCAGAGCTGAGGATCCTGAAGGACTAAGAGTCTGGGACTTGGCAGTGGCCAGGAAGCTAAGAGTGGGGAGGCTGGATTTCAGTCCGCCGTAAGTGTGGGTACAGACTCTACACATGAGGCTGCTGAGATTTTCCTCACCAGCCACCTTGCCACCATCCCGAGTGGGTGCAGAGATGGGTAAGAAAGCTGGTACTTTAATCTGAAAGATGAGGAGGAGCTGGACCCTACTCCACAGAGCCGAGGGATAGGGAGAGTTAGAGCCAGGCCTGGTTAGAGGATCAGACGTCTGGGTTCCTTCCAGTTTCCGCAGGGGAGCATGGACATGATGAGAACAGAGATGCGCAGAAACCCGCCGGTTGGGTGTCCACAGGAGAGGAAGCCGCGCGGCGGTACCCTCTATGGCCAGCAGAGGGCGCGCAGAAGGTGGGCCAGGCTTGGAGAAGACTATTGCCAGGGCTGTAGCGAGGTAGCTACACAGGCCTGGGCGCCCTCTGCTGGGGGTCCGCCCTATAAAGCCGGACTCACGGTTCCCACAGTGGGGTCTCCCATTCCGGGTTTCTGGATCCGAGCCCGCTGGGCTCCACCCAGAATCCCGCAGGGAATTAAGGGCCCGCCCTGGAGAATTGTATCCTAGGTTTGGAACAGCCAGTTCTGGGGCAAACGGTTGCACTCTTGGGTTCCCTCTTTAGCATCTCTGACAGTTGGCTCTCCAGCTTTTGCTTGATTGCCTGCAAGGACCACAGTTTGATCCCTCCAAGAGCTTCAACGTGTGTGTGAATGCGGGCGTACCTATGCCTACGCATGCGGGTGCCTGCGTGGCCCGAGCTCCCATAGCTCACCTTTGCATAAAACAAAACGCTTTCACTTCCATCATTTCTCGCAGTTCTCCTTTCAATCTAACAAGACAAGAGTACAATCCCCATTTCACAGATGAGGAACTGGACGTTTCAAACTTAGGTCACACAGTTAGTGAATGCAAGAATTAAATCCAGGCCTCTGCCCCAAGGCTACATTGGTGTCCCTACTCTATGCTCATCAAGTTGTGGTCCCTGTGCACAGATGAAGGGTCACTAGGGGAATAATAGAGGAGCGAGAGGACTCTGGCCCGGCTGCTGCGAGCATGACAAGCTTCTGGAAAGGTAGAGGGAGAACGTTTCAGAAAGTGGCCTGGATGCCCCAAAGTGGGGGGCGGGCGGGCGACGTGCTGCGGGAGCCCATGTAGGATCCTCGAGGAGGTCTGTGCCGCCCGTGTGCGGTCTGGGACTCGGACGCATCCAGACGCAGCTCGCCCCATCCGCCTGGGGAGAGCTCCCCGACTCCCCCACCCCCTGCAAGGCCCTGGCGTGGGGGTAGGAGGGCACTATCTCGGAGCTACCCCGATGTCTCTCTCGGTGGGAAGTCAAAAAGACAGCACCTGGTCGAGGCCGCCTGCTCTTCGGACACCGCAGGCACTTCCTTGGGGGAAGGGCTGCCTCCTCTACCTAGGCTTCCACCAACTGTCTAACCCTGAACTACATTATCTCTTCCGCTCGCACAATCCCGGAAGGTTTCCATGGTGAAAGGGTTTCAGGTAGTTCACCTCCGGCCCCGAGAACAAGGTCATCATCCCCGTACACCATCCCCCACCCCACCCCAGTCTCATTCCAAAGGGTAAGTCCTTTTTTTTTTTTTTTTTTTTTTAATTTTAAGAGATTTTATTTATTTATCTTTTTTGAAGGGGAAGAGGAGAGAGGGAGAGAAACATCAATGTATGGTTGCCTCTCCTGTGCCCCGTACTGGGAACTGGCCTGCAACCCAGGCATGTGCCCTGACTGGGGGGTTAGTCCTTTTTGAAAGTGTTTGCTTTAACTTTCTTTTAGCGAAACAATCCATACCTCCAGCCACTTTTCCACACTGATGTCCCATTTCTCCATCCTTTCAAGACCTCCGTTTAGGGGTCCCTATATTTCGCTTATCTGCCCTTAGTAGTCAAGGTAATTCAAGACTGCCTTCTGATTAGCTGTCCCCTCTCTTCCAACTTCCCCTCTTAATACCGGGCCTCTCCAGCTGTACTGATACCCAATTCCCACGCTCCTGGGCCCAGAGGCGGCCTTGATTTCCCTGGTAGGGAGTCCCACGGTCCCTGTGGCGCCCTCCTTTTGGTAGTGCGGGGTTCCTGCTCCACCGCGTCTAGGTCACCTTGTGTCCCTCCCCCAGCTTCTGAACAGGACACTGCCACACTCATTCATCTCAAAAACATGTATTGAGCGCCTATTACCTGCCCGCTCCGAGTTCCTCCCCTTGGTTCCCAGTCCTCTGGCTGCTCCCTAGGTTTAAAGGAAGGAGCAGGCGATCCAGGATTACAGATCTCCAGTCCGGAGCTCTGGGTCAGATGGCTGAAGGTCGTCTGCAATTGGGGGAAGCCACCTGGGTAGGGCGCGTCTGGGTGCTCGGTGACTGCCGAGAGGGCAGTACGCCAGGCACCCCTGCCTCCTAGCACTTCAGCCTGGCAGAATTTTCCCATTATTAGAGCAAGGAAGACCCCTTGTGGTTGTTGTGGGAAGAGCCATCTAGGAAAGAGGACCAGAGCAGGGGGATGAGAGTCCCTAGCCCAGACTCCCTTCTAGGTCTTGCCAAGGGTAGGGACTTTTTCCCTAGGGGGGTTGGTGGCTAGTTGTGCTCCGAAATCCTTCCCTCCATTCCCATACCCTCAGAAGTCAACAACAGGTACTTCGAGAATAGAGTCTTCTCGCCAAACCACAAGGAAAACTAAAACAGCAAGTGTGACTGTGGTTAGACTTCTGGAAGTACTTCTGTAGAAGCGGATGAGAAGCAGGAGGAAGGAGGGCAATGGAGAGGTAAAAGAAGACAGACCTTCCAACCCACCCTTCCCCAGTGGTGGGGAGAGAGAATTCTCTGGGGCTGGGGAACATGTGGGATTATCAGACCCTGTCTTGGGGCTCCTTTCCTCTCACGGTGTAGGATGGGAGTTCTCACCAGCAGGGGGTACGGGTAGTGTCTGAGCCACTGGCTGTCCCTCTGCCCACGCCTTAGGCAGGATGGGGGTGAGGGTGCACAGGTCAGGGAATAGGGAGAGGATCCCACGTTCATCGCGACAGACTGTCAGGGTCCCAAGGCGGGACCACTAGGTCAGAGAAGATGCACCCCCACACACACCCTGTCTGAACATCTTTGGGGAGCGGAAGAACACTAACAATGCTGCTCCCCTTCACCCACGCTTTTATGCAGCTAGCGACCAAGACTTGGCCGAGGAAACGCAAATTTGCATACATTTGCATAACCAGCTGCGCACAGCTGCAACCGGCTTTGGGCCATAAATTCGTGGCAGGCGGCTCCGGCGCGCGGGGGCTTCAGGCGGGTGAACGCTCTCTCTGCGCCCCGCCGCTCTTGTTCACGCCTAGGGTGCCGGCGGGTTCTCACGCCTCCCAGAGCAGCCGCCGGCGAAGCTCTGCCTGCCCCAGCTCGCGCCACCTTCAGGGCATCTGTCTGATTTGCACAGCCTCAGGCCCCACCTGAAAACCCGTATCCCCTTTCCTCCGTCTCTCTTGCACTCCACCTGGTCACCTTGACATCTCGGCCCAGGTTTCTGGTCAGAGTTTCCTGCCAGGACTAGTGCATACCTCTTAGAGTGGTAGTCCGGCCTCCGAGGGTACCTTGCTAAAAACCAGCTCTAATTATTGACTACAGCTTAAAATTCTGTGGACTTCCTAGGCCTGAGAATAAAGCTTATGTCGTTCACTCTAGCCAAGGAAAACCCCTTACATTAGTCTGGCATCCCTCTTTTCTTGATCTTTAGCCCTATCTCCGGAATCATAGCCAGACTCAGGCACACCACAGCCTGTGTGTTTCAGTTACACAAAACTGCAGGAAATTCATTAAATCCCCAGTAACCTCTCCCTCTACCTGGCCCTTAACCTGCACCTTGTTTCTACCTGGGCTGCCCCTCCCTCTTGTCTACTTGACAAACGAATTTTTTTTTTTTATCAGTGCTAAAACATTCTCTTCTCCGGGGAGAGCTCCCTAATTTCTTTCACCTCTGGCAATTTGTAACAATATCTATTAGCACTTATTGCATAAGCGGTTGATAAATTGCACCCACCAGATTGTGGAGCTTGCTCAGTTAAGACAGGGAACCATGTCTGTTTGTTGTTGTGCCCCAGTCCCCAGACACGGTCTGGCACCAGGAGATGAAACACTGAATGAGTGAATGAATTAATGAGGCTGCAATTTTCCCAGGCACCCGGAGTATGACATACGTACAGAAGATACTCAGGACTCTGCTAGTCACAAGCAGCCTTTACATGGCATCTGTGAGCCCATAGAAGATCTCCTCCTCCCCTTCTTTTTGCGTTCAAACTTCAGTGCAGCATGACCTTGGAAAAAAATAACTGCCTCTTTCTGAGGCTGTTTCCTCAACTGTAACATGGCAATCGTATTGACCACTTAATAGGGACTTCACAATGATTGAATGAAATAGTTCACGAAATGCTTACTATATGTCAAAAAGAGTTAGATTCTTTGAGATGCCAGGCAGATATGAAGATCCATCTTGCCCCCTTCTCTTAGGAGAAAAGTACTTCCACTAACCATCTAAGCCAAGAATCTTAAGGGATTGAGGTTTCCAGAGCCTTGAATTTCACCATTGTGCAAGAACATGTGGGACAGCAGGACATTCATCCCTGGGATGGAGTTGGCAGGCAGTTGTTTGCAGAGAATTGTCCTCACTGCTGTTCCCTCAATGGCTACCAGAGGGCAGCACAAATTCCCAAATCACCTCAGGCTGCCTAAGGGCTAGAGGCAGGTGAGCCATCCTCTGAGAACAGAGTCCTGGTCCCCAGCTCCCTGCCCGGTTCTTATTATCCTCTCCCAGGCAGGTCTGGTTTTTTTTAAGCCTCACTCGAGGACATGTTTATTGATTGGGGGGGGGGGGGGGGGCGGAGACAGAAACACCAATGCGAGAGAGAGAGAGAAATATCAATCAGTTGCCTTCTGAACAAACTGAGACTGGGGATCAAACCAAAAACCTAATTATGTGCCCTGACCAGGAATCGAACTTGCAACCTTCTGGTGTACCAGATTATGCTCCAACCAAATGAGCCATTCTGCCAGGGCCCAGGCAACTCTTGATGTCCTGTTCCTTTCCCCCAATTTCCTGTATCTCTTGTGTTTTCCAATGGCTTTGTGCTCCCTTAGCCAACTTACAGCAGGCTCCCAGGCCCACTAATGGCCCACCCTGCCCTTCATTATGGCCAATCTAGTCCTAAGTAAGCAGCCCAGGATTGGGAGGGGCACAGCCAAAGTCTCTGGACACAGAATATAGTCTGGAATTCTGGGGAAGACAGACCTGGGTTCCAGGCCTGGCACTATAGCTAATCAACTGTGACACCTTGGGCGGATCAAGAAGGTCTTGGTCTCCTCTCAGACTTGTGAGGTATAAGTATATTCACTGCATGGAAAGCTCCACTTTGCTTTATGCTTGCTTTATTCAACACTGATTTCTCTGACTCTGCCCAGGATTCACTCTACCTCTGCTTAGGCCAGAGTCTCCCTCGTACTAGCCCTATTTCCAGTCTGGTCAACTTCTTTGCACTGGTGCCAAGAGCCATCATCCTAAACCCTAATATCTCCTTGGATACACAGACTGAGTCCTATCCATCCAGGAGATGCAGTCTGGATCCAGCTTTACACAAGACGGGCCTCGTGCCCAACACTGAGGGAACAACATAGGGTTCCAGCACATTTCCACTTATAGAGCCCCACCAGGCACCTTTTCTGGGTGAGAAAACTAACAACTCATTACTTTATATGAGGCTGGTGTGTGTGGGGGTCGTTACCATGACATCTGCGGGCCCTCTCCCCTCAGCCCGCAGACAGAAGTACTTGAAGGTGTTCCTGCCGAGACTCTCATCGCCTTCTTTCCTAGTGATGGTGCACAAGAGGCACACGGACGCAGCTCTGGTGCTGCTCCTTCCTGTGGTATCTTCTCTCTCACTCCCTACCATATCTCATTCTTCTTGCCTTTTTTTAAAAACATTTTAAAAGATTTTATTTATTTTTAGAGAGAGGGGAAGTAAGAGGGAAAGAAATGTTGCCTCCCGAGCACCCCCTACTGGGGACCTGGCCCACAACCCAGACATGTGCCCTGCCTGGGAATTGAACTGGTGACCCTTTGGTTCACAGGCTGGCCCTCCATCCACTAAGCCACACCAGCCAGGGCATCTTCTTTTTTATTCTCTTTTCATTTCCTCTCTTTTATGCATCTACCCTTTCTATTTTCATTTCCTTTCTCTTCATTCTTCTGGGGCTTTGCTTCTTCCCATCCTTCTTACCCTCTAGAATTCCCATCCTTTCTTCATCCCAAATGCTTTCCCCTGCTCTCCTAGGGGAGCTTTCCATCATCTTCCTTCAATTCCCCTCTCTGATCCCTCCCAGACCTGAGACACCACTGGGGCCCTAATGATTTATGACCCACTTTTTGGAGATCTCAAACTCAGAAACCGCCACCTTCTGGGGCTTCAAGGGACATGATGTGCAGCCTCACTGCTGGGACAGCCTCACTGATAAGGGTATTGAGAACAAGACAGTTTCATGTAGAAAGTAAGAGGACAGGAGGGAGGTCTGTATGGCTGGAGCCAAAAGGGGCCAGACAGTTTTGGCCTTGCCAACAGTTGATGTTCTGGGTGAGTTGTTGGTGACAGTGGAGATACATCTAACCTCCCTCTATGTCATGTCATTCTTTAAATTATGTGCACATATTTAAATCCTTGTTCACTGTCCAACTGTATGTAGTGACCATCCCCCAATGCCAGCTATGTCTTAGTCTATGAGCCCCAGAAGGCAGGGATGACATGTAACTCCTTTAGTAAAGTTCTTTGCCTTGAGAAGTCTCCAGGATACTCAGGAGGAGGCAACAGAAGGCAAGTGGATAGAGAGAACAGAGAAACAGCTTTGGGGTTAATGAGTCTTATTTTAAATAGTGGTTGAAATTTTGAGAGTAGACACACTATCTCAGGAGAAGGAAATAGTGAGATGAGAACAAGAGCGGAGAATGATACACAGGCACCACCACTATTTCAAAGGTTCGAGGCTGAGTTGAAATGGCTGTTTTTTTCCCAGTGACCAGTTGTTCTAGGCTGGTGCTTTGGCTAATTTGGGAATGAGGTCAGTTGTGAGCTTATATTGCTTCCTAACCTCTCTTACTCCAAACTTCATCCTGCCCCTTTATGCCCTTGGCCTTCAAATAGCATGCTGCCCCTGAGGCCCTCTCTAGCCTCCCTGCCTTCCCACCTAAAAAGACACATTGCCTGCAATTTTTATCTATATGGCTGCCCTGGTGCAGATCTAAGAGCAGTATTCCTTTGCCTCCATTAATGACTTCTTCCTCTTTTTTTTTCCCTCTAAATGTTTCCTGCATGGTTTGTCTCCTCAGTCACTGTCCAAAGGACTCTGAGAAGCTGTAAGAATATGTAGGTGCAGACTCAAGGCCTGGCTTTCTCTCCAACATTGTGGAAAGGGTCTGTACATCACAGGGCTAATGACTTCTTCCTCTTGACCCAGAGAAGCCCACAAGGCACCTTCCAAAGCCCGTCCTGACTGTAATCCAAAGCCCCTTTCAGTTATACTCATAAATGACTTGGGGATTATCTGCTGCCTTGAATTACCTAGACTGTTGCTTCCCCCCGCCCCCATCAGACTGACTCAACCTGGACTCAAGGGAATTTAATATATTCAAGTGAACACAAACAGATATTCAGTTATATTCAAATTAATACATTCTTCCAACTCTCATACACACACAGACCAGCCATTCTGATATGGGGGGAGAGGGAAGCTGTTTACCCTATCTGTTTTGGAGACAGCAATAGCTATTCAGTTCTCAGAAATCCCTCATGTACTTTAGGGTGACCCTATCTGCAATCAATGACATCTGTATTGCCAACCTCTCAGTCTGCTCCCCTATACATATTCCCTTTTCATACCCTTCCTGGGACCACCTAAAGCAGGATTGGGGATTGAGGGAAGAAAACATCAAGATTCCAGGCCCTCCACCCCCGACACCAGAGTGGAAACTGGAGTCATTCAGGATGCAGAAGGGCCTCCTGCAGTAATCAGAATAGTTTTTAGATTCTCAGGGCAGTCATCCAGTCCAGGACAGAGTATTCTAATTCAAAACGCATGAGGGTAAGTGCTAAATTGATTCATTGCCCAGAGCTCTTCAGAAGTGAAGTTCTGGCCTTCAGCCTCAGGGTGAAGAAGACACTCTGCCTGAAAGGGCAGAGGGCCTTGCAAGCCCCTCTGTGAGCTTCCACATTCCACTCATGACATCTGTGTTTTGGCACAGTCATGCACAAGTGCACGCACGTGTGTGCACTCACACAAAGAAACACACCCTGTACCTTCCTTCCTCACTTCATTCCAGTCTCCCAGTTTCCCACAGAGACAACCTTATGCTTCCTCCTCTCTCTTTTATCTCCTCCATCCCAGTTTGTAACTTCATCCCCAACCACCCCTGACCCAGCTCCTTAAAGGAAAACAGAAACTCTCCTCTCTGCTTTGAGTGAAAGAACCATGGGAGAAGTAAAGGGTGGGCATGAGGGGCTCAACCACCATTCCTAACCTCCCTCTATAGGCAGGTTGAGAGAGGAAATCAGGGAAATGGTTTCTACCTGCCCATGATCCCTTATGCTGATGAATGGAGCTACAGGAAACCCCCCAAAGAGGGAAGTTGTTATTCCATGCTGAAAGGCAGCAAGAAATTCAGACAGAGTGCTCGCTTTGGCAGCACATCTACTAAAAGTGGAACATTAGAAACTTCCACCAAGATGGAGGCATAGGTGGAGATGCCAGGCTTTCTCACACAACCAAGTTTGGAGACAACACAGTATTAGCAACAGAAAACACAGCCAGAACACAGAAAATTGAACTTTTCGGAAGTCTGATAACAACGAAATTCTTCAGCCTGACCGGTAAGAGGGGCAAAGCCTGGAGCTGGCAGAGCAGGGTTGCACAGGAAAACTCGGTCAGACGGACTCAGGTGGGCGGATCCCAGGCGTGGGGTTGCAAAGGGCCGATCCAGTGAGCAACCTGGTGAGCGACCAGCGGACCCAGCGAGGGTGCAGGGTGGCGGGTTGACTGTGGTCGCGCATTCGTGCATTCCTGCGCAGATAGACTGGTGAGAGAGTGGGCGGTGAGACGGGACTGAGCAGGCCCCAGTGGAGGGAGGCGGCAGAGGGGGCTGCCATTTCCCCGCTCTGACCCCGCCCCCACATACAGTGTCACAACCCAGCGACCTGGGCGGCCCCACCCCGGTGAACACCTAAGGCTCCACTCCTCATACTTAACCAGTGTGAAAAGACCAAAAATGGCTCAAGAAGATCTCAAAGCACCAGAGCCCATAACTCTAAGCGACCAAGAAATAGCCAAACTTTCAGATGCACAGTTCAAAACACTGGTGATCAGGATGCTCACAGAACTGGTTGATTTTAGTCACAAATTAGAGGAACATATGAAGGCTAAACTAATTGAAATGAAGGGAATTACACAGGAAACCAATAGTGATGAAAAGGAAACTGGGACTCAAATCAAGGGAGTGAACCAAAAGAAAGAAAAAAAATGACCAAACAGGAAAATATGAAGAAACAAGAATTCAAAAAAATGAGGAGAGTATTAGGAACCTCCAGGATATCTTTAAATGGTCCAACATCCGAATTATAGGGGTACCAGAAGGGGGAAAGGAACAGCCACCAATGGAAAACTTATTTGAACAAATAATAAAGGAGAATTTCCCCAATCTGGCAAAGGAAATAGACTTCCAGGAAATCCAGGAAACTCAGAGAGTCCCAAAGAAGTTGGACCCAAGAAGGAACACACTAAGGCACATCATAATTACATTAGCCAAAATTAAAATGAAGGAGAGAATCCTAGAAGCAGCAAGAGATAAGGGGACAGTCACCTACAAAGGAGTTCCCATCAGACTGTCAGATGATTTCTCAAAAGAGACCTTACAGGCAAGAAGGGGCTGGAAAGTACAGACCTACATCCAAGATTGCTCTATCCAGCAAAACTTTCATTTAGAATGGAAGGACAGATCAATTGCTTCTCAGATAAGATCAAATTCAAGGAGTTCATCATCACCAAGCCCTTATTATATGAAATGTTAAAGGGACTTATCTAAGAAAAAGAAGATAAAAAGGATGAACAGGGAAAGGACAGCAAACTCACAGTTATTAACAACCACACCTAAAACAAAAGCAAACTAAGAGGACAGCTAGATCAGGAGTGGAAACATAGAAATGAAGATCTCATGGAGGGTTAGCAACAGGGGAGTGGGAGGAGGAGAAGGTACAGAGAATAAATAGCATAGATGGAAGGTAGAAAATGGGGGGGGAGGGCAAGAATAGTATGGGAAATATAGAATCTAAAGAACTTGAGACACATGGTCATAAACTAAAGGGGGGGAATGGTGGGGTCGGGGGGGTACAGGGTGGAGGGGAATAGAACAACTGTAATGGCATAATCAATAAAATTTTTAAAAAGTGGAACATTAGCACAGTCCCTGTGCAAGGATGACATGCATATTCCAGAAGCATGCCATATTTTTTATGAAAAAAAATGCCCCAACATCACTAGCCATCAGAGAGATGCGAATTCAAACCACAATGAGATACCACTTCATACCACTCAGAATGGCCATCATTAATAAGTCAACAAACAACAAGTGCTGGCGAGGTTGTGGAGAAAGGGGAACCCTAGTGCACTGTTGGTGGGAATGCAGATTGGTATAGCCACTGTGGAAAACAGTATGAAATTTCTTCAAACATTAAAAATGGAACTACCTTTTGACCCAGCAATTCCACTGCTAGGAATAGACCTACGAATCCAGAAACACCAATTCAAAAGACTTATGCACCCCTATGTTCATAGCAGTGCTATCTACAATGGCCAAAATTTGGGAGTAACCTAAGTGCCCATCAGTAGATGAGTAGATTCAAAAACTGTGGTAGATTTACCCAATGGAATACTACACAGCAGAAAAAAGGAAGGAATTCCTACCTTTTGAAACAGCATGGATGGAACTGGAGACTCCTCGTGCTCAAAGAAATAAGCCAGTTGGTGAAAGACAAATACTGTATGATCTCACTTATAAGTGGAATCTAATGAACAAAATTAACTACTGAGCAAAATAGAACCAGACGCATAGAATCATGGAACAGATAGCTGTAAGAAGGGAAGAAGGAGGTGGGGACTGATTGAAAGAAGATGAAGGGATTAGTCAAAGAACATATAAGAAGGACCCATAGACATGGACAACAGTGTGGGGATTGACTATGAAAAAGGGCAGTGAGGAACAAAGGCGGGAAAATTGGGACAACTGTAATAGCATAAATAAAAAATAAAAGGCTTTGGAAATGGTGGTGTTGGGTGCACAATGATGTGAATGTACTTACTGCCACTGAACCGTACACCAAAAAATGGTTAAAATTGTCAATTTTATGTCTATTTTACCACAACAAAAAAATAAAAATAAAGAATGATAAAAAGAAATTTGGACAGAACATAATGATCTTCTTGGTTTGGCTAGACACTAAAGAACAGTGATTTCCAGTCTTGTTACAATATCCCAAATGACTCCAGCCATTTCAAGGAAGGAATATAAAATTCTGAAGTTATCTTAAAAATTTTAACAGAAAAATACCACACAGAGAACTCACTTTGTTTTTGCGGGGATGGCAAGGGTCTCTCTCACATACGAAATCATGAAGAACCAAAGTTAAGAATCCCTGTTTTAGATATCACTGCTGAAAGAATCAGGAAATCTAAGGATGGAGAGAGGCTTCAATCTCCAGGAAAAGAAAGGACGGCAATATTCCCATTGCCCACATCTCCAAAGAGGAAAGACAATCTAAACTTTTCTTTCCCTCTCAACCTTTTCCTTCAAGCCCTCTTATTAGGTGTCTACTCTTCAAACATGGAAATAAAACAAACAGGGAGGGGTGGAAAACCAAAAAGAAACTTAGAACGTAATTAATTAAAAGGGAAAAACAGTAACTGAGAAAGGACAATGAAAGAAAGAAAAAGGGAGAGGCAGGCAAAAAGGGTAGAGAAGACATGGAAAGAGGGTGCATGTTCTAAGTCCTGGTCTAGAAGCCAGAGAGATGTGTCTGCACCCTGGAGAAGCAGGTAGCCCCAGCCTTACTCTCTCCAGGTAGTGTTGTAGTGTCTCCATTCCCTCTACCTATCAGCTACATACAGCGATGACTGGAATGGTAAGGCAGGAACAAGAGAAAGGTGTATGTGACAGAGGACAAAGGAACACAACCAGGTCTATGTCTCTCAGAGCTAAGCTCCCTGGTTCCTGCTATGAGTCACTGAAACGTAAAGCAGCAGAGTTATAGTGGGGCGGGGAGCCAGGGGGCACCAGGCAGCACAGGGAGGTGGTATCAGAAATAGTGTGAAGGAACAGTCCATCCCATTCTTACATGGCACAGACTAGGGCTTTGATTCACCCATCCTCCTCCCTGGGCTGCAGATCTCACTCGCCCCACCCCCACCCTTGCTGCAGACGTAGAATTTCATAAGCTGCAGTGGCTGTGGCCAATACCTCAGCTCCCCACCAGCTTCCTCAGAAGATAGCAGCAACAGGAAGGGGGAGAAAAAGGAAAGGGTGCCATAATAACCCTAAACCTCATCTCAGCAGCCCTCAATTTATCAGCAAACTCAATTCTCAGCATCTCTTTTTCTCCTCCTGGCTCAGAACCAAATGATCACGCAAGGCTTTGCTGAGAAGAGAGAGGCATGAGGCTTTCGAGCAGGCATTGCCTCTTCCCATCTGGGAGGGAGCGTCACAATATACACAGAAAGATGCACCTGTTTCCAGAGGTGGCACAGAGTATAAAGGTCTCATAAAGAGTCCCAGATTGTTGCAAAAAAGGTAATCATTTAATAGGATTGAAATTAAATGTCCAAATTGAGGTTGCTTGTGGAATTTAAAGGGGGGGTGGAAAGAACATGGAGTGGAGAGACCAGAAATGAGAAGATAAATGAAAAACACACGCCATATAGTTGACAAAAGAGAAATTAAAAAAAATACAGATACACAAATAATAAAGACAGAAGCTGAGAGGAGGGAGCCAACACCTGGAAAGCAAGATGTTACAGCTGCAGAGGGGTGGGGGAAGCAGGAAAGCAGACTTAGAGGAGGAAACAAAGACAAAGGAGCCAAGGAACTGAGGACCAGACTTCCTCTCCTGTGCCTGCAGTTTGTCCATGACTTTGACTAGGTGAGTTCACAAGGTTCCTCACTCTCATTTTCTTTCCTTCACCTCTACTGGAATAGCCCGTGTGTGTGGCTTGCTCACACACGGGTTGACTCCAGCTTTTGTCTGTCCACCCACCCGACATCACATTCAAGGTCTGAGTAGCAGCTTAGCACATCCACAGGCTGTAATGGGTTCCTCTCTGCACATGCTTATGCACAGCAGCCAACATTAAGCTCTCACCCCTCAGTTTATACTTCCTCCCAAAGGCAAAGGTTAGCTGGGGGCTCTTTGCTCTAACACGGCAATTCCAAGCTGTGTGCTCAGTGATCCAGTTAAGCACAGGCTCTCACACAGTGATCTTCCATTTTCCCCCAGCTGCCTGTGCTGCATTGATTTCACTGGCTTTGCAGCCTGTTAGTGGAGACAAAGGGAGACAGAACTGCTTGACTCCTGGCTTTTCCAGTGAGCCGGGTGGCAAGATTCCTTGGAGAAGAGTTATGAGCGATGATGAGCTCATCTGAATGAGTGCCATGCGAGCAGACCCCCTGACATAATGGAGGGAAACAAAAACAGACACAGTTGTTTAGGAGTGGGAGTACAGGTGCCAAAACCCTGGAGTCATCAGATGTGCCCTAGGCAGAGATACAGTGGCGTTGAAAGAGAACTATAAAGAGATCGAAAGGGAAGGGGCAAGCAGTCTCAGGCTTGAGTTAGGAAATAAATACCGTCCAGAAGGGTCTGGCTCTGAACTGGACCAAACTGCGCTCCTACCCTTTTTATGGGTCACAGACCATTAAACCAGCCAATCTACAGATGTCTTCATAAGACTTTACAAGATTAGACTGAAGAGACCCTATAATTCAGCAGTAAGAGAACACGAGAAGGGAGAATTAGAGAAGATGGTGGAAACAAGAGGGCTCGGCCTTCAGAGTCACATCTCAGCAGGCAGATGTCAGGGTTCTGGGATCCCTATCTTCCTCACTTCTCACTCGTTAGTTTCTGACCATCCCATTAGGACATCAGGCCTACACTACCCAGTAAATTCTCGGTTATCTACATACTTCCCCTCTCCTAATCCAACTTGCCATCTGCCCCCCACCCCCATGTGATATTGAGAGAGGAGTGTCCTTGGTATTTATGAAGCAAATCAGAAAGATAGTTCTATCACAAACTCACACACATTGAGACTTTCAGTGTGGTTTTCCACAAATTCTAATAACCAGGAACTGCCTCTTTTAGGGGTCCCTGAAAGATAATGTTTATTTTCTGAGCCATTGGGAACAGATAAGCAGGGACACCAGGAAGGCATACACCTGAACTGGTCCAGGAAGAGTAAGGAACAGAATACACGTTCTTTCCCTCAAGCTTGCGCCACCCTGTGGCTACCTCCAGAAAGTCAGAGACTAACAACCCTTAGGAAAAAAGCTCTTGTTCTCCAAAACTCACCCATCTTTGAGAAATGTATGTGTAACTGGCTAACATTCCAGGACCCAATTTAAGGAAGGAGTGAGTGTAAAACCCAGATCTTCAAACCACCACTCAGGATCCATATTTGAAAAGCAAACATTTATTAGAACCAATACAAGAGTATGAAAAGAGGGAAAAGAGGAGGGTGGGAGGGGGGAGAATGAGGTGTGCATTGGATGTCAGTTGTGGAAAACACATAAATTGCTTACTTTGGAACATTTACATTTAAAAGGCGAATGTGTGTGTATATATATGTGTGTGTGCATGATATATATATATATAACATACATAATATATGTATATATATATATATAAAATCATATCCTAAAAAATTTTAAAAATCAAAAGCAGACATGTTTGGCTAAAATAAAATCAAGACATAATACTCCCCCACAAACCAAAAAGTCCATAAAGAATTCAATTTCCCATTTTTCCACTCAGAAATCTGGCTACAAAGTGTGATTTGTTTTGCTACTCAGCATGGCAGAGTGCTGAGAAACCCAGCCTCTTGAGTCTCAAATCCCATCTTGTGGGAAGGCTGTGGGCCACCGGCAGTCAACTCCTGGCTACTTGGCAGGATGTCAGACTGTGCTCTCTCCATCCTCCAGAACTCTGCAGAACCACCTGGGGCCACCAGTGCTATGTGAACAGAGCTGAGTCCACAAAACACAGAGAACCAGAATGTGACTGCAGCAGGGGGCCAGGACCTTGTGCTTTTTCATGGGTTACACATCTGGGGCCAAGGAGAGGGAAAGGAGAAAGCCCTATGGGCAAGAGGAGCTGGGTGAGCTCCTAACTGAGATGGACAGTAAGGTTCTTGAGCCTGCACCCAGGCAAACAGAAATGGTGTCCACAGTTTTCCCAAACTGGAGGGGGGAAAAAAGGTCAGGTTCACACTGTGAGAGTTTGACAGAGGCTGAATGCAGTAAATTGGATGAAGCTTTAGAGAGTATCAATGCCCAGTTGTGAGTATTAAACATAACTCTAGAAAAAAAAACCTCTTTCCAGCGTGGCTTTTTTGATGGGGGCCAGAGGAAGCGTTTTTTTGTTTGTTTGTTTGTTTGTTTGTTTGTTTTAATTGAACCAGCTGGTTCCTGTGGGGTTATAGAAGCTTGGGTACAGATACCATGAAGGGCAGCAGTGTCCCAGCTGTCTGGGGGTTGGTTCCGGAACTGATAAGCAACAATATAAATCAAACCCACTGTCTATGCTTTGCTTGAGACAGCCCAAGTTTTCCAGGCTCATGGAGCACAGGACCTTAATCCACAACCTGCAGAGAGAAACAATCAGCAGCATCCCTGATTCATGATTCCCTAATCCAATGTTCTTGGGCCTGAAACAGCCACTCTTTGTGGATGTGAGATGTAGAAAATACTAAGTGCCTTCCCTCAAAACATCCTAACTCTGGACTATTAAGACCCCAACATTCACAAAAACACTGTCAACATCTGAACTAGCAGCTTTGATGAGGGGTGGGGGGCAGAAAACTTTCTTAGGTCACTTAGTAGTTCCAAACTTGGGGACAACTCAGTGAGAGCTAAATCCTGTATCAGGCCTAGCTTTCAGATCCAAGTATCCTCCACCGAGGACCCTAAAGTATTTTATCACCTTTGATTTACAATGCCTCACAACACCCCTGTGAGGTAGGTTAGTATTATTACCCCCATTTGACAGATGGGGAACTGAGGCATTGAAAGGAGTGACTTGCCCAAGGTCAGCCATCATGAATCCATTGAGAAGGTTGGCACATACATAGTCGGCATCCACTCAATTCTGTTCCACAACTTTTTAGAGCACACTTCGGAGCAAAAGGAAGCCAGTAAGAACACTTCACTCTGCAAACCAGATAAACTCAAATCAACCCACAAGTATTAACTGAGGGTTATTATTTATCTAGCATAATGCAAGAAACCTTGGAGAAACAAACTGCTTCTGAAAAAATGGATGTCTTGAAAATAAAAATACATTTTAAACATTAAGGTGAAGAACGAAGTCACACTGATTTCCCAAAGTTCTGTACCGAGCAACCCAAATTCCTTAATCCAGAATGAAGCAAGACCACACTCAAGCAGGAAGAACCATTTTCCCAGTAGTGGTCTTGGTAGTGCTCTGAGCTGCAGGTTGGTGGGGAAAGCCTAGCAATAGCGACAACAGAAGCAACATTCTCCGCAGACTAAACCAGGAGTATAGGAATCCCAACACCACCAACCACTCTCTGCAGCTTCTGGTCCCTCCCCAAAATTCCTAGAAGACAGCATCTTCCCAGCCTTTCTGGACTCAGCTTAACTTCAGGAGTTGTGGCATTTTCACAAGCAGTTCAAAATTAAAGATAAAAAATGGTGACTCCCCTACTTTTCATTTCGGAGAAAGGGATAAAGTATTCTCTGTAACCAGTCATAAGACTCTTGTAATACTCTTTCCTCCTACCAGAGGCGTAACGCTTAACAAAAGAGGCAAAATGAAAAACACTTTTTCTGCCTCCTTTTGATTTACAGTGGAT
Source organism: Artibeus jamaicensis (assembly GCF_021234435.1). Taxonomy (NCBI): domain Eukaryota; kingdom Metazoa; phylum Chordata; class Mammalia; order Chiroptera; family Phyllostomidae; genus Artibeus; species Artibeus jamaicensis. Next base: position 52,498,607 of record NW_026521486.1, read on the forward strand.
TCTGGTAGAAATCACGTCCCTTATCCTAAAACTAGCATGGGGGCAGGGGAGAGTGGGGACTAAATCCACAGCCTGCTCTAGTTTAGAATCAAATACTAAAGCCATACCTACCCCTTTACAGCAGCCAGAGTGGCAGAATTCTACACATATCAGAAGCTCAAAGAATGATTTATCAACACACACAGTACATGTTCACCACAGATACTCTATTTCCTGGAAGGACCAACCATTCCAAGACCCACATATAAACCTTTTTTCATTGATTGCTGATCACAATGAACAAGTCCAGATGATGATAAAGTTCAAGACTGATTAAAATGGCAATGACAGACAGGTTCAGTCTGTTAGGAACTCCTCAAAGTGTGACAAACTAGCCACTGGGGCCTAGATCAACTGTGAGGGTCACACCTGCCAATGCCGGGGGACATCACACACACGAAAACCACAGAATGGTAAGATAAAAAGTTCATTGCATTCAATTTGACCTAATTTCTTGATAATAGTTCCCTATTAGATTTCCTGATTAATACCGATGGCTCTTACCTAGGCTGTGATAATTAGATTTTGATCTATTGTGACATTAATGATCACAATCAGTTGACTTTGAAATTGTCTTAATTAATGGCTCTTCCCTTGTAGGGTCTGCCTCCAGTGTAGTTCTGTCCCCTCCCCCACTGCCTTGTTTTAATTCCTTTTACTGATCTAGAGACAAATGGCATTTGGAGAATCACTTTCTTCTCATAAAACAGTTATTTTAAACTAAAAACATTTCTCTGACAGAGGAACAATATGACATTAGGTAAAATGAGAATCAGGATGAAAAGGCAAGAGAACATGCTGTCAACGAAGAGGGGAAAAAATCCATCTTAAAAAACAGCCAAAGTCAAGCATGTTAAACAGGCAATGGCAAGTTGAAGTAACTAGAAAGTCAAGATGAGGTAGTTTAAAATTCAAGAAATCCAGCGCAAGAGAAAAGAAACTAGTATTGTTTTTATGAAGCAATCTGTAAGAACCTTCACACTTTAATTTCCCAGAAGTTATTCAAATTCATGGGAATTTTGACTTCCAACAGTCATCAACTCTCAATTATCCAGGCAGACAAAAGTATCTTTTTCTTGTGGTCAGAACTAAAAAATGTCTTAAGGTCAGAATATTTCTGGGTAAGGCTAGACCAACCCCTAAATTGATCAAATCTAAAATTCCAAGGGATGTATACTCCTGGGACGGTTTCCACATAATTGAGTCAAGTCTCTGCTTAGAAATCACCATCTTGCAGTGTTGAATAAAAAACTACACTGCCCAGAATAGCTGCCAGGTGTTAACAGATGTGCCTCAAGCCTTCTTTTTAGCAAATCTCTTGTCATTTCAAAATATGTCCCTGTTTTAGGCTTGAAGCCAGCTTAATGTTACTTCCTCCAAAAGGGATGAGAAAATGAAAAAGGTTGAGCCACTCTGATTAAATGTCCATGAGGAATATGTTAGAAAACCCACAATAATATAACACATAACTGGAACTGCAACACAGGTAATACTATTCGCAAGCAGGGATTAACTACACCATTAAATACTTTGGCAAAAAGCCTAAATTAGGAAACAAAATCTTGGGTTCTCAATCCCCACTTGCCTGTTGTTCTCACTCAGTAATAGCAGCATTTCTAACTAACCATCAGTTATTTTTATTTTTTGCAATAAAGCAAGCCCTTGTTGCGGTCCATTTATGGCCAGTTAATTTAATTCATTCAAGGTCACAGGTCTTTTCCACATATGAACCAATTGTTACTCTTCTACTTTAGAGCCACAAACTAGATCAATAGCTATCTCAACCCCCAAATCAGAAATGTGTACCTATTTTATTATTAAGTCAGTTTATCCCACACCAGTATGAAAGCTCTTTAAAGTGAGGGACTGCATCTTTTTGAACTCTGTATCTCCTAGGACAGAAAATGTTGAATGAATGTTGATACAGACTAATGAGGCTGGATAAGGATGGCTCAATACAAATCTTCCACTATTAATTGGGTGGGGGTACTCAATTCTTAACATATATATTTTTTTCTGATGCAAGGCCAGTAAAGTCTCTATTTTGGAATCCATATTTTTTACAATTAGTGATAAAGCCAACATAAGACTGGAATACACTGGGTTCAGGACTTTCTTGCTATGGGGATGCTTGCTTCGTGGTCCAATTACAAAGGTGCAGACCTCAACACTGTAATTTTTACTCTACAAATCTAAACCAAAAGCATGGAGTCATGGGAGAAAAACACACTTTTCCTTTAACCTAAGTTGTAAAAAACACTTTCTACATTTTGAATCAATGACATAACCCTTTCTGGGGTTCTCATGTCATTGCAAAGTAGTATTTTAGACCCCTGAACTGAAACCCTAAGGGCAAGGACAATCATTCTCCAACCCAAACACAGATTCCTCTGTATTTTATGTGAGCTGGCCTAAACACAGATCCAACAAAAATCACAAGATGAAAATCCCAAGCACATTCCCCAAGGCTCTATAATTTGGCCTGAATATAAAGTAAATGCACAGCAGGATAGCTACAGAACAGGAATAAAAAATTAATAACTGCCCAAGCTATGAGAACAGGACCAACCCTTCATGAACAACTAAAAATAACACACAGATACGACTATAGGGGATAGCCAAGGACCATGAAAACTTCAATGTTAGGGAACACCATAGGTCCAAATGCTTCCTTGAGCAGACAAATACTGACTGCAGGAGGAAAAATAATATGGCTCTCTCCAGGTTAAAAATGGGTATTTCCATTAGGCCTGGTGTTCCTAATAGCTAATATTAATGTGAGAGTATCAGTCCAGCCCAGGACTCAGAAAAGTAGCTACAGTGACCTTAGTAGGTTCTGCTGGACAAAATTCTTATTACATTCTCTGAAAGGGGAGATCCTTGAATGCTGCTTACTAAAGAAACATTATCAAAAAGATGTTTTGAAAGGACTCGACACAGGAAAAACATACTGAGCACCTAAGATGTTAAAAGTGCTTAGCCCATGGCTACTAACTGTTTTAAGAGGAGAAAACAAGTTTCTGTTAAAAGATGCAATCTCCAAGGGCCAGGACAGCTTCTCTGAATTAACAAAAGATGGAGGAATAGGGTGGCATCTGGTTTCCTTTCTGCTGAGGGCTGAAATCAATACTGGCCTCTGGCTCCCTACATTCCTATAGAGGCACCTGTGGACAGGCAGAGAGGAAGAAAACAAATGTTTAGGTGGCACTCAGTACAAGACCTTGATTCAATAAACTGTGGACAGGAAAAGATGAATAAAGAGTAAGGTATCAAAAAGATGATGAATAGATAATACTGAGGTTATTTTGTTAAAAGAAAATCAGATTTTGATGAAGAACTTAAATATTACCTGTAACCCTGGTATCCATGTGTCCCAGGTTTCTCAGAATCACTGTCAATACAAAATAATTGTTTTGTCCACATGTTGGAATCTGGTTTTAAAAATATGGTCACTGTAGTTTACATGCCCGCTCCTCCTAGGAGACACACATCAGCAATATGGATAAGCTGTCATTTTCTCTACCTGCAAATCAAGACCCAGATTACCTCCTCAGAGGCTCTGGCCTAACTTTTGTACAATCCTTGTCTATGTTAATATCCTTGAATACTTGTCTGACAAATCTATTTCCTGACCACCCTTTCTTTCAAATGCCCATCAGATTAGTAGTAACTACCACCAAATTATCTAGCACTTGATCTAGGTCTTTAATTCCTTCAGAGAGTAAAAGAAAATGGAGGCATGGGTTATGAGTTCTTACCTAATCACATTACCATTCAGAAGAATTTAACTGGATAACTTAAACCAAAACCTTCTTTGTTCTAGTCTGTCATATCGTTGCTGCAACAGCTGTCTTTTCAACAGGGCAGTATAATTTCTCACATAATTTACACAAGCATACAGAATTTAATCAGCAGCTGAGCTGAGAAGCAATAAATGCTATGAATGGGTATATGATTTGCATATTATTCAGCTCATCTGTGGACTAGAGCAATCTGTTCATTTCCCTCATTACTCTGAATAATCTAGAAATGGCTGACTGCTCCCGATCAGCTCTGTTTTAAAAATCAAAGCAACAACAAAATAACCTTGATGGCTGGTGAACTCTAGAGTTAAGGCTATTTCAAGCATTTATCATTTCCTCAGCTTTGGGCTAGGACAAAGATGCTCAAAACCCTGCTATTTCCTTACTTTAGTCTTGATTCTCCAGACCCCACTCCTAACAGGAAAGAAGAGTAAACAGAAGTAGGACATTTCTTCGGAGACAAAGACAGGCTACGATCAGAAAAATAAACTCTCAATATAATGGCAAAACAGGAAGAAGCTAAAAAAAAAATTTTTGCTGAGTAGGGAGAGAAGGTTGTGTCAACATGCTAATGCCAGGGGCTGTTACTCTCTAAGGTGAATAGTCTTCCATGGTAAAAAAATACAGGTAAGAGTTTTAGGGTAGAAAAAGGAAGAACACTAATACTTTGGGGACTCTTGGCAAATCCAGGAGTCAACAAAGAAGACATTTATGACTATAAATGCTATGAATATTTAAAATTGACAGTGTGGCCAACGGCACCCCTCTAAGAATTCTCCATTAAAATAATGGCATGGAGGGGAAACTTGGATCCACTGAGAAGTGAAAATCAGGTTTGAAGCCTCTTTGGTTAACAGGAATGCTTTGGGAGGCCACAGAGGTTGGCAGGGTTGGAGGGTGCCTAGCACCTTGGCACAAGCAAGCACCAGGCAGTCACTCATACCTACATAAATATATAGTCCAAATGTGAGGGATGGAAGTAAATAATACATATATATCATATGTGATAAAAAAACAATTATATCCTACCCCATCATCCTCATGTACTAACAGCTAAAAAACTCCACAGTTAATAATCTTGCCATTTTATGACAGACTACACCACCTTGCAGAAGCAGAAGCAGAAGCAGAAGCAGAAGCAGAATCAGGTATTGCTAAGAAACAAAGCCAAAAGTCCTGGGGCTAAAAAAGAGTGCCTTGACAAATGTGAATGTAAAATTTCAACTCCTCCAAAGGATGGAGCTATTCTGGGAGGCTAGGTGAGGATGAACTACAGAGGGTGGCCCAGAAAACCACACCAGGAACCCTGCATTCCTGGGCAGAGCTGAATAAGGTTGGGAAAGCCCCAATTGGTAGGCAGTTGCAATTGGCTTTTTTAAAAGGTGGGCATCATCTTTTCCATCCCAACATCACAAACAAAGGCTAGCTAGTCATCAACATGTTTTAAGAACCAAAATGCATCATCGTTGTAATAAAATCCCCCAATCTAAAAAGTGACCAACCCTGAAAAGATCAAGACTCTAAGGTGGTTAAAAAGTTAAAACTTGAGGTCACAGGGGAGTAGAATAGAGAGATGAGGGCAAAGGAAAAAAATGTGGGAATTACACACAGCATGTAAATGCCTGGTCTTCACAGAGAGACACTGATCATGAATCAGACCATCAGTTATGTTACAAGAGAACCAATACCAATACTTCTCCTGTGGAGCACAGTGATAAGCACATTTTTTTATGAATATGTTTAGGACAGAAGGGGCAGGTAGAAGGGGGAGGAGGCAAGGAAGTGAATGTACTATGTACAAAGAGAAATGACAGAGACTAGCCCCTCCTTTAGCTCTTTGCTGTTTCTTTTTCTTTGTTTTCCGCATCCTCGGGATATGCATGCCACGTCAGTCTTTCTTCATAAAATGCTATCACAATCTGTGGACATTTTACATTAGCTTCTTTTGCAAGGACCAGGTCTGCTTCATCTGTGTCTTTCCTAGAGACAAAGAATAGGAAGGAGATTTAATAAGAGAAGAAATAAGAGTGGAAGTTTGTCCAAATATAGGTTTCTGTCATTATTTGGATTTAGCTAACTTGATTTCTTCTTCTGATTTCAAGTGAGAAGAACCCTACCAGTTATTTTCCTTTTTGAAAAAATCTTTATTAAATTATTGGGGTTTAGATCAATATTTTCAAGGAGAAATTTAAGTAAATAAATTAAATTATGGTAGTCTCCCCCTCATGTGTAGTTTTGCTTTTAGCGGCTTCTTACCCAAGGCCAACTGTGGTCTACAAATAGTAAATGAAAAATTCCGGAAATAAACAATTCCTAAGTTTTAAACTGTATTCTGTTCTGAGCAGCATGATGAAATTTCATGCTGTCCTGCCCAGGATGTAAATAATCCCTTTGTGTAATGTAACTATGCTATACATAAAGATATCATGAGAGAGAAAAGAGAGCTCACAGAACTCTGATTAAAGTACACCATTCTATTTTATCATTACTTATTGTTGTTAATCTCTTACTTTGTGCCTAATCTGAAAATTAAAATTTACCACAGATATATATGTATGTATGTATAAGAATAAACATAATACATATAGAATTCTGTACTACCAGCAGTTTTCAGGCATCCACTGGGAGGGTGAGGGTGGGAGGCGGGGGTGACAGTATCAGAATATATCCACCATAGAAAAGGGGAGACAACTGTATCAATGAATGTCATTTAACTACTACATCAGACACAAACGAAAATCTTCACAGCTAGAATTTAGTTGGAAAACATAGCAGGCTTAATCAAAAGGCTGAAAATTAAATTATATAAACTCTGCTCCCATAATTTTAACTTGTATGTATGAGCATGTCAGTGAACACACAATCAAACCACATTCAGCCCTACTGCTTATGCATAAACTGATCAATCCAGTTTCTGGATCATGTAAGTGAAAGCATCCTAATCTTCCTCATCTTGTAGCCTTTTAAACATTCTTTATCTTTTTGGTCAGAACTGTGGATTGGAACAGTAAGAAAACAGAAATTTAAGTCAGAAACTGTATTTATAAAAGGGAGATTATGCATAATCTAGTATTAAAATGTAATGTGGGAATTAGCTGTGTATTTTAATTATCCAAGTTACAGATGCTCTACTACAATGTATAACAAAAAAATCTAACAAGTTCCTTAACCAGGATTCCAAATCAAGAAAAAAAAATTAATCAGAATTCCACTAAAAAGGAGCAGAATAATGGCCTCATCGGACCCCCCTACAAGTCCTTGCACAACCACTCCTGTAGGCATTAATCCCTAGGGATAACATCTAGGCCTCAATTGTGTTTCAGCTCCAGGCCCAGAAAAATAGCAAAACCAGACAAGGGATGCCATGACTGACATCAGGACCAGCTGCAATGACTAATGAAACCCTACCCTGGTGCTAACCTATCAGTCAAGACTACAGCCCTTAAAAGGACATGCCTGGAAATCTGATATTCTATTGAAATCCTTCCCTGGGACTCCCCATAAAATCCCCCTTAAAACGCTTGAGGATGGAGAACCCAGCCAGCTCTCCCTCTTGCACCTTTCCTCCGAGGCCCCAAAGCATGTTACCTTAACCTTTCTCTCTCTTAAGCTCCAGAGGCATTTCTTTTGCCTCTATAAATTGTCTCCTGAGCACATTTCTTCTACCGGTAACTTCTACCTCTGTGACTTTATAAACAAACTTTCTTTTACAGTTTGAAAAAAATATTCCACTGAAATGTGAGCAAAGACAACTATCTCCTTGTTTAGAGAACTGAGATGTTTAATTCATAGAGATAAGTATTATGAGTGAGAATAGAAGGGGAAAAACCCAGTTTAGAGAAGATACTCAAATCTGGATTGTGATGGAAAAAGCTAGTTAATCATAAGTAACTATAAATCATATGTAACGCATATATAATCATGAGACTATAAATCATAAGTAACACATACAATTGAGTGGGAAAAGCAGTCAGTACAACTCATTTCTGCAAGTGTATAGTGATTCTTCAAAAATAGGCTTTTGGGTTAATTTACCAGCAAAATTTTGATCAAATAAAATGTTAAACCTTTTGATTATACAATATTTAAGGTAATTAGCTTCCTTAGTGGCACCATAGCATGAACCCTCTATTTAGACACCAAACATAAATCATTAAGCTCAGAATACATGAATACCAGAGGCAAGGGGGGTCAGACTATAAATCACCCTGTCTTTTAGAAACCAAGTTGAGGGGAAGTAACTACACTCTCCTCTAAGAGCCATTCCCTCTACTGGATGAAATAACTTGTGCTTTGGCCAGTATTATTCTTAATGCTTTTTGTTCAGATTATTTTTCTCTTTTAGACATTATTCAGTGGTCTTGGTCCTCAGTTGATGGCAATAAACCTTAAGCAACTCCTATCCCATGGCCACATGCTCATGGTAAGTGATTGGTAAATGATTCAGAACTGTGTAAAAAAGTGGGTAGCTCATGTTTATACATTACCTACCTCAAATCTACCTTTTTCTGATAGCTGGACTAATATCATATAATTTGGCTTAATACCAAGGCTTGAGAGTATCTTGAACTCATTCCACACCATAATTCCTATTTAATACCAACAGCTGGTGTCAGTTAAATATCCTTGACAATCAAACAAAATTCTTGGTTAGGGAATAGTCTTTCTCCCTATCTTCCATACAAACTCAAGTCACTGGTCAAAAAACCCCACAATTATAAACTAAAACCCGATCTCTCTCACCATTTCATTAGGAACATTAAATCACCACAGGAATCTGTCGCCCCAATGATCTTTTCTGGTTCCAGTCCTCTCTCAAAGCCCCGAGCAATATCATTGCTTTGCTACAAAGAGAAGATGAAGAAAATGTTAAAAAACACCCCTCTCAGCTTGAAAAAGCATAATCTAATTTAGTATCACCTGATATCATTTTTTAAAAAGTTTATATATTTTTAAAGAGAAAAAAGGAGGGAAAGAAACATCAATCAGCTGCCACTTAGCACATGCCCCAATGAAGTTAACAGGCCCACAACCTGGGCATGTGCCCTGACCAGGAATCAAGCCAGTGACCTGTCACTTTGCAGGAGGATGCCCAAAACCAACTGACCTACACTGGTCAGGACTCACCTGACAACCATTTTTGTCACAATTCATAAAGTTCTTAAAACTTAAAAAAATACAACATTACATCACCCAGTGACAGTGATGCCAAAAAATACGTTTGCAAGAAGATGTAGTTATCCTTCCAATATTCCTTCAAGATTAAGAGTGGCCCCTAAAAGTCTCTACTATCCATTAAAATATTCTGGAGCCACCATCTGGGAACTCCTCTAATCCAATCTCCTTAATGATATAAATTGATTAGCCTTAAATGGCTTCAGAAATGACAAACGACTCCATGTTTACCCAAACTAAAACCTTTTCACATTATACATTTCTCCACCCTTCTCAATCTTTCTTTTTTCAGACTTTTAGTTTACCTTAACACTGACAAATATTTTAATACTTCTTTTCACACAGTCATCCATATATATAAAAAAACAGAAGTAACAATCATTAAGGAAGTACCATAAAAAAAAATTTCTTTAAGAGTTCACATACTGCAATCACCCACGCATTTGGAGATGAGACCCTGGTCTGTGAGACCCTATCTGCTCCGGATGTGGATGAGTCACTGGGATTTGAGAACAGAATTGGACAGTGATTTAAAACAAACTGATTATTCTCTAAGGAAGTACTCAAATTTGGTCAGAATGCAATCATGTAGTCTAGGTAAGGAGTACAAGGTCTGATTCAAGTGCGATGGCACTGGTGAGAACAAAATGGCAAAATTTTATACTAAGCAGGTAATTTTAAAGATTTCACTTATTTACTTTTAGACAGAGGTAAAGGGAAGGAGAAAGAGAGGGAGAGAAACCTATCCATCAGTTGCCTTTCACTTGTCCCTCCCAGGGACCTGGCCAGCAACCCAGTAATGTGCCCTGACTGGGAAACAAACTGGTGACCTTTTGGTTTGCAGGCTGGCACTCAAATCCACTGAGCCAACAGCCACGGCAAAAGAAGATAATTTTTTAAGTTAATGTATTTTTAAAAGATTTTATTTATTTATTTTTAGAGAGGGGAAGGGAGGGAGAAAGAGAGGGAGAGAAACATCAATGTACGGTTGCCTCTTGCACACCCCACACAGGGGACCTGGCCTACAACCTAGGCATGTACCCTAGACTGGAAATCAAACCAGGGACCCTTTGATTCAGAGGCTGGCACTCAATCCGCTGAGACACACCAGCCAGGGAAAAGCATGTAATTTAAAAAATCTTATTATGGAAGATAAAGACTTTGCAAATGAACTAATATCTGATGTTTGATTTTCATAATAAAGTCTCTGATCTGACTTTCACCTTGCTTTCTTCTGAGAAAAACATTCAGGGTCCAGGTGCTCCCCAAAGATACCAGAACGCACACTGGGAGGAAATTTCATGCATAGACCAGATGAGATACTGACTGGAAAACATAGCCTCTTTTGGGGGCCCTTAAGTAGAGGAGGTTCCCAGATGTGCACACAGCTGCTCACAGCTGGAATGCTGGCACATGAACTGAGTTGTAAATCATAGCTAGCGGCTGAAAACAGGTTTGTCACATAAGGAGGGAAGGGAAGAAAAATGTTCAAGTTGCTGAAAAGGAGATGAGGTGAGGAAAATGCTAAAATCATCACACAAGCAGTAATCTTAAATCAGGCATAATGCCAACTAACAAGTTTTTTCTTTGGTGGTCTTAAAAAAAAGGCAACCCCCTCCTGGACCTTTAAAACATACAATCACCTATCTTCCAGCTTAGCTGCCTAGCTGACAGCCACCAGCACTGTTGAGAATGCTGTCAGAGGCCGCAGATGAACATTACAATGTAAGAGGCATGTGGGGGCTGTTTTTCAAGGTCAGCAGCATAGAACCTGGCCCAGGAACAAAACTCTCTGCACTGGCCAGTGGCTTTAAGCCAGACTGCTCCTTTTTAATAGGACAAAAACCTTAGGTTGAGGAAGGACCCACTGTGTCATAAATGGCTAGTTAAAAACCTCACAGTGTTATTTTTTGGTCTCTTTACTTAGCTGGAAAAGTAATCAAATGATAAAAGACTCCGAAGGACTAAAAAAAATTAAATTGTACACCTAAAACATATATAATGTTATTAGCCAATGTTACCCCAATAAATTTAAAAAAGAAAAGAATGAACTTAACCTTAGCTCCTTTGAAAAGGGAAGGCATTCTCAAATTATTTATTAGTGCTGGTTTGATTCCCAGTCAGGGCACATGCCTGGGTTGTGGGCCAGGTCCCCAGTAGGGGGCACACAAGAGGCAACTACACACTAATATTTCTCTCCCTTTCTTTCTCCCTCCCTACCCCTCTAAAAATCAAAAAATATTTTTAAAAATAAAATTAATGAGGGAAACAAGGAGATAGACACAAACCCAGACACAATTCACTTGCAGCCTCCAATCTTTCACTCTTATTGCAATCCTTTTGGGAAAACTGGTCTTCCATTTTCTCTCCTATGGAGACGAGGAATCATTTATATATGTCTTTATAAAATACTGATGCATAGGTCCAACCCACAGAAATCTGAATATAACTGGTCTGGGGCATATTTTGAGTGCTGAAGGTTTTTTAAACTGCCCCCCTCCACCCTACCCCTGTGGTTCTAATGTGCAGCCAAAGCTGAGAACCAATGCTCTAGAAAAATGGGTATCCAAGCAGAATGAAGATAAATAGGAATGCTTATGACAGTTATGCTAGAAGATTCAGATGCAGAATTATGCTTTTATTTCATTAAACTTTAAGGGTACAATACATCCTTCACCACAAAAGGCTTCACAACCTTGAATAAAGGAAAGGAGTGGAAGCTGGAAGGGGGTGTATATTTGTATGTACGTAAGTGTACAGATGGAAAAGATAATAGATGAAGAGAGGCAATAATGCCCTGGCCTAGTAGCTCAGTTGTGTAGAGTATCATTCTGATATGCCAAGATCGCAGGTTCAATCCCCAGTCAGGGCACATACAAGAATCAACCAACGAATGCATAAATAAATGGACCACAAATCAATGTTCTCTGTCTCTGTCTCCGTCAAATCATTAAATAGCCCTGACTGGTGTGGTTCAGTGGATTGGGCATCATCCTATAAACCGAAAGATCAATTCAATCCCTGGTCAGGGCACATGCCTGGGTTTTGGGCCAGATCCCCAGTAAGGGGTATATGAGAGGCAACCACACATTGATGTTTCTCACCCTCTCTCCCTCCCTGAATCTCTCTCTAAAACTAAATAAGTAAAATCTTTTAAAAAATAAATTAAAAAATAAAATCAGTAAAAAAAATTTTTTAAAGAGGAGATAAGTGCTTATGCTAGTTACTTGAGACCTAAAGATCAGAAGGACTAAAGCAACTGAATCAAACCAAAATTTCAGACGTTCCAAACTGAATAAGATTTAAAAAGATGAAATTGATTTATGTAAAGTACATTTTAAAAAGATCAAAAGAGGATATACATGCTCACTGAATTGTATACTTTAAAATGGTTAGTTATGTTATGTGAATTTCACCTGAATGAAAAAAAGAAAGAATATAAAGGATTGAAAATAAGGGCTGTGCTTGCTTCAGCAGCATATACACTGAAACTGGGTGACAAATTCATTGCTTCATGTTAAAAAAGAAAAAGAAAGTAAGTGCTATCTTTGGAACAAGAAGAAAAAAGCAGCAAAGTGATAATATTTTAAGCCCTTTTGTATTATTAAAAAAATTTCACCAAAGACCCTTCTTCTCTATGATAGCTTAGCCTTCTACTTTGGAGAAGATAAAGAGTGGCTGAATGTTTTACAGGGATTTAATTTTGGCACCTTATCACAACTCAGTATATATGTATTACATTTCTCATTCAGCCAGGAGGGGGCACTGTAGTTAATTAACATACCGTACCTCCCTGGAAGTTCTTTTGTTCAACAATTTTACCTTGTGGGCCATCCTTAGAACAGAAATAAACAAAATCAGGTATTTTGGGGAGAGATGTGGAGATTGAGGTGACAAAAGAATAGTATGTGGAAAAAAGGAGAAAGCTTACCTCTCTCTTTTTTTTAGATTTGATATCATCAGCACTGTTTGAGAAACTGGATTTCCTCTTGTTACTTTCTGATTTTTCCCTGGGTTTGTTATTTTCACCCTCCTTCATCTTCTTATACTTCTTCATAAACTCAGAAATTAGCTCAGGGCAATCCAAATTTTTCTCAGGTTCCCAAGTATTGTGCTCCCTGGGCAAGGAGAACAGAGAAAATGGAAACAGTAAGGTGGGGGAAAATCCGATGCCTTAGTTTAAAGAGGATAAGTATGAAAAATTAAGAAAGAAACCCTACACTTAAGGAGATAAAAATTTGATCCTAGGAATTTATCCAAAAACTTTGCTTAATATATCTGTAAAAAATTAGCATTTTAATAGCCAAAAGACAATTTAAATATCCATGAACTGATGACTGGGTAAACAAAATGTGGTATATCCTTACAATGAACTATACTATTCAGCAACAAAAAACCCACAATACTAATTAATACATGCTACAACATGGAAAAACTCAAAAACATTATTTATTCAAAACAAATGAAACCAGATACAAAAGACTATATATTGTCTGATTCCATTTATATGAAATGTCTAGGAAAGACAACTTTAGAAACAGATGAATGGCTTCCTGATAAGGGGGCTGGGTGTTGGGATTAACCTCATATGGGCTCACAGAAATTTGGGGAAGTTATAGAAATGTTCTAAAACTACAGTGTGGAAATGGTTGCACAACTCAGTTGGCTGAAGCACCATCCCATACACCACAAGATTACAGGTTCGAGCCCCAGTCAGGGTTCATGTGGGAGGAAACCAATCAATGTTTCTCTCTCACGCTGATGTTTCTCTCAAATCAATAAACATATCCTCAGACGAGGATAAAAAAAATAATTGAATTTTACACTTTCAATGAATGATATTTATGGGTTGTAAACTATTCTTCGATAAAACTCAAATATTAATTCTTCAAAAATGGCAAAATAATGATTTTATACATATAATCATCTATACAAATCATGAGAAGACACTAATAAATCATATGCCCTCCCCCCATTAAATGTTACTTATATTTAGGAGAAATATCAACAAAAGTTTGGAGGATTAGAAATAGTTATTTAGAAAAAAAGCAGTAAAGGCTTAAACCGTTAGAATATAGACAAACCATACGGAGAAGACTCAGAAGTGGAAACTGTAGTACATTAACTCAATGGTCTGGATTCAAGCCTACTGTCACTAGGTAGTCAAAAACACACTGTTACATTAATAAGTAAAATAAAAAACAACCCCCAAACTACATAGTTGGGTCTAATTAAACCTAGATCAAGGGAGTCCTATTATGAGGTTAACAAATAGTTGGTATTCACAGTTGTTCTCTGTATTCCTGGCATGGATTTTAAAAAACCAAACCCTCAACTCCATCATAAAGCTTATGAAATCAAATAAGAAATGTACCTATATGAGAAAAACTAAACCAGACATCTTCTTCATTCCTAGCCAGTGACAAATGTTCTTCTGGTTCCATATAAGGACTAATTTATATTAAAATACACCTATAGCCCTAGCTGGAGTGGCTTAGTGGACTGAGCACTGGCCTGTGAACCAAAGGGTTGCTGGCTCAGTTTCCGGTCAGGGTACACAACTGGGTTGGGGGCCAGGTCCCCAGTAGGGGTTACACAAGAGGCAATCACCCATTGATGTTTCTCTCCCTCTCTTTCTCCCTATCTTCCCCTCTGTCTAAAAAATAAATAAATTAGCCCTGGCAGGTGTGGCTCAGTGGATTGAGCCCTGGACTACAAAGCAAAGGGTCACCGGTTCTATTCCCAGTCAAGGCACACACCTGGGCTGCAGTTCAGGTCCCCATTGTGGGGCACACGAGAGGCAACCACACACTGATGTTTCTCTCCCTCCCTTCCCCTCTCTCAAAAATAAAAAAAATAAATATATTTTTTAAATAAATAAAATCTTTAAAAATGAATAAAATAAAATACACCTATAAATATATCAGAGAAGCAATTTCTACAATACCCTCACTGACTTGGGAACATTTTTATGTACTATCCATTTTAGATATTGTATTGTTCTTATTTTTAAAGTAAAGTACCTCTATACAGAAAATTTTTTAAAAATATTTTATTTATTTATCTTTAGAGGGGAAGGGAAGGAGAGAGGGAAAGAAATATCAATGTACTGTTGCCTCTTGTGTGTCCCCTGCTGGGAACTGGCCTGCAACCCGGTATGTACCCTGACTGGGAATCGAACCGCGATACTCTGGTTTGCAGGCCCGCACTCCATCCACTGAGCTATACCAGCCAGGCTAGGAATGGTTTGAACATAAGACATGACTCAAATAAAAAGCAGAATGAAAAAAAAAATTGAGATATTTATCCTAGACTTACTTAAAGTTCTGCAAAAGTAGCTTAAGAATGAGACAATTTTTTAAATCATTTGAGCTAAAACAAGAAAATCCTTTTTTGTTCATACCCCCTTTTCAGTATATATATATATATATCTCCTCATAGAGTAACCTTTTCCCAAATCCACAGACTATATATACAGTTTACTATACCAGAAGAAATTAAGGTACCAAAATCAAAGGCATGCCAACACTAGATATAGGGGTAGGAGAGTCCCTTTTCACAGAACAAAAAGCCAGTTCTACAATGGGATTATCACTTTTCCAACCATAATGATATTGCTGTTTCTACAGTATATCAACCAAAGCAGAACCTGACCACTGCCTAGCAAACAATAGATACTTAGATATAAACAAGGGTGAAGGTGCAAAATTTGTTTCAATCTTTAATAAAATCCTGGGCATTTCTGACAAAGGATAAATGCTTAATCTGTCTACCCCAAGCCTTGTCTTTCCTTCTTTTATCTTTCTTTAGAAATATGGAGGGCATATTCCGATTGCCATGTTACTCACCTTTAGTGCTAAGCATCCTATAGTGCACAAACTGTCCCACCTAAATCAGTGCTCCAGATAAGAAACTTTGATTCATTCGCATAGTGAAATAACCTTAAGTATGTTCCATAGGCTCCTGATTCATGCTTTGTCCAAAGGTACTGTCAAAACATTAAATCTTTTAGTATATTTAAGTCCTACACTTTAAAGCTGTGATGTTTAATATGTGACTACTGAGGATTTGAAAGGTGACAAGTCTGGAGTGAGATGTGTTATTAAAAGGTAAAATACATATCAAATTTTGAAGATTTAGTATGAAAAAATAATTTAAAGTATTTCAACAATTTTAAAATTAATTACTGTTGAAATATCATTTTGTATATTGTGTTAGATAAAATATATTATTAAAATTAATTACTTTTTTTACTGTGGCCACCCCAAAATTTAAAATTACAATTGTATCATGGCTGGTGTGGCTCCATGGATTGAGCTCTGGCCTGCGAACCAGAAGGTCACTAGTTGATTCCCAGTCAGGACACGTGACTCGGTTGTGGGCCAGGTCTCCAGTCAGCAACATGTGAGAGTCAACCAATCAATGTATCTCTTTGCACATTAATGTTTTCCTCCCTCTCTTTTTCCTTCCCTTCCCCTCTCTCTAAAAGTAAATAAAATCTTCAAAAGAAATTAAAAAATAAAAATGAAATAAAATTACACTTGTGGCTTGCATTATATTTCTATTGGACAGTACCACTCTAAGGATCCTAAACCATTTTTTGTCAGTTCATTGGTTATGAGAAATATGTTCTTTGTAATCAGGCATCCTAAGAGAACACTTAACCAGCAAGTGTCCCTGGCTGTTGTGGCTCAGTGGACTGAGCACCAGCCTGTGAACCAAAAGGTTGAAGGTACAATTACCAGTCAGGGGCACATGCCTGGGTTGTGGGCCAGGTCCCTGGGAGGGGGCATGCAAGAGTCAACGGACTGCCATATCTCAATGTAGCTCTCATACATCGATGTTTCTCTCCCCTTCTCCCTCCCTTCCCCTCTCTCTAAAAAATACATAAAATCTTCAAAAAAATTTTTAAATAAATTAGTAAAATAAAAAAATTAACCAGCAATTGGGGCAAAATGCCAAATGATTACACAGCTTCACATATTACCTTTCAAGTTATGTCTTCTATGCTTCAATGTATCTAGTTCTAGTTATTCCAAAGAAAAGAATAATCTACTTTAGTGCTTCAGCATAAAGCCAGTTACTAACAGACATTCTAGTCATCACTTCAGTATTATTCTTATAGCTGACTTAAAAAAGGAGGGTTTTCAAGGGTTTTTTAAATAGATTGATGGATAAAGGAGTAAGATTAATCAGTTATAGTAAAATGTTAATTGTAGAAACTAGGTGGAATATATCTGAGTGTTCACTCAACTTCTTTTGCCTCAGCTGTATATTTAAATTTTTTCAAAAATAAATATGGCCCTAGCCCAGTGGTTTAGTAGGTGCAGTGTCATCCAAAAAGGTTGCAGTGTCGTCCAAAAAGGTTGCAGTTTGATCCCCAGTCAGGGTAGGTACCAGGGGCAACTGAGAGATATTTCTCTCTCACATCAATGTTTCTTTCTCTCTCTTCCCCTTCCTCTCTCTAAAATCAATAAACATAATCTTGGATGAGGATTTAAAACACACACACACACGGGAGGAATACAATGGGATGGGACTGTGGCCTGAGATTTAAGCCTCATTAAGTACTTCAGCCTAGGTCCTGGCTGGTGTGGCTCAGTGGACTAAGTGCCAGCCTGCAAACCAAAGGGTCACTGGTTTGATTCCCAGTCAGGGCACATGCCTGGGATGTAGGCCAGGTCCCCAGTAGAGTCCACACAAGAGGCAACCACACTGATGTTTCTCTCCGTCTCTTTCTCTCTCTCCCTTCCCCTTGCTCTAAATATAAATAAAATATATATTTTTAAAAAGTACTTTATTCCAGGACAATTCTAAGATCTAGGGCTTTGGATAGCTATGGGCTTTGGAGTCCATGGTGATGACGACATTATCATCTTCATCTTATTCAATGCATGTATAAAGAGTAGTTAACAGTAAATTTCTACTTACACTGAGCTTATGTGTCAGGCTCTGTGTATCTACCCAACATCTGTAAGACAACTATCATGTCTTATCCCTATAATATTGAGAAGAAAAAAAAGATTAAGGAACTTAACCAAGGTCCCATATCATGTCAAAGTGGTGGTGGTGGGAAGCTGAACCCAGGCAATCTGGGTCCAAAGTCTATGTTCCTAACCAATTCATGATACTGCTCTCAAAAGCATTATCATTAGAATACTAGCTCCAAAAAGAAGGAAGACTTTGTTCAGTTTATCGCTGTCTTCTGACTCTTAGGAAAGGAGTGCAAATGCAAGAAGAAAAAGACAAAAGGTTTATTTCCCTACGGTGTTGTTCATTGGGAAATAAACCACAGGTGTCTACTTCTGTAGAGTCCTAAGGCCTAAGAGAAGGCACTTACTCAGAAAAGCCTTTCCACTTCAGCAGATATTCCACTTGCCCCTTAACCACACGCCTATCTAGCACCTTCTCCACGACGTACTCCTCCTCATCCTCTGAAGAAGAACTGTCAGCTGTTCGCTTGGTTTTCTTTCCCATGTCGCACGCTGTTCCACCTGAGGACTAAGGCCACTAGGTTCCTGCAAACAGGAAAGACAAAATGGTCAGGACACATGTGAGGAGTTAACTTTCTGTCTTCTCTTCTTTTTTTAAATTGCCCTCTCGTGCCATTAAGAGGCAGCCCTATACTCAGATAGTCCTCCTAAACTGAGAGGGAGACTGCTGTGTATCCTGCAGACTTCCCTGTTACAAGAATACAGGGGGAGCAGAGAAAGCATAGACCAGGACAAGTTTCTCTTTTTGATGAGATGCAAAGGGTAGAACACAACTGCCACATACTATTCTCTCAGGTCTTGAAGTACTCTACATACAATTCCTAAATTCCTAACAACCAAAAAATGGGTCTATTCCCACTTTCCCAAGCACAACTTTCTCTTCGACTAACAGGACCAAAATTAGATGGCACGATTGTCTAATTCCTCTAACTTCAGATTCCAAAAGACAAGTAGTGTGGCATGTTGCTCCTGGCTACTTCTGTAACTGTTTACAAGCCAGGGACTCAGAAATGTGGAAAACTTGCAGTTAAAACAACCGTAATAGAAGTAAAACCTTTCCCTCCAAATTAAATAAGGTTCTTTATAAAAATGAGAAAAGAAAAGGCACCAATATGTAACTTTCCTCTGCTCTTAGCATCCTGATTGGTTGGTCTCTTAGCAGCACAAAAAAGGCCTGCTCAGGCATCTTTCAGATTTTCAGTGACATGGTGTACATTTCCCTTAAACAAATTGAGCTTGTCTTTTCAGAGCATCCATCAGTTTACAAAAACAAGATTGATATCTCAAACACACTAAGCCTCCTTTCTCATTCCAGGGATGGGAGGGAGGCAGGGAGGAGAAAAAAAATGTTTTTAATCCTAAAAATCAAAATTAGTCATTGGATTGTTCAGTAATCCCCAAGGCTCAACTAATCCAAATAGTTAAGAAGGTACCTCTCCTCTTAACTGGAGTTGACTTCAGGCCAAAGAATGAGGAGGAGGAAAAAGAAGTCTGGCCCCAGACTCACATCAACATGAAGCCTCAAAACACAGAGGAACCATTCATTGGCCCAAGGAAAGCTGAATGCAACACAAATGGAAATTGAGTTAAGCTCAGAAATATGCACAACCAGGGGGTACTCAACAGAGAATCTAGGGTTTTTTTAAAAAATTCCCACGTTGTTACCATAATCATTTTTAAGAATTCTTTAACCATGCTAAATGGTGCCTACAGTCTGGATTACAGAGTACCAGGAATTGTTTTCTTAGCTGAACTTCATATTCATTTTGTTGTAATCTTTACAGATTCTTTTTGGCACTTTCTACAAATATTTCCATCTCCACCAGAAGACCATTCCCAGGATTAGGGAAGGTGACTCTAATCTCAGGATTTTGTTCAGGTCAAGTAGCATAAAAAGTTGCATTTACTAATTTACTTCAAATTGCAAATTTGAAGGAATTATTCCAAGAATATAGTTGAAAACTGTACCTGCAGAATTTGCTAGCAATAGGTCTGCCCACCCAAAATACGGCCTGTACCCATTATTGCCCTGTAATAAAACTAAGTTTTCATTAAAATTCTTTATTTGGAAGAGGGGGGTGGGCGAGAGGATGGAAGGGGTTTCAAAATAATTTTTCCATGAATGTAGAAGAGAGTCGTAGCTTCAAGAACAAATATCTGATTTGATTTATTTAAAATAAAAACAGCCTGCGACCTCACCAGAGACAGGAAATGTCATATTCCAGGGAGAGTACCCCACCCCACCCCACTCACCTTGGAATTTCCGGGAGCTGAGCAGTTTAGGTCAGAGCGCTGGGGTTAAAACCAGCCCTGGGTTAGATGCATGCAGTTAAGCATTGTGGCCATGGCCTCCCCTGCCTCACGAGGAAAAACAAGGATTTACATATGTGTTCTTCAGTTTGAGGGAGAAAAGAGGAAAATCTCCCTTTATACCTTCATGCAGCGGAGACACCCCAAAGGGAGAAGATGAATGGGGGTTCCCTCATTTACCTACCGGATCGCCCCGATTCTTTCTTTCCCTCTGGGCTAACAGGAGGGACCTCCCCTCCCAGGTCTGGGACTTGGCGGGCTGGCAGCTCCCCCGCCCCCACCCAGCTGCCTGGGCGCCACTGCGCAGCTGTCCCAGTCCGTTACCATGGCAACTGGCAGCAGTACTAGACTAAGAGGGGGAGAGGCAAACTGAAAAGTTAAAAAGCCTTAACTTTCCTTTTCAGTGAAGACCAAGTGAAGAAGTTGAAAGGCACCCACTTTGGCCTCAAGGCTAAGGACATCGGAACTCAAGAGAACTGGTTCTTGGGTTTTAAATCCAAAATTTATGCTTATTCCTCTAAGAGCACTGGGAATTAATCAATAGCATTTTAAAATCATCTAACAGGATTATAGCTCAACAGGACGGGGGAGGGGAAAGGTTAGGTCCTTCTACAACAGTATTGGGTCAAACCACCACCCCTTAATCCAGCCCACCAGAAGCACTTTACACAAGGCCTCTTCTACCATCTGTCACTTGCTTGGGGGCGGGGAGAGATAACACAAAAAGTGGAAGGAGAGTATTTGGGATACTACATAACTGTCCTTTGGGAGATTACTAGATAAAGAAACAGAACCCAGAGCCTTGAAAAACTACCAAAGAACCTTTCAACTAAAATTATAGACAGAAAAAAAAAATTAACCCTTAAGTAGTTTTAAAAGGGAGGAGAGCAGTTCAGTCACAACTATCACAGTTAAAGCCACTTCTCATTAGTTGTTCTTGTTATATAACAAATTTTAAGATAACTAATCATCCAAAAAAATGTATCACTAAAAATTACTTATATCAATAATTCCTAATACTTGAGAAAAAGAAAACTGAGATAAAGAAAAGATACTTAGAGCTTGCAGTCCCATATATTTGTATTTTTTTCTGAGCCTACAGAACATGTTAGAGAGCTCCAAAACCCTGCTCTACTTTATAGATACTCATCTTTAGAGCCAGAGATGGCTGCCATAAGATGAAGAAAAGGGACATCAAAAACAACCTGACTGAGGAAAAAGCAGAGAATGGTGATTATTTGGTTATCAAACAGAAAAAATTATAGGGTAAAAGAACAGACAGTTTTCAACTACAAAAGATTTCCTCAACTTTGAATGGACCCATCATGAAATCTCCAAGTTTCCCTTTTTGACTTCTAACTTAAATTTTTTTTTTAATTTGAGAGAGACATCTCCTTGCCATTATTTATACACTCATTGATTGTTTCTTGTTTGTGCACTGACCTGGGATCAAACTGACAGTATTCGAGTATCAGGACGGTGCTCTAACCAACTGAGCTAGAATGCCAGGGCTTCCTAACTTTTTTTTTTTTTTTTAAAATCCTCACCCCAGGACATGCCCATTGATTTGAGAGAGAAAGGGAGGAGGAAAGAGAGGTAGATAAACATCCATAGGTGGCCTCTTGGCACCCAGACCTGAGACCAAACCCCCCAACCCAGACTGCCCTGACCAGAATCAAACCTGTGACCTTTTGGTTTACAGGACAATGCTCCAACCAACTGAGCCTCACCA
Organism: Artibeus jamaicensis; assembly: GCF_021234435.1. Classification (NCBI taxonomy): domain Eukaryota; kingdom Metazoa; phylum Chordata; class Mammalia; order Chiroptera; family Phyllostomidae; genus Artibeus; species Artibeus jamaicensis. The sequence goes on from NW_026521486.1 coordinate 52,520,659, forward strand.
GCCAGGGCTTCCTAAATTGTTTTTTTTTTCTTTTTTCTTTTTACTTCCTATAGTTAAAGGATGACGAGAAAAATATTCTGAGACGTTCTAAATTAAAATTATAGCAGCCAGAAAGCGAAAGAACATTAGTCTGTTAATAACTGTGGATCAATCAGCTCTGACAAAAGAATGCTCAAATTTCCTGTGTATCTGTTGGAATTTAGGATTAATTTCCAGGTGGCTATTTCTGAGATTATCCAAGAGAGAATAGCCAGGTGCCACAAATCCCAGGAGTCTGTCTATGCATCTTATTTACACATCAATTTTCTAATCTGCTGCCCACAGCTAATCCACAGGAGTGGGCACTTCTTCAAGGACCCTACTGCACCTATCCCAGAACTAGCCCTGTTTCACCTACTCCCACCCCCTTTGTCTGTAGCTAATGTAAATAAACACTTTCAGAATAGTCACATCTTTCTCCTCCCTACCTGATGTATAAAAACTGGGCAATGGACATGTTGTCTACCTAGCCATGCTGCTGGCGGTTTAGACAGACTCCTTGCCCTAAGGCCTGATAAACCCTTTCTTTTAAAAAGACTTTTAACCCTGGCTGGGTAGCTCAGCTGGGTAGAGGTTCATCCCAACATACTAAGGTTTTGGGTTTGATCTCTGGTCAAGGCACATATAAGAATCAACCAATGAATGCGTAAGTAAGTGGAACAACAAACCATGCTTCTCTCTCTCTCTCAACCGATAACTTTTTAAAAATTTGAAGACTTTCAGCTGTGGATGTTAAAATTTTTTTGTTTAACTCTTATGTGAAAACCATGCCAAAGAAATTAGATCAAGGTTCTGATTCTGTGATTAACTTACCATGTGTGATCTCAGTAAATAAATTTTGATCTCACTCTAGAATCACTAAACTGGGCCAAATATATCCCCACTGCCTACCTCCTAGGGAAAGGGTGTGTTTATGTTGAAACCAAAGAGCTGTTCAGTCCCTTAAAGAGAAGCTTTTGTAAAAATATTATAGGGCAGAATACAACAGCAGCAGGAAATATGACCTTTCAAATTCCTAAGCCATTAAACCATATCACATGCAGTAACTCCTGCCGCTTATCATGTTAGGTAGACAGCAAGAAAGGAGGAACAGTGTCTTTGTTAATTAGACAACAGCAAACTAATAAACCTTGAGAGAAAGGCAGATACATTCTCTCTCAAGGGTAAAATACTTGTTCTTATGCCTTAAAACCCAGAAAAGCATAGGAAATGGCAGAATGAAAATACTGATTAATAGTAAATCCTGTGAAGGAATAAAGGACAGGACAGAATGAGAGAAACACTAACCTTCAGGAAAAAAAAAAAAAGTGAGTTCAAGGAAGAAAGGGATAAAAATATTCTGGAGTCCACCCTTCTCCCTAAACCACCAGGGAATAAAGGGATCAATTCCCTCTACCCACTCTTAAGACCTGCCTAAAGGGCACATGGCTGAGGGCCCTTATTCTTTGGGAAATGGTTTTTGTAACAGCTGACAAATCTAATTGGGCCCGATGCCAGGAGTCAGAGTCCAACCATAATATTCTGTAAAGAATGGCATGCAATTGTCTTGTAAATCTCCTGGACAGTCACAGATCAGAAGCTGGCAAGGATGACGACATAGTTCTGATGGAATGTGTCTTATCTTAACCTTGAAGTTACAGATCTGCTCAGGAGCAGCAGTAAGAAATGAGAAATGCACTCAGACATCAGAGGGGATATAATTCTCTTTTAGACACTGCGACCCAGTGTATTAGGGTCAAATGAAACACAAAGCCAGACGGACAATTTAAGAGCTAGAGTCCGGACCAGATAAGGCATCAAGACTGGAGGTTCACGCTGAGCTTGGGAGGAGGGAGCGTTCCAGTATGAGAAATGAGACATGGCTGGCAGGATGATGGAGTGATTAAGGTAGAATCCTGATACCATGAAGAAGGAAGAGAGAGAATGAACCTCTAAGAGCAACCGTATCCTTGTGGAAATCTCCATGGGAAGGGGTGAGTAGCTTCTCAAATTTCTTGTGTCTTTCAGGCATAACAGCTCTCAGCTCTCTCTTGAATGTAAGCAGTAACTCTCTGTTAAAGGCAGCAGTATCTACAGATAGATTCTGGCAATTTAATTGCCCATAAGGATACAAGAAGACAGCAGGCCCCACCAACCCTTCATATCAACAATACAAGGCAAATTCACCTTACAGGCCTCTGAGTGCCAGGGAAAAAAAACACCTAAACTATGGATCTAGGGAGAGTCAGCCTTGGAAAAACATCAAAGATCATTGTAGTCAGGCACAGTTAGAACCCACATTCCAAATTGATGACAGGAGACATCTTTAACAGATGAATCTTCCAGAAAAATAAAAAGGGGAAGAGGTGAGGAGATAAAGCAGAAAAAGAAGAAAAAAAAAACCCCACATATAAGGATAAAGGAAAAAAACATGTTAAAACTGCCAATCCCCAGAAATTAGAGAGGAAAACTGGGGAAATCCAGAAGAACAACAGATGATAGTTAACATTTGCATTAACCAATCAATCCTGGAATCACAGAACCAACCAAATTGGGTCTCAGGATATCTGTCTCCTCCGTAAAATTCAGGCTCTGCTCAGGTCCCTCCAGTCCCTTTCTAACACCGGCTGTCTTGGTGGCTTTTCTTTGATCTTGGTGTAGCAAATTATATTTTCATCACTACTTACAAGCAAAAACATACATATAAGTATATACACATATATAATCTTACAATTCTAAATCTTTCTCTAGGCTTTCTTTGTATTATTTAAAAAGTAATAGAAAATAATTGGTAAGTTGCCTCACTGAACTACCCACTCAACCATTTAAAGGTGGTACTCAGACCAAATGTCAAAATGCATAATCAATGAGCTCCCTCCTCATTTCAGAGTTTCAATATAAATCCTATAAGTCTACTAAGGGCAAAATCCTCCAGAAAAAAGAGCCATTCTAAAAGTAGCAGAGGTTGAAGGCATATGTGAAGCACCCTGTCACATGCACCAGCAATTGTTAACCAGTTGTGCACCAAGAGCTTTTAAAACATGCAATACCTGACTAGTCATGGGCACTGACCTCTTTTCCCTTAGACTGTCAAATAAAAAAATGGTAACAGCCAACACAATAATAGCTGTCTGATGTGAAGGAAGCAAAATTATACCTATTTTTTGTCAGATCAGCAAACTCTTAGTAATTATTTTATGTGTGCGACAAGATTAAAAAGGTTGAAAATTACTGAAATATGCTACTGATGAGTGGCTTCAGTAGGCCCAGGCTTGAGAAATTCCTATTTCTCTCCTAAGGCCCTTGGGAAAGACTAATGGCTCAAGTAAAGATTAAATTGTCAGCTATAGCCTTGTCATCAAAGTGTTCTCCATCTAGCCTTATTGCAATAAAACAGATGAAAAGAAACCAAATTTACAAAACCATTTTATTCTTGTCTGTTATTTGCTCTATAAGATCTAGAAGTACCAGTGGTTTTAGGTTTGTAACACATACTGCATAAAAACCAAAATACCTCTATAAAGATTTTTTTTCTTCCACTACATAGATTTATGATTTCCAAAGTGTTAGCCATGTGGCATTTTAACAAAAATACAGCATAGAGATGCACATTACAGCTGTTATGGCCACCTCAGATTTTGTTAAATGGGCTGATAACTATCATTCCACCTCCACCAAAAACCCATGAGCACCCAATTCAAGAGGAGTTAAAAGCTTTTTAAATGTCCATTTAAGAGACTGGATTAGGGAAGAGTTGAGAAGAAAGATTAACTGTTGTCATTAACACCCCTATCATTAACAAGCCACATAGAGACAACACAAACTTTGTAACAGGGTGTGGAGAGAGGAAATGCTCTCCCTTTGGCTAGCACAGGTCCCGTTTGTAATCCTTAAAAAGTTAGGCCAAGGTACTACTTCATCCAGGCACAGAATGATTCTGGGGTCAAGTATCTCGTCTGTTGATTATCCAAGCCTCCTACTCCAATGAGCAAGGGAGGAAAGGGCCCTTTTTTCTTTTAGATTAAACCATATACATCATAAACAGAGATAAAGGCTGCCTTATAAATTTTATTTGGCTTCAATGTCCTCCAAGGTCTGACCACCAGGGAAAAATATAAGTGAATGTATACTACAGCAATGCTCAGAACTGCCTGAAGTGGTAAGTTTGTTTTACTGGTATTTAGCAGTAACACAAATTCTTGATATCTCGTTACCAGATCATATTCCCACAAAATAATAATTTTATATGGGATTTTCCCCTTTATTAAAATCTACTGAATTTCTTCTCTCAAGTGTCAGTCTTTAAATTTAGTTAGGGTACACTTAAACCATCACTGGGTAAGAGGTTACATACCAAGATCTGTAAGAAAATAGAATTTGGCATCACTATGGGCAAATGTCTTCCAGACAGTACTTTCCAAAAACTCTATCCTTGAAATGTACTGACCTCATCTCAAGGCACTATGGCCAGGATCGCATTAATCTCACATTCGCCCTCTCTTAATTAAATGTGATGACACATGAACTGGTAGATCCTGTCACTTTTCATTAAGAAATTGGAGATTTCATCATAAATAAATCTTTTAACTTAAAAAATATGTTGATTGATTTTAGAAAGAGAGGAAGAGAGATAGAGAGAGAGAAACATGGATGTGAGAAACATCTACTGGTTGCCTTCCATACACAACCCAACTGGGGATTGAACCTGAAACCTAGGTATGTGCCCCATTGAGGAATCGAATCCCCAAACTTTTGATGTACAAGACAACCAACCAACTGAGCCACACCAGCCAGAGCTCATTATAAACAATCTTAAGAAAAATGAGTAATAGCCATGTTGGGGTACACTGCCATGAATCTTAGATTTTTACATTCCACTTTAGCAGAGCATATTCACAAAATATGGAAGGGTTAGAAGAGAATTAGCCCTGGCCAGGTAGCTCTGTTGGTTAGAGCATCACCTGATACACCACGGTTGGGAGTTGGATCCAAGGTCAGGGCACATAAAAGAACCAACCAATGAACACATAAATAGGTGGAACAACAAATTGATGTCTTTCTCCCTTCCTCTCTCTCTCTCTAAACTCAATAAATATGATAAAAATATATTATTATATATGGTTTTTTAATCCTCACCCGAGGAATGCTTATTGACTTTAATGAGAGGAGAAGGGGAGGAGAAAGAGAAGGAGAGAAACATTGATTGGCTGTCTTTTGTAGGCACCCCAACTGGGGACTAAACCTCAACCTATGCATGTGCCCTGACTGGCAACCAAACCAGAGACCTTCAGTTTGTACCCAACCAACTGAGCCACACAGGCCAGGAAATAAAAATAAATCTTAAACAAACAAACAAACGAACAAACAAAAATGTCCATTCCCAAATAAAATTACGATTATAAAGCATTTTCCAAACAGCCATAAAATTAAGATTTGGTGGTGCTTATCCTGTAATTATATAGTTTGTATAGATTTTCGACATTAGCAGCTTAAGGGTTACAAAGGCCCCTTCAGATCAATTCAACAAATACTCTACTTTAAGGAAGAGTTTCTACTATGCCAATTTACATTCCCTCATAATCTAAATTTAGTGAAGATGTTCAAGAAACATAAAAATGAATTTGCATAACCATAACACCTCTAACTTAATTGTTGAGATGGCATTAGAATTTAAACCTATAGGCTAAAATCTGATCAATACATGCTAACAAAAAAGGAGTTTTTGTGTAATTGGAATAAGAAAGATATCTCAGACTATAAAACTTCAGGGAGTTAAAGAAAGCATTCCTTCAACATATGGCATAATTTTGTGCTTTGCTATTCCCTTGGTGTATTTGCAACATGAATTATACTGAAGTCATAGCCTACAATTTAGATAAATAAAATCAAGCCAGTATTGAACTTTTTCCCATCCCATACACCAGTATCCTTGGCAGCTCCTTGGCAATCTATTGTGATCCTGACCAATTTCTCTCTGAGGCCATTTAAAAGCTGTAAAAAAAAATACATAATGGGTGATGACAGGAGAAACAAACCCACACCAGAAATTATTGAACCTTGTAGGTCTTTGCAAGTGTCTCTACTGACATTTAAGTGTGAGTTACTATGCCACAATATCATAAAAGTGTGCTCTACACTTCAGATATATTGATAGTTAAATGCAAAAAAAGGCCACCATCAGATAAACAGCTACAGGGATGGCCAATCTCAGACCACCAAGCTCTTCCACTGAGCATTCTAATGTGTTACTTAAGACAAAAAAGATGTTCCTAACTCTCTTTTTGTCCAGCTCCTGCTACAATCCTGATTCAAATCCTATACCAAAAGGATGATTAATATAGTAATAATTCTGATCCTTGTTCTAAAATTGTTTGGTCGGGCCCTGACCAGAGTGGATCACTTGGCTGGGTGTCGTCCTGCAAAGCAAAAGGTTGCCAGTTCCATTCCCAGTCAGGGCTTGCATCTGGGTTTCAAGTTTGGTCCTGGGCCCAGATTCATACTAGAGGCAACAGATTGATATTTCTCTCTCACAATGTTTCTCTCCCTCTTTTCCCCTCTCTCCAAAAGTTAAATAAAATCTTTAAAAAATCAATAAAATCGACTGGTTCGTTACAGGATATCACTGAGGGCTTAAAATATATGTCAAGCATTGCAATGCACTGAGTCTAGCCCAATCTTCAACCCCAAAGCTGAAGATTCCAATAGTTTGTGCTTGGTTAAATGAGTTGTTAGACCTGTCTCCAAAGGTTGTTACAAAAAAAGCTACTAAATGGGCAACTTGTTAACAATGGCAAGATCAGGACTAGGTATCAGATGTGGGTCCCCTCCCAACTAAATAAATCACTGAACGGTCAGACTGGACAGTTCACTTAACCTTATGGGTATTAGTTATTTGCCCTACTTATCTCATAGATCTGTTGTGTGAGAAAAATAAAACTAGAAAACACTTCAAAAATGTAAAGCAATGGAAGTTAAATGTCCGTTAGCAGATAAAGTTAAAAATAACAAATGCTTTGGTAAGTGTTCCCTCCTCTTCTATTTTCCTGAAGACTTTGTATAGAATTGGTATTATTCCTTAACTGTCTCTTACAATTCACCAGTAAAGTCATCTGGACCTGGACTTTTTTTTGTGGGAAAGTTTTTATCTACAAATTCTATTCCCTTAACAGATAGATATAAGGCTAGTGAAGTTCTGTATTCTTAAGTGAGCTTTGGTAGTTTGTCTTTCAAAGAGGTGATTCATTTCATCTAAGACACTGATTGAATATATTGGCATAATTGTTCATAATATTCCCTTATTGCTGGTTTAATGTCTGTAAGGATCAGTAATGATAAACCTCCTCTTATTCCTGATACTAGTAATCTGCATCTTCTTTATTCCTGATCAGACTTGCTTGGTTTTTTATTTTATTGAAACACCTTCTTTCAGTTTTATTGATTTTTCTGTTTTTGTTTCATACTTCATCAACCACTTGCTGCTCCCTTTGGGTTTAATTTGCCCTTCTTTTTCTAGGTTCTTGCGAGAGAAAACTAGGTCACTAACTTTAGACCTTTTTGCTTTTTTCTTTAATTGATTTTTAGAGAGAGGAAGGGGGAGACAGAGAAGAAATACTGATTTGTTGTTCCACTCATTTATGCACTCATTCGTTGATTTTTGTACATGCCCCGACTGGGGATCAAACCTGCAACCTTATAGATTGTATGTACACTGTTAGGTACACTGTATGGGATATGAAGTGTACTGAATGCCGCTCCAACCATCTGAGCTACCCCAGCCAGGGCCCAGTTCAAAATATTTTCTAATTTTCTTTGTGATCTCTTGTTTGAGCTGTGGGTTACATAGAAGTGTGTTGTTGCAGATGTATAGGTTTTTTCTTTCATGTAATTCAAATCATTATTCATTGTGCAAAATTTAGGACAGTTGTGTCCTACTGATAAAATTGATCCCCTTTATCATCTAATCAGGTATTAGCTCTATCTCTTACCTACTTCATGTCTATTATGGAAAAAGAACAAGAAAACTCTAGAAAATATACAGGAAACCAAAGGTAAAAGGTTTGATGATACAGGAAGTTAAAAATAACCTTAATGAGTTTTCTGAACTATCTGTAAGTTTTATCTATGCTTGTTTCCAGCTATTCATATAAATAGGTTTGCCTAGGTTTTATCAGATCCTTTGATATAATTTATTGTTGTAAAGTACTGAACAAATTAGCAGTATATTACATTCCGCAATTACATTTGAGGTAAATTGAGTCTTACTGATTTACTCCATGTGCCTTGATGAAAAACAAGTCCGAGTATTTGCCTTAGAAGCCAAACTTAAAATTTCCCAACCTGTTAATTGACCTCTTTAGCACAGGGCATTTTATTCCGCCATAATTATGCCTTCTGGCTCAGATATAAATTTGCTTTATTCTAAGAAATGTAGATTACAATCAGAAAAATACTTGAATTCAATTTGGTTTCTCCTTTCCATGGAAGAAACAAGCTGTGTGTTATAAAACTTGATCTTGAAATAGTCCTTTCAACAACACCATCTTAGTCCCATGCTTTCTAGTGTCCTTCCCTAGCAATGGAACACAATGGAACAAGGACTCAGTAAGTTTGAAAAATAAGACTGCATGTGAAAAATTCTAAAACTAGGCCCATGACCTAATTTCAAGCAGGAAAAAAATCTGTCACTGTTTAATTTTGACAAACTACTCTTACTAGAAGGGAAATCCAGACTACAAAATCCACAGCCTCATTAGGATGAAAATAGAAAATGGCCCAGCAAGTCCATAACATTCTCCTTAGAAAATCACACACAATTAACAAGTATAGATTTGTTATCCTGTATTAATAATACTCCAGGAAGTTGACCACCAGCCAACAATTCAGTCTTCTGTCTCTTGAGAACTAGGCAAGACCACACCACAAAACTACATTAATCCAAAATATTGGATGAGCTCTTGACTTACATTTAAAATTACTGATTTCAAAAACAAATTCTAAGGCCCTGGCTGGTGTGGCTTAGTGGATGGAGTGGCAGCCTGCGAACCAAAGGGTCACCAGTTCAATTCCCAGTCAGAACATATGCCTGGGTTGTCGGCCAGGTTCCCAGTTGAGGGCACGTGAGAGGCAACCACACATTGATGTTTCTCTTCCTCTCTTTCTAAAAATAAGTAAATAATATCTTTTTTAAAATTCTAAGACATTTTAGGAGTCACTTCATGAAAGTGTTTCGTCTACAAGGCCATTAGCTAGCTATCATCTACACAAATCCTTCCATATACTATAAGATGAAGAAACTAAGGACCAAAGAGGACAGATGGCTCACCCAGGGTTACTATATCACAACTTAATGGCAGAAATAAGCACCCAGGTCTCCTGAGCCTTTCCCCCCCACTTGCCTGCCTCATTCTCTCTCTCTGTTTTAAAATTTATTTAATTGTTGTTCAAGTACAGTTTTCTGTCTTTTACTCCCATCCCAGTCCACCCCCTCCAGTGCTCCCCACCTCCTTCCCATTCCCCCGCCTTAGTTTTTGTCCATGTGTCCTTCATACTTGTTCCTGTGAATCCTTTCCCTTTTCCCCTGAAATTCTCTCATTCTCTCTCTTAAGTAACCTTTCCTTTTTTGAATTTGGTAAAATTTATTTGGATAGGTGGTTAAAGAAGAAGGGAGGGTATACTGATCTGAATGCTGGTTAAAAAAAAAAAAAATCATGTCCAAATCCCTAGAACCTGTGAATATTACCTTATATGGCAAACAATGTGATTCAAAGATGTGAAGGGAGAATTTATCCTGGATTACCCAGGTGAGCCTTAAATGCAATCACATGTATCTTTACAAGAGGTAGAAGAAAGAATTCTGAGAAAAATAAATAAGAGAATGTGAAGACGGAGAGAGACGAAGCCGTAAGATGAGGCTGACAACCACCAGAAGCTGAAAAAGGTAAGGAAGGGCCTACCCCCAAGACCCTCCAGAAGGAGCTGAACACCTTTTTTTTTTTTTTAAGATTTTATTTATCTTTAGAGGGGAAGGGAAGGAAAGACGGAGAGAAATATCAATGTATGGTTGCCTCTCATGCGTCCCCTGATGGGAACTGGCCTGCAACCCAGGCATGTGCCCTGACTGGGAATCGAACCACGATCCTTTGATTCGCAGCCCTGCACTCAATCCACTGAGCTACACCAGCCAGGGCTCAACACCTTGATTATAGAATTCTGGCCTCCAGAACTGTGAGAGAATAAATTGCTATTGTTTGAAGCCACCAAGTTTTTGGTAATTTGTTATAGCAGCCACAAGAAACTAACACACAGGGAGCCAAGAAAATAGAACAAAAGAAACGAACAGAGAGGGGAAATGCAACTTTTAAAAATCATAAACTGGACAAATATAAAACTAATTACTGATCCATAAAAGAAGTGTGCTTCAAGTGACCCAAAGATTGCCTAAAACCTCTAGTCCCTCATTTCAAAGGATAAATTGAGGCAATTGCAGCATGCGAGTTACCTGAAAACACTGGGAGATCTAAGAAGACAAATTCAGAAAGCTTTAATATTACATAATGTTAGACGGCTACTGAAAAAAACAGTTTATGTTTTCCCCAACATGCTAGCTGGTAGAGCTCCCGGACAGACTAAACATAGGCAACAGTTGTCACTATGGGTGTTCTGCCAACACAAGTGTAAAGTTGTCATCAGAAATAAATATGTGGCTTCAAGTGGCTCACAAAAGTCCAACAAATCTGCATCTTGGACTCCGCACAAGCCAACTCTTCTCAGGATGATCTGGACTCCTTCCCATTAATTCAACGATCAACTAAAGCCATTCTCTTTAAGGAGCAAAGGAAAATCAAAGTTTACATCAGGGAAAAAAGATGAGACCCCAGAGTTCAAATTCACAAATAACATCATATAAATAGCAGCCACACTGAGTCAGTTACAAGTGGTATTTCACACTGTAATTTATTACTTTTTAAAGTCAATACCCATAGCACACAACTTGAGGCCCAATATCATGCAAAATGAATGAAAATAAAAATAGAGGAAGTAAAAAGAACAAAAAAGGAAAGAAATTTTTCCCAGGAGTTGTTGAATGGGCTATTCTAATAAGATAAATAAATCATGCTATGCATTGAAATAAAACATGTCAATAAAAGCAAAAAATACTTGTCTTCCTCAGAAACCTTTATACCCTGGACATTCTTCTCTTTTCCTAGAGCTATTGTGAGGGCTCTGAGAATCTCCAGAACTTTCCTGGACATATAAAAATCCAATCACTCCAGAGGTATGTTCTTTTTTCTCAGACATCATTCTGCTCACCTACTGACCAGTTTTCCGTGAAGATGTGTTATTTTCCCTTTTAGCTTTAGCTGCAATAATATGCCTTTGAGGAATAAGCACAAGTGATTGAAATTTAATTTTTATAACATCGTCTCAACATTTTGTCTTGTTACCAACCAAGCCAGGTTCTCCAAAGGCAAGAAAAAGATTCTGAAGTTAGAATTTTCAATGTGATATTCTTGAAACTTCAATGAAAAATTACGCACAAAAATTTTCCCACCAGAGAAATGTTCATCAGACCTATTAACTGTAACATTGAAAGAGAATTCATAATAAAACAAGTAATTTTTACTTCCACACCAAAGTACCCAAAAACTCTATATTCAAATCTTGAAATCTTTCAAATTAAAATATAATCTAAGGTGGTGTAATTTGGTTGCCTAATCTACAGAGCAGTTGTTTTTCTTTTTTCTCTAAACTGTGGGTCTGTGCACAGCTATGTAATCAGTTCAGCAGAAAACTGCATACATTTTTAAGAAAATGAAGTACTGCAGATGCAGAAAATATTATACTTTTTGCACATTTACTTATACAGTGAAACTTATTTCAATATTGTATACAGAGTCAGTATAAAATGTGTTTCTTTCTGAGCATCAAGGTAAAAAAAAGACACTGATCCAAAAGAATCCCAGTAAAGGAAGGAGGCTTAACTCAGATGAAATACAAGAAGCATCTAAAGCAAGTCTACCTTCTTAGAAATCATATTTGCCATTATTTTAGAACAGCAGTCCTCAACCTTTCCGGCACCAAAGACTGGCTTCAAAAAAGACAATTTTTCCACCAGGAGCATTGGGACCGGGCCTGCCCTCCCTCACCTCCAGCTGTGTAACCTGGTTGTGGGACCTGATTCCTAACAAGCCACTGACCGATTACTAATGAAAATTTCCTTTTATCCAATGAAACAATGATCACTCTACAGCTGAAGAGATAATCATTAGGATTTAATAATCCATTTACCAAAAGACACTTCCTAAACCCTTTACCCAACTTCTCCCTCAAATTTCCATCTGGTTAAAGATTTTGACAAGATAATCAACTCTAGCACCAGTCATTTTATAAGACCAATAGTTAACTGGTGGAGATTTTGCTCCCACATAACCCCCCAGGACATCTGGCAATGTCTGGAGACATTCTGAATGTCACAAATGGGGATGGGGGAAGGGGAGGTACATTCACCCACAGAAATGTCGAGTCCTGAGGATGACAAACTCTGTAGACCAAGAATGTATTCTTTTCGAACCTAAATAAATTAAGGACAGATACCTTAACCTACATATATCCCTTTAGTTCCCTTGTTGAATGGGCTATTCCAATAAGTAAATCATGCTATGCGTTTAAATAAAATGTCAATAAAAACAAGACATATAAACTAATATTTATAAACTAATTTTATAAGCTAATTTTATTACCAAATATGAAATAGGTTTGTCCTTTTTCAAGTGCCAGAGAACATGGAAATCCCTCCTCTGTTCACTGTATGCTAAACTAAAATCATCTGTTTTTTTGTCAGAAAGGTCTCTAATCAAGGGTACTTCATATGTAGCTGAACTTTAATTACAGTATTTACACACTTTTCCCCTTGACCCTAAATAAATCAGTGAATGGAGCAGTATATATTGATACAGCAAAAGGACAATGAAAATTTCTGTACCTTAGTAAAAGTACTGGAATAAGTAGAATGGGCATTACCAAGAGATGGACTGCATGTTTAAATAAACACTGTGAAGGAAATATAATCAAATGGTAACAAAGTAATCCAGGTGATGGATCACCCTCCTTAAGCAGCTTCCTTCTTATCCGAATTCAGACATCCTCAGAGGAACAGCAAAAACAGGCTTAGGAACTCTTTAATGGTGCATAGAGATATATGTAGTGGGGAAAGTTCCTCAAAGGTGAAACTAAGGATTTTGAGGACTTGGATAATTCTTGCAAAGCTCTTAGCATGATGCCTAGCAGGTACTAAGTACTCAAAAGTTACTTTTTTATTTATACTTCCAGACAGAGAATTACCTTAGTTTCTAAGAGAAAAACGGGGCTTCTCTCCCCTCTTTCGAGGTGTAAGGAGAATGGAGGTGAGAAGTACGTGATTATGAATGTAAACACAAAAAACAGCTGACTTTTTAATTTAATTTTAATCACAAATTATGATTATCCCTGAGGAGATTTAAGCATTAGAGATCCAATCTGCCTCCATCTCCCTATATCCCTAGAGGTAACACATTCTTGTCATGTGGCTTTCCAAAAACTTTCTGGATTTTCAAATACTGAGTTCTCCGTGGAAATATACATTATGTAGATTTTACTCGGGTGCCTTTCAATGACAGTAGTAGAGATTTATCCCATTCGTTCTAACATATCAAGTCAGTCTTCCTATAGAGGTTTATCTCATTCGTTCTAACATTATCAGTCAGTCTTCCTAAACAAGCTAATTCTCAAAGTCAAAAGACTTTCCTTACTCCCCCCAAAACCTACAGTGGATAGTGGGATGTAGAGATGTGGAGGGAAAAATGGCAAACTCGAGGTATACAGAAGCAAACGTACCGTTTCCCTACCAGGGAGATTTACGGGATGGAGGCCTAATCAGGCTTCGTTAGAGAAGTTACCGTGGATAAAACATCCATCCCACGCGCCATCTCAGGCACTGAATCTCCTTCCTCACAACCACAAACCTAAGACCCCTGCCCTTTGGAGCACTAATCGAACGACCCAACCGAGCGCTCTCCATAGGTTGTCCTCTTATTGTACTGGTTCCAGATTTGGTCCATCCATCTAACCGCGCGACTCCCTCATTCCCCATTGGAGTCAAACCGCTGCCTCGCCGAGGAGCCCAACCTACCGCGCGCTTCGTGGTCATTGGATCAGTGAGACGCTGCTCAGGAGGAAAAAACCCGCCTCCCACATTCCGAACGCCCAAGAACCGAAAAGTCGACAGCTAAAGGCAGACCCAATTGGCCTACACACTTGCCAGTCAAACTCTTCGGCTGCAAAGCTCTACAGAACCAACAGGGACAAAACATCCGCCCCTGTTCTACTATTGGTTAGTCCAACCAACCGCTCCCCCTTCACTAGCCCCCACCCCACCGTCCATTCATTTCACACAATAACTGGCCCAATTGGAGTCGGCTCAAGACCTCATCTGGGTAGGCAAGACTGTCCGCCACTTACCCGGGATCGACACCGATCACTCACGCTAATGTCTCCCCTGTTTCTCCGTGATGAGGCCAGACCACAAGCCACCACTGCCACCGTCTTCTGCGCAACGCCAACCGCCCGCCAAAACGGATCGTTTCCTGCGCCTGCGCGACCAATCCTGGAACCAGACCTTTTCTCCGCCCACTAAGCCTGCGCAAAACCCGGCAGAGCTCCCGCCACTACGCAGGCGCTGTGAATTCACTGCCGTCTCCTACCCGCCATTTCACGTGTTTCTTGAGCCAAGCGGAACTTCTTAATGCGCCTGCGTAAACTCGCCATTTTACTACACATGCGCTCAGCAGTAGTCGTTGCAATAAATAAAACTATCACATGCTACTTTTTGAAATATAGCATTAATCATGCCCTGACAATTGAGTAGAATGTATATTCGAAGGGTGGAGGATTAAAAAGTTATTTAAATACCCTAGGTACATTCAAATATAAATGATTGGTTGACTAGCCAATCAGATTAGTTAAGAGTAATATTGCGCGAAAACCAATGAACTCCGAGGGGTGGAGACTACGTAGACCGCCCAAAGGGATGACGTTACAGCAATGCGGCATCACAGACCAACAGTAGCAGGAAGCTACTTCAAATGTCCAATCACAGCTATTCAGGGGCGGAGCCTACCAATGCCGTAAGGGAGGAGGCGGGATAAAAAAGAGAGGCCGAAGGTAGGCTGGCAGATGCGTTCGTTATATTACTCCTTTCTGCCGGTGGACGCCGCTGAGTAAGCATCGTTGAAGTTCTCTCTTCTGCAGCTGTCATGTCTAAGTCAGAGGTGGGTAAGATGCTCTCTCCAACTTAATTTCCTTGCTCACGTCTTCCTGCGTTCCGTGGGTTGCAGTTTAGGTTGGCTACTTGCGCCAGCTCATTCGGCAGTTCTTCAGTCGCGGCCCGGGCCTACCCCTCCCAAAGTTCAGGTCGCCATTTTGTCCTCGTCGTGGCCATGAGGCTGCTGTCCCGTAACATGTAGTTATTACGCCGGGTTTGTTCCTCCCAGTAAAACTCTTGGGTGTAGTAAGTTGGCTTTTTTTTTTACCTTGTCTCAGTAGGCTAGTTTCTTAAAAAGCAGCCTTCGTCTCTTTTTGGCAGTGGGCCCCTCCCGTTCACTCCTTTTGTTGCGCGTGCGTCAAAGGCTGTAGGGACGCATGCGCTCGCGCTTTCGTACCTTCCAGCACCGTGTCCCCTGTGGGGAGAAACACGTGGCTTGCGACCCGAAGGAACAATAAGTACTACGTGCACACTGTATAGTTCTGTTTAACTGTATAGTTTTGTTTAAGTGAACGGTGTTTTGCGTTAACAGACTAATTTAACGCTTCCCTCCCTTCCCCATTTCTAGTCTCCCAAAGAGCCGGAACAGCTACGGAAGCTCTTTATCGGAGGTTTGAGCTTTGAAACAACAGATGAGAGTCTGAGGAGCCATTTTGAGCAATGGGGAACGCTCACAGACTGTGTGGTAAGACTTGGAAGAGAAAAAGGGCAATACAATGGGCTGATTTGCTTGGCTTCTCCTGGTATAGGTCTTGTCTGAGTACTTGATGGATATTGTTAACAGGATTATAGTTGGAAATAACTTGACAAGGGAAGGTGTGGCCTTTATACTAGAGTAATGGGAAACTGAAGGGCTTTGTACAAAGGCTAGTATAGTGTCCTATTACCTAATTCAAGGTAGAAATGACAGTAGTTTGGGCATCTTACTATGTTTCAAATGAATTACATTTCAGGTGATGAGAGATCCAAACACCAAGCGTTCGAGAGGCTTTGGGTTTGTCACATATGCCACTGTGGAGGAGGTGGATGCAGCCATGAATGCAAGGCCACACAAGGTGGATGGAAGAGTTGTGGAACCAAAGAGGGCTGTCTCAAGAGAAGTGAGTGATTTATTTTTCCCCCCTTCCCTAGTTATTTAGAAGTGTGCCACCAGGTAGATAAGACATTTGGGGATTATAACAAACTTGAATCTTAATTTTGGGAAAGTTTTGCTAATCCTTAATGTAATTGGGGTTTTTCCCTTTCTTAGGATTCTCAAAGACCAGGTGCCCACTTAACTGTGAAAAAGATTTTTGTTGGTGGTATTAAAGAAGACACTGAAGAACATCACCTAAGAGATTATTTTGAACAGTATGGGAAAATTGAAGTTATTGAAATCATGACTGACCGAGGCAGTGGCAAAAAGAGAGGCTTTGCTTTTGTAACTTTTGATGACCATGACTCTGTTGACAAAATTGTCAGTGAGTATCACGACACACTTGTTAGCTAAGGGTTTTGAAATTCTGGTTGTATTCCAAACCCTGAGGTTTTGTTCTTTTTATCTTCAAATTTTTTAGTTCAGAAATACCATACTGTAAATGGTCACAACTGTGAAGTAAGAAAAGCCCTATCTAAGCAAGAGATGGCTAGTGCTTCATCTAGCCAAAGAGGTGGGTTTGTTGCTTTTGTTAAACCTTAAAGACAAATTCCAGTTTTTTATAGTTTAACATAATTCATCTTTTCTTAAGGTCGAAGTGGTTCCGGAAACTTTGGAGGTGGTCGTGGAGGTGGTTTTGGTGGGAATGACAACTTTGGTCGTGGAGGAAACTTCAGCGGTCGAGGTACATTTGGTCATAATTTAATTACTTCGTGTGACTTGTATTTTATGCAATCTGATGGCGTGGTCACTATTCCCAAAGTTATATTTTAACCTAAATGTAGTTCTAACTTCTCACTAATCCAAAGTTAAAGTCCTGTGCTTGAAAATTATTTTTGCAGCACAGGAACTACTTCCTAAAATTTATACTTAATAAGGCTGTAATTTGTATGGAATTCATATACTTCAAATCTGCTTTCTTCCAGGTGGCTTTGGTGGTAGCCGTGGTGGTGGTGGATATGGTGGCAGTGGGGATGGCTATAATGGATTTGGTAATGATGGTAAGTTTTGTGGGTTTGTTTATTTAGAAATAAACAGGCAAAAAATTGGGGGTTGTTTGTTTTTGGTGACTTATAGAATAGGTTGGCAGAGACTAAAACTAGTGCATGACAAGCTAAACTCTCACCATAACAGCATGTGAGCAGGCTGTTACCCATTACGCTTAAACAGGTTTTGATTGTTGAATACTTTTGTCTTATTGAGAAGAATTGTATTCTTGTAGGTGGTTATGGAGGAGGCGGCCCTGGTTACTCTGGAGGAAGCAGAGGCTATGGAAGTGGTGGACAGGGTTATGGAAACCAGGGCAGTGGCTATGGCGGGAGTGGCAGCTATGACAGCTATAACAACGGAGGAGGCGGAGGCGGCTTTGGCGGTGGTAGTGGTAGGTATCCAGTGATCCAGGTACTTGGTGCAGTAGCTAGATTAGCCTTGTAGAATTTATGCCCATGTGGGGATTAGATGCATTATGTGGTACACTGCATGGTGTTTTTTTTTTAATGGGCTTGCTGTGCTACCTCCTAGCTTTAAGCTGGGGCCGCCTCACTCCCAAATAGATGAATAAGTGGATAGTGGCATGTTCAGCTGTTTAACTGGAACTAGATTAGCTCTAGTAGGGTTTAGTGTCTTAACTTCTTTGGGACCATAGGCACTTAGTTGATGAATCCAGCATGTGTTTGTAGTGCCCCTGGATGGGTCAAGGACTTCAAGGCATAGAATATGGTCTGTGTTGTCATGGTGAGTTGGGTGAAATTTTAAATACTGGATTATTCAACTGAATGCCTTGCCTGGAAAAGATGAAATACAAAGATAAACATTGGAGCCATCAGAGTTTGGGAGGAAGGCAGGTCATGCAACTTTTTTTTTTTTCTTTTTCCATTTTGAGCACTAGATTTCAGAGCTATTGTCTTTCCTCAGTAATAGATAAAGGTCCTCTTTCCATTCCTAGGAAGCAACTTTGGAGGTGGTGGAAGCTACAATGATTTTGGCAATTACAACAATCAGTCTTCAAATTTTGGACCCATGAAAGGAGGAAACTTTGGAGGCAGGAGCTCTGGTCCCTATGGTGGTGGAGGCCAATACTTTGCCAAACCACGAAACCAAGGTATAGTGAGTGTGGGTGGTGGTGGTGGTAGTAGTAGAGGGCTTAGGTGTCTTTAACTCTTACTGCTAAAGAATACTTTAAGTCTTTAGATGACATTGTGTGAGCTATAATAGCCTGAAAAGTTTTAAGAACACTTAAAGTAAGCGACTGGTGACACAGTCAAATTGAAAATGTCATCTGAGCTGAAACTCACATTTTATTGCCTCAAATATGAAAGTGTTACTACTAGGCACTTCGAAAGTTTAAAGGAACAAACATTATTCTTAGGTGGCTATGGTGGTTCCAGCAGCAGCAGTAGCTATGGCAGTGGCAGAAGGTTTTAATTATGCCAGGTAAGTAAACACCTTTTTGTATTTCAACTTAATTTTTATGATTGAAAATGAACCCAGTAACCCTAATGTAGCTAAGCAGTGCAACGTAGTTAATAATGTAACTGCAGTAAAATTGTGGATATTAAGTTAATATTCAGATCAGCAAAATTTGTGGGAAACAACTTGCTATTGGATTGTAGCCTTAAGTCTTAATATGTTTAGATTAACAACTTTATTCCATATTGTTCAACAGGAAACAAAGCTTAGCAGGAGAGGAGAGCCAGAGAAGTGACAGGGAAGCTACAGGTTACAACAGATTTGTGAACTCAGCCAAGCACAGTGGTGGCAGGGCCTAGCTGCTACAAAGAAGACATGTTTTAGACAATACTCATGTGAATGGGCAAAAAACTCGAGGACTGTACTTGTGACTAATTGTATAACAGGTTATTTTAGTTTCTGTTCTGTGGAAAGTGTAAAGCATTCCAACAAAGGGTTTTTACTGTAGTTTTTTTTTTTTCCTTTTTGCACCCATGCTGTTGATTGCTAAATGTAATAGTCTGATCATGACGCTGAATAAATGTGTCTTTTTTTTTTAAATGTGCTGTGTAAAGTTAGTCTACTCTGAAGCCATCTTGGTAAATTACCCCAACAGTGTGAAGTTAGAATTCCTTCAGGGTGATGCCAGATTCCATTTGAAATTTATTTACAACCTGCTTGGGCACATAATACCATTGTCTTCAGAAACCTTGGTGTAGTTGAATTGATAAGTTACTGTGTTGTGACCTGGAATTCACCATTAAAAGGGTCACCCAAGCAGAGTCATGGAGTTTATTTGGTTACTAATGGTTGTTGGCACATCCTATGCTATATACTAAATTGAATTATGGTACCAGATAAAATTACAGATGGGAATGAAGTTTGTGTATCATCCATTATCATGTGTAATCAATAAACGATTTAATATCCTCTTGAATGGAATGACAACTGTATGGATTTGGGACTGGCAGAGCTTTGGACCTTCCCTACCCACTACCCATGAATGTTGAATGCTTCTGTCACCAATTCAAATTCAAAACTTTGCCAGAGATTAGAAACCAGGTATTGGCTAATGCAGCTCCAAAAATCCACAGATTAGAGGTATTTTGGGAGATGTTTTTAAACTTAACAGAACCAGTAAGAGTTTCTTAATCCTACATTACATTAAAGGAAAACTGCAGTTTACTTTGTTCTGGTTGGGTGGGTTTTTATAGATAGAGATTTAATAGATTTAATCACACTAGTTGCTTATTTGGAGATTAACATTATGGAGATGTTGAGGAACCATACTGCTTTACAAACATGCTAACTGCAGTTTTCCTTTAAACATGGCACAAGATGACATAACCATCCTAAAATGTTAATTGTATAGAAAATGATTTCTAAAGTTAATTTAATATCCAGTGATTGTTTTTTGTATATGGGTTCTTTTGAGCCTTCCCTTTGATACCCTCAATTTCAGTGCCATTGTACCTAACTAGTAGCATAGAGATTTGTTTATCACTAGGATTGTATTTCATCCTATGGGTGTGTTACTTGGAAGTTTGGGGAGGGGAGGGTGGGTGGAAATGAATGGGAGGTGGATGTGGGTGGGAAAGCATGGATGGATAATACAGTTCCATGGGTTTGATACTGGCTGAGTTTGCAATGGCAGGTGGAACCTTAACTATTGAGGGAGTTTGCAGATACCTCAGGATTCCTGACAATGCCTTTAAAGATCCAGGAGAGATGTTCAGCTACTAGGAACTGCTAGCAAGCATAGCGCGAATGACTGCGAGCTCAGACACTCTACAGCTGAGAGTAGACACTTGTGGTATGTGGAGTACAGATAAGCCAGGGGCAGTCCACGACACGCTCCATGAAAGCTAGGAGGGAGTGAAGTTTCAGTGACCATCGCAAGGAAGGAGGCAGACATGAGTAAGGCACACCTGACTCTTAGGACTAGCAGTCAGATCCAGGAGGAAAGGTTTTATTGCTATGCTGGTAGGTAAGAACAGATTTTACTTACATCCATATAGTTATCAAAAATCCAGTTTTCTGTTATATTGTCCTTAATATATATTGAGCCAAAACTAGTCCAGTTAAGCTGAACTTGGTTTTCTGGAGATGGATTATTTTATAAATTGACACCGTAGTCTTAGTGGATCCCGATGGAAGGAAATGAACACTTTATCTCTACTGATAAACTTTTGCCCTTTAATTTTGACCCTTCCTTCCTTTAACCCATTTCCTTAAAACAATGGCTCAAAGTAATGCATTACAATCTTCCCCAAAATGATGGTGGGAGGGTGGGTGGGCCTCTAGTGGGGGGTGGGGGGTTTAGCCTGAGATGGGTCTTGGTCTCAGAAAAGCTAGTTCTAAAGGTTATTTGCTTTTCTAGGGAGGAGTCTGCTACTACAGGTTGTCAACTTTAAAAAAAAAAAGCATCTGTTCAAGATTATGGTTAAAAGGTAAGTTTTTATAAAGTAATAGCAAAGTGCTTGGTATTAACGGAGTAGAGAATGAGCTTGTCTCAGAACCAAAAAGGACTCATAATCTGCTCTCAGAAATATGTTAAAAACAATTGGGCTTGACCCGGCTGGTGTAGCTCAGTGGATTGAGCATGGGCCTGTAAACCAAAAGATTGGGTTTCGATTCCCCATCGGGGCACATGCCTGGGTTGCAGGCCAGTCGCCAAGAGGGGCCAATTCCCAGCAGGGGATGCACCAGAAGCAACCATACATTGATATTTCCTCCTCTCCTTCCCTTCCCTTCTAAAGATAACTAAATTTAAAATTTTATTTAATTGGGTTCAATTAAAGGAAATGGGGATCTTTTGCCTACTTGTATAAATATCTCATAACTTTTTTTTCCCTTCTTGCCAGGAGCATCCTTTTGAGGACGGCCTTTATCTGAGCCACTGTGTACTTCATTTTCACTGCCATGCAGTTTTCATTCAGCTGTGCTGCAGCTTGAGTTTTACTCATTCAGTTTTATGAATGGACTTTTTAAATAAAATGCTTTTAATTTGTTACTGCTTACTTTCTTTTTCTGCTTTCACAATACAGTAAACTTGATACTGAACATTCCAAGTTTGGGAATGAGAAATACAGGAGATAATTACATCCAGGTGTCAGCAAAAGTTTTTTAGCAGGGTCAGTCTAAAGGAGCAGGACCTTAGGAAAGTTTATCTCATCGAATGTACTATTGTTTAGTGGGATCTGAGAAATGGTTCCCACTTGCAGTACTAAGCCCTGTCCCTGTTGGAAGTAAACTGTTAACCTATTTTTTCCACATTTGTACATACCCTTTTTCTAGTTCCCCTGGCAAGAGAAAAACAAATTGAAAAAAGCCAGAGCTACCTACCACTGTCTTCTGAGAGTTGAACCTACTAAGTTCTGGAGGGGCATAGTGGATGTCATCTTTGGTGGACAAGCATGTATGGGCCAGCTATCTTAGGCTTCGAAGAAGTCAAGCCAGGGGAAAGAATATGGGAAGGAGAAGAAATCTTAGTTTCTCAAAGGTGATGAATCCGAAATATTTTTAGAAGCAATTTTAGCAAGCTCATAACTTTCCCCTGCCGTTTTCAGGAGGGAAGGAGGTCACACAGCCTCATTGAGGGGGTTGGTGAGGTATGTGAATCCATAGGTCAGCCACTTTGCTACTTTATCTCCACTTAAGACTAAATGTGGTTTCTCAAAGACTTGGGAAGACAGGACAAGGGCTACCGGAGATTCACTAAATTAGCAATTTATTGAGTTGACAAAGCATTCTTACTGAAAAACTTAATACATCTATTACATTCTGTACTTTGTGAGGGGTGCTTTACAGATACAGTTTACAAGAGGAAGATCATTTCCCTGTTCAAGTTCTTGAAAACTGATACCCTAGTTCATGCTGCAAAACCATGTCCACCTTCTGCCTTAGGTACATGGTCTCCACTGCAGAGCTTATTAGGTGCTTTGTAAATTTTTGTTGACTAAGGGTCTAAATTTGCCTCTGAATTACTTTTGTGAGACTGGCTAGAGTGAATTAGTATGATGTCCCTTAGGTGGACTAATTAAACTGAATAGATAGCGTCAGGCCATGCCTTTTACAGTTTGATCCTACGTTTTTGAGGAAACAAAGTTGACGAGTTGGACAGTCTTCAGATCTACCAGGCATAGAGTAAAAACCTTAAGTTACTTTAAATTCCCTAAACCTGGACAGAAAACCATGTTTTTCAAAATGTATAGGTATGAAGATTCCACATCTCTTTAGATCACTTTTCCTTCTGTTTTTGTTAAAACTGTAGTGTGTTAGCTGAAGCTGGAAGTAAGGTTTCCCGATTGGAATGGAGCTGGTAAAGTCAAATAGAATACATAGAAGCAAAATTCCCCAAATAATGTAGCTTGTGTAATTTAGACCCAGAGAAGACTGGGAACCACACTTCAAAGATACAGAAGTATGGTGTCAGGGAAGTTTAAACTTTGATGTGGCATCTAAAAATTACTCTCAAGAAAATTATGTCAGAAAAGAAAAGTATATGTTTCTATACACACTAGTAGAAGAAGGAAGACACAATGGAAGGCTCTTTCTGTGGAGGGCTTTATATGCCAAAGCTTAAACAAGAGGGGGAGATTGGAGACCTGGGAAACAATTCCAGCCTTCCCTCACCTACTTCCCTCAAGGCAAGCCTCATTAAACACACCTTGACCCAACAAATGTCAGGTTTTTCAATGTAGTCCCCTTAGGGGCCTCAGGGTCCAGGAATACCTTTATCAGAAGGGAATGAAGGAAATCAGCAGGACCACCATGCTGGGCCCCCTCAGTTTGTGGCCTCAATCTTGGTCCCCCTGGGCACCAGGAATATGGCCCCATCAGCAGCCTGTTGCAACACATACTCTTCAGGAGAGTAGTTGTTGCCAGCTTCATCACGCAGGTGCTGGAAAATGTCACAGTACAGCTCGGTCAGCTGTTGGCGCATCACCTCTAGGGTCCGGTCGGCCTCCCCTCGGGCCCTGAGTAGCCGCTCCCGCTCGCTGCTGAGCCTCTCCAGTTCCCGCTCCAGCTGCACGATTGTCTCCAGCTTCCTCTTACGACAGTTCTGGGCAGCCACCTTGTTCTTGCCCCTACGTCGAATGTCCCGGACTAATGCCAGCTGACTTTCTGTTAGCGGGTACCGTGCCAACAGCTCATTAAAGTCATCTACTGGCAAGTTAACAATCTTGTCCGTGGGGAAGGGGATCTTCATGGCCAGGGCCCGACGCTCATCCCGACTCCCTGCCTCCCCCCGTGCAGTGGGCTTGGACCGCACAGGGCCTGAGGAGGGCTGTAAGGCTAAGGGGGTCTCAGCAGGTGGCAAGGCATAGTTGGGGTGGGCCAAGGAGTTGGGCATAAGTGAGTAGGGGTACTCCACCGGGTACATCTCTACATACTCGCTGCGTCGCCGACCAGCCTCTGTCCCCTCCAGCTCAAGAGATTCAGCATCACTATAGTTGAGGGATAATCCTGAGTCAGATTCTGGGTCTTCTTGGGGCTTGGGTGGCCCAGCTGGTAGCCCAATATCCAGGAGGGCTAAGGGATCTGGGAGGGGCTCACTGAGGAGACCTGAGAGGGTCAGTGGCTTTGAGACTGGTATGGCAACGTTACCATAAGAGTATGGAGGGTCTGGGACATGAGCTGAGGTTACTGGGAGCTCATAAGGTGGTGGAGGAAGGGAGAAGCCAGCATCTGGATGGATTGAGCAGGGACAATAAGTTGGGGGTGGTGGGGGTCCAGGGTACAGGGGTGGGGCTGGGGGCTCAAACGATGGCTCACTTGGAGCATTTAGGCCCTGCAAGAAAAGACAAAAAAGTTTGGAGACAGACTGAGGAAGAGGGCCAGCTCTCTCAGGACCACGCTGGGTTCTTCTGAAAGGCCCAGTGAGATAATAACAAGGGAACAGAAAGGTGCTAAAAATCTTTGAAAGCTTCTAGAGTCGCAATGAAGCTATTTCAAGAAGAAAGCTGCTTAAACAGGAATGGAAGTCACTGAGGTCAGAGTTCAGAAAGAACTAGCATTACAACAATCATAGAAACTCCTCCTCAGTAGATCTGACTGGGTTGAAATACCTCATGTTCTTTTATTTCTTTCAGGAAGACAAGGGGTTGTAATCCAAGATGACCCCTCAGAACCCTTTCCTGCTGTGGTTATCTAGGGTCAAAAGGTCAAGTTCAGATCTTGTCTATGCCCTGGGTGCCCAGCAGAGGGAGCTGCTGTGTGGGAGCAGGGTTTAGGACAGATCATGAGGGCCCGGGCATGGTGGCAGGGGAGAGAAAGGGGGCAGGCACAGGGCCAGATCTGGGGGTTAAGAGTCATCTTGGAGAGCTGGCACAAGCTCTACCCTCTACTCTTCAGTCCTTCTGTCCCTTCCCAGGTGCAGAGAGGAGAAAAGAACATGCTAGAAACAGGGCCCCCAACCCACATAGGGGAGCCACCCTGCTCTAGCCCAGCTGGGGACAAAGGCATCATTGTTAGGCCAACAGATACCCCTTTGTCCAACTAGTAGGAGGAGAGGACCCCGGCATTGACTGACCCCCCTTCCTGAGGTCCCTGAAGTACTACTGCTCAGCTACCTGGGGGAAAGGGGCCCAGCTGCTGAGGGCAGGGGGAGAAAATGAAGGAAGAAAATGAGCAGGATTGGAGAAGGAAAGTCAGAAGGGAATAAGGTGAGAAAGGGAATGTGGAGCAGAAGGTGGGGTAGAGAGATGTGAACAGAGTGGCTGCTGAGAGAGATTATACCCCTAATCATTCCTTTCCCCAACATTCCTGTCTCCTGCTCTTCCACACCCCTTCCCCTTAATGTTCTTGTCTAACAACTAGATCTCCCTGCTTCTCCAGCCCTTTCTTTTTCAGTCCTTGGAACATTTCTAGCTTGAGACCCTGAACTCTCCTTGTTCCAGCTGCTGGCCTCAGTGCCAGCTAAACTTCCTGCTCCTCTACCCTTCCCTTCCCCTGCTCCCTCAGTCCTACTCACCTGCAGCTCAGTGATGGACATGATCTCTTGCCACGTTAGTTCCATCTCGCCCAGCTCCGGGGTGGGCAGCTGTGTCACCCTATTCCTGCCCTGCTGGGGAGGACACGGGGGCATCCTACTGGGCCAGGGCCAGGGCCTGGTCCAGGGTCCCCCAAAGCCCGAATGGCCCCAGCAACCTGTGTTGAAGGATAAATGGGAGTTAGGGCTCTCCTGCTAGGGATCAGCAATTTAGTCCTGCCTGCCTCCACAGAGAGGCTCCTTCCAATGTCACCTGATAGAAGGAGAGACCTCATCCCCTCCCACTCATGCTGGACTCATCAACCAACTCCTTAAGCTATTGTAGAAAGTCTTTCTGTGGTGTGATCTCTACCTCACCTGCTATGGCTGTAGTCAGTTCCTTTGGGAGCACATCAGGTCTTTACCTTTTTTTTCAGACACGATACCTTCTCTTTTCCCTACCTCTTTCTCCCCAGAATTGTATCACTGGCTGGGACAGAAGCTATGTCTTCTGGGGGGTTTCCCCCCATTTCCTGGGGCAACATCAGAGATCATGCCTGCTTTCCTCCTCTGTTCTCAGTTTTATGATCTCTGTCTTTTCTTCCCAAGATGAGAGTGAGTGCTTGGGGATCCCCAAGGAGTGCGTTGTGGGAAGAGCCAAGCAGACAGTCCCTCCCCTTCTCTGAGATAGGGCCCAGGCCTGCTGGCTGATAGCAGCCCTGCCCCCTCCTCCTATCCTGGCCCTGGACTCCCCTGTCTTGGCCAGATAAGAAGTTTATCAGCTGCAAGCAGCAGAGGGAGGAATGGTCTCTGGAGTCACTGGACCTCTGCCCTATATCCCCACAGGGTCATCTTGGCCATACCCCAACCCACAGGCAGGGATCTTTCCTCTTCTAAGGTAATACAACAACTGTAACAAAGACTTATTAAGTATTGGTCAAGCACTGTGTTACAAGTATTCGTTTATGAGACTGACTTTCACAAAGATCCTATAGGGTCCATTCAGAAATTGAGACCCAAGCTGGTAAATAGCAGAGTCAGGTCTGGAACCTCTACTGACTGAGACTACCAGCCTATATCACTTTCCAGGCACCTTCTCATCCTGCTCCTCTATCTTCATACCACAAGCCTTTAATGGTGGTCTATATCACTAGTTCTTTCTGTGGGATCTCAGTCTCTTTCCTCCTCTTCTGGAGAATATCTCTTTCAAGCCTTGAATACACATTCCCCTCCAGTCCCTTTCTCTTTTGATCTGGGGTCTAGCTGTAGGTCTGGCGCGAAGTAGCAGTGTGATGTTGGGCAAGTCATCTCACTTCTCTGAGCCTCTGTTTCCTCATTTGTAAAACCAGGGTGTTGGACAAAGTGGAACTTGGAGGTCTCTTTCTGCTCACATGGCTTAACTTTCTCTGTAAAACCTCACCTCTGCCTTCATCTTTTCTCTGTCAGCCTTCTCCTCACCCTACCAACCCTCTTCCCTTGCATCTGTTCTCCCTGCCTTCAGCAAAAAATTCCAAGTAGATTTGGTAGAAACCTCCTGATCTCTTACGGCTAGACACTATACCCTACTCCTGCCATTTAAGTAAAAGCTAAGGTTGGAGAAGAATTATAGAACAAATAGGACGGGATGACCTTGAACTGCATGACCTTAGATTACCACAAGGATGGCCTATCACAGCTTGATATGAAGTCTACTCTGATTTACAACATAATTAGTGAGAACTGCAAATTATCTCTTGAAAGAGGATCTCCCCTACCTCCTACCCCCAACCTCTTGTGCTGTTGCCATCCCCAGAGCTGAGAGGTGGTATAGGCACAGGCCCTTTGCCCAGTGGGCAGAATGGGTGGGGTGTTTATGTCTGTCCAGGATGCCATTTCAACACCGGAACCCCACCCTCCCCCACCCAGGTTCTGGAGGAAATTGCCCAAAGGCAAAGTGAATGGAGAAGGGGTTTATGGGTCAGGGACAATAGCTCTTGCCTCATAGTCCTTTACACACACACACACCTACCCCCACCCTTTGTCCCTCTTTGTATCTTCCGGAATAAGACTCTTAGGTGCAGTACAAAGACCCTGCCCTAGGAGGCAGGATACAGGTTTTCTGGCCTTCCAGATGCATGCGTGGCCTTGGGCAAATTGCTTCACATTCAGTCTCTTCCATTTAATGGAAGAGGACTAGGAATCTTTTTGCTGTGAGAGGCAGTCGATTGTGTCTAGCTCAGGCAGTCACAAACTTTATTGTGTACCACATTCACCCAGGGTACTTGTAAAAAACAGAATCCTGAATGCCAACCCAGACCTACTGAATTTAATTAATAGGTGCAGGTACCTAGCAATTGGCATTTTAACAAATGCTCTGGTGTTTCTGAGGCCAGAGGCCCATTGCACTTTGAGAAATACTACACTAGTCCAACCATATGAATTTACAGGAGAAAACACAAAGCCAGAAAGGAGTCCAGCAAGTGATCTCTAGGCTTCTCTGAGCTTCAGATCCTTGACCCAGGCAACACACAGGTTCTGACTGCCCCAGTATCTGAGACAAGGTATCACCTCCTTCTCATGAAGACATAAGCTCAATCTCCACCTCATCAGAATCCAGTAGGGGCTCAGAGGGAGGCAAGAGGTTGGAGAAGGGGGAGTTGAAGAGAACCTCTGGATCGACTCTAACCAGCTTTCTGATACAGTGGCAAGTTTACACTAGGTCAAAGGAGAGAAGTATGTTTTTCCCTAAACACTCAGCAATGTTCTTCTATATACCAGGCATAGGTCCCTCTGAGTCTTAGGAGCCTACTCTTCTGAGGACCAGCCAGAGGTTTGTCAGCTGATGGTATAAATCAGGGAAAAGGATATAGTCAGAATTGAATCAAAAAGAATGTCACAGAGGGTACAGAAACTAGAGAGATACTGGGAAAGTGGAGCAGGACTTCCTATGTCCCTTTTCTTTTACAATAATCAGTTCCCAGTTCCTGGTTTAGCCCAAACTTTGTGGTCACACAGCCATCTTACTCCTCAATGTTGTGTATCAGGTAGGACTGGAGCCATCTCCAGGAACTATAAATCCATCTTTTATTCCCATCCCAATGGTCCTACCCAGAAAGATCTTATCACAATCCCTGAATACTCACAGAATGACAAGGGGCTTTATGCTTAAGGATGCAGGATGAGAACTGTTTAAAGAGGGATGCTGGGGAGAGGAAGACATTTGGTCTCAATTGCTGCCCCAAGGCTCTAACTGCCTTGACAAGGAGGAGGGGACCCTTTGACTCTGGGACCCTGATTTTTTTTTAATTGAATTTAGAGAGAGGAAGGAAGAGAGAGAGAGGGAGAGAGAAAAAAACATTGATTTGTTGTTCCATTTATTTGTGTATTCACTGGTTGATTCTTGTCTGTGCCCTGACTGGGGATTGAATACAGAACCTTGGCATATAGCCAACTGAGCTACCCGGGTAGGGCCCTGGGACCTTTTTCTGAGGCTTATTAGACCACTCCACCCTTCCAGGTGTCAACAGAAGCAGTGAAAGAATGAAGAAAGATCAGTGAAACTTGGGGTGTGGAGTGGCAGGTGAGCAACCTACTCAGAAAGATTAGGAAGAATCCCCAAAGAGGGAGAGGGACACAGAGATGAGAGAGAAACAAAGAGAATAAGAGGAAAAAGAGAGAGAGATTGAGTTGATCAGAGTGTGGTCCAATCTCCTGGGAACATACATAACTCAAACAGGTGTATTGGAACAAGGAAGAGAGGGACAAGTGTCTGCCATCCTGTCACTTGGTCCTTAGACCCCAAACTGCAGTCTTTTGGGGGCCAATGACTAGAGAGTCCCAGACTCAGCCCCTCTGCTCTTCCACCGCTTCCCAGCCCACTCCCTTCTGCTGCCTGTATTTCCAGCTGGAAGGGGCTATCCTAGGAGTGGGATACCTTTCTTTTCCTTCCAGTTCCAGCTGATCCCTATTGCCCAGAGAAGAAAAAGGGCAAAAAAGGAGGCAAGAACTAGCATTCCTTACTTCTACCACCCCATCTTGCTGCAACAACACTTCTCAGTGATTCAGATATCCGTCCAGTTCCTCAGCCTCCACCAAACCTTCCCAACCATCTGGCCAGAGCAGCATGATGGAAAGGAGAGGAGAAAGGGTGGTACTATTTTTTCCAGGGCAACCAGCCTGCTGAAGGGTTACTCAGGGTCATTCTCCAAGCACTCAGGGGTACCTCAAGAGACCACTGTCTGGCCCCCATACACAGTGTTTTGCCCCAAGAATCCCGAAACATTCTAGAAGCCATCTAGGTCTTCTTACAGAGGAATACCCAAAGATGTCAAATTCCTAAACCAGGTAAGCCTGGAAGGTCTAAGATCTCTTAAGAACATGTGAAAGTTGGGTATTTTCTCCCTCTGCCTCCTCCACCTCCCCAGCCTGTCCCTGAATCCCACTGGAATCTCCCTCCCACCCCGCCCCTCAGGCACCTGTGTCAGGGTCCAAGCAGAGTGCAGAGAAAGATGAGGCTCCGAGTGCTGTCTCTGGGGAGGCAGGGCCTTGGCTGACACCTCCTGGGTAAGGATCCCTGCTACCTCCGAGAACCCGGGAGGTCTGTGCCCCGCCTCCTGACCATTGCTCAGCTCTTAGTGTGGAGGCTCAGACTGATCACAGGGAACTCCAGGGCGGCACACCAGTCTCCTCTGAAGCCCTGGGGCCTGACTTCTTCGTCCTTCCTCCAACCCTCCCCTTTCTCCATGGCCCTCCTCTCCTTCTGCCCCTTCTGGCCAAGAGAGGAAACTTGAGCCCGTGTGGTTTCTGCTCATACCCCACCCCCACCCTGATCCCGGCCAGCAGGGGCACACATGGCTCCAAGCCTCTCTCAGCCCTCCTTTTGAGCCTAGGAATCCAGCCAGGTCTGTGTTTCTCCCATGCAGGTGATGAATTCCAGGCTGATGGTCCACTCCAAAGTGACCTCTAACCTTTATACAAGTTGTAACCTCCTGTCCTCTGCTCTCTTAGGAACAGGGAAACTGAGTCATAGCAAGGTGGAAGGCAGCTGAAGAAAAGGACCAGGTTTCTAGTGTTCCAGCTGTTTAGCCAAGTGGGCATTTAGGGTACTGCTTTTATTTAAGGAAAGCCTGGGTTCTGGTAAAGGAGTAGGGGAGCTATTTTGGGAAGGAGGGACAGCGGGCTGCTTTGATGTATCCTTTCACCTGTAGCCTTTTCCCCTCCCCCTACAGCCTCAGATGTCCCAAGACAAAGGCCTCTTTCTTGGCTAGGTTTGTTGTCAGTATGAGGGGAGTTGGGGGGCGGGGTGGTGGCCAGCAGGGACATTATTCACCTCCCTTAAAGGGGACCCCAGTTGCCCTCTGTCCTTCTTTCTTCCGGGCAAGGCACCCCAGACACATGGACAGGCCAGGACATGTGTGTAGGATATCAGGTCTATCCCCCAGCACCCACGGCAACCCTGTCAGATCAATAAATACCCCCCGTAAGTCATTCATTCTTCCCTTTGCCTTCAACACACGACCCAAGTCCCAAGCCAAACAGATCTCTTTCCAGAGACTAGGAGAAAACAATCTTGCTTCCTCCTAGCTTTTAGTGGAAATTTTTCCTATGTCTAGCTCCAGTACTTACAGCTGCAGCTTACACTTTCTTTCTCTCTCTCTCTTTTTTATGATAGTGTTCAAGTTAAATTGGAAACAGTTAAAGACTGGAGAGGCAGACAGATGCCACCCCATGGCAGGTCTGGCATTCTGCCAGTATTCTCTGATAGAATTGTTGGAGAATTCTAACAATTAAAATAATGAAAATGTTCTGCTGCCCCTACACCAAAAAAAAAAAAGTTCTGCTTCAGTTGATAAAATTAGTTGCTGGGATTCCTCCAAATGTTTCCTACCACTACATCAGCCACCCCAGTTCACTCTCAGGACCCCTGACAACCCAGCAACACACCTAAGCATCTCAAGAGGCAATGCAGTATGCCTCTTTACAGCCTCCCTGCAGACTGTGTGTGGGACCAATCAATGCCCAGGCCAAACCCATGGTTAAATGTTTTGAATTCCTTCCTTACCCCATGAGATCGTGATTCTGCATGTATGATCTATGTAACACAGGAGGTGACTCATGGCTTCATTTCATGTTACATGTGGGTTCAGAATCTTTTGATGACTTGGGCATTAATCTGGGTCATGAACATGCATATTCAGATATAGCTCTCTCACTTGCATACTACTTGGGCACCTCAGAGGCGATTAGGAGTGGCAATAGTCACACTTATGGCTGATTAAATAATGATATCAAGTTACAGCTAGTCAACAAACATTTATTCAGTGAAAACTACCTGTTTGGGACAATGTGGCATGGCAGATAGAACTATGAATAATACAAGCCTCATCATTCATTCATTCATTCATTCATTCAACAAATATTTATTGACTATCTACTATGGTTTACACTCCAAGAACAGAAAGATGAACAAGATGTAGTCTATATCCTCATTCATAATCTAGTAGGGGAATTGCACTAATAAAGGTCTATATAAAGTTATATGGACCTGAATTTCTACCTGGTAAAATTTAGGGAAGACTTCACAGAGGGAGTGACAATTAAGCTGAGCTGTGGAAAATGACTAGGCACAGAGGTGAGAAGGGTATTCCAAGCAAAGGTGTGAAGGCACAGAGACATAAAATACAGTGTAGTATTTTGTGCTAACTAGGGTAGGGTGTAGGAGTAGGAACCATTAGAAGATAAGCCTGGGAAGTTTAACGGCTAGATTGTAAAGTGTCTTGAAAGCCAAGCTAGGGAAGATGTATTTCATCCTGTAGGCAATAGGCATTTGTAGAAGTGTCTGAAGTAGTTACTACTTATGAGGAAGACAGACATGGTCACATAAGCTGAATTAAGTGAACAGGCAGCCATCACTCAGGCAATGAGACAGGCGGAGGTATCTCTTCCACTCCCCTCTCTCTCCCCTTCTGTAAAAAGAGGCCTTTACTGTGGTTCCCAGGATGTGTACTGCCTCCAGACAGACACCCTTTACAGCCCTTTGGGTGAGAATGGTTCTGTTAGACCCCCTCCTCTCTGATTCCTTATGTCCAGGGTCAACACTCTTTTACCTTAAGTCTCCTTTGCTTAATGTACAATTAGCAGAAGATTAGGAGTCTGAATGGGTTGACAAAGTAGGATACCTAAGATTTTTATTATCCCCCAAGATTATCCCATGGCAGCAAAGGTATCAGAGACAGAACATGAAGAAAAATGTGGCCACATCTTTACTGCTATACCATTCCTATCCATGCTGCTCACCCACCCTCAAAAGACTGATTTCTCGTCAACCCTGCTCAATCTACCTCCACCCTCACCCCAAAGCGTGTGCACACCACCAGCAGCATCAGGTCAAGCCACAAGCAATGTTGCCAAACACCCCACTGGGTTATGCAACCAGCTTCCCGAGTAGGGCAGGGCGGGTAGAGGTGGAACCAGGGGAGGGCCTTGGGTCCCAGAAGGAGCCGGCTGTCTTGCCTGCTGGTCTGACCGCAGTGGCCCCAGGGGGCGGGGGCGGGGCTGTCCCTTTATCAGTGCCCTGCAGGGTTGCACCCAACACCCCCTGGCTTCCTCTCTCAACAGACGGAAAGGGGAGGCAGCCACAGGGGGCAAGGGGAGGGGTGGGCGTTATCCTAGGCAGCAGAGCCTGGCGGTTACCCCGGATGGTCGGATGGTCGGAGGAGGTGGTGGAGGGGGTCTGGGACCAGGGAATAGTGAGGCCCCTTCTAATAAAGTAAGCAGCAAGAAAATGGGGGATATAAACTGAGGCACAGGTGGTGGAACCAGATCTCCTAAGCCATCCATTGTTTTCCCTTTGTGTTCCAGTTTGGGTCAGGGTAAGATAGAGAAGTCTTTGAGAAGGTTCCTTTCCACAGATAAGAATTCTTTGAAGATTGACTCGGGAGTTGAGAGGAATAGAGCCTCACTCTCAGGACAAAACAGCTTGCTGCTCTCGAGGGTCCAGGTAGTTGATAGGACTGAGGTTCCCAGACCTGGCATTTAAGAGTTATGCCTAGCTAGCAGAGCCCAGCACTGAAACCAAAATAGATGAAGGCTGATAAATGGGTCCACAATAACCCAGAAGAAATAACCCCTGGGGCTTAATTCTAAATCTAGAGAGAGAAGTAGGTTGTATGGTATATAGTAGAATGAGGGAGGACCAGATATCAAATCTTAAGGCCTGGATTTGAATCCCTGCATTTACTAGCTATGTGGCTTTGAGCAACCAAACCTTTCTGAGTTTTGTTTCCTCACATGAAAAATGGAGATAATGATGATAATACCTATTTGGTGGAGTTGTTGGGAATATAAAATGGGATTGGTGAGAAAGTGACTCTGTTATAATTAGAAGATGGCAGCTTAGAAATATGGAGGCCAGAGGGCCTCGGGGGCTTGAGAAACTGAAAACAGTCTACCTAGAAGCCAGATTCTGGTAGAGAGGTGCTTGGGACAGAACTAAAGCCAGTGAGCAGCCTGACTCTGGGAGAGAACCAGCACCACGATGCAGCAGTGTTTGGGCAGCCTCTGGATTGGGACAGTGGCCAGACTTCCAGGAACCAGCCCTCAGGCCATGGCTCTCTCTGCTCAGCAATATTGGACAGAGCCAGTTTTAGCCACACAAT
Source organism: Artibeus jamaicensis (assembly GCF_021234435.1). NCBI lineage: Eukaryota > Metazoa > Chordata > Mammalia > Chiroptera > Phyllostomidae > Artibeus > Artibeus jamaicensis. The sequence goes on from NW_026521486.1 coordinate 52,555,167, forward strand.
TGGCACACTGCCAGCTTTATGGGCTTCAGTCATCTTCCAGGAACCCCAGAACCCCTACCCTCACCCTATCCTGTTGCAATCCTCTGCAATGGGCAGAGCTGCTAGGAAGTCCCGCCCTCTACTCCTTAGAAGATAGAAGGCTTGATGCCTATTTATTTCCTCCTTTTCATAGGCATCCTGTTTATTCCAGCCTATCTTTGCTCCGGCTGCTCCTCTCCACCCGAATGCTCTCTTTGGCTCTATCTACCAAACTTGGCTATAAGTGGAAGAGACATCCAGGTTTGAGTCTCAGCTCCACGCTTAACAGTGAGGATTTGGGAAATTAACTTCTTTGAGCTTCAGTTTCCCCTTGGTAAACAGGGAGAACAGAACTTCCATCACAGGATTCTGTGAGGAATCAGATGAGACAATGTACATACAGTGTTTATTTAGGAAGTATATTCATGTTGGTTCTTTTTCTCTGATCCACTCTCCAAGGCCCAGTTCAGTTCAAGTTCAATCTTTGCAATACCTTTACTGGCTACCTCCGACCACACACATATTTCTCTTGTCTAACTCCTTTTGAAACTATTATATGTACCAGAGAATTAACTGCATTTAAATATTTTATATTCTAATTGAATCATACTGTGTCTTATTATATCACTCTGTAATAGTAGTGGTACAAACTTCACTGTACAAAAGTTGTCTCAAATACCATAGGATAATGGTTAAGAGCATGAGTTTTAGAGTCAGAAAGACTCAAACTCATGTCTTGGCTCTGACAGTCACTTTGAGATCTCAAGCAAGTTCTTTAATATCCCAGAGCTTATTTTTACCCATCTGTAATTTGGGAGTAATAATAATATTTATCTTACATGTTATCATAAGAAGTAAATAAGTTAAAAACTGAGTTTGTGTATTTAATTCAGTGATTCAGGGCCTGAGATATAGTAAGCATTATTAAGTGGCACATACAGGGTGGGGCAAAAGTAGATTTATACTTGTTTGCTTATGTAAAAAATAATACAATAATTAATAAATAATAGTAGACGAATGAAATGTGTTTCATGTACTCACAAATGTAAACCTATTTCTCCCCCACCCTGTATATGGTACATTTGCTGTTAAATAGTTAAATAAATGTTTAATATATTAAATCAAATTGTTAATTAATTGATAAGCTTTTTATTGAGAGAAACTGAATTTTATATTTTATCTTTTTTATATATACCTCAAGGTTTCTAGTTCTGAGTACATTGTACCATCACTCAACAAATACCTATAGAGTATTTAGCAAATTGCTAAATTTGGAGGATACCAAATTAATTAAGGAATAATCCTTGCCTTTGCCCTTTGGGCTTTCACATGATGCAGACACATGTATAAACAGATAAAGGGATGTGGCCAATGAGGTGAAAATGGATAAGTTAAGTTTTGGGGGAACAAAGAAAAAGGAGCAAACAGTTGTCTCAGGGAGGGCCTCAGAAGGGATGTAAACTTTGAACTAGTCTTAAAAGCTGAAAGATACCCTGGCTGGTGTAGCTCAGTAGATTGAGCGTGGCCTGCAAACCAAATGATCGCCACTTCTATTCCCAGTCAGGGCCATGTGAGAAGCAACTACACATTGCTGCTTCCCTCTCTTCCCCTCTCTCTATAAACAAACAAACAAACAAACAAACAAACAAATAAATAAATCTTTTTTTTAAGCTGAAAGAAATATGAATTTTCTAGGGAAAAAAATGGGAGACAGAATTCTGGGCAAAAGAAACAATGTATGTAAATGCACAACTGTCAGGGAACCCCAGGGTTGTAAAAGGAGGTTTGGGTACAAAGGAAGTTTCTTGAAAGCAGGGTAGATCATGGTGACCGGTGCAGGCCCATCAAAGTTCTCAAAGTAGGTTGGGAAAACTCCAGACTTCACTGAGGTGCTTCCAGTTTCCAGGAGTGAACATCTTGGCCAAAACCAACAAAGAGGGAGCATCCTGGGATTCTCTTCACTGTGGTGAGCTTGGGTCCTTTTGATTCCTTGGGTCTTATGTACATACGGCACACGGGATGAAGGCTGTCTAATTTTCTCAGTGCCTCTGGTCCCCTTCCCAAATTTTCTCTTGTGGTTAAACCTTTTCCTGAGAAAACTCTTCCACTCAGGGCCTCATACTCTACCTGTTGGCAGTTCTTGTCTGTGTTCTCTTAGGTTGCACCTGAAACCATGTTCATTCGTAAACCTGGTTGCTGCTGCCTTTGGCCATGTTTTCCCTAAGAAGTCACTTGCCAGAGCATGAGACACCCACCCACAAGGAAAAAGGTTTTGGGTTCCTGGCTTCATCTTCCCCCAACTCTCAGCTTTCTTTTTCCAAAATAAAGAGACAGAAATTCACATTGAAGATTGGTAGAGCTCAGTCACCCAGACAGAGATTAAAAGTGACTTCATTGCTTCTATCTCTCCAATGGGAGGAGAATTAGAAGAAATAAAGGAAAAGCAAGGGTTGGAAAAGAAAAGAAAGCTGATACAATTCAGCCCAGATAAAATCCTCTGAAATGTCCAGTACCTTACCTTGTTCACCATTTTCTGCCTTTCCTTTTCATACCCTAACACCTTTACTCCTATCAGAATACCCTTCTTCTTCAAGGACATCTAGACCGTCATACTATATATTTTTTTATTTTTAAAAATATTTTATTTATTTATTTTTAAGGAGACAGGAAGGGAGGGAAAAAGAGAGGGAGAGAAACATCCCTGTGTGAAAGATACATGGATTGGCTGCCCCTTGCACACTCCCAACTGGGGACCCAGCCTGCAACCCAGGCATGTGCCCCTGACCAAGAATCGAACCAGTGACCTTTCCACTCATAGGCCAACACTCAATCCACTGAGCCACACCAGCCAGGGCCTTTGGTACTATATTTTAATTTTATTATTATTATTTTTCAATTTATTTACTGATTTGAGAGAGAGAAAAAAGGTGGGGGTGGGATGGAGAGAGAGAGAGACATTCGTTGTTCCATTTATTTATGTATTTATTAGTTGATTCTTACATGTGCCCTGAGTGGGGCACAACCCACAACCTTGGACCATGCTCTAACCAACTGAACTACCTGGCCAGAGACTAATTTTATTTTTTAAATAATCCATTCACTTCTTTTCATATCCAGAACTATAAACTTATAGACACTGTCAACTTCCTTGCCCTCCACCCTCCCATTGGATTTTCTTAGGAAAAAACTATTTCGGTTAAATACAACAATTCAGCTTCTCCATATCTATACTAGGATAGCTAAATATTGATGGAGAAAAATCTCATAATTTTGTTGACTAGTACCACCTTTTACAACATTGTCAAATAATTCTATATTTTCCTGGAAAATTCTCCTTTCTGTTCTGCTCAATAAATATTTCACATCTTTTCTCTTCTGAAATTTCCAATAATCCTTCCACTTCTCTCTCAGCAGATGACCTTGCCTCATATTTCATTGATAAAATAGATGCAATTAGATCAGAATGCCTTATTTTTCTAATATCAAATCTATCAACTTACTTAGATCTATTCCCTCACGCTTGGCCTTCTAACTTATCAAGATGAAAGAAGCATCCTTGTTCCTAAATAAGGACATCCCTCTGAGCTCTGTGAAGAGATGAGAAAATTAGATTCTTCTGAGTGCATAGCTAACATTCAATTCCACACCACAGCAAGGTTGCTCTCTAATACATCTGACTATATGGATTTAGTTCTGAGGAAAGTGAGAAAATAATTCAGAGGTAGGGCTGAATCACAAGGTGACAGTCTTAAGAGTTCATCTGGGTAGAACTCCCAACCCATTCTCTTGGATGGAAGCAGCAGCTATATAACCCTAGGAAGCTTCCTTTTTGTGGTCTTAAGTTTAACCATAGCCGTGTGTTAGGGAGACACTTCCTATACCTCAGAGACAAAGACAAACTGCTGCTAGGTCAAAGAGATGCTACCTTATTCTATTTTCTCCCAAAGGCCTGCCTATTAGCAACTGCCCCACTGAATACCCAAGCTTGAGATGTCCTCACCAACTGTCTTGTGGAGGACATGTGCCCACATGTCCAGGCTAACAGTCGTAGCTGCTGCCATTCCACAGTCTGTGATTACCACTGATTGTGCTGTTTCCCATTCAGTGGTGGCTGGAGTAGCAGCAATCTAAGATTGCTTTAGCAAGAGGCAGAGCAACCTGGGAGCTGGAAAGTAGAGTGCTTTGCACCTAATCTAGGTGAACCCTATGTAGCCCTAGGCAGCTTGAATCACTTTTCTGAATCTCGGTTTCCACCCAAAAGGGAAAAACAAATCAACAAAAACCTCCTCTTACTCTCTCTCTGAGTATATATGAAATAAGGCTCCTTCCACACTGGGGTTGAAGTTAGAGTGATGACTGGAGATAGAAACATTGTTTTTTCTTCTTTAAGAGGATCCAACCTCAGCTTGAATGCTCAGAAGTTGATTTGGTCAATTAATTCATCTTGGGAGAACTCATTTATGCTGCCCAAACTTAAAAGAGCATGATATGTAAGCCATATGGTTGATTTACATAGTTCTACATAAAACATACAGTGGCCTAGACAATCCTATTGGCTGATCAAAATATTTGACAAGTCCTGGTTGGTGTAGCTCAGTGGATTGAGCACAGGCTGCAAATCAAAGAGTTGCCAGTTCGATTCCCAATCAGGACATATGCCTGGGTTGCAGGCCGGGTCCCTAGTGGGGCCATGTGAGAGGCAACCACACATTGATGTTTCTCTCCTATTCTTTCTCCCTCCCTTTCCCTCTCTCTAAAAGTAAATAAAATATTTTTAAAATTTGATAATTTTGGAAGCCAAATATAATTAGAAGGTTGCTTAGTGAACAATAAGAATCAGTGGGATAATAATAATGTCAAATAGAACTGCATCCACATCCTTTATAAATATATAAGATAATATTTATTTATGTTGGACAAACAAGGAATCTTTTTTCTTAAATGCCACTGGAGAAATGTTGACAAACATTTTCTTTTTTTTGGTTGGAGGGGAAATTCTATGCATATAATCTCCTCCTTCTGTGAAGACAAGGTATAATTCTATTGATTAGGTTTCAGCTCCAGCTTCAGCTCCAAGTTAATATAATTAATTCTGCTTATGTTCACTCCAGCCATTTTATTATAATTGATTGTGTTAGAGTTTGATTGTGTTAGAGCTCCAGTCATTTTACTTTCAGTGATTATACTCTTACAGCTTTAGATATATTGATAAAATTATGCTTTCCTGAACTATACCAGGTCATTTAATACTTTTACATTTGGCTGATCTCATCCATTATACTTTGATTTTTCCTAATTTCACTTGTACATAATCTTTTGGGGGCACTGCCCCACTGTTACTATTTTGTGCTCACTGCAACCTGAAAAATTGCAATGGCTTCTTAGTTGGTCTTTCTGCCTTCATCTCCCCTCTAATCCTCCTGCACACACAGTTGTCAAATGAATCATCTTAAATTTTTTTCCCATACAGATTACAAAATAGGAGAGAATACTTGCAACCCAGATATCTGATAAGAGTCCAGTATCAAATATATAAGAACTCTCAAAAATACAAACAACCCAACTAAAAAAAGTGGATAAATGACTTGAGCAGACATTTCTCCAAAGAACATATAAAAATGGCTAACAAGCACATGAAAAAATGCTCAAATCATTAGTTACTGTGGAAATGCAGAAAAAAAAAGCCCCCAAAACAAAACCCGCACTGAAACACCACTTCACACCAACTAGGATAACCTTATTTTTTTTTTAAATTATATAAGAAAGGAATTTTTTTTTTTTTTTTTTTTTTTTTTTTTTTTTTGGGGAGGGGAAGGGGGGGGGGGGGGGGACGCCACCCACCACCACCCAAACCAACCCCCCCCCCCCCCCCCCCCCCCCCCCCCCCCTTTTTTTAATTATTGATTTGAAAGAGAGGAAGAAAGAGAGAGAAAGAGAAACATTGATTTGTTGTTCTACCCACTCATACATTCATTGGCTGATTTATGTATGTGCCCTGACTGGGGATCAAACCTATACATGCAACCTTGGCACATTGGGATGACACTCCAACCAACTGAGATACCTGACCAGGGCCAGGATAACCATTTTTTTTTTAAAGAAAATAAATGTTAGTGAGCATGTGGAGCAACTAGAACCCTCATACCTTGGGTTGTAAAATGGTACAGCTGCTGTAGGAAATAGTTGGATGATGCCTCAAAGTTAAACATAGATTTACTGTACAACCTGGCAAGTTCTAGAACCAAAAGAATTAAAAATCAGTACTCAAATATTTGTTACACCAATATTCATAATAGCACTATTAGCAATAGCCAGAGAGGGAACCAGCCCGCATGCCCATCAATTGAATGCATAAACAAAACAGGGTTTATTGAACAGTGGAACATTATATGGCATGAAAAGAAATGAAATAATGATACATGCTAAAAGATAAGTGCACCTTAAAAACATTATGCTAAGTGAAAAAATCCAGATGTAAAAGATCACATATTATATGTTTCCATTTATTTGAACTATCCATAGACACAGATAACAAATTGTTGGTTGCCAGGGACTGGGAGGAGGGGAAAATTGGTAGCAACTGCTTTATAGGTACCAGGTTTTCTTTGGGGGTGATGAAAAAGTTTTGGAACTAGGTAGAGATGTTGGTTGCCCAACATTGTGAATGTACTTACTGCCATTGGGTTGTACACTTTAAAGTGTTTAATTTTTGTTATATTAACTTTGCTTTAATTAAAAATGTTTCCATAATCTCATAATAAATAACAATAGAGCTTTTAAAAGTTTACGTGTATTTTTATACATATTATCTAATTTAATCCTCACAATTTTATCCCCATTTTGATAATCACTTTTATTAGCTTAAAATTATAAATATATGCTTGTTGTAACAAAGTCAAACGATACCCACATATATAAAGAAAAACTATTTAGTGACTCGCTCTTTCCATCTCAACCTATAGAACAACATATATTAGTATTTTTCTTCCATTCTTTCCTCTATGTTCCCTTTGCTTGGAATGCTCTCTCTCCAGATATCTTTGGGGTTCATTCCCTGATTCCTTTCAGGTTTTGAGTCAAATGGCCCCTTCTTAGTAAGGTCTTGACCACCCTATTGAAATTTCTCCCTGTCTCTCATGTCTCCACAAAGTGAACAGCACCACCCCAAATTGTGGAATATAGAGGGATTGCTCCCAGTCTCCTTTTCAGTTTTAATTTTCTCCATAACACTTATCACCACTTAACACTTATAACACTTAACACTTCTATAGCATTTAATTGTTTCTTTGGTGATTGTCTGCTCCTGCTCTCCAACTATAATGCAGGGATTCCCTGAGGGCAACGATACTTGTCCGTGTTATTGTTCACTATTTTTATATATTGAGTACCTAGACTGAGTGGCTGGCCCATGGCTCTCATTCAATAAGTATCTTTTGAATGAAGAAATGAATAGAATGGAAACATTTCAAACATATTTATAATTAGTTTTATATTTTATTTATTTATTTTTTATTACTTAATTAATGAATTAATTTTTAGAGTCAGGGGAGAAACATCAGTGTGTGGTTGCCTCTCATATGGCCCCCACTGGGCACCTGGCCTGCAACCCAGGCATGTTCCCTTGCTAGGAATTGAACCAGCAACCCTTTGGTTTGCAGCCTGCTCTCAATCCATGGAGCCACGCCAGCCAGGGCTAATTAGTCATATTTTTAAATGAAAAAATGGAATTATACCACATAAATTTTTCAATTACTTTTGTCATTTCACATTTCATTACCATTTCTCCAAGTTAATGCATACAACTCTACATTAGTTTTTATTAATTGCATATTAATCAACTGGATGTATAATAATTTATCCACCTATTTTCCTGTTGATAGATGAGAAAGTTATTTTTGCCTTTATAAGCAATGTTGCATAAGCATTCCTTTTTTTTAGGAAATTTTTTTTTTCTTTCTGACAGCTTTTTTCCCATCATCATTTAGTCTCCTTGTACACCTGCCCCCGCAATCACCACACTGCTGTCCACGTCCATGAGTCCTTTTTCCTTTTTGCTCAATCGCTCCAGCCCCTAACTGCTACCACCCCCACACCCCTGCCACTTAGCTGTCATTCTGCTATGAGTCTGTCTCTATTTTTGCTTGTTAGTTCGATTTGTTCATTCGCTTCCACATATGAGTGAAATCATACAATATTTGTCTTTCTCTGACTGGCTTATTTCACTTAGCATAATGTTCTCCATGTCCATGCATACTGTCGAAAAGGATAAGATTTTCTTCTTTTTTATGAGTAGTATTCCATTGTGTAAGTGAGGGACAGTTGGGCTGCTTCCAAATCTTGGCTATTGTAAATAGTGCTACAATGAACACAGGATAATAAGCATTTTTACATAGGTATCATTATATACTGGTTGTATATAATGATACAACCAATATATAATGGTTATATTTGTAATGCTATTGAACCTATGTTTAATTTTAAAGATTGTATTTATTTATTTTTAGAGAGATGGGAAGGGAGGGAGAAAGAGAGGGAGAAAACTGGCTCACAATGTAGGCATGTGCCCTGACTGGGAATCAAACTAGTAACCCTTTGGTTCAGAGGCCGGTGCTCAGTTCACTGAGCCACACCAGCCACCCATAATTTTGTAAAATATTTCTATAATACCTTCCAAAAAACTGTAACAGTTCCAACTCCCACAATCATCTGGTCTCATTACAGTAGTTGTATTCAAGGCATTTTGCCATCTGGCCACAAAGCATCTTTTCAGTTTTATCTCTATTCCCTTCCTTATTTGAATCCTCTGTCCCATGAAATCAATCTCTTAAAGACTCTTTTTAAAAAGTATATTTTATTGATTATGCCATTACAGTTGTCCCATTTCCCCCCTTAATTCCCCTCCACCCTGTACAACCCCTCTCCCCATTCCCCCCCTTTAGTTCATGTCCATGTGTCACAATTTCTTTAGCTTCTACATTTTCCATACTATTCTTGCCTCCCCCTAAAGACTCTTATACGACCTTGAAGACATGGTAAGTGAAATAAGCCAAACATAAAACAACAAATATATGATTCTACTTATATAAGTTATTAGAATATTAAAATTCATAGAGACAGACTGTAAAATAGTGGTCATCCAAATGGGAGGGGTGAGGGGAGAATGGGAAGTTATTGTTTAATGGGTATAAAGTTTCAGTTTGGAATAATGTAAAAGTTCTAAAGATTGATAGTGGTGATGGTTACATAACATATGTAAATAGGCCTTTTTTTTTAAAGATTTTATTTATTTATTTATCTTTAGAGTGGAAGAGAAGGAGAGAGGGAGAGAAACATCAATGTATGGTTGCCTTTCATGGGTCCCCTGCTGGAAACTGGCCTGCAGGGAACCAGCCTGCAACCCTGGCATGTGCCCTGACCGGGAATCGAACCGCGCTCAATCCACTGAGCTACACCAGCCAGGGCTCTGTAAATAGGCTTTTTAAAAAAAAGATTTTATTTATGGACTTCCACCAAGATGGAGGAGTAGGTGGAAACATTGTGCCTTCTCACACAACCAAGTTTAAAGACAACAAAGTTTTAGTAATAAAAAACACAGCCAAAACACAGAAAATTGAACTATACAGAAGTCCAACAACAACAAACCATTCAGCCAGACCGGTAAGAGGGGCAAAGCTGGCGACTGGCAGAGCAGGGTTGCACAGGAAAACTCAACCAGACCGACCAAGGCACAGGGGTGGGCGGTGTTTGGTGGATCCCAGGTGTGGGGTTTCAATGGGCAGACACAGTGAGGGTGCAAGGTGGCTGGCTGACTGTGGTCACACATTTGTGTGCAGATAAACTAGCGAAGGAGCAAGCAGTGAGACAGACTGTGTAGGCCCCAGCAGCAGGAAGCAGCAGAGGAGACCACTATTGCCCCTCTCTGACCCCGCCCCCACATACAGTGTCACAACCCAGGGACGGGGACGGGGGGGGGGGGGCGGCCCCACCCCCATGAATACTTAAGGCTCCGCTCCTCCTATGTAACAGGTGGGAACAGACCAAAACATGGCTCAAGAAGAACTCAAAGCCCCAGAGCCCATAACTCTGAGCAACCAAGAAATAGCCAAACTTTCAGATGCATAGTTCAAAACAATGGTAATCAGGATGCTCACAGAACTGGTTGATTTTAGTCACAAATTAGAGGAACAAATGAAGGCTAAACTAATTGAAATGAAGGGACATGCACAGGAAACCAATAGTGATGGAAAGGAAACTGGGACTCAAATCAAAGGAGTGAACCAGAAGAAAGGAAAAAAATGACCAAACAGAAAAGGATGAAGAAACAAGAATTCAAAAAAATGAGGAGAGGCTTAGGAACCTCCAGGACATCTTTAAATGCTCCAACATCCGAATTATAGGGGTACCAGAAGGGGAAGAGGAACAGCCACCAGTGCAAAACTTATTTGAACAAATAATAAAGGAGAACTTCCCCAATCTGGCAAAGGAAATAGACTTCCAGGAAATCCAGGAAGCTCAGAGAGTCCCAAAGAAGTTGGACCCAAGAAAGAACACACTAAGGCACATCATAATTACATTAGCCAAGATTAAAATGAAGGAAAGAATTCTAGAAGCAGCAAGAGATAAGGGGACAGTCACCTACAAAGGAGTCCCCATCAGACTGTCAGATGATTTCTCAAAAGAGACTTCACAGGCAAGAAGGGGCTGGAAAGAAGTATTCCAAGTCATGAAATCCAAAGACCTACATCCAAGATTGCTCTATCCAGCAAAACTTTCATTTAGAATGGAAGGACAGATAAAGTGCTTCTCAGATAAGATCAAATTCAAGGAGTTCATCATCACCAAGCCCTTATTATATGAAATGTTAAAGGGACTTATCTAAGAAAAAGAAGATAAAAAGGATGAACAGGGAAAGGACAGCAAACTCACAGTAATTAACAACCACACCTAAAACAAAAGCAAACTAAGAGGACAGCTAGATCAGGAGTGGAAACATAGAAATTAAGATCTGATGGAGGGTTAGCAACAGGAGAGTGGGAGAAGGAAAAGGTACAGAGAATAAATAGCATAGATGGAAGGTAGAAAATAGATGGGGGGAGGGCAAGAATAATATGGGAAATATAGAATCTAAAGAACTTGAGACACGTGGTCATAAACTAAAGGTGGGAGAATGGTGGGGGAGGGGTGCAGGGTGGAAGGGAATGAAGGGGGAAAATATAAAAAAATAAAAATAAAACCAAATGACAATACACTCACAGTCCTGCTTCTGGACTTTGCTGACTTATTTGTCTATGCCCACACCAAAAAATTTTTTTTTATTTATTTACTTTTAGAGAGAGGGGAAGGGAGGGAGAAAGAGAGGGAGAGAAACATCAGTGTATGAGAAATACATCAATTGGTTGCCTTTTACACACTCCCAACTAGTGACCCGTCCCGCAACCCAGGCTTGTGCCCTGACTGGGAATTGAACCAGTGACCTTTTGGTTCGCAGACTGGTGCTCAATCCACTGAGCCACACCAGCCAGTGCCTGAATATGCTTTTTAATTCATTGTGAACATGATTTTTGTCATTTTAAAATAGCACCCACACATTTTAGAACACCTAGAAAATATGGAAACATTAAAAAGAGTCCTGGCGGTTTAATACAGTAGGTTACATTTTGATGTATTTCTTTCCAGTCCATCTTTTACTCTACACATTTTAAATTATTATTCATTAATTTATTTTTAGAGAAGGAAAGAAGAAAGAGAAGGAGAGAAATATTGATGTGTGAGAGAAACATCCATCAGTTGCCTCTTGCATACCCCCAACAGGGACCTGGCCTGTAACCCAAGCATGTGCCCTGACTAGGAATTGGATCGGCACTCAATTCACTGAACCACACCAGCGAGGGCTACACATTTTTTAAAAAAGATTTTACTTATTTTAGAGAGAGGGGAAGTGAGGGAGAAAGAGATGGAGGGAAAAAACATTGATGTGAGTGAGAAACATCGATTGGTTGCATCTCATATGTGCCCTGGGGACTGAACCCACAACCCAGGCATGTGCCCTGACCAGGAATTGAGCCAGTGACTTTTTGTTTTGCAGAACAATGCCCAATCAACTGAGCCACTCAGATCAGGGCTCCTGTATACATTTTAAATAGTTCGTAAGTATATACACATGATTTTAAATTATGTGTGTGTGTATATGACCATTGAACAATACTGGAGTTAGGTGTGCTGACACCCAGAGTAGTAAAAAATTCATATATAATTTTTAAGAATATTTTATTTATTTTTAGAGAGGGGAAGGGAGAAAGACAGGAAGAGAAACATCAATGTGTGGTTACCTCTGGAGCTCCCCCTGCTGAGGACCTGGCCACCACCCAGGCATGTGCCCTGTCTGGGAATCAAACCAGTAAACCCTTTGGTTCACACACTGGGACTCAATCCACTGAGCCACACCAGCCAGGGCCACATATAATTTTTGACTCCACCCCTCCAAACTTAATGTTGACAGGAAGCCTTACTGATAAAAGAAACAGCTGATTAACACATATGTTTTATATTTTATATATTATATACTGTCATTTTATAATAAATAAGGTAGAGAAAAGAAAATGTTATTAAGAAAATCATAAGGAAGAGAAAATACATTTATAGTATTTATTGAGAAAAAACACATATACATAGACCTGCACAATTCAAACCCATGTTGTTCAAGGGTCAACTATGTGTATATATGTATGTGTATATGGTAGGGGGAACATATGCATTTTCCACTTGATTGGTTCTTAAAGATTTTTCCAGTTAAAGGAGAGATGGAAGCAAAATGAACAAAAATGATCACCAAACTTTGAGGCTAGATACCCATTTTCCAGCAGTGGCAGCTGTAGTCCAGAGAGGGTACCAGGGCTTGCCAGAATTCTCCCACTTATTAAGGCAAAGTAATGACAAGAACTAATGTCTCCTCACTCCACAATTACCCAATAGGCTGGAGAGCTGAGAATTAGCCATCTTCTTCTTCTTCTTCTTTTTTTTTTTTTTTTTGCTTCCCCCCACCCACCCTGCCATCGTCTGAAACATTTTGGTCTATTAAAATTTGTCAGTTACTCCACAATCAAAGAACAAGTAGATTCCTTGGCCTGGCAGCTCAGTTGGTTAGAGTTGCCATCCCTACATGCCAGGGTTGTGGTTCCATCCCCAGTTAGGACACATACAAGAATCAACCAATGAATCATAAAAATAAGAGGGACACTAAAGCATTATTTCTCTCCCCTCCTCTCTAAAATCAATTTAAAAAAATTTTAAAGAATCTACCAATGAATGCATAGATGGGTGGAACAGCAAATTGATGTTTCTCCCTTCCTCTTTCTCTAAAATCAATAAAAAATTGAAATTCTAAAAAAAAAAAAAAAAGAAAAGAAAAGAAAAGCAAAAAAAGAAAGAGGAGCCAATTCCCTCCTCCAAACCAATCACATCACACTTTTTTCCTCCTCATGGTTCCTATAGATCATCTGGCACTGTTGTAGGGTACTTAGGGTAGGACCAGGATACTAAACAGGCTATACCACTAAGTCAAAGGAGTGGATTGTGGGTAAGAACCTGGCTTTAGAACCAGACCTTCTGTGCTCAAATGTACGTATGGCTGTCAATTAATACTTGTATGGTCTTAATTAAATTATTTGACCACTCCCAGCTCCACCATTCTCATCTACTTCATAAGCATTTTTAAAAGTGTTCAATAATGGCCCTGACTGATGTGGCTCAGTGGATGGAGTGCTGGCCTGTGAAGCAAGGAGTTGCTGGTTCGATTCCCCATTAGGGCACATGCCTGGGTTGTGGGCCAGGTCCCCAGTAGGGGGCAGGTGAGAGGCAACAGTATATTAATGTTTCTCTCCCTTCTTTTTCCTTCCCCTCTAAAAATAAATAAAAAATAAAAGTATTGCCCTAGCTGGTGTAGCTCAGTGGATTGAGCTCAGGCTGTGAACCAAAGAGTCACAGTTCAATTCCCAGTCAGGGCAAATGCCTGGGTTGCAGGCCAGGTCCCCAGTGGGGCCCATGTGAGAGGCAACCACACATTGATGTTTCTCTCCCTGTCTTTCTCCTTCCCTTCCCCTCTCTCTAAAAATTAAAAAAAAGGAATAAAATATTAAATTAACAAATAAATAAAAGTATTGAATAGTTTATTCAAAGATTTAGTATGTGCCTGGCCCATAGTAAGTGATCAATGTTCGTATTGTCATTAAGCTACCAAGCCAAGAACAAGTTTATGATACCAGGCACAACACTAAGTGTTAGCACAATGCTAAATGGTTGAATAACTCCCTAATTGGAATAGATAAAGGCTAAGCCCTTGCTTCTTCCAGATATTAAGCTTGTCACTGGGATTTTACCAGAAAATCAAATACCCTCCTTCCTAGCTGTTAGCGCTGGAGTTTGTTTTGTGTTGTTCTGTACTTTTCTCTTAGGCCCTCTGACTCTACTCTGATATTATTAGAAAGACTCCTAGGTAGTTTGGATGCTCTTCTTAGAGAGCTCCTAAAGACAACAGTGTGTGGGAGTTGAGGGGTGGGGTGGGGATAGCTTTGGGGATAATATAAGGCAATAGAAGGTATTCTTAACCTGAGGCGGCTGGGTCAGAGGCCAAGGAACAGAAGACTAGGGGAAAACTGAACTTCATCAAAACTCTTCCCTAGCCGTGGCTGGTAGCTCAGTGGATTGACCGTGGGCCTGCAAACCACATGATCGCGGTTCAATTCCCAGTCAGGGCACATGCCTGGGTTGCAGGCCAGTTCCCAGCAAGGGACTCATGAGAGGCAACCATACATTGATATTTCTCTCCTTCTCTCCATCTCTCCTTCCCTTCCCCTCTAAAGATAAATAAATAAAATCTTAAAAAAACAAAACAAAAAAAACCCCTCTTCCCTATTGTGAAATCCCTGAATTCAGTAAACTTCTCTTTCTCTTTTCTCATTTTGCAACCGTTTGTCCTTAATGGAGAACTGCAGACTCTGCTCCCTATATTCTTCCTTATCCTGGACGCTTTACCCCTTCGTCTCTTCTCCTCTCTCCTCTCTGGTCTCCAAAACTCTAATAAAAGAAAATGTGCTTTTACAAACTTACTGGGTCCTTACCTAAGTCCAACACAGTCTGGCACTTTCCTTTGTGTAGATTATTACTGTAGCCATTAACTTCCTGGTGACTTCGGTTTATCTAGTTAACACTTTCGTCGTCCTTTGATTTTTTTTTATTCTGTGGTGGAGCAGACTTTCTGCAAGGATGCTGGGGTGATCTGAGCGAGTCTGAGGGAAGAGGTAGCAGTGTTTGCCAAAGCAATCGTGGATAACAGGGGCCCAATGATAGCTCTTGGAATAGGCGTTGGGGTAGGATTCCGGCAGGAGTCGATAATCTTAAGGGCTAAAGAGATATAGCGCCTCCAAAAGGGAAAGCGTATTAAAGCAGTTAAATCAGGCGGATGACATCACGTGTTCTCCACCTGCCAATTGAAAATTAATATTCGCTTCCTCTGTTCCCCATGGAAACAGCCTCCTCCCACGGACCCTCCCTCCCCATTCAGTGAGAGGTTTTGCCATTTTATTGAGTGTTTCAACTGACAATCAAATACCTGCGCCTTGTGGCTGGACACTTTGCTTCCGGCTAAGCAAACTAGTACATCGATTGGTCAATACATCAATAGCTAGCATCCGGTAGTCCAATAATCACCATCCCCAGCGGGGTCTAATGAGGACGTAGGACCAATCAGCGGCGGCGTTGTTTTTTTGCGGCTCCACGTCGGCACCAACTGCTGGGCAAGATGGAGGCGCTGATTTTGGTAGGAGCCGGGGCAGCTAAGATGCTGTGATCTCCGGAGGGGCTGGGAGTCGGGGTTGAGCCTGACTGGGCCTGGGTAGAAAGGGGAATTCCAGGAAATCCTCGCTGACTGAGGGTTTGACTGGCCCCTGTAATAAGCGTGTGGCCTAGAGCAAGAGCTAAAGCCTCGGTTTAGAGTAGGAAGCTCTGCCGGGGAGAGGGCAGAGTGGGTGGGAAGTTGAAGGGAGCAGCACATGGAGTCCTTAGGACGCAAAGGATCATAAGCATACTGACTTGGGGTCTTTCAGGTTCTCTCAATTCTAAGCACTGTAGATGATATCCTGATTTGAATTTCCCCAAACCTCCAAGTTCGCCCCAGATTTTAGCAGTAGGTTGCAGGTGTTGCAGGCTTCTACTGTTGGTTGTCACAATTTGACTCCCCGCTAATAATTGCCACATTCCTTCAAAAACTTTTTCTTTTTACTTTAGTTTCTTGTTAATCCATTTTATATACATATGTCATGATAAAGAATTATTCCATCAAAGTTCTGGAATACCTGGTAGAGTTAGCATGGATTGTGAAATATTTTTCTAGACTCCTTATTATGCCCACTTAAACTTCAGGAATTCTCATAGGATCTAACTCTCTCCTGCTTATATGAGAATTTTGGTGGTAAAAGTGGTGTATTAGCTTCCTTGCCCAGATGATCTTTTTCGCTTGTTCAAACAAATGAAGCATTTTTACCCCTTTTTAAAAAAACGGACCAGAGAATTTCCCTCAAAAGTGCTTCACCTGTTTTGCAATTTGGAGATGTTAACAGATTGTGTGTAGGAATTTAGTTCCCAGCTCCTTCCTTAAAAATTGCTCTCTGGGCCTCTTTCTTGTCTTTTTCTTTCTTTCAGCTCTAATACATGTATGCATTCAAACCCTCATCCAGTAAAAGAGAATAACAGGTTTCCGTTTGCTTTTTTTCAAAATAGCGAAGGTAGAGATAGTTCCTTTTCATCATATGGGGTGGTCAAGTGCAGGTAGAAAGCTTAAAATTTGAGTAGTTTTTTTAAAAATAACATTTGAGTAGTTTTTAATGAGGTATTTTCTGCCTCAAGCAGTTAAATAATATTAACCAGTTAACAGATTGGAATAAGTTCTAGGGGATTGGTTTCTTCGGAAGTTTTTTTTTTTTTTAATTTTTTTAATTTATTTATCTTTATAAGGGAAGGGAAGGAGAAAGGGAGAGAACATCAATGTATGGTTGCCTTTCATGTGTCCCCTGCTGGGAATTGGCCTGCAGGGAACTGGTCTGCAACCCAGGCATGTGCCCTGACTGGGAATCGAACTGCTATTGTCTGGTTCGCAGGCCCACGCTCAATCCACTGAGCTACACCAGCCAGGGCTGGAAGTTTTTAGAAATATCTAGATTTCCCTATATTTGTTTATAGAAGGGAGCCTGTTTACAGGTAAAGGACTGAGGGAGATGATACTTTGGGAATCTGTGTATGTGGTGAGTTGAGGGGCTTATATGTAAAGTCTGTCTCACATTTTCTCTTACCTCAGTTACCTGTCTCTGCTTCCTCAGTGAAGTGTGTTTCAACCCCCTTCTCTCTTACATCCATTTTAATCTGTACCTAAGATGCCACATTCACAGATCCCTGCTAACCTGGTCAGGTACTTCACTCCTGAACTTTGCTATAAGAACTGTACTGATTCTACATCATGATGAATCTGTGTGGTGGGGTTAGGGGAAACTAAGGTATAGGGAAAAGGACTTGCTCGAGAAAGTACATTGTCAACATCAGATTAGATTTTTATTTCTAATCCCCGACTAATTCACATATTACCTCATTATCACCTTCCGCCTCTTCAGTATACAAAATTGTACTTTGACCATCAGTTGTATAAAGTTTCTACTGAAGACAAAGTACCAACAGTTATCAATTCTTGTGCTGATCTCCAGAGTTCTCACGATATTAAAGTAGTATTCTCATTTGTCTCATCTGTGTCAGCTCTTTCTAACTTTTATTTTTCTCTTTACAATTTCAATATATTTTAGGCTCCCAATTAAGAATTTATATACCTTTCTCACAATTTTAGCCTTTCTCAGCTGGAGTTCAGGAGAAAAATGAATCCCTAATGACCTAAGGTATTCATTATGTAATGAACCAACTTCCCAGTATCCACAATGGCACTGGTTTTGTACCATCTTTTGGAAAAGTGAGAAAACAGTCCCATAAAAAAATTTTCAACATTCAGTGGTTCAGATGAAGAACGCTAGTTCAGAATTAAGTAATAATTCATAGGTTTTTCATTCTCACTACCTTCACATACTGGCTTACAAAATTTAGCTCCAATTCAGAATCACCCTTCCTCACTGCTTTTACTCTCTTCACCTTGTTTTGTCTTCAGCAGCATCTCTGGATTCTTGGGTCACCATCTTCATTATGAAAAATGTGAAGAATCCTTGGAGCTTACTTTAGCTCTCTATTGAACTAAAGAGTTAACTGTAACTGGATGGAATTTAACAAGCCACTCCTTAGAAAGGGAGACAATGCTAAAGTTCCTTTAGGCTTTCTCCTCTCACAGTTTTATTACCTGATTTGGCTGGATCCCTGGGGAAATCTGAGCAAAGCATATTCAATTCTCATGTCTACAAGGTGCATAGACATAGAACATTGAGAAGAATGGCAGGGTAAACTAGAGGAGCTCAAGAAGAACCATCAGAGCTGGCTGGTGTAGCTCAGTGGGTTAAGCACTGGCCTGCGAACCAAACAACCGCAGTTCAATTCCCAGTCAGAGCACATGCCTGGGTTGCAGGCCAGTTCCCAGCAGGGGGCTCAAGAGAGACAACCATACATTGATACTTCTCTCCCTCTCTGTTTCCCTTACCCTCTAAAGATAAATAATATCTTTTGAAAAATCCATTCCTTAAAAAAAAAAAAAAGAATCATCAGTTGGAATTTGATCTTATTATGGGTATATCTAAATATCAGTAGGTTCCCTTCATTTAAGGATTTTACAGTTGGTCACATTTCTTTCTTAAATTAAGTAGTCTAGCCCTCAACCACATGTGTCTAAATTTTCTCAGGTCTTTTTGTAGTGTCTAAGGAAAGGGATTCCTTCTGTTTCCAGTACTTAATATGTTTAAGATGCTCCCAGCACGCATCTTCAGACTTAGCTTCCTCTCTCTTGCTGTTTTCTGCTGAATATACCTTCCTTGTGAATGGAGAGGGAGATCTGCAGGTCACCATTCTCCATTCATCTTTTTTAAATTGCTTTTACTTTTTTTTTTAATCCTCATCCAAGGACATTTTTATTTGCTTTTTTGGAGACAGAGAGGAAGGGAGAGAGAAGCATTGATGCAAGAGAAGCATTGATGCAAGAGAAGCATTGATTGGCAGCCTTTGCACTCACCCAGACCAGGGATCATGCATGCCTGGACTGGGGATGAACCTGCAACCCAGGCAGGTGCCCTGACTGGGAATTGAACCCACAGCCTTTTGGTTATGAGACAACACTCCAAGCGCTGAGCCACGTGGGCCAGGGCTAATTGATTTTTTTTTTAATTTTTTAAAAAGATTTTATTTGTTTATCTTTAGAGGGGAAGGGAAGGAGAGAGGGAGAGAAACATCAATGTATGGTTGCCTTCGTGCATCCCCTGCTGGGGACTGGCCTGCAAGGAACCGGCCTGCAACCCAGACATGTGCCCTGACTGGGAATCGAACCGAGATTGTCTGGTTCGCAGGCCCACGCTCAATCCACTGAGCTATACCATCCAGGTAATTGATTTTTTAGAGAGAGAGAAAAACATCATTGGTTTGTTCCATTTATTTATGCATTCATTGGTTGCTTCTTGTATGTGTCTTGACTAGAGATTGAACCTGCAACTGTGGTTTATTGGGATGATGCTGCAACCAACTGAGATACCTGGCCAAGACAACAACCTGTGGAATCTTAAAGATAATGGCTTATCCCCCTCCTCCCTTGGTTTACCTTTTTTTCCAAAGCTGAATTACTTTAGCAGTCCAGATCCTTAAATTCCCGAATAGATTTCATGTTTACTAATCTCTGGATTCACTTTCAGAGTGTTTTTTCAGTGCTTTATGGACCATACTTCTTATTTGTATCCTCTCTCTCCTTTTCATAACATTTTTATCCAAAAAAAAAAACAAAACTGTAACTAAGCCTCATTCAAACATCAGAGCATCTAAAGTGCACAAGAGTATGCATATAGAGAGAGAGGAGGAAACTGCAGATTACGTCAATGACTCTCTTAAAGGTTGATAACTGTTCTGAGGCTTTAGCTTACTGAATTATCTTAATGGGGCTTTTGTTAAATTCCTTTGGCACTAACAGTAGAGGTACTTGGCCTAAATGCCCCCTCCTCCTGCTCTGGGCAAAGGTATCAATTACATTAAGCCCCAAAAGCACTCCCATCTCATTCCTGGCAGTCCCTTGTGCCCCTCTCCCAGCTGCGTCCTTGCTGGTGCCTGGCCCCTCCATTTCGTTAGGAGAAGCAATCTCCTCGTTCCTGCACTGTGGAGATATATTTCTCAGCTAGGGCGCTAGCAGTGCCAGCGCTGCCCCCGGTGAGGTCCTTGGCAGCCATAAAAATTTTTATTGTGATTATGTTGGTGTCGGGGTGTCCATCTGGGTTATTGCACACCTAGTTTAATTGATTGAAGTTTAATTTATTGACACTTCAAATTAAATGATCAGAATAAACTGTGCTGCTACTCTGGCCAGCTTGTTTTAATGGTTGATTGCTGGAAGCAGACCTTGGCTTGAACTAAAACCCCTAAAGAGCAATTGACGCTGCTTCTAACTCTCCCCATGTCTTGCCCTCCAAGAAGACCTCGGTATAGATTTCCGACGTATTTATATATATTTTTTCCCTCTCCTTCACAGTGGTGGGAAAGAGTTGGTCCCTGGCAAGGTATAAATTATATCAAAGGTCTAAGGGAGCTGTCACATGGTCAAAAGAGGAGGAGGAGCCTCTACATGAAGAAAACCAAACCTTTGAGAAGCCAGGTCTTCCCTGGGAGGTAGAGGATGAATGCAATATCCAAATGCTCGAGGGAGCACAGTGACAGATTTAGGGTCTTTTTCATCTAGATATTTGCTACTGTTCTTTACTCCATTGATACAACTTGATTAGTAGGATATTGACAAACAAACTAGTTATGGAAAGGGAACTAAGAAAGCAAGTAAGGGGTAGAACAAAAATAAAGAATCAGTGGCTAACTATCCATTTATGCCAGAATAATTTGGAAGATGTAGGCACAGTGCCCACAGGCAGCCAATGAAGATGGTTTGGGAGGTTAAGTCCCTGAACATTTTAAGATGTCCCTACTCTCAAGGGCCCACACACATTCTGCATCTCCTGATTCTGCACTGAGTAGGCTTTCTCCGAGGTAGATAATGAGAGTTCTGTCTTTAGATTTCCTAGCCTGTGTCATCTCTTCTGGTATTTGACCACCCATCTCTTCAGGAAATCTTAACTGTTGTATAACCCGAGTCTTAAATGCTGCAGATGAAGCTTTTTTATTTGGCTTTTTGATTTTCCCACTATTGAGGCAAATAATCTCCACTCACAGCTAGTTGGCTTGTCTACTGATTTTTTCCCTTCTTTTCTCTTATTTGTGTAGTTTTTAGAGGGAGACTGAAACTAGGAGAGAGGCTAGCAATTCTTCCTCAAAGGTGAATTTGGGGAGCAAATAGATTGAAAGATGAACACAGAGGCTATCAATTCAGTCTTTTAAAGACTAGCTTTTTGTTTTCAGGAGCAGATGTGGGGGGAGAGGGGAGTTGGGAGTAAATTGGGATACAGATCATGACCAAGGACTCATCAGAAATTGATCTGTCCCCATTTGATTTTTCCCTTTGCTGAGTGATATTTAAATGAGGGCTCCTGAATTACCAGACTGGGAAGGCAGAATGTTCTAATGTTGTTCCCAAGCCTCAGGTGGAGAGTACTTGGATTTCTGCTTGTTCAGTTAATTTCTCTTCCCAATAAGTGCTGCTTGCTTTGTCCCACATTTCTGTAATTGTTTTACTTCTATAATAGTTGAAGAATTAGGGGCTCTGTGACCTTTGGACATAAAATTCTTTAGCAAACTGGCTTTCTGAATTTTAATAAAGGACCTGAGACTTTGCATTCCTGAAGAGCCAGGGGCTTGGTTATCTTTGTCCTATCTCACAGCCACCAAATTTAGTCATTGAAAGCTGGCGGGGTGTGGTGCTGACCTTTTCTCCCCCTGGTGGCTGTGTTAGTTTTCTCAGTCATAGTTATTAATTTATGAAAGCTACACACACACATGCACACACACATTTATTGAGGCCATTACTTGGTGCCAGGCAGAGAAAAGGGGTGATTTACAAAAGTATCACTCATTTCTCCTTTTTCATTTCCTCCCCATACCATCTTATTATCTTCAGAAAGAATGTCATTTAATTCTAAACCTAGGTCGATAAACTTCTTCAAATCATAACAATTTGTGAATGTGTATTTTTCTGATAACAAGGTCCATAAATTTCATAAGCTTTCAAAGGGGTCTGCTGTACTTCAAAAAAGATACTAACATAACTGATCTAGCTCAGGCCTTTCATTTCTCCAGCGACGAAGCTTAGTCCTAGAGAAAGAACTTGAGGTAATGACTGATCCAGACTATAACACAAGGATTTTTTAGGAGTTAGAGACATTTTCTCCCGTAGTGTCAGAATTCTTGGTGTTTGTGTATTCATGTTTTGTATCTATGTCAGAAAGAAAGATTATTTCTAGGTATCTCTTCTGCTCTCAGTTCTTCCTTGCCAAAATGTGTTTGGTTTCCTCTGTATAACCAATATTTGGTCTCATGTCATCCAGTTCAGTGGCACCTGTGGCTCCTGTTCTTTCCTGAGCTGTGCTGCTTGAATCTAAGAAAGCCCCTGGATAGCATGTGAAAACAGCTTTCCCCGTCAAAAGTGTTTACCTAATTCTTTTCTGTATTAGGTAAACCTAATCTGAAGCCCCTAGGCTTGTGGCTGGCAAATTGGGGCCCTCAACCCCAAATGAGCTTTTCATTTTTAAGAAGTTGGCACAGAATGAGAGAGCATATACCTGCCTAGGTCTTGTGGAGCAGGGATTAATATCTAGTAATTTCTCTTTCTAGTTTTTACTGTCTGGGCTTTATTTTATAGATAAGGTTGAGGGAAGAGCCTCTTGTTTCTTGTTGATCAAGTCTATTGCCAAGCCATGGTACTACCTCTTTGGCATGACCATAAAGATTTTTCAGTGGGAAATAAACTTTCTAGGAATCTCAACCAGATTCTTACTTGTGCCCTCTCAGCTCCATGGATGGCATCCCCTACTTCACAAAGTCTTGTTGGTCACTCTCCAAATGAATCAAATGAAGTTATTAGTCACAGCCCCCAAATATCCTGTCTACCTGCACCAAACACTCCTTCAGTCCTCTTCTGATGGCATATCATCATCTTATCCCAAAGTGTTCTCTTACTACATACTTATACACTGTGAACACGCTTAATTTAGTGCTTTTTCAGAGCCCATCTCTTCTAATTTGGCTTACAAGACATGCATAGAGAGCTTTTATCCAGAGCTGCTAGTTGCCTTTTTAATAGTTTGGCTAGTGACTGTAATCCTTAGGAAGCTGCAGGTCATCTGAAGGCCCACAGGGGGCAGCACTAGGAATGGCTCTTTCCCTCTAGTCCTCTGCTGGTGGAGGGCACACTGGGAAGTGGTTTTGTTTTGTTTTTTCACCAGGCTTCAGAATCTCCTGGTTGAGATCAAGACTTCTTTGCAGCAGACTGTTTGCTTGTTCAGTGTTGTTTCAGCTTTCTTTAGGAGTTCAGTCTTGGTTTTTCTTGATAATAAAAATGTACGTGAAAATCTATCTGAGCCACCTGACCTCCCACAAACTAATCTGCCTACACATAATTTCCAGGCACCATTAGCATTTGAGGTGAAGTTCTGTTATACACTCAGGCTGTGGCTCTCTGAAAGTCAGTGCATCACAGAACTTTGTCTCGAAAGCTTTCTAGCAACTACCCATTCGGGAATGGGAGGGAAGAGTAGACCTTTTAAATCCCTTGAACACATCCCTAAACTTGTAGGGTCTTTCTCAATAACCAGCATTTTAATGTGTTTGCAGGTCAAGTCTAGTCCATTGTCCAAGAAGCCCATTTCTCAATAGCTGGGAGTTATTTATAAACTTGCCCTTTGCAAAAACTTAAAAATGAAATTACATTATCAGTAATGGCTTCTGGGGCCTTTAAACTGGCTGGTTTTATGGTCAGAGGAATTCCTGACCCTCCCCACTCCTGAGAAGTAAAGGCCCCAGGCTGAAGTAAAACCAGCTGCACTCAGGAGGTGGCAGGAGAAGTAAAAGAGAAGCTGCTGGCTCCACTTGTAGCAGAATAGAGAATTAAAACAGCATTCAAGCTCTTGCCTAAATTCTCAGCTTTATTTAATGTAGTTATTCTTTTGGAATTTGAAATGACCAGCCTTTTGTCTAGTGCCTTCTTACCCCTTTCAGAGCCATAATAAAACATCTCCTTGCCTTCCTTTGCCTGTCTTTTACCCTTTCCAGGAAAATCCAATATTTTTTATTTTGGAAGTTTTCTTAATAACATCTAAAAAGCTAGTGAAAAGAGCCAGGAACAGAACTCAGAAATCTGTTTCTCTTTTTTGCCACCTGTTTTAGGCACTCACACATTGTTGGCCACAAAGGACACATTGTTTGACTCTCCTAATTGGCATGTAGCTGGAGTGGCTTTTCTTTGGGATCCCATTCTTTCTAGGTATGCCAGACTCTGTGACTGTAAGAACTAGTTACCTATGCCAGCTCAATGCCCAGTTTAAACTGTGAGGTAGCTCTCTAAGTTTGCTGTGAATGTGGATAGAGGAACAGAGTCAAAGGTTTCCAGGGAAAAGATTGTGGGGGGGAAATATTCTGTATCTTCTTCCCTGTGGACTTTTTTTTCTCTGTTTAGGAAACTCTTTCCCATTGTGTTCTCTCTTTTGGGGAATTGAGGATCCATGTCACTTACTTTATGGGAAGATCTTTCCCAACCTACTTTATGGGAAGATCTTTCTGTGGGGATTTAGGAGTTAGGAAAACTGCTTTTATTTGTGACCTAGTAGGCAAGAATGTAGAGACTTCTGTCTGCTAGACATAGAGTTCTTTGAGAGAAGAATTGGTCATGCCTTGTTTATTCCAGAGAGTAATATATAGAGTGGACATCTCTAAGGAGTGTTTATCAGAGGAGAGATAAGTTGGTAGTAAGTAATGTCACCCAAAGTGGCCATACTAGATAATCTACCTATATGTGGAAGTCTAATTATAAGAGGGTCTCCTAGGTATATACTATATCAAAACATTTTTACTTTATTCTGAAACTGTAGTCTCATAATCATTCAACAAATAGAGAGTTTAGTATGGTTAGGCATTGCTCTGGACATTTGGGATAAATCAATGAACAAAATGTAAAAATTACTCTCCTTAAGAATTTAAGTGAGGAAAGCTTACATTCTTCACCTTGTTGTCCAAAGACTGGGTTTCCTCTACTCTCATTTTTAACTCCCTGAGCTAGGATTGGTTCTTTATATGGAACCATAAACCTTATGGAGCCTCATGGGACAATTTACTTTCATAGACACTGAAGTTTCTGGATCCTTGGGAATGATTCTTTTCTCTTCACTCTTGGGTATTTATTAAACATAGGCTTGGAGAGTATATTCAGCTCCTGTGAGGACTGTGGGTTTCCTAAGCCAGGAAAGGGGGGTAGCAAAGCAACAGCCTTGTCCTTGTAGCACAGGGAAGAGATATCAGTGGGTAAGTAATATTGATTAGAAAGTCAGTGTGAGCCTGCAAACACCTATACATATACCACTGCCTCCCCTTCCTTCTTCTCCTGGTTAGCTGGTCCCATAGAAGTTGAAGGAGTAGAGGAGCTTTTTGCAAAGTGATAGTACTTTTTAGTTGTTTGAGTTTGTGTGTAACAAGGCAGAAACTGTGATTCCTTTATGAGAGTCAGTGTTCTCAAAGTTTGATTCTTGGTAGTGAAGAAACAACACCCCCGTCATCCCCTCTTTATCTCCAGGCCTCAGAGTGTTTCTTAGATGGATCCTCTTCTCACTGCTTCTTAGCTTCACCAAAATTTAGATTGGTTTTTGTTCTGGCAAGTTAAGTGGTGGTAGTTGGGGTATAGCAGAGGAATTGGGATCATAGGGGAAGTTTTGGGAGATAGGTGTCTCACTGGGCTCCATTGAGAACTGGTATGTGTGTACACGCACACACACACACTGACATTTCCCTCTGTGTTTATGGGTGGTTTAGGGAAGGTTTGCTTCATGCCTCTGCATTGCAACTGCATTGGGACTGCAGAAACTTCCAAGTACATTAGGGCATTCAGCCCTGTTTTCAAGTAGCCTTGTGCAGTGGCTATTAATTAATCTGGTCATATTCCATACTCACTTGTGCATGGGAGACCAGTGAGGGAGAATAATTTGGAAATAAAAGCATGACCTACCTTGGTTAAGCACTCTGTGGGTCTGGCCCAGAGAAACTGTCTGATGCTGCTTTGGAATCCTTTGTTAAAACGCCCCTCCTTCAATTCACTTCATTCACTATTTGGCCATTCTCAGTAGGAAATGTCAGTATCTAACCATGTTGGGATAGGGGATACACAGAGGCACCTCAGTGAGACTAGGAGAAAGTATCTAGTTTGCCAGTGGTGGCAGGAGGCTTCAGGACTGAAAGTGTGTTCATATCTCTTCAGGAACCTTCCCTGTATACTGTCAAAGCCATCCTGATTCTGGACAATGATGGAGATCGACTTTTTGCCAAGGTGAGATTCCCTTTCAAACTAGTTTAGAAGTAAGACAAAGACTTACTCTGAGATTTGAATCTTGGGACTGGTCCTATTAACTCATATTCCTTGATACTGTAATGATAAGAATTCTTCCATCTTGTCCATGCCTACTCCAGATTAAACCTAAACTGCTTCTGTCTCTTAGTTTCCCTGCTTCTCTACTTGCTGTCCTCAGACTTTGACCTCCTTTGTTACCAGCATTAGAACAGAGAAGAACTTGGGATCTAGATTTGAGATCCAGCCTGGTTATGCCCATCACTCCTGTCCCTTTCCCTTCTACCTTGTTACCTGTTTGGGTTTTTCTAGGGAAATTTCTCGTAGTTCCAGGGTTACAGCCCTAGGCCTGCAGTTACTACCAAACTTGTTCCTACTGGCTTTCTCAGTGTGATGTTTCTAACTTTGGATCGATTTAAAAAGAAGAGAAAGGACACCCCTCTGTTCTCCCTCTATATTTTCCCCCTCCTGTAGAAATTTTTTCTGTCCCTTGTGTGTTAACTATGGGCGAGTGTAGCATAAATCAATCAGCAGGTAGAGATTAGTTTAGAATTCACCAGCTGTTCCTCCTTGTAATTGGATGTAACTATGCAGGACACCTTTTGAAACAGTTATCCAGTTACTAAATGCCAGACCTGTCATAGGTCTTCAGCTGACTGCAACGGATTAGCCCCTAAAGAGCAGAGCGATTTAGCAGCCTCTCTCTCCACCCCCTTACCGGGGAGAGCTTGGGAGTGGGCTCAGCAATGTGCTAGATTGCCTCCTGCTTCTTTCAGTTGGCAGAAAAGAAAACTAAGCTCTGAGACAGCATTAAGGTAGGGTTTGCCCTTCTTTAGAGGAGGTTTTTGTAGCCTTTCTTAATTCCTCAGCTTCATTCAGTGAATGAGGGTCTACAAGAAGTGTTCTGTGCTTTTACTGCCTTTTGTGTTCTGTAGCACTACTCCTTGACAGGGGGTAGCTTCTAGGAAACAATGAGAGTGGTCTCGGGATTGCTCTCCTAGAATAGAGACCAGGGCAGAACCTCATCATAGGATCGTAGGCCTCTGCTCTTACAGTCATAGAAATATGAGGTGGGGTTGCTCAGAGCTGGGTCCTTAAAAATTATTATTATTTAAAAAGAAGCCCTGGCTGGTATAGCTCAGTGGATTGAGCACGGGCCTGCAAGCCAGAGGATTGCGGTTCGATTCCCAATCAGGGCACATGTCTGGGTTGCAGGCCAGTTCCCAGCAGGGGACCCATGAAAGGCAACCATACATTGATATTTCTCTCCTTCTCTCCATCTCTCCTTCCCTTCCCCTCTAAAGATAAATAAATAAAATATTTTTAAAAAATAAATTAAAAAATTTTTAAATTATTTTTAGAGAGAGGGAGAGAAACATCAATATGTGGTTGCCTGTCACCCACCCTCCCTGCCCCGGGTTGCAGGGGACTTGGCCTGCAACCCAGGTATGTGCCCTGACTGGGAATCGATCCAGCAACCCTTTGGTTCACAGACCTGCACTCAATCCACTGAACCACAGCAGCCAGAACCTTAAAAATTACTTTCATATTCAGTTACTTCCTGCCCATTCCCTGCCTCTATAATTCTTCCTTCTTCATGTCAATATTTCTCCCTCACCCCATGCCTTGAAAGAGAGAAATCGAAGATCCAGAGTAAAGCATTTTAATGTTTTGAGCAAAAGTCACTAATCATTCTGGGCTCTGAGCTTTAGTGACCCTACCCTTCTCCTTTCCCTCTGACCAGTATTATGACGACACCTACCCCAGCGTAAAGGAGCAAAAAGCCTTTGAGAAGAACATTTTCAACAAGACCCATCGGACCGACAGTAGGTCATTTTCTTTTCACTATTCTCTGTGTTGGGGAGAACCGTGGTGGGAAGAGGGTGGCAGCAGGACTGCAGAGAAAGGATAAAATGACTCTCCCTCCTTTTCTCTTTTTTTCCTCCTCCCCTCATATAATAAACTCTTCAGAAATGTAATGGGGAGGTGAGTGTACCTCACGCGGGAATACTGTGCTGGAAGGTTGGCTGTTAGCTACCTGTCTAGTCTCTGGATTTATGAGCCTCACTTGACAAATTTAACTGCAGCTCTGCTTATTGTACCGCATCCATTAGGGCAGGTAAATGGAAGTCTGTAAAGGTGACCGCTCTGCATTTTCACCTCCGAAGGATCCACTAGTATCTTGTGTCTTATACAAGGAGGGAAATGAGGGTAGTTGGGGGGAGGGTGGTTAGAGAAAAAGATACATTTATACTTTCCAAGTTTATACTTACCTTCTGCTACTGCCTGAAAATAAAAAGCCGTTCAACTTCAATCTTTGGGGGTCATTTGACCTACATTATCTCAGCCCCAAACGGCTGGATACCAGGAGTTTATGGTAACTCCTTCTGTCCTACTTGTCTCAGGCCACCCACTGTTTCTGCCTTTTTTTGCCCTCAGGTGAAATTGCCCTCTTGGAAGGCCTAACAGTAGTATACAAAAGCAGTATTGATCTCTATTTCTATGTGATTGGCAGCTCCTATGAAAATGAGGTAAGAATCCCCACTCCTCTTTGCTGTCCCTGATTCCACTTCCTAAATCAGAGACATGACATAGTTAGTGGTTTTTGGCCTTAAGGAGTACCACATCCCTCTGGCTTCTGACTGAGCTAATGAAGTTGACAGAGATTCCTGCTGGCCACACAAAAATAGCCTAACAAATGAATCAACCTAGAATAGAAGTTTTCCCAGATCTTTATTTATCTCCATATGGGAGACATACATGTGTGTGGTTTTTTAGAAAATTTATTGATGGATTTTGGGGGCAGGAGGGGAGGTTGAGAGAAAAACATTGATTTGCTGTTCTACTTATTTGTGTTCACCAGTTACTTCTTGTATGTGCCCTGACCAGGGATTGAACCTGCAACCTTAACATACCAGGACAATGCTCTACAACTGGGCTACCTAGCCAGGGCATACCACATGTGTTTGAATGCATAGTAATGTACCACATCAATGGCCTTCCCTTGGTAGTGTGTTTTAAGATGGATTTCTGAGGTATGGTTAGGGTTGGGGGTGGGGGGGTGATTGCTCCTGCTATGAAGGTTCCACACCTGACTGAGTTTGAGTCAGTTAGCCAACATTCTGGGTCATGTTGGCAGCCGTACGTTCTGAATGGGTATAGTCCTTGAGACTTGAGACTTATATACTTGAGAAGATTGGATGTAGTCCTAGCCTGTGTGCTCTGCACTGGAAAAACAATTTATCTGAGGTAGCAAGTTCTAGGAAGGAGAGTAGATAAGTAAAAATAAGCCCTCACATAATTTGAGGCAAAAGCAAAAGTTTGAGAGACTCAACTCTTATTGAGCTCTTATTGCTATAAGTACTTTGTAAAGTACATTGTCATTTAAACCATACAACACTTGTGTGAGTTATAGGCATTGGTGTCCTTGTTTTGTGGATGAGGAGCCATATGAAATTACTAGTATTTAACCACTGTTGAACTACAAAAGTGGCAGTTTTATGTGGTTCAACCTAATTTTCCCAGGGTTACACATCTAGAAAATGGCTCAGCTGGCATTTAAGCCCAGATCTGTCTGACTCTAAAGCCCATGCTCTTTTTACTGACTCTCTGACCTCAGCTATTGCTTGGTTAATGATTTCTCTAAGACATCGAGGTAGCACATACAGTTGGTAAATACATGTAGAGGACTATGACAGGGAAGTTCTGTTTGAACAGTCCGGTCAAAGAGAGACATCCAGTTGTGGGATCATGTGGCAGAATTTATTTCTCTAAGGAGCCATGGGTCCTCTTTCTGTTTCGTTCTCACTTCCACCTTATGCTTTTGGTCCTTTGTGAAAGCCTGTGTCTTTTGATGCTTAAAAAATTAAGGGTGTTATTTTCAGGTAGCAGCTTTCATGGCCTTGAACCTTTACCTTCTGCTTCTGTCTCCCAACAGCTGATGCTCATGGCTGTTTTGAACTGCCTCTTTGACTCATTGAGCCAGATGCTGAGGTGAGCAGTTCATTCTTGACATCTGTTTAGGAGAGAAAGTCACTATTTCAGGCCCAGGGGTTTGTGGGGAAGCAGAGGCTCCAGGGAGCTGATTTACCTTGAGAAGTTGGGCTTATTAGGAATAAGGAATTCATACTGATGGGGAGGACTGGATGGAGGGAAGAGTATGTCTCTCGGGAATAGTTCTGAAAAAAGGGATTGGGAGGTAGCAGAATCTTCACCTTTGTGTCTACTCTATTCCCCATTACCTCTGTCAGAGTTCTAAGCACCCTGAAAATGCTTTCCTGGACTTCATTCTTTATGTTAGAGAGAGGAAAGGGGCAAGCATAGGAAACTGTCCTATAAAAAATCAGTACCTTAGGAATGGAGAAAACGCTCCCAATTTTTCACTTCTAGCTCTTCCCTTCTGTAGAACAGGAAGAATTTGCCATTTACCCTCTCCCCCGCTTTCACCACCCCACCAGTCCTCTGCTTCTCATGTAGATGGGCAGTAGAGAAAGTATAAGATACTTTTCCTGAAAACATACAGGGCTCTGAACCTCGTTCCCCCATAGCAGCTCCCTAGTGAACTCAGCACAGCCAGCCATCCGGAGCAGAACAGCAGACATTCTCAGCTCCACAAAATCAGCAGGGTGAATGGCTCAGATTTCCTCAGGAAGGGGATGATTTATTTCTTAGCCAGGTGAATGAATAGACTTCGTTTCGGGTAATCTAGTGAAAGAGTCAAACTGATGGATGTGACTGGCCACAAGCACCAACCACAAGATCTGAGGCTGGGGAAATGGGTCTGACTGTTCCCAGCCCCGTTGTTGGGCTTCTTTTCAAGACCTGAACAGGGCTGGTGAGGGAGGGGGAGCAGGGGGAGCAGAGGTAACTGCCCCTATCCTAAGGGGGAGGGAGGAGGAGCTTAGGAGTTTTGTCGGTCAGAGCTCGGGTGTAAGTGGACTTTGTACTCAATCCCTCCCCACCTCCTAACACCTCCAGGTTGAGTTTTAGCTCTGTTTATTTCCTTTTTACCATCTACTGATGTCGGCACTTATGAGAAATGTCATGAGCAGCATCATGGCAGGTAGGAAAGAAACAACAGCTCTGGATAATCGACCCCTGAGAACTTAACTGTATTTTTTTTTTCTTTAAGATTTTATTTGTTCACTTTTAGAGAGAAGGGGAAGGAGGGAGAGAAACATCAGTGTATGGATTCCTCTCCTGAGCCCTCTACTGGAGAACTGGCCTGCAACCCAGGCATATGCAACACCCATGACTGGGAATTGAACTGGCTACCCTTTGGTTTGCAGGCTGGCACTCAATCCACTGAACCAAACCAGCCAGGGTTTTGTTTTTGTTTTTTTTAACTGCATTTTTTAAATCTCTTTCCTGACATTCCTGATCCTTTCCCAGCAAACAGAAGTAGGAAGGTGTTTAGAGTGGATTAACTAAAAAGGAATTAATTACCTTATTTACTTTTAAAAAATATTTTATTCATTTATTTTTAGAGAGGGAAGGGAGAAAGAAAGGGAAACCGCAACATGTGGTTACTTCTCACATGCCCCCTACTGGGGACCTGGCCTGAAACAGAGGCATGTGCCCTAGACTGGGAATCGAACTGATGACCCTTTGGTTCACAGGCCAGCACTCAATCCACTGAGCCACACCAGCCAGGGCACCTTACTTACTTTTTTGTGTAGTTGGTGGAGACATTTATTGCTCTAGTGTAGGTTCCCAACTTAGACAATGACCTAGGATTCCTTTCACACATGAACTGTTTCTCCCCCCACCCCTTGGGGACTCAGGAAAAATGTAGAAAAGCGATCGCTGCTGGAGAACATGGAGGGGCTTTTCCTGGCTGTGGATGAAATCGTAGATGGAGGGTGAGTTCTCTGATTTGCCTGGACCTCTCTGAATCTAGAGTGTGTATTGGAGTGGGAGGAGGTAACTGCCCCTATCCTAAGGCAAGTGGACTGAGTGGCTAGAGTTTTCCCACAGTAAGTTGGTTTTTCAGGAGAGAGTGACTGATAATCTCTTCTTTGTCTTTGTAGGGTGATCCTAGAAAGCGATCCCCAGCAAGTGGTACACCGGGTGGCATTAAGGGTAAGCAAGAGGGTTCATTTATATCCCTTCATCTACTCACTCTCCAGAGCCAGACTTGCTGATTGTATCTAAGTGTTCGAATTTGTAAAATACATACAATCTTATCCTTTTTCAAATTCTCATTGTCCCAAAGACAGAAGCAGAGGAACGTTATTTCTGCCCCTAAACTAGTACCTAAAATCTCATACAGTCTTTGCATAGAGTACACATTTAATATGTACTTATTGAAGCAATGATATAATAAAAGAAATTTTAATATTGCTGGTCCTGAAACTTTAGGAACTTGAAGTTGGCTTATTCTTCCTTTGGGGATGGATCACAGTCATTTGAGGCAGAGTAGTGTTTTCCTTG
The DNA here is from genome assembly GCF_021234435.1 of Artibeus jamaicensis. Classification (NCBI taxonomy): domain Eukaryota; kingdom Metazoa; phylum Chordata; class Mammalia; order Chiroptera; family Phyllostomidae; genus Artibeus; species Artibeus jamaicensis. Next base: position 52,588,270 of record NW_026521486.1, read on the forward strand.
TCTTTTAAGGTCTTACAAAACTGAGGAAACTACCTCTCCAGAAAGTACTTATCTGCTAGAATTTCAGTCCTCTTTGGTGCTAGTAATATCAGAAAGGGGCCTCTGAGTTAATCGCAGAAGGCTCCAAATCTGTGGAGAGAGCCCACCAGCAAATTGTAGGGGTGCAGAGATGTCTGAGCAAAGCAGATCTCCCCATTCACAGAATGTCCCAGTTCTGACCTCCAAAGAGTGAAGGCTGACAATGCTGGGTAATGGGAAATCTTCTCCCTTAACTGCTGTGGGCTCCATTTGCATAGTTTAATCTTCTTCTCTAACATATGTCTCTGTGTGGCAAGAGAGAGGGTCCTCCCCACCAACTCCCTCCTTCCCCTTCTCAGGCTGCTGTTGGCAGCAGTTTATTTCTTCAAATTAACATGCTGTCGTTACCCATCAGGCCTTGCGGGATCCATTAAACTATCCCTGGATCCCCCTCATTCTTTCCCTAGTGATATTGATATTCAGGGATGGTCTTCTCTGACTAGGGAATCAGGTCCCCCTGAGTTGTGGATCACATAACCTGATGATTACTTGGAATGAAATAAATCTTTTACATCCTCCTGTCTAAAATAGAGAATGGATGAAATGACCGTTTTTTGTTCATAGCCCCTCTGGCCAAGTATAATTGTGGCTGTACTAGTTCTTAAAAGTGACTGAGAGCTTGAAGGTATCTGTCCTTTGCTTTAGTTTAAAGGACCATCTCTTCTTTCTCTACTTCCAAACTTCAGTCAGGTCTTTTTCCACCTTTCTCCCACATTGAATGCTTTTTTCTCTGTGTATAGGGTGAAGACGTTCCCCTTACGGAGCAGACCGTGTCTCAGGTATAATTTTCTCCCTTCTTCCTTTCCAGATGGACTGGGTCATTAAAGAGGCTAGAATAGCATTCTATCCCAACCCACAAAGTCTGAATGAGACTAGAGACTGAAGACATTTCTTCCTGGTCTGCCAGGAAGGGCATTTGGCTACGCCCTAGCTCCCATCCCAGTTTCCTGTGAGCAGTGGCTGTCAGCCTTGGTGTGGACCCTTTAGACCCTCCCTGCCCGGTGCCTCATTTCAGTGATTTATTCTCCAGCAGAGGCTTGCTTTAAGCAGATGGTCTATGTGTGTGCATGTGCACGCATGCACACACGGGTGTGCACACGCATACACTGCCTAATTATTCAAATGAGGGCTAAGCTGGAAATGCATATTCTAGAATATGCAGGTTTTATAGATCCATCCCGCTACTTTGCAAATAGATTTGTCTACCTGACTGGGGAGGGAGGAGAGATTCTGTTTTCTACCCATTTGGAATTCTCACTAAGCAGTTAATCTGGCCTTGGCTGGTGTGGCTTACTGAACTGAGCGCCGGTCCTGTGGACTGAAAGGTTGCTGGTTCTATTAGTGGCCACGGCTGATTTCTGGGTTTTGGGCCAGGTCCCTGGCTGGGGGCCTGTAAGAGGCAACCAGTTGATGTTTCTCTCTCACATTGATGTTTCTCTCCCACTCTTTCTCTCTCTTTCCCCTCTCTCTAGATATAAATAAAATTTTTATTTAAAAAGTCTATCTGGATGTGGTAACATATACACATCCCTTTTAACATATGTCCAGTAATCCCCAGTTTTTTCTTTCCTCTCAGGCATATCTCTTCTCTCCTTATCCTCTCAAAGGATTTGAATTTTTTTGCAATTTCCCAAACTGACAATCCTCTAGGGCTTTAGAGAGCTTCTTTCCATTCCTCTGCCCTTGGAAATTTCCTATTTGCCATTCTTCTAAGGACAGAGAAGGCAAGTAGGGGAAGGAAAAGCCCCAATCCCAATCCTTATCCCCATCCTACCCTTCAGCAACCAAGCCCCTTAATGTTGCCCTTGTTTCTGCAGGTGCTGCAGTCAGCCAAAGAACAGATCAAGTGGTCACTCCTTCGGTGAAGACCCCACTGTTCCTGGCTCCTCATCCCCTGAAAAAATCCACATCTGCTGTGATTTCTCATCCAGTCCCCCAACTGATGCTCTCAGGGTCATCTTGGGGATCACAAGGGATCCTTACATCTCCATCCTGTCTGTGTTTGTCCCCCCAGACCTGTAGGTGCTTCCCATTCCTTCTCAGTTTTTTGAAGTTCTGGGAGTAAAGCTCCCAACAGATATGGATGCAGGGCACGGGAAGCACCTCTTCCTTTCTAGACTGGATTATGTTCCCTTCTCCTATCTTGAATATTTTCCTCTTAACTTCTGTGCCCTTTGCTGCAGCTACACTTAAGATCAAAGCAGGAGAAAGAATGTGCTGAGTATTTTTCTCCCTTTACCCTTACAGGGCCCTCACCCCACTAGTTCATATGTCCAGCAAGGGGAGGGAGAGAATTCTTTCCTATAGAATGCATAGGGGTGGTGGTGAGGAGAGGTATATCTAGTCTCAGCCACAGCCCCACTTACTGGCCTCAGTATTTTCTCCCTTCTTACTGCCCCGTCCTTCAGCCTTGGAAAAAAAGATTGGAACAGCTCATAGGCAGGGGACAGAGTGGAAGAAGCGGTAATTTAAATTTTATTGGATAGGGCTTATAAAATTCTGTATTTCAGTCACAGCTGCATTCTTTACCCTGATTCTGGCTTATAGTTTCAAAAGTGCTGTGGTCTGTAAGTGGTCATTGTGGCAAAGTCCATCTCTTGGTCTGGTACCTAAACTATACCTTCACAGCCGTGGGATCTTTGCCCAACTTGTCCTCCCTGTGTCTTAGAGGAAAGCCAGTCCCTGAACTAAAACTTCATTCTAGTCTTAGGAAGAAGAGTTTCGGCTTAGAGCTAGGGAGGGGGTGGAATTTATGACTTGGGCTTCTGGGCCCTCTCAGTCTTTTTGCTCTCCCCACATGCTTTTCACTTCTTTACCTTGGGTCTATAATCTCTGCCGCTTAACCCTATCCTTTCTTTGTCTCCATCCAGGTAGTAGGTCTAGGCTCTTCCCCTCCCTAGGTTGCTGAGAGAGGTGCCTTTCTTCACAAAACCTTCGGGATTTGGATTTCCCCAGGAAGAAGGAGGATGGAATGCCTACTCTTGGGTCTAATCTTTCCCCTTGACCCAAAAAACGCTCCACAAAAATGTCTCAAAAAACCTTCCTGAAACTTCTGCCCCACCTACTAATGACCAGTTCTCCATGACCGAAGTAGGGTGCATAACTGGGCATGTCTGAGGGGGCATTTTTGTGTAAGAGATGTATGGAGTCAGAAATAGCCTCCTTCATATACTTGCTCTGTGCAAAGAGGAATAAAAGATTTCTTTTTCCAAATTGCCTTTGTGTGATGTTTTTGTTCCTCTCTTTTTGGCAACTGCTCCTATTCCTCTAGCATCCCCCTCACTCCCCATCTTACAATATTTCTTCCCTCTTACCTCAGAGACTCCCCAGGATTCTCCCCCACCACCACTGCCATCCCTAATTTACGGGTCTGTTTGCCTCCTTGGCATCTCTCAGTCCCCTTGCCTGAAAATTGGCGCCAGGGCTGGGGTGGGGATGATATTTTCTCAGTGGGAGTCCCAGGGATCTGAGTTCTCCCCCACCACTCCCAAAGCCAGCTGCCTGCTCCCGCTTCAGCCATTAGTAACCCGGAGACGTGCACCTGCGTGGGGGCTCTCCTCTAGACCCTGCTCCCTTCCTGCACCTCCCACTCCTGCTCTGAAATGGCGCTGAGCGGGTTATTTATCGGAGCCAGTGCTGCTCCAGAAGGTCAGGACGGTGGTGTAAATAACCTCTTCTCACCATTTCCCCATCCCTCCAGAGCCTGCTCCCTCCCCCCTCCTCCACCTTTATTCTCACAAATGAATGTGGCTGGGCTGGCGTGGAGCCTGGCCCTGCATCTTAATGGGGCGGTGAGCTCACAAGATGGATTTAGCTGGGGGGGGGGGGGTATTATGGTTGCCTTGGTGACAGGAGAATGCTTTGGTTTTCTTTCCCCTTCCTCTGCAGGATTTTAAGGAGGGGGAAGTGTGGGGAGCCCGCCTCTGCACTGCAGTTTGAAGGGTCTCTCTCCTCAGTCACCTCTATTGCTCATATGATAGGCCTGCAAATCCAGAATTCAGCAAGTGAGACTGTATTTAGAACCTCAGATAGGAAAGGATGAGGAAAAGAACTAGGAAAGAGCCAGCCTTCCCAGCATCAAGACATAGAACCTAGAGTCCAGTCTTGTCTGCTCTTCTGTAAGAAGCTGGTAATTAAGCTGAACAACTGTGGGGCACCTGTGCTCAGGATTGCCCTCAGGTTAAAAAATAATAAAAAGAAGAAAGAAAGAAATATGCTTGGATGTACCATCCCTGCAGTCCTGTATTGAAAATTGGGATATAGGGGGGCTAGATGAGGGCTGGGTGTCTGTCTTTGCCTGTTTGCATCAGGAAAAGCAGTGTCAAGCATTATCATCCTGATCTTCCTACTCATCACTCAGCATTGACCCTGCGCAGGAGGCATGTCAGTGTAAGAATTGGGAGGTGGAGAATGGAGTTCTATCTAGTTCTTAAATTTGAAATTCTCTGAGCTTACCCATTCAGTCTGGCCTAGTTTGAACTTTTTCTGCCTTCTGATTCCCACTACGAATGAAATTCTGGTGCCCTGACCTACCCAGTATTCTGGCCAACAACTCAACACTATGAGCAAACCATCCCCAGCAGAGACTGGGGAGGGAGCAGAGTCTGATTATTTCCCTCCTTTGGTCTCTGTCTAATTCTGGGCCTTGGTCTCTGTGTGTGAGCCCTTCCTCTTCCCCAGGGGACCCTGGGAAGCCCCTCCTCCCTTCACCGCCTCCTTCTTTTTGGCTGGGAAAGTGACTGACTACAGCCTAAACAGTGCCAGACACCTGCCTGCCAGATGTGGCGATTCCCCATTCTTCTCTTCCCCCTCCCCAAATGTCTATCCTTTCCCCACCCCACTGAGTTCAGGCAGAGAGAGCACCCCCCCCCACAGGGTGATTTAGTGCTGCAGCCCCTCTTTCTCAAGTGCCCCACTCCAGTTCCTCTCCCTCCCCTTGGTGTCCATGTCCCTCCCCCTTTTTTCCCACTGTGTCCTGCAAAGGCCTTATTGGTCCTGCCTCCTTCCATTCCCACCCTGGGGAGTCTGCTTGTGTAAGCCTGGGCTCCTGGGCTGGAGAAAGAATGGGTGGGGCAGAGGTGACTGGCCTCTGTTTAGCCCATGGGAGAGTACATCAGCAGGGCTGAGGATGTTGGCAGCTGGAGCTGAGGTCATTTTCTCTGGTGGAGAGAGGAGGTGGTTGGGGAGGAGGAGGTGGGTAGGGAGGGAACTAGCACTCCAAGACTGCAGAGGAGAAAGAGGTTTGAGAGATCTTCCCCGGTAGTAAGAGAGCTCAGAACTGTGCCTGCCTTGTGGACATCATATCTTTGTTTCATGGGCTGGTTTCCAGATCCTGTCTCTGGGTCTGTGTCTCAGTATGACTCAGCAGATGCCCCTCTTCTTCAGACTGACCTAAAACACACACTTAAAAGGAACTGTTAGTCCATACCCTTCTCTCTTTAGTGTCTTTTTTTTATTGATTTTGAGAGAAAAATCAGTTTGTTGTCCTACTCATTTATGAGTTCATTGATTGATTTCTTTAGATGCCCTGACCTGGGATGGACGCAAAGCCTTGGCATATGGGGTCGATGCTATAACCAACTGAGCTACCCATCCAGAGCTTTAGTGTCTTTTCTTTATCAATTTCTCTTCCCTCCCATTTTACCCTTTGTCTCTTAGCTGAGCTCTCCCAGTCACCTAGCCTCCCCTCCCCATTTTCATCCCATATCATAACACAATATGATCCCAGACTGTCCAAGGCAGGGACTCATTCAGAGTCTCTTTTCTCCTTCCTATCCCTCATTGAAACCTGACTGTCCCCTGGGCCAAACAGAGGTCTCTGGTGTAGCAATGAGGTAGGGGGGGTGGCTGGGCCTTAGAGGGCAGAGGTAGGACAGATAGAGAGTCCAATGAAGTAGGAGAATGGAGAGGAGTGGGACAGGAAGATGGAAAGAGAAGCACAGTGAAAGAGAAAAAGTGACAGAGAGAAAGGGGCAGAGTCTAAGAGTTAGCTGAAAGCCAGCATAACAAGCTGGGAGAGAGAGGAACCCACACAAAGAGAGCACAGCAAGACTGGGAGGACAGAAAAGAATGGAGAGATAGACAGGAAAATCACAGCAAGAGAAGGCAGTTGGGAAGGGGCTGGTCAAGGGGCAGGCTGGCTGTCCTGGGCTCTCTTGTTCTGATGGACCATAAATCTTGTGTGTGCACATGTGTGTCTGTCTGTTTACATATGTGCATGCACATACTGCACACATGTGAGGGGGTTGGTGATAGGCATAGGGATGATTCTCACAATATTCTCATTTCTTTCAGGAGCCTCTTCTTTGGGGCACCCCACACGAACCCCTCATTTCCCAGTATTCTTGATGCTCCAGGGGACATTCCCAAGGTATTTCCACATCTCAGGAATTCTGGCTTTCTCACTTGGAATGCAGACCTGCTGGAATGTGCAGTCAGGTTTTGTAGAATCAAGGAGCCCCATCCCCCCTACCCCCTCTGCCTGCTCACCAGCTGCTCCTGTCCATCTTCTCCTCCCACTTTCCTTGTGTCTCTCCCTCCTCCTCAATGACCCCTCCCCCCAGCCTCTTACCCCTAGCCGCCTGGGGCCCAGGTTGAAGGGGAGACAAAGACAGGATTTATCACCAGGATAGAGAAGCAGCCAGAGACCAAGGCAAGGGCAATGGCTGACCTCTCTGGGATGGGAGGGAGTGTTTGGCCAGATGCTGGGAGGCTGGAAGCCTGGGTTCCGATGGCTCTTGCTCACAACCCCCACTTTTCCCCATTCCAACCTTGTTCTCTTCCTTGCCCCTGAATATCTAGGAAACAGAGAGAGGATAGCCTCTAGCTGATTTTAGGCCTCTTAAGGAAAACCTGGGAGGAGATTGATGTCTTAGGTTCATTCTCTTATGGATGCTGACAAGGATTTGGAAACCAAGTAGCGATCAGGCACCAGTTGTTTCCAAGACTAGAAGAGTTCAGGTTTAGTACTGCAACAGATGAGATGGAGAGGGACTTCCTCTAAAATAGAGGAACTTCTCTCAAGAACAGGCCCTGATTGCCACTAGAGATAAAGGTGATTATTGGTCCAGTAAGATGGAAGATAGGATCTCATCTGAAAGTAAATAAAGAAATGGAATTTCTCAAAGGTTACTAGCTCCAGCCCCTCTGAAGCAGCCATCTTTTCTGAGATCCTCCAACTGCTTCCTGCGAGGTATAAGGAGCAGCTGGACCCTGCCTTTACAGTAAACAGACTATTGGCCTGAAATTGTCTCTACTCAGCAGGCAGGGTGTGTGCTCAGAGAGGGAACGGTATGATCCAGGAGTTTCCGAGAAACCAGACTATATATCTTTTAGCAAACAGCTTCTGTAACTTCCCTAGCTGTCGTTGGAGGTCCCCTAGCCCCTCTAACATCTTAGTGTATCAGAGGCCTCCATCAACCCAACTCTGAAGCTCTCACACCCCTTTCAACTTCTGGCATCCAATATCCTGCTTCCTGCCTTCACCTTACTGTCCTGGGAGAAGGCTGGTAGAGTTACCTCGAGTTGAGAAAAGGGTGGAAGGAAGGGAAACCAAGGCAACTAACTGAGAGCTTCAAGGTTGCCAGTCTCACCACCAACCCATTCCCATCCAGGTCTGGTAAGAGGCCTTCTTGTGGTTTCCTTTCAAACTCTTTTACAAGCTGACACCATTCCTTCAGTTCCTGATGGAAAGCCAAAATTTGGAAATTTTAAGTGGGAAGGGGTTATGGATTGGGAGGAAGAGATTGAGAGAGGACAAAAGAATTGGGGGGAGGGGTAGCACAGGGTAAAGAAAAAAATAAGAAAAGGGAAAAGAAAGCATCTCATTTTTTCCTCACTCCCCCTTCCTCCAGTTGAGAAGGCAGATTTACAGCCTTGGTTTGGGGAGGGGGCGGTGAGCATAAGGAAGACAGATCTGCAGTTCTGCCCTCTGAGTGTCTGGGTACTTAGCTTTAACTCCCCCATTAGCATCAATCCCCATCTTGCTGCCCATCCGTCTTCTGACATCAGCTCCTTCCCCTTTCTGTAGCCCAAGCTTTCTGACCCTAAGTGGCTCTTAAAGGGCCAGTCTAGACCCTTCTCTTCCTCCCTTCTCGCACTCCAAGCAGCACAGCCTGATGCGTGTGGCCACACTTGCACTGTGGCCATTCTTGTGTGTTTGGTGGGGAGAGCTCTTCCCTAGCTCTCTTTCTGTTTTGTTCTCTTTAGAGCCCCCTTTATATCATGGACCCCTTTTTCGTTCACAACCTACCCAAGCCCAGAGCAAGCCCTCTGAGTGGGCTGGGGAGAAACACAGTGCTGAAGAAGGCATGTGGATCCCCAGACAGATTTTTTTTCATCCCTCCTTTCATGGAGGCCTGGGGCAAGGGGTTTTTCACCTCAGCCAGCAGTGGGGGTGGATAGGTTGGGGGCTGAGACTCCTGGGAGATGCCCCACATTCCTAGCCTCCTTTCCCAGGTACCCAGACTGTGGTGGTAGTGGTGGTGGGGGGCGGCTAGTGGAGGATTTCAAATCTTCCTCTCCCTGTGAGGGAGGTGACATGCCAAAGAAACCTGCCTCTGGATTTCCTGACAATTTCCCTATTTTTCACCAACTGAGCTTAGGGCAGCAAAGGCAAAACTGTCTTCTCCCTATTTCTCCCTCTTTTCTGCAGAAATGCTGTAACTGCACTCCTGGGGCTATGTGAATGCCAGGATGGTTGGAAAGTTCCTCTTCACATCTGCCTTCAACCCTGTCTGCTGCAGAAATCTGTAGTCGTCCTCTGAGGGTTTCTCCAGGAGAGTCAACTCCCTACTTGATATTTGAAACTCATTCTCTACTTCCCTTAGTGCTCCCTTCTCTGGCTTAGGATAAGAGGGAAATGGTGGGTTGGGGGCCTTTGTAAAGTGGCCACGCTAAAAATAGAAGCCCCCCCCCAGCTGCACCCTCACCCCTTATTTATCACTTTCCAAACCTCACTCTCAAAGAAGCATGGATATTCCTAATTCATGAAGGCCAGCCCTGATTAGAGATTGTGCAAGGGAAAGGAGTGACGTGTAGTGAGAGGGGAGCCTACTGTAACCTTGAGGTCGCAGAACATCTCCTGAGGGAAGCACCTAACTTGTTCTCTAACCAGCGCCTATGAGTCTTCATTGAGAGGAGTAGTTGTTTCTCTCAATAGTGCCTCTGGGAGTTAGGCTTTTGTCACTACACGCCCCCCCACAAACAAACAAAAATCCAACCTTAGTTCTTTCTTCTCCATTAATTCTCCTTCCTTCTCCCTTCCTCTTTTCTTCGATATTACCTTCTAGTTCTCTTTTCCTGCCCCTCTCACACCTCTCATTTAGCCTTTCTCCTCTCAGCCTCGCCCTTTTCAAAGCCATTGTCTGAAGAGCAAATTTCCCCTCTTAATTCAAATCTGGATAGTGATGTTTGAAAAGAAGTCTCTCTCAGTTTCCGGATCTCCCCGCTTCAGCCCATTTGCGTCCTTCAATGAACCCTTTCTTTTCCATCTCCTTCTCAGATCGCCTCCGTTTTCACACCCTCAGTCTTTTCTCCTCAGCCTTCCTTTTTTTTCTGTCACCCCTTTGGCTTCCTCAGTTTCCCCTTAGCTCTTCAGTTCAATATCCACTTTCCCTCTTCAATCATCTCTTCTGTCCCCGCTCTACCCCCATCTCCCACCCCTCAGATGCCTCCGCCCACTTTTACCCCTTCAAACCCCATCCTGCGCTTCAGTTCCCACCACCAGCACACCCCATATTCCCCTTCCGCCGGGTGAAAGAGAAGGGAGGAGGGACTTGAGGAACAGGTAGAGGGAATGCGGTTCCCTGAGGGGAGGGAGAGAAAGAGGAGAAAAAGCTGGGGAGAGGGAGACGGAAACGGTGGCAAGGGGAGGGGCATCCCCTCTCCGCAGCTGCGCCCCCCCTTCCCCACAGGCACTGAGCCATAAATCAAGCCCAAGGTAGTTTGGCCAATGGTAGAGTGACTCGTAAATCGGGCTGTCAAGCTCAGCCTATGGGAAGCGGCGTTAAATCAAATCCTGTCAGTGCTTGGCCAATGAAAAGCCCTGGGTTGGTCATAAATCTGCCCATTGGAGACAGCGAGAGAGAGAGAGAGAGAGAGAGAGAGAGAGAGAGAGAGAGCGCGAGAGCGAGAGCGAGAGCGAGAGAGCGAGCGAGCAGGCGAGCCAGCGAGAGCCGCGGGGGTGGGCAACAGGGGAAGGGCGCGAGGAGAGTGGAGCGGGAGGAGGGAGAGAAAGAGCTCTTGAGAAAAAAGATGGTAACAGAGGTACAAGAGATGAAGACAGCCTACAGGACAGACGGACAGATGAAGAAAGACAAAGACAAGCCTTGAGAAATAGCGTCAGAAATTCAGCTATAGAGCTCGGGCTGAGACGGTAGACTAACACAGATAAAGCAACAAGGAGACGAACACTGACTCACATTCAGGAAGGTCCCCAAATGCACATACTCCCTAGAGACACGCGTGGGCTCCGCTTCATGAGAGACTTCATGCGTGGACACACGAGCCATTCACACCCGCACGAGTGAGAAAGCCTGAGAGAGAATCTCCTACCTCTCTTCCCTGACTCAACCCTAAACGAAATTAGGGGCGGGGGGGGTGTGTGTGTGAATGTATTAGCTGTGGAGGGTGAGAGAGGACTGGGCTACTTTCTTGCTAAGATCTGTCCTCTCAGGACTCAGACTCCAGGGGTTTCTTCTTGTGTCCCTTTGAGTCATCCCCCTCAGTGATTGATAATTGGGAAGTCCTTCCTGATGTCTAACCTCAATCCCCATTGTTACTCATTTCTACTTGCTAAAACTTTTGAATTACTTTTAAGGAATATGAAAACGACACCTTTACAATCCTTCAGAGAATTGTCAACTTTCAGAATCTTAGAATGTCTGAGCAGGATTTAGGGTTCAGCTGGTCTCTTGATTCCAGTTTTAAAAAGATTGCTGTTCTGTAGCAGTTGGTACTACACTCAGACTCTCTGCCTTCAAATCATGGTCATATCACTTACTAGCTCTTTCTCTTGGACAAATTGTTTAACCCAAATTGTACTTCACTTTTTTTTCATTTGTAAGCAAGATATTATAATAATACTTATGGTAAATTTTGTAGAGATTACACAAAATAATATATGATATTTATAGGCTTTAACACAGTCCTGGGGCACATGAGTGTGCACCTCATTCTCACCTTTTTACAGAAAATAAAGTCTGAGGCCCTGAAGAGTCAAGGGTCCTGCTCTGGTTCACAGAAATAGTTATCAGAGAACCTTGACTGGAACCCTGGTCTCTACACTCCCAGGTACATGTCCTTTTTGGTCTTTTATTGTTCATCCCACCCATCTGGGCCCCTGCCTCAGCAGACTGAACTTGACTCAGTTTAGGCTGTTGTGATTTTTGTGGAAGAGGACACTTCAGAAGCACATGTTCTAGATTAGGAGGCAGGATATCTGGGCCCTGGAAGTTAAGTTAAATGTGAGAGTATAGATCTGCCCACTTCACTGTTGTTCTTTTTTCCCTTGTCTGAATTCTCTCTGGACATTACTTTGTTCTTTCAAACTGTGGAGGCAGGGAGGGAACAGCATGCAGCCAGAGCAGTTTCACTGTCATAATTCACATTCCATCCCCAGTGTCAGCCTAATGCCCACCCTGCTCCACCACCTTAACCATGCAGACAATACATATCTCATGAATAATAAATATACATTTATTGTTCAAGTATAATTCTTCACTTTTCTTCTTAAGTTTGAGGAAAAGGGAGGGGTGCAGATATAGTTTTCCACCTCTGCTGGTGGGAGGGGAGAGGGTATCTCTGAACTCTCAGTCCCTGTGACATCTACTGTCCTCATCAGGGAAAGGAAATACAGAGAACCAGCGTCACCTGGTGGTCACAGGTGCTGTAAATTCGTGTGTGTGTGTGCATGCATTTACGATGACCAGATGTTGGTCAGTCTGGAGAAAAAAATAGTGTGACCTCCCCTCAACCTAGCCCCTGAGCCCTCTTAACTAGAGTCTCTGTTCTGCTTTTATAACCCAGGATGGTAAGAGCAAGTCTTGGGGAAATGTGAAGGGCAAGGTGAATTAGCTCCAACCAGTGTGATCCTACCAAGGCAACTACCTATCTGTTATTGCCTCAGCTAAGCTTAGTACCATTTCCACAGAGCAAGAGTCTTCTCTTATGGCCATTCTCTTTGGATAAGGCAAAGGCCAGGGGGCTATGCTCACTGAAATGGTTATCAAAGCTGGATTAAGTCCTTGCCAGGTGGCTCAGTTTGTTAGAGCATTGTCCTGATGCTCCAAGGTTGTGGGGTTTGATGCCCGATCAGGGCACATACAAGAATCAACCAATAAATATATAAATAAGTGGAACAACAAATTTATGTTTCTCTCTTTCCTTTCCTAAAGGAAGATGTCCTCTCTCTTTTCTGTCTCTAAAGTCAATCAATATATATATATTTTAAAGCTGGATTGCCCTGGCTGATGTAGCTCAGTGGATTGAGCGCCAGCCTGTGAACCAAAGGATCACTAGCTCGATTCCTACTCAGGGTACATGCCTGGGTTGTAGATCAGGTCAGGTCCCTAGTACGGGGCATGTGAGAGGCAACCACACATTGATGTTTCTCTCCCTCTCTCCCTCCCTTTCCCTATCTCTAAAATAAATAAAATCTTTTTTAAAAGCTGGATTAAATTTTTGTTTTGCGCTGAAGAACATCTGTTTGTAGGGACTGGGGGATCCTGACAGCAATAGTAGGAGGTAGGGGCCATTTCTGGGATATTAGAAAGGAAGCCTAATCTTCTTGAGCAAATTCACATGTTTTATATCTGGAAACCCCTCAGCTGAAGACTATACCCCAGGACCACTGCTTCCTGCTCCTGCTCTGACCTGGATTCCCCAAGCCCTCCACTATTAAGTTCCAGCTGCAAACCAACACTGGCCTATTTCCTTCTACCCCAAAGATGACACCTGAGCATTATAAGGATGGAATTCCTTTATTGATAATTAATAATACATCTTGAGGAGCCTAGGGCTGAAACATTCAGCAAGGGAGAGGCCTGGTTTGGGATTTAGGGGGAGGTTGTCTATGAAAATGCTTACACATCTTACTTTCATACCAGTTGACCACTCTAGCTCTGGATGGAACAGTCCCAGATTCTGGTGACTGAAACACAGCTCTAATGGAACCTATGGAAACTCTGGAGCCTACGGAAACTCTGGGGCCCTTGTTGTAGGAGTGAGCCATAAGCTTGGCGGAACTGGCGATTCATGGCTGCACAGAGCACAGGGTTGATGCAACCATTGAGCCAGGTGAGGTTGGCAGCAAGCATGTGGACAACCCAAGGAGCCTGGACCCTGGCATCCAGGATATTGAGCAGCAAGAAAGGGATGTAGCTCAGGGCAAAGCAAAGGAACACCACAGAACACATACGAGTCACCTTCCTAAACTCTGATGGAGAGTCCTGAATTTTGGGGGTTCCTTTAGTTGGCTTGGCCTTGGCAGGTGCCTGTGGAAGGCTTTTCTCTGTCACCTGCTTAGCTACTTTGCTATTGCTCTGGTCCCCCACTTCTGGTGAATCTACTTCCAGAGTCTGGGCTGGCTCAGATGAAATCCCCTCACTGGGCCCCCTGATGCCATACCACTGTCCAGCTCCTGGAAATGACCGGGCATGACTTCATCTGTCCCAGCCATGTGGCTGAAGTGGACACTTGCCTGGTGCAGCTTGTACTGATCCAGTGCCTGTGCTGCTCGCTTCACCTGGCAGTGGATGAGGCAATAGAGGATGCTGACACTGCTGAGCCCAAACACAAAGTAGATCCCCATGAGAATGGTGGAGTAGGGTTGGCCTTGGATGCAGTCAAAGCTGCAGGTACAGACTATGGGCACCAAGATATAGACAGGCAAGAGAGGGGCAAAGCTGGCTACACCTACCACCCAGGTGCTCACCAGTACCAACACTATCCCCTTGGCACTGAACGCTTGGGGAAAGAGCTTCGGGTGGGCAATGAGGAGGTAGCATCCCACAACAATGAGGCAGAGGGTGAGGATGGAGATGGAATTAGACACAAAGAGGAGGAGCCCAAAAACTCTGTAGAAGGTGGCACCAGTTCTCCAGTGCAGGTGGAGGTAGGTATCCACAGAGAAAGGCTGGAGAAGGGTGCAGTAGAGCAGATCAGCTACTATGAGGTTGTCGATGAGCAGGTTGAAGCGGGTATAGAGCTTGGGCTGAATGACCAAGGCCAGCGGGGTGAGCATGTTGCCCACAGTGCCTGATACAGCTACCACAACCCCCCAGGTAACTGCCACATAAAGATAGCCCAGCACAGACTTATGGTAGCAGGAAACGTTGGCATCAGAGGTGTTCCACATGATAGAGGCTGAGGTGGGGGCAGGTGGAAGAGGAAGAGGAAGTCAGAACTTGACTTTGAATTTAAATCTCTTGAACAATTCTGGGCCCCTGGGTATATGAACTGCTCTGAGAGCTCAGAAGAGCTTCCAGTCATTCCCAAGCCTCTTTACCCCAATTCCCAATTCTAACTTTCTTCTTAGACTCTCTTAGACCTTTTCCATTCTCAAAGATTTTCCGAAATTCTTACCTAACTATCTTGTCATTTTTGCCCTGGCTGGTGTAGCTCAGTGGATAGAGTGCGGGCCTGCGAAAAAAAGGATCGTGGTTCAATTCCCTGTCAGGGCACATACCTGGGTTGCAGACCAGTTCCCAGCAGGGGATGCATGAGAGGCAACCATGTATTGATGTTTCTCTCTCCCTCTCTCCTTCCCTTCCCCTCTAAAGATAAATAAATATATAATTAAAAAAATAAATATCTTGTAATCTCTGTCTACTCCAAACTCCAGGCTTCATTCAACACCCATCCAGGTACTCTCAGTAACCCCAGTGCCCTTAAACTTTAAAAATTCTTTCCCCCCTCCTAAGACCAGCCAGGAGTCCCCTTTCTGTATCCAGGATGCTGCTTTAGTCCCTTCTGCTCTTTTTCACTACACACACAGGTTGACCTCATTTTTTTCCTGTTTTTACCACCTGCAAGATGAAGAAACAGAGAAAGAAAAGTATACCCACCACAATATTACTAACCTAAATCTCCCAGCCTTAAGTTCTTCCTCCAGTGGAAGAAGAAATCAAACTCACTGAAAGGGCAGTCCTTTCTAGTGGGCAGTCAGGCTTCAAATAGGGGGTACCCTGCTTTCATGTCCCTTATTATGCTAGACTGAAAGAATAAGAAACTCCCCAGTTACTCAACCTCAGCCACTTCTTTCACCACCTCCGGTCCTACTTGTTCTGCTTTGGTTAGTCTGCTTTGGTTAGTGAAATCTGGGCGTCTCTGTTGAAATTCTGCTACTTACACCAAAGCCATCTCATTTCTCCCTTTCTTCTTTCTGATACCCAAGCTCTGTTTTCTTCCTGTCTTTGCATAGCAGAACACTTGTAAGATCACTGTCCAAAATCGTTGAAGCATGGAGAAAGAGCATCTGGATATCTAGGCCACTTATCAAGGGGCCAAAGGACAAGATCAAGTTGCAGGAGCAACTTTAGATACCCCAGAAGCTTTGGCTCTGTTTTGGGGGAGCGCTGCTTCCCTCTGTCCAGAACATGGAGATAGTTCAAGTCAGAGGGTCCTATGTGATATCCTAGCACATCTGAGAAAAGGAGCCAGATGAAGTAAGGTGAGAAATGAAACAGTCAGGATTCTGGCTTCATTCCCCACAGGGCTCAGTTCAAGCACTCATCCATTCACTCAATAAATGCATATTGAGCACTGGCTAGTGTGGTTCAGTGGACTGAGTGCCACCTTGAGAACTGAAAGGTCACTGGTTTGATTCCCAGTCAGCACATGCCTGGGTTGCGGGCCTGGTCTCCAGTAGGGAGCATGGGAAAGGCAACCAGACATTCATATTTCTCTCTTTCTTTCTCCTTCCCATCCCCTCTCTTAAAAATAAATAAATAAATAAATAAATAAATAAATAAATAAATAAATAAAATCTTTAAAAAAATAGCATATTAGTGCCTACTATTCACCAGATTCTGAACTAGACACAGGATACAAAAAATTTTGGTACATAAGCTTGTGCATAGTCTAGTGGAGGAGACAGATGCATAAGTGTATAAATGCTTAATTTATTCTCTAAAGCAGGGGTCAGCAAACTTTGGCCTATGGGCCAAATCTGGCCTGTCATTTGTTTTTGTGTGGGCAGTGAGTCAACGTTTTTTCCATTTTAAAATGGTCACATTTGAATGGTTATATAAGTACCTACATAATATCTTCAATTTTGCCTCTTGGCCAGCACAACCTAAAATATTTACTATTTGACCCTTTAAGAAAAAGTTGGCAACTCTTGCTATAAAGTGTACCAGGAACTTAGAGGAGAGGACCTAGCTGTTAAGGAGGAGGTCAAGAAAGGGTCCACAGAGATATCTGTGCTAGATTTTGAATGATTAACAGAGTATTTTGGGGAATATAAGTAGGACATTCTAGACAAAGGGCACAGGATGCATAGAGTTCACAGAGGTTTAGGAAGAGGTGAAGAAAGAGTGTAAAGTAGGAAAGAACAGAGAAGATCCTGGAGAAGTGAGCAAGGCTGAGATCAAGGAAGGCTTTGTATATCATGTTGAGCTGGGGTTTTATCTCAAGACGAGGGGGAGATTAGCACTCAGAAAGCTGTTGGGAGTGAAAGCATGCAGGCCAGAAGTGAGAGAGAGCAGTAAGGAGGAACCCATTCAGACAAAGGAGAAGTAGGGCCTGAGTTATGGTCAGGGTCAGCTCCATGGGCATGCTACCTGTGTCATGGCATAGGGCCAAGGATCCACTGGTTGGTTTACTGTTCTGTAGTCACTATCTTGAGATTTTTTAATAAATTCTCATCTGAGGATATATCCATTGATACCAGATAGAGGAAGAGAGACACAGAGAGAGAAACATCAATGTAAGAAACATTAATTGGTTGTCTCCTGAATGTATCCCAACAGAGGAGTGAACCCACAACCTAGGATTGTGCCCTGACCTGGAATCCAACCCACGACCTTAAGGTTTACAGGATGACGTTCCAACCAACTGACCCACACCAGCTAGGGCTTGAGGTCTTTTTTTTTTTTTTTTTAACATTAAAAAATTTATTTTTAGAGAGAGGGGAAGGGAAAAAGAAAGAGTGGGGGAGAAACATCAATGTGTGGTTGGCTCTCATGTGTCCCCTACTGGGGACCTGGTCTGCAAACCAGGCATGTGCCCTGATTGGGAATCAATTGAGATCTTTTTTGAACAAAGGGCCCTAGTTTTTTATTTTGCACTGGACCCACAAATTATGTAGCCAGTCCTAGTTAGGGCAGTGGTTGTGGGAATAGAGAACAGTAATCAGACTCTATAGGTTGCTAAGAAGTCAAACAGGACTTAGTAGTGTCTCTGCAGATGAAGGGTTAGAAAGAGGGAAGAGTAGGATGAACCCCATTTTTACAGGTGGATGGTAGTGCTCTTAATAAGATAGGGAGCCCTGGTCAGTATGGCTCAGTTGATTGGAGCTAAGTACAGTAAATTGAAAGGCTGCAGGTTCAATTCCCTGTCAGGGTACATCCCTAAGTTGTGGGTTGGGTCAGAGCACAAATGAGAGGCAAATGATAGATGTTTCTCTCATATTGATGTTTCTCTCTCTCTGGAGTCAATAAATAAATATTTATTTTTTAATTTTTTTGTATTTAAAGGTTTTATTTATTTTTAGAGAAAGGGGAAGGAGGGAGACAGAGAAGGAGAGAAACAACAATGTGTGAGAGCTGCATCCATTGGTTCCTCTCTCACGCCTCCCACCCAGGCATGTGCCCTGACTGGGAATCAAACGGGCAACCTTTCAGTTCCCAGACTGGCACTCAATCCACTGGGCCACACCAGCCAGGGCAAGAGAGAGCTTTAAAAACCAAGATAGAGAATGTGGAGAGCACAACAGTTTTAGGGAAGGGGTAAATCATGAACTGAGTTTTAGATTAGGTTTGAGGTGATTGTGCAGCATGCTAGTATCCCTAGCACTTCTAGCCTCAATTTCTTCTAGCCCCTCTCTCCCCACATGTGACCCAGCCCCTGCTTTTCTCCACTCACTCTCCTATAGGGCCAGAATCTGGATATCCATTTTTTTGGTTTGTTTTTAGCTAGAAAGACCTGAACACAAAAACAAATAAACCCCAAACTCCTTGTTGGGTTTCATTTCTGAACCCAGACTTCACAGTTCAAACCCAGGAGGCCCCTATTCCCCTTTCCTTCCTCTTTAATAGCCATCATCATCCCTCTTCCTTTCTTCTGTAAGACTCAGAGGGTAGAAAGGGGGAAATGAGGAATGATGCAGCTCAGGAGGATCCCATGGTGATTCTGGGTTCTGGTCTAGCCTTTTTTGTTCGACCTTTCTGCCATCCAGAAGGGCTAGAGGGAGAGGGTCAGAGAGTCACTGGCTAATTTTGGGAGTGTGTGTGGTTGAACTGAATTCTGCAGATAAAGAGGAGACCTCTCTCTCACCCTCAAACCCCCATTACGTAAGAGAGAAGGATGTGCTGTCTTGTTTCACAGAACACTTAGGGAACAAGATGAGAAGGTATACTAGCATACATGTAAATAACAATCCCAGTTTTGTCTTGGATACATGAGGTCTCAGTAAATTTTTAAGAGACCCAAATGGGCTCACTTTGCAGATAGGGAAACTGGGATCTAGAGGGGGGAAGTACTAACCTAAGGAGACTATTTATATGGGGCAAAGCAGAGTGTAGAGCTCAGATTCCCAGTCCCTGTCCCCACTTCTTTTCATGCCTTGCCTGTTTCTGGCATGGGTTTCCCACCAGAGGCACAAAACTGATTTTTTCTTTTGTCTTAGACTGGGTCTGGGCCTGTCGCGTTAGACTGCTGAGACACACCACAGGAAAGTCTTAGGCTAGGGGAAGATCCCTTTCTCATGTCCTTGGCGCCGCCTGGTGGAGTTGTGAATTCTCAACAGCCGTGGCTGCAATCCGAGACCTGGACTCAGAATGATTCCCCAGGGCCAAGTTTACACTTGAGCTGGACCGAGTGGGGGTGAGTGGGATGGGGAGCCTCTGCCAGCTTTGCACAAGCTTCAGACCTTGCCTCCTCCTACCTCCATTTTCCTAACCCCTTCCTTCTTCTGCTCCTCTTTCTACTGTGCCTGTCTCCCTCACCATACAGATACATATTCTGATGTTACTGCTCCCCAAAACAGCAGGCAAAGATCGAAAGTCTGAGTCTGGGGGACAGAGGGCAACGAATCCAGACTTTATTGTCAGGGAGAGGGAAAAGGGAAAGACATAGTTTGGGGGCCAAGGTTGCTACATCATCAAGCGGAAAGAGTTGATGAGGAGAAGGCCAGTGGGGGGGGGGCATACTCCTCCTAGGTCAGTGGCTGGAAGGGCTGACAAGACAGAAATCACCGGTGCGGGGGGGGGGGGGGGCGGGGGGGGGGAAGGTTATGCCCCCACCCCAGCTGTATTGTGGTGTCTGGTGGAAGGGGACAGCCATGAGGTCTAGGAGCTGGGATGGAGGAGGCTACAGACTGCAAATCCTGCGGAAGGGGGAGGAGGAGGTGAGGCTTCTATTGCTTTTTGCTCACAGTTTTGCGGAAGGCGAGGCGGGGGGTGGGCTTTGACTAGACACACCTTGCCCCCCTCAGTACCCCTTGGGCGATGGGTGCTGGTGAGAAGAATGGAATCCGGACTGGGGAGGAAGAAGGTGAGGGAAGGGACTATAAGGGGCATCTACTTGGTCCCACCCAAGTGCCAGAGATGCCTCCAAGTGCTGCCCCCCATGATGGGCCCAGCTAGACCTGGGGCGGGAGCATGATGCGGGGCGGGCACAGTGAGGTTGCAGGCGGTAAAACCAAAGTGCTTATGAGGGATCCCGCCTGTTCCCCTCCCCCTGTGGAGGACGGGAGTGTTCACGGAAGCGCTTCAATTTTGGGGTAGGGGGCTGGAGTCCCAGAGTCCGCTTATTGCCAAGAAAATCCATTTCTGCCCCCTGGACCCCGACCATGGCTTGTGAACCCCGTTTTGTGCTAGGTTTGGGGGGAAGGGCTGGATGGACATGGCTTTTGGGAGGGGGGGTGTCTCCAAGGGGGCTCGGGGTGAGACGGCCCCCCCTTTTCTAGGGGAGAGGGAAGGGCAGGGGGCGGGGTTCCCTGAGATCTGGGGTGTTCCCCCCCTTCTGAAGCCCCCCTCCCCCACTACCCCTCCCCTTTCCTGGAACCCCGTACCTCGGGGTGGGGGGGAAGGAGAGAGATCATTCAGGGAGTGCCGGGAGGAGGGGCGGGCTGGGAGCCCGGAGGCCTGGGTCCCGGCTGGAGGTGGGGCGTTGAATGGGAGGGGGGTTCAAGGTAGAGGTCAGTAGGGGGAGAAGAGGATGGGTCCATGCGCTGTTCGGATGGGCCCAGGGGCCGGATGGAGTAGGGGATGGGTGATCGGCGGCCCCTGGAGAAGAGGTGCGGCTGGAGCCGGGCGCAGGGACAGAGGGGAACCTGCTGCCGCTGCCATTACCGCAGCCACCGCCAGGGGGCTGGGGAGCAGGCCACCAGCCAGGGACTTGGGCAGCTCCTTGGAGAAAGTCAGCGTGCCCTGCAGGGGTCAGGGGAGGAGGCCGGAAGAGAAAAAGAAGTCATTCTCTGGCCCTGCAAACCCCACCTCACCCTAAGCAGCCCGTGTCCCCTTCTCCTCCTCGTACTGGTTCCCCCATTGTCTAATTTTCAGTGCCCAGGGCCTTACCGCTAGCTCCGCGGCGCCCCTAGGCTTCTTGTGACGGCTCAATAACGGGTTGGGCTTCCCCGCCACGCCATCTCGGTGCCGCCGGCTGGAAATGTGCTGCAGGGGTGAGTGGGTTAGGGGCCTGTGAGCCCCCAGGAAAAGAGCAACCCCCAGGAGGCAGGCCCATAAAAATGGCAATCACAGCCCAAGTACCCGGCCCTGCCCACGCTGTAGAACCAAGGGATGATGACCCTGTAGAAGAGCGCTCATTCACATTCCCTGTTCTTTCCTGCTTAGCTGGGGGAACTCCCCAGAATTTCTGGGAAGGGCCTTGCACCCACCTGTTTCAGTTGGACCTCCGAGTTGACCTTGACATTGCAGATCTCACAGTGGAAGGTTCGGTCCTGGGCAGGGGCCTCTGGCTCCCCAGGAGTGGTAGGCCCCAGCCTAGGGTAAGCTTTGATGGGGCCCAGTCCACTTCGGGCCTCCAGTATTGTCTTGTGCTTAGTACCTGAAACCCGCAGAAGGCAGGAGGTAAGGAGTGAAGGAAAAATTCTCCAGGCCTATTAGACCTCAAATATCCACTTTCCCAATTACGATAGGGGAGGCATCAAGAGTGGGGAGTTTCTAAGCCCCCGGGGATCCTCCTACCCAAGCACAGGGGGGGGTCAGCGGAGAGTCCTAGGTAAAGAAAGTAAGGTAAGGGGGAAGTAAAGGGCTAAGGAATGGTGGAGATGATTAGGGAAAGAGATAAGCTGGAAGGCGGGTCTTAGAGGGTACTGGGGTATTGGAAGCTAGGGGAGTTAGGAGATAGGGAACAGAAGTGAGATGAGGACAGGGGAGTAGGGGAGACACTCTCCCAGGGGGTGGGGGGTAAAGGAGTCCATACCTTTGTTATGCGCCTCAAGCTGAGACAGGGAATTCACTGCCACTTTGCACAGAGCACAGTAGAGCAGCCGCTTGGCCTTTTCCTCCTCTTCTTTGCTACCCCCAGGCAGGGAAGTTGGGGCTGGAGTCCCCCCTTCACCCTTGGTTGCACCCTGACCAGTCTCCGGAACACTGGGAGGGGATGGGGAGCCAGGCTGTTTCTCTGGGGATCCTGGGGCTGGACCCAGTCCATTCTCCATGGAAACTGTTGTTGTGGGAGAAACACAGGGGTCACCTCAGATGGCTTTTGAAGAAGATTCTTTATGCAGAGAAGACCCACCCCCATTTCCTGGAGGGCAAGAGCCCAGGAGTCCCCACCCTGTGACAACATGTATGCTCTCATGCTGGGCCAGAGCCAGATGTGGTCCAGCTGCCTCAGGCTGGGTGTGAGACTGACTGAAATGCCTGGCTCACTCTCCATTAGCTGGGAATGATGGGGGTGGGGCTAAGGGAGGGAGAGACGGTGAGAGGGTTGTCCAGCCCCACTGGCATCCCCTTCAGGGTGAAGCTGGTAGCCAGCCTAGCCAGGGGGAGAGGCAAGGAACAAGGATTCACCCCCTAATAGTCTGCCAGCTAGCCTTCCCAGAGTCCTAGCCAGTCCCCAAGGAAGCACGCTGTAGAACTCTAGGAAGGCACAGAGGCAGGATGACCAAGGAGAGGTTGGGAGAGACAGACATAGCAAAGGGAAACAGAAGCAGCAGAACCAGAGAGGAATGAGACAGGGATAAGGGCTGCTCTATAATTCATGGCTTGATTAAAGATGCACAGGCCCTAGGCCTCAGCACTGGGTTCTGGCCACCGTACAGGGGAAACTCTAGCGCTCCCATTCTTGCTCCAGCAGCCGATCCAGTTTCCGGGTTATGAGGAGGCTGGTGGTGGGGGTGCTGAGCTGATGAGAGGGGACCTCCTGACTCCTGCAGGTGTCCACCTGCTTGTCCACAGTGTGGTATTTCCCTCTATTTCACTTACTCATTTTGACATCCTTCATCTCCATATCAATCCAGACAGCACACTCACATCTCAGTCTAGAGAGGACTTCATAGCTTACAAAAGCAGGGCAGGTAACATTAACTCCTTAGAGAGATATTGCACAAACTAAATGAGATAATATGCAAAAAGCACCTGGAACAGTGCTGTTGAAGAAATGTTATCTACCACCACCACCATCATCCCTATTTCACTGAGATGTTATTAAATTAACTCAAGATGATTAGGGCCCTGGCTGGTGTAGCTCAGTGGATTGAGTGCGGGCCTGTGAACCAGAGTGTCGCAGTTCGATTCCCAGTCAGGGCACATGCCTGGGTTGCAGGCCAGTTCCCATCCGGGGACAGACAGGAGACAACCATCCACTGATATTTCTCTCTCTCTCTCTCTCTCTCTCTCCTTCCCTTCCCCTCTAAAGATAAATAAATAAATAAAATCTTTAAAAAAAAAAAAAAGATGATTAGGCTAAGAAGCTGCCAGAGCACAGTTAGAACTCAGCTCACCTGCCCACCTTCTCAGTGCATTGCTCAGGTATGGTGTGTGTGTGTGTGTGTGTGCGCACGCTAGAATACGGGGGCCTGTTCCCAAGCTGGTGGTATAGATGCTTGGTTCTCATTCTGCTTAGGGTGGGGCAGGAAGGACAGGCAAGGATAAGGAGAAAATGGGCTGCTGGGTCTCTGTAATCGGTCATGATTGACATCTGACATGGTAATCCCAGGTTGGAGGTGGCTCATATCTTCCTATTCCTTCTTTCCAGTTTCTTGGCTGGCAATATGCGTGAAGATGGCCACTAGCCATGAGGGAAAAAGAATCTCAGAGTTGCCTTTGGGGGTCAGAAAAGACCCCAAAGATCTTAAAGGAAAGAAAACTCTGGAACCAGAGGATCGCGGTTCAATTCCCAGTCAGGGCACATGCCTGGGTTGCAGGCCAGTTCCCTGCAGGCCAGGGATGCCTAGTAGGGGATGCACTAGAGGCAACCATACATTGATGTTTCTCTCCCTCTCTCCTTCCCCTCTAAAAATAAATAAAATCTTAAAAAAAAAAAAAAAAGAAAACTCTGGCTCAGAGAGGTCAAATGATCTACGCAAGATTATACAGAGAGTTGCCTGGGTTTCCTAGACTTTCAGTTTTCCCCAAGGGGAGCCCCATTGGGCAGGCCTTCAGATATCCTGACTCCGTCCCCTATCCCTCTTCCCAAGATGAAGGGGCCTCTCACTGGATTTGATGGTTCCCTTTTTCTTGAGGAAGTTTGCCAGGTGGCCTCACCCTCGCCCCTTTCTGAGTCACTGGGTGGTGGGGAGGACAGACAGTGGGAATTCTGTTGTGAGGAGCTGGGGTAGGAGTGGAGTGACAGGATGGAAATTTTGTATCACTGTACTTGGCTCCAGGACTCACCTTGGGCGGGAGGGGGGGTGAGGGTGAGGTGGGGGCTAAGGGAGAGAGAGATGAAAGCAGAGGAGAGTTCTGGGAAGTGGGGAAAGAACGAACGGAGGAGGTACAATCAGTTGAAGAATATGGGGGAGTCAGACATACCTGGACGAGGGGTTATGCCATCCCCATTTGGGGGGGTGCTGCCTGGGGGAGCTGTGTCTCCAGGTTCCCGGACACCAGGCTCCCTGCCTCGGGTCTTGGCAGCCTCAATGCCTTTGACTCTTCGGGCGTGGCGATTACCCTTGTAGTGCGCCTCAGCCTGGCTCTGTAGGGATGGAGGAGGAAAATGGAAACTGAGATCACCTTTCATCTGACAATTCTCCCCACAGAGCTCTTTTATAGGTCCTGGGGTGGTCTCAGCAGGATGCAGTGAATCTCTCCCTACACCAGTGAGATGTAAAGCCCCATGCGGAGGAGCCTGGCTATTCCTGGGACCTGGAGTAGCTTCTCAAATTTGAGTCCCTTGGGAACCTGGATCCCTACCTAGCCCAGGCTCCACCCACTACCACACCCATGGCCTGGTTGCTGACTCAGGCTTCCCACCTTGTTGTGAGGTGAGGGAGGACTCCACACCTACAGAATTCTAAATGGGAGGGGCCTGGCAATCAAGCCAGTTAGTATAATTTAGACCCTGGTCCCCTGGCCCCCGGATCCAGCCTTTGCTGCTTCCACCCTTAGTCTGGGAGTCCCAGAAGCTCTGATGCCTGAGCTCTTCACTGACTGCTGCCCCCTGGGTCTCATTTTCCCTGAAGCCTCTACAGACACCCTTGAGGACCCTGGCCCCATGCCCAGCTCTGGAGACAGAGAAAGCAGCAGAGACAGCTGTCAAAACAGAGCCTCTTGGTTGGGAAGGGATGGGGAGGGCAGAAAGAGGGGAGACTGCCTGCTATTGGCCCCCACCCTTCTGGTCTTCCACCCTCCACCAGTGAGTGGACCTTGGGTTGGGAGAGGGGGAGGCCTGAGGCTGAAGTGGAGGGGAGGCCTAAAGCTGGGTTGGTCCTGGCTCCACCCCCCTCTACCATATGTACCCCATGCTAAGAATGTACAGTCCTGGAGCTACAAGGTCATCCAGACAGGAATAGCGTAGAAAAAAGATGTGGATAGGCAGAAAAAGATTTGACAGCCCAGGGGTGGGGCGGTGGTGTGCAGAGCCTGGCAGCATGGTATGTGTATATGTGAACTGGGTAAAGAAACAGAACATGCTTTATTTCCCCCTACTCAACAGAATGAGGCTTTGCTTTTTTTCTCCCAAAAGCTCTTAGAACCTGCACCTCACAAAGCCCCCTCTAGACCCACACAGGAGTCCCAAGGGAGCCTTGGAGGGAGCAAATCTGGAAGGCCAGACACCTAGGTTCTGAGTCCTTGGTGGCTCTTCCCCATGGGAAAGTTCCATGGAAGGGAGTGGGCACCAGGCTTTTTGTGTGATTTGGAGGGAGGGGGGTGGAGAGAGGAGGAAGCCATGAGGTTAGAGGGAAGTGGGTGGGTCTGGGGAGGAGTTCAGTAGAGGTCAAAGAGGGTACAGGCTCTACAAGGGAGCCAATAACCTAACTCAATTCTGCTCCCAAGGACCAGTGGGCCAGAGGCCACATTCCTACCCAGACACTGATGGCCACCTGTGTTCCAAAAAGTTCTGAGCCAAGGATACACCAGTCCCTAAGGGAGGGAGGGCTCAGCCTTAGCAGACTAGTGTATTTCATGATGAAATGTAGTCATTTCTTGGACTTCTCAAGTGCCTTCTATCATTCCCTGACCTTTCTACAGTACCCCATTCCCTGCTCTTCCCCTGATATCCCCTTAATCCCTGCCCCTTACCCAGAGCACCCAGCCTATGTCCTTCCCCAAGATCCCCTGCCCTTCCGCCACCCATTTGGTGTATGAGTGACTGGGTTTCTTACCTGAGAATTGAAGCGGATCTGACAGACATTACAGGAAATGATGGGCCGTTTGGTTTTGAGCAAGGGTCCCCCAAAGGTGTGGGAAAGCACAGCCTTCTGTACAGGGTCCATCTGTGGAGGCAGGCTGGGGTGAGCCAGGAGTTCCAGCACAAGCTCATGTCCATCATCCCCTCAGTGGCAGCAGCTGGGTTAAACCAAAGTCCCAGAGCCTCCTTCCTGTCCCTCAGTATGCCTAAGGGCTCTGAGTCTCAGTCCCTCTGGATTCCCTCCCAGCCCAATCTTCACAGCACTAGAAAGGACCTGAGGGATCAACTGGCCCAGTGCTCCCATTTGACAGAAAGTAGAAGTGGTTTGCTTAAGGTCACACCATAAGTTAATAGCAGAGCAGGAACCTGAACCTGGGAGTCTGTCTTGGTCCTTCATACCCTGAAGATCCAACTTTGTCACCTTGAACTATCTCCTACAGCTAGGCTGATCCACCAGAAGCCCACTGGCAGGAAGTTTCAAAGCATCTCAGAGCTTAGGGCCTCTAGTTAAGGCCTTTTTGGCCTCGCCCCTGGGGCAAGACGGTCTACTAAGCCAAGCTTCTAGTCCTAGGAGACAGATGTTTCCAACTTCCCATCTCTGGCCTCCAGGTTATCTTAACATACTCACTCCCTGAACCTCTTTAGGGCAATAGCTTCCAGAGGGAGTAAAAGAACTCAGGAGAGAGTAGGTTCTAACAAGTAATGGGGAATAAGTGGGGGAACCTAAGAAGCTGGGTTGGCTTGAGGCAACCCACAGATCTGAACTCTCTCTCTCTGTCTCATCACAGGGTGTCTGGGGCAGGGCTGCGGGGCTTGGCGGGATTAGAAACAGTCTCTGCCCCCACCCTGGGTCAGCAGATGTCTTTGCAGTCTCCTGCCAAGAGTTCACATGAGGAGGGAAGAGGATGGGAGTTTCTCTCTGAGGCCTTCTGCTATCAGGGGATGAAGCCTGTGGCCTAGAGGCATAAAAACTGCCTCCTGCACAGTTGTCCATCGACCTTTTTGGCCCCTAGGCAGCCAGGGAGGCATGAGCCTGGAATGTAGCTAAGGCTGAGGAGGGCTGGATGATCTTCCTGGACTTTCTCTCTCTCTCTCTGTGTTTTTTAAAATAAAAAATGGTTACCATTTTAACCATTTTTAATATATATTTTAAAGATTTTATTTATTTATTTTTAGAGAGGGGGAAGGGAAGGAGAAAGAGAGGGAAAGAACATTCAATGTGTGGTGGCTTCTCATGTGGCCCCCACTGGGGACCTGGCCTGCAACCCAGGCATGTGCCCTGACTGGGAATCGACCCAGCGACCCTTTGGTTCGCAGCCCGTGCTCAATCCACTGAGCTATACCAGCCCGGTTCTCATAAATATGGAACCAAATTAGAGCTGAAATCTTATCTTCCAGGTGGAAGGATCAATTAAAAAACAGTGTTAGGGACTTAGTAGGGGAGGTCCTCAGCTCCTTAACTGAGCCCCTCCCTGTGCCAAGAACTTCATGGTTCCAAGTGAGACATCGGGTGAGAGACAGGAATGTGAAGCAAAGGGAGGAAGGTGATTCAAGTCAGGGAAGCTCACACATCCCATCTTCCCTCTGCTCTCCCCAGTAGAAAGGGGTTTTAACATCCCCTTTCCTGAAAAGGGCTGTCCCATTTGGTAGTGGTAGAGACAGGAACCGAGCTCAGGTTCAGGTAACTGATCAGACAAGGGTCAACCTCTCGGCCTGCCCTAGGCTGGAAGCAGCCCCTCTCAGTGACTCACTTTTCACCCCCTGAAAGCCCAGGACCTATTTCAAGGGACAGCCAAATGGAAAGAATGGGTGTGTCTGTGTGTGTGTGTCTAGGCAGGCTGTGATCAATCTGTGCATGGGTGGAGTGTGAGTGTCACGTGCTGTGTGTATATCACTTACATATCAACATTTCTATGTCAGGGGTTCTGCTGACACTGTGACTGCCCAGGTTGAGTAGTCTTCAGCTGTGTGTTTATCTGTGTGAATGTATGATGTATTTGGCAGAAAGAAAGACAGACCAAGTTGGAGACGAGCTTTAATCAAAAAAAGGAGACAGATGACTGCTTTCAGCTCTCAGTCTCCAGGCTTTGGTCCTTTCTATTCAGAGACCCCCCTCGACTCTGCCCCAGGGTTCCCCTCAGTCCCTGGGCTTCCTCACATGCTGTGTGAGGAATGGAATTCGGCTCAAATAGAAACCCAATCTGGGCCGGGAAACCTAAGTAGATTAGAATAATAGGGAGAGAGTAGTGGGATGGAGAGAGGAGAGCAAAGGCTTCTGATTCTCTGTGCCCCACCCCATCACCCCAGCCTGCTCCCCTGAGTGACTGAGGACCCAGTGCCCTGAGGATGACTTGTGGACTGTCCATCCCAACATCCATCCCCTGAGAATGGCCCCTGCCCTACTTGTGTCCTTCCTCCAGGGTTATAACCTTTTCTCTTGCACAACCCCCTCCTCAGGTTTAAGCCCATAAATACAAACTACGGGTGGGGGAGGGCGGGGAAGAGGGCATCAACCCAGTCAGGTGGGTCCTTCCCACCCTCTCCTCCAGGAACTGAGGAGACACCGGGCTGAACTGAGGGCTCCTGGCCCAATCCCTGTGCAGGTGGAATGTGAGCTACTGAAGTGCTGCTTCAGGCCAAGGTCAAGAGGCCCTGGTGACCTAGATGAGGGCTCTCTGGGGATGGGAGGAGGCTAACACTTCCCAGAGCCCATTCCACTCCAGAGCCCCTTCCCTGGGATTTTGGCCTAGGAACTGCCTGGAGAGGTCCATAAAATGGTCCCCTTCCACTGGTCCTCCAACAGCAGACATGAAGGGGAATTGCTCCCTGAAGCTGGGGCATAATGAATCAGGAAGGGCAAGGGGGGAGGGAAGGGGGAAACCAGATCAGGAACACCGAGGGGGGGGGCTATGATTATATTTCCTTCCATTGCCCTTTATCTGATGGTATCTGCTGCCCCTTGTTTGAACACTCACTTCCCCATCCCCCAAAATACAGGCAAAAAGGGAAGGGGGTGGTATCTTAGTGATGAGACCTGAGGGACAGGGCAGATAGAAATAGGAAAGAGAGGGAGCTAGGGGGTGTCTAAAGAGCAGGTGGAAGCTGGTGGGGGAGGGATGTTGGGAAGGAGAGGCTGGGATGGGGTCAGAGCTGGATATGAGGGATCTGAGCGGCATGGTGATTTCAGGGTAGGTGTAAGACCTGACGGGATGTCTGAAGATTTGGGGTACTCCAAGGATCTGGGAAACAGAGTCTGGGGTACCCAAGTATGGTGGCAGCAGTCTGAGGGTGCCAGCTGGGATGGAGAGATTGGATGGAGCCGCGCCAGTTGTGGGGGATGGGCCAGATAACCCGAGGGCCAGCGAAGGGAGAGGTAGTCAGCCCCGCAGGGGCGGGCGGGGATGGGGTGGGGGTGGGGGGCGCTGCGGCAGCAGCGGTAGCCAGGGAGAGAGGAAGGAACGGGTGGCTTACCCTGCGGGACCCCGGGGGCCGCGGCTCCATGACCTGAGGTGGCGGACCCGGGCGGGGGCCTCAAGCCTGGCCGGGCCAGGGAGGCCAGGAAAGAGGCTCTCGTTGCCCGGGTGGCTCGGGGCTGTGCGGCCGGGCCGGCCCGGAGAAGGGGAGGCGGTGCCGGCCCGGCCCCGCCCCGCCCCGGAGGCGGGGCCGAGGGCGGGCCGTGGGCGGGGCCGGACAGAAGGAGTCTATCACGGGTAGAGAGAGGGGCTAGGGCGAAAAAGAGGAGGGAGAGTCTATGTCCAGACACTTGTTTCAGGGAAAACCTAGTCTTGGTGTGAGGGGCCCGTCGGTCTGGAGATGGGGCATTGACTAGATGACCTTGGCTTTCCTCAGCTGGGGACCCTTGCTGAGTATAGTGTACCCACCAATCCTATGGACGACCATGTTTCTCTAGCTCGGACATTTTGCTTTCATCCTTTCCTCTCTGACCCTCTCTCCTCTGCTGACAGCCTCTCTTCTGAGTCCCCAGACGACCCTTTCCCTGCTCTCTGCCCATGGGCCCTGTGCCCTTTTACATGCCACTTTCTCTACTAGGGATGGGAAACCGAGTAGGTAGCTAGGTGTCAGGCAGTGCTCTCTCAGTGACTCTTCTGAACGTTTGGAGCTGCGGGCGCCCAGGGCAGAACCGATCTCAGGCTGGAGATCTTATTCCTAACCTCTTCCTACCTCCTTTCCCCGCCCGCCACCTGCGGGAGAACCAGGTTCCCTAAGAATTTATACTTCGTGCACTTGCTGCCCTCTGGCGGTTGAGTGGGGACAGCAATAGGGGACGAGGCGGGCAAGAGGACAGAGGGGCCCACTCCCCTAGACATCTCCTCATCCTCTCTGGGCAGGTTCTGGGATTCTCTCTGTTATCTCTGGATCCCACCACCTCCCATTCCACTTAGGGCAGAGAGATGAGTGAAGCAGGAGACTGGGTGTAGATAGAGAGAGGCTCTTTGGGAGACTGTGAGGGCTGTCCAAGGGCAGAAGGACACATAATGCAGGGGAGGGGTTAAAGGAATAGGAACTGCCCAGTTAGGAGAACGATCTGGAGGAGGTCTTAGTGCAGGGAGGGAGAGACTGCCTAAATAATAATAATACTACCACCACCTAATGTTGATTGAGCTCTTGGAATGTGCCAGCCTCTGTACTAAACTCTGGGTGGATTATCTAATTTAATTTTCACAACCACTATTCTAAGTACTATTATTATCTTTATTTTATAGATGAGGGAACTGAGGTTAAATAACTTGCTCAAGGTCATAAACTAGGAAGTGGCTGAACTGGGATTTGAATTTAAACCTGGGCAGCCTGACTCCAAAGCCATGTTCTTAACTGCTGCACAGTACTGCCAAAGGCCTGTCTGCAGCTTTTCTGAAGTCCTTGTTCCCCTACGGAATTTGACACTATTGATGCAGCCCACCACACTCTCTCCCTTGCCTTTACAGGAACCTGGTTCTGTCCCTACCCACTCCAGTGGCTGGCTCCTCCATTTCCTTTGTTGCAGCCTCCTCCTGTTCCCACTATCTAATTCTGCTTATTCCCCAAGGCTGAGGCCTTGGCCATACTATCTTTCTCTCTCTGATCCTTCCTTAGATAAAAATAATAGCAATAACATAATAATGATAGCAACTAACATTAACTGAACACTCACTTTGTGCTAGGCATTATGATTATGTACTATGATTCTCACAACCTTGTGAGCTGGTACTATTATTATTTTATTTTACAGCTGGTAAAATTGGGTTCAGTGTGGTTAAGTAATTTGCCTAAGGCTACACAGCCAGCACTTTTATAACATCAATTCAAATCCTACCAGTAAGATGCCAAAGTTGGTGCTGCTCAAGACCTTGTTGCCTTCTTCAAGCTTACCCACACTTACGGCTTTAAATTGCTAGTCCTTCCTCCCCCCGTAGAGGCAGTGGAGCTCTGAACCCTGGGGGAGTCAGAAGCCCTGGATTATCCATGGGAATCACAAAATAGCTTGGTGACCTTGGGCAAGTCATTTAACCTCTCTGGATCATCATTTCCTTATCTATAAAATGGGGGAAATGATTGGAGACTTGATCTAAGTGTGAATCGGGTATTTAGATGGGAGAAAATATCCCCAGCATGTTCTGCTCTAGTTACACCCAATCAATTGCATGTGTTCCTTTCTAGACCTTGTTCCTGCTATTTGCTTCTGTCTGGAATGTTCCCTGAGGCTCCTTTTAAAATCTTACTGCTAATCCTTCAAAGCCCAAATCATATGTCGCTTGCTGCATATTCAATTCAGCTCAGGTTGATCCCAGCAAGTCTTTCTTGACACCCTCTTGGGCTTCCATACAAGCTAAATGCCTCTGACACAGCTCTTCTCACACTGCAGAGTAACTGTTAACTTGTTATTTTTTTCTACTACACTGTGAGTTTCCCAAGGGTGTGAACTGAATTTTGTGTCCTTGACACTAGGCACAGCCCCCAGCATATAGTAGGTGCTCAAAATAAAATTTTTTTTGTTCATCTGACTCATCGTTAGTGTCTGTTTCCCAATATTTATTAACTCTTCCTTTGGTTTGCATTGCAGATCACTGCACATATGTCCATATTTCTTCTCTGAATATAAGCTCCTTCAAGACTGGACTATATCACATTCACCCTCATGTCTTCATCATATCTAGAGCAGTGCCTTGCTTGCTTATAGTAAGCACTCATTTTTCTCATCTGTAAAATGAGGATAAAATCACAGCTACCCCCTGGGGTTACTATCAAAATTGATATATGAATAATACTTTGTAAACTTTAAAGTACAATGTAAATATTGGTTTGGATTCTCTGGGAAGAGTTTAGGGCACAGGTGGCAAACACAAGGCCTGCAGGCCGAATCCAGCCCTCCGCCTTGTTTCTACCCAGTGGCAGTGCGGAGCTCTCACTTAACTGTTAAGGAATAGTTACATTTATACAGTCCTAAAACTACATTTGGCCCTTTGAAGGCAACCTCGAGGCTGATGTGGCCCCTGGTGAAATGAGTTTGACACCCCTGGTAGAGGAAGCAACTGGTATTAAGAGAACTCTATTTGGAGTCACAGGCTTCAGGTTCAAATCATACCTTAGGCACATACTGTGTCAACTTAGATAAATTACTAAACCATTATGAGCCGTAGTTTCTTTCAGTTTACAGGCTGGTGCTCAATCCACTGAGCCACACTAGCCAGGGCTGAGCCTTAGTTTCTATCTTCCCACACATCAAAGAGGAACAATGTCTACCTGGTTGGGTTGTGGTGAATATTAAATGAGAGCATATGTGGATACATCTACCACAGTGCCTGGTGTATAGTTGATGCTCAGTACATGTTTGTAGCTGAATATGGTTTGATGGTGGGTTATGTGAGTTGAATAAGGCTGACTTCCTCCAAACTTTAGCTCTAGCCCAGTCTCCAGGCCCCAAATTCTGTCTGCTCAATGTTCTACTGGTACGCCAACTCACCATGTTCTAAAGGGAATTCAGCAGCCTCATTCTGGGTTACTTTCCTCTTCCAACCCTCTACTCCTGTCAAGGTGACTTCTCCCACCCAGTCACAGAGACCTGAACCCTGGAGTTGTCCTTGACTAATCCTCTCTCTTCTCCCCAACCCTCAAACACTGGTTGGTCACTGTGGTCTATCAATATTTCCTTGGAAATACCTTCCCCGTCTCTCTTCTTCTCTACTCTCATTGCCCCTATCACTAAACACTGGCTAGTCTGGTACTCCAGGCCTCCCTGCAGGCCCACATTGCTGAACAGCCTCCTAACTGGCCACTCTACTCCAGCCTCTGCTGCCTTCCATCCAGCTGCTCCACTCACCTTCCTTAAACACTGCTCTTACCAAATCACTCTTCCGCTCAAGAATGGATAATGGCTCTCAATTCATATTGTTTTAAATCTAGACAACTTTACTAGCTCTGCAAGACCAAACCTGCTGACCCTACCCACCCAACTATGGACTCCAGAGGGCTGGAACTTACAAATAGGTATGGTTGCCCCCGCTTATTCCCTTTCTGGATATCCTATAATCCCTCTCACTTTCCTGTAGTCACTGCCACCAATCTAGGTCTCCATATTTCTCTAGATGGTGGACTAGATGAGATGAGTCATATGAAACACCTAAGACAATGTCTAACCCATAGCAAGACCTCAGCAAATATTAGCTATTATTGTTATTTTAATAATATACCAGATAGCCAACAATACTTATAACTGACTAGAAGGGAGATGGAATTCTAAAAAGAGATAAGGAATTAGATACAGGGGAAGAGGTAAAGAGGGAAAGGGTGGGTCCGAGGGAAAGCTGAGGTTACAGGAGAGTGGAGAAGGCTGGCAGGCTGCTACTCACAGTGCTGTAGTTGCTAAAGAGGCCCAGGGTAGGGGCCGGCTCCAGTGGGAAAGGCAGGATTTGCTTGAGGTCCAGCGGGGGCTGCATGATGGGGGGTTGCCGTAGCAGAGGAAGGGGCCCTGCCCGGCTCAGGCTGCCTGAAGGGCAGAAAAAACATTATGTGAGGCGGGAAGATAGAAGCCTGTCTCTCCCACTCCCCAACTGGAGTCCCCACACTCAAAAGTATGACCCCCATGCACACACACTTCCCCTGTTTGCTGGCTCCGGAGCAGTGGAGCAGGGTGCCCTGTGGGTCTGGGGGAGGGTGCAGACCAGTCCTTCCCTTCTGGGTTGTTTTCACTTCCCCTTTCTCTAGTCTCCCTCCTCCAAGACCATTAGACCCAGGAAGAGCACAGACCTCTGCAGACTGCCTGCTGGACCGGCAGAACTTGGGAACCCTGAGCCCCTGGCCACTCCCTTCTTCTGGTTTTGCTTTCCCCCAGGGAATCCCAAAAGCTAGGTTTCACCCCAAGGAGAATAGTCAGATGGGTGATTCATTCCACTGCCCAGAGGGGAATATTGAGGCCTATATTTGTAGTAGGGCTACGGAATCTTTCAGGCTCCTCAAAGAGTTATGATTTTGTCACAACCGTAATTCTTAATTAACTTCCGATAACTGTGGGGGTGGATAGTAGGTTAGTGGCATTTGCTCTGGCAAGTGGACTGCCTGGGGCCCCTTTACAGCCCTTCTCCCAACCTTCCTGTCTTCCCCCATGCCTCTCTGTCTAACCCCAAATGTTCAGCTTCAGCTCAGCAGGAGGAACTACAACCCGGCTTCTGGGAGGGGAATGCCTTGGTCTGAACCAAAGGGGAAACGAAAGTCCACACCAGCCACTCCACTCCACCCCTCCCCACTCAAACCTTCTTCTCCCTCCAGAGCCATGGGAGGAGCCCCACCAGCCTCCAAAGGGGTGGCCCAAAGGCCCTCAGGATTCCTCTGGGCTTCCACTGGCCCTGCTCCCTTCTTTGACCTCCCAGTCCACCAGTTGGGGAACTCTGGCAGCCCTTCGCTGCTCCAGCAAGTCCCTGCTAGCAACAGGGGTTCCTAGATACAGGGCAAACCCAGGAGGCTGCAAGCTTGGCCCCATCCTCCCTTGACTTTACTGGGGCAGAGGATCTCCCAGATCCTTTCTTGTTCCCTCCATAGAGTGTGCCCCTTTTCATACCTTTAGTTTCTGGTGACTGCTGCCCTCAGGCAGTGGCCTGGCCCTGGCCCCCCAGGGGCCTGGGCCTGACAGTGTCCCCTTCTCTTGGTTCTGCCCCCTGCCCTCTCCTTTGCCAGCAACCCCCCCCAGTCCAGTCAGTAGAATCAGCCAATCAGAGTCCTACAAAAGTGGGGCAGAGGGGAGGGCGGGGGAGCAGGGATTAGGGGAATAGGAGGCGAGAGGGAGGGGGTGGGGAGGACTCAGGCACAGCTGGGGGCAGGGAGATGGTCCAGAAAGGTCTGGAGGGGTCTGTCTCTTCCACCCACTGCTAGGACTGGGTAGCCATGGTGCCTGAGCCAGAGAGGGTCAAGACTGTGGGAGTGGGCTCCAGGAGTCTAAAGGTTGAAGGAAAAGTCAGGATGCTTGGTTTTGGCTCTTGGGCATATAGGGGTCTGTACACCCTGTGCCCATCCGTTCTCTCTCTCTTTCTTTTTTTTTGTACACCCTGTGTCATGCCCTCGGAGTTGGGGTGGGGTAAAAGGAGAGGAGGGAGACAGAGAGAGAGAGACAGGCAGATACGAGTAAGAGGGATGGAAAAGACAGATAGAAGCAGGAATAAGTGACTGAGAAGGGGGACATAGCCACAGAGAGAAAAGGATAGATAGAGAACAATGGGGAGATGGAAGAGAGTGAAATGAGAGAGAAAAACAGGGACACTGCTGAAAAGCTGGACACAGAGTTAGAGACTGCGGTAGAAAGACAATGGGCAGAAAACAGAGCAAGATAGGGAGAGACAGACAGGGACAGACAGACTGATGGGGCAGTTCAACCATCTCCCATTTCTGGTCTGTCCCCTCATAGCTTCTTTTCTCTGCACCCCACCCCCGCCTGCCTGGCACACAAGACCAGGGCAGCCTTAACGAGCCCCGGGTGGCATCAGGAATGGTGAGAGAAACCTGAGCACTCCCAGAGTCCCAGACACCCAGCAGCCACCCTTAGCAGCTGGTTTGGGGTTGGCACTTGCTCCGCCCCAGAGCACCAGAGACAGCAGCTCAGCTCCTTGACCCTTTCCGGGGTTGAGTATTATCACATTGAATCTCTAAGGTACTGACAATTTTATGAAGATAGCTGATACTATTTTTTCCATTTGACATGTGAGGAAACTGAGGATCAGAGAAGTTGAAAACTTGACTGATGACACACAGCTTATAAGAGCTATGATTTAAATCAAGATCTGTTGCACCCTGTAGCAAATTCTTTCTTTGTTACGTAACCCCAAAGGACTCCAATCTGACTCTGAAGCAAAGATCTGAGCGCGCACTTATTCAAGCAGAGAAAGGAGAGAGCCAGTTCCATGCACTTCTTGTGACTCGAGGAAACCAGGTAGCAGCCACTCAGTTTCCTACAGCCAGCAACTCATCTTTTCCACTGACAGGAGCCCTCAGGGGTGGGGGAGGTAGGAGGGAAGAAAGGGGTGAAATGAAGATGGAGTGAGGGAAGGAAGCAAGGTGGGCAGAGGGGCAGATGGCAGCTTATAGGACAAATGGGCAGAAGCAGGGCTCTTGGTTTCAGGTAGCCCAAGACTCAGTTCCCTCTCCCACCCCTTTTCTGAGAATAATAAAAGTTGCCACTTTTTGAGGGATATAGTTGCCACTGTATGCCAGGCACTTTACATACAGTGTCCCTGCAAATGGAGCCCAGCTCATTAGCTGGGTGACTAGCTAGTTTCTCAGACTCTCTCAGTCTCATTTCTCATTTGTTAAATGAGAGCAACAGTACCTGTCTCATGGAGTTGTTGAGAGGATTGAACAAATCCATGTAAAGTGCTGGCATGCCACAGGGGAGCTGATGAATAAATTAATCTTATCTTACGGATGATGACAATGAGCTCAGAGAGGAGGAGTTAGTTAACTCAGGTCACACAGCTAGTGAAGGATTTGAACCTGGGTGTCTGGCTCCAGGTACAGAGCTTTCAAGCACTACACATTTCTGGGTAGACTAGGGATGGGGGGGGGTATGGATATTATAAGCACTGGGGAAACAGGAAATGAAGTAGGAAATTCAGGGTTTCTGTTATTTGGCTAGGTGAGGGCTTCAGGCAGGTTTGGAAGAGGGGTGGAGTGTGTGTGCGTGTGTGTGTGCATGCCATCTTGTGCAGGCAGGTAGGGCAGGGCAGGGCAGGGAGGAACTGGGGCCTGGCTGGGGCAGGTCACTTCAGAGGGTAGCTCATTAGAGTAATTACCTGCAACAGATACAGCCCCACCCAGCTCTGTGGGGAACTGCCAAATGCTTTATGAAAGACAGTTCCCAATGAACTTCAGGGGGGTAAACTCTCAGACCCTTGGATGGATGTCCATCTGTCCATTTCTGTGTTCTAGCTTGCCCTACGCACTTTGATCCTACTCAGGTTTCCTCTCCAGCACCAAGCTACAGCTGACTTCTTCCATCCTACTGGGGTCTGGTCTTTTTCTTTCCCAGAAATTCTGGCCTGGTAGGAGTCCCAGCCCCTTGGCTATCTTACATTGGGTCTGAGGCTTCAAGCCCTTGTGTTAAAGAATGGGAGTGTCTGCCATGAGATGGCTCAGGGACTGGCCCAGTTTGGGTAGGAACATGAGCCAGGAAAGGTGTTAGGGTAGGGCTGTGGGTTCGTGTTGGTCTGGAGAATGAGCCAGGATAACATTTAAATTAGACAGAGGTATCAGGGTTAGAGTTGCAAGTTTTCTTAGGGTCCAAGGTGGTGAAAAGCATGAGGAATTAGACTCAGGGGCCAAGGGAGAAAATGGACTGGAGTCTGGACTGGGATCTCTTCTCTAATCCATCTCTCTTCCTCTTCAGGCCTCTTCTACCTCCCCAGAAAGGTCTAATATTGGGGACTGAGGGGAAATCCTTGAAACCCTGGGTGTTGCCTTCTTGAGCGAGTCCCATGCACAGGTCTCCTTCAGCCTCAATTTTCCCCATCTTGGCAAAAGGAAGGCTGAGGGCTGGAAAGGCTTTGAAGTCAAAGATGAAAGTAACAAGAGGATGATTATGAACAACTACTCAAAATATCATCCCTAATAACCCTGGGGTGGATGTGGGCGGGGTGGGGGGCAGGGCCAAAGGGAGAAGGTGGCCAGGAAGGGAAGAGAGGAAAAAACACCCTGGGATATCCTCAAAATCTGTCAGAAAAGGGCCTCTTTCAGTGGCTCCTCCTTTGCGATGCTAGGGGCCCAGCTGGAGAGGACAGTAAGAATGACCTGGAACAGGGAACTTGAGCCTATAACCACCACCTTAAACTTGCACCCACGGGTAGGCTGGGCCTTATCTGCTGGGCAGGGCCATCATGGACCTAGACTCAGTAGACTTCAGCATTCAGAACCTGAAAACCTTAGCATGGGTCCTGAGGGTGGGGCCTGACCCCAAGCTGGCAGCTCCTTCCCTCTCCCCTTTTTTCCTCAACCCCCCCCCCGCCCCAACAAACTATGATGTATGGTCCTGGGCCACCCGATTTCCTGCCCCTCGGTGGTTGGGCACAAGGAGGGAGTTAATTAGACTGTGCTCTGGGGAGATGTGGTGGAGGTCCAATTGGTGGTGATCAAGGTATTCTTTCTGTGGTGGGATCTTGGTCTGGTCTGGGCAGGCCCCTGAAGTCCTCTTTAGGTCCTACTGACCAGGGGAAGTATGGCTCACACTGGCCTGTTCTGGACAAGCATGATGCTGCCCCTGGGCCTCACGCCCAAGGGTGGGGCCGTGGTACAGGGCTTGCGCAGGGTGGAGGAATGTGGAGCCTGTGCTATGGGGACCTGAGACCAGGTTGTATTGGTTGAGGGTCACTCTCAGGTAGTCTTCACAGATGGGTGGGAGTCTCCTCCCTGCTAGCGATACCCTTGGGAAAGAGGCAGGCAACCAGTCAGTCATGACTCCGTTCCTTCATTTATTGAATAGCTATGTTAGAGTGCCAGGTGGAGAGGGAGTGGGGAGATGCAGGAAGGGGAGAGAAAGAGATGGAGGGAGATTCAGTGAAGAAGGGGATAATGACAGTGGGAAGTCAACAGCGGTCAAACGAAAGAAGAAAAGAAAGAGCTACGGATGCAAACAGCAGAGGGCTGAGGCAGAAGCCAGCAAAGCCTGGGGCACTGGCTTGGAGCCAGGTGTCCCCAGTGGGGGCGAGGGGACCACAGGTGTCTGGGTCTGGTTACTGGGGCTCCCACCATAAATAGGGTCTGGGAATTGACCTAGCCAGGGCAAATGTCAAAGGTCAGAGGACAGAGCAGGCCTTGGGACTATTTGGAGGCAGGGGCCTGGAACCCGGCTGATGAGTCCAGCACATAGCTTATTTGTCCTTCTCCGCCCCCCCCACCCCCCGGGGTTCCCTCTCGATGTAGGTCATGAGGATGGGGTGGCTGTGGCTGAAGGGCTGTCAGAGCCTCAGGGGAGTTCCCCTCCCCCACCCTTACTCTCTCTGTTGCCCCTTCCTCTCCTGGTCCCCCCTCTCCTCCACCAGGCAGAGACGGGGGTGGGGAGGGGGGAAGAAGGAAGAAGGAAGCCGGGAAGGAAGGGCCCAGGCAGCCAGAGCAGGGAGAGAGAGGGGCAGGTCTTGGCGTGTTGGGGCAGGATGGCTGCGGAGACAGGATCTGAACCGCAGGGGCCCTGGGATGGACAGCTTCCCACCTCTTCTTCTCCCCAGCCCCCTAATCTCCAGCGTTCAGGTTCCCACCTCCCACCACATACACCTCGAAGCTACACCCACCATATTCTCCCCCCGCCCGCCCCATACTTCCTCCTTTCCCTCTTATCCTGGGCCCAGAAGGATGTCGGAGTGCCACCACTGAGG
This sequence comes from Artibeus jamaicensis, assembly GCF_021234435.1. Lineage (NCBI taxonomy): Eukaryota > Metazoa > Chordata > Mammalia > Chiroptera > Phyllostomidae > Artibeus > Artibeus jamaicensis. The sequence goes on from NW_026521486.1 coordinate 52,628,172, forward strand.
GTGGGGGGAGACAGGTCAGAACCTTTCCCTCAAAACTCCACCAGGCCAGGGCCAGCCCCTTCCCCCAGCTTCTCATAGACGGTCATATAATATTCATGAGCCTCATGAATACGCAATATTCTTATTATGGGGAGGGGGTCTCACTCAGCTCTGTCTGATCCTTTACCACTCGCTAGATTACCGATTACCAGGAGAAGCAGCAGCTTGGGGAAGAGGGGAAGAGGAGACCCCAGATGTGGAGCCAGATGAGGGGGGAGGGGGAACCGGTCGCTGACGGGCGGCCGCAGTCACCGCGGTGCCGGGGAGGGTAGGGGGGGTGACCTACTGAGAGGGACCCAGGAGCCTGGAGGCTGGAGCTGCAGAGCCCACTCACCGAGGATCATGCTGGGGACCCAGGCGCCCGGGGTTCCGCGTCGCTCTGTCCCGGGGGCCGTTCTGGCCGGGCTGGGGGTACAGGGGGAGGAGCTGGGGGAGGAGCAGAGGCCGGTCTAGGCGGAGCGGGGGCGGAGCCGGCAGCAGGTGAAGAGGGGAGGAGGGGGGACCCGAGCACCCAGAGCTCCGTGAGGGGGCGTTCTGGCGGCTCCTCTCTCCTTCCGGCTTTCTTTTCTCTTTGCTGTCCCTGGGTCTCCTGGATTTACTGTGTCATTGCAGCCAGGGTCAGGAAACAAGACATCTAGAAGACGGTGTGAGGTGATGGAAACTAAGTTGCCTGGGTTCCTGGGAAGGGCTGAGTCTGAGAGCGGGAAGTCTGGTCATGGGCTGGTATGGGGTGGAGGATGCCTAAATAGTCTGGGGAGGGGTGGACCCTGGGCTGGGTGGGTCACCTTGATCCTCTCCAAAGTGGCCGGTTGAGTGGGGGCGGGGTGCAGAGAATGCCTGGGTCTTTGTCTCACTTTAGAAAAGGATGTTTGGGGGTTAGGTCTTAGGTTAAATGTAGGGTTGGAAATGGTTACCAGGTTGATCTACGGCTGAGGTCCAAACGCCTAGGTCCTTAGGGAAGGTCTGAATGGAGAGAATGTAATCAATGGATCAAAAAAGGTGTAAATAGAAGCTTGCAACTGAGATCATTAGGGCAGCCAGAAGATGACAGATGATCTGGAACTGAGGTTCAAATTTGTAGGGATGACATGGATTGGGGTGGGGATAGGAGTATCTATCCAGGGTCAGAACCCAGGGTACTCCCCACTAAAGTGAACCTGAAGAGGACTGGTGGGAGGTTTTCTGTGAGGTAGAGGATAGGACAGAATGTAGGGCTGGGGAGAATGATAGAGGGAGGGGGAGTACAGGACCCTGGATATATTCTAAGGACCAACAAAGGCACTCGGCTGGAGGCAGGCAACTAGGACACTAGCATAAGCCTGGAGTCTGGGAGTCTTTGAGGTGTCTGGGGAAGATGCAGCTACTGTAGCCTGAACCTGTCTGTACCTGCCCCAAGAGGGAGGGTAGCAGGAGGTGGGCCCTCCCAGAGCTCCAAGCAGCCAGCATCAGGCCAACTGTAGACAGGGGAAAAAGAAGTGTGACTGGGAAATAGAACACGTAAAATTTAGGGAGGGTGGTGGCGGGATGGAAGGGGTCAGTGGAAAGGTGGCAGGACTGGAATCTTAGAACACTAGGAAGGGAAAGGTACTAAGGACTAACATTCCTGGGTTCTGCAGGGAAGTTGGGACTAGATGGCTAATTAAGGTACAGGAAGTGCAATTTCCTGTTTCTGGGCCTCACCTGTGTCTTGTCCTCACTCCACTGATCTGGTGGGTTTGAAGAAAAGATCTTTTCTGCACCTGCCGAGATGCTCCAGCTCAAGGGCAAGAGAATGCTGGGGTGGCCAATGCATTGGTCTTGTTCTGATTCAGAGGGCCAGAGATCTTAGGGTACTATGGCCTTGCTGTACAGGTCTGGCCTTAGGGGAGAATATGGGGTCTCTGAGCCCATCAAAGGAGGTCCACTTGCTCCAGATCTGACCTACAACCACAACATCCAACCCTGGCATCACAGAGCCTGCTTCTCCCCAGACCTTATTACCCACTTCCCACACATACACTCCTCCATGCCTCTTCCCATGCTTTTTCCTCCTGGGTGGACTCCAAGGTGTGGCTGGTTAGTAATAGAGACCCCTTTGCTGTCAAGCCTTTTTCCACCCTCTCGCACTGCCCTAGGGACTCTGAGTCAGGAAGGTCTCAAAAGGGGCTGCTTAGCTTACCAAGGGGAGGCAGCTGGCTTGAGGGCGGGGTGACCTTGAAGGCAGCTGGGGGGGTAGTGTGTGGGGTGAATTCATTATTGATGAGCCCTGCACCCTGGGCTACTAATGAGCCCAGGCCGGCTGCTCTAATTGATGTCAAGAAACTTGAGACCCCCAGATCAGCTTCCTGCCTGCCAGCTGCCTTTCCTGAACCCCCTCCCCCTCCCTGCACCCCCAGCTGCTCTGCTCCCTTTCTAGGGCCTCCTTTCCATCTTCACCAACAGACAAGGAAAGGGCTCAGGCCTCCAACTCCCCACCCTCATGTCCCTCTGGATCACTCAAGTCTCAAAGATGGAGGCTGACATGCTCTGGAGGGGCTGGGAGATAGGGAAGGGAAAACAGATCAGAGCCTGAAAATTACTGTTCAGGGACAGAGAGGCTGGTGATAGATTACCTCTGCAGTATTTCTGAGCCTAAGAAGTCCTTTCGTATATTGAGAGACCTCGTTGCTCTCTGAGTGTCAAAGGTACAGGCACTACACTCACGACACCAGCCCAATATTCAAAGCCCACTTTCCTTCCTCATTTCCTTCTCACAATCGTGTAAGAAATCTCAGACCTAGTCCCTGAAGTTTGAATCCCACCCTTCCCCCAAGGGAATTCCCAGTGCCTTGTTATAGCACAGCTGCTATCCTTGTAAATACTGGGTGGCTCTGTACCTCATCAGGTCTCTTCTTCCCCATCAGTCCCTCTTCATTTAGGAAGAAGTTCTTGAGGTTCAGAATTATCAAGAAGTTACAGACTGGAGTGTGGAGCAGGCTTGATCTCCCAGGAGAGATATCATGAGGTGATGCGAGTATTGCTAGGCAGGAGCCCAAGTTAATAAGAATAGTCCTGGTTATGGAGGAAGGGGGTGTGAGGGACCTAATACCCTCCCTTCCTTAAATTTCCATAAATTTGTAGCTATGCTGCCCTCTGGTGGCTGAATTCTGGTATAGCATGGACATCTTTGCCTCCAACAATCCCCATTAGAATTTTTGCACCCCTCTCCTTTCTCTTGCTGCAGGTTAGGACAGGCCTTGAGGAGAGAGGACAGTGGCGCCTTCACTTTTATTTATCTTCAAAGACCTGAACCTTAGGGCATGTTGGCTAAGAAGAAGGGCTTTCACAGTCAGACAAGGCTGAATTTGACTCTGCTCTGGAACCGTGTGACCTTGGGCAAGTTACATAACTTCTCCAGACCTCAATTTCTCCTTGTGTAAATGGGCTTAATTGTACCTACCACACAGGGTAATTTATAGAAATTAAAGGAAATAATGTATATATACATTTAACACCCCCTCTACCCACCAGCATACCATAAACAATAAAAACAAAACCAAACCCCAATTTCTTCTGATTTAGTTCTGTGGCTTTTTCTCTCAACCCATTTCATCATTCTGGTTTAGGGAAGCCTAAGTAAATCTTCTGGACCATCTTCCCCCACCTTCAACCTGGACCTCTTCCTTTGCATTTTTCCTTAATCCTCAAAGAAAAGGGATTTCTTTTCCTCTCTTGGAAGTGTTAGGGGCAAGATCTGGTAGGGCTGAATGATGGGCAGAAGAGTCCAGCCTTCCTTTCACCCCTTCCACCCTTTCTTTCACCTAAGCGAAGGGAACCCCGAAACAAGTTTCATAGCTCCTGGGGGTTGTAATCTTGGAAAGAAGCTGCAATAAACCCACTTTTCCTACCCACTGTGGTCTGGTTCCAGGATGGGTTTGGAAAGGGTATGAAAGAGATTCCAGGTCAGTGGGGGCACCGGGACGGGTTTATTGCACTACAACAGAGTTTAAATAAGTCCCGGGCGTCCCGAGCCGAGGTGAGGGGAGGGTTGGGCAGGGAGAGGAAGGGCAGCATCAGTGCAGCTGGTGGGCAAAACCCAAATTCTGCAGGCCCAGGACAGTGGGCTCCCCCTTCTCCAGGGGACTGGGAGGGCCTGCCTTTGGCCAGGCTGAGGTTCCAGATCTGTTGCCATCATGGCCCCTTCAGAGTCCTGGGCAATTCCTGACTTCTCCTGAGTCAGATGTGGATTGGGCCTCCAAGCCCAGGTGTATGGTGAGGCTCAAATGTTGACCTGGATTTGCCTGGTTAGGTTACCAATGTCTGAGTCTGGGTCCCAGAGCAACCCCAGGCCCCAAGTTCAATCTGGCCCCATTAGAGTTCTGATTCTCCTTGGAGCTTGTTCTGGGCCAGCACTGATCCTTGTTTAGGATCTGTCCTGAGCTGGTCCTGGGGCACCATCCACAGTTACTGTTATGTATTTGCCCACCATGGTGGGGGCTGTCCAGAGCTGCCAGGCCTTACTCCTCAGGTTCCACGTTCTTAGCTGGGGCTTCCTGTGGATCTCTGGCAAAGCTGAGGACAGATCTTTGCAGGCTGGAGCTGGACAGAAAGTCCCGGTGGCAAGTCTGGCCCAGAGAACTGGGATTGGATTCTCCAGTTCTGGTTCCAAGTTCTTTTCAGGAAAGTCTCTCCAAAATACAAAGGCTGCAGGGAGGCTGGGGCCTCTGTCCCTGGATTTGAGTTTCCCCATCCATGAGGAGGGCATGTGTAAACGAGGGTCCTTCACAGTGCATGGGGAGCGGGGATCCCCAGCTCCTCATCTACCATCACTGGCCCTTCAAGTATGTCTCTGGGCTGGGGAGATGAACTTCTCCCTGGCCATCAGCACCTTCAGGAAGCACCCAGTTCCCTCCCTGTCAGTTGACTCAGGGTGGGGGAACTGAGCCTTCAGGATTGGAGTCTGGGAGTAGGAGGAGTCAGGCATCAGAGGTGGCTGGAGGCTTCAGCTGAGCTTTTTCCATGGCGGTGCCATATGGGAGGGAGCGTTTGAAGAATCCAAGCTAATGAAGGGGAAAGAAGGGAGACTTGAGATACTCTGGCTCCCATTTCTTCCCAGATCTTATCCCAAGAGGGAATGAAGAGGACTCTGGTGTTTCCAATCTCCCCATCTTGCAAAAGTGGCCTAAATTCGGGCTGTTATGTCTACCTGTCCTGGAAGTTCAGTGGGCCAAGGTGGGCTAAAGCTGGGGGTGCTCTGGTATAAAGGAGTCTTTTCATTAGTGCCATAAAAACGGCCACATTTAAGCCAGGGATAGCAAATAGGTTTGAACTCAAGTTCCAAGTCTGATTGCCTAGTATTGGCTGCCTCTTGAGGAGGATTCTGAGGCCACTGCTAGGGCATGATCAATTAGTGATAGTTGCCATGGGTCTTTGGAGAAGTGACAGCATAAGTGCCATATAGTTGCCACCTGTGAGTAACACTTTTTTTTTGCATGTATAGGCAAACTTATCAGCTTGATTCAAGGGACTCTTTTTGAGATAGGGGCTGCAGAATGAAGGGAAGGATGCTACAGGCAGGGTCAGGATGGGATGCAGGTGGCTAGGGCATAGGTGTGGGCATGTGGCTATAGAATTCATCTGGAGGTAGGTGCTTGGGATTGTGCTGAGTCAAGGGCAAAACCTGATGAGAGGGTGGCCAAGTCACAGGTAGAATGTGGCTGACCTTGTAGAGGATGTAGATGAGCAGACCTAGGAGCAGGAGGCCAATAAGGATGGCTAGGATAATGATCCATAGTGGGACACCATGGCTACCTTCTGCCTTGGTCCACTGCACAGCTGTGGCCACCTAGAGAGCAAGCCAGAAGTCACTGAAAAGTCATTAGTTCTTCCTACCTATACCTGGCTCCCACTCATCATTGGACCTGGACCCACATTTCACTTCCCATCTTGAACTAACAGAATTCTAAACTTCAAAATTTAAATTCTTGAAATGTGCGCTAGTGTCTCTTAGTTTTGGGCCTTCACAATTGCTAATTTCCTCTCTCCAGAGAATATTCCTTTCCTGAGTGGTTAGCCTGGTAGTTCAGGTCTCAGCTTAAACATCATTTCTTGCAGGAAGCCTTTCCTGGGCCTGCAAGACTATGTTCAAGTGTCCCTGTGATGTGTTCCCATAAATATCCTGGCACTTGTCACACTGTGTTCTTATTGCCCACTAGACCGTGAACTCTAGGAGTGAAGATGCCCTGTCCATCTGGCTTATCATTATATCCCAAGTACAGGACATAGTAGACACTCAATAAATATTTGTTACAATAACAAGGCCAGCCCCAATCTATGCCCCAGTCCCAGTGCCAGGCCCGGCACTCTGAGCCCTATCTTCCTTGGCCCAGGCCTCTGGCCCTGGACCCACCAGAAGTTCCTTTCGAGGAAGTTGCTGAGGCAGGATTCGGTAAGGCATCTTCAGGGCTTCATACACAGCCTCACACTGCAGGCTAAATGGCTGGTGCTCTCGCTGTGGGTAGACAAAAGGCATTAAGGGCAGCCCCACTCCTTGGGGCCTAGAGGACATGGAGCTCCCCTTCATGGTCTCGATCAGGTTTTGATCTTTCTTTATTTTGGGCTTATTCCCTTCTGAATCTCTACATTCCTCACATGAGATGATAAACGTGTAATTGAATAGTTGTAACTAAATAATGCATAATTAGATGACTACATGTATAGAAGAATTTTTTTTTTGAATCATTAATGTGGGTTAAGCACCCAAGACAATAGTGTACACTTCATAAATGATATTACTATTCTTTACTACTATCTCTCCACTATAGATTCATCTCCCATCTCTGTTTTTCTATCATTCTCTGTACACTGGTCTCCCTGAGCCCTTCCGCCTTCTTTGAATGGGCCAGGAAAGGGAAGATGTCACTCTTCCCAATGTGGCCATAGGTGGTGCCAAGGACACAGCCCTGCACTAAACAAGGACAGGAGGGGAGGTGAGTGCCTGGGTCCCACTCCTCAAAAGGATATGGTGAGGGCAGTGGGGAAAAGGAGGGTCAGTCCAGGTAGGCCCAAAGGTCGGGGGTGAGGGCTGAGGTAAAGCTCTCTTACTTGCAGGAAGGCCTGGGCTCTGACTCGGAAATGCAGTTGCAGACTTCGGCTCTCTTGCCGGTGGAGTGGCCCAAGCTCACAGCGTAGCCTGAAACATTCCACCTCTGGGCATTTCTGGGAAGAAAGAGGAAGCTTGGACCTCAAATTCTGCCCTTTGAGAACTCAAACAGGTACTCGATGCTTGGGCTCAGACTTCATTCCCAGGATGACTTACCAGGATTTGAGGCCCTGAGGAAGAAGGGCTCTGACCTGCAGCTTCCCGTCTTTGTAGTCGGTGGTTCTGGGAATCCTTGGAATCCAACTGGAAGAGGAAAGAAGAGTATTAGCTGCCTGTTCCATCTCATTACAGAATCTAAGTCAGCCTGTACCGGGGGCTCCAGGACAGCTTCAACCTGTTCTTTTATCCATTCAACTAACTGCCTCTGGTGGCAAATCACCAAGCTCAGTGTGAAACATGGAAATGAATAAAATAAGACTTGGTCCTTGGAGTTTACAAGGAAGAGATATATAAATAAGTAATTAGGCCCACATCCCCACCTTAGGGCCTTCATATCGGCTGGTCCTTCTTCTTGGAATGCTCGTTCCCAAGTCTCCAGAGGCAGGTTCATTCTCATCTTTCAGGCCTCAAGAGGTCTTTCCTGATGATTCAAGCAGTGTCTAATCCTCACTGTATCCAAGAATGTTAGCACTGCACTTTTATTACTTTTCAATACCTGCGTATCGCTCTCCTTTTAATTTTTCTTTTCTGTTACTCTCCACTAAAATATAAGCTCCATGGGAGTGGGGATCTTGCTAGTTTTGCTCGACACCATTATTTCCTGAGCTTATAATATGGTTCAGTACAGGCACTCATTTAATTAAATATCGTTAATGAGTAGACAGGTGTTGGGGCCCAGAGGCATAGATCTGAAGGCTTCGCAGAGGAGCTGACACAGAGCTGGGCTCTCAGCATATGCCAGGGCAAGAAATAAGGGAAGGATGTTTCAGGCAGAGTGTCTGTGGGCCTTCTGACCCCTGTCCAATGGCCTAAGAGCTAGGCACATCCTCATTGGCTCCACCAGGCCCCCAGTGACCTTCCCCAGACCTTACCCTTGGTCCCTCCCAAATGCCAGTCTCCATGCCTCTCACCTCTAGGTACTCTGAGTTGAGGAGGTGACTGGAGGTACAGTTGCTGAGTCCAGTAAACTTGGTCATGTAGAGGAGCTGCTGACCTTCCAGAGTCTGGGGACAGCTAAGCTCCAGCATGCCCTGGCTAATGGAGCTGGGGCCCAGGTTGATGAGCTGAGAAGAGAGCAAAATCACCATGAGAAGGGAATAATTCTGCCCCATTGAGGCTCTGGGTCACCATGGCCTGCTATATGAGTGGGACCCCAAAAAAGCCAGAATTATCTTCTGGAGGGTGGGCCCCTTGTAGTGCAGGCTTCCCCCCACTAGGTGAGTGTTCTAGGAACCCATCTGTATCAGTGTACCAGCTGGCATTGTTGTGAGAGGCTGCATTTGGCTTCAGTGAATTTTTTTGGAAAACTGTCTCAGTGTGTTTGTCCACTTCATGATGAATGATTTACAAGTACACCTGCTTACACTGCGCTGACTGCTCAGCAGTTTTTGATGAAAAACACCAGGACCCCTGTGCCCCACCCTTCCTATTCACTGATCTTGTCCCGAGCAAGTTTTTTGTTTCCTTGACAATAAAAGTCCTCAAAGGGAAACGGTTTGCTGTTGTGGAAGAGGTAAAACAAAAAATAGCAGAAGCACTAAAAGGCATCAAAATTGATGAGTTCAAAAACTGTTTTGAGCAGTGGAAAAAACATCTCAATAAGTGTATTCCATCAAATGGAGAGTACTTTGAAGGGGAATGAAGCTTAAACATGTAAGAATAAATACACAATTTTTAATAAATAAATTTCAGTGTTTTTTGTCCTCCCTTGTATGTGGCCTGCTGCAAGCCTGCTACCTCAGGAGTTAGAGAGGATGTCAATGGGCAGAGATGAAATCCTCTCCAATCAGTATTCTTGGAGGTTGCTCCATCTTCCCTGCAAAGTCACTCAACTAGCCTGTCTTTCCTCTGGCTATCTGTCACAACTGACCCTTTCCAGACCTTTACATGTTACTGCCCCTTCCTCCTTTCTGGTCCCTCATTTTGGTCCCATCCATCTGTCACTCATACTAGCTCCTCCTTTCCAGTCTTTCATTATGGCCCCACCCCTCCACTCCCAGCTGCCTGCCCTGGACCTAGTCTTCCCTGCCTCTATCCCTCCTCACTTCATAAACGTGGTGGACAGCAGGGCCCAGGTCCCCCTCCTTCTGAGGCTGGTCTGGGGGATGCCAGTCGCTCACTGGGAATAGCACTGCTTCAGGCTTGGAGACACTAAAGAGAGAAGGGTGGTTTAGAGCAGGGGTCCCAAGCCCCAGGGTCCGAGGCCTGTTAGGAACCTGGCTGCAAGCAAAGCTCAGGTGAGTTCCACTTCCTCTCTCTCTACCCCTGCTCCACCCACCCATAGCAGGCAAGGGAGCAGAAGGGAAGCTCACCTGAGCTCAGCCCCCCAACCTCCCCTCGGTCTTCAGGGTATTGCTGGTTTAGAGGACAGTGGAAGAGACACCATATGCATCCTTTCCTAGAAGTCTGTCCGTCCTCCCAGTGAAGCCCCATTTCCCCTAGACACTGACCCGTTAAGGGAGACCTGGGCTTGAGCCTCCACTGAGAGCCGGAAGGAAACCACTTCGCTTTGGGAGTTGTTGAGATTTTTGCTGTGGGATGGAGAGACTGAGGTGGTGCTGGCGCCCAGCCAGGGAGCACTCTGCAGGCTCAGGCCCCGCCCCCAATTGGGCTGCAGCCTGACCCCTCCCAATCCCTACCTGAGGATCTGGAAGTCAAACTGAATCATTTTCTTCGTGTCCCGCAGGTGAGGAACTGTGAACCGAAGGCCACCCCAGATCTGTGGGACAGGGAAGGAGGACAGGGGGCTGTTAGACTGGGCAGCCTTACTCCAATTCCAGCCCTCCTTCCCTATCCCACAGCACTCTGAACAGGCTGGTCACTGTCCTCTCTCCAGCCCAACTTACACTGGCTCCTGCCTTCATGGGGTTGCCCAGGTCACACACCAGTAGGCGGCTCTGGTTCACGGCAAAGTAGTCACAGCTCAGGCTGGAGAAGTTCTGAAGGTGGGGTGGGTGCGCAGGTAAGGTTTTTGTTGCCCCCTCTGGCAGGGCTTCTTCCCAAGCCCTACCTGAGAGTCCCCCCTGGGAGTCCACTCATACCCCTGGGTGTCTGAGGAGTCCTGAGTACTCAGCCTCCGGAGGAGCGGTGACCCGAAGTTCAGCCTCATAAGCACCACCCTCACCCACATTCTGGGCGTGGAAAGTTAGATTCAGAGAGTTCTTGTCACCCAGGTACACGTGGTTCTGCTCCCTGGAGGGAGCACACAAGGTTAAGGGACACTGGAATTAATCCCCAAACCAGGACAATGGGTTGCAATAAAAATAACAACATAATAGTCCTGACCAGTGTAGCTTAGTTGGTTGGGCATCTTCCATGAAAGGTCATGGGTACAATTCCTGGTCAGGGCACATGTCTGGGTTGCAGGCCTGGTCCCCAGTTGGGTTGGGGTGCACATGCAAAAGGGGACCAATCAATGCTTCTCTCACACATTGATGTTTCTCTCCCTCTCTTTCTCCCTCCCTTCCCCTCTCTCTAAGAATAAATAAAATCTTAAAAAAATATGATAATAATAGACACAATTTATTGAGTTCTAACTCTATGAAAGGATAGATGTTTTATGAAAATATTTTATTTAATTCTTCCAAGAGGCTAGAGAAGTAGATGCTATTATTTCCACTATGTGGATGAAGAAGCTGAAATTCAGAGAAGCTGAACAACTTCCTATGGTCAGACAGCTAGCTACTATGTCCCTATTGTACTTTTTCAGGTGCCAGGTACTTGCAAGTTTCGTGTGTCCTGTTCAAGACCTTGGCACCTGGAACCCCCAAGCTTGATGTTAGCCTTCACTTACCCAAACACTTCCAGCTGCAGGTCTGGCACACAGATGTTGTCCTCTCCACAATCTAGTAAGATCTGGGCCTGGGAAGCAGAGCAGCCTTCAGAGAGGGAGCTTAGAACCACTCCTGGTCTGAATATAGGCTCCCCACCTCCAAGGCCTTGCCCCCAAGTGCCCATGCCCCTCTCCTCTTGGCTTTTCTTTACCCTGTCCTCACCTTGTCCTCTATGCGGCTCTTGCTCTGGTAGTGTAAAACTGGCCGGAGGCCATGGCTGTCCACAGGAGCTTGGGGGTCCAGGGAGAAGTTGAGGGCAATGTGAATCGGGGAGAGTTTGTCTCGGAACTCTGACTCATTCTGGGGCAGGGGAGAGGGTTCACAGAGTCAGCGGACTCCAGGGATTTGACGGCCCTGATCCTCAGACTCACATCTCCTTTTGTCTACTTAGGGCTTTCAAGAATTCAAGTGTTCAGACTTGACCATCCCCATTGCCTGAGACACCCTGGCAGCCTGGTTCCCAGCTTCTCTGACAGAGGGACCCTTCCTCAGCTCCCCAAAGTCCCAAGCCTTTCAATGGAATCTCCTAATCTTGGAGGGGCCCCCATTTCTCCGTGGTCACCTTCCCCAGGCCAGTCTATATCTGGCTTGAGGCCATACCCTGAGGTAGATCTTCATCTCTCTGCAATCCTCCCGAGCCCCATTCTGGATAAGCAGGGTCTGGGTCAGGGTCGCCTGTCTGGAAGCCAGGAACAGTGCTCGCCGCACCCCTCCCTTTTGCTTCTGCCAGTCCAACTGGAGCTCCACCGTGAAGCCTGCAACAGGGATGTATGTTAAGGAGAATCTGCCTCTGTCTCTCCTTCCTAATCTATTCAGAGAGAAGGTAAGTGCCCATGCCCCTAACTCCTCCATCCCGTCCCAGTGCCTGAGAGAGTCAGGAGTCTCCTTTACCGATGGCATCAGGAACATGTTTTCCAGAAGCATTGAGGCAGAAGCTAAGGTTGATGCTAGAAGAAGACAAAGAGGAAAGCTGATGTACCCAACTAGAAGAGGCATCTTATCTTCCACCTATGTCCCAGACGGACCCAGACTAGGACACCCCCTTTTGTCTCCTTCTGAAGACCTGGTCTCCCTGCCCACTACAAGGCACAGACTGAGGTAACCCAGACTGGTCCTTGAAATCTCCTGGGCCCCAGCTCACCAAGCCACAGGGTTCCCCTCCAAGCTGCAGCTGCGCTCCTCTGGGTTGAACATGGCAGGGAAGATGGTGAGGGAGGCACTTGCAGATACGATGGGGCGACCCCTGCCAAGAGTGGATATAGGGTCAATAGAGAACTAAGACTCCTCTGGAACTTGGGCACAGGAAGCTGAGGCTCAAGCCCCAGGATCCCAGTGTCCTTTGTATACTTTTCCAACCTCAGCCCCATTGAAGAATTCCCCAGTTCCCACTCTTCCCAGGCTGCCCACCCTGGAGTTCATACCTGTATACCACAGCCTTGTCCATACCAAAGGAGCCCACAATCAGATCTGCAAGAAGCCAAGAAATGACCCCTTACAGAGAGCCCCGAAGCAGATTCCTTCCGAACGCCCTTCTAGTGTCATTGCTCAAGAAGGCTGAAGTGAAAGGACATTGCCATCTGGTGGCAGTATCCTAGAACTGCACCCAAGACCTTGTGAAAGTGCAGAGTTGGGTAAGGGGCCAGTGACAGAGGAGCTTGAAGATGAACAAGGGCCTAGGGCACAACTCACCAGGGTATCCATTGCCATCCAGGTCTCGGCCTCCTCGAAGAGCAGAGCCGAAGAAGTCTGGAGTGTGGCCAGCTGCCCACAGGGGCAACAGAACTTGGGAAGGCTTAGTGCCCAGCCCCACTGGGCTCCCAGGGAATACAAACACCACTCCTTGCTGGGTCTCCCCACCAAAGGGAGCTCCGATGGCCACATCTGCAAGACACACAACACACACCAGTCAACAGGCCTGGAGTCAGGAGTCCAGATCTTTACCACCAAACCCCAGGACCCTATTTTTTTCCATCTGTCATTCCCAGTATTCTAATTTCTTCAAAGCCTCAAGACCTAGACATTGGGATTAAAGTCTACACACCTCCTTGGGAAGTCACTAGGGGTCTGGGTATCTTAGCCACCCTCTTTCTAAATCCCTTCTAACTCAGGTGCCTGACTTAGATCCTTGTACTTACCATTGTAGCCATCTTGGTCCAGGTCCCCCAGGGGGGTCAAGGAACTTCCAAATCGGCCAAACTCATCATGGCCAGTAATGGTAAGGGTGGGTGTGGGCTCCATGCCGTCTGGCTGCTGAAGGTAGATGTAGACCCTGCCTACCTCCTGAGGTCTCCCATCGGCTGTCCGCTCCATGAGCAGGGGTGCTCCCACCAGTAAGTCATCCAGCCTGGGGGCAGGGGAAAAAATAGAGGCATCCTGATATTGTGCCTTGCCACCTTCCCTCCCCAATCCTAGTGCCAGGAAATTCCAGGCATCCTGGATCCCAGGCTCCCTCCCACCCAAGTCAGAAGAGCTGAGGTCTTCTGGTCTTGGCTCTCAGCCCTCTCCTTGACCTTGGGTAAAGGGAATGCAGGCACAAGTGAGGAGAATCCAGGGGAAAAGCCTGGAGAAAAACTCTCCTTGAATTTTTTGTCCCACCCCACTCTTCCATTCTGGGAAAGGCATCATGGTGTGCCTTCTCCCACTACTCACCCGTCCCCATTGATATCTGTTGCAGCCACTGCATAGCCATAGTAGGAGGCCATCTGGGGAGGAGAGAGAGGCAGCTCTGGGTCAAAGCTAGGTGCTTAATCAACAGAATCACTAGGGGCTGTGCTGGGAGGTCAGAGACTTCAGGGAGCCTGAGAAGTTAGTCTGAGTTTGTTGGGTCAGAGTTGGGGCTTGGTTGGCAGAGGGCCAAGATGGGATGGGGGTGGCAGTGTCCTCACCTGTTCCCCTGAGAAGTTGTAGAGGGATCGGATATCTGAGCCATTAAGGATGGTGACCTGGTAATGAGGAGATGTGATCATTGGCCCTGGACTCTCAGACCATTTCATGGATGAAGGGCAGATATGTACAGGCTACCCAAGGGCAGGCATTCCTGAGAGACACAGACTACTTGCCCCCTAATTCCCTCCTGAGCTTTGCCCTCACATTCCCATCTCTATGCCAGTAGCTCGGTTCCACAGCTACTTATCATTTTTCTCCATGTTGCTTATCAACTACTGCCAGATTTCATATTTATCTGTCCGTTGTCCAGCTCTACCCACTGGCACGGAAGATCTACACAGGCAGGAGCTTGGTTTGGTTCTTTGCTTTCTTCTCAAAGCCTAAAGTAGTGCTTGGCAAGCAGCAGACACTCAACAATTATTAGCTGCATGACTGAATGCACAATGAGGCTTCAGTCATTCCTCATCTTCCAGCCCTCCCAAACCACAAACACTTCTGTCTTCTCTATGCCCCACCTTAGTGACTGACCCTATCAGTCCCTGAGTCTTCTGACTCTTTGCTCTCTTTCCCACTCTCTCTGCTCTTACTCTGGTGAGAGTCCTCTCACAGGACTGTTGGAGAGCCTCCTGGCAACCTCCATGCCTGCCGCAGGCTATCCCCTGCTCCTAGCACTGTTCCCTCACTGCAGCAGAATGACTGGCCTTGAGCAGGTCTAGGAGGGACACCCCTGGCTTGGAAACCTACAGGGGTTCCCTGCAGCCACTGTCCAAAGTCTTGACTCCTTGGCTGGCCCTCTGAGACCCTAGATAACTGGCCCCAACCTGCCTGCTTTTGCTCAAACTTTTCTTATTCTCCTCATCCTCAATTAGCCCATGAGTCTGCTAAACAGGCCTAATTTTTTTCTCTTTTCTTCCATGCCTTTTGCCATGCTCCTGCCTCGGATGTCCTCTTGCCTCATCTCCACTCATCCTTCATAGAACCTTCTCTGACCCACTCCTTCCCTGGAAAGGAGGTTATTACTTCCCCCAAACTGCTATGCTATCTTCACCACTTTTTGAAATTTATCATAGTGTAAGAAGAGTGCTGATTTGGGAATAAGACAGGCCTGCTTTCAAACCTCTATCCAGCCACTTACTAACTGTGATCTTAAACAACTTATTTGGTGTCTTAGAGCCTCAGCTTTCTCATGTGTCAAGAGCACATGGTAATATCTACTCCCATTGGCTTGTTGTGAAGAATAGGAATCATGAGTGGACAGTGCCCAACACACTAGGGCTCATGAGTACTAACTAAGTTTATAATTGTGTGTGTTTTATCTTACATACTTGATCAGAAGCTCCTTTTTTATCTTTTACCTTGTCTTAATAAACGTTAACTGAACAAACTCCTATGGCATTCTTATCTGTATCCCTTTTAAAGCCCTTGTCATGGTCTAATAATAACAGCTACCAGTTGTACACTGCCTAACAGTTCACTAAGTACTTTCACATGCGTTATCTCATTTCACCCTTACAAGAGCCTTGTGAGGTCAGAACTATTATTATCCCATTATACAGAGAAGAATGAAGCTCCGAGAGGTTAAGCAGTCTCAAGGATTTTACAGAATGAAGTAGGGTATGAGTAAATAACAGAATAATTCATCCAGAGTTAAGTGCCAGAACTTAGGCCCAGGTCTGACCCCATAGCCTGTGTCCTGATTCACTTTTTGAATCCTCACAAACTGTCATGCATGTTTTTTTGTGATTAGCCAGGGGAGGAGAGGGAAAGAAAGGAAACAAGGGTTAGGCATGGTCTTACATAACCATAGGTGAGGTTCCCCTTGGGCACACCAGCAACAAAGTCTGCAAAGAGAAGAGAAAGTTGTGGCCTAACGGTGAGAAAGGGGGTCACAAAAATGGTAAGTGTTTCAGTTCCTGTGACCCTAGGCCCTGGGTCTCCATCCACCCCCTCCCTTGGTCCTATCCTGGGGACACATTTACCTTCTGTGTCATCACCACTGAATTCACCCACAGCCACAGAGTAACCTGGGGGACAGGGTAGGTGAGTATTAGTATTCTCCCTTTGTGGACTCTCTGCCCTGGCCCATCCTCTAGTAACCCCCCCCCCCCGGGCCTTCATAGTCAGGCTGCATATGACAAGTATGACAGAGGAGCTGTGGTTGCCTGATTAGAAGAAAAGGAGGCAACAGGGTATGTGAGGACAGGGGCACCTGAGGTTACCCCCTGCAGTTTCCTTCCACTTGCTCACTCACCCAGATAGCTGTCATCATACATGGAACTGGCCTGCCGAGTCTGCAGCTGCCCCTGAACCAAGTTGATTAGGTACTCAGGGTAATAGGATTCTGCAATCTGCTCCTGGGTGGCTGACAGGATCTGGCCTGGGGAAGGGGATGAGGAGGAGATAGAGTAGGAGAGGGCAGGGAGGGGAGACACTGGGGTGGGAGGGGGTGACTGGGTAGGATTCCAAAAGCCTGGTTCAAGGAAGGGAGGCTTGTAAGTCTCAAGAAAGGGAGAGGAGGGAAGGACGGTGAGAGGTCTTGTGCCAGGTGACTAGAGGTCAGCACAGAGGCACTTACCTTGCCAGAAATAGCTCCCGGGTCCACCCAGGACTACACGCCCTGTCTGTGGGGGGAAGCAGGTGAGTTTACATCTGGTCCTGATCCCCCTGTGTCTACCACCCACAGCCACTTCCCTCCCAGATCACCCTCTCACCTTGGTGAACTCAGCACTGAAGCCCCCTTGGCAGTAACCCTGTCCTGCTGCCCAGCTGAAATCTGTGAGGGGAGAAGGTGGTGGGAAAGAGGCCTGCACAGATGGGTAATGCAGGAAAGAAGAGAGACTGGGGAAGGAGGTGGGAGAGGAAACTGGAGGACAGACCTCCCTGAACCAAACAGTGAGCATAAGACTAATAGTGAGCTATTAGTCTTAATAGGGGGAGGGTTTGTAGGGACTGGTATAGAAAATGCACACACAGGCACATGCCCACTCTTGTCCTACCTGAGCGGCAAGGTGCATACTCCAGAATTTGGGTGAAGTTGTCGGTGGAGAGGTAGCAGGTGCCCACGGGATCGCTCAGTGGCTCCTTCTCTGTGCGCCAGCTGTACAGTGGAGCACAGGCCTGGGAAGGTCCCAGAGAAGGGAGCTTCAGGTTTAGACCAACAGGAACCCCCCCTTCCTCCCTCCAGGGCTGTGGTCCACTATACCCAACTCAGCCCATCCCCTAGTCACTTCCCTGGGCCTGCTGGCCCCTCACCAAGATGGAGGAGCCATGGGCTCGAACTGTTGCCCCGAACCACTGTAAGGACTTGTACTCCACAGGTTCCTCTCCTTCTGAGATGGAGAGTGAGGACTCCAGGATCCGAGAGCCTTGAGGAAGTGAGAAAGGGGAGTCATGCAGGTAGTGGACAACTGAGCCCTAGCACACAGCCTCACCTTCAGCCTGGGGGTGCTCAAGGTCTTTTAAGCCTGAAGCCCAAGACTCACTGGGAGGGGGAGTGGGTAAGGGTCTTTAAACTCAGCTTTGTGTAGACTGACTCACCCCTCCTCTCTGTACACACACACCTGGGGTTTCTAGTGTTGCTTTCCTCTGGTCCAGCTGGGCCAAGTGTGCTTGCAGTGAAGTGGGGGTAGGAGGGTAGAGGGGGAAGAATGGCTATTTCCCAAGAGGATAACCCTCTGGCTGCACTTCTTTCTACCTGGGCCTCATCTCTAAGCACCTTGTTCTTTACTTGATCTGTGTCACAGCTCTGGATTGCTGTTCCTTTGTTTCTTCCTCTCCCTTTTTCTTTCTGTACATCTGTCTTTTTCTTTCTATGTCCTAGCTCTGCCCTCTATAGGACATCCTTTTTCATCCCTCTTGTGCGTACCTGTCTTTCAGGTTAAAAAAAAAATCATGCTGTTTCATGATCTTATCTTCCGCCCCCCCATTGCCTCCATCTTTTTATGTACCCCTTCTTTTGTCCTCTCACCCATCTTTATCTCTGCAGCCAGACTGCTCAAGTTCATGTCCTTACTTCTCCATTTACTAGCTGTGTGACCTTGAACAAGTTACTTAACTTCTATATCCTCACCTATAAAATGGGGATAATACCTCATACAGTTGTTGAAAGGACTGCATTAATATATGTAAAGTGCTTACAACAGTGCCAGGCACAGAGCAAATACTCTTGAAGTGTTAGCTGTTATCTCTTGTCTGTCTCCCTCCTTCTGTCTCTGCATCTGCTTTGGACCTCGAGCTCCTTGATGGAAGCGGCTAAATCATGTTTCAATCCTCAACAGACCCAGCACAGTGCCTGGCATTCACTATCACTTAGTCAGTGCTTAGTTACATGAATCAAATAGTCTATGTGCCTCTCCCTGTCTTTGTCTGTGTTACTGCCCTGGCCTCCCTGAGTTGTGGGTGATTCAGGGGAAATGAGAGCCACATGTTTCTGAATCATGCCCGCCCTCCTTGGGCTGGGCTGGACTGGGAACGTGGTGTGAGTGCCATGGGGAGCTGCTGCAGGGCTGCACAGAGCTGGAGCACCACCAGAGCATCAGAGCGCTGGGAGGGCACACAGCCAAGGGACTGGGAAGGCTCTACCCTTCACTCCAGGCACCACCAGGCCCCGCCCCCAAGCCACAGCCCCACCCCCAGCCCCTCCCTGAATTTCACAGGCCTACCAAGGTTGGTTACCTTTACTGTCAAACTCAATAGGGGTGCACTGTGCCAGGCTGGAGCCCCAGGGACAGAGGTAGACGGCACCACCCTGCAGCACTCCTGGCTGGCTGGTGTTAGCCTTGGGTGCCCCCACCAGCACACTGACCCTGTGGAGGAGAAAGAAGAGGCAGTTCAGCGTGGCTCCTAGCTCTTTTCCAGTCTCCCAAGGCAGGGAGGACCCAGACTTCTGGGCCAGGGGCTGGCTGGGGGGTAGATGCCCCCTGGGTTGTATTTATATCTCAGAAGATGCCTCAGATGCCAGAGGCACAGGCTGGAGTCAGGCGGTCCCCATGTGCTGCTGTCACTAACACAGCCCCTCTCCTCCTCCCACCACTCTCCTTCCTGTCCTACCTTCCCCTGTTGTTAAAGAGAGAGAAGCCAGAGTCAGTTCTGGGAAGGGAAAGAGGGGCCAGAGGTTCTGGCTTCAGCTTTTTCATCTCTCTATGGACCTGCCAAGATTGGATGTGCAGCCCTTGGAACCCAGGGATCTCTCACCTAGCCTGTACCCTCTTGTCCCAAGCCAAAGCCTTTCTCTGGGCCAAGACCCAGGCATCCAGCTGCCCTGCTGCCCAGCCGCCCAGCCCTGGGGCGTGTAGGAGGAAAATGTGAGTCTTGGAAATCAGGCCGTAGAAAGAGGAGCTAGAGGATGGTGAAAATCGATGATTCCCCTGGGCTTGGACCTGGGCCTGCCTTCACCTTGGGCTCTGGTGTGGACATCCCCAGTCCCAGAACCCCTTTCCCACACACCACCTCTAGAAGCTTGTATTCAGATCCTATTCTACTGGAGTCTTAGTTCTGGACACAGTTCCTTAGTGCCCCCTGAAATGACGAGGGGAGGGTTGCCTTTGCTGGGGGTCCTGTATAACAGGTGGTCACAGTCAAGGTCCTGGACAATCTTCCCATTTTTGACTATCTCTACCATTCCTTGGTCTCTTGTCTCTTAGGCTTCTGCATAGCAGTCAGCCCTCTGGCTTTCTACTCTAGGATCTCCCATGAGGACTGCATCTGGTAACTCAGGCAACTGGGCCTGGCCCTGGGCCCGTGTCCCTGCAAGTCTTAGCCTCTGCTTTTCTCCCATACCTGCCTCTGGTACTACTTCTCAATCTCTCTTTTTCTGCGGCCGTGACTGCTTGCTCTCTCGCTTTCAGTTTTTGGATTTTCATTCTCTTGATCCCAGATCTTGGACTTCTCCATCTCTACAGATTCCTGTGCCCTATCAGCTTCAGCATTCCCAATGACCCCTCTCCCCTGATATTAGGATAACTTCTTCAGCCTTTCTTACCAGGAGAGCATGTCTAAGTGGGGGATTATGGTAGAGGTCACAAAAGCTGGGGCTGTCTTCCAAGAGGACTGCGTGGGGAAGGGGTAAAAGGGGTGGTCCAAGAGGAATAGGTGGTGGGAACAGATCCAAAGGGCTGAAGTGGGGGGGGGGGTGAACAGTGGTCTAGGAGGGCCACAGGATGAGAATAGAGGAGGGAAAAGGCAGGGTCCAGAAGAATAGGAGGGAGGCCCTGAGGGTGAGAGTTCCTGGAGTGATGGGGGGGTGGTGCCAGCCTTGGTTACCCTGGGGACAGGAAATGTTTACTGCATGTGGCTTCCTGTCTGTTTCCAACCTCTCACTTCTCCGTTTGTCTCCCACCCACTGGGCCCCACCCTTTTTGCTCAAACATTACATGTTGGGCAGTGGGCATGTAGATAAGATTGATGGTGGGGAGAGGCTGCATTGCCTCACGGCGGGTGAGGAGAGATGGGTGCAGCCCTCTCTTTGCAGGGGCAGCCTCAGAAAAGTTGTGGTACCAGAGGCAGTGACGAGCACTGCACCAGGAGTCAGCGCTGGCTGGGGGTCAGGCACCAGCTCGGTGTGGACTCGGGCTATACTCTTTTCCTCTTTTTCTGGGAAAAGAGGTTGAACAGGCTATCTCAAAGTCTCTGGGAGCTCTGACAGTCTATTTCCAGGAGAACACAGGGCTGTGGCCAAGGGACCCAGTGCCCACTCTCAGTTTTCCCAACACTCGGCTTTTGAGGGTGGCCCAAGGAAGAAGGCTGGAGTTTGTCTGACAGGGTTGGAAGGTGAGAGAGAGAATGAAACCTTACGAAGCTTGTAAAGCCCACAAGTTCATGGGCCAGGGGCATATGTGCTGTGGCTGTGTGAAGATTCGACAGACCTGGCATGCAGGCAGGGGACACAGTCCCTGAACCAGATGTGCCCCCCACCACACATGGCTTATACGCAAGGGTTCAGTGGCCCTTCTATCTTAGCTTCCCCAACTCAGTCAAATAACTATTACCCTCCCCTATGTGCCAAGTGAAGTGCGTGGTGTCAGGGATGGCACATCACATGGCTTATCCTTATTCTCTCCCACTTAGTTCCTGCTTCTTAAATCCTGGAGAGGTTAGGTCCTTTTAGGGGTTCAAGAAGGCAACAATGGAGGGTCCTTGGGCTATTTTCAAGTTTTCAGAAAGCCTAATGGAAATCATGCATTACATGATAAGGCAGCCCAGGCTAATTAAAACCTCAAGTATATTTGCTTTTTTGGCTGGAATTTTATCAACTCATGTATAGAGAACCTGGCTATCTCATATTGGTTATAAGTTCTGATTGGGAGCTACAGATGTCTTCTTGTTCTAACTTCTAGTTGATAAAAAATGGGAAAAAAGAATTATTTCTTACTAAATGTGGTTCGGTAGATAAACTCTTCTAAAACATAGAGTCCAAGGGAGAAAATAATTGCCATAATTTATTCTGAAGTCTCAGAACCCTGAAATTCCAGAGTTGGTTCTTGGAGACACAGGTTGCCACAGCTGGAGGCCACAGTAGGGGGCACCTACTGGTCTGAAGACTTCTCGTAGCTGTCTCAGGGCTGCCACAGGGAGTAAAGAGAGTCTAGTGTGGTCCTGACACTCCTCCTCATCTTCCTGTAGGGCAACCTCTTCCCCCTATTTTATATAGAATGTCTTAATAAGATATCATTTAAATTTTAAAAAAGGAAATAAAGGAAAAAACTTTAATTAAAAAAAAAAACTGCCTTGGCTGGTGTGGCTCAGTGGATTGAGCACTGGCCTGAGAACTGAAAGGTTGCCACTTTGATTCCCAGTCAGGGCACGCGTCTGGGTTGCGGGCCAGGTCCCTGGCTGGGGGTGCAGAGAGGCTACCGACAAATGTTTCTCTCACATATTGATGTTTTGCTCCCTCTCTTTCTCCCTCCCTTCCCCTCTCTCTGAAAATAAATAAATAAAATAAAAAAAAAAAACAAACAAAAAACAAATTCTGCTGAGTCCTATGTTCTTATTGTATAGATGGGAAAACTAAGTCCCAGAAAAGTGAAGTAACATGGCCAAGGTCACTCAGAATCCTTCTCAACGTAAGAACCAGAAGTCAGGAATCCTGATTCCTAGGTCAGTGTTCTGGTCTACCCTGTTGCCAATTTATCCCCTCCTCTCCTCTCCACTATCTCCCCAGCCAAGTTTCTGATTAACTAAGATCCCGTTCACTAGATGGTTACTGTTTGACCCTGTTGGCCTGACAAGGTTGGGGAAGAGAGAGGCAAGCAGACCAGGGCCCAGTTCCTTCAGGTCTTACAGCAGTCCTGGCAGGCCAGGGCAGGACACCTAGTTCTGGGTTCCCCAGTGTATTCTCAAAGAAACTGCCTGGCTGGCTGGGGAGGCAGGGTTGCCTCTACCTATGGCAACTGAGTAACAGAACAGAAAAAGAGCTGGGCTAAGCCTGGTGTACCCTTTAAGTTTGTGTCCTAGGCCAAGTAACTTTTCTTCTCCAAGCCATGGATTCTTTACCCATAAAATGACGGGTTGCCCTTGAATGGTTCCGGAAAAAAAAAAAAAAAATCTAGTTCTAAACTTCCATGACTCCTGAAACTTCAGTTGTATATACATATATACACATGAAGTAAAATGGAGCAATAATGCTTCCTGTCTAATGAAAGGATTTTTGTAATGATCCAATGGAAAAATTTATATGAAAGTGCTAAGGAATGTGAGGGACTATTATTACTATCACTGTTATAAGAAAATATTAAAGGTGAGTAAGAAATGGAGAGCAAACTCAGGAAAAGAACTAGGTGGTATTATGGAGGAGAGAAGCAGAGACAGAAAACTGCTACCTTATAAAAATCATGCCTCCCATGTACTCATCACCCTCTATGGACCAGATGCCTTTTATATATTGTCTCATTTAACCTTGGCCATTGTGGTCGAAGTGTCATTCCAGAGACAGAAGGGTCCCAGGTTCTATTCCTGGTCAGGGCACATACTCAGGTTGGGGTTCAATCTGGACATTTCCAGACTGAAAGCAACTGATGGATATTTCTCTCTCTCTCTAAGCAATGAAAATGTGTCCTTGGGTGAAGATATACACACAGTCTCAGTCCTCAGAACAGTCTTATAAGTTAGGTGTCTGATTTTCACAAGGACACCAGGCTCTGAGAATGTCCCAGGTCACACAAAGAACAAGTAAGTGGAGGGGCCAGGGTGCACACACAGTTCTGCCTAACTTAAGGCTTGGCCCCTGCTTACCATGAAAACTCTTTTGTGCTCACCCTGCCCTTTGATGCCGTTTTGGTGTCCAGAATGAGAAGTGATGCAGAGGGACCAAGAACACTGTGGCCCTCCCTCTCCAGAGATGGTGCCAGGTGAGGGGCTATGTGTCCCCGCCTTGGGTAGGAGGGTGTGGAAGGCCCAGCTGTGGTGGAAGGGAGGTCACTGAGGAGGTGGAATGTTCAGAGTCCTATTCTAAGAGTGTGTTGTAAAGAGAAAATGAGAGGGGGAGGAGTGCAAGCTAGACACCTGGGTTCTCTTGGAAGGAAAGATGAGAAGAGGAGGGGAGAGGGATGAAAATGCTGGGTCCTGTTTTAGAAGAGGGCTTTGGGGACTGCAGGATCAGGCCAGGGGCCAGACAGACACCTAGGGAACAGGAAGTGTGTGAAAGTCCAGATGTTTTAGAGGAATGTTTTAAAAGGGAGGTAACCCTATTTTTAGGTGTGGAGTGGGGTAAGAGAAGGTTACCCAGATGTGGGGAGAATCTCATCCGCTCCCTCCTTTTTTTACTCCATTAGGGTTGTGGTAAGCAGTTTGAGGGGGCCTTGGGGAGGCCAGACCTGGCAGTGGTTCCAGGCCAGGGTGATGCAATGGGGTTTGGGCAAGAGGCCAGGGAGGTGGGGTGGGGGTTGGGTGGGGACCTTGAATAGTTCAGAACCAACAGCTAGGGACTAAACTATTTCTTTTCCCTCCCCCAAGTTCTCTAGACAATAGAGAAATTTAAGCCCTCCTCTCCAATTAACCCATTTCTCTCAAAATTAAAGAAAATGAGTAGAAATCAGTTAACTGCATCAGGTGTAAAAACAGCTAACTTCTGACAGAGGTCCTATCAACCCTGAGATACTATAGATTAGAGCGGTGGTAGGGGGTGGGAGCAGCAGGAAGCTCAGAGCCCGGAGATGTGGGAGAAAGAATTATCGTGGAGGATCAGGAATCTGGCAACTGGAGGTCCCTGTCCCAGTCCAGAAGCAGCTACTTTCCCCTCTTACTTACCAATCCCAACATTTAAATAATATTCCCAGTGCTAATGTTGCCTCAAATCTAACTTCGGTTTCCCTCTGCCTGTGGGCTCCCCACTTTCCGGGCACTTAGGGTCCGTCCTGATGGTCACCCTGCTGAGCTAAGAATGAGGATCCTCCTTTGAGCCTTCCCCGGTCTCCTGTGTTGTGATGCTACTGGGCCCAGCAAGCCGGCGTCTCCGGAGCTTCCGACCCCAGCCCCAGAATTCCCGGTCTTAGTTCAGCTCCAGCCCACAAGCTACAGGAAACCAGCTTCTCTCTTCCTCCCCAGAGCTAGAGGAAGAGGGAAACCGCCCACCCCCCTTCACGCGCGCACACACACCCCTCCCGACACATCCTAGCACCCGCCCTTGGCTGAGCCCACCCCCAGCCCCGGCGCCCCCAGTGCCAGGGTCTTGGGACTCTCCCAAGTTCCTGGATCCCCTCATCCGAACAGAGAATGGGGGGTGGAAGGCGGAGTAGGAGACCAAGAAGAAAGAGAAGGGAGTCGCGGTCTCCTCCCGGGTCTTTCCCAGCCTGAGCTGAAGGGGGAGGGGAGGATGAGGCTGGCCCCCCTTTAACCTCTGCGCCCCCTCAGTTTCCGACTCGCCTCTTACTACACTCGGTTCAATCTGCTTCGACCAGTTCTCTCTCCTCACAATGGCCATCGGGGACCTGAGGTCCCCCGGTGCTCCAAAGAGCCCTTCCCGGCCTCTGCGACCCCTCTTCGCCCCGGTCCGCCTCGGTCCCGGCAGCTCACAGATCTCAGCCGGAGACCCTCCGCTCTCCATTCATGCGCCCTCCTCTCCCTTGGCCCCGAGACCCTGCGCAGACTTCTTCCCCTGGTTCCAGCTTCGTGATCTCTCTCCACCCCACACATGTCTCCCCACTTATTTCTCTCAAACTCCGGGCCCCCTCCACGCCGGCCACTGTCTCCTCCTTTACTCCTGCGCGGGCCCCCAACTCCTGCGCCGGCCCCCAACTCCAGCCCAAGTCCTTCCAAACTCCGCCTCTCAAACTCAAGTCTCGGTACCTTCCAGACTTCAGCCGCGCCCCCACTTCTAGGCGTCCCCACCACCCCCTCCATCCTGCCGCCAACTCTCCTCACTCACCCGTCTGTTCCCGGCCGGTAAAACTCCACCGAGAAGCCAAAGAAGGAGCCCGGGGGCCCAGAGAGCACTGCTGGGGCCTCCGAATCTAAGTTGAAGCCCCCGACCCTGGGTGTCGGCGGCAGCAGCAGCAGCAGCGGCAGCAGCCGCGGCAGCAGCGGGGGTCGGTGCCGGGGGCCCCAGCGTGGCTGCGCGGCGTAGAGAGGGAACCCTGGCGCCGGGCTCCCCATATCGCCCGCTCTTCCCTGTCCTGGGGCCACCGACCCGGAGCCGCTTCCTAAACCTCCCAGAGGCGAATGACTCAACGCGGGGAGGAGTTTGCCAAACTCCCGGCTGAGCCCTCCCCCCGCCTGCCGGGGGTGCTGGCAGGGGGGCATTCTTGGGTCCCCTGAACGCTGAGCTCGCGCCCCCCACCCCGAAGGGGCGTGGGGGGGCCGCACCTCTCCACTCCTCTCTCCCAGCCCCAGCTGGAGGCCGGTAGTTTGTACTGGGTCAGACTGGGCGGGTTTGGGCTCTTCCCCCTCCTCTCTCTGCTTCCCCCTCCTTCCTCCCCCCTCCTTTCCAGATGTACAACGTAAACGCTCGGAAAAGGAGTCGGAAAAAGGGAGCCGAGAATTTCCTAATGAGGAAAGGAATCACCTCTGGAGGTCGGAGGAGCCTGTATACGTGTGAGGTCTTCCTCACTTTTCCAGGGAGGAGACTTTTGGGTGGAAAGAGACGGGAGGCGTCTCTGGCATCTGGCCAACTGGGATTCCCCTTTGCCTTCCGGGGCCACTGGGTGCCGCCTGGATTCCTGCCAGCTGGATCTGGGACTCAGGAGTTGAGGTACAGAGCGCTCCTGGTCTGATGGAGGACCTCTACAGGCTCCTCGAGCTTGCGGCCCTTCACCCCATGCTACTAGAATTGAAAACCTAGGAGTCTGGGGTCACTCACCAGGAGGATTCTGCTCCAGGTCACCCCCTTCTTGGTTTCAGGGCATGGAAACCTCTGTTGAGCTCCTTCCTAGAATATGGCAGTTGAGGAAGAGCCTGAGAGTGACAGGGAGGGTGGTGTTTTGGTCCCTCAGTGTCTTCTTGATCAAAACTGAAGTGATTCCTATAAACCTGGAGAGTTGTAGCATGGGGTGGAGGGGTGGTGTTGGTATCTTGCAAAGGGGCCACTCCATTCTCTCCAGGTCCCCTGGTGATGTAGAGGAAGAAACCGTAGCAAGGGAAGGCAGTGACCCCCCGCCCACCCTTTCTTCCAACCCTGGCTCTGTGTACTGCGATCACCTTTCAGGATTCTTGTCTTTATTGTAGTCTGGAGGAGGGGGACCTAGGGGACTAGATTCTCTCCTAACCTCCACTCCCTTCCAGCCTCCTTCCTGCCTTTTTCCTCCAGGACTCCTTTCCTTCCAGAATAATAATTCCTCAAATCAAACCCTGCTCCCTCTGTTCCCCAGTTCCCTGTCTCACTCGGGTCTCAGGGACCCAGAATAAAAATGTCCAGAATCAGTACTTTTTCTTTTGCTATGAGTTTCCTTCTGCTACTGTATTTTCTGTCCCAAATCACCCAGCTGTGTTTTTTTTTAAAGCACTCCCCCTGCCACGCCCCACAACCCTGTCAGCTGCAACCCAAGGGAGAAGCCAGCTGGTCAGACTGTGGGACAATGCTGGCCCCCATCCCACTCCCATCTGCAGTCCTGACCCTTTCTTAGGTGAGGAACCCAAGCAAACTCTGGATCAAGATCTTAAGCATAGCACTGTCCCAAGGCTGAGAACCCTCTTTGGGAGAAGAGGGGCTGAGGCCTGACTGCTCTATAAACCAGAAAAGCACATGTGTGTAAACCCAGCTCTCTCCTTTTTCAGCCCAGGCAAAAGCTTTTTAGGTTTTCTCAGGATTTGGGAGCTTGGGGTGGAGGGTGGAGGGGTACAGGGAGGGAGGTGTGTGACTCAGCTCCTCCCAGGAGCCTTGGTGGGGGGACAAGGGACATAGCGTTCTACTCCAGTTTTCTTCCCATCTCCACCCCCCACTCCCACACTTGGCCAACTCAAACAGGCCCCCTCCCTGTCCATTCCCTGCTTCTGTTTACACCAGGAGCCCCTTAGTCATTCCCTGGCTGGCTTTTCTACTCTCTCCAATATCCTTCTTCTCTTGGTTCTCTGTGTCCTTATAAGTCCTCACCCAGTGGCCCTAACACCTCCTGCTTTTCCTCTCACCGTGCCTGCTCCAGGTCAGTCCTGAAGTTGGGGTTCCCTTTTAGTTGGAGTTGCTTCAGCACTGCCCTCCAGGTCTGGAAAGGTCAGCAAGGAGGGAACTCTAGAAGTCATCAGCCCAACCCTCTCCTTCAGAAGAGGAAATGGATGTAGAGAGTTTAAGTGACTTGCCCAAGGTTACATGGCTAGTCAGTTACTGGTGAGCCTAGAACCTAAGTGTTTTGACTCTAAACCCAATGCTTTCTCCTCTCAGTCTATTGCCCTTGAAATGGTCTGTCTCCTCAGCTTTTTCTGTCTTGTGTATCTCTCAGCTTGTCTCTGATCCAGCCTGTGTGTCTCCCAGCGTCTCTGTTTTCTCTCTCAGATATGATCTCTCTCATAGCCTCTGTCCTTTCATCTATCAGTAGGAATGATTCGCTGTGATGACAGACTATTATTAATCATGGTCTGCTTGACAGGAATAGAAGGGGTGAAGGGCAAGGGCAGAACACTCACCAGGCTCCTGCTGTTACCAGCCTACCTGCCCAGAAGGCTGGAACTTTAGAATCAGAAGAGTGAATTTCCATAGAAATGGACAGGATGGAGGCGCAAGATAAAAAGCCAGAAGCCGTGCTGAGTTTCAACAGGGTGAGAGAGGGGTGGGAGAGTATTAATAATGGTTTATTTAGCATGTGCTGTATGCCTGGCCCGGGGCTTGACATTTAATGTGCCTTTATTGCATTTAATCTTCTCAACTATCCATCACCAATGATATTGTGATCTTCATTTTACTGCAAGGAAACTGAGGCTCAGAGAGTGAAGTGACTAAGCCAAGATCCACAAAAATAAAGGGCCAGAGGTGGAATCCAAATTCAATCCCAGCTGGTTCCAAAGCCTGTTGCTTTCCCACTGCACTGTTAGTTTAGGCCTCTAAATTGTTAGTTTAGTCCTCTAAATTTCTATCGAGGAAGATTCTGGAGCAGGGATCTTTAACCTAGGTCCATTGTTCCCAGAGTGGGATGGAGGGAAGATTTGATGCATAATTGACTAATCCTCTGAAACCGGAAGTTTTCGTGTGTGTGTGTGTGTGTGTGTGTGTGTGTGTGTGTGTATGTGATTTCTTTGGGGTGAGACTCGATTGTTTTTAGATTCTCAAATGCCTGGAAATTTTGAGAGCACTGAGGTTGAATGTCCTGATTTCAAGGGATAGATCTGAGCCTTGTTGAGCCTGTAAAAAGCCTGGTTGGGGCTTTAGTTGAGTGAAGTCTTCATGAAATGAAACTTTCTGACTGGTGTTTGATAGCACACACAAACAGGGTGTAGGTGTGCTGAGATCATATTAATCACCTCAACTCTTGCAGCCTGCCAAAGTCCCCAGACTGGTGGCCTCTTCCCAGAGTGAACTCTCTTGCTTATAAAAAAATGTAACATCAATGTGATATGATGCAAAAGAGTTTGGGAAGAGTTCGCTGGGCAAAAGGAGGCAGAGGAGCTTGTTGGCTTGTGGCTGCTGGCTTTGGCCCTGGAATCCCACTCCTGCCCTGTGGTGGGGTGAGGGAAGGGGGAAGGAAGGGGGGATACTAATGAAGATTATAAAGCTGCAAGTGGGTCTCTGGAAGGAAAACAGGAGCCTAGTTAACCCAGGAGTCTGGGTCTAGAGCCAGCTAAAGTTGGGGCATTGCTCTGAGTGTGTGTGCATGTCTAAGAGAGAGAAATGGGAAAGTACGGGAGTAGGTCATCTGAACTCTGGGACTCTGTCACTGCCCTGACTCAAGGTCTGGGCCTAGGGGAACTAATGGCTCCATCATTTGTGAGTCACCACCCACCAGGAGCACTCCTTGTCTGACCTGGGAGAAACCCCTCCCCCATGTCCCAGACCTAGAATAAACCCAAACTCCCCTCCCCTTTCCATCCCCACTTTGCTCAGATAATAGGAGGGATGGATGAAGGATGTTTGTTGGGGTGACAAGATTAAGCCTGGGGGATAAGATACTTGGGTTTACTTGGTGCTCTAGGACTCTGAACCTAGGGATTGAGACTATGACCATATATCTCTGTAAGATCAAATTGGAAGTTTTTCCAGGTTGGGCTATGCTGGGGAGGGACAGAAGGAGAGGGATTAGGGGAAGGGCACTCAGTGGAGAGGAGCAGGGCTCAGCCGACACTAGGGTAAAAATATAAGACCCAGGGGTCCAGACAAGCAGATCAATGAGAAGGAAGTTCCTCTGTCCCAGCTAGTGCCTTCTCTTCCAATCACTCTTCAGTTTTTCTAGCCCCCCCACCCCAACAGAACTCTACAACAATATATTACAACCCCGGATAGGAACTTAAAAGGGAAATAAGATTCTCCGGATTGTTCTAAACATTGACCTCATTTGATTTGCTCATGCACCTAACCCCCATTACTTTCTGTTCTTTTTTTCTGCTTTGCTGTCCTGTACCTACCTTTGGAGAGGAAAGGAGTGCCTGAAGCTTCTGGGCTCAAGGGCCTGGAAACTGGAGGAAGATCCTTCCGGGGTGGGAGCTGTGGGTGGGAGCATCAGTTTCCTGGGATGGCCTTCACAGATGTAAGCACATCTGGAGGCCATCAGGGAGGGACTTGGAGCATCAGGATTCTCAATACACAATCTGATTGAGGCTGTGAGACACTGAGGATGAACCAGGATTCCTTCTATCCTCACGAGTTTGTTTGCCATTTCTAGTTCTCTCTTGGGAAGGATTACCAATCCCAGACAGGAAGTTAGGGCATCAGAAAAGTCCAGGAGGAGGGCAAGAGGGCCAAGGATTCACCCAAACCCAGACATACTTTTTCAGTAGCTTCATCTCTTTCTAGTTCTATAAAGGTGTCAGCATTTCTGATTAGGTAGAAATCAGGGTGTGTGTGTGTGTGTGTGTGTGTGTATGCAGCATAAGTATGCCATTTATCCTTAACATAATAATATATATATGCTGTAGCATGAGGTTGGGGATGTGGAATAGCTTGCACTTCTCCTTGCTTTTCATGAGAAGGCATAAGTCCTCCTCATGAGTTCTCATGAGTTCTCTGCATCTCTGGCACTTCTCACCCTTTAACCTACAAACAAACACACACACTCTTTCCTGGGCTGCAAATTCCTCCTTGTCCATCATCACCTTGTAATGAGCACATTTGTTTTCCAGGGATCGTGTACAGAGCTAAGAATAGGTCCATCCACTTGCCCTTCCTCTCAGGGAGATCTAATGTTTTGGGGTGCTGAATAGGGGGTAAAAGGGTGTATAGTAATCCTCGCAAGGGTTCAAATGTCCCCAGCCACCAGCTCCTCAGGGTGAAATGGAAAGTCTCTGAGTCTGAGATTCGAACTTGGTGACGTGGAGCACTCTTAAGGAGCAGAGCTTACTCTTCCACAGCTATAGCTTGAGGAAGGAACTGAGCCACAAACGATTCTTGAACAACTCCTGGACTCCAAGGTTATGACTTAATGAGTTGAGGTAATATAATAGAAGGTAGTGTTATGTGACATTTACAAGTGGTTTATTTCTATGTCTAACTTACAAAAACTGGGCTTCCTGCCTCACCTTCAACAAAAGTTGAAGGGCTTTGCTCTTTGAGCCTCCACCCCTTATCACCTCTGGCCTCAACCCTGGATTGAACTTCAAAGCCCCAGGGGAGAAGCCAAGGGGAGGAGCTTCCTGACCTTTTGGTTTAGAGCCTTTCTGATAGCTGTCCAGTGGCTCAGAGGCCAGAGACCTCTTTGTCCCAGTCTCAGATACGGATTTGGCTAAAGGGTCCCAGTAGATAGAATTGTAGGGCTAAGGCCTTCGTGTGTCAGAGATAGAGGAGGGATGTGTGATAGAGACTGACCAGGGAAGTTTGGGGTTTGGGTAGTCAGCTGAATGGCTGGGGAAGGGAAAGGTGGGATGGAGCTCTAAACTTTTACTTCCGGGAGATCTACCCTTCCTTCAGGCCACACCCTCACATCCAGCCTGCATTGGCTCGCCACACCCCCACAACTGGCTGGGAAGAGATCTCACCACCTCCCTAAGCCGATTGCTTACAGATGTTCTAGAAAAGGGGTGGGGGTTGAAAGGAGAAAGGGAAGATAGAGGGAGTAGGGAAGAAAAACTAAAGGAAGAAGGGAGAGAGGAAAAATTGTGTCAGGTAGGGAAGCCTGTGAAGATGAGGAAGAGTAGGAGGAAAACAGTAGGAGAGGGAATGAAGAAATGAAAAAAAGGGTCTTACTTCCTCTGTAGTTTGCCTTATTCACTGCAGGCAAATTAATCTTCTGAAATCAAGGCTTTGATGATGTTCCTTCTTAGCTCAAAACCTTTCATGGCTCCAACCTTCTAACCAGTAAAGATCTGTCTACTACAAAGTGCCTAGAACTGCACAAGGCACATAGTGCCATTGACACTGACCCAATTCAGTGTATGTTTTTGAGTGCTAACTATGTGTAAATCTCAGTCATGTTGGGGGCAAAAAAAGGGAGAAGGAGAGGAAATTGACATAGGATGGAGACATAAACAAAATGAAAGAGATGGATAGAGAGAGGCCTCAGAAAGACAGAAGATGCAGACTGACTGTAGGGAGGGAGAGCCAGGGGTAATGAATGGAGAGTGAAAGAGAAGTGAGTGGAGGAAGCGGGAAGGAGGATCCTGGAAAGATGGTAGAAGAGAGGGAAGCACAAAGGAAAGGAGAAGGGAATAAAAGTGGGGGGCATTAATGAAGAGGAATGTGGGGAAAGGAGAGAGGAGGAGTGTGGGGTCATGGAGAGTGGGAGACTGATAGAAATGGGGGGTAATCCTCTATTTCTTGTGGTTTGGGAAATCCCCGGTGGCCAATGAGAGGCAGTTGGGAGTGGGCAGGAAGCCTGCAGGCTACCCGGTCTGCTTCCTAACCCCTTCCCGTTTAGGGTCCAGCTTTCTATGTCCTTTGCCATTTTGGGGGCCCTTGAATTTCTCTTCCTTCTCTGATTTCCTGCCTTCACTACTTTCACCTCTCTTGTACAGATTTCTGAAGTCAACTTCCTCTTCACTCATCACGCTGCAGGCCAGTCTCCCTTGTCCTTCTTCTCTAGATCTCTTCCCCTATAGTGGATAGAGGAGGATGAAACAGACTGGAGGTGTTTCCAACTCTGGTCTGCTCTCTACTCAGTGACATTCCTCCTCCACCAAACTTGTCCAGGGCTGAGATGTTTGTTTCAGAAGTCCCTTTGGCCTCTTTCCTGCTCCTGAATCCCTGGGGTGGTATTTGAGGGTGGGAGGAGGGGTAAGGTCCGAGGTGGAAAGTATGACGCCGAGTCCAGGCCCCCGGCCCCTCTCAGACTGGCTGAGCTCATCTCTTCAAGCAACCACAGCTGGACATTTTCCATGTGATCACCTCAGGGAGGAAGGCTGGGTTCCAGAAACTCAGACAGAGCTGACTGAGTTTCACAATGAGGAGTCCTGAGGATGGAGCACCCTCAGGTGCTGCCATTCGATCTCTGCTGTGCTCTACAGAGAAAGCCCTAGGGGAGGAGAAGGGATAGAGGAGACACAAGCCTGGAGAAGAGCCAAAGCTAGAATAGATTTTGGGCCCAAGTTGGCCCAGGTTTCTCTATCCCTGCACATAAATGTTCAACATTTGTGCTGGCCAGGTTGGGAAAAGATACTGTATGAATGTTTGTGTGTGTGTGTGTGTGTGTGTGTGTGTGTGTGGTCTGAACATCTGAACATACTTCTGTCAGTGTACATGTATGCATGAGTGGGGGCATCTATGTTCAGAGTGGTCAGTAGGTTAAAGTTAAGTGTGCATGTGTGTAAGGGTGTGATTGCCTTGCTCTGTTCCAAGTGTAGAGGGAGAGGAAACAGCTGCCTGGGAAGGAGGGCTGCCTGCTT
This sequence comes from Artibeus jamaicensis, assembly GCF_021234435.1. NCBI lineage: Eukaryota > Metazoa > Chordata > Mammalia > Chiroptera > Phyllostomidae > Artibeus > Artibeus jamaicensis. The sequence continues at coordinate 52,661,592 of NW_026521486.1, forward strand.
TCCCCACTACCTCATCCTTCTCTAACCCATGGCCTTCTCTCAACCATAGGTAACTGGAAGGCCAGAGAAAGCAAGCCACAAAACAGAGAGAGAAGGAGGTCACTGTTCTCCCCAGAAAACATTAGGGCAAGGGGCTTCCTGGACTGGCTGTGGTGAGAGTCACTCCCCGGGAGTAGATGAAGGGGTTGCTGTGACAGTAGCATGTGGCCCGCAGTCATGAAGGCTGCTGAGCTGGAAGCATTAGAAGGTGTCCAGTGTGGGTCTCTGCACACATTTCCTCCTTCCCCCAGGCTTTGAGATGTTGGGACAAACTGGAAGAGGCTGGTGGAGAGTGTTAGGAGGCGAGGCAGGGAAGGGGGTGGGTAGGAAGCACTTGGCTGTTTGTTCCCTCTCTTTCCTGACTCCTTTGTGGCAGCAGACTGGCTTCCTTCCTCCCTGTGACACCTTGGCCCTCAGTTCATTTCCATTCTTATGGCCCTTAGCACAGCTTCTAGTCACAGCTTTTAGACTAACACAGCAGAGTTTTTCCAAGCTGGGTCTTTTGGGAAAGGGGACCCCTAGATGAGTGGGAATAGGAGCTGAGGAAGCAAATGAGATGCCAGCGTGACCCCATAAGCCATCAAAGGTCAGTAACGCAGGCCTGAATGATCTATAGAGGGTTCGGCAAATGAGAAGCACTCTGAACAAAGCAGTTAGCCAGATGTTTGGTTACCTGGGGACTGCCTCTCCATCCTCAGCCTGGGATGTGGAGAGAGCAAGCTGGAGAGACACCTCATCCTCACTCTAGCTTCACTTCCCTCTCTGCATCCCTACTTGGCTGTCCTTGCCTCAGTCTGCCCCTGCCCCACCTCCCACCTCCATCCACTGCCCTACAAGTCAAGGAATGTAAGTTTTCTCTCTTACTCTCCCATTGATTAGTCATGGGCACCCCATCCTCAAGGGAACCGTTACTCACCCTTGGCCCCCCCTCCCCACTGGCAGTTGTCTCCCCAGAACTGGCTGAATTCCTGTGGGAGGAGCTCACAGAGTCAGACATGGGTGAGTCGGTAATGGGGGCTGTGGGTGGTGGACAGTGTCCTGAGACAGCCAAATCAGGAGGAGCCCCTTGCTTTCCTCAATACACACATACACAAGGAGGTCATATTCTTGGTTGTAGCTGCTTTAATGACTACAGAGGTTTAGGCAAAAGAGATGGGGTTGTGTGCTGTGGATAGAGGATTGTGTGCTGTGACTGTGGAGAAGGAGCATCTAGTCTCTTCACCGGTGCTGGCTTTGGGGCCAGGATGAGGGCCTGGGGCCCGCTCTTTGGACTTGGCTGAGTGCCCAGGCCTGGCCTCTGTCTCACAGAATCAGACAGGGGCCTTTCCCAATAAGGAGCCTGGAAACTCTGGGTCCACTCCCCTGCTGCCCCCACTCTCTCTCCCCTGTAACAGCTCCTTTGCCCTAAAATGGCCACATTTTCCTTCCCTTCTTCCTTTCCTCCTCTACACCTAGGTTTGGGCCCCAGGGGAGAAAAGGGGTCTGGGTAAGCGTAAGACTGGTCAGAGGCCAGATGGGCAGGTTTGGAGAAGGGTAATGGGATCTTAGGAAGAGAGGGGAATAGGGCCACATCGCCTAGGTATGTATAGGGTTGGGGATGGAGGCAGAGCTTTCTAGAGTTATTGTCTTTCCCATAATAATAATAGTTTATGCTATTAGTACTACACATACTATATAATATATACTATCACACATATTATTATACATATCATACATATTATTACATACATTATAATATATACTATGTATTCTAAGAGCTTTCCATATATTAACTCATTTCATTGACACTGCCACTCTGTGAGGGAGGTATTGTTGACCTGTCTAGTAACATGAGGGAACCAAGGAACAGAGACTTGGTTAAGTAACTTGGTCAGAGTAAGTGGAAAAGCTGGGTTCAAAATGAAGCAATCCAGCATCTCTTTAGGAGAAATCAACCCACTTGGTTTGTCTGCGGAGCACTTGAAACTCACTGTCAGAGGCATAAGGAATGCCCAAGTGGCCTAAGGGGTGGCAGCGCTTGTAGAAGCTGCCCATCAAATGTGACCCACTACGGACCCTTGCGTGTTTGCCTGGATTCAGACTGAACACTTCCAGAGAGCCATTGACCCATGTTTAAAAAAACAGAAAATAAATTACAACAAATCTATTGTTGAGTGATATGCAAATGATATGTAGGTTAGCACAGAAGCCACATAAGTGTGACTGGTGTGGAAGGGTTGGGAGATGCAAGAAGAGGCTGAAATAAGAGTTAGAGAAGAGTTGGGAGAATGAAGAAGAAAAACCACAGTGGGTGCGTGGAGGGACTTCCTTGGGCCCTTTTCCAGTCTTTTCTTATGTTCCAGGCAGTTAAAAATAGTGATTTATTCTACCCAGTGAGGGGGAGAAAGGAAGAAGGGTTGAGAATTCTTCCAGCCCTGCAGCAGACAGGGACCCTCTGGGATGGATCCAGGTACTTGACTTGGCAGTTCCAGCCTGAGCAAGACTGCCCTTTTCTGGCTCTCAATTTTGTCCTTCCTAACTGAAGGAGTTGAACGAGGTGATCCCTGAGGTTGCCTCTCCAACACATTTAGATTCTTATATGGGAACTCAGTGGGGAAAACCAGCATGGGGGCTGGAGTCCTAGTGTGTGGCCAGGACTAAACAAACACTTGGTAACTAGGATGAGCTCAGGGCTTTGGGAGAAAGCTTGCAGGGGGTGATGGGAACTAAGCCAGGTCAGGCAAGGCCCAACCCCAGTAAAGTGAGTGGACAGACTCATTCATTCACTCTACTGTTCCTTTAGAAATTAAAACCTAGAAACCTGACCTTTCCATTCAGGGAGGCTATAATGAGAATATGAGCTCTAGATGTCTAGGAAGGGCAAACTTTGAGGCCCCTCCCCAATTTTTGAGGTATTATGAGAAAAATTAGCATTTGAATATATGTGCCAGAGTCACCTGACAAGTATCAGGTACAGATATAAGCATTTTACATATATTACCTGGTTTGACCTCAAAATAATCCTATGAGGCAGTATTTTATTCATCTTTCACATCAATTTATCCATCTAATCTTCATAATAACCCTCTAAAGTTAATAATGCCATTTGATTCATGAGAAATCTGAAAAAGCAGGAAAAGGGAAAATTAGATTTCTAATAGGACTTTTCTGACTGGCAAAGGTGGAAGACCCTGGAAGGAGTCAAGAGACTCTCACTTCCCAGGAACGTATTTTCTGGCTCTGAGTTCAGAATTGGTTTAGCTGAAGGGAGGGTGAGTGCATTGGCAGATGGGAGTGAAGATATACACCAGCGTCACTGACATGTTACAAATCAGTGGGAAATGGCAATCTGATATCTTTGATAATGTTTCTGAGAAGTGTTTGGATAGTAACCTTAAATCAGCAAAAGGAACTTGAAAGGCCAGAGGCAGAATTTTGATTGAACTAGCTACCATTTGTTTCCAACAGCAAGAGATAAGGAAATTAGACAAGTAGTGGGACTTCCCTATTGTTTGGGGCTGATAGGAGGATCTTGCTTCCTTAGGTGATTGTAAAGTTAATGCGTTTTTCCATCACTAGGCAGGAAGTGGAGGTATGAGTGGTAGTGGTGGTGGAGGAGGGGATGGTAGTGGAGATGGGGTGGTTCCCCTGGTTGACCTCTGACCAGCTAGGAGAGTCTGAGAATTCTGAGGTAGAAATTTGCCAAAAGGGCACTTGGGGAGTGTCCATGTATTTGGGCCCCACCCTGGGGTGAAGTTAGAAACATAAATCGTATCTCCCAACTGCCTGTTTCCTCTTTGAGTTCAATTTCCAGCCAAAAGTCCAGCTATCCTGCCAGAGGAAGGAGTGTGGGTATGGGGGAGGGACCAAGATGCTGGAAGTGACTGGTTGGGAACTGGAATTGGTAGATATTAGCTGGGACTACAAATGGTGTCATGAAATGGGCTCAGGGTCAAGGCTGGTAGGGTCGGGAGCCCAGAGATTCTAAGGAAACTGAGTTGTAGACCCATTATCCCCTTGGGACACACCCACAGCTATACCTAGTCTGCTGAATTCTCTCTTCCCACAAATAAAACTACTGGAACAAGCCTAAAGGCACAAACACCTATATAGTCGCACTCCCTACTATTCCCTCACCCAACTGTTGCTCACTTTTACCAGAAACCCTCAGATCTTCTGGAATAGCAAGTTGCACTAGGAAAAAGGAGCAGGTATTGAGAGGGATGAATATCCTGGGTTTTCATTAAGAAACATCCTCTTCTGCTGATCTCATAGACCTGCACTATGTCATCTCTTTTGCCCTTTCCCACTTGGGACAGGTCTGGATGGTCTTCACTCTCACTTTAGAAGAAACTTGGTGGTCTGTTGTCCTTCTAGTGTGCAGTACCTCCTAACCATAGTGATGGAGGAGGTAGAGCAGGAGGCATGAGATGGAATATGCATGTTGGGTTGGGTAGATGTTTGAGGGCAGGAAGTTGAGAAAGTTACTCAATGGTGTTTTCTGCTGGCTTGGGTCCAGGTTGCTGGGTCCTGTCTGACCCTAATAGCGCCTCCTACTTCCTTCTTTGGTCAGCTTCCCATTCGATGCTCATTTGGCAGGTAAGACAGAAGAGGATGATTTCTCAGGAGAAAAGGTACCCTTTCCATCAGCCCTTTTGCAGGTGACTGTTCTGGATTGACTACAGGGACTTGGAGGCATCAGTAACCTTATCTAGCCTGGGATTATCCCATCTATGCTTAGTCTTCTCTTCCATGTAAAGGAGTTAGTTTGTCATGGCCCCATCGTGTATAACTATAAGCACTTTGACATCTAATGGGAAACATGATGCTTTTATTTTGGGTTAAGTTTGCCCCATTCTGTTCTGAATTGTCTGCTTGCATCCCATTAGATTGGGAGCTTTAATGGAACAAAAATTGTGTGTATGGTACAGCCCCCAGGCCAACGTTAGGGAAATAACATAGGGTGGGGCAAAAGTAAGTTTACAGTTGTTCATATGGAAAATAATGCAAATATTAGTGAATAATAATACAAGAATAAACTCCATGTTTCATGCACTCAAAACTGTAAACCTACTTTTGCCCCATTCTGTGTGTGTCTGTATATATTATTTTTCATCCTTATTCAAGGATTTTTTCTTTTTAAAAAAATTATATTTTATTGATTATGCTATTACAGTTGCCCTGATTTTCCCCCTTTATACCCTCTCCACCCAGCAACCTCACTCTATCAGGTAATCCCCCGACCATTGTTCATGTCCATGGGTCATATATATAAATTCTTTGGCTACTCCATTTCCTAACTGTACTTTAGATCCCCATAGATATTCTGTAACTACCTATTTGTACTTAAAAATTTTTTTAAAACATTTTATTTATTTATTTTTAGAGAGGGGGAAGGGAGAGAGAAAGGGAGAGAAACATCAATATGTAGTTGCCGCTCATGTGCCCCTTACTGGGCACCAGACCTACAACCCAGGCATGTGCCCTGACTGAGAATTGAACCAGTGACCCTTTGATTCTCAGACTGGCACTCAATCCACTAAGCTACAACAGCCAGGGCCATATTTGTATTTCTTAATCCCCTCAACTCTTCACTCATTCCCCCACACTCCCCTTCCATCTGGCAACCATCAAAACACTCCATATCTATAATTCTGTTTCTGTTCTTGTTTGCTTAGTTTGTTTTTGAGATTCAATTGTTGATAGATTTGTATTTTTTTGCCATTTTATTGTTCATAGTTTTGATCTTCTCTTTCTTAAGTAAGTACCTTCAACAGTTCATTTAATAATGGTTTGGTGATGATGAACTCTTTTAGTTTTTTTCTTGTCTGGGAAGCTCTTTATCTGCCCTTTGATTCTGAATGGTGTCTTTGCTGGGTAGAGCAGTCTTGGGTGTAGGTCCCTGCTTTTCATGACTTTGAATATTTCTTGCCAATCCCTTCCAGCCTGCAAAATTTCTTTTGAGAAATCAGCTGAGAGTCTTATGGGAACTCCCCTGTAGGTAACTAACGTCTTTTCTCTTGCTCCTTTTAAGATTATCTCTTTATTTTTAACCTTTGACATTTTAATTATGATATGTGGGCCCACTCTTGGTGTGGGCCTCTTTGCATCCATCTTGTTTGGGATTCTCTGCTTCCTGCACCTGACCATCTATTTCCTTCACTAAATGAGGGAAGTTTTCTTTCATTATTTTTTCAAATAGATTTTCAATTGTTTGCTTTTTTTCTTCTCCTTTTGGCACACCTATGATGTGAACATTGGACCTCTTAAAGTTGTCCCAGAGACTGCTTATGCTATCCTCACTTTTTTTGGATTAGTTTTTCTTCTTGTTCTGATTGGTTGTATTTTGCTTCCTTATGTTCCAAATCATTGATTTGATTCTTAGCTTCATCCACTCTACTGTTGTTTCCCTGTAAACTGTTGTTTATTTCAATTAGTGTATCCTTTGTTACTGACTGGATGTTTTTCATGCTGCTGAGATCCTCACTAAGTTCCTTGAGTATCATTATAACCAGTGCTTTGAACTCCGCATCTGATAGATTGCTTATCCCCATTTCATTTATCACTTTTTCTGGAATTGTGATCTGTTCCTTCATTTGGGCCATATTTCTTTGTCTCCTCATTTTTGGCAGCCTCCCTGTGTTTGTTTCCATGTATTAGGTAGAGCTGCTATGACTCTGTGTCTTGGTAGCATGGCCTAATGTAGTAGGTGCCTTGTAGGGTCCAGTGGCACAGCCTCCCCTGTCTCCCAAGCTGGATACTCGAGGTGCACCTTTTGTGTGGGCTGAGCACCCTCCTCTTGTAGTTGAGCCTTGGTTGCCTTTGGTAGATCAATAGGAGGGATTTGCTGAGGCCTGTCAGCTGCAAGGACTGGCTGTGACCACTGACCACTAACCTCTGGCCTCTGTGGTGGATGTGCTGTGCAGGGACAAGATGGTGGTGCTCTGATGTGGTCTGTAGCTGTCCACTGGGTGAGCAGGCTCTTGGGTTTCCCAGCTGGTGCAGGCCAAGGTTAGCCCGCACCTGTGTTTTGCCCAGGGCCACCCTGTGTGAGCTATAAAGCAATCTGAGATGGCTGCTACTTAGGCTGGGCTTAGAGATTCCCAGGGAAAGCCAAGCTATGAATATAATCTGGCTGCTTCTAGTGCAGAGCTTTGGGCTCACTGAAGCCAGCTGTTGCTTGTTTGAGAGGATTCAAGAAATCGTGAAGCAAGAGCCAAGACCAGCCATTCATATGGAAAAGCAGCTGAGGCAGTCTCTGGGGATCTTCAGGGTAGCTCAGTGTTAGTCAGGTTGACAGTCTCAGATATGGTACCAGTGTCCTGGCTCTGTCGGGGGAGAGTTTAGAAAAGGAACAGTGGCCTCTGCTCACCTTGATGCTAAACACTTCAGTTTTTCCTTGTGTACCACTGATGCCTTTTAAGATGCTACCCTGGTGCTGAACATCAGAGAGAGTGAGTCTGAGTAGGTAAGTTTGTGTGTGAGTTTTTAAAGTGGAACTGCTTGGGGTTCTAGAAGTTTCTTCCACCAACTCAATCCCCACTGGTTTTTGCAGCCAGAAGTTCTGGGGACTTATCTTCCTGGCACTGGAACCCTGGGTTGGGTGGCTTGGTATGGGGCTGGGAGTCTCAATCCCGAGATATCCCTTCTAAATTTTTATTTATCACATGTGGGTGAAGGACCAGCCCATCCTGCATCTGCACCCCTCCTACCAGTCTGGATCGATGGGGTTTCTTTAGTTCTGTAGTTGTCAAACTTCTATTCAACTCAATTTCTGACAGTTCTGAGTGATAGTGTTCTATATTTTAGTTATAATTTTGATGTGGATTGTGAAGAAGTGAGCAATGTCTGCCTATGCCACCATCTTGACTGGCAGTCTGAGAACATTTTTCATTGATTTTAGAGAGAGAGGAAGGGAGAGAGAGAGAAACACTGATGTGAAAAAGAAGCATATATTGGTTGCCTCCCATATGTACCTGGCCTGGGATTGAACTCACAACCTAGGCATGTGCCCTGACTGGGAATTGAACCTGCAAAGTCATAACTAAACCTTTTGGTTACAGGATGATGCTCCAATCAACTGAACCACACTGTGCACATCAATATATATATTTGATGTGCAAAGTGACAATGTGATAATATCGGAGGAGGGTAGATCTTGGGAATGCTGAAATATATTTTTTCCAAAAAAAGGGGATGGGGTAGGGCCATAGAAATGGGGGTAGACCAACACCAAGGCCTCCCCACTCTTCCACCTCTGAAAACCAGCAAAAGCTTCTTTTTAATAACCCTCTCCTGCAGTTACTTGAGTCTCAGTGTTTTTATATTGTCTCATTGATGTGCCCAGTTTAACTTGGTTCCTGTGATCCAGCATCTGGAATGCGCTTTCTTCATTCAACAAGGCCCACCCAAGCCCTACATAAGTTTCTCCAGCTCATTCTCTCAGTAATGTCTCACTCTTCTAAATTCCTGCACTCAGAGTCTGGACTACAGAGCCTAACACTTAATTATAACAGGGTATTTATAAAGTCCTTGTGCAACTTAAAAATTGAATACATTTCATTGTATATATGATAGAAGCAACTATACATTTTTTATGAAAGCATAGTCCACACAATTTTTAATATTAATGTTTCCTTCTTAATGTGCTTGCTCAGGAAGTGTATATGTGATGCTAGAAAGACCTGAGTTTGGATGCTGCCTTTCTCACTTGATAGATGTGTGTGTGACCTTGGCAAGTTACTTAATCTTTCTGGGTCTCAGTATTTTAACCTGTAAAATGGAGCTAATACCTTCCTTGTAGATTTGTTGTGAGAATTAAACTAATATACTATGTGTACGATTACCTACCACAATGTTTGACTGGAAATATTTAAGCTTCACTCAGTCTGTCTGATAAATCTAAAATCTACTCAAAATCTGATGTGTTCTCTGAAAAGAATGGAATGTATTTTATAGGTCAGTTCTCAGCACAGGCATTAAAAAGCCTTCCTTCCCCGACCCAGTACCCCAGATTTGACTTGTCATAGCATTTATTCTACTGCATTTATCCCCTTGTTTAATGTACCTCCCCCACTAGACTAAGTTCTGTGAGGTAAGGATCTTGTTTATTTCTGTTTTTCCATTGCCTAGCACATTGCATAGATCAGTAAGTATTATTTGGATAAACTGAACATTTTTTTAAAAAGCAGCGCTAAACAGAGCACAGTAATTTCTGAATTGTATGACAAATAATTTTAGTTTAATTTTTTAATAAAGATTTTATTTACTTATTTCTAGAGAGAGGGGAAGGGAGGGAGAAAGAGAGGGAGAGAAACATCAATGTGTGATTGCCTCTCACTTGGCCCCCACTGGGGACCTGGCCTGCAACCCAGGTGTATGCCCTGACCGAGAATTGAACTGGCAATCCTTTGGTTCACAGTCTGCCCTCAGTCCATTGAGGTACACCAGCCAGGGCTAATTTTAGTTTTTTTAAAATAAGAGCATCTTCTAGCAAGAAATCACTGCTTGCTATTGTTATTATATTGTACATTCAACCCTTTTCTTTAAAACAAATGTTTAAAAATTAATTTTTTAGAGAGAGGAAATGGGAGGGGGAAGAGAGAGAGAGGGAGAGAAGCATCGAAACGTTGATTCACTGTTCCACTTATCTATGCATTCATTGGTTGCCCTGACTGGGGATGGAACCTGCAACCTTGGTGTATCAGGACAATGCTGAAACCAACTGAACTACCTGGCCAGAGCTCAATTCTTGAAATGTGTCTGGAAATGTGATCCAATTACTTGTTAATATTTGTCACCTGACCAGTCCTCACAGAACTGTATTGCATAGTCTCCCAGCATCCAGTCTCCTGGTCTTCCTTTTAGTAATATGACCCCTCTACCCTGCCACCCACACACAGAGTTTTACCATGGTACATGGCTGCCTTCTAAATACTGCTCTGCCCAGACTCTCTTGCAGTAGGGTGGTGGCCACATAACAGTTCTAGTCAATGGGATGTGAGTGAAACAGTGTGTGTAACTTCTGGGTCATGTCCTTAAAAAGGGAAGTTGATTGCCCCTGACCTCCTCTTTCTTCCTTCTGCTTGCTGGGATATGGTGACAAATTAGGCAAGCCACCTTGGACCAAGAGATAGATGCAAGCCTTTTCTACCAGTCGAGAACTATCTAACCCATTTACTTCTGCTCTATTACTTCATTTGAACCACTCTATTAGTGGGTCTCTTTGTTATAGTGAAATGAACTACATTCTTTGAATAAAGGTTATCACCTTGTAATTCATGAAATCTGTTAGCCTATTCCTAAGAATATTTTCAAGGAGCTCAAAAATAAAACTACCAAGTTTTAATGAAAGTAGAATCTGCTGAAATCTAGTGAAGACTATGAAATTTGTTCTATCATGAGCATATTCAACTTTCTTGCAGGTTTATAAGCATCCTACTTCTTCTATTTCTATTTAGCATAATTTATTATTTATGATAACTTAAAAAGTATTTTTATTTTTAGAGAGAGGGGAAGGGAGGAAAAAAGAGAGGGAGAGAAACATCAATGTGTGAGGGAAACATGGATAGGTTGCCTCTTGCACACCCCTAACTGGGGACTGGCCTGCAACCCAGGCATGTGCCCTGAAGGGAATCAAAGCTTCAACTTTTTCGGGGGGGAGGGGACGACACCCAACCCACTGAGCCACGCCAGTCAGGGCTGTTTATGAGAACTTTGAAATTCCAGATGTATTACATGGTAGCCAGTCTCCAAGATGGCCCAGTGACCCTCATCTTCTGGTATTCACACCCTTTCTGTGTTCCCTTGCTACAGTGAATCATGACTAGCTTGTGTGATCAGCACAATACTGTGGAAGTGACAGGTGTAACCTCCCAAGCTAAGTCAGAAAAGACATTGCCATTTCTACCTTGGCCTCTTTTGGATCACTTGCTCTAAGGGAAGGCAGTTGTCATGTCATGGTGACATTCACACAGCCCTGTGGAGAAGCCCATGTGGGGAGGAACTGAGGCCTTACACCAAAAGCCATTACCAGCTTGTCTGAATTTGAGTTCACTTATGTGTGTCATCTTTTAGTGCAAGGTAGCCAACCCCAGTCAAATTTTTAGATAACTGCAGTCCCACATAACATCTTGACTGCAACTTCATGAGAGACATCAAGCCAGAGCCACGTAGTTCAGCTGCTTCTGAGTTCCTGACCCACAGAAACTGTGTGAGAGACTACATGTTTATTGTTTTGTCACTAAATTTAGGGGATAATTTGTTATGCATGAATAGGTAATTAATATTGACTATAAATTCCTTGAAAGTTGGATTCATCTTATACTTATTTTTCTTCAAGTTATTGTATCAACCTCCTGCCCTGCATTGGAGATTAGAGCACACTTAAACATCTGGTAGAATATGAGAGGTGAAATGACATTGCCCTTGAAATTCGGCATGATACAACTGGATTTGAAAAAAATAAGAAGTTAATCAGTCAGAATATTCTGACCATTCTTTCTTCTCTGAGGGTATTTAACATACCGCAGGGTGGAGGTGAGGCCCAGGGGAGAACTAAGGTAAGTATTATTATTTGTCATTTTGCAGTTTCCCAAAACTCTCTGTTTTCAATTCTTAAGAGAAATATTTTCTTAAGCCAGGGTATATAAGGAAGCTTTGGTAGATGAGGATTTTCCAATATATCACAGAAACTTGGGCAAAGGAAGTGAGACAATGCTGGGAGGGAAAGTAGAGCTGTCTCCCTTCACACGATAAATTTAGGCACAGGTTCCTTCCTAAGGACCAGGTAAACACTGCATAGGCAACCAGAACCAACAGAGTCATCCCACTGTGAATTTGAATGTGCACAAAGGGACCAGAGGGAGGAAGGACAGCTCTGGGGGCAATGAAGAGGAGATCAGAGATAGAACCACGTTGAAACCAAATTTTATTGAGTAATAAATGCATGTTATCCAGATGAACATCATTTGCTATTTGACATGGTAGCTTATATTCTTTTAGTTACAAGGTTGGCTAGAGCCTATGGTCTTCCAGTGTATAGAGGAATAGGATGTCTGGACCTCTGACCTTCAAACCCCTGTGGTGGTAGGTGTCTAGTGTGGGAATAGACACAGTAGGAGTAGGAACATTGTGAACTCAGAACTTTCACTCTCCCCGCTCCTCTAGTATATGGTTCCCTTAGCTTAGACATGGGAAACCCTCAATAAAAGAAAGTCAATTACTTTTCAATATTGAATAGCAGATATTGGAGGAGGAAGATATTCTAGATACCTATAGTTCAATGTCCTCATTTTATAGATAAGGAAACTGAGGCCCAGAGAAAAGAAATGCCTTGCCCAAGGTCATACAGCTAATATGGGATATAATCCTGGTGTCCTTATTCCAAGGTAGCTCTTTCTATCATATCACATTTGCCTTCACTCTACTTTAATCATATATTCCACTTCATCCCACTAACTCCCAACTTTATTCTGGGTCATATTCAGAAATGTCCATTTCCAGACTTTTCTTTTCCATTGGCACTGTGAGGAGCCCCTGATTTGTTTTTAGGTGCAGTAGAGCATTACTACTTTTCCCTGCCTTCCTCTCTCCTGTTGCCCTCAGTGAGGAACTTAGTCTATTTCTCTATTCACAGGAGGGTTCGCAGAAGTTCTGGGCTCCATTCAGTTTGCGAAAGCCAATGGGCACAGTACCTTGGAATGCCCTCCATGTTGGCAAGCTGACTGTACCCAACTGGTGGTTATGGCCTAGTGCCCCCTGGCAGAGAGGGTACCTATCCATGTATTAACTTGATGCCTAGCATCCATGGATGCTGGACAGCTTGCTGGCTGGACACCTACGCTGTATCCTGCATGGTCTGCTGGTCCTGGTTTGTGTCACTTTTAGGAGGGTAGCTCCTCCGTGGATTTAAGACACTGGCAGTTCTAGATTGGTGGGCGGGACACCTTACTACCAACCTAGAATCTGCACTAAACAACATAGGACCTTCTGGATTTCAGGTAAGTCCTTCAAATATCTCTGTGATCTCACTCCTTTTCTCATCTTTCCCCCACTATAGAGTTCTTTGTATCACCCTCATACAAGAAGCTGACAGGTGACAATCTCAGGCCAAAGTTTCTAAGAAAGGGAAGAAAGAGAAATGGGGTATATGTGGGTTAGCAACAAAGGTACCCTGCTTACTCTCCCCGCTTACTATCTATCCTCAGGTTTCAGAAGGCTGTGGGAGCTACCTATTGCCAAATAATTTCCACAACAGTCCCAGGCAGCCTTAGACTGTATCTCCACCTGCTGGTCACTGAGGAATCAACAGCCCTGTGTGTGTCAGCTCTTTTCTTTTTTTCCTCAGCTCTTTCTTTTTTTAACAAAGATTTTATTTATTTCCTTCCAGAGAGAGGGGAAGGGAGGAAGAAAGAGTGGGAGAGAAACATTAATGTGTGGTTGCCTCTCATGCACTCCCAGCTGGGGGCCTGGTCTGTAACCCAGGCATGTACCCTGACTTGGAATCGAACCAGCAACCCTTTGGTTCGCAGATGGGCACTCAATCCACTCAGCCACACCAGCCAGGGCTCAGCTGTTTCTTTGGAACAGAGACTAAAACTTCACCAATATTCCATCTTCATTTCAGGGTTAAATTCTTTCTCACAATCTGTTGAGGTTATAGTTTTCTCTCTTGGGAGACTGCCTTTTCAATGAGACTAAATATAGGGAGACCAGGGTACAATTTTCCCCATATGTGGTCCTTTCCCTTTCAAAACATCTTTGAGGCTCAAGAGCCTCACCTCCTTGCTTTAGTTGCCCTAGATGTAGGGTGGCTGAAATCTATGACCCTCCTCACTCTGGTTAACTCTGCCCACAGACAGAAGCAGCAGTTAATGAGATTATACCTGAGCATGGATCACAAGATCCCTGTTAGTTTTATTTATGAGCAGGGAGAAGTAAATCTTAAAGAATCGCTCTTATTTGTCTCTCTGTTCCTACCTGATTCAGATATGGCAGAGCCTGAGGGCATCCTCTATTGTTCTCTTCATTCTTCTCTTCCCATCCCACTAGCAAAGACAAGTCCTTTAGAATCCATTAGCAATCATTCAGTCCATCTTGAAACCAAAAACTAGGGAGTCCTGAGAGTCCCCAGGACTACATCTTCAAAAGGGAAGGTCATTTATAAGTAGTGATGGCTCTCACATTGATACTTTATTGGCAAAATGGGATAATGTCAATAAATACCTCTAAAATTGATCAGGACATACAATATCAATCCATGAAGGTTATAGGGCTAGGAAAACAAACCAGATCCAGAAATTTACTTTCCTTTCCCAGCTGACCCTCTGATCTACCCAGGTTGAGTAAAAAGCAGTCATTTCTTTAAAAAAAAATTTTTTTTAGATGCCTAACCTTGACTGAAATGTCAAGACTTAAATGTCTCACATTTTCTCTTAAAAGGAAGAAGTCAAGGAGATAAGACAGTATATGGAGATAATCTTATGCTACATGTACCTCATGTCATCTCTGCTCGGTATCCTGAGTTTATTCATTAGAGCTGAAATGTATTGAGTGCTTACTGTTAACACTCTTAAAAACTTAAAAACATTTTCCCCATCAAGCCCTGGCTGGTGTAGCTCAGTGGATTGAGCATGGGCCTGCGAACCAGACAATTGCGGTTCGATTCCCGGTCAGGGCACATTCCTGGGTTGCAGGCCAATTCCCAGCAGGGGACGCACGAAAGGCAACCATACGTTAATGTTTCTCTCACCCTCTCCTTCCCTTTCCCTCTAAAAGATAAATAAAATCTAAAAAGAAAAAGAACATTTTCCCCATTGACACCTTTAAATCATTGTATGATTCAGGCTCTGTACCTTCATTATCCTCATGTTCTTAGTCACTGCTATGCTATACTCTTTTCTTTGTGACTAGTTTGTAGATTTTTTAAGGACCTACTTGTGTCTTTAAAAGCTCAGTGTAGCCCTGGCTGGTGTAGCTCAGCAGACTGAGCACAAGCTGCCACTCAAAGGGTCACCGATTCAATTCCCAGTCAGGGCACATGCTGGGTTGCAGGCCAGGTTCCCAGTAGGGGGCATGTGAGAGGCAGCCACACACTGATGTTTCTCTCCCTCTCTCCCTCCCTTCCCCTCTCTAAAAATAAATAAATTAAAAAAAAAACTCAGTGTAATAATCTTCCTTGTAAATTCCTTTAAAAAGGTCTTTATTCAAAGTGATATGTGTTTTTTGAAATTTTTATGCATCAGAATTATATAAGATTGTGCAAAATAGATCCCAGTGTGCTGCTTCTAGATATTCTAATTCAGGAAATCTGGACTAAAGCCAAGGAATCTGTATTTTTAAATAATTGCCCAAGTAATTGTGATGTAGGTGATATTTGTTTTTCTTTATAATTTATTTCAGTTGGGACAGCTAAAATTCATTCAGCACAAAAGGTGTGCATTAGAGTAATTTCATTAAACTTGATGATAGATGACTAGCATGTGCCCTGGCTGCATGGCTCAGATGGTTGAAGTGTGGTTCTGTGCACCGAAAGGCTGCCGATTGGATTCCAGGTCGGGACACATACAGGAGGCAACTGATTGACATTTTTTTCTCTCTCTCTCCCTTCCTCTCTCTAGGCACAGTTCAAAGCTATGGTGGCTTGATGCTGAGTGTGGTTCCCAGGGAAGGAGCTTGGCACTGCCACTCTCGGTCAGGGTGCCAATGGCTCACTGGACTAATAGAAACTATTGCTCTTCCAACTCTTGGTGAGCAGCAAATGGGCTGAGAAAGCTATTTGCTAATAGGCTACAACTGAATATCTTCATTTGTAGCAGTTTCCAAGAGGAGGAGGCATGCTACACCACAGGAAGCCACTGGGTTCATCCAGGAGGCAGAAGGAGTGTAGGTGATTTTTGGCTTATAGTTTGAGAAATACCGCCTTTGACTATAAAAGGCCTGAGGGTAGAGCTGTAACTATAACAAATCTTCATGTGTACATCCCATTAAATTTGGCTGCATGTGGCAATAGATAGAACACTGATACAATGATACAAACACTGGTTTGTATCATCCTTGGCTAAGAACTAAAGCTGCTCATTCGCTCTGATCTTTTTTTTTTCCCCACCAAGGAGAGGCAGCCGTGGGGTCTCCCTATCTGTTAGAGGCCCTTAGAAAAGAGGCTGTGTTGGGTGTGGGTGATGGTTGGAGGGGTGGAGGGACTGAGCAAAAAGGAAAAGGGACGCATGGGCATGGACAACAGTATGGTGATGCGGGAATGGGGGAAGGGGGTGGGTGGAGGTAGAAGAGGATATAAAGGAGATACAAGATAATGGAAAAATACAATAAAAATAAAGAAAAAAATAAAGAAGCTGTGTTATATATTAAATGGCTTTTTCTTTTGCCAACTTGAAATATCTCTGTCCAATGGTTTGACGAAGGCTGTACAGTTCGACATATGGCCCTAGTTATTCTGCAGTCTTCATTGGAGAGGGCTGAGAAGAATATGTTATTTTTTTCTATCTTTTGAAATGCACAATGCAGGGGACAGGGGAAAGGGAGGAGAGTCAGGGGCTAAGCTAGAGTTGGTAAACAAGCTTTGGCGCAAACTACGGAAGCGTTTTTGCAGGGAGAAATGAAGGGCTGCACATGGGTCCCCTAACACCACAGCATTCTCTGAAGACAGCACCAGTTGCTGCTCACTCTTTCCTATTTTAAAGGAAATAACAACAAAAAAACAGTAATGGCAAACTGACCCTTGGTTTGTTTGGAAATGGTGTTCTGAAAAGCAGTTTACATCAGAGAAGCAAGAAAATGAAGGACAAATCTCGAGGAAAAAAAAATCAGGGCAAAAATGCAGCAAGCACCTGAAATAGCCCAAAGGAGGCTGCAGGGAACCTGGTGGAAAACTACTTAATCCCTGGCCTAGCTAACATAGCCTAGAGGATGCTTTTAATGCACCTCTTATAACAAACCTGGCTTCTGAGGTTGTGATGAGCCTTCTAGCTCCTAGAATCAGTGGTGATTCTTTGAAGGATTTCTTTCCCCCTTAACTCCTGGGACAGATTAACCAAACCTCAAATTGGGAAATTAGGGAGCTCTGAAGTTGTTCTGTGTATTTTGAAAGACTGTATTTGATTCAACATGGTGAATGCAAAACTGCCTTAACTCCCTAGGTAACTTTCTCCCCCATTGCTTCTCTTACCTTATCTGGATGGCCTCAGAGAATATTTTCAGGTTGACAGGAAAATTTTGCAGAAAGATCAAAAACAAAGCAAGCCTGAGAAATGGTTGCACACTCTTTTTCCTCTTTACTTAAAATTTGTTTTTCAATTGAATAACTAGAAAAACAGAATTTTCCAGTTGTCCTAATCATGTAGTTCAATCTCCCCACTTCACAGAAGAGGGGAATGAGGCACAGAAAGTTTAATGAGTATGTCCAATGTCACAAGGTTGTTTTTAGATTCAAGATAAGTCGGTCTAATTCTTTGTTCAGTGTTACCTCTTAATTGCATTCATAAACCACTTTTCTCAAGTAGTTTTTGCCTGCCTATGACCATGTAGTACTCACGTACTATAGCAACAAATTTTTGGCTTTTTTGGGGGGAGGTTGGCATGGCACATTTTTTCTGTGAACTGTGAAAGTGACTTATTTCCTTTTAAAAAAAAGCTGACCTCAATCTTATTACAAAAACAAATATTCAAAACTCCAACACACCCTAGAGCAAACACTCAAAGCTTCAGCTACTGATTGTCAAGTTTCCTTTTTCCTTTCTCTGCTGACCGTGCATTTGGGTATTTATATTGGTCAGTAGTTCCGCAAAATGTCTGACATATGTTGTGGGATTGCCTGTGGCAGCTTCCTGATCCCTGGATTGTGGCTATGGTGCTATGTTCTCAGATTCAGTATTCCAGAGGCTGGAGCTCCCTTGGCAGACTAGTTTGGTAGTATTCTAGGAATCATTCCCATATAGCCTGCTTCTCCAGCTATTCAAATAATTTTGTAAGCACTTAATAATAATAATTCTCCTTACATTTCCTTTCCACTTAAAAATATTGAGATATTGAGAATGGGTTCTGCTCCCTGTTCTAAATCCTGATATAAGCATTTAGAAAATAATTACAACACGTGAATGGTTCTGGTCAAGATGGTGGAGAAGGTAGACTCTGCATTCACTTCCTTCCATGACTATGTCAAAATTACAACTAAATTGTGGAATCATCAACCTGGATAATCATCTGAAGACTAGATGAACAGCAGTCCTATAACTAAGGATATAAAGAAGAAGCCACGTGGAGACTAGTAGGAGGGGTGAGGATGTGAAATAGGATGGCCCCACACCCATGTGTAGCAGCTGAGATCCAAGGTATATTGCAGCTGTAGATATGCCCCCTGAGGAGCAAGGGGTCTCAGACCCATGCAGGGCTCCCCAGCCCAGAAGCCCAGTGCTGGGAAGAGGAGCTCACATAATATCTGGCTGTGATAATCAGTGGGGATTCTGTCTATCTGGGTAAGATGGAGGGCTGCTGGAAACCCAGGCATCCTCTTAAAGGGCCAACACACAAACTTTCACTTGCAGGCACTCACCTTGGGCTCTGGTGGAGGGTCAGTGACTCAAGGGGCACCTAAGACATTAAAGGAGAGACTGAGTTGTATGGCTTCAGGGCAAGGGACAGCTGCCATTGTTTTTCTGTTGAGCCCTCTGCCCACATAGCCAACTCTGAATCTACATTAGTCTGGTGAACTTCATTAGGTTTGTCCCGATGATTCTGAGATGCAGCCCTATCAAAGTGCACGCCTGAGGATATTTTGGTGGCAACCAGCCTGGGCCTGCATTACAATCTTTCTTAAAAAGCTCTTGCCATGGTCAGGTAGCTCAGTAGGTTACAATATCTACTTGGGTCCCGATATACCAAGGTTGTGGGTTCAATCCCACATACATACAAGAAGGGTACATACAAGAAGCAGCCAATGAATGCATAAATAGGTAGAACAACAAATCAATATTTCTCTCTTTCTCTCTCCCTTCCTCTCTCTCTCTCAAATCAGTAAATTAAAACAAAAATAGCTCTTGAATTCTGGTCAGGCCCAGGAGTGCCAGAGACATGCAGGAGAAACTGAGCTGTGTGGCTTCAGGACAAGGGATGGATGGTCAGCTGCTATTGCTTCTGTGTTGAGTTTTTCCCTCCACATGACCAAATCTGAACTACCTTAGCTTAGTGAACATCACTAGCTCCATTCTGATGATTTCCTAAAATCCCATCTGCAAATTTCCGCAGGACCCTGGCAGGTGGTGGCTAGCCTAGGTGTACCTTGAAACTTTTTCTGAATGGCCTCGGGCCTAGCATTGGTGCCAAGTTTAAATCTGTATTAACCTGGCAAATAGCACTTGTCCCACCCTTGTGTCTCCCTGAGACCCTGCCTCAGCCAACTCCTGTATTGACCAAGACTCTATCAGCAGCTGAGCCAAATGGGCAGTCATTGTGGCATCAGATCTCAGGGTGCCTTGGGCCTTTTACTGACCTGCCCCAGGCCCAAGACTGGTGGCAGCAGGCCTTGGTTCACAGTGTGGCCACTCCCATGAGCATTCAGGTGGCAGCAGAGGCAGCTACCAACCACAGATCACTTTGTAGCTCCAAACAGGTAGCCACAGGCTGGTCATAGACAGTATCTGACATTGACCTGCACTGGAGTCCTTCCCAAGAGGGCCTAGAACCAACACAGATGGTGGCTGGCTTCAGACCATAACCAATTAGCTCCACAAGTGGCATAACCAAAGGGACATCTTGGAAGAAACCAGATCCTGCTGGGATGAACCCTACATCATGTGGTCAGCTCCCACGCAGCAGCTTGTACTTTATGGTCATGGCCAGTTCTCACAGCCAGCTAGACTTCAG
Organism: Artibeus jamaicensis; assembly: GCF_021234435.1. NCBI lineage: Eukaryota > Metazoa > Chordata > Mammalia > Chiroptera > Phyllostomidae > Artibeus > Artibeus jamaicensis. The sequence goes on from NW_026521486.1 coordinate 52,681,488, forward strand.
GTCATCCCACCCACTGATATGCTAACAGCAATCAAGGCTCAACTACAGTAAAACACAGGCAACCCAAACAAGGAATGCTCCTGGAGCACCTGGCTCAGGTCATCATGGAGACCTATTACATATGTCCATCCTGTCAAGACTGGGAGATATAGCAGATCTACCAATACATAGAAACAAACACAGAGAGGCAGCCAAAATAGGGAGACAAAGAAACATGTCCCAAATGAAAGAACAGGAAATCTCCAGAAAAAAAAACAAATGAGCCCTGATCAGTGTGGCTCAGTTGACTGGGTGTCATCCTGCAAGGCAAAGGGTTGCCAGTTCAGTTTCTGGTTGGGGGGACATACCTGGGTTGTGGATTTGGTCCCCAGTCAGGGCATGTGCAAGTGGTGGCTGATCAATATTTTTCTTGCACATTGATGTTTCACTCCCTCTCTTTCTCCCTCCCTCCTCCTCTCTCTAAAAATAGATAAATAAAACTTAAAAAAAAGAACTAAATGAAATGGAGGAAAGCAATCTACCAGAGACAGAGTTCAAAACACTGGTTATAAGGATGCCCAAGAAACTTAGGGGAAGAACAGATAAACTGAGTGACAACTTCAACAGAGTTAGTAAGCATAAGCAGAGTTAGTAAGAGATAGCCAACTTATCAGATGCAGAGTTCAAAACACTGGTAGTCAAGGATGCTCACAGAAATGGTTGAGTAAGGTGGCAAAATAGAGGAAGAAGTGAAGGCTATGCAAAGGGAAATAAAGGAAAGTGTACAGGGAACCAACAGTGAAGGGAAGAAAACCAGGACTCAAATCAATGATTTGGAGCAGAAGGAAAAAATAGATATTCAACTAGAACAGAATGAAGAAATAAGAATTCAAAAAAATGAGGAGAGGCTTAGGAACCTCTAGGACAACTTTAAATGTTCCAACATCTGAATCATAGAAGTGCCATAAGGAGAAGAGGAAGAGCAAGAAATTGTAAACTTATTTGAAAAAAATAATGAAGGAGAACTTCCTTAATCTGACAAAGGAAGTCCAGGAAGTTCAGAGAGTCTCAAAGCAGTTGGATCCAAGGAAGCACACCAAGGCACATCATAATTACATTACTCAAGATTAAAGATAAGGAGAGCATCTTAAAAGCAGCAAGAGCAAAGAAGACAGTTACCTGCAAAGGTGTTCCCATGAGATTATCAGCTGATTTCTCAAAAGAAACTTTACAGGCTAGAAAAGGCTGGAAAGAAGTATTCCAGGTCATGAAAGGCAAGGGCCTGCATCCAAGATTAATCTATCCTGCAAAGCCATCACTTAGAATGATAGTGTAGATAAAGTGCTTCCCAGACAAGGTAAAGCTGAAGGAGTTCATCATCACCAAGTCCTTATTATATGAAATGTTAAAGGTACTTATCTAAGTAAAGAAGAGGAAAAATGTGAACAGTAAAATGACAACAAACTCAAAACTATCAATAACTGAGCCTAAAACAAAAAGAAAAACAAACTAAGGAAAAACTAGAATAGGAACAGAACCACAGAAATGGAGATCACATGGAGGGTTATCAGTGGGGAGTGGGAGCGGGCAGAATGGGGGAAAAGGTACATGGAATAAGAAGCATAGATGGTAGGTACAAAATAGACAGGGGGAGGTTAAGAATAGTATGGGAAATATAAAAGCCAAAGAACTTATATGTACAGCCCATTGACATGGACTAAGAGGGGGGAATTCTGGTGGAAGGTGGGTGTAGGGTGGAAGGGAATAAAGGGGAGAAAAAATTAGACAATCTGTAATAGCGTAATCAATAAAATATATTTTAAAGAATGGAAATACACACAAACACATGGAAGCTAAATAATATGTTATTAAACAATGAATGGGTTAACAATGAAATCAAGGAAAAAATAAAAAGGTACCTTGAGACAAATGAAAATGAAAACACAATTAATTTGAAATCTGTGGGGTGCAGAAAAAGCAGTTCTAAGAGAGAAATACATAGCAATATAAGCCTACGTGAATAAAGAAGAAAAATCTCATATAAATTATCTAAACTTACACTTAACAGAACTAGAAAAAGAACAACAAACAAAGCACAAAGTGAGTAAAAGAAAGGAAGTCGTAAAGATTGGAATGGAAATAAATGAAATAGAGTCTAAAAAACCATACAAGTACAACATGGGAAATATAGTCAGTGACATTGTGGTGACTATGTATGGTGCCAGACGGGTGTTTGGGATAACAGAGGGAGCAGTTTGTAGGGTATAGATTGTCTGACCACTAAGTTGTATACCTGAAACTGGTACAAAATAGTATATTGAATGTAAATTGTAATTGAAAAAGATAATAAGAGTAAAAAATATAATAAAATAAAAAAATTTTAAAAACAATACAAAAGATCAATGATATCAAGAGCTGGTTTCGAAAAGATAAACAAAATTGATAAAACTTTAACCAGATTTCAAGAAAAAAAAAGAGAAGATCTAAATAAATAAAACCATTAATGGAAGAAGAGAAGTAACAACTGACATTACAAAAATACAAGGTTATAAGAAAATACTATGAACAATTATATGCCAAATATTGGAAAATCTGGAAGAAATGGTTAAATTCCTAGAGACATACAATCTTCTAAGACTAAATAAAAAACCCCTGAAAGTCCGAACAGATTACTACAGTGAAATTGAATCAGTATTCAAAAACTCCCGAAAAACCAGATGGCTTCGCAAGTGAATTTTACCAAACATTCAAAGGACAATTGACACCTATCCTTCTCAAACTATTCCAAAAAAATTCAAGAGATGGGAAGGCTACCAAGTTCTTTTTATGAGGTCAGCACCATCCTGATTCCAAAACCAGACAAAAACATTACAAAAAAAGAGAGAAAATTATAGGCCAATATACCTAATGAATGTGGATGCAAAAATACTCAAATATTGGCAACCCAAATTCAGCAATACATTAAAAAATCATATACTATGATCAACAAAGATTTATTCCTGGGATGCAAGTAAGTTAGGTTCCATATTTGCAAATCAATTAATGTGATATGCCACATATATAAAATCATATGATCATATCAATAGATGCAGAAAAAGCATTTGACAAATTTCAGCATCCATTTATAATAAAAACTGTCAGCAAAGTGGGAATAGAGGGACCATACCTCAACATTATAAAGACCATATATGACAAACCCACAGCTAACATTGTACTTAATGGGGAAAAGATAAAAATATCTTCCTTAAGATCAGGAACAATCTTTTTCACATCAGAGTTGCCACCAGAACACAGGTGTCGTGAGAACCACCATTAAGTCTAAACCAAAATGGAAAAAGACTCTAGACTTGCCTTCAGGTTTAATGCACCCTGTTACTCCTTAACCTTATACTGACCTTCTGAGGTATGCTTGGATTTTCTTGTAACTACTTTCTTGCCTTGATTGATACTGTTTTTCCTTGTTTAGTCACAGTTTTTGTTGAGTGCTGGCTCTCCCAAAATATGACCCAAACAAGTCACTGAGAAGACAAAGCTGAGTTTATTCTCACCTTGGTGAAGAGTAGCACTCAACACCTCAGCATCTCAACATCTTAGATGGAGGAAGACAAAGTTGGAAGATTTATGAGAGTTTTGAAGTCTCATTTAATCCTGAACTTCCGGTACAGAATCTTGATTAGAAATGGAAAAATTTCCATGTTATATACCATCCTGTAATGGAGGAGTCAGAGTGAAAATTAGTGGGCACACTTGCAGCTACCACAAGCATGTAACATAGGCTTCAGTGAATATAATCACAAACAAGTTCTGGTGAGGATGTGGAGAAAGGGGAACACTTTTGCACTGTTAGTGGGAATGTAGATTGGTGCAGCCACTATGGAAAGCAGTATGGAGATACCTCAAAAATTAAAAATGAATCTGCCTTTTAACCCAGCAATCCCACTTCTGGGAATGTATCTGAAGGAACTCAAAACACTAATTAGAAAGAACATAAGCACCCTTATGTACAGGGCAGCATTATTTACAACAGCAAAATATGGAAGCCACCCAAGTGTCCATCAGTAGATGAGTGGATAAAATAACTATGGGACATTTGTACTATGGAATACTACTCAGCTATAAAAAAGAAGAAAATTTTACCCTTTGCAACAGTATGGATAAACCTAGAGGACATTATGCTAAGTAAAATAATCCAGTCAGAAAAAGACAAATACTATACGATTTCACTCATATGTGGAATCTAATGAACAAACCGAACTAACACACGCAATAGAGATAGATTCATAAATATAGATTAGGATGACAGCTAAGGTGGGCGGAGGGTAGGTGTTGGAGGGATTAAACAAAAAGGAAAAAGAACTCATGGACATGGCCAACAGTGAGGTGATTGTTTGGGGTAGAGGAAGGTATAAGGGGACTAAATGGTAATGGAAAAAATACAATAAAACTTTGTTCAGTTCAAACAAACAAACAAACAAACAAACAAACAAACAAACAAATGAACAAAAAAGACCCTATCAACGTCTTGAAAAAAAAAGAACAAATTTGGAGGTCTCATGCTACTTGATATCAAACTATACTACAAGGCTATCATTATCAAAGCAGCATGATACTGTCATAAAAACAGACACATAGATGAATGGAACAGAATAGAGAGCTAAGAAATAAGCCTATGACTATATGGTCAATTAATATAGGACAAAGGAGGCAAGCACATAAAATGGCGTAAAGACAGTCTATTTAATAAATGGTGTTGGAAAAATTAGACAGATTGATACAAAAAAATAAAACCAGATCACCTTGTTACATCATGTAAAGGAATAAACTGAAAATGTATGAAAGACTTAAATGTAAGACTTGAAACCATAAAATTCATAGGAAAAATCATAGGCAGTAAACTCTGAAATTTCTCTAAGTAATATTTTTTTTGATATATCTCCTTAGGGAAGGGAAACAAAACAAAAAACAAATAAATAAATGGGACTACATCAAACTAAAAAGTTTTTACATAGCAAAGGAAACCATGAACAAAACAAAGAGACAACCTACTGAATGAGAAAATATTAGCTAATAATACATCCAATAAAATGTTAATATCCAAAATTTATAAAGAATTCGTACAACCGAATACCCCCAAACCCCAAACAATCCAATTAAAAAATGGGCAGAGGACCTGAATAGACATGTCTCCAAAAAGAACATACAGATGGCTACCAGACATGTGAAAAGATGCTCAAGGTCACTAATCATCAGAGAATGCAAATTAAAACCACAATGAGAGCCCTGGCTGGTGTAGCTCAGTGGATTGAGCGCGGGCCTGCGAACCAAACTACCATGGTTCGATTCCTAGTAAGGGTACATGCCTGGGTTGCAGGCCAGTTCCCAACAGGGGATGCATGAGAGGCAACCATACATTGATATTTCTCTTCCTCTCTCCTTCCCTTCTTCTCTAAAGATAAATAAATAAAGTCTTTAAAAACAAACAAACAAACAAACAAACAAAAAAACCCACCATGAGATACCACCTTATACCTGTCAGAATGGCTATCATCAATGAATCAACAAATGATGATTGCCAGTGAGGATGTGGAGAAAAAGAACTTCTGTGTACTATTGGTGGGAATGCAGATTGGTGCAGCCACTATGGAAAACAGTGTGGAGGGTCCATAGGAATTAAAAATAAAACTACCTTATGATTCAGCAAGTCTAATTCTAGGTAATATATCTGAAGAAATCTAAATCACTAATTTGAAAAGATATATACACCTTTATGTCCATTGCAGTATTATTTATAATAACTAAGATAATGGAAGCCTACCAAGTGCTCATCAATAGACGATTTGATAAAGAAGAGGTGGTACATTTATGAAGTGAAATATTAGTATGCCATAAAATAATACAACCTTTTTAAAAGATTTTATTTATTTATCTTTAGAGAGAGGGGAAAGGGGGGGAGAGAGAGAGAGAGAGAAACATCAATGTGTGGTTGCCTCTCACATGTCCCCAAACTGGGGACCTGGCCTGCAACCCAGGCATGTGCCCTGACTGGGAATTGAACTGGTGACTCTTTGGTTCAGCAGGTTGGTGCTCAATCCACTGAGCCATACTAGCCAGGGCAAAAGAATATAATCTTACCTTTTGTGATAATGTAGATGGACCTAGAGGGTATTATGCTAAGTGAAATAAGTAAGACAGAGAAAGGCTAATAGCATATGATTTCACTTATATGTGGAATCTAAAGAACAAAATAAACTAACAAACAAAACAAAAACAGGTTCATAGATAATGAGACAAACTGATGGTTTGTTGCCAGATTGGGTGGGGCTCAGGGGCTGGGTGAAAAAAGGGATTGAAAAGTACAGGTTAGTAGCTACAAAATAGTCATGGGGATGTAAAGTATAGCATAGAAAATATTGGCAATAATATTGTAATAACTATGTATGGTGTTAGGTAGTTACTAGAAGTATCAGAGGGATTGCTTGTAAGTTATATTTGTCTAACCATTACGCTGTAAACCTGAAACTAATATAAAGTAATACTGAATGTCAACTGTAATTGAAAAACAAAAAAATATAAACAGAAAACTAGTAGGAGCCTAGACCAGAGAGCTTAAAAAAGTTACCCAAGGAGGTAACATTTGAGTTGGAACTTGAAGGTGGAATATACTAAGCAGAAAAGTGTTGAGAGGAGGTGGGGGGAACATGTACATTTGAGGAAACAAGATGTGCCAACATATGGTCATTAAAGAGTACAATGTGTTAGAGAGATGGTGAGTTCACTAAGGCTAGACTATGCACAGAGTGGGGAGAGATGATGTTGGGGCAACTATAAAATGCAGTGGGAGTAAGAACAGTGTGTTTGAGGGTAGCTGACCTGACTGCAGTTCTGGCTCCTCCACATAGTAATGAGGTAACTCTGGTCAAACTCTGTATAGTTTTTGATCCTTAGTTTCCTTAACTACCTTTGGAGACTTAATGATACCTACTTCATGGGGTTATGTGGAATTAAAATGACAATACATACAAAGTACTTTGTACAGAGCTTGGCACATACCAAGTGCTCAAAAAGCCTTTTCTATTATTACTTGGTAAATTGGGAGCAGATTACTAAATACCTTGAATGCTATGCTAAGACAGTGGAGGGTAAACTGGAATGGGGAAAACCTAATGCTAAAAGACTCGGAGGTTGCTCTAACAACCCAGGCAGGATGGTGATTGGAAATAAGGGTGTGACAGTGGAGACACAAAGAATTGGTTGGCTTCAGAACTCATCTCTGGTATTGAAATGCCAAGATTTGGTGGTTAATTGAATGTGAGGGAATTCTGAGAAGCTGGGTGGAGTGACTATGAGGAAGAGCAGTTCTAGGTGGCAGCTGAAGCCAAAGGCTCTAAGCACCTCCAAGTCCAAGTCCTGTTTGAGGAAAGTGGTCTTAAGTAATTCTTTTGTGCATTACATTGATATGGCTTTTCCCACAAGCATTGTTAAGTAACAACCTGCTGCTTTTTGAATGCTTCAGGGAGTTGGACTAAAATAGACCACTGGTCTTGTAAATTAGGAGGTTGAATGGAGATGGTGAAAACAGAGTAGGCAGAGTGCAATGGATTAAGGAGTAAACAGGAACTGCAGATCATGTGCAGACAATTTTTACAAGAAATGCTGGCACTGAAGGGAAGAAGGAAGCGACAGCTCAAGAGGAAATGTAGAGGCTTCTGTGTATTGGTTTACTGAACACACGTGCTCTTCCAGTGTACAAAAGCTGGAAAGCTAAAAAGACCACATGTCCCACATTCCCTTGTAGCTGGGGCTCAGATGTGATTTAAGTTTTGCCAATCAGATGCACTAGAATATCACCTGGATTCTGAAGCCAGCAGGGGTAAAGACAAGATGCATCCACATGGGCTGCTGACAGCAGCAGAGATATTGTGCTTGAACTGGCTGCTGCAGTGGCAGTTTCCTAATTGTAGAAGTAGTAGCAGGTCCCTGAGCAGTCTTTGGGAGTTATTTTTTGAAATTCAGAGTAGGGTTTGTTTCCTCAAGTCTTCCCAACAATTCTGTGATCCATTTAATACCCTGTAACATTCGCCTTCCTGCTGAGACAAGCTAAAATGGATTGTTTTCTGCAAATGAACCCTCACTGCTATGAGCAACAGTGTATGTGGTTTTTATTTCATTTTTTTTAATTTACCATTTTTTATTTTTTTAAAAGATTTTATTTATTTTTAGAGAGAGGGGACAGGAGGGAGAAAGAGAGGGAGAAAAACATCGATGTGTGAGAGATACATCAATGTGCCCAGATATACCAGTACGTTGATCTGTTGCCTCCCACAAGCCTCCAATGGAAACCTGGCTTGCAACAACAGGCATGTGCCTCGACTGGAAATTGAACTGAATCTCTTTGTTCACAGGCCAGCACTCAGTCCACTGAGCCACACCAGACAGGGTTAAGTGGTTTTTTTAAAGAATGAATGTAACCTTAGCATTTTTGTAGTTTACAGAGTTAAATGTTAAAGATGATAACCTATTTATTAATGAAAACATGACACAAAGAAAAATGTTAGAGAAATAGAATTAAGGTAAAGAGAAAAGAGGGAATACGTTATAGAACATACTGGAGGATAGGAGAAGTTGGGTGTGACAGCCAGCCACTGAGCTGGCCCACAATGATCCTTGCCCCCTGATATTCATGCTCCTGTGAAGTCCCCTCCCACAGTGAAAAGGCTCACCAGTGTAACCAAAAGCATATTGTGGAAATAATGGGGTGTGATTTCTTAAAATTTCAGTGAGAGAGAAAGGGAGGGAGGAGGGAGAGAAACATCAATGTGACAGAGAAATATGGATTGATTGTCTTCTGTGCGGGCCCCAACCAGGGACTGAACCTGCAGCCCAGGCATGTGCCCCGACTAGAAATTGAACCAGTGACCTTCTGGTTTGTGGGATAAAGTCCAAACCACTAAGCTATATGGCTGGGCTTGAGTGTGGCTTCTGAAGTTAGGTAAAAAAGGACACAGGGACAAAGCCAAAGGGGGGTAGGATTGAAGGTGGAAGGTGGGGACGGCTGAGGTGGAGGGGAGTGATTGGGGAAAAAGGAGACAACTGTACTTGAACAACAGTTTAAAAAAACAAGGAAATAAAAACAGCTTTCAAAAAAATTAAATAAATACAATCTAAAAAAAAAAGAATTTACAACTTCCACCTTGCTCTTACTCTGAGGGAAGGCAGTTGACATGTGAGGACAAATAGGCTGTGGAGAGTCCCATGTGAGGAGTAACTGAGGTCTTCTGCCAACAATCAACACTGACTTTTTAAACTTGTAAATGATCCACCTTAGAAGCAAATCCTTCAGCCTCAGTCTTCAGAAAATTGCCAGCCTGGCTGACATCTTGGCTGTAACCACATGAAAGGCCCAAGCCAGGATTACCCAGGCAAACTGATCCTAAATTCCTTACTCATAGAAACTACAAGGGTAATAAGCATTTATTATTGTTTTAGTCCACTATGGTTTGGGGAAATGTTTGTTTTGGGTAACAGATAGCTGATACACTAGAATATAGTACAGGTAGAAGGAAGAGTTAGCCTTGGAGAAGAAATATATTCCTGAGATAGAGAAAAAATAGATGCTGTAAGAGTTAAGTCTAGAAATGGAAAAAAGAGGAAGTTTGAAGACCAGTATTTTCTCTAGACTATAACAGACAAAGCCATCAGCTGCAAGTGGAGGTGGGAAGTATGGACTACAAAGTTGAGAACAATAAAAAGGGTACAATGGTAACCAGGTAAATCTGAAACAGTCAAATAGGAATGAGTGCCTGAGTTAAGAAATCATACATTCCCAGCAGTCAGTTGGCATATTTATGTGATTTCCTATCACTATGCACCTAAAGAAACAGAGTAAAAAAGGTGGTGCGTTTCATTTGACTTGGGAATTTTTGAAGTAGAGGAAGACAACAATGGGGTCAAGGGAACTTAGGGTGATAATTAGGTTAGTAAAGTGATTGACCATGGAGTCCAAGCTGGTAGACATGGAAATGAATTCAGAAAGAAACTCATAGCCTGAAAGAATGAGAGGTTAAATGCAAAACCAACTTTTAGGGAAGTTGGTTTTGCATTTGGTCATAGAAGCAGGATGGTTATAAAAACAAAGGCAGTAAATTAGAAACCAGAAGTCCCACATTATGGTCATAGCTCATTACTAACAAGCTGTGTATCCTTGGCAAAGATAAAATTTTCAGGGCCTGTTTCCCCCTAACCCTATGGGTTAAAATATGTAAAATGCTAACCAAGAACACTGTACAATGATTTTAGCAATTGTTCTTAAATGTTTTAAAACCATATAGCATTTAATATATGTATGAAACATAAGATAAACACTGGGAAACCTACCACCCAACTTATTAAACAGAATACTAGTAATATACTGTATTTTTTCCTGATTCCCATCCTCCCAGCTTCTCCTCTAGAGATAACCACTATCTTGAACTTTGTGTTTATAATTTCCATTCCCTTTTTTCTTAAATGGCTATGCTGCATATTTGTACAGGGCCTGATTCTTCATATGGAAGATGAAATTTTAGATTAGGTGCTCTCTAAGCTTCCTTTCAGCTTTAAGATATAAAAGACACATACCTAGTAGAACTGTATCAATGCTTATTTTTCAAGGATTTTGTAAAGTTAAGAAGACATGGACTCTTCTGTTGAAATCTCCAATTCAACAAAAAGATATCTCAGTGGAGCTTCTAATCTCAAGATCAAGACTTTCCATCACTTTCAGCCCTGGCTGGTGTGGCTCAGTGGGTTGAGCACCAGTATGTAAACCAAAAGGTCACCAGTTCAATTCTTAGTCAGGACACATGCCTGGGTTTCAGGTGTGTGAGAAGTAACAGATTGATGTTTCTTTCCCTCTATTTCCCCTCTCTTCCCTTCTTAAAAAATAATAAAATCTTAAAAAAAAGACTATCTCTTTCAACTGCAACTCTGCTATAAAGTTCTACTCCATAGAAAACCAACATGAGGAACTAAATAATCTTGATCCTGTCCAATGAAAACCTGAAACTAAAGCCTGAGGAAATAAAACCAAAACAGATGAACCGGAAAAGCATACTTTATTTCAGTCAGGTATTTTAATAAAGATTAAGAGGCATGGTTGGATTCATATGCAGCTTTTCATACAACCTAGACTTATTTCCTCTATTATATGTATTTACATATATATATATAATATAAAACAAAACAACTTCTTCACATTTCCTCAGAGGTTCTTACACTATTTTAGTTTCATATAAAACAGTCTTTAGTTAAAGTAAATATAAATGCAAGTCTGTTGACCATATGGTTGTTCTCTAGGGTTACTGTTGGCTTAAGATGCTGTTCTTCCTAGTTATACACAATCTTAGATTTTATATTTGTCACCGGTTATCAAGTTTATAAAATCTAAGTGAGTTGGACTAAGGAGTAGAATAGCTGCATAAAGGTCCAATACCCTGTTCATATACAGGTTTGCATTCTTCAGACTGGTATGCTGGAATAAAGTCAGCTGATATTGTTGGTATGAGGTTAACAGGTTAATGTCTTCAGGGCCCTCTGAAAAGGATGACTGTAAAGTAGGATATGAATATGTTCCAAAGCTTAACAGTACCAAGAAGACAAGTGATAAAAAAGAATGATTCATCACTACAGTGTTTTTATAATGGTATTTCTTTATTCTACCCATTGTATTGATACAAGAAACTGATGTTTTCCAAAAGGTCTCGTCTTTGCAAGGCTAGTCTTGCTTTGATAATTTAAAATATAGTATACAAATCAGCTTGATTTTTACAAGTTGCATCTTTAAAAGTGGTAATAATAAGCGTAACATTATCTCCTTGGTTTTTGTTTACTTTTGAGCTTAATATGCATTGTGAGAAGTACAAGTGAAGGACTTTAAGGATACCAGTATAGGTATATACATTTTGTCTAAGGGACTAACACAAGCAGCTACTGTTCTGCCTCACCAATGAAAGGGTAGTGTGGTGCATTATTTGAGATTAAATCTAAATACTTTCCTTGTCTAGTTCAGGTAGATCTACCAGGAGAGTTAAACATCCTTTATTACCTGCATTTGTTTATTCCTGGTAATAACATTTGCAAATCACAATGGCACTTCTAGAACCCCTCTAGAGACAGGCAATCTTACAAAAAAGCAAATCCTCTCTTTGGGGTAGAGTCTGGGAGTTCTGCATAAGATCAAAATGTAGGACTCAGAGGATCTGGGTTAAGGTTTTGACACACCTCTGCACTGAACCTTGAACTATAACATCTGACTGTAACTAAAATTACAGTAAAATATTCAATTCCTTACCTTTCACTGCTCACATTCCAAAGGGAGGCTATCATCTGAAAAAGATGGTCTCAAAAATAAGTAAATTTCTCCCAACCTCTGACAGAAGTAGTAGAGTTAAATAGTTACTTCTTAGCTTCAATTTTTGGGAATCTCTAAAAATCTCCAGCAAACAAAGTCCAGACTAGTGAATCGTAGGCCCAATAAAAGTCCCAGTCTCTGAAAGCTCCTGGATCAGGCAAATTGGTTGCTTTAATCATTAGTTTACCAAAGAAACAACAGGATTGTCTACTTTCTGAGCTAATATAGGCAGCCATTATCCTATGTGTTATATTCCAAAAGGTCAGATATATTGTGATTGAGTTCTAGTAGGCACGAGCAAAGAGGTGTCCTCCTAAAATAACAAAATCAGGGCTTTCACTTGTTTTTCATAAATGATAGATGTTAGCCTATCTCCCCTCTTATTAAAAAAAACACAAAGTAACTATTTTAATTCATTTGCTGAGCTGTATTCAAGCAGCTAATTCTTTGCAATGAGTCTCACCCTCCTGCTTGTTTTTCCTAAACTAGGTAGGAGTTCTGGGTTACAAGTGGAGCAGATGATAGTTTTGTTCTGTCATCACCCAAATGAAATCAAAAGGGTTTTGTATTTTCCAGTAGTAAGACTATTTTTAAATTAAGTGTTTGTGAGGTGTTGATTGATATACAAACATAAATGACCAGAATTAGGGGCATAAAAGGTGTTTTTTTCCCCCTCCTCAGTATATTCACCACCCTCTCCAGAAGAAATGGCCTAGTTATTCACTTAAGATCACACAGCTAGGCAGAAATACTATTGTACTGGGGCTTATCTTGAACCCGTTTTTAGAGTTTGGAACTAAATAAACAGATTTACTTCAGGGAAGAATCCTGTTTTGTGTAAAACTCATGGAAGGAGGCATTCCACAAGAGTCTACTCTCCCTTATCTGTTACCCTGTTAGAGAAATCATTTTTGGAATTATTTGTATGATTCACTGAAGTGCCCATCTATACCAGATCACAAATCCCTCTCCAAGCCAGCCAGTTTTAAAACCAAACCAAACTTGCAAACCACTACACAAAAACAATCCAAACAATCTCTGGGGAGATTATGAAGTCTCCTTGTAAGGATAACCAAGATGCTAGGACAGCCAGAGTTTTGAATGTTTCAAAATCTAGCTTTTTAATATAGGTTTTTTATCTTTAGAGACTAGAAAAGGGAAGGAGAACGAGAGGGAGATAAGTATCAATGTGTGGCTGCCTCTCACATGCCTCCTACTGGGAACCTGGACTGCAACCCATACATGTGCACTGACTGGGAATAGAACTGGTGACCCTTTGGTTTGCAGCCCATGCTCAATCCACTGAGCTATACCAGTCAGGTCAAAATCTAACTTATTATACATATATCCCAGGGTAGTCAACAGGGCCCTTACACATTTAGGCTTTGAAGCTCCAGGTTTACACACAGGTTGGGAAGCCTATCTCTTTGCCACATGTACACATAGTTCCTCTTCTCCATGCCAAAATTCCCTTCTACATAATCCACACCTAGGTTAACAGCTAGTAAAATTTCTAGCTGTAGTGTGGGAGAAATAATGGAAATAAAAGAAACCTACCCTAGGTTGGAAATATTTAGGCAGCAAGCTATCCTAAAGATTCTAAATAAGAATAGGATATTTTGCTCTGTAAATGTTATCAATCTCTTGGAGATTCTGGATATACAGATGCACTAATCAAACTGGCCCATTCCTACTAATGCTAAAAAGAATTGGTCCATGTGCGTCAGAAAACACAAATATAGTTACTTTTCCCAACCCAAGTTTCTTGCCTGCTTTTGCTAGATTTTTAAAGATTACTTTAAATGTGTTTCATTAATATGGAATGGGATATGATTTCTGATCTTGGGGCCACAGGTACTTAACCAAACTATCAAGCTATCTACATCAATAAATTATTTGAGACAGTTTTTCTAAGTATGATGATTCTTTCTTGCATCAGATGAGTGAAGACTCAAAAGGGGGGAGGGGAAAAAGGCACTTGTCAGTTTGAAAGTCACAGACCTTTATTTTTCTATAATTAGACTAGGAGAAAAATGAAGAACCCACTGGTAGCAGGAAGAAGCAAGAGTCTTCTGAGTTCAGGCACCTGTAAGGAAATGAGAAAAAAAAAGAATTTTTAGTTCCTTTTAAGTCAAAGGCACCAACTACATATGATAATGGGCCATACAACTACAACCCAACTGAAATCTCTTGGTTGCTGGAAGAATCTGCTGTTGTTAATGGCAGAACACTGAGTACGTTCTGATCCTGAGCTCTTTAGTACCACTAAGCACACAGAAACTTCTTAACTGAATTAAAAGCATTCTTTGCAGAGATCAATGTACACTGGTGTCAACAGTTTCATAAGTGAGGAGAAAATCAGAATTCACTATGCAAGCAACTGACTCCTACAGATAATTCTGGACTAATTTCAATTAAATTATATTAATTTTTTCTTTTCATTCACGCTATTATTCACTAACTTAACAATAGTTTTTGAGCTGTTACAATATACATTAGAACAAAAATTAATATTACCTGCTTTGGAGGTACTTAACTAGTAAAAAGTGGAGTTAATAAAAATACAACTGGGATAAAGCAGACTGAGTACAAGGTGAACAAACCCTTTTCATGTATGTGCATTCAAAAAACTCTTTCTCCACCCATAATTAAGATCATTGGGGGAGTAAGTCCTGTCTTGTACTTCTTTTGCATCTTTCCAAAGAAGCTAGGGAATTCTGCAACAACAGGCATTCAAAAAATGATAGTTTATTTTTATTAAGAAGATAAGAAGGCCTGTGGCTGTTTAAAGATCCTTTTTTTAAAAAAAATTTTATTTAGCCCTGGCTGGTGTAGCTCAGTGGATTGAGCTCGGGCCTGCAAACCAGAGGATCGTGGTTCGATTCCCAGTCAGGGCACATGCCTGGGTTGCAGGCCAGTTCCCAGCAGGGGACGCATGAGAGGCAACCATACACTGATATTTCTCTCCTACTCTTTCTCCTTCCCTTCCCCTCTCTTGAAAAATAAATAAATAAATAAATAAATAAATAAATAAATATATAAATAAATAAATAAATAAATAAATAAATAAATAAATAAATAGAGGGAAAACATCCCCAACTGGGGACCTGGTCCACAACCGAGGCATGTACTCTGACTGGGAATCAAATGGGTGAATTTTTGGTTTGCAGGCCAGCACTCAATTCTGAGCCACACCAGCCAGGGCTGTTTAAGGATTCTTACCTAACCTAGGATAATTTCCCCACTTATTCCTCAGGGGTTACACAGAACAATAAATTTTCAGCATTTAAGGAGTTTAACAGCAAAGAGTTAAGTTTCAAAGGAGAGGAATGACTTTTCTTAAGTGATAAAAATTTCTCCTAGGCTTTCACCTTAAGAGTAGTCATTTTTACTAGGTAACTATCCACGTTATAAGAGTGCCAAGCATTTTGTACAGTGTGTTAGAGAAAGATTCAAAGTTCATGATTTATCCAGATCTGTGTGTGCTTTCCTGACACACCCCAGTGCTATTGTGTCTCTTTCCCTTCTGGGGCCAAATGCAATTTTATGCCTTCCTGATGTATTTAACAATTTCAAGTCAGAAGCTACCAAGGAAAATGGCCAATACCTGGAAGCAACTGATAGTTATTTTCCATAGCTAAGGGGTGTTTGCTTTTACAATCTCTTTTCTACTTCTCACCAGAAGAAACATCAATTTTGGTACAAAATGAACCCTAACTCACAGAAGACCCATCTAATTCACTGTCCAGAGGAACTGAATGAACTGGAAGGCAATAGGGCAATTAGTCATTCATTCACTAAACATTCATTGATGGCCTACTATATATAAGACAGTGGGGGATAGCCCTGGCCAGGCAGCTCAGTTGGTCAGAGTGTCCTCTGGATATGCCAATGTTGAGGGATTGATCCCCAGTCAGGGCACATAAACAATCAACCAATGAATGTGTAAGTAAGTGGAACAACAATTTGATGTTTCTCTCTTTTGCTCTAAAGATCAATAAAAAAATTTAAAAAGATGGGTGGGGAATATAATCTCATTTCTAGCCTTTATAATATTCCTTTTGTCAGGAGCAATGTGGCTGGCAGCCTCAGTCAAGACAGCATTTGAAGTTTCAAACTGTCTCTGCTATGGGTACACAGGGTAACCTTAAGGAAAGGCTTCATCTGTGAAAAGTAAGAAATTTTGCTCTCCTTATACAAATTTTGTGAGGTTCTATTAAATCAAATATTCAGATAAGATCAATAGTGTAAGACTCTTGAGACCCAAAACTTTTAAGTGCAAAGGGGGAGGGATTTTGAGGAACAAGTATGAAAGACACAGGGATGAGGACTGGGGGAGGGGAAATTGGAGGGAGGGGGGAGACAGGGCGGGGGTGGGATGGGAGAAATAAATAAAAAAATGTACTTGAAAAGTAACTAAATAAAATTTATTATATAAAAAAAACTTTTAAGTGCTCATTAAGAAGAGTATGAATTTTTTGATGTGTTAGATTGTACTGCACAGGGAAAGAATTGCAGAGCAGTGAAGCACAGCTGTTTGATTAATCTTAGTCCATTAAAGAGGCACGACAGACCTAAAAATGCAACTTTAATAAAAAAAAAAGAAAAAGAAAAAGGCAAAAGGCATTGTGTACTAATTCTAGGGAAAGCAACTTGGCATGTTAACTGAATTCTAATTTAACCAGTAAATGCCTATTCATTAGTATGTAAAGGCATAACAGAAGCTATATAATATACTTTAAAAGCATAGGCACACACAAAGCTTTAATTTGGTACCATAATCTGAAAAAAAATTGGACCCAAATTGTTTTATGTCCAGTTAAATATTGCTACCATCTGAAGAGATAGTGAAATAAAAAAAAACACTTACTTGATGAGATACTCAGTTACTGTGCATTTCCATCTACAGAGTAGAAATATTTCAAAATAAATATACCACATCAACTGAAATTCAATCCATCTTCTATTCTTACTAAACACAAATGACTTATTATGGAGTATACTGAAATGCAATATAAAAGTAGAAGAACTTAAACTTAGTGATTGGATTTCACTCAACAACATGAGAAAAGAAAATAGTCCTTTACCTATCAAGCCCTTTGGCATATGATTTGGTGATCTCATTTTTTTGGCAAATCTCCACAGGGAAACTTTTTAAAAGGAAATCCTCTAGCCACGGAAAATTAACGCAAACAGTAGCAAAGACCAAACCCAAGGAAATCTGAATTCAGGGGCAAATTTAGAAAAACAAAGTTTATATTAAATGACAGTATCTTGAGTGTTCCATATGTGGTAATTTCTTTACCAGGGTGGTATGATACAAATTTAGTATCTGTTTGCTCAGCATGGTCTCTGAAGACAATTTAAATACTCTTTTTATGCTGGTTCTTATGACTCATAACTTTCATGTTCTCTCTATACATTTCCTTTTAGGCCCCTGACATCCAATTTCTAATCCCAATCCCTACTGATATTATGCCTTGCAAGTCAGGGATAACTTCCTACTTGCCAAAATCAGTAGTCTTTTCATTGGCTCCCAAATTTACTCATGATATTTGACATCTGTGGTCACCCCATCTTGAAAATATTCCTTTGGTTTCTGTGACCTTGTACTTTCCTGTTCATAATTTCCTGTTACTAACAAGGGTCAGCACTAGGGTGAAGTGAGTGAGGTGCTTAGGGTACAACATTTAAGGAGGTACTTACTCTCAGGCTTATGCGGGGGCAAGGTGTGCAGACTAAATATGTCTTTGAATATCAAGGCTAACCATATTCATTAGCAGAAAGAAAAGAACAAAAGCATTTTGTCTCATTTCACTTACTGTTTTTCCATGGCAGAACATACGGCAGAGACTTGGGAACGCGCATGCCTGAAGCTAGGTTACTCTTATGTTCCATAACTAGGTTACTTGCAGGGCTGCGGAAAGAAAGATAAATTTGACCATACCAGCATATCTGTATTCTTCAGGCAGGCACACACAAGATAATGAAAATGTGTTTTTTGTAATATGGGGGAAAACAACAACCTACATTGTGAAATGTACACACATTTCCATCATAACATTCTTGCAATTAGAATGATTACTATTTCTCTGGAAAGCTCACTCTTCTGTACAGGCATTAAAATGGGCCTAAGCATTTTCATTTTCCAGAAATTCAGATAAACAGCAATGGCATCTACTGTTCAGTTGTATGACAGGCTCATCAACTCAATAAACATCAGAGATAAAATCAAATTTGAAGACTATCAAACCAAAGGCAACAAATCTCACAGAACTGAGGTAAAATTAAAATTGTAGAAATTCACCTTTTTTCTGTCTTAATACACACACAAAATAAGGTACACTTACAATTACTAACTGACCTTAGGAGCTAAGAAATGAAGATTGGTATTTTATTAAAAAAAAAATGAAGTCTTGCATTACATTCCTTCATTTTCTTTGTTTCTAAAAATTTTATTGTTGACACTATTACAGATATCCCTATTCCCTGATCCCTTTTCTTGCCTCACCCCAGCCCCCAATCCACTTTTCCCTGTGGCCATAATCACCCTGTTGTGTCTATGGGTTTTGCATATGTGTTCTTTGACTAATCCCTTTACCTTCTTTCATCCAGTACCCTCTTCTTTAATTTCTAATCCAGAAATATACTCATTTGGATTTTAAATGTGATCTTTTAAGGTATGGAGATCAAATAATAATGAAAAATCATATAGTTTTAAAAATTATATACAAAATTAGTGGGAATTTTCTTCCCTACCCAATAGGTATTCTGGATTCCCCAATTTCAAACAGAAAACTTTTGTTAAAAGTATTTATTTTCAGAGAGTAGGGTGGGAGGGAGGGAGAAAGAAGAGGAGAAACATCAATGTGTGAGAGAAACCCTGGTTGGTGGACTTTTGCATGTGCCCAGCTGGGGATCTGGCCCACAACCCAGGCATGTGTACCCTGACTGGAACTGAACCAATGATCTTTTGGCTCAAAGGCTGATCCCCAGCCCCCTGAGCCACACCAGCCAAGGCTCAAATAAAAAACTTTTAAGATTACTTTTTCTTTAGACACTAGTTACCAAGAGTAAAAATGTTCCACATGTATATAGCTAGAGAATTTTTGAAAGCATTAAAATAATATGAACCTAGCAAAAAACCCAACTAAGACACGAGAATGTCAGCACCACTGTCTCCTTTGCTAGACTATATGCTAGTATTTTTTTGTTCCCACAGTGATTAACATAAAGCATGTGACCTTTTTATGAATCAAGGGAGAAATAAGAAAATCCACCAAAAAGGTATCTAGACTGTCACTATTGTGTAACATCATCAAAGAAAGAGGTCAATTCATGCTTTGGTGGCTTTTTCCCCCCTTTTTAACAAAGCACTCTGATTTTGGGAGGCAGTGCTGGGATTGAGACCATTTCATTTACCTGTTCTTGCCACAGTAGTTGGCTGTGCCCCAAACAAATGGGGTGCTGGTCTGTTCCCACAAATCTGCCAAAGGAAGCAAAGCAGTTTGTGTTACAAGACACCAGCACATGCAAGCTGAATTTGTAAGATGGAAATAATACATCTAAGTTTAGAGAAGGAAGTAAAAATCGATCAAGTACCCTGCATAAGTGACACAGTAGCAGGAATTTCATTGAAGGATATAAACACAAATGACATAAATAATAATAAACGGCCTAGTAACAGCCAAATACAGATGGTATAACACAATTTATGGAAAAAAACAGATGTAAAAGAAGTGCCTTTTCCAATCAAGAGGCATAGGCTGTTCCAAGTGTCTGCACAGCAATACAAATGTGCTTATTTGGGGGCCCAATAAATATAAAAAAGCATTCCAAATAACATGGTATGTTTATAAAAAGAAAAATCTTTCTTCTCTCTAAAGAAAATGCTTTGAGATTTAGATATTGTAAAGAAAAAGACGCAGAAGCACTTACCTTTATCCCAATCTTCATCACAAGGAGGGCACTGCCAGGTGCTCTGAGCCAGAGTCTCTTGTCCAAGGTTTCTGGTTTGGTTGACTGCAAGACAATAGAGATTCTGACATGAGAACAGGACATTGCTAAGTTATGTTTAAACGGGTCAGTGCTAAAAAGATTGCAGGGTAGTCTAATGGGTCTTTGTTCCTGAATGGTATGGAAGATAAATAGAGTGGTCTCATGTCCTTGCTGACATACATGAAAGAGAAGCAGAAACAAAGATGTTTCTGCTATCCTAGTAAACAAAGATGTTTACTAGGATAAAAGGACTTTTACAGTTAGATGAATTACTAGTAAAATGAATCAGATTGTTTAGAAAGCATTCTGAAAAACAACCTGACAAACTTTTCCTGCTGAAAGCATTGTTCTTGAATGGTGAAAGGCAAAAATCAAGGTGATAGTGTAGCATTATACAAATTTAAATGGGTTCTAGTCCTGTAACATTTTAACTAGTCAGTCTTACCAACATCTTGCTCTATACAACTTTTGTCATCACAGCTTGAGATATGATGACTGATTTCAGTCCGAGGAACTTGATGGCGAGCATTGAAGGGACAAGTAGCCAATTTGTTTGCGACATCAGGATGATTCTGTGGAATAAAAATTAAGGGTTCTGTCAATTTTGTGGACCTCTTAAAAGTCCAAGAGGAGTTTATCTCCTTTCAACTTTATCTATAAATGGCTTCCCTTAAATCTCTCAATAAATTTGTGGCTTAGTTACAATAGGTGAACTCATAGTAGAAAACTAAGAAGAAATTATTTATCACTCATAACAGACCATATGGTACTTCAAAATCTTCAAAATGTTAGCCTCTCTGTTATGATTGTAGAGACTAACAACCCAGATATTGGTGTTAAACTGGCTTATATGGAGGTAAACAGCAAATTTAGAATTGAGTATTTGAACCACATCTTCCCCTGTTCTTCAGGGTCACGAGATTCAGGTAGCACAGCATGTAATGGCAGAGCTCTCTGGATGACTTTGAAAGCTGATATTCAGGATGAACAGTAACACTAAGTCTGCACTGCAGCAGTGCTGTTGTTATTGCAGTACAATAGAGCTGGAAAATAACTGTTAGAAGGGAGCTGCAGAAGAAGCAAACCAATGATTTTTCAGATTAACACAGAATGTTTATTTAAAGTAATGATGCCTGAAATGCGGCTCTGAACAATTTGACCTTTATTTCTGTCATTTCACTAAGGAAAAGCCCAAATGATAGAGTCTACTCTGCTGACCAAGTTCCCTATTTTAAAACAAAACAAAGTGTTTACTGTCACTCAAATCTTATGGTAAATATACCAGAAATTAATACATTTATTTACTAGGAGAAGCAAAAGATATATCAAAAATGATACTAAAAAAAGTAAAGATAATGTGAAATGGGAAGAAGACTGGAAAAAAATAAAGGATGGAGAAAATTGTGAGGGCATTTATCTCCATGATTTCATAAGAGGTATCAGGCATCCCAATGCAAAGTTTTTGTGGCCAAAGATGAAGAGCATTAGAAGAGGGGAGTTATGACAATATCTTCATATTGCTTGGCTCCCTTTCCCGACCTTCATCCTGGTCATGTTTGAGGGCCTAGGGAAGGAAGCTGTGGCGCTATCTTCTAATCGTATTGCTCAGGTTCACCCTTAAGGGAGCTTTGCTCAAAAGATTAAAAAGAGGTGGAGAAATAATAATAAATGGCATTTATAAATTGACACTTATAAAATGGCATACATAAATTGTATGCAGTTTGGATTAAATACCAAAATTGTTTTCCAAGCATAAATTCTGGCAGAACTTTGGCCTCTGTATCTGATACCTGCATTCTAATAATCTTTTCAAAGGGTTTCAGTTAATATACCAGCATTAAAGCAGTGTACATCAGCTAAGTCTACAAGAGAATGACCAGGAAAGAAACTCTGAGTTGTTTTTTTTCCCCCCCTCAAAGATGCTTACTGTTGAAATTTGGAAAAACAGTTAGTTTTAGAAATAATCTTTTCTTGGGCTAACCTCTATCTGTTCAACTTCTCTAAAATTTATAACAAAAAATATCAAAAAACAAGGTATTATAGATTCAACCCTTATCAGGACAATGAACACATCAAATGCACAAGGCAAGAGGGATTTTTCTTACTGCTAGCAAAAATTCGTGTTTCCTCTGTTTTACAAAGGATGAAAAGACTCCAGAGGAACTGTTTATAAATGGGTGCTTGTCCTTAGTTGGGGTGTAGGGGCGGAAATCAAAACAGGAAAAAGCTTATGTACCCAAGAAGTAAACAAACTTCTTTCTAAAAATGTTGGTATTTAATATAAAGGTAGACTCCCCAAACAATTCTGGCATTCAACTGAAACATTTATGCTAAAATTTCTTGATATTTACACAATATGGGTTTTTAAAGAACTGAAGAGGGCATTACAAGGAACATTATGAAAATAATAGCCTACCTTTTTGCACTTGATAAGATGATAAGGAAACCTGCAGGCCCTGATCTGGTGGTTTTTGTCATAGGGACATTGTAATAGCTTTTCAGGATCCAGGGAATCGACTGAAAGAAAGAGAAATAGGCTAAGTATAAAGCTTAATAGGTCTTTGGAAAACTACAGCATTCCAGGCACTTTGTATTTTCTAACAGAATCTGTAACAACAGGGTAAGACATTCTGACAACAATTTGGAATTTTAAAAAAAGGGTGACTAAACATTTAACAATGAAAACGTAACCCCGAGAAGATAAAATTGTGTTATTACCAAATCTTAATTAAGTCAGACAAAGCAAGCAATCATGGGATGAGGTCTTAGTTCATATTTGGTTTAACTTAAATATTGCTGTTTTCACTGTTGGTTACCCTCACTATGAAACAAAAAGTTAAATGAAGTGATACTCTATTTTCCTTCAGGGTCATTTCCACTCTAGTTAGCCCAGCCACAGCTTCCCAACCAGTATGCTGAAGGTTGGAATAAATGGTGTGCCAATTTATAGATGCAGTGGTCCACTACACATGTACCCCCATCCGCTACCAGTCCTAGGGTAAGTTAAGGGTAGTTAATCCACTTCACCAGCATCCTTGGCTATTTGCTAATATGCTGTGACATGAAAAAAGTTGGTAAGCACTGCTTTGTATCAGTGATATGGTCTATGGAAGATTGAGAAAAATTCATTGATGGATTACTTTTTCATTTGACTGCTTTAACTTATTACAAGTATTTCCTGATCTTGGTTACTCTACCTCTCAAGTGAAACCAATGCCTTTATCAGATAGGTGGGTTTTTTAAAAAAAGATTTTATTTATTCATCTTTGAGAGAGGAAAAGGAGGGGAGAATGAGAGGGCAAGAAACATCAATGTGAGAGAGAAACATTGATTGGTTGCCTCTCACATGCTCCTCTTGCAGGGATGGAACATGCAACCTAGGCATGTGCCTTGAGCAGAAATTGAACTTGCAACCTTTCACTTTGGGGACAATGCCCAGCCAATTGAGCTGCACTGGTCTGAGCAATAGGTGGTTTTACTTTTCATATTTTGACATAAATGAGGAAAAAAACCCAGAATTTTAAAATTTAGTGATTATCAAATTTCCAAAATAAAAAATAGAATAATCTGCAAACACAGAACCTCCTGGGGTTAAGACAACTGCAGATATAAGATAAACAATTCACATTTGATAGGAAGCTTATAAACCAGGAGGCTACTATGAAAATCAGAGGCCGCTGGGGAATTGAAACAGTTTCACTGGAAAAGTGGTAAACATGGAATAAATTGCTAACCATGATCGTGATGCAAATGAACCCGAAAGGTGACCTGAAGGACAGAATGAATAAGAAGAAAAAAATCTTAAGAGGACAGGCAGGTTTATTATGCCAACCAGGCACATCCTGACCAGTAGTCTTTTCCCATTTCTGAAGCTTCAGGACACCCAGAGAGAGTTTACAGATGAAATTCTTATTATTTCCTTTCATTTAATCCATTCCATCACATGCAAATGTGAGGCCATGTCAGGATCTGATGGAGTAGATGGACGTACCTTATGATTCATATACCCTGTACTGTCTGGACACACATCAGAGTTAATAACAATAGTTTCCTACCATAATGCTTTACATTCTGAGCTCTAGTAATTTAGGTCAGTTCTAACCTGTTTTTTTTTTTTAAGATTAAAACATTAAAAGTTAAAAAAATTTTAATTGTAATAAATATGTACAACATAAAATTTACCACCTTAACCATTTTTACGTGTACAGTTCTCACACAACCAACCTCCAGAATTTTTTCAGACCTACTGCTCAGGCCAGTGCAGCTCAATTGGCTGGGTATTGTCCCCAAAGTGAAAGGTTGCAAGTTCAATTTCTGCTCAAGGCACATGCCTAGGTTGCATGTTCCATCCCTGCAAGAGGAGCATGTGAGAGGCAACCAATCAATGTTTCTCTCTCACATTGATGTTTCTTGCCCTCTCATTCTCCCCTCCTTTCCCTCTCTCAAAGATGAATAAATAAAATCTTTTTTTAAAAAACCCACCTATCTGATAAAGGCATTGGTTTCACTTGAGAGGTAGAGTAACCAAGATCAGGAAATACTTGTAATAAGTTAAAGCAGTCAGATGAAAAAGTCATCTATCAATGACTTTATCAATGACTTGTAAATCTTGCAAAACTGTAACTGTGTATCTATTAACCAACTCCCCATTCCCTCCTTGATCCAACCATGGCAACCACTGTTCTGTTTCTGAGTTTGACCAGTCTAGGCACTTCATCACACAATGAACTCATACAGTATTTGTCTTCTTGTGACTGACTTATTTCCCTTAGTACAACGTTCTCAAGTTTTCTTCATATTGTAGCATGTGAGGGATTTCCTGTACCTACTTTTGCTATTTGTTTTTAAAAAATGTCTTGGTGCTCCTTCTATGTCAGTACATATAAGGAATATTTCATTGTTGCAAGTGGATGTACCATAGATTCTTAATCATTTCCCTTACTAATGAACATTTAGGTTGTTTCCAGTTATTTACTATTACACACAATGCTGTGACTAACCATCTAGTATATACTTCTTTGTGCATTGTATGATTATTTGCTTTAAGCAAATACCTAAGAGTGCTACATTGAAGTATATGTACATTTAAAGTTAAAATAAATACTATCAAACTGCTTGGCAATAATGTTGTCTGGCTTTAGAAATATAACGTAATTTGGAAAACAAAATAGGCCCTGAGGATAAGCTTCCTCCCAAAGAGTAGATACAGATGTTCCTCACACTTGGGTGGGACTGAGAACCCATGGTGAGAAATGGAGGAAACCTGGTGAAAGTAAGGAACTAGACCTGACAAAAATATCATTATCTAAGAGGTACAGCCCATAAGTACAATGTGTAAGACACTGGTTCTCCCTATGTCATTAACTAACTATGTAACTCTAGGCAAATCAATTAATTGAGGTTTTGTTTTCTCAGTGTAAAATATGAATGTTAAATGAAGTGATTTTCCAGGTCTCTTTTGGTTCTACATTTGTGTGATTCTAGTGCTGGCTCTTTTTTGATTTCTTAGGCCATCTAAGGTTCTTGGATCACTTGAGAAATAAGAATCTTCCCTAGGATTTCTTTAATCCTAAAATCTATATCAACAATATCAATCTATATCAACAATATTATGTATACTATATTATCCCTCCAAATAGAAAGAAAACAGGTTACTATACCTGTGTTATTAACAGGAGAAAAAGAAGTACTGAGGAATTAAAATGCTTCATTTAATAAAAATCTATTTTGACATAGGTGGCCCAATGCAGCCTTTTCAAAATGTGATGACTTCTTATTCCTCTTTAGCTATTTAAATT
Organism: Artibeus jamaicensis; assembly: GCF_021234435.1. Taxonomy (NCBI): domain Eukaryota; kingdom Metazoa; phylum Chordata; class Mammalia; order Chiroptera; family Phyllostomidae; genus Artibeus; species Artibeus jamaicensis. The sequence goes on from NW_026521486.1 coordinate 52,707,651, forward strand.
TCAAGTATCTTATTTCAAATTTGGGTACTTCTCTATATTACTATCGCAAAGAAAGTAATACAGTGAAGTACTCTACATTACTTCTAGAGTAATATAGAAGTACTACTCTTCTCAGCATTTCAGGAGAAATGTGAATCTTTGCCACACATTAAAAGTCCTGTCAGACATAAAACTGTACATAAGTTAACTTATATTCTAAAAGCAAACAGAAGTACATACTGTAAGTTTCTTCCATGTTGGTAATGAAGGAGCTGAATCCAAGTGCTGTGGGGGGGAAAACAGTGGTTCAAGGAATCAGAAATGAAATGTACTTAAAGGTGGCCCTAAGAGGTAGAGTCAAACTGGAATTGAAGCTACCCAAGTTCAATATAAGAAACCTCTAGTAAAGAGGACACAGACAATAGTGTGGAGATTGTAGGGGGGAAAGGGGATATAAGGGGGATAAATGGTAATGAGAAAAAATACAATAAAAAGAAATTGGAAAAGAAGAAACCCTTAGTGACCTCCTCCCTCAAATATTTTTTCCCTCTCTTAGAATTCACACTCTTAGAATAAATTCTAGGGCTCCTAAATAGTTAAGAAAACCACATACAACTACTAAACTGTATTGAGGAGATGTCAGTTTACTTTTAGTGCTATTACAATGGCTAGTCACTGTTTGGCATCTATTAGGGTTTGATGCTACTTAACATTAGAGAGGGTAAATGAAGACACGAAACTTCAGGGAAAACAAAGAAATAGGGCATATTTTTAAAGCTCTCTTCTCAAGTTATACAGGATGGAAAGGCTGCCAGTCTTTCTCCCCATGGGCACCCAGGAATGCTGGAAGCCTATGTGAGACTTAATCCATCCAATATGCCCAGACACATTCTTCTTCCAATGATCCCTCACCTCCTCTCTGCCCTGCCCCCAATCTCCTATGCTAAAATGGACAGACTTGGTTATTTAATCTCTCTAGTTAATACACATTCCCTCTAGGCATCCAGGAAAAACTTCTGAACTTTAGGACTTATGAAATGCCCATTTTATGGATAACAGAATCATAAAAGAACAGTTCTGTAACAAATATGTGGAAGATTAAAAGACAAGAAATGGCTTTGTAGTTTGAATTTTCTTCTATCAGAGATTTCCCCCTACTGAGTACTGTGATTAGATAAACTTATCATTATGGGACAAAAACTAAATTTATATAAAACCATCCCCATAAGAAACTTCTGAAAATTGACTAGATTTACAATTGTGGTCTCTCTCTAGAGCAAGCTCTCCTTTGGCCTCTCATACAATTCCACATCCCTTCCCCCCATTCTATGACATAAGCAACCTTGGAATCCATGATAGAAACTACAAGTGACTAGCTGGAACCCTAGTTTAGTAATTTGCTGCTGAACCTATTCGTTAATTACAATCATTATTGAAACCAATGATGAAAATTATGGAAAATCATCATAATTTTTTTAATATCTAGACTAAGAAATCTGACCTTCCTTTCGCCTGATTTTTACTTACATAGTCACTTTATACTTTTTCAATACAAATAAAAGAGGTTTGGAAGGAATAATCAAATATAATGTTCCTTGATTTTAAGGCATTTAAAGCTATGATCAACACTAAGATTCAGCAACTTGTAGGATGCCACCCTGTCCTTTGGGGGCAATAAAAGCGGAATAGATAAAAGGCATTGGAATCCATAGCCTCATCACTCAGCGTTGTCCCTTTAAGTCTTTTCCACATCAAACTGTTAACAGGTGATCTTTATCTTTTCCCTAGTACTAGACGTGGTGAACCGGACAAATTACACAAACCAGTTTAATTTGGGAGCTGAATGTAGTCTGAAGCAACTGGTTAAGAGCTGAGGGCTCAGTGAAATAGTTTTTCTTTCTTTAAAAAGAACTTTCAGAGTAGATTTAAGCTGTGGAACTAAACAGGAGAAGAGGTGGAAGGTGATTAGCTTGCAGGCAAAGGGTCTGGGAAGGCCCTCGAGGGGACGAAGCTGTGGAACCGTCAGTAGCCGAAACAGCGCAGTGAGAACCCACCTGGCAGAAGGCTGTGGGCTTGAAAGGGAGGATAATAGTTGGTGAAGGTGCCCCAGCACCCTAAAGGTGGGTTGTTTGGATGCCGCAAGCCAGAACCACGGAGTCTTTCCTTTGTGAGTCAAAACGCGCTCTCCACTGCGGCGCCTCCAGCCTACGTCCGCGCCCTAGCAACGCTCACTTCCGGCTCCTGGCTCCTGACGTTAGGCGGCGGAAGCCCCCACTTCCTGTGATGGAGGTCGGGGCTCTGGCATAGGCTGGGGGTGAGGGCTTGGGCCTCCAGGGGCCTGGCTTCTCCGCCCTTTAGATTCTTCAGGCCACTCCCCTCCCTTCAGACCCATTCGTTTTTAGCCCATCCTCCTCTGGCTCCAAGAATGACTGAGGCCTTGCGTGGGTGGAACTCGCAGGGCCTTTTCTGTGCTTTGTGGCGGCCATTTTAGAAAAGAGCCTGAGGGGTTTAGAAACGGGCACTCCAGGAGGGAATGGGGCAGGTTGGAAAGAAACCTTGTTGGTGGAAATTGCGCAGATTGTGAGATAATTGAGTTTTTAGAGGAAAATTGTAAAGGGGATAAGCAGGCAGACCAGCCAAAGCAAGCAAAACAACAATCATCAAGGGCAGGCTTCTAGTTGGTTATATTGAGCACATGTAGAATCTCAAAATTTCGAAAGCCATTAATAGCGCTTGAGAATGCTTGGTAGGACGGATGCCGTAGTTGAATTAAAGGGAGTTATAGAGTTGAGGAGAGAGCTCAATGGAAAAAGTTGGAGAGATAAAGAGGGTCAGAAAGTTATTACTCGATACTGAAAACCTAAGCATTTATTCTTGTGAGACTTTGTTATGGGAACTGATAAAAAATTGTGTATGCCTAAGTGGTTGTTATGCCTAAGGTGGTTAGGCAAACAGGCCCCACGTGGATGGAAGGTTAACTGGAAATGGAAGAAATGCCAAAGAAGTGGTCTAGACTATAAATTCATGTTAGAAAGAAATCAGTGGGGCCCAAAGTGACCCGGGAAGGCTTTAGGGAGAAAAGCGACTTGTGACCTTTGAAGATTAGACAGAAAGAAAATGGTAGGATGGTGTTGACACTACAGATCTGGTGATGTTATTTTTCAAAGCCAAGTAGAAGAAATGTTATATGACAAACATTTTTGTACTGTCCGAGGTATAGGTGATTACTCAGTCTGTGAGGTCAGTCTGGGTGCTGAAATACTGGATTTTGGAACTTTTCCTTGGCTTATAGAACCTAGACGTACTTTGGAGAATCTATCTTGAAAGCAGTAACTGAATGGGGCTTTAGTGAAAAGGATCATGGGGGGCGGATAGGAGACATTTAATTTTTACATTAGTAATCTGTAAACAATTTTTTAATCAGCCCTTGGATTGAACAGAGTGTGCTCCACAGCTTTTGATTCATACTAAGTTCTTAAAAAGAAATGTGTTAATGGAAGCTGGGCTTAAGCCTTTCTTGTTAGACTGATGGTTCTTGCCTGTGCATTAGAATCAACTGGAGTGCTTTAAAGACATACTATGCCAATTTCCCATCACATACCAATTAATCAGAAAGGGATGAGCATAGCTATTTTTAAAAAGCTACCCAGATGATTCTAATGTGCAGTAAGAGCTGAGGGCCACTGACCTAGGCGCTACTTTGCATTTACAAAAGCTGTTCTTTCACCTGGGTGCCCAAGATGATTTCTGTGAAGAAGAAGCAAGCTGTTAAAGTGCTTCTTGAAAGATAATTGCTAAGAATAAAAGCTTCAATTCAGGCTTAGCACAAAGCATTTTAGAAAAAGCAGCTTTTTGGCAAATCAGTTTTAGAGTGTTAGGAATATCCTAAAGTAATCTTTATGAAATCCTAAACCTCTGAATTTAGCACATCATTCATGCAGATTGGTGGGGCCAGTGTGATTTGAAGCAAAATGTGATTTTTGTTTTAGGCTTTTAAATTGCAGTACTCTGTTGAAAATGTTGACACTGTTACTGTGACCTATAAATACTTTTCATTCAGACGCCTGCAGATAGAAATTTCTGAGGAAGAAAGAGCCAAGGGCTTGAGAGGATGGGGAGTGGGTACCAAATCAGAATCTAAAGTCAGACTCAACTGTATTCAGTAATGCCTTGTCAGGGTGAGAGGATCCTCAACTGATAAAGCTGTTCCATATAGCAACAGTAAAGAAGCCCACTGACTTTCAAAAAATAAAAATAAACAAAAAACTCAAACTGTCTTTCAGTGGGCATTTTAAAATAAAAATGCACCACACGTTTATTCTTTGTGTTCTAAAATGCTTTATTTCTTCCAACAAAGGAAGTTCCTACTTTATCTGAGATCCCTGCTGAGCTTTCTTTCAGACTTTTTTTTTTTTTAAGTCTGAAGTATATTTGAGTATATTTGAAAAGGAAAGAGCAATGAGAGACCAAGGCATTTACACAGGGTCATTCTAGGAACTAGCTGGGATTAATACCCTTAAACTGAATCTCATCTGTGGTGGTTCTGTCTGGTAATAATTTTAACATTATATTTTGAAATTAATAATTAATAGTTAAAAATAAAGACTCTGGACTAATGAGTAAAATGACAATCTCTACTATAGTGATTGAAAAAACATTGTTGTTAGAAAATCAGTTTTCTCAGCTTAGAATTGAAACAATTTCCTTGAGATATTTTAAAGTCTTTCAGTCTTTCAGAAAGCCCACTAAAACTTGAACTTTAACCCATCAGAAGAGTGAAATATTAAATTTCTTTTTTTCTGGTTTGAATATTGTCAGCCAAGTCCTGGCTCTCTCATCTAGTTATGGTTTCTGATTGGTAGTTAAGAGTATAATTAAAATAGGTCCTGGCTGGTGTAGCTCAGTGGATTGAGCGAGGGACTGTGAACCAGATAATCGCGGTTCAATTCTCACCCAGTCAGGGCACATGCCTGGGTTGCAGGCCGGTTCCCTGCAGGCCAGTTCCCAGCAGGGGATGCACAAAAGGCAACCATACATTGATGTTTCTCCTCCTCTCTCCTTCCCTTCCTCTCTAAAGATAAATAAAAATCTTTAAAAAAATAAAAAAGAGTATAATAAAAATAGAAAAATTATTCAATAACTGAAGTTATAAAATATTTCAAAATGTGAGATCTATAGGGAGACAAAATAGATGCTGTTGTTGATGAGAATATATTGGGAAGTATTGCTTTAGAGGAGGGTGAAAAATTGGGGCTGGTTATAATTTTTTAGGCAAAGTAGCAGGGAGAGGTACTTCCTCTATGGTACTTCCTCTATGATACTTCCATTATATTCCCAATGGAAATAAATTTATATTTATAAAAGAGTTGTTAATAGAAGTTTGTCAAGAATGGCCAACATCCAGCTCTAGAAGTACAGGAAGATATAAGATGAATGGAAAAACTGGTAGTGATTTTTTTCCTGTAGTTTAAATTCATTCTGTGTCCTAATATGTAAATGTTATATATCTGTGTAATCCACATTGCTTATAATAGTTACCAAGGTATTTGAGAAATCAGTTCTATATGTTTTTCCTTGCCTTCTAGGTAGTTCCTTTCCTGAGGGCTCAGTAACAAATAGCCCCTCACAGCATTTCTGGTGTTGGCATCTAAGATATAAATTGTAAGTCAAAGTTTGTAAACCATTGTTGTTATCATGTTGACAATGCTTAATGAACAGATAGATAAGGAAATGGAAACTGCTGTAAAGTTAAGTTGTTGAAAAGGTGGTAGACTGGCAGAATTTTGCTAAAGAAATCTTACCTACTAAAAATTGTGTGAGGGACTAGTTTTATGTTTTCTTATCACCTCCTTCTGTCTTCCTTCCCTCCCAGCACTTAAACTGTGTGTCATACTAGTGGTTCTCTCTTTTTTTTTTCTTAAAGATTTTATTTATTTATTTTTAGAGAGAGGGAAAGGGAGGAAGAAAGAGAGGGAAACATTAATGTGTGGTTGCCTCTCAAGCGCCCTCTACTGGGGACCTAACCCACAACCCAGGCATGTACCCTGACTGGGAATCAAATTGGTAACCCTTTGGTTCACAGGCCAGCACTCAAACCACTGAGGCACACCAACCAGGGCTGGTTCTCAAAGTATGGTCCCCAGACCAGCAGCATCTGCATCACTTGGGAACATGAGGAAAAGTGAATTCTTGGGCCTCACCACAGACCTACTGAATCCAAAACTCAGGGGTGAGATGCCTACAGTTTGTGTTTTAACAAGCCCTCCAAGTGATTTTGATATCCACTATAAGTTTGAGAACCACTGTCTTTAGTATAGTTGTCAACATTGTTCCCTCATGATGGACCATGGCCACCACAGTTCTCAATATAGTACCGCAAACATAGTTGATTATTTGCCTGGAGAGCACAGGTATATTTTGTCAGGAGCTGCAATTGTAAGACATCATCTATCTTGTAAGGGAATATGTGGAAAGAAGAGACTAAAATATCTGAGCTTTTTCTTTCCCTGTTTTTATACTGCAGCTGTTTGGAAAGCCTATGCAAAAAGGGCTATAAAGCATGGACCGACAATAGGATAAAGATCTGGAACTGATGGGGTATGTTTTGGTACTCATCTAGGGTAAGAGTAATGAGCCTTAGCAATTTTCCCCCTTGAGTTCATACTGTGAATGTAAGGGTGAAACTCTAAAACCTGATTTTGGAGAAATCTTTATTATTGGAAAGTCTTTACTATTATATAAATATAATTTAAATTGCTTTGATAGGACGTTTTTGTGAAGATGAGTAAACCTGGTTACCAAGCACTTCAAAAGGTTGATTTATTCAGTGTAAATAGCCCAGAGCACCAAATCTCTTTTTACCCCACCATATCTGTAAAGTATAGTTTCTCTACATTCAGCAACTTAGATTATTTTGTGGGCATATGACCAGTATATAATCAAGATCATGCCTCTTTTAAAGCATCTTATAGTTTAGTGATTAAAAACTCAGAGTGAACGGAGGTTAAATGGAGACATAAGCCACCTATTATGGGAGCATGGGGGAATAGGACTTGTGAAATCTATAAAGGCTGAGACATTTTTAAACTTTGCTTTTTTAAGTAAGTATTTTTCTATAAGTTTGGTCTTTCTTGAAACTTCGACCAAATGTTATGTTAGGAATAAAAAATGTGGTGTTCTATTTTCTATTGTGTCTTCCCCTAAGGGTTCAGGAGTTCTCAAAGTGAGATTTGAGTAGATCTGGTAGCTGTAGGTTGAATGACACACCTGCCTAATAAGTGTTGTTTTATCACTTAAGACTGGGATCCCTGGCCTGATTTGTTTGGTTGTCCCAGGATAATTATTATTCTCCCTCTCATGCCCAGGAGTACCCTGGTTTGGAGGAAAATGTATGTGGTGCCCCACTGAGATAGCATGGCCTTCTAGGGGTAGATTCCATGTACCTAAAATAGGATAAGAGAAGACATCTTGCATCTTTTGGGGCTATTTGTTTTCGCATTCTTTTGTTTTTACAGTCTGATGTTAATATACTAAAGAGTAATTTAAAAAAATTCAAAATATGTGTAAGGCCTTAATCAAGAGAAAAAAGTAATTCTTGTTTATATTACATAAATTTAAGGGAGTCAGTATTCCTCCTTCATACAAAGTATGCTAGAATGTGCTAGATACTAAAAGTATCTAGTTGTTTTCCCTTCTGTTTTTTGCTTTAATTGGAGTAAAAGGTTACTTGAAAAGGATCTAGAAAATACTTTGTAAGGATAAGACTGCTAAGGGCAGAAAATTCTCATTTGACAACTTCTACTTATTTATTTATTTATTTTTATCCTCAACTGAGGACTTTTTTTTCATTGCTTTTAGAGAGAGAGAAAGTGGGGGTGGGGAGGGGAAGAGGGAGAGAAACATTGATGTGAGAGACAAACATTGATTGGTTGCCTCTCATAGGCTTCCTGGATAGGGGATAGAATTTGAAACTGAGGTTTGTACCCTGATTGGGAATTGAACCCACAATGGGATGACGCTCCAACTAACTGAGCTGTACTGGTTAGGGCCATAACTTCTACTTTTAATTGTAAGTCTAAATATACCTGAACTAATCAGTAAACTAGCAACAACCAAGTCATTATTTTATTTTTAAATATTTTATTTATTTATTTTCAGAGAGAAGGGAAGGGAGGGAGAGAGGGAAACATCGATGTGCAAAGAGAAACATTGATGGGTTGCCTCTCTCATGTACCCAAACAGGAACCCAGTCCACAACCCAGACATGTGCCCTGACTGGGAATAGAACCTGCAAACCTTTGGTTCCCAGCCTGCGCTCAATCTTCTGAGCCACACCAGCCAGGACCAAAGTTATTATTTTAAAATTAACTAGTTGCAATAAAAAATTACAGCTTAAAGCCCTGGCTGGTGTATATCAGTGGATTGAGCACGGGCCTGCGAACCAAAAGATCAAGGCTCGATTCCTGTCAGGGCACATGCCTGGGTTGCAGGCCAGTTCCCAGCAGAGGCCAGTTCCCAGCAGGGGATGCACCAGAAGCAACCATACATTGATATTTCTCTCCCTCTCTTCTTCCCTTCCCTTCTAAAGATAAATAAAAATTTTTAAAAAATTACAGCTTAAGAGGAACTAATTTTTGGCCTATTATAAAATGGACCTTGGTTCAATTTAAGCACCAAGTGAATGATGGGGACCCTGGCTTGTGGGGTCTACCACACTGTGGATGAAATATGAAACAAATTCACATGGACTACTGAGTCCTGTGGAGGAAAAGGGATGGCGTGGCTTCTCTCTCAAGGGGAGAGTGCCCCAACCCTTGCCTTGACAAACTTTTATTAGGTTCAATTTGCACAGGAATAAAGTTCATTAATCATTGTCAGGCAGAAAAAATTAAACAATAGATAATATTCAGAGAACTCTGAGGGCCTATTTTGAGTCAGGGTCAGATAGTTAAAAGGCCATAAAACTTTGGGGAAACAAACTCATTTCAGGCTTGAACCCTTATCATTTAAATTGAGGGTATTATCAAAATAGGTTTCATAGGATTTTATGCATTCTTTTTTAGGTCTAATCACCCTGGGAAATCCACCCTTTCTAGCACAGGGACACATCTACCTCCTGCCTTGTTTCCAGCTTAAGTCAGGCAGGGGAAGTAAGGCAGCCAAGAGATTAGGAGACTTCTTGCAAACAAAATGAGGACTTAGGCTATGTCAAAGCCGAGGGGCAAGGGTTCATCACTCCTTTTTTCTATAGCCCCCCAAGTCCTTCCCTGGGGGCTCCCCATGATTGTGCCTATCTTAGGTTGTCCTTCCCGTGAGGAGTCTTACCCCTCATTGGCTAACTGATCAAGCACTGGGGGCCAGGCAGGGTCAAGTAAAAAGGAACAGAGGTGGCGCCCCTGGCATGGAGATAAGCTTTGTCTCCTTAGTGGCTTATGGTCCGAAGGTCACTCACTCAGCCTTAGCCATGTGGGGGTTACAGCTTTTGAAACCAGGTAGGGCAGTTCCCAACAAATGAATATTTATTAGATGCACAGGACCAGGCTAATAGGGTAGCAAATACAAAGCAGCATGTGGTTATGGCTTCCCTCAGGAAGATTTGTGATATAACAGAAAAGTAACTGTGATATAATCAACAGGGAAGTTTAAATGAGGTGAGGATTAAGAATGGGACTTAATGAAAAGCTAGAAAAGGTATTTGAGTAGTTGAAAGGCAAAGGGGTGACATTATATAATGAAGACAGTGAGAAAGAATAAGGCATATTTAGGATGGGAGTAAACTGATTTTTATAGAGTTCAGAAGGTAGATTTGGAGCTGTGTTCCAAACTCGCTTGTCATAGAAACTATATCCCTTAAGCATGGAAGATTTGTACAGAGAATTGATTGAACAAAGTTGATCTGATGGTCATATAGTAAATGACTTTGTGGTACAAACAAAAAAATTGGAGGATAAAGAACCTAATTAAGGAACAGCATTATAGCCCACATGATGACTGTATTTCCCCTACTAAGGGAAATAGGCAAATAAGCTCTCCACCCCTTATGGTTGACAAATAAGGATAGGAAAAGAAGGAAGAATAAAAAAAACAAATGGGACTTCTGCTAAGATGGAGGTGTAGGTGGAACCACCTTGCTTCCGTGCACAATCAAATCTAAGAACAACTACTTTTTAACAATAATAAACACAACCAAGCCACACAGAAAATTGACAATACGAAGTCCAAAGAAAACGAAATGCTCAGCTAAACTGGTAAGAGGAGCGAAGCCAGCAGTGGAGCAGGTTGGCAAAAAAAAAAAAAATCCTCGAATGCGCAAGCAGCCGAAGGTGCGGATCATGGGCTAGCTACTGGAGTACACAGGGAAGAGGCGTGGCTGGCTGTCTGCGGTCAGTCGTGCATCTGCGTGCAGATAAACCAGTGAAGAGGCGAGCAGGCGCAGGGCAGCAGGCTCTCACAATTCCGATCGGATAAACAGATCAGATAAACAGGCCCAGGGCGAGTGGTCGGACTGGTCGGACTGGGCTAGCGGAGAGGACCGCCATTGCTCCCTCTCTGACCACGCCCACACACACAGCGTCACAAACCAGCGACCTGGGACTCCAAGGCGCCGCTTCTCTCACTTAAAGGGCCAGAACAGACCAAAAATGTCGCAGGGGGACCTCAAAGCCCCAGAGATAAATCTAAGTGACGAAGAAATAGCAAATCTCTCAGATGCACAGTTCAAAACACTGGTTATCAGGATCCTCACAGAACTGGTTGACTATAGTCACAAATTAGAGAAACATATGAAAGCTAAACTAATTGAAATGAATGGAATTACACAGGAAACCCATAGTAATGGAAAAGAAATTGGGACTCAAATCAATGGAGTGGACCAGAAGGAAGAAAAAAATGATCAAACAGAAAGGAATGAAGATATAAGAATTCAGAAAAATGAGGAGAAGCTTAGGAACCTCCAGGACATCTATAAACGCTCCAATATCCGAATTATAGGGGTACCAGAAGGGGGAAAGACACAACCACCAGTGGAAAAACTATTTGAACAAATAATAAAAGAAAATTTCCCCAATCTGGCAAAGGAAACAGACTTCCAAGAAATCCAAGAAGCCCAGAGAGTACCAAAAAAGTGGGACTCAAGAAGAAACACACCAAGGCATATCATAATTACATTAGCCAAAATTAAAACGAAGGAGAGAATCCTGGAAGCAGCAAGAGCTAAGGGGACAATCACCTACAAAGGAGTCCCCATCAGGCTGTCAGCAGATTTCTCAAAAGAGACCTTACAGGCAAGAAGGGGCTGGAAAGAAATATTCCAAGTCATGAAATCTAAAGACCTACAACCAAGATTGCTCTACCCAGCAAAACTTTCATTTAGAACGGAAGGACAGATAAGGTGCTTCTCAGATAAGACCAAATTCAAGGAGTTCATCATCACCAAGCCCTTATTATATGAAATGTTAAAGGGACTTATCTAAGAAAAAGAAGTTAAAGAAACATGAACAGTGAAAGGACAACAAACTCACAGTTATTAACAACCACACCTAAAACGAAAGCAAACTAAAAGGACAGCTAGATCAGGAGTGGAAACATAGAAATGAAGATCTCAAGGAGGGTTAGCAACAGGGGAGTGGGAGGAGGAGACGGGGAGAGAAGGTACAGAAAACAAGTAGCATAGACAGTAGATAGAAAATAGATGGGGGGGGGCAAGAATAGTATGGGAAATATAGAACCTAAAGGACTTGAGACACATGGACATAAGCTAAAGGGGGGGTAATGGTGGGGTTGGGGGGGCAGGGTGGAGGGGAATGAAGGGGGGAATAGAACAACTGTAACAGCATAAACAATTCAAAAAAAATAAATTTATTTAAAAAAATGGTCAAACAGAAAAGAATAAAGAAACAAGAATTCAAAAAAATGAGGAGAAGCTTAGGAACCTCCAGGACATCTTTAAACTTTCTAACATTCAAATTATAGGGGTACCAGAAGGGGAAGAGTCACGAGTGGAAACCTTATTTGAACAAATAATAAAAGAGAACTTCCCCATTCTGGCTGAGGAAATAGACTTCCAGGAAATCCAGAAAGCTCAGAGAGTCCCAAAGAAGTTGGACCCAAGAAGAAACACACCAAGGCACATCATCATTACATTAGCCAAGATTAGAATGAAGGAGAGAATCCTAGAAGCAGCAAGAGATAAGGGGATAGTCACCTACAAAGGAGTTCCCATCAGACTGTCAGCTGATTTCTCAAAAGAGACCTTAGAGGCAAGAAGGGGCTGGAAAGAGGTATTCCAAGTCATGAAATCCAAAGACCTACAACCAAGATTGCTCTATTCAGCAAAGCTTTCATTTAGAATGGAAGGACAGATAAAGTGCTTCTCAGATAAGATCAAGTTCGAGGAGTTCATCATCACCAAGCCCTTATTATATGAAATGTTAAAGGGACTTACCTAAGAAAAAGAAAATAAAAAGCATGAACAGTGAAAGGACAGCAAACTCACAGTTATTAAGAACCACACCTAAAACAAAAGCAAACTAAGAGGACAGCTAGATCAGGAGCAGAACCATAGAAATGAAGATCACATGGAAGGTTAGCAACAGGGGAGTGGGAGGAGGAGAAGGGGGGAGAAGGTACAGAAGATAAGTAGTATAGACAGTAGATAGAAAATAGATAGGGGGGAGGGTAAGAATAGTAGGGGAAATACAGAATCTAAAGAATTTGAGACGTGTTCATGAACTAAAGGGGGAAATGGTGGGGGAGGGGTATGCAGGGTGGAGGGGAATGGAGGGGGGGAATAGAACAAATGTAATGGCATAATCAATAAAAAAGTTTAAAAAAATAAAAAAACAAAACAAACAAAAAAAATGAACTTTGTCATAGGAAAAATGTTCTCTATTTAAATAAAAACATGTTAAGATGGCCACAGTGATAAGAGTTGTTCCATAAAACATGACAATTAAGATTTCTCCAAAGTTTTAAAAAAGATTTAGTAAATCTTCTGTCTGTTGTCTTTTTAATCCAATTCTCCATCAGTTGTTCTGACCTGTGGGTAGAAAGAGTATATTGAGGTAGTGTCATTTTGATAGCAAGTGTTTTTATGGAAGTCCTGACCTTGATGTGTGTTAGTAGCATTTCAAATAGGGTTTAAGGCAGTTCTTTCTCCAAAGTCTTATTTAAAGCTATTAGGATTTTTCCTACATTCTTTTGGGGAGGAGGAGGACTTAGAATAGAAAATATTATTTATTTGTTTATTTATTTAATTAATTAAAAAAAGATTTCATTTATTTTTAGAGGGGAAGGGAAGGCGAGGAGAGAAACATCAATGTATGGTTGCCTTTTGTGCATCCCCTGCTGGGAACTGGCCTGCAGGGAACCGGTCTGCAACCCAGGCATGTGCCTTGACTGGGAATCAAAGTGCAATTGTGTGGTATAATTTATTTTTTAAAGAAGAAAAGCTTGTGTAAGAAATTTTGAAGATTTAGGATACAACATTAGAGATAATAATTAAAATTATGTTTATATGTTAAATACTATTGTTAATGTATGTTAAAACTATAATATTAATTTAAAAAGTTACTCTGCTTTTTCTGTTGGACTTAGAGTTGTTAGGATGTTTTTTATCTATAGTCTCTTTTTTATGTCTCTCGAGTCACCGTAGAAAATGACCGAAAGAGTCAAGTTAGCTGGAAACCAGAACTAGAGAATTGGTCTGTATAACCAATTTTATGAGATTAAAGTTACTTTATCAAAAATAGTTACTAAATGCCAGAGTAGGATTTACTAATTTTTGTGCTAGCTCCTGCTTTATATAGTTCCTCTGCACTTTCCCTTTCCCCTGTGTATGTGGTGGGTCACTCCATTGATGGCTCTTCTAACTCTTGGCTGTGCCCTTCAAGCTTATTTGGTTGGGGAGCCTCATATGGCACATGTATACTAATTCTTTCTCCTTCATCATTTTAAGAATTAGTTTTTCTATGCCTTGAGAATCTTACAAGAATTGGGGATCTTATGTAATCAAGTCCTTGATAAATTAAAGTCCTAAGTGGAGCCTTAGAAGAAGAAATGGAAGTACTCAGAGCCCATGAATACAGTTCTTTTAAAATTTGTAATTGAAGCTTAGGCATCTGCCATGCCTATAATTTAACTTAGTAGTCACTTTGAGTGTCCAACTTAAAGGTATTCTGTTTCCTATTCCAATAACTTCTATAAGATGACTTATCTTACCTTTCACAAACCAGCATTTTGGGAGCAAATGTTTTAAGAACAAATGAAGGTTCCCTGGCTGGTGTGGCTCAGTGGATTGAGTGCTGGCCTGTGAACCAAAGGGTCGCTGGTTCAATTCCCAGTCATAGCACACATCTGGCTTGCAGGCCAGGTCCCCAGTAGGTGTGAGGAGCAACCACACATTGATGTTTCTCTTCCACTCTTTCTCCTTCCCTTCCCTTCTCTCTAATAATAAATTTAAAAATCTTAAAAAAAAAAGAACAAATGAAGGAGAATGATATGTGTTATCTGGAAAGAGGAAGAAGTAACACATGTACTAAGCATTTTTATATTGTCACATAAAAGGCTAGCTGGCACACAGATTTGAGTCCCCTTTCCATAGTGCCAGGTGGTATTGTAACCTGCTGGCTGGCATCCTGTGGACTGGGTCATAAGGATATATTTCAAAGGCTTCTGGTTCTGTGAATCCTCAATAGCAGAAACCTTGGGTTGGCAAAGAAAATACTGACATTTGAGATGAGGTAGTCTTGGCATAGGCCTATTTTTTTTTCTCAAAAGAAGAGTGGTATAAAAGATATGGTATCTCAAGTCCTACCTATGAAATTCTTGGATGACTAAAGAAATAGCCTAGCCAGTTAGATAATAGGAGAAACTCACTGCTTACATGCCTTGGGAGGCCAAAACACACACACACACACACACACACACACACACACACACACACACACACACACACATTTATACATATTTTTTGAATTTGGTGTTCCTTGGCCGTTCAATCAAGAGAGACAGGATTGAAGAGGAGTTTAGGGAAGGTTTGGTAGGTGTAGGATCCATTTTTTAGTCTTGTAGGTTGCTTTAGGTAGAGTACATTCCCCCACATAGAGTATTAAACAAGAAGGATTCCTGGGAATACTTGCAGTATTGGGGTAAGATGAAGTTTGACATCATAAGCTTGAGTGCTGGAGAAAGCAAGGATGGGAAGCTGGTTCCTTTACCTGTTTAGCATTTCCCTCTTCCACTTCTTCTCCAAACACATCTAAATTAAGTTCTTTGCCAGATGAGAATGCTCCTTGTCAGACAGGTCAGCATAGCTACTTTTGGGGAGAGAGGATTGGAAGAATGAACAGTATACCATGTTCAAGTTCATAATTATCTGAGAATGCCAGTATTGAGCCTCTAAAGTTGTAGGCATTAACATATGAAGACTCCCAGAAGTGATCTAAGAACACACTATTTCAAAAATGCTGCATTTTACTGCCTGTAGGAAGATTACTTTCCCTTGTTTTTAGCTATTCTAGAAGACATTAACTTCATGGCCCTTCAAGTTTCCAGGCAACAGCTGCAGCTGAGATTTCTGCAAAGCAGGGACAGCATAGTCTAATAAGAGGGGGAATCAAGGCAGACTGGCATAAGCAGCAGAGATAGAAAAGTGATTAGAATAGCTCATTTCAATTCTGCTTTGCATCATGTGTAGGGCATAGAGAAAGGGCACAGAACTAGACTGTTAAATGTCAGTTTTCCTGAGGGCATTTAGGTGATTAAGTCCAAGGATTTAAACTCTTAGGAACACAAGCCAGTGTGGTTCTTTAAAGCTTACACTGCATATTAATGATTATATTAGAGCCACAAACACATTACGAAGTGAATTGGATCTATGGAAAATAAAGGCTACAGTGGGGCTTCTGGTCAAGATGGTGCAGTAAGTAAATGTGGTATGTGAATCCTCCCACAACCACATCAAAGTTACAACAAAACTACAGAACAACTGTCATTCAGAATTGCCTGAATTCTAGATGAAAAGAAGTTCTACATCTAAGGATATAAAGAAATAGCCACATCAAGACTGGTAGGAGGGGCAGAGATGTGGAACAGGCTGGTCCCACACCCATGTGTGGTGGGTAAAAATCAGGAGGATATCTCAGCTGTGGAATTCTCTGCGGAGAGAGGGAACCAGCCCCAGCTCAAGGTTCCAGTGCCAGAAAGAGAAGTCTACATAAATTCTGGCTGTAAAAATCAGTGGGAATTGCTGCTGAGTGAGATGAATAGCAGTCGGAGTCCCAGTCCCGCACACGGACTGACTTGGACTTTCTCTCTCTGAGCTCCAGTGCTGGGGTGGTAGTTTGAAGGGCACCAGGGATATAGAGGCAGTTACTGAATTGTCTGGCATCAGGGTGAGAGCTGGAGGGGTAGCTTTCTTCCAGACAGAAGTGCTGGCAGAGGCCATTGTTCCTTTCCTTTTTTTTTTTTTTTTGTTAAAGATTTTATTTATTTACTCTTTCGGGAATAGTGTTGTTAGACATTAACAATGCTCCAGTGTTTGATATACTGTCAGAGACTGTCCTACAGTATAGCCTCTAACAAAACTAGGCTGTCCTGAATCCCTGGTAATAGAATTGTTTACCTTTACACCAAGAAGTTTGGGAAAGCACCAAAATCTGCATATGGCATGTGCCCAGGTTGACTTCGTGGAGTTCATGCTGTGAGACCTAAGTTCTGATGAGGTTGTCTAAAATGAAAAAAACATATCAGCAGGGCCAACAGTGGATCCATGTGTGCTAAGTGTGTCTGTGACAGAATCAAGCATACTTTCTTTAGTAAGGAGCAGAAAATCTCTGTGAAAGTATTGAAGGCACAAACACAGAATCAGAAAGCTAAATAAAAAAATGAAGTTTTTTTGAGTAATAAAAATAATTAAAGGACTGAAAAAATAATTTTACTTATTTATTTTTAGAGAGAGTAGAAGGGAGGGAGAATGAGAGAGAAATATCAAAATTCAAGAAAATATTGATCGGTTGTCTCATGTATGCCCCCAGCTGGGGACCTGGCCTGCAACCCAGACATGTGCTTTAACTGGAAACTGAACCAGCAAACTTTCAGTTTGAGTGATGATGCCTAACCCACTGAGCCACACCAACCAGGCTGTTCCTTTTCTGGGCCCACCCCCACAGAGCCAGCACATGGGCACCATTTCTGAGGTTCCATCAACCCAGCTAACACTTAGCCCCATGCTGGTGATTCTCTGAGACCTCTTGCCTTCCCCAGCTTGTGGGCCCACCCAAGCTGCTTCCAGTGGCTTTTCCTGTCTTGGCTCATGCTCCAGACTTTCCTAATATCTCAAACAAGCAGCATCTGGCCTTGGCATGACCTACACTTTGTACTAAGTGGCTCCAGGCCTGGCACTAGCAGCAGCCAGCCTTGGTTCACAGCTTGGTGTCACCTGGGCACCTCTAAGCCAAGTACAAGTGGAAGCCATCTGCAGATCTCTTTGTGGTTCATGCTGGGTGGCCCCAGGCAGAACACAGGTGATGGCTGACCTTGGCCTGCACCTCCCAGGAGGCCCCAAAACCAGTGCACCCAGTGGATAGCTTCAGACTACATTGAAGCACCACCCAACCACATCTGCAAGTGACACCATCAGTGGGTGGACTCAGTGGGTACTAGAGCCCCACTGAAGTGAGTCTTGCTTTTTGGGTAGGTTGCCACACAGCTGATCCTCCATGGTGGTTGCCAGTCCCTGCAGCCACTCAACCTGTGGGTAAATCCCTCCTGTTGATGTACTAACAGTAACCAAGGCTCAATTACAACAGGAGAGTATACATAGCCCACATGGAGGGGGCACACCTGGAGTGCCCAGCCTGGGTGATTGGAGAGGCTGTGCTACTGGACCCTACAGGGTACCTACTTAATAAGGCCACTCTACCAAGTCTGGGAGATGTAGAAGCTCTATGTAATACATTGAAATAAACACAGGGAGCCTGCCAAAATGAGGAAGCAAAGAAACATGTCCCAAATGAAATAACAGAACAAAACTCCAGAAAAAGAGCTAAACAAAATGGAGACAAGCAATCTACTAGATGTAGAGTTCAAACACTGGTTGTAAGGATGCTCAATGAACTTAGGGGAAAAGTAGATGAACTTAGTTAGACTGTCAACAAAAAGATAGGAAACATAAACACACATAAACACAGAACTAGAGAAGATAAAAGAGAATCAGTCAAAAATGAAAAAAATACATGAACTGAAATGAAGACTACATTACAGAAAGTCAGCAGTTGGAGTAAGTGAAGCAGAGGGTCAAGTCAGAGATTTGGAAGGTAAGGAATCAGAAAACACCCAATCAGAACAGAAAAAAAAAGAATTAAAAAAATGAGGATAGTATAAGGAGCCACTGGGACAACTTTAAGCATACCAACATTCATATCATAGGGGTGCCAGAAAAAAAAGAGAGAGAGCAAGGAACTGAAAACCTATCTGAAAATTATTTTTCAGAAAATAATTGAGAAACTTCCCTAACCTGATGAACGAAATAGACATAGAAGTCCAGGAAGTGCAGAGAGTCCCAAACAAGATGAACCGAAAAAGGCCCACACCAATAAAATGCCAAAGGTTAAAGACAAAAAGAGAATCTTAAAAGCAGCAAGAGAAAACAGTTAGTTACCTACAAGGGGGTTCCCATAAAACTGTCAGATGATTTCTCAAAAGAAACTTTTCAGGCCAGAAGGGATTAGCAAGAAACATTTAAAGTGATGAAAATAAGGAACTATAACCAAGATTACTTTACCCAGCAAAGCTATCATTTAAAATTGAAGATGGATAAAGAGCTTCCCTGACAAGAAAAAGCTAGAGTTTATCATCACTGAACTAGTATTACAAAAAATGTTAAATAAGGGTCTTCTTTAAAAAAAGGAAAAAATTAAAAATATGAATAATAAAATGACAATAAATACATATCTATCAACAATTGAATTTAAAAAACAAAATAAATGAACAAGCAGAACAGAAACAGATTCATACATACAGAGAACATTTTGACAGTTGCCAGATGGAAGGGGAGTTAGAAAATGGCTAAAAAAGTGAAAAGGATAAGAAGTACAAATTGGTAGTTACAGAATATTCACAGAGATGCAATGTACAGCATAGGGAATACAGTCAATAATACTATAACAACAATACTACAATGTGTGATATCAAGTGGGTACTAGATTTATTGGGATGATCTCCTAATAAGTTAGATAATATTTAATCATCGGGTTGTATACCTGAAACTAATATAATATTGTATGCCAACTGTAATTAAAAAATAAAAAAGTATTAGAAAAAATAAGATACAGTATAATTCAGTATTGTGTATAATTATCTTTAGATTCTTAAAGCTAATAGGAAAAGACCTTCAATACATAAATATTGTCCTCAGGTAATCCCAAAACTTTATTTTAGTCAGCAGCCTAGAAAAGTGAGAAATTTGGTAAGGCTGGTCTCAATAAACAAAGAATGGTTCAAAATAGGACTTCCACCAAGATAGATGCGTAGGTGGAAACACCTTGTGTCCGCGCACAACCAAATCTAAGAACAACAAATTTTTAACAACAGTAAACATAACCAAACCACACAGAAGATCAACAATACGGTGAAATGCTCAGCTAAACTGGTAAGAGGGGTGAAGCCAGCAGCGGAGTGGGTTGACCAAAAAGATCCCTGACCGGGTGGTGCGCAAGCAGCCGAAGGTGTGGATCACCTGTGCGGGCTAGCTATGGGCACACACAGGGAAGAGGAGTGGCTGGCTGTCTGCAGTAGGTCATGCATTTGCGTGCAGATAAACCAGTGAAGAGACGAGCATTGAGACCGCACGGTGTGGGGCAGCAGGCTTGCACAATTCTGATCGGATAAACAGGCCAGGAAGAGTGGTGGGATGGACTGGGCTAGCAGAGAGGACCGCCATTGCTCCCTCTCTGACCACGCCCCCACATATAGCGTCACAAACCAGCGACCTGGGTGGCCCTGCTCTGGTAAACAACTAAGGCTCCGCTCCTCATACTTAATGGCGCGAACAGACCAAAAATGGCTCAAGAACAACTCAGAGCCCCAGAGCCGATCCATCTAAGCGATGAAGAAATAGCCAAACTTTCAGATGCACAGTTCAAAACACTGGTTATCAGGATCCTCACAGAACTGGTTGATTTTAGTCACAAATTAGAGGAACATATGAAAGCTAAACTAATTGAAATGAATGGTAATGCACAGGAAACCAGCAGTAATGGAAAGGAGACTGGGACTCAAATCAAGGGAGTAGACCAGAAGGAAGGAAAAAATGACCAAACAGAAAAAAATGAAGAAATAAGAATTCAAAAAAATGAGGAGAGTCTTAGGAACCTCTAGGACATCTTTAAACACTCCAACATTCGAATTACAGGGGTACCAGAAGGAGAAGAGGAACAGTCATGAGTGGAAACCTTATTTGAACAAATAATAAAAGAGAACTTCCCCATTCTGGCTGAGGAAATAGACTTCCAGGAAATTCAGGAAGCTCAGAGTCCCAAAGAAGTTGGACCCAAGAAGAAACACACCAAGGTACATCATCATTACATTAGCCAAGATTCGAATGAAGGAGAGAATCCTAGAAGCAGCAAGAGATAAGGGGATAGTCACCTACAAAGGAGTTCCCATCATACTGTCAGCTGATTTCTCAAAAGAGACCTTAGAGGCAAGAAGGGGCTGGAAAGAGGTATTCCAAGTCATGAAATCCAAAGACCTACAACCAAGATTACTCTAGCCAGCAAAACTTTCATTTAGAATGGAAGGACAGATCAAATGCTTCTCAGATAAGATCAAATTCAAGAAGTTCATCATCACCAAGCCCTTATTATATGAAATGTTAAAGGGACTTATCTAAGAAAAAGAAGTTAAAAAAACATGAACAGTGAAAGGACAGCAAACTCACAGTTATTAACAACCACACCTAAAACAAAAGCAAACTAAAAGGACAGCTAGATCAGGAGTGGAAACATAGAAATGAAGATCTCAAGGAGGGTTAGCAACAGGGCAACAGGGGAGTGGGAGAAGGAGAAGGGGGGAGAAGGTACAGAAAATAAGTAGCATAGATAGTAGATAGAAAATAGATGGGGGGAAAGAATAGTATGGGAAATATAGAATCTAAAGAACTTGAGACACATGGTCATAAACTAAAGGGGGGTAATGGTGGGGGAGGGGTATGCAGGGTGGAGGGGAATGGAGGGGGGAATAGAACAACTGTAATGGCATAATCAATAAAAAATAAAATAAAATGTAAAAAAAACAACAAAGAATGATTCAAAATAGGCAGTAAGATTTGGCAACTTTGAATCATTCATCTAATTTTTAATAGTTGAAAATTAAAGTAGGGAGAACAAGATTATAATGGGAGTATTTTTGTTTAATACTTTGTAGCTTTGGAAAGATCTTGATGTACCTTAACACTAAAGGATCTTCAGCTCTACCTTATTCTTGAAGCGTTTTTCTCAAGAGTCCAAAGGGAAGTATCACTTGAAATGGAAAACAATTGTCTGTAAGGCAAAACAAGACAAATAGCTGAAGTTTGAGGCGAGGGAAAGCACAGTACCTTTCCGTCAAGTGATATGAGTCAACTTTCTGTTCAGCTATATAATTCCCATTCTCCCACTGTACGGGAGAATGGTTTCTTAGAGGTTTGCAAGTTTTTGAAATTAAGTCTTGGAGAAGTGGTTCTCAGTCTTCTCCAGAAGATTGAGAAACACTGAGTAGTTTTAAAGTGACAGATCCTTTGGCCTCATTCTAGAATGCCTGGGTTAGAACCTTCACAAACGGGGTCTGGCTAACTGTGGCTTCAAAAGAGCCATGCAAGAGATTCTGATTTGTAGCTAGAGTTACCTTACTAGGCTCTTCGCTTGGGTAATTATGCTACACTTAGATGGGCTCCTTTCATTTCTAGGAGGAACTACCGCATGAGCTCTCCAATGAAGTTTCTCTAACTACTAGTTGGCATGATTAATCCCATTTTGAAACCTGGCCTTTTTATTTTTTTAAATTATTTTTATTTATTTTGTTGATTTAAGAGAGAGAGAGAGAAAGAGGGAGAGACATCAATTTGTTTTTCCCCACTTATTTATACATTCGTTGGTTGATTCTTGTATGTGCCCTGACTGGAGGTCAAACCCACAACCTTGGCATATTGGGACAATGCTCTAACCAACTGAGCTACCTGGCCAGGGCCTAAACCTGACCTTTTTCTTTATGGGGTACCAAATAGAATTCCACAGAAAGCTTATGCAAACTCAGAAATCAAAATTTTACTTTATTGTTGACATTCCTAATTCAATGTACAGGTCTTGAGCCACATGTTTTTATATACCATATCATTTAATCACTTCTACAGTTGTATGAGGGATGATCACCATATTTCAGGCTAGGAAACCAACTCACTGCTGATAGATAACTTAAAGTTACAAAGCTAGTATTAGTTTGAGTATTATTTTATTCTTATTTGAGGTAATATATGTTAAGCATTTAAAGTACCTGATCCATAGTAAATAACTGTTATTACTTTACATGTAGTAACTTATTTAATATATATAATAACCCCTGAAAATAGAAAATATTAGCAATATCATCTCCATTTTACAGAGAGGGAAACTGGTTTGTAAAACTGAGCTAGTAGGTGATAGAGTTGAGACGTGAATTTAAGCTATCTGGCTTCGGAACCTGGGCTCTTAGCTTCTGATCATAAGGCTTAGCTCACAGTATTCAACTACATCTGAACCCAAAATTCTGTTTGATGCCAAAATGTAGGCTTTTCTTATATACCAAGAACAGGCAAATAAGTCGCTTCAGAAATCTTACAGTTTAGCTGGGGTGGTAGTGTAATATGAAATGGACAATTACAGTGGACTTGAATTTAGATGTGAAGTATGTACTTTACACCAAATGTACTTTATACCAGTACTGCAAGGACTGTTCAGCAGGGCTGGGGCTTGGGTCTATTTGAGCTAGATCTAGAAGATTGATTAGGATTTGGGTCAGCAAGAAGGAAAGCATACGTAAGTGAGGCAGGCAGAAATGAACATAGCATATTCACAGTACACTGAAAACATGCTTCTCACTATGTTGGGAAGCACATATTAGGAGACAGTAGAAAATAAGATTATCTTCGTATGGAAAGTCTTTAACACAAATTTCAGGATGAGGATAAATGCAAGTGAGAAAGATCCAATAGAACTACACTAACTTGTAATAAGGCTACTGTTATACTGTTGCTCAGCTTCCTAGATGCTGGTGTCTTACTGCCTGCTCTTTATTCTCCCCTATCAAGGTGAAAGACCAATAGAAATCCTATAAATCTCTGTAGTAGAACCTGGGTTGTTCTACAACAACCTGGGTTGGTTCTTTGATAACAGCAGGTGATTCTAATCTTCAGGGCAAATATTCCTAATGCCATGACCACAGGTTTCCAGGGACACATTCAGGAAATAAAATGGAAGGCAAATTCTATTTTTCAAAAATGCAAAGTTTCTCTTGGAGATTGAAATTTCATGTGTTAAGCATTGCCATCTTCTTGTTCCTTTATTTTTTTTATTAAAAATATTTAAATACGTATATATATTTATTGATGCCAGAGAGTGAGAAGAAGGGAGGGGAGAGAGAGAGACATTGAATATGAGAGAAACATTGGTTGGTTGCCTCCGGTACTCACCCCAACTGGGACTGAACTGTAACCTATGCTTGTGCCCTTACCAGATATTGAAACTGCAACTTTTTGGTGCATGGGACAATGCTCCAACCAATGGAATCATACCAGTTTGGCTTCTTCTTTCTTTAAAAAATATATTCTCTTGGGAGCAAATACATTAAGTTCTTTAAATAATAATGTAATCATCTCCCCTCTCCCTCAGTCCCAGGATATATTGGGATAATGTGAGAGACCTGGACATGGAAAGTGGGAAAATGGTATTAAAAGGAGGCAAATATGAAGACAATTCTGTCTGATTTAGAATTTTCTCAAGGACCTTCTGCCTTGCAACATAGTTGAAAGTGAATTGGTTTTCTTGAATTAGGCAGTTATAGCTTGGTTGGAATGGTAAGAATATTTTATTTTATTCATTCTTTATTTTAAAAAAAGATTTTATTCATTCATTTCTAGACAGAGGAAGGGAGGGATAAAGAGAGGGAGAGAAGAAATATCAATGTGTGGTTGCCTCCTGTGCACCCCCAACTGGGGACTTGGCCCGCAACCCAGACATGTGCCCCAACCAGGAACCAAACCAGTGAAGCCCCAGTTCCCAGGCTGGAGCTAAATCCACTGAGCCACACCAGCCAGCCATAATGGCAAAAAAATTTTAGTGCTAAAATTCACCCAGTTTTCTAAAATTTAAAGTCTATTATTAATTTCCCCTTGTTAATCTCAGTTAATTTGGTTCTTCTTCATGGGGCCTATTTTTCACTTTAGTCTTAGTAATTCAAGAAATAAATCAGCTTATTTATTGAGTGGCTACTGTGTCCAGGAGGTGGTATCAGTATTTCTCATTATATGTCTGATGGAACATTTGTACTAAAACCTCCTGTGGTTTTTATAAATGCAGACTTCTAGATCCACCGCAGACCTACCAATTCTGAGTCTCTGGAGATAGGAATTGAACTTCATTTTGTAAGTACCTGTAGGAACCATTTTATTAGAGGGATGTTTCTCAAACCCGAGAGTGCATTGGAATCACCTGGAGGGCTTTTTTAAACCACAGTGCTGGACCCTACCCCAGAGTTTTGGATTTAGGAGGTCTGAGTGGGACCTCAGAATTTCTAAGTTTAGTAAGTTTCCAGGTGATGTTATGTAACTACATTTTGAGAATCACTGTACTAAAGCATTGGAGGAATATAAAGAAGTATTAGATACAATTCTTATCATTAAGGAGTTTATGATGTAGTTGGGGAGATAATACATACAGTTAAAAATATAACAAGACATACAATGTTATATATATAACATATACTATTTGACATTAGATGGAATAAATAAGAGGACTTGGGACTTAATTTAGGCCCTAAAGAATGGATGGGCCTAGGGTTCAGGAGAGAGTAACATAGGTATTCTTGATGGGGGTATAAAAGTAGAAAAGTATAGGGTCTGGCACAAATAATGCCCTTTTTTTTTTTACTACAAAATCACGAGCATGTAATTCTGTAACATAATAATATCACACTCAAGTACAGCATATGACATTTTAGGTGAAATGTTCAAATTGCTGTCCATCTTGTGTGAGACATTCATATACCCTACCAACCACACTCAAGCAAACCTTACTTCTGCCGGACCCTGTAGAAAGGTACAAGGGAGTGGGGTGGTCAATATTCGTTTAACATAGAGCTTTATATAGGACATTAGTGGAGGGGTAAGACCAAAAAGACTGATGCCAGACTATGAAGAGCTTTCAAAGCCTATCTCTTTCTCCTGCCTCCACCCATTTCACAGTCTTAGCTGCACGGCTAGAAAGAGGAAGTCTCCCCTGCTGAATGTGCAAGAGGAAGCACAGGAGGATTCTGAGGGCCCGTGAGCTGTACTGGCTGCTTTTACCCATGAGCCAATTGTAGAGGTTACAGGAAGACCAGCGCACCAATCAGGCTGGGTCCCTCTGCCCAGAGGGTGTCACTACCCAAGCTGAAAGTGTTGGGGAGATCAGGCATTGCTGTCTGGATGTTTCGCTCTCTTGGTGGCCATCATGTCTTTGACCTCTGCCTATCAGCATAAATTAGCAGAAAAGCTCACCATCCTGAATGACAGAGGTCAGGGGGTTCTCATTCGTATGTATAACATCAAGAAGGTAAGCAAGGGCACCTGAATTAGTATTAGTTATACTAACAGTAGAAGGGCAGGGAACCCTGAGGCCAGCAAGTCCAGAGGTTGTATTTTCTCCTCTTTCCTGTTGGCTTAACTGTTCTTCAGTCACTTGGATTATATAGGTGAAGCAGGAAGGGAGGCTTTTTTTCAAAGCTTCCCCTTTCTAGGTATGATTCTCACCTCAATGAGAGTGTCTGTTTTTTTCTGGGTATGGCGTAGGGGTGGGGTGGTAAATAATTGTGTTCTGAGTTACTTGGATAACAGTCTGGGGTCTAGAATTCTGTGTCATATTGATTATTGCTTATCCCCCACACTCTGAAAATATCCAAAATTGGGTCTCAGCAAAAACACCCATGAAAGTACGTCTCAAAAAGGAAAAAAAATAGGTGTGATATTTACATTAAAACAAAAAGGGCAGGTGCTCTCTGAGATACTTAGAGTCTGAGGCAGTTCGTGCTGTGGTTGTTGTGTGTTTGAATATGAACTGTGGAATTGAGAGAGGCTGTTAGCAAGGGAAGCAAAAAATAAAGACAGGGATGGGAATGGGGGTTTCTGGAAGAGAAAATAATGGGTCCGGGGAGGGAAATTTTGAACATAAAAAAATAAAACAAATCACCAGGAATATGGTCTCTCTGTCCCTATGTTTCCTTTAATAGTGCTTTGGGATGATTTACTTGTATAATGGACATAATTGTGACACTGAGTCTCCTACAAAGTCTAACTCTTGAGCAGCTGCTTATTTTACTCCTTCCGGCTTCAGCTGAAGGGTGGGGAGAGCTTCCTCTTTGTGTGGGGGCCAAGCAGACATTAAACTTTACATGGCAACACAAGATGCCCAGGTTACTTAGCTCTTCTGATAATTGGCTTAATGTCCTTGAACTTGTTCCTCACCTATTCTTATGATTTTATAATGAATTCCCAGATTCCCTTTCCCTAAGAGACATTTTGTGAAAATAAATGATGTAGGAAGAGGTATGTTTATGAGGGGCAGGAGAAAGTGTTGAAATATAGTGTGGTTTATTTGTGCAGACTTGTTCAGACCCAAAATCCAAGCCACCTTTCTTACTGGAAAAGTCCATGGAATCATCTCTTAAGTACATCAACAAGAAATTTCCCAACATTGATGTCCGAAATAGCACGGTGAGAATACAATCTCTTCTCCCCTTTTTCTGAAATAATGCTATGCTTGGATGGCAGGAGATGGTGTAGCCTTCTTTTTGTTTTCCTAGGTTCGATAACAGGGCTTCAGGTTGTTATAGGCTTGAGAATTCTGAGAAAGATGGAATTTTCTCAGGATAAGCTGAAGCAAAGAATTGCCCCTTTCTCCATTGTAAAATTCATGAGGGCCCTTTTTCCTTTTTTGGTAGAGGAAGACAGCTCTATCAACCCAGCAGGGTGCATATATTTTATTGTTGTTTCTGTTTTCCATTCAGTATTTCCTTGCTAGTTGTCTTAGAATTATGTATCTGGTGGGATATCCCTTACTTCTCCCTTATGAAATATTAGCACCAGATTTCTTACCATCACATCTGTACCATTTTCTCATTCTGCTTCTTTCAACTTTGATTAATATCTGGGGACCTTGAAATTTTCCCTCATTCAGCATTCTATATCTAGTCAGAATCATATGCAAACATCCTACCTCTCAGACAGAGAATATCCTCTGTTTAAAGACCCTCAGAGCATTGGAAACTTCCCAACTTCCTCTGTCAGTGTATTTCAACTGCCTTCAAGAATGTTTTAGGTATAATTCCTATTATTCTTGGGTTACTTTGATCACTTGCCTTCTTATTTTTTATTTAAAAATTTTTCGTGTGTTTATTTCAGCAACATTTAGGACCAGTACATCGGGAAAAAGCTGAGATTATTAGATTCCTCACCAACTACTATCAGTCGTTTGTAGATGTCATGGAATTTCGGGTAAGCTCTCTTTAGCTCAGGTCTGAGTGTGGGCATCATGCTTCTGAAGCTATTCCTTATATATTTATTTATTTATTTAGGAGGGGAGTGGGTCCCTTGGTGGTGGTGCTAGCGATGGCTTATCTTTGGGTGGTAAAGGGGATTGAGAGAAAGTTAGGGGAGTGAGTCTAGGTCTGAGTGAAAAGAGGCAACTCTGGCCTGGATCCTTCTTACTTACCCAGCCTTGGAAGTTGTAGGGGGAGGTGGAAGAGGCAGCCAGAGCTTGAGTAGAAAATAGGGGTAGATGGGAATTTGTTGCTGCCTTTGGGAAGGGAATGGGACATTTAGGCTATTCCTCCTTTAATAAATATTCATTTGTGTTGCTTAATACTGTATTTATTTATTAAATATATAATCTTTATATTTTTTTCCATTACCATTTAGTCCTCTTATGCCTTCCTCCCCCAGCTTTAAAAAAAAAAGATGTACTGATATGGAAAGGTATCTAAGTTGTATTGTTAAATGAAAGCAAGTTGCAGAATACTATATGATACAATTATATTTTTTATCTCAAAAGGTACATAAACTTATACACTATACATAGTGTTAGTATAAACATAGGAAAGTTTGGGAATATTACACATTAAAATAAAAGTAATAATTTATTATATTATATGTTTGTGTATTATTTAAGTTAAAAATTTTAAAGTACTATTTTCCAATATTCTATTACAAATATACCAAATATTCCAAGAGTAGTACAATGAATGTTGTTCTACTTTCCTCCTGGATTTTTTAGTTGTTAGTATTTTGCCATGTTTGCTTGTCTTCAATTTTTTCTGAACCATTTGCTAGTTGCAAACATCATGACATTTCCCTCCCTAAATACTATAGCATACAGATGTTAAGAAAAAGAATATATTTTTTACATAACCCCAACACAATGGTCACACTCAGGAAATATAAAATTTCTACAACATTACTAGTTAATATATAGCCCATATTCACATTTCTCTAGATTGTTTCAAGGATCATATGTTGAATTTATTTGTCCTATCTCTTTAGTCTTTAATCTAGAATAGTTCCTAGCCTTTTTTTTTTTTTTTTGGGTCTTTCATGACATTGACTTTTTGGAGAGTCCAGACTTGTTATTTTTGAGACTGTACCTTCATTTGGATTTGTCTGATAGTTAACAGTCTTTGGTAGCAGTACTACTTGAATGATATTTTATTTGAACTTTAAACAATGAGAATATATTATTTTTGTAAATGTAAACAAACTAAAAATTGTTTAGTACAATATTTTTGAAAGGCAAATTGATAATGTGTTTCAAAAGTCTTAAAAATACATGCTTTTTAAAAAAAGATTTTATTTATTTATCTTTAGAGGGGAAGAGAAGGAGAGAGGAAGAGAAACATTAATGTATGGTTACCTTTCGTTTGTCCCCTGCTGGGAACCGGGCTGCATCCCAGGCATGTGCCCTGACTGGGAATTGAACCTCAATTGTCTGGTTCGCAGGCCCGCACTCAATCCACTGAACTATACCAGCCAGGGCCTAAAATACATGCTTTTTTAATGTAGTAGCTCTACTTCTAAAATTTGTCTTAAGAAATAGAAGCACAAAGATATACGTACAAGAATGTACTCTGTTGCATTAGTTTTGATGTGACAACTTGAGAATTGAGTATATCCAATAAATAGATATTTGGTTAAAAGTTCAGAGTATATGTCTATCAGTGAATGTTATGCAGCTGTTAAAGATAACACATATTTATATTAATTGGCATGGAAAAATGTTCTTTACATGTTCTTTAGTGTAAAACAAAGTATAGTACAGCTTAAGATGTAACATGTTCCAAAAATATGTATTAACATAGATAAACTGGCATATACTGAAGATTAGAACTTCTGATTGTTGAGATTTTTAGTGGTTTTGAAAAAAAATTAAAATTATGCTTGTCTGTATTTTCTGCAGTAAACATATGTATTTTAAAATTATTTATTTATTTATCTTTGGAGGCGAAGGGAAGGAGAGAGGGAGAGAAATATCAATGTATGGTTGCCTCTCATGCATCCCCTGCTGGGAACTGGCCTGCAACCCAGGCATGTACCCTTACTAGGAATCGAACCATGGTAGTTTGGTTCGCAGGCCCACGCTCAATCCACTGAGCTACACAAGACAGGGCTGTGAACATGTATTTTTAATGCATTAAAAAAATAACAGAAATTTTAGCCATTTGAGGAATCTAAGTTTGTGATGGTATTATAGTATTTCTTCAGATCATACTACAGAATGGGACCCTTCCTTGGATGCCCTGCAAGTACCCCAGGGAGCTAGTTCAAGCCATTGATCAGATTACACAGTAAGAGAGAAGTGGGGACATGGAAACCTGTAAGGTCTGAAGGAGGGTCAGGTCAGAGGTTATTAATCTTGGAACTGAGAGGAGTGATTAGGAAGAAGGCAGACACTGGAGGAGGTAGTGAAGCAAATGCTGGGAGCCTCTAAGAAAAAGTCTCCTACTAGGAAAGTTGGAATGAGAAGATTTTAGGACACTTTCTGGTTGCTGCACAAAGTGTCCTAAGCCTTACATGTCCCCTGTGCCTTTGTTTTCCCAGTCAATCCCTGCCTCCCCAACTCCTGGCCCCAGGCAGCTACTGATCTACTTTCCAGATTAGATATTTGTTTTCTAGGGTTTCATATAATTAGAATCTACACAGCATGTACTCTTTTAAAAAAATCTTTATGTGAGATAGGTTTATTGATTTTAGAGATAGGGGTAGGGTGGAGGTGAGGGGGTGGAGAGAGAGAGAGAGAGGAATATGGATGTGAGAGAGCAACACCAATTGGTTGCCTCCTGTACACATCCTGACCAGGAATTGAACTTGCAACCTTTTGGTGTACAGGATGATACTCCAACCAACCAAGCCCATGACCAGGTCCATAGCATGTATCTTTTGTGTCTGGCTTCTTTCACACTCAGTATAAAGTTTTTGAGATTTGTCTATGTTGTTGCATGTATTTGCAGCTTGTTTCCTATTTTTGATGAGTACTATTCCATTGTATGGATGCAATTTGTTTATTTATTTACTTGCTGATGAATATTTGAATTGTATCCATTTTTGGCTATTATGTACAAGTTACTATAAACATTTGAGTACAAACCATTGTGGAGAAACTACATAGTTTCATTACTTTTTTTTTTTTAAGATTTTATTTATTTATTTATCTTTAGAGGGGAAGGAGAAAGGGAGAGAAACATCAATGTATGGTTGCCTCTAGTGCATCCCCTGCAGGGAACTGGCCTGCAGGGAACCTGCCGGCAACCCAGGCATGTGCCCTGACTGGGAACCGAACCGCGATCCTCTGGTTCACAGGCCCGTGCTCAATCCACTGAGCTATACCAGCCAGGGCTCATTACTTTTTTTAAAAAAAAAGATTTTATTTATTTTATATTAGACAGAGGGGAAGGGAAAGAGAAACAGAGGGAGAGAAACACCAATGTGTGGTTGCCTCTCGCATGCCCTGTACTGGGGACCTGACCTGGCCAGCAACCCAGGCATGTACCCTGACTGGGAATCAAACCGGAGACCCTTTGGTTTGCAGGCCAGTGCTCAATCCACTGAGCCACATCAGCCAGGGCACAGTTTCATTACTTTTAGGTAAATAATCTGAAAGTTGAATTTCTAAATTATATGGTATGTGTATGTTTAATTTTATAAGAAACTGCCAAACTTTTTCCCAAAATGATTGTTCCATTTTCTCCTCCCATCAGCAATATATTAGTGTTTTCCACTAGTTACTCTACATTCTCATCAGTGCTAGCTGTTATCAGACTTAAATTTTAGCCATTGTAATGGGTATGTAGTGTACCTTATTGTGGTTTTAATTAGTGTGTCGTTGATGGCTTATATCATTGAGTATCTTTTCATGTGCTTTTTGGGCATTTGTATATATATATTTTAAAGAACCTGTTCAAATGTTTTGGCAACATATTTAAAAAATAGACAAATATATGTATACTTTTGATCTGGTAGTTTCACTTTTGTAGAACTGAAAGTAGCAAAATGCAGTGGATAGGCCAGGGATAGGGAATAAAGCACATGCATTAAGTAGGAAAGAGGCTGAATGAATTGACCATGCCATGGGTTATTATGTGGCCATGTAGAAGAAATGTACTGGTGCTCTACCCAGATACTTTGAGAACTTTCGTCAGGTGAGGTTGATGAGGAAAGCAAGATGATAAGAAGGGTATAATACTATATCAATTTTGCAACACAGATGATGACCAAAATACCTATCTCTAGCTTTTTCTCTCTCTCTTTAAATAGGATTATACAAATAGGGAGAAAATTAAGAAAGGATACACCAGGTTGTTAAACTGGTTAGTGAGTACTTAGAACATAGTAGGATGTCAATAAATAGAAACACAAAGAAAGTTGGGTTGTAGTCCCATTTGTTAATGATTAACTTCTGAGAACAGGAAATGGAATCCCAAAACAGACTGACTTTGGGATTCATCAATAAAAATGGGTCTGATATTTGGCATTTTAGAAACAGCCTATCAAATGATCTATATTTTGTAGCCTTTTTTTTTTGAGAAAGGGATCACTGGGATGATAAGATCAGGGATAGTGTGTCTAATCTGGTAGTGACTTGTACCTATAGAAACAGGAGCACATGGCAGGGTAAGCTCGATCGGGATCCACGGACAACTTATTGGGAAGGGACACCCTCTATTCAGCAATGCTTCTACTGTGTTACTCAGTGGCTTCCTGAGATCTACAAGGGTGAGAATTCTTCCCTTCAAATTCTGGAAGTGCAAGTCATCTTCTCTTTATTTTTTATTTATTCTTATCTCCAATTTTACCCCCAGGATCATGTATATGAACTTCTCAACACCATTGATGCCTGCCAGTGCCATTTTGATATTGTAAGATTCTTTGCAATTCTCTGCTATCCACAGAAAAATGTCTCAGTTGGGACTGTGTGGGGAGGGATGGGACTACGGGAATAGCTATTCCTCCAGGACTATCTGATACATAATGTATTGTAACATATATACAAAAAGGTTTACAGTTGTGAGTACATGAAAGTTTAT
The DNA here is from genome assembly GCF_021234435.1 of Artibeus jamaicensis. Classification (NCBI taxonomy): domain Eukaryota; kingdom Metazoa; phylum Chordata; class Mammalia; order Chiroptera; family Phyllostomidae; genus Artibeus; species Artibeus jamaicensis. Next base: position 52,740,465 of record NW_026521486.1, read on the forward strand.
TTTTATATTATTATTAATTTTATATTATTTACTTGTATTGCAAATATAAACCTACTTTTGCCCACATCTGTATATAATGAATGAGTGGTGACTTATTCCAGGACTATAATTCTTTCATAAAAATCGCTGAAGTTAAAGTGTGTTTACACGTGAAGCAAATCAGCAATGTGATTTATTTAATACAAACTTTACACAAAAATGTTCTTATTCCACTACCTCCAGCCTCTAAATGCTACCTTATTTCCTGGCCTTCTTGTATCTTGATCTCACTTTTGGCCTCTAACATTTGTTCTAATTTTCTCCTGAATTCTCAGTCCCATGAGTTCCTCCTTCCAAATAGACCCTTTCAGAGCCTATTTGGCACTGCCTGGAATGGTTGGGATAGTAAGGATTAATTGGCCTTACTCTTCTTGGGTTCCTATGTATTTTTCTTTTAGAGTCTCAACTTTGACTTCACTCGAAGTTACCTGGACTTGATTGTGACTTACACCTCAGTTATTTTACTTCTGTCGAGAATCGAGGACCGACGGGTAATAATTGGTGTGTACAACTGTGCCCATGAGATGGTGCACGGGCACAGGTAAGTTAAGGGGATATAGGAGATGAAGAATCTTATACATGGTGCTATGAGGTAGGGGGTGGACACAAAAGAAATAAATGCCATGCTTTCTCATATGAGAACTTGTAATCTACATGACAACACAGGCGAAAAAAAAGCAGTTTAGAATACTTGTAAGTGCACACACCAACAAGTGCATGTCTACACACAGTTAATCTTGAATATGTGCTAGTGGGCTATCCAGTTTGCACTGTCCCGGATTAGTTTGTAATCCTGGGCTGGCTTCCTCTCTGCTTTTCAGGTTATTGCAAAAGGCAAAGAAAAATTTTTTTTTAGTATTGATAGGAATAATAGCAAGGTAAAGCCATTAGGGTAAGTAATGTATGATGATTCATTTGAAGCCAAATATAAGTGGATTTTGGATTATCTGCAATTCTGTGCTCCTCCATCAATATAAATAAAAGTATTTAAGGGCTGAAAAAATGAAGACCAGAGGGATCAGAGTAGGATGTGGCACATTGTTCTGCGCATGGTGTGTATTTCCATGTGTCTATGTGAAGACCTAGGTGCATGCCTTACTCATTATTTTTAATAAAAAATATATATATTCATTCTTTTGTGTTATGTACAGATTTGGGTCTAGTCATGTTATTTGATTTATAACTAATCAACATGAATTTATAGAGTATCTGTTATGCGTCCAACCCTATTTTGGGTGCTTATATGGAAGATATTTTCATGGACCTGATCAAAATTATATAGGCCAAAATCATTTTAGGACTGTATAATTGTAACTACTTCTAAACTGTTAAGGAGTTGAAATTACTTTTGACCCTTTGAAGGCAACTGCGAGACTGGTGTGGCCCCCAGTGAAAATGAGTTTGACACCCCTGGTTTAGTATGTATATTTCTGGAGGTGATAGAGAATGCCAGGCAGCCTACACACACATTTTGATTCTACATCAAACATGAGAGTTCACATCATGGTTAAGGGAGGCCTGTGATGCTCTTTCCTCTGCCTTCTTCCAGTGACCCCAGTTATCCCCGCCTGTGTCAGATGGTCTTGGAGTATGACCATCCTCTGAAGAAGCTGACAGAGGAGTTTGGGCCTCACACAAAGGCAAGTTCCCTGATGGAGTAGTGAATTCCTAAGGTAGACGTATATTTTTCCCATCGTTGACATTAAGGATTTATTTGTTTTCCCCCACAGTCTGTGAGTGGAGCTCTCCTCTCTTTGCACTTCCTCTATGTCAGAAGGAATCACGGGGCTGAGCAATGGCGCAGTGCCCAGCTTCTAAGCCTAATCAGCAGCCCCCCTGCCATGATTAACCCTGCTACTTCGGACACAGTAGGTTCTTGTTTCCTCTTGGCAGTGGAGGCGGTCCCTCTGCCAAGACAATCTCTGTAGAGGGTGTTTCAGGAAATAACAGCCCTAAGAGTGCTTTAGCTCTCTTCTAGTACATGTCTGTAAGTTGATCACTTCTTGTAGATAAAAACTTCATGGTTAGGTCCTGGCTGGGTGGGTCATTTGATTGGTGCGTCATCCTGTGCACCAAAAGTTTGTGGGTTCAATCCTGGTTTAGGGCACATAGCTATGTTGCATGTACAGGATGCAACTGATTGATGTTTCTCTCTCTTTCTCTCTCTCTGAAATTGATGAACCTATCCTCAGGTGAGGATTTGGGGAAAAAATTCATTGTGGTTGGGTTGGATCTTTTGTTTAGACCAGGATTAGTGTATGTCTGCCCATAGAAGGAATGTAGTAAATATTCACAGAATGAATGAGTAAATGGATAAGACTGAGTCATTAGGCATCCAGTCAGCCCAGCAGAAACTTGAGCATAGGCATCAATTAATTAATAAATATTCTCCTTTGACTACTGTGGGCCCTTACTTCAAAAACTTAGAGTCTAGTAGGGAAGATGTACAATGGAGTCATAGTAATACAACTGATTGCACGAGATGCATGACAAGTGCCAAAGGAGTGATCTGTACTCTCAGTGGTAAAAGAATCTGAAGGAAGAAGACATTATGAGGTCTTTTTAAAAAAAAGATTTTACTTATTTATTTTTAGACAGAGGGAGGGGAGGGAGAAGGAGAGAAATAACAATGTGTGGTTGCCTCTCATGTGCCCCCTACTGGAGACCTGAACTGGCCCACAATCCAGGCATGTGCCAGGCTTGGGAATTGAACTGGTGGCCCTTTGGTTTGCAGGCCAGTGCTCAATCCAGTGAGCAACATCAGCCAGGGCATCATAAGAAGGTTTTGAGTCTTGCTTTCCTGTTATTAAAATATTTGCACTGTTGAAGGGAAGTTATGTTAAACCCTTTGTTTGTTCTGACTTCCTCCCAAGCTCTTTTCCCTTCTTTCCCTTACTTCACTTCCAGTGCCTCACCTCTATTATTGCAGGTTTTCTAGCTATTGGCTTATCAGGGTGGTGTAATCCAGCTCAGTAAAATAAACGTTGGTTTTGGTATTCACATTCTAGCTGACTGCATTAGCCTTTGGGGGAAGATCAAGTAAAATAACTGCATGACCACCTCTGCTTCTCTTCCCACAGATGGCCTGTGAATACCTGTCTGTGGAAGTGATGGAGCGCTGGATTATCAGTACGTTTGGTGGGATTAGATGGGCAGAGAGAGATATAGCAGCACGTTACATGGATAGCAGTTTCTGAAATCTTCCTCTGTAATGTTTTACCCACCTGCAGTTGGGTTTCTTCTCTGTCATGGGTGCCTCAATTCCAATAACCAGTGCCAGAAGCTGTGGAAACAGTGTCTGCAGGGCTCTCTGTACATCACCCTCATCCGGGACGATGTGCTACAGGTGCACAAGATCACCGAGGACCTGTTTAGCAGTTTTAAAGGGTGAGACATGAGAACCAAACTCATCTTCTTTTGGGATTTTTATCTCCTCCTCACGTACTTTTTCAGTCTCCATGAGTGTCCTGAGTATGGGTGGTAAAGATTAATTCTAATTGTTGAAGAAATACTTATTGAATACTTACTATTCACTAGGCACTTCACTTTACTTAGGGATACATTAATTAATAAGGTAGAATAGAGGTTAAGAGCATGGACTCAAAAAACTGACTAGCTGGGTTTGAATGTTAGCTCTACGACTTACTGGCTGTGTGATCTTGGCAAGCTGCCCAACTTCTTCATGCCACACCTCAGTGTCTTCATCTATAAAATGGGGATAATAATAGTAATTCCCTGTGGCCTACCTTATAGGGTTGTTACGAGAATTGAAATAATTACTTTTTATACCAAATAGAAAATTGCCTGGTACAGTATAAATGCTACATATGTGCTTATTAAATGGAAAAGACAGAATCTCTGTTCTCAAGGCTACTACAAATTGGCGCAAAATAGGCAAACTGTTGTGATATAGTGAGGGATTATGATGTATAAAACACAAAGTGCTATGGAAGCATTTAGAAAGGCACTTAAACTGGATTTGGATCCAGAAAAGCCTGGAGACAGACCTGAAAAGAGTTAAACCTGTGAAATGTGTGTGTGTGCGCGCACATGTGTTTAAAGTTAGGGAAGTTGCTTAAGGCAGAGAAAGATATCCGAGGCGAAGAAACTACCAAAATTTTGAGGCAAGAGAGAGCATGTCCAATGCTAAGAAATGCATGTAGCTCTTAGTGCATGGGCAGCTGAGTTACAAAGGTGTGGATGTCAAGAGACAGATTTAGAGAAGTAATTTCTGGCCTTTGTATATCCTGTCATAGAGTTTGAACATGTTCTAAAAAGGATAGGAAGTCACTGAGTGATTTTAAACAGGGGAGTGACATGATCCCATTGTATTTGCATTTTAGAAAAAAAAATCACCCTGGCTCCAGTGAAGAAAAGTAGAGGGAGAAAGTAGAGAGAAAGATTAATTAAGTAAATTAGAAGGACATGAAGATGGAGTCAAGCTTTCTGGTACGGATTCTTGCCATTCCTTAAGATAGAGAACATGGGAATAAAAGCAAGTTTGTGGGGGAAAGAATAAGAACTCAGTTTTGAGCAGGCTGAATACGAAGTGTCCGTAGGACACTGAATATAGATGCATGTTGGACCTTTTACTTTGTGGTTTTGGAATTTAGGAGTGAGATCTGGATTCAGGAAAAGATTGGTGAAATGGTCATCAAAGCTATAGGAGTAGGTGAGCTTACTCAAGGGGAGCATGTGGAGTGAGAAGACTTGGAGAGAACCTCTAGGAATATTGATATTTAAGGGCCAGTAGAGGCAGAGGAATACGTTAGGGGTCTTGAGAGGAAGATGGAGAGCAGAATTCAAGGGAAGACAGCATTACAAGACAGAAGGACTATTTATCTATATTAGATGATGTTGAGAGGTAGAATAAAGTGAGGACTGAAAAATGTTTATTAGATTTGGCTGTATATAAAAATTATCTTAACACCCTTCTTGTGAACAACTTCAGTTGAGTGGTGAGGTTGTAAATTGGGTTGTAATAGGTTTAGGACCAAATGAGAGGTAAGAAATTTAATAAATAACTCTTTCAAGAAGTTTGACTGTGAAAGGAAGAATAGAGAAAGAGCTATAATGAGAAAGAGGTGTGGGATTAAGGAAGGGGTCAAGTACCTTTATTATATTTTATAGTTACAAAACTAATATCCAGAAATGTAAAGAATATAAAATAGAAGTTCACTACAATCTCCCTCTCAGAATAGTTTGGTGTGTGTCCTGCAGGTGCTTGTGTTTATCTATAAACCTGTAAAAGTGTGAATGTATTTTCAACCTTATGTAAGAATTTTAAAAAACCCAGTGGATCTACACTCTACATGAGGTTCTGCAGTTTGCTTTCTTTTTTCACTTAGTGTATTTTGTATTTTTTAAAGGTTTTATTTATTTATTTTTAGAGAGGGAAAGGGAAAGAGAAAGAGAGGCAGAGAAACATCAATGTGTGGTTGCCTCTCGTATGTCCCCTACTAGGGACCTGGCCCACCACCCAGGCATGCACACTGACTGGGAATTGAACTGGTAATCTTTCAATTCTCAAGCCAGTGCTCAATTCACTGAGCCACACCAGCCAGGGCAGAATAATACTTCATTTTGTGCTTGTAACATAATTTATTTACCCAGTCCCTTATTGATGGACACTTGAAATGTTTTTACTCTTATAAAAATTACAAGCAATGCTGTAATGAACATCCTTAGACATATGTCTTTGTGAACATTTCTATAGCATAAATTCTCAGCAGTGGAATTTCTGGGGTAAAGACATATTTCAAATTTTAATAGCTTACTGAATTGCTCTCTAAACAGATATATTATTTACAGTTTATCTGAACACTTAACTCTTCATACTCTCAACAAACAGGTATTATCATAAAAGAAGTCATTGCCAGAATTCAGAGACAATTAATATAAGGTTAATAATTTGAAGTTATAGAAAGTGAATTTGGATCTATATCTATATATCTAGATCTAGCTGTATTTGCATACCTAGATAAGTCTAGATACATAGAAAAACTTTCTAATGATTACCAGTTCTGAGGAATTGAAGGGATGTTTGAAGAGTGTTCAGTTCCACATCACTAAGTATAACAAGTAACATATGAGATTTATGGTTTAGGGAGTCTTTGACCTAAGTGATCATTGATCTTCATGACACTTATAATTAGGTATAAGTATTAATGTCTTTTAAAATAAATGACTAAATTGCCCTGGCTGGTGTAGCTCAGTTGGTTGAATGCGGGCCTGTGAACCAAGGTATTTCGGTTCGATTCCCAGTCAGGGCACATGCCTGGGTTGCAGGCCAGTTCCTAGCAGGGGACACATGACAGGCAACCATATATTGATATATCTCTCCCTCTCTCCTTTTCTTCCCCTCTAAAGATAAGTGAATAAAATCTTCAAAAAATGGCAATATGGAAACTCAGTTTAAATGTCACTCATTTAAGAGTTGGAATTAGGCAATAATTCCAGATATTTCAACTCTTAATCCTGTCTCTTTCCATTGTACCATGTAGAGGTTGAAATAATTATTTGCCAGGGAGTCGAATCCTGATTTAATTAAGATCCCTTCCAACTCTAAATGTCTTTGACTGGCGATCGATAAGGGACTGGTTTGGAGAAGGGAAATGAATGATTGCGAAGTCTGACTAATGTGGTGGCAACTGTGATGCAGGACAAGAGAAGACAGGTGTAAGGAACATAGAGAGCAAAGAGCTTAAGCTAACATGGGATTTTTGAGCATGGCTTACTCATAGGAAAAAAGAGATATTGGGAGGAGAGTTAAATACTATAGACAGACCACAAACAATGGGAAGGCCCTTTAGTTTGGTGATTCCAAAGTGCACATTGACCTTAGAGAGAGCAATTTGCTTACTGCCAAAAGCCTGTGAGATTCAAGGATCAGTGAAAAGTGAGGTAAAAACAGCATAGGTGTCTCTTTGGAGGGAGGAGTTTGGTGGTGTAGGAGAATTGCCAAAGTTTAGTAGATTGTCATGGTCAAGCGAGAATCTTTTTAGGATAAGGGAGGCTTTGAACTTATTTGTTGGGAGAAGAGGATAAACTAGTGCAGAGGGAGAGATTTAAATGACAAAAGGATAACTGATAAAGTTAAATTCTAAGAGGTGGGAGTTGGGAAGAAGACCCAAGGTAGAGCTGAAGTTAACTCTTTTACTTGAGAGCAGAGTTTGTGTCATATTCATTTATATACTCCTGTTTTTTTCTCCCTCAAATCTGGAAGAGTACTTTGGCTTGCAGTTGTCAAGGCAGGAGCATAGGACAAGAAGTCAACTAACAGCTTTGCCATTAAAATCCTGTTTGACCCCAAGTCATTTCCCCCTAGGTATTATTGTCTTCACTTGCAAAATAATGAAGAAAACTGAATGATCTTTAAGCTCTATGAGTCTCTATGAGCCAGGATAAAAGTAGGGTTTTGAAAAATCCTGATAGTGAGGGTTGCTCCTGCTCTCGAGGCTGTAGTTTGGAATCTCTGAGGACTGGGAAGGTGGTGGAACAAGGCCTCCAACCAGTGGTATGGCCCAACCTACTGTGCTTATGTCAATCCTCAGGTATGGCAAGCGAGTGGCAGACATAAAGGAAAGCAAGGAACATGCCATTGCAAACAGGTAAAGGTGGGGAGTGGGTTCTCCAAGAGGGGATGGAATAGGAATCTCTCCTAACCCTTGTCTTCACTTAAGCCACCCCTGGTTTCTGTCCAGCCTTACTGTCTCAACCCAAGAACTTGTTGCTGCTCTCCAGATTCTTGTGTTTTCTTACAAAATCTAACTACAGCATTGAACCTTCCTCTGCCTGACACCCCTTCCTAAGTGCAGCTCTTTTCTGTGCTGCCTTTGGAGGATTTTTAAGGGTGGGAGAGGCCATGTTCTTGTTTTCACTTTTTTTCCCCTTAGCGGTCAGTTCCACTGTCAAAGACGCCAATTCCTGCGGATGGCAGTGAAGGAGCTAGAGACTGTGTTAACTGATGAACCAGGACTGCTGGGCCCCAAGGTAAGAGAAAGCAATGTTGGGAGGGGGATGATGATAAAAGACTCTATTTGGGGAGTGACTTGGCATTCATGAGATTTTGATTTCTGAGTCTTCTGACATCTATTTGTATATGTATATACTAATTCCCTTGAATCTTCTTGCAGTATCCCAAACTCCTGGTATCTCTTTTTTGGGCACTGTCATAGTATATCATATATTTTAGCCATTTGGGTACTTATCTCCTACTTGAGTGTAAACTGATTAAGACAGAGATTGCTTTTTTAAAATCACATAGATGCCTAGTAAAAATTTCTAAAACTCAATTTGATAGGGAGGAAAGAGGATTGACTGTGGGCTAATGTCAACATATGAACATGTCTGATTTTGTGTCACACAGTTTTTTGTGGGTCTCTGTGTTTACCGGACACTATCATTGGCTACACAATTGTATCCATATACATATTGTCATGATAGCTTTGTCTGTGCTTGGAAATGCATTTTTAAAGCTGAAAATTCTCATAGTCCCTGTCTTCTCCTTAGGCTCTGTATGCTTTCATGGCCCTCTCCTTCATTCGTGATGAGGTCACCTGGCTGGTTCGCCACTCAGAAAATGTCACCAAGACAAAGACACCTGAGGACTACACTGACTCGTTAGTACTTGACATGGTTGAAAAATCTTGACCTTAAATGGATGGGAAAGGGACAAGGAGGCATCAAGTGAGCTTAGGAAGTCTCAACTTCTGCCCTGTTACAGCCATAAAACATAAAAATTATACATGAGGCTCATCAAAATTTTCCTTAGTAATAAAAGAAGACTTGACTTTGAGTGGTGGGCACACAATACAATACACAGAAGATTCATCATAGAATTGTACATTTGAAAACTATATAATATTATTAACTAATGTCACCCAGAAATAGTTAATTAAAAAAATTAAAATTAATGAAAAGAATTGTCTTTGGAGCTATCAACCTGTTAAAGGATGTTATACTAAAAACCAATTTGTATTTTTTATTTTCAGGTATATTGGAGGAAATAGGTTGCTGCTCAGTGTTATGTATTATTAAATGCACATCAATAATTTTTATGTAATTATTTTGTTAAAATACTTTTTTTCAAGTATTTCAAACTGATGCATGGTACAACTAATATTATTTTAAATTTATATAAATGTGCTTTAAAAATAAAATTTTCAGTTAATTAAAAAAAAACTTCTGCCTTGTTATCGTTGTCTTTGTCTCAGTTCATATTTGCAGTATCATACATCTCTCTGTTCTCATCATCAAATCTGTAGGAGCATTGCAGAACTGCTTTTCTTGTTGGAGGAGATCAGGACTCTGGTCCGAAGACACGTCAGAGTGATACAGCAATATCACCTTCAGTACCTGGCCAGATTTGATGCTCTTGTGCTCAGTGACATCATTCAAGTATGTTTAGTTGATTGATTATACTTTGGAGATTTTGGGGTGACCCCTGGTAATTTCCCCTGGGGAATACTCTGGCTAACTCTCAAAAGGCCTACTTTCCCCCTCTGCATTTGCTAAAAGAAAAAAAAAAGACTAATAATCTAAGCAGTCCTCTCCTCTGCCCTAGGGCGAAGCTACAGGGAAATAGGAGAGAAAAATAAAGAGAAATTAGGTGTTAGCATGGCAGGACACCCAGGAAGTTTCCCATCTTTTGCTTGGCTCTTTCTATCTATCTGTGGCATTAACAATTCTCTCTTTCTACTTTCATACACTGACTGAACCTTGTGGACCTCATTTCTATCCTGGTATCCACTTGATAGTAACTCCAACTTCTTTCTTAGAACCTGTCCGTGTGTCCTGAGGAAGAGTCCATTATCATGTCCTCATTCGTCAGTACTCTCTCTTCTTTGAATCTCAAACAAGGTAACTGAAGGGAAGTAGAGGAGTCAGGGTATATGTGAGGGTGAACATCAGTTTTTTTTTTTCCTCTAAAAATATTGATCTCTTGAGCCAGGGAATGGGACAAGATGACTTGAAGAGTATCTACCATTCTATATAGTTTGATGTAGAGTGCTGCTTTATCATTTCCTTTTAAACTTCTGTTTTTCTTGTAGTTGATAATGGAGAGAAATTTGAATTCTCTGGATTGAGGCTGGACTGGTTCCGTCTACAGGTAAGTCTGTTCCTGTTAATGGTTTCCCATTCTCAGATTCTTCCTCCCTCCACAATCTCTCTCTCTCTTTTTTTTTTTTTTTTTTTTAAATATCCTAAGCTCTGTTGTATGGCATGATTCAACATTGAAAAGTGTTATTTGGGCAGAAAAAAACCACAGCCAAACTGTAGCCCTGTGGCTGTTTTTATTTTTCATTTATCTTGTTTTTTCTCCACCCTTTCCCCTACTCCAACCACAGGCATACACCAGTGTGGCTAAGGCTCCCCTGCACCTGCATGAGAACCCTGACTTAGCCAAGGTGATGAACCTCATTGTCTTTCACTCCCGAATGCTGGACTCAGTAGAGAAAATGCTGGTGGAAACTTCTGACTTGTCTACCTTCTGGTAAGTACTGATTCAGAGCTCTTCATCAGTTCACCTGATGTCTCGCATGGCATCTGTGGAGGACTGCAATTGGCCCAAACGGATGAAAAGGTCTTGTTTTCCTTGAGATCTCCTTAAAAGATGATACTTAAACTCCACAGCTGACTCATTTCAGCTTTTACTAAGTGATAGGAATGTGAAATTGATTCCCTTTTGTTCTGGCTTTCTTTAGGAAAATCATTTGGATTTTATATAGCCTTCCCTTTTCTGGGATAATTCATCAATATATCTTTTTCCTTACTGTTATCTTTGGAACCTTCTTATGTTCTTTGGACATTGTGATTTAGAAGTGATATGCAAAACTTGTGGGTTTAGTGGGGAGAACTGAAAATAATCTGGAGGCCTGGAGAATAGGGCCTTTAGAGAATAAAAATTAGTTTGTGTTCCTTCATATCGTTCAACATTTATTATGTAACCATGGTTGTTAATAACAAATAACACAGAATGTTGTCTCTGCTCTCTGCATTTAGTGTAAATGGGGAGAGAAAACACCCATGTGTGAAAGGGACATCAACATAATACTTGCAAATGTAAGAGAATGTAGAAAGAGTGCATGATGTTGAGAGGATGTAGGGCTGAGGGCAGGGATGTAGGGCTCCTATCTAACTTAAGGGTAGGAAATTTATGAAGGGAGTGGTGAATATCGACAAATATTTGTTGAAAGAATAAGTATTTTCTCTACCTCAAAGTGACCAAATCCTAAACCCTGGTTTTAAGTATGCTTCCCTTTTCTCTGCAGCTTTCATCTCCGTACTTTTGAGAAGATGTTCACTATGACCCTGGAGGAACCCTCAATGTTGCGTTATGCCATTGCCTTCCCCCTGATTTGTGCTCATTTTGTTCACTGCACTCATGAGATGTGCCCAGAGGAGGTAGGTGCCCTGAACTCCAAATCCTGTCACCTCTCTAATCACATCTTGTTCATATTCTTTCAAGACACAATGCCAATGATTGATTTTCATCCCAAGAAGGGCACGAACATAGGTATGTGATATGAGTCCCTCAGTGTCACAGCTTTAGGTAGACTATGTCCTCTCTCTGGATCTCAGGTTATTTTTCTGTAGAAGGAGTGGATAGCTCAGGCTAGAAATGTAGAACAGTATTATGAGGGAGAAGTGGTTGTCTTGGTGATGGTAATTTTTTCTGTGGTTCTTCTTTCTCAAAGTACCCCCACCTGAAGAGCCATGGCCTTCATCATTGCAACTCCTTCCTGGAAGAGTTGGCCAAGCAGACCAGTAACTGTGTCCTGGAGATCTGTGCTGAGCAGCGAAACTTGAGTGAGCAGGTAAGCTCAGTCCTCTCTCTGCTGAACTTTCCCCTTTGCCATCCCTCTACCTACCTTTGTTTTCCTCTCAACTTTCGAGTTCTTTAGACACTTTCTCATAAGTAGGGCTAGAGCTTTTGTGTACTTGAGTTTATGGCAGGATTCTTTGCTTAGTGTAGTCCCTGAAGTCTTTACTCCCTTAGGACTAGATAGAGTTGTCTAAAAATACTTATTTGAACAGCTGCACTCCAACAAAATCTGTGTTGTCATTTGAAGAATTCTGAGAGATGAGTCAACTTTCTCCTTTATTTCTCTTCTCCCTGCCCTGTGCACATATACTTGGACAGTGTCCCCCAGATCACCTGTCTTGTCTCACCTTTCTGTCTGTCTGCACCCTAATCTGTGGCTGTCTGAACAGTTTTAGGCAGCTCCTCAGGGCTGCTTTCTTGTTTTTGTCTGCTTGTTTTCCCCTCCCGATCCCTCCTCTGACTGACTCACAGCACCTGGCCGTGATTAGCTCAACCCAAATTTCAGAAAATTTGAAAATGAGGGACTTGTTCTGCTGTTGCCCTGGAGTCCTTCAGGTTGCCCAGACTACTCACCCCTTCCTGGGTTTGAGTCAGGCTTTGAAGCAACTTTGGTAGAAGGGGAGCCCTGTTGTATGTGTACCTATGCATAAGTATATTATTATGTAACCTTTCCATTTTCTCATTTGTGAAATGGGGATAAAAATAGTTTCTTCACAGAGGTATCATAAAGATTAAATGAGATAAAGTATGTTACATATTTATTATACAACTCTCAATAGATGTTAGCTGTTAGATTATTTGGTAATTACTGGCTACTAAGGTGGGTTTTGGGATGGGGTCCTGGAAGGAAGGTACACAGTCCCTGCCCTGGGGGAATGTCCCAGTTTAAGGAAAAAAGGAATAAAAACACATGTTTGAAAGATAGTTAAATAATTAATGCAAGAAAGTACATATATGAATATATTCATCATTCACTTTGAATATCTACTATGTGCAAGGGACACAGTTTTGCTCTGTTCTGAATCATGGATGACTAAAACATCTGAAGCAGTTGTTTTCACAAACACTGGAACTTCTGCAATCAAATGAATATTGTCCCTTTCAAAGTTATCATTTTGAATAAATAATTTGTGATGTCGCCATTACTAATGGAATTACATTTTCCAGTATTACTCTCAGACACTTTCGACTACAGATACTTTCTCATAATTTCAAGGTTGAAACACCTTTGTCCATCAAGGAAGACCTGATTTTTTGGAAACACTAAGAGTTTGGACTTAAAAAAATGAAGTGTAATTATAAAGTAACAAAACCAATTTTCTATGGCTCTTATGCTGCTCTGAGAGTAATTCCAAATGAGGAGTTTCCAGATATGCTCTCTGTACATGCTCAGCAGCATTGACTAAAAGGAGAGAATTCTGAGGTGATTACTTTGAAGAACATACCTGAAATATGTAAGGTCTACCTTAGATTTTCTGTGTGGCTAACTGGGATATCTGGGGGGGCGGGGAAGAGAGGAGATGCAGAATTGATGTTTAAAGTAGCTAGCAAGAAAAATATGATATCTTATTTCCAAAAAAATGAAAGAAAAGTAGTAGGAAGAGCTGGCCACATTGTAAGCTCTGAGTCTTCGGTGGCTGTGGTAGTGTGGTAGCTGTCTCCACAGACAGAATATGAAGGAATGCAGCAGGAGAGATGGTGGTTCCATACCAGCAAGAAACAACTGTCTTTCAGGTTGGAAGACCCTAGTAGTGCAGTCAAGTGGAGCTCTTAGATTGTATTTGTTTCACTTCAATTTTCCCATTAGGAAAGACTCTTGGGATGTGGGTAGGGAATTGATGATTGGATCCCTGAAAGACACTGCCATATTGAGACTCTGAGACTGCACATGGGGAGATATTTAACAAAAACTAAAAGAGATGAGCACTTTGCAAATAGGCCCCCATTAGAGAAAGAGATGCTGGAAGGCAAGAGAGAGGCAGAAAGATAAAAGGACAGGCAATCATGGAGGAACCTTTTTATAATTTTATAACTATTGTAGGAATTACTTGGCAGTTTTAGGAACTAATTTCATTTCTCCATTCACGGGTGTTTGTTTCTAAAGCTTCTGCCCAAGCACTGTGCCACTACTATCAGCAAGGCCAAGAACAAGAAAACTGTGAAGCAGAAGCAGACTCCCAAAAAAGGAGAACCTGAGCGAGACAAGCCAGGAGCTGAAAGTCACCGAAAGAATCGCAGCCTTGTCACCAAGTGAGAATCTGGGCCCTAGAGGTCCAACTGGGTACTACATCAAAGGAAGGAGAATAGGGAAGAGGGAATGTGATATAGCGAAAGAATGCAGAAGTGGTGGTGGTGAATGACAGATATGGAAAAGCACTTAAATGTGAATTTTCTGTTTGCCTTTCTATACTTTGTACACAGTCTCAATGCATACTGTTCTAGGCTGAGTGTTCCTAGAAGATGAAAGGGGTCTGAAGGGGATGGCCAACACATCCCTCCCAGATAATAGCAGGCACTGCCAGACCCATAATCAAGGCTCATTTTACTTTCTCAATTTTATGCAGCATGGACAAACTACATGTAAACTTGACAGAATTGGCACTGACAATGAATCATGTATTCAGCTTCTCTGTATTTGAACACACTATCTTCCCTTCTGAGTATCTCAGCAGCCATCTGGAGGCCAGACTCAACAGGTATCACTGTTTCTTTGTCTTCTGCAGCATGGTCACTGTCAAAGTTGGGTTCCATTAGATTCATCTTGGCAGTCATGCTGTACCCCAGAGATCCTGGTGCTGTCAATCTGGCATAGCTCCCCAAGCATCTCTATTAAAAGCAAATAAATGAAAAAGAACCCCAAACCTCTATAGGTGGTTTTGATGAACTGCCAGAGTTCATCACCACTGGTTTAATAGAATGAGTGGGGCCTTTGCTGTCAGCAGAACTGTGCTGATATCCTGGCCATTTGCTAAGGCACTTGAGTACATTATTCAACTTGTTTGGGCCTTGGTTTCCTACCCTGTGCAATAAGGATAATAATATTTATCTTATAGAGAGGTAATTGGGAATTAAGTGTAATTGAGAATTGGTAGATAATTAAAGATTAAAATGAGTGCAAAATTCTTTCTGACATACATATGCACAATAGGTCTCCATAAAATAGATTCTCTTCCTTCCACTTTGCCCCTCATTTCTACATTGTCCCCAAAATAGGAGGACCATTCCCTATATTGGAATGGGGCACTATAGTCAGAAATTAGAGGTATGAGGGGAGGAATTATTGTGAATAATCCCTAGTCTTCTATGTCTTATTTGGGAATATGTAGTATAGTCACTAATTTATTCAACAAATATTTATTGAACAAGGTGTGTGTGTCAGCAGTGTTCTTGTAGAAGCTGTTAATACATCAGTATATGAAACATAAAATTCTCTGTCCCTGAAAAATTACCTTCTACTGGGGAAGATAGATGAACACAATAAAGTAGTATATATGCTAGATTAGATAGTGATAAGTACCAATCAAAAAAGAAATAAAGCAGGAAAGGGAGATAGGAAGTATGTGTGTGTATGTATTGGTGTGTTGCAGTTTTACACAGAGAGGCCAGGTAGGGCCTGCTTGAGGACATGACATTTCAGTAAACTCCTGAAGGAAGTGAGGAAGCCGATTATGTGAAAGAATAGTCTAAGCAGAGGAAACAGCAAGTGCAAAGGTTCTGAGGTGGGAACTTGCCTGGAATGTTCAGGGGACATGGAGGAGACCAGTGAGGCTGGAATAGAATGAATGAGGGGGAGACTGGGTGGACATGAGGTTAGAGAGGTTGCAGGAGTGACATGCTGTTCAGATGCACCTGTGTCATTGTGAGGACTTTGGCTTTTATTCTGAGTTACATAGAGAGCCTCACAGAGTTTGAGCAGAGCAGTACAAGATTTCACTCCATATTTCAATAGGCTTACTCTGACTGCACTGAGAAGACAGGGACAGAAGCAGGGAGAGTGGTCAGGAGTCTGTGTTTTCATTGTAGGAGATGCACAGTTATTTTTTAGTTAGGTTTTTGCTTTTGTGACGGTAAATTTAGTTTGTTTTCATTCTGTACACTAGCTAATGGAAAGAAGTATCTCAGGTCCATAGACACCCTGAAGAAGATGACAAGTTGAAATTGTCCATGTTATAAACCTTCAGAAGCTGGCAGTGGTTTCTAGGCTTTGGAGCAGCATGGGTGTGATATACTAGTTTTCCTTGGATACCTCTAATACTTTATTCACTGCCATCATTGTTCCTGAAGCCACAACCTTGGCCTAGAGATTTGGCATCAGTGAAAATTCTAAAATAGGCTGGGCTTGGTCTGAATCTGCTTCTTTTGTATTATTTTCCCTCAAGCGGTTTCTCTTCTCTTTTCCTTTTCCCCAGGGAGCAGGCCCTTCTGTTCCCTTTATCTCCCTGCCATAAACATTTTGCCCAGAACGAAACCAAAAGGCTCCCCAAACATCTGTGGCTTTAGGAAAAATCTGATTAATTCATTCCTATTGAGGTGCAAATGACTGATGTAGGCTTTGGCAAAATGGGATGTTTCCCTTTCTGTTACCTTTCAACAAGGAAAAAGCCTTATTGGGAAGGTATTTTGGAAGGAGATGGGGGTGCAGTGGGAAGGGGTGTTTCTGTGTGCCTCCAAAATAATACAATAAATCCTCACTTAGCATAGTTGATAGGTTCTGTGCTTTCAAGTGAAACAACATGTAGGAAAACCAATTTCACCATGTAAAAAAAGAGTTAAGTCCCCATGGCATCACATCAATGTTAAATGAAAAGACCAACATGAAGAAAAAGATGTTGTTTGAGGACCTGCTGCAGAGTGTGGACAGTCTTCCCACCTTCTCTAGGGTTGGCTGCTGCTACATGCCAGGCAAGTGCGCTCCTGCTCCAGCTCCAGCATCCCCTGGCTGCCAGGGATTGCACTGCACTTCCAAGGGTTTCTAGGTGTGGTTTCCTATTTCTCACCGTGGTTGGAACTAATTCTTTCCCAGGAGAAAAGACAAAATACTGTTCCTGAGAATGCAGGTGGTATGAGCCCTCAGGTAGAGTTAGATGATATTCGGGAGCCCAGGTCTTTTACCACCTGACCTAATTTCTCCAGAGGAGGCAGAACACATGGTTAGGAATCAAATGCTATTGGATTCAAGTCCCGACTCTGCCAATTGCCAGCTGTGTGGGCTTCACAGAAAATAAGTGACTTACTCTATGTCTCTCTTTCTTCATCTGTAAAAATGGGAATAATAATTGTACCTATGTTTTTGGGTTGCTACAAGGTTTAAATGAAATAATGCATGCAGTACAATCATAACACAGCATCTGGAACACAGTGTAAATGCGATAACTGTGACTATATTTATCATTATGGTTTTTAATTATGATTTGTGTCACCTAGAGCCATTGTGTGGCTGGCTGGCTACAATGCCACCACCCAGGAGATTGCAAGGCCTTCTGAGCTATTGGCTGGAGTCAAAGCATACATCAATTTCATACAGTCACTGGCCCAGTTTTTGGGTGCAGATGTTCCCAGGGTCATCCGCAATGCCCTTCTGCAACAGACACAGCCACTGGACTCCAGCGGGGAGCAGACTATCACCACTTTCTACACAAATTGGTCAGTGTTGTTTATCTTCAGTCTGCCTTACCTCTTTGTTCACAGTTTTTCCCTTAGCACAGCAGGATTTGGGTCCAGGCATTTTAGCTCCCCGGGTTACAGTCCCTCAAATGAAGGCTTGTTTCTGCCTGCGGACTGGAGCAGTAAGCTGGGGCACCTTCTGGGGCACCTCAAAGAAACCTTGAGGTTTCTTTCTAATCTTCCTTGTGACATCCACTGACCTACTCTGTAGCATTTCGACATTTTTCCTCTTAAGTTCTAGTTCTCAACTTTCCTTTTCTCGGTTATGTTTTAAATTTAAATGATCTCTCTCCCACTTTTTGAAGTCCCTTTGTTTCTCTTTTCACCCAGCTTCTTCCTCTGAAAACCATTCTAACATTATCTGTCTGGAACACTATCTTTTCAATCCCAGACATGACCATTTCTCTAGCAGGTTATTCTTAATAAGAAGGGGGCCTCCTCCCCCAAACCAGAGGAAGTAGGAGCAATATTTCTTTTAAAATCTAAGGATGGAAAGGAGTCAGATTTCTACTTCCCCAAGCCACTGGGTGGCACTCTTAATTCAGTATCAGCTCAGCAGGAAACAGGCTGCAAAGAACCCCCCTGGGTAGGGGGAAAGACAAAGTTTGCAAATACAAATACCAAACAGGGACCCGAGAGGCAAGGGACCTGGGGCATTGTGGGGTAGGTGGGAACTTTGGGTAGTAGAGGAGGGCATGCCTCTTTCAAGGGGCAGCTGTCACTTAGCTTCTGCTCACTGCCCTACTACATCCTTAGTTTTAATGTAACATCTCTCAGTTTCAAACTTTTGAACTAGCTCAAATTAAAAGAAAAAAACAAAAACAACCCTCCCCTTTAGTGGTTAGTTGGAGACTTCTGTAAAATCTAAGCCCAGACCTAGTGCCTGGGTGAGTGGCACAGGTTGGCCAAGGCCTCCTCTGCTGACACTGGCTGGAGGGCTTCTCAGCTTGCCCTGAGGTCAGGAGGGAATATTTGGAGACTGGATGGCTAGTGTTCCTGGGACTTCTCCCTGTCTAAGAAGTTTGACTTGAGACCCAGTTTCAAGGTTCTATGTATTTAATCCAATGTTTTCATCGGAGATGTTAAGGCTAAGTATATTTCAGAAGGGCCCAATCAGTAGGAACTTTTTTCTTGTCACCTTGGGCTTGCCTTACCTGACAGAAATGCCAAGAGCAGTAGTTGGGAAAGAGCAGGGGCTGGGTGAGGAGAGTGCACACCATTACATTTGACAGCCCTGCAGGTTAGAGGCAAAGTGGAATTATATTACTGCCAGCTCTTTTTGAGCCAATGTTCAGAGTGTTAATTAGGGTGTTTTATCATCTTTTTTGAGTCTCTTCTACCCACCCCAGCCTTTAGTGGGGTTTCTCTTTCTGGGCCCAGTGGTAATGGTAGGAAGTAATGATAGGGAGAAGAGATTGAACACTAATTTTCTGTGCTTTCTTGGCCAACTCTGTAGGTACCTAGAAAGTCTGCTTAGACAGGCGAGCAGTGGGACCATCCTCTTCTCCCCAGTCATGCAGGCCTTCGTCACCATCCCCAGAGAGGAGGAGCAACACTTCAGTGCAGAGGAGTTCTCTGACATCTCCGGTGAGCCCAGGGCCTGGTTGCCTCACCAAGGAGCTGAGTCCTTTCCTTCGATACAGTATTAGCCTATGGACCCCATCTAAAATCTCTTACTTTCCCAGAAGCTCATTACGCTGTCCTTAGCATCTCTGCTAGATTCCACTGTAGAGAGGGAAGGAAGGAAGGAAGATAGGAAGGTAGGAAGGTAGGAAGGTAGGAAGGAAGGAAGGAAGGAAGGAAGGAAGGAAGGAAGGAAAAAAGAGAGAGAGAGAGAGAGAGAAAGGAAAGATGGAAGGAAGGAGAGGATTCTAAGCAAGACTCAGAATTGAGTAGTGTCCTGGGGAGTGAAGGTAGAGAGGGAAAATGAGGGGTGTTAGAAGTTGGGCAGGAGCACTCAAGCCCCTGAAAGGATCTATTGTTCAAAGGTTATTAAATGGTTACTTTCCATCTCTACCAAGAATAAAATAGTAGGACATATGAAGAAGGGTAAAAGATAAATGTAAGGAGAACATTCTCATGCTTGGAACTATTAAACACTGGTCTGATGTTACGGTATCTTCTTTCTTAGGGATACATTTTAGAGCCTTAACCAGTGCTTAGATTACTGTTGTTTAATAATGATGATGAAATAATGGATGGCAATTATTGTGGGCTAAGTTATCAATGTTCTCATGTATAATCTCATTTAATTCTCAAAAGAGCCTTCAGATATATACTCTTATCACCCCCATTTTACAGATGAGGACACTGAGACACAGAGAGTTTAAGGAGCTTGCCTGAAGTCACACATTCATAAATGGTAAAACTGGGATTTCAACTCAAGGCAGTCAAATTTCAGAACCCAGGTGTTTAGTCACTATGTAGCGCTGCTTCCCAGTGCACAGAAGTGCTTTTTTGTTTCAAGGAGGGTCAGGTAATAAGTGTGTAGTAACTGAATTGGGAAGTCATTCTCTTTTTTATTTTTAAAAAGATTTTATTTATTTGTTTTCAGAGAGAAGGGAAGTGAAGGAGAAAGAGAGGGAGAGAAACATCAATGTGTGCTTGTACCCCCTTACTGGGGACCTGGCCCACAACCCAGGCATGTGCCCTGACTGTGAATCAAAGCAATGACCCTTTGGTTCACAGGCCGTTGCTCAATCTCCTGAGCCACGCCAGCCAGGGCAGGAAGTCATTCTCTTTTTAAAGAGAGCTTTAAGCCATGCAGATCCTTTTTCAAAGATTTGTTTTACTGACTGACTTGATTGATGAACTTTCCTACTGCTTCCTCCTTCCTGTCACCTCCATATAAATCATGGCTCCTGCACGGTGTCTGGGACAGGTAGGAGATGTTTCAGTGGCCTGCCCTCTCCATTCTCCCCCTTTCTTGGAGGTTTTATGAAAGTCAGAGTATGCAGTTCTGTTTTCCAGCTCTGTCTTCTTCCTGTGCTATTTCTCACTCCATCAGTAAGCTGACCCTACTCTTCATCTCCTGGAGGTTTCAGATGCCCCCTTCTCATCAATCCACCCACAAACTGTAGGCAGCATCTAAAATCAGCTTTAGGTCTTGCTGACAACTGACAAGCAGCAGGAGGTAATACTGATTCCCCCTTCTCCCACCCCCACCCCAATTTCCCTGAGTTACCATGGTAATGGGACAATACTACTCCAAAAATAGATAGATGGAAAGAGGAGGAAGCCCTAGGGTTACTAGCCTGGAGTAGAGAAGACTAGAGCAAGGAGGTCTGATAGATCAGGGCGTCTCCTGTCCATCTACTCCAGAGAAGGAAATTCAGCCCCTTTCCCCCTTTGTAAGCCATTTTGGCATTATCTAAATTGACTGGTTAGGAAATCCTTTTCCAGTTGTCAGCTTAATCTTCCTACTGTAAATAGGTGACTCTAAAAATGTACTTGCTCTGGACAAGGCTCTGTGTCAGCTGCTGTGACCAGTTCCCATCCTCAGCCATTTGTGGAAGTGTAGGTCACTTCCACGAGGAGGTGTAGCAGGTGTAGTTCCTGCTTTCAAAGACTGGAGCGTAGAGTCTTGGTTTTCTCTTCCCTCTGAACTTCCATTAACTATATAAAACTCACCTTTTTCCTACTGGGCTCTTGTTGTTACTTCTGGTATTTTATGCTTTTCTTTCCAGGATAGCCCATACCCAAAGAGCATAGCTAGAGCTCCTCCCTGTCTGAACTTGTCACTGGTGTTTCGAACATGGGACCTCCCTAAGCAGCTTTATTTGATTCACAAAAGGCCAGAGAAGCAGGCTGGGTAGGGAGGGATGAAGCATTGGGGCAGACTAGAGGAAAGAAGAATTTAGAGGAGAAAACAGTTGGCAGTCTGGGGATGTATGTCGATTATAAAAAAAGAAAAGGTAGCTTAAGAAGAGAAAAACTTGGACAGTGAGGTGTTAAATAAGAGAAGTTGAGGGAGGAATATAGAAAAAGCCAGATAAGGAACTATTTGTGGTATCTGCTGGGACATAGGAAGGGGCAGTAAGTCATTGTGCTAGGTTTCTGGTACCAGCTCCTGACTTGGTTAAGTGACTTTGAACAAGCACTTAACCCCCTCCTGTCTGTTAAATTACATATGAATCCCTTATTTATGTATACATTTTACAGTGTTCTAAGGTTTTTAAAATGTATCTTGTTTATTCTCATATCAACTCTGTGCTGTATTCAGTGCAGATATTTATTTATTCACTTTATAGAAAAGCAAACTGAGGCTCAGAGAGGGTCAGTGACTTGTTTAAGGTCTTACATCTAGGAAAGCTATATCAGGTGGTCCAGCAAGAGTGAAACCCAGCTACCACATAAAGGGACTTGGGAAAGTGTAGACTCTTATAAGAATGTGAAGTAAATAGTTATCATTTGTGGTAAGTCTTGATGAGAGTACCAGTGGGGAGAGGGTAAATTGTCCCATGGGCAGGCCAGACTTATCACCTGAATGCAGGATATTAGGTCACTTTTGCTTCTCAACTTCCCACTTCCTTTCTTTGCTAAAAAACATCTTAAATGTTCAAATTACCCCATAGCTGTTATGCAAATGCTCCAGTACCCTCTGAGTCTCAGCTGGGACCTCTGTAACTCTATTCCAGAGATGCGGGCCTTAGCTGAACTCTTGGGCCCCTACGGCATGAAGTTCCTGAGTGAAAACCTGATGTGGCATGTGACCTCTCAGATTGTGGAGCTGAAGGTACTGTGGAATCAAGCCCTGGGTGAAAAGTTTAGCCTTAGGGGAAGAGGGTTAGGAGTAAGAGGCTGGGGGGGAAGACATACTGTGGGGCTGGTCTTTTCCTGCTGAATGTTTCTGTGTCCTGGCTGCAGAAGTTGGTGGTGGAGAACATGGATGTACTTGTTCAGATCCGATCTAACTTCAGCAGGGCGGACTTGATGGCTTCTCTGCTGCCCCAGCTGTCGGGTGAGCATCTCCCCTAAGGGTGAAGGAAGTGTGGGAAAAGCACTGTGGATGACACAGTTTGGGGGAATCTGGGGCTAGGCTGGGTCTGAAGAAGCACCACCACCACTTTTCTCCTGTGTTCTCTCGTCTAACACTCTTCTTTCTCCTCAGGGGCTGACAATGTGCTGAAGCGCATGACCATCATTGGAGTTATCCTCAGTTTTAGGGCCATGGCACAAGAGGGACTTAGGGAGGTGAGTAGGGGGAGAGAGGGATGCCACAGAATCATAGATACCTCTGCAGGTATGGCTTGTATGAGGAGTTGTGGAAAGGGTTGGTGATTGAGGAGAAAGGAGCTTAATTTGGTAGAGGTCCTAGCATATCTCTGGGGTGTTGATGAGCTGAGGGAACCTAGCATGTAAGGGAGGGGAGTTTATTTAAGCTAGTATTCTTATTTAGGCTGAGGCCCTTTTTTGGTTTGTTTTCACCCTTTTTTTTTTTTTTTAAGGCATTGGCCAACTGTTCTGTGGATTCACTTATTTTCTCTTTCCTCCAGGTTTTCTCCTCCCACTGCCCATTTCTTATGGGTCCCATTGAGTGCCTGAAGGAGTTTGTCACTCCAGACACAGACATCAAGGTAAAGGGGAGTACAAAGTGGAGTCCAATTAGATTTGATGTTGAGAAAGGATGTAGCTACAATCTTGTAAGGGAGAGAGGGCTCTGAAGAATACTATAGGGAGAAGAGCCAGGATTAGAATAGGAAAATACTGGAGAGATTTTATAAAGAGAGAGGGGCAATATTCTTGGAGAGAGAGGGCAGAGCTGGGGAGACATGGAGGGATGGAGAGGAGTGGGGGCCTGGGAGAGTGTGGCTGAGCTGGGGCAACATTACAGGAAGGAGAGGTGTAAGCTCTAGGACAGTATTTGTTAAGTTTTCACGTAATATGTACACACAAGTTCTCTCTTTTGTCAGGAGCTTAGATACTTCTTGTAAAAAATTTGTTCCTTCTATTTCCACCCACCCTGCCTGCTGTCAGTTTCATTTCCTTTTCTGGCCTTTACTTTCCCCTAGTTCTGACATCTGATTCCTCTGTGTCACCTGTCTCAGGCCCCATTCACTACAGAGATGGTAAAAGAAGGAGGGGCTTCTGTAGTCACACCAAGTTAAACATCCCTTCCCCTTCTTCTCCCCTACCTCACATTATCTTATCTTTCGAATAATCTGGAACAAACAAATATGTTATGCAGGAGATACAGCTGGAGGTTGGGAACAAGGGCCTTTAAATGCACAGGCTAAATCTCTTGTTGATTATTTTAAGGAAGGGAGGATTGTGATAAGAGGAAACTGGTTAGGAGGAAGAATTAAAGTTAGAGACTTCCGCCAAGATGGAGGCATAGGTGGAGACGCTGTGCTTTCTCCCACAACCAACTTGAGAGACAATAAAATATTAGCAATAGAAAACACAGCCAGAACACAGAAAATTGAACTTTTTAGAAGTCTGATAACAACAAATTCTTCAGTCTGACTGGTAAGAGGGGCGAAGCCAGCAGCTGGCAGAGTAGGGTAGCACAGGAAAACTTGGTCAGACGGACTTAGGCGTGAGGATCCCAGGCATGGGGTTGCAACCGGTGGACCCAATGAGTGACTCAGTGAGTGACCGGCATACCCAGTGAGGGTGCAGGGCAGCGGGTTGACTGTGGTCCCGCATTCGTGCCCAGATATTCGGGCCCAGGGAGTGGGTGGTAAGACGACGGGACCAAGCAGGCCCCAGCTGCGAGAGGCAGCAGAGGGGGCCGCCATTTCCCCACTCTGACCCCACCCCCACATACAGTGTCACAACCCAGCAACCTGGGCAGCCTTGCCCTGGTAAACAACCTAAGCCTCCACTCCTCATAATTAATGGGCAAGAACAGACCAAAAATGGCTCTGGGATCAAGAAGACCCCAAAGCCCCAGAGCCCATAAATCTAAGCGACGAAGAAATAGCAAAACTTTCAGATGCACAGTTCAAAACACTGGTGATCAGGATCCTTGCAGAACTGGTTGATTATAGTCACAAATTAGAGGAACATATGAAGGCTAAACTAAGTGAAATGAAGGGAATTGCACAGGAAACCAATAGTGATGAAGAGGAAACTGGGACTCAAATCAAGGGAGTGAACCAGAAGGAAGAAAATAATGGCCAAACAGGAAAATATGAAGAAACAAGAATTAAAAAAAAATGAGAAGAGACTTAGGAACCTCCAGGACATCTTTAAACATTCCAACATCCGAATTATAGGGGTACCAGAAGGGGGAAAGGAACAGCCACCAGTGGAAAACTTATTTGAACAAGTAATAAAGGAGAATTTCCCCAATCTGGCAAAGCAAATAGACTTCCAGGAAATCCAGGAAGCTCAGAGATTCCCAAAGAAGTTGGACCCAAGAAGGAACACACCAAGGCACATCATCATTACATTAGCCAAGATTAAAATGAAGGAGAGAATTCTAGAAGCAGCAAGAGATAAGGGGACAGTCACCTACAAAGGAGTTCCCATCAGACTGTCAGCTGATTTCTCAAAAGAGACCTTACAGGAAAGAAGGGGCTGGAAAGAAGTATTCCAAGTCATGAAATCCAAAGACCTACAACCAAGATTACTCTATCCAGCAGAACTTTCATTTAGAATGGAAGGACAGATAAAGTTCTTCTCAGATAAGATCAAATTCAAGAAGTTCATCATCACCAAGCCCTTATTATATGAAATGTTAAAGGGACTTACCTAAGAAAAAGAAGATAAAAAAGATGAACAGTGAAAGGACAGCAAACTCACAGTTATTAAGAACCACACCTAAAACAAAAGCAAACTAAGAGGACAGCTAGATCAGGAGCAGAACCATAGAAATGAAGATCACATGGAGGGTTAGCAACAGGGGAGTGGGAGAAGGGGAAGGGGGGGAGAAGGTACAGAAAATAAGTAGCATAGATGGTAGGTAGAAAATAAATAGAGGGGAGGGCAAGAATAGCATGGGAAATATAGAATCTAAAGAACTTGAGACATGTGGTCATAAACTAAAGGAGGGAATGGTGGGGGGGTGTGCAGGATGGAGGGGAATGAAGGGGGAAATAGAACAACTGTAATGGCATAATTAATAAAATACATTTAAAAAAAGAATTAAAGTTAGATGTTGAGAAACACATCTTTACGTCTGGATCAAAAGAGTTGGGAACTATCCCCCTCTGTCTGTGTAAATCAGATGAGGGTCAGATGGTCATGGGGGCCATGAGTGGGCAATGTTTCACTGGATGGTTGCCCCTTTTGACTGGCCTTTGATTTTACAATTTTATGGTGAGCCTGGATTTCTGGCAGCTGCTGCTGTTGAGGTAGAATGCCCTAGCCTGTCATGAGCTTGTCTAGCTGATATCTCCTAGATAGCCCTGAGCTTTAGGCTCTGCCTGCTTGTGAAAATAAGCAGGTAGAGGTGGGGAGGGGGATGACCTGTCCATCAGAGATTCTGTTACTGCCTCAGAGGGGTAAAAAGATTAGAAGAAGAGAAAAAGAAGACTCCTTCAATCATCCCTTTCTTCATCCAGAAAACCACAAGTCCCAAACCAGGTCCCTGATCTCCTGGCCATGTTTGCCATGAGCAGGGTCATCTAGTTAGTAGGGAATTTAAACAAAGGACAAAGCAGAGTGTGGCTAAGGTTTGCCTTTTGTGTGGAGTACACAAGCAAATTGTGTGTCTTTATTATGTTTGTGGGATTTTTGCATACAATGCTTAATTGTTTACTATTGAAACAATTATCTGTGTTCTCTCGGAATATTTTAAAATTCCTTTTTAACCTCAAAACAGGGATAAGTACTTGGTGTGGGAGTAGAGGGTTTGGGGGCTATATCCTGGGAACCTGATTCTAAGAACAATGAGGGATTCAGGTATCAATTAATAAATATTAATCAAGTGCCTTCTATGTGCTTAGCATTGTGTTAAACACTAGAGAGGATAAAAAGAAATGCAAAGTTTCTAGCTTTTGAGATAAAGGCAGAGGGAAAGGAATTCATGTTTGTCTATTAGTTACTCCATCAGTCCCTAGGCTAGATGCTTTATATGTGTAGTCTAATTTAATCTTCACAACAATTCTGTGAGGTAAGTGCTATTATCCCAGTTTTACAGATGAGAACACTGAGGCACAAAAAGGTTATGTAAATTTTAGCCAAGGTCACACATTTAGTAATTGGTGGTGTTAGAATTTGAACCCAGATCTTCTCACTCTAAAGCCTTTTTCTCTCTTCTCCATGCTGTGAGTTTTTAAAAATTATAATCTAGTTGGTGAGATAAGCCACATATGTCTCACCTCGTATCTGAAAAGATAACTGAAATGACCAGGTGCTGTATGTGACCAGTGCTAAGTCTGTGGTACTAATTTAAGGAGGGAGACAGGGGTTCGGGCTGA
Organism: Artibeus jamaicensis; assembly: GCF_021234435.1. NCBI lineage: Eukaryota > Metazoa > Chordata > Mammalia > Chiroptera > Phyllostomidae > Artibeus > Artibeus jamaicensis. The sequence continues at coordinate 52,767,363 of NW_026521486.1, forward strand.
CATAATCAGGGCTTCAAAGAGAATATGAGATTTGAGTTAAGCCTCAGGGAATGGGTTTCACCTCGATATAGGTAGAGGAGGGGAAAGGACACTCTATAAGAGGGAAGCCCATGAACCAAAGTATGGAAATAAGCAAACAAATTGTAGTTTGAAGAGTGAATAAATTACCCTGGCTGCATTGACTGTAAGAAGTGTTTGGGGAAATAAGGTTGAGAAAGTAAATTTGTACTATGGTGTATGGGAAGGCCAAGCTAAAGCATTTCATTCTTTTTTCCTCTGTAGATAGGGGATAGCTATGAAAGGAATACCTAGAAAATGTGGTAGTACACCAAAAATTTAAAATCTGTGATCTAGGAATCCTGATGTCCTATAACCTTTGCAAAGTACTTCTTTCCTGGAAATCATCTCCAGAATGTTGGTTTCTTCTCTGCCAGGTGACCCTGAGTATCTTTGAGCTGGCATCTGCTGCAGGAGTGGGCTGTGACATTGACCCAGCACTGGTGGCCGCCATTGCTAATCTGAAAGCTGGTAAAATTGGGGAAAGGAGGAGAGGGAGGGCTTGGGCCATATTTCTGGGTGGAAAATGCCAGTCAAAGAAGCCTTTTGTTTGGGGGTGTGAATTCAGAAGCTTTAAGCTGGGAGCTAAGGAAGGACTTAAAGTGTGATCCCTAGCCCTCACTAAATATCAATTCTTACACAGGAAATTTAGATTTCTAGTCAGAATCCAATCAGTTGACCTGTCAATCAGCTAAAAAGTATTAAGTGAGAGTCTGTTGCTCAGCAAGTGCTCGAAGGAATTTACAATCTGGTTGGGGAAATAAGATGAATGCAAATGAGAGAATAATACACAGTAGTATAACATTTCATGCTCAGTTGTGTGGTATAGCATCTGAGTTCCTCAGAGTCATTTAGTGCTTTCCCCTCCTATGTAATCACCATGACACTATTCACTTCTTCCTCAGGTCTCACACTTCTCCCATATGTTCCATTATGCATTTCTTCTGATTAACATGTTCATACTTATATGCACTCAGAACAGGATGGAACCAAGGGAGCTGGTATTAAGCCCTTTCAAAATTGCCAGACTGGTCCTCCCTCTTCTCTCTTGGTTTTGGTGAGACCCTTTCCTCCCTGCCTCTCTACCCCATCACAGGTGACAGTGTCCTCAGACTGCTTGTCAGCAGAGTCCTGTGCTAAGAGCTCTGCTCAGTCACCAGAGCAGGCCTCTAAGGACTCAGGCCCCTCACTGTAAGTGGAGGCTAGTCCTGTCCCCTTCAGCAATAATAAATTGCCTGCAGTGCTTTATAAAGTATATTCATAGATATTTTTTCATATGATCCTCAGTAATTCTGTGAAATAGGACCCTTGTAGAGTATGATTCCTGTTGGCTGACCTTACTTCTCTTTTACTTCTTACCAGATACTTCATCCCCTGAGGAAGAATATAAGGTGGCCTGCCTGCTCTTGATCTTTCTTGCAGTTTCCCTCCCACTCCTTGCCTCAGATCCTTCTTCCTTCTATAGCATTGAGAAGGATGGTAAGTAAGGAGTAGGTCTGAGGAACCAGTGCTATTTAGGTTATTGTCCTGGGTTAAGGAGATGAGGTAGAGACAGTTGCCTATCTGGAAAGTAGAGACTTCTGACTCAGGTGTAAGGTTCTCAAAAAGCACTTGAGAAGGCTATGCATAAAATTCAATTCCACTGAAATTTCATAGGAATACCTTCTACTAATCCCCAAATGCCTCCTGTAGTTGTTAAGTAGGGGTGGTCCAGACTGAAAAACAAAAACTTCCCAGCTGGGTCCAGCCTGGAGTGACTTATTCTTTTACAAAATATATTTAATGTATTTATTTTTAGAGAGAGGGGTATAGAGGTAGAAAGAATGGGAGAGGAACATCAACTGGTCACCTCTTGCACACTGGTCTGCAACCCAGGCATGTGCCCTTGTAATGGGAAAAACTCAGGCTGAACACTGGAGGAAGTGAAGTGGTTCCTTTATTTCTGTCCACAGACCCAGAGGAGGCAGTCTCCAAATTCTGGGCCCTGATCAGTGGGGAGCAATTGCTTATATAGGATGAGGAGTGGTCTGTCACTTAGACCATTACTTCTGGTGTGAAAGCAAGAAGCAGCTTACAGAAGCAAGAAGTGAAACATTATCTCTAGCACACAGGGGCAATCATTATCTCTGGAGTGCAGGGACAAGCAAGAAACAGAGGAAAAAAAACAAGCCATAAACAAGTCATTCCCTGGGTGCTGTGCTATGTTTTAAAATAACTGCCAATTTCCTCTAACACCCTGACCGGGAATTGAACCAGTGACCATTCACTTTGCAGGATGATGCTCAACCAACTGAACTATGCTGGTCAGGGATGGAGTGACTCACTTGGCTATTTCTTTTTGTTTCTCTCCCTCTCTTTTTCTGTCAATAATAACCTAGGTTACAACAACAATATTCACTGCTTGACCAAAGCCATTATCCAGGTGTCTGCTGCCCTCTTCACACTCTACAACAAGAACATTGAGACTCATCTCAAGGAGTTTCTGGTGGTGAGTGGGTCTAGGTGATAAGAAATGAAAGGTTGCAAAGTCTGGTGAGAAATGGTTTGACTTAAATCTATAGACAGTCATTGTTGAGCAGGCCTTGCAGTCTCACCTCCCATCTAGTCCATTAAGTAAGTAGTCAGGGCCACTTTGTGAAAGGCTTTGTGAAAGGAGTTTCTTCTAAGTTTCCCAACAGCTAGTATTTCAGCCTCTGCCCAAATACTTGGAAAGAGCCTTGGACTGAGTCAGAAAATCTGAGTTCTGGTTCTGGATCTGCTACTAAGAGTTTGTATGATCTCTGAAGAGCTAAACTTTTGAGGCCTCAGTGTTTCCATTTATTAAATAGGGCAGTTAAACCAAATGCATGATTCACTATCTTAGTGTGCATTAGAATTCCAAGGAACTTGTTCAAATACACATTCCCAATCCTATACCAGTTCTACTGAATTAGAATATCCTACGGTGAGTCCTGGCCTCTGTTTTTAATCAGATCTCAAGGAGAGCTGAAGCACAATAAAGTTGGAGAGACACTGAGTTTTATAATCCATAAGGCCCTTTCCGACTGCAATACTGTCAAAAAGCCAAACTTTTTTTCAAATTCTCAAATTTTAGCATAAATCAGAACCACTTAGAGAATTTCTGAATCAGTGGATTGGAGGCCGGGCTGGAAAATTCTCATTTCCAAGTTCCTAGGTTATGTTGATGTTGCTCATCCTGGGATGTCACTTTGAGAACCACTGGTCTAGATTTCTAGGGACTGGTACCTACAACGAGGCAGCTAATCCTACTGTAGGCTTTGTCCAAATTGTTTGAAAAAAAATTGAAAAAAGGAGGAAGATACCAAGAGCACTGTGTCTGAATCAGAGGTCCAGCTCTGTTTTTCATTGGGTGGGGAGTCAGCTGTAAACAGCCTGGTGGAGTGTGGTGACTGGAGGCTGCCTAGGAAAAAAGATTAACCTCCCAATTTGCAATACTACCTGCCTTTGTCCTAGGTTCTTTCCCTGCCCTTGCAACCTCTCCCCCAGCACCCCAGGCAACCTCCTGTTGTCCAAACTGGCTGGTTTACAGACAACGTGTGTCTCTGAAACCTAGGGAATTTGCCACTTTTTCCATCCTGAGTTTCCAGAAACATCCCAGCCCTTTTTAACTTTCCTCCTTGATCTTTTAACTTCCTGTAGCCTGAGGCTGTCCTACTCTGACCTCCATAAAAATCTGCTTCCCTTACAAACTCTTCCCTTACAGGTGGCTTCTGTCAGCCTCCTGCAGCTGGGCCAGGAGAATGACAAGATTAAAACCAGAAATCGGGAATCCATTTCTCTGCTCATGCGCTTGGTATGTGTCTTATTTAATTTGCTATGGGGAAAGAGAGAGGGAGAGCCAGAGGAAGACTCCCCCATTTTTTAAATCCTCACCCAAGGGGATGTCTATTTATTTTAGAGTGAGAAGGGAGAGAGGGGGGAAAGAAACATCAATGTAAGAGAGAAATGTCAGTTGGTTGCCTCTCGTATTCATCCTTACTGGGGATCAAACCTGCAAACTTCTGGTGTGTGAGACAATGCTTCAACCAACTGAACCACCCAACTGAACCACCCAAGCAGGGCACAAAGATTCCCTTTAAGGTCTTTTGGTCCATGGTATTCTCATCATTCAAAAGCATTAACTAAGAACTTAATTCTGCCTGACTCTCTGGGTCTAGTCTTCATATTCTGGTTAACATTCAAGACTTGTCCTGTAATCTCAAGGTAGAGTCTTTAAGAACTTCTCTGTAGGACAGGGCCAAGCCTGGCCCTTAGTGGAATGCGTCCCTTTTCCTGCAATATTCTCAAGTCTGACCTGGTAGGGCAGCTGTGTCTCTCATCCATAACTACCTGTTCAGCGCATGTTTGGTTTTGTGTGAACACTTTTCAGGACTGTATTTTTTGTCCTTTAGAGTACTATGAAGAGGGTGCTGAATAGCACAGAGCTTGGGGGAGGGAGCAGGAGGGCTCAGAGCCAGAAGGGCTTTTATTTTTATTTTTCAAAGATTTTATTTATTTACTTTTAGAAAGAGGGGAAGGGAGGGAGAAAGAGAGGGAGGGAAACATCAATGTGTGAGAGATACATTGAACTGGTTGTCTCTCACAGGTCCCCAGATGGGCACCTGGCCCACATCCCAGGCATGTTCCCTGACTAGAAATCAAACCTTTCGGTTCGCAGGCTGGTGCTCAATCCATTGAGCCACACCAACCAGGGCAGAGGTGGAAGGGATTTTAGATGAAAAGCTGTAAGGCAAGGAGCCAGGTGAACCATGCATCAGACAGATCCTGCTGTCTCATCTCCTTTCTTCCTAAGCTGGGGGCTTTCCAATACTTTGGAAGAAAGTTCTGGTAACTCTGACTCAGTTAATTAAAAAAAAAAACTTTTCCTCATGACCCTGTTTTCTCTCCTTAACACAGTTACTCACTGTTTTGCTCTAAAAGTCTGATTCTCCAGGTTAGTATGGTACTTAGATATGAACAGGAGGGGCTCCTGCCCTGGGCCTTGTGCTTAAGAGGGCCCCCTCAGGCCAGTGGAAGAGGATATGCCCACCTGGAGGCTGTGTTCTTCCTTGAAGTCTACATTAGAGATTTCTGGGACTTTAGAATTCTCTGTTAAGCAGCTCCAGCCCACTTTGGGGGCTTGTGCAGAGCTTCTTCCCTAAGTCCGTCCTACTGGGGCAGACTGCTGCTGGTGCCTCTGGCACCCAAGGAATGTACGGCTAGAGCTTAGCTGTGCAGATAGAAGTCTACTTGTGCATACAAAACCCTTCAAACTGGGGCTGGTTCCTTCTCCCCTGTTCAGGTGCAGGTCTCTGAGGAATCAAGGGTTCTTAATTCAAATCTGGCCTTCTATAACATTATAAAAGTATATTGTGAAGGCAGAAATATAAAACATAGTAGTTTGTTTGCTTTATTTTGTCATATGTTATGTGGGCTTCCATTTGGACTCTTGGCCCAGGACCACAAATGTTAGGGGAAGGCATACCTGGGAGTGCCCCTGGTTTCCTTTAGGAAATACATAGGCACTGAGTGGGATCTGTGTCTCAGTTTCTCTTGCTAGAAAAAAGTCTAGGTTGGGCTGCTTAAGGGTTATGATAGAGAAGGGAAAGGACATGAGGGTATGTGTGTGGGGTGTGTGTGGTGAGGGGTGAGAGGGTAGAGGAGGCAAATGAGGGCAAAGGCCAGTGGTATGCTAGAGAGCACAATTTTTGGAGCATCATGACCTTGGGAAAGTTAATTAAACTTTGTGAGACTTTGATTTTTTTATCCATAACAATGGACAACAATGCTTATGATAGAGTGGTTAGGATTCATGAGATAAGATATGTGCAAGTGCCTACTACATAACAGATGCTTAAGAAATGTTAGTAGTTCTCTCTTCCTCCTGTTCATTTTAGTTTCTGGATAGTTAAGCTTGCCTCTTCATTTCCTTGGGCAGTTTTCATCTCCGTAAGGTTGGAGGTGTTTCTGTATTGCCCGACCTCCTCTTCCTGCTTTGCTCCCCCTTCTCCTACTAACCTCAAAGTGTGAGGAGGTGTCTGCCCCTCGTGGCATTGCAGTGAAGCCTGCAGAGTTGCTGGAACAGAGCTAGGACCAGGCAGTTTTTATTGGAGGGAGTGACAGAGGGACTAGCTGCTGCAAAGCAATTTAAATGCAAATGTTTCCACAGAGAAATTGGAAATGACCGAAGGGGAAGGAGCTGTATTCTAAGAGGCTACTCATACAGCCCCAAATCCTAGCCAGGCACTTTTGTCCCTGGGGTCTTTCTGTCTTGGTTGTCAAGCCTGGGCAGTCTGTCCACCACAGTATTCCCAGCTGGTTCCCTCCATTCCACAGGGGAAAGAATCATGGAATCTTATATGTCGGAATAAGGCCAAGTCCTGGGAATTAGTTTAGTCCTTACAATTCATAGGTGAGGAAACGGAGGACAGGGAGGAAAAGATGACATTCAAGGTCTCCCCAAAAATATATGGGCAGATTTGGTCTTCACTCTAGGGCTGTTTCCACTACTAAGAATCTCTTCCAGTTAGGAGCCGTGTTATTTTCTGTGCTTAATGGAGCAAAGAATAGAAAGTCCTGGGCCTGTGAACCCTTCTTAAAGCCGTCATTCATTCCCCTATAACTGAGGGCCATATACTGAGAAAGAGATCTTATCTCTGTCCTGGCTTAAGGTTTGAAAGTCTTGCCTAGCAAAAATTCTTCCCTTTATCCAACCTAAGATCAGAGCTATAGTTGTAATGGCAGGTTTCCTTCTCTTCAGCCTGCAGTGTCTGCTCCTCTGGCACTGTTGTGTGTATTGTATGTGCATGTGTTTGAGAACAGCTGAATGCTACAAATTTAAAAACCCGAAGGACTTCAGAGAGAGAAACATGTTAGACTAGATATGGTAGGTTCTTTTTTCTGAGTGAATTCCAGGGCTTGAAACACCAGACACATTGGGGAGTGCCCATCTGTGTGGATTGCCAGAGGATATGGGACACTTCTCTCCAGAGTGTGTCTTTTAGTCCCCAACCTCTTGATGAGAGGGGTACTGAAGGAAATGCACCCTGTTCCTTCCTCAGAGACGGGGACCCTCCAGCCTCATGCTAGGTTGCACTGCTCTTTGCTAATATGCCCCCCCACCCAGTCTTATCCAGGCATCTTGATCTATCTTTCTGCTGGGCTGTGGGGCTGCTGGGATTACCACAGTGCACGGGCTTCTAATTAAACTAATTAATCATGCCTGCTCCTTTATTCAGCATCCTTACTGTTCCACAAGCACTGTACTGAGGGAGGGAGGACATTGAGGCCCAGCACAAGGGGACCCATGTGGATTCCAGGCCTCTCTTTCTCAGCCTGCAGTGGCAATGATTTCTCTGCCAAGCTTTGTCATTATCACTTTATTCATCCTTACCTGCATCTGTGCTGCCTACCCACATATGCTTTAACATCCAGAGTGGGAGAGAATGGGAGTTTGTCTGCCACAAGGGAAGTGATTCTTTCCTGCCTTCTGCTTCTGAGCCCTTCATATATCCCTGAGGAGGGGGACAGAGGCCATTATAAGGGAGGTGAGGAAGCCACATTGCCTTCCTAGAGATAAACCAAGTAGGGGAGGAAGGTGAGTGTGATTAGAAGCCCTGTTTACTTGTAACTCTGAGGGCCTCAGAGGGCCCACGGGAGTGAATGAGGAGGATCAGAGTGTCACGCAGGTATGCCCTACCTGAGAGTCTCATCTCTTGGCCCCTTTCTTCCAGATGGTGGAGGAGTCCTCTTTCCTGACCCTAGACATGTTGGAGTCCTGTTTCCCTTATGTCCTGCTTCGAAATGCCTATCGGGAGGTATCTCGGGCCTTCCATCTGATCCGAGTGCCTGCCAGTACCCACTGAAGGGCCCTTTGGGACTGCCTAAACCCATGCCATCCTGGAAGCTGTGGTCATTTTCTCAAGGGGTGGGAATGGGGTGGGGTCTGGATTCAGAGCAGAGGAACAGGCATGTGGACAAACAGTCCAGGACTGAGGAATCATAGAGAAGTGGGGCAGGCTGGGGGGATGGGGGACAGTTGATAGGAAAAGTTGGGGGCTTGGGGCCAAGTCTGTGAATTTTTATAATGAAAAAACTGAGTGACGAACAAATCTGTTTCCTATCTCCTGGTGACTAGAGTTTGAGCTCTGACTGGCATGGACCTCTTTGACCTTCATCACTATTCTAGGATAATGCTGGCGGGCAGAGATGATCAATCATCATATTAAACCATAATGAGCTTATAATTCTCCCATTGGAGCTACTATTGTCTCCTGCACATTTATTAGGAGAATTATCTCCTCTCTTTTTTTTCCCAAATGTATTCAGCAAACATTCAGCCTGCTCCTACTGCAAAGTCATAGCAAAAGAACCCCTTTTTTCCTTTGTGGGGTCACTTTTAGGAGACATAGGTCTCTTCTTCTGCCTCCAGCTCTATCATCTATAGGGGCAATGAGGAAGTACTCTTGAGAGATTTTCACTGCCCCAAACCCTTCCACCTGCCTCACCATCTTGGGGGTAACAAGTAAGTTCTCTCACCTGCTTAACTATCACCACTCCTGCTTTTTCTCTGACATCAGCACAATCCAGAACAGAGGGTCTGTCTAGGTATTTCCAGGGCACAAGACAATTAATTAGAGCAGCGTCATGTGGTTTCCTTCCCAGACCATTTGGGGTACTCCTCCTCCTATCTGGAAGGACTGATTTAACCCCAACCTCCTTGTCATCCTGGGTGAAGCTCTTGCTCCAGGCAGGGATTTCTCTTGTAGATCTTAAATTTCATAGACCTCATTAGGTTGTAGGGCCGTGAGAGTGGGTATACTTGAGGGAGTACAAGTTGTTTCAACTTAGCCCTTTTCTGTGCTAATTAGAATTTCAAGTGTCACAAAGCCTGGGGCATTCAAGATAGCACTAAACTGGGTTTAGTTAATTCCATGGCAGGAAACAGTGGCCTTCATCCATCACTTCTGTGCACCTACTGCCAGGGAAGCTGCAGCAACAGATCATGTATGTCACAGGTTTAGAGTGGTTGGAATGGGCAAATAGAATTAACTAGTTGATTAATCAGTGTCATGTTCATACTTCCATGATAAAACGAAGCAATTGTTGATTTTCAGCAAAACCATCTGGTCTTTATTAAAGCTATTTAATAAATGTTTTTGGATTTTGTGTGTGTGTTTGATTTTTATTTCTCGAGACCCAGGCTTAGTCCATACTTTTAAAACTTGGCGCCCATAATCAATACACAAATTTTTCCCAGCAACAGTTTTCTGCTCTTTAACATAGAAGCAACAGAGGATCCTGCTTCATGCCTCAGCAAGTTGTCCTCCCTTGCTATGGAAAGGACAGTATGTTCTAAGGAGTGATTCAGGGTCAGGCCTATGAAATGGAGGACAAAGTCGATGAAAACAAGAAGACTCAGAAGTATCTGAACAACTACTCTTACACCCATATCTCTGCCAGGATCATCATCTTGAGATGGAGACCCCTTTTCATCTACATGTGGAAATGCTTAAAAGGAGCCTCCCAGAGAACAGAAGACAAGCTGCTGTAGGGGAATAGAGAGTAGACATAGCAACTTTATTTTTTAATTACAATTTTTATTGAGATAATTAATCCAACAAACTAATGCAGAGAGATCCTGTGCATCTTTCCCAGTTTACCTCATGATAATATCTTGCAAAAACGATAGCATACTATTATAACCAGGATATTGACATTGATACAATCTACTGACCCTATTCAGATTTCCCCAGTTTTACTTACACTCATTTCTCTCTGTGTGTGTATTTAGTTCTGTAAGCTGTATCATGTGTGGGTTTGTATGTCCACCACCCTTGGTCAAGGTACAGAACATTTCCAACACCACAGGGGTCCTCGTGTTGCATCTTTTCTAACCACACCCACTTCTCTCCTGCAGCCCTCTTCCCTTCCCCATCCCCTGGCAACACAAATCTGTTACCCTTCTCTAAAATTTTGTCATTTGTGATAATGTCTTTTTATAAATACACAATTACACATACATTTATCTACAACAAATACTTTATCAAAGTGTTCTTTCATCCTTATATTTCTGCAAGGTAGCCAGAAGAGGCTTCCTTATTTCAGGCCAGTAAACAGAGTCAGAGATGTTAAGTGACTTAATGAAGGTCACATGTTTAGCAATACATCTAGATCTGAGAGCCGAGAATATTTAGTCCTAGACCTTTCTCCCTGAACAGACTGCCTCTTCATCTGCAAAGACTTAGTTGTTAGCATCCAGAGACACTAAAACAAGCAAAAATAGGAGAAGGTAAGGACATGATGACCTTAACCACCTGAAGCAAAAGATGAGTCTTGGGGTAACAGGGCCCATCAGCACTTCAGGCAATTTTCTTCTTAAATTGTCAGAGACCCCTTGCAGCCTAGGACACAATCGACTATGAACTGCTTTCTACTCTCAGATCCCCAGCTTCCTTTGTTCTGGCCTCAAAGGAACGGAGGAATGAATATCAGGGAGAAATTCTGACCTTGATTGCTTTGTCTTGCAGACAGAGTAGGTTCTGGCCTCAGCATTTTCATTAGTGCGGTGTTTTCATTACAATCTCCATTAACTTGTTTGCAGCAATGAGATGGAATCATCCCTCCTACCAGGCCTGCGGGGAGATGCTTGCAGAGGAGCTCCCATTCCTTTGGGCAATAAAGACACTATGATGTTCAGTTCAGTGGGCAGGTGAGGGAAGCCTCTAAATGTAGTAGGCCTAGGGCCTGCATGAAGGGGGTCTTACCCTTTGGCACTTTGTCCAGGAGGTAAGAGAACAGCTGCAGTTTGAGCTTTAATCCATGAGAAGGAGGTCCCAGGTAGGGACAAGACTTCCTTAACCTTAGGTCCTCATACCTATATCAGTTCTTTTCCAACAAAGTTTCACTTTGAGAAAAGGCTGGCACATGGCTGAAATGCACTCACGGGGTTTGGGGGGAAGACTGTTCTTCCAGTCCTCCTCCCCACAGGGCCTCCTGCTCTTCCTAAGTACCTGTCATCAAAAGAGATGAAGATGAACCCCCCTTCAGCCCCCACACCTCAATGAGTTGTCAAGTACTCTCCCTCCCACCTGAATAGGAAGCAGGAGCAGCAGGCCATGTTGCAGGCTGAGGAAGTCACAAGTTAACTTGAGCTGAGTTTGCAGCTCTGGAGAGATTGAGGAGCAGGCTTTTCTCTTGTCACTTTGGGAGGAGAAGATTGGGAGGCTGCCCCTTTAAATAGCATTCCTGTGGGAGGCAGATCACATCCATCCGTCACCAGTGCCAAAATGTCATTTTTGGTCTCTATCAAAGCCAAAGCTTGTTGGAAGGGATTGTGGGGTTAGGGGAGTGAGGAGGCATGGTCTCCAAGGGACAGGGACAGTTTGGAAGCTGAAATGGAGAGAACTGAGGTTGAGCAGAAAGAGCCTGGGAAAAGTGGGGACAGGGCACAGGAGGGAAAGACAGGGAGAAAAGAATAGAGTGGGTCTTTTGAGCCCATGAATGAAACATATATACCCTGTCCAGAGGGAGGGTAAGACAGAAATGGGAAACAAGAGGAATGATGTTGAGGGTAAACACCAAGACTGGTGACTAGAGAAAGAGAAAGAGCCATGGAGTGGAAAAGCACTAGAAAAAGTTGGGACACTTGGCCTAGGCTTTGCTGCTTACTCTTTGTGGGATCACATACTTATTCTAGCCTTAGTTTTCCCATGTGTTAAATGAAGGGGGTTAGGCTAGATGGAGTCTAAAGCTTCTTTTACAAATAACTTTTGGGAGTATGAAATTTTCTTTTCTTTTTTTTTTTTTTTTTGAGATTTTTAAATTTATTTATCTTTAGAAGGGAAGGGAAGGAGAGAGGGAGAGAAACATCAATGTATGGTTGCCTTTCATGCATCCCCTGCTGGGAACTAGCCTGCAGGGAACCGGCCTGCAACCCTGGTATGTGCCCTGACTGGGAATTGAACCGAGATTGTCTGGTTCGCAGGCCCGCGCTCAATCCACTGAGCTACACCAGCCAGGGCTTGAAATTTTCTTTTCTTAAAATGGGTTAGGAGATGGGGGCCTGGGAGAGCAGAGGCGGGATATACCACTGTGTCCACGTGAAATGTTGAGAGATTCCTCTGGAAGTACATCTCAACCTCTTCCCATTTCTTCTAGTTGAAATACCTGCATTATTTGAAAATCTCCTTAGCTCTAATCCTAATTTTCTAATTAGAGCTCTTTAGCTCTAATCCTATTTTGCAATTCTTTTGTAGTTTCCAGCCCATTCTTTTTCAATTGACAAGGAAGTCTGTTGCTCTCAAATTTTGAGAATTAGATTGGGTATGAGTCTGACTGGGGGCCTCAGGTGCAGCTCCGTTGTGTCTGGGACTGTTCCTGGCAAGGAGAGGACAGGGGTATGTAGGCTGAAGTTAGATGGGCAGAGAGGGGAAGTCCCAGTACTCTGATGTTTTCCTCCATCTCTGCCTCTGCCATCTCCTTCTGCCTTTGTACCTCTGGGAGCTGGTTCTCCCGATAATTCTCTATCCTGCCAGATCGGAAGGCCTGGCTTAACTTAATTACGTCAAAGGCAACTCTTTCATGTCAGGAGTCTTCACCCTGCCACTTCACATCTGTTCTTTTCCACTCCATTGCCTGGGAAGTGGGGAGCCTCCTTCCAACCTGCAGTGTCCTTAAACTTAAAACTCACTTTCTGGGATCCTGGATTAGTTAGTGAATACATCCCCACTTTCTGTTTGCATAGGATTTTCCCCAGTGCCAAAGCACTGATCATTAAAGAGAACAATTCTAAGGAATGCTGAGGTGGTTCCTGCCATAGTCCAAAGTAGGACTTAGTTTGATGGAAGAGGCTTTGTCCTGTTACGGGTCTTAAGTTCAAATTCCAGGTCATTTTACAAATATATTAAGCAGCTAGGCTGTTTTGTGCTGGGCCCTCAGCCACTAGATTTCTTTCACTGAAGACAGAATAAGAAGAAATAATCTGGAAAGGCTACAGGACGGGTTGAGATATTGGGAATGATTTCCCGGCTCTTAGGGAGTTGTATTAAATCGAAAGAAGTGGTGTTGCCTGCACTGGTGGAGTCTCTCTGGAAAGCTCTGAATTTGGGAGAAACTTCCACCCCCAGAAGGGAAGTTAGACACACCAGGGGAAAGGCCGCAGTGATGGGCACACGTCAGGAAGACCGGGCTAACGGAACTGGAACCGAAGAAAGGCATGGGATACCTTGGAAACTCGGAGCAGACCCCGAACTTTTCCCTTCAAAGGCAGGAGTGCAAGTGCGCAGTTCTGGTCTGCGGCTGGGTTCTCATGGTGGGGGGCTTCCCTGAGCCCAAGCGCCAAGGCCCCCAGGTGGAGAGGGGTGAACGCCTCCGGCTACCCGTCTCTCTCACACGGGACGCTAGGCACTTGCGAATATATGAAACCACTCGCACGTACAAAGAAACTTAGAACACACACCAACAGAACCCACGCAACACCCACACCGAAGTCCTGCCGCCGCCGCCGCCGCCTGCGCTGCACTTTGTAAACACGCACTCACATCCACCGCGCGGGGCAAGCACAGCGGCTCATCCCGGGAGCCCGGGTGCCTGTGCCGGCATTTGGGCGCTTCGGTCTGGGTGTGCCCCGGGCTTCCAATCGTTCCTCTGGGAGGGGGAGGAGTGGCAGCGAGGAGTGAGGGACGAGCCGGCAGGCGGAGGAGGAGGGAGGGGAGCAGAGGGAGGGGAACCGGCCCGAGGAGGAGGAGAGACAGGAGGCGGCTCTGGCAGCGCGCGGCGGCAGCGGCGGCGCGGAGAGCCCGGACTGGGAGCCCACAGCTCGGCTGGGCAGCGGGAGAGGAGGAGCCACAGGAACTGCAGCTCTGCCAGCTCGGGCCGAGCCTAGAGACGTCGGCCTGGCTGGTCCACGCCAGCCGCAGGTGGGAAGGGTCTGCCGTGGGGGTGAGGGTGTTTCGGTTAGGGGCTGAGTCTGAGCCTTGGTGCTGTCTCCTCCCTCTGTTCCACAGACAGGGGCTGAGCATGGAGCTGTCCCCTCGCAGCCCTCCCGAGATGCTGGAGTCGGATTGCCCGTCACCTCTGGAGCTGAAGTCAGCCCCCAGCAAGAAAATGTGGATTAAGCTTCGGTCGCTGTGAGTCCCCGCGCCTGGAGTGGGGGGAAGGGATCTTAGGGAGCCTGGAAAGGGGGGAGGGGGTGAAGGCTGGAGTCGGGGGGTGGATTCTCTCTGGCACACATGTTGGTAGGTGAGAGCAAATAAGCTGCTCTGACACGAGTGGCCAGGCCACATGTGCAAGGCATGTGTGGAGCGAGCGGCTGGTTAGAGCGGGTTTAGGAGTTGCAAAGCTAATGATGTGCCTATGGACCCCCGGTGACACACGCAGCGTGGAGAGGCAGCACAGAATGTGCGGTGCAGTGTGGCAGGGCTGCAGACGGGCAGCACTCAGGAGGTGCCAGGCTGACTCACACATATCCATGTGTGTGCCTGAGTGTCTGTGGGTCACAGAGATGTTAGTAGAATGATTGCACACGGCTGCAGATGTAGTGCTTGGGGATACTTGTGCCAACCTGTGGGTTATACATACCTCTGCTGGGACTGGTGGTTTTTGCCTCCTGCATCCTACATGGGATGGGGTTGGGGGAGTCCCATACCTGAGCTGCTCATCTCTCTTGGGGCCTGGAACTCCACTCTGCCTATTAATGATGGGGCACCCTCCTGGGATCTGGAGAAGTGGTGAAACCTTTAACTGGGATTTGGTGGAAGCGGGTAGAGCCCCTTCCTGGGAGCTGAGTGGTGCAGAATGATCGACAGGGGCAAGGTAACTGTCATAGCCTTTTTGTTGCTTTGGGTCTTCCAGAGATCTCCAAGCACATTTAGGCATCTTTTCTTATTGTTGCAGGGTGAGGGCATGTGGGGAGAAATAAATGAGGAAAGGAAGGATTCAGGCATCCCATACTCCAGTCCCAGGGGAGGAAAGGAACTTTTCTTCCTGCTCCTCAGAGGAGAGGATCTGGTCAAATACAAGCCATGCACCATGTTTATCTCCCAGTCAGCTGCCAGTGGGTAATCTCTGCAGTCTGTTGATTCTTAAGCAGAGAACAAGGGAAGGTGCTCCTGTTCCCGAAATGACTCCCCATGGACACAGCAAAGATGCTGTAGATGTTTAATGAGGAAGTACAGGAAACATAGCCCCTACACCCAGTTCCTCCCCAGTATCCTTAAGACTGAGCACCAAAGCTTTTTGTTTCTAAGCTCTGGCAGAGAGGGAGGGGGGGGGGGGGGAGAGAGAGAGAGAGAGAGAGAGAGAGAGAGAGAGAGAGAGAGAGATGAGGTAGATAAATGCTTGTGGTTGTGTTGTTCTAAAAAATACTTCACTTGCAGTGATAAGATGTTGCCTTTTTACTGGGTTGGTGGGTCTGATTGTTGTACTAGCTGCTTAGAGAGGCCTGAGGGAGAACTGAGGCATAGTGGTAACAAGGCTTGGAATCCAAATGTACTTCGCAATTTACCCCCTTTGCTGCCTCCAGCCAATGCAGTTTGTGGGATCTATGAAGCGCAGCCTTGGAATGAGTTCTGCGATGAAGAAATGGAAAACCGGGTTGAATCGATTTTTGTTGGGAGGAGCACTGGTTGATTCTTGGTAGAAAACTGATGCTCTGTTAATGGGAACTAAACTGGGAAGAGGGGCAGGTAAGGAAGTGATTGAAAGGCAGAGAAGGGGCCTCAGGATTTATAAATGGGAGAATATAAGGTATCCTGGGATAACTCCTCCATAGCTTTAGTAGTCTTCATATACTTTCCCTGCCTCTATTCCAGGTAACAGGTCCTGCAAAAGAGCAGGATTTACCATCTCCATACCGTTCTTTTTTAAAATTCTATTTCCTTGATTATGCTATTACAGTTGTCCCAATTTTTCCTTGTTTGCCCCCTCCACTCTCCACACTATTGTCCATGTCCATGGGTCATGTATGTGTGTTCTTTGGCTACTCTAGTCTTTCCTGGGAGCAAATTGTTATTTCTTCCTTTGATGTGAGAAATTCTAAATGGAGAGAGAAGAGGATCCCCAGAGGAGGCACTGAAACCTGGGAGCAGAGGCAGCTGCCCCTATAATATGTTAGTTGACATGTCCTTACAGGAAATGATGGTAAACAAGGGTCACTAATCATATTGATTAGATTATTCTGGTCTTCACTCACTTTAGCAATTTGTACCTTAAAAGTGCTACCTGTGTGCAGTAACCAGAGAAGTACTATCTCCTCACTATTAGTCACCAAGATAGATCCCAAATCTCACTTTCTCAAAGCAGAGAAAGATCTTTGTATCAAGGGAGATCTCAAATTGATAGCTTACTGGATTTGGCTCTGCTTGAATATTGGGAGGCTTTGTCAATCAGATGAAGGGAAATAAAAGGAGTTAGGACTCTTGCTGGGCAGAAGAGAGAAACTCAGGATCGAGTAGTGTCTGAAGGTGAACAGAAAAGGCATTCTCTTTTTTAAGTGGAAATAGAACACTCCTTCTCTCAACCCCACTCACCACCTGTTCCCAAACGGGCTTGAGTGGGAAGGGGTTGTTTAGGCTGGAAATGGGTGGGGGGTAAACATAATTATCTTAGGATTGAGTACTGAAGGCAGATGGTATTATATATAAATGGAATATATAAATACATATGTTTATATGTTTATATGTTTATATTTAAATCAAGGCAAAAGCCTTGATTCCCTTACCTGACACCTGCCACAGTCCATACTCTTCATTTTTACTCTAGGACATCTAGATTATCTTTAGGGAGGCCAGGTCTGGTGTTTTTGCCTCTGATTAAAAAACCGTATAATATAATTGTACAGGGCAATTTCCTTTTGGGAAGGGCATTCAGGAATTCTGTTTCTTACACTAGCACTCTGCCAAAGATAAATTCAGGAGCATATGAGCTGGAGAATCTCTAACTGTAGGATTTCGCCTCCACCTAGCAGGAAAATTTTCCAAACTAAACAGACTCAAGCTGAGACAGGAGAGAGACTGGGACAGGCAGTCTCGAGATGATGGGTCCACCAGGATGACTTTCATCGCCTTTCACACTAGATGAAGGATTTCACTTGCCCATTCCCAGCTCTCTGAGACCAGAGAGCTGTCAGGAGTGTGGGGGAGGGTCATTAGGAGTAGAAGGGGTTTCCCATATCTTTTGGGAATCAAGAAAAACCATGAGCAGAGATTGGTTTGCTATCCTTAACTCATTTGTTTATTCAACAACTATTAATTGTCTCCTGTGGGCCACCAGATATGCTGGTTGCTGGGGATATAGTGGTGGACAAGATGAACACAGTCCCTGCTCCTAACGAGTTTTTAATTTGGTTCAATTCCATCAAGTGGAGGAAGTGCCCTGGTCCTTATTTTATTACACCTTCCCAAGTCATAAAATTCTACCATCTACCACTCTGGTTTCTGCTTAGTCTTTTCCTTTGGAGGTTATACACAGAAACATGTATGTGTGTGTATTAATGCTTATACTGTCCTGGAAAAGAGAGGGAAAAAAGTATATCCCTCTCTTTTCCAGGACAGTACAAGCATCACTAGCATCACTCTCTTTTCTTTGCTCATGTGTCCTGGAATTTTACAGACAGAACTTTCCTCTTCCCTTTGTATAGTGAAGACAAAAAAAATCTTTTTTCCTTCTTCTTTCTTCACATGGTACACACTCAGGACTTTCAAGGTCTATGCTCAATGTCCTAAGCTGTGGTTCAAGGTCATTACAGCTGAGCTCTAGCAAGGATCAGTTGGGGGATTATTTTTGCCTATCTTTGTTTTGTCAGAGTCTAGTGTGGTAACTAAAACATAATAGGCACTCAATAAATAAAAGAATGAACAAATGAATGAATGATTATATGTGTATATGTCATGGAGCCCTGTTCTGCCTCTGATTTTGTGGTGTGTATGTTCCTGCGTGCCGGGAGGGGAATGGGAAATGGGGGTGGAAGGAAGGGAGACGTGGTTGTTGTTTTTGAGAAGGCGATGTTTACAAGGTGTGGGGTTTGAGTACCTGGAACTGAGCCCGGGACTGAAGGAGTTACAGAGAGGATACATAAACGACATTATCTGGCTGTATGAACGAGATGTATCAGAATGATTGTGAATGCCTGACATGTATACATGTGTTTGGGGAAAGGTTGATGTACATGCCAGGGACAGTGTGTGGAGTCAGAGCTCTATGACGATGTCTCTTTGTTTTTATGTTTATGACTGGCAGGCTGATAATAAATATGTGGGAAAGGTATGCTGAATTCGTGTGTGCTGAATATTCAAAATTGTCCTATCTATGAATGAGATGTATGAGTGTATGCGAGTGTGTGCGTAGGTAATGGGATAATATGTATGTGTTTGTGACACTCACATTTTTTAAACAGTTTTGGGGAGATCAAATGGGTTGGAGGAGGAAGCTGAGGGACTGGGCTGGGTGTCTCACTGATTTATCCCGCCATTTGTCTTTATTTTGTGTATTCCCATGAGTGATCTTCTGTGGCTATTACCAGTTTTGGAAACTGTGCCGCCATCCTTTCTTTGCAAATGGCTGTGAAGCTGCTGTGAAGATTGCAGAGCTCCCTGGACCTCAGGAGAAAAAGGAGCATCATTTCTCCCAGGCCTTGGCAGGGATAATTCTTAGTGCCTTCATTCCCTGATCAGCCCTTCCTTCTTTATTTCTCATCATAGCACAGAGTCTCTCTCCTCCTTGGGTTTATATGCCCCTGTCCTATCAGATGGCTTCTATCTCTCTATTTCCCCCATCAGCTTTGTCTTGAATGAGGCATCCTGGATGGTAGAGTGTGGAAAATTTCTGCAGTAAGCTGAGAGGAGGTTCAGTAATAGGGAAAATCAAACTGAGAGCAAAAAAAGAACTCCACAAACTTCTGGTCAGAATAGGTGGCTGGAGGGAAGCAGGGAGGCATGGTGGTGGTCATAGAAGATCATTTTGAATATTGAGAGACTAGAGTCAGAATTCATATTCCCATGAATTCTGAAGTCACACATGATCTTGAAGTCACACAGCCTCTCTGAATCTCAGTTCTTTATTTGCTATCATCCATATGAAAGTGGCTTTTAAATGTTACAATCTGAGTTCTTTGAGCATAGGAGGGCGTGCTTTGCTAAGAAGCAGGGGAATAGAAATGAAAGGGTGACTATTGGCTTCAATAGAGAAAAAAAATGAAGATTCAAGAGGCAGGGATATGAATTACTTAGTAGGTTTGAGTCCTGGTGTCTGAGACATAATTTGGAAGAGTCTTGTTGATGAAGGATTGTCTGGAGCCAGTGAGGCAGATGTCTGAGCTTAGAGGATAGAAGGCTGGGTGGGATCGGAGAAAGGCTGTCCTAGAAAGGGTGTGGGCCACTGAGGTCAAAAGAAAGAAAGTGTCTGACTTCTTATCATCTCTTTTCCCAGTGGAAAAACTAGGAGTGGATGGAGCAATTGCAGGTGTAAGACATGGTGGGTGTGGGGAGCCCAGGGACTGTGACTGGTGAGTTCTGTGAGCACTGGAGGAGTTGCCCTCTGGTATTTACCCTCAGTCACTAGGCCTGGGTATGATATGACTAGGTATGCCACATTCTATTTTAGAGAATCTCTGAGGTCCCTTACAACCCAACATCAGGAGCCCTACGAGGCCAGTTGGAAAAACTGAGAGGAGATCTGACATTTGAGGTTGCACTTATCGCCTTTGCCAGAAGAGGGGTGAAGTAGGTTGGGGTTGCTATGGGACTGGAAGGCCAGGTGAGAGAGTCAGCAGAAGAGAAGACTGCACGTGTCTAGATCCTTTCCACCTGCCCGCTCACTGCCCAGGGAGTTCCTGAAGTCAATGAAGTGAACGGTTTTTCTCCCATCTTCCCCTCTCTTTTGGGCCACTCATCAGTCTGCGGTGGAGGAGCCAAGAAGCCTTTCTTCTCTTGAGTCTTTGAAGGAATTATCGAGGATTTGTTTCCACCTTCTCCGCTCCCTCTGTTTTCATTCTCTTTGATTCTTCCTGCTCCTTTCCTCTGTCTATTCCCTGCTTTGTTCCCTCTCTCTCTGCTAGGCTCCATTTTGCTCCCTCTCTGGTCTCAACTTTCTCTCTTCCTATTCCCTAAGACTTAGCGTCTCTCACTCTCAGCTTTTGTGCCCCTGCTCCTCCCTCACCTTGGCTAGGACTCAGAAAACCCCTGGAGCTCCGCCCTCACCAGGCGGTGTTGTGGTGATGGTGCAGGGTAAGTTTGCTGCAGGCACCCTTTGGGGCCACCTTAGGAGTCCAGCCTCAACCCCTGAATTCTGCAGGTCCTTTCTTTTGCCTTCTCAGTGACCTCATCCTCCCAGGGCCTCTGGGGAGGAAGCCAAATAATTGCCTTTGGATCTCAGGGGGATGATTTTTCTCAGGTACCAAAGTTGAGCTATTTTCCAACTCTCTTCAGGACAGCAGCAGAGAAAGAGGGACAGAACCAGGGCAGCAGGTGGGGTGCAGGCGAGACATCTGGGAGACTGGAAGTTGTTAGATAATGAGATTGTCCCCTGATAGAGGAAAATTTAATAGTCCAAGAGAAGTGGGAGAGAATCCTGGGAATACTGAGTGGGGCAAAGATCAGAACTGAGGGGGAAGAAAGGCTACTGAGGAGGGAAAAGGAGAAAACTCAGATGTTATCTATTCACTACAGGAAGGTGCCTAATGCCAGTGCTCTTGCCCCTCTGTCTCTAACAGCAACCCTCCCCACCCCCCATGCCCCGAATCCTCTGGTCCAGTCCTGCAGTTGCTCCTTTCCCCTCAGCTCCTGCTACATCTATGGAGCTTATCCCTGTCTGGGAAGAAAACACCAGGTTAGCCTTCTACTTTGGCATCACAGCCTGGGAGAAATCTACTAAGAGAGAGAGAATTGGGTTTTGGTGGAGAAGCAAGCTTGGTGGGCAAAGGGCCGGGGCATATGCAGGGGGAGGCCTTGGGCTATAGGTTGAGAGAAGAACTAGAAAGGGGGGGGGGCTTCAGGTAACAGCCAGGGTAACAGCCAGGCTGCCAGGTCAGTTGGTTCTGCAGCTGTAATGAAATGTTAGATTTGAAAATAATTATGGTGGCTGCAGTGGGATGATTAGGCTGCCAGCTGGTGTTGGCACCATTTAGGTTGGGAAGGGAGCTTGGCTTCCAGGGGGCTTAGTGGTTCTCTGGCAGGCAGTTCCTGGGGTCTAGGGAAGCTTCTCCTTTCATTCCTATTCCTTGGCTTCCTTGCTCCCCTTTTTAATCAGCTCTTGTGTATCTAGCCTGGCACCATCTCCCGAGTTCCTTCCTCTATGCCCACCCTGTTTGGAAACTTACTGGGGTCTGGACAGAGTGAGCACATGTGCCAACATGTTGTCAAGCTTCCTAAACCCAGATTGTTTCTCTATCAAGCAGTTGCTTTGGAAATTCCAATATGAAAGAAATAAAATAAGTCAAATTGTACCAGACTCACCTCACAAAACTTCTTTGTCCTGCATGTTCTCTTCCTTTCTGTTTTTCTTTGAAATGCCGAGAAAACTTGTTGTTGTTTTGATTGCAGCAAGATGAATTAAAGGTAGATAAGCAAGAAAACTTCCTGGACATTTAATGAAGGTAAGAATGTGACCTTTCTATGATAAAGAAGAAAGCCATTGTCCTTTAAGAATAAGATTATGGATGAGTTGGGGGAGGCATTGATGAACTGGAACCCAGGATGAATTGAGACCCAGGCATCCTACTTTCCTAGTGTCTCCAACCCAGACACTGTTGCAGAGGAGGAAACTGATGCCCAGAGATAGTTAGTAAGGTGAGGGGCAGGGCTTGGATCAGACCCAAATGCCACTGATGCAGTTTAGTGCTATTCCTTCCACACCTGCAGTCAGTCCCTTGCCAAGTTTCCAACTCATTTTTCCATCCCAGGCTGCCTTTAACATCTGTTAGGCCCGGGAAGCTGGGCATCTGCTGACAATGTCTGTTGGGATGTGGTCCGGAGGGCTGGTGTGGTGGTTCTGTAGAGGTTGTTAATGAGCAGAATTAAATAGTGCAGGAAGGGAGAAGAGGGATGGACAACTGAACCAGAGAGAGTTCTTTTGGACTGAGTCCTGGGAGCCTCCTCTCTGACTTGCTTTCTTCTGATTTTCTTGTCCAGTTCCTCCCACTCTCAAGGGCTGAAGCCTGAGGGAGAAGAGACTCATTTGTGTGCTGGTCTGGGAGCTGGGGTATTGGATCCTTATTGGTCTGGACCAAGGCTCAAGCTGCTTAGATTGCCCTCTTCCTCATCTGACCTGAGCACCTGTTAGAAAGGGCTGCTGGTCAGGAGGCAGTGGGGTCCTTGCCTTCAGACACAGGCAGAGGGTGAGCTGACTATTTTCCCTCTTCTTCAGTGTTTCTCAGACTCTCTTCTATAGCACCTCTCAAATTTTCCTTCCTTCCCTCCATGACCCTTAGTAACTCCTGCTGCTTTCCCCTCATCTCCCTCCACTCACCTGGTTTCTGTCCTTCCCCCACTAATCCCCAGTCTTCCTTGGCTCTACCCCATTCTCCTCCCACCCTCCCTTCACCCAGCTCCTCGGGGCCAGTGCCTAGAGACCGCTGCCATGTCAACCTGAAGCCTGCCACCTCCCAGGATGGCACCCCAGCTCTGCCACTAGGGGGCTATTTTTATTTCTGGAGCCACCCCCGCCAATGTGCCCAGCCAGCTGCAAGAATTGGGGCTGCTTCTATAGCAATGGGAAGCCAGGGGAGCGAGGGGAGCACCAGTGCTTGGATAACGTAGAGATCTGGTTGTTCTTGGCTTCTGGAGCTCCATGCTCTGCATATTCCCCCGCTTCTGCTTCCACTGTCTCCTGGCCCCTGTGGAATAAGGAGCCAGGGAGAAGTCCCAGACATCTGGAGTAGTGGTAGCAGGGCTTTTCCACATCAGGGGTTCTGGGTACAGGTGTGGGCCTAGGGGACTTTGTTCATGGAGGACTCTTAATAAAATTTGCTGAACCACCTAAGTAAAGTATTAGACTAAATAACTTTTTGTATTCATGCATCACTTTATAGTTCCCAAGGTGCTCTTGTATGAGCTCATTTGATCCTTGTGAGAATTCTTCGAAGCATGTATTATTTACCCATTTTACAGAGCAGGAAGCTGGAGCTCAAAGTGTCTTGCTCAAGGTCACAAATAGTGATAAAGTCTAGGCAAAAGGCTCCTGATTTTAACTCATGTCCTCTTTCTATTAGATTCAGATAATTTCCTTGGTTCTTTCCATTTCTGAGATATCGGAGCCTTTAGATCAGCCAGTGAACCCCTCCCCTATAACTGCCGCCCCTCCCGACCCCCATCTCTCTCCAACTCCTGCAGCCCTCACCAACACCCTTCTTGTCTGGCCAGAAGCAGCATCTCCTATGCTTTGTTCATCCCATCCCAAACCCTATCCTCCAGGGCAAGTGGGGGTGGGCCAGGAGGGAGGCATTATCACTGGGCTCCTGGATATTTTAAAACTAAATTTTAGGGCTAAACAAAAATCCATCTTTGTTAGAGTCGTCACATCTATGCCCTTCCTACCACCTTGGGGACAGTCTTCTTAGCTTGGACAGAGGTAGAATGTAGTGTATATATATATATGTGTGGGTGAGTGAATATGTGTGAATTTTTTTTTTGCCAGAAAGAGATGGTAGTTTACTGATATCCTTTCTTATGAGGAACAATTAATAATAATAGTAATAACAACAACAGTAATAATAGGCTGGGATGAGTGATGCAGCACGTGTGTATGTGGAGGTGAGGTGGTAAACAGTCATTTGTCCAACCAGCTTTGGTTCTACTGGGCAAGAGAGTAGAGGGATGGATATCCCCTCCAAAGCTTTGCTAGTCTAAGAAATCTCTACCTTTTAGTAGGAAGGTTGAAGTTAGTGCCTACACTGGAGTGAGGGCCTGGAGTCAGGGGAGGAAGGGGAGCTGGCTTGGCTCGGTGTTTGTTACTGCACCAGGCGGTGTGCAGCTGCCCCCATTCCCACCTCCATCCCTACCCCTCTAAGTAAGCATGTCCACAGAACAGGCCAAATGACTTGTCCCTCATTTCCTGGGTGGCAGTTCTGGGTCTCTGACTCTGGGTCTAGTCCTTTCCTTCCAAAAACACTAACCAGCTTGAGTGTGTGTGTGTTGAGGGGCTCAGAGAGAATGAGATGCACACAGAGGGTGTGGGTTTCAGTTTTTCCAAACTCTGAAGCAGCCCCACCTCATAGCTACCAGGAGTTCACTAGAAAACAACTTGTAGATATTTATAGATATTTAACCTCTATTTCTCTCCTTGCGGTTGAAACCCACTTTTACTTGTCCCAGTGCTCAGTGGGGCTGAGAAACAGCAGGTTCCCAAACTTCATTTGTTTATAATCCTTCAAGGCTTTGGCATAGTGATAAGGTATTTTAATTTCTCCCTGCTTTTGGAAGGTGTGGGGGGAAGACTTCCTGTCATAAAATCCTAGCTCTTGGCCTGTTCTCTTTTCCCTTTTTCCTATAATACTCACCCCAACTAGTTCCCTCGCCTCATTTCCACGTTACCCTAGCTCTAGATCCTAGATTAGTGAAGGAACTTGTAATAGCGCAGGACTCTCTTCCCTGACTCTGCTGGGATTCACCTCCAGCTCTCACCCTTAGCCCCGCCCAGCCTCTCAGCTGACCAATCGCAGCCCCAATGTACTTTTAGTGTGACGTCATTTTTTAGCCAATCCGGAGGCGGGCTGGGGCTGTGTGCGCACATCCACTTTGCCCTGCAGATTCTTGGTTCTCTTCCCCAACGTGAGCAAGAGCAAAGTCTGGAAGTGAAAGAGGGAGTCCTGGTCACCAAATCTCTCACTGGCCATCCGGTCACCTCTTTTCTCCCTCTCCAGTTAATTCAGAGTTATCCCCGAATCCCTCCTTTACAGATGAGAAAACTGGGACTGGGAGGGTTAATGTATGTAACTTGCCCAACCTCTTGGTTTCTGTGAGCAAGTAGCCCTGATTTTCGTTCACTGCGTAGGGGTGGGGGATGGGAGCATCCCTTCTGGTTAAAAGGGTCACTGGGTAAGGATCTGGTAATCCCTAGCTTCAGCAAGCCCCTTCTCTGCAGTTTCTAATTCTCTTCCTGTCTTGCTTCTGTTTTTTTTTTTTTTTTCAGGTGAGTTAAAGCTTAATTTGAAGAATGGCCACAGAAAGACCCTGGGAAGGGAGCTGAATCTTGACACCTCTGGTGGGCTTTTGCAGGGTCTCTTCCCCTCCCACTACAGACTTTCTTATTAGGACAGATTCAAGATGGTTCCCTGTCCCTTAAGCCTCCTACTAACCTCAAAGAGGAGCCCCACCTCCTCAGAGCTCCTCAGAGCGGAGGGCTGGCCTGTGCTATTTCTGTCCTTTCTGGGATTCTGAGAACAGATTCTTGTTTGCAGTCTGATTCAGATGTGAAACTTTTCCCTTGGCCTCTCACCCAGTTGCTGTGGGCTAGGTCTCTTTCTCATCACTCCCTTCTTCTTCCAGCCAGGCTCCTCCTGTTCTCCTCCCCAAAGTTCTCTGGTGGGTCACTCGATTCTGCTTAGACCCGAAGGAGTAAGTCAGGGGCCCAAGAGGGATTCATTCCTGTCTGATGCCCTGAGGCCCTGGGAGCAGCATATTGATGCTCGGAAGTAGGAAACGTGGATTCCCATGGCAAACCCTGTTCCCGTGCAGAGGAGCCACCTCCAGGGCCCCATCCTCTGGTAGGCACCAGGAAGGGAGAGGGAAAGAGGATGGCAGGTTACTGTGTGTCCACCAGTTGTAATTTGGTGGAGGGGAGGGATCATGACCTGATATTTCCCACATCTTGTGGTTAAGTATGTGTGTACTTCTCCACCTTAACCTTCCATCTTGTCCTTTACTTTATTCTTTCTTATCCATCTCCCTTTTCTTCTTATCACTTCTTGACTACAATAGACGATGTAGCAGAGTTTCCCCCTTTCTCTCCTTCCTGACCCCCAGGATCTCTAAGACCCCAACTTCCTCTGAAATGTCAACTGGTCTTAAGAACCCAAAAAGGAAATAGGATTCTTGTCACAACTTTCAGTCCCTTGGCTTAAGGCTGCCCTGGGATCAGGCCCCCTACTTACAGCGATCTTTTTGGAAGTGTGAGTTCTGGAAGTGGTGGCAGGGGTATTTGGAAATGGCTAGATCATCAGCCATATGGTAATCCAGAACAGCAACAACAACAATGAAACTGGTGGGGACTGAGGTAGCTGAACTTTTTCTGGGGTGTTGGGATTATTACTGCCTGGAATCTTCTCTTCTAGCTGGCTGCCCAGAGCTGGAAGTCACAGGGGCATTCCAAGGTCAAGATCTGAGGCTTTGCCCATGGGGCCAGGACTGAAGTTAATGGAGAAAGAAGTGATGGTGGTGAGACAGGGCTGGGGTGGATGTGGAAGGAGTTGAGGGGGAAGCTTCCAGTTTTCCTTATCCTGTTTTGCAGGTTAAGGGACTGTTCCCTGCCTGACTTTCTGAGGATCTAATCAGAGGGGTTGGATTCAAACTGATGTGGGAATAGGGAGTAGGATTTTCTGCAGAAGAATGTTGAAGTGAGAACTTTGGGTGCGGTCAAGGGAGATCTTAATTCTGAAGACTTTAGAATTGAAGAGGCTCCTGCTAGACCAGAAAGTGCTGTGTGGGGATATATAACTTCAGGAAGGTGAAGTTCAGCACTTGGATCCTTCCGACTGCCTGAGGCCAGGTTCCCTTTCTTGGACTCCCCATTTGTCAATCTCAATAAAGAATAAATATATTATTTAATCTTTCTTTCCCTCTCTCCTCGTGGTATCTGGATTGTGTTGGGTTCAGGTTTCAACAGGAGCTATTAAAGAGCTCCTGGACAAGATCTGGAGGTGGGAGCAGGAGGAGCTTGGAGGGAGTGTTGTGTTGGAAGCCAGCCCACAGTCCCACTCTTCTCCCCAGGCTCTCCATTAGAGAGGAACCCCGGCTCAGAGTTCTCAACTGTGAGCTTTGGCAGATAGCTCCTCACCTAATTAACTTGCTTTCTTTCCCATTTATTTGTTTAATGAACATTCACTGAGCACGTATTGTGTGCTCTGCACACAGCAACCAGGACAAACGAGTCATTGTCAGTGCCATCAAGACACTCACAGTCTATGATGCATCGATGGACACCAACACTTCATGATGGGTGGATGACTGAGATTGAAGAAGCTGTGATGAATTGCAACCTGCCTCTCTCCAAGCTAATTACATGACTGAGCTCTCTCTGCCCAACACCTTTGGTGTTCCGGGCACAGTTAAAGCTCCAGTAGTGAGTTGTAGGCTTGCTGACCTGGCTGACATTGACAAGTTGTGTGACCTTGTCACTCCACCTCCCTCATCAGGTGATTGTGAAGCTCTAGTGAGATTTGCAATTGTACAGGAGAGATCAGGACCATTTTCATTTCCCCATTTCCTCAGTTAGGGGACTTCCTAATTACCAGTCTCCGTCCCGGCTAGACTCACTCTTCTGGATTTGGGATAGAGAAGGCAGGTGCCGCTGGATTTGAAGGGAGTGAGCTATGAGCTGAGTAGGGCCAGCATGATGCTGGTCAGTTAATTCCGATTCAGATCAATTTATACAGACCCACTATATGTGCCAGGCATTTTGCATACAGTATTTCACTGAATCCTCTTATTAACAGCCCTTCACAGGTGGGTTCTTTTTTTTTTTTTATCATCCTCTCAATTTTACAGATGAAGGATTGAGGCTCTAAAAGGGACTCAAATATCAACGTGCATGAGAATCATCTGGGATGTTTGTTAAATGCGGATCCTTCTGGAACATACCCTCAGATATTCTGATTCGTAAGTGTGTAGTGAGACCTAGAATCTAAAATTTCACAAGTATCTCAGGTGATTCTGATGCTTAGTAGTCTATAGGCCACATTTTGATAGATACTGATGAAGAATTAGTGACTTGTCCTGACTAGTATGGCTCAGTGGGCTGGGCACGTCCCCTCCAACCAGAAGGTTGCAGGTTTAATTCCCTGTCAGGGCACCTGCCTGGATCTCAGGTGGGAGTGTGCAGAGGTGTGTGAGAGGTGATCAATAAATGTTTCTCTCCCTTCCTTACCCTCTCTCTAAAAAGAAAAAAAAAATCTTAAAAAAAAAGAGAACTAATGACTTGCTCAAGGGCTCAGAGCCAGGAAGTGATAGGTTTGAATCCAAAATTGCTGCCTCCCAGACCTGGAGCCTTGGTTTGTGCTTTGGAAATATGGATAGCAATTTCTTCCCGCCTCCCTCTCTCCTCCCAGGCCCATTGTGAGAATAAAATGAGATAATGTAAGAGAGAGCACTTAAAAAATGTAGAGTTGGCAGCATTGTTAGTGATTATGCGAATGCATGCAAATGAGCACCCGTGGGCTTGACTGTTCACTTAGAGAGCTGGGATATGTGTTTCAAGAGGTTGGCCGAGGAAAAACTTTGGTAACAGGGCATTGACCCCTAGAGGCAGAGTTTTTGGTTGTAAAAAGGGCTGACCAAAGTGAAAGATTAGGGCTAGTACAGGAATCTGGGAGTAGGTGGGATAAAACGTCTTTCTTCCTAGGTTATGTGTCTCTGGGTTTGACGGCTCCTGGCTGCAGGGACTGACCAGGAGAGAGAAGCCTGGGCCCCAAAGGCAGAGTGCACCTCTTTGTTCTGCGAGGACTGGTGTGGCTCTCTGGGAGATGCTCGCTCAGGCCCTCCTTTCTAGCTCATTGGCCGGAAAGTCCTTTTCTGTTGTCTAGCCTCTATTCTCCCTATCTACCTATGGAAGCCCCAGCAGGCTCTGTGCTTTACTGATCCCACTGTCTGCACAGGGAGCAGGCATAGCAGGAAGGCAGGAAGTGGGGTTTGAAGACAGCCCACTGAGGAGGCTGCAGGGTCGCCCTCCTATTTCCCCCCTTTCCCTTCTGCCCCACGTGCATTCAGACATGTCTTCGGCCAGAACTGCTGGTACTTGAGGTGAGAGTTGGCATGTGATGCTTCCTGGAGCCGGCTATTTTGGGTACCCCTATTCCAAAGCTGCTGAGACCCTGGGATTCTAGAGCTGCATTCTGTTCAGGAATGCCATTGTTCTTCTCCCCCGGCATCCCTGGGAACTGATGCTAATTTCAGCCTCTGGTCCCTGACTCATTCACTTCTCCTCCCTGATTCAGAGGGTGACCTTGGGTTTCTGCAGCCCCTCTCAGTGGGAAATTGTGATGGCCACCATCTGACCCCCGTCTAGGTGTGGTGGGGGCATGGCATGGCTGGGGGAAAGAGCGAGAGGGGAATGTTAATTGCTTTCTTTAAAATCACCATCTAAAGTCAGAATGCTTTGTTTGCTTTGTGACTGCCTGGGCTGGACTCACCAGGCTTCTAAGAAGCCTCCCAGTTAATCACCAATCTCCAGAATTCATGAGTGCGAACTATGAGGGATTGTCTCTTCAGGCTACACATTCAATAAGTGAGGCCCCTGCCCTGTCCGCCTCCCCTGCTCCCCACCACCTTTGGCTCTGGGGGAAAAGCTGCTGCAGGGCTGAGGTAGGGGATCGGTACAGTCACCCTTTGCCAAAGGTTCTCTCTGGTACTGGGCAGGCAGGGGTTAATCCAGCTTTGTCCTGGTTGATGGATTCTGGAATCATAATCCATTAGCTCTGCCTGGATGGAGTGAGGCCAGGCGAAGGCATTCAGATTGCTCTTTGTTCTGCGTCTTTGCCATCTCTGCCAGGGACAGAGGGGATGTGGACCTGCACCTCCCTCCCCACCGTGACTGAGACATGATGAAAGAATCTTCGGTACTGATTTTGATTGCTGTTGATGCCAGAGTCCTCTCTCATTGGGGAAATAAGCAGTTTCCACTCTTGGTTATTCACACCATGAAACAGACCATCCCCAAAACATCACCCCAGGGACTTGTACCTGCCTAATTCTGCTGAGCCCGGGCAGTCTAGACAAGAATGTTCAGGAAGCACTGACTAAAGGGGAGAGTTAAGAGGTCATAGGTGGATGGGGGCAGTGGAGTTAGGAAAAGCCTGGGATTAAACTTGGCCAGGGGATAGATACATTTAATATAAGCAGTGACAATAGCCTGAGGTGAAAAACATTGGCTGCTATTAGGCTTGCTGTTAGAATGATTAATGATTTATGGAAGACTGAAGCTATTTCTTTAAAGCGCACTCTGTGAGAAGGTATCCTGTCCTTATGACAAGGTAGCAGTGCCTAAACAGATGTCTCTGTCCCTCACACCCCTTCCCAGGCTACGCTGCATGGTGAAGCAGTTGGAGAATGGGGAGGTCAACATCGAGGAGCTTAAGAAAAACCTGGAGTACACAGCTTCCCTGCTGGAGGCCGTCTATATAGATGAGACTCGGTGAGAGGGGTGACAGCGGTGATGCTGGGCAGCAGGGAAAGACCTACCCACAGAGGGGAAAGATACCAGATAGACACAGTGACCCAGGGACTGGGATTCACACAGAAAGTCAGAGATTGAGACGTGCGATGGGCCAGAACAGGAAGGAGGGGTGGGGTGGGCAGAGAGAAAGAGGTGTGGGTAGGAATATTAGCAGAGAAAACGAGGTAGAGGGACAGTCACAGTTGTAAAGACAAAGGCAAACACTGGTGTCAAGGAAGAGAGAGAAGACTGTTACCTTAAAGCTCACCTAGTCCCCACCTTCTTCCCAGTGTGGGGTCCCTGTAGACCTGCACTGCCCTGCATGCGAGCTGCTGGTGCCATGTGGCTGTCAGGGCTTGAAAGGTGGCAGCTGAGAATTGAAACTAGTACATATTTAGATGTTTTTGCTGGATTTCCAAACCTTAGAAAAAAAGAATGTAAAATATCTCATAGATATATTTTATATAGCTTCCACATTAAAATAATATTTTGAGTGTATTAGGTTAAAGAAAATTTATCCATGAGATGAATTTCTCCCGTTTCTTTTTTACCTTTTCAATGTGGCTGCTGGAAAATTTAAAGTTATTTGTATGTGGCCTGCATTTTATTTCTGCTGGTCTCTAGCCTCCCTGACAGGTGGTGTTCCTGTGTCTGCCTGAACACTGGCAGTGCTGGGTGCTCACTGCCTCGTGCGGTGACCTGTTTTATGACTGGGCACATGAGGCAGAGAAACAGGAATAAAAAGACACAGAGAGAGAAAGGCTCAGGGGGGTCCGAGAAGGGAAAGAGCTGGCCTGAGAGTTCCTGAGGCGTGGCGGGCGGCTGGGCCCAGGGGCTGGAGGTTGTGGAAGCACTTGCCGTCTTTCCTCTGTGCCACCCCTTCTGGGGCCTCAGGCAAATCTTGGACACAGAGGACGAGCTTCAGGAGCTTCGGTCAGATGCTGTGCCTTCAGAGGTGCGGGACTGGCTGGCCTCCACCTTCACCCAGCAGGCCCGAGCCAAAGGCCGCCGAGCAGAGGAGAAGCCCAAGTTCCGCAGCATCGTGCACGCTGTGCAGGCTGGGATCTTCGTGGAACGGTGAGCCTCTTCCACGCCTCACTCTGCCTCTCGTCCCATCCCCCTTCCCAGCTGCCCTGGTCTTCCAGGCCCCACCAGTGGCATTGGCCCCACTTGCCCACCTGGTCAGATCCTACTCTGCAGACTTTCCTACCTGGGCTTCTTTTTACTATTTTCCCTTAGGATGTTCCGGAGAACGTACACCTCTGTGGGTCCCACCCATTCCACTGCGGTCCTCAACTGCCTCAAGGTGATTCCTGGGTTTACAGGGAAAAAGGAAAAAGGGTGGGGAAGGAAAATGTCCATTGAGAATTTTGGACCCTGTTTATGGGGTGATTTTTGCCTTCCCTTTTAATTGCTGTTCTCATGTTCCTCAAAACAACTTTTGCCCACTCCAGAGGCAAACTCCTGCCTTTTCGTCTGTCTGATACTAAGCATATCCAGGAAAAAAAGAAGGCCACTTCACCACCTCTTTTTTACCTGCTTCCCAAGACTCTATAATCATTGGGAAGTCCTCCTTGAAGTCTAACTATAACCCTTGCTGCTGCTGGGATGCTCCCCTTACAGAATCTCTTTGCCTAGACTGTTGTTTCTTTACAGAACCTGGACCTCTGGTGCTTTGATGTCTTTTCCTTGAACCGGGCAGCAGATGACCATGCTCTGAAGACGATTGTTTTTGAGTTGCTGACTCGGCATAGCCTCATCAGCCGCTTTAAGGTTGGGCAGCATCCTGTCCCCGCCTTTGGGTGTGATTCTCCATGCCCAACACTCCTGTTCTAGAAGATTTCCAACAAGTAGATTCCACAGGCTCCCTCACTTAGTCTCACCATCAGCACGATCTCCTCATGCCCACCCCAGTCTCGCCTTCCTTTCACTTGCTGCAGTCCCAGCCTCTGATCTTATTTTGCTTCCTAGGCAAAGATTCTAGGTCTGCAACCATCTAGCCTAGGATTCTGGCCTCTCCCCCTTTGCGTTTTCCCCTAACTTGACCTCTCCAGCCTGGCCCGATGTGCACCTCCCTGTTTCAGCTGCCTCCTGCCTGTGGGCACCGGAGGCCTAGGGTCCAGATACTGTCAGCCCTTTGGGACTAGAGTCTGTCCGTGTTTGGGATGGGGGAAAAGGAGGTAAAACTGTCAATCCCCCCCTCCCCCAGCACTAGTGTCTGTCCAAGGAAATTTATGGAGAGGATCAGCTCTTGGCTGGGATGGTACAAGGGGAGGAAGGGTATGTGAACTCCATTTGCTCTTCAGCTTGGCTGGCCAGGAAGAATATAGGATTAAAGTCCTCTCCAGATCCTGTGCCAGGAGGGAATGTCTTTTGGGAATTCAGGCTGGAAAAAACCATTTCCATGTGGAAAAACCACAGTCGGAAGTAGATGGTGAGGGGGGTTGAAGAGACTCAGTGGGGACTTAGGCGGGGGTGGGCAGGCAGTAGGTGTTAGAGCAGAGGAAACCGTGTGTCCTGAGGGGTCCATGGCAGCTGGGGGGAAGCATCAAAGGAGTCTAGTTGGAGGGCCCCCAGAGGGCTTTGGAAGACTGGCCTGCCACCCATGCCTCCGTTTCACTGTAACAGACTACTGATGCACGTGAGCCTTTCCTCTGCCCCGACTCCTCCTTTCACAGTGACTCCCCAGGGGTTTCCACATCTTTCCCAAGATGCTCAGTTGGGATTTTCTCTGGGCAGGAAACAACAGGGTCCTCTTTTTTCTAAGACTTTTCCCAGCTCATGTTTCTTCAAACTGGTTGTCAGACATACTCCAGGCACTGGCTTCTCTTAAACTCCACTTCTTACCTGGAAGGACTAGTTTCTGGGGGACCCTAGGAGTAATTGCATCAGGTTAGGATTGGCCCAGCCCCAGTCCACCTTGCTCCAAGACAGAGAGAGAGGGTGTGTATTGCTTTAGTGTTCACTCATCATAGAGCCCCCAGTTGGAGCCATCCTTCTCAAACTCCACATTCCCTTCCTGGGCACCCAGTTCCTCTCCTATCCCTCCCCTCCCCTCCCCTCCCCTCCCCTCCCCTCCCCTCCCCTCCCCTCCCCTCCCCTCCCCTCCCCTCCCCTCCCCTCCCCTCCCCTCCCCTCCAGGGATGCCATGGCAACACAAAAGTGAGGGCAGTTGTCATGGAAACAGTCCTCTAAAATTCCTTGAATTTGGGGCACAGCCCTCCAGGGGTGGGGGTGGGGGATGTTAGGGTCTGACTGATGGTGGCACATCTTCTGTGTCTCATTGCTGTCGCTCATCTCTACAGAAGCTTCCCTGTGTCCTGAACCTTGCTCTCTTCCCAGCCTCAGGAGATCCAGGGACAGGTGCAGACACCAGCCCTGCCCTCCAGGAGCCTTGAGCCTTTGAAGGAGGCACACATACCCCAAGAACATATGCAGGACAGAGACAGAATTGAGTAGCTGGACAGAGCTCTGGCTCCTGGTGCTTGTGTGTGTGTGTGTGTGTGTGTGTGTGTGTGTGTGTGTGTGTGTGTGTTGGGGTGGGGAGGAGGCTTTTCAGAGTAGGAAGGGTCCTCTCTACATCATCTTAGCCTTTCCAAGCTTCCGAACCCTTCTCCATGATGTTGGATTGGGTTGGGGTGGGTTGGTTGGAAGGCAGGAGGAAAACTGTCTTTCTGTTTCTTAAAAATCTCTAGAGAAATAATAATAATTATAGCTGCTCTTTAGAGAGCACTTACTAAGTGCCTTGTACTTATCTCATTAAATTCAAGGTAGGAGGTGGTATCTTTATTCTGCAATTAAGTGTCTGAGGCACAGGGAGGCACGTGACTTCCCCAAGGTCACACAGCCCGCAGGTGGGGGAGCTGGGATGTGAGCCCAGGTTCACCTGACTGCTGAGCCAGTGCGCTCTCCTTGTGCCATGCTGCCTTCTAAAGAAAGATGGCGTTGCTGATCTCAGGCCTGGGCCTCCTGCCGTTCCTGCAGAGCCTCCAAGTATCTCTGTTTCCTCCCTCCTACTGCAGATTCCCACGGTGTTTTTGATGACTTTCCTGGATGCTTTGGAGACAGGCTATGGGAAGTACAAGAACCCTTACCACAACCAGATCCATGCAGCTGACGTCACCCAGACAGTTCATTGCTTTTTGCTTCGCACGGGGATGGTGGTGGGTGCCCTGGAGATAACTCTTCTGTGATTCAGGGTCTGTGGCTGCATAACTAGGACGTCTGAGACTATATGTACTCCAATTTCCCTTCTCTCTTTGGTTCCTCTCCTTTGGCATCCCACAGTCTTCAGAGTCAAATTGGACTTACTCTAGAGAATTCCTGGGTGGACCATCTTTTCACGGGATGTGCGCCAGGATGCAGTGGGAATGTTGCAGGTGGGGATGGAGGAGGGTCTTTGGCCATTCCAGGGGCTGAGAAACCTGGCTGCATTAGCCCAAGAGCTGGCCTTGAAGAATGTAAGGGATGCCCTGAGTGGCCTAGCCTGCGTGTGGAGGTCTTTGGGCAGTGACCCAAGGGCGCTGACCCCCTCTCACCCATTGTCTCTTTCCCCCAGCACTGCCTGTCAGAGATCGAGATCTTGGCCATCATCTTTGCAGCAGCCATCCACGACTATGAGCACACAGGCACTACCAACAGCTTCCACATCCAGACCAAGTGAGGGGCGGGCTGTGGCAGGGCAGGAGTGGAGGTGGGCAGGTTGCCAGAACTTCCACTTACAGCGTGCTGAGCACAACAGCCTTTGGCTCTGCAGGTCAGAATGTGCCATCCTATACAATGACCGCTCAGTGCTGGAGAATCACCACATCAGCGCTGTTTTCCGAATGATGCAGGATGACGAGATGAACATTTTCATCAACCTCACCAGGGATGAGTTTGTGTGAGCAGAAGCCAGGAGTGGGCATCCCTAAGAGACCCCCTCCCCCCAACCCTCTCTCTCTACCTCCTGGACCTCCTGCCAGCAGTACTGTGGGGCTGACCAGTGCTGTGCTTCCGTTTATTCAGAGAGCTACGGGCGCTGGTCATTGAGATGGTGTTGGCCACAGACATGTCCTGCCATTTCCAGCAAGTGAAATCCATGAAGACGGCCTTGCAGCAGCTGGAGAGGTGGCATCTGGTGGGGTGTGGCTGGGGCTAGGCCAGAGTGAGGGTGTGTGAATTGGGGGGCATACATGTGGGTACTTGGTGTGCCAAGTCTCTTCCTGGGTGTACAAGCCCTCCTGGCTCCAGATAGCAGAGTGTATCTGTGTGTGTGACGTGTGTGCATGTGGCCCTGGGTTTGTGTGTAGCCCAGGCAGCTGGGCTCCTGGGGAGCACAGTGGGCCCAGAGTTTTTGGTGGGCATTGCCCTTTCTGCTTCAGGACAGGTTTACTCTGGAATGTTGGGAAAAATCATTCATCCCGTGTGGAATCATTCCCTTCTCTGTGAACTGTGAAAATGATGTGCCTCCTTCCTCAACATCTTGCCACCAGTTCATACTTTAAGAAGGCTGTTGAAAGAGTCATGTGAGGTTAAACACAAAGGCACAGAACAAATGCCATAATTACCTCTAATGTTGCTTAAAAGTGAGAGTATCTAAATGTGTGTAATAGAGAATGGACCATGTGTGTGTCCTGAGCGTGTGTGTTAATGTGTCTGTGTGAGAGTGTGCAGTGTCAGAGCATATCATTGCTGGAAAATAATAATTATAATAATAATTATAGATAACATCTACTGAGCACTTATTATGTGTCAGACACTCTTCTAAGTGCTTCAGTGTTGTATGTCATATAATTTTCAGAACAATTCTACATGGCAGATTCTGCTATTGTTTCCACTTAGGATTGAGGAAAATGAAATATGGCACATTTAAGTAACTTGCCCTGCGTCACATAGCTAGAGTGTGACAGGTATAGTGGGGATTGGGCCTCTGATTCTCAGGGCCTGGGCTGCTTGCTGTGGATATGTGTGTGCATGCGTGTGTGGCCCCAGAGGGTGTTTGAAGTCACCTGAGAGGGATCTGAGAGAGGGCATGTGGTGGGAAATTAGAAATGGTCCAGGTTTCCTTTCCTTGAAGATCAGTCTCCCTTCTCTTCCTATCTGCCTGGACCAGGATCGACAAGTCCAAGGCCCTGTCTTTGCTGCTCCACGCTGCAGATATCAGCCACCCGACCAAGCAGTGGTCAGTTCACAGCCGCTGGACCAAGGCCCTCATGGAGGAATTCTTCCGCCAGGTAGCATGGCATCTTTGCCCAGCCCCTGCCCACGGGCCTTCTCTCCCCTTAGTTTTCCACACATCTACTCCAGATCTTCATTCAGCTCCCTGCAGCTTCTCCTTGACCCCCAAACCCATGGGCTAAAATGTTATCCTCCTAAAAGCTGAACAGTAGTGGACGACAGAGGCATCCTATTTGCATATCACTCATTTCCAGGTGACAGGCACAGAAATTCCTTTTCTCTCACAGCAACCCCCTACCACCCCCCGCTTTGCCCTGGACCTGGTATTCTGGGGTGTCCTCTCCAGCTTTCCCACCCATCTGCTCCCCAGGGCGACAAGGAGGCAGAGCTGGGTCTGCCCTTTTCTCCACTGTGCGACCGCACTTCCACTCTCGTGGCACAGTCCCAGATTGGTGAGTATCCTTCCCTGCAGTGAAGAAAGGATTGGGAAGGGAAGAGCACGCTGTCTGGGAGTATTCTCCCTGGGCCTTGGGCCCAGCACTTCCCCAAGTCTCCAGCCCTCAGAGCTATTCTTATATGGGCTAGGCTGCTGTGCTAGAGCAGGGGGCCCTGGAGTGGGAGTCCAGGGGGGTGCAGTGGTGGGGTGGAGTTCTTTGGGGTCACAAAGACATCACTACAAAGGATGCCTCCATTGGGGACTCTTCAGCCACAGGTTACTCTGTTTTATACGCAGACAAGGGTCAGTGCCATGCCAGCCATATCCACTACCCAGATCTCCAGGTAAAACATCTTCATAGTGTTACCCTCTTCACTGCAGGTTTTATCGACTTCATTGTGGAGCCCACATTTTCTGTGCTGACTGATGTGGCTGAGAAGAGTGTCCAGCCCCTGGCGGATGAGGACTCCAAGTCTAAAAATCAGCCCAGGTAAGGATGGCTGGCATAGCCAGGTCTCCTGGTTCTGGGGAGGGAAGTTGGACCCACAGAGAGGGGCTGACTCGCATGGAGGAGGTACAGCCATGGAGGGGTGGTGCAGAAGTGGGCCACTCTGAACATGGGAGCCCCCCTGCGGTGCATCACACATGGGGTGGAAGGAAGGGACCATGGGACCAGAAGTGTGTGACTCACACCTGTGTCTCTCTCCACCATATTTTTGTCTCTTCCATTAGCTCTGCCTTTATTACCTCTTTGCTAATCTTGTTTTTATTTTCATTCTAGTAAGAGGGAAGATGTGGAGAGGGAGGGGTGAAATCTGGGAGGAGAGGGATAGAGACTTGGAGGGTGCCTAGCAGAGGGAAAAGAGGAGGAAGAGGCTCCCTAAGCCCCCTTTTGGTCTTCCATCCCCTCCCCGCTGAGGGCTGTGAAGGCGGTTCTGGAGTGGGCTGGGTCTCACCTCCAGAGTTGTGTGTGTGTGTGTGTGTGTGTGTGTGTTGCGGGGGTGCTGCTTCTAGCTTCCAGTGGCGCCAGCCTTCTCTGGACGTAGAAGTAGGAGACCCCAACCCTGATGTGATCAGCTTCCGCTCCACTTGGACCAAATACATTCAGGAGAACAAGCAGAAATGGAAGGAGCAGGCAGCGAGTGGTGGGTACCATTGTGGGGCATGAAGCCTTGGGAGGAGGGTGGCTGATGGAGTGGTAGCAGGTCTATTTTCCGTAAGCTCCTGGAGTAGCCCTTGGATTCCTATATTTGGGAATGGAGCT
The DNA here is from genome assembly GCF_021234435.1 of Artibeus jamaicensis. Lineage (NCBI taxonomy): Eukaryota > Metazoa > Chordata > Mammalia > Chiroptera > Phyllostomidae > Artibeus > Artibeus jamaicensis. The sequence goes on from NW_026521486.1 coordinate 52,805,636, forward strand.
GATCAGACTAAGGGTAGATCACAGACTGATTGATTGGCCTGGACTGTTCTAGAATGAGGGCTGGAGAAAGAACAGGGACAGCCATGTTTCACAACTCAGGAGGCCCTCTGCACATTGTGGTCTATAAAGGGCGCTCCTGTAGATTTGGGTCAGTTGGTGGCTCTGGCTGGGAAATCTCTTCCTTTGTGTGGGAGTCGAGGATTGCAAATTTTAGCAAGGCTGGAGAGGCTCTCCCCAAGTGGGTAGGGGTTGAATATAGCTCAGCCTGAAGGTAGGAGGATGCGTGAGAATTCCTTTTTCCCCACATACTCCTGGTTTGTGTGGAAAACTACTTCTTGGGCTGGTCCCAACTTCCTTCATACCCCTCTGCAGGCATCGCCAACCAGATGTCCATTGATGAGCTGTCTCCCTGTGAGGAGGAGGCTCCGCCCTCCCCTGCTGAAGATGAACACAACCAGAATGGGAATCTGGACTAGCCTGGGGCTGGCCCAAGTGAGTCCATCATGGTGGGGTGGGGAGGGTCTTGATGTTGGGGGGAAGTAGGGAGAGCTGGGTGCCCACCATGGCATTTTGAAGAGTCTTGTGTTCACTGGGTGTGAGGTTCTCCCGACCTCCTTCCAGGCAACAAAGTAGAGGAGTGAGCACATAAAACTGAGCCAGGGCATGAGTGGGAAGCAGGGAAATACTTCCAGCCCTTCTGTGCCAACCCCTGCAGTTGGAAAGCAGGTAGCTCGTTAGAGCAGGGTGGGTCCTGAGCAAGGTACAGCCATCTTGTGCAGCATCTCTGGTGAGGGTTCGGGAAAAGGAACTAGCCAGAATACGAGGCTCTGTGAGGTCAGTTGGCATGACTTCAATTGCAGCTCCTGTTTGTACCTTGGCTGGGCACCCTTCGGCAGGGCTTTTTATTTTTATTTTTATTTTTTTTGCACAACTGTATGTGGCATGACTAGGGATCTGGGTGGGACTTGGATGAAGTAAGTCAGGCTGGAGAAAAAGGCAAGGATCAAAACACTGAGACTTCCCTTTCTTTCTCCAGGTCCTTAGTGAGTCCAAAATGTTTGATGTCATCAGCACCATCCATCCGGACTGGCTCCCCCATCTGCTCCAAGGGAGCGTGGAGGTCGAGGAACACACAACCCACCCAAAGGCCAAATGCTAGAGATTGTGGGGTTGGGGGGAGGGCCCCTCCCCACCCGATACCCATTGGGTCGCACTTTAATCTCCTGGCAGTGAGACTGGGGAACTTCAGGCTCCCAATGGTCACTGTGCCCATGTCCCTGCCTCTGGACTCCCCCTATGGCCAGATGGCTGTGTTGGAAAGGGGAGCTTCCTGGAGGCTTCCCAGGGCCTGGGGGGAGGGTCAGAGATGCCAGCCCCTGGGCCCTCCCCCATCCTTTTTGCCTCCAAGTTTCTAAGCAATACATTTTGGGGGTTCCCTCAGCCCCCCACCCCAGATCTTAGCTGGAAGGTCTGGGTCCCCCATTTCCTCCCCGGGAGGGGCTGGAATAGTATTGAAAGCTGGGGGGTTTTAAAGCCCTATGTATGTGGAGGGAAGTGGGCTTCTTCAGGGCACAGTATCTTGCTAGGGACTGGGAATGAGGGGGACAGCCTCTTTACCCTAGACCTGTGCTGCTTCAGCCCCATCCCCGGCTCGACCCCTTGCAGTCTTGCCTCTCTCCCATTCTATAACGGCAGCTGGAGACAAGGACCAGGGGCTGAGAGGAGGTCTTTCCTGGGGTGCTCAAGAGCTTGGGACCAGTCTAGGCCCCTGGGGCTTGCTGTCTGCCATGGCTAATGCCTGAGCCCTTTGCCTCCTTCTCTCCCCTGGGGCTGGGAGTCTCCCATCCGACCAATGTCTGTAAAGTGCTTTGAGTCTGCCCAACAAAGCACCTTCAGGATGCACCTTATGAGCACAGGCAGAAGAGAATGGCTGGGTCAGGGTCAAGGGTGCACGGTGGGGGAGGATCCCTTTCCTTTCTCACCCTCCATCACTGGCCCAGCAGCAGGCACCAAGAGGTCCCTCCTGTAGGACAGGTGGGGGAGTGGCTGGTAGAAGGCAGATAGGGAGGGGCTCATGGCTGCTGCTGTCATGCATTTGAAGAGCCCAGCCAGGCCCCCTGCCCCTTCCTCTGCTCAGGCTCCTCTCCCCGCACCCGGTGACCAAGTGACTATCCTTCTCCTTTCTTGTAAATACCAACCATGCATTTGTACAGTGGGTCCTGTTTGTGTGAAGTCCATATCCATGGTCTCTTACACCTGCCACCTGTCCCTCCTGGCCCACCCTGAGTGGGGCAGATGCATGTGACTTGCCCCTGCCCTTGGTCTCCCAGAACCCTGCTATAGTCAGAGATCAATAAAGAAGGGAGACCATCTGTGGCTGTGTTTTGTGTTCACTGGCTGGAAGTCTATGCGTATCTTCACATACCACTGACTCTTTTAAGCTGGATAAAACCCTGGTGTGGTCAGTGTTCTCCCTGTTATATATATAGTGGATCAGCTTAGGCCCAGAGAGGTGAGGTCTCGCCTGAGGGCATACAATAGGGAGGGCAGATGTGGGATCTTAAACTGCTGAGGTCCTTTTTTTTTTTTCCTCCATCAAAATGCTTAAGTAAAGAGGGGAGAAACTCTCCTTCCTTCCTTCCCTATTTTTCCACTACCTGGAAAAATAAAAAGCAGTGGGCAGGAGAGGCCTGGCTAAGTGTCTGAGGAAGTTCCTTCACCTATGCTCAGTTCCTGTCTTTTACCCTGGCCCCTTGTGCCTAGGACAAGGGGGAGAGGTGACCTTCCCAGTTCCCAGCAGGGGCCTCTTAGTTAATAGCCACCATGATCTCAATACATCTTTGCTAACTGGTTGGAATAGGGGTGGTGGTCTCCTCACAAGCGGAGAGGAGAACACATCCTGAAGTCTGGGAATCACTGAAGCTTGGAGGGCGGACAAAGGCATCCCCCAAACATAACATCCCCTTTTCCCATGGGCTGTGCCAGGATGCAGTTCCCCTTTTTGTCCAGCAGATGGGGATCACTGCAAAGTCACAGTTGGACCAGCCTCACAGCTCGGTTTCACAGCTGCAGGGCAACCCTGCAGTTTACAGCCTTGCAGTGCGTCTGCAAGAAGGTGGTATCTTCTTCAAGAGGAAAAGAGAACCTGGGGTCCTTCTTTCTTTTTGGTACCGTGGAAGTTCTTCCACCTATCTGATTCCCATCTCCCTTCCTGCAGCAAATAAGGGCAGAGTTGGAGAAGAACCCTTTTCTCAAGTCTGTGCAGCCTCCCTATTTTCTCTCTTCCAGAGGCAGCTGGGCAGAAGGGCAGGGAGCTGTAGAGAGGGCAGGACAAGAAGGGAGGGAGAATCGTTTCTCCAAGTCAGGAAAGAAGGTAAATGCCAAGGACCTAACACCAAATTTATCACTTTTTAAAAACAAGAGATTCCCCCCCAAAAGTGGAGAAATAAGAAACAAATCCAGTGTCCACACACTCCCAACTGCAGTCTTGAATCTGGGATATCCCCTTCACTCTCAGACCTGTTGTGGGAAAGGAGACAGAAAGAGAGGGTGAGTGAGAGGCCAGAGGGCCTGTTGTCCCCTCCCTGCTGGTCTGCCCAACGAGCCTGTTAGTCAAGCATCTGACTTCTGTTGTCTGACACCAGTTCCTACCCCTTGTCCAGTCTACACGGGAGAGGGAAGATTGTAAAAAAGCTCATAGGGTGATTTTATCAATGCTTCTACTCCTGGCAGGACCACAGCTCACTGTGCCTGGACAGGTGAGGATTCCTGTGGGTTACAAATGCCCTTTACCAGAAAACCCCTGTTCTATTTCTATCACCTATTCCAGGAGCCAGAAAGCCCTAACACATAATCTAATCTCAGTCTCTCCCACTGCAGCTTCTCTGTTTTACATCCTCTTGCCACAGAGAATAGCTCTTCAGTGACCAAGGCTGGTACTTTGTACCCCTTTCCCTGACTCCAGATCTTAGCCCTTGCCTTTATCCACACAGCCTGCTGCTCTCTGGCAGACCTGCCGTGCAGCCCTGGTGGCTTACCGAGCTGGCTCCCTGGGAGTCCAATGGTGGTGGTATGTGGGTCGAGGGCTCCTCTGTGCTGGGATTCTCACTGTCCCTCTTCTGAATTTTTGGGGTGGATTCTGCAGGCTCTAAGGAGGGAAAATGGGGATGGGTGGGAGGAAGAGGGGCTTGTAGAGAGGACAGTGCGTCTGCTTACCCCATCCCATACTCCAACAACCCCTGAGAGGAGCCAAGACCAAGCTGGGGCAATCGGACAAGACCAACAGGGTTTTCTCTGATCACAATTCCTACTCTGTGTTTTTATATTTATCTGTAATCAGAAATAGAAAAAAACCCTCAAAATTTGGGTACAATCTCAACATGTGGCTAAATCTAACCTGAACCTATAGGAAGCGATTTATAGTATATTTATCCCACTTAGTGGGACAATTCATTTCACTGTAGAAATATTAATGTGTTTGATTACAGGGTGCTCTGCCGGGAGCATGATGTAATATACATTATACATACTGTATCATCTTTATAAAACTGGAAAAATTCTGACTTCTGGAATAATTAGGATAAGGGACTATGAATGTGTATTAACCCAGCAGTTTTCATTTATTACCTGCTTTGTATGTGTCAGCTACTGCGCAGTCTCATTTAATTTTCACAAACAACCCAGTTAAATAGGCACTGTCATTATCATTTTATAGAGTGAGGTTCGATAAGTTGCTCAAGGCCTCTGGGCTGGGAAAGGGGCAGAGTGCTGCTTCCAGCCTGCGAGCGCTGTTCCCGTCAGGATGGGCTGCCCCCTACAGCCACAACAGGGGGCTCTGAAGTCTGGGAGGGGTTGGGGTCATTCAGTAAGGAAAGGTGAAGAGATGCAAATATATGCATCCATGCAGATATGTCCATATTTTGAAGACAGTTCCTGGCTACTACTAAACCCCTCTTCACAACTGTAAGGCTTGCCTTCTCCTGGGCTGATCCCTCCCAGCCTGCACGTACTTCGTGCTTTCTCAGAGGTGCCCAGCCTGGACTCCGCTTCTGTGTCTGTGATCCCAGATGGGCAGGTCTCCTGGGTCCCTGTGCTCTCAGCGGCTCCCTCAGGCTCCTCTTCCTGCTGCTGTTGCCCCAGGTGATGTTCAACCATCATCTGGAGCTCTGGGGGTACAGAGAAAGGGAGGGAACAGTGGACACGGTTGCCTAGAGCCTCCTCTGTGGACCCTCAACTTCCACAGGCCCAGCAAATGGCCATCACACTCTGCCAGTGTGGTTTGACTTTCCCATCCCCTGGGACCTGAACAACAAGGAGGGACACTTGCTAGGCAATTAGGAGGGACTAAAGCTAGACAATAAAACATATTTTCTTCAAAGGTAAAAAAATGGTGTAGGGAAGAGCCTTTCAGAACAAAAGATCATCCCAACTTGCTGGGATACTTGGTCTCCCTTGGGGGCAGGAGAAAAGACTCAAGTTAGAGTCAAGAAATATTTGAAATCAAAACATCATGGTGCTGGGCATAAAAGCAGACACACAGACCAATGAAACAAAATAGCCCAGAAATTAACCCACATCTATATGACCAAATAATATGATAAAGGAGGCAAGAACATACAGTGGGGAAATACAGTTTATTTAACAAATGGTGTTGGGAAAACTACAAACATATGCAAAGTAAAAGGACACTAGACCATCTTCTCACACCACACACAAGAATAAACTCAAAATGGACTTCAGACTTAAATGTAAGACCCAAAACCATAAAACTAGAAGACAACAAAGGCAGTAACTCTCTGACATTGCTCTTAGTAATATATATTTTTTCCAATAATATCTCCTGGGGCAAGAGAAATAAAAAAATAAACAAATGGGACTACATCAAACTAAAAACTTTTTGCACAGCAAAGGAAAACACCAACAGAACGAAAAGACAACCTACTGGATAGAGGAAGATAGTCACCAGTAATACATCCAATAAAGGGCTAATATCCAAAATTTATAAAGAGCTCATATGGCTAAACCCCCACCCCCAAACAATCCAATTAAGAAATGGGCAGAGAACCTGAATAGACACTTCTCCAAAGAGGACATGTAGATAGCCAGTAGACATACGAAAAGATGCTCAATGTCACTAATCATCAGAGAAATGTAAATTAAAACCACAATAAGGTATCATTTCACACCTGTCAGAATGGCTATCATCAATAAATCAACAGTGAGTGTTGGCAAGGATGTGGATAAAAGGAAACCTTTGTGCACTGTTGGTGGGAAGAAAGATTGGTGTCGCCACTGTGGAAAATGGTATGGAAGGTCCTCAAAAAATTAAAAATGAAACTGGCTTATGAGCCAGAAATTTCATTTCTGGCTATTTATTTGAAGAAACCCAAAACACTAATTTGAAAAGATACATGTACCCCTTTGTTCAACTTGCTGCATTGCTTACAATAGCCAAGATATGGAAGTAACTTAAGTGCCCAGCAGTAGATGGTTGGATAAAGAAAATGTGGTACAAACACACAATAGAATATTGCTGGGCCATACAAAAGAATGAAATCTTAGCATTTGTGACAACATGGAAGGACCTAAAGGTCCTTGCTAAGTGAAACAAGTCAGACAGATAAAGACAAATACACCACGATTTCACTTATATGCAGAATCTAAAGAACAAAATAAACAAAATAGAAACAGACTTACAGAAAACACACTGATGGTGGCCAGATAAGAGGGGGTTGGGGGGATGGGTGAAGAAGGTGAAGGGATCAAGAAGTTCAAGTTGGTAGTTACAAAATAGTCACGAGGATGTAAAGTACAGTATAGGGAATATAGTCAATAATATTGTGATGACTATGCATGGTGCCAGGGGGTACTGGACTTATTGAGGAGGTCACTTTGTAAATTATATAAATGTTTAACCACTATGATGCACACCTGAAACCAATATAAAATAATACTGCATGTCAACTGTAATTGCAAAGAAATTTTGAATAGTTTTTACATGCTATGCACTATAATGGGTGAGTTCATATATGTTCTTTAACTTAACTGCTATCGTGGGGTAGTGTTTGGGGCTCCATAGATTAAGCAGGCCCTGCAAGGCCGCCCAAGTAGTTGGGAGGCAGAGCTGGAATCCAGCTCCAGTTTGTCCAGCAACGACCCCACTATAATACAGACAGAAAACGACTTCCCTACGGTTCCTTCCACAGGGGTCATTAGGTCAAATGCTCAACCTCAAGCATAGAGGGGAAGAGATGCGAAGGGTCTTCCAAACCTTTCATTGTAGGAGTGGTCCTTGTCACCTTCTTCCGTTGCCGTGGAGACATGGCCAAAGTGGACTGGGAAGAAGAAGACATAGGTGGGTGCCAGTCCTCTCACCTGCCTCCCTCCTCTGCCTTGCCGTGCTTTTGGATTGCAGTTGGGGGTAGGCGTGGACTTTGGAAAGTAGGGGAAGAAAATTCCTGCTTCTCCGACCCCCCCCTACAATGGTCATCAAAGAGACTGAGTGTGGGGTATGTTGGGGGAAATGTGTATGCATGTCCACTCATGCATGTTTGGGGGTGCAGGGAAAAGGGAGTCAAAGGCCCTGCAGATGGAGGGTTCTGAGGACCAATCCCCCAACAAATCTGTGAATTCCCTGGGCTGGGCTGAGTGGAGAGGCCAGCTCACCTTGAGTAGGGGGTTGGGGATCCGGTCTTCATCTATCTCTGAGGGGAACAAGGAAAGGAAAGTGATGAAGATAGGAAACCCAGGGGATCCCCACAGAACTGACTTCCAAGGGGAGGGGCCTCTGTAATCAGCTCCTTCCTGACCTGCACCTCACATCTGCCTCAAGGAAGTTGCCCCTGGTGGCTGCCCCAGACCTACTCTTTCCAGCTTCCTCCTGTTCTCCTGGCTGGCTTTACCCCTGCATCTAATTCTGTCCTTAGCTCTGCAGGTGTACCTGTGTCTACATCCTTGCCTCAGACCTGGAGGTTGCAGGATCTGTGGTCCCTTTGCACTTCCCTCTGAAGTATTTGTATCTCTTCCTCCTTCCATCCATTCCCCTATCCCCAGGTTGAGAACTGAACCCTGTAAGGAGGGAACATCGGAAAAACAATAGCAAATTTATCCTGTGCAGGGACCAGGAAGGCATAATCGTTTTCAGTAGTTTTGGGAAAGCTGGAGATGCAGGCATCTTGAACTCCCATCTAGCTTATTAGCATGATCACCTCACTTCCACTCTCCGGTCAAGCTACCCATGACATTCTCTGAGACCTTGGTCCTCCCCAGACCTGGATGGGGACATTGGTGACCAGAATGCCAGCTGCTCCCTGAGCTTTTTCTAACCTTTCCATCCCCCTCTGGGGGCTGTGAAGATAGCTGATGGAGGTGGTCCCTCCCTCACAGCTGTCGCTGCCTCTGGGGGTGGGGGCAGTAGCATCTGGGAGAAAGCTGGAGGGCTGCTGCGAAGCAACCAGCACTCACTGGACCACCCCAATTCCTGGGGGGCTTAAAAACCGGGTGGTCTCCCTCCCCTTCCCAGCACTGCTCCTCTTCCCAGAGCAAAGGAAATCCTCCTGCTCATGCAGCCACCACTTTTCTGCCTCCAGGGTTGAGAGATCTCTGACCTCTTAGGTCTGCACTTCTTCTACCCGGCCCACCTTCTCTCACCAGACCCAGCTGTCCTCAGCGGCCCCCGCTCCCCTCAGGGAGCCATCCCAAAGGTTACCTGGGGATGACTGGTCACTGGTCAGCACGAGGGTGGCAGGGGTGGGGCGACGCCTCCGAATCTGAGGAAAGAGGTCAAGTACATGTGGAATCATCAAAGCCCCACTACCACCACTCGGCAGTGCAATCCAGGTCAGCCTGTGACACTTCAAAAAATGTCATGTTACACCAAACTCCCTACCCCAGGGTGGACTTTCTTGGGCCCATCCCTCTCCACTGGGGACCCAAAAGCCCTCCCCCACTTTCTGCATCCCATTCCCCCTTTCCGTCCCTGCATCTCCCCCAGTCCTGGCCCCAGGTCTCCATCTCAACAGCGATATCTGCTCTAGCAAATCGATCTCTGGCCTGCTGTCCTTCCGTCCATCCTGGATCAATGGTCAGAAATAACCTGAGAGGGCACCAGGCTCTTCCCTCAGTCTCCCAGCCCACCCCCGAAACAGACATTAGCCGTTCGTGGGCAAGCACCTGCAGAGTATCCCTCCATCCTCCACCGGCCTGGGCAGTCTGCACAGAGACTGTAGGTCTGAATGTTCATTCCCTTGGCCTGTGCTCCTCACACTCTAATGTCCTTCCTAACCTTAGACACATTGCCTTTCTGATTCATCAGGAAATATGGTCGGTGGAAATCCTCGTCATTGTAAATGTAAATGAGCTGGAACCTGGTCAGGGCCTGAGGCTAAGCCGAAAAATCTTATCCTGGGTTCCGGCTCCCCTTCTAAGAAATTAACATATGAGAGCTACTTGCTGGGCTTCAGAATCCCTTTTCCTGTTGCTGTTCTTTTGTCATGCTGCCAATAAAGTTGATTGTTGTTGAAGTTGGTCCAAGGACTCTCGGGTCGTGTAGTTTTTGCTCTTTATTTGGAGAGTTTAGGGATTTGGAAGTGAGGGTAAAGGTGGGGTTCGAGTCTCAGCAGCTCCCTCCAGGGCAGCAGAAGGGAGGGAAGGCTAATGGGACTGGGAAAGGGGCTGCACTTATCCAGGGCGGAGAGGGGTAAGGGGAGATGCTGAATGATCAAATTCCTATCTGTGTGTATCCATTATTTAGTATCATTACCACAGGGGGTGAGGGTGGTAAGATGCCTGCCCTTCTCTATGCCCGGGAAATGAGTACCAGCCACAGCAAGAGGGAGAGTCAGTCAGAGGAGGATTCTCCGCAAAGGAGAATGGGTTGCCTAGGATGGGGGTTTGTTGCGATAGGGCAATGTTTTCCCAGGAGAACCCAGTGGCATCTGGTCTGGGTAGTATATTAAGGTCCCTGGCACTAACAGTCCTGTGTATGTGTGCACATGCACACGCACGCACTGCACAAACTCTAGCTGTGTCTGTCTCTGGCTATTCCTGGTGCAAATGTGCCGGGCATGTGTGCTTGCTCCAGGTGTGTGGGTGGGGGCCATCCTCCTCCTAAGAGGGAACTCCTCTTTTCTGTTTCTTTCCTCCCCTGGGGGTGGGGGCTGACTGGGAGAGACAGCGAGAGGGTGGGGTACAGATTAGTGGGAGTTGGGAGTCTGAGGAGACTCCAAGTGTGACAGAAAGAGCCTTTGAAAGGACAACAGGGCTCTGTGATCTTGCCCAGGTCCCTTCCTTAGCCAATCTCCTAGGCTTGGACAAGATTTACAAGCACTCAGTGTCCTTGAGAATTATGAGAGAACAAAGTAAGACTTCCTGAAGCACTGCCCAGGCACCTGAACCATTAGGAAATGAGTAGATGCTCTCTTTTCTTTCTTGCATTTACCCCAAGTCCTAGCTCTCAAGGACACCTGGTGCCTTTGCCTCTGATTTATTTACAGACCAATCATGCCAAGGACCAGGTAGTTGTGACCCCTCCCCTCCCTTGACACTCCGTGCTCCCCAGATCAGATCTCCTGACTGGTTTTTGCCCTCTCATGTCAGTCTGCGTTATTAGCTCCCGCCAAACCTGGAGCTTTTTGCCTGCACACTTGGGAAACACAGCAGGAGGGGCTGAGGTTAGACTGCAGGTAAAATTTCAGGCTTGGTAGATGGATTTCTGAAGATTAGAGAAAAGCAGGCTCAAGTCCCAGCTCTCTTTGCCGCTCTGGCTCCTTAGCACTGCCTCACCCCTCTCCTCTGCCCCCAGACCCCAAACCAGCTGCCCTCCCCCAACACACACCTACACCTGCCTCCTCTAACACCAAACAGATGCAGGTGTCAGGTAGTGAGACCTGTTTGTGCCAATGGAAGGCAGTTCTGCTTGAAACCTCATCCCTAAGCCCCACAGCCCACACTCTTGGGCCATTTTCCTGGGTCTGAGGTGACCTTTGCTAGTAGTCCCCTGCCTGCAGGCATAGCAGCCTTTCTCCTGAGCCCAGGGACCACTCCCCATGCTCCTTATTCTCCACTCTCCTCATCCTTAGGGGCTCTGAAGTCTCACCACGATCTTCCCACCGTTCCACTTCGGAGGTCAGGAGATGAGGTTCCCCCAGGCCAGGAAGAGGATGGAGAGGCAGGTACCTAACCCCTACCCACACGGGAAGCTGAAGTTACAGGGAGAGTGTGCACCTTCCCTTTCTGTTCCCAACCAGACCTTTTTCTACCAAACAGTTGGAGCAACAGAAAGAACATTGTCAGCCCATCCCGAGAGGCCACAGTGTTTTTTCAGGTGGGGAGGCTCAGCGGAGCCCTGGCAGCCAGTTGGGGGGGGGGGGAGTAAAACACTGACCTTGTGGGAATGGATATTCTTTAGGAAGAGGGATAACTAGGCAAAGGGACATAGAACACAAAGGAGATGGGGAAACCAGCAAATTTTTGGCAAACAGGCTGTGGTAGTGACCAAGGTGGTCACCTTCTCCACTCACGCTCACTCTCCCTGAGACACACACTTGCTCACACTCTCACACGAGGCTGCCGCCTCTGCCAGGCTGCTGTGAGCTAAAAATAGTCCAGGCCAGGAGGCTGTGCCCTGGCCCTGGACTCCCACCCCTTGAGCCAAGGCCAGCACAGGGTTTCTCCCCTGCCGATTGCTCAACTTGAATCCCAGGCCCTTACAGCCCCTGCCTGTGCCTCCCCAATGCCATCCTCTTTATGCCACCCCCACTCCCTGCTCCAAAAGGCAGTAGTTGGGAAAAAGGACCCACGTGTCCAGACTTGCAGAGAGGGGAGCCTCAGCCTGCAGACTAGCTGGACCACCTCCCCTCCCAAAGCCCCAGCCCTCGCAGTGTTCCCCAGCCCCTGCTTGTCCTCACTCTCTGGGATCCAGCAGGGTCGTCCCTGGTTAGGAGAGGCCCAGGAGGGCGATTTCTCTTCTTTCCACTGTTACTGCACCAGGCTCCCTCCATTTCCTACCCTCTTCGCTCACCCCTCCCGCGCTGCTGCGAGTACCCTTTAGCTCCCCCTCCGAGCGCCGAAACTCCGGCGGGGATGGCTGGGCGGAGGGCGCCGGAGGGGCGGAGGAGGGAGGGGTCGTGTCCTTAGGCAGCCCCCTCCCCCGGGGCTGGGGAGGCAGGGAGCGACTCTCGCGGGGACAAGCTTCGAGTGGAGGCGCTGGTCCTTCCGTCGGTCTCGAAGAAGCACAGACAGGGACAAGAGGCTCCACAGTGGGGGAGGGAATGGCAGCCCCCCAAACTGGGCGCGTCCGCCTCCAGTGGCGCACTGCTAGGGGAGGACCGAGCGGGGATCTCGGATCCCACAGTCCCGGGATCCCTCGTCCGGGGCTGGGCAAGTCCCCCGGCGCCCCGCCCTGCTCCGCACCTGCTCCGCCGCCTCCGGGTCAAGGTGCGGCTCTAGCAGCGGGACCGTGAACTGGATCTTCCGGGGGCTGCTGTCCGGCTCCATAGCTGGGCGGCGGCCGCTGGCCCGCGCTGCAGCGGCGGGAAGGCGGCGGGACTCGGGGCTGGGGCGGCCGCGCCGCTGCTCCGCTCCGCTCCCTTCGGTCCCCGGCCCCAGCCCCGCGCGCTGAGCTCGCGGCTCACGGCTCCGCGCTCCCAGCTCGCGGCCCCCGGGACTCTGCGGCCGCCTATTGGCTCCCCACCCGCCCCTCAGGCCCCCCTCCTTCCCGGAGCCCTGAGCCTTAACCCCGTCGTGGCTGCGCCGCCGGCTGCCGGGGTCCCCACCCGCCGGGCGGGCGATCAGGGTGTGGCCGGTGCCCGTCGCGGGGGACAGCCCGGCGGGCAGGCAGATGGCCTCGGAGTCCTGGGCAGGGAGGGGCGTGGGGGGCGGCCACCAAGAACTTCTCCAAGCCCGGAAAGGTCTTAGGGGCCGCGAGTGTGGAGGGGCATTTCGAGAAGGGAGACAACAAACGCGAAAGGAAGATTTCATTTATGATATTAAAGGGGGTTGTCTCATAAAGAAAAGAAGGGAAGGGGATTCAGGCATGCAGCAGGAAGGATTAAGGCTAGACAGGGAGAAGGACTTTTTCCTTGAGGAGAACACACCAGAGCGGAGACGGCAACTTGGAGGGGAGCGGTGAGGTCGGGGCACCAGAGCGGTGCTCCCTGGGCGGCGGGGAGGCAACTGAAGGCCTGAGAGGGGGCCTCTGAGGCCAGAGCTTCTTAAAGTGCCGCCGGCGGTGGGCGGAGGACTCAGAGGCAGAGGACCATCTGGGACTCGGCAGAAGGCATAATGGGGATGGCGAGCCAATAATGCTTGTGAAATAGATTTCTTTTTCTGCTTGCTAAATTATGGGATGGGAAAGCAGGTGAAAGGCCTGCAAGAAGAGGATGCTGGGGGACGAAGAGAAAAACTCCTTTGCTGGGGCGGCTTGTTTTTACAGATGGCCTGGGTTTCCAACGTCGCTACTGGTAGAATAATGACATGATCTACTGTGACCGAAGGAATGGAAGTTAGACTGTGAGAAGAACTTACTACTTTGGTGTAGGACCAAGATGTCAATCAGTGCTATAGAGCAAAGGAGATGGAATATTCATGGGAGCTGTTGGCACAATGGCAGGGGCTGGGAGGGCTACGGGATAGGTGGAGAGGTGCTGGGGCCCTGGGGAGGGGCAGGCTGGACATTCTAGGGCAAAGAGGACTGGGGATGGAGGGGACAAGGGACCGGGAGTTCTGAGGGAGGGGCCCAGTAGGGACCAGGGCCAGAAATCTGTTTCTTTTGCTTTAAACTGAGCACCTGGAAAGTTCCATACAGCTCAATGCCTGCTTCTCTGGGGACCCTATGGCCATCCTCTCCTGTAAAGGGTCAGCCTCAACTCTCAGTTGCCTCCTCTCCCAGGCAGCCCTTCTTTGGCCTGGATTTCACATGGTCTCTTCCCCTATTACCTCCCAAAATAACCTCCTCTGCTCTGCCCCCACCAGCTGTATCACTTTACACATGCCAGGCCCGTCTCAGTTTTCTCAGGGCAGTGCTGGGACCCACGGGCCAGCCAGACCTCCGTTTGCTGTAAACTGGACCTGTTCGGCTGTCATTAGGACCCCAGGGCCCCCTACAGCCAGGCTATATTTGCAGGGTTCCCTTGCTCTCTCTTTGATGTGGCAGGGCCAGCCTGGGAAACAGCTGATCGGAGTTCATAGCCCCTGTTCAGGTCATTTGCTATCCACCCCCTAGACGTGATAGCAAAGGAGAGGGTGTGAGCGCCAGATGCCAAGAGAAGGATGGGGTGGGGGATACGAGGGCCCAACAGGGCCCAGGTGTTTGCTCCGGCTCCCCCACTCCCCCACCTCCTAAACACACATACACAGAGCAAGGTCCAAAGTGCCCTTTAAATAGCTGACTTGTCTCTCCCCCACCCTTTTCCATCAGGACCCTGGAACTTGAAGCTAGAATTCCCAGGCCCCTATCTCTGGGGCCTCAGATGCTCCTTACTGAGCCTCGATTACCCCATCTGTGTGATGGGCAGAAGAGTCCCTCCCTGAAGGGGTTGAGTATCGTATGAGGTCAAGTATCTGGCACAAAGAGCCCTCAGTGGATGGATAAGTACTGTTTTCCTTGTCTTGTTATCTCCTCAAAGGACAGCAGAGTTAGGAGAATGACCTTACCAGTCTCTTAAGACCTTCTACCTCCACCCCCTCACCCCACCAGTCAACCAGTTTGCCTATGCTGCTTTCATAGTCCCCCTTTTCCTCTCAAATTCCATCTGGTCATGGAAATTCCTCCCAAAGTCTCACACCACTCTTCATGCTGCTTTCTCAAGCCCCGGAGTCTCAGACCCTTTGACCCAAAAGCTGTAGGTCAGAAGAGAGGTCCAGATTGCTCAGGCCTTGGAGAAATGGCTGACAGGGGTCTTCGTGGAAAGAGGGGTCCTGGGAGCAGCTGGTGCGGAGGTGGAAGCAGAGGAGGTGAGAGCAGGGAGAGGGAGGAGAGACAGCTCCTGGTGCTGGCTTCTGGAGGAGGCTGGGGGTGGGTGGCGAAGTGTTTATGGGTAGCAGGGAGGTGGCGTTGGACTGACTTGCAGCCTTTGCTGCCGGGGTCTCCATGTGAGCTGTCATGTGAAGGTGTGAGGGTGACGTTTTGACTTTCTTTTTATGCCCAGAGCTGGGTGAGTGATTGAGCATCTGTTGGGCTTGTGGGTGGAAAAAGGTGTGGGTGGCTCACTGACAGGGCTGCGGGGTGGCGGAGCCATTCCTAGACCGAGTGAGAATTGGAGCCCACTGGCCCCAGATCCCTCCTGGAGCTTGCATGTGTGTGCAAGGTGTGCTCATGAGTGCAAGGAGAGTCACAGCCCTTGCCGGAGGAGCAGTAGCTGTTCCGATGGCACACTTCTGGGTCGATGAAATATTTAAGGTTACAGAAATGTGACTTAGTGATGGACTCACTTAAGGGCTCCCACCTGCCCCCACTCTCGGAGCTGGACTCTGGGTTCATAGGCTGCTCTTTGTTGCTCTCAGCACTTTCCGCTTTTATTTATCTATCCTCTTCACCCCCCATGAACCTTCTCATACCTTCTCTTGCATTATCACTAATCTTTACAACCCACCAGGAAGGAGGGCAGGTGGTATGATCTTTATTTTCCTTTTCCAGGGCAGAGTCCTGATGCTGGGATTTGGGAGGCCAGAGTTCAATTTCTCCCTCTGCTACTGACTCTCTGGGCCCCTCTGAGGTAATCACTTCCTCTCATCCCCTCTCATCCCTCTCATCAGTGTGTGTGAGCCACACACACTGGTCTCGGTTTCCTCATCTGTAAAAAGAGGGGAGCAGGTGACTGCATAGGTTTCTTTCTATTCTAATATATTGTCATTCCGAGGTGGGGTGCTCCAGCCACATAGGCAGGAAGTCTGAGGACCCCAGGGTACTGGGCCCTTCCCTCTACCTTTGCATTTCTGCCTGTCTGACCCGCGTGGCAGAGGTCAACTCTGCTTGTTGACGACAACATGCATGCACACTTTTCTACATACACAGCTCCAAGGAGGTGAGGCTGAGGAGGAGCGGTGGCCCGTCCACGAGGTCCCCCTGGGGAGCCATGTGCTCCTGCCCGTTGGCTGCAGTGTACCCAACATTCCTGGAGACTCTCTTGGAGTCATCACAGAGCTTGTGGCATTTGCTCTGAGAGCCCTCATGGGGAAGTGAAACTTCGTCCTTCAGAGTGGCCTGGTTCTTCTGTCAGTGAGTGAGAGTCGGTAGGAGGCGTGCTGAGTGAAGAAGGAAGGAGGCCAGGTGAGGAGTGGAACTTGATCTGGAACACAGGTGTGGGAGGTGTGGGTACCCTGCAGTAAGGGTCTGTGTCCCCTGGGGCTCTAAAGCCCATCTGGAAGTTCTCTCTGCAAGAGAGGTTTCCAGAGCAACTTGTGAGCCCCAGCAGCACTGGGGCTAGAGTTAGAGTTAGAGTTAGAGTTAGAGTTAGAGTTAGAATAGATGTGTCGCCTCTCAGGGGCTGACTTGGAAGGCCCAGCCTCCTCCAACTGTGTACGGCCTGGTTTGCCTGTGAAAAAGCCCATCGTGGCAATCCTGCCAGGCTTGGGTGCATACCCCGCTGCATCTGGCACTCTCGGGAATGGGTCCAGAGCTGGTGATTCAAACAAGGGGGATGCTCATTTCCAAAGTGCTTCGCCTCTGTTTGAACCATAAACTGGTAGAGGTGGAAGAGACGTAAAACTCAGCCAATCCACTCCCTTCAGGAGGGGAAACTGAACGGAAGAGAGAGAAAGCAGCTCTCCCAAGGATTAGAACTTATGTTAACACTTTCCCACCCGATTTGATGGCTAAGGCAGAGGCAATGGCTGAACTGAAGCAAGGCTCAGACCAGATGACCTCTTGAGATGCATTTTTAATCCTATGATCATCACTGGTCTAGGACACCCAGTCCCTTAGCAGCCTCTAGCTAGCTGCTTCCCCCTCCAAGCCTTTAAGAGGTTGAATTTCCTCTTCCGACCAGTACTTATGGGGCAGTCACATGTGCCAGGCATTAGCTTAAGCACTGGAGATACAGTGGAACACAAAACAGGTCCAGAACAGTCTCTGTCCACAAGCATCTTATAGTCTCGCAGAGGTCAGTGTGGAATGGGACAGTGAAGTAATGACAAATGATGACTAAGTAATCATAAATTATTAAAAAAGTAGAAGTACTGCAAGAATGAGGCACATTAAAGAAGAAGGAAGGAAGGACCTCAGACAGGTCAGATGCACACTGCCCCCTCATCCGGCTCCTCCCGGGAGCGTGATTACACACCCAGCCTCTGGAATGACCTGCCTGGGTTCAAATCCCAACTGAGTAACTGAGTAGCTATGTGACCGTGGGGATGTCACTTAACCTCTCTGAGCCTCAGTTTCCTCACCTGTAAATGACAGGCATATCTATTATTATAGTGAGGGGTGGGATGAGGTAATGTCCAGAAAGAACCTAGCTCAGTGCCTAACACCCATTAAATGCTTGAAAAACGGACATTAGTAGGGTGGAATCCATCTTAGCGAAGGTTTCTTTTGACTCTGGAAAAATCAGGGATGAAGAAATGGGGACTTCAAAGCTTTCAGAATTGGAGGCAGACACCCCTTCCCCTTCTCAGCCAGACTCTGCTCCTCCCCACCCTTGTCTGAGCAGCTGTTCTCGATGTCCAGCTGTATCCTCATCAGCATGGATGCTCACCCTGCCCTGCTAATTAACACCAGCCCTGTTAATGATTAAATCTAATGACTTTCACTTGGGGGTGGGATGGAAAATTCCCCAGCCACAGGACAGGATGAGGGTAGGTTACCCGGAGCAGGAGCAAACGGCCCCCCGGGCTCTGCACAGGCTGTGATGGTAGGCAGCTGGGGGTTTTCTCCCCAGGCTGCTCAGCAGGGGAGTCGGGGTGGAGGGGGGCCACCCTCCTCCCAGGCTCGGCAGAGGGCACTGGGCCCCAGCCCAAACCTTGGTGTTCCTCGTGCCAGGGGTCGGCCATTGACTGCTGCTGGGGCTGGAAGGACGGGGGAGAGAAGGTGTATCAGTTTTCCGGGCTGCTGTAACGAAGTGTCTCGATTGGGTGGCTTTCAATAACAGGAATTTATTCTCTCCTGGGCACGGTCCTGGCCCCTCAGAGCTTTGCTGTCTCTCGCAGTTCTGGAGGCTAAGAGTCGGAGGTTGAGGAGTCAGCAGGGCTGTGCCCCTTCTGAAGGCCCCAGGGAGGGAATCCGCCTTGCCACCCTCAGCCCCTGGCGACCCCCGGTGTCTTTGGTTTGTGGCTGTGCAACTCTGGTCTCTGCCTTGGTCTTCACAGGTGTCCTCTCCTCTTTTGATAAGATGTCCGTCATTGGATTTAGGGCCCACCCTATATCCAGGATAATTTCAGCTCAAAGTGCTTAATTAATTACATTGACAAAGACCCTATTTCCAAATAAGGTCATGTTTTGAGGTCCTGGGTGGACATAAATGGTTTGGAGGACTATTGGACCCACTACCGACAGTTCGAGTACCCGCGAGGGCTGGGAGAGGGTGAGCACGGGAGCTGGCACTGGAGGCCAGGGGCATGTCTCCCCTCCCCCAAGAAGTGCAGGTGGTGCTCAGGACCCTGGGTGGGCAGGACCGGGTCCCCAGAGGCCTCTAAAGAGGGGATACTGATGGTAAAGAGACAAAGGAATGGGATCAAGGGTGTTGTAGGTTGGGGGAAAGAAGGCTGAGGGAACATAGAAAGGGAAATCCTGGATCCTTGTAATTTATTTAGTTCTCTTGGAGGGGAAAGTATAACTTGCATTATATTATATTTTGTACCTATTATTGTATATGTTTTATATTGTATATTATATACTATATGACAACCACAGTTTGCCATATAATAAAAACATATAAGTTGCATTTTGGTTACATGACATTTGGCGTTATGAGACAATTCTTTATATTTTATTGGGCCAGAGGTCAGGGGTAATTTTTTTTTTCCTTGCTTCTGGGTGAAAACCCAGAAAAACCTTTTAACTATTCTGCTCACTCTCAGGTAAGAGACCGACTCAACTCAGCAATTAGAATGACCAGGCCAGTACATGACTCAGAGCAAACTATTCAACGTCACTCTCCGCAGCCTGCGGGCTCCTGCTGCAGTTGGAGCCGTGGGAAGGGGCGTGGCGTTCCCCCTCCGCTCTGCTCCCCAGCCCTAACCTTCACCCCCTCCCCTTAGATGCTGTTCTGGGCGAGGTGTGTTGGTGGGGAGATCGACTGGGTGGTGTACAGCAGACAGGAGGCGTTGGTGCGTTTTTACATCAGTTGGCACTCAGCCTCCTCCTCCCTCAACTAGCAGTATCCTCCTTCCTTCCTCTCGGATGTCCTCTGGTGACTGCTGTCTTACCGGCCCCTTTCTGGTAGCTCAGAGCTTTGCTGTCAGCCCCATTCACCTGTGTTTCTTTGTCCCAGAAACCCGAGCCTCCTCCTCCAGCTGCTGGGGTCCCTTCATCCCTTGAGATAGCCCCATGGGACAACGCCCGAGATGGGCACACGGAGATATACTTGTTTCTCTCCCAGGACATATAGCTAGTTCTTTTGTTGCCAGGCAAGTGCTGGCAGCCCAGGGCGTTCTGGAGGACGGGCTCTGCCAGCCTGCCCACACAGCCCTTCCTTGGTCCTTCTCCCTCCTTCTAAACTTGGGGTGGCACGCAGGCTCCACGCCACTCTGCCCCTGACTCTAAGGGCCCACACAAGCTTCCGGTAGTTTGCTACAAGGGGGTAGTGTCCTCTCTCCTTTCTTGGGAGAAGGGGGATGGAGCTCACAGCACAGCTGTATTCATACATTTCCTCCTCATAAAATCTTCCCTTCTCTCCATACTATGCTGCCTTTTTATATCCTCCATCTGGCTGAGGGGGTTAGAAACTAGTTCTTAAAAATTTCCTTTGAAATGTTTCATAGGCTGATTTGGCACCTTATTTTGAAATTTCATCTGTTGTACCTTGGTGCTTAGTTGAAATTCTAATTTTAGTGTTCTGCTGTGTAAGCATCTGGGACAGTTAAGATCGTGCCAGGAGAGAGGAGCATCAGGCTCCAAATCCATACAGTCGACTTCTCTATCAGGGAACAGGACACTGAGCAAATGGCCCTGAGGTGGAATGGTCACCAGAGGGCAGCAGATCCTGCTTCAAATCGATTCCTTCCTTGGACTCACTGGAACTAAATTATACGGAGACCAGCTGGTGCCCAGGTGCTGGGCCATGAGGAGGGCCTCAGCTATCCTGTTATAGCACCTGGCTCCCTAATGTTGGCTCTGCTTTCGGACTTTCCATAGTCTAGCCACTGTTCTTCCATTTGCAGTATCAAAAATGTCAGCCTGCATTTAACAGTGACAGCCACTTATTGTACTCAACACCTACATTGTAATGGGCCTGGCAATTAAAGGTACACTTTCTGTGCTGGACAAACACAGCAGGGGAGGGAGGCTTGTGAACAGACACAATGAATGCAAAATAGCAACAGCTGTGGTAGAGGCAGAACTAAGGGCTTTGTACTGAACCCTTTGTGTTAGAAACAGAGAACAGGCTGATGGTTGCCAGGGGCACAGGGTGGGGCGGATGGGTGGAGGTGTTCAAAAGATACAAACTTGCAGTCAAAAGTTAATAAATAAGTTCTGGGGATGTAATGTACAGCCCAGTGACTATAGTCAACAAGGTTACCTTGTATATTTGAAAGTTTCTAAGAGAGTTGATCTTAAAGGTTCTCATCTCCCAGCCCCACAAATTTGTAACTGTGCGGTGATGGATGTGCTAACTAAACTAATTTTGTTAGTCATTTCACAATACATACAAATATCCAATCATCATGTTGTACACATTAAACTTGTACAATGTTATCTGTCAACTACATTGTGATAAAGCTGAAAAAGAAAGAAGAGCTTTGGGAGCACTGAGGAAGGAGCAGGAGCTGGAGAAGGCTTCACGGAGGGTGGAAAATGGGTGAGGTTTTTTTAAAGGATGAGTAGGATTTTGAGGAAGAAGTGTGAGAATAAGGGGGAGGTAGTTTGACAATTCCCTGGGGAACAAGAAAGTTGACAGATGACAAGGAAGGTGGAGGGTAGCAGAAAGTGGTGGGTTGTCAGGGAGCACGGGGGCCTTGTGGGGGAATTTTGGGGAGACTCTGTTTTCTGCTATTAGCAGAAGCAGAGCTTCCTTTTCAACTCCTCAGTCTCCAGGAAGAGGGGCTGAGACTGGATGACTGAAGATTTTATGGAAATTAGAGGTTATCAGAGAAAATGGGGCAATGGGAGCCTTGAGCATTGCAGGGAAAAAACGCTGGAAGGCTTCGATGTTGTGTAGCATTGAAGAAGACTCTGCCAGGGGTGGGGCGACCTTGGCATAACAGGGGAGGTGAGGGCATGGAGTCCGACCGGCCTTGGAACAAATCCTGATTCTTCCAATACCCGAGTGAGCCTGGGCTGATTACTTTACTTCTCAAGCTTATTTCCTAATCTACAGATTGGGAATAATAATTCATACATGCTAGAGATGTTGCAAGTATTGAATGAGACAATATACATAAAATGCTTAGCACAGTGTCTGGTCAGCATTCGTTAAGTGGTACCATTTATTATTAGAATGATAATTGCCTTCTGATATTCAAAGGTTGTCACATGTAAACTCCTTCCTGACTTATCTGCTCTGCTCCACCAGGCTGAACTAGTGAGGCAAGTGAGAGGGAGATAGATTTGGCCTGGCGGGTGGGGGGTGGGGGGGGGGGGGAAGAATGCTCTTACAACCAGAGCCCCCCAAGCCTGGAAGAGGCTGCACTGTGTGTGTGGAGATCTCTGTCCCTGGAAGGACGCAGGAAGCTCTCTGGAGGATCCTTGCGTTGGACCCAAGCTGGACCTTTAAGGGCCCTTCCTAAGTCAAGTTTTGGGATTCTTTGGGTTATTCTGAAGCTGTGCATTGGAGTCTATGAATGGGAGATTCTGTGATTACCCTTGGAGAAGAGAGGCCCCTGGGAAGATGGAGCTGGCAGTGGAGAGAATCAGTGTGGTGATGACCAGAGGGAGGGGCTGCATGGGGTGGGCAAAGGGGGAGAAAATTGGGACATCTGTGATAGTGTCAACAATAATTAAAAAAAAAAATCAGTGTCTCTCCTGCTCTGGGGCCACATCACCCACAGCCTTGGCTATCCAGTCTCTTCGGGTGAGGGGGGAGAGTGCAGGAGGCTCTGAGGAAGCTGTGCTGTCCCTCCTCCTGCCTCCGTGTGACATAACTCCATATTCTGTGCAGGAAGTTTGGGGCTGGTGAGGGGTATTCTTTTTTTAAACATATTTTATTGATTATGCCATTACAGTTGTCCTATTTCCCCCCTTAATTCCCCTCCACCCTGCACACTCCTCCCCCACCATTCCCCCCCTTTAGTTTATGACAACGTGTCTCAAGTTCTTTAGATTCTATATTTCCCCTACTATTCTTGCCCTCCCCCCCTATCTATTTTCTATCTACTGTCTATGCTACTTATTCTCTGTACCTTCTCCCCCTCTCTCCTCCTCCCACTCCCCTGTTGCTAACCCTCCATGTGATCTCCATTTCTATGGTTCTGCTCCTGATCTAGCTGTCCTCTTAGTTTGCTTTTGTTTTAGGTGTGGTTGTTAATAACTGAGTTCGTTGTCCTTTCACTGTTCATATTTTTATCTTCTTTTTCTTAGATAAGTCCCTTTAACATTTCATATAATAAGGGCTTGGTGATGATGAACTCCTTGAATTTGATCTTATCTGAGAAGCACTTTATCTGCCCTTCCATTCTAAATGAAAGTTTTGCTGGATAGAGCAATCTTGGTTGTAGGTCTTTGGATTTCATGACTTGGAATACCTCTTTCCAGCCCCTTCTTGCCTGTAGGGTCTCTTTTGAGAAGTCAGCTGACAGACTGATGGGAACTCCTTTGTAGGTGACTGTCCCCTTAGCTCTTGCTGCTTCTAGGATTCTCTCCTTCATTTTAATCTTGGCTAATGTAATGATGATGTGCCTTGGTGTGTTCCTTCTTGGGTCCAACTTCTTTGGGACTCTCTGAGCTTCCTAGATTTCCTGGAAGTCTATTGCCTTTACCAGAATGAGGAAGTTCTCCTTTATTTGAACTTATTTGTTCAAATAAGTTTTGCACTGGTGGCTGTTCCTCTTCCCCTTCTGGTACCCCTATAATTTGGAAGTTGGAATGTTTAAAGATGTCCTCAAGGTTCCTGAGCCCTTCCTCATTTTTTTTTCATTCTTGTTTCTTACTTTTTTCTGTTTGGTTTTTTTTTTTTTTTTCTTCCTTCTGGTCCATTCCCTTGATTTGAGTCCCAGTTTCCTTCCCATCACTATTGCTTTCCTGTGCCTTTTGCTTTATTTCAATTAGTTTAGCCTTCATTTGTTCCTCTAATTTGTGACTAAAATCAACCAGTTCTGTGAGCATCCTGATCACTAGTGTTTGGAACTGTGCATCTGATAGTTTGGCTATTTCTTGGTCGCTTAGAATTATTGGCTCTGGGGCTTTGAGTTGTTCTTGAGCCATAATGTTTTGGTCTGTTCGTGCTGTTATGTATGAGGGGTGGAGCCTTAGGTGTTCACCAGGGTGGGGTGACCCAGTCGCTGGGTTGTCATGCTGTATGTGGGGGCGGGGTCAGAGAGGAGCAATGGTGGTCCCTTCTGTTGCTTCCTGCAAGCCACTGGGGCCTGCACGATCTGTCTCACTGCTCGCTCCTTCGCCTGGTTTATCTGCCTGTGAATGTGCGACCTCGGTCAGCCTGCCACCCTGGGCCCTCACTGGGTCTGCCCGTTGCCACCCCACGCCTGGGATCCGCCAGCCACTGCCTGCACGCCTGGGTCGGTCTGGCTGATTTTTCCTGCACAACCTTGAGGGCTTTTCTTTAAGCCTTTTCCCTCACATCCAATAAAAGAAAGTCCCCATTCTGAGGTGGGCCCTCCTGCTTGTCCAGGGGTTGAGAAGCCCTTCCTGAGATGTACCCTCAGACCTCTCCACCGCAGTGTCTGGGCCTCTGGTACTGGGCCTTGTTCTCTGGGAAAGCGGTCTTGTCCTCACCTCTGCACTGATTTTGTAGAAGCTGAGGGAGAGCACTGGGACTGCGAGCAAAGGCTTCTCAGTCCTTCCCAGAATCTTTTCCTTCCAAACACTCTGAGGGAGGGAGGTGCTGCCCTGTGCCTCTTTCCATCAGAGCAGAGGGCTCTGCTCCCTTCTCCACCAGACCATGGGTGTTGGTGCAAGGCCCTCTAGTCTCTCTGTCCTTTACTTGCTCCTTCCTAGGAAAGGAGTGCTAATTTTACCATTTCATTCACTCACTCATTCATTCATTCATTCAATTTACTCGTGAATTCAGTTCAGACTCATTCACTGAACTCCAATTGTTTGCTTAATAATTACTGTTCAAGGTATTAGAAAGAAAATGGTGACTAATTATGATCACCAATTTCCCCAGTTTCATGCAGCTTACATTTCTGTGAGATAGAAAGTGTATAAACACCTACATAAGTATATAAATAAGATAATGTCATAGCATGGTAAATGCAGTGAGGGAATAACCAGGGGAGGTGGCAGAAGTGACTGGTGGGAGGGCAGACGGGTAAACAGGGAGACTCCCTCTGAGAAGAGACACGTGAGCTGTGACCTGGAGGAGAAAAAGGCGTCAGCTGCGCAAAGAGCAAGAGGAACAGGGTTTGAAGTAGGGGGAGCAGCAAGGGCGAGAACCCTGGGCTGGGAAAGGTGCTGTGTGTCCCGGGAGCATGCCTGTGCTGGATGGAGCAGGAGAGTGGAATAGAGGAGTTTGGAGTCGGGGGTGGGGGTGGGGGCATAGGTGGGAGCCAGACTGTGAGGGCGTACAGGTCCCGGTAAAGAGTTTGGATTTCATTTGAAGTGCAATGGGAAAACACCTAATAGTTTTAAGGAGCAGCAGACTGACCAACATAATTTACTATATACTTTAGAAAGATCATTTTGATTAAATGCTGAGGGGAGGATGAATTGAAAAGGGTCAGAGTGGAGGCAGAGTGGTTAGTCAGAAAGCCCTTGCAAAGCCTGAGGGATAAATCCTGGCAAAGGAACTAGGCTGGTGAGGGTGCAGATGGGGGGTGCTGCTGAAGTCAGGATGCAGTTTGGACATAGAGTCTAAGACATGTTGATGTGGTGGTTGAGGGAAAGGCAGGAATCAAGATGTACTCATAGGGCTTTGGCTTGTATAATCAAGTACATGGAAGTTATATTTAATGAGATGAGAAGATGAGATAGATACATATATTAAAATACTAATTCAGGTGCAGTAGCAAGGCCATCATACTCAGGCATAAGCAGAAGGTAGGCGGGGCCAGTGTGGAGGCTCCACAACTTTCCAGACCCAGGCCCTTTTTATCTTGTCCCTCTTTCTTTTTTAGTACGTGCTTCCATTCAGTGACCTAGGATGGTGCTCCAGCTCCCAGCTCTTCCTCTCATTCCAGTCAGTGGAGAGGGGAGAAAAGAGAAGGGGAGAACATACTCCTTTTCTGTCAAGAACACCACCGAGAACTTGCCCTTATCACATTTGCTCACATCCTACTGACCACAACCTAGTCACATGGCCCCGTGTTTTGGCAAGAAAGCCTACATTTTCGGCAAGAAATGTAGTCACTGACTTCATGAAAAAAATGGCAGTCAGTAGATTGGAAGTCGGGACAAGGTCAAAGAGTTGTTTCTACTGGACTTTTAAAGTTAAGGAGATGGAAGGTCAGGAGGTTGTAGACAGAGGATGAGATTCTTGAGCTGATGGTTTGGGAGGTTAGTATAGCAAAGGGTAAAACAATGACTGAGGTACGAAGGTCAAAGACCAAGAAGCCGGAGGGTAGGAAACATCGTCTATGTAGATGCTGAGCATCATCAAGAATGATGACAGGAGCAACTGGGGAGAGGAAGGCCTGGAGTCGGGGTCATGAGTGAATGAGGGAGGGGGGCTGGGAGGAGGGACAGCCTCCCTTCTGAGCTTCTAAGGAGGGGAGCTTTGGAAGTTGGAAGGAGGGGCAGTGGTGTAGAAGCAGCAATGGGGAACAAGAAGGATTTCTCCCCCCAGTTTCTGGCTCTAAAATAATTGATACTAGGGGAGAAAGGAGCTTCTACTTGAGAGCCCTGTAGAGGCTGTGAAGTTCTTAGGAAATTTAAGAATACCATTTAAGAATATGCAATGGAGAGAACATTCAAAACAAGGCACTAGCAATGTCAGGGAGTTTGCTGATCACAGATCAGGAATTCTAGAGGGCTCAGTAAGAGGGCTTGGGAGAAAAGAGGCTGGGCAGAGGACTGGGTTGGGTTAGGGGAGGACAGAGCTGCAGGAAGTTGGGAATCTTGTTAATAGAGTCCTGGAGACTTTGGATTGGTCCTGGAGATGATTAAGGAAAACAACAGGAATGACAAAAGGAACTTGGTTGCCCACCTTCCTCTAAGAGCAGTCGGGACAGATTATAGATCTCAGTACCTAGTTGGATAGTTTGGGGCCTCTGGCAACTGATTCCTGTGGCAGCAGGAACTAATGGGGTGTGGGTGGTGGCCGGTCCCATGGGAGCAGGAGATGTGTGGTATCGGAATAACGGCCCCCAAAGATGTCCATGTTCTAGTCTCCAGAACCCGTGAATGTATTAGATTACCTGGCAAAGGGGAAATAAGGTTGCAGATAAAATTAAAGTTGCTAATCCGCTGGCTTTAAAACAGAGAGACTATCCTGGATTACCCAGGTGGATCCAATGTAGTCCCAAGGGTCCTTAAATGTAGAAAAGGGATTCAGAGGAGAGAACCAGATTGATGGCAAAGGAAGAACTTGGCTGGGTGTTGCTGGCTTTAAAAATGGGAGAATGAGGCCAAGAGCCAAGGCATGTGGTCAGCCTCTAGAAGTGGGTAAGGGCACAAAAATGAATCCCCCCCCCCCCCAGCCTACGGAAAGGAGTGTGGCCCTGCTGACACCTTGATTTCAGCCTCGTGAGAACCATCTTGGACTCTGACCTCCAGGATTATAAGATAATAAATTTGTTTTGTTTTGAGCCAGTACATTTGGGGTAATTTGTAGTTAGAAATTATAATTGGAGAACTAATATAAGGTAAGAGGCTCTCCTCTTCTGGCTGACTGCTCCCTCCTGCAGGGTGAGATGCATGGCAGCCGGAGAGACAAGGTGTATTGGGCATGTTTCACGGGGAGTGGAGTCAATGCATTAACAGGAATTTAACAGACCAGCATTGTCTCTCTTCCTGCTGTCCTCTGCTGATGCAAATGCACACACTTGGACAGGACTTCCTGCCCACCCCCCACCTTTCCCCTGGGGGATGTTTGCTATGTCCCTCTATTTAGTGGCTCCCGCAGGGAGGAAGCAGAGGACGCTCCTTTGGATTTGTGTCTTGATTGCCTTCTCCAGCTGAGCTTGCCAGAGAGGTCAGAGTGTTGTGGATTGTCTGGCACTTGTTTGGCCATTAATAAAATAAACACTCCGGTCTCCTTTGGCCCTGTGCTCAGGGTGCCTGCTCCTTTGGCCGGATTCAGTGGGGGTGAAGGGATGATGAGCAGGGTGGGGGCTCCCTGGAGACTTGCTGGTAAAATTAAGGACTGGCCTGGGGGGACTCCAGTGCCATGGATTTTCACAGGCATTTAACAGGATTTTAAAAGGCTTGCAAAGAGAATTCTAATCTGCAGCATTAGAGGTGCAGTTGAGGCTGGAATGAAATTACCTCAATTCCATGGGGTAAAGAATAAAATAACATTAAATGATGGATTCAGATTATTTGTGCTAATCTTTAGTAAGTGATGCTAGGTTGGCCATCCCAGATCCTGATTGTCGACTTTGTTTTGAACTGCGTTTAGGGCTATAGAAGGAGCGATGGAGGGAGTTTATTTATGGCTTGTCCACAGGCTTCAAGTATTATTATTTCCCACCACGCAGTCTCAGGTTGGCTCCCAGTTGTACACTTATTCAAGCTCTGACAGGGGTTATGGGGTTCCGATGCCCTCTGTGGTGGACTTCATACAGATCAAAAGGACCAGGGCCCTTCTGTGGAGGAAACGCCAAAGTGGTAGAAGTGAAGGAACTCTCAGTGGAATTGTTACAAACTTGAAGGATAAAAGAGACACAAACATGTCTTCTACTTGGAACACTCTGTCTCAAGACATCAGATGTATTCAGGGAGTCAGGAGACACAGGGTCACTGTGAGATGCACATCTTAGCTTTGTAGTAGAAAAGTCATCGAAAGAGGGAGAGAAAAAGCAGGAAGTTCTGTTGGTTGAGCTGGGGAAAGACAATTTTCACTGGAGAAACGTTGACTTCTTAGAGGTCACACTTGAGGTATATTAAGAAAGAAGGAAATGTTTCTACACCTAAATACTTTTACAGAAGAAACAAGAAAAGAGCACACAATTTTACTAATTTCTGAATCAGGGAGGATGAGGGGGGGTCTAGATTTAACAACCCTGTAAAGCCGAGCGAGGCCGCTAGAGGGAGCGTGGAGCCAGAAAACCAGTGTAGACAGTGACTTGCTTAGCGTGGAGGAAAAAGAAGACCAGAAGGTTTAGTGGTGAACACTGCAAGTGTTGTTAGGTAAGTTTGAAAGGGACAATTACTGGGGGCTTGGGGGGCGGTATTGCCTATGCCCCTTCCTCCTTGATTTCCCCTTCTCAGCGGGATCCTCCCCGCCCACAGCCCAGGGCACTAGGGACAGGGCGAGGACAGAGGAGGACCTTCACAGACAGAGTCCTCAGCCCTCCAGGCTTATTTCCTAATATCCCTAATAATCCACAAGTTTAGGCCTCCATTATTTCCAGACTAGGCCGTTTCGGTCCATCTTCCGTGCCTGATGAATCTCTCGATGTTCATTCATGTCACGTCTCTACTCAAAAGTCTTTTAATGACCATCCGTTACCTATCGGATAAATGCAAACTCCTTGGCCATGTGTTCAAGGCCCTTCATCTTTCAGACCTTGTTTTCTCCTCTGTGCATCATTCCCTGCTCACTGCAGTGTTAGATCTGTATTCACGCTGTGTCTCTGCCAGGAGTGAGCTTCCCTCTCCTTTTCCCCACCGGGTTCCACATCAGATGCTGCCTGCTCCCCAGAGTGAATCCAACTTTTCACGATCACACCTGCCTTTGTTAGTCACCTCACCTTTGTGGTCCCAGGATACATCGCTTACATCTTCATCTTTTCATTTTTACATTTCACTACTACTTATTAAGTGCCTGTCATTTTGCAAGTTTTAGGGATACAATGCTATGCAAAATTGCCTGGCCTTGGCCTTATGGCATGCATGTTTTGGCTGTCATTTATCACACTCTATTGTAATTCTCTGTTTAGATCTATTGCTCCTACTGGTCAATTACTATTTTGAGAACAAGAGCCATAATTTATTTATCTCTGTTTCCCAATT
Organism: Artibeus jamaicensis; assembly: GCF_021234435.1. Taxonomy (NCBI): domain Eukaryota; kingdom Metazoa; phylum Chordata; class Mammalia; order Chiroptera; family Phyllostomidae; genus Artibeus; species Artibeus jamaicensis. Next base: position 52,835,019 of record NW_026521486.1, read on the forward strand.
TATTTAGCATAGATCTTAATGCTTATAAAGTGCTCTGGTAAATTGAGTGAGTCAGTTTGCTCATTCAAAGCTGGGCCCTGGGGGGATACATTTACTCCTGGTGGGTAGAGAGGCGAGATACCATACAGGTGCTGGGACTTCAACACTGAGCAGAACAGACCTGGTCCCTTCTCTTCTAGGTAGGGTCGTCAGGTTGAGTTGCCCAGGAAAATGTGAATTTCAGATAAGCAGCAAATAAATTTTTCTTGTATAAGTATGTCTCCAATAGGGGACACATGAATACTAAAAGTTTGTTTATTGTTTACCTGAGATTCATATTTAACTGGGTATTCTGTGTTTTCTTTGCCAAATATGGTAATCCTACCCCAGGGCTCCAGATCAGCCTCTACCCTCCCTGTACCAGCAGTTCCTCCAAGAGCCCAGACTCCCGCTGTGTGCTCAGTTCCCCACTGTGTAGAAGAAAGATGGACTAAAGAGGTGTCCAAGGGCCATACCTGCAGTTCCCTTCTGAGAAAAGAGGTCACTGTGGTCCTTTGCACACAAGTTCCAGACTTTGGATCAGATGACCCTATTATTCGGGCCATTCCTATTTGGTGGGAAAGTCTGGGTCTTATCCAAAGACATCCATCAACAGGCTGCACATAGAAGACCAGTGGCTTCTGAGGAAGTCTGGGTGAGAAATACATCCATTTCTGGTGCTCCGCACTGGAAGGTTCCTAACCAAGTCAGCAAGACTCCTCTCAGTGAATTATGAATGTGAGACAGAAGAAAACTCACTGAGGTGTAAAAACAGTAGCAGAAAGAGGCTGAAAAGACAGAAGGAGGGCAATACTACCTCTGCATAGAGGAGCACCTGGGTCTAAAGTTCTAGCAAAATGACTATCACCAGAGCAGCTGCAGGGGTGCACGGCCATGGCTGTTCCCTGCACATCACTCAATGAGCTACTGAGATGCCTTCCTAGTCATCCGTCCTTCCCGCTGTCATTTGATGTACCCTGAGTAAGTCATATAAACTTGAAAAAGCCTATTTTACTAAAAAAAGCATTAGCTTTTAGTCAGGACATATGCAGTAAAGTGTCAATCTGCCATTATCTTGCTTTGTGGCCTTTGACCAGTCACTTCTCCTCTCTGGGCCTCATCCTTCTCAAGAGGAGAAGAAGGGTCCAGAGGGCTGTCTGAAGGTGCCTAGAGAGGCCTCTTCCAGGATCTGACACCCTCTTGGGCTGGGGGTAGAAACTTCTTTGGAGACTGCCATTCCAGGAAGAATAACAGCGTCCCGGCTGGTAAGTCTGGAACTTCAGAGCACACCAGAATCAGCCGGGGAAACTCTTCTTCTCCATCTAGTGGGTTTGAAATGCAGCCTGGAAATCTGCATTTTAAAACCAGCATTCAGGACAGTTCTGATGTGGAGATGGCAAAGATCACACCCCCTTTTGCTCATGGAATGGCTTGTAAGCAAAAGCTCAAACTTTTTCTGGTAAGGAGTTTGGGAGGCAGAGAGTCTATTGTTTTGAGTGTGTGTGTGTTACTACTGTAGTGGCTGCTGACCTGTGCACTAGAGAAGAGGAAGAGAAGGAGACTAAAGTTCTGTGAGATCTGACCTTGAGCCAGATACATTGGTGATTTAATGCTCATAATTACCTGCAGGGTAGTATTGATGGCCTCTGACAGATTGGGAAAACTGAAGCTCAGAGAGGTTAAGTAGAAAAAAATTAAGCACATAGATGTCAACTGGCACGTCTGGGATATGGACTCATATCTGTTTGGCTCTGAGGCCCATGCTCTTCCCATAATGCCCTCCCCACCCCCCAGTCAAGTATCCCTGGAGTCAGTGCCACAGTAGAGCAACCACAAACCCTTGGCTTCCCATCAGGGCTTCATTTCACATATTCCGTGGTTCCCCACACATCCATGGACTATCTTTGAAAATCAGTATGTCTGCTTCTAAACACTTCCCAGGCTATATTCATTCTCAGGAGCAGTAGGGGAGTCTGTTACCACAATGGAGAGGAAAATAAGGCCATTGGTAAGGAAGCTCAGAGGGTAAGAGAGCCAGATGGAGCAGGTCCACACTGGAGCGGGGGAGTGAAGGGGGTCAGGAGGGAGTCAGCAAGGGGCAGCCAAGGGCAGAAGGAGTCTACCTTCACTCAATCCTGGAGCAGATGGGGAGGGAGAGCAGCTTCTGTCCTGCTTCTAAGTCAAGACTCCAGCAGTTCTTCCTGAGTGAGTTCCCTTCCTCTGGGTCCAGGGCTGAGAAGTCCACTCCAGACACATCAGTTTCTCTGCAGGAAGGCCTGAGGCAGACTTGGCTCTGCCTGGGTAGTCTATGGAAAAGACTCTCCATCTGGGACACGGGACCCTGAGAATGTTGCCCACACGGGCCGGCTGCTCTGGGAGTGGCATGGGTGTGACAGCTGATGGGCCAACTACACTGAAAGCTTGCAGTTACCAGGATGCCTTGGGACCACTCAACTACCACTGGGACACCAGGCAGGCTTTTCTCTCTCCTCTTAAATCCCATATGAACCACCCCTCAAACTGTACACACAATACTATAGTCAGATGTTTTTTGTCAGTATCACTCCACAGCTCTGATCTGTGGGGTTCCATTCCAGTGTGAGGTGTGCAGGCTGTGGGATGGGTAGAGGTTGGACACTTTGGAGGCTAGGAGATCTGTCCTTCCCCCATTGGGGGGTGAAATAAAAATGGCAGAGTGCACAGTGGAAGAGATGGAGGTTGTACTTGGGGTGAACATAAAATGATGGAATTTCCTATTTGGAAGTAATCATGTGACTTGTGGACCTTCAGTGAGGACTCCAAGTGAAGAAAAGACCTTAACAGGTAGTGGTTATGGCACATTATGGTCACATCTATGTGTTAGGGGTACTTCTATTCTCATTAATTCCCTCATAGGGGTGGGTAGAGGGTTTGACACTGACTTTAAAGTGCAGATTTTGAATGGAACCCAAAGCATTCAATTTTCCTTGGCTAGTGTCAGGTAGGATGCTTTCACTTCCAAATAATGGACAGTCCAATTCAGCTGGCAAAGACAAAGAGAAAGCTATTATCTTCTGTCACAGAATGTTGGAGGTAGGCTTGGTTACATCAGCAATTCAAATAAATCTTCAAGGACTTAGAATCTTTCCATTTCTCCACACTGCTATTCTCTGTCCAAGAGCCCTGTCTTCTGACCACTTCCCTTCAGGTAAGCAAGATGGCTGCCACTGCCCCAGGTATCACATCCTCGGAAGATCCAGAGGCAGAAAAAGTCCTTTATCTTTATGTATAGTTTTTTAAATTACATTTTATTGATTATGCTATTACAGTTGTCCTGATTTTTCCCCCTTTGTCCCCCTCTACCCAGCACTCCCCACTCCCTCAGGCAATCCGCCCACCATTGTTCATGTCCATGGGTTATGCATATAAGTTCTTTAGCTACTCCATTACCTTTACTGTACTTTATAACCCCATGGCTATTCTGTAACTACCCATTTGTACTTCTTAATCCCCTCACCTCTTTACCCATTCTCCCACACTCACCTCCCATCAGGCAACCATCAAAATGCTCTCCATATCAGTGATTCTGTCTCTGTTCTTCTTGTTTGCTTAGTTTGTTTCTGAGATTCAATGGTTATTAACTATTAACTGGTTAACTGCCATTTTATTGTTCATAGTTTTGATCTTCTTTTTCTTAAATGAGTCCCTTTAACATTTCATATAATAATGGTTTGGTGATGATAAACTTCTTTAGTTTTTTCTTGTCTGGGAGGCTCTGTATCTGCCCTACCATTCTAAATGATAGCTTTGTTGGGTAGGACAATCTGGGCTGTAGGTCCCTGCTTTTCATGACTTTGAATATTTCTTGCCAATCCCTTCTAGTCTTCAAAGTTTCTTTTGAGAAATCAGCTGATAGTCTTATGGGAACTCCCCTGTAGGTGACTAACTTCTTTTCTCTTGCTGTTTTTAAGATTTTCTCTTGTCCTGGTTGGTGTAGCTCAGTGGATTGAGTGTGGGCCTGCAAATCAAAGGGTTGCTGGTTTGATTTCCAGTCAGGGCACATGCCTGGGTTGCAGGCTAGGTCCCCAGTGTGGGGCATGTGAGAGGCAACCACACACTGATGTTCCTATCCCTCTCTTTCTCTTTCCCTTCCCCTCTCTCTAAAAAAAATTCTCTCTTTATCTTGAACCTTCGGCATTTTAATTATGATGTGTCTTAGAGTGGGCCTGTTTGCATTCATCTTGTTTGGGACTCTCTTGGACTTGTGCTTCTTGGACTTGTATGTCTACTTCTTTCACCAAACTAGGGAAGTTTTCTTTCACTATTTTTTCAAATAGATTTATAATTTCTTGCTCTTTCTCTTCTCCTTCTGCCACCCCTATGATGCAAATGTTGGACATTGTGAAGTTGTCCCAGAGGTTGCTTATAGTATCCCCCTTTTTTTGGATTATTTTTTCTTCTTGTTCTGATTGGTTGTTTTTTCTTCTGTATGTTCTTTTTTTTAAAATATATTTTATTAATTATGCCATTACAGTTGTTCTATTCCCCCTTCATTCCCCTCTACACCCCTCCCCCACCATTCCCCCCTTTAGTTTATGAACATGTGTCTCAAGATCCTTAGATTCTATATTTCCTATACTATTCTTGCCCTCCCCCTACCTATTTTCTACCTACCATCTATGCTACTTATTTTCTGTACCTTCTCCCCCTTTCTCCTCCTCCCACTCCACTGTTGCTAACCCTCCATGTGATCTTCATTTCTATGGTTCCGCTCCTGATTTAGCTGTCCTCTTAGTTTGCTTTTGTTTTAGGTGTGGTTGTTAATAACTGTGAGTTTGCTATCCTTTCACTGTTCATCTTTTTTATCTTCTTTTTCTTAGATAAGTCCCTTTAACATTTCATATAATAAGGGCTTGGTGATGATGAACTCCTTGAATTTGATCTTATCTGAGAAGCACTTTATCTGCCCTTCTATTCTAAATGAAAACTTTGCTGGATAGATCAATCTTGGATGTAGGTCTTTGGATTTCATGACTTGGAATACCTCTTTCCAGCCCCTTCTTGCCTGTAATGTCTCTTTTGAGAAATCCACTGACAGTCTGATGGGAACTCCTTTGTAGGTGACTGTCCCCTTATCTCTTGCTGCTTCTAGAATTCTCTCCTTCATTTTAATCTTGGCTAATGTAATGATGATGTGCCTTGGTGTATTCCTTCTTGAGTCCAACTTCTTTGGGATTCTCTGAGCTTCCTAGATTTCCTGGAAGTCTATTTCCTTTGCCAGATTGGGGAAATTCTCCTTTATTACTTGTTCAAATAAGTTTTGCACTGGTGGCTCTTCCTCTTCCCCTTCTAGTACCCCTATAATTTGGATGTTGGAATGTTTAAAGATCTCCTGGAGGTTCCTAAGCCTCTCCTCATTTTTTTGAATTCTTGTTTCTTCATTCTTTTCTTTTTGGTCATTTTTTTCTTTCTTCTGGTCCACTCCCTGGATTTGAGTCCCAGTTTCCTTTACATTACTATTGGTTTCCTGTGCCTTTTGCTTTATTTCAATTAGTTTAGCCTTCATATGTTCCTCTAATTTGTGACTAAAATCAACCAGTTCTGTGAGCATCCTGATCACCAGTGTTTTGAACTGTGCATCTGATAGTTTGGCTATTTCTTGGTCACTTAGATTTATGGGCTCTGGGGCTCTGAGTTTTTCTTGAGCCATATTTTGTTCTGTTCGTGCCTGTTATGTATGAGGAGCGGAGCCTTAGTTGTTCACCAGGGCAGGGCCACCTAGGTCACTGGTTTGTGACTCTATATGTGGGGGCGGGGTCAGAGAGGGACAATGGCAGTTCCCTCTGCCACTTCCCGCCACTGGGGCCTGCGTGGTCCGTCTCACCACTGCTAGCTCCTTCACTGGTTTATTTGCGCAGGAATGTGTGACCACAGTCCGGTCTCAGTGGGTCTGCCGCCTTGTGCCCTCAGTAGTTCTGTCCGCTTCTCCACACCTGGGATCCACCCATGGCTGCTGGGGTGCTTGGGTCGAGTGCCCAGGTTGGTCTGGTGGATCTTTCCTGTGAGACCCCACTCTGCTGCTGGCTCTGCCCCTCTTACTGGTTTGGCTGAAGGGTTCGTTGTTGTCAGACTTCCGTATAGTTCAATTTTCTGTGGTTTCGCTGTGTTTTTGTTGCTAAAACTTTGTTGTTTTTAAACATGGTTGTGTGAGAAGGTGCAGTGCTTCCACCTACGCCTCCATCTTGGTGGAAGTCTTCCATATGTTCTAAATCATTGATTTGATTCTTGGCTTCATCCACTCTACTGTTGTGTCCCTGTAAATTGTTCTTTATTTCAGTTAGTGTTTCCTTCATTTCTGACTGAATCTTTTTTATGCTGTTGAGGTCCTCACTAAATTCCTTGAGCATCTTTATAACCAGTATTTTCAATTCTGCATCTGAGAGATTAGTTATCTCTATTTCATTTAGCTCTTTCTATGGAGTTTTGATCTGTTCTTTCATTTGGGCCATGTTTCTTTGTCTCCTTATTTTGGCAGCCTCCCTGTGTTTGTCTGTATGTATTAGGTATAGCTGCTTTGACTCTGTGTCTTGGTAGTGTGGCCTAATGTAGTAGATGTCTTGTAGGGTCTGGTGGCACAGCCTCCCCTATTTCCCAAGCTGGGTACTTGAGGTTCACTCTTTGTGTGAGCCAAACACACCCCCCTCTTGTAGTTGAGATTTGGTTGCTATTAGCAGATCAATGGGAGGGATTTACCTAGGCTAGTTAGCTTCAAGGATTGGTTGTGACCACTGTCCACCAACCTTTGCCCTCCATGGAGGATGTGCTGTGCAGGGGCAGGGTGGTGATGCTTTGACATCGTGTATGGTCTGTAGCTGTCCACTGGGTGCACTGGCCCTGGAGTTTCCTGGTTGGTGTAGGCCAAGGTCAGCCCACACCTGTGTTTTGCCTTGGGCCTCCCTGACTGAGCTATAAAAGCAATCTGAGATGGCTGCTACTTGTGTTGGGCTTGGAGGTTCCCAAGTGAAGCCAAGCTGTGGTTCTAGGCTGGTTGCTGCTAGTGCCAGGCCTGGGGCTCACTGAGGCCAGCTGTTGCTTATTTGAGAGGATTTAGGGAGTTGTGCAGGATGAACCAAGACCAGCCTTTCACATGGAAAAGAAGCTTGGGTGGGCCCATAAGTTGGGTGGGGAGGGGTCTCTGGGGATCTCCAAGGCAAGTCAGATAGCTTTAGCCTGGTTGATGGAGTCTCAGATATGCCACCAGCCTGCTGGCTCCATGGCTCTGCAGGGGGAAGGCTCAGAAAAGGGACAATGTCATCTGCTTGCCTGGATGCCAGATAATTCAGCCTTTTCAAGTATGCCACTGGTGCCCTTCAAGCTGCCACCCTGCCACTGGAACTCAGAGGGAGTATGTCTGAGTAGGTGAGTGTGTGTGTGGGTTCTTTAAGAGGAACTGTTTGGGGCTACAGAAGTTTCTTCCACTGACTCAATCCCCACTGGTTTTTGCAGTCAGAACTTGTGGGGACTTATCTTTCTGGCACTGGAACCGTGGGCTGGGGGCCTGGTGTGGGGCTGGATAACTCCTCGCTCCTGAGTTATCCCTCCTAAATTTTTATTTATTACATGTGGGTGAAGGACCAGCCCATCCTGCATCTGTGCCCCTCCTACCATTCTGGATGGATGTGGTTTCTTTAATTCTATAGTTGTCAAGACTTCCATTCAACTAGGTTTCTGATGGTTCTGAGTATTGGTTTTCTATATTTTAGTTGTAATTATGATGTGGTTGTGTGAAGAGGTGAGTTATGTCTGCCTACACTGCCATCTTGACCGAAAGTCCATGTGTCATTTTTTATACAGCTCATGTGTCATAGTAATGTACACTTGAAAACCATGTGATTCTATTAACCAATGTCACCTCAGTAAATTTAATTAAGAAAAACCTTTCTCAGAAGTCTCCATGGCAAAATCTTCCTTATATCTCATTAGCTGGAATTGCAACACATGTCAATGCTTCAGTGAGTCTTTGGCAAGGAGAATGGGACCACTTCGATTGGCTTTGACAAATTTCTGTTCATCCCTGAATGGAGTCTGCCTCCTGAAACACATGGCTGTGATGAGAGAGGGAATAAAACAATCTGTCAGCGAAGGAAGAGGGGCTTATAAATTTTGTGTAGGAAACCAACAGCATGTAATGAATAGTCTGAATTAGATATGAAATGGTTTTAATTTTTTAAATCACTGCCTTAAAAATACTCTGTACAACATCCATTTCTGGTCCCTTAATAATATCTCAGGGATAGTCCTTAATCAAGTCCAGTTTAAAATTTTGATATATCCTATTCAGTGCTCACTTTCTCCATCTCTTCTCTCTGCCTAAGTGTAGTATAGTCCCAAGCTCTGACTTCTGCCTTTAACTCTAGCAGAGAAAGAGATAGGGGAAAATTGCAGACATGTTGGTGAGAAGACATGCGATGCTCAATGTCTATATTTTCTTTCTAATAAAACAAGCACTTTATGCTGCTATGTCCCTTTGGTTTTCCTCTACACATCCCATCATGTCGATATTGTCTGGAATCTTAGTTCTATGGTATTATAAGTTTAGTTATATGATATTCTTTTTTATTTTCCTTAGTCCTTCAAACAATTGTTTAATGATTTTCATTTTCCCTAGCTCCCGATACATTTTCCTAGATTTGAACTATTTTTTTATCTATAAGTTTTATTTATCTTTTTATTGTTCAGGTAGAGTTGTCTCCATTTTCACCCCACCACATCCCTCTGCCCCACTCATCTCTGCCTTCCACCCTCAAACCTACCCCCCCTTGACTTTGTCCATGTGTCCTTTGTACATCTTCCTTGATGGCCCTTCCCCTATATCCCCTATGATCCCTCTTCCTGTCTGATTACTGTCAAGTTTATTCTTCATTTCAATATCTCTGGTTGTATTTTGCTTGCTTGTTTGTTTTATTGATTATGTTCCACTTATAGGTTAGATTATTTGGCATTTGTCTTTCATCACTTGGCTTATTTCACTTTTTTTCAGGGGTGTTGAACTCATTTTCACCAGCAGCCACATCAGCCTCATGGTTGCCTTCAAAGGACTGAATACACTTTTAGGGCTGTATAATTGTAACTACTCCTCAACTAGGGGCAAGGAGCTCAGTGCTTGGCCAGATAAAACAAAGTGGAGGGCTGGATTTGGCCCGCGGCCCTTGTGTTTGCCACCTGTGAATGCTCTCCAGTTCCATCCATGCTGTCGTGAAGGGTAGCAGCTTCTTCTTTCTTTCTGATAGACCACATAATAGACAAATAGACCACATAATACACAAAACCAGCCTCAACAAATTCAAGAAAATTGAAATCATATCAAACATTTTCTTGGACCACATGGGCCTGAAACTGGAAACCATTCTCAAGGAAAATCCTCAAAAACACTCATATTCATGGAGATTGAATAGCATGAAATAAAGGAAGAAATTAAAAAGTTTCTGGAAATGAATGAAAATGAACACACAACCCAAAGTGGGACATAGCAAAGTCAGTCGTAAGATGGAAGTTCATAGCAATAAAGGCCTACCTAAGAGAGATAGAAACACTTCAAATAAACAACCTAACCCTATGCCTACAAGAACTAGAGGAACAACAACAAACAAAGCTCAGAAAAACTAGAAGGAAGGAAATAACCAAGAGCAGAATAGAATTAAACAACATAGAGACTAAAACAACAATCCAAAGGAGCTGGTTCTTTGAAAAAATAAACAAAATCAACAAGCCTTTAAGCAGACTCATCAAGAAAAAGAGGGCCCAAATAAACACAATTAGAAACAAAAGAGGAGAGATTACAACCGATACCACAGAAGTACAAAGGATTGTAAGAAATTACTATGAACAACTATATGCCAAGAAATCTGAAAACCAGGGTGAAATGGACAAATTTTTAGAAAAATATAATTTCCCAAAACTGAATGAAGCAGAAAGCCTGAACAGACCAATAACAGCTGATGAAATCGAAGCAGTAATCCAAGAACTCCCAGCACACAAAAGCCCTGGACCAGACAGTTTCACAGGAGAATTTTAAAAATCATTTCAGGAAGAGCTAACCCCTATCCTTCACAGACTATTCAAAAAAAATCCAAGAAGAGGGAAGACTCCCAAACTCTTTTTATAAAGCCAGCATCATCCTAATCCCAAAACCAGATAAAGACACAACAAAGAAATAAAACTATAGGCCAATATCGCTGATGAACATAGATGCTAAAATCCTCAACAAAGTATTGGCAAATTGCATCCAGCAATACATTAAAAAGAGCATACACTGTAATCGAATGGATTCATCCCAGGGATGCAAGGATGGAACAATATTCACAAATCATTAAATGTAATACATTGCATAAACAAAAAGAAAGACAAAAATTATATGATCATATCAACAGATGTGGAAAAAGCATTTGATAAGGTACAGCAATCATTTATGATAAAAACACTCAGCAAAGTGGGAATAGAGGGAGCACTCCTCAACATGATAAAGGCCATATATGAGAAATCTACAGCCAACATCATACTCAATAGGCAAAAACTTAAAGCTTTCCCACTAAGATCAGGAACAAGACAAGAAGTCTGCTTTCACCACTTCTATTCAACATAGTACCGGATTGAACTATTTGAATACTCCTTCCATAATTAAGTGGAAGCTTTTGTGACAAAACTTCTGAGTGTGGTTTTATTACCAGTATTATTTAAATGATAAAATCATCTTTAAGAAACTTGAATGTCGAATTATTGTCATATTTCTTTGCAGAATTTTTTGATATACCATATGCTTAAACTTCATTGATCACTGGTACATACAATTATATTTATACACTTCCTAATACTGAACCATTCTTTTGCTCCTGGTGTGGACTGCACTTACTGCTAGATTCTATTGCTAATTTCTTAGAATTTTGCCTCAATGCCTTCAAGTAAGAGAGGTTGGTCTGTTTTCTTTTTTTTTCTTTTTGATTTTTTTATTGATTATGCTGTTACAGTTGTTCTATTCCCCCCTTCATTCCCCTCCACCCTACCCCCCGTCCCCACCATTACCCCCCTTTAGTTTATGACCATGTGTCTCAATTCCTTTAGATTCTATATTTCCCATGCTATTCTTGCCCCCCCATCTATTTTCTATCTACTGTCTATGCTACTTATTTTCTGTACCTTCTCCCCCCTTCTCCTCCTCCCACTCCTCTCTTACTAACCCTCCTTGAGATCTTCATTTCTATGTTTCCACTCCTGATCTAGCTGTCCTTTTAGTTTGTTTTCGTTTTAGGTGTGGTTGTTAATAACTGTGAGTTTGTTGTCCTGTCACTGTTCATGTTTCTTTAACTTCTTTTTCTTAGATAAGTCCCTTTAACATTTCATATAATAAGGGCTTGGTGATGATGAACTCCTTGAATTTGGTCTTATCTGAGAAGCACCTTATCTGTCCTTCCATTCTAAATGAAAGTTTTGCTGGATAGAGCAATCTTGGTTGTAGGTCTTTGGATTTCATGACTTGGAATACCTCTTTCCAGCCCCTTCTTGCCTGTAAGGTGTCTTTTGAGAAATCCACTGACAGTCTGACGGGGACTCCTTTGTAGGTGACTGTCCCCTTAGCTCTTGCTGCTTCTAGAATTCTCTCCTTCATTTTAATCTTGGCTAATGTAATGATGATGTGCCTTGGTGTATTCCTTCTTGGGTCCAACTTCTTTGGGACTCTCTGAGCTTCCTGGATTTCTTGGAAGTCTATTTCCTTTGCCAGATTGGGGAAATTCTCCTTTATTATTTGTTCAAATAAGTTTTCCACTGGTGGCTGTGCCTTTCCCCCTTCTGGTACCCCTATAATTCGGATGTTGGAGCGTTGAAAGATGTCCTGGAGGTTCCTAAGACTCTCCTCATTTCTTTGAATTCTTGCTTCTTGACTCTTTTCTGTTTGGCCATTATTTGCTTTCTTCTGGTCCACTCCATTGATTTGAGTCCCAGTTTCCTTTTCATTGCTATTGGTGTCCTGTGCAATTCCATTCATTTCAATTAGTTTCGCCTTCATATATTTGTCTAATTTTTCGGTATAATCAACCAGTTCTGTGAGGATCCTGATGACCAGTGTTTTAAACTGTGCGTCTGAGAGTTTTGCTATTTCTTCATCACTTAGATCTATGGGTTCTGGGGCTTTGAGATCTTGCGACATTTTTGGTCTGTTCTGGCCCTTTAAGTGTGAGAAGCGGTGCCTTGGACTCCCAGGTTGCTGGGTTGTGACGCTGTATGTGGGGGCGTGGTCAGAGCGGGGAAATGGCGACCCCCTCTGCTGTTTCTCACAGCTGGGTGAGGATTAGCGCCTTAGGTGGTTCAGCTGGGCCGGGCCACTCAGAGTCGCTGGGTTATGACGCTGTATGTGGAGGTGGGGTCAGAGCGGGGAAATGGCGGCGCCCTCCACTGCTGCTTGCCGCGGGGCCCTGGTCCAACCGCCCACTCCCTCGCCTGTCCGCCTGCGCACAAATTCGCGACCACAGTCAACACGCAGCACCGCTCCCCTGCTGTCTCCTCCGTGGTCGCTCGCCTGGTGGCTCGCTTGGTCGCTTACTAGGTCCAACCCTGTGCCTGGATTCCTCGCATCTGGATTCCACGCCTGAGTCCGGCTGACCGAGACCTCCTGTGCAATCCTGCTTCACCAGCCGCTGGTTTCGCCCCTTACCGGTCAGGCTGAAGAATTTGTTGTTAATGGACTTCCGAAAAGTTCAATTTCCCATGATCTGGCTGTGTTTTCTGTTGCTAATATATAGTTGTCTCTAAACTTGGTTGTGTGAGAAGGCATGGCACATCCACCTATGCCTCCATCTTGGCGGAAGTCCCGGTTGGTCTGTTTTCAAAAAATGTTATGGGCACTCTTTTGGCTTTTGAGATCAGTGTTTGTCTGGCTTCTTTTCTGTACTTATGAGGTTTTCTCTTCTCTCTGCACTGTGGAACAGGATCAGTGAAACTGGGTTCCTTCAAGGGACAGTGGACTTCTTTACTTATGAAGTGCTCTTGGCCTGGTGCTTTTTATAGAAATAGTTTCTATTTCTTTTAAAATAATTCATCTGTTTATGTAGTTTAGCTTTTCTGGGGCCAGCGTTCTTGGATATTTTTCTAGAAAAATTATCCATGTTACTCAGGTTTAAAAAATTCATTTGCAGATTGAAGCAAAAATGACCTTTTAATTACTTGAGTTGCCTTTTTATCTTTGTTATGTCCCGTTTCTTATTTTGGTTTCTCTCACCCCCATACCTCACCTCTTTTTTCTGTTGTTGTTGCTGTCAAGAGTTAGTTATCAATTTATCTGTATTTTTCCTGAATAATCAGCTCTAAGAGTTTTTAAAGTTTACATTCTATAATTTTCTCTTTTTCATTTAATTAAGTTCTGATTTTACTTTTATTAATTTCACTGGATTTAGTTTGTTCTTTAAATTTTTGAGTTGGTTGCTAAATTGATTTATTATTAATTTTTATTTTCACTACTGTTAATATTTAAACTGAAATTTCCTATGTGTACCATTTTAGCTTCATCTCAAATTTTGATACGTAGTATTTTCATTATTAAAAAATTCTAAATATTTAATAATTTTGGTTTTATTTCCTCTTTAAATTGAGTCATTGAAGAAGGTTACAAATTTCCATATGAATGTGATTTTTGGGGGGTGTTATCTAGTTCTGTTCTTAGTTTCTAGTTTTACTGTTGTATGATCAGAGGATGTCCATTTGCATTATGTCTGCATTTTAGAGTTTACTGAGACACTGGTTAAGAGTGCAGACTCTGGAGCCAGGCTGCCTCAGTTCAGATCCTTAGCTCCATGGCTTTATTGAGCTTCTCTGTGTCTCAAGTTTCATCATGGGGCTGTTAGGTCGACTAAAAAAATTAAAATCTTTAAAGTGCTTAGAATAGTGCTTGGCACATTTTTAAGTTTTATGGAAGTTTTAGCTATTATTATTGTGGTTGCTTATCATTATAAAATTTTGATGTGTTTTTAATCAGTTCTGGAGTAAAGGAATATTCTCTCTTCCCAAGAGTATTGAATCATCTCTCTCTCACTGTTTAAGATACTTAGATATGTGCTCCATAGCCACGGTTTCCTGGTCTACCTGTCATCTAGGGAGTGGAGGTGAATGCAGCTACTAATCCTGCATTTCCTAAACGTTTGGTGCTCTTTTATAAGGAGCAGAAATATTTGTCTCTTCAATTTTTTGTTGTGAATTGTAAATTTTATTTATACTCATAGACTCTTTCTTGTTTCATTTAATGGGTTTGTGCTAAAATCAATGTTATTTGATATTAAGATCATTCTTCCACTTTCTAAAATTTGAATATGTGCTTTTTGCTCATCCTTTGACTTCTTATCTTCCTGAGTTACTTTTCTTTTCTACTGAATTTTATGTAATTCCCACAAATGAGAACATCATCATAACCTCAATGCCAACATTAAAATTGTAAAATTAACATTTGATACACTATTGTACCTTATTACCATTTAAACCACAGGCCCCATGTGAATGTTGTCAGTTGTCCCAATAAAGCTCCCTATGACAAAAGAACCCAGTCCAAGACTAGCATTTAGTTTTCACAGTTCCTCAGTCTTTCCTTGATTTCCACGAATTCCACTTTTGAAGATTACAGGCCGATTTTGTAGGATGTGTTCTGATTTGGTTTGTCTAATGTTTCCTCATGATTAGATTCAGGTTCCGTATTTTTGGCAGGAATAGCAAGAAGAGACACTGTAGTCTTCACATTGTGTTTTATCAGATGGCACCTAATTTCTACTTGCCCCCTTTTTGTGATGTTAACTTTGATCACTGGTTAATCTGCTGTCTGCCAGATTTCTCCACTTGGAGTTACTCGTTTTCCTCTTTGTAATTAGTAAATACATTGTAGGAAGTTACTTTGAGACTGGGCAAGTATCCTGTTCCTCATCAAACTTTTACCAGTTAGTTTTAGCATTCATTGATGTTTCTTGCATGAATTATTTATTCCTGTGATTGTTGCCAAATACTGACTTTCTAGTTCAATCATTCCTTCTGCATTCATTAACTGCCATTCTACTGTAAGGAAAGCCTTTCTTACTTCCTAATTTATGAAAATATTTACATGGACTCATGACTTTTAATTAATTAATAAATTATAATCCCATATCTACCATTATTTATTATTATCATTACTATAATACTTTGCGATTTTTTTCCTATTGAACTTGGTTAGTCTGGGACAATTAGACAGTGATGGGATTAATCTAGTTTTCTGGTTAGCTTTTGTATTCTTTGGACATGTATCTGTCATTCTTTGAGCACTTTTTAACTCTCTAGCACAACCAGGCATTCTAAGCCCATAATGTAGTTCTTTGCCTTAGCCCTGATATCAGTCATTTCTCCAAAGATCTGTGTTCTTTTAATAGTATTTGGAAATGAAGGTATAGGATGTTTGCTCACTGTAGTTGGAGTATCATTGCTTCCAGGCCCTCCCCTTGGTCAAAGCCAGGAATATATGTTTGCATGAATGTATCTATGTTCGTACAAATAAATCATACATGCACATTTATGCTTAGATGTATTTCTACATCTACAGGGTCTGGCACAAAAACCGCCCCCTTTTTTAAAAATTACAAAATCATAAGCATGTAATTCTGTAACGTAACAATATCACACTCAAGCATACCATATGACATTTTAGGTGAAATGTTCAAATTAAAACTATAAATTATTACACCCATATTATTACTCTACCAACCACACCCAAGCAGGCGTTACTTCTTCTGGACCCTGTATTTATATATATAAATTCTGGCACTACAGAATTCTGGCTCAGTCACCAAATACCATGTAGACCCCCTTTTCACTCAGCTTTTACTCTGACACCCCATTCCAGACCAGTACTTGCCTCCACCTGCCCCCTGTACTTTTGGGCAGACCCCCTCCTCATCTCTCTCCAGATCCAACACCATGCTCCAGCTTTCCAGCGTGCCCACCCCCTGCCCTTGCAGAGGCCTGCCTTGCTGGCTCTGTCTACTGGTTTTTGTATTGAATTATTAAGGGAAGAAGGCAGGAATGCAGACAAACAGAAAGGAAAACAAAATAAAGCAGTTATTTTGTTACTGGTATATCTTTTAATTGTTTATAGTTTTGTTTGCTTTGTGACTCAATCTGAGAATGTTTGCTATCTTTTGAGACTTTTTAAAAAAGACTTTATTTATTTTTAAAATTATTTTTAGAGAGAGGGGAGGGGAAAGAGAAACACAGGGAGTGAAATGTCAGTGTGTGAGGGATACATTGATTAATTGCCCCTCTCATGCCACCAACTGAGAACCTGGCCTGCAACCCAGGCATGTGCCCTGACTGGGAATTGAACTGGCAACCTTTTGGTTCACAGGTTACCACTCAGTCTACTGAGCCACACCAGCCAGGGCTGAGAATGTTTGCTTTTAATCTATGAATTTGTGCTATTTTTATTTATTCACATGAAAGGTGTGTTTGGTACTAATTTTATCTTAATGCTATCCTTCAATTTTAACAATTTTTATGTTTTGCTATGAGATCTGTTTCTTCTTTTGTGTGTAGTTCTTCTGATAATATAAAATATTATAGTTTTTTAATAGTCCTACTGATTATTGTTTGACCATAACTTCAAATGATGTACTCAGTTCCTCACTATTTAGAGTTGATTCCTTCTACAAGCAATGATTAAAATAGCTTTTCTATTTTCTCTTTTCTCTCCTACTCTTCACCATCTGATTTTCAGGGATTGAGGTATTAATTCTTCTAGTAATTTTCTTTATACCCTTATTACTGGTCTCAGCAGGTGAAAACAGGTTTTGAGCCCTGACTGGTGTGGCTCAGTGGGTTGGATGTCCTCCTGCAACCGAGAGGTGGGCTCAGTAGGCAACGTGTCTGTCCCTGGGGAGGCATCCGATCAGTGTTTCTCTTCCTCTCTGTCTTCCTCACTTACCCACTCTCTAAAATAAACAAACAAGCACACAAACAAACAAATGAAAAATCTTTTATTTTTTAATTTTTAAATATTTATTTATTTATTTTTAGAGAGAGGGGAAGGGAAGGAGAAAGAGAGGGAGAGAAACATCAATGTGTGGATGCCTCTCATGTGGTCCCCACTGGGGACCTGGCCTGAGACCCAGTTATGTGCCCTGATTGGGAGTCTAACTGGTGACCGTGGTGTCACAGGCCCATGCTCGATCCACTGAGCTACACCAGCTGGGGCAAAATGTAATATCTTAAAAAACAAACAAACAGTTTTTGATATTCTAACTATAAAAATTGAGTAAGTCAGCCTACTTTTATTAACTCCCTCTCTTTCCTCTAGTCCCACCATCCCTATTCTGATCTTTGGTTACATTCTCATAGTTTATAACATTTACCTGCTGCTCAATAACAAATGCTCCTCAGCAATTTCAACTTTTGTCCTGCACTAAAGTGAATTTAGCTCTCACAACTAATCCTTTTACCTCATTTTCTCCATTTATCTCTTGGCTGGTTAGAGATGATCATTTAATATATTTTTAAAGGGCTCAGAAAAATGCAATTTCTTGAATTCTTGCATGCTGAAAATATTTGTCTATTGCCTTTAGCCTGACAAAATAATTTGAGGAATTACAAAATGCTTGGATCTCATTTTTCTTCTCTCAAAGGACTTGGTAAGGATTTCTCTACTCTTTTGGTGCTAAAGTTTGAAGCCAGCTTGAATATATATATATATATATATATATATATATATATATATATTTTTTTTTTTTTCCCTCTCAGTTCCTCAGTAGGTATGCTGATAGTTTTGCCTGAATGTCCAATGATTATTTTTGTTTAACAATTTTTAATTATAGTTGAAATACAATATTATATGAATTCCAGGGGTACAACATAGTGATTCAACATCTACATATGTTACAGAGGGATCACCACAGTAAACCTAGTTTGCATCTATCACCAGCCGTAGTTTTCTGATATTACTGACTGTAGTCCCTAAACTGTGCGTCAGTCACACGCTGTGACTTATTTTACAACGGCAAGTTTGTACTTAATTCCGTCCCCTCTTTTCCAATCAATCTTTATTTATCTTTGAAGGTAAAACAATTTCTCCAGCCAGTTCTCAGCATTGGTCATTTTAAATCTGCTTTTCCTTTCAATATGCAGATTCACATTATTATTAATTTTAGTTTTTAACTGTGGTAAAATACACATAACATTGAATTCACATAACAATGAATACACATAACATCTAAACCACGTCTAAGTATGCAGTTCATTAGTGTTAAGTACATGCATGTTGTTGCACAGCCAATCTCCAGAACTTTTTCATCTCGCAAAACTGAAACTCTACATCTATTAAACAACTGCCTATTCCCCCCTCCCCAAGCAAGATTAAACTTTTCTTTTCCTCTTTGTATTTTTTCAATTCTCACCCAAGGACATGCTTATTGATTTTAGAGGGAGGGGAAGGAACAGAGAAAGAAAGGGAAAGAAACATCAATTGGCCCAGAACCTGCAATTTAGGTATGTGTTCTGACTGGGAATTGAACCCGCAAATTTTTGGGATGTTGCTCAAACCAACTGAGCCACACTGGCCTGGGTGAAAATTTCCTTTTATTTTTAAGGAACTATGTTTTTCTTTTCTGTGTTCAATGCTTTTTTCCAGGAGCAGTCATTATACATAAGGTGGGTCTAGGTACAAACAAGGTGTCTTTGATTTCATTCCTCTGAATCTATTGAGCACTTTAGAGAGGTTGCGTTTTGCTTCTCTGCCCAGGATCTGTTGCCATTATGGGAGACTGTCGGCATCCTCTCTCATTTGGTTTGTTTCACTGGACGTTGAAGTTCTTCATGGAAAGTGTTATTTGGAGTTTTAAGTACTTTTTCATTCAAAATGGAATTTAGATATCTGTATTTATTTTCTTGGTGGTAAAGTGATTCAACTGGTTTCAGAGATAAGGCATAGGTAGATGTATGTTTACTCTCTCTCCTTACATTTGAAATTTTGTTATTGAGTGTTTTTCCCCATTAATTTGTATTGATTTATTTAGAACAGTGATTTTCAACCTCTGTAAGCTAATGGCACACATAAATTAATTACTAAAATTCAGCAGCACACAAAAAACATATTTTTTGCTGTCTGACAGAAAAAAGGTATAATTGTGATTCAGTCACACTAGATGGCTATTGTTGTGTTGGAGGTTGTCTATTTTTAAAAAATTGACAATCTAAGGGAAAAAGAGGTCAATGACCCTACTAAATAGTCAGGTATTGAATGTTTAAAAAATTTTTGTAGCACACTGGTTGAAAATTGCTGATTTAGAATATTATCCATATCTAAACAGCAAAGTTAGATAACCTCAGAAACTGGGAAAACAATTGCAAACACAGAAATAATCCTTTTTTAATTGAACAATTATTGTTTGTCATTTCATGACATTTGGGGTGGGATGGGAGGTAGAAAGCTGTGTTTGGCCTTTTATCTGGACACAGATGTATTTGCATGTGTCTTGAGTGCTTTGTTCCACTGAGATCACTCTCTGCTCCCCACACTCCCAACAAAAGTAGCATGTTAGAGTGGACAGACCTCTACCACACAAGGGAGCTGTGTGTGCCTTCTTCTCGTTAGACGGTCTAGGTCTGTGGCTATTGTCTGTGAGGATGAAAGGGATTTCATTGGGCTTGGGGTTTCCCCTGACACAGTACCTGGGAAAGATGTTTCCCTTCATCAGATTTTGTCATGATCACTGAAGCTTCAAAAGCACTGAGGTCTGAATGTGAGATCGTTAAAGTTTTCTCTCCTTTGTAGGGGGAGAACCTGGGATGTGCTGGGTGCTGGAAGGCAGAGATGAGCAGAGCCTGAGAGGGTTATGTCAGTGGGGAGGATGGGAGAAGTCTTCTGAGCAATCACAGGCCTGAGTGAACAGTGCCTACATGAATCTCTGTCATTCAATATCAATGCACAGATCATTTGTTAAGCATCTATTATCCATTGAGTAATAAGGATACCAAGATGGACTGACTTATTTTTTTAGATTTTATTTATTTATGTTTAGACAGAAGGGAAGGGTGGGAGAAGGAGAGGGAGAGAAACATCAGTGTGTGGTTGCCTCTCGTGTGCCCCCCACTGGGGATCTGGCCTGCAACCCAGGCATGTGCCTTGACTGGGAATCGAACCAGTGACCCTTTGGTTCACAGGCCTGTACTCAATGCACTGAGCCACACCAACCAGGGAAGACTTACTTCTAAAAAGTTACCTATCTGGTAGAAATGTAGCACAAGTGCAAAAAATACATTCTGAGAATAGAGAAAATGGAAGCATTGATTTCATAGGATGAGAATGGAGAGGTGGGTAGAAGTGGTGAATCCATTCAATATTGATTCCAGCACTGTTTTAGGAACTGGAGATATACCAGCGAAAGGAAACAGAAATCCCTGCTCTCATGGTGCTAACATTCTAGTGAAGAAAACAGATAAATAAGTAAATTATATAGGATATTAGGTAGTGAGAAATGCTATGAAATAAGTTCTAGAGATCTGTCGTACAACATAGTGGCTATAGGTGATGATACGGCATGTGCAGGTAAAAACTTGTTAAGAGGGTAGATCTCATGCTAAGACGCTAAGTGTTCCACAGACACACACACACTTAGAGCAAGGGGTGACAGGAAGTTCTTTGGAGGTCTTGGATACATTTATTACCTTGATTGTGGTGATGGTAGTATCGTGGGTGCATGCATATGTCCAAACTCACCACAATGTATACATTAAATATGTGTATTTTTTTGGTATATTACAGAGACCTCAAAAAAGTTGGGAAAAAAATGCTAAGGACAAAAATAAAGTAGGGAATATGTAGGAGGCTTGTAATTTTAGATAGCTGGCCAGGAAAGGCCTGTTTCAAAAAGTGACATTTGAGCAAAGATCTGAAGGGGGAGGGAGGGAACCACGTCAATTATACGGAAGATGTTAATCCACTGCATTGGGGTGACAGATATCGCAGCCAGATCGCCCTCACATCCAATCCACTGCATTGCCTTTTGCAATTTTTGAAACCTTCAACAAAAAAAATTCTAGATTCCACCTTTAATATGTGCGAAGGGTTACTCATTTAAAAAAAATTCCTTTAGAACAAACTATTAGAAAAATAAATTGAGAAGATAATCTCATTTACAATAACATTAAAAACAATAAAATAGTGGGGAATGAGTTTAGCCAAGAAAGGAAAAAAATCTATGCAATAAAAACTATATAACATACATATTGTTATGATGGAATATTATTCAGCCATGAGAAAAAAGGAAATCCTGCCATTTGCATCAATGTGGGTAGAGCTTGAGGACATTATGCTAAGTGAAATAAGTCAGAGAGAGAAAGACAAATATTATATGATTTTACTTATATGTGGAAACTAAGAAAACCGCAACTCATGGAAACAGTAGATTGGTGGTTTCTGGGGCCTGGGAGGAGAGGGAAATGGGTGACAGTGGTCACAGAGTATGACCTCGCAGTTGTAAGAGGAAGCCAGGAGCCTAATGAGCTAATGAAGATGTGAGTAGTGGTGTGTATTAGTTTTCTGGGGCTGCTGTAAATCAATTGTCATAAACTGAATGACTTAAAACAACATAAATTTATTGCCTCTCAGTTCTGGAGGCTAGAAGTTCAAAATCAAGGTGTCAACAGGCCCAAGCTCCCTCTAAAACCTGTAGGGAAAAACACTTCCCTGACTCTTCTAGTTTCTGGTGTTTGCTAGCAATTCTTGGCATTCCTTGTCTTATAGAGGCATCGCTCCAGTCCCTGCCTCCATTGGCACATGGCCATTTACCTTTGGGTGTCTTTACATCATCCTCTTTCTGTGTGCCTCTGTGTTGAAATTTCTCTCTTTTGCATAAGGACATCAGTTTCCAAATAAGGTGACATTCTATGGTACCAGGATTAGAACATGAACAGATTAGTTTGGGAGGACACAATTCAACCCATAAAATGGTGGCAATCTACACAATATGAAGTGCCCTGTTCACCCAGTGTTTATTATAATTACTGCTCAGAGGGGGCCTGCTCCTGAAGGTCTCTCTGTTTTCCGGGCAGCATTCTCAAAAACGCACCATGTGTAGCAGTGGTGGGAAGAGTAGGAAGATGTATTTCCTCATTCCTTTAAAACAGGGTCTAGGCTAAATACCTCTCCACCCCAGGATAGAAGAGGAGGGACTCAGATGGGATAGGAGAAAGGACAGTCTAGAATCAATGACTCTGGGGTGATAGAGAGCAGAGATGCCACGTGCTGGGCTCAGGGAGAGTGATGGTTCTTTTCCTTTATAGTCATGAGTGCTCCTTCCCTGTTCACCTGTGTGCTCAGCGTAGTCCTGGACAGAGGTGGAGTGAAAGAAGGGATGCAGAACGATCACATGGATAACTGTAATGGATTCAGTTAGTGCCTCATTATTTACATGAATAATTGTAATGAATTTAATTAGTGGCTCATTATTTTACTGATCTTATCTAATTAGGCTTCACTTTGGCCCAGTGTGGAAATTATGAATGGAAGGCAGAAGGGATGCATTTTTAATAATGGTGCAAGAAAGTGGCTTTTGTAGCAATGGTTCAGGCTTTGACTATTTTCAGGATGACAAATCCTGGCTCTTTGGAAGTTGATTTAGTTTTTGGAAATGCTCAAATGTCACTAGGAGCCCTGTGCAAAGAATAAGGAGGCAGACCAGAACCGAGAGGCATTTGGACCAAAATGAGGCCCAGCACATGTATCTGTGGCTCAGTGTGACTAAAAGGGCTTGTTAGAGGCAGTGTCCTGTGACCGTCCTGAAGGCAGGCTGTGACAAGGCTTTTCTCCCTCTCTCCTCAGGGCCCACCCCACAGAGCACAGGCAAACGATAGTTGCATGCTTTTGGTTTAATTGCTCAGGGCAACACACACGTTTAAGGCATTAAGGTCCCAGATGCCAGTCTTTTCAGATACCAAGAAACCAAATTTTTCCTGGATCCAAAAAAATCTCCCTCAGTCTTTGTATAAAGTCAGTTCCACCTGGAAGAAAGCAGAGATGGGAATGAGGTTTCAACGTCACCAGGCACCATTCACCCCTTCCATCCTCCTCAACTCCATCTTCCTTCCAACCTCACTGCACCCTCAGGGGCCTGACACAGTCAGAGGGAGGGAGGTTAGATTCACCCGAGGCTGAAGGATGCGCCCCCTCGCCCACCTGGGAATGTGTGAGAGAGAGAGAAATGAGTAGCTCTGCACTGGGAAGGCTGGGGGTGGGAACTCGGGGGCACCCGGTATCAGAGGACTGTGCAGTTTGAACGTAGATGAGAAATTGGTACCATTTGAAGGCACAAAATAAGGAAAGCTTCAATGGAGAGGGGCTGGGTCAGTTCCAGGTCTCCAGTGTAGGTTGGTGGGGGCATGATCTTGCCCACCTCCCCCCACTGCGTGGGTAGTGGGCAGTGAATATTTCTGTTTCTTCAAGGCTTTGCCTTGGGATGCATTTACCTTTAACTATCTGTTTTCCGTCTTGAATTCCTCCACTGGCTCTCTTTTTTGCTTCCTCAAAGGCCTTTTCTGTTAGCAAGAGACTTTTCTCTATTATAGATTCTAATTTTGGGGCAGAAGAATCACATCATTAGAAAAGGCACCTTGTTTAAATAGAACTACCCCCCACATTATCCCCGTATAAATTCCTAAAGTGGAGCAGTTTTGCTGAGAGGCCCAGCTTCTCTCGCATAGGAAAGTGGGTGGGCCAGGAAAGAAAACGTGTATAGTGCAGGCAGCAAAATCTACTATTGCAGAGATTCTGTATAGGGGTGCAGTGTTCACCCTGTGTTTGCCTTGTGTTCAGGTGAATGAATGAATGTCTGCTTCCTCTGGGCTTGTCTTTGTGGGTAGAGGCATCAAGTAGACCTGCTGCCAAAGACTTCTCCAGCTTGTCTGGTATAAAGACAGAGACTTAGGGAGTCTAATCCTTGCCCTGGTAAGGTGACCCTGGTTGGTGTCTGAGCTGTCCCTGAAGTCTTCTGGGCTGCCGTGGCTGTCTCTTGGAATGAAGTAGATTCCGCTGGAGCTATGATCTCAAGTTCAGCTACAAATGTACCCATTTGTTGATTTTAGCAAAATCAGGTATTTTTTCCCTCTTAGGAATGTGTGTCAGGGCCTCAGATACCTAACACTTACTTGGCTGGATACAGAAGTGAAATGGCATAAACCCTCCCTCTTATGGGAGATGGGATTTGTACACACTACATGCCCATTATGGGCTGAGTGTTTGTGTCTCCCACAAACTTATATGTTGACATCTTAAACCTCCAATGGGATGATTTAGGAGGTAATTAGGCCATGAGGTAAAACCCTCAAGAATCAGATTAGGGCCCTTGTAGAAGGGACCACGGAGAGCTCTCTCCCCTTCTTTTCACCATGTGAGGATGCAATGCAAAGTTGGCAGTTTGCATTCCAGAAGAGGGTCCCCACCAGAACCTGGTCATGCTGGCACCCTGACCTCAGACTTTTAACCTCCAGAACTACGATAAATACATTTCTGTTACTTTAGCTAGTCTATAGTAATTTGTTGTAACAGTCTGAATGGATTAAGACAGAGCCTCTCAGAAGATGGGCATGGCTGGGCACTTTTCATGGGCAGGGCTGGAGAGGAATTGGGGCAGGAGTATGGGTCATGGTAGAGAGCACAGTGAAGAGAAACTGGGTCTTGAGGAAAGGATTTTGGCAAGGAGGATGTTCTAAAGGGGCTTCCTTAAGGAGCAGGGAGTCAGCAAGAGCTCAGGGGAAGGCATGTGTGGGATAGGTGGGGGAAATGCAATGAAGTTCATTGAATTTAGCAGATGTGGGTGGTACATGAAGGAAAGGCAGGGAAAAGAAGGTTGGAAATGGGGTCCGAGGTCAGAGAGCAGGAACCTTGCAAAGGAGCTGGGAGTCACAGAAGGTGTTTGCTGGTAAAGATATGAATACTGCGTGTGATATTGCCCTTGTTATTTAACTTCATCTCTTTCTCCCTTTTATGCACAATAAGCCTTTTTCCCATTCTCCCTAAAAGCTTGCCTGTCTGGATTCTCATACTTCTTCCTTATACTTGTCCCACCCCAGTCCATGCACCTCCCATTACCACCCAGAGCAGGACCCAATATCCTCCCCCTGAATTCTCCCCCATCCTCCACTGACATCCCAGCTGTTCAACCTTCCCCAGGGCCACAGTCAGAGGGAGAGAAGGACTTACGGCTCAGAGAATCCTCAGCTGAAGTACCTTGAATGTAATCAGTGGTGGTATCTTCTACAACCGAGAAGAGAGAAGACAGTGAAGAATCAAGCTGATCCACACTGGGGCCACTCTCCCTCCCATTCCCAGTCCTGAGCTCTCAGGAGCGTTTGTGGACACAGGGACACATTTCCTTGTCCATTGAACATGTCCTTCTGCCACACCAGTAGGTTCATGTTCATTGGGGCGTTCTTTCTGATGTTTAACTCCTCCTATGGTTTTTTGTTTTGAAGCAAGCTGTCCTCAGAGAAGTGAAATATTCCTCTGGAAACTGCCCTACTCCCCACCTGGTTCTGGCTCTTGAAGGTGTCTAACACTGTGTCAGGGAGGCAGCTGTGGCCTACAGTGGCGGAAGATGACAGTGCAGGGGCCACAGGGCCATGCATGAATGGTTTATGGGACGGGACTCCAGCCCTGATTCCTCTTATCTGTCAGCACAACATTTATGCAAAGCTCTCTGCTAAGTGAAGGGGATTTAATGATGAAAAAGGTGGACAAGACTCTGCCCTGACAGAGCTAATGTTACACAATTAATTAGTTTCCAGTGTGATGGTACAGTAAGGGCAAACGAGGTTTAATTGATCCTTTATAAATTTTTTGAGGAAGACTTTTTTGAAGATTCATACCTGAAGTGAGATTTCACAGATGAGAAAGCATTGGTCAAGTGACATTCAGAGTTGGCTGGTGGAAGGAGACAGGGAGAAAAAGCTCTTCCTCAGCCAGAGGGAAGAGCGAGAAGGAAGGTCCTAAAGGTTGAGGAATGGCAGGGTGGTCCTGGCCCAAATGTTGCTCTTGTGTAATTAGAAAAGACATCCTGAGAGACAGCCATGGGCACAGTATGATGCTTGGCAAGTGTAACATGGGCTAGATTTCACCCCTACCACCCCTTGCCTGGCACCCTTGTGTAGGGGACAACCCCTCCTGCTATATGCATTGGCCCAGAGGCCCTGAAGGAAGACCAGTGTGACAGTCATAGTGGGTAAAGGAGAACAGTGGGGAGATGGGCCAGAAAGCAGGCAGGGCCAGGGGGTTCCTAATTCCCTGAGCCATTGGGTAAAGAGGCCATGTGTGGAGAACTGGGGACAGTAGTCACTTGCAGAAGCAGGAGAAGCAAGGACACCACTGGGGGAGGAAGAGGAACAAAGACAGGAGCTAGGGCTGCCCTAGACTTTGAGGATCTGGTGGCTGCAGGGGTAGGGCCATACTCACGGGCACAGACCAAGGCTCCAACCAGAGCAGCTAGAAGAAGGAGAGCCATAAATCTCATGCTTGAGGGTCAGGAGTGAGTATAACCACAGAATCCTCCCAGGGTCCAGAATACAGTGCTGGACTGCTGGGCCCTTTTAAGGATACCAAGGACCAATGGGAAACAAGTTTGGAGGGGTGTGACTTCCGTGTCCTCCACCCCTTCTTTCCCAGATTATCAACTGCCAAGTGACAAACGTGAGCTGGGCCCAGCTGATACCTGGCATCTTTGCTGGGTGGTCCTTTCCCTGCTAACTTTCAGCCATCTCTTTCCTTCTCCACCAACCTGCCCTCTGGGTTCACATCTCTGGGATCTCAGGGACTGGAGGCAGACAGGTGTGGTTTGGGGAGATTCTAAAATGTGTCTATTGAGGGTAGTGGTAGGATTCTTAATCCTGACATCTGTCCAGGAGGAGGTTGGGGGCTGGGAGATCACATTGCCACCTCTTGCCTAGATCTCCACAGGGCTCAGTGTAAGGGCTTAGAGGTTTCTCCAGGCCAAGTGAGCCCCATTCCATGGGAGGCCGCGCTCAGGACTTTTGGGAACTGAATTTATAGCTCATTTTTTCTCTTGAGGAGATAGCTTTGAAAGCACATGTGCCTTCTCTGGAGTTGTCTTCTGCTCTTGAAGTTATCTTCCCCATAGGAGGAACTTCCCCAGCCCCACAGGTGCCCCTGTCAAACTCTATGTTCAGGACAACCAATGGCATCCCACATTTCTGAGAGGACATACTGGTCAAAGGAAGATGGTAGTTCACTGAAGTTGGAACTTAGTTTTCCCTTCAAGTGGGAAGCTAACCCATGGTCCAGAAAAGCAGATAATTCTCTTTGACTTGGGAATTCTTCCTCCCCTGAGCTTGGAATCAAGAGGCCTGCATTTTGCATTCTGGCTTTGGCATATACATAAGACAGTGTACTGTCATGTGCTGCTAAACTTCAGGGTTTTCATTTGTCACCTGGAAGTTACAGCTCCTATGCACAGGAGAGTGGTTAGATGACATATGGCAAAGCATTTCATAGACAACACATTTCTGTGGAGATGTGTGGGATTCTTGAACTTTGCAGAGGGTTAATCTTTCTGGGCAGGTTCAGTTCAGGCTTTTGCTAAATGCTAAATCAAATGAGGCTGCAAAGTAACAGGAGCCAGCTGAGGAGCTGATGGGTGGAGAATAGGGTACTGGATACCAATTTGTGATTCTCCATTTGGTGGTGTTTGTTCTCACCAAGCCCCAGGTGGTCCTGCAGGCTTCTCTGTCTCATGGATGCCCTGAAGATTGGTGTGGGAAAGGGGGGTATTGGGAAGTTTTTGACATGAGGGTGTTTTGGGTACCTGGGTTCAGAGCATTAATCTCCTTAGGAGATAAAGGGGTGGGACACAACAGGCATGAGGAGTGAGTTCTTTTGGACCATTTCACCTATCCTTAACCTCCATGTAAGAGGACCACCACAGTCAGGCAGCTGATCTTCTCCAGACATGGGGTGTGGTACCTGGGTTAAAGTAATTGCTCCCCTACTTACTCCCTGTGTGGTTTGATATTTGAGATTTATCTGGCATCTAATGATGGTCAGTAGATGAAGAAGCGGAATGCACTGAATTAACACAGAGATGGTACTTGGCAATTGACTGCCCACCTGAAGGTCCAGGCCGTGGAGCCTTAAAGGTGATGGGCAGGGCTGAGGGACAGAAGAAAGTTTTAACTGCATGAGTGCCCTAGGGTGTGTGTGCACATATGTGTCTGTGTGTACACAAGAAGAAGCTCTGATTCTAAGTCCCAAACTGTCTCCCTGAGTACATTAAAAAAGCCAACAGAAGCAAACTGTGATATTTGCACAAGTTTTTTCTAAGAGGAAATTAGAACTTTGGCATGAACATTAGAGCTGTCAAAGAGCAGGGTCTTCCCAAATGTCACTGCTCATTCCCTTTCCTCTCCCAATCTTCCTCTTTGTCTTGGGGATTAAAAAGGCAAGTATTGACATAAATGGGGGTGAGGTAGAGGTAGGGACAATTGCTCTATAGAAAATTTTCATAACTTTATAACAGGGACCAGGTCCAATGTTGCCCCAAGTTATAGGGCCTGGGAAAGAATTAGACCCATATATTAAAGAAAAGAGATGTACCCCCTGTATCTGGATGAAGGGCTGTTCTCTGTGATGTCTTGTCTTCTACAGTATCTGACCTCCATTATGACTGTCAGTTTGCCCTTCTGTGTCTTTTCTCATGTGCTGGTAATTCTCTGCTCATCCAACTTTCCTCCCCATCCTGCCTCAGATCTCTTCTCCTCCCATCTCTTCCCTGGTCTGGAAGAATGACCTTTGTGGGCTGTGTCACCTGGGCTTCCTTTCCCTCTAGCTTCTAGTTGAGTTCGGCCAGTGGCACACACTGGTGGGCGATCAGAAAAGGGGAAGAGAGATTGGTCAAGGTATTTGTTCCTCCTGCTCTCTCCCTGCTTTGGCATGTGTGGTGGATAGACTTCTAACATGGCTGCAAAGATCCCCACTTCCTGGCCCTCATGCCCTTGAATACTGCCCATTGTCTGGGCTTGGGCTGGACCCAATGATTTTCTTCTAGTAAATGGAAAACCCAAAAGTGATGGGATGTCTGTCACTTCTGAGATTAGGTTATAAAAGAATATGACTGTTGGAAGGACCTGGAGAGTATTATGCTAAGTTAAATAAGCCAGCCAGAGAAAGACAAATACCACATGATTTTTGCTTATATGTAGAATCTAATGAACAAAATAAATAAACAAAATAGAAACAGACTCATAGATATAGAAAAGAGACTGACAGCTGTCAGAGGGAAGGGAGTTTAGGGGTCTGGGTGAAAAGGATGGAGGGATTAAGCAAAGAACAAAAAAACAAAACAAAAAAGTGATAGACACAGACAACGGTATGGTGTTTATCATTTCCAGAGGGGGCAGGTAGAAGAAGGTAAAGGGAAAATAAATGGTGATGAAGGGAGACTTGACTTTGGGTGTTGAACACACAATGCAATGTACAGATGATGTGTTATAGAGTTGTATACTTGAAATCTATCATTTTATTAAACAATGTCACTCCAATGAATTCTATACAAATTTTGTTAAAAAGGACTATGACTATTGTTTTGCTTATTTCGCCCCCTACTTCAGATCTTCTCAGCTCGCTTGCCTCAGTGAAGCAAGTTGCCGTGGTGTGAGCTGCCCTGTGGAGTGGCCCACGTGGCCAGGAACTGATGGCAGCTCACGCCTGCAGCCAGGGAGAAATGGAGGCTCTCGGTCCAGCAGTCTTGGAGGAGCTGAATCCTGCCAGCAGTCATGTGACTGAACTTGGAATGGACTCTTGTACAGCCTTGTTGACAACCTCACTGCAGCCTTGTTGGAGACTCCCAGGGCAGGACTCAGCTAAGCTGCACCTGGACTCCTGGCCCATGGCAAGTGTGAGATAAGAAGTGATGCTGTTTGAAGCCACTAGGTTTTGGAATAATTGGTTATTTAGCCACAAATAATATTGCATGGTGTAGCAATGGCAGTGTTCCTCTGTGACTGTAGCTTCTATCTAGTGGTTTTACAACTCCTTCTGCTAACTGGTCTCAGGGAAAACCATTTCCTCCCTGTGTCACTTCAGTTTTAGGAATGGGAATGGCTTCCTGCTGTTGGTGGTCCTTACTTAAATAAATGCATTTATAAATATATGTAGAGTCCTTACTCTACAAATATATGTATTTCTTTCATAAAGAATCCCTTTTGTGTTATCAGTGGGGAGGAATAGGGGGAGGGGGAATGGGGAAGATACAGGGAATAAGAAGCAGAAGTCACAAAATAGACGGGGAGGTTAAGAATAGTATAGGAAATGGAGAAGCCAAAGAACTTACATGTATGATCTGTGGACATGAACTGTGTGGGGGGGAATGCTGGAGGGCGAAGTGGGTGGTGCAGGGAGGAGGGGGATAAAGGAGAAAAAAATTGGGACAACTGTAATGGCATAATCAATAAAATATAATTAGACTAAAATACCCCACTCCATCTGACCTGTGCTGAGTGTCTTTTCCTTGGTCCCCTCCTGGGTGTGAAGCCTGTACAGGGGTAGGAGGGGTAGCAAGGACCACAAAGGGAAGAAGTAACACAGAGCTTTTGGGGTAGATAGTTCACACATCCAAGACACAGTCATAGGCTGTGTCTACAGGACCATCTTACCCTGACTGCTGTAGTTCACATGGCTTGTCTCTGCTAAGCTCTTATGGGCTCAAGCTGTTATACTCCCCATTGCTCTTGACCATTCACCTTGGCCAGTGGGGGTGGTATGAAGAGAAAGCAATAGAGTTTTTAACTCCAACTCTACTTTAATAAACACATATCATATAATATATGCCAAACACTGTTCTTTGAATCTTATAAATATTAATATCATTTAATCCTTATAAGAACACAATGAGATAGGTAGTATTAATACCTATCACAGATGAGGTGACTAAGGCAAAGGCACACTGAGGAAGTGGCCCATGATCACAGAGCTAGTAAGTGGCAGAGCTGGCTTCCTACACACACTTTCCATTTCCAGGGGTTGTGTTGTCAGCCACCACTCTCTGCTTGAATATTAAATTCCAGTTTGTAATAAGTATTAGGCCTCTAACAGTTAAGTTTCTCAAGTCTTAACTAAACAGTATCTGCCAGGGTTCTCTAGAGAAAACAGAACAAGTTGTGTGCATGCATATGTGTGTATGTGTATTTATTTATTTAAGGAATTGGTTTACATGACTGGAGCCTGGCTAGTCTAAAACCTGTAGTTCCAGTATGAAAGCTGTCAGGCTAAAGACCTAGGAAAGAAATGTTGTGTCTCAGGTCAGAAGGCCATTTGCTGGCAGAATTCCCTCGTGCTCCAGGGAGGTTAATCTTTTAGTCTATTCAGTCCTTCACCTGATTGGGTGAGACCCACTCTTATTATGAAGGGTTATCTGCTTTACTCAAAGCGCACTAATTTAAGTGTTAATCTCATCCAAAAACACTCTTACAGAAATATCCAAAGTAACATTTGACAGCTGTGGCCCAGCCAAACTGACACATAAAATAAGCCATTGTTGTACCCTTTGACATTTTAATTTTGGAAGGCTAGTGAACATCAGGGAGGGTCCAGGGGGAAAAAGGATATGTTATGGACAACTTCAGAAAGCTTTTTCTAGACCTTAACAAGAAGAACTCTTTTTTCTCTTCCTGATTTCACAGGTGAAGCGGTCAGCTCCAGGGAGCCACAGAGCAAGTCCTGAAAGAACAAAGGGCCACCCTTCTCCTGCCTGCGGTCTAAGCAGTTCCCTTGGATCACACGTGGCCCTGCTGCTTCACCTGGCAATGTCCGGACAGGGACTTGGAGTTAAAGGTGAGGGTTTGGGGTTGCTAATGTCAATGCCTACAGTAGTTAGGCGAGGAACATAAATGAGCCAGGTAGGCCAGGTGTAAGGCTGACAACAGTGGAGGTGCAATGATAAATGGTAAATGTTCCTCCATCTTCGGGCTAGGGAGTCAGGGGAAGAGTGGTGGGGCCGGAGCAAATTGGAGTGTGCTGTCCTGCCTGTAGTGGTCAGCTGCCCTACTCAAGTTCACTGTTGTCGGACATTCTAGTTCTTCAAAGCAAATTAAAAATATGGATTTCCATCTGAAATCCCCTGATATTCTTTTTTTGTTTTAATATATTTTGTGTAATATTTTTACTTTTTATTTTGAAATAACTTCAGACTTACAGAATATTTGCAAAAAAAAAAAAAAGGTCACAAAAATACTCTCTGTAGATCCACTGGGGACTAGAGTCCCCACATGTTAACATTTACTAATGCTTGCTTGATCATTCTCTATCTTTGTCTCTGTCTCTTTCTCTGCTTTTTCTGAACTTTTTTTGAGAATTGGGGTTGAATTTTTAGTAGACACTGCAGAAGACCCCTTTAGGGATGGGTGTTCAGTTCTTCACTATCTCCACGATGGCAAATCCTGGTCCTTGGGGGTTAACATTATCTTTGGAAGCAATGGTTTACTGACTAGTCAGTACCTGGGAGATTTTTAGCCCATGCACATAATGTTTCCAAATATATACTGTCTATTCTCTCTTTCCCATTTTTGAGCAGATTCCACATTTTAAACACTTTAATCTCCAACCTGTGATTCAAGTAGCCCCTCATGTGACTTGGGGGGGTGGGAGGAGCATCTCCCTCCCTTCTTCCATGGGGTGGTCAGGAAAAATCTCTTTGGTAGGAACATGCATTCCCTGCACAGCAAGTCTCCTTCCCCACTGGCCAGGGACTGATATTCCTGGGGTTGACTGAGGTTGGGCTGGCTTTTTAAACTCTGTCAGTCCCAGGGTGGAGGTCAGGGTGGTATAAGGTTCCAGATGTCAAAGTTCTCCATAGAATGTGGGGCACTTGTGTATGGCCTGTGATATCCAGCTGTGGGCCCTGGTGCTGATTCCAGGGCCATGGAAAGTCTCACTCAACAAACACCTTGATGGACAGTAAAATGATATGGGGCAAAGGAAATGAGGAATAAGGAGGTAACCAATTTGGAATCGAGGCTAATAGGTGAGAGGGGAGCTGTGAATCAAAGAATTTGCTGGGGCCTGTGCTGTTTAAGCAGGCTGAATCTGGAGGCTGTGGTTCAGGGTGAAGGGCCAGGGTGCCTGTTGAAGTCTCATGGGGCCTCCTTTGTCCAGTGGGCTCCGGGCCGGGCTTTGTACCCACCTCTCTTCAGGGACGACACATATATACTCCAAGTTTGATGCTTTCTGTTTACTAGCTATTTTTTGTTGGTTTGTTTTTAGGCTGCAGACGTATAACCTGGTGCTCTGGGGCATCATTTCTCAGCTTCTCATTACAGGTTTAGCCCAAGTTGGGTTTTTACTTAAGAGCATGGAGGACATCTGGGATAGCCATAGAAAAAATGGGGAAAGAAGGTGGGGAGAAAGAGACAAAGGGAAAGGGAGGGAGAGTTGAAGAGGGAAAGGGGATAGTGGGAGGAAAGAGAACATGAATAAGGCTTGAAGGGTGCCAGGTACCATCCACCCCTTCCATCTTCCTCAACTCCATCTTCTTTCCAACCTCACTGCACCCTGGGGAGCTGAAGGACATGCCCTCTCCTTGTTCCTGGGCAGGAATGAGAGGGAGAGAAAGAGGCAGGCTCTGCAGTGAGAAGGCTGGAGGTAAGAGCTGAGGGGGGTCTGGTATCAGGTAACCCTGCAGTTTGAATGTAGGTGAGAAATTGGAGCCATTTGAAGGCACAGAAAAAGGGAAGATTCCATGGGGAGGGGCTGAGGCAGTTCCAGGCCTCCAGTGTGGGGTGAGTTGGGGGCGTGGCCCTGGGCGAGGGGTGGGGCTGCTAATACTGGGGCTCACAAGGCCTTACTTTGGGATGCACTCATCTTCACTCTTTTTTTTTTAGAGCATTAATTGTTCCCCCAGCCTAGGCACCCCAGGGACCCCTAAAGTAGAGTGGTTTTGCTGAGGGAACCAACTGCTCTCTCATGGGAAGGTAGGTAGGACCGTGCACGCAGCAAGTTTTACTACCCTAGAAACCCTGTTTTGGAGCAAGCGTGTGCCTCCCTCTCCCCTCCCCAACACACACACACTTAGGAGCTGCGCTTTTTTTGGTGTATCTGTTTTCCTGTGTTTACACCTCGGAGTGAGGCCTGGGGCAGGCTGGCTCCAGAGAGCCTGCTGGATTTTTTTTTAATTAAAAAGAATTAAAGTATAGTTGACATACCATTTTATATTAGTATTGGGTGCACAACATGGTGATTAGATGTTTATATACTGTATGAACTGATCACCACAATAAGTCTAGTAACCTTCTCTAACTGCACAAAGTTATTACGATATTATTGACTGTGCTGTACATTATATACCTGTGACTTATTGATAAATTCAAGTTTGTACCTTTCAATCCCCGTCACCTTACTTTTGCCCTCCTCCATGCCACCCTCCTGCTGTTCTGTGCATTCTAACTTAAGACTCTGAAGTTGAAAAAGAGACTTACCTGGAGGGATGACTTTGGTATCTTTTTGGCTGAAAAGCTGGAGATTTGGTACTTGTCTTTTTGGTTGTTGATGCCTCATGGACCCTGCAAATGGTGAGGGGGGGGGGGAAGCTCCCTGCCTGCCTCATCCACCTCAAGTTCTTGCTTTAGGGGACGTGCCCTCTCTTGCAGGTGTTTTAGGTTTTCAGCATCTTTCAAGTCTTTTCCTGCTTCATTAAAGTGATTTCCTGTCTCTTCCGGGCATTTTTCTAGAGTGGATTGTGATTCAGGGAGAGGAAAAGTCATATTGGCAGAAAGGACACATCACTTTATTTATTTATAAAAGGTTTTATTTATTTATTTTTAGAGAGAGGGGAGGGGAGGGAGAAAAGAAGGAGAGAAACATCAGTGTGTGGTTGCCTCTCACTCATCCCCTACTGGGGACCTGGACTGCAACCCAGGCATGTGCCCTGACTGGGAATTGAACCCGCGGCCCTTTAGTCCACAGGCCAGCACTCAGTCCACTGAGCCACAGCAGCCAGGGTAAGATCATATCACTTTAAAGTGAACCAAGACCCCTCATTCATCAGTTTTCATCCACTGACCTCCCTTCTCCCCCACCCCACCCAAGTGAGGAGAGGTCCTGCTGAGGGACTGACTAGCTTCTCCCTCAGGAGAATGTGGTGGGCCAAGATGGAAACTATACTCATAGCAAAATCATATGATAGAAACTTGGGTGTGCGTGCCCGTGGGGGTAGGCTGGTGCTTAGATGAAAAGGAGAAACTTGAGTCGCAGAATCATGGAAACCTTGAGGGCTTCTTAGCATCTAACTAGAGTGGGATTGGGGTGGGGCTTCAGAGAGCAGCTGGGGCCTGAGGCATGCTAGACCCGGAAGGGTATCCAGGAGAACTAAAGTTGAGGCATAGGAAGTAATTCATAAGACTGATGAAGGATACAAGAAGTGGAGTTTGGGGAAGTTAGATTTGAAAAGTAGCGTGTATCCAGATCATGGGTGGTTAGAAAGTGGGAGTTATGTGGTGGGAAATGGGGAAATGGGAAAAAGTGGGAAAATCTCAGATGGGTAGACAGGGTGAGGTTCTGGCCTGTGCTCTGGATGGGCACCCTCACCTGCTGCTGGGTAAATTGTGAACCTCTCTAGGCTTTGTCCCTTCAGCACAAAGCATCTTAAAAATAAATGGACAAATGTTTCCTTTATGTTATAAGTGTCTAGCTTCTTTCCAATCCTTTTACAACCAAGATTTTTGGAACAAAACATTTTTCCCCTCAACACCCTCATTTTACTTTATGTTCTTACCACCTTGTAATGTTCCCGCTACCGTCCCTTGGACAGGGACGATCATTGCCAGGCCACCTATCACAGGGTGGCG
Organism: Artibeus jamaicensis; assembly: GCF_021234435.1. Classification (NCBI taxonomy): domain Eukaryota; kingdom Metazoa; phylum Chordata; class Mammalia; order Chiroptera; family Phyllostomidae; genus Artibeus; species Artibeus jamaicensis. Next base: position 52,870,905 of record NW_026521486.1, read on the forward strand.
TGTAGGGCTCTGACGCTGGGCTTTTGAAATGCTGAGATGCATTCTCTGTCTCTGTGTCCCTCCCTTCTCCCCTCCATTTTTTGGCTCCCTTCCACCCCCCTTTGACTCTTCTTTACCTGCCCCTTCAATATTCTCCTGTGTTCTATTTTTAGTCCCTTTCTCCTCTCCTCTGACATACTCCATGGTGGGACTCATTCTTAGTTATGCTTATGACTCCCACATCTTCATTCCAGCCCCTTTCTTGATCGTTAATACCTACCAGCCGGTGGGCAATCACAGGATGTGTAAGTCTATCAAACCCTACAGGTCGAAAACTGGTCTCATCCACCTCCAATGTTTTCTGTTCTAACAGCACAGAATGCTGGGTGATTCCAGCGTTCACCCAGGAATCTCCATAGAGATTGGAGGGTAATTCACATTTTCGCTTCTCTTTGACCACCTACCTTACGAGGACATGGGGTCTTATCAAGTCTTCTTTTTGACATGTTGTCCCTTTATCATTTCCAGGGATTCTGCGTCAGCTCTGGGTCTGGCCATTTCTTATCTCTACTAAAGAAGCAGTCTCATAACTGACTTCTCCTCTTATTGTCTCAGCTTCCATCTACCTGCTGTCCAAGTGATTTCTAACACACAAACTGGGTGGTGAGCTCACGTGTCTTTTCATGAATGGGCTTCTATCTGTCCCCTTCTTTTCAACCCTTCCTTGCTCCCTCGTCTGGACTCTGCTTTGGTCACATTAAATTTCTTTCCATTTCTTGCATAGATTTTGTTTCTCTTTTTCCTTTGCCTCTTCACATATTTTCTTCCCCATACTGTTTTTAATGATTTCCTGGTGATTCCTTGAGTTATGGAAGAGAGCTTGCATATTCTTTTTTTAAAATATATTTTATTGGTTATGCTATTACAGATGTCCCATTCCCCTCCTTCATTCCCCTCCACCTTGCACACCCTCTCCCACCCATATTCCCTCCTTTAGTTCATGTCCTTGTGTCATAAGTTCTTTAGATTCTGCATTTCCCATACTATTCTTGACCCCCCTGTTTATTTTCTACCTACCATCTATGCTACTTATTCTCTGTACCTTTTCCTCCTCTCTCCTCCTCCCACTCCCCTGTTACTAACCCTCCGTTGGATTTTCATTTCTGTGGCTCCACTCCTGTTTTAGCTGTCCTCTTAGTTTGCTTTTGTTTTAGGTGTGGTTGTTAATAACTGTGAGTTTGCTGTCCTTTCACTGTTCATCTTTTTTATCTTCTTTTTCTTAAATAAGTCCCTTTAATGTTTCATATAATAAGGGCTTGGTGATGATGAATTTCTTGAACTTGACCTTATCTGAGAAGTCCTTTATCTGCCCTTCTATTCTAAATGAAAGCTTTGCTGGATAAATCAATCTTGGATGTAGGTCTTTGGATTTCATGAGTTGGAATACTTTCCAGCCCCTTCTTGCCTGTAAGATCTCTTTTGAGAAATCTGCCGACAGTCTGATGGGAACTCCTTTGTAGGTGACTGTCCCCTTATCTCTTGCGGCTTCTAGAATTCTCTCCTTCATTTTAATCTTGGCTAATGTAATTATAATGTGCCTTAGTGTGTTTCTTCTTGGGTCCACCTGTTTTGGGACTCTCTGAGCTTCCTGGATTTCCTGGAAGTCTATTTCCTTTGCCAGACTGGGGAAGTTCTCCTTTACTATTTGTTCAAATAAGTTTTCCACATGTTGCTCTTCCTCTTCCCCTTCTGGTACCCCTATAATTCGGATGTTGGAGCGTTTAAAGATGTCCTGGAGGTTCCTAAGCCTCTCCTCATTTTTTTCATTCTTGTTTCTTCATTCTTCTCTGTTTGGTTGTTTCTTTCTTCCTTCTGCTCTATTCCACTGAGCTGAGTTCCAGTTTTCTTTCCATCACTATTGGTTCCCTGTGCATTTTTCTTCATTCCACTTAACGTAGCCTTCATTTTTTCATCTAATTTGCGACCAAATTTAACCAATTCTGTGAGCATTCTGATCACCAGTGCTTTGAACTGTGCATCTGATAGATTGGCTGTTCATCACTTTGTTGTATTTGCTGTGGAGCTTTGATCTGTTCTTTCATTTGGGCCATTTTTTTGTCTTGTCACAGCTGTTACGTATGAGGTGCAGAGCCTCAGGTGTTTACCAGGGCAGGGCAACCCAGTTGCTGGGTTGTGATGCTATATGTGGGGGTGGAGCCCAAGAGGGAACAATGACACTTGCTCTGTTCTCTGTTGGATCTCAGTCCCCTCTGCTACTTCTCCCAAGCAAACTGGGCCCTTCTGGTGCTGGTTCCCAGGTGGGTGGGTTTGTGTATGTTCTAGGACCCTGTGGGTCTCTCCCATAAACTCTCCTGTGAGGCTAGGAGTCTCTCCCTGCATCTCAACCCCCACAGGTATTTTCTTTTAATTTATTTTTTTATTGATTATGCCATTACAGTTGTTCTATTCCCCCCCTTCATTCCCCTCCACCCTACCCCCCGTCCCCATCATTACCCCCCTTTAGTTTATGATGTGTCTCAAGTTCTTTAGATTCTATATTTCCCATACTATTCTTGCCCCCCCCCATCTATTTTCTATCTACTGTCTATGCTACTTATTTTCTGTACCTTCTCCCCCCTTCTCCTCCTCCCACTCCCCTGTTGCTAACCCTCCTTGAGATCTTCATTTCTATGGTTCCACTCCTGATCTAGCTGTCCTTTTAGTTTGCTTTTGTTTTAGGTGTGGTTGTTAATAACTGTGAGTTTGCTGTCCTTTCGCTGTTCATGTTTTTTTAACTTCTTTTTCTTAGATAAGTCCCTTTAACATTTCATATAATAAGGGCTTGGTGATGATGAACTCCTTGAATTTGATCTTATCTGAGAAGCACTTTATCTGTCCTTCCATTCTAAATGAAAGTTTTGCTGGATAGAGCAATCTTGGTCTTAGGATAGAGCAACCTAGGTCTGGTTGTAGGTCTTTGGATTTCATGAGTTGGAATACCTCTTTCCAGCTCCTTCTTGCCTGTAAGATCTCTTTTGAGAAATCATCTGACAGTCTGATGGGAACTCCTTTGTAGGTGACTGTCCCCTTAGCTCTTGCTGCTTCTAGGATTCTCTCCTTCATTTTAATCTTGGCTAATGTAATTATGATGTGCCTTGGTGTGTTTCTTCTTGGGTCCAACTTCTTTGGGACTCTCTGAGCTTCCTGGATTTCCTGGAAGTCTATTTGCTTTGCCAGATTGGGGAAATTCTCCTTTATGATTTGTTCAAATAAGTTTTCCACTGGTGGCTGTTCCTTTCCCCCTTCTGGTACTCCTATAATTTGGATGTTGGAGCGTTTAAAGATGTCCTGGAGGTTCCTAAGACTCTCCTCATTTCTTTGAATTCTTGCTTCTTCACTCTTTTCTGTTCGGCCATTATTTGCTGTCTTCTGATCCACTCCATTGATTTGAGTCCCAGTTTCCTTTTCATCGCTGTTGGTTTCCTGTGCAATTCCATTCATTGCAATTAGTTTTGCCTTCATATGTTTCTCTAATTTGTGGCTATAATCAACCAGTTCTGTGAGGATCCTGATCACCAGTGTTTTAAACTGTGCGTCTGAGAGTTTTGCTATTTCTTCATCGCTTAGATTTATAGGCTCTGGGGCTTTGAGATCTTCTTGAGCCATTTTTGGTCTGTTTGTGCCTGTTAAGTACGAGGAGCGGAGTCTTGGACTCCCAGGTTGCTGGGTTGTGACTCTGTATGTGGGGGCGTGGTCAGAGTGGGGAAATGGCGACCCCCTCTGCTCTTTTGCGCTGCTGGGTGAGGAGCAGAGCCTTAGGTGGTTCACCAAGGCAGGGACACTTAGGTCGCTGGGTTATGATGCTGTATGTGGAGGCGGGCTCAGAGCGGGGGAAATGGCGGTGTCCTCCGCTGCCGCTTGCCACTGGGGTCTGCTGGCTCCCGTCCAATCACCCACTCCCTCGCTTGTCTATCCACGCACGAATGCGCGACCACAGTCAACCCGCAGCCCTGCTCCCTCGCTGTTTCCCCGCGGTCGCTCGCTGAGTTGCCCACCGGGTCCAACCCTGCGCCTAGATTCCGCGCGCCTGAGTCCCTCTAACCAAGTTTTCCTGTGCAACCCCGCTCTGCCAGCTGCTTGTTTTGCCCCTCTTACCGGTCAGGCTGAAGAATTTGTTGTTATCAGACTTCCAAAAAGTTCATTTTTCTGTGTTCTGGCTGTGTTTTCTGTTGCTAATATTTAGTTATCTCTAAACTTGGTTGTGTGAGAAAGCACAGCATCCCCACCTATGCCTCCATCTTGGCGGAAGTCCTCTCCCACAGGTATTTTCAATCAGTGTTTTGAGGGTCTGCCCAAGCAGACCCAAGCTTTATTTCCCCAAGCTGGGACCCTGGGTTGTGCAGTCTTTCTCGATCCTCAATTTTGCCTAGTTTATCTGTGTGGGAATGTGGGACCCCCCCGCCCCAGTCAGTTGTCTTGCGTGCAATGCCTCACCTCACAATCGCTGCCTCACTGGGTCTGCCCATTGCCACTCTGTGCCCAGGGTCTGCCAGCTACCATCTGTGCACCCAGGGTCTGTCCTTTGCCATCTTGCGCGCCCGAGGTGCCTTTCGCATCTGGTGCCACTGCTCTTTGTGCCTCGAACTCTCTCCATCCAGCCGCCCAACTCTGTCCCACCTACTGGTCTGGGTGAATGTTGTATTTTATCATCTTGTCTGTCCGACTTCCACACAGTTCAATTTTCTGTCAGTTCTAGTTGTTATTTTGTTTCTAAATTATTGTTGTCCTTATTTTGGTTATGTGAGGAGGCACAGTGTGTCTACCTACACCTCCATCTCAGCTGGAAGTTCAGCTTGCATGTTCTTAAAGGGAGTCTTTCGGGGGTTCCATGGTGAAGAGGGCTGGCACTGGGCCTCAAATTCCTAAGAAGTCCATGGTAGGACCCCACCGGAAGGGCCCTGAAGATGGATTAAGATATGGGGAACATTTGGCTTATGAGATTTAGGTGCTGCTCTGTTTAACTGGTGGCTTCCTGGAGGGTCTTCAGAAGGAAGGTAGGGTGAGAATACAGTGGTGAAGAGTTGGGTGTCAGTGGGTGAATTAATTTGCATATCAAAGGCAGGTGGAGAGGCCTTGGCTGGGAGGAACATCAAGAATTCAGAAGCAGGCAGTCTGGGGCTGCAGCCCTTCTGCAGATTCAGAAAACTGGCATCAGAGAGGTAAGTGTGGCAGGGTTTCTGCCCTCATAGAGCTTGCAGCCCAGGCTTGGTAATAAGTTAAAGAATTTGATGTTAATATAGCCTGTAGTGGGGAGTACCTAAAAGAGAAAAAAAGTTAGGTCTGAAGTAGTACAGGGATGTGGGGGCGGGGAGAAGAGGGGGAATGTTAGATGAAACACTCAGGCTGAATGGTCAGGAGAGTCCTGAAGATCTGAAACTGAGCCAGTGAGAGAGTCAGACAACTGGACAGCCTGAGCTGGGCAAGCCTCCCATTGTAGGAGAGCACAGGGTTGTGTGTGTGTGTGTGTGGGTGTGTGTGTGGTGTAGTGGTGCGTGATGTGTGCCTCTGTGTATGGTATGTGTGGTGTGTAGTGTGTATGGGTATGTGTGCATAGGGGCCATATTTGGTATGTGACTTCTTCACTGGTCCATCCATCAAGCACCCATGAGTACAGTAGTACTGAATTGGTAGAAGCTTGATCAGGTGCACTAGGTATGATGAGAAATTAAATCAGCTGAATTTAATATATGCCTGCCAGGAAAATGTTCTCAGAGTCAATGTCTCAGTCTTGGAATAACCCAAAGTGACATCACATACCATTCATTGAAAGGTGAGTTATTATTTGGAAATGGTCAACTATTATCAAAAACCATGGGTGAAGAATAAGGTGGAGAGAGTTTGGGCTGAAAAGTTGATTTTGTTGCTTCATTATGAGGCTCCTGTTCTTATCCAGCTCCCGAACTGGTTCTGAGAATCAATTTGAATTCTGGAGCATTGGAAGTCCATTTGGGATGATTGTGGCTTCCCGTAGTAACTTGCTTGAAGAATGTGATGCTCATGTAAATAGAGAAATTCTGCTTTATTTGAGAAAAATATGTTCTCTTTTTATTACCATCAAGCTGAGTCTTAGCCAGGTCTTTAGAACACTTAGTACATTCTAAATTCCTTTATCCTGATGGGCTGGAGAGTTAAGAAATTTCAGGCAGGGGAGGGAATTAATTTGGGGAGACGTCCTAGACCAAGAGGCCTGCAGGGAGGAGATGGAAGGGAGGGTCTTCAGTGCTGGGGACTTGTTAGTGTAAGGCTTGAATGCAGAACTAGGGCATATGAATCGAGTGGAATTGACTTTGGGGACTCTTGAAATAAGGGAATAAAATAGATGAGGCAGGCAGTTGGTACAAAGCTAAGATAAATGTAACAATGGGGTTTTAAACAGCAGGAAAGGAAGGTCATATTGGTTGCCTGCCATTCCCTGATTCTGGATAATCGGAGCCAGTTCTAAAGTACCGAAGGGGTCCGAGCAGGTCTGGGGCCTCCTAGACCTCTGGCCCCTGTGACACACCTCCTTAATTCCCAGAGGTGCTGGGGTTCAGGTTTAGCTGCACGGAGAGCCAATTTCTTCATGAAGATGACTTGAAAAAGTAAGAATTTTATGTTCTTGCTAATTCATGTGCGAATCTGGGGCCCTGTGGTGCTGAAGGCTGAGGAAAGGTAAGTAGCCAGTGAGATTTGTAGGAGGCAACGGGTCTTGCTCCTGCTGAGATTCTAGGTAATCCAGGAGGCCTCTGTCATGAAAGGCCCTGAATTGGTCACATTTTCTGGCTTCCTCTTGGCCTCTGGCTGTCTCCTGAGTAGGATTCTAACCTCTTTCCTGCTTCCTGTTCTGAGTTAATGAGAAGGAAGGAGCCCTCTGGGTAAGTGGGAACATTTAACCTTTTCAGAGACCTGGAAATACTTAGAGGGGAGGGCCTATGGAGAAGTCATTCCATTTACATCCATCAGACTGGCAGAGAGAAGGGAAGCAGATGGCTGTGGCTGAGGGTGCAGTGGAGAGGGCAAGAGTAACTCCTTCCCTTTGGCTCTGTCATACCCCGCAAATGTTATAGGGTATGTTCTTGTTGTATCACATGTTCTCAGTTTCATTCATTTGCGGCCCAACTTTCTGAATGTGGGGGCAGGGGAAGAAGTCTCCTGTCCTATCTGCTTTCTTAAATGCTTATTTCTGATACCCAATTAATAGGCTTGATACCTCTCCCACTGGGAGCAACACAAGTCCTTTGTCAACATCCATGTGGACTCTTAGGTGCTTCTTACCTTTCGATCACTTCTTCCTATGACTTCCACTGCTTGCTGAAATTGTCAGTATCACTTTATGTCTTGATTCCTTGAGTTCTTCTTTGTGCCCAGAGTCCCCCAACCAACATAAAGTTTTTGTCTTTGCTGAAAAGTGGGGGTTAAATTCCAACTCCAAAACAAGTTGAAAGTGAATACTAATCATCTGTGTGCCAGGTTTCATGGGCCCTCGCTACCACAGGAACTGTGCACCATCTCTGGCTTCTTAGACCTTGCCTCTCCTCTCCATTCTCGTTCTTCTGAGCCCCTTATCCACTCACCTAACTTTATTCTTCATCTGTTCCCAGTAACTGTTTATTGAGGGCACACCATATGTCACTAATTAGTTTAAGTAGTTTAGTTCTTATTGTCTCTTACCAACCAGGGGAACCTCACTATCTCCACTGAGAATCCAAATTGGACAACCATTTTTGAGCAGATGTGCCCATGACATACCTCAGTCAGAGAAAAATCTTGTATCCTGTGATAAACCACAATGACCACAACTCAAGTATTATCCTTTATTCTCACCATTTCTACTGTGAGTTTTGACTCCCTAGTGGAAAAAAAAGAACCCTTATCTTTGACTTTACAGTATCAGTGGCTACAGACAATGTAATGACTCTTGCTGATACTCAGGTAGCAGCTGCTCTTTTTCTACCAATGAATAAGGAACAGATCAACGGCTACTTTTGCTTTTCTCCTTTATCTTCTCTGTGTTTTATTCAGAGAGCCCAGTTCTCCTAAAGGAATTCTTTACAAACAATGGGAATAAAAATAATTTGTTTTAAATGCTCAAATTTGCCTCTCAGTTCTCTATTTTCTTTTGACATCATCCAAATGTCCTTTCTTTTGGCATTATGGAAAGCTCACTGAAATATTATCTTAAGCACAAAACCATGCATACCTGGATAAATCATGCCATTATTTTGGAGGACAAGAGGTCTACAGCCAGTTATTTTTGTCATAAAGTATTCTATAATAAGACTGATGTAATTTGGTTTGCATGTATGAGCACAGCCTGGGGAGAAAGAGCAGGGTACCCCTGAAAGCTGAGATAATTCCTTGGGCAGTGGTTGATCCTCAGGGCCCTACTGGTTCTGACTCTGAGTCTCAGTGTCTGGCACACTCTCTGCCTCTGCTTTGTCCCACCCCTGGCCCACCACCCCTTCCCCAGCTTTATAGATGGCCACCATGCAGAAACTAGAACCAACTAGCTTATCATAGATCTTACGACTTTATGGGAAGCAGCAATTGGCTATACCATTGATAAGTTTCTGGATGGTGGTGTGGAAAAGTATTCTCTAGAATGAACACAGTTCTGTAGAGTTATTTAAGGACAAGGGGCGTCAGAACCCAGATTTCTACAAGTTGTTGCAGCAGCCCTAGCAGCAGTCTTGTGAGGCAGGAGGTAGCAGGGGGCAGCCTGTGAGCCCTGGCAGTGTGCTCCTCATAGGCTCAGGATTCTGTTGGTTAAACAGTTTGAATACTGGCTTTTTGTTTTAAATTTCCCTGTTTATTCTTCTTAAATAAAATCATGCCAAGCATTTCAGACTCCTTCTGCTATGCTAAATGAATTAAACAAAGGGTGTTTTTCCATGCATGAGCCAGGAGGATTTTAGGGGCCAGAATGGGGTGAGATGGCAGGGATATTCTCCAGAACAAGTTATGGGACAGATTCTGGCTGCTTGACCTGGCTCTCTCCCCTCTCTTCTCCAGCATAAAACTCTCACATAGTGTTTCTGAGTCTAGAGTTAAGAAGACAGTTCCTCTATCCAGGACTTATTTAAAGGCCGAGTTTTCAAAGAAGGTCAGGGGTATGGGGAACAGCAAGAAAACCAGCCTTGTTGGAGCAGAGCATCTATAAACATACTCTGGGTCTGGTTGGGGGATTCTCTAGGGCCCTATCCTGGATTTCCATACCCATTAAGCAGTTACCTGGTACTCTCCTACTTTTCTTTGTTTTAGAATGTTATTCACGTTTGTCATAGCTAAATGCTTACAACCATGAACTTCTGATCCCTGGTTATATCACATCCATGGGAAGTATCTTGCCATGTGTCTGGTTCACCCTTGGTCTGTGAAGGTCATTCTCTGGGAATGTTTCCTCTGAGTGACTTAGAGAATTTGGATCCTTTTCAAGGCTTTGCTACTGGCTCACTGGGTCTCCCTGAAAAGCCACCACCCCTCCTTTGACCTTTGTGCCTTCCTTAGTCAAACAAGTGAGCTTCATTAGATCCCTCATATGGCCCCAGGGCAGTTCTGCCACCCAGTGTGAGGGCTGGCCACGCCCCAGGTTTCCAAGGGCTCTCTGGCTGATAAAACACTGCCTGAGACTTGGGGTTGGAGCTCTGCCTGGGTGGAAAGTTCCCTTTCCAGGGAAGATTCTGAATTTATGCTCTGGACTGACAATGTTCACCTCTACCTCCACTCTTCTTCCCCTTCCCAGGACACTTTTGCCTGAGAGAGACACTGGCTTAAGAACAGGTCTGTGTGTTTTCTGCTTCTCCAAAGTCCCAAGATCCACTCTCAAAATGTGGAGACTGCCCTCTGTGTGAATGAGGATCCAAGTCTGTTGGAGGAGGCACCTCCTTGCTGGATCAGGAGCTCCATCCACATTCACAGCCACAGCAAGTCTGGGACAGCAGAGGGTGCTGTGGGAGCAGCAGGGTGGTCCCCACAGTCCTCCTTTCCCTCCAGAAGTCATCGCAGGCCATCCCTGCCTTTAAACCAGACTCTGCCTCAGCCAGCCCAGTGTAGCCTTTGCTTTAAAAAAAAGTTATTACGTAGTGCACTGTACATAGAAGGTACTTGTCAAATGAATGAATGATGGAAAGAAGCAGGAATCTTTTCTTGGTTCCTACCTTTAATGGACAAATGACAGCTGCCCTGACCCCAGCTGGTCACCTGTGCCTCTTCAGCTTTGTTGGCATACTGAGGTCTCACTCTAAGCCCTGCTGCTTCCAAGTGGCTAGAGATCATGGAAGCAGGCAGTGTTGAGTCTTAAATCACTGTTCTGGTTGGGTTGTATGTAGGTACTGTTCTTTGTTTGACTAAATCCCGGGGAGCTCCATTCAACTTCAAGAATATCCCTGAGAGGGACACAAATAGAGTGGGGGCCAGGAAACCTCTGACCAGGACCATGCACTGGAAGAGAGGTGGAGATGCCCTCCTATTGTCTCTGATGGGCGAGTAACCAAGAAACTGAGGTCCCAGAAGATGGGGGGGTCATGGGGCAGCATGTCCTCCTCCTCTGTGGGTCATTCTGGGGCTCAGTGTTGGGGTGAGGCCTGATGTGGAGAAGAGTGGGGTAATGGCCTGAGCTCTGCAGTCTGGTCCCTTGGGGGAAGAACTCAGGCTGCTAAGAAGGAATATTTCCAAGCAATAGTCATGTCCAGTTGTTAGGGACACTGACATGTTGGTTCTCTCAAGTCCATGCCCTTCTATTTGTCATCATTGTTACATCCTAATGCCCAGCTCCTGTGGCTTGTTTGTACCTCCTAGCTGGGCCTTGTCTCCAACCTTTTTGTTCCTCGTGGTTTTGCCAGAATGATTTTGAAAAAGGATATCAAGCCAGGCCTGCTTTCACTTTAAAAATTTTTGTCAGCCCATTACCTGCAGGATGAAGTCTAAACTCTTAGCATGGCATTAAAGCTGTAAAAAAAAAATTGCCCCATTTTAGAGAATTCTGAGAAAATGGAGCAGCTGTGACACATATTTAGAGTTTTTCTGAATCTCCACTTAAAAAAGACGGTAACTGGATAGCAAAACCCAAGACCTGAGGACAACATTTACAACAAAACTAGGTGATAAGTATTCTTACAAACTCCCAAATACAAGGCAGGAAGGGAAGGTCACCTACTGGAATAAGGGTGTGTTATTGGTGTCTAGAAGGCAGAGAGCAGACACCAGTGACAAGACCCTGAACCATATTTTTTTTTCTAAAAGTTCAGTGATGCTAGTTTCATGTAAAAATGAGCAAGAGAAAAGTAATGAGATCAAATATAAATTATTTTTTTATGGAAAAGAAAAATAGAATAGCATCCTTGCAAAGAAAGCATGTCAATGAAACATACCCACAGAACAGATCAAATCTTATGATCCTTTATTTCAAAATTAGCTAAAAAGCTTTAATAAAATGATGCAAGCCACAGAAGAACACTATAAATAAGAATTATGAACTCATAAATGAGGTGGCCAAGCTCAGGAAAGAATGAGAAATAAAAGGCAAAAATCTTTTCAGAATGAGCTTAATGAGGAGGAATACAAGAGTGAATTAACAAAGCAGATAATGCCTCAGGTAAATGACAGTGAAAAGTAGGAAGAATTTAACAATAAAAAGAAATTAAGAAAGAGAGGGTTTAAGAGGTGTGGGGGCAACTTCTTCACAAGTCCCCCCAAGTGCCACAGACACAAGTGAAGGAATAATGACCGAGACATGCTGGATCTGTTTGGTGGGGAGGAGTGGGCTGTGGCCGGTTTCTCAGGGGAGACAAAGGCCAGCAGTGGCCAGTTTCTCCGAGGAGAAAAAGGCCTCGAGCGCCTTTCTCCATAACCTTTTATTGGGTTGTAATACACAGGAATACAGGGTGGCAAGGATCAAACAGTAGAAAACATTTCAAAGAAATCGGAGGGCTTCAGAGTCTGAGTCAGTGTCTGTCAGGAAGAGAGTTGCAGAAACTTTGGGAGACATACTCATTTCCTTTGGGACCTTTATCAAACGAATGAAAGCACTCTTAGCAGAGCAGATTTCAGCAAGTCCTTGTGATGCCTGATTTTCCCCCAGGGCACACTCTAGCAAGACAAGAAGCTGCACCTCTCCCCAACAAGTATTCAGGCTTAAGTGGATTAGAGCCAGGAAGCGCTTCTCCCTGAGAACATGGGGACTCTGGCTTTGTCAAAGCTGGGGGGCAAGAGTCCATCGCTCTTTGTTGCAGCCCCCCAAGTCCTTCCATGAAGGCCTCCCAAGTGATTGAATCTGGTTTAGGTTGCCCCCCACTGTGAGGGGTCTTACCCATCATTGACTTCTGACCAAGCTTTGGGGGCAGGGAGAGGAACTGAGGCAGCGTTTGCTACCAGAGACAAGCTTTGTCTCCTGTGGCTCTCATTCCAAAGGTCGTCTCTTGCCCTTAGCCACAAGGGGTAGAGATACAATTCCTAAAATCAGGCAGAGCGGTCTACAACAAAGAGGAAGTGACAGATACTGAAGGGGGCACAGGAGAGCCACCTACACATAATAGAAGTCCATAAAGAAGAAAGCCAAGTGGAAGCAGGACAAACTAAAACCACACTTCAAGAAAACTTTCCTTAATATAAAGGACATTATTGAGATTTTTTTTTTAAAGAAAACTTTCCTGAAGTTGGAAAGATTTGAAGCTACAAACAGAAAGAACATACTTGAAACTATCAGTCTGGAGTGACCAGCATCAAGACAGAATGTAATAGTTACTGGGTTTCAGAGTAAGATAAAAGCCTTTGGGCTGTAGGCAAAAATAGTCAGTTTTCCTTCAAAGGAGAAGAGTATTAGATTATCATCAGACTTCTCTGACAGAAAGGCTTTGTGCAAGAAGGAAATGAAGTAACATATTTAAGACTTCAAGGAAAGAAAAGTGATCCAAGGATTTTATATCTAGCAAAACTGATTTTAAAATACAAAGGCACACATTGTTATCAACATGCCCTTCCTGAGGAATCTAGAGAATGAGCTTCAGACAATCAAAATGACAAAAGGGGTATCACCATAAGGAATGGTAGAAAGCATTAAAAATATAGTTACATGTAGAACTATAACTAAATGGAAGTTCAGAAGGAAGGGATAGCATGAAATGGTTATGTATTCAGCCAATGGAGATGTGAGGTTACGAAAATGAGGAAAGTGCATAGGCAATTAAGAGAAACTCTTCTGAGGTTCAGAGGTGGTAGTGTTAATATTGTTATTTTCAGACTGTTGTATAATACAGGATAATATAAATGATTAATTATGGGACTGCTCAATCATTCTGTGTTTTCAAGAACTAAGTTTATTTTCTCTGGGAGAAAAAAAACTTGCTGAGATTTTTATTGGGATAGCATTGAATCCATAGATCAATTTGGAGATAGTAGACAGCTTTACAATATTGAATCTTTCCATCCATGAATATGATCTATCTTAATTTATTAAGTTATTAATTAGTAATATAATATTAAAATATTAAAGTCTTTACACAAGGACATTTTTTTCATTGCTTTAAGAAAGGGAGGGAGAGAGAGAGGAAAGGAAAGTGAGAACTATCAATGCAAGAGAAAGTCATAATTGGTTGTCTCCCATACATGCCTGGGCCTGAGATTGAGCCTAGGTATGTGCTATGACCATGGAGTATTTGTCTTTCTATATCTGGCGTATTGAGCATCTTTGGAGGATGATAGAAAATTAATCCATTACCTTAAAAACTGATAAATAAAAGAAAAAAATTCATGCATTTATTCTTTCTGTATGAATTGTACCACTGGGTAGCCAAATAGTAGATGAAGGAAGTATCTCAATAAATGCGTTCCCCGATAAATTTTAAAAAATGTTACGCTATCACCACTTTGCAACTCTCAATTAATTAATAGGTTTAGACATTGGACATCAATAACTGCTAACATTACACAGAAAAAAGAAAGAATCAGATATTTTCTTCTCTTATTAGAAGAACACACCACACTGAGGTAATCTTAGTTTAAGGGTCAAACATCAGTCTGACCCTGGCTCTGGACTCAGCAGTAGTTTTCTGAAAAGAGAAGAGAGAAACATATTTAACTGAGTCAGGAATATGGAATAGACAATAATGTAGATTGTCAGAAACTATATAGGTCAAATGTCTATCTCCAGGTCAAAGGTTATCTTCAACAGCTGTATCCAAAAGAAAAGCAAGGGATTGAGAGGAAACTTTCAGTTAAATGGGATTTAAAAAGCATTATACATTTTTTAGCATTATACACTTTTTTTAAAAAGAATTTTTAGACTATGTTGGACAGGGATGCACACATGAGTGACAAAATCATAAACAAACACAAGGAAAATCTTATCAACATCAAGAATATGGCCACTTTTGGTTGGAAGGAGGCAGTTGTGATTGGGATAAGACACTTGGATGGGTTTCTACTGTGGCCAGCAAAGTTCTATGATGTGTGTGATGGGGTAAATGGGTGTTTTAAAAACAACTCAGTAAGCTATGCATTTATTTTGAGTGGTTTTCTGCATCCGTATTTTATTTTATAATAAAAAGTTTCAAATAAGTCTAGTTTTTTTCTAGAAAGTTCTCCTCATATTCCAATCTCTTTGCACCCTTTGATTTCCCCATCCTGAGCACTAATGTCTCCGAAAGCTCAGTGCTCTTTTCTCCTCTACCACTTTGCCTAGAATAATCCTTTCAGGTCATCCAGCTAATAAACTGCAGAGTTGGCACTAAATCCCTGGCTGGCTGATTCTTAGTCCTGGCTCTACTATAACAGACTATTCCTCTTTTGTTACCCAAATTGATTTTGCCATTACCACTTCTTAGGCAATAGGTCTCCTGGTCTTGGTAAGGTTCTTTTATTAGCTACTTAATTCTTGGGGATACTCATGTTCTTTTAGTCTCTGGTTTTGGGATTTAGGACTACGCTCCTTCTTCTGATTTCCCTATGAGTTTATGGTCTTTGACATTGCTCTCCTTCCTCTTGGCGACCTGGGAAGTTCTAATCTTAGTCTCAGCTTCAGGTAAGATTACACCACATGTTATTTGGCCTCCTTTTCAGTCTTTAGCTTACTTGTTTAGCAGTTGGGAAGGCTAATGAATTAAAGAGAAGATCAGTACCTAGCTTTAAATTCTTGCATTAGAGAGGCAGCCAGTGTAGTGAATAAAGAGCCAGCACAACAGTACTGCCAGGCTCAGGTGCAAGGTCATTGTTCTTTCTTTTGACCTCATGCCCTGTCCTTGTTCCCAAAACCCAAGCTAAAGTTTCTGGGTAAAAGGTTTTTTTTTGTTTTTGTTTTTGTTTTTTTAATTTTACGTATTTATTTTATAGAGTGGAGAAGGGAGGGAGAAAGAGAGGAAAAGAAAACTTGATGTGTGGTTGCCTCTCATGTGCCTCCTACTGGGGACCTGGTCTGAAACCCAGGCATGTGCCTTAGATTGGGAATTGAACCAGCAACCTTTTGATTCACAGGCCAGTGCTCAATCCACTGAGCCACACCAGCCAGGGTGGGGTTTTTTTGTTTTTGTTTTTTTTAAATCACAGCAACATGTGGGCTGGAATAGACTTCCCCCATATCCCACTTGGGGCCTTGTGTAGTGAATTCCCTTTTGGGGGCTTTTGATACAATTTTCTGTCCATAGACTGCATTGGAATAACCTCAGTCAATAAGAGGGGAGTGTAATACTATTTAATCCTGGGTGAAGGAGTTACTGTCTTGATCCCTTTCCTTTTAGAAACCTTTCTGAACTCTGCAAATTTACCTACTTTTACCCCGGGGATCTGCACCAGCTATTGAGGATCTTAAATAAACTAGTGTTGTCTGGTCATATATCAAAAGTCTTATGATACCATTTCCCCAGGAGATTGGAAACCTATCCACCTGGCAACTCAATTAAAATAACTATTTAGTGTTTCCTCCTGTGGTAATAAAAATCTACTCAGAGTTGATCCTCTTTTCTTTAGATATAGAAGAGGCTGGTGAAATCCTATGTTCTATATTACTAAACATTCTATTACTTAAGTAATAATCAATTCCAATATTTTTATTAACTAAGACACATAACTTGATTGATATAAGCTAATTAGAGTTGTCACATTGGTTTTATGTAATTTAAAATAAAACAAGTCATATATTTTATATTTTGTTTTATATATATCATTAATTACATGTGCACTAATTATTATTAGAACTGTTGAAAGGCTGAAAACAGTTAGCTGCCCTATATTACCACCCTCCTGGACCGCCAGTGATCTGGGTAACCCAGGCAGGGAATCTTCATTTAATGTGACATAGGCCTAGAGTGTACGCTGTCTCAGGGCTTTCTAAAAGGGTGTTGCACTGGGCTGGAAAGGACACATGTCCTGCTCTGCATGTTTGCTCATGTCTATCATGGGCTCTGCTGGGGCTTTCTTACTACATACACAAGCCCATGTGTGTTTATGTGTGTGCACATGTGTGTGCATGCACATGTATCTCCACATACCAGAAAGCTCATGGGAAGGGCATTACCCACATGGTTGAGGCGGCAGGCAGGGATTGTTAAAGATCCTCTAGAGACCGAGAGGCTTATGGATGAAGATTCTCTGTATTTTCCATTTGTTTCTTTCACAAATAATATAAAATTATTGAGCTCCCTCTATATGCCAGACATTGACTTGGTCCTGGGGATTCAGAGGAAAAAAAGGGACTTATTTTTTTCATCTTAAGAGTCATAGTCTTAGCGGTGAAGACAGACGAGAAAACTCATGATTATAGTAGCACCTGAGAGACTAGTGGTAAGCTATTTAAACCATATAAGTCTGCATCCTGGCTCCACTACTTACCGACTAGGCATCCTTAGGAAAGTTACTTAATCTTCTTGTGCCGATGGGCAAAATATATATCATAGTTGCATTTACTTCTAAATATTTATTTCCAAGAGTGGAATAAGATAATGTGGGTAATATATTTACCAGAGTACCTGGCACAAAGTAGTGCTCAATAAATATTAGGTATTATAATACATGCTAAGGTATAGCCAGGGTCCTACAGGTGTGCTAAATTATGGGAAGTCAGGGGACATGTTTAAAGTGAGGCAATACTTGGTAATTCCTGAAATTCATTTGTTCATGGCCAAGTCATCTAACTTGAGCGTCTCAGCCTCTTTAACTATAACATATAGGTAAGATGCCCATCCCATTAGTGTTGTTATACCACTTAAATGAGATAATTAATGTTATATCTGGCCAAAGCAGGTGCTCAGTACATGTCAAGTTTTTCCTATCCTGATTTCTTTTCTTCTCCTTTTAGGAAGAGACTCCTGAAGTTTGTGGTGATGGGAATTGTGGAGGTTGGGGCAGGTGTCTTGGGAGAGGTTTTCATCCACTGTGGCTTCAGGTAGCAATGGCTCAGTAACTATAATGCAGAAACTATGGTCCCTCTGACCATGTAGAAAACTCTGGAACTGTTGTGAATTTTCTCCTACTTATTACTATTAGCTTTACTTCTATTTGTTCATTTAGTAAAATCATTTTTAAAAGGGATTTACGTGGCAGCAAAAAAAAAAAAAAAAAATGGGACCCCTTCCCATGACTAGACCTGGGGGAAGAAGAGTAGGCCAGTGATGGCACCCGGAGGAAGAGTCCTTGTGCCCAGAGGAGCCTGCAGAGTGTCAGAGACTGAACCAGAAGGAGGCCCATCATGTGGGTTCCCCACCCTCCTTACCTCCCCAAGCTCCAGTGGTATTTTGTTGGAGTGGTATTTTGTTGGAGGAGAGGCCCGGCCTTAGGGATTCAGGTAACTTGGAAGAAATGTTTATTATTCCCCAATCTGTGTCTCTACCACTGCCCACCCTCCCAGACCAGGGCTGCTCTGACCTTGGCCACATCCAACCACAGGACTGAGTAAATAACAAGGTAAAAACCAGATTGGTGCTGGCCTTGGGGCCTAGAAGATAAGATACTTGGCAAAGAGCAAAATGAGTGCACTTGAAGCAGCAAGAGGTGAATCAACAGATTATTTGGAGGGTGGTAGAGGTGGTGGGTGAGACATAGAGGGGAGGGAGGAAGGGAACAGCAGGGAGGGCTCCTTGTATCATCTGGTTGTTGTCCCTCCTGGTCAATGACAAAGTCCCTGGGAAGATTCTTTCAGGCGTCTGAGGAACATTTGGTAATAAATGTGTGCACTCACAGCAGGAAATGCTTGAAGGAACCAGGAAATAAAACATAAACAAGGTGTGGGGTGAGGGTGAGTGTCAAGAAGTGTGGATGGGCACAAACATACAAAGAGCAGAGACAGCTGCAGAGAGAGAGTAAGAAAGGCAAATGGGTAAAATGAGTAAGAGACATGGGGTGATGGAAAGAGATTGGGAACTCAGAGGCAGAGATTCAGCATGGGGAGGAGTAAAAGGAAGATCCTGAGAAACATCCAACCACTTCAGGTTTGGCTTTGTGATGGGGATTTTGTCATTTGCCCTAGAGGTTTCAGCTCTCAAAGGCTTCCCAAGGTCTCTGAAAACTAGGACAGAACTGGAGGATGGAAGAGATCTCATTCAAGGCTCTAGTGGCTGGAAGAGGGAAGATGGAGTTGGGGAGAGGTGAATCATTGCATTAAGGGTAAGGTCCTGCTTCCCAGTCCCCAGGGGGACAACATTAGATAGAATAGAATGTGGTTCTAAGGAATGAACTTACTAAAGTCCTGGCTGGTGTAGCTCAGTGGATTGAGCACTGTCCTGTGAACCAAAGGGTCGCCGGTTCAATTCCCAGTCAGGGCACATGCCTGGGTTGCCACCTGGGTCCCCAGTTGGGGGCACATGAGGGGCAATCACACATTCATGTTTCTCTCCCTCTCTTTCTCCTTCCCTTCACTTCTTTCTAAAAAAAAATAAAATATAATCTTTAAAAAACAAATAAACAAAAAAATGAATGCACTTTCTTGTGTTGGTGACAGGGAAATATAGACCCTGATGGTTGAAGTGGGTGATAGCACCTTCCTTGGGCTGGTGGTGGTGGGTTGTGGTACTTACAAAGTTGTCCTGTGTTTTTCCTCCTTTTCTTTAGGCATTCTTGGGGACAGCTGACAATGATCAGTGATCACTGTGTATGTAATATGTGCCTATGCCTATGTAATTTACCTGCCTGTGCCATTCGTAACCTGGATCTGTATGTAACATGATGAGCAGGCCTCTTCACATTCCTGGGAGAGACAGACTGATGAGGCACCAAGGGGAAAAGAGCCTGTTCCAGGGGAGTGGGGTGAAGTACTGGAGCCTGAGTCTTATTCTTCGCCCAGTCTTGTACTTCAGGGTAGTGCAAGCAGGGTTTTGCACTAGCTAGTAAGTCAGAAAAGTAGGCAGGGCAGGTAGGGCAGAATTCTGGGCCCCCTGGCTCTGCTTGGGTTATCCTGCTCACAGTCCCTTTTCCACCTGAAGTACTGACTTGTCCTTCTTGACTTCATTATGTATAAGAATGATCTATTCCACACTCTTATCTCAGATGTCCTTGACATGTGGACTTCAGATCTATTTCTGTTTTCTCTATTTTAGTTACATCAGCAAGACTGATGATTAGCCTGTTCTTTTTTTTTTTTTAAGCCGAGTTTGTGTTTTTGGAACCACAAGGTTATCTGGCAGGAGGTGAACAAATTTCCAGACCTCACTTAAACCAATCCATTTGGGGTTTTAGTGAGGACTTGGGATGAATTTTGTGTTTGAATGTTTATAATCCACTGACTTCTTGGTCAGTCCCCTAATTTCATCAAAATCTTTAACATTTGGTTCAGAGTCTTCACCTCTATTCCTTTGAGGCCATTATCCATTTGGATGTCCAATAATCGGGAGCTAGTGTTTCTCAGTCCTCTCTCCCCACCTATACACACACGTACTTAGCGGCCTCTGTTCCCATACTTTCTCCTCTCCCCCCACCTTCACCCTCACCCCGTCCCCCAAGTCTCTGAGGATAAAGCAATGTTCTCAAAACCTTGGTTTTTATTCCCATATTTTTGCAATATTTTTAACTTATTCCTCTCCTAGCAGTTTCCCCTTAGCCCCAAAACATTTTTTCCCTTGTAATCTCTTTTAATCCTGTGCTCTCCTCTACTTGCTCTGTCATTTTTTAAATCTTTTACCCAAACGTCTACACACTTTTATTCTCTCTCATCTCTCCATTTAACTCCTATATCAATTTATCTGGATTCTGTTCCAACACTCCTTCAGGGGAAAAAAAAACACCCTTAACTCTTTATTTGATATTTCTTTTATGATTTAATTTTTATGACTAATTCTCTTTTTACAAATAAGATTATTCACTACTTTTCATTATACACGTTCATTTAAAATATTGGAAAATACACAAGGATAAACAAAATAAAGAAAACTACATCTTTAAAAATATTTATTGAACTCCGGAGGAAGTATGATGGGGAAGGTGGATTGAAATAATGAATTTGGTTTTCAAAATGTTGAGTTGAGCTGGCTGGGTTTTATCCTACATACTGTTTAGACAGTTAAATGTGTAGGTATATAATCCTGGAGAGCATTTTGGGCTGGCAGCATAGAGATGACAAAAATAATAAGATATGTATCAGATACTGTGCTAGAAGTTTTATAGTTAGTTTCTTATCTAATCCTGTTAACATCTGTATGTTCTTACAAACTGGGAAATTAAAGCAAGACCATTTTGCAATTTGTCCATGTTAATAAGTTGTATAGACGGCATTTGAATCCAGGTTGCCTGTCTCCAGAGCTCACACTCCAAACTCACTATTGTACTTCCTTTCTCCACCTCTCTTCATTTCAGTCTCTCTTAGTCTTAATTTGGATAGGAGGCTATTTTTGGCTTATTTGTCATAAGAGATGTTTATATATTAATTCATGCATGTTTTACTAGCTCCTGCCCAACTGTTAAGAGATTTAGTCATAGTCTTAGTACTTCATTTGTTCTCTCCCTTCTGGACCTCTGGCTTGCCTTTTTCTCTATGGGTTTTCCAAAGACAAAAATAACAATTGCAATCACATTTCATTCAAACAAGGAAATAGCTCTTAGTCTTGATTGAAAGGAAACTTTAAACCTCAGGAACTCCCTGTGTGTCGGGTGAGGACCATTGCTAGGTGGTGTTCAGTAGACCGTCTGGCCTCCCTGACACCCCTCCTCTGTGACTGCAGTAGTCGGTTTGAGAAGGACATCTGACCTATGAAGTGTAGCCAAGAAGGGAAAATTAGAGGTTGGTGTTCTTCTGGCGAGTTGATAAAGGGGTCAATGGGAAATGAAGAAGTGAGGACAGTGATTAGAGGCACTTTCAAGAAGTTTGGCCTGGGGGATGACAGATCCATGTGTTCAGGGCTGTGGTTTGGAGGGTTTTTTTTTTTTTTTCCTGAAATAAGAGAGGCTTGACTATATTTAAATGCTGATGGAAAAGAACTTGCAGATAAATGCTGTTAATATATATATATATTTTTGCTTACCCATCTAGATGGCTTAAATATTTTCATGTATATTATGGTAATTTTAGACAAATAAGAAAATATATATAAAAAGTCAAAAGAATTTAAAAAATCACTTGGAATGCCATACAGGGATAGCTGTTGTTAAACTTCTCTGTTTTTTTTTTTGGGGGGGGGTAAATATATATATATAACAATTCCAGTTCCATATGCCTACATGGCAGGACTCAATCTCCGGTTTTGTTACCAGTACCACAAGGACTGTTTCTGTTTCTCTCCTCCCCTAGTGCGTACTGAAGAAGACACAAAGATTTAAATCTCATTTTAAGTTCAAGACAAAGATTCGGATGCCTGCTTGCAGAGCTAGGGTTTCCAAATCAGACAAGGCAGAGCTGGAGGGGAGAGGAGGAGTTGGAATGGAGCTGGAGAAGTGGAGATCAGGGTCTTTGACTGACATGTGGAAGATCTTCCATGTCTAGGACCTGGAAGTAGCCTGTAAAAACGCAGTGCCGAACCAGTCCTTGAATGTGGACCCCTCTATTCCACTGATCCTGTAGACAACTGTCCCCCTAAAAGCCTGGACTCTCACAGCCACTCTGAGCAGACAGTGGTGTACATGATTGTCTAGGATGAGGCTGAGCCTGGAGAGAAATCCTGGCCTCTAGACCACGGGTGAACTACGCCAAGTGGTCGAGAACTCTCCTGTGTGTTGGGGTGACAGAGGAATCGGCACCACTGTTACGTGTATAAATGGTGCATTGAATAAGCTGGATGTTGTGGGAGGAAAGAAGACAAACTTAATATTTTCTCACCACCATCTTTGGAAACATGCTCTGTAAAACCATTCTTCTCCCAGTTTTTATACTGTTTCAAATGCTGTCAGTCAATAAAAACTCCAGTGTAGTATAATATCAAAATTTTATAAACTTTCATCCATTTAAAACCTTTCCCTTCCCTTAGAGATTATTCTGGATTGGAAGCATATGGGGGGGGGAAGGTGAGGCATGGACAATTTTAATCTCTCTTTTACCACCAGTTCTTTTACTCCTTCCCCATGCAGGAGCCTGCATCTGACTCCTCTGGAGTTGGAATAGAGTGGAGGAAGGTATGGGAGGAAAGGACTTCCCAGACTGGCACAGTTGTAATCTGGTGTTGGTACCTCTAGATGTAGCAGATTCCTGTATGAGTTCTACCTGCAGCCTGTCTCCCCACATCACAGAGCATCTCTTACCTGTATACCTTTGGCTTGTCTGTCAATGCTCCCCTCTGTGTCCTTGACCCCCTCTCTCCTGTGTCACTCTATAGGATGTCCTTCTGATAGAGTCCATCTGAGTGCGACACAGTGAGGCCATCTCCCAAGGACACCCTACCTCTGGCACATGGGAAACTTGTGCAACATTTGCCTTGCCAGTTTCTGAAAAACATGGGTTGTAATGAACTCAGCCCTTTATATCCCATTGTTCAGAGTGGTGTGACAGGCACAGCTTCCTCCTTTTGGAATTTTCTGGAGAAAGGCTATTTATTAGTCCTCATTCTTTCAAATTCAAAAGACACATCATACTCCCTAGATACTCCATTGATGCATCTCATTTAGCTTAATGTGAAGTGAAGAAGCACACTCTTCCTCTCAGCACGCTGACGTGCCTCTCCAACTGAATAACCAACAAATGGGCTATAAATGCTCTCATAGAATCTGGAAATGGGTGATGACAGAATCCTTTGGACTATCTTGTGCTGGTATAGCAACTTTCCTTGCAAATGAGCGCCCTTGACACCTATCATTTGGTTTTCCTTCTTGGGGTCTTGTGCCAACACATGGACGAAAAGGTCTCATTTAAACATCCAGTTGCACATTGTATATAGGATACATACATTCAAATATACTGCTTTCTTTTCTCAAAAAATGCCATATTGTAATATTTTTCAATGTGAATAACTATACATCTATATGCTTACCTTAATGAAGCACATTTTTCATTTCGATTATTTAAAAATCCCAAGGTAATGTATACTCTTGTAAAAATTTAGATAATATGGAAAAGTGAAAGTTCCCTTTTATTGTACTATTGAAATTGTTCTCTCCATGGGAAGCCACTTCAATTTCTTATGTATCCTTCAAAATCTTTTCCTACCAATTTATAAACATATGTGGAGACCTAAAAATTAAAGTGAGGATTTTATATTCATTTTTATATTCAGTTAAGTGTCTTAATGATTTGACGTCTCATCTTACATATCTTTCTTATTTTATTAGTACATATAGTCTATCTCATTTCTTCATTAAATTATAGCATAGTATATTTCAAAGAATAAAGGTACTCATTTTGTTTAGCCACTTCCTTATTGGTGTCTTTTTTAAGGGTTATTTACAATTTTTCCCTAGTATAAATAATGCTGAAGTAAAATTTTTTGTGTAAGTGTGAATATTTTTGAAGGATAGAGTCTTACGATTCAAATTGCTGGCTCAAAGGACATGTTCATTGAAAATCTTTTTTAAAAAATAATATATTTCACTGATTATGCCATTACAGTTGTTCCATTTCCCCCCTTCATTCCCCTCCACCCTGCACATACCTTCCAACCCACATTTCCCTCCTTTAGTTCATGTCCATGTGACATAAGTTCTTTAGATTCTGCATTTCCCACACTACTCTTGCCTTCCCCTATTTTCTCCCCACTGTCTATTTTCTGTACCTTCTCCCCACACCTCCTCCTCCCACTCCCCTGTTGTTAACCCTCCATGTGATCTCCATTTCTATGGTTTGATCCTGTTTTAGCTGTCCACTTAGTTTGCTTTTGTGTTAGGTGTGGTTGTTAATAACTGAGTTTGCTGTCCTTTCACTGTTCATATTTTTTTATCTTCTTTTTCTTAGATAAGTCCCTTTAATGTTTCATATAATAAGGGCTTGGTGATGATGAACTCCTCGAACTTGACCTTATCTGAGAAGCACTTTATCTGCCCTTCCATTCTAAATGAAAGCTTTGCTGGATAGAGCAATCTTGGATGTATGTCCTTGTCTTTCATGACTTGCAATACTTCTTTCCAGCCCTTTCTTGCCTGTAAGGCATCTTTTGAGAAATCAGCTGACAGTCTGATGGGAACTTCTTTGTAGGTGACTGTCCCCTTATCTCTTACTGCTTCTTGGATTCTCTCCTTCATTTTAATCTTGGGTAATGTAATTATGATGTGCCTTGGTGTGTTCCTCCTTGGGTCCAACTTCTTTGAAACTCTCTGAGCTTCCTGGATTTCCTGGAAGTGTATTTCCTTTGCCAGATTGGGGAAGTTCTCCTTTATTATTTGTTCAAATAAGTTTTCCACTTGTTGCTGTTTCCTCTTCCCCTTCTGGTACCCCTGTAATTTGAATGTTGGAACTTTTAAAGATGTCCTGGAGGTTCCTAAGCCTCTCATAATTTTTTTTTCATTCTTGTTTCTTCATTCTTTTCTGTTTGGTTGTGTCTTTCTTCCTTCTGGTCCACTTCATTGAGCTGAGTCCCAGTTTTCTTTCCATCACTCTTGATTCCCTGTGCATTTTCCTTCATTTTGCTTAGTGTAGCCTTTATTGTTTTATCTAATTTGCGACCAAAATCAACCAGTTCTGTCAGCATCCTGATCATCAGTGTTTTGAATTGTGCTTCTGATAGGTTGGCTATCTCTTGGTCACTTAAGAGTATTGGCTCTGGGGCTTTGATCTGTTCTTCCATTTGAACTATTTTTTTTGTCTTGTAGTGCCTGTAAGGTAGTGAGGGGCAGAGCCTTAGGTGTTTACCAGGGCGGGGCAACCCATTTGCTGGGTTGTAACCCTGTATGTGGGGGTGGGGTGAGAGAGGGAACAATGGCACTTGCTCCACTCTCTCTTAGATTTCAGTCTCCTCTGCCACTTTCCACAAGCAAATTGGGCCCTTCTTGTATTGGCTCCTGGGTGGGTAGGCTTGTGTATGCTCTAGGACCCTGTGGGTCTCTCCAACAAACACTCCTGTGAGGCTGGGAGTCTCTCCTGGCACCTCAGCTTCCACAAGTGTTTTCAGTTGGTGCTTTTAGGCTTTATTTTCTGTTGCTGAGGCCCTGGGTTGCACGGTCTGTCTTGCTGCCCCTTCTCACCTGGTTTATCTGCGTGCAAATGTGTGACAGTGGTCAGCCAGTAGCCTTGTGTGCCTCACTGGGTCTGTTCTTTTCCTCCATGTGCCCAGGGTCTGGTGCCTGGGGTCTGCCAGCCACAGCTTTTGCCTGCCACGACCCCTCTCTACCAGCCACCCACTCTACCCCTCTCACTGGTCTGAATGAATGGTTGTCAGACTTCCATACAGTACAATTTTCTGTCTCTTCTGGTTGTGTTCTTGTTTCTAAATCTTTGTTGTTTTTAATTTCGGTTGTGAGAGGAGGTACAGTGTTTCCACCTATGCTTCCATCTTCATTGAAAATCTTGATAGATACTTGCTGGACAGTGTGTTCCTAAAGGTCATTGCACTTATGTTTCCACCAACAGTATGTGAAAGTGCCTGTTTCCCGTACCCTGATCACCACTGAATACTGTCAGTTAAAATTTTGGCCAACTTAGTGAATAAAAAATAACATTTTGTTGTTAGTTTAATTTGTATTTTCCAGATTCCCAGTGAGTTTGAACATCCTTTGATAGGATTATTAGTCTTTTGTGTTTTCTCTCTTGTGAATCACTTGTTTATGCCCTTTGGCTTCTTTGTCATTGCTTTTTTTTTAACTTCATTATCCCTCTGAGAATAGCTCTTTAAATACTTTCATTATGAACCTTTTGTTTGTCATATGTTGTTAGAAGATTGATCAGTTTTCCCCCATTCATAATATTTCTTTTCAGGTTGAGAAAACTCCATGCATAACACTCATGGCTTCAATTCACTTCTAAGTAAGAGTGATTTAAACTGATTGGGGAGTTTGGAAGAAGAGAATGGGTGGGTGTGGCCTTGTTCTCTTCCTCTCCTTTGGACCTAATCTGCCCATAAAGAGCATGTATTCTGCTGTTCTCCTCCATATAGGAACCTCCTGTGTGGGTGGTGTGTGGTGGTCCAGCCCATCTGTGAGTAGATGGGCAACTGTATTTAATCCTGGGATTCAGCGGTAGAAAGTTTCTTTCATAAAGATATGAGCCTTATTCTCTACTATCAAATTTATCAGTAGGAAAAATGACATCTTGATCAGCTTTTGCCATATTCTTTTTAAAAAGGGTTAACTTTTAAATTTTGAGATATTTTCATACTTCAAGAAAACTTACACAAATAAAGAACTTCTGTACATCATTCACCCAGAATGCCCAATTATTAATAACGTACTGCATTCACCTTATCATTTTCTCATTATTTTCAGTAAATTGTATCTCCTAAAGATAAAGACATTCTTCTAAATAACCATAGTATATCCATCACAATCAGAAAATTAACACTGATACATTACTATCTAATCCATATTCAGATGATGTTGGTTGTCTCCATTATAAATCTTATAGTGAAACAAATAAAAACAAACCAACAGCAACAGACTTTTTTCTCTTTTATGCCTTGACTTTCTTTCCTGGATTAAATCCAGGATCATGCATGATATTTGGTTTTCATATCTCCTTAGTATCCTTCAATCTGGAAAAGTTCACTACTGTATCTCCAGGGCCCTCACAAATATTTGTTGAATGAATTAATACCAAAGACTTTCCCAGTTAAAAAGCTACAAGGAAAAGAAACTGGAACAAGGTGGTAGAGAAACTCAACCAGAGATAAAAGCAGGAGAGGGCAACAGCAGAAATGAGACCTGCTCTCCTTCCAGGAACCCTGGAGAGTCTTAAAGCCTGAGGAAAAACCGATCAATGGGATGATCTAAAGGTAAATAAGCAAATGACTCTTCTTGGATATCTAGGCTAGTCACTACCCCTCCCCACACCAGTGCCTCCTGTTTACGTAATGATTGGCAGAAGAATTTGCCCTGGAGTGAGCAGAGGAGTGGGCCAGGACCTGTGGGAACTCTGGGCCTTCCGATGGATGGTTACGGAGGAGAAAAGGAAGGAAGGACTGTTCTTTGGGAGGAGACACTAGCTTAACTGTTGACTCCACTTTCATAAACCTACCTTAATGGGAAACCCTGGTGTCAGCATCCTCATTCTGTTTGGTCCTTGGGTCCTTCCAACAGAAGAGAAAACTATTGTGGAGGCAGACATATAGGAAGTTGTAGAAACTTACCCCTATAACATGCTTACAAATGTTATATTTGTAGCATTATAACACGCCAAGAGAGAAAGTCTAAAGGTAGCTCACTTAAAACAAATAATTACCAAATATTTGAGGAAAATGAACAACTTGAAAAAGAAAAACCAGGGTAAATAGACAACTGATTCCCAAGGAAGCAAACTTTCTTTTTCATCTAATATAAAAATTATAATCATTTAGAAAACATTGAGTGGATGAATATTAAAGCCACAAAACTAGGGCAGCTTTTGAAAAAGAGATAATAACTAAACAAGAAAGATTCATCATTTGAAAAGATGATCATAAAAAGAAAGCAATAATAGGATTGAATAACTAAAAGTACATGGCTAAAGAATAAACTGGTGATTTGGACATTTTTTTGTAATGTTAAGCAAAAAGACAATAGACATTATGAGGCTAAGGGTAAGATATATAGAGGATATGCCCAGGAAAATAAATATTCATGTAAGAGGCATTAAAGGAAAGAAAACAGAAGGGGGACATAAAATCAAAGAAATAACAGAAAAAAATTTCCCCAAGGGTAACATATATCAAGACTTTGAATCCGAAGTACCCATTAACGGCTTGGTAGGAGTATTGCAAGGAGACACTTACATTAAACACACCAAGGTGAAATTTCTGAATTTCAAGGATAAGGAAAAATCTTATCACTTTATGGAGATGAAAGTCACTCCCAGAGGAAAGCAAGTCAGATTAGCACCAGGTGTCTTTTCTGCTACACAGAAAGCTAATGGACAATGGATCAGAGCCTGTCATGTTTTTAAGCTAGAGTTCTTTTTTATTGTTGTTCAAGTACACTTGTCTGCTAAGCTAGAGTTCTGTACTCAGTTAAATGTTGTGAGGGAACATAAAGAGCTGTAAAAGAATATCACTCCTTCCTGAGAAAAATTTTTCTATAAAATACAATTTCAAGAAAGAAAAACATGATGTATAAGAAAAAGTGGTAAGCAGAGAAACACAAAGGAAAAAATTCTTATAATTGTGTTCAACACAATTATTAAAAAATGATTTTTAAAGTAGGACTATAGTTTCAATTAACTTGACAATTTTATTATCTATTATGTAGATATTTGAATGTGTAGCTATATATAAAATTATGCATCAAATAATGTATTACCATATGTTATATAGTAACAAAAATTAACAAGATCTGAACTAAAATTATAAATAATTTTATTAAACTCTTGGAAGACTGAATGGTTAAGAGGGGGAAATTATACATAAAACAGGTCTCATCTTGGGGGAGGGAAAGTCATGGATACTAATTGTTGATACTGATATAAAAATAGATTTAAATGGTTTTGTTAGAAGTTTAAATGTACTAGCAGAGTGAGTATAGTGTGTAGATTGTGGCAGTGTGCTACTCAGTATCCATTCTGGCTTTCTTCCTTTGTAAGAGTTCTGATTTCATTTAGGGAGGTAACGTCTAGTGAAAAGACCCCATGTCCCAGCCCCACCTGCCATAACTAGTGGCCACGTTACTAAATGTAAATGGGAAGTGCAGTGTGAAATGTGAGGACAATCTTCTTGAGAGGTGGTGACTCACTCAACACCTGCCCTTTGTGCCCTTTCTTCTTGCTGTTTGGAAATTGGCCATGATGGCTAAAGCCCTAGCAGCTGCATTATGACTCTGAGGAATAGGAGTTATGTTCTAAGAATGTCTAAACTGTTTTTGTTCTGAGAGCAAAAAGAGAAAATGGGCTGGATTCCTGAGGCCAGTGGAGCCTCCATACCAGTCCTGGACTTTATCTAGACTTATTTTTTTGTGGCAGGGGTGTGTGTGGGGAGGCAAAAAAGCTTATGTCTTTAAGCTGTTTATTTTGGAGTTTGTATTCCATGCAGCTGAACTAAATCTTAACTGATTTATAGGTCTTCCAAGCAGGTGGAGGGAAAAGAGGAACAACAACAAAAAACTTGATCAATCCAGAAAAGGTAAAGAAGGCAAGGACAAAAGGAAATAAAGAACAAGAAAAATAAATAAATGCCAGGGTTAGAAAGTGAACTGAAGTTATAGATTCATTTTATCACACACACACACACACACACACACACACACACACACACACAAAGACACACAAAAGTTGAAAATAAAGGAATGGTTAAAGAAATGTCAGATGAATGGGATGGCAATATCAATATCTGTCAAAGTAGAATTCAAGGCCTAAATGATTAAAGGAAGCATAAAATGCTATTTTAAATAACATAGATAGGAAAAAGGTAAAGTTCTCCAGGAAAATAGAATAGTTACAAACCTTTGTGTACTGAACTTGTATTGAAACAAGGTAAAAACCATTATAAATGTGAGCACTCTCTAACAATACCACAGTCTCCGTAGGAGACATCGATCCCTATGTCTTGAGAAGTGACAATTTATGTGGACCAAATATAATTTTGTGCAGAGGATTTGAATAACACAATGGACAAACTTGCTTTGAATGTTATATTCAATGAAAATAGAATAGGTACCCACAGGGCTTTTCAATACCCACAGCGCTTTACAAAATTGACTAAGTACTATGTACCAAAGAAAATCTGAAGCAATTCTCCAAAGAAGAAATAAACCACATTCTCAGAAATTAAAAATGAAATGGAATTAATAATAATTTACAAAAAACTAATTGCTGGGGAAAAAGAACAATTTTCTAAAAAGTTTTGGGGTCAAAAAGAAAACTGAACCATAAGTTATGACTGTTTGGAAATGGACATTATGTGAACACTACACATCTTTACCTGGATTGCAGCCGATGCAGTTCTTAGATGAACCCTGCTATTTAGCTTATTTAATGAGGCAAGAATACCTAGCAAAAAGAAACTCAAATTTAGTAGCTAGAAACTGGCCAGCAGAATACCCTGAGAAAAAGGGGAGAAGAGAGAATTAATAAATATAGAAACAGAAATTATTTGACTAAATTTAAAAAGAAGCAATCCCAACAGAAAACCCAGCTCTCCCCAAGCATCCGCCTTTCCCTCTGAAGTGCAGCACTCTCATATTTCCACAGCTGTGCTCCTAAGGTTGGGCAGTGGAGCACACAAACATGTAGATCACCTTGAACTCTACTGCAGTGTCCACTGACAACCGCTCCTCCAAGGAGCTGTGGGTCATCTCTGCATCCTCATTGTTTCATCTACTGAGCTCTCAGTTACTCCCCTTTCTTCATGGAAGACTGACTTCTAGACGGTGGTCTTCCCTTTTGTCTCACGATTCTGGACAACTTCAAGGATCATGAGCCGCAGTCTGGGTAGCCAGTTGCTCATCATGACTTCCACCCCAACTTCTATGGCCAATCATGGACCTGGTCATTACTTAGAACTACTCCATTTTTGAAAACTCTGTCTGATCACAGCCTCCCATCCTTCCACCTCTCTCAGTTTGATGCTTCCATTATATTTATATTCCAAACTTTATTTGCTTGACCTTTTAATTTATATATGTTTACTCTCTCTTTATATATGTTTATTCCAGTCTTCTCTTGCTTCTCTCTGCAGGTTAAATCACATGGTCTGCTTCTCACACAACTCTTTTGCCAACATACACTAGACCTTGGCCATATTTTTGCAAAGTATGGCAAAATTCTAATCCTTTATGAATCCAGTCATTTTCGTTCTCTGTTATATTACAGGTTTATTGAGCACATTTAGAAAAGAAAAGACACAAAATTATAAAGATGATACACTTAAATTTCTGGATCACAACATTCACTAGGCCCTTAGCTCTGGCTCAGCAAACACACGGTGCTTGCTTTTTTAGCCAGGGCTATCTCGTTCTCCACTGGAGCCATAGCAGACCTTCTAGCTCCTTAAACCACCCATCGCACCACATCCCGCTTCATCCACAGCAGGTAACCCCATCAGCTTCACTAAGGAAAAATAGAAGGGTTTTGATAAAGATTCCCTCTATTTGCTGGTAATATCTACAATCTTACATGTATTTACAACCATCTTTTTTTTTCCTTTTCTATGGCTATGATGTGAGTTTTTTCTTCTGTTGTCTAAGACTTAACTCTTCATCCAGGCTCTGAATCCCATCTTCTGCCTTCTTAGAAGCCTTGCTCTGTTGATTATCTCTAATTTTTCCTGTCATTTTAATAACAGCAATTAAATATGGCCACAAAGTCCTTCACAATTTGGCCTCTTACCACCTCATCAGCTTTTAACTCTCCCACTTCTCACCTCCCAGCGTGTGTCCTAGCTAGGACGTATGGTTTCTTTCAGTTCCTTCAGCCTGCCTTGTTCCCATTTACCCTGGGATTTTGTGCATGCTGATCCTTACATCTGTAATGTTACCTTCCCCTTCCACTCCAATCTCCATGTTTGAGTAATGCTTTTTACATCTTTCATTGTATATTGCTTTTCTCTGGGAAATCTCCTATCCTTTAAGTTTTGATTAGGCATAGTTCTAGTAGACCTAACTTGTATTCTATAATAGCCTATTATAGCACTGACCCTTTTAAAGATACTTGTTTTTCTAAGAGATTTATCTTTCTGACCTTCCTCAATCTTATTTTCCTCCAACTAGACCGAGGCTATCTAGAAAACATCTGGAATGTAAGAACCACTCATATTTTTTCTGTTGGAGTGATTCAATAATTTGACTAATTTTTTTTTACTTCAATGCATAATGCAGAACTTTAGGAATTTTAACTAGACCACATGGGAAATGCATTTTGTGCATTTAGAGCCCTAAATGGTGGCATTTGTTAAGGCCATATTTAAACATTAGAATTTGTTAATCAGGAAATGAAATTCACAACCACCAGTGTCAAAGGAAAATGAGTCAGAGAGAGGTTTTCACTGCTCATAGTTACATTTATCCTGTCCTGCCTCCCACCCCACCTAGAAAACATGGCCCAAGGAGGGGCTGCAATCTGATCTGGCCTCTTCCTCTGCTCATTCCTCTTCTTGAAAAAGAGTGAAGAGGGATCTTGAGCTTCTTTCCCTGGAGACTAATACAATGATATACTTCAGTGAAGAAGCTTAATCAGTGAAACTGAAAAATAGTATTTGAGCTCTATTAATGCACTTTGGCTTGGGCATCTTACCCAGTTTGGATTTCTTATGCAGTTTGTGTATATTAACAAATATTTTTTTATTTGAATAGATTTTTTAAATTGAGGGGTTTGATTATTACTGTGGAATTTTATATTTTCTGTGGTGGAACAGAGAGTATAAAATGCTGAAAGTGGATATTGAGTAGGATGGCTATGTGTCCTGCTTTGCCTGGGATAGTCTAATCTAGGCCCGTGTTTTCCAGTCCAGTCTAGGTTAATAGGTCATGTGGCTTTTTCATATTTTAACAAAGCATTAATATTATTATTAATGGCTACATTACAATAAACTGAGATAGTGTGGTAGAACTTCACTTTGTGTTTCTGCCGTGGTCTCATCTAGTAATATGAGAAACCCATGTGCTCATACCAATACATAGTTAAATTTGAAAGACAGCAACTGATAACCTTTTCTTCCACTTGAAGCTTTTTCTGGAGTTCTCTGAACCTTCCCTATCCTTTCAAATCTGGATCAGAGATTTTGCCTGTGGGTTTTCATGGTACCCTATGGGGTGGGGCTTGTGTGAGGTTCTCTAGGACAGGGCCTGTGAGAGATGTGAGAAGGGAGGTTATGTTACCATACCTGGCTTGGTGGAGAGCAGCCCTCCCCCCATTGAATGGTTGAATCTTATAGGAGCTGGTATGCAGGAAGGGAGGTCAGGTAGTTCTGTAGGAGATAGTAGGCTCAGTATGAGGTAAAAATAAAGTGATCAGGAATTGAAGAGACTGGTGGTGTGGGGGATGGTGGTTCAGTTGGTTCTCTGATCAAGAAGAAGGACCTGGCCAGCTAGCTTAGTTCGTTGGATTGTCACTCAGATTCGCCAAGGTTGTGGGTTTGATTCCCAGTCAAGGTATATACAAGAAACAACAGATGAAAGCATAAGAAAGTGGAACAAGAAGTGATGTTTCTTTCTCTCTCTCTCTAGTAAGAAAAAAGTGCTTGGAAGAGATTCCTGGTGGAGAGGGGTAGGTGGGTGGAGACTGTGGGAGATGGGAGAGGATAGGTAGGTGTGAATCCCACTTACACATCAGAAAAACTAAACATCAGGCACTAGTTATAGAGAGATGAATTTGGTAGATTCCTATCCTCAGGGGAGTCACAGGCTTGGAATTGAGTTTGAGGTAAAGTACTTCACATTCCAAAAAGTTTTTGCGCAGCAGAGGAAACTATCAAAAAGACAAAAGGGCAACCTAATAAAAGAGAAAAGATATTTGTCAATGATAGATCTGATAAGGGGTTAATACACAAAATTTATAAAGAACTCATATAACCAAACACCAAATTTTAAAAATCCCAAAGAACAACAACAAAAACCCGAATAAACCAATTTAAAAAATGGGCCAAGGACCTGAATAGACGCTTCTCCAAAGAGGGCATACAGATGGCCAATAGACATATGAAAAAATGCTCAATGTCACTAACTTCAGAGAAATTCAAATTAAAACCACAATGAGATACCATCTCACACCTGTCAGAATGGCTATTTTCAATAAATCAACAAACAAAGTGGAGGTGAGGATATAGGGAAAAGGAAAACATCATGTGCACTGTTGATGGGATTGCAAATTGATGCAGCCACTATGTAAATCAGTATGGAGTTTCCTTAAAACATTAAAAATAAAACTACCTTATGACTCAGCAATTCCACTTCTGGCTATTTATCTGAAGAAATCTAAAACACTAATTTGAAAAGATATATGCTCCAAATGAACAAAAGCTTTGGACCAGATGGCTTCACAGGTGAATTTACTGAACATTCCAAGAAGAATTAACATCTCTCTTTCTCAAACTATTTCATAAAATTCAAGAGAAAAGAAGGCTCCTGAACTCATTTTACAAGGCTAGCATTATCCCAATTCCAAAACCAGTTAAAGATGCTACAAAGAAATGAAATTGTTGACCAATATCCTGGATTAACATAGATGCTAAAATCCTTAAGAAAATATTAGCAAACCAAATACATGCATTAGCGATGCATCAAAAAGATCATACACTACAATCAAGTGTGATTTGTCCTGGGAATGAAAGGGTGGTACAACATTCACTAATCAATAAATGTGATTCACCACATAAACAAAAGGAATGATAAAAAACTACATGATCATATTAATAGATGCAGAAAAAGCATTTGGTAAAATCCAGCACCCACTTATGATAAAAACTCTCAGCAAAATGGGAATAGAGGGAACATATCTAAACATAATAAAGGCCATATATAGCAAACCCACTGCTGGCATTATACTCAATGGGAAAACAGTATGTGTTCCTCTTAAGATCAGGAACAAGACAGGAATGTCCACTTTCACTCCTCTTATTCAACATAATGGTGAAGTCCTAGTAGCAGCAAGCAGCTAACAAGAAGAAATAAAAGTCATCCAAATTGGAAAGGAAGAAGTAAAACTGTCTTTATTGCAGATGACATGATACTGTACATAGACAACACCAAAGATTTCCCCAAGAAACTACTAGAACTGATAAATGAGTTCAGCAAAGTAGCAGGATACACAATTAATATCCAGAAATCAGTTGCATTTCTATATGCCAACAATGAACTAACAGAAATGGAAATTAAGAAAATAATCCCATTCACAAATGTTACAAAAAGAATAAAATACCTAGGAATAAATCTAACCAAGAATGTAAAAGACCTGCACTTGGAAAATTATAAGACAGTGAAGAAAAAACTGAAGAAGATACAAATAAGTGGAAGCACATACTGTGTTCATGGATAGGAAGAATTAACATCATTAAAATGTCCATGCTACCCAAAGCCATCTAAGATTCAATGCAATTCCTATCAAGATTCCAATGATGTATTACACAGAACTAGAACAAATATTTCAAAAATTTATATGGAACTACAACAGGTCCCGCATAGCAACAGCCATACTGAGAAAGAAGAACAAAATTGGAGGAATCATGCTGCCTAGTATCAAATTATACTACAAGTCCATAGTACTCAAAACAGCCTGGTACTGGCATAAAAACAGACACATAGGTCAGTGGAATAGAGTAGAGAACCCAGAAATAAACTTACATCTTCATAGTAAATTAATATATGATAGAGGAAGCAAGCACATACAATGAGCTAAGGACAGTTTATTCAATAAATGGTGTTGGGAAAATTAGATTTGTACAGGAAAATGAAACTAGACCACCTTTTTACACTACACACAAGAATAAATTCAAAATTGATCAAAGACTTAAATGTTACACCTGAAACCATAAAAATCCTAGAAGGAAACATAAGCAGCAAAACCTGACATTTCTCATAGAAAATTTTTATTGGATATATCTCCCAAGGCAAGGGAAACAAAAGAAAAAAATAAACAAATGAGACTACATCAAACTAAAAAGGTTTTGCACAGCTAAGGAAATCATCAGCAAAAAACCCACAGAATGGGAGAATATATTCACCAATATATCTGATAAGGGATCAATATCCAAAATTTATGAAGTACTTATAAAACTCAACACAAAAAAACCAAACAACCCAATTAAAAACTGGGCAAAGGGCCTGAGTAAACACTTCTCCAAAGAGGACATACAGATTGCCAATAGACATATAAAAAGATATGCAGTGTCACTAATCATCAGAGAAATACAAATTAAAACCTCAATGAGATACTATCTCACACCTGTCAAAATGACTATCATCAATAAATCAACAAACAACAAGTGCTGGGAAGGATGTGGAGAAAAGGGAACACTTTTGCACTGTTGGTGGGAATGCAGACTGGTACGGCCACTGTGGAAATCAGTATTGAGATACCTCAAAAAATTAAAGATAGAACTGCCTTGTGACCCAGCAATCCCACTCCTGGCAACATATTAGAAGGAACCCAAAACACTAATTTGAAAAAATGTAAGCACCCCTATGTTCATTGTGGCATTATTTACAATTGCCAAATGTGGAAGCAGCCCAATTGTTCATCAGTAGATTAGTGAACAAATCAACTATGGGATATTTACACAATGGAACTCTACTGAGCTGTAAAAAGAAAGAAAAATTTACCCTTTGCAGGTATGGATGGACATGAACATTATGCCAAGTGAAATAGCCAATTAGAGAAAGACAAATACCATATGATTTTACTTACATATGGAAGCTAATGAACAAACTGAATTGATAAGCAAAATAGAGACAGACTCCTAGGTGGAGAGCGGATGACAGGTAGTAGGTGGGGAGGTTAGGGGTTGGAGGAACTGAGTAAAAAGGAGAAAAGACTCATGGACATGGACAACAGTGTGGTGATTGCTGGGGGGAGGGTATAAGGGGACTAATGGAAAAAATACAATAACAATTAAATGAAAATGAAAAGATATATGCACCCCTATGTTCATTTGCAGTGTTATTTACGATAGCCCATATATGGAAACAACCTGAGCACCCATCAATAAATGATTGGATAAAGAAGATGTGGTACATATATAAATGGAATATTACTCAGGTGTAAAAAAGAATAAAATCTTACCATTTGAGATACATGGATGAACCTAGAGGGTACTAAGCTAAGTGAAATAAATCAGACAGAAAAAGACAAATACTACATGTAAATGGAGTATTTACATGTGGAATCTA
Source organism: Artibeus jamaicensis (assembly GCF_021234435.1). Lineage (NCBI taxonomy): Eukaryota > Metazoa > Chordata > Mammalia > Chiroptera > Phyllostomidae > Artibeus > Artibeus jamaicensis. The sequence goes on from NW_026521486.1 coordinate 52,908,186, forward strand.
AAGAACAAAATAAATGCACAAAACAGAAATAGCCTTATAGATACAGATAGATACTTATAGATATTAGTCTGTTCTACAGAACAGACTGATGGTTGCCAGATGAGAGAGGTGATGGGGGATTGGCTGGAAAAGTTGAAGGGATTAAGAGCTACAAATGAATAGTTAAAATATAGTCAAAAAGCTAAAGTACAGCATAGGGAATATGGTCAATAATATTATAATAACTGTGTGTGGTGCCAGGGGTGTACTAGACTTATTGGGAGATCACTTCATAAGTTATATAAATGTCTAACCACTGTGCTGTATACTTCAAACTAATATAAAATAATAATATTTAGTGTCAATAATCATTTTAACATTAAAAAGTTTGTAATCAGCTGGCTTCTAATGGGGGATATCTCAGAAAAGATAGAATGAACATTTGATGTACTTTAGGGTCAGTGGAAGAAAAGAGGATGTGTTGGAAAAACACTGTGGTGTCTGCAAGGACAGGACTTTGCAGCTGACTGGACATGGAGTGAGGGAGAGGGAGAGATGTTGCATGCCCAGGGGTCTCAGTGTAAGTGAGTAGGAGGGGAGTGTGGCACTGACAGGTGTGAGTGGAGGACGAGAGTCCAGGTGGTGTGTGTGTGTATGCATCTGTGAATGTGCACCTGTGTGTTTGGGGATGTCTAGACACAGGTGGATACTCTCATTATTCTCGATAGATGATTAAAAACACAACAGGAACAGGTTCTGCTATTTGCACTAGTCTTTTCTTAGATGAAAAATGGCCCTTACTTTTTGACTCTGAGGTCCAGGAATAGAAGGGAATGAACTCAGAGGAATGAAGGTGAAGGGCAGGGATATGGGTGGTAAAGATTTTTTTTTAAAGATTTTATTTATTTATTTTTATAGAGAGGGGAAGGGAAGGAGAAAGAAGAAGAGAAACATCAATGTGGGAGAGAAACAGCAATGGGCTGCCTCTTGCACACCCACAACTGTGGACTGGGCCCACAACACAGGTGTGTGCCATGACTGGGGATTGAACCTGTGGTGTCCTTTTGGTTTTCAGGATGATGTCCAATCCACTGAGGCATACCAGTCAGGGTAAGTCTTTTTTATTAATTAGAAAGAAGTGATGCAAATTTAATGTCAGTCCTAAATGGGGTCAGAATGGGAAGGCATAGGATGGGACAAGTAGCGGCTACTCCAGACAGGTTTCTTTTTCCTTCTGAGATGGTTAAAACACATATCCCTTCGTGCCTGGGTGGCATGAGAGGCTGTCCTCTATGGGTGTCCTGTGGGGGGTCCTAATGATTGTATGTATGTCTGACTGTTGTCATGTCTGGTATGTTTCTTCTCTAGTCCTTGTACCCATGTGCAGGGTCCTGTTCTAGAAAGTGGGGAATGGAGGATGCAGAATTCAGTGGGAAGGGATGACCCAGATTCCTCTAGGGGCTCCTGCTCTGATGGGGGAGACTCTTTGCATATCTAAGACTCCAGTATGAACTCTCCTTCTGTGAGCCTCTCTCTGGTCACTTTGGCTACATTGGTCTTTCTGTCAAGCTCCGTTGACACTGCAGTAACTAGTTGTTTTCCTGAGCAGATTCAAGCTGTCTAGTTACCTTGGTCAAGTGCACTAGGCATGAGTTGCCTTACCAGAGATATACCTTGGGATAAATGTCCCAGGCTTTGAATGGTCTCAGTGTGACACACCACGGACCTTTGAAGGCTCTGTTGATATTTGGAAACAGTCAAATGTCATTAAAATACAATAGTAAGAAATATGAGGGGGGAGATTTAAGTTGAAAACAGGGCTTTCTAGTTTGTATGGGATAAAAAAGAGATTCTAAACGTCATTTTAAAAGGGAACTTTCCACAAATATTCTGAAATAAGTGCTTTGCCTCTCAGAGAGACCAGCGTAAGGAAGATAATGACCACCTAGATGTAAAAGTTCTGACTTATTTACCTGTCATCATGTATCTTGGACGTGGCCTTAGCAAGGCCACTGACATATTTAGTGAAAGCTAAGTTCCTTTGTACCAAAGGGATGGAAGGCTGAGGCATTGCTGAACCCTGATAAATTGTGAGGAAGCAATACATTTCAGGGGATTTCCCAAGGGAAGAAATCTAAGAGTCATAGTGAGAAAGGAGGGAACAAGCTAGAGATTGTTCATTTTGAGTGTTGGATGTAGAAGGTAAGAGGTAAAACTAGGACAAGTTAGCCTAGTGAAATTGATTTGGGGGACCCCTATAAATAAGCATTGACATAGATGTGAGGTGGAGGATGGTGTTTGAAGGCTGGATGGTTTCTATGGGAGGCTGTGATAAAATGGAGTCCTAAATAGGAGGAGGGGGGCTGCCTGTTTGACTCTCTGCATTTATCTACTTTTGGCAATCAGAGCCAGTTCTAAATTACTGATGGGGCCTGAATTGGATCTGGGTCCTCACCAACCCCTAGTCTTCCTGACTTATCCCTTTATTCCCTGGAGGCCCCAGGGGGGCAAGCCCAGATAGGTGAATTGTCAATTCACTCATGGAAATGACTTGGACAAATAGGATCTTTATGTTCCTGTTAGTTCATGTGTGAGCAGAGATTGGGAAAAAGGAGCTGCCCAGTGGAGTATGAAGGACACAGGGTTCCTGTTCCCTGCTGAGATTCCAGAAACCTGAGGAGGCTGTTGTGTCCTCACATGCCCCAAATGGCCACAGTGCCTGGTTCCTTCTGGTTCTTTCTTGGGTAGAATTCCACTCTCTCCCTCACTTCCTGTTCTGAGTTGGCAGTAAGGAAGGTTACATGAGGCACTTAGTTTCCTTAACAATTCAGAAATACTTACAGGGGAAGGGGTTTAAGTGGATGCCCTTCCATTCAGATCTGTTAGACTGGCAGGAGGAGGGGAGCAACTCAGCCATGTGGAGCTGGGGTGGGAGAAGAATTCTTTCTTCTGGCTTTGCCTTTTGTTGTATGTAACTTTGCTGTATATGCTATGGTTGTATATTTATAAATATATCTGCCTCAAGGCTGGGAATCTTTTTGTTCTCTGACCTTCTTTAATACCTCCTTTTAACACATGAAAGTAACATATGGGGGAAGTTCATTCCTCCGAGTACCAGTAGATCCCCAGGGGGCTTCTATTCTCAGAATCATCTCTTCCTATGATTTCATATTTATGCAGAACTGCCAGTCTCATAGGCATCTGGTTCCCTGTAGCTGTTCTAGTGGCTTTGAATCTCCCAAACACATGGCTTAGACACCTCAAGGGGTGGATTCCCCCAAGTACCATCAACATGAAGCTGTTGTATAAGAGGCTTTTGCTGAGGACTTGGATTGACATCCCAGGGTGACAAACAATTTTATATCACCTATTCATTACCCACAGTGCATGTTCACTGGCTATGGCTGACACAGTCTCTCCCTATCCAACCTCCTCTTCAGGTCTCTGCCTTCCCACAGTGCTTCTCCTCCTGAACTTCACTGTTCCCTGGCTATTGTCCTTCTCTTCAGGTCTCCTCCTAATTATTTTCACTCATTCACTTATTCACGAGATACATTTTTTGTTTTTTTAAATTGGTTACCATGTGCCAGGCACTGTTTTCTGCAGGTGGGTTCGTTTAGTTCTCCTTGTATAGGGGAACCTTACCTTTTCAACAAAGCTCTTTCAGAGGTTCTTAGGATATACTTTGAAGCAGGAAAACAAACAAAAACTGTATGGTCCTGGATGAAGTCATCACTCTTTTATAAAACAGGAGTCTGTTATTTTTGCCACAGATTTGTCTTATTCTTTAGGGTCTATAATTAGAATAAAGCTACAAGGACTAGTGTGTGTGCATGTGCGTGTGCATGAGAGTGTGTGTGTAAGGACTGGGGAGAACAGGGAGTTTCCCGTGGAAGGGTGAGGTGATTAAATATGTCACCTCAGTGGCAGACAATATTGCTGAGCTTTGGGCTCCGGCCCGCCCTCCTTCCCTCCCTGGCTCCCTGTGGGCTCCCTGTACTCTGCTGACTGCCTCACATGGACCAGTGCTGTGTAGCTGGCCCTATGTGGGGAGACAAAGGGGTCTCTTGACAGTTGGAGGGCTGTGTCACTGTCATGCTCCAGGGGGGAGGGGTGTGAGAATTCCCAGGCAGGAGTGGAGCAGGATCAGGGAGATTCCTGCCTGTCATTTCAGGGATGCTGGGAGCCGACATCCAGGGAGGCAGGAGGTAGAATGGGGTGGCCTGTGAGCTGCAGCGTAGAGCTCCCCACGGGAAGTCAGGACCCTGCTTTTCAGGCAGCTTAGCACACGTTCCAAGGCCAGAGTGACTGGGTTTCAATCCCAGTTGTGGCCTTTATTGTTCACAGACCTTAAAGAGATCCTGGGCCCTAGTGTCTGAGAGTGGCTGTGACAGGCTTCTAAGCCTCTAGTCCTGATTAAAGTGAGATAAACGAATCGGAGGTTAATCTAGCCTGCAATGTAAGAGAGAAGGCCAGAAGGGAGAGATTAAGGGTCTGATATAGTCTGAGGATGGCAGGTGTGCAGAAGAGGGGATGTACTAGGTAAATACTCTAGTGTTAGGACAGGACTTGGCATCTGACTGGACATGGGGAGAGAGGGAGAAGGAGAGGTGCAAGAGCGTGTGAGGGAGATGCTGTGTGTGTATGTGTGTGTGGTATGGTCTTTCTCTGTGTGGTATGTGTATACAGTGTACTTGTTTTGCCTCTTAGTTTGTGCATAAGTTATATGTTTAACTTGTTACACTTTTCAGGGTCAGTCTTAGGGGAAGAAGTGCCTAAATGAGCAGGACAGGTATGGGAGCCTAAATGAGGGTTATGAACAGCCCCATTGCCCAGGGGAGTGTGAAGACAGGGTCAGAGACCGAACCCAAAGGCACACTCACATGGTTTCCCAGTGCTCCCCTGCCTCCTTTCTGACATTCAGGTATTAAGACTGGAAGCCGTGTGGGTCATCTATTGAGGGGAGGGAGGCACCTGGTGACTTGGAAAAAGCTTCTCTTACAAGATCCATGTCTCTACCACTGCCCGCTCCCCCTCCCCAGCCCTCTTGCACTAAGACCTTGGGAGCGTGTCCTGCAGGGCAACAGCAATGCCAAGATAAATACCAAGCTGGTGCTGGCACAGAATCCTGGGAAAACACTTGCAAAGAGCAGAGTAAATGCCCTCAGGCAGCCAGAGTGGGTTAGTGGATTTGGAGACTGGTGAAGGATAGAGGGAGAAAGGGAACTGAAGGGGGATTCTTTTGTCAAAGTTGTCTGAGCCCTGTCTGGGTAACTGAGGATAGTCCCCCTGAATTTCCAGGATGAGGCCCTGGGTAGCACACTCAGGTTTCATGGTGAAGATGTTGTAAATGACAGTAATGCCTATAGCATAGAGTGTTTGAATCAGGAGAGAAGAAAGGGCAGGGTTTGGCATGGATGGATGGGCAGAGACACACAGAGATGGAAACACATGCAAACATGCAAAGAAAGATGAGGAAAGAGACCAGTAGGGAGAGGTAGAGATAAAGACAGAGATAGAGTTAGATAGATAGATAGATAGGTAGATAGATAGATAGAAAAGACTGTATTGAGAAACTCCTTCCTTCATGTTTGGGTTCATGGAGAGGAGATTGTGGTTTGCCCTGGAGGTTGCAGCTTGGAAAGGTTCCCGAAGGTCTCTGTGCGTGAGGATAGAATGGCAGCCCACCAAATGCAGTGGGATTTACTTAGCTGGAGGAGAGGAGCTGGGGTTGGGATGGGGTGAGTCATTCTTCTGAGTCCTGTTGCCCTGTTTCTCTACCCTCAGGAAGTGGTCTGAGGTTTCAAGGAGATAGCTCCCTACTCTGATGATGGGGAAGTGTGGGCTCAGGCAAGTGAGGGAGGCCATGGAGTCCTTTTCCTTGGCTCAGGTGGGGGTTTGAAATGGAGTTCTAGATGGTTTCTTCTTCTCTCAGGGCTGGTAAGGGATGGCTGAGCAATGGTAACAAACACCTGCACATGGGAGATGGTTTATGTCTTCACACCTGCACCTGTCTGTGTGATCTGGAGCTGAGACTGAGTGTGGTGCATTCAGCAGGCCTCCTCCAGATCTGGGAGAGACACACAGTGTGGAAGAACCTAAATAATGCTACTGACACCCCGCTTGGACCCCTGAGGGTGGCTGGCTCCTCCAAAACTTTCTGTCTAGCTCCCCATCCTGCCTCCCTCCCTGTCAGCCATGGCCACAGCCCAGGGGCAAACTCATGGACAACAGCCATCCTCTCAGGTATTTTCACTTTCTTCTTTTCCTTTCATTGTTCCATGAGTGGTTTCTCAACTGCTTTCTCACCTATGTAACTATTCCCTGTGTTTTAAATAATCAGTACTCTCTGTGTGTCTATGTCTCTTTTTGCGTCTCTCAGAAATACACATTATAGCACTGTAAGAAGCCACTCTATGATATTTATAAAACACCATTGTTGTCATGGTAACTAAGTGCCAAACCCACTTGATCTCTTGCCACCTTCCTCGCTCTCTACCTGTACTTCTTCCCATGTTACTGTTAGTGATAATTAGAGTAATACGATGCAGTGAGCTAAAAACATGGATTACTGGTGTCCTGGTTTCCCACAGCAAGGAAACTATCCTGCCTTCTGTTGAGAAAACCGCGAGCCTTGAGTGACCTTGCCAGGACTGAGGCACAAAACCTCAAAAGAGTGAGAAATAGACAAAACTCTAATTGGAATTCAGTGGGTGAAATAATCATAAAAAATGATATGAGAATATTGGGCTTTTCAACCAGAAGAAAGTAATTTCTTACCTTGCCATATATATGAAGTATATACTACAGGATCTAAAAATCTAAACTCACTTCCCCGAAAAGTACATGAACATTAAAGAGCATGAAAATACCTGGGGTGTGCAAAAGACCTTATGCAATAGATAAAAACAAGAAAATATTCATGATTACATATAAATTTAAAAAATGTCAAAAGATAGAAGACAGATCAGAAAATATTTTTGTTATGCATGCAATAGTCAGAGGGTTACTGTCTTTCTTATACAGAGTAGTATAGAAAATGACAAGAAGGGAAAACAACAGCAGCCATAAAATGGCCAACATTGTGAAGAGGAAATCTGTTGATGGGAAATACAGATTGCCAATAAAAATATAAAAATCTTCTCTACCTCATTAGGGCAATAAAAATTAAAGCACCACCGAGGAACTATTTTCCACCATTCTATGGGAAAAATTAGAAAACTATGGGAAAATGGGCACTCATATCCTGTCATTGGGAACCTGGCTTCCTATATATTTTTTGAAAATAATTAGGCAATATTTGTTAGAATTAAAAAATATAAATCATTTGCCTTAGTATTTGGAATTATGGAATCTATGCTACAGGAAAGAAACATCCATACAGATAATGTATGGACAGCGATAGTTATCAAGACCTTCAATAACAAAAATACATGCATACATACAAATATTTAATAGAAAAGAAAAACAAAAACTGCAGCAACAAAATGGTTTGTGTCTATCAGTAGAGGGGGTAGTTGTATAGATTATGGTGCAATCTCAGTATGGAATATTATGCAGTTGTTAGAAGAATGATATAGTGGACCTGGAAGGATGTTTATGCTAAATTATTAAGTGAAAAAAAAAACCAATTGCAGAGGCACCAGAGTAATATTCCATATTTGAAACAAAACAGCATATATTTTTATATAATCTGAGAGAAATATGTGGGAAAAATGTATATACTATTCATATATATATATATGTATATATATATATATATATATAAAACTATCCATACATATATGAAACTGTTCTCATACATCCCCTTAGGGAATGTGGGAGAGGATGGCTGATGAGATGTTTCTGTCTCCATAGTATTGACTTATTACAGTAAAGTGAGCTCCTTGAGCATGGGAATTTTTGTCTTATTCACTGATGCCTGTTCAGCACCTAAAAAGATGACAGGCATATTAGATCATTCATTAAGGTTTATTCAATAAATGAACATCAATTATTTCTTTAATAATAAAAGAGAAAGAATATGGAATCATGTAATGGAGAAATTAGGTTAGAAGTGAAAACAACCCAGGAGAGCTGTGGAGAAGGCAATTGCAGAAATGAAGGCTCTTTGCAGAGGAACTTGAATGAAATTTTAAGTCAGGAATCAGAAAGTATAGGGAGAGAGAGCTTGCCACAGGGGTGATCACAGGGACATATAAACAAATAACTCTCCCTGGAACTGCTGGGTCACTTTCTTCCCTCACTTTTTCACAGAGTGGCTGGTTCAAGGGTTTTACTCTCAGGCCCATGTGACAGGATCACCCGGTATCTCATCAGAGAGAGGCAAAACACAAGCTGATGTAACTGGATCTCCAAAATGGGCACAGAAAAAAAGGACACTGTTATAAAGAAACCAGATATACTGAAGACAGTTTCTTAGAGCAAATTCATCTCCAGGTTGGCTGCTGGCTCTTTATCCACACACCCTTTGCAACTATGCCATCCCTCATATCCTGAGACTGTAGTTAGTTAACTCCAGGGAGAGACAGTCCTGTACAAATTCTGAAGCACCCAATGCCTGGTGTCCGTAAATTTAACTTAGCCCATCATTTGAAGCAAAGCATTAGCAAACATGTGAGGAAAATCAAATAAACATTACAAAAAATAAGGGTCAAGAAGAATTAATGAGATAACTAGCTAAGGATAAAACACATCTTAAAAAAAAATCTTCAGAAACTATGATTACTATGCACCAGTAAGAAAAGAAGGAGTTCTTACTTTTTGCAACAGCATGGGTGAAACTTGAGACTATTATGCTAAGTGAAATGAAAGACAAATACCATATGAGCTCACTTATAAGTGGAATCTGATGAACAAAATAAACAAATGAGTGAAATAGAATCAGAGGAACAGAAACATGGAACAGACTGATAGCTGTAGGAGGGGAGGAGGAATATGGGGATTGGTTGAAAGAAGGTGAAGGGTTTGGGCAAGACGGTGTATTGGTAAACATGCACCACCTCCTTGCACAACCACATCAAAATCACAACTAAAATATAGAACAACCATCACTCAGAACCATCAGAAATCAAGTTGAATAGAAGTCTGACAACTATGAAATTAAAGAAACCACATACATTCAGACTGGTAGGAGGGGCAGAGATGCAGAATGGGTTGGCCCCACACCCACACGTAGTAGATAAAATTATGGAGCGATATCTCAGAAGTGAGGAGTCCCAGTCCCACACCAGGCCACCCAGCCCAGGGTTCCAGAGCTGGGAAGATAAGTTCCTATAACTTCTGTCTGCAAAAACCAGTGGAGATTGAGTTGGTAGAAGAAACTTTTAGAGTACCAATAAGCTCCCTGTGAAGAACCCACATGTGGACTTATACAGATGCACTCCCTCTGTGCTCAAGCACCACCAGGGTGGTAGCTTGAAAGGCACCAGTAGCATACAGGAAAGAACTGAAGTGCCTGGCATCAAGGCAGGAGCTGGGGGACAGCTTTCTCTTAGACAGAAAGGCAGGCAGAGACCATTGTCATTTTTCTGAGCCTTCCCTCCACAGAGCCATAGAGCTGGCAGGCAGGTTCCATATCTGAGACTCCATCAACCTGGCTAACACTGTTTCCTCCACCCATGAGATACCCTGAGACTCCATCCCACCCAATTTATGGGCCCATCCAAACTGTTAACCATGAATTTTCTTTATGAATGGCTGGTGTTGGTTCATGCTTCACAACTTCTTAAATCCTATCAAATAAACAACAAAGTGTCCCCCTGATTGGCACTAGCAGCAGCCAGCCTAGATTCACAGGTTGGCTTTGCCTGGGAATCTCCAAGCCCAGTACAAGCTGCAGCCATCTCAGATTGCTTTATAGCTCATTCAGGGTGGCTCTTAGCAGAACACAGTTGGGGGTTAGCTTTGGCCTGCACTCCCCAGGAAACTCAAGAGCCTGCTCACCCAGTGGCAAGCTACAGAACACATCAGAGCACCACCACCCTGTCCCTGCACAGCTGATCCTCCATAGAGGGCAGAGGTTGGTGGTCAGTGTGGTCGCTGCCAGTCCTTGCAGCTGACAGGCCTGGGTACATCCCTCCCATTGATGTGCCAACAGCAATCAAGCCTCAACTACAAGAGGAGGGTGTACTCAGCCTAAATGAAGGGCACACCATGAGTACCTAGCTTGGGTGATAAGGGAGGCTGTGCCTCTGGACCCTACAAGACATCTACTATATTAGGCCACACTACCAAGACAGGGAGTCATAGAAGCTCTACCTAATACATAGAAACAAACATATTTGGAGGCTGCCAAAATGAGGAGACAAAGAAACATGGCCCAAATTAAAAAATACATAAAAACTGCAGAAAAAAAATTGACACAAAGATAAGCAATCTGTCAGATGCAGAGTTCAAAACATTGGTTATTAGGAAGCTCATGGAACTTAGTGAGGACCTGAGCAGCATATGAAAAATCCAGTAAGAAATGAAGGAAACACTAATTAAAATAAAGAACAGTTTACAGGGAAACAACGGTACAGTGGATGAAGCCAAAAATCAAGTCAATGATTTGGAGCAGAAAGCAACCATGCAGAACAAGAAGAAGAAAAAAGAATAAAAAAAGAGAGAATAGTGTAAGCAGTTTCTGGAACAACTTGAAGCATTTCAACTAGAAGCATCATAGGAGGGCCAGAAGAAGAGAAAGAGCAAGAAATTGGAAATGTATTTGAAAAACTAATGAAAGAAAAATTCCCTAATTTGGTGAAAGAAAAAGACACACAAGTCCAGTAAGTACAGAGTCTCAAACAAGATGAATGCAAAGAGGCCCACTCCAAGACACATCATAATTAAAATGTCAAAGGTTCAAGATAAAAAAAGAATCTTAAAAACAGTGAGAGAAAAAGCAGTTAGTTACCTGTAGGGGAATTCCCATAACACTGTCAGCTTGTTTCTCAAAAGAAACTTTGCAGGCTAGAAGGGATTGGCAAGAGATATTCAAAGTCACGAAAAGCAGGAACCTACAGCCAAGATTGCTCTACCCAGCAAATCTATTATTTAGAATGGAAGACCAGATAAAGAGCTTCAAAGACAAGAAGGACCTAAAGGAGGTTTTCTATCACCAAACCATTATTATATGAAATGTGAAAGGGACTTATTTAAGAAAAAGAAGATAGAAAGTATGAACCATACAGTGGCAGTAAATGCTTATCTATCAACAATTGAATTTAAAACGCAAACTAAACAAATAAGAACAGAGATAGAATCATGGATACAGAGAGTGTTTTGATAGTTGCCAGAGAGAGGGGAGTGTGGGGGAATGGGTAAAGAGGCGAGGGGATTAAGAAATACAAATAGGTAGTTACAGAATAGCCATGGTGATGTAAGCAACAATATAGGAAATGGAGTAGCCAAGGACCCATGAACATGAGCAATGGTGTGGAGATTGCCTGAGGGAGTGGGTGGTGCTGGGTAGAGGAGGGACAAAGGGGAAAATTGGGACAACTGTAATATCATAATCAATAAAATATAGTTAGAAAAAGAAAGAATGTGAAGGGCTTAGACAAGGAACAAGTATATATGACCCATGGACATGGACAATGGTGTGGGGATTGACTGTGGGAGTGGAAGAGTAGGCTAGATGGAGGGGGCTTAGGGGGGAGAATTGGGACAACCGTATAGTATAATCAATAAAAATTAAATAAAATGTTAAAAATTATAATTACTATCATAAGAAAATGTTAAGAAGATACTATATTCAGAAATCAATGGCCCTTTATAAACCATAAAATGTTGTTATAAATTAAAGAATTGCTTGTCAAAAGAGAGTTCCAAATAATTGGAAGACGTGGCTGTAAATGAACTACTGACTTAGAAATCAGAGTATGTGCCCATAACAGACCTAAAAGACAAGGAGGTGGAAATTATGAAGATAAAGATAAAAGACATGATGGGTAGGTCCAGATGATCAAATAAGTATTTAAGAGGAATTTAAAGGTTATGAAGGAGAAGGAGGAGAAAAAAAAATTGGAAGTGAAGACATACTTCCTGCTTCCAAGCAAAGTTCCTACTGAGGGTAAGAAAGAATAGCTAGATGCAGTTTCTGGATTCTGAATTTTAGGGCCGAGCAGAGTTTACAAGTTTCCAGAAAAAAAATTACATGCAAAGGAAAATTAACTGGAATGGCAAAAGACCTGTTGTCTACAAGATTAAACATCAATGAACAGGAAGCAGAAGTTACTTGGTTTTGAGGGAAAAGAACTGAGAAACTGAATTTCTATAGTTAGAAAATATCATATAAGAATTAGGTACAAATAACAGGACCACTCATATACCATTTCTGAAAAAAGTTACTCTCAGCAGATGAAAAATTCAAGGAAAAAGATGATGTATGGTATAATAATAATTGGTAAGCAAAGAGAATATTACAACATAGTTAAATTTAATAATGATTTAATTATTTTAAGTTAATTTTATTAATAAAACAAAAATTTAATTGAATGATTAATTGATTTAACATTTATTTGTTTATATTCTATTTTATATAATTATTAAGAATCAATTCCTATAATAACAGAGTATATAGTATAATAACAGATCATAATTTGGAAGTAATACTTCACTATTATTTTCGAAGAATGATTGAGGAAGACAGGAAATTAAAGGCATGATACATATCTTATTTTGAAGGGAGATCATAGTGATTAATTGTTCATATTTATTGAGAAATATTTGTTTAGATATCTTTGTTAAATATTAAATGTAATAGCTAATAGAATGGATAAGTATTTAGATTTTGGCAGAGATTTTGTTTGCCTATTTAATATACTTTCTTCTGTTCTCTAGAATAGAATGGGGTGGTGTTATACTCAGCTACAAGGCCCCGTTTTCCAGCCACCCTTGTGGGAAGGTATGTTATTAGTTACTAAAGAGATGCAGTGACATCTACAGACCATGTTCTGACTGATTATTTATTAGTGTGTGAACTTCAGGGAAGGCTCCTCCAGGGGAGCAGATTCAGCTGAGACAAGCCCTTTCTTGCCCTTCAGCCTTTTTCTTCTTGGTGCATGGAACTTGGGCACAGTGGTGGGAGCCTTGGCAGCCACCTAATTACTCTGGAAATGGAAGTTACTCTTGATGAGTGGTGGGGTGGAAGAGAGTGGGAGTCTACACTCTGGACTGCCTTCCTGCGGACTTCTGCTACGTGTGAGCGATAAGCTCCTAAAGTCTTCTCTTTTAGGGTTTCTGCTCTACTCAGTGGAGTCAAATACTAACTGGTATATAGATTCTTGAAACCACTAGAAAGAAAATACAAACAGCAACTCAAAACTCAACTAATTTTGGAAGCATCAGTAAGAAAAAAAAACATACAAAAACCAAGGGAATGGTGCCACCCTCCACCCCCCAAAATAGATGAGAGTCAAAAAGTAAAATTTAGTTGTGTGCTGTTCATGAGAGTTGCACCAACAATGAATGGACACCAAAGGTTGAACAATAAATCTATGAATAAGTATATGTGAGGTAAATGCTAACCAAAAGAAAACAAGGTCAGCCATGCAGGTATCAGACGAAGTAGAATCAAGGCCAAGATCTTTAAATGGAACAAAGAATGCCTTTTATATAGGAAAAAAAGGCTACAATTTGCCAACAGTCACGAACTTTTATGTATCAAAACCACTTTGCACTGAGACAAATAAAATAAAATCTATCAAAAATATAAAGAAAAATATAAAGAAAAACTACCACGGTTGTTTCTACCAACAGTCATGGTAGAAAACATTGAAAATTCCTGTCTCAAAAAACCCCCACAGAAATAGTAGATTTTAGTACTAGGACAAAGAAGTTTTATTATGTCTTTGCATACAGTGAACAAAGAATGAACATTATTTTCAATTCGTGTGGGGCATTAAATATGGGACATTGATCAATACTAGCTAGGCACTAAAGAAAAATTTCAACAAATCCCTAATATTGAAAATGTACAGGTCATGTTTTGTAAAATAATACAATATAAGTAGAATTAAAAATATTTTTAGCCACTTGGGAATAGTTTTTAAAAGAAGGTTTCTAAATAAAAGGAAAACAGAATATTCAACTACTGGCTATTTGGGAGATAATCACATGAGCTCTTCACAGCTTGTTAAAAAAAGATTTTATTTACTCATTTCTAAAGAGAGGGGGAAAGAGGGAGAGTAACATCAGTGTGTGGTTGCCTCTCATGCACCCCCAGTTGGGGACCTGGTCCACACCCCAGGTATGTGCTCCGACTGGGAATCGAACTGATGACCTCTTGATTCCCAGGTGGGCGGGTACTCAGTCCACTGAGCCACACCAGCCAGAGAAGCTCCTTACATCTTGATGTGGGTTGGAATCAAAATAGTTCTCAGAGAATCCTTCATTTTTAGTGATTTTTACTGCAAAATGAGACATATTGAAAGTAAAATATCAAAACAGTTAACTTCAGAGATTAGAATATAAAAGCCAAATAAGCAAAAGGAATGTTGGAGGGAATTAGTAGATACGAAAGCAGAAACCATCTGAACTGAAAACTGCACACAGAACAGTGCATGGTCCTGAGGGCCCCTCTTCCCTGGGAGGCAGCTGCAGAGCTGCCAGCTGCCCGTGGAGCCCGGAGCCCTGCTGGGGCCTCCGTCTGTGTTTCCGGACATGTGGGTCTCCAACGCCCCTGCTCCCCTCAAGGCTTCATCGATTCCCCTCCCTGTGACCCCCCTTTCCTTCATTTAAGACTTTGGCTCCTAGATCACAGTCTTGCTTTCCATCCCACATCTTGCCAACATTCTAGATAATTTTCATTTTCTGGAGCCTCCTAGTTCTTTGACCTCCTCATTTCCAGTGTTTCATCTTAACTGCTTTGGCTGTACATGGACTTAATTCATTACCTAAATTAGCTCCATTTATGAAATTCTTAGTTGAAATAGGCCCCTTCCACTGACTTCCTATTCCCATCTCTGACAGAGATACTTCCTTTTATCTCTTCTTTCATCTCCATCCTCCCAAGTGTCCACATTTTAACCCTCAGAGCCTGTGAATGTTACATGGCAAGGGGGAGTGAAGGTTGTAGACACTTAAGTTTGCTCATCAACTGATGTGGAGGTGGGGTGGTTACCCTGGGTTATCTGGGTGGACCCAGTGCAATCATGAGGGTCCTTAAAAGTGACAAAGGGAAGAGAGGAGTCAGTCAGAGAAGGGAGTGGAGGGAAAGGTTGGAGTGATGTGATTGCTGGTTTTGAAGAAGGAAGGGGTCCACAAGCCAAGGAATATGGTCAGCCCTGAGAAGATGGGAGAGGAGGCAAGGAAATGATTCTCCTCTAGAGCTTCCAGAAGGAATTTGGCCCTGCTAAGGACTTGGTTTTACCCAGTGAGACCCATTTCAGACATCAGATCTCCAGAACTGTAAGATTTGTATTGTTTTACACCACTAAATTTGCAGTATTTTGGCTCTGGCTGGCACGGCTCAGTTGGTTGGGTATTGTCCCACAAGGCAAAAGGTCGCCAGTTGGATTCCCAGTCAGAGCACATGCCTCGGTTGCAGGCTAGTACCTGGTTGGGGGACCTGAGAGAGGCACCTGGTTGATGTTTCTCATTCACATTGATGTTTCTTTCACTTTCTTTCTCCCTACCTTCCCCCCTCTAAATAAATAGATAAAATCTTTAAAAATTTTGCAGTAATTTGTTATAGCAATAAAAGGGAACCTACTGAGGTATGTCTCCTTGGAAGACCACTTTGCTTCTCTTTTAGTGCAAAACCCTAAGCAGTTCTGAGTTTCCAGGTAATATGGGGGGACAGTTCTGTTACAGCCCCATTGTGCACATGAGTTGGTGATGAAGGGAAGCATATTAATTGAACTTGAGTGCAGAATCATGGAAGTGATAAGGAAGGTTGATTAGGGCTCAGGCACAAGGAGAGAGTGGCATCAGGAGCTTCCTTACCACTTTCCCTGAATGCTCTTTTTCACGTGCTTTGAAGTCACTGGGTAACTCAGGAAGAGATACCCCTACTCTTTCAGTTCAAACCCCTCATTTGTAAATAAAGAGATCGGATCAGATGTCTCTCAGGCCATTGGAGCTCAGATCCTGGTCTTGACCTTTTCTCAGCTAGCATCCCCAATCCTGCTTTCTCTTGCCTTAGAACTTAGACACATTGGCACACAGAGGTCCTGAGCCAGGCTTCTTTCCAGGCATGTGTCTTGCACAGACAACTTACTCAGGCTCCTGACTTCTCATTGGAGTGGGAGAAACCCCCACATAGCATATTTTCCACAAGCTGTATGTTTTTCAATATTCTCTGGATCCCAAAACATGATAGAACTAATGCAGAGGATGCTTCCTGCTGGAGTGTAAGTGGGAGAAATGTGTGGGGAACCTTTCTTGGCTTCAGTGTTGATTTTTGCTGCAAATTGTTGCCATAGCCTATTTGGAACAGCAGAGAGCGCTGTTGGACAGCTAAACATTCTTGTGGGACCCGAATGAATGGCTGTACGAATTTCAGTTCGGACGATTTTGTTGGGTATTCAAATCTGATTGCAATAAATATAGTTTGTAAAATAATTCAAATAAGAAAATGACAGTAGAATAATATAATTAACACCCATGTCACATACCTACTGTCCACCTAGATAAAATTTTAATAGCATATGTATTTAATTAAAAAGTAAACAGTAAGTACAGTTTGCATCTTGAACGCTTGCTTTCCCTTTCCATCCAAAATTAACCATTGTTTTAATTTTTTATAAATGGTTCCACATTTTTGTTTCCTAATGAAAATTGCTTTCTTACCCTACTTCACATCATATTTTTGAGACTTGTCCCTGATGATAAATGTACCCCTAGTTTATTATTTAAATCTCTGTCCAGGGTTCCATTTTATGAGCATATTTCTATTCCTTGTTGGTTTGGCTTTCCATTTCTTTCTCTTACAAAGAAGAAAAATACCGTCAGGACGTTTTTTGTTCACATCTTCTTGTAGGCCTGGGTTGGGGCCGTCGGGTCGTGTGACCTGAGCACCTTTATCGTAAATGAGCGCTGCCGAGTGACAGAGTCAGCGGGCCAAAAGCTCTGCGGAGCTCTCCGCCTGGCGCTCACATTCGATTTTCCCCATGCTCCAACCCTCCACATTATCAGGCTTCTAAAATTTTGCAAATGTGATGGATATAAAGGTGGTTTTCATTGTTCTAATTCGCATTTGTCTAATTATCGGTGAGGTTGAGCTTTTTTCATATGTCGATTGGTCACTTGCCTTTCTTCTGTACATGTTTCTAATTAAACTTTTTGTTGTGGTACAAGCACTTATCTACTTTCTTAACAAATTTTAAAGTGTATAATACAGTATTGTTAACTAAAGGCACAATGTACAACAGAGTTTTAGAATTCATCACCTTATACCTGCTCATTTTATTTACACTTTTTAAGTCTCTGTTAAAAAGTCTTTCTCTGAGATCCTCGCCAACACTTGTGATCTCTTGTATTGTTGATGACAGCAGCTTCAGCAGGTGTCAGGTGATTTCTCGAGGTTTTAATGTGCATTTCCCTGATGATTGGTCACTGGATGGGTCCCTGGGTGGGTAGGACTGACCCTGCGCTGTGACTGAGAGGGACTGGAATTGAGCCCCAGGCTCTTTCAGGTTCCACGGCCAAGACTGAGGTCTTTAGGCCTGGCTCTGGAGGCGTGGAGGGGCTTGTCTCTCTCCAGGTCTCTCTCTGGGTGGGCTGGGCTGCCTCTTGACCATAGTTGGAGGGTTGGAGCTGAGTGTGAAAACCTTTCAGGATTTCTGGGGGTATAGACAGGGGTGTCTCCTGCTGGGTCCCTGGGTTGGCAGGTCTGCTGACAGATTGCCTGGAGCCAAGTATAGGGCCCTCTTGGGATCTCTGGGTGTGCAAATAAGCATGTTTCCTGCAGGGTACCTGTGCCAGTGACACCGTTTGTGGACTGTGACTGGGATAGGCAGGAGCCCAGTTTTAGGGCCCTTTCTGAATCTACAGTCCAACCCAGTTTGGTGGGCTTACCTCTAGGGGCTTGCAGCACTTGGTGGAGAGGGGCTGGAGCTGGTTAATGGGCCACTTCAGGATCCACAGGGAGGTCCAGCTCTGTGTGCTTATGACCTGACATATGAGTAAGTGTGACTCCTCTAGGGTCCCTTGGTGTATGGTGCTGGTGACAAAACCAGGTCAAATGGGGCTGTAGCTGACTCCTCAGGGCTACGAAGCTGTTTCTGGGCCTGGAGCTGGGACCATGGCTAGAAAGTCAGTCCTGCAGATGTGGGCCTGTGTTCTCAAAATGTCTCCCCTTGATCTTGAACGGCACTGGAGATTCGTAGCCTCCTACCTGGACCCCAGAGCTCTCACGGAGGCACTTCTGTTCGTAGATAGATGCCAAGGTGTTGTTTCTGAGAGGGGCTACGAGAGGGGCTGTCTTATTTAGCCATGTTGTTGACGTCACTTATAGACAGGGTTCGTCTTGACTCTAAGCCCCGGCATTCCCTTTTCTTAGGGCATGACCTTAGAAAAATTGTAATTTTTACAGTTATGAGTTCTTTCTGCACTTTTGAGATGTAAGTATTTTAAATGCATTTTTGTCGGTTTTAGAAGCCAGGACTCTCAAGGACCTGGGAACCATGTCTTTGAAATGTAATCATTAAGGGAGATAGAACCCCTCTCTCCCTGTCTCTGGAAGGGAGGTGCCTTCGTGAAGACATGAGAAAACGTATTTTTCTCTGGGCTGAGGTCAGTTAACAAACACATGGACGGCCTGCTACCCCTGTCACCCCAGCTCTTAAAAACGTTGCAGGCCTTGGTTTCTGTAGATTTGAGCTCAGACTGGGTGTTGACCTTCCTACCATATTGCGATAGCCTTAAATTAACTCATCCTCACCCATTTAACTTTGTCCAGGGTGATTTTTAAGTTGGTTACTTTAAAAAAAATGGTGACTAAATAAAAACTGTATGATAGCCAATTTGTGACATTATAATACATATATATATATATCTGCATAAACACATATATGAAATATGATTATAAAAATGAAAATACTAGTGATCTTAAATGGTGGGATTGGAATTGCTGTTGTTCTTTAATTTCTTATTCTTGTTCAACATATTCATGTTGATTGAAATTTTTACCATGAACATCTTTTACCTATACTGACTTGAAAATGGGTCAAAGAAATAGTACTATTGCTTTATGGTCATGGGTTCTGAATCAATTAAGAGACAGACAAGACCAAAACAAAGTAAGCTTTATCACCGATAAAGTCGATACCGGAGTATGTCACACACACACACATGCAGGCAGGTGGATTTCCTAATTTTGGCCTCTAGGGTGAGATAGATCTGCACCCAGTCAGAGGCAGCACTGCACTCTCATGAGTCTCCCTGCTGTAGAACACTTTCGCAAAATTTGGTACCGGAAGGGGCAGAGTTTATTGTGTATTTTATGCAAGCAACTTAATTTCAAAAGAGAGGTGAGAAGAAGGAGGTAGGTTCAGCATGCCCTGTTATACTTTTAAAATTCACAAATCAGATTAAATTGCTCTACCCACCCCTCAGGAGTCAGTGAGTGCTGTGAAAGGCCAGGAGTGTTGAACAAACAACCTCGTCCCTACAAGAGGAGACAGCAAAAGCGGAAAGAAGCATTCCTCTTGTGCTAGGTGTTCCCAGTATTCATTCTTTCCTTCTTTGTTAGTATTAAAACTCCTAAAGTTAGCTGAGGCCATAGGCACTCAGAAGGAAAGTTACATTTCTCAACCTCCCCTGCAGATACAGTTCGTCTACATGATTAAATGTGGCCAATGTGAAGTAAGTGGAAGAGGTATGTGCAATTTGTAAAAAGTTTCCTTAAAAGGTGGCCCGTGACTTCCTCCTTTCTTTTTTTTTCTTTCCTGCTGCTTGTGGCCATGACAACTGAGGCCAGAACAGTTATTTAGGGACTGTAACTTAGTCTCTAAATGCATGGTGAAGACTATAGAGTCAAAACACCCCGGGTCTTTTATGATGAAGGATTGGTGGGGAGAGAGAGAGAGAACATAAAGGACACGTCTAGCATGTTTAGGCCACTGTTCATTTTTTATTTGTTTATTTTATGCTGGACTCGGTCCTAACTAATTTACATTTTGGTCCTTGGAGATGGGAAGATGCCTCAGACAGAAACATGACATTGGCTGGATGATTGACAGGGAGCAGCCAGGACCTAAATTTTGCAAGATGAAAGTCTGATGACTGCTGTTACTCAGTGACAACATATTTGAAAAGAAAAAAACTGCCACGACTGGAAAGCAACCGCCTGCCAACCAAGGCCGTGGTGTTAGGGACGGTGATGGGAAATACAGCATTAGTGTGGGTTGGCTGCGGCTTGTCACTTCCATCCAAGTCCTAGGAGAGGCAGGAATTCAGGCTAGAGCTCACCATTCTGCAAGCAGAGAGAGGAGGAGCTGCAACTCTCTGGGAGATGCTCTTTGCCTGAGGCTTTTAATTTAAATTGACTGAAGTCCGGAACTAGGAGTCTTGACGTTTGGAAAAGATAATCACTTGGTATCCCCAGATGAAGCAGTTACATGCCACAGGGGATGTGAAGAGACAGACTAAGCAGGAGATAAAACCATGGCCCCAGGCCTTCATTAGCACCTCTCTTAAGAGTTCTCTGCTGGACTTTGGAGCCAGTGCAACAGCAAAGATCAGGTTAAGGATGCTGCCTTTATGCTGAAACTGTTGTCCCCCCCACCCCTTCCCCCAAAAGCCTTTGCATAGTTGACATTAGCTTGACAGAGAGAGCACGGGTAGAGAGGAGAGGCTAGTGAGCATAGACCAGAGTCTTTAGATTAAAAAACTATGTATAGATGTGCTTGGTGGTGAGATTTTGGCGTGTGAGATACCTGGAACCTACCAGATGCAAGCAGATCAGATCTATACTAAATTTTTGAAGGAATTATACTGATTAAAAAAAAAACTTGTAAAAGCCCATTATTATTCCACCATAAAGCCCACAAAGAGTGGGAAGTGGTGTAGCTCCCAAGAAGGCAATGCAGTAGTGCAATGCAGAATGGCATTTAGTCAATAATGAACTGCCCGTACCGCAGTGGTCCCCTGAGATTACAACAGAGCTGAAAGAGTCCTATCGCCTAGTGATGTCATTGCCATCAGAACCTGTAGGGCACACATCACTCTCATGTGTGTGGTGATGTGGTGTAAACAAGCCTGTGGCACTGCCGGTTGTATAGAAGTGTAACACGTTATGTACAGCACATAATACTTGATAATGGTAATAAGTGACTAGTGCTGGCTTATATATTTACCACACAATACTTTATACTGTTATTTTAGAGTGTACCCTTTCTACTAATAAAAATTTTTTGCTGTAAAACTGTGCCGTGTTATGCTAGTAGCAGCCTCACACATCTCGTGTTTACTGTGTCTCTTGATAGCATTTTCTCTTGTGCTCGATTAAAGCTTGTGTTTTTTTTTAATTAATTAATTTTTTATAATATATTTTATTGATTATGCTATTACAGTTGTCCCATTTCCCCCCTTCATTCCCTTCCCCCCTCCACACCTCTCCCCCACCATTCCCCCCTTTAGTTCATGTCCAAGTGTCCTAAGTTTTTAGCTTCTACATTTCCCATACTATTCTTGCCCTCCCCCTATCTATTTTCTCCCCACCGTCTATGCTACTTATTCTCTGTACCTTCTCCCCCCTTCTCCTCCTCCTGCTCCCCTGTTGCTAACCCTCCATGTGATCTCCATTTCTATGGTTCTGCTCCTGATCTAGCTGTCCTCTTAATTTGCTTTTGTTTTAGGCGTGGTTGTTAATTACTGTGAGTTTGCTGTGAGTTTGCTCATTTAATAATGAAATGTTATTTCGCTGGCTCGGTGATGATGAACTCCTTGAACTTGACCTTATTTGAGAAGCACTTTGTCTGCCCTTCCATTCTAAATGAAAGCTTTGCTGGATAGAGCAATCTTGGATTTAGGTCGTTGCCTTTCATTACTTGGAATATTTCTTTCTAGCCCCTTCTTGCCTGTAAGGTCTCTTTTGAGAAATCAGCTGACAGACTGATGAGAACTCCTTTCTAGGTGACTGTCTCCTTATCTCTTGCTGCTTCTAGAATTCTCTCCTTCATTTTAATCTTGGGTAATGTAATTATGATGTGCCTTGGTGTGTTTCTTCTTGGATCCAACTTCTTTGGGACTCTCTGAGCTTCCTGGATTTCCTGGAAGTCTATTTCCTTTGCCAGATTGGAGAAGTTCTCCTTTATTATTTGTTCAGATAACTTTTCCATCTGTTGCTCTTTCTCTTCCCCTTCTTGTACCCCTATAATTCAGATGTTGGAATGTTTAAAGATGTCCTGGAGGTTTCTAAGCCTCTCCTCATTTTTTTTTAATTCTCGTTTCTTCATTATTTTCTGTTTGGTTGTTTCTTTCTTCCTTCTGGTCCACTCCACTGATTCGAGTCCCAGTTTTCTTTCCATCACTCTTGGTTCCCTGTGCATTTTCCTTCATTTCACTTAGTGTAGCCTTCATTTGTTCATCTAATTTGTGACCAAAATCAACCAGTTCTGTGAGCACCCTGATCACCAGTGTTTTGAATTGTGCATCTGATAATTTGGCTATCTCTTGATCACCTTAAAGTATTGGCTCTGGGCCTTTGATTTGTTCTTCCATTTGAGCCATAATTTTTTTGTCTTGTCACGCCTGTTACATTGAGGGGCGGAGCCTCAGATGCTCAACAGGGCGGGGTAACCCAGTCTCTGAGTTGTGATGCTGTATGTGGGGGTGGCATCAAAGAGGGAACAATGGCACTTGCTCTGCTTATATTCCAGTCTCTTCTGCTGCTTCCCACAAGCAAATTGTGCCCTTCTGGTACTGGTTCCTGGGTGGGTGTGCTTGTGTATGCTCTAGGACCCTGTGGGTCTCTCCAACAAACTCTCTTGTGAGTCTGGGAGTCTCTATTGGCACCTCAGTCCCCACAAGTGTTTTTAATTGGTGCTTTTAGGCTTTATTTCCCTGCACTGGGGCCCTGGGTTGCACGGTCTGTCTTGCTGCCCGTTTTCGCTTCATTTATCTGCATGCGAATGTGTGACCAAGGTCGGCCAGTGGCCTTGTGTGCCTTGCTGGGTCTGCTCATTTCCTCCCCGCGCCCAGGGTTTGGTACTCCTGTGCTGCCTGTGCACCCGGGTCTGCCAGCCACAGCTTTTTCCTGCCTCGACCCCTCTCCACTGGTCGCTGACTCTGCTCCTCTTACCAATCTGGATGAATGGTTGTCAGACTTCCGTACAGGTCAATTTTCTGTCTATTCTGGTTGTGTTTTTGTTTCTAAATCTTTGTTGTCCTTAATTTTGGTTGAGCAAGGAGGTACAGTATTTCTACCTTCTGGCCTCCATCTTGGCCAGAAGTCAAGATTGTGTTGTTTTGTGCAATAACATGCTGCATAGGCTTGTAGCCTAGAAGCAATGGGCTGTACCATATAGCCAGGTATACACTCTATGTTGTTTGTAGAAAGACAAAACACTTGAGCATTCAGTTCTCAGAAGATATCCCTTTCATTAAACACCACATGGAGGTACTTTCGAATGTGTATTTTGGCTTTGTCTGGGGAAGATGATGAGCAAGGAAGAACAGACTTAATATGACAGTGGACAGGGAGTTATTTCACAAGAGTAGGGGTGATCAAAATAAGGTCATACTTTACTACCAAAGAACAATGGGATTAATGAATTGTTGGACTAGTGACTTCACCTTTTTACCAAATCATAAATTTAATTACATTTAATATATTTTTTAGATTAACTTCATTGTTCCTGAGTGTGTTTGGAGGAGATGAGGTCCTGTAGCTTATAGGTTGCCAGGTCACTGAGAGCCCTAAGTAAGAAAAAGTGCACCACCCAGAGATCCTGGACTTTGATCTGAAAGCTGTGCCTGATTGGGGCTTGACTGTTGTCTTCTTTTGAGGAGGGTGTGTTTGCGTGCCCTTTAGGGAAAGAAAGGGTGTACACGGGTAGTTGGGTGGCCAAAGATACAGATGGTGGTAGAGATTGCAAGTTATACTCCCTAATATTCATTCTTCCCTCTTCCTCAGTCATAGAATCTTCAGTGTTAGCTGGACACTTGGTGTCTTTTCTGGTTACATATTGAGGAGGTGAAAGTAAGAATTTTAGAACCGTATATGTTCAATTTGACTCTCAAGAGAGACAACAAAGCTGTGTTTTCTTTTCTCTCAGAGCCCTTCTTATTTGAGTAAAGGCGCTTGGTATATTGTTTGGGATTTGAGTTGTTTTACAACTTGACTGGCAATTGCAGAGCAGGCCCATGTCCCTGGGATTGGCTTGACCTGTCCCAAACGATGCACATTTTCTCCGGTGTCTGCTATTTGTTGTAAGCCGCTTTTCTTTCCCCCAACATCAGGCTCACATTGAATGGTTTGATTTGGTGTTATATGGCAGTGCATAATAATTTAGATGCCACATAAATTTCACATAAAGTGTAAGTATTTTAAACAAATTGCAGTTATTCATCCAGTTATGATGTTATATAACATTAGGTGTGTTAACAACAATATAATACTGGGTATTTTAATTATAGATGTGTCTAATCTCTGTACATTAGAAATTCTCTATGTAGAATACATCATTCAAATGGAATTATCATACTGTATTGAAAAGCCCAATGTTAAAAAATATTTGAAGCATTTAGATGTCATAAAAATTTTAAATATATATGTAAACAAACCCCATATCATCCTTTGTTTCAGTTTAAATTTCACTCTGAAATGTGGAATATAAAGCAGTGGAAAGTTGGGCTCCTCTGCAAGGTCTGGTGGGTGAGGGACCCAGAGCTCTGTTCACACACCCAGTTCTGGCCTGTGCTCCCTCAGGGGGCCCACTGGCTTGCCCTGGCTCTGTGGGCACAGTTAGGGAAACACTTCTAGTTTTATGTCCTCAGTTAATGTAGGAGGTGACTGCAGCCCAGAGAAGAAGTTGTGGTTTTTGGATTATGCCATCACTTTCTTTAACTTTCACTCCATTAGGGTAGTGAGAAGCCTGACTGTGATGCATGGGCCTCAGGAGCTCTGTAGTGTAATGACAGAAAGTGCCTTTGTGCTGCTCTTTCGTTTGTTCAGTGGACTTTCTAGAGAGCTTAAACATGGAGGAGGGATGGAGAAGGGAAAGGAGAGGTAACAAAGGGGAGGGAAAGTGCCAGGGTCTTTTTTTTTACTGAAAGTTAGCTAATAAGAAAATTCCTTTCTTCCTCTTTTCTAACTATATGTTTCAAAAAGAAAAAAAACCAACAAACAAACCCATAACTCCCATAATATACAGTATGAGAATATACAATAGATTTATTAATTCATCAATGAAGAAAATAGCTAGATAGAAGAGACTAGCAGGTTTGGTAAAATAAAGTAAAAATGGTGGAATAAGATTATGAAATTAGTTATGAAACTGGTTTTAATGTCCTACAAGACTCAAGCTTTGGTGTTATCTTTACTGTAGAATAGAAAAGTCATTTATGATCTACCAGTTTCCTCCAAATTAATATCCAACATCACAGGGTCTGGGCCTTCCTCAACAATAAACAGAAGTCAGGCAACACATTCCCTAGAAAGTCAGATGATCCTCAGGTGGACTTGTTAGACAATGTCCTAGTATGGCATAGAAAGTGTACACAATAATTCTTGTGTCTTATTTCCAAGATTTAGGTAATTTTTCTTAATTCTTCCTTCCTAATTTCCAAATATCTTTAATTTCTTCTTCTTTGTTGTGGTTGTTTTAACCTGTAGTCCTTTATGAAGACTGCTTATGAGCTCTGACCTGTGTTCTGGGGATATGATGGTCAAAAAGTCTACAGAACTTTATACCACTTTCTGCTGTAGCTCGCTCTCCACGAGGGTGAGTGCTCTTCTTCCAAAACCAACCTTCTGCAGAGGTGAGGACAGTCTACTCTCTACTCTGATTCTTAAGTACTGCCCTCTCAGGATTTACTCTGCCTCATCTGATGGGGATGCTCTGGTGGCTCTTGGTAAGCCAAGGAGTGTCTGCTATTACTCCTAGACTGCCTGGTGGAAGAGGGATTGGCTTGCTATTTGCTGCTCAGGAGCAGACCCATAATCAGTGAGTTCACGAGCATCACATAAATTTATCCAGGTGTATAGCATTTCCTTTTTCCATATTCATAAGGCATTTCAAAACACACATCTTCCAATACTGTGTTCATCATTCAACCCTCTGCCCTTTACCATTTCCACATCCTCAGAGTCAGTCCTTGTTCTTGACTCTATTTTGTTCCATTGATTTGTGTGTCTGTTCTTATGCTTGTACCATGCTGTTTTGATTACTGTGGCCTTGTAGTATAGCCTGACACCAGGTAGCATGATTCCTCCAATTTTCTTTGTCTTTCTAAAGATTGCTGTTGCTATTCTTGGTCTTTTGTGATTCCATACACATTTTTGGAATATTTGTTTTAGTTCTGTGAAATGCCCCATCAGTATCTTGATAGAAATTGCATTGAATCTACAGATTGCTTTGGGTAGTATGTATGAATATTTTAATGATGTTAATTTTTCCTATCCATGAACACAGTATATGCTTCCACTTATTTGTATCTTCTTCAATATCTTTCTTGAAAGATATTGTCTTTCAAGACAATGATTATAATTAATTATAATAAGATATTGTCTTTCAAGACATGTCTTATAATTATCCAAGTATAGGTCTTTTTATCCTTGGTTAAATTTATTCCTAGGTATTTTATTCTTTTTGAAGCAATTGTGAATGGGATTGTTTTCTTAGTTTCCCTTTCTGCTAGTTCATTGTTGGTGTATAGAGATATACTGATTTCAGTATATCTATTCTGTATCCTGCTACTTTACTGAATTCATTTATCAGTTCAGTAGGTTTTTTTGGTGGTGTCTTAAGGGTTCTCTATATACTATATCATGTTATCTGCAAATAATGGACAGTTTTACTTCTTCCTTTTCAATTTAGATGTCTTTTATTTCTTTTTTCTTGTCTGATAGCTGTGACTAGAACTTCCAGTACTATGTTAAACAGAAGTGGAAGTGAACATCCCTTTCTTGTTCCCGATCTTAAGGGAAACACGTATTTTTTGCCCATTGAGTATGATGTTTGCTGTGGGTCAGAGAAAGACCAGTACTATATGATTTCATGTATATGTGGAATTTAATGGACAAAGTAAACTAACAAACAAAAGAGAAATAGACTCATAGATACAAAGAACAGACTGACAGCTGTCAGAAGAGAGAGGGCTTAGGGGACTGGGTGAAAAAGGTGAAGAGATTAAAAAAAAAACAACAATTGAGCCAAAACTGGTATTGCTCAGTTGGTTGGATGTCATCCCCCAGAGCAAAAGGTCACTGGTTTGATTCCTGGTCTGGGCACATGCCTGGGTTGCAGGTTCAGTCCCTCAATGGAGTGTGTTTGAGAGGCAACCAATTGATGTCTTTCTCACACACTGATGTTTCTCTCCTTCTCTTTCTTCTTCTCTTCCCCTCTCTCTAAAAATAAGTAAGTAAAATCTTAAAAAAGAAAACAACTCACAGACACAGACAATAGTATGGTGATTACCAGAGGGAATGGGGGTGGATGGCGGTAGAAGAGGGTACAAGGAGAATAAAGGATGATGGAAGGAGACTTGATTGGGGTGGTGAACACAGAATACAATATACAGATGATGTGTTATAGAATTATACACCTGAAATCTATATAATTTTGTTAGCCAGTATCACCACAATAAATTCAATTAAAATAAAAGCTATTATTATAGGTACAAAAAATTAAGTTAGAGCTATTATTCCATTTGGTTTGAACATAATTACATAACAGAGAACTTCTAAAGCCTCTCCTACAGTAGGTAGAAAAATAAAATAGTGAAAGTGACTCATTATTTTCTCATTTTCAGCCAGTAATTTGAATTACACTGTGTTTTATTACTTTCTGAACAAACAATTGAAGGGCATGACCCAGACATGATGGTTATAATTGCATGAACTGCCTTACTGCTTTTACAGTTTGTAAATATTTCTTCAGCCAACCTCACAGTAGCTGGGTGAGACCCACAAATCTCTCTGAAAGCAAGTATGGAGAGCAAGAGGAATTCATCACAGATCCACCTTGCTGTCCAGGTATCTGAGGCTATCAGGTTCTGAAGAAGAACATTAAATAGCATCAGTAAAATAGAATTCAGCGACATATCTCCTATATACTTTGTACCTAAAATCTAAAAATCATTCTTTAAAAAACAAAAATGGGCATCAGTCTATAGTAATAATTTCAATGAGATTTTTACTTAAATTTTTAACTTGGGCTTAAAGCATCATCTTCTTAAATTATTGTTGTAAAGCCTGTTGGTTTAAAGTTGGGTTGGAGAGAGTACAGTATGTTTTTCCAATATTTCACAGTGTTTCTCCATCATTTTCCTGTTTTAGTCATGCCCTTTGTAGCTGCTGTTAAAGGCTATTTTGTTTAATATCACATCGACTGATACACTAAACAATAGAAATATTGATTAGTCTTCCTTTTATTACTGTTTAAACTATATTTTATAAATATTTGTTGGCTCAAAAGAATATACTGTTATTTCTATGTTCATTTAGTCAATGTTAGATGAATATACTCTTTTTATTTGCATTAATTGACAATCAGTTTATTTAACTATTTAAAAGTCCTTAAGAATTATTTTCACACATAAAATCAGTGGATGTTACAATCGTTGTTGACCCATGCTGTGACAGAGTCAGGTTCAATGACTTGTTAGCAGGACTCAGAAAAGATGCTATGCTTATGGTTACAGTTTGATAAAGCAGTATTATTTAGATTAAAATCAGGGAAAATGGTTGCATCTGGCAGAATCCAGGAGAAACCAGGTGTGAGTCTCATGTCCTCATTCCCCAGCAGTGATGTATGGCAACATGCATGAACTATTGCCAGGCAGGGAAGCTGACCTGAGCCTCGATGTCCAGGTTTTTACTGGAGGTCAGCCATGTGGGCATGGCACATGCATGGGACTGACTTTACCTACTAGTCTCCAGCAGCCCCACAGGTTGAACTGATGCAGTTTTTATTGGGAGTCAGTCACGGGGGCACGGTGCTCTGTGTGATGGCCCTGAGACACTTAGTCTCTAGCTCCTGCAGAAACCAAATCGATACAGTGTGGCCTAGGGCCCCAGGTGAATAGAAACAGGCATTCGCCATAAATCACATTGTTAATAAAAACTATTTGACATGCCCAAGTTCCCAGGTACTCAAAGAAAAGTTCCCAGGGTATTTCAAGGTCTCAAAGGTTCTCTCCCAGGAATCAGTCAAGGACTAGTCTTTTCTTTAAATCATGCAGTTTTGAACACCCCAAAGTGAGTTAAACTTTCATTGCAGAATCTATTCTTTCAACAGAATGCTCGTGTGAAGGTTAGCAATGCCTCTGATACGACACATATCATTTGTATTACTGATGTTGTTGGTCATTGGCTGTGAAGGTGCTTGTGAGATAACCTGGTCATTGGTCACATGAGCTTTGGTAGTGTCAGAAATGGAGGTCGGTATTCAGATAAAAGGCTGCGGCTGAAGTTAAAGTGGGAGAGCAGAGTTGAAGACAGAGGAGGAGCCCTTAGTTTTTACAGATTCCACGGTTGCACCTTCCTCCCGCTCCTCAGTTCCCAGTGCCAAGCCCTCAGGAGTTGTTTAAGTTCTAAAGGCCCCTGTAAGTAAGTATTTAACAGACACACATACTCTTACACAAGTACATCTACCAGAATATTTAAAACCTACTTCTTTTTCCCTTAGATGAGTTGGCTTTTGGGGATGGTGTAATAATGAGGCATTATTAAGATGATATTATGTTAGGAGGACCAGAAAAGCCAAAATCCTACTGCAAACCAGTTGCTCCTCCAGACCTTAGAGATCCCAAGGGGCTGTATGTACATAAGAGAAGAAAAGCAAAGTAAAAGCAAAGTGAGCATCAAAGCAATTCTTTATATTTAACCAGGGCTCTGGTGGCAAATTCCAGCAGCACCACTCCAACAAGTTAGGCAACATCACATAGTTCTTTCATCCGACACACTTGCAATGAGTGCTAAGTAGAAGCATTGTTCAATAGGATGGAGGTGTAGGAAGTGCCATAAACAACAGCCAGCTAAGTAAGGAGACTGATTTTATTCAGGCTGTTGCAATGAGCACCTGCCACCCCCGCTTGTCTCCCTGTTGGAAGGTGAGTGTCAGCAGGGTGGGTCTGTCTTAGATCTTACAGGGAGGAGAAAACAAGCTGCAGGTGGGTAATTTACAGTTTAAGTAGTTTGAAAGCAGGGAAGTCCACTCAGTTGCATAGGTAGAAAGTGTGATCCTCTATGTTTGGATATCATGAGGGAACACAGAGAAGCTGGAGGTTTTGAGTCTGGCTTTGTCAGCAGGTTGGGCAAAAGCAGAAAGGTCTGTGTTGGGCCTTGCTGAGTGAACAAAGCAAAGCTCCTGCCTTGTAGAGATTGTGTCCATATTGCTTTTTTGATGTTGCCAGAAAATATTATGGGTTGTGTCAGTGTACAACTTAATCCATTTAGTTACAGTGCAATGCAATAAGGATTCACTTCTTTCCACTCCTGTTTTCACAAATGGGTGCAGTGTCTAAACTTTAGTCACTGCACAGTTTCATAGTCACCACCAGATGGCAGTATAACACAAATACAATGCCAGTAACTTGAAAAATGCCTTGTATTGAACAATCTTGTTTTCCTCCAATTTTCATGCTTCCATACAAAAATAATGTCTACAGAGACATTAATAGATATTAGCTATCAATAATATTTGCTTTCTTTTTCTCTCAGTTACAGCCTTGTTAATCCTCCAGTGGCCGGGGGTATCCTGGGGGGATCCTAGGTGGCTTCCTGTGCAGCTGTCTCAAGGCCTGGGCTGCTTCCCCTGGTTATGTTTTCATGTCCAATACCTAAGTCAACTTACTGGTGAAATACATCCAACTATTGGGAGAACACAATGTTTCATTTTCCAAAGAACTGAATCGGAAACACTAATATTATTTTCCACCCCCAGGGATTTACTGAGGCCTCCTTTTCCCCAATTTTGGCTTTTCTCCTTTCCTTTGGTTCCAGCAATCCTGACATGTGGATGCTGTCTACAGGCACCACCACGCTCCGACCTCACCCACAGTCTGTCC
This sequence comes from Artibeus jamaicensis, assembly GCF_021234435.1. Taxonomy (NCBI): domain Eukaryota; kingdom Metazoa; phylum Chordata; class Mammalia; order Chiroptera; family Phyllostomidae; genus Artibeus; species Artibeus jamaicensis. Next base: position 52,939,326 of record NW_026521486.1, read on the forward strand.
TGCTCATCTGTCTCTTCACTTCCGGAAGGACCTTGAAAAGATTGACGCTTGTCCTGTTATTTATGACAGCTACTATAGCCTCTGAGGAGGTTTTCACGTCAGAGAAACTTAAGAATATTCAGCCTTGATCAAGCCACCTTGCTTCTAAGCAGAGTTCCTTAGGGAGATAAAACTACAAAGGAGTCAAGAAAACAAGAAACAAGGGTTTTGGCATGTGGCTAAGAAATTTCTTGAGCAACTAGACTATGGGTGGTGAATACACCATACAATATACAGATGATGTATTGTAGAATTGTAGACTTGAAACACACTCAATTAACCAAGGTAACCCCTATAAATTCAATTAAAATATATAAAGCAAGTTCTTTGCATTTAAGACCGGTTTTTCCTCCTTTCTAGCCTTACCTGAGACCTGGCTTTCTCTTGTGGATGCTTATATTTTTGGGACCCTTGAAGTGGAGACTGTTCATGATCCCACATTTCATGTTCAAAGGAAGGATCTTTGCTTACTGGTACCAGCTTTCACAGTCCTCATTTTCAGACCTCTCTGTCACACCATGGGGACATCAGTGCTTGCTCATAGTCATCCTCCCGAATTTAAGTCCTCATGCCATCACCCAGTCTTCCAACCTCTATTTGTCCTTTTACAGCTTTTTAACTACCCAGCTCTAGAAACACCCACACCATATCCTTCTTGTTCTTTGTTGTACATTTTTACAACTTGTTACTTAGTAGTCAGTTATTAAGCAGGTATGAATTAGATGGATTGAAATGGTTGTTATCATGTATTTGTCTAGTAAATTAGAGATATCTAGTAATCAGGGTTAGACTAGTAATCTTAAAACTGGGGCACTGTAACTTAGAGGTATACTTAGAGTAATAGCATAAAGGGAATGAATTAGTTTTCACAAATTTTTCCCTAAAATTTATCTCCCTGAGTACCAGCCTGTGGTCAAGAAATCACGCTGGCTTGTTTTTCTCACCTCCCCTTTCACAAGTACATGTCTCCTACTTTAAAAAGAAAAGCATATTTCTCATCTCCGCAGAATACATGCATTAACTTGATTTGTAAAAAATTCTAGGTCTTCAAACAGAAGGATATTTGAAATGTGGTTCCAGTGCTAAGAAAGTGAGTGAGTTTAATAATGAAACAATCAACCATTTTTCAAATCAAATTGATTCCAAATTTTTGTCATCTGAAAGATTAATTTTTTGAGGATGTTTTTATTGATTTTAGAGAGAGAGGAAACAGGAAAGAGAGAAAGAGAGAAACATTGATGTGAAAGGAACATCAGCTTGTGTCCCTGCATTTGCCCCCGCACATGTGAGTGGACCCCACAACCTAGGTATGTGTCCTGACTGGGGATCAAACCCACAAAGTTTCAGTGTGTAGGATGATGCTCCAGCCAACTGAGCCATCTGGCCAGGGCTGCTACTTTTTCTTTCAAGTTGCTAATTCATTCCTCTGCCTCATCTAATCTACTGTTTATTCCTTCTAGTGTATTCTTTTTAAAATTATTTTATTTTTATTTATTTTTTAAATTTTATTTTTATTTTTTATTTAATTGTTGTTCAAGTACAGTTTTCTGTCTTTTTCTCCCATCCCAGCCCACCCCCCCAAGTGCTTACCACCTCCCCTTTTTTTATTTCTTAGAGGCTTTCCATTTACTTTTATTGAGCCAGATTTAAGGATCCTTGAAGTCCTGTATGTGGGGTATTCCTTATTTTATTTATTTATTTTCTCTCTCTTATTTTTATTGTTCAAGTTGTCCTCATTTTCCCCCCACCACTCTCCCTGCCCCAGCCATCCACATCTCCCACCTCGATCCTACCCCCCCTTTGGCTTTGTCCCTGTGTCCTTTATACTTGTTCCTTGATGACCCTTCCTCCTTTTCCCTCCATTATCCCCTCCCACCTCTCCTCTGGTTACTTTCAGTTTGTTCTGAATTTCAGTGTTTCTGGTTATATTTTGCTTGCTTGTTTGTTGTGTTGATTAGGTTCCATTTACAGGTGAGATCATATTGTATTCATCTTTTACCACCTGGCTGACTTCACTTAGCATAATGCTCTCTGGTTCCACCCATGTTGTCACAAATATTCTTTATTTCTGACTGGCTCTTTTTTGAAATCAATTTTTTTATTGTTATTCTGCTACAGTTCCAATTTTTCCCCCATTTGCCCTCCTATGCCCATCCCACCCCCATACTCCCAGTCGATTCCCGCACTGTTGACCAAGTTCATGGGCCATTGTCCCTGGCTAACTCAGGCATGTTCTTTGTCTAGTCCCTTTAAGAGGAATCTAATGAACAAAATAAACTAATGAACAAAATAAAACATGGAAACATGGAACAGATTGAAAGTGACCATAAGGGAGGAAGAAGGGGGGAAATGGTGGAAAGAAGGGGAGGTAACTGGTTTTTTTTTTATGGTTTCCATATCCTTTTTAATGCTTGTCATCTCTCTTTTTTTTAAAAAAAATATATTTTATTGATTTTGCTGTTACAGTTGTCCAGTTTTTCCTCCTATGCACCCCCAGTACCCCCAAATCCCTCAGGAGCTCAAGTCCATGGGTCATCCAAATAAGTTCTTTGGCTAATCTATTTCCCATACTTTTATTAACATCTCCATGGCTATTCTATGACTACCAATTTGTACTTAATGCCCTTGCCTCTTCACCTGTTCATCCAAGTCCCCCTTCCATCTGGCAACCATCAAAACACTCTCTGTATCCATGATTCCGTCTCTGTTCTTGTTTGCTTTGCTTGTTTTTTTTTTGATTCAGTTGTTGATAGATATGTGTTAATTGCCATTTTATTGCTCATAGTTTTGCTTTTCTTCTTTTTCTGAAGTCTCTTGAACATTTCATATAATAATGTTTGGTGATGATAAATTCCTTTAGTTTTTCCTTATCTGGGAAGCTCTTTATCTGCCCTTCTATTCTAAATGATAGTTTTTCTGGGTAGAGCAGTCTTGGCTGTGGTTCCCTGCTTTTCATGACTTTGAATATTTCTTGCCAATCCTTTCTAGCCTGCAAAGTTTCTTTTGAGAAACCAGCTGACAGTCTTATGGGAATTGCCTTGTAGGTAACTAACTTATTTTCTCTTGCTGCTTTTAAGATCTCTCTTTATCTTTAACTTTGTCATTTTAATTATGATTTATCTTGCTGTGGGCATGTTTGGGACTCTCTGTGCTTGCTGGACTTGAATGTCTGTTTCTTTCACCAAATTAAGAAAGTTTTCTTTCATAAAATTTTCAAATAGATATCCGATTTCTTGCTCTTTCTCTTCTCTTTCTGGCACCCCTATAATGTGAATGTTGGTATGCTTGAAGTTGTCCCAGAGGGACCTTACACTATTCTTGTTTTTTTGAATTCTTTTTTCTTTGTGTTGTTCTGATTGATTATTTTTGCTTCCTTATGTTCCATATCATTGATTTGATTCTCAGCTTCATCCACTCTACTGTTGATTCCCTGTTAGTTGGTCTTTATTTCAATGAGTTTATCCTTTGTTTCTGGTTGGATGTTTTTTATGCTGCTGAGGTCCTCACTAAGTTCCATGAGCATCCTTATAACCAGTGATTTAAACTCTGCATCTGGTAGATTGCTCATCTCCATTTTGTTTAGTTCTTTTTCTAGAGTTTTGATGTGCTTTTTTCATTTGGGCCATGTTTCTTTGTCTCCTTGTTTTGGCAGCCTCCCTGTGTTTGTTTCTATGTATTAGGTAGACCTGCTATGACTCCTTGTCTTGGTAGCATAGCTTAATGTAGTAGGTGTTCTATAGGGTCCTGTGGCACAGTCTCTCCTGTCATTCAAGCTGGGTGTTCAGGGTGAGCCCTCCATGTGGGCTGAGTATACCCTCTTCTTGCAGTTGAGCCTTGATTGCTGCTGTCAGGTCAACGGGAGCAGTTTACCCAAGCCAGTCACTGGCAAGGACTGGCTGGTGTCACTGACCATCAACCTCTGCCTTCTGTGCAGGATCATTTGTGCAGGAGCAGGGTGGTGGTGCACCAAAGTGGCTGTCCAGGCTCTAGAGTTTCCTGGGTGGTATAGGCCAGGGTCAGCCACACCTGTGTGTGTTCCTGGGGCCACCCAGCATGAGCTGTCAAGCAATCTACTACTTGTGCTGGGCTTTGAGATTCCCAGGCAAAGCCAAACTGTGATCCAAAGCTGGCTGCTGCTAGTGCCAGGCCTGGGGATGCTCTATGGTGGCTGGGAGTTCAATGATGCTGGTTGTTGCTTGTTTGACAGGATTTAGGAAGATGTGAAGCCTGAGCTGAGACCAGCCATGAATATGCAAAAGCCACTCTTAACAGCTTGGGTGGGGCTGTAAGTTGGGTGAGGCAGAGCCTCAGGGACTCATCAGGGCGGAGTCAGGTCAGCCAGGTTGATGGAGCCTCAGATATGGCCCCTGCCTGTCATCTCTGTGGTTCTGGTGGGGGAAGGCCCAGAAAACGAGCAATGCCCATGCCTGCCTGTCTGGGAGAAAGCTGGCCCCCTGCTCCTGCCTTGATGTCAGACACTTCGGCTTCTCCTTGTATGCCACTGGTATCTTTTAAATTGCCACCCTGGTGCTGGAGCTCAGAGGGAGTGAGTCCGAATAAGCCTGTGTGTGACTCCTTTAAGAGGAAATGCTTGGGATTCTGGTACTTTCTTTCATTGACTCCAACCCTGCTGGGTTAAAAAAAATTTTTTTAATCTATTTTTAGAGAGAGGAGGGAGAGAAGCATCAATGTGTGGTTGCCTCTCATGCCACCCCTACTGGGGATCTGGTCCTCAACCCAGGCATGTTCTCCTGAGTGGGAATCAAACCAGTGACCCTTTGGTTCACAGGTGGGCACTCAGTCCACCGAGTCACACCATCCAGGGCTTTTTTTTCCCCTGCTGGTTTTTATAGCCATAAGTTATGGGGGATTCTCTTCCAGGCACTGGAACCCTGGGCTGGGTGGCCTGGAGTGGGACTGGGACCCTTTGTTCCCAAGCTATCTCTCCTGAACTTTTATGCACCAGATGCAGATGTGGTACCAGCCTATCCCATGTCTCCATGTCTCCTACCTGGATGGATGTGGTTTCTTTAGTTCCATAGTTGTCAGACTTCCATTCAGCTCTGTTTCTGACAGTTCTGGCTGATGGTTGTTCTATGGTTTAGTTGTGATTTTGATGTGGTCGTGCGAGGAGGTGAGCCATGTTTACCTATGCCTCCATCTTGACCAGAAGTTGGATCTGCTCGCTATCTCTTTGTTGAAATTTTCCCTAAGTTCCTTATTCTGTCTTTATTTTGAATTCTGTATCTGGTAAATTGCTTGCCCCCATTTCATTCAGCACTTTTTCTGGAGATTTCTCCTCTTCTTTCATTTGGAGGTTGTTTCTTTCCCTCTTTGTGTTTATTTCTATGTATTAGGTAGAATTATTATTCTCATTCTTCATAGAGTGGTTTTATGTAGCAGGTGTCCTGTGGGAGCCAGTGGTGCATTCTTCTTGATCACCTGGTCTGGGTACCCCACAAATGTTCCTTGTGTGGGTTATGTGGGCCCCACTATTGTAATTAAGTCTTAATTGCTATCAGGCTGTTCATGTGTTGGGTTGACTTTCAGGCTGGATGATTGCAAGGCTCAACACTGACCACAGTGTACAAACTGCTGTGCAGGTGATGACCACGTGAAGGAGAATTTGTTTCAATAGTATCTGGAGCCTGCCGAGATCTCCCTTTGAATATGCCACCTGTGAAACTAATTGGATCTTGCCCTGATGTTGTCTGAAGCCAGCCACTGGGTGTGTTGGTTCTGGGGCATCTTGGGAGGGACTCTGGTACAGGCCAGTGTTGGATGTTGTTTGTGATTAGGTCTTGGCAACCTATTTGGAGCAGTCTTGATGTGGTCACTTCTCTAAATTATTTGTTATATTCAGCTAGCCTTTAGTTGGTTATTCAGATCGATTGTTTTTATTTTAGCTGTAATTCCAGTTTGGTCCCAAGAGGAGGTAAGTGTAACATCCACCTAGTCTGCCACCAACTTGATCTCAGTTAAGTGATGTTTTTAACGCATAACTTCCAAAAAATACAAAGAATCGAGTGACATTGTTAAAAAACAAAGTTTATACTTTTTTTACCAGCTAGTTTATTTGAAAATATTTTGTCAGTGCTCACAAATAAAAATAAAAAGAGAAATGGTATTGATGCTGAACCATTCTTGGATACACAAATTAATTAAGAAATGGTCTATTCATGAAATGGATTCCCAATTATATATTTTTATATTTGGTATTTGTCAAGATTTACAATTTATGTGTACTACTTTGATCAGTAGTGATTAAATAAAATTTGTAACAATAACTAAATTCAGAAGTAAATTTTTAGAAGTTGGGATTTTATGACTACAGAAAATATTTAAATAATATACATACTTCTGTTGCAGAAAGATATGATAAAGTAATCAATAAAATGCTTTCAAGCATAAAATGTACTAAAATAAAGTTCTCTGGGGGAGTAGGGTATAAATATAGGTTAAGGAGTAGAAGAAACTTTGTAAAAATTTTAACTTTAAAAACAGCTTGTCTTTTAAAAAGGTTTGACAGTGGGTGTCAAATTGCTATGGCATTTAGATCTCATTGGATGCATTTTAAAAAGTGAAGTAACAGTTTTATTCAAAATGTCAATATTATAATGTGCTGTAAGTTATATCACTTGTAACTATTTAAACTTAAATAATTTCTTTAAAAATCTGAAAAGTCTATTTAAAAGTGTGTGAGAGGGTATGTACTTTTTCCCAAATCCTTTTAGGGTGCTCATGAGTAAAATGTTTAGTGGTCGTTTGACTAGACCACATGGGTATCTTCTTTGACTTCAGCCCTAAATGGCCCAAGATTGAATCTCAAAAGTCATTACTCAAATAGGATGGAGAGTTAATACCAACAACTATTAGAGGAGAAAGAGCCAAAGTGAAAATTTTCCCATTGCCTTTACCCATTAAAAAAAAACCCATCTTCACACTTGTTCTGAAATCTGGCCAATTAGAGCAGCATTCCTTCCGCCAGACAACAAGTGAGGTGCCGGTGTTAAGAAAAATGGAAAGGTGTTTCGTACGGCTCCCAAATGATAGTGTAAAGTTAAGGAATAAAATAAATGAAACAAGAAATAACAAATTGGGAACATCCTCATGGTAGCAAGTCATGGTATGCTGAACCTGTGTTCACCATTTCAACACTTGCCATCAAATTTAGTATTATGCAAAACATCCACCCCCCCCCCCCGCCATTTGCCACCATCTTTTAGCCTCGGCAATCACTAATTTGTTCTCCATCTATAAAATTTTATGATTTTACATCACATTCTTTAGAATAATTTTCCTATTATATGGAAGGTAAGTAAAAATTAAAGTAAATTATAGACATACCTCATTTTATTGTACTTCACAGATACTGCACTTTTTACAAATTGAAGGTTTGTGGTAGCCTTGAGCTGGGCTAGTCTATTGGCATGATTTTTCTAGTAACATTTGCTCACTTTGTGTCCTTGTGTCACACTTTGATAATTCTCACAGTATTTCAAACTCTTAATTGTTATTATGGTTTTTTTTGGTGATCTGTAATGAGTGATCATTGATGTTACTGTGGTAATTGTTTTGGGGTGCTATGAACTGTGCCCATGTAAGATGGTGAACTTAATTGGCAAATCTTGTGTGTGTTCTGACTCCTCTGTCAACTGGCTGTTCCCCAGTCTCTATTCCTCTCTTGGGGCCTCCTTATTCTCTAGGACAAAAACATTAAAATTAGGCCAACTAATAACCTTACAAGAGCCTCTAAGTGTTTAAGTAAAAAGAAGAGTCATGTATACCTCACTTTAAATCAAGAGTGAGAAATGATTAAACTTAGTGAGGAAGGTATGTCAAAAGCTGAGATAAGCCAGAAGCTAGGACTCATGCTCTAAACAGTTATCCAAGTTATGAATGCAAAAAAAAGCTCTTGAAAGAAATTAAAATGCTATTCCAGTGAACACACAAATGATAAGAGAGTGAAATATGTAGAAAGTTTTATTGCTCTAGAGAGAAGATCAAAGCAGCCACAACATTTTCTTAAGCCAAATCCTAACCCAAAGCAAGGTCCTAATTCTCTTCAATTCTGTGAAATCTGAGAGGGGTGAAGAAGCTACAGAGGAAAAGTTTGAGGCTAACAGAGTTCAGTGCATGAGGTTTAAGAAAAGAAGCTGTCTCCAGAACAGAAAAGCATTATGTGAAGCAGAAAGTGCTGATACAGAGGTTGCAGCAAGTTATCCAGATCTAGCTAAGAAAATTAATGAAGATGGCTACAATGAACAACTTACTTTCAATGTAGATGAAAAAGATTTACTGGAAGAATATTCCATCTATGACTTTAATAGCTACTGAGGAAAAAGCAATGTCTGGCTTCAAAGCTTCAAAGGACAGGTAGACTCTTTTGCTAGGGACTATTGTAGCTGGTGACTTTAAATGGAAGCCAGTGCTCATTTTCCATGCTGAAAATCCTAGGGTGTGACAGATCCTGGCCGGCAGGATCTGTGTATGTCATGGCTGCTAATGAACAAATACACATGTACTATAGAAATCCTGTGGAAAAAAAGGGATGGCATGCCACTCTCTAAGTGACAGAGAGGGCCTCAACCCCCACCTAGACAGGCTTTTATTGTTTTCCTGGGTACATTACAAGGAGGGTAGTCCTCAATTACTATGCACAGGTTTGTATTAGGTGGCTACCTTTTACAGACAACAAAGGAGAGGATGTTGCTAATTACATCAAAGAAGGAGGATATTTGCAAATGTAAAGGGAAAAGTGGTTGGATCGTTAACACTTCATACTTGGGAGATTTAGCTCACATTTTAGGAAGTTGTAGTAAGCCATTGCTGCCTCAATTCAGGGTGAGGGAGTTTTAGTAAAAGCAAGCCTCATAGGCCTAGGTACAATGCAGGCCTGATTCCCCACGGGAAATCCTCTCCACATGCATGGTCCTGTGTGCCAGCCTACTCCCCACTGGTTTTCCATGTGAGTGCTAAGCTACATTTCCATGACATGCAAAACAGTTTCCTACACCACGGCCCTTAAGAGTTATGCTAATTCTACTTTACCTTTGCTCTATAAAAGGAACAATAAGACAGAACATCTGTTTATAATGATTTACTGAATATTTTAAAGCCCACTGTTGAGTTTAAATGTACTACTCAGAAAAAAATGATTTCTTTCAAAATATGACTGCTCCTTAACATGCCACCTGGTTACCCAAGAGGTCTGATGGAAATGTACAGTGAGATTAATATTGTTTTCATAGTTACTGACCCAAAATTCATCCTGCGGCCCATGGATTAAGAAGCAATTTCAATTTTCAAGCCTTATTATATTAAAAACACATTCCATAAGGCCATAGCTGCCATAGATGGTGATTCCTCTGATGGATCTGTGCAAAATAAGTCGAAAACTTCCTGGAGTAAATTCACCATTCTCAATGCTATCAAAAACATTTGTGATCATGGGAAGAGGTCACTATATCAATGTTAACAGGAATTGGGGAGAAGTTGACTACAACCCTTTGGTGGAGGAAGTAACTACAGATAGACTGAAATAGCAAGAGAACCATAATTAGGAGTGCAGCCTAAAGGTGTGACTGAACTGTCGCAACCTCCTGATTAAACTTTAATGGATGAAGAGTTGCTTCTTGTTTTTTTTTAAATATTTTAAAAAGATTTTATTTATTTATCTTTAGAGGGGAAAGGAAGGAGAGAGGGAGAGAAATGTCAATGTATGGTTGCCTTTCGTGCATACCCTGCTGGGAACTGGCCTACAGGGAACCAGCCTGCAACCCAGGCATGTGCCCTGACTGGGAATCGAACTGCGAATGTGTGGTTCGCAGGCCCGCACTCAATCCACTGAGCTACACCAGCCAGAGCAAGAGTTGCTTCTTGTTGATGAACAAGGAAAGTAGTTTCTTGAGATGGAATCTACTCCTGGTGAAGATGCTATAAAGACTGTTGAAATGACAACAAAGGATTTAGAAGATTACATACATTTTATTGATAAAGTAGTGGTTTGAAAGGATTGACTCCAATTCTGAAAGATGTTGTATTATGGGTAAAATGCTATCAAACAGCATCACATGCCACAGAGAAATCACTCATAAAAGGAAGAGCCAATTGAGTTGGCACACTTCATTGCTATCTTATTTTAAGAAGTTGGCACAGCCATCCCAGTCTTCAGTAACTGCCAGTCAGCATCCATCAACACTGAAGCCAGCATCCTTTACCAGCGAAAAGATTGTGACTTGCTGAAGGCTCAGATGCTGGCAAGCATTTTTAGCAATAAGTATTTTAAAATTAAGCTATGTGTGTGTATGTATATATTAGACAAGAGGCTACTGCACACTGAACAGACTACAGCTCAGTGTAAACATAAGTTGTATGTGCAATGGGAAACCATAACATTCGTGTGACTCACTTTAACTTAATGTTTGCTTCAGTGTGGTGGTCTGGAACCAAACACAGAATCTATCCTCAGTATAGCTCTTCCTCTAAGAGACCTGGGAGACAATAAAAAATTGGCCATATTTAATTTGGACTAATAACCTCTTTGTGTTTGGGTTCTTTTTATGCAGCAGTATTTATATCCCTCCACAACCCCTAAAACTGCCTATGAGAGGTAGTACTGGAACCTTGTCCTTCTCTTTAGATGAGTATAGATTTTTCTTGTGGTTTAGAAAATGCCTTAACTTTTTTGTGTTATTCTTTGTTTCTAACTCACATTGAACTTGAAACATCTTTTCGTTTGCTGACTCCCCTAGTGCAGTTCTTCCTTACACTTGCAGATTCTGGGTCTTAAGTTTCCTTTTCCTCACATCACGATTCTTGGTAATTAATATTTGATACTTTCAATGTCATTAAAAGAAACATATAAGGCACTTGGTACAATTTTTGTCCTTATTTTTAAGTCCACAGTTTGTGTGTGTATATTCCACTCCTCTGCCTGCTTTGATTGGCATCAACACCTGTGTTCATGTGCTCTGTGTCAGGAGTTGTCAAGAGATGGGGATAGGCAGGGTAGTAATCCGTGTATGTGGTCTTAAAAGAATGGCACTTGGTATCCTCTTCTGCCCACCTGTCTACTGCTTCATGCCCCAAGGGATTTTGTCATGTCCTTCTCAGTACTGAATCAATCCACATTGTGTATCTTAAAGGTACGGACTGAACAGGTTGGGGCTCAGGTATGCTAAACAAATATTATGAACAATACATATTGCTACTTACTGACTCTTCTATTGATTAAAGAAAAGGATAAAATTTTATACTATATTAAGGAAAAAGATGGTGAAAGTAACTACAATAGAAAGAAAAAAAGATAGCAGGTGCCAGTGTTAGCTATGGTAAATAATTGTAACTGTTGTGAAGATAAATGCTTTAATCTCAGTATCTTAACACAATAAAAGTTTCATATATTGCTTATACCACAGGTTAGTAAAGACTGTAAATGGGGCATTTGTCAAGGTAGACAGTCTCCTTTCATATAGCTACTTCAAGATTACTTGGGGAAAGTTGTATATTGGACACTATCTCTGGTGAAAAGACACGAGAACACAGTGTGGAGAAAAGGCATTTACTCACCTTGGTCCAGAGGGGATACATAATTTCTACTCACACAATATTAATGAAAACTAGTCAGATGGCACACAGAGAAATGCAGATGATCTGTGTGAGAAAAGAGCAGAAAATATTTGGAAACAATCCCCTTATGGCAGGTAACATTTACTGAAATGCATCCACATTGCTAGCTAATACATCTACAGAATAGGCAAAAACATTTCACAGGTGCACCAGCACCTCCTGTAGCAAAACTTTGTTGAAACCTAGTTACCTGACTATAGTCTTTTGGCTGTGGACTGCCATATGCAAAAGGAAGAACTTAAAGGAGGAAGAGTGAAAGTGTTTTTTACTCTTGCTGCAAATGCTTGGCTCTAAAATCAGCTTCTTGACACCGTGGTCCCTTTCTTCATTCCTGAAGCCACGGATTTTACTAAACCAGCATATTTTTAATAACTGCAACTCTTATAATCATTTATACACACATATCACTTCATTATGAAGTACTATATATGGTAATCTCTGGGAAAATTAATTATCTATGCAAACATTAGCCTTTCTATACAAACAGGTTTATATTAATTTTTCCTGCTTCTGATCAGCTATAATGTTCTTTGAGGGATATGTCTGTGAAGACAAGAAATTATATTTATAAATAAATTAATTAATATTGGTACTGTGCTTTATTAAAACATTTAGAAATCCCAAAGCTGTTTCTTTTCCCCCAAGAAAGTATCTGAGACTCACAATCGATCATATTTCTATCTCCCACCTCTACCCACTTAAACAGCACTGAAAATAGAGAACAGGTTGGTGGTTGCAAGAGATGAGGGTGGGCGAATAGGTGAAATGAGTGAAAATGGTGAAAGGAAAAAACTTCCAGTTATAAGATGAATACATTCTAGGGCTGTAATGCACAACATAGTGACTATGGTTAACAACATTCTATTGCATATTTGAAAGAGAGATCTTAGAAGTTTTTGCATCATGAGAAAAAAATGAAAAGTATGTGAGGTGATGGTTAAATAAAATTATTGTAGTAATCATTTCATAATATATACACATACCAAATCATGTCATATACCTTAAACTTATACAATGTAATATGTTAATGATATCAGTAAAACCAAAAAAAATAGCACTGGATACTTCTACTAAGAAAAATTCATGTTGGATGGTCAGTTCTAGAAACCCCTCATAGGTGTAGGTATTGCTGGTTGGGAGCCCTTGAATCCTCCTGTGAGGTCCTAGACATGTCATTTAATATTTCTAATTTCACTTTCCTTTGTTTTGAAAAAATGTGAAACTAATAAGTCCTAACTCACAGTGTTGTTTGGAAAATCTCATTACATAAATGTTTTATGGAAAACACTCTGAAATGCATGAAATGATTTTAGAAAATATTTGCTAGTGTAGCTATGTAGCATGTAGTCCCTTTTTTCTTGGTAAAACTATCTGGATTTACACTTGAATATCCATCTGCTCCTTGTGCTTCTGAGGAGATTGAGTCTGCCCAGGAGTCTTGGGGGTGGAACAACATGAGGCTGTTCCTAAACCAATCAGCATATCTCAAATCCCCAGTCAAAGTTCATTGTTCAGGAGTGGAGGGATGAGTGGCAAGTGACCAGGTTGAAACAATGAGACTGAGGTCCAAAGCTTTTGTATGACATAGGAGGAAGGGATTCACTCTTCAAGTCAGATGTTCTCAAGGAAGCATTTAGTTAAGGATTGAATGGCAGTAATTTTTGGATTATGAAAGGGAAAGATACTGAATATAGAACCATCACTAAAGAAGCAGAGGTAATAAATAGAAGAATAAACTGCTTTGGTAATGTCATTTGAACTATAAACTCAAGGCTCATCTAAAAACCTCTCTATATTTGAACTTCCCAGGTGTATGAGATAATGTTTTCATTATTATTTTAGACAGCTTGAGATTCCTCTCCTGACAATTAAAAGCATTCCTGCTACCACAATTGTTAGTGTAGCTAGCTAGTTAGTATAATAAAGGAAGGGAGCAAATGGAATCAAACATTAAACCTAATGAACTAGGGAGCTGAATTGGACATTAATCCTAATTTACTAGGAAGCCATAACATTCATAGTCTCCCCAGGGGACAGCTGCATCCTCTGCCCTCTCTGGACTTAATCTCTGAGCAATCCCCAACAGGGCAGGGCAGAATTTCCTTGGGAAACAACTGGCTTGGTACCCAGATCATGGGAGAGGGGGAGCAGGGGGTGAGTTGCTTTGGGCCCAAGTGCAGTAGAAACCAAGATGGCACAGGGGAGGTGAGTGCACACGCAGTGGAAACTAGAGGACACAGCAAAGCTTTGGGGCATGTGCAGTAGGAGCCAAAATGGGGACATAAAGGGGTGGTGCCTAGCTTGGGAAAAGAATCAGATTAGATAAGGGCATGGAACTCTGAATGGTTAAGGAGAGGGGTTGGGTAGGGGAAGGGTCCAGTGAAAGCCTAAAAAAAACCTTTGAAGTAGGTCGGATAGTTCGAATGACAGCCTGCTCTGTCCCCCAAACCAAGAAAATATACGGAGAATTATCAAGGATCTTGAGGCAGTTGCTACTAGAGTTGCTCATGTCTGTATCCTCGAGGGCTTATTATTTCCTTTCACCCCAAAAAACCTTGCCACAATGCTTAAAATTCTTCCACGTATGTGCTCTTTGAAATTGCTTTCTTGTATCACTGCAAGAACCAATTTTCACTGGCAATACAATGTTGTATAAACATAAGGAATTTAAAAATTACTAACCTGCATGTAGATTAATGACTGGAACATGATAAGTGCATTTGTTTTACAAACGTTTTTGTGTTAATAATAATCACTAATTATTTTATATATAACAAAGGAACTGCTATCCTGAAGCTACTTTTTGTGATATGGACTCAGAAAGAAACTTTGACCCCTTACCTGTTTCCTGTTCAAGAGACTGAGACAGAGAAAACTACTTTAGGAAGGAGAACCTCAGGCTAATTTGTATTAACTATTAACTATGGTAAACCAGAGGGCTTGAGGCAGGTGCTCATTAGCTGGATACCTGCTGTGTCCCACTGCTTCTGAGTTGCCTGGCAAAGATTTTCCTGTCAAGTGTGTTCACTCTTCCTCAACTATCTGTAAATCATCTATTCTCACTCCTGAAATCTAATACTCTGTTCCCCTCCTTCCTCCTTTGTTCAAAAATGTCTTATATATCAAGTGTTGCGTGTTGTCTTTGGAGTTTTCATGAAATTATCATGCTATGTGAATGCCCCATGCACATGTATTAAACTTTGATTTTTCTCTCAAACTGTCTCTGTTAATTTGGTTATTATCCCAGCCTGGAAGATCTTAGAAGGTATAGGGAAATGTATTAATATTTATTTTAGTCCCCACAATAACAACAGTAAAATATAGCAATAAAAATAATGACCACTTATGTCATCATCACCATCACCTACAAATGCACAGTTCATGTCTGAATAGAACATGAATAGACCCCTGGCTGTTGAACTTGTTCCCTTTTACATTTAGAGAACCTATGCTTCTCTTATTCATCATTTTAAACTTTCTTTCATATTTCAGCTTCTTTGTAGTAATCCTAAAGGGGTAGGTCTCTGCTTAAACATTTCTAATCCCAAACCCCAATAGCTATACTCAGTACCTCAAACCCTGTATATGTATTGAAAAAAATTTTTGTGCGCTGTCACTGCTATGTATGAAGCTCCTCTACATTCAGGCAGTAGTTCCATATATATGGGACCCCCTGTATGTATGATCTTTAGTGGCATTTCTCAGTTGCCATGAATCTTTAAAGTTTTTCTGAGCTCACAGCAATTTGAGTTCTATGGAGAATTTTGGCTTGTTTTTGTTTGCAAGAGTTCCAAAGCAGAAATTTTTTGTAGCATCTTGCTCAGTCATCTTTGCCATGTTGCTTTATGATTATTACTAACAATTAAGTATCCCCTTGGGTTTAGTCATAACTTCTCCTGCTGACACCATAGCTCATTTCTCCCTCCCATCTTTTAGCAGCAAAGAACAATTCTTTTCCATTTTCTGAAGGTAACAATGTAATCACTGACTCAATTCTCACTCAGCCTGCTTTTTCCTCAGCTGAATCCAATCCTAATGCCCACTGGACAGATTGAGACTATCCAGTCTATTTTTAAGGTACTTCTGGCAACAGAGAACTTAAAAAAACCACCTCTAATTCTAGGTAGGATCACTTCCTGCCAGGCAGAGCAATATTCTTTTTTCTTCTGAAGCACTAGAATTGTAGTAGGCAGTAAGATAGGCATGAGCAGAGCAAGGGCAATAGACCAGGCATAGAAGGTGACCAGGGCAGAAAGCCCTGGGTGCCTAGCAATGGGAAAAAATGGGAAAACAAGGAGCTCATCCTAGGGTAAATGTGCCTCCCTTGGCATATCGCTGGTCATGTGGTTTAGACCCCCTGACCCTTTTTCTTATATCACTTGTCATGCAGTTTGGACCCTCCCCTGACCTTTCCTCCCCTAGCATGTCGATAGCCAGTGGCAGACCCCCTTAGAGGAGGAACAAAGGGGCCAGAGAAGAGCTTCATATAACTCCCATACAAGCCCTTGCACAACCACTCCTTTAAGTGTTAAGCCCTCAAGAAAATAAGGTTCTGGCCCAAATCAAATAATCTTAGGAATGAAGGTTATTGTTGATCTTTGGATCTGTTGATCACAGACAGAGGTTTGGTCAAACCAGACATAACAACTAGACCTCAGTTGTGTTTCAGCTCTAGAAAAGCAGCAAAACCAGAGGGAGTGATGCCATGGCTGACATCAGGACAAGCTTCAATTACTAATGACCCCTGCCCCCAGCATCAACCAATCAGTAGAGACCAGAACCCTGAAAGGACACACCTGGAAAAGCTGATGAATATTATACTGAGTACCTCCCCTGGGACCTACCAGAAGATTCCCCACCTTTAGAGAGGGGATAAAACCCTCCAGACAAAGGACCCAGCATGCGTTTTCTCTCTCTCTGGAGCATGTCTGTGCCTTTCCCCTGTCTTCTTCCTCTAGACATGTTACCTTTCTTTTCTTTCTCTTCAACTCTAAGTGTTCTTCTTTTACCTCTGTAACTTATTTCCTGAGCCCATGCAGCCCAGCTGGCTCACTTTTTCCATGGCTCCCTTCTCTGTGACTTTCTAAATAAACTTTTGCTTGTATTTGAGTCTTGATGCTAAATTCTTTCTTGACAAGAACTCAGGTACTCAGGTTGCTGAACTGAGGTCCAGTTGCTGGTAACATTCTGGTGCTGTTCATCACTAACAGAATCCCAAAGAGAGGGAATGAGTCCCAGGCTTCTCTTACACTGCTTCTTCAGATAGTCACTAAAGCCCTACTCTTAAATTGCTTGCCTTCTTTCTTTGGGTGTACAGATAAAGAGAAGGTCCCAGTGCCTGTCTTTTAGTAGTTTTAGTATACATTGGGAGATAAATTTTATTTAAATGGCATACTTGGGAGCCATTTCTGGTGTAAGAGCTAACATAAATTTTATTTTAACTGTATGAGAAAGGCTTTATATCTAAACTGAATCTTTGATGCTATTACCAAGTTCATGAGATAATAGAAGTGTTTATTACAGTTCACTGGCAGAGGATGATTCAAAGTGGGATGAAACCAAAGGATGAATGTCTCATGACTATGTAAGGCATCTGAGCCAGGGATGAGATAAGATGCCTTGGGGCTTCAGAAGGTTACTGCAGGGAGAGCACCTGAGCAGCCATTAATAGTTATCTCTGAGAATCATATCATGAGCAAGGCCTCTAATTCAAGTTCTGGGTAGTTAAGGTGGGGGCAGAAGTTTCTCTTGAGCCTGGAGCTAAAGTTACCTTTAGCTAGAAAAAAAATCCACATACTGTAGAGGCGCATCATGGGGTGACTTGCTCTGAACCCCCATATTCATAAGGCACTTTTCTAGCCTTGAGGGTATATTATAAACAAAACAGACAAAAAGAGTCAGTGAACAAATTACATAAGTAAACATAAAATTTTAAATAGTGTAAGTTCTATAGAGAAAGTTATAGCAGGAGAAGGAGATATGAATTTTGGGGGCTGCTAAAAGTGTAATGGAAAGTGAATGAGGATCCAGAGGCTGAGAGATGGAGAGACTTGTTCGTACTTGGGCAGTAGGTTAGAGCAACGGCTCCTTGATCCTGTGTTCATTCCTTTATTCCTTCTGTGTGTCCCAAGGTCAGAAGCACCCTTACGAAAGTCACTGCATCCTGACTTACATGAATGAGAGTCAACAGGGAAAAACCCTAACAGTGTACTTTTCTTAAAATATAAATACATTAACCTTGATTTTGATTATAGAGTAAAATTGAATTTACAGGTAAATTTGAGGAGTGGCAGGATTATAAAGAGAATAGCTGTGCCTTAAACTGCAACTTATAAAAATAAATAATGCAATGCTTATAATATATATGGTTTATAATTCACAAAGCACTCTTCTATTTTTTATCTGATATTTATGACAATATGAGAAATAAGCAAATTTCTTTCATGTTATTATCCCCATTTTTAGTAAGTGAAGAAATTGAGGCCCATAGAGAGTAAGTGATAAAATTGACAACTGTGTGGGTCTCTCTCTCTCTATATATATATATAGGATATATATATATATATATATATATATATATATATATATATATATCCTCCCATCAAGTTTTTCTGACCAGGCTAATCAAATTATCAGGAGGAAATTACATATGCATGGGGAATCCACATGGGCATGAATATTCCAAAGACGCTGAGGCAACATTGTGTATATAAGACATTTTTAGACAAAAGAAAAGGGTGGAGAAATGGGGTATTCATTTTCAGAAGCGAGAATGGGCAATTTACAGGTAGTTGGGGAAGAATGAACACAGCTGGCAGGAAAGTCCTTGGTGGGTGGCTCAGAATCAGTGGGACACAGGGGCATCTAGCTAACAGGCATCTACCTAAAGCCCTCCATTTACCATACTTAACTCAAATTAGGCTAAAGTGACGTGCTAAGATTTCCTTCCTGAAGCAGGTTTCTCTGAATCTCTTTGGCAGAAAAGGCAGGTAGGTCAAAATTTCTTTGAGTCTCATTTCATAATAAACAGCTTAAAAATTAATATCCTATAAAGCAGCTTCAGGGTGGCAAAACTTTGGTTCCCTTCACAAAGAAAGAAATATCCAAACCTGTAGGGAATTTTTTATAAGATTTTATTTGTGCCAAATTGATGACATACCAGGAGCAAGATCTCAAATGCTCCAGAGAATAAGTTTCTTATATGCATTTGAAATTAAGGAGGAAATAAGGAAAATTACCTGAGGGTGTGCTAAAACAAGGCGACATTAGATTACAGCACAGTGAAGATTATTGCTCTCTAGAGGGTGTCAGCTTTAGAAGACAGAGTCCGAAAGGGGGTGTTGCAAAGGTGTGGTAACCTAGATGCACAGGGCTCTGCTTAAGGCACAGCTACGCCTTGTACCAAATAGTTATACGCCTGCCCAGTTAGGAGTTTATGAGCAGATCACCCCGTGAGGTTACTTTTCATAGAACCCCCCTTTTTTATTCACAAAATTCATTCTGATAAAGTTCTCACAATAGTGAATGGCCTCTGTGGCTGGGAATAAGTCACTCCCCTAATCAGGGACTGAGGTAGGATGTGTGCACAAGACTCTGTACCTAAGGCTTGTTAACTCATGCAGCCGCGTTGCCTGTTTGCTCTCATGCACAGAACTGATTGGTGACTAAATACAGTCATAGTGATGTGTATGAAGGAGAAGGTCGTACTAGGGAATGCTAACTTTATCATGCACCTGAGAGAGAACTTTCTTAGGACAGAAGATTGTTACAGAAGTTTCATTGGAATTGTTTGGAGTCTTTTGCCATCCAAGCTGGGGTCTCCTATCATAGCCCTGCATAGAAACATGTCCCTTGGAGACAGGACTGAGGAAGGATGGATCAGGCAGAGGTGTTTTCCCTGGTCACCTATCTGCTATTAATTCCCATCTTCATACCAACAAAGAGGTGGGTATAGGGGAACCGGTCATGCCAATCAGCAGGTGATACAAGTCATTTTGGATTAGATTTCAACAAGCACCCATGACAGTCTTCACCCCCGGAAGATGCATACAATTAATTTGGTTTCGTTTATAAAGACTATGAAGTCAGTTTATATTTCCGGAGACTGTTGGGGCCCTGCATGTTTTAGAACAGTCAGCAGAATAAGTGCTGAGCAAGGGCGAGAAGGGGGCTGGAGGTGGAAAGTTCACCTTGGAAAGCTGCCTAAGTACAAACTGATGCCTGGGTAATTGACCGTTATCAGGGTTTCATGATAAAATATTGTTTTCCTGCATTAAAGCATTAATGAGCCTCTGAAATGGAAGAAATCTGAGACATCATTTGTAACATTCATAACTTTAGACCCTTCTCTAGTGATTAGCAAGTGCAAGCACTCTTTTCTGCTCTTTACATAGAATTCATTCAATGCTCACTTCAAGCTCACGAAGTGAATATTATTATTATTGAACAAGATGACGTTAATATCCCCTTTGAGTTTAGTTTGGCTTCTTTCTGACTCGAGCCCCTTGACCTCCGTTTTCATAGAGCATTTACTTCAGAAAACTTGCCATTGTAAATTCTTCCTTGGCCCCCTTGATATGTAAGTCTCCCCTGAGACTCTTGCCAGTTTTACAACTCTAGGATATTTCTCTCAAAGACAGAGAGCCAGCTCTGTGAAACATAACCCTCGAAGATTAGCCAACTTCTCTGGGAGGCTAGGAACCTAACATCTGCACATGCCTAGTTCCCAAGTTGTAAAACTATCTCCTGTAGTAAAGTTATGAGAGAGATTTCCCCTCGGGATAAAGCCAATTAGCAAATACAGGTATGGCCTATGACCTCTCCTAAGGTCCTCAGTACTTTTCCATGATTTCACTCTAGCTCTTAAAAATTCTATCACCCTTGCTTCAGCAGAGATGGCTTCAGACTTAAGTCTGGCCTCTCTTCCCTACTGGGATGGCCGTGTAAAAATTCTTTCTAGTCTGCTTAACTTTGTTGCAAATTTTACTTTGACATTATCCACAGTTTATCGATTAAGCATCTGAGGCACAGAAAAATTGATCAACATGCTGAAGAGCACATGTTAGTGAGTGGGATTCTAGTCCCACCTCCTCGCTTTACTGACAAGTGGATACTGTCAGTCAGGGCTGTCTGTCTGTCTGAAATATTCCTGAATAAACATTACTGCGTTAAAAGCAGTTTCATGCTATTATTTTGTTTGATCCAACCTGATGTACTAGGCAGGACACATATTTTTGTATCTTTACTTTATGGTTGCAAATTTAGGAAGCTCAAACACCTTGCCTAAATCACACAGTTGGCTAGTGAATGATTGAGGCAAACATGTTTGTTTCCTCAAGGAAAGGGCCCCAAGGTTTGGAGTTCCATCCTCACTGAATTCTTGAGCTGTGAATGTAACTAGAACCAGGCACCAGGGAAGGGCTAAGTCCCACCAAACGCTGGAAGCCTAGCCCTCTCCCAGTCAGCTAATTACCTGTAATCCTTTCATCGGAGTTCCAATAGTCCCCCCAGCTCCCCTCTTCCACAACAGCCTCCTGAGGCCTTTCTGGAGTTCAGAAAAGCCATCTCCTAAAGCTTTCTCCACCCACATTGCTTGGCATGAACCAGCTCCCTGTAATGATCCTGCCTTCCCCCAGCCTCTTGGAATTCACCGAGGAACTCTGATTTATAGATGGACACCTGCCACTTCGCCCTGTGAGGCCACGACTATGAGCTCCAGCCGTTTCCTGCAGGTGTCCTCTCTCCCAAATTGGCTTCTCTTCCCTGAAATAGAGCTAGCTTCCCAAATAACCCAGGATGGCAATGGGGTGATGGGGTAGGTGGGAGTAGTCGTGGCAGAGATAAATCAGCTCCGAAAGGGTGTTGGTGCAGGACTGGGTGTGGAAATGCTTGACAACCAGAGAAAGGATCTAATAGAAAAAATTCCCCACTCAGGTCTGGGGACTTGACCTCCATCTAGCTCTAGCTGCTGGCATGTGATTTTGGTCACGTTCATTTCCTTTCTCTGGGCCTTTTTTTCCCTTTACAGTCAGACCACTGGGCTAGTCCTTTCAAGCTGTGATATTCCGGGATGTTCTGGCCTCGGTTTTCTCGGTAGGAATGAAGGGATTTACCCGTTCCCTGCTGGGCTCACAGGGAACTCGGTTGTCCCGATGGGAGGCGGCTTGTCTTGTAAAGAACAGAAGAGCCGGAATCTTGGAGCTTTAAGAGGACCGCAGTGGCTGTGCTGCGCTTCACTGATGGAGCGCCGCATTGCCAGGCATCTGATCTGTTTTTCTTAAACACTGCACGTTCTGCCACCCCTCCCCCACCCACGGGCCAGAGAGGCGGGCACTGCCCACCCCCTTGGGGACTGTTAACTGTTGTCGGGCTGCGACCTGCCCCGGAGCTCCGTCCCTCACGCCCCAGACAAGGCAGGGACAGTCTGTGCCTGGGAGGCTGGCAGAGGGGCCTGGCTCTCCTTGGGAAGGGAGGCTGAGCCCACGCACGTGTCGGTGAACCGGGCTGAGAAGCTTTTGTTCCAGGGCTAACAATAGAACCTTCCGCAAATGATTCTGATTCAGCGTCAGAGTTCAGAATCCGCCTGGGAGGGGCCGTGGAGGCTGCGTGCGTTGCTGTCTTTCCTCCTCCCTGGCAACGCCTGTGCGAATGCATCAGTTGCTCCTCCCGGGCTGTGCGCACCGAGGAAGGGAGCAAAGGAGGGCATCTGGACCATACCCCACCTCCGGAGTGCTGTTCCCACCTCCCGCCAGACGAGCCTCCAGTCATTCATTCCTGTATCTAACAGTAGTTTCTGGCCAAGCGGAATGTAGGGATCACCTCATTCCGCAGCCCCAACGGGTCTCCTCCACGAGATGGGATCAAATGTGCTGTGAGTCTCTTAGGCTCTTTGAATGACAAAAGTCACAGGTCCTCTGTTCCCTCTCATGAAAAATATGTCCTTAACCTTCTCCCAGCGTGACGAAATTTCGGACAGGCTTTTTCTAGACGCTAGCCCCTTAGCGTTTTTTAAGAGGATTTTATTATAAATCCTTTCGTTGTTCCTTCGAGGTGTAAATCTTCTCCCTGCATCGTTCTGGCTGGACCCGAGAACCCTGTCTCTACAATGTAAATATGAGGGAAGTTAGTGTCCTATCTCCCAGTTTCTACGGAAGGGTCGGAGCCTAACTTCAGTGCCCGCGTCGGGGAGACCCTGGCTCCAAGTTGTAAAACTACCTCCTCTTCTGAGGACACCAGAAAGTTTACTTTTCCCTTTGGGTAAGGCCAGTTGCTAAATACAGGTGTCTACGATTCCCCCAGCCCAGCTCTTAAAATCCTGCAGCCTATTGTTTTCACCCAGATTTCGTCTGAGCTGCCTCCCCTAATGCTGGTGATAGTATCAGAATAAAGTCTCTCTTTCTCAGCTCATGGTATCTGTTTTTTTTTTTTTAATTTAACATTCATCACGGTTACAATTTCCCTCGAATCCCTCTCTTCTAGTCTGCGCTGTTTTGCAACTTATTAAGTAACCAAGTAATACATTACTGGAAGAGTGTGTGTGTGTGTGTGCGCGCGTGCGCGCGCGCTGGAGGTGGGGGGGGGACCTCTCCCACTCTACTAAAATTTCCTTGGGAGAGCAATGTGCCTCTGAGATGTCTGTGCCACATACTGCCTCGTGGGGCACTGCAGGTGCTCAAGCCCTGGTTGCTTTCTTTCTTCCCACCCTCCCCTCCCTTTCTAAGACTCACAATACAGGGTATGGCACCCCTGCTGGCTCTGTCTCACATATGCCTCACACTAATTTTTAAGTTTTTCCACTTTCAAAATTGCTGTACTTCACCTGGTATCTTCGGTTGATCTGTCCATCTTTCATCTTGCTAATTAACTAATTTTATCTTGTTGATAATCCAATCTTTTGCTAAATAGTTCCACTGAGTTTAATAAATTGTATGTTTTAGCTCTAAAATGTTCATTAGTTATTTTCTGTCCTTTTCAGTTCTCTGATGAAATTGTCCAACTGTCTATTTTCTCTTTTTTCTTGTGCATTTTAACCATCATTTTTGTGTGCTCACTTCAAACTCAGGGTCACCTGGGTATCTGCTTCTATTATCCCTTTTTACTGTTGGTTTCATCCTATAGTCCCATCTATTGCTATTAATTATTTTTTTACTGAATGGCAGGAATTGTGAATGCAAGACATAGAGCCCCCAGCCTTTCTTATCTTCCTCATGTGAGTGGTCCCCCTTTCCTCTGCTAGGCAGGCAAAGTGAAGAGGTTGATTACCTGAAGCAAATCAGGACTATTCTAAATCAAGGCAGGTTTGCCTTTTTGAAAGTTTTAATGTACCTCTGGTTTGTCAGGAACTCAGTTTCAAGCCCTAATGGTTGATGAAACATTTTCCATCCAACACAAACCGTGACTTTTAGTTCTCTAAACACATGACAAGGTTTTGAAGTACTTTTATTTGTATTGTTTTCTGCCAGCAGAAAATAGTATAAATTTTTGGCAATGGCCAAGAAGAGGGACTCTGAATCCCACTCATCTCTTTTTCTATAAAGATACAAAGTATGGGATACAGGGAGAAACTGGTTTTACGGGAGAGGCTTCCAGAATGGAAGGCACTCTGGAACTTGATGGGGAGCACACAAGGATGAGTAGAGGCTCAGAGGAAATCAGTCCCACGCGTTGCACCGAGGTTTCAGAGCCTCACCGTGGGATTTGTCCTTCCTCATTTCACCTGAGCCCTATGAGAGCATTCCAGTAGCAACCCTTGTTTCTCAAACTTCATCATCTTTAAATCCTTTGAATGTCTTAGGCAGTGTCAAATCTTGGAAGAAACTTAAGTCTTTGCCCAGTTCACCACTGTACTCTATAGCACGTATTCCCATACGCACATAGTAGAGAAACCAATGCGCAGAGAAACAAAGGGACGCGCCTAAGGTCTTTCCCTGTGCATGCGGTTTGTGACAGCATCAGGACGTAGACTCCAAGTCTCTCAGCCTGGTCGTCTTTCCCGTGAACCACGCTGCCTTTCTCCTGCTGAGTTCAGGAGCTTGTAGGGCCTGCGAGGAAGAGCTGGATGTTGGAGGCAGTACGGCCTCCTGTGAGTAGGGGTGGGAATTAGGCTCTTCTATGAAGCCACTGCTGTCCGAACACGTGCTGTCGTGATGGTGGAGAGCGCCTGCCACAGGAAGGGAAAGGAAACAGGTCATGCATTTCGGAGACAGTTTTTGGGGATTGGCGTTGGTAGAAGCTTTCATAACCCACCTGTGGAAATATTTCTCAAAACAGCAGATATATATGCTTTTGGCACAGGGTTAGTTTTGCGTTTCTATTTACGGGGCTATTTTACTACCCTGTAGGGGGAGGGGTTACCTCGAAAATTTATGTTGGATAGAGATGCAAATAATTTCTTTCTAGTAGGATGAGTATTCCCAGAGATGAATTTATGGCATTGTCGGAAATGAACCAGTTTTGTAGGTAGCTGGGCAATTTATTAGTTTGTCTATTTATAACTAGTTTCTCAAATACTCTTTGGATCAGTTGAAACATATTAACTATTAACTTTATTAATTAATAAATAAAACCTTTGAACATGTTTATATTATATTTTCATGAGAGTCATTATTTTGATTTTAGAAAATTATACTTCAAAATATTTGCCTTCTAACTTGTTACTAGTGTATTCTGTTCTTATAAAAGGACATTAATATCCATTTAGTCACCCAAGGAAAAAAACCTGGAAATTTTCTTTCTTTTCTTCACCTCCCACCTTCTAAACATGAGTCTCTTGGTTCTAGATTTAGCCACTGTATATATTAAAAATCTCACAATTCCACTCTTCTTCCTGACTATTCCCAGTATCCTTATCTTATTTCTGGCCATCACATTTCTTTTTAACCTTCTGTGACAGACTCTTGAATGCTTCCCCCTCCTGCACTGGCTGCCTCACCTGCCTGTGGGTCACACCCCTGCCAGGGTGATCTAAAAGATAAATCTAATCAGATCATTTCTCCGTAAAATTTTAAGTGGCTCCCTATCTTCCCAGACTAAATCAAAATACTTAAAATTACACAGAAAACTTTGTTTCACAATTTTATTTCTATTGATCTTTCCTAGTCTTAATTTTGATCTTCTCTCACATATCACCTTTCTCCCACTAGGCACAGGAGCGGTTTCTAAAGATACGATTTTCCCACTCTGCCTGCCTTTGAACGTGTTATCTCTCTAACTAGGATATCGACGTCCTGCTTCTTCTACTTCCCTTCACTGCCTTTGCTCTTCTGTCCAGATTCACCTGGATATGCCATCTTCTGGGAAGTTCATTTTGATGTCCCCATGGCATCTAATGATATTAAATCAAAGTAATGGTTGAATTTTTGCCATGTCTTTCACTAAACTATGAGTTACAAGTGTTGTGTGAGGGTTCTTGTTTAATCTATATAATAACAACCCCTGTGAGTGTATAAGAAGGCGAGCGAAGCTCAGGGGTCAGGGCAACTCCATGCGCAGAAAGTGAGGCTCGCCCTGACCCCCGGCCACGGGCCGGGCTCCTGCACACTCAGGGAAGCCCGGCCTCATGAAAAGGGCCTGGGTTCTGATTCTGAGATTAACTGACTAGTTACACGATCTTGCTAAGTCATTTTCCTTCTCAAATAGTCTATATGATTATAAGACTTAACACGGGATAACATCTATGAAAGTGCTACATACTCACTAGAGGTACTTTCTACCTGTAGGTCTGGGTAAGGGAGTGTGGATGAATCAGGGCCTCTGCTCTGGCCGTCCCCGGGAGCAGTGCTTATACTGCTGTCCACGTGAGTGGTGACCGGCAGTTGCGTGGCCCGACAGCCAGCAGCCGTGGGTGTGGCCTTGGTGATCCATCGAAATGTTTGAAATCAATAACTCAGAAAATAAGCATTCTGTGATGCAGAGAGAGAGTAGCCTTCTGCTTTCCACAGTTTAAAGAATAGGAGCGTGCCGATAAAGGGAAGGCTAAATGGGAGGGTGGGTGGGGTGAGAAGATACACAGAGGTGAATCAGCAAATACAAATTAAAATGAAGCTTAATTATTCCTGTGGTGAAAGAGGCTTCATCCCTTCCCCCACCTTTTCTTAAAGTGGGTTTCTTTAGAAAACCTGGAAGTTCTTCAGTTGTATGCAAATCTTTTAAAAAGGCTCACTGAGCCTCTCACCACCTTTAGAGGCCAGAGGCGTCTTTCTCAAAGGAAGCTATGGCTCTGAAATGTAATCATCAAGGACCGTAGCACCCCTACAGCCCACTCTTCATGGGAAGGCAGGAGTCGGACTCAGGTGCCTGGTTCCAACTTACAAAACTATCTTCTGCCATAAATAGGATAAATTTTATTATTCCTTTAGATAAAGGCAATTAGTGAACACAGTCAGCCACCCCGCTTACCAGGTGAATCTAGGATGAACCATGTGTGGCAAATAGTGTTCTCACTTGCGGACTGGTTATCGTTTATTTTGACCTGTATGTAATGGGTTGTATTTGCTTGGCTGTATAAGACGTGAGATTTCTTTTTGTGTTTCCAGGCTTGTTCCTGGATTGCCTGGGATGCACATCATATTCTGGTTAAATGCTTAATTACAAATAAAACTGTTTTCTTTCTCTTACTCCTTTTTGGAGAGGCTTTCTGGTGTGGAAGATTTTGTTTTAAATTATATTTC
The DNA here is from genome assembly GCF_021234435.1 of Artibeus jamaicensis. Classification (NCBI taxonomy): domain Eukaryota; kingdom Metazoa; phylum Chordata; class Mammalia; order Chiroptera; family Phyllostomidae; genus Artibeus; species Artibeus jamaicensis. Next base: position 52,966,664 of record NW_026521486.1, read on the forward strand.
CCCAGCAGGCACACAACAGCCCTGGTAAGAATTATAAATGAGGCAGAAAAATAACGGTCACATTCTTAACAATGTCCTCTCCCTTGCCCCTCTCCCTTTATCTAGTAGTTCCTCTTCAGAATTTATTTTGGTATAAAAATAACTGGTGCCATCATGTATAGAATGGGAAACAATAAAAACATACATCATTGGAGTAAATGATTTAATTCCCATAAAGTGCTAAGAATAGTAGTGTGTATAATGTAGTGAGCGCTGTACGTATTTGTTACTGTTAATATTATCATATGGAAAAACCTTACATGGAAGAGCGAGCCTGAAGCTATCCGACCCACAGGGGTTGCACCCAGTGCAAGCAGACAGCAGTGAGTCACCCCCTGTGGGGTGACATCACACTAGTTTCCTCCTTTGTCCTAAGCTCTGCACCAGCCTCCCCACCTGACCCTTCCTGTCTCTTCTCTCACTGCCACTGGAAGAGCTGACCATAAAACGAAACCTTCCATCTTCATATATGACCACTTCACAAACAGAATATCTGTTGGCCCCTGCTACCTCAGATCTGGTGAAAGAAACAAACAAAAAATAAATAAAAACCTCCTTGGCCCTGCCTTTTATAGATGTGGTAAATGTCAAGCAGTTTACATTCCAGCAACGGTGCACTGATAAAAGACTTTGAAGTTCTTGAGCACGGTGCATGGGATGAGGGATGATGAGGGTCATCACAGAACTTGGAGGAAGAGTAAGACTTCTTCTCTGGTAGAGACGACGTGATAGAGTGGAAGGGGAGAAGGCTGCTGGCTGGGGACCAGATCCCCTTTTAACAGAAAAGGTGTCCTTGTGCTGATCACAGAAAAGCATTTACTTTATGTAGTCGAATTAGAAGAAAAGAAGGAACTCTGTCTGAGAAGATGAAGACCCTTGAGATTTTTGAACCCAGGGTTACCTCTCTAAGGGGGTGTCTTTGTGCATTGTGAGGACTGTGCAGGCTGGACACAGCGGCTGCTCGGGTGTTGCTGCCACTTCTCACCTGTGCTCACGCCCCTCTGTGCCTGATAATCAGTAGTAGGTTGACTTCTGGGTCTTGATACAGAAATCCTGGGAGATAATTCACCCTTTGGAGATAATTACAGACCCTGGAAGGGGCAGATCGGAGCTGTTTTTCAGTAGGTCTGAGGGACTGCCCCACTGGTCTCTGCGTTCGATGGTGGTACGTGAATGCCCTTCTCTCCCATTTCTCTCACAATCTTTAATCTCAGCAGTACTGAGCTGTTTTCATGGCTGTTCCTTACTTCTTATGCACTCTTAAGGGATGACAAGGAGTGGACTGAGGGAGATAATTCCTGGCTTTGTGAGAAGATGATTAGACAAACTCACAGAGAATTGGAAAGATTTGGGAACCGCTGGGATCCCTGTTTCTGCTAAAGGCTGGCTGTGAAGAAGAGATCTCTCTTCTAGAGAGGCATGAAAGAAAAATGTACGGAATCGCTGGAGACACTCAGTGCATTTAATGTCTAAAGTTACAGTGTTTTATTGAATCTTATAAGCCTTCATTTGTAATACATAATTATTTCATATTCCACTTAGGAGGTCCAAAAATTAGACACTTAAATTGGCTGACAATGCCAATTATTAATAGGTATTCTATTTGAGAGATTAACATGTGGAAAAACCTATGCCATAGAATATGTGAAATACAGCATTTCTAACTGCTACCTCTCTTGCTGTAATGAAATCACATTGCCATGGCAGAAAATGAAATCTAGTAACTTATTTGAAATATATAACTCCTAGAAATACTTCTCCCCTGACTCTTCGCCCCAGCATAACCTTCTAGTTTGTGCACTGCCTGCCTGGGGGCACATCGTGGTATTTTTCTTGTGCAAGACTGACATCTGCTGGACAAATAACACTTGGGCAAAGCTTTGTACAGTAGTCCCCTGCTATCTGCGGTTTGGCTTTCTACCTGTTCAGTTACTCACGGTAACAGCAGTCCGAAATATTAAGTGAACAATTCAGGAAATAAACGATTCATAAGTTTTAAACTGTATGCTGTTCTGAATAGCATGCTGAACTCACTGTCCTGCCCCGTCCTGCCCTGGGTGTGGATCATCCCTCAGACCCCAGTCTCCGCACTTTAAAGGGTCCCCACCCATCAGTCACTCAGTCGCAGTCTCAGCTATCAGAGCGACTGTCAGGGAATCCCAGAGCTTGTCTTCAGGTCACCCTTACTTTACTTAAGAATGCTACATTCCCATAACTTTCATTACAGTATATTGTTATAATTGTTCTATTTTATTATCTGTTGTTGTTACCCTCTTACTGTGCCTGATTTGTAAATTACACTTTAATCATAGGTATGTATTACTGGGAAAGGAACAGTATGTATAGGGTTCGGTGCCAGCTGTGGGTTCAGGTGCCCCATGTGGGTCTTGGAACGTAGCCTATCCCCAGTGTGTGTGTGTGTGTGTGTGTTATTCTCCTATTTTGAAGGACAAAACTCAAGTGATTTCTGCAAGAACTAGTATGAGGTATGCCATTTGGTTCCATGTCTTAAACCTTTCCACTACACATAACATAAGGCTGCCTTCTGATATTTGCCCCTGTTGTGAGTAACGTATACGTACAGTCTGTGTACTTGGAGGAGAAGGTAATGGGTCAGAGAGAAAGAGGAGCCATTAAAGCCCTACAACCACAGAGAATTAGAATGAAAGAGTTAGAAGTGTAAAGATCTTTGTGACTTTGGACTAGTAACATTGAAACTGTGGAGTAGTGACCAAAAATCTATTGCGTTAGGAGGTGCAGTGACTAGTACTAAGACATGCAAAATGAAGGGAAATCTAAGCCAGATGAATCTTGACTCATTTACTTAATTCAAAAAAGGTTTCAATTTCTACTATCTTGAAAAAATCATTATCCCTGTGCCATCTTCTCAGTGCTCCCAGGACACAGGTAATAAAAACTACAGGAGATTAATTTTCACTTAGTTTGAATAATAAATCTTTAGCCAAAATGTTCAAAGGCATGGGGGATAATTCTGAAAGAGTTGATATGCAAAACTCACATTGAGAGGAAAGACATGCAGCAGCATTAACCACCCCCGTGCGGTTCGTTGTTTTTGAGGAGGGAAGGGGAGCTACGTACACTAAACCCTCATCGCAGAAAGGAACTCAGAGCCTAAATAGACAAAGTGATGAGATACACTGAGGAGTCTCCCCTAAGTCCTACGACGTGAGCTGATTAGAAAGTAGCACAAAAAGTAAGTGCTGGCCTATAAATCTCCCTACCTATTACAAAACTTCTATAATAATGCTTCTCAAACTTCGATGTGTAAAAGAAATCACTAAGAATCTTGATACAATGGTGATTCATCAGGTCTGGGGTAGGGGCTGGGGTCCCCAGTTTCTAACAAAATCCCAAGTGACGTTAATGTTGCTGGCCTGCGGGACACATTTTGAATATTAAGGTCATACAGAGTTTCCCCTGGAACAGCAGTTCTCAGACTGTGAGTCAGCCCAGCAGCCTCAGCACTACCTGGGAACTTGCTAGAAATGCAGGCCCGAACCCCTATTTAATTAGAAACTCTGGGAGTTGGGGCCCAGCCAGCTATAGTTTAACAAGTTCTCCAAATGATTCTGATGCTAACATCTGAGAACCACTGCTTTAGAGAAGTATTTATCCAGCCATAACAGAGTTACTCTAGGAGCTTAAAAACAAGACATCAGCCACTGGTTTTCATGCCAACTCAATTAAATTGGAATTTTAGGATGCAGGACCCTTGATTGTGAGTATTTAAAAAAAAATTCCCAGGTGATTATAATATGCAGATGGGTGTGAGAACTATTGCCAGAGAACGAGGGAGAGAGAGAGAGACTTACTTTTTGAGTCTTTGTCAGCAAAAGTCTGGTAAAGGTGAGGGAATCTGGGTCTGCTGGCCCGGTGGGTCTCCTCCTCCTCCTTACTGTTGCTTTGCACCTGTAACCAAGATCCAAGCAGAACCAGTCAGAGCAAGTGGTGGGGAAAGGGGCAGGGTGGCAGGCAGCTGTGGGGGAGGGAGGCTGAGTGTACTTGAGGGTCTTCTCCTGTGGCAGGAACCCAGCAGTGAGAAAGGCAGGAAGGAACTGAGGTGCAGCTCTACATTCAGTGAGAGATGACACAGGTGCAAATGATATTTTGAATCCTAACAGCTTCTGTTTGTGGCAAAGACTTGAGAGCTTTTCCAAGTCACCCTTGCACTTGGTGGCAGTACTATAGACCCAGGCAAGAGGAGTCCTGAGTTTTTCAGAGTCCATGGGATAAAGAATTAGTGGACCTAGGGGGGATGTGCTCACCTGGATCTTATGCTATCCCTTCTGGACTGTGCTCTGGTCACCCAGGATCCCAAATGTGCTGCTCTTATGGCTCCAAGCCTGCTTCAGTGAACTGCACTGGTTTTGCCTGGTATCTATTCTCTCAATGGCCATCTTCTCTACTAGTATATGCACTCTTGGGCCTGAGTGATGACCAATGAATGGCCATTTGTGTGGTAGGAGCATGAGGCATTTGGATATGCAGGCTGGGCTGTTCACACACTTGTGTAGGAAATCCCTGATGGTTCAGGACAGATCTTGGCATGAGAAGAGAAGGAGACAGGCCAGGGGCTGGGGACTGGCTCTGTCCAGGCCATGTTCTAGTGCACAAGTCCTAAGAACCTTCTAGTTTTGAACCTGGACTTGCAGGTCGTTATGGTTACATATTTGTCAAGGTAGAAGGGAAACTACTTTGTTTACAATAATAGTGTTCAGCTTATTGTATAGCTGACCTCTACTCTTGTGTGGATCCCACAAATGACAGGGGTAGGGGTACTTGATGAGAAACTTCAAGAAGATCAGATCAGATGAGGAGTTAGAAAAGCAGTTTTGGAAACCTAGATGCTTTTAAGAAGCCAGACCTATTTCTTTTTCTCCTTTTATATTAACCCACTCCCAAAGGTTTCTGAATACATTTCAAAAATTGGTACATCTGATGAGGACAGAGAGTCAGGATTCCCTTTATCCAAGGGCAAACGTTTAGAACCTTTCTCTGCCAGTCTCTCCCTCACCTCCACCCCACTCACCTCCTCCAAGTCAAAAGTGTCCCACAGCTGCTCGGTCAGAGACTGGCGCAGTTCTGGTCTCACTTGGTTTTGCTTCCATTTCTGCTGGACGATGGACAGGTCCAATGATTTGACCTTCCTGCCTGTGGGATTCTTCTGAAACAGGCTCTTTCTCGCTCTGCTCTTCCCTTTCCAGAAAGTCTCATCCTTGGCCAAGTGGGCTTCTTTATTGGTGGCCTGCAGACCCCACAGCTCTCTCTTGACCTGTGCAGGGTCTGTGCTCCACTGCACATCTGCTCTGGGTAACGAATGTGTGCAACAGGGTGTCTCGGGGTTAGAATGCAGAGTTTGTGATGGTGTGTGCACTGTGGACATCCCCTGCTGCGTCTCCCCTTTAGGGCAGCAGACACACGGACAAGAAGTAGGCAGCACTGTACCACTGATGCGGGACGCAGGACCTTCCTGTGAGCCTGGCTCAAACTCAGAGTCTTGCTGGAGAACCAGCTTGTCTCCTCTCACTCTGTCCATCACTTCCCACACCACTTGGTCCAAACTGTTCCTTAGGGGGGTGTTGTGGGGTGGGGATAGCCGAACCCGGGGGCATGTGTATAGGCACATTTTGGAGATGGCTTTCCGCAGGCGCTCTCTGGGTGAGTGAGGTTCAGATTCTGGAGCTAGAATCTTGATGGATGGCACATCAGTTGGGTCACAATTCCAGAACATGTGGGATGGTGTGAACTTCTGGACAGGCGTCTTAGACACATAGGAGTAGAGACAGAAGAAGGCATCGGCGGTGACAGCCAGTGTTTGCACCTGCTTAAACCTGCCTGGGTATAAGGGTTGAAGGTGGTGAGTCTGGTGGCTAATCAGCCACCAGAATTTCTCCTTTTGATAGCTTTCCTAAACTTAAAATAAGAAGGAAGGTGCCAATTTTCCCATTTAGATTTCTGACACCCAGGATCCCCTTCCTTGACTTTCTTGATTTCTGTTTTAATTTTTATTACATTTATTGGGGTAACATTGGTTAATAAAATTACATAGGTTTCAGGTGTACAGTTCTGTTATACACCATCTATATATTGTACTGTGTATTCACCACCCAGAGTTAAGTGTCCTTCCACTTTCTTGATTTCTTGACCCCCCCATCCCAAGTAGGTATTTTATTTTATCCAGAAATCAATTCTATACAGATTGGAAACATTTCCCTATTCTGAGTTAGCATATCTTTTTGCTGTCAGTATATTCTAAGCAATGGCCTCCATCACTGTGTTTGCTTTAGATGACAAACATGATAAAAAACAACACAACATTACTTTCTTAGTGAAAAAACTTTAGGGTTATAGAAGGCTTCTTGATAGCAACAAATTAAAGGGATAGGGATGACTAGGCAATGGACTGGATTAGAGAAATTTAGATGGAGTCCATCCTTTCTCTTAGACCTTTGCTTCTCAAAGTGTGGTCAGCAGTGCAGTGGCATCAGCCTGGCGTGGTACCTTGTTATGACTGCAGAATCTCAGACTGTACCTCAAACATTTTAGCGACATCTTTGGGTAATTCATGTGCACATCCCTGTTTGAAAAGTGGTGTGATCAACCGTATATCTATTAAATTGTAACCTTCCTGAAGGCAAGAATCATATACCTCTTGTCTAGCTATTGTTATTACAGAATGTAACACCTGATTATGTAGCTGGCACATACAATGAATGCAACAAATTATCCTCAAGCGAGTGCGACAAGAATCACCTAAGAGGTGAATAAACTCCAACTCAAAATCCTTGTTTCAGCAGGTGGTGCTCAGGAGGCTGGCTTCACCAAGGTTTTAAGCTGAATCTGACACAAACATCATTATGTATCAGATGTAGTAGAATAAAATTTGAGATGTATTCTAACATATAGAATCAAATAGAGTCTTTTATACCTCACCAAGGTAGAGAAGCCCTCTCACATCTTTCCTTAGTATTAAATCAGTACTACTGAAATTATTGTTGCCCTAGATGTGGTCTAAGGATTATGCATAAGAATCATCTGTGTGCTTGTTTAAACCTAAACTGATATCCCTGAGCCCCTCTGTTTCTGGGGGAAAAACCTATAAATATGAATGCTTTGTAAACTCCTTGAGCAATTTAACATCGAAACTTGAGAACCACTGTCTTAAATGGAAATGATTTTAATGCAATGGCTATAAATAGGAGCATTCAATAATCCCAACTGAGAAGTAAAAAAATGGGATGAGATATAAAGATGTTATTCTGCATTGAGATGACCTATAAAAAGCAATGGTGATATGTGGTCTCTTGAAGAGTATTTCAAAGGACAGAAGCAGATGTCAAAGTTCATCTTCACTGAAGACAACATAAGAGAAAATAGACACAAGAGACAAAGGATCAAGTGAAGCCAATCAAAAGAAAGTAGGATTTGGATCCATTGATCATCATGTGGAGTCTCGGGGAGGAGCAGAGCATGGATCTGTGGGAACACTCACTGGCCAGCATGAGGCAAGGGTCCTCCATCTCGATCCTCCGCACTTGGGCCTTCAGGAAGAGCTGGAAATCAATGCCTCTGGCCTGGGAGGGGTTGGTGAAAAATCGGGCAGGAATCCGAGAAGTGTCTTTGTGGTCCTCTTGGCCAAAGCCCAGACTGAAGAGGACATCTTCTGCATCTTCTTGCACCTTGTCCAGAATCTCAGAGATGCTAACAAGAGGGAGATGGGGTAAGAAGGGGCAATTTTGAGGCACAGGGTAACCCAGAGTGTCTTTGACTTTGAGAAAAGCTTTCATTTTTCTGAACCTAAATTCTCTGTCTGAAACAAGAAAATGACAATGTAGCTCTGGTTTAAAAATTGAATGAGATTCTGTCATAGTACTTTGAATAACTGATTACAGGTGAATGAACTTTACTATGAGAGGATTTGCACAATCAAAAGCAGTACAGATGCAAAGAAACCTATAGTTGTATTATTAACCAGGCAGTTCCTGCTTGCGTGTCTGCACTATGACACAGCTGGCTTCTGCCAAGTGCTTTGCATCTTGCTATGCAGTTTGACCTAACGGTTGTGTGGGACAACCAGAGAATGCATGTGTAGGGAACATAAAACTCATTTTATTCTCACTTTCAGGGTAAAAAAATTTCAATATGGTAGGTCCTCACTTAACATTGTTAATAGATTCTGTGACTTTAAGCAAAACAATATATAATGAAATCAGATTTTACCATAGGCTAAATTGTTAGAAATAACTGTTAAGTTCCTATGGCATCTCATCAATGTTGTAACAAAATGGCATTGAATGGAACAGCATTATTTGAGAACCTGCTGTGTAAGTATGTTCAAAACCTGACTTTGAGAGGTAGACCCCTTTGTAGCACCATCTCAGTACAGAAGCCCTCTCTCTTTGTGGCACCAGCATGTAGCTACATCTGGGTCTGTATTCCACCAGGCTGGGAGACACAGAGCTCAATAACTACGCATCCCAAACAACAACAGGGGCTGTGGATTACTTGAAAATTTGAATAATCACTGTCACTTTCTTCAGAAAAGATGTTAGGCTTTTGATTCAAATAGGTACCATCTTGTTTAATTAATAGCTGGATAATTAACTGGAATCCCTGGCTCTATTTTGATGTTTGTTACCTAAGTGCTGATTGTATTTCCATGGTCCTAGTTTTCCTTATATGAATTGTGGGTCTAAATCTGGATCACTGGTTCTCAGTCATGGGCGCATATTAGAAGTGATATGGGAAACTTTGAAAAACCTCTGTTTAACCTTTATTTGCCCAGACCCCAGGCGCCATAGGAGAACAATAAGGCCGTCTAGGAAGAGCAGATAAAGCAGATAGCCGGATAGTCACTAGGACTAGGGCTAGCACCCTTGCAGATAGAACCAATTTTCACATTTAGCCTTTGAACTCTGCTTCTGCCCCGAAGATAGAACTAATTACCGCATTCTGCTTCTGTATCCTGCTTTGCCACGTAGATAGGAAGACCCCTAATCTATATATTCCCCAAGAATCTTTTGTTTGGGGCTCAGAATTTGGAGACTGACTCCTCTGGGCCCGTGCACGTAAAAGGAATAAACCTCATACTCCAGAATCCCTCGGTGTCTGGTCGCTTCATTTCCCGTAACAGAATCGCTTTGGGAGGGCACTTTACAAAATGCAGACCTCTGAGTCTTATCTCAAGAGATGCTGGTTTAATTGATTGGAATGGATTGGCTAGGCTTGGGGCTCTGTAGAAACAAGTCACTAAAGATAGTTATGTGGCTAATAAGTCTCAGAAGCAGATCTCAAATTCAAACTTTGACTTGAAATTCAAGGCACTTTTAATCACACCACACTAGTTTTCATGGCTTTCCATCTTGTTTTAACATCATTTGCATGTTATTTTGTTCACCCTATTGAGTTGTTAAACTCCTGGGGCAACTTCATCTTCTTCATCTTTTCAAATTCTGTACAGTCATTCCCTGGCCTGAGCTCAGGAATTCAAAATTGCCTGAATGAATCAATATTTTATTGCTTCATTTAACCAACAAATCAATTAATCAATCCCTGTATGGGCTGTTTATGAACACTCAGTAAAGTCCAGGAGCTGTGATGGTACCAGTGCTGTATCTCCTGGTCTACAAAGTTCAGTGGAAAGAACCGAACTATTTTGCATGTAGCATCTAGCTCTGAGCAGTAGAGTCCTCTGTGTTCCCCACTATTCTTGAAGCAAGTATGCCATATTTTTCAAGTATGTGGCTGCATAAAATCTTCAGTGAGATATCCCAGGAAAACTGGGCAGTGGATTATCAGTTCTATTCTCTTCATCTTCCCCATTCTTCTACCCCTGCCAAACTTGGTACATACCTTGAACTAGTCTTGTTGGTCCCACCAGTCATGCTGCTGGAAGCCAAACTGCAGCCAAGATCTAGTAGCTGGCAGGGCCGGGCTGTCTCTAGGAAATGCCTGCAGGGATCAGAGATGATGTCAGACTAATCCTGTAAGCAGTCTGCACCCAAGCTCCAAGACATGCCTGCTGGGCATCGTCACTCCCTGTGAAAATCCAGTCTATGACTTCATTCTTAGTGGCAAAATCTCACCCTCCTGTGAATTTTCAGCTCTTTGTTTTTCACTTCTTTGACTCTGACACTTACCCTAGTTCATAGCTCCTGAAGGAGAGACCCTTTATCCCAGCTGAACCTTACACTTACCTGGAGAAGAGTTTGCCATTGGCGGCCAACAATGTGGCTGGACAAGGAACAGAAAGACAAAGAGAAAGTTATAAGGAAAAATAAAAATCACCTAAACTGCCCTGCCCTCTGAACTAAAAACTCAGCCCCCTCCGTTCCTCTCTGCAACTACTGTAGGATCACTGAACCAAATTCAGTGACCTAAAGGGGGTATCTAAAGGTTCTCAAACACAGATCTGAAAGGGGGACAGACATGGTGGAGAACAATGGACCCCAAGCCTCTGAACTTCTGGACCATGACTGATTTCTAGGCAAGAATTCCTCTGTCCTGAGAAGGATAGAGTCATTCAGCCCTCCAGGCCAGACTCCCTATCCTACTATAGGAGTCTCTACAGGTCCCAGGAGACACTAATAGGTTGTTATAACTCCATCTTTTACTCAAACCCTTATTTTTCTGCAACGTAGTCTCTCTCATGCGCACTACTGAGAGAGACTGCATTGGGTTTCCTACACAGAAAACCATTTTGAAGATGTCTGAGCAGCCAATGTTACTGTGATATTGTATGTTATATTCCCAGGGTCCAAAGGAAAGCTCCAGTGGTGGACCAGTAGACATCCTGACAGGCTGGTGCAGAAGTATTTCTGGGCAGATGATGCTTTCTGAGTTTCACATTAGATCCTATTGAGACTATTCTTTCCCTGTGGATAAAACCCAGGGATGCCTTTTCTGCAGTTATCCCCTTTCATTCTACCCTTATTAATCCAATATACAGTTTCTTACTCAATCTCAACCTCACAGAGCTGTGCCACTTACCCTCTGCTCCAAGGGTCAAGTCATCTTCAAAGCTGGTTCCATGGCTGGGACACCCTGTCAAATAATGAGGCAAAGGTCACAGAAAATCAGGCTTGGACACACACACACACACACACACACACACACACACACACACACAACCACATAGTCACATCAGACATCCACGTGTTTGCAAACCTACCCCCAGCTGTATGTACATATACTACCTCAGGAATCACACTCATATTTTGACTCAGAAAGAATCACACGCACACTCATCTATAATTAACCTGTCCCCTACACCACATAGTCATGCACACAATCTTCTGCCAAATAGCATGTGGGGGTGCACACACATAAATACACATTTTATAAAGCTCTTTTTCTGTAGCAGTGATTGTTAGCTGAGTAACCACTAATGGAAGATAACCTTTGAGTACTGTTGAGCCAGTGGGCTCTATGCCAATGCTCACTTTATCTTCTGGACCTTTCCAACTGCTTGTGATCACTGATAGGCGTTTTGCAGATAGTTATGAGAGTCAGCCTTCTGGTGGATGCACATGCCCATGCATATACACACACACTCACACACACACAGCCACATCACCAGGTAGATGAACAATAGAAGGAAGAACAGACCCTATACTCACCATTATAGATTGACTGTCCTGCTTCCTCAAAAAACCCTTCTTCAGAGTATCTAAAAACCAAACATAAACTTATAGGTCCAAATCACCACATTTTCCAAGGGGGCTTTCCTCAAATATGTCCCACAGGTTCATGTAATTTTTTAATGAGAGTCAGCAGTATTTAAGCTGATTTTATGTTGAAGAAAGCAAGACAGGGTGGTTATTTGACTGACAAGTTCATGGAGGTAGTCAGGGAAGATGGAATTGGAGGGCTGTTGTTGCACTGACCACATTGTCTAAAGTTAGCTTAGCAATAATTCTCTAGGTGAGTTCCTAGGTAGAATAGACAGTAAAGAGTATAGGAGCAAAACTGGAGAGACATACATTTATAGAAGCAGGGCTTTGGGTGTATAATTTTCACATTACAAAAGCAAATATAGAAAAAAAAACTTTTAGTAGGCCATCTTTTCTATCCAGACCCCTTTTCTTGTCTCTGAGCCATAGTCTTGCAGAACATCATATCTCTCAGGAAGCAGCAGAAACTGCATCTTGGTTAGAGATTATATTTTTACATTTTGAGATATGGGCTTATCAAACATTTACCATCTCCAGAAGAAAAACAGATGGAAACCAGCATAATTGGTAGTGAGAAACAGCTCAGTTTTATAAACAAGGAAGAAATTCTCTAAAACAGATGAGTGAAATAATCTGTGACAAAGCTTTGGATGGGGACCAGAGCACCTGGAGTCTAGTCCTGGCTCCTTGCTACTGCTATGTTCTCAAATATGACGTAGGGGATCAGATGACTAGTTATTATTGTTAGTTAAGTCTACCTCAAACACTGATGTGTTGTGAGTTGCATAGAGTTTGCTTCCTGAGGGTTTGAAAAATGGAAGTTGCACATGATGCTTTGAATGTAGTCTCCTGTGGAGGCTGGAGCAGAGACTTGTTGAGTGAGTTATCAGGGAGGGACTGGAGTGCGTCTGTTCCACTGGAGTGGTCTGAAATGAGCCTCCTCCTTTTTCAGTCTCCAGCAATGCAAAGAAATCTCAAGCTATTGAAGCATCATTCCATGAAATGTTTAATAATGGCAATGGGCTTCCTAATTGAACATCTGTAGATTAGTTGTGCTTAAATTTTACAAAATAAGCCTTGTATATTGTATACTGACATTTTTTTACCAGCACTTTGCTTTTAATGTTAAAAAAAATCCCTGTTTTCCAAATTCTGTATTTTTATATGTCTTATGAAAAAACTGGACATCAAGGTATGATATAAAATGTGAAATCAAACAAGACAAGTAATAATGAGTGTTGGAGAGGTTGTGGAGAAAAGGGAACCCTCATTCACTGCTGGTGGGAAGGAAGACTGGGACAGCCACTATGGAAAATGGTCTGGCAGTTCCTCAAAAAATTAAGAATGGAGTTACCACATGACCAACAATCCCTCTCCTGAGTACCTATCTGAAAAACTTGAAAACATGTACTAGCAAAGACATCTGAACCCCTATGTTCATTGCAGCACTATTCACGGTGGCCAAGACATGGAGAAAACTGAAGTGTTCTTCCGAAGAGGACTGGATTAAGAGGATGTGGTGAATATGTACAATACTCCTCAGCCACAAGGAAAGGCAAAATACTGCCATCTGTGACAACATGGATGGACCTTGAGAATATTATGCTGAGTGAAATAAGTCAGTCAGAAGAAGCTAAGAATAATATGATTGTACTCACGCGTGGGATGTACAATAAAACGGAAACTCATGGACACAGACAGCAGTGCAGTGGTTACCAGAGGGAAGGGAGTTGGGGGTTGATGGGTGGAGGGGGCCTAATATGTGGTGACAGTAGATGGTTTGACTTTGGGTAGTGGGTATACAGTGTGATATACAGATCCTGTCTCATACAAATGTACACTTGAAGCCTAGACAATCCTATTAACCAATGCCACTCCAATAAAGTTAAAAAATGTGAAATTATATTCCCAAGCTAATTAAGAACCAGTAACTTTAATACTACAACTTGAACTACAAATATATACTTTTCTTTCTAGTATATAACATTATACATAAACCATAATTTTATTATACATATAACATTATTAAATAAATATATTTAATATAATACTATAGATATGTTAAATATATATTACAAATATTAATATAAATTAATATTTACTATTACTGTTAAAACACTGGTAACAAATATAATCAACTACTAAATATTGACATTTACAACTGCATTTAATGCTTGTGCTGTAGCTACATAGTAATACAGCTACTAAAGCCAACTATTATCATAACTACAATAAAAACACACTACTACTGTGTTTCTGGGTGTGTGTTCAGTGGATAGTCACCCATTTATAGTCACCAAAAGAAGTGATTTTCAGAATAATCCACAACTGGAAGACCCAAATCTCTCATTATTGTAAAGTGGATAAACTGTAGGATGAATATACAATTTAATGCTACATAATAAAATCTATGACCAGTTGCTGCTTGTAAAACACGAACATCACAAACATAATGCTGAATGAAAGAAACACATGAAACAGTTCATGTTGTATGATTCTACCTACATAAAGTTAAAAAACTGGAAAACTCATCTATGAGGTTATAAGTCAGGTTACTGGTTACCTTGGGAGCTGGGTGATGAGTGAGGGGGACAGACAGGAGTTTCTGGAGTGTGAATGATGTTCCTGTAGGTCTTATAGATGAGTGCCCTCTGAGAAAATTCCTTAAGGTATGTATTTAATACTTGTTTATTTTTCAGTAAATACTTTATACTTCAATACAATTTATATTATTGTTATTTTGGCAGCTTTATTGAGGTATAATTGATATATTATTGGGTTGGCCAAAATATCCATATGGTATTTTTCCATAAAATAAAATACACATTTTTCATTTTCACCAATAATTTTATTCATTTGGTGAGACATTCAATTAATGTCTCAGTTTGATTGCTATCAAGTTCGACTGGTCTACCCAACTATGGAGCATTGTCCAGTGAGAAATCACCAGCACAAAACTTCACAAACCACTTTTGACATGTTTGATCAGTCACAGAACCTTCTGCACACTGAACAAATCTTTAGTTGTGTTTTTACCTTTCTTGAAACAATAAAGTATAATATGCCAAAAATATTGCATATTTTCTTCCATCTTCAACATTAAAATGGCTACACAAATAATTACCAATTTTGATGTTTTTAAAAATGCATGATGATATGACAGCTGTGACAATACAATCTAACAAAAACGGTTTCAAATGAAATTAAAGACAACCAAGTGCTACCAGAGCCATCTTTCATAAAGAACCAAGTGAACTTTTTGGCCAACCCAATACAAAGAACTGCACATATTTCATGTGTACAATGTGATGAATTTGGATATGTGCAGACACCCGTGATACTGTGACCAATCGAGCTAATAGACACACCCAACAACTCCCAGTTTCCTTTTTCCCCTTTGTGTCTTTTTGAAGTAAGGACACTTAACATGAGATCCACCCTCTTAACAAATTTTAAAGTATACAATAGCACATTGTTAGCCATAAGCACTATACTGTACAGTAGATACCTAGAACTTATCTAGCACAACCAAAATGTACACCTGCTGAGTTCTACCACAATTTATGTTAAAAAAGAAATGCTACTAATATTTATGCTCTGCTTCAATAAAATTTACATTAAAAATACCACTGATAACCCTGGCTGGTGTAGCTCAGTGATTGAGCACTGGATTAATCCTCTGGATTGTGAACCAGAGGATCACGGTTTGATTCCTAGTCAGGGCACATGCCTGAGTTGCGGGCCAGTTCCTGGTGGGGGACCCACAAGAGGCAACCACACATTGATATATCTCTCCCTCTCTCTTTCCCTTCCCCTCTAAAGATAGATAAATAAAATCTTTAAAAAATACCACTGATAAAATTCCTAGTCTGGCCAAAGGCAAACTTGCTATTATTCATTAGACACAAGTTTTTGTGGAGTGTTCACCCTGTATTTCTCTCTCTAGTTGTACCCTGGCAGGCATGTCCTTATGTTCCATATGAGGACCAGCCCAGGAAGACACTGGGGCAGTAGGCTTCTCTCTGTGCATGTGGGATCTACCACAGTCATATGGATGTGGGCCTGGATTTACTGGTGCCTTTTTACTGAGTGTGTTGGTTTGAAACTTCATGTCTACCACCCAAGTCGCAGGCCTTTCATGGGTTGTCACTGAAGATGTAATGTCAATGACTGAGGACTAGATCCACAGCTGCACCTCTCTCTCCACCTGTTCACTGAAAGGTCACTTAGCATGATTTTAAGTCTGAAGTACAAGAGCCAAGGTGCCATTCTCCTGTACACTCAATTCATAAAGAAAGAGTAGGGAGGTGGATTGGATTATGAGAAGAAGCATGTGACTATTTTTAGCTACTTCCAGCAACTTCCATAGGCTCTGTTTGCAGAGATTTTAAACTGACATCCACACAGATGGATTTGGGCTCCTGACCCTACCTCCGATGATTCACAAGCAACATATTCATGTCTCAGAAAATCCCCTGAGGGCTTAAGAAGGGAAAGAAAAAGGAGAGGTATAGTTTGTAAAGACGCACATGATCTAAACCTGTAGCGGAAGGGTCTGCTACTAGATTCAATTTCCCCGAGAAACACTGACACTAAATTACCAAGGAACTTTCTTGGAAAGCTTGTCATAAAACAAAGCCCCTTTGCTACCAGAGGGTGTTTGGCATTGGAAAGAAAATGGTAACTACACGGTCTTGAAATAAAATTTGAAAGGTGCCTCCCAGGGCGCCTCCCAACAGAGTGGGCAATCGGTGAATGTGGGTTTCTTGTCTGTCTTCTTTCCACTGTGGTCTTTGCAGCTTAAGAATCAAAGATGGTAGTAACATAGAAGGTCATATTTGGAGTACATTTCATCTAAATCTACCTCAAAGTATTTTCTCACTATCATCAATCATCATTTTTATTTTTTTTATTTTCCCATATAGTTAAAAAGTATTACATACTCTTTGGGAAGATTAGAAAATAGAGAAAATTAGAAATATTTTATGAACTTACTAGGTCCCCTTCCAAAGGCAAATGTAAGTATGCTAATAGGTTGATTTCCTGGGGGCCTTTTTGAAGTTTAAATATTGAATTTTTCAACAATTAGAAAAGTAAAGCATTTTTGACAGATACTCTTTCACCTGTCACCCTATTTTCACAGATGTAAACATTTTGTCATATTTGCTTCAGATAAAAATAAAAATGAATAAAATGTTAATGATATAACTGGTGTCTCATTTTACTCCCATTCTCCCTCCTTTCTTCTTTTCTACAGATAACCATCATCCCGGAGGTGGTGTGCATTACTTCCGGACGTATTTTTTGATAAAGCGATAGAAGACAGACTGGCAGATAGATAGACAGATGATAGACTTGTTTTGTGAAGTTTTAAAGTAGCAGAAAGCCCCTACTTTATAGGCCTTACCACTCACATATTACTACAGAGCATTACAGCACTTGTACATACACCATAACATTAAATCTTTGAAAACTTTTGACACTATTATTCTAGTTCTCCACTTTATAGGTGAGAAATCTGAAATAGAATTTCACCTGTTGACTTACAGTTTACACAGATAGATAGCAAAAGAATTAGACTCAAATCTTGGACTCTTTATTTACCAGTATGCATTTTCAACATATATTTTGTATCAGGGTTTATTTTTGTGAAAAAGAGGTGGGGAAAGGTGATCTCTGAAGTTTGTGATCTCGTAGTGAATTTATTCTTTTCAACTAGAATGTAGTATGTCTAAAGTTAAGCAGCATATTTAAAACTATTTAGCACCTATCTAGACTATTTAGACAATCAGACAGTTAGCAAATGCACAGTTAGTAATTGTTGATGTAAATTGATTAAGACTCAAGAAAAGTTAGTGAGATAAAGACATTAACTGAGACAACTTGTTCTCTTGAACAAATCTGGTGAAGCATTTTATTTTATTTTTATAATTTTTTAATTTTAATTTTTTACTGAATTTATTGGGGTCACATTGGTTAATAAAATTATATAGATTTTAGGTATACAATTCTATAAAATGTCATCTGTATATTGTATTGTGTGTCCACCATCCCAAGTCAAGTCTTCTATTACCATTTATCGCCCCTGCATCTCTTCTTCCTCCTCCCACCCCTCCCCCCTTTCCTCTGTCAGTGGTGAAGGATTTAAAAATCTCAGAACAGTTTTCACACACCAAAACTTGCAAATGTCCCTATTCCTACATTACTTTACTTCTCTATATTTCGATTACCCTTAACTGACTTTGAAGTCATTGAATTGTGAAACAGATTAGGACTATAAAGACAACATGTTTTGTAAACAACAAAAACACCAAATAAATCCCTCCTGGCATTACCTTCTGGGTCACAGTTGAACTAAATAATGTTGGATTATTCAGTGCTATTTATTTCCTACCAAATAAGCAAGGGTGGGTTCATGTATATGTTAATAGATGAGTTTAGATGAAAGGCTATATAAAGACTGGACCATTCCTGGAGGGGAAGTAAAGAGCAGGCAGGAGTTATAACTTCTGAGAATTCACTATCACACGAATGATCAGGCTTAAATAGGTCACAGGAGCCTTCTCTCTGTGTCTGAGTAGACTGACTCTAAAACGGTATAGGCTGTGGGGTGTATGGTCTCATATTTTAAATGTTTCTGAGGAAAGATACTACATTTTGCCCTGAAGTATCTGCTGAAATTCTTCACTACTTGGAATGTTTGGAGTAAACTCTTAGCCCCTTTGTCCTGTGTTCTGCAGTAGAAGTAAACAACATAGTGACAAATTATTCTGATCAGAAGAGCAATTAGGTTTCTAACCTCTTTCGGGACATAGTGTTAGGCTCTAGCCTGAAGGGAAAGGCAGTAGAGTGGGGATCTGGGTCTCAGCCCAGCCATTCCCCAAAGCTGCAGATTTCTGTCATTCTTGGCTTCAGACTAGATCCTGCCTGCATTTCCAGGCCTCCACATTAAATTAGTCTCATCCCAGAGTTGCACTTGATTCACAGCTGCCATGCCCACACTCAGCCCAAGGCTCCCCTCTCTTCCCCTCCTCATTTCAACCCCACTTCGAACCCTTAGGCCCAATTCAAACCCATTTTCTTGTTTCTGAGTTCCCATGAGTCAGTGCCTGTTAGCATATCCAACCATCCACATGTTCAGTCCCACTGCCCCTCCAGCGCTTACCCACAGTCCTGCAGCCAGTCTTCAATCTTGGTGATTGGATTCCCTAGGAAAGTCAGACATCAGATCAGTGTGGGAGCTGAAGAAAGTCAGACTCCTTCCCTGCAACTCACCCCATTTTCAAGTTTGTCCTTATATAAGTCTCGTCACAAATCCTTCCCTCCCCCCATAAGACTTTTCCTTAAGATATAAGAGGAGTATACCCATGTATACAAATAGTGGATATTTCTTCTCTCTTTTCCCTCTGTCCCTTTCTTCCAAGGCACCTGGAAAATGCCTAGGATGTTAAGCCCACTGCTCTCTTTCCCCCATGCTTTGGGAAAAGGTGTGGGTCCTTCCCCTAAAAGAAAAAAAAAAGGAACAAACCCAAAATAAAACCAGAAAAGCACAGTATTGCATTTGTGATTTTTGTTTACTATTAAATAAGCAAAACTGGGTTTATTTATAAAAGATTCCCACCTCCTACCCCATGGCTAAAGTCACATTTGAACCTCAAAGAAGTTCTGAGAGGCATACAGAAAAAGTACTACTATTACACAATTTAAATGAGACAACTATGTCTTAGAGCTGAGTGACTTGCCAAAGGATACACAGCTTGTCAGTGACAGAGATGCAGCCAGAGTCCAGGCATTTGGGCTGTGATTGTGTTACACAGACAAAATTGAAACATCCCAAAGCACTCACAGAGCACTCTGACCCCATGCCCTACAGACAACTTCTCAGGATGACACACAAATATGCCTTTTTCTGTTTCCCAATCTTATGCCTGTCTTTTTCTCACGTAATTCACATTTTGTATTACTTTATCCTTCTTCCCTTAAACTCATTTAAACCAGTCAAAATGAGCCTCCTTGAGGGCCTCGCCTAGACAAGGGACCTACCTACTGCCCATACAATGCAGGCCTGTGCCTGCCGCCCCATTCCCCTACCGAAGACGACGTGGAAGTCTGTTTGGTGTCTAACTGCCTCTTACCTTCCTGGAAAACATCATCCAGGTTGGCTGGCTCAGGATCTGGGACATCCTGCAGGGCAGCTGCAGCCTCCTCTTCCAGGACCTGGGTCTGCCAGTGCCGGCTCTGACGGATCCAGGCCCGTCGCTTCTCCCAGGATGTGGGGCTTAGCACAGAGCCCTCCATGGCCCTGGTTCAGTCTTCAAGGTCTCCTGCGACAGTGCTGCTGCCCTGAGGATTGAAGCACAGTGGTACTCCCTCATCCTCTACTTGGACACTCGTGGGGTGCCCCGGACTCCCTGTCTTCCTGGATCCCCACAAAGGAGCGTGACTCCTGTACCGATTTTTGGAGGCGCAGGGAAGAAAGACATGTTTAGCTCTTCCTCCATCTTCAAGAAAAAAGAGTGCTCTGAAAAATCCAAACACCAGGGCTTTCAAATCAGTAAGTCTGGAAACTTCAAACATCACATGCTTTAAGGAGCTCAATTCAAAGAGTTCTTCCTACTTAAAGAGGAGCTACTTTCTGTGATTACACAGAAGTGGTGTGTTAGAAAACATTTTTCTTTAATCCTTTCGGATTTTGTCTCAGAATCTTCCACTAACATCAAAATATTTATGAATTTGCAATTTATAAACTCCACTTTGTTTGATTCTCATAAAGGCATATGAAGAAGTCTCAGATCTCAAAAGTTGAACAACTTTTCTAAGGTCCACAACCAGGAATTCATTTTAACTATAGTCATTCTGAGTTTGCCTTGTTTAATTTCCTCTTTTGTATATTAGGGGTTCACATAGGATTTCTTTTGGGGTGGGGGAATCTCACAATAAAAACAACAAGGAGATGTTGCCTTAACCAATTGCAGCCACCACCTCAAGGATCACCATTTTCCACACTGTGTCCATGGCTTTCTCCATAGCTATGAGTTCATTCCCTGGCTCATCCATTTGTTTGTATTTCTTTTAGCACTGCCTAATCAACACCATTGTATTCTTCCAAGAGGTTCATCCTGAAGGCACTAGCCATTTATTCAAAGAGGAAGAAAGAGGAGAGGAATCATTTAATTGTCCAAAAAGAGCTTTAAAGACTCAAGGCTAGTGAACGCTTATTGGTTTATGCTCTGTTCTCCTGCCTCTTCCTCACTTGCTGCACTCATAGCAATGAGTTAGTGGAGGTGGGACCATTGCTCTCTACTGCCTTGTCTCTCTATTCCCTGGAGCTACCACACCAGCCCCTCATCTTAGCTATACTTCTGTTGGAGTAAAGGGAAAGAAAAATAAGGAGAGTGCCAATTTCCAGAGACTTCTGTTCTTCAAGCCTTTAAAAACAAAATCATTTGTGAGGCATTCAACAATTTAGGCAATAAAATAGCTATTTTTGAAGAGAACAAATTGAACATAAAACACATTCCTAGGGCAATAAAATTGTTTTGAATGCCTCTGCTTGCTACAGGAAAATGTATCAAGAGGAAAATAATACATGATTACTGTGGTCCGATCTAAATTCTTCTACTTCAGGTCTAACCTAAGAATATTTTTCTCTAAGGAGCGACAACAGTTGGAGCAATGAAATTTTGTTAACCTGGCCTTTTGTCCACTGCCTGTGCCTTTAAGGGGAAATTAAATGGTTGAATTAAGCTTGTGACATAGGGAAGCCACAAAAAAGGGGTAGCAGAGATAATTAGTCCTTTGGTCAGAGTTGTTGTGAGGTGATAAAAAGAGGATAACATTGTAACTAGAAAGATTTTAGGAAAAGAATCTAAAAAACCTTGATCAGTTCCAACAAAGCTGTAGCAAAGGGTAGAATCCCCTTTCTCTCTGCTGCATTTACATTGTGTAAATGTACCATTGTTTTCTGATCCAATCATTTGCTGATGGGCACTTAGGAGGGGGGAGGGCAGTTGGGAGAAGGGTTTTCAGGAACTACTATAAAGGACACATGGACAAAACCAAGTGGGAGGTTGGAAGCAGGGGAGGGAGGTGGGTTTTGCTGGGGTGGTGGGGGAGGGGTGGGAAGAAAATGCAGACAACTGTAGTTGAACAATAATAAAGTAATTTTTAAAAAAGCCTTCATCAGAATTTATTTACCTTATCAGTTCTGTGCCTCCAAACTATTTACTAGGTTGGTGTCAGTAAGCCCAGAAAAGAAAATGTCAGACATTGACTTGCCTATTGTCTTTAATTCCCAGAGCAAATGGACTTCCACCTAAATCTTGTGAACTGTTCTTTTAATAAGAAGAATGTTTTTGGTGATTAGGAAAATTTAAAAGGAAGGCAGAAAGACAGCAGGGCAGGAAGAGAGAATGAAAAAAAGAAAGAAAGAAAGAAAGAAAGAAAGAAAGAAAGAAAGAAAGAAAGAAAGAAAGAAAGAAAGAAAGAAAGAAAGAAAAAGAAAGAAAGAGGAAGAAAAAAGAGAAGGAAAGAAAGAAAAGAAAAAGAAAGAGGGGGGAGGGAGGGAGGAATATTTGACTTTCACTCTTAATTCAGTCACTTGCTAGTGATATAGGTTGGAAAATTCAATCCCTCTTTCTAGTCTCATTTTCTCAATAAGGACACTCTAGCTTAGCATAGTGCCAGAGTTTCACTTACTGAGATGGTAAATGAAAGCCTCTACTTGAGTTTCAACATACTCTGTGATATGAATCTATTCTATATTCTTCCCACACATTTGAAACTACATCACACTCATATACGCTAATTTTTCCTCTGCCCCCTGAAAATGCTTATCTTTTTATTAATCCTAGGTTGTTCTTATGTTCTTCACTCATTTCTCCTTTTGTCTCTCAACCTTTGCACACTTAACTTGCAAAACTCAGCATGTACCAATATCCCCCATGAAGCCCGGCCTGACTTCTACAGCCTACAATAGTTCCTTTTCACTGAGTCTATATCTTGCTTAATTTTCTTCTTCATTGTTACCACTAAAATATTTTACATTTATTTATTAATCTAGTTTACTGTTTCCTCTTCTGATTAGAATATGAGCTCCATGAGGACAGAGATTTTTATCTGGGTTGTTCAGTGTTGTGTTCCTAATGTCTAATACAGAACTTAACTTGTCACAGTTGCTTAATAAATGCTTATTCTCTAAATCAATGAATAATTAGTAAGTGACTATTCCCCAAAGGAGGTCAGTGTTTTACAGTCATCATAGACACATGTAGGGAGATTGGCTGCAAAACTGTGACAATAAGCTTATAATTATATGTTTGCTAAGCATGGAAAAACATTTTGGGCTAGATGTTGGAGAAAGATGAATTTGAGGGTTATTCTATGACTTGTTTACAATCTTGGAGTTCCTATCATTGTAAGCAGGAGCTGTATTTTTTCTTAACTATTTCTATTTGTTGTTCTGCCCTATGAGGAAAAGTTTTACTTAATGTAAATACTTAAAGAAAAAAATTCATATGGAAAGAGATCCTCAATACTTAATAGTTCTAAAGAAAACCTTAGAAATACATGATTATTATAGTTATGACAACAAGAAGACTGGACAAGTTAAGGACTCTATTGTCTATTGAGAATAACTGTCATTTTCTAAGCAATTTGGGTGAAAATTGAATAATTTCTTTTCTTGAAAAAGTAACAATGGTCTCAATTCTGAAATAAAAGATGCAAGAGATATCTAAGCTAATCTTTTCAACTGTGGCAAACTGGACATGGGACCAGGGAATTGAATAAGCTAATTTTCCTCAATTTCTGTTACACTTGGGTTATAGAGACCTATTCATGGGGTATTATAAGTACAATGATAGTATGAGGCAAGGAGAGATAGAATTGACTAGTTAATGGTAACAGGGGGAAGCTGTGCTACTGGGAGATAAGAAAGTGGGTATTCTTTGTGGAAATCTAGAGGAAATGGCAAATGATTATCAGGCAAGCACATCAGCAGTGAGAGTGTTAGAAAGAATTGAAGGATGGGGGGGGTGCACACAGCTGTCCAGATGGCACTTTTGAAGGCTGTGGGGCCCCCTGTAATAGAGAGAAGGGTGTGGAGATATTTTTCCCCAAGCAAGCCATACAAAACATACATCAATCTGCACAGTGGGATTTGGTGCAGTGAAAAGAGCACTGACTGGAAATCAGGAAAGTTGGGCATCCTTCCAACCTTTGTGTTCAATTAATTGACTTCTGGCACATCATTTAGATTTTCTTTTTCTTTCTTTTTTTTTCAAAGCTCATTTTAATTACAGTATAGTTGACACAATACTATATTAGTTTCAGGTATTTAACAGTAATTTGACATTTATATACCTTAAAAGTGATCACCAGTATCCATCTGTCACCATCACCAAGTTATTGTGATGTTGACAGTATTTCCTCTGTTGTGCTTTACATCCCCATGACTTATTTATGTTATCACCATACATTTTTACCTCTTAGCCCCCTTTACCTTTTTGCCCAACCTCTACCCACTGGCAACTATCAGTTTTTCTGTATCTGTTATTCTGTTTGTTTTGTTTGTTCATTTTAGTTTTTTTTATTTCATATACAAGTGAAATGACATTTCACATAACATAATATCCTCTAGGTCTATCCATGTTGTTGCAATGGCATGATTTCATTCTTTTTCATGGCTGGGTAATATTCTTGCACACACACACACACATCCAATTATTTTTTGTATGTCCATCTATTGATGAATCCCCAGGCTGCTTCCATATCATGGCTGTTGTAAATAACGCTGCAGTGAACACAGGGGTGCATATATCTTTTCAAATTAGTGTTTCACTTTTCTTCAGATAAGCATTCAGAAATGAAATTGCTGGGTCCTTCTTTGTGTTTTGATATAGTCTTTGTTTTAAAGTTATTTTATCTGATATAAATATTATTATTCTGGCTTTTTTTTCATTTCCATTTTCATAAAATATCTTTTTCCATGCCTCTCCTTTCAGTCTCTGTGTGCCTCCTGACACAAAGTGAGTGTCATATAGGCAGCATACTCAAGGGTCTTGTTTTTTATCTGCCCAGTCACCCTATGGCTTCTGAATGGAGAGCTTAGTCCATTTACATTTAATTACTGATAGGTATGTGCTTATTGCAACTTTAATTGTTTTCATACTAGACTTATAAGTGGTTGGTCTTCTACCTTCTACTAGTAAAGGTTTGCTTTTACTAGAGTGGTTACTTTTTTCCATATATTTTCTTATTTATAGTTTTGGCCTTTTCCACTTAAAGAATTCCCTTTAACATTTCTTGTAATGCTGGTTTAATGATGTTAAACTCCTTTAGCTTTTGCTTATCTGGCAAAATCTTGATCTCTCCTTCAATTCTGAATAATAGCCTTGTGGGATAAAGTATTCTTGGTTGTTGATCATTGAATATGTTATGCCACCTCCTTCTGGCCTGTGAAGTTTCTGTTGAAAAGTCAACTGATAGTCTTGTGGGCATTCCCTTGTATGTAGCCAGTTGTTTTTCTCTGGCTGCTTTTAAGATTCTCTCTTTATCTTTAACTTTTAACAATTTAATTACAATGCTTCTTGGTGTTGGTCTCTTTGGGTTCATCTTGTTTGAGACTCATTGTGCTTTACGGAGGGAAAAAGAGGGGGAAAGAGGGGCAGAAGAACATCATGTGTGAGAGAAACATTGATCAGTGTCTTCTCAAACACACCTCAACTGGGGACTGAACCTGCCACCCAGGCATATTCCCTGACCAGGAATTGAACTAGTGACATTTCACTTTTTGAGACAATGCCTGAACAACCAGACCACATCGGTCAGGGTTAGGAACTCTATGATTTGAATGTTGGTATGCTTGATGTTGTTTCAGAGGTCCCTCATTGCTATCCTCATTCTTTTCAATTATTTTTTCTTTTTGATCTTTCAGTTGGGTAATTTCCACAATCCTTTCTTCCTAATTGCTAGTCTATTTTTCTGTATCATCTGATCTGCTGTTGTTTTTCTCCAGTGTATTTTTCATTCCAATTGTTACATTCTTCACTTCTGATAGGTCCTTTTAAAAATAATTTTTACCTCTTTACCAAAGTTTTCATTGAGTTTATCCACTTGTATGCAGAGTTTGATGAGAATTTTTTTAAAAGTTAATCTTTACTTGAGGACATTTTTTCCCTTGCCTTTAGAGAGAGAGGAAGTGAGAGGGAGAAACATCAGTGCCAGAGAGAAGCACCAATTGGTTGTCTCTTGTACATGCCCAGGCCCAGTGGTGAAATCCCCCTTATCATCAGAGTTGGGTGCTCCAGAGGTGTTCCCTGGGTGGACTAGCATTGCCTCCTGTTGTGGTTGGACCTCAGCTTCTATGAACACACTGGCAGGAGAGGCTGGTCACTGGTGCAGCTGGCCATGAGGCCTGGCCACAACTGTTGCAGGCATGCTGGTGTGCAGGACAGGCCTTCAGTGGAACTGGCTGTGAGTCCCAGCCATGCTATTGCAGACACACTGCTGTGTACTGGTGCTGGCTGAGGCTACCCACAGGGTGTGGCAGGGCAGGAGCTGCTTTGGAAAGGTGACAGCCTGGATGAGTCCTCAGGGAAATGCCAGAGTGGGGTGCATAGTGTCAGCAAGGTTAATGGAGAGTGTCAGAAATGGCTCCTGCCAACATCAGACCAGCTAGGTGGGAGGAGAGTAGAGGAAGGGGGAAGAAAAATGGTGCCTACCAGCCCTTCTGACTCAGGAGAAAGTTCCAACAGGTCACTGTCCCTCCAGCACATGCTCTAAAATTAGTCAAAGTATCACCTCCATGGGTGACCTAAGTGCTTTTCGTACAGCTGCCTCTGTGTCGGGACTCAGAAAGAACACAACCTGTGCTTCCTATAGCCCTTTGGCTTTCCCAGATGTAAGCCCCACTGGTTTTCAAAGCCAGATATTATGGGGGTTCCTCTTCCTGGTGCAGGTCCCCTAGGCTAGGGTTCAAACCTCTCACTCTTTGGGGATGACCTCTGCAGTTATGATATCCCTCCCACTTGTTAGTCACCACACTGGGGGCGTGGGGGTTGGATGGGTTCTGACAAGACTTAGTCTTTACGCCTTCTACCCATCTCAGTGTGGCTTTTTATTTATATATGTAGTTGTAGAAAATCTGTTCTGCTAGTCTTCAGGTTGTTTTCAGAGATAGCTGTTTTGTATGTAGTTGTAGTTTTGGTGTCAATGAGAGGAAGTGAGCTCAGGATCTTCCTACTGTGTTATCTTGAAATTGAAGCCAGGAGGCTTACTCTTAAATACCAATTTAGCTTGTCCATGAAATGTAATATCTGGTGGTTGGTGCATTGCTCTCACAACAAATGTGGCTCCAGATGAGATTACTGAGTTACTCTAGATTTTCTATTAGGGCATTGGTTTTATTCTCTTAAATGTGAATTGATGGTCCTGGCTGGTGTGGTTCAGTGGATTGAGCATCAGCCTAGAAACTGAAATGTTGCTGGTGCGATTCCTGGTCAGTGCATATGCCTGGGTTGTAGGCTAAGTCCCTAGTTGGGGGTGTGCAAGAGGCAACCAGTCAATGTTTCTCTCACACATTGATGTTTCTCCCCCTCTCTTTCTCCTTCCCTCCCTCTCTCTCTTTAAAAATAAATAAATAAATTCTTTAAAAAAATGAATTGATGGGACTCAATGTATAAGTTTGCTGCTAATACCAATGTTTAAATGCTTATGAATTTATTCTAGTTGACTTTGAAATACGTGTAGGAATAATATTTGTAAAAGTGCATTTGTATAGTTTTTCCCATAAGGATTAGAAAATGGTCCAGTAGCCTCTGAAGTCACTTCCTTTGCAAATTCCCTTTCAAATTAGCAGTGACTTATTGGGTTCCTGGACTTCCAGCTTTCACTGATCCAGGGAAGTAGAGAGCCTGAATGAGCGAGGTTGCGAAGGAACCCAAATGTATACGTTCAGTCAGGTGTTGCTCACTGACTTCCAGCACTTGAATTTTTCTTTTTGGTTTAGTTTAAACAGATTCATCCACCTTCTTCTCTATCCAAAAAAATTCTATTTACCCTTTGAAGGCCTACATAAGTCATTTACTTTCTATTACTTACCTCTAACAACCAGCACACGTGTTATAATATATTCAACAAGAGATAAGTGTTTACCTTTCTCATTGTTCACCACTTTTTGTAGCTTGTCCCCTGAATCTTATTTTAGGGCATAGTAAGTACCTTGCAACACAAAAGTGCTCAGTAAATACTGTACCTGCAGAGCAAGAATCACATTGGTGCTAAAAAATTATCCTTACATGTCACAAGACAGGTGCTCCTGATTTTCCCTATGGAAAAAACAGTCTCAACTTCTAATATATATATTCTGTATACATTGTAGTGAAGGGGAAGAAGGGTTGGGGCATAGTCACGCCAATCCTTTGCTGATATAGTATGAAGGTCACAATAGTTTGACTAAATTTATAAGCTTAAACTATCAAATTTTCCTATCTTAAAAAATTTCCTAGAATTCCATTCTAAGTTTTCATTCCTCAGTCAAAAGTTCTTTCTGAAATTTGAGTATCATCTTTCTCAATGTTTGTATTATAATATTATATTTAATCTATCTCCTATGAAGATGGAAATCTGAAGCCTGCTCATATCTTTTCTATGACATTTCCATTAACCACCCCCCCAAAACAAAACAACAAAAACTTTACAATGTATCTACAGTTAATTGTCTGAATCACCCCAAAATCTTATTTTTTCCCTCTGCTGTCATTACCAGCCCTTTCCTCTTCTCTACATTTCTCAAAAGACTCACTCTGCAATATTTCTCCACAATCTGTCAAGTGCTCTGAAAACTGACTCCAACCAAGTAGAGTAGGAAAGAATTCTCTGTTCTGAGAATGTTACAGTTAAAAGCAGAAATTGCAGCAGACAGGGCTGATGTTAGGCAAGAGAAATCACCTCTAGTGGTTTAACATTAGGGCATAGTTTAAAAGCTTTAAAATGAAAAGTTTTGAACAAAAATCATCACCAGAAGCAGTAACTTTAGTAGCGAAGAAAACCTTTATGAGTATGTTATTATTACTACATTGAGAACATCCCGTACTTCCAGTCTCTGTTTTCTAAGGGATATAGTTAGAGCTTCTTTACATAGTAACATGGGCAGGTGAAAGCAATAGGTACTCATAATAACTCATAATACATCATAATATGTATTGAGTACCTTATGTTTATTCATAAAACCTTTCCACAAACTATCTCCCTTGGTGCTGACAATCACCTTTGAGCTAATTATTATTATCTGAAGCTCAAAGAGATATGTGACTTGTCCAAGGTCATCATATATTTAGGATCTTATAGTGTTGAGATTTAAACTCAGGTTGGTCTGACTTTTGGTTTATGCTGCCTCTTCTCTACTAGGGAAAATGGAGAGTTTATGTAATGTGAAATGGAGATTTTACTAAAATAGTTTCTCCTTTTATTTACCCTAAATTATATTTACTACTGACATCTAAATGGTGATCTTGGGTTATTTTTATTCTATTATTAGTGGAGACACTGCACCACACGTCAGACCAACCTGAGCTGTGACAGTCTTGGTGAGAGAGGAACTGCCTTGTTTCGTTACTAGCGTAGGGTTCCCTCTGGACTCCAACCAGGTGATTCCCAAGCAGCGCTGCCTTCCTCAGCCTTACAGAGTGGATTAGCAGCAAGGGCCCAGCTAAGGTCTAGTTGAGAGGGAAAGTCTGTTTGGAAATTTACTTTACTTGTAGATTATTGTGATATGCAGAACATTTAACAATGGTGATAGGATGGCACAGACCCATCAGGGTTGGCACCAGCCGCCGCCCTGTGGCTGAGTCCTACCAGTGTATGGCTGGTGAGGCACCGAGTGTTCGGTGCCAGTCTTGGGAACCTTGTGGGAAGCAGGGTTCATTGTGGGCACTCAGAGGTCTTGGAACAATGGGTATTTATCATAATTTGGAGTGGACATATTTTAATATTTAAGAACTAATACAGGCCTTCCGTATTAGTTGTACCTGTCAAAGATCAGCTCTGCTTAGTTACCTCATCATGAGAGTATCCCTAAGAGGCTCAGGAAGGATGGTCAGCCCTTGAGAAGAAAAACCAGAGAGAGCCAGGGCCATGGAATCAGAGTCAGTTTTGTTTGCAATGACAGTTCCGTCTCCTTACTGCATGCGTCCTTAGTAAAATCACTCACTGCCCCTAAACCTAGGTTTCTTCATATGTAAATCAGATGACATATCAAACTTGATGAGTTACTGGGGGTTAAAATTGTATAATATACAGAATGGGGCAAAAGTAAGTTTACGGTTGTTCTTATGGAAAATAATATGAGAATAATAAGTGATAAATAATAGTAAATAATGATTTATTAATAATAAATATGTATTATTAATAAACAATAATAAAAGAACACACTCTGTGCTTCATGAACTCACAGCTATAAACCCACTTTTGCCCAACCCTGTATATTAAGTCCCTGATGTATAAAGCAAGTGCTCGATAACTGATAGCTATTATTAGTGGCAATCTTCTCTCAGTCTAAACCACTCTTACTAAGCTGGAACGTTTTCAGGCAGAAGGAAAGAAGGAAAGTATGGGCAGCAGTGGACAGTAGTGTGTGTGAAATCCAGATGGTAAGAAGGGGGAGCTGCTGTTAAGCACAGATGAGAAGTATGCAGTGACTGGGTCCTTCGTTCTTACTAATGTCCGAAGGGATCTGAGAGATCATCGAATTCTCATCACTCATTTTGCAGTGGAGGAAAATAAAAGAGCAACAAAAAGAGATAGAGATACTAAAAGAGAGAGGCTTATCTGAAGTCATGTAGAATATTAATGATTATTAATGGAACTCACACAAGTTCTGAGTTCTCAGAACTTGCTTTCTTCCTCTATGCTTCCTCTATGCTTCCTATGTGCCTTCTTCCTCTATGTCATATAGCCTTCCTCTTGCCACTCTTGGTTTCCAAGACTCTGCCTCAGGTTTTTGTTTAACACTCTAGGCCTCTGCTCAGGGGCATGCATCAGATAGATCTCTCTTCTTGACTTTCTGTATTGTTCCTACACCCCAAGCAGTGTCTGTGAATTGGGACTGAGAGTAAAAACAAGCGTGGGAGGAGAGAGAAAGGAAACAGAGTTTCCATGTTGGGGCCCATAAGACCTTCCACATCTTATCTGTATTCACAACCAGAACACACATCGCCACCACTGCAAAGGGCTGTAGGAAGTCCGAGGACAGCCAGCATTTCTTTGTGATGGGACCAACTCCACCTCAAGCCAGAGTGACCCCTGCCCCCATTCTACATACCCCAACCACAGTGTCCTCTCATATTGCCTTCATACATAGAAAACTTCTTCCTATTATCGAATTATACTCTACACCACTGCAGTTTGTGAAATCATCAGAACAAAAATTACCCCAAGGATAGCATTTGAGCATTTTGAGACTTCTGTGGTCTAAGGCAGCAGTTCAATCCATTTCAGGGAAAAAGGAAGATGTTATCTGATAAATAATACCAAGAAAAGTGTCAATATAACTTTCCCCCCTCCCTTTTTGTCCCCTCCCTTCTAAAATAAGTTTAGCTGAATAAAGACTAAGAGAAGACTGTCCAAGACCTTTTTCTCTCCTTCTTTTCTTTCTTACTTCTACTTCTAGGATGTAAATAAGTTCTAAGAAAAGCCTTTAAATTGCTACAGAAAATATTAAAGTTGTACATTTGTAAAGAAGTGATCCTGTGCTCTGAGTGTTGGGAGACACTCTATTTTATTTATCTTGGTAGGCTCTAAGACATCAAAAATAAGCTACTGAGTGTTGGAGAGGCTGTGGAGAAAAAGGAACCCGTATGCACTGCTGGTGGGAATGAAAACTGGCACAGTCTCTATGGAAAACAGTATGGAGGGAGGTTCCCCCCAAATTACAAATACAATTACCATATGACTCAGCAACCTTTCTTCTGGGTATCTATTCTCAAAATTTGAAAACATTTATTTGCAAAGGTATATGCACTCCTACATTCACTGCAGCATTATTCACAAGGACCAAGACACGGAAACAACTGAAGTGTCCTTCAATAGATGATTGAATAAAGAAGAAGTGGTCCATATATACAATGGAATGTTACTCAGCTATAAGAAAAGAGGAAATGATGCCATTTGTGACAACATGGATGGACCTTGAGAATATTATGGTGAGATAAGTCAGACACCAAAAGTTAAGAACTATATGATTCCACTCATATGTGAAATAAAAAACTGAAAGTAACAGATGAACAAGCAAGAAAAACAAACAAACAAAACTCACAGACACAGACAACAGTATGATGGCTACTAGAGGGAAGGGGGTGGTGGGGAGCCATACAGAATACGGGGGTCAAATATATGGTGACAGGAGATGATTTGACTTTGGGTGGTGGGCACACAATGCAGTATACAGGTCATGAATCAGAAATGAACACCTGAAACCTATATAATCTTCTTAGCTAATGTCACTCCAATAAACTTAATAAATAAACAAACACAAATACTTAAAGGAAGAAATATCAGTTCACCAGGACTGGTTTACAGATACCTTAGCCTAATATGTGGGAAAATGAGCAGATTTCATAATCATTTAGTTCTATAAATTCATATCTTGAATTCTTCATTTTTATTTTCTTGGTAATGAAGCACTTTCCCTCATGAACTAAGATTCTTCCTTTTCTTTCACCATATCTGAATCTTGTCTTCAGACTCTGTGTTTAAGCCTTTTTGCATCAGGCCTGGGCTTACACGGGGTACAGAATGCGCAGGGGTATTGGGATGCCTACTTTGTTCTCGTCCTACAGGTGAAAAACAGAAGTGGTCAGCTGTCAAATGGAAGTGTCTGATCTTTTCCCCTTGCTGCAGCCCAGAGTGGGCCCTGTGAATTATGATCTGAGCTGGGACCAAACTTTCCCCCCATTCTCTGTTAGAATGCTAAGCCTGAACCTTGAATCAAAAACGGCTGTGTTGGTTCTCTATGGCCACTACCTAATGCGTCGTCACTGGATTCCATTTAACCTTCCGAGAACCAACAGAGTTCTGAGAAAATGTTCTTAGTGTGGTTGCAAAGAACATGTAAACTCCCTGGGGTGCTGGAGAAAAAGAAATCCTTTGTTAGATCTCTTCCTGCCCCTTTGTTATATTTTCAGTTGGTTATCTCTGATAATATGTGGAAATAGATAATGGACCTGGCTTACTCTCTTCCTTATAATGTTTCACATTACAGGAAAATCACATCAGATCTTTATCTCAACTCACGCAAATCTAACAACTGTTAAGTCTGAAGCTTGAACATGTGAGTTGAAAGCTTCCAACCTCCAACCTCCTATCCTCGGCTCTGCCTCGTACTGTCTAGAAAGTCCCTGGGCCTCTCTCTGCAAGGCCACCTGTGGCAGACGGAGTCACTATTACTTCCCTGGGCATCGCTTCCAAATCCTCATGGTCTTGTCAGCCACTAATGTGGGACTCTTTTATCTTGTCCTGGTTCTATATTGGGGACCCACCTCTTCTCCTCTACCGACTGGTAAGCTCGGTAGCAGAATAGGGACATGGGAAAGCCCCAGTATAGATCTTTCCACTCTCTACCCTCCCCAAAACTCATGTAGGTGGTGACATGCTCAGCCTGGCTGCAGCTGAGATAAGGACATCGGAGAAGCACAGAACCCGTCCCCACCCAGGACGGTGTAGGTCATTAGGTAGCCAACGCATTCATCTCTTCATCTCTGCATCTCTGAGACGCACAGCTGAAATCCAGCCCTGACAGGCAGTTATCTGTCTGGAGCCTTCCAGTTAATTTGGCCTGGTATTGTCCCATTGTGTAGCTTCACATGTAGCCACAATCTCTCTTTGTTCTGTGGCTTCTGAAGAAAGTTCATACCCACAAAAAGCGAAATTGATTTAGGCCAGGTAGTCTCCATCGTCGGAGTTACGAACGCTAGAGGGGACCTGCGACGAAGCTGAGAATCTTTTCTCCTGAAGAATCTTTCAAAGTGAGAGTTACATTGAGTTTACAGTAAAAGTGAGTACAGCAAGACAGAGATAAACTTCTTAGGCAAGAAAGGTAGAGAATTCCTAACTGATAATTTAGGCCACCAAAGGAACCCATGCTTTGTGACCCCAGAAAGAGTACCTGTCTGGTGATGGGAAGGAAAAAAGAAAGTCAAGGGACCCCTTTCTTCTGAGAGGTGCGAGGATGAATTTTTTAAGATTGAAGTCAGAGGTGTGGGAGATTTTTCTCTTAACTTTTTCCTTTTCTTCACAGCCTGATTTTTCTCTGACCTGTTTCCCCTGGTCTCCCAGCATCCCCCTAAATCAGTATAGCCTTAAAATTGAAGTGGAAGTTGCACTCACCTGTCTGCTGGTAGAGAGCTGAGTTTGAGGCAAAGCAGTTACCACCGCTGGACCGACCCTTTCCCAGGCAGGGGGAAGGCAGTGAGGGCAGTGAGAAAGTATCATATTGCATATTGCACCTTTCTCTCTGTCCTCATTACACTGCTGTTGCCAGCTTGAAAGGGGAAGCGGAAATGAGAACACACACACACACGCACATATACACACAGATGCACAGTCCCCGCCTCCGACCCAGCCACATCCTTTGCTCTAGCTCAGGAGGCTGACTGAAGAACAAAGTATCTGACACAGAGCTGAGCTCACCGGCAGCAGTGAGCCCTTCCCGTCAGAGAGCTGAGCTGCCTTGGTCTTTCCAAAACAGCAGACCTTTTCCTGTTAAGGGAAGTCTTCCTGCCATGTAACTAAATCCCACGGCTGCAAATACAGCTTCCTGTCCCCTGGAGAAGCGGTGTCTCAAAACGATGATAAAACTCGCTCTGGGAAATTATCTCACATTTATCTCAGAGAAGATGCTTACAGCCTTAGCACACACTTGAGAGGCTCGGAGCCAAAATGTATCTATTTTCATAACTCACACACTGGTAAATTCCTCAGAAGTTTGTTTTCAAATACCACAAATCATTGTAAGGCACTTTTTTTTTCTGGATTGATTTCTTAGCACTTTGTTTTTATGTTCAAATCACTTCAAAGTTTTCTTTTCTTTTTGTGAATAAACAATTCCCTTCTCAAGGAACTTTTAAAGCTGGATGAAAAAAATCCATCATACCCTGGAGATATCTTCAGTTTATTGACTTTCAGCTCCAAGAAGCCTGTTAAACTCCAAATATTTCCCCCCAATCCTCACTCACTTTCACCCTGACTAATCCAGCCGGGCTGACTATCCTACCCCCCACTTCGCTGATATCCGAGGCTACAATCTCTTCTTTGTGTGAAGTGGTACCATTCCAGGTATCTCCTCTCTCTCTTTCCTGATCCTGCTCTATTTCCTTCCCCGTATCATTTATTTGCAGGTATTCATCACAATATTTATTGTGTAAGGCACATCTCCAGTGTGCTCAATGTGGCTGATTTTCACACGTTCATTCTTTTCTTTCTAATTTCTTGGTTATAGCTACAGTTGGATCTCTTTTTACCATGTCCCTGAATTCCATTTCAGACTGCTAACAGGACGGTTTCATTGGAGATCCACACTGTAGCTCTGGTATGGTGGAAAGAAGCCTAACTAAAATTCCTGCATGACAAGGTAAGTTTTATAAACATTATTTTCTTCAAGGATAACATAAGTAAAATAATCATTCTCTGTCTGGTTCTCTAACATACACACACACACCCCACATTCATTTATGTGTAGAGATGAAAATATCTAACATATTTTCCAGTATACAGTAGGTGCTAAATCTATGCTTTTTGGGGTGTGGGAATTACCTGAAAGTCAATGAATAAAAAACAAAACCTGGCCCTTTCAACCTGGCCCTTTCTTGGTCTCTTCATTACTATTCTTTTCTGTACAAGTTAATTGCAAATAGTAAATGAATGGAATGCTTAAAATTCTTTCAAACCCTAGGTTTCTGAAATTCAGTATTTTTCTTAAAGGTTAT
The DNA here is from genome assembly GCF_021234435.1 of Artibeus jamaicensis. Classification (NCBI taxonomy): domain Eukaryota; kingdom Metazoa; phylum Chordata; class Mammalia; order Chiroptera; family Phyllostomidae; genus Artibeus; species Artibeus jamaicensis. The sequence goes on from NW_026521486.1 coordinate 53,002,377, forward strand.
TTTCAGTGTGTTGGGAATAGGGAGAGTACCACTTCTAGAGAGAGTTTATCAACATGCAAGGGCATTCTAGTTTTCAGAGTGATGGGAAGCTGCTTCTGCTATTCTGTGCTCGAGGACCAGAGATACTGAATGTGTTTGAAGGCACGGGACTGTTCAGCATAAGAAGCAATTGTTCTGGCCAAAATGCCAGCATTCTGATAAACACAGGTGGGTTCACGGTTAGTGCAGTAGACTTCAGAGTCAGACGCTGCTGCTAGGTGGCGCTGTAGTTCTAGACACATTAATCAACACCTCCAGGTCTCAACCTCCTTGTCTGCAGAATGGGGATAATCTACAAGAAAGGAAGGGTTGAAAGCTACATTATAAAGGAATGTAGGGTTTTTAGCCCAGGGTCAAACTCGTGGCAAATGCACAACAAATTGCAGCTGTGTTTAAGGATCTTTAATACAATGTTTTCAATGTTTTCTAGCATGCTATACACCAAACATGACTCATTCAATAACCAAGCAGCTTCACAAGCAACTTTCTAGAGATTTTTTTGTTAATTAAAAAATTGCTGTTTTGGTTTTTTTTTAAAGAAATGTTTCTTCTTTTATAAGTAGTTGCTGAAAGATGAGGATGAAGACTGTATGCAAGATTTCCAGGAGGTGAAGGAAATACAGGGTTTTTTTTTGTCTTCCTCCTCAGTTGTAAAGTATCTTTCTCTCTCTCCTTCCCTCCCTCACTCTATTCCATCTACCCTTCTTTTATCCTTGGAAAATATCAGCTGTCTCCCTACTGCTGATATGGTAAAGTTCTCTGATCATATATTCTACATGCATCCTGAAAACTTACCCAATTGCCCTCTTGTGCAAATGTAGTTCAGAATTTCAAAAGATTTTCATGAGACTTTAATACCTGCCCTCCCAGTTAAAAAGAAAGATCATGATGCTAAATGAGATGGTGAGTTAACTCTCTCCTGCCTGTATGATTCACAGCTTAGCACCTCATCACATGGCCAGTTTATTATTCTGGGGAACCCTCCCTCATGCTTTATGGAATTTAGTAAAACACTGAGCCTGTGACTTTAACACTCCCTGTATGATACTTAATTTCACTGGGTTTCCGTGTCCTCCTCTGACAAACAGAGAAATATTTTCTGAGATTCTCTTGCTTCTAAAATTCTGTAACATGTAGACACACTATTTTCCCCTGCTCTTAATGTAACTTTGTGTATTTTATTATGGAAAATGAAAATATCGAGTGACATCTTTGGTAAGGAATCCTGATAAAGGTAATAAAGAATGCATTAGGAAAACACTCTTGTCCATTGAAAAGTCTAATAAAATTGCTTTTGAATGATATTATCCTTCAGATGTGCAACCTGATAACACTGATAAGAATAGCTTCTGAACACAGATGTGTCCATCAGACAGATGAGCTGGGTTGGGCATGTGTTCTGAAGCTACAGAAGTAAGAGCTGAGCTGGCAGGTTGCCCAGCCCAGCTGGGGCAGAGCCAGGACAGCTGCCCAGAGGGGCTATCCCACGACAGGGAAGTAGCTGCTCACAGCCTCTGCTCTGAGCTGAGCAGCTGGCCTGTCTGTCCAGGTCTAGACGCAAGTCATCTACTTCCATTTCTGTTCTCAGCTTTCTCCTTTCACAGACCCTGGATTTGCAAATGCTCATTTCTCATTGAGCCTGTTACTTCAAATTGCTGCTGGGAAAGTTCAAGGGAGTTTGTTTTCTTCCCGTATCAAAGGCTCAAATGTGGGGAGAGAGAATGGGTGGAATCCTAGGCGAGGGTTCAGTGGTGGTTTAATTAATCAAAAGTTTTCTGAACTTTCTTGACAGAGAATCATTCACCAAGGTCACCCTGTTCTCTCTGCTTCTTGTTCTGGAAGTAAATAATTCCAAGAAATGGGATTTGCTAACTTGTAATTGCTGGGAAGTTCTTCCTTTGGTTTTGTTGTATCTTCCTTATTTGTAAGCCCAGCAGAACTGAAAAACAGTCCGTCACAGGCCTCTGCAGAGGGTACTTCTTTAGAGGTTTGAAACTATAGTTCTATTCAAATAGTATTTTACTGGGCACTGCCTAAGTGCCAGAAATAAGCTAGATCCAAGGGACATGAGCAGAAACAATATAAAATGATTTTAGAGGGCTTACTTTTATGTGATCATGCAATTTTTGGTAAATTCATGATTAACAAAAGATACACCTGATTCTTTCTTTTCCCTGTTTCACTAACTTTATTCCCCATGTTTGCTTACCCATCATTTGTTTCCAAACATCTGTTTTCTTTCTTTACATTAAATTTATTGGGGTGATATTAGGTAATAAAATTATATAGGTTTCAAGTGTTCATTTCTATGATGCACGATCTGTATGTTACATTGTGTGCCCACCACCAAAGTCAAGTCATCTTCTATCACCACGTATTTGACCCCTTTACCCTTCACTACCCCTCACCCCCTTCCCTTTGGTAACCACCTTGTGGTTGTCTGTGCCTATGAGCTTTTGTTTGCTTGTTCTTTTGTTGCTTTCAGTTTTATATTTCACTTATGAGTGAAGGCATATGGTTCTTGTACTTTTCCACCTGACTTATTTCACTTGGCATGATATGCTCCAGCTCCATCCATGTTGTCACAAATGGCACTATTTCATCTTTTCTTATAGCTGGTAGTATTCCATTGTATACATGCACCACATTTTCTTCATCCAGTCACCTATCGAAGGACACTTCAGTTGTTTCCATGTCTTGGCCACCATGAAAACGCTGCCATGAACATAATGGTGCATATATCTTTGCAGATAAATGTTTTCAAGGTTTTGGGGTTGATACCCAGAAGAGGGACTGCTGGGTCATATGCTAACTCTATTCTTAACCTTTTGAGGAACCTCCACACTCTTTCCCATAGTTGCTGTACCAGTTTACATTCCCACCGGCAGTCAGTGAGGGTTCCTTGTCCTCCACAGCCTCTCCCACACTTGCCATTACTTGCCTTGTTGATAACACCCATGCTAACAAGAAGACACACTTGATTCTTTAAGGCACAACTTCTTGAAACTTTCGACAAACTGATGTAAATCATGACTCTTCTAGGAGAGAGTTTATATTTAACAAGTGCATTAGTCTATTTTTCTGAAGTGCATCTTGAGGAAATTACTTTTGGAAAAATGTCTTCCACTACAGCCACTTCAGTTCTGTCTTTTTTAATGCTAAATACTGGCTTTTCTGTCATCAGTCTCAGATGATTTGAACACAAATTTTTGACTGCCTGGTGAGTCTATGTTCTTTCTTCTGATGAAGACTGTTTAATTTAGAAGCACAGTACTTCTTTGAGGTCTCAAAGTGAGTATTCAGGGTTTTATATGACTACTGAGGTGGGCAGATCCAGGGCCCCAGAGGATGTGCATGTAAGTGCCATGGAGCAGGATGGATTTAGTAGGATGGGGCAAGGACAGTCCCATGGACTTGAGCAACATGAAATGTAGGCTAATTTTTAGTTTAGTCCTCATATCTAGGAGAGGGCTTCAGGTCAGGCTCCTCTTTGTAGCAGGTACCTGGTACAAAGCAGACACTCAGTGGTGGTATAACTCGTGGTGGGAAAGAACGAGGGGGATGACAGGAAAGCAGTAAAAAATTTTGGAGGAAAGAGCATTTCAAGTGGATGGAACCTGGAGAAACTATGTAGCGGGTGCCAGGGGTGAGAGACCTCATGGATTTGGAAATTTTAAAAGTGGGGTCTTTAGGTATATCCAGCACTCTAAATAAAGTCTTAAAAGGGCAGGCACTAAAAGCCACAACAGCATGCAGAATTTGGAGGCTGCTGTGGATCTGGCATAAGGGCGAAAATGCAGGGTGAGTGCGGGGTGAGGGTTTGGGGGCAGAGCATGAGAACATGGGTTGGAGTGAGAAAGGGCAGGAGGTAACAGATCAGAGGAAGGGATGACTCTTATCTAAGCCTTGTCCCTCTGTTATCTCTACAAAAGGGGAGACTTGAATCTTCTCGGCCATCCCACCAGACTGTTTTCCCCAGGCGGTGAACTGGAGTCCCTGGCTGGCACAGTGAACGCAGACACAGGAGATGGTGTGGGCAGAACCCAGGGATGAACTGGGGAACAACAAAGCAGGGTTTCTAGAAAGCTGTAAAATGTTTCATCCCTGTCGTGTCAGTTAAATAGAGGAAGTGGGATAACTGTCACCTTCTGAGCAGATTGGAGGACCCATGGCAGCAGGGGAAGAGGGTACACGTGTCAGCCCAGCGCTTGGTCTGCACAGGAGACTTGGCTCCAAGGGGAGTTCTCTTTGCTCAGTTTAGAGAATCAGAAGGAGGAAGAAGTAGAGGAGAAGAAAGAAGAGAGACTGAACTAGAGTGATGCGGAGAGAGGAGCTGAAAGGAAGTGATTTACACACAAGGAAAAGTGAAACTAGAGTGTAACCACCCAAACTATGAAAGGCAAATTGGTCTTCCTCAAGGAGGAAGCATCTCATTTTTTGCAGACGCCTGTTCCTTCCACAGCCGTCCCCTGCCCCACTTCACAGAGGGAATATTCTCACTCCTGGAGTCCCCCCCTGCCCTTATCTACTTGGAACTGGTGGCTTGCCAGGGCTGCCTGAGAAAGGAGAAGTACATGGGAGGGTGGGTATGGGTGAGACGTATGTGTTCTACAATTACACACTATCATTTTTGTTATACTCATAACGAACTTGTTTCTTCTGACATACATTCAGTAAAGGAGTGAGGAGTCAAAAAGTATGTCCTTGAGATCTTGCCTTATGTGTCTTTTAGATGTCAGGTTCCTTAACTATAAGATGACAAAATGAAAATAACTGGTCTGTAAGGTTCTTTCCAGGACAGTATTTTATGTTTCTAACAATACTAGCTACCACTTATTGAGGGACCATTCTGTAAAAACAATAATGTATTTTAACTCTAGTCCTCAAAACCTTTCATTAATTGCATGTGATAACCTACAGATGAATGAGACTTTGAGCAGAATCTGTGTGTCCTTTTTTCATTCTGCAAACCTCTTTGCTCACAGATGCTCTTCAAATGAATCTATTCCTAAGGACCACCAGGTGGCAGTCTACTCCCATTCTGAGTCTGCTTGTTAACTCAGGCAAAATGGGAGAAGCCCACAGCTCAGAAGGCTGATCTAACCCAAATTGATGAATTAAGCCAGGAGATTGGATGGATTTGGGGGCTGAGTAAATGAGGGTTTCTTCATTGGATTGGCTGATTTTATTTTTTTTTTTAAGGATGGCCAGGGTTGAAAGGGATTTCAAAGATTAAGGAGTAAAACGAAGGCTGTCCTGGCCAAGGAGTTCTGGGTGAACACAAACACCATGGTGAAAAAGAGAGGGGGTATTGGTATGTTTGAGAAAAATCAAGGAGCTCAATGTGGCTCTCATGTGAGTTTTATGATAGAGAATAAGTGGAACAGAAGATTGTTAAGAGAGAGCTAAGAAGTCTAAGAAATCCTTGAATGTCATGTTTCAGGGTTTGAACTTTTTTATTTTGTAAATTCTTGTTTTGAAATAATTCCAAACTTATGAAAGAATAGTAAGAAGAATGAAGAGAACTCTGGTACACCTGCCACTCTGATTTACAATGGTTAGTATTTTGCTTTATGACGCCGTCTTTTTTTTCTGAACCTTTGAGAGTAATTTGCAGATCTTGTGCCCCTTTACCTAAAAAACAAGGGCAATCATTTTTACAGTTAGTGTGATCACAAAAATCAGAAAACTTAACGTTGATACAGTATTGTTATCTAGTGTACAGACCTTATTAAAATCTCATTATTTTCCCTTAAATAATGCACGGAATCATACCCTGCACATGGATTTCACGTCCTTTGTCTCCTTTAATCTGGAACTGCTACTCAGCTTCTCATTCTCTTTTCAGATTGACATAAAAAAAATCCTCACCCAAGGATATGCTCATTGATTTTCGACAGAGGAAGGAAGGGGGAGAGGGACAGAAAGAAACACCGATGTGAGATTGATTGGTTGACTCCCCTACGCACCTGACTGGGTATAATACCCGCAAACCATGGGTTTAGGAGATGGTGCTTCATTCACCCGAACCGCCTGGCCAGGGTGAGATTGGCATTTTTGAAGACCATAGTCCTTCTCTTCTGTAAAATGTCCCTCGGTGTGGTTTGTTTGCAGTTCCATGTGACTAAGTCTGGGTTAGGCAATGTTTTCGAGATGGTAAATGTGACACCGTGTACCCCGCCTAATGCATCACCATCAGGCAGCACACGGTGTCAGTTTTCCCATAATTAGTTACATAGGTAGTAGTCTTCTTTTTTACTGTAAAATTATCATTTTTCCTTTTATTTCTTTAAATTTAATCTTTATTGTATTTTTTTCCATTACCATTTAGTCCCCTCAGCAATCCTCACTGTTGTTCGTGTCCATGAGTTGTTTTTCCTTTATCCTCAATCCCTCTAACGCCTAACTTTCTCCCCACTAGGCTGTCCCCATTTTCCTTGTTACTTCAGTTTGTTCATTAGATTCCACATATGAGTGAAATCACATGGTATTTGTCTTTCTCTGACTGGCTTATTTCACTTAGCACAATGTTCTCCAGGTCCATCCATGCTGTTGTAAAGGATAAAATTTTCTTTTTTTTCTATAGCTGAATATAATGCTGTTGTTTAATGTCCCATAGTTGTTTTATTCACTCATCTACTGATGGACACGGGCTGCTTCCACAAGTTGGTGATCGTAAAGAACAGTGCAATGAACATAGAAAATTTTTATGGTGATTTTTTAATCTATGCTCTATGGAACATAGAGGTGCTTATGTTTTTTCAAATTAGTGTTTTGGGTTCCTTCAGATATGTTCCCAGATGTGGGATCATTGGGTTGAAAGGCAGAAACATTTTTAATGTTTTGAAGTCTTTCCATACTGCTTTCCACAGTGGCTGCACCAGCCTACAATCCCCCAACAGTGCAAAAGGGTTCCCCTTTCTCTGCATCCTTGCCATCACTTGTTTGTCAATTTATTGAGGATAGCCATTCTGACAGATGTGAAATGGTATTTTATTGTGGTTTTAATTTGCATTTCCCTTATGATTAGCGATGTTGAGCATCTTCTCATATGTCTATTGGCCATCTGTATGTCCTCTTTGGAGAAGTGTCTATTCAGGTTCTTTGCCCAGTTTTAAAATTATGTTGTTTATATTTTTGGTGTTGAGTTTAGACAGTTTCTTTATAAATTTTGGATATTAATCCCTTAGCATACATATTGGCAGAAATGTTCTCCCATTCTGTGGGTTGTCTTTTTATTTTGTTGATGATTTCCTTGCTGTATAAAACCTTTTTAGTTTGATATAGTCCCACTTGCTTATTTTTTCTTTTGTTTCCCTTGCCTGGGGAGATATATCCAACAAAAGATTTCTGTGAGAAGTGTCTGAGGTTTTGCTGCCTATATTTTCTTCTAGGATTTTTATGGTTTCAGGTCTAACATTTAAGTCTTTGACCCATTTTGAATTTATTCTTGTGTGTCGTGTAAGAAGGTGGTCTAATTTCATTTTTCTGTAAATATCTAATTTTCCCAACACCATTTATTGAATAAACTGTCTTTAGCTCATTGTATGTGCTTGCTTCCTCTGTCATATATTAATTTACTATGAAAGTGCAAGTTTATTTCTGGGCTCTCTACTCCGTTCCACTGACCTGTGTGTCTGTTTTTATGCCAGTACCAGGCCCTTTTGTTACTATGGACTTGTAGTATAGTTTGATACTAGGCAGCATGATTCCTTTTGTTCTCGTTTCTCAGTATGGCTGTTGCTATGCAGCACCTGTTGTGGTTCCATATAAATTTTTGAAATATTTGTTCTAGTTCTGTGAAATATATCATTGGAATCTTGATAGGAATTGCATTGAATCTATAGATTGATTTGGATAGTATGGACATTTTAATGATGTTAATTCTTCCTATCCATGAACACAGTATGTGCTTCCACTTATTTGTATCTTCTTCAATTTTTCTTCACTGTCTCATAATTTTCCAAGTGCAGGTCTTTTACATCCTTGGTTAGATTTATTCCTAGGTATTTTATTCTTTTTTGTAGCATTTGTGAATGGGATTGTTTTCTTAATTTCCATTCTGTTAGTTCATTATCTCGTTTATCTTTTCAAAGAACCAGCTCTTGGATTCATTGATCTTTGGTATCATTTTTAAAACTATTTCATTTATTTTTGCCCTGGTCTTTGTTATTTTCTTTGTTTTATTCACTTTGGGTTTTGTTTGTTGTTATTTTTAAAAATATATATTTTATTGATTATGCCATTAGAGTTGTCCTATTCCCCCCTTCATTACCCTCCACCCTTCACACCCTCTTCCACCCACATTTCCCCCCTTTAGTTATGTCCATGTGTCATAAGTTCTTTAACTTCTACATTTCCCATACTATTTTTGCCCTCCCCCCATCTATTTTCTATCTACTGTCTATGCTACTTATTTTCTGTACCTTCTCCCCCCTTCCCTCCTCCCACTCCCCTGTTGCTGACCCTCCTTGAGATCTTCATTTCTATGTTTCCACTCCAGATCTAGCTGTCCTTTTAGCTTGCTTTCATTTTAGATGTGGTCGTTAATAACTGGAGTTTGCTGTCCTTTCACTGTTCATATTTTTTATCTTCTTTATCTTAGATAAGTGCCTTTAACATTTCATATAATAAGGGCTTGGTGATGATGAACTCCTTGAATTTGATCTTATCTGAGAAGCACTTTATCTGCCCTTCCACTGTAAATGAAAGTTTTGCTGGATAGAGCAATCTTGGTTGTAGGTCTTTGGATTTCATGACTTGGAATACCTCTTTCCAGCCCCTTCTTGCCTCTAAGGTCTCTTTTGAGAAATCCGCTGACAGTCTGATGGGAACTCCTTTGTAGGTGACTGTCCCCTTATGTCTTGTTGCTTCTAGGATTCTGTCCTTCATTTTAATTTCGGCTAATGTAATTATGATGTGCCTTGGTGTGTTCCTTCTTGGGTCCAACTTCTATGGGACTCTCTGAGCTTCGTGGATTTCCTGGAAGTCTATTTCCTTTGCCAGATTGGGGAAATTCTCCTTTATTATTTGTTCAAATAAGTTTTCCACTCATGGCTGTTCCTCTTCCCATTCCGGTACCCCTATAATTCAAATGCTGGAGCGTTTAAAGTTGTCCTGGAGGTTCCTAAGTCTCTTCTCATTTTTTTGAATTCTTGTTTCTTCATCCTTTTCTGTTTGGTCATCTTTTCCTTCCTTCTGGTCTGCTCCCTTGATTTGAGTCCCAGTTTCCTTTCTATTACTATTGGTTTCCTGTGCATTGCCATTCATTTCAATTAGTTTAGCCTTCATATGTTCCTCTAATTTGTGACTAAAATCAACCAGTTCTGTGAGCATCCTGATCACCAGTGTTTTGAACTGTGCATCTGAAAGTTTGGATATTTCTTTATTGCTTAGATTTATGGGCTCTGGGGCTCTGAGTTGTTCTTGAGCCATGTTTGATCTGTTCCTGCCTGTTACATATGAGGAGAGGCGCCTTAGGTGTTCACCAGGGTGGGGCCACCTAGGTCGCTGGTTTGTGATGCTGTATGTGGGGGCGGGGTCAGAGTGGAGAAATGGCGTCCCCCTCTCCTGCTTCCCTTTGCTGGGTGAGGAGTGAAGCCTAAGGTGTTCACCAGGGTAGGGTCGCTCAGGTCACTGGGTTGTGACGCTGTATGTGGGGGCAGGGTCAGAGCTGGCAAATGGCGGCCGTCTCTGCTGCCTCCCATTGCTGAGACCTGCTCGGTCCCGTCTCACTGCCCACTCCCTCGCTGGTCTATCTGTGCAGGAATGCCGGACCACAGTCAACCTGAGGCGCCCTTCACCCTCGCTGGATCCGCTGGTCGCTCACTGGGTTCATCCTTTGCAACCCCACACCTGGGATCCGTGTGCCTGCGTCCGTCTGACTGAGTTTTCCTGTGTAACCCTGCTCCGCCAGCTGCTGGTTTCGCCCCTCTTACTGGTCAGGCTGAAGAATTTGTTGTTATCGGACTTCCGAAAAGTTCAATTTTCTGTGTTCTGGCTATCTTTTCTGTTACTAATATTTTGTTGTCTCTAAACTTATTTGTGTGAGAAAGCACGGCTTCTCCACCTATGCCTCCATCTTGGCGGAAATCCTGTCTTCCCATTTTGATTGCTTCTTTGTATTTTCTACCTCAATTGTTAAACTAATCACTTGCTAGGCTAATCAAGCTATAATCAGCAGCCTGGCTTAAACACCACAGGGTGGGGTAGAGTAATTCCTGCAGGCAGAGCTATGCTGCCCCTCAGCTGATGTCACTGAGAGAAGAGTGCTCTGCTAGTGAAAGATGGCCTCTGCAGTATGGGGAATGACTCAGCACAGGGATCCTCATAGCTGTTCCTTCAGAGCTGTTTCTTCTCTCCCCAGAGCCACCAACCCCAGACTCTCCTCAAGCATCTCTAGTACACTCTTCCCTCCCTCTGCTGGAGCCTAGGGCAAGTGGTTTTAAACAAAATTTTTTGTGTTGGTCCTTTAAGAGGTTCTCTGCCTCTCTAGCCATCTCTCTCTGGCGGACAGAAACCCTGCTGCTTTTCACAGCTGGATGTTACCTGGGTTACTTTCTGGCTGTGGTGCTGTAGTCTGGGAAGACCAGCTTAGAGTTTAGACCCCGCACTTCTCATGGGGAACCCCTTGGCTGATGAGGTATACCTCCAGAACTTCAGCTGCCATCTCTGGATGCCCTGCCAGCCCTCTCATGCCTCCTCTACTCTCCCTACCAGTCTTGTTATGGTGAAGTGGTTTCTTCTGTCTGTCTGTGGTTATAAGGGTTCTCTCCAGCTAGTATTCAGTTGGTTATTTGGGATACTTTCTCTACAATTTAGTTGTAATTCCAGATTGGTCCTGGGAGGAGGTTAGCGTAGCTTCTACTCACTTCTCCATCTTGAATCACTTCACTGTTGTTTTCTTTTTTTTTAAATAAGTGCTTTTAAATATTTTACAACTATGTAAATATCCTATTCTTTATCCAATTTTCAACCGTCACCCACCAGTTTTAGTATTTTATTTTCTATGGTGGAGATTAAGTATATCCAAACTACATTGAGTAGGGCAGGGAGTTTTCAGAGTCATGTGTAGAAATATCACCCTGGAAGGCATGTGTATGTGTGTTATGTTCCTATCTCTAACTCCTATACACTGAACTCCTTCTGCCTGGAGCTCTGGTACTGGAGTCTCAACCTGCTTCAGGAAATCTTTACTCTTGAGCCAAGCACATACAAATGTTGGTAGGTTGGAGGGCAAAGCAGACACCCTTCTTCTAGGCCAGTGCAGCCTGGTCTCAGAGTGCACCCTGTCTTCCCCAGTTATATTTGTGTCTTTGGACAGGTTCCCTGTGTAAGACACAACCAGCACAGTCATAAGCCCAGGGGCCTACAGCTCTGGATTGATTTAGGGAGCATTAGAGTCTGGGAGAGGACAAATATGTATTAAGCTCTCATTACCCACCTACCTCCTTTTCAGGTATTCTACTATACACCCTCTCCCTTAAATCTACAGCAACCCTTCAAGGCAGATATCAGTATTTCCAATATACAGATGAGGAAAATGAGTTCCATCAGTCTCAGCAGAAGGCCAAACTTTCATCCCTATCTGTCTGATTCTGATTCTGAAACCTGTATCTCATCTGCTACTTTATAGCTTCATTCACTGTGATGACAGCACTGAGAGCAAGCCTTGCCATTGCCTCAGTGAATGACATTACCAGATTCTTGATATACATTTTCCTCTCACTCTCACAACTTTGTTAGAAATATAGAGCAGAAATTGTCTTTTTTTGTAGATGAAGATACTGCTCACATAACTAATGGCAAAACCAAACTTTTGGGTTTCTAATCAAAAGCTCTAATTATAGCATGCACACTCTTCTGAGGAGATAGGGGAGGATTTGGGGGAGTGAGGGAGAAGACAAGGAATAAATTATATGGTTGGAGGTTAGGGGTAGAGAACCTGTGAAATCTTCTGGCTTCCTGGACCTGGCTGTGGAGCCACCTGGTAGTGTTTGCAGGCTCCAGGATGCAGGGCACACCTGTGTCCTTTTTGGCTCCTTTTTCCAGGGCTTGAGATTGGCAGAGAGCCTAGAGAAGACCCACTTGTGGGTGTAGCTATATGCTGACCAGCTGAGCAAGCAGGGTTAGGCAGGCACGGAGGGCCAGCTCCTGCAGCTCACTTGGTTTTCCAGAGGCCCTGTGAGCATAGTCTCTCTTTCATCCTCTTTTGGGAGGAGAAAGTTGGCTTCCCTCCCTTCTTATTCACCGTGGCTCTCCAGGTTCCAAAGGGAGGACTTTACCTGAGAAAAAGAGAGTTGAAGGAGTAACAAAACCTCAAAGTACAAAAGAAGAGGAAGAACCAGACTAGTCCTCTGTGTCTCTCTTTTAAGACAAGAGACCCCTGGGATAGGACAGAGAACAAATAATTTTGAAAGGGAGGGGAAAGGTTAAAAGCCACAAGGAAAGTTAACTCTGAAGGTGAAGGAAACAATCCCCAGTATATAGTTATATGTCTTCCAATACCCCAATGGACAAGCTGAAATTCAAGTGGGACTGGTTTAGACTCGAAATAAAGAAAGATTTCTGTGGCTCTTTAAGTTTTACGACACTTCACAGGGTGACTAAAACGCACAGATCCATCTTGGACCCAGAGGGAGGGGTGCGGTGCTGCCTGAAGGAGCAGTATGGTTCACAGGGAGACAGGGATTAAGAGATGGGCTGCTTGGAATGGGATCCCTGCTCTGTCTTTAACCAGGTGTTTGAGTTTGGGAAACCTATGTTGCCTTGACGTCTCAGTCTTCTCACGTAACAGGGGACAGGAATAGTGCCCATCTCAAGGTGTTGTCATGGGAGTGTGGCTAAGGGATATCACCTGGAACATAGTAAGTGAAAAAAAAATAGCTTTCTTTTTATGCTTTTCTTGTAATGAAAAGAGCACTGGGTTGAGCGAGAGGAAAACTGGTTTTTATTTCTATTTCTTTCAAGAGATCCAGTTTTGATTGGACAAATTTTTTCTTTCCCCTTTATGCTCTCTGTGCAGAAAGGCAGTATTGTGTGAGATCCAAGTTCTATTTCCAGCTGTGATATTTACTCACATTTTGAGCTAATGCAAGTATGTCAGTACTCAGAGCCTCAGTTTCCCCATATGTAAATGGAGAGGATAATACCTATTTTGGGTTGCCGGTTAATAGCATAGTGTTTAAAGTCAGACAGGCCTGATTTGAATCATACCTTCAACACTTACTAGCTGTATGACTGTGGACATTGTATTTAATCTCTATGAGCCTCAGTTGCCTCAATTGTTAAGGTATTCATAAGGACAACTTAAAACAACAAAGTATAAGCTGCTTAACACAGAGCCTAGCACAGAGTAAACACACTGGAAGTAAAATTAATAACTGGTAGCTTTTGAGTATAAATGAAATATCCTCTTAATTATATATTTTTTGCCTGTGACAAGAAGGGGAGAATGAGTGTGCAAATTTAAAAACCTTATTTTGCTTTTCCCTTTCAGACAGACCCATTAAACAAGTATCTAGGAATATTTGTCCAGAATTCAGCTCTAACCTGCTCCAACACCCCCTCACCCTTCCTTCCACAGTAACCAACAAGGCCCATCCATCAACTCTCAAGCTCACCTTTGTCATGCAGAGTGGACTAGCCCCTAGCCACAAAGCCCTCTCTCCCCAAACACATCAACATAACATGCACAAACCCATTCTGCACACCACACACATAATTTCTCAAAAGCCAAATTAAAGTCACCTTCCATCCACTGACAGAAGCCTTTTTCTTATTCCCTTCTCCCAGGGGAATCTCGCTGTCCATTGACATCAGCCTCCCCCGTACCCCAACCTCCAACACAGGCACAAACCAGTCACCATTCCACTTCTCCTCCCCTTCTTCATTGCTCAGTAATTGTATTCTCCGCCTCCCAGTGTCATGCTAATACAGGCTCCTGGCACAGCTGCCCAGATTAAATTAGAGCCCAAACCAGCAGGCTGACTAATTATATTTTCTGGCCTGGAATTCTCTTCCCCCACCTTTGAGGTACTGGGCCAATGAAGAGTAAATGAGCACGGCCAATATTTGCCGAGGGTATTTGCCTCTTCTTGCCTGGGTAGTATTGTCCTACCCAACCAATCTGGGCCACTTGAATTAGATTAGACCAGAATGAGAGAAGAGAGTTTTATTCAAAGGACCTTCCTAAATCCCACCCGTTCTCCTGACTGCTGGCTCAACTGTGCCTGGTCACCGTCCTCAGGCCAAGGAATACAGAACAGCATGGGACTCTTCCTCAAGAATGGGATTCTACTACCTTTGTGGGTCTGTCCAATCTTCCCAACTCCAAAGTGTTTCCTCCAAATATTAATTGCCACTTGTCCTGCCATGATTGTTGCTGAATTCTTTAACTCCTGACTCATGTGGAAAAGAATGGTACTCCCCTTACACAACACTGTTTCATAGGCTATATTCCCACCTTTGTGTTATTCATGACTGAAACATAATAAGTATTTTAATTTGCCTAGAGACATAGTTTGCCAGTCTTTAGTTTCTTTATTTCACTAACATTTATTGTGCACTTACCATATGCCTCATAGTGAGATGGATGTTAAAGAACGTAAAGGTATAATCCCTGCTCTTGGGAGGATCCGGGCCTTGTGACTGGGCTAAATAGAGACTCCGGCAGAAGTAATGTCTGCCTGAGTGTGGTTGGTAGGGTAATACATAATATGGGCATAATGATGTATAGTTTTAATTTGAACATTTCACCAAAAATGTCAAATGGTGTACTTGAGTGTGATATTGTTATATTAAAGAATTACATGCTCATGATTTTGTAATAAAAGATTTTATAATAAAAAGTGGCATTATTTGTGCCAGACCCTGTATGTATAAATGTGCAGATAGGCCCTTCAAGACATCTATGCAGGATATGGTGCTGGCACCAGAGGCTTGGAGTAGGACTCAGAAAAGGCATTATTGAAGAGGCGGACCTTGAGTGAAGTTTTAAAAAACTCTTCAAAACCATTAAAGTTAAGACAGGAACTCTGGGAAGAGAGATCAGATATAGAGAGTCAAGAAAGGCACAGTAATTTCATGACCCCCAAGCATAAGGGATAAGGCAAAAGATGTAGCCAGAAGGATGAGTCTTCACATTAGGGAATTGTTTTATTTCTGAATATTTCTGGGCCCCAAATCCATGTCTTCTTAGCTCAGGGGAAACAACTCTGCTTCTCAAAAACCTGAATTACCCCACTTAGGGCTCTTTCCTCTGCTATCAACTTTCCTCCTTAAATTTGCTTACAATAATCCCACAATCAATTGTCCTTTTCTTATGTTACCATTTTTTGGAGGTGCATTTACACAAGAAGCTAATATTTTTAAGGAATTTAAGGGAAATATTCTCACAGTAGAATTGCTAAAAATAAAATTAAACAAAAGTAAAACAAAACAAAAACTTTGGACTTGATCTCAAATGTTTTCCCATATAGTCACCAATGTCTTTGACCTCCTCATTCATTATTTGTTAACCCAGCACATATTTTTTTTCAGGTCCTTTTCAATATCTAGAGATAATCCAGTCTAAATGAGTAAGAGAGTCCTTCCCTTTGAGGAAGTTGGTCTAGAGGAGAATAGACTAATCCATAGATTATTGAAAAGATGGTACATGAGAGCACAGAGGAGCACTGTATTAGTTTCCTTGGGGAGCTGTAACAAAATATGGGAAACTGGGTGCCTTAATATAACAGAAATTGATTGTCTCACAGTTCTGGAAGCTAGAAGTCCAAAATCAAGAAGTCAGCTGGGTCATGTTCTCCTGAGGCCAACAGGGGAACCCCTCTTTTCCTCTTCTGACCTTCCAGTACTTTGACAGCACCTTTGACATTCCTTGGCCTGCACTGGCATCACTCTACTCCTCTCTGTCCACATGGCATTCTCCCTGTGTGTCAGTCCTCACACAGTTGTCTTCTTATAAGGACACCAGTCATATTGGACATGGGTCCAGCCCCCCTCCAAGTATGACCTCATTTTAACTTAGCTAATTACATTGTCAATAACCCTATTTTCTAATAGGATCATATTCTAGGTAATAGGGGTAATGAAAATGCATCTTCTTTGGAGGGGACACAATTCAACTTGTATCGGGTACTATAACTCGTCCTAAGATTTGATTCCAGAAAATCAAATCAGAATTAACTGAAAGAATCATTTAGGGGAAGACGTTCTTGTAGAAGAAATAATATTGAAAGAGGCATGAAGATATAGAAAGGGCATGTGTGAAGAATTTCCTGCAGCTATAAAAAGAATATTCAGAAGTAAGATAGTGAATGATGGGCATGGGAAATACACTTGGGTCAGAGACTGACAGGCAGTAAGATGTGTAAAGTTTATCCTGGTGTCACAAGATGCTGTGTGCTTAGTTTTAGACTTGTGATGTACTTCTCTGACCCCAGAAAAGTGGGGGCCTGAGTTGTTAGTAAGTGTGATCTGGGAAAAGCAAAGCGGTAGATGGCTCTTGCAGAGTGGCTGCAATGGCCCTCCTGCCCTCCCGGAGCTGGCACGGACATCACTTCTGGACTTCACTATGAAATATCAATCACAAAGGAAAACGCCTCTGTCTAATACATCTTTATGTTCTCAGGTCTCTGCACAACAGCTGACATAGTGCGTGTGCTGAATTTAGATGCAATGAATGAATAGGTAGAAAAGTACACTTAAAGCATCAAAGCTTTTAGCAGGTTGTGTTGGCCAAGTAATGTGCCTAAGCTCATACAATTTACCCATCCTCGTTCCCACTTCATGCCCCTCTGCTGAGCTATCTTTAAAGTTGTTTCATGGAGGTTGTAAAGAAACACTCATAGACATCTTCTTTAGTAATCCAGGCTTACTGTAAGGCTGTGTGGGAAGTAAAGTACCGTGAAAGCACATAGCATGAGCCATCCAATTATTCTGAGTCCCAGGAATGCCAGGACAGGGATACCCAGAGAGGGAGAGGAAGATAAGGGAGCAAACTGAACCCCACTAACTCATCTTCTATGTGTGCCTAAGTTTATACTTCCTGAGAGTGGGTCTGCTTAGGTCTCCTCACCAATATGTGAAATGAAGTGGTTTCCTTCACATACAACCTGCACAAGGTCTGCCTCTGACCCTGGTCCAACTGGCCTGTGTGTTGGGTTTCAGTTTCTAGACAAAGCCTGAATTATAAAATTAGAAATAGTAAACAACTATTCTCAGAAAACGATAGCCAAACAAACACTTGTTTTTAAGACTCATCTTCAGAATAAGCAATTGACTGACTATCAGATCCGGGCCTGAAATTTCACAGTCCTTGAGGATTCTGCCATTTTCTCAACATGTACCTTGTATGGACTTATTCACATTTTATATGCTGCCTTTCCTATTTTCCCTCACACGTGGGCCTTATCCATCCCCCAAACATTATGAGTAATCAAAATTCTCTCTTTTGTATCTCTCTACCCAGTCAAGTAATCAAAAAATTATGAACTTTGCAGTGAGGCAAATGTGGATTAGAGTACATGGCATTTAACAGACATGCACATCATTTGGTTATTTACTGTCCTCTGCACTCCTAGGTCCTTATCTGCAAAAGACAAAATAATGTTTCTTCACAATTTTTTGAATATTGTAGTCAAGGTTCTCCAGAGAAATAAAGCCACTCTTTCAATGTGAAGAGTGAGGAAGAATGGATAAAAACAATGGTATAATAATTTAGGGCTTGGGAAGAAAATAAGGCAATGATTATGGGATGAGAATTTTAAAGATTTCTGGGTGGTAAACAGTATATCCAAGACTCTGTTCTTTTTTAATTATTTTTATTTTTTAAGCAAATTTTTTGAAATAAACAGTAACATTATTTAAAACATTCCTCCTGGACAAGAGCTTCCTAAATAGGGAAGCCAGGTTAGCATGGACAGTAAAGTAAGCTGTATTGGTGTCGAATAACTTCAGTTCTTAGTATATATTGTAGGTAATTGAGATCACAATATATACAAAATTTTGTATATTATGTTTTTAAAATTTACTTTGTGTCATTTTTTACATCTTAGAAATCTGCTATAAATGTAAAAGCTGCACAGTTTGAATCTCAAGAGCTCACCTACATTGAATTAATTATTCTACAGAGCCCATTTCAGTTACTTACTATTTTAACAATATTTATCTATTACATATATAACAAAAGGATGAATTTGACATGGTTCCCTTTAGATAGATCATTTGAGGTGAAATTATGCGATCAAAGAATTGAAATTAAATCTTAACACTGAAGTGGCCATAAGTCCTTTTTGGTTTTGTTTTGGTTGTTTCCAGATGAGCTCCAGTCACATAAGTCAGGCCATCTCAGTGGGTGACCTCATTCAAATCACTGTCCCTTTGGGTATTTTATCTTTTTTTTCCATGCAGAAAATAATTCAGACTTTCTGCTCCAGGGAAGAAAAATAAGGCAGCTTTTTAGAGTACTCTACAAATATGGGCTTGCTATCCTCAATGGCTCCAAACTGTCAGAATCTTAAAAGCTAGCACTGCCATGCAACACATCTCCCAAAAACTAGTTACTGAATTAACCCCAGGCAAAAGTGATAAGAGGAGTAAACCTGCTGATTCTCCTTAGCCCTCACAAAGAAACAGAACACCCTAGGCTTTTCACCTTCAACACAAACACCTGTGAGTTCACTTATACACAGTATATAAAATGGATTACTGTGAAGCTTGAGAGAAAAATGCACATAAATGCCCAGTTTCCATTTGGTGCTGAGTTAATAGGAACCCACTGAAAAGTCACGTTTGTCTTGAGGCACAGCTCAAATTTCACCTCCTACTGGAACCATTCCCTAGCATGGAGGCACCTTCTCCGGGAGCCCTGGAGCACAGTTTGCACTCGCCACCGATTTCCTGATTAAAGTCGTTCATATCTGTGAATAGCTTCCATTAGACTTTGAGTCCCTGGAATCCCTGGAGTGCTTCTTATTTTATTTATGTTTGTGTCTCCAGCACCTCATAGGATCTGAACAAATAGGTATTTGTTGAATGGGGTCTAATTTTGGATTATCTGCAGTTTGCGATTTTCTGCACCATTGCTCCTTATAGTCAGTGTGTCTAATCCTGAATTTATCGATAACCCAGTATACTATTAGATCAGCAAGTGTTAATTATATAGCACTGGGCATCCCAGTAGGGGAGAGGCACACAGCGGCTCCACTGGACTGTACACTCGCACTCACTTCTGTGACTTCAAAGGCTTTCCTGGAGGGGGTGGCAGGGATCAAGTTGAGTGAGGTGCGGAAAGCAGGGAAAAGAAAAACCCTCAAGGGAGGGATGAGGTGGGAGGAAGAAGGGTAAAGAGAGTTTGCCTAAATCTTTCACAGCTCCTTCAGTAAGTGCCCAGGGAAGTGCAAAGGGAGGGGCCATGGCTGGAGGCCACAGAGGGATGGTGAAAGGCTGACAGATGGAGTGCTCCCTTTGAGGGCTCTCTAAGGACCAAGCGTTGCAAAGCTACACAATGTACAGAAGTAAATCAAATTGAGGAACATGTGCACTAAAGAAGGGGAAAATGGGAGGGGAAGTTCAGAGGGGGCTGAGAGAGTGAGATGGAGACCCCCTTAGAGCCTGAAGAAGAGAGAGCACAGGGAGTTAGGGAGAGAAAAAGGAAAAGGAAGCCACCTCTTGGGCAGTCGGTATTTTCCCTTTTTTTCTGGAATAGTTAGGGAGTAAGGGGACTGATATGGACTGAGAAGGTCAGAGAGTCACAATGTCCCAAGGCCTCAGGGAACTTCAATAGGCATTTCAATCATTCTCAAATCTAGGCAAGACTAAATTCTCCACACCACAGGTAAGTACCTGTCTGTGGGGAGAAACAAAACACATCAATATGTGGGTAAAGACTTCACCAGAACGCTTAACAATAGGTGGCAAGTCTCCCCACAGATTACTGTAGAAGGTCCTAGAGAATAACGAAGTGGTTTTAGCCTGGCCTCAGCTGGTACCCACAGAAAATATTCAGAGCCTTAATTTAGCCTTTAAAGACATTAAATCCCTTCTAGCCTGGGGGAATAAATAACTCCCACCCTTAAAGCTGGATTTGAGCTTCTACCTCCTGGGTTCAGCTGGGGGAAGGTGGAAGGACTGGGGGCCTAATGTCAGGAGGCTGAGCACGGGGATAATTTTTCACAGGGTCTCAGGAAGTGGTGGAGAGAGGTTCTGTGTCTCTGCCTTTCAACCTCTCCTCCCTCACCTTACATTTCCCAATTATCATTTAATCATCTTTTATTTATGAAGCCCTGCTTCACAACATCTCCATAACACTCCAGCTCCCTTCATCATGACCTTTTTCAGCCCGAGGGAGGTGTGGTAGCCTTTCCTGCTTTAACAGTGGAGTGAACTAGTATGCACGTGAAAGAGCTGAGGTCCCAAATTCCCAGAATGGGCAAGTTTGGAACTTCACTGAGTGTGAGTGTGGTGACCATAAAATGTGCATTAAGACAGACATTTTGACAGTGAGGGGCTCAAAATAGCAGGCATTAACTGATCTACAACTGATGCAAACTGTGACTGTATTAAGCAAACCAGAACTTAGGGTCACCTTGGATATGAACAAATGGGCATATAACCTATAGTTGTGTATTGTCTCTGTGCTAGTGTGTATATACCCACTTGTTTCTTTGGGAGGAGGGTAGGGGTGGGATGTGGAGACTGTTCAGTTTGCAACCAAAATCCATCTTTATGGTGAATAATTAGGACCATTACTCACCCCTATTTAACCAATGTGACTTCACGGAGGTGGTGGGACATTAATTTCTTTCATTTTCATTCAAATTTATCCTTCAAGTGTGGAAGGATCAAAAGAATAGAGTAACCATCCAAATAAATAAAGAGACATAACAAAAAGCAGGCTTTCAAAGTACAGCATTTCTTGGCTGTGTGATCTTGGGCAAGTTGCTTGTCCTTTCTGTTTTGCTCACTGATATATTCCTAGTTCCTATTGCACATAGGAAGAGGTCAACTATTTATTGCATGTATGGACCCTATTCTCCTCATCTATTAAAGAAAAGTGATAATAATAGCACCCTTCCAAAAGAGTTGTTGAGGCAATGGAATAAAGCAATGTAGGCAAAGCCCTCAATTCAGTACAAAATTTCAGAAAATAATGGCTGTGTTTCTAAAGGCTGTGATTTATGCAGACTATGGATGTGTGGTATAGATGTGCAGCTGTGTGGTACAGACACTTTGCTGATGTCAGTTTCCTCTTCTATCTCATCCTTTCCCCACGAGGTAATTCTCATATTTTAAAATACTCACCTTCAAACCCCAAAGGGCCAGTGCAACTTTGCAGTCTATGTGTTGCCTGATACCCTGCCTTCCTAGCTCATACCAGGAGTTAAAGAGTCTAGCTGAGAGGATGGGAGAGCAAGGAGAAAGGGAAAATATCTGAGTTCAACCAGGCATTTGTTCTAGAACACCAGAGTTTGTGAACTGGGTTATAGAGATGATTTTTGTATTCTTTTGGTATTTGTGTTCCATTAAAGTTAGTGACAGAAAAAGAAAAGCTCACCTGGAAGATGAATCTCTGTCTGGAGAACAGGGTATCCCACAAAGAAGACATTGCAGTACTCTGCTTGCCTCAGATCCTAAAAGATTTTATGTGTTTTTTCAGAAGAAGGGTTATTATTTCTTTTCTGAATTCATGATGTACTGATTTAAAGCATGATATTTGGGGTAGAATGGGGTTCAGGGGAGGCCAGATGAGTGGGGATTATCTCTCCTATTGAAGGAGCTCCTGGGACCAAGATGCTGCATCTCCTCACATTGCATTGTCAGTTGTAGCGGTAAAAGTCTCTCTTGAAATTGCATCTCAGGCAAGTATATTGTGTGAAAAACATGATTCTTTTGAAGATATCTTGGACAATGGAGAACCAAATGAGGATGTCATGCTGCCAGCTGCTCCAGGCTGAGACACCAGAAATGACTGCTGGTCATTTTACTTTCAGTGACCCTCCTGGAGCATCCAAGGATGAGAGTTGGATGTATAACCTGTCATTTTCCCACTTCAGGAATATTGAGCATTGGAGCTAGACTATTTGCATCCAAATTCCAGCACCATCACTTTCTGTGTGTCCTTGAGCAAGTGATTTCACTTCTCTGTATTTGGTCAATTTATTTGTAAAACATATAATAATAACAGCAACAACACCTACCTCACATGGTTGCTGCGATGATGAAATAATTAATACATGCAAAGCAGTTAAACCAGCATCTAACTTATGGTAAGTGTTCTATAAAGATTAGCCCTAATTATTACAGTTACTGATTACTGTCTTCTCACTGGCTTCTACCTCACTCTGAACATTTAGAAGAGGCAATGTGGTTAGAGCGGCGGCCTGACAGAGCGGACCACGAAAAGGTACCCTAAACGCCAGGGGACTGCCTCTGCAATGGTGCAGCATCCTCCCGGAGAACTGAGCTTCACCGGTGACCTGATGGTGGCAGACACAGGGCTCTGTTTGGTCCTCTCAGAAGACTTGGTTTTATTCATTTCTTTATTTTAATTTTCTTCCAATGATATAAATCATGGCTAGATTCTTAGGAAATCCCTTTTGCCCTCCACCAGATATTTCTCAGAGCCATGAGAATCACATGATTGAAACTTCTTAAATTCAACAAAGTTGTCTTCAAAAGACCCAGCAAATGCTCTGGGACTGCATGCATGAGGGCAGAGCTGGTGGAGCTGGTGTGCTGACCTTTTTGTGGAAGAGTTATATCGTCAAGTTCAGTGTTTGGAGTTGGGGGCTAACAGATGTTTCCTGAAAAAAAGTTTGGCTATGAGTGGGGAGTGCCAATTTTAAAAGAGCATATTTTAATATCAATATTACCTTTATAACATATTCATATATAATAGAAAGAAATCTCCTTTGATAACTACACAAATCTCAATCTTCTTAATCTCAGTACTGAGATAGCCTTAGAAAAAGACTCACTGTTATCAGCTTGTATGTGTGTGAATAATATAGCTATCATTTAATATTTACATTTTTAAATTAAGTGTGTTATATTGAACTTACATTCCTGAAAATTGTTTTACACTTCTCCTTATAATATGTTGATACCTAAAGTACATTTCTTGTTAGTATACATATACCAACTCATCACAAACTAAATACTTTCTATTTTTTTTCGCTAAATATTGGTTACATAATGTATAATATAATGTACTTTTTCACTGTTAAAACAGTACTGAAATGAACATCTCTGCTTCATACATGGCTCCTTGAGCACATGTAACTATATTAGAAAGACACAGAGAAGTGGAGTTTTCAAATTATATATTTACATAATTAGTTTTTCTGCCCTTGCCACTATATCGGAAGTTGGATAGGAATGAGAAATCTCAATGAGCTCTGCATTTCCAGAATCTTGCAGTGCCTAGTGCTGTATATGTGCATAAAACACATTTGTTGGGTAAATGAATATAGTATGGACATTACTATAAAAAAGAAATACTTGTATTGAGGCAAACAGATAGAACCTCTATAAGGAAATTTCGACAGTTTTATTCTTCATTTCTGAAAGATGAAAAATCAGATTTAAATGTTTAAGACAAGATACCAGCGATAACTACCATTTATCAAGCACTTGCTAAGAGCCAGATTCTATAGTATGTACTTTATATACATTATCTCATATTTAATGAGATATATACTCCTCAGAGCAAGTTTATTGCCATCAATTTGCAGATGAAGAAACTGAGGCACAGGGAGATAAATAATAATTTGCCTGAAGTTGCATGGTTAGTCAATGGCAATGTTAGGATTTAAATGAATCCTAGAGAACTTTGCTCTTATGAATTGGGGATACCAAGTACAGAGAAAGATGCTGGAGGCAGATGGCACAGAGTTTTCAAAGGTGAAGTTTTTCAACAAATTTTTCACAAACCCAGGTAGTTTTTGCAGCTGAAATGAGTCACTCTGTATGCCCCATGAGTGCCCAAATGCCAAGGCCTTTAATAAATGGGGTGGAAGAAGGTTGAGACAAGTGTCCTTCCCAAAAGAGACCAGAAATCTGGGGGGAGAGAAGGCACCCAAGTCCATGATCTGATTTCTAGACCCACTTTTGTTACTAACCTGGTTAGTTTCCTTATTCAGATCTCGACACTCATTCGCACACTTCTGAATGGGCTAGTGTTAATCTCAAAGGGGGACTGTAACATTGAACTATGGCATCATAACTGAGTGTTAGAGCCAGAAAGAACTGGAGAGATGGTAATCTACCCTGATTACTGACTGATGATGTGATATAGCTTACATCACTCAGCATGGCCACATAGTCAAAGGCAGACTAGGGTTTGAAATACAGGTTCCCTTACTCCTAAGCATTTTTTTCTCTCAATTGAGTCTCAAAGTCTTGTAAAACAATGGAAGTTGTGGTTTTAAGGGAGGGTTATTATTGAGCTTCCTAGATGCCAGACTATTCAAAAACTCAGCTGACAACTCTGTGTTACTCCAGTCTTTATTCGGGAGAGGTTCATGTTACAAATCACTTCATTTCACAATTATTTTTGACCCTGCTTCATTTCCCTACTGGAACACTGAGATTCTAGAGGTTATGGACTGTGCATCTTTTACCTTCTGCCCCCATCCCTACCCCAACCCAACTTTGTGCTCACTCTTGGAGAGCAGCTTTAGGATCTGATCCAGTCTGTCTTGAATATGGACAGTTCTAATCCTCACTTTCTGGAAGTTCACAGCCCTCCCTTCCATTGTCCCCGATTTATGGCTCTGGACTTTATTTGTTGGTGGTATTGGTTTTAATTCAGCAAAAGCTAGTTGTCTCCTGAGGGAAGGTGAGGAGGGACATCTGGGGATCATTAACAACAGGGTCTGTGGCTTGCAGCTTAGCACCCTGGGGCCTAATGTCAGGCATTGGTCCCGGTTTTCAGTGTCTGGTTGAAGAAGGCAGTTTCTAGCCCCTTTAGGGGCCTACAGGCCGGTCTCCTTTGGGGGTCGGGATTACTGGGAATAATAATTAATTCATTAGTGGGGTTGATGGATTATCAAGCTGTCTCCTGGCAGAGGGGCCTCCGGGTGTGGGGAACAGATTGCTGCCCATAAATCTGCCTGTTGCCTCCCTTCTCTCTGCTTCAATGGCTCCCGGGCTATGGGCCGGTAACTGAGCACTGGTTACATTTTCCCCACCCAGCAGATGGTTCTAACAGGTTACCTCAGAGTTTTACAAAAAGCAGCAGAGAAAGAAGGCAGGGCTGGAGATTGGCCCTCTGGCCCAGGAGCCAAGTGGGGGGAGGAGAATGAATGCAAATAACCTGCATTCAGTCCCCACCCCCTTTCCTCTGCAGACTGCACTGCACACACTGCTCCTGTCCCTGCTCTCAGAGTTGAACAGCCCAGTGCGTAAGGAGAGGAACTGTGATGGGAGTGATTCTGATGAAGTAGGTTCCATCCTTTCCTCTTCAAAAGGCAGCTCTTCAAGAAAATTCAGTGTCCTCCTCAACACCTTCCCAAGATTGCACATGCAGACACACACACACATAATTGGGTGTATTTTGAGAGCTAATCCTAATATGTCCAGTCCCTTATATTTTCAGAGAAAGCAAGGAGCCCCACAGAATGTCCTGTCCCTACCATTATCTTTGTCTCAATATATTCATCTTTCTTCCATCCCTCTGAACATTTCATAGACAGAATACCAACATCACCAGTGTCATCAACCCTCAAATATCCATGGAAGTGACTTTGAAAACACAGAGCAGGGGATCAATCCATTCTATATGTACTTATTGCAGCTCTATTCTAAACATCAATTACTACACAGATAAATCTCATATTGTCGAAGAGTGAATTCTATTTTGGTTTTCAGAAATCCACCATTCTTAGCATGTGTTAATTACTCTAAACGTAAAGTTTATTTTGATGAGCATAGATTTCTTGAATAGGTATAAAAAACAAGGTTAGTAAGAGTCTAAAGATTTGGTTAAGATGAGGGCCTCCCTGTGAAAACTGTAAAAAAAAGTGTCAATTTATATTTTCTTGTTTTCTATGAAGAAGAAGAGTCAGATGATACCTATGCCAGAATTTTAAAATACTTAACTATTTCAAATTTAAGGTATTTCTTTTAGCTTTATTGGCAATAAAACAATTTTTTTGTTTTAACCTTCTCTACCTTTCTTCACACACAAAAATATTTACAATTTTTCATCTTCTTTAGACACATGTGCCACTTACATTGGTAGAGCAAATGATTTCCAAAAAGCCTGGGAAATTTCCTTCAAGTCAATTTCAAAAAGAGGTTGAGTTTGGACTCAGAATTTTATTTTGCTACAGATGAAAAAAACTTAAGTGATCAGGTAATTTTATAGATGTGAAAACTGATGCTGGAAATGATTTACTGAAGATCATTTAGCAAAATGCTTAATCCAAGCATGTTCTCCCTTCTTCCTTGGAATCACTAAAAGATAACAAACGACTTTACACCTAAAAATGAACTCACAATTAATCATTTCATCAAGGTCAAATTTTACATGAGGTAGTCCAAATTTGACAATCTCTAAAACAAAGATGCTGCACTTTGACTTGGTGGCTCGGTCCACAGCTCCCTGTCATAAGCACACCCACGTATTTTCTTTACATTTTGCATTTTCTTTTCCTTTTCTAGCAAATAATATGACAGACATTTTAGGAATTATGTGCCCCCCCCTTTTTTTATTTCAACTTTATTACCACTTAGGTGGACTTTTTCTACCTGAATGCTTAATGGTTTATTTTGAAAAACAACAGTGGATGCATTTGTAATTTGAGCAGCTAAGCATTCTTAAAATGTAAAATTCCGTTCATTTGCCTTTTGTTTTTATAAATTTTAAACAAAGAAAAGTTGAAAGAACAACACAACAAATATAGATATGGCTTTGTCTGTATTTACTAAATAAAATGAAAAGGTTTTAAATGGAAATAGTTTGATGTTGAAGAGAGAGGAAGTTACTTTTTCCTTCTACTTTTAGAATTCTGAAGTTTTATAACCACACACGTGAGGTGAATGATGCTGTGTTCTGGGAATGGATCTTTTTCACTTTTTGATAAGCGGGTCAGCATTTCTATTTGCCCGTCATAGCTCTCTCTCCAAGTCTCTCTCCAATTCTCTTTCACCGTTCTGCCTACATTGCTCCACTCCCATTTCTTACCTTTTTAACCACAAAGATTTCCAGTCCTCTTTTTCTTTACCTCTCAACTTCAGCAACTCTCCTCGCATTTAACTAAACGAAAGAACAAACTAACAGCTAAACTGGACCTAGCCAAAGGAATCCTTTGAAGTAGGTGTGTCTTTTGGATGGGGGAAGGGGAGGAGTTAGCTTGCGGGCAGGATCACCCCTCCCTGGTCAGCTGGGAAAGCAATCAAAACTGTTGTAATTGGAGACTCCGGCCAGAGCGCAGGAGCTGCCCAGAGGCCGTGGTCCTGAAAGCTCCACTCCAGGAACTAACCAGGGATAGGAGGTACTGAAGACCGATTAAACCAGCTGCAAAGAGAACATCAGCCCAAAGCCTTCCTGGAGGAGCACACAGAGCTCCAAGGAAGGAGTAAAATAAATAGCAGCCAGAGAAACCAGACCTGGTGGCATTTCTAAGAGGCAGTGGCCGGATTTAACATGGATCGCTAAAAGCACCTCATTTTCCTATGACCTGGACGGTCAGGGGAACTTGGCTTCTCTAGGTCTCCTCCGGAGGGACACAGATTCGCAGAGTTCACGCCAGGGACTGCCACTGCCAGAGGTGAGCTAGCGGCTGGGGTGGGACAGGGGCTGCAGAAGTTTCTGTGGGACGTTTCTGCAGACCTAGAGCAGCAGCTGGGATGAGGTAAGTCTCTTCTGGGCTCTGGGAGGAGGGAGTGGGATTTAGGAAACAAATAGAGAAGCAGAGAGAGTCAGATACTTAGGGACAGATATTAGAATGTTAATAACTTCACTAATTTCAATAATACCTGTCACCCAAAGTGAAACTCAGATATTCTCAATCACTTTTTTGACAGTAGAGATTACAATTAATCTGTCCTCCACTTCTGTCAAACCCACCCTCCCATTTTATAAGTGCAGAAAAAATTTCTAAAAAGTTCATTGCTTTTTCAAGGTGATTCAGCAAGTAGGTTTGAAGAACTGACCTGATCCACCACTCTGCATATAACATTTGGGGCTCTGCAAGGAGTTGAGGGGGAGGAAGGGGAAGGGGAAAAAATAGAATAGGGAGTGAGAAAAGATGCTCT
This sequence comes from Artibeus jamaicensis, assembly GCF_021234435.1. NCBI lineage: Eukaryota > Metazoa > Chordata > Mammalia > Chiroptera > Phyllostomidae > Artibeus > Artibeus jamaicensis. The sequence continues at coordinate 53,030,679 of NW_026521486.1, forward strand.
AAAGCCACTAGGGTATTCTTACCATTGTTCCCTTTGGTCTGCTAAAAATCCTTAGTTGGAATAGAGTGGGGAGAACTTCCTTTCCCTCAGTTCTTTCAGTTAGGGAATCAGAAGGGAAAGACTGTTTATGCATATTTGTGCCTTCTACCAACCTCTATTGCCTCTCACACATCATTCACCCACCCCAAATATATATTCAGACAATTCTAATAAATGTAAATTGCCTCCCTCATTTTTTGACAGAGGGACCAGAATTGAAATGCTGGAGAACATGGAGGGAAAACTAAAGAACTGAGTAACTTATGTTTGCAAAGTTCACCATTAGAAACTAAGGTTATGAAAAGTGAAGTATGGCATGGCTAGGCTGAACAAGATGTGCGTGCAAGCTCATGTGTGCGTGTGAGTGTGTGCATGTATACATGCAGGTATTAATCAAGAGGGAGGTGATAGAATATGAAAGGTTCTATAAGAAAGTGCCAAACAGCCAACCAGCTGTTTTCAGGCAGTGCAGTTTGTGAGCAACCTGATCTCCATTCTATCTTTTCAGTGCAAACTCTGAGTAAGTCATTTAGTCTGTGTGGTCCTTAGATTCCCTAGAAACTGGGCTGAATACTCCCATTCCTGTTGTGTTAGGATTTAGCTATAGGATTAGGAGGTGAAGAGAATACAGTCAGCTTTTAAGAGGTAAGACACTATTGACCCATGGACATGGACAACAGGGTGGAGATTGACTGTGGGAATGGGGGGTGGGATGGGTAGAGGAGGACAAAGGGGGAAAATTGGGACAACAATGTAATAGAACAACAATGAAGTATTTAATAAAAAAGAGGTAAGACACTGTCTAATCACCACAGGCACACATGCCAGTGCTCCTTACCCACTTATTCATCAACTAAAACTTCTCCATGAAAAATAAAAAATTAGTAAAAGTGTAGGATAAATTCCAGGAGAGCTCTACCCAAGAGTAATGAATCAAGGACTTCAGACCCAGTAACAAAAGTACTGGGTAGTTACAATCATTGCCTAAGCAAACACTTTATTAGAATAGGTTAAAACAGTTAAAAAGTGGGAGAAAATTTTAACTATGAGAGAATTGGCTAAACTTAAAATTTCATGGAAGGATCCTAAAGAAAGGGGAGGATTTTGTTATATTGTATAAATTCATAAGGAAATTCAAATTCCAAGGTCAAAGGCTGAAGTGAGCTGTATAGGACTGGCATGTATTGGGAGGGCCAGGGGAGCTGTATTCTGCCTCCAGAGCCAGTATTCATTGATTTTGGTCACACTGGAATTGCCAGTAGGTATAATTTGAAAGCTACTTTACTATCTAAGAATTATGGAAATTCAAAATGATGTACCACAATAGTCGTGAAATAGTGCAATAGATTTTTATACAGCTTCTATGAAACAGTTGCCAAATATCATATTTGCACAATAATTTTACAAAGTACTTGTACTATCTCCTTACTTTTCATAAAAGCTTCTAAATGAGATATGACAAAAATATTATTTCACTCTGCCCTAAGGGTAAAAGAATTAAAATAACTTTTATGTTCTCATTTAATTGATGAGTGGTGGAAGAAGGTCTCAGCTTAATGCTTCCTTTAATACATCTCTAAGCTGGCTCATTAACAGGCCAAAGGTCGTGGTAGAGTTAGGTACCCGTTCTGTAGAGAACCAAGTTGGTTTCCTGGATCAAAACTCAGAATTTCAACACATACATTTTCAACTCAGATCTAAAATTGGATATTTTTCTTTCTCCCTATTGCTTATCTTTTGATGTATTGAAGATATTTAGATGGAAAACGTCAAAGGAAATTTTTTTGGATTTATGTTTGAAAAGTCCTGGCTTTTACTTCTTTTTGAGAGACACTTCACTTTTTCCTTCAGAGCTCTGGCATTGATTCTGGTAGGAAAGCCATATCTCCAGTATAGTTTAATCAAAGATGAAAGGAACACTGCCCAAGTGCCAATAGTTGTCTCTATTCCACCAGAAACTTCATGAACTTGAAAATTCACGTGACAGAGTAGGAGTATCTGGCCAACTGTTGCTTCCCAATTATAAACCAGAATAGAAGAGTCTAGCTTCTTTCCTGAATATGGTGGAAAAGTTGTAGTCAGTCCAGTAGAGGCAGTTGATAGAACTCTGTTTCCTCACCCCTTGCAACAGAATAGGAGCTTCAGTACTTAGTTTCCTTGAGGTTGAAAATCAGGGACTATTTTGAAGTGGGAGTTGAGGTAAAGCAGGGTTTTGTTGGCATATAATCAATATAACTTTTAATTATGCTGACAGAATTAGGCATAGATTGTAATAATACCCAGTGTTTGTCCCTGTGGCCAGAAAAACTCATGGTGAACTTTAGGAAAAATAACACCCAACACATGGCATTTATGTTGTCTGGCACTGTTCAAAGTCTTTACATGTAATAGCTCATTTTATGCTCACTATAATCCTATGAGGCAAGATTATTATTATTCCCATTTTAAAGAAGAGACTGAGCCCTAGAGAGCTTATGAAACTTGCCTAGGTTTACACATCTAGTAAGTAATTAAGCTGAAATTTGAACTCAAGTCATCTGACCCCAGAGTCTGTGCTGCTTGGGCACATTGGGAAAAGGGTGGGATATTGGGCAGTTAGCCGATGATCTTTTGAGCCAACCAGAAGAGGCACAATAGTCAATACAATCTACTTTTACTATTCACTTGTGAAAAACAATATTTATTTTTGAACAAGCAAATATGTGTTAATGGGTTAGATTAGAAAACCCAAAGATAAACACATGATAAAGATATGGATAATGTTTTTTACAGACTTAAAGCTTACAAAATTCTTTTTCATATTTTATTTGTTTTTCAAGAATCATGTAAAATATATCTTATCCCCATTGTATCAAATAGGAAATGGAAGATCAGAGAGCGTATGTAGTGTGTTTGAGATTAGTAAGCAGGAATTAGAAGAGCTGGAACTCTCAGAAGAGTATGTGTTATTTCAGCTTCATGTGGGAAAAAATGAAGTTAAACTGGAACCCCCTATATCCTTTCCATAGTACTAGAGGAACAAAGATGACACTTGGTTGCTGTTCCCCTTGTTTCAACCAAAGTCAGTTGGTTCTTTTTCAACATACCTGCCAACAATCTGATTTCAAAGCAGCTCTCTGACTCTTATGGAGACCATCAAATTATGTTAAAAACAGAAGCTAGTCTACTCCCTTCTCCTGGCCTTGCTCCTTGATGGGGGTGAGGATTGACAGAATTTGACTGGAGTCCAGAAGTAGAGAGGTGAGGATGACAAAAAAGGTCAAATATGGAGGCTAGGGTGTGGTTCAGTTTTGGGAACAGTTCAGTAGACTCTCCTCCCTTGCATCTTCCTCCTCACCTCTCAATGCATGTAAGTATGTCTCAGTGGTCATGATGATGATAAAAGGACATGGGAGAAAGAGGAAGAAGAGGAAAGGAAGCAGAGGGTAAGAGCAAGGGGAATAAATGGGTGAAAGCAACAAGGAAAATATTTGGAAGAGGAAGGAATCCTGGAATATGAGAGCCAAGAGACACTGCAGAGAACACTGAAACTAGCCTAGCTTTGGCTGGTGGCTACTTCCTAGTGACTTAGCTCTACTGATCTACATTTCCTGAAGTCAAAGTGCCTTTCTTCTGTAGCTGTGATGAAAGAGGAAAGAAACAGACATAAAACCTAGGATTTGGAATCAGAACTGGTTTTACGACCTATTCTACCAGCTCTATGTCTTTACATTTCCATCACTGAACCTTCCTGACCCACAGTGACATAGACTGTAAAATGAGCATAACAATCCTCATTTCCCTCAAAGGTTTGCTATAAGGCTATGCAAATGTAATTATAATTACGTGTGGAACATTAGGTTTCCCAAGCCTACTCTGTCCTCACTGACCTCAGAGTGCACCTGCCATTGAAAGGTCTGTGTTACTTTTACAGAAAGTTAATTAGATCCTTCACCCTCCTGCTGGGTAGCTGCCTGAGTTAGCAGTGCAGCTCAGCACACAAGCTCTATCATCCATATTAAAAGTGGGATTTTCTGACTTGGCCTGGGCAGCCAGTTGACCAATAGGTTCCAATGTGTGTTTTCAATAAAGCTGCTTACCCAGAAAGCCTTATTAAGTGAGTAAGTCAAGCTGACATGATTTCCGTGCTGATTAACATGAAACTTAGGTTGTTTTTGCAAAGCAGTAACATTAATTATTTATAGGAGGTAAATGAGGTTACAAGGAAAACAAGCTCAGATTACCAGAAACAAATCAAATCATATATCTATATTTTTAAAAGCTATGTCCTAATCCTTGCATTCATTGATTTGAGGCTCAAGCTTCAAAGATAAAAAAAAATATTATGCTCTCCTCTTTTTTATATATGAAGGTGATGCAGGGTTTAACATTTCAAAGACTAGCTGGTAAACTAAGGTGACCCAATGGAGCTTAACAGATATTTTTATTTGGTAAATTAGACACCCAGAAATCACTCAACAGATCTCAAAACAATTCATTCTTCCAGGACTGAGTATAAAATGTTTACTAAGACACAGTCTCTTCTGGTTTCCAAATGTTTTTTTTTTAATATTTTATTTATTTATTTTTCGAGAGAGGGGAAGGGAAGGAGAAAGAGTGGGAGAGAAATATCAATGTATGGTTGCCTCTCATGAGTCCCCTGCTGGGAACTGGCCTGCAACCCAGGCATGTGCCCTGACTGGGAATCGAACCGCGATACTCTGGTTCACAGGCCCGCGCTCAATCCACTGAGCTACGTCGGCCAGGGCTCCAAATGTTTTCAACTTGTAAATTTTTCAGAAAAAAATTTGATTAAACAGTATCTGTTAAGTGAATTAAAAACAGTCAGGTTATTTTAGTGTTTATCTGAAGCCATCCTTGCTGATGTTCACAATAACCGTGTTCTGTTAAATTTAGCATTTGGTCCAGAGTTTTCATTTTTAATGAAGTATCATTATAATAGTTGCATTAAAATAATCTTAAATAGGTTTAGTAGACTCGTGACTTGTAATTCTAGAAGCTGCTATATTCTTTTCTGATGATGTGAGATGCAGGCACAATGGAAAGTGTTCTCACTTTAACATATGAGCAAATTTGAAAGATGATCAGTGGTAACCCTCTCTCTTTTCCTGAACCTTTTTGACATCGTATCACTGACACCTTTAACACCACAAACACTAGACAGACCACAAAATGCTTGCTGAATAACAAAATGCTCTTCTGGTGATGGTGAGAGACCTATTCCATGTCTATGTGGTATACCCACCAGTTGTGTCATGGCTCTTCCTAAGAGATGCTTGAAGTCAGCAGTTGGCAGAGTCAGTGGGAAGTGATGGATGTTATAGGTTAGATACATGTGCTATGTCTCTACATAGAGAGGCTGGGAAGTTCTTTGTAGAATACATACAAAGTAGTCTGAATAATCTCACTATAGCTTTTTATTTATTTTATGGTGTAAAAATGCAACAGTTTACTTATTTTATTGTTTGATATGCTTTTAAATTTTGTAATAATTATAATTATTATAGACATATTTTATCATTATAGTTACTTTAGCATCCTTTTTCACTTGCAGAAGTTCCTCTATTTGGACAATAATTTATATACCCCATGTACTCTATTTCCTTTTATGATCAGAATTCTGGAAAAAAAGAAAATATATTTTGACTGGCTTACCAGTTGTTTTGCATTAGGATGCCCATGAATAAAAACCTGAGAATAAAAACAGTTAGGCATTTACACTGCAATGAATAATCAAGTCAATTTTTTCTATAGTTTATTTTCTTATAATGTGCCATAGCAAAATAAGTGTCCTAGGAATTTATTTGACTCTTATATATTAATTATTTAAAATGGAGGCCTTGAACTAGATAATTGTTAAGTTGAATCCCAGTACAAATATTGTACTTTATATCCAAGGTATAAAAAAAAGTTTAAAGTCAAATAAAATATTCAGAGGTGCTAAACGTTGCTGTTTCCTTTCCCAGAACCTAGAAATGGCAAAAGCGTATGTGAAACCCAAGGAGATGACAGAGTTGGTCAACACGCCATCCTGGATGGACAAAAGTCTGAGTTCTCAGAATGAGATGAAGGAGGAGGAGAGAAAACCAACTGCTTATGGGATGCTTGGCAGCTTAGCTGAAGAGCATGACAGTATTGAGGAAGAAGAAGAGGAGGAAGAGGATGGGGAGAAACCTAAGAGAAGGGGTCCCAAGAAAAAGAAGATGACAAAAGCTCGCCTGGAGAGGTTCAGGGCTCGAAGAGTTAAGGCCAATGCTAGAGAACGGACCCGGATGCATGGCCTGAATGATGCCCTGGACAACCTGAGGAGAGTCATGCCCTGTTACTCTAAAACCCAAAAGCTCTCTAAGATAGAGACTCTTAGACTGGCCAGGAACTATATTTGGGCTTTGTCTGAGGTCCTGGAAACTGGCCAGACACCTGAAGGGAAGAGTTTTGTGGAGATGCTCTGTAAAGGGCTCTCTCAGCCCACTAGCAATTTGGTGGCTGGATGCCTCCAACTGGGCCCACAGTCTGCCCTCCTGGAGAACCATGAGGAGAAGTCTGCTGTTTGTGACTCTGCCATCTCTGTCCACAACTTCAACTATCAGTCTCCTGGGCTCCCCAGCCCTCCTTATGGCCATATGGAAACACATCTTATTAATCTGAAACCCCCAATATTCAAGACTTTGGGAGAATCATCCTTTGGGAATCATCCACCAGACTGCACTACACCGCCTTATGAGGGCCCACTTACTCCACCCCTGAGCATCAGTGGGAACTTCTCCTTGAAACAAGATGGCTCTCCTGACCTGGATAAATCCTATAGCTTCATGCCACATTACCCCTCTGCAAGTCTAAGCTCAGGGCATGTGCATTCAACTTCCTTTCAAGCTGGTACCGCTCGCTATGATGTTCCCATAGATATGTCCTATGATTCCTACTCCCACCATGGCATTGGGGCTCAACTCAATACAATCTTCACTGATTAGAGCAGTAAGATCAGCATTCAGGATGATGTGGAGATGCTTTCCATAATTCAAGTGGTTGAGCTGAAGATTTAATGACCTTCAAGGAACCCCATAGATATATATCAAATACATTAGTCCCGGTCCATTTAGGCCCTCCTACACCTGGCACTCTCTTTTCTCATCAACTTCTCAAATCGTATTGATTCCTTTATTTAGGGTCTTCATGTGAAGTTATTTCATGTTTACAATAATGTGGAAATAGGTCCTATTCTTGTGTTGCCAATAACTTATTGAATGACCTATGCCAGTTAATTTTCCATTTCTGGCCTCTATTCACTTACTGGTAAAATCAAGCAGTTGTTCTCAGTCTAGATGATTTCTAAAGTCCTTCATAGTTCTGAAAGTCTGTAACTTTGGTGACTGAAATTCTATAAACTTCTTGAAACTGAAAGGATGGAGGACTAGTAGGAGATGGACACTATGTGTCGATGGTCGAATGGACTTGCCAAAGGAGCACCAGGTGCGTGACTCCTGGGGACCAAATGTTGGGACTTTTCTGTGTCTATCTAAAGATAGCCTCCAGAGGCTAAAATTCTAAGTCGGCTGTCGCTGTCAATAGCAAAACATGTTCTTTGAGAGATTAACTATTTCTTGTTGGGCTGAAAGCTGAACATAACTTCCTTAGTAATTTGAGAACCATAATTGATATCTTATATCAACTTGATTCTTGACAACATTTCAAAAGCACTTTTATTAGGACTGGAGATGGGGTAATAAAGTCACTGAAACCTCAGACTCCTGTGACCAATGGGACTTAGAGAACCATCTAGACCATTTCGTGGCCTCCTTAACCGGAGGGCTCTGGAAATTCTGATGAAGCTCAGGTGCTATTATTGGAATCAGCAAACAACCTAGGTCACATTCAAGAGCAATGTAATGAAATGGCTGTTGGCTAAATTAACTATGGCTATATCTTAGCTTGGAGACTCCCTCTAGCTCACACCTGCCCATAGGTAAGTCGGGATTTACCTTCTAGATTTCCTTTGAAAAGCTGAATTTTTTTTTGGTTAAAGAAAACGTGTTTAAAATCACTGACCTCTGTCCACACCAATACCATATTTTCTAGAAGCACGAGCACCAATCAATTTATTGGCTGAACTTAATTTTTCCAACACATATATAATTCTGTCTCCTTCTCCACTAATTGTTACCTCTTTCTCACTTGTAAAATATACTTTAATTGTAGATAATATTTTGAGTAACCAGACAGCAATGCAGATATCAGAACCAGGGCCAGTGAATGATTTTACCAATCTCTATCTTCATCACAAGTTTATCCTGATTCACAGGATGTTTATTTTTCATCATGTAACTCCCCTCCTTCCTTAATAGCAGCACCAGTTTTGTCAAATGTATCTTTTTTCCAGAGAAATGTTACCTTCCTGGCCAATCTGCCAGGACAATTATTTAAAACAAACTAAAAGCCTAAATGGTTTATGTGATAGTGGATCACATCCTGCTCCTGCCAAAGAGGATAATTTTAGGATGCACAGTACACAAATAGGGACAATGAATAAAAGTGCTAAGGCAGACAGATGAGTAAGTCATTTTCTACAGCTTAGCTATTGCTTAGAACCTTCCAAACTATCTGTGCATTTTTCCTTTTTTACCCTCTTATTTACACCTCCTTGAAATCTAAGTTATTTTCTTTCCATTTTGCTTACAGCACCAACCCTGCTGTGTTTTTTTACCCTTGATTGTAAACCCTCTGGGAAGCATCCAAAGCCATCCTACATGTTTTGAGTCTGTGCTGACACTTTCCTTTGTGAGAGGAGGTTGGGGGGATCTATCCTTGAAGCTAGCATTTTTCTGGTGTTTAGGTTTGTAGATAATAAATGTTGTCTGAGTTATATATTAGATATTATTTATTTAATTTATTTTCCCCTTCCTTTAATGCAAATTCCTTAGATTTCATATATGTGCTTGTAAAACCTCCTTAAAGCTTCATTTGGAAAGTAGCTCCTAATTTTTCTGGGGATCCTGAGTTGGGATGAGAAAATAGGAGGAAGTTAGTGCAAAATTCCCTGCAGTGATTTTATAAAAATCAGCAATAATTTGAATGGCTATGCAAGTTAATATTTTTAATTTTTTTTGTCATCCTAAAACAAGCCAGTTATTTTTGAAGAATTGGCTCTTTATGCTTTTGGGGAATATGGTTCCCATGAACCAAGAGTTGCTGGGATTATTCAGAAGGACTTTATAACTGAATGAACATTTGGGAATGTAGGATGGTTGAAAAGAGCCTACTTTCCAATCCAGGGTGGCTTCATTCTTCTAGGGACTTTATTAGATAAAGCAAAACAATTGTTTAAACTTTTTGTAAAAAAAAAGGAGACTGTTTCCCCTTCCTTTTTTTCTAGCAGAAATAAAGCTGTGAGTCTTATTAAACATTGTGCTGTGTTTTTGGTCATCCAAGTTTTTGTTCACTGTCATCTATTAACTTTCTAGGACTCTTAACTCCCGTGAGCAGTCAGCAGAGCACAGACTGGTCTGTTGAGAGAATGTATGCATCCCATACTTCAACTGATACTTCTAGAAGATTTGAAAGGTCTAAACTAGGTAGCTAGAAGTCTAGAAGGACCAATGTCTGCCATTGAAACAATCAACTACACAATCTGCAGTTGAGAAAAACACATCTCCTCGTTTACAGAATCTAGTACCGCGAGCAATCTAAGCCATCAGACCACAGAGATGTGGACCACAGAAAGACAGAATATTATCCAAAATTTAGGTGAACCTACTAACTTAAAAAAAATTAACACCTCTTCTCTTGATATTTTTCTTTCAGTTTTCTTTAGTTAAAACTTTCCAGAGATCCTTCTTACATAAAATGCTAATGATTAAAAGATAATAATGATGATGATAAAAATAAAGTTTAATAAAAAGAGTTGGCTAATCAAGGGAGAGATTTGGCTTAAAATATTTAAGAAACAGCCCTGGTTGGTATGCCAGTGGATTGAGTGCTGGCCTGCAAACCAAATTGTTGCTGGTTCAATTCCCAGTCAGAGCACATGCCTGGGTTGTGGGCCAGGTCCCCAGTGAGGGGGCATGTGAGAGGCAACCACACATTAATGTTTCTCTCCTTCTATTTTCCTCCATTCCATTCTTTCTAAAAATAAATAAATAAAATCTTAGAAAAATATTTAAGAAATGAAAAATACAGAGTGAGTCATTCTCTCACTCCTTTTCTTCATCTGCCCATAACCCATAACTACATGTTTTGGCTAGTTAGCATTCCATGTTAAAATACCATAATTTATAAAATTAAATTATATAATTTAGGTTTTTCCTGTCATTTGTAATAAGGAATCATGTCCACACATCATTTGACCCTTATTAAGAGGATTTTTACTTTGCAAAGAATATTACAGGGAGATAAAGATAAACGTACAGATAAGAACAATCACATCTAGCAGTTATAGGATGCTATGTACTGTCATGCTTCTAAGTGATTTACATATATTAATTCATTCAATCCTAAAACCATCCTTAAAAGGAGACACTATTATTATTCTCATTTTATGAATTAGGAAGCTAAGATGTAGAGTGACCTGTTGAAGCTCACATTGCTAGTAAATGGTGGAGGTATGATTTGAACTAATTGATTTAGTCAAAAGGTTTGAAATTATTCTCAGTGGTTGTTTACCTGGTAGGTACATAAAGATGTCATATTTGCAAACAGCCAGAGCTGGTGGAAATAGGAGTACTTTTTGACACCTCTCAAATTGTCTTTTACATATGAAACCCTGTTGCCTCTATGACTCAGGCTGGCCCCTACCCAAGCTCTGGAGTATAGTCCGAGAGAAGATTCTCTCTGGAAAAAAGCTGGACTTTCTGTCACGTGTTGCCTATGTAGGCCATGTAGATGAAGGCTAGGTCACAGATGAGTGCTTCGTTGCTTGAAAGAGTCTATCGTTGAGAAGGCCTAAATCTATGTCACCGCTGTCATCTCACATATCTTTAGAGTTTTTGAGAAAAAAGTTTTAACATGGAATTATGGTTATGAAAATAATTTTTTATTAACACAGGTGTATCCTATCTTCAAGATTATTTTTCCTATCTATGTAACTTTGGATTATAGTTTAGTGCTTTAATTACAAGCACTGGCTTTATTATTTAAAATAGATTATGTTTTGGTTATGTAACTTTATGATTAAATAACTTGTTAAATTGATTAACAGTGCAAAGCCTCAGTTGCTTCTAATTTAAAATAGCAAGAATAGCAACAGTTTCCTAATAGGATTAGTATGGTTCATTAATAAGATAATACATTTAAAGTCCATAGAAAGTATTTAATAAGTGGTAATTATTATCATCATATTACTATTTATTATTCTTTGATTACATTCATGCTTTCTCTTGCTCCATCAAATGTCTGGGGGAGCGTTGATGGTACTGCAGCAGGCTTAGGGAGTCCATGGAGTTTTTAGTTAAGAAGGTTGAACCAGGCAGACCTGGGTTTGACACTGACTGGCTGAGTTGTCTTAGACACACCTCTACATTCCAGTTTTCTTCTGAATGAAAGGGCATAAAAATTCCACCAGATCCATGAAGTCGATGTGAGAATTAAAAGGGGTGATGATGTCAGAAGAGTTTATCTCGGGTTCTGGCCCAAGGGCAATTTACCGTTATTCTTGTTATTGCTATTATTGGGAGTAGATGGGAACATATGAAGAAACGGAGGAGGGCAGAGCAGATGCTCAAATTTACATAATATAAATAATTGACTGAGCTGACGCCCAAATCTGAATTTTTGGACCAGCACATCAAACATGGAAATATGCTATTTTCTAATTCATCACAACACTTTGAACAGAAGTCCTCAAGTTTCCTAAATTTGGAAAACAGAAATTGCATTTTAATTTTTTTTTAGAAATTGGTAGAGAACTGAAAGGAGCCTTGTGGCAGTTTTTTGCTGTCACCTGGCCTAAGACTTTGTGGAAAAAGAATATTATTGTCTCACAAGTATACAGTACTATTTACTTCAGTTCCATTTTACAAATAGTTATTGAGCATTTCCTATGGGCCAGGCACTAGGCCAAATGCTGGAAAAACAGAAATAAATATATGACCATGCTTTGTGGGTTTATAGTCTGGAAGATTATAAATTAATAAAGCATTTTTACACAGTTATCTTTCAATATTGACAGAAATATGATGCAAGTAGTTTATATATACTGCTCAACCGAGAAAGAAACTGACACTCAAAAATTAGCTAGATCAGGCAATTAAGTAGAAGTTAAGTCAGAGATTATCTGATTACAATGTTATTTTGCTTGTTTGTTTTAGATAAGTAAAATCCTGTTTTATTTGTGGTTAAGTGAAACACATTTTCTGGATGATGTTAATAGATTATTCTGACAATTCTAGATAAGTTACTGGTTAAATAACCTCAGTTAAATTAATTAATCCTTCAAAGCCTTAGCTGCTCTGCTAAAACTGCTAAAACTAATTACTACAAATATTAAACAAAGCAAAAAAATTTCGGTCAGCAATATATCTTAAGGAAACCCAAAACACTAATCTGAAAGAACATAAGTACCCCTATGTTCATTGAAGTGTTATTTACAATCACCAAGATATGGGAGCAGCCCAAGTGCATCAGTAGATGAGTGGATAGAACAACTATGGGACCTTTACTACTCTGCCAAATGGAATACTACTCTGCCAAAAAAAGAGAAAATTTTACCCTTTGTGACAGTATGGATAGATGTGGAAAACATTATGCTAAGTGAAATAAGCCAGTCAGAAAAAGACAAATACCATATGATTTCACACATATGTGAAATCTAATGAACAAACTGAACTAACAAGGAAAATGAGGACAGACTCATAGGTAGAGAGCAGGCTGACAGGTCTGGGAGGGGGTGCGAAGTTAGGGGGTGGAAGGATTGAGCAAAAAATAAAAAGGACTTATGGACATGGACGACAGTGTTGTGATTGCTGGGTGGGGAGAGGAGTATAAAGGGACTAAATGGTAAAGGGAAAAAATACAACAAAGATTACATAAAAACCTGTGGCCAAGTTTAGGCGTAGATCCATAGTAACCATGGAAGTAGTTAGTTGATCATAAACATCAAAGGAATCCCCTCATGTCTGTCTTAATAAACACAAAAATAAAGTGTTTGATCAATACCTCATATGTGTGTAAGTAAGTAGGTTAACTTACCAAGTGTGAACTGAAGAAAATTTTAGAAAATAATAGCTAAGGACTCAAGGAAAGGGTAAGGGAATTGCTGTTTATTGGACATCACACCAGATACAAGTCACAGAGTCAAATTTCAATATTGAGTTAGTCTTCAAAATAAACCATCGAAGGAGGTTTCAGCTATCACAGAAACCTATGCAGAAATGTGTAAGTAAACAGGAGAACATGGTGAGTCATGGATAGTCTCTAGGTGTGTTTTCTCACCTACAAAAGGAGATCATTGTGCCATTAGACATCTGAAGGTGCTCTCATTTTAATATTTTCATAAGCAGCCAATGTCCATTTTCTCTGAAAGACACAAATTTTAGGAAAAAATTAGTGAATAATGATTGAATAAAAGGTAATAGTTTAAAAAAACACTACAAGCCATTAAAATCAAGTGGTGTTGGGGCACCTTGCAGGGTTCTGTAATTACTAGTTAGCTATCCTGAGGAACTTGGGAGCTTTCATTTGTCATCAGTGTGGAAGGCAATTTTCTAGGCAATGAATTTATTCTAGAGACAACAACTACAATATGTTTGGCAACTGATATACCCATAACCTACAACAACCTAAAAATAAACTTATCAAAGACCAAATCGAGGAATTGTGTTATTCCTAGAAATGTGCAGTTCCCCCTCCTCCCGAAGTGGGAAGGGATTGGGAGATGTTGACTATATTGTTTACTTGATCAAAAATAGCGCGTGTTCGCAGCCATTCATATTAATTATCCATGCTGTGGATTATTGATGAAAAGTATTTCATACGAAGCTTGTTTACCCATGCCAGTTATGTACCTAATTTTTTGTGTGTGCATGTATGTGTGTGTACAAGTATCAGTGTATCTATATTCAAACAAACACATATCAAGGCACATACTTATGTGTGTATATATGTGTTTCTCCATGTATATACACACACATGTTTAAATGTATATATTTGAATGCATACATGTTGGTGCACATTGAACACACACATGCATGTGCTCACACATATATTTATATATTTGAATGTACTCTGAAGTCAAATGGGAACATTTGACTTCACTCTTTGGATCATTTAATTTTTGGCAAGTCTATCACCTGAGTTTCCTCCTCTGTTAATTCAATGTTAATAACTGAGCTAGAAGGTTAGGCTCTGGAGACAGGAGGTGGAGGCAGAAAGGAAGGAAGGAAGTGGGGCAGGGTCTCATGTTTCCCAATGGGCTGGACCTGGGTGGGTAGCCTGATAATGGTGTCTTCCTTGGTCTGAGCCTGTGTTCTTCGGTCCTTTGAGAACTGGCCTCTGAAAGGAGGCAGATCCAGGGCAGGCAGGCACGTGGCTGCCCCTCAGAGGACCAGGCACAGCCGCAAGCTGCTCAGAGACTCCTGGAGCAGGCGCTCCCCTGGCTCCTGCTCAGCCCACTGCTGCCAGCCAGCAGCTTCCCTCCTGCCAGACCCCATGGGCATGTGGATGGGAATGGCACAATTACCTAATCTCTGCCCAGGGAGATCTAGGACACATGCAGACAGATGGAGGACCAGGGGGATTCAGCACTATTTAGTATTGGAAGAGCAAAGGAGACAAGCCTGGGAGAAGTTTGGTTAATGGGCCAGGCTCGAAAGAAGGTTCTGTAGTCTGTTTTTCTCCAAGCAGCTTCCAGGCAAGCTGTTTTCTCACCTGAACAAAAGCTCTGGAAGAAAAGACATAGACCTCCTAGCTACTGGCAAATAATCTGAGAAAGGCCACTGACTCACAGTGTGAGTTTTCATAGGAAGAGAAAGTCACAGGCAGTTACTCAGAGAAACAACGAGTGAGAGTCAGAGCAGCAGGAAGGTTCATATAGAGGGTGATGGAGTCAGAGATACAGAAATCAAAACGGCCCATGTATGAAATTAACATGTTACCCTTCCTTGTTTCTTATTCTTCGCTCTTCCATTCTCACTTTCATTGCCACTGCCCTGACTCAGGCCCTTAGTATCTATTTGTTTGGGTCAGACAATAGTGTTCTTTCAAACTTCCAATCTTTTTGCACCCACTGTCTCCTTCCTCCCACAAACCCATCCTGACTGGCCATCTTAAAATAAAGCCATAACCACATCACTTCTTTGGTTAAAGCCTGCATTGGTTCTCCAACCACTACAGAACGAAGCTCAAACTTCCCAGCCTAACACTTAACACCTGTCTACCCACCTTGTCTTTCACAGGTACATATATCCACCACCAATGCTCCCCTCACTTTCATCAGAAGCCACCCACCTCACTCCCCTCGTTCTGCTTTGCCACCCCAACTATACATTTGTGTGGCCTCCCTGTATTACTTCTCCCTGTCTTTGCTGCTGGCATTGCCTTTCCCTGGAGCACTCTCCTCCCATCTTCACTTACCAGAATTGTATCTGTCCTTCAAAGCCTAGTGGAAATTTCTCCTGGACAAAAGCTTCATCTACTATGAAAATAATATTATAATATTATTGCCCTGTTTTAATTTAAATTTATTTATATTTATCTTATTGCATCTTTCTGTATATTTATTTAAACATTACCTTCTTCTTTGGCAGTTTAGAGAGTCATGGTAATTGATCCTTGAAATAAAGTTACAATTTACATCTATGTCTCCTCTTCTACAAGTTTACAAGCTCCGTGGAAGATAGGCTGTGTCTTCCCCTTGCTATATTAACAGCTCCCAGTGCTGTCCTTTCTTTGTGGTAAGAAGGAAATAAAGCTAATTTTTTGAGGGTCCTGAAACAGGCACTGAAAATTGTGTTGTTAATTTTTTCATTCCCAAAGACTCATATAACTTTGGGAGAAAAACATCATTTTTTTTTTGTATTTTACAGATGATCACAAGGATGTTCAAATAATAATGTCCCTGTCCAGCCAACTCATAAGAAGAGAGTAATAAGGATTCTTTTTTAAAAAGATTTTATTTATTTATCTTTAGAGAGGAAGGGAAGGAGAGAGGGAGAGAAATATCAATGTATGGTTGCCTCTTGTGGCTCCCCTGCTGGGAACTGGCCTGCAACCCAGGCATGTGCCCTGACTAGGAATCAAACCACGATCGTGTGGTTTGCAGGCCCGCGCTCAATCCACTGAGCTACACCAGTCAGGGTTGATAAGGATTCTTATCTAGGGTTGTATTATTGACAGAGTGATTTTTTTGCACCAATATATGTGTAAATAAAAAAAAAAACTATGAACATTTCATGAGTTTTGTCTACCCAGTGTTCACTGTGCTATTGAATACAACAAACTTGATTATAAAATTTTTTATTTAGACAAAGCCAGAGAAGTCAGTTGTAATAATGAGTGAAATATAGAGACAAATAAATATTGTTAAAGAAGTAGAATTTTGGAAACAACACCAGAGAAAGAAAACTAAGTGAACAGAGAGGCTGAGTGAGGCTGAGAGAGAGGGAGGGAGGAAGAGAGCAGGAAGCCATGAGAGGAAGTCTAAAAGAACAAAGTAAAGGCAAGATAAGAGGACTATGGGTGCAACTTCTTCAAGTGGAGTATCTTTAGTCTTTTTAGATATTGTCCCCGAGGGTGTGGGGGCTCCATGGCAGTTGGGGGAAGGTGCAGTCCATATTAGGAAATAGGTGCGGCCTCTGTTGTGCCTCAAGTAGGGGCCACATGACTTGATTCCTACTGCACAAACACTGGGTACCACCATGCTCCTCACTAAAACTTTTTGAGTATAATCCCTGGTTATCTATTTTCAGAGTAACAGTAATATTACCACCATAATCCATCTTGGAGAAGAACAAAGACTATAGGTTTCGCAAGTTTTCCCATTCACCAGAAGACTTATGCCTCAACGAGAAAGTTTCCATTTGGTCACTGGTACCTTCTTTAAGGACAAGGTACAGCAGACAAAAAATTGCTAACTGGTGGTGTGGATAAATAACTTTTTCTAGCTCACAGAGCCACTGAAGTCTCATGATTTCTTTTGGGCCTGTGGTTCCAGAACTTCTGTGTGAATGCTGTTTGCCAGATATAAATAATCATTGACTTTGGGCAAGTTTCAGAAGATCTGTGGAATTTCAAAATCTTCATCTGCAAAGTGATGACAATAATTACCATGCAGGATTTTTGTAACATTTAACATGGTTGACATAATACATGTATTACAAGACCTGGCACATTATTAGTGTTCAGTAATTGGCAGTTTTGTCATCATCTCCATCGACATCATTCCCAACTATGCAGGTGAGTGCAGCCTGTCACACTGAGCTAGTGCAAAGAAAAACTAGTGCAGAGGCAGAGGAATGAGAGAAGGGACTCCTGGGGGACAAAGTAGTGTTGGATGATGGCTAAAACCATCAGGAGGAATTACTGGGCTGTTGTCTGGAGTGTGTGACTCAGCTGGAGCCTGAATACAAAGGGTCCCTAAGCAGAAGCATCAGGGACAGACAGGGGGCAGCTGACACTGTGCCCACAGTTGGCACAGTCCAACAAAATTTTCAAGGATAAATGAAAAAAAAAATCAGTCCTGAGAGGGAGCACCACTGAACCATGCTGCCCTGTGTTAGAGCAGCAGCTGCAAGCAGGCATGGCAGCTGCAGCTGTTCCCAGAAGCCTGGATTCCCAGGGAAAGTGGGCATCAGGCAAAGTAAAAGGGAGGGAGAGAGGAACATGAGACAATGTCCTGGGTTCCCAGGATGGGAGATTCCACTGAACAGAAGGAAGGGGCCTGGGCCTAGGAGGAGATGTGTGGGGTGGCAAGGAGAAGATGCTCTGAATGTTGAATGATGTTCAGGCTGATGGATCAGTAGAGAGCACTAGATTGGGGAGTTAAGACCCTTCTAGCCATTTCTGCTCTTAGATTGCTGCATAAATATGGGTGATGATGATGATGATGATGATGATGATAATCGCTAATGCTAGTTGAATGACACTCAGATGCCAGGCAATGTTCTTCATTTCTTTACGTATATGAAACAATGTAATTCTCACTACAACACTATGAAATCAGTGCTGGGATTGCCTGTAATTTACACACAGAAATCTGAGGCACAGAAGGGTGAAACAGCTCTATTGAGTCATCTAATAATCAAATGACAGACCTGAGCGGTTTAAATTTAAATAGCCTCGTATGGTTTAGTGCTACACAGTGGATAGCACAGATTTTACCCTCTCCTTAAAGCAATAGATCTCTCTTGATTTCAGTTATTAGTTACTTTTCCATCTAAACATTGTGGGTTTGCACCCTGGGTTGGAAAATCCATGAAGTGATTGTCATTATTTCCTCCATTCCTCCTGCCCACAGATATGCCATTGCACGGGCATGACTCTCTTTTCTGCTGAGTCTGGACATTCCTTAGAATTTATCACAGCAGAGCACTGTAGGCAGTCACTGTCAGGATCTTAGACTCTTCATCTGAGAAGGAAGTGGTTTCCATTTATGAACTCTAGGCAGCATCTAAGGAAAGTACCAGGTGTAGGCATCAGAGGGAAAGGGATGCTGTTACAGAAGACGCCTCTCCCAGCCCTTCTCATTCCAGCATCACTGCTTTCCTTTCTTTGCAATCAGTTGTACCCCCACCAAGATGCTTCTCACTCACATGAAATCATCTCCCCCATCCCTTGTCTTAATCTGTGGGGCTCATTTTTTTGCACTGCACTTAAGGTTTTAACAGTTTTTCTCTAAAGGTCTAGTCTAAGTCATTTTTGCTGCATTGGATGTCAGTAGTTATAAATGGACACAAAGGAACATTTTTTTTCCTTCCAAATATATCACTGAAGAAATCTTCTACCAGGATCCATGGTGCCTTTCTACACACAAGCAAGTGTCAGAGGCAGGTCACAGACCAGGGAGATGCTATTTTCTGCAAAGGGAAGTAACAGTTTTCCAGGCAGTTCATGAACTAGAATTTTTATCTTGAGCCTTGCGGTCACCAGAATAACTTACCTTTCTCATCATCAGCCTAAGCCTCCGGAAACTCCAAGGCCTTATTTGACAAGTGTTTTCCAAGCTGATTCCTAATTAACTTTTTCTCTCTTTACAGAATGACCTTTTATCTCCCTTGCCTTCCCTTGACCTTTTGCTGCCAAATCCCCACTTAGATATCAGATGTAGCTCAAATATCACTTGCTCTGGGAAGCTTTTTTTTTTTTTTTGATGCTGCTCCCAACACACACATCTCCCAGCTGGGTGAGGTTCTCCTACTCTGTGAGCTAACAGCTCTTTTGTTCATGCCCACAGAACATCTCACTCCCACCTCTACTAGGTCATTTAGTTCATTCTACTGTGCTACTCTGTTCCTAAATTGTCTCCCCTGAAGACTTTTAGGTCATCAATAATAGGGAGATCAATTACAGATTTTTGTCCCTGGTACCTTGCAAAGAGAGTGATATATGGAAAGAGTTTAAGGTTTTTCAGGAACTACTATAAAGGACACATGGACAAAACCAAGGGGGAGGGTGAAAGCAAGGGAGGGAGGTGGGATTGGCTGGGGTGGGGAGGAGTGGTAGGGGAAAAATGCAGACAACTGTAATTAAACAACAATAAAGTAATTAAAAAATAAAATAAAAATGTGTAGGACATTAAAAATAAATAAATAAATAAATAAATAAAATATAATAAATAAAATAAAATATCCATTGAATGGACAGAAGAATAAATGACTGAGCTAAAGACCAGGCTTGTGTGGCAGAGCAGATCGGTGTTATTGACAGACCAACCCCAAGGTCAGGAACAAGGGAGCCTATTCCCTGGCCACCCTGACCTTTTCTGTTCTGAACAGAATAATCAAGGACAGATTCTCTCTTTCTTATTCCCTGACACACCCCCAAATCCCAGTCATTCTAACTTTATTCTCACATTTGCCTTTCCCCACCCCTATCCTGCACAGTTCCCAAAACACTTGGCTTTTCTTCTGCCCTGTCCCAATTGTTTCTCTTTCTATAGTATTGGAATCTCATTGTCATGCCTGCCCTGTTCCCTTATGACCTCTCAACCTCCTATTGTCAAATGTCAGGAGGACCCAGGTGGCAGCTGGGCCTTGGCAGGGAAGACCTAGTGTCCCCAGGGTACCCCTGGAAGGTGCTGAAATACTCAACAGCCAGGCCTCATATCACCACCTTCATCTTCTTTTGTACGTCTCCACCCCGTGCCCACAGACTTCAGTCCTTTTTCTCAGGGACTGTTAGGGCCTGACTGATCAGCAGAGCTGAGTAAAGGCTTAACCAGAGAAAAGTTTGATCTTTTCTCTGAACAAAGTTCAGATCTGTCTGGGCTATTTGCACTGCTGTGCATATCTCTTCTCAGT
Source organism: Artibeus jamaicensis (assembly GCF_021234435.1). NCBI lineage: Eukaryota > Metazoa > Chordata > Mammalia > Chiroptera > Phyllostomidae > Artibeus > Artibeus jamaicensis. Next base: position 53,051,162 of record NW_026521486.1, read on the forward strand.
CAGATCTTTTATGTGCTATTAGCTGAAAGCATCCCCAAATACCAAATTTCGATGCTGAAAAATGTTGATTACCTCCCTCTGCAAAACTCTCACTACTAGAGACCTTCAAATGTTTATCCAATCACAGTTATTATCAGTCTACCTCTACAATGTAGCCTTTCTCAATTTCAGCACCTGTCTCTCTTTTTCTGGTCCCTTAGTGCCTTGATGTGCCTCCTCCAGAGCATAATCCCCCTGTTCCCTCATTGTGGACTGTAGTATATGGGGTTGTATCCAATTATGTTCCAGTTCCAGTTCAGGAAGTTACTTTCATAATTTGATTTAGATTGATCCTCACAATAACCCATTGCAGGGGTATTGTTATCCCCATTGCACAGCTAAGGACACTGAGACTGCACTTATTATTTGCCTAAAGTCGTACAGTCAAGGGTAGCGGAGCCCAGACTTGCAGACTTGAGTTTTGTGGTTTTACATGACATATTCTTTACACTAAACTTCATGACATATTTGATTAAATTTAATTAATGGAAATGTTAACATCTGATGGTAACATAGATATCAGGCACACCAACTGAGTGGGAGAACAGAGAAGTTTTCTCAGATATTATAGGAAAAATGGTTTCTCTTCTTACTGAATCAGAGAAAGAAAAAGAAAATCCCTATTTATATGAGGTCGAATTAAGCAGATGACAAAGAAATATAAGAAGGCAAAGAAATATATGGCAAGATCAGTTTTTCTATTCCTTTACTTTCTTATTTTAACTTTTCACAACTATGTCTTATCCTCACCTTCAATGACACCAATACCAATGCCAAGTAATGTGATCCTTTACTTGGAGAAAGTTTTTCCATTCCATGGAAAGTTTTTGCACCTTATGTTGTTCTGCCTTTATCTTATCCTTTGCACTCTGTACTCTGTAGCACATAAACCTTCTTACTTAGCAAAGGTGATATTTGCTAAAATGGTTTAATTCCTAAAATGGGTCTGATTTAGAAGCTAATCACTCCAAGCCTCCTCAAGGCACTAATGTGTGTAATTAACATCACTAGCCAGGCTTCAACTCTAAACTTACCGTCTTAGCTGGAGATTTAGTCATTTTGCTCCTTGCCCCTCTTTGGGTCCTGGCCAAATCATTAGGGTGTGGGGGATGTGGGGAAAAGAGGTGCAGTGAACGCTTTATGTCTGTGGAAAATGAAGTAGATAAGGCATTGAGCATGGTGGTTCTATTCCAGGTCTCAGAAGAGAGGATTGTGGGGCTTTAGTCCCGCCTGCATATTGATGTTGGCTCAAGGAGGCAGCCAAGCAGCTAATTGGGTAATTCCCCAATAATTTGTTCTCTGGGAAGGCTGCTGCCTCACTTGGTGCTTACATGAACAACTGTTTGGATTCTACTCTCGGATTTGAATTGTACTCAAAGCTGAGAAATAGACAACTTGTTGAGTCCCTGGGGAAAGATTTAGTTTTTTAAAGGTATAAAATAACTGGAAGCTGGTGATTCTTCAGGAGAACATATTACTGTTGGCAACCAGGAGCTACTTTCCTGTGGCAATGCCGCTCCTCTCCTGTGAACTTGAAGTAAACCCTCCTCTAAGATACTTCCCATTCCTACACCAGTTCATTGTAAATCAAGTTATAGTGGTTTACAAAGCTACATTTTGTAAACCAAGTTATATTTCTAATAAGTGTAGTTAATTATTCACTCGAATAACTACTATATAGGAAAAATGTAAAATTTCTCTTCAAAAGCAAACCCTCCTTATTTCCCTCTTTTTTCTTTTTAAAAAAGAGTGATCACCTGGCTGGTGTAGCTCAGTGGATTGAGCGCGGGCCTGCGAACCAGACAATCGCGGTTCGATTCCCAGTCAGGGCACATACCAGGGTTGCAAGCTGGTTCCCTGCAGGCCAGTTCCCAGCAGGGGATGCATGAAAGGCAACCATACATTAATGTTTCTCTCCCTCTCTCCTTCCCTTCCCCTCTAAAGATAAATAAATAAAATCTTTAAAAAAAAAAAGAGTGATCATACATTGGGACTTTTTAAAATGAGTCAGACCTGTATATATGCAATGTTTCTAAAAAAATCTATTATCAACAATTGGTGAGATTAGTTGTACATGGATCATTTTTAATGCTTCAGTTTCCCTGTTTTGAAAATAGAGGAAGGAGACTGTCTCTGTTCCTCCACACCAAAGAAGACCAGTGCAATAATAACTGCATATTTCTAGAGAAATTCAAGATGGCATTAAAACCAATTTGGAGCACAAGTCTGTAGGAACCCACCAATAAGATCTGGATGAAATCTTTTCTTTTAAAGCTGTTTCTGTGAAGCAAAAAGCATGTAGGCATCCTCTTGCCATAAGAACTAGAATGAATGTCACGAGTTCCAGCTCTACTGCTTAACCAGACCTGGGCAAGTCATTTTCTGCTTCAGTTAGAAAATGAAGACATTCTAGTAGGTGACATCCACTGAAAAGAGATCCTAAACAGTGATATTTAAACTTTTGCTATAAACTTTTTTGTTGTTGTTGTTAAAAGAAAGTTGAAGAGAAAGACGACTATGCTCTGGGTAAAAGTCAGTGTGGAAGTAAGCTGATTGAGCCAACTTGCTTTCCTTCCACTGGCCTTTACCTTCACCTATCCACTGCCACCTTCTTTGCTATAGGTGCCCATGCAGAACATAAGATCAGTGCCCTTGGTTTTAAGGAAATGTATAAAAAGGGGAAGCGGTGTCAGGTAGAAAATGAAAATCCATGATTCCACACTGATATAAGCACATGATTGAATACATACATACAGACATACAGATAAATATCCTTTGCTGAATATTTTTAAACAATTTATGTAGCTGCTCTGCCCCAAAGGAGATAAAGTATACTCTCCATTCTTTAATTGTGGACTGTGCATATTGACTTCTTTTCAAAATACATCGTGGGAAGGGTGAAAAAGGTCATTCTATTGACCTCCCTTGATGTGGTGTAGTGAAAATGGCACTTTATCACGTGGTCTTCCTATAAAAAAAATATAGTTGCAACATAGTCATGAGACAAACATAAATCCAAACTGAGGGATGTTCTGCAAAATACCTGACAAGTGCTCTTCAAAAATAAGGGAAGTCTGATGACTAAATGTAATGTGGAGTCGGGATGGAATTCTGGAACAGAAAGGGCAATAGGTAAAAACTAAGGACATTTAAATACAGTGTGGATCTTAGTTAATAATGTATCAATACTGTTTCATTAATTGTAACTAATGCGCCATACTAATATAAGATATTAATGTGAGGGGAAACTGGGTTTGGGATATATGAAAACTTCCTATACTGTCTTTACAATTTTTCTTCATAATCAAACTGTTCTGAAAAAGAAAAGTTTGGAGACTTCCACCAAGATGGAGGAATAGATGGAGATGCCAAGCTTTCTTACACAACCAAGTTTAGAGACAACTAAATATTAGCAATAGAAAACATAGTCAGAACACAGAAAATTGAACTTTTTGGAAGTCTGATAACAACAAATTCTTCAGCCTGACCAGTAAGAGGGGTGAAGCCAGCAGCTGGCGGAGTGGGGTTACACAGGAAAACTCGGTCAGAGGGACTCAGGCACACAGATCCCAAGGGTGGGGTTGCAACAGGCGGACCCAGTGAGCGACCCAGTGAGTGACTGGGGGACCCAGCAAGGGAGCAGGGCGGCGGGTTGACTGTGGTGCGCATTTGTGCACAGATAGACCAGCGAGGGAATGGGCGGTGAGACAGGACTGAGCAGGCCCCAGCGGTGGGAGGCAGCAGAGGGGGCCACTATTTCCCCGCTCTGACCCTGCCTCCACATACAGCGTCACAATCCAGCAACCTGAGCAGCCCTACCCTGGTGAACACCTAAGGCTCTGCTCCTCATACTTAATGGGTGCGAAAAGACCAAAAATTGGCAAAAATATTGGTGTGTACGATATCTGAAATTTTCATGCCTATGTTTTTCTCTGGGACTAATACAGTATTGAGGCTTATGTTTAAGTCTTTCATCCATTTGTGTTTATTCTGGTATATGGTATAAGTTGGGGGTCTACTTTCATTTTTTGCATGTACCTTTCCCAATCTCCTAGCACATTTGCTAGGAGTAATAACTCCATTTTATGATTCTTCCCCATTTGTTAAATATTAATTGATTATAGAGACATGGGTTTATTTCTGGGCCCTCTATTCTGTTCCATTGATCTATGTATATGTTCTTATGCTAGTAGCAGACTGTTTTGATTACAGTGGCCTTGTGATATAGTTTGATATGAAGTATTGTGACTACTCTGTTCTTCTTTCTCAAGATTGCTGAGGCTATTCATGGTCTTCTTTGGTTCTATGTAAATTTTTGAAATATTTGCTCTAAATCTGTGAAATATATCATTGGTATTTTAATAGGAATTGTGTTGAATCTCTAGATTGCTTTGGGTAGTGTGGATGTTTTAATGATGTTAATTATTCTAATTCATGAACATGATATATGCTTCCATTTATTTGTATCTTCCTTAATTTATTTCTTCAGTGTTCTGTAGTTTTCCAAGTATGGGTCTTTTATGTCCTTGGTTAAGTTACTGTATTTTTTGAACCATAAGATGCATGTAGGTTTTAGAGGAGGAAAAAATTTTGAAGCAAAAAATGTGGTAAAATATTTAATAACATAAATAACATAATATTTCACCAATGTAAATGTGAACAGAACTCAACAGCAGCATTAACAATCATTATTCCCCCCTTTTGGGGGGTGTGCATCTTATAGTCTGAAAAATACGGTGATTCCTAGGTAGTACTTTGTTTTTCTTGTTGTTATAATAAATGGAATTTTTCCCCCTAGTTTCTCTTTCTGGTATTTCAATTTTGGTGTACAAAAATGCCTTTGATTTCTGAATATTGACTTTGTATCCCATTGTTTTGCCAAATTCATTTATTAGGTCAAGTTGTTTTTTTTGTGGAGCCATTAGGGTTTTCTATGCAGACAGTCATGTTATATGCTAATAATGACAGTTTTACTTTCTCCTTTCCAATTTGGATGCCATTTATTTTCTTTCTTTCTTTCTTTCTTTCTTCCTTTCTTTCTTTCTTTCTTTCTTCCTTCCTTCCTTCCTTCCTTCCTTCCTTCCTTCCTTTCTTCCTTTCTTTCTTCCTTTCTTTCTTTCTTTCTTTCTTTCTTTCTTTCTTTCTTTCTTTCTTTCTTTCTTTCTTTCTTTCTTTCTTGCCTGTGTAGGCTAAGTGGAGAAAAATTTTTGCCTAACTTCTAAAGAATCTGTCATAGATCATACTCACTATAACTTTATGCAATACTATATTTTAATGAAAAATAGCCAGGTCAGGACTTCTTAGGTCAATAGTAGGTCATAGCAGGTGTTTATTAAATATTTGTTTAATAAATAAAAACCTTCAATAAGAAGCTTGATTTATATAACAAATTATAAACTCAAAGTAGGGAAAATGGAGTGGGATGTAGTAAATGTAGTGAGGAGGTGGCTAAGCAAAAATTGCATTGGACAAAGTTAAGCAAGCAAGGAAGATTTTATCCAAGGCTACTGTGATAGAGGAGAGAGGCCAGAACTCAGTCTTAACTCTACTTGGCTAAAATAAAGGGTGGGAGGGTTTCTAAACTGTGGGGTGACCCAGTGAAAAAGTATTGGCAGACATTGGGGAAGCTGTAAACCATCTGTTTTTTTATTAGCTTCATCCAAAGTAAAAATAAGCTTCTCATATTGATACAGGGTGCAGCCGGGGGGCGGGGGCCCCAAAAAAGATTTGGAATGGTGTCCAGAATTCAAAGTGTATAGGAATATTAGAGAGACATATAAGATGTCCTCACCCCCCCCCCCCCAGGGGAAGGGACAAATGGAGCAGGGCCATTGAGAGCTATTTTGCATAGCAACAGTTTTGCAGCTAACCTCTAGAATGGCCATTTGACATATCTATAACCTTTAACTGGTTTCATAGATATGTTAAATAGCAGTGACCATGCTCTGGGCCAGAGGAGAAGGGAGTAGCTGGGACTCAGGATGTAACTAGGGGCTGCACCCCTGAGAGAGAAGGCCTGTGTGAGAGCTTGGAAAAGATGGGCTCCAGGACATGAGGCGATAACTATCCAGGTGAAAGAGAAAACCACGTAGTTTTGCTGCAGCCAGGTGAAGAAGAAAGCCATATGCTTTTGGTGGAGTGCGAACCCCTGCAGCTTTGGTAGAAGAGGCCCACGCGGCTTTGGGGTGCCCCCTTTGGCCACGTGGCCTGGAAAGCAGAAGAGACTTTGATTGGAACCGGGTACAAAGAACTCTTGCCAGTGGACCATGAGAGGGTACCACAGTACTTTGGATTAACTAGAGATCCTGTCTGCACGGTGACACAGCTGACAGTGCCAGCGGCCTGCTACACAGACGTGTGCTCTTCTGATTTATGGTACCCGGAGTTGGGACAGTGGGAGAAGGGAGAGCTGTGTGTGTTTGTAGGTGTAAACCCTAAAGGACTTTGATATTTTAGTGGAGGCATTAGGCCTGAATAGCATTAAATAAACATTTTGTTTCCTTTTCACAAATCTCTGGCATTGAGATGTCTTTCCAATTGGCAGCGGACAGAAGAGCCCAGTAGATTTTAGTATACTGTCCTTGGGAGGGGCCCCTGTTGTGTAGCAGTATTTGGCATCCCTAGGTGGGACAAATATTGTATTGCCCCTCCCTCGGACCTCTTGTTCGGTAAAAATATCTCTAAGAAAGTAGTTTTGCGACTTGGAGCAAGCAAGGATTCTGGTGAACTTAAGCTCCTACTTTTTTACAGAAATTGGGAAATAGGGGCTCTATCTTCCTTGATGGCTACATTCAGAGAGATGGCTTCCAGGTCCTTGAGAAAGACAGTCCTATGTCGTAAAACTAGGCCAGAGGCTCTTAATAAAGGTACTTATATCTCAAAGGAGAGTGAAGGAATTTATAAGTTTTCTAAATTAAATGTCTAAGAAAAAGAAGGTCAGTAGCCTAGAGTCTGAAAGAAGGCTGTCTAAACTTTAGTTAAGCAGAGGAAAATGTGAAGGCCATCTTGGTCAAGGTCACAGATAACCAGTGAGCTGGGGAACTAGCCCTGTTTTGAGTGTAAGTCCCACTGGCTTCTAGATAGAGCTCCTCTTCAAGTCATTTCATAGCCTTGGGCATGTCGCTTAACTTCTCTAAGCATACTTCAGGGCAGATGAGAATAACACAAACTCTTTTAGCTCCTTCACTAGTCTATTGTGAGGTTCTAATTGCATCAGATCAGAGAATGCTTTGTAAATTAAGATGTCGCATTGTTGTACTGGGACAAGGGGGGTTAAGATTATTCTCTTTTCTTAAGATTTGGGAACTCCGTCTCAATCTCAGACCCCCCAAGTCTATTTTCTGCATTCTGGGAGCTTTGACCTGAACCTTTGCCTGTGGCGCTTCATGAATCAGAGAAGGCACCTTGAGATCTCCTTGTCCAATCTCATAATTTTATGTGAGAGGAGACTGAGTTCTTCAACAGGGAAGAAACTTGCCCTTGGCCATACCTAAGTCATGCCAGAACCTAGGACTCCTGACTCTATTCCCTGCATAATAATGCATAAAATATTCACTGAAAAAATCAAGCCTTTTCCCTTGTGAGCAGCTCTGAATGTTCCCTCTCTGGGAAGCTACTTTTACCCTGGGAACTTCTATTTATAGGACTCCCCACTCTGTCTGATTGTTGCTTTGACAATGTTAAATTGTTTCTGTTGCCAGCTATCCAAGGCTGCTTTTTCCATGTCTCTATGTCCTTCTGGGGCCTTGGACATCCAGAGGTAGGGTGGCCTGTCTGACCACACAGAAATGGAATTGCTTTTCTGGGCTTTCGTACACTGATCTCCACTTATCTGCTGTGTTTTTTTCCCTCATCTCACAGATAAGAGTGGATTTGATGATTTGGAGACCCTGGTGAGAGAACTACAGCAATCTGGGCAGGGTGACTCTGAACTTGATCCCCATAGGCCCCTCCAGCTAATCCCTACCTTGTCTCTCCCTGCCCCCACTCAGGAGGTCAAGCAGTGAGGTTGCTGACGCTGGTGTGGGGGTGGGAGCGGGTTTTAAGCTTGCCTCTCTGTCAGCTGGTGTCTGTTTTCAGGGCAGATGGTGGGTGGTGACGTGGGTCTATTGTCCTCCCTTGCCTGCCCTGGAGGGAGATTTCTTTTGCCAGCAAATGTGCTATACTTTAAGAGGAAATGGCATCTGTCTTTGAGGACAGGTCCAGAAGGCACTGCTACTATCTCCATTCCATCCTGTGACCTGCAAGCCACTCTTCTGTCTGTGAAGACCCAAGGAATAACCAGTTGTACTTAGTTGGCTCTATGGGTTACAACAAAGGAACAAGTTTAACTTTCTAAAGCAACCACTAAAACTAGTCACAAGAAAGAATTTTTAAAAATATAAGGAGTATTAGATATGACTCAATGAGCTCAACAATTTGAATTTTGTTGATAATCCAACTTGCTTCTCTACTCCATGCTCTTTTCTGATACCCTTTCTCCCCTCTCCCAACCCTATGATATTTTCCTCTAAGACTGTTCTGTAGCATTTTAAATTTTAGATTACAGTGTTCCCATAAATTGGAAACACTTTATGGATGGCTCTCAGAGAGCTCAGTGGTGCTTAAGTTTTAGTATGCATTAGAATTGCTTGGTATGTGCTTGAATGGAGGATAAGAGAGCTTGCTAAGGTGCCAGTTTTAGGGCTATATCCACAGATTTTTATTTAGTAGGCATGGCCACTCTGGTAAAAAATGCATATTTTTTACCAAAAATAGGCTTTTTTTTTTTTTTACCAAAAATGCATATTAAACTCTAGTGGTAGTAAATTTGAAAAATATTTGTTAGAGTTTTAGACTGAGGCTATTCATTTAGCAGATTAAAAAGTATGTAAGTTTGGGGGAGAATAAAATGGAGAAAAGATTGGAAACCTTTTTGCAAATGAAGAATAGAGGAATGAGGGAAAAGACATACAATTAAGTGAGAGAAGAAAGAAAAGGACTTGGAGAATTAGAGAGCTCAGACACTGTGGAAAAAAGAAGTCTTAGAGACTAAGTCTAGAAGTCTAAGGTGAAGAGGAAGGTAAAGGGATTTCGCAGCCCCCATCCACGTGGCAGCACTTAGGATGGAGAGACATTTCAAAACAATATTATTAAAATTTTCTGTGGATTAAACTAGATCAAAATGAGAACAGGCTTCTGGTTTATGGAATGTGTTGATGTTAGAACCTAAAACTTGGAATTCTACTTCAGGTCCATGTAGATTGTACAGCTTTGAGATTGCCCTACACATCTGCAGCTACCAGACTAACATTAATGATAACAATAATAATAATGTATATACGTAGTGTGGTATAGTAGCTAAGATACCATTTTACTTACTGTATCAAATAAATTCAAAATAATGGTGGCTTAAACAAGACAGAAGATTCTTTCCCCGGAACATGCAGCTTTTATTCATCTCTAAGAGGGCTGCTCTTGGTCCTGCCATCACAGACACATTCCAGACAGAAGGAAGGACAGTGATGGGGGTAGGGCTGTGGGTGGAAAGAGAAAAAGGTAGGCACGAGGTTGCTCACAAAGAGTGTGACCTATAACTTATCATACACCAAGGGCCTGAACTTTGTCACACAGCCATCCATGACTGATGTTGAGGAACCATATGCCCAGTTGCACCTTATATTTTAGATAAGAACAATAACAATAACAACAACAACAAACAGCTATTGGCAAATTTCAGTGGTCTCTCCCACAAGTAGGGTATAGTTTCTGAAAACCTAACACATGAATCATATAGTCTCAATGTGAGACGAGTAATATGGTTAGTATTATTTCTCTTTCCAGAGCAGAAAACTGGGCATTGTAAGTAATAAGGGGCCAATTTTAACTGAACTCAGACAGATCTTTTGTAGTTTTTGCATTACATTGGGATGTTTTCCATTAAAATAATGTGAAGATGAAACTCTCCTTACGTTTCTAATTGTATCCAGTAACTCAATACAACTCATAATCCTCCAGGCACTAATTTAGGCAACCCCATTTTATTTTCCTCCCCACCCAACCCCATACTACAATTTCTCTAGAGTTGGTTGGAGAGAGATTTCTAGATCTCTTACTTTGAGATCAACAGCTGCCAGCAACCAGAGCTATATTTTGTGGTTATTTTCATTCAGGTTTTGGGAGCACCCTCTCAGTTTAATCCTCAGCAGATAAACTCACAGTAGAGAGATTGGGAGTTATTTATGTAGACTTGCTGGCCGTAGGAGATTGGATGGTTGTTAATCTTTTCGGCTGATGTTAAGGGAGCCCATTTTAATCAGAATTTGTACAGGAATAATCCTTTCTTTAAATTCTGGCCCAATACTCCAAATAGCAATCAGGGCAGCCCTTTTTGGAAAACAGTATATTAATATGGAATTTAAAGGGATGAAACAGACAGACCGAAATAGTCCCAGAGAAGAACCCAACAAGAGTTCTAAATGACGCTGTTGCATAACTTAAGGTTCCCCTGGCTGAAGGAGGCTATCACCATCCTCTCACTTGTGTCTAGGAAAGGCTTATTGGAAGTTATCCTACATGAGACCCTGGGAAATGAGATCAAAATAAAGATCATCACAACTCTCTGGGAAATTTTACTTTCAGAAATAACATGTTTTAAAACAGTTCTGTAGAGGAGGCTCTTATGATAGAGCCACTGAATAAATACATAATTATGTTTGTCTGGGGAAGAGGGTATTAATCAATTGTAAGGCAAGAGAGCAGGTATATGAATTTGAGATCCTTGAGTAGCAGATGCTGAAAGGCAAGAAATTTGGGTGGTGAGAAATGCCTATGAAGGGTAAAGGAAAGAGAATGTGAGAAGGAAGGAAAAATCTCTCTGACCATGATGCAGGTGTGACACCAATGAAAGAAGAAGGATAGGAAGTAGGATTGTGCAGGGAGAGACTAAGACTGTAGCATAGTTCTAAGAAAGTTTTAAGCATGTCAGTGGTGAGTCCCTGAGCCAAAATTCCCTGTTGAAGGAGACCTCCGTGTTGTAGGACCTGAGCTTTGCTTAGTCATTATCTCGGAGCAGCACAGGCATAACATGGTCTCTCGGTAGGCACAGTGGGGATCCAGAAGGACAAAGGAAAGCCAGGGCTGTCAGTCAGCTATATTCCCTGTAGTAGGTTCTCTTGCAAAAGATCTCAGTAGTGAATTTCTATGGCTACCACACCTGGGTTCTCTGTCATTTGACTTTGGGGAATTTCCTTCCCCAAAGGGAAGGAACTATCTGAGCTTCTATTTCCTCATTTATAAAACAAAATGATTGTGTCTAGATAATATTTAGCTCCTTTGCATCTCTTTCAATCTCTGATTTTATAAAGAGTCTCTGAATTCCTGAAGGGTAGATGTGTGTGGGTTGGACGGGGGCATAGGGGCATGAGAGGGGGAAGCAGTAGTGGAGAGAAATGTGTTGATGTCTGGGAGGAAAGCTCATTCTGTCAGGTGTCTTCTTTCAGTCTGCTGCCCTCCCCTCAACAACCCCCCCACCCCACATTTTCTGTTCTCTGTGTTCCAACCTGGGTCAATGGCTGGGCTGGCCACAGCTTCAGCCTAATCTAATCTAATCTGTCAGAGAGGTAATGAACTATAAAAGTGTGGATTTAATTTCAATTAGAGGGGAGTTTTGTGTTGTCTGGAGTCTGGTGCTAGCCAGAGAATAGAAACTCAGGCTAGGCTGAAAAGCCCCATCTGTGCTAGTAAGATCTGCCGTTAGGGGCTGGGTAAAACCTTATTAAAATCAATGAAGAAAAAACAGTGCTGATATCATTAATTTTTTTTTTTTTACCCAGGGGAAAAATATATTCACTTTTTAGGTTTTTGTCTTTTGTCAGAACAAAGCTCAAGAAAAGACATTTTCTATGATTGTTTTAACCTCATTTCTTGGGTAGGACTCAGGTGTACCCAGAGTCTTTATGACTTTTTTTTTCTTTGTCAAAGACTCTTGGGTCCACACCTCCCATACTCTTCTCTCCTCTCCATAAATTATACAGATTTAGAAAGTGGAGTAGCCTATTTTTCAGATTTCAAGAAATGTCTCATTCTGTTGGAACCTCTGCGAATTCTTCCAAAAAGCTTCAGGGGCATTTATTCTCCCTTTATCTCTTTAGTCTCAAATTGTACCCATCTTTCAAAGTACTACTGAGTGGCATTTCCTAAGAATGCACCCTCGGAAGATACGTGATCTGTTCTTCCCCCCTAAACATCCATTACACTTGTAACTTTCCCAATGAAATCTACCATATTTTGTCCTGTGTTAGAGGCATCTGCACAATGATTTTTACTAATTTTTCTTATCTTCTTTGCTATATGCTGTAAACTCTTTGATCAGGGATTAAAAAAATTAATCTCTATATCCTCTGCACCAAGCCCATCTTTAATTAGTATATAATAGTCACTAAATAAGGCTTACTGAGAATAATTAAATATTTGAGAAAGATTGTCTTCTCTGTCCTGTTTTACTTTTTTGCTACTCTTCTTTCCTGCTTCTCTGGTTAATTTTCCTTTCCAAAGATTGAACAAACCAATAAAAAAAGAAAATGACTTAAAGGAAATGAAGAGAGTTTTTCATGCCATTTGCTCTTCCCTTGCCCCCTGACCTAACTATAGTTATTCTTACCTGAAATGTTATAATTTAAAGCATGTGTTTGAGGGGACCCACAGCAATATTGGTTTCCCTGAAATTCTGTATGAACTTGGTTACAAAACTGTCTCAATACTCATCTGTCTAAGGGCAATGTGATAACATTTTTTATATGTTCAAAAAATTCTTTTAACTTTCATTAAGTAAGTAATAAATGTATTCTTTATCCAGCTCTACCTCTTACTGGTAATGTGATATTGAGCACACAAGATTTCTCTGTGCCTCAGTTTCCTTATCTTTAGAACAGATATAATAATTTTATCTTCCTCAAAGATCTTTTGTAAAGATAATGCATGGTAAAATCTGTGATATATAAATATTTGCCATGTTTATTTCTGTTGTTGCCAAAAATTGTTAAAAATAGAGAAGCAAAATAAAAACATATGTATAAGTCACTCATAATTTGTTACCATGTGTCCAGATTTTTTTGAAGAATTTTCTTTAAGTGACTAAGACTTTTCTTTCTTCTTTCAGTGAATAATACATCTGCGTAAGAGACTAAACCACTAATATTTTGAGAATATTAGTGGTTCATAAAATGTCAAAAAGAGAGTTGGATGTGTGTCCTTGCACAGGTTGTCACGTTAGGCTGATCTCACATGAGCTGAAGAGCACCTGGATCACCTCAGGAGTAAGAATTCCTGACCTCTACTAGGGAGTGGGAACCACACATGAGAAAGCTCCTGCATATTTTAAAATCAAGCAAATAACATGAAAATCAGATGCAAAATAAAACCCAGATTAACATATAATCACATTAGCAGACTAATTGAGTCAGGAGCTCAGCACTTTGAGTAATACGGTTGCACCCTTCAAAGGGAGAATAAGACAGGTCCGAATTGTTTATCCATCCTTCTATTTCAATGCAGAGCAGAGGGTCCTGAGACCAGATGTGGCCAGGGTCCCATCCGGACAGTTAGCACAGTATCACTACTCCAGGGGACCTATAAGAGGGGATTAAGGGTCATAGACTGAGTGTGGACGCCCCCTAAAGCCTGAGGGATTAGCATCTAATGCAGCCAGCTTTTCAGAAAATTGGGCTTAGATGAGGATCTACCTCCTTTATTTATCTTTGTTTTTCAAAAGCCCTAAGAGTGAGGGAGTTTCTTTCTTTCTTTTTTTCCACTCATTTTTTTTCTATCCTGAGAAGCTGGGTGGAGACAGGGACATTGGATCTACAGGTATTTGGCAGCTCTGAAATAAAACTTACTTTCCTTGTATCCACATTTCCTCTGTTCCTTCTGGGCTTTTGTTTTTTCTCTCAGCTTTCTTTCTCTCCTCCAAGATGCCTAACCCCAAATATTTTAATTAGAACCAGTTTCTTTATTTCTCTTCAGTTCTGAAAGGAAATGGCAAAATAAACCCTACGTTTTAGCAACTTCGATTTATTCAGAGCAGCTGTTACTCTGGCTACCTTGCTTTTAGTCATTCAAAGACCCCTACGTAGTGCCTGCTGTAGGTACAATACATCAGGCCCTTCTGTGCTCCTCTGCCTAAACCATCACAATATATTGCAGAACACCAGACTAAATCAGGATGGACCTGAATGCAATTGTATACTGGGTTGACTACAACTCACTCAGTTTAATTTCTTCAAATTTACTGATAAGTAAGAGGAATTTATAAGATATTTAACAAGGTGTTTACAATCCCAGATATACTTATCGGATGACAGAGGCATACCCAGAATTATTCACCCTCACAATTGTACTCCTTACGTGCAATTATTTCATTTTTCAGTTTCCCTTTTCTATTTTTAATATCTCATGAAGTTGCAATACTTGTAACTTATCTGCAGAAAATGCATTTCACCTGAAAATGGAACATTGTGTCCCCATTTATTTTCTCCTTAAATTTGCATATGCATTATCTAAGGGTGTCAGAAATGTGTGTGAAATATTCATATTTCCAACTTTTTTCTCTGAGGCAAAGGAAAAGTACAATAGCAGAAGATACAGAAAACATTTCTTAGTAAATCTGCAAGCTAACGAGATGCATCAGAGTTCCTAGACTAAATTTTAGAGTTAGACGGGGTTAAAAAATCATTTATATTTACTACTTATGTGGCACTGAGCAAGCCCCATACCTGGACTTTAGTTTTCCCCATCTGTAAATTGTGAGAAGGTATGAGTCTCTTAGCATGGCTTTGAAAATAAAGAGTGATACACATGTAAAATGGCCAGTACGTGAAGGCATCAACCAAATAGCTCTCTGTAAACAAATTTATTTATTAAGCTGCCTTGTAATTTGTGGACCTGGCATGGAGGGAAAGGGAATTGAAAAGAAGTAGGTCACAACACAAATTATGCTTCAAAGACATCTATAACCTCAAAAAATGGCCAGAATCCAAAATTCAAGTTCATAAGCGGAATTCCAATTTCTGGTTCTGTATGTCAGGAGCTTGGAAGGTGACACTCTGAGCTAACAAGTAAAAAGCTGGAAAGACTGAAAGGTCAATAGCTCTTCTTCAATTCACAAGAGAGAGAAGGACACAAGGCAAACCACTGTTCCCAAGACTGTACAGACAGGCAAATACAGGCTATCACATTTACCAGGGCAGAGGCTCATGAGAGAACCACCCTAGGAACCGAACCAGTGCCAGGCAGGGAAACCTGAACTGTAATTGACAAGTTGCTGGAGGCTGTGTGGACAACTCTGAGGTTTAAAAACTTGAGGGGGACCCTGACATAGTGGGCCCCACACATCTGTGACATTGAACTCTAAATGCTCAACCAGATTCTCACAGTAAACATTGAAGAAAAATCCCCTGTGTTTCAGGCAGTGGGAGGGAAAAGGAATAATTTTGAAATACTTCACAGCACTCTGTTCTTCTGAAGGCCTGGCCTCTGGAGAAAATAGTTCACTGAGAGCCTAACTGACCTGCGGATGGCAAATGCCCTACTCCAGCCTTGCTCTAGCTCTTGTGTCCCATATAAGGAAGGAAGAAAAATTGAGAAACTCTTGGGAAGTTCACAGTCCAGATGCTCAGACTCACTGAAAGACTGGGACCTAATCTCAGCACTATAGAACTCTTTCCCTCTCTCCAAACCTCACCACTACATTACTAAAGACCCTTTTACAGGAGTTTCTTTTATCCAGTACATCACATCTGGCTACCAAGAAAAAAAAAATTGCAAGGCATAGCAAAAGGTACAGAACACAATTTAAAGAGACAGAGCAAACATCAGAACCAGACATAGCATGGATGTTGGAATGATCAAGTTCATAGTCACAGTCACTTTTTAAAAATCTTATGTAGTGTTAGATATTTATATAACTTACCAAGTTATGGTTAGTTATATAACTTACATGCACACCTGACACTTATAATATTGAATGTCAACTAATTGAAAACTTAAACAAATTAAAAATAAAAACTGGCATCAGAATCTAGTCTTGGAATAAAAAACAGAAGATACTGCTAGCTCCTTCAAGGAAATTTATGGACAGACATATAACTGCAAAATATATGATATTTGCTCATATGAAGGTATTCATGCATAACTACATGGCAGAGAGAAAGGAACTTTGTATAAAGGGAAGACAGACTGTTATAAAAGTATTTAAGCTGTACCTTAAGGGGTAAGAGTAGAGAGAGGCATCTCAAACAATGGGAATGGCAAGGCAAAAGACAAACTTGGAAGTAACGAGTGTCCTGGGAACAGGGATAATCTAAGGGACCAGTGTAATATTGGTGGTGTGCACAGAGGGGGCTGGTTAAGGATGAAGTCAGATAAACCATGACCAAGTACTGCAGTGCCAGTGTAAGGTGCTTGGACTTCATCCTGGACTGGCGCTAGGGCGTCACTGGTGTTTTTACATACAGAAGTGACAAGATTCACTGTCAGTGGCTGCTATCCTGGCTCAAGGAATGTCCTGTTTTGGTGAAGGTGATCTTAACAAGCCAGTGTATACTGGAGGAGTTTTGGTTCAGTTTTTTAGGGATGTATATTTTCTCTAAATTGGGTTCAGGGAGACTGAGATTACTTGGGGCCTATTTGATGAATGGGGAGTGGATGGGAGGCAGGGGTGGCTGGTCCACATTCTGTCTCCAGAACTGGACCCCTTTCCTGTCCCTCCCAGGCCAGTGAGAAACTTTTCAAGGTGCCAGTCTTGCATTCATACCCCATCTGTCACGATCTCAGTTGTAGTCCTGACTCTCATTAGAGTGGTAGGCAGCCCCCTTCAGGGCCACCCCACCTCCCTCTCACCCAGCCTCCACACCCAAACAATCGGACTGAGTCCCAGTGATTGTTTCCTATGGAAATCAGTCATGTGGAGCCCCAGGGGGGATAGTTCTGCTCTGTCATATTCATTTTCTTCCAGTGAGGACTGGTATTGGGGAGGGTACTTTCTAGCCCTTCACTTATGCCTATAGGAAAATAGAATGGGGACCAAGAGGAACTGAGAATAGTTTAGGGTGAAAAAGGGTAAGAGAGTAGCAACAGAATTGCTTGCCTACATCACAGACAGTTTTGTTTGCCAACTTCAGATTTCTAGGGTTCTAAGAACTGAGAGAGTGCTTAGAACTTCATTTCCAAACTGGCCTAAACATTAGTATGTTACTCATATGAGGGTATGAACATGAAAGCAGGATAAAGAGACGCCTCATTTGTTCTACTATGACATCAAGAACTGCACAAGCAAACAGAACATCATGTAATTTTGCAGCTCATTTGTTTATCTTTGTTCCGCTGGTCAGTGCTGGATGAAATATATATTTTCCTATTAAATTGGTTAATTACCCAGTGATTTTCAAAGAGCTGGAATGGTGGTGGATGTTGTGCAGATAAAACTTCTGCAGGTTTGACAACTGTTTTTAGACTTTATCTGTCTATTTGCTTCCAGCACTCCTGTATTGCTTTCACACTAAATGAGAATTACTTTCTAATTAGCCATCTTTCTCCCTCTCTCTCTCTCTCATCTGTATCTACATCTATCTCCTGAATATTTCGTTATTCTTTCAAATTTCGCTAGATGTACCTTGTCCATAGCTTTGCTTTCTACTATTTCATCCCAAGATTTTGTGAGGAAAACAAACAAATTACCATGTAACGATTGTCTTTTTAACCCCAAATCGATGTATTTACTAGGGAAAAATTTGATAATATGAAATCAGGAATATCCCTGACAATCTGAGACATTTGTGTAAATATGAGACCGAGATATACCCAGGGCCCAGGTGTTCTCCCCAAGGGGCAATAAGCATGCATAATGGGGGCTGGGAGTTGGATCAGAGGGTGAGTGAATGAACAGACCCAGACAGCTGAGGTTTTTATTTGATTTTCAATATTTGATTTGATTTGAGAAACTTGATTCTTAGGCATAGAATAACTGTCTCTTTTTTTTTTAAGTCTGCTTAGTGTTTCTTTTTAACAACATCTTATTCTGACACTTCCTATTTTTTTAGAAATTTAAGGGATTACCCAATTCTTACTGAATTAAGTAATAATATTAATAATAGTCTGACATTTGAAGCTTCCAAAAAACAGTCTTAATCTACCATTCTAATAATTTATCCAAGTATGTCTTGGTAATGAACTTTATACACTTGCCAAACCAGGCAATATTTTTTTTCCGTTAATGCAGACTCTGCCTTGGATTTTCCTACCACAGTGCTCTCATTCCAGTGCATTGCCCTGTCCCCACAATGTGTTTGTCTTTTTTCTTTCCTCTACAAACCTATCTCAAATGTGCCTTACTTCTTTTGTTTTTGTTTTTTTATCTCACTTTATTTTTTATTTTTTTAAATTTAATTTTTATTGATTATGCCATTACAGTTGTTCTATTCCCCCCTTCATTCCCCTCCACCCTACCCCCCGTCCCCACCATTACCCCCGCTTTAGTTTATGACCATGTGTCTCAAGTTCTTTAGATTCTATATTTCCCATACTATTCTTGCCCTCCCCCTATCTATTTTCTATCTACCATCTATGCTACTTATTTTCTGTACCTTCTCCCCCCTTCTCCTCCTCCCACTCCCCTCTTGCTAACCCTCCTTGAGATCTTCATTTCTATGTTTCCACTCCTGATCTAGCTGTCCTGTTAGTTTGCTTTTGTTTTAGGTGTGGTTGTTAATAACTGTGAGTTTGCTGTCCTTTCACTGTTCATGTTTTTTTAACTTCTTTTTCTTAGATAAGTCCCTTTAGCATTTCATACAATAAGGGCTTGGTGATGATGAACTCCTTGAATTTGATCTTATTTGAGAAGCACTTTATCTGTCCTTCCATTCTAAATGAAAGTTTTGCTGGATAGAGTAATCTTGGTTGTAGGTCTTTGGATTTCATGACTTGGAATACCTCTTTCCAGCCCCTTCTTGCCTGTAAGGTCTCTTTTGAGAAATCTGCTGACAGTCTGATGGGGACTCCTTTGTAGATGACTGTCCCCTTATCTCTTGCTGCTTCTAGGCTTCTCTCCATTTTAATCTTGGCTAGTGTAATGATGATGTGCCTTGGTGTGTTTCATCTTGGGTCCAACTTCTTTGAGACTCTCTGAGCTTCCTGGATTTCCTGGAAGTCTATTTCCTTTGCCAGAATGGGGAAATTCTCCTTTATTATTTGTTCAAATAAGTTTTCCACTGGTGGCTGTTCCTTTCCCCCTTCTGGTACTCCTATAATTCGGATGTTGGAGCGTTGAAAGATGTCCTGGAGGTTCCTAAGACTCTCCTCATTTTTTTGAATTCTTGCTTCTTGACTCTTTTCTGTTTGGCCATTATTTGCTTTCTTCTGGTCCACTCCATTGATTTGAGTCCCAGTTTCCTTTTCATCGCTATTGGTTTCCTGTGTAATTCCATTCATTTCAATTAGTTTCACCTTCATATATTTGTCTAATTTGTGGCTATAATCAACCAGATCTGTGAGGATCCTGATGACCAGTGTTTTAAACTGTGGGTCTGAGAGTTTTGCTATTTCTTCATTGCTTAGATTTATAGGCTCTGGGGCTTTGAGATCTTCTTGAACCATTTTTGGTCTGTTCGCGCCTTAAGTATGAGAAGCGGAGCCTTGGACTCCCAGGTCGCTGGGATGTGACGCTGTATGTGGGGGCGTGGTCAGAGTGGGGAAATGGCAACCCCCTCTGCTGCCGTTCCTCGCTGGGCCTGCTGGGTCCTGTCTAACCGCCCACTCCCTCGCTGGTCTATCTGCGCCCGAATGCACGACCACAGTCAAATCTTGGCCCTGCTCCCTTGCTGGTTCCCCGCGGTCACTCACTGGGTCACTCACTAGGTCCACCCGTTGCAACCCTGCGCCTGGGTTCCGCACACCTGAGTCCGTCTGACTGAGTTTTTCTGTGCAACCCCGATCCGCCAGCTGCTGATATTGCCCGTTACCGGTCAGGCTGAAGCATTTGTTGTTATCAGACTTCCGAAAAGTTCAATTTTCTGTGTTCTGGCTGTGTTTTCTGTTGCTAATATTTAGTTGACTCTAAACTTGGTTGTGTGAGAAAGCACGGTGTATCCACCTATGCCTCCATCTTGGCAGAAGTCCACTTCTTTTGTTTTTAATAAAATTTATTGGGGTGACACTGGTTAATAAAATTATATAAGTTTCATGTGTACAATTCTATAAAACATCATCTGTATATTGTATTGTGTGGTAACAACCCCAGGTCAAGTCTCCTTCCATCACCATTTTTCCCCCACATACCCTCTTTTACCTCTCCCATCTCCCTTTTCCTCTGGTAATCATCATGCTGTTGTCTGTACCTATGAGTTTTATTTTGTTTTGTTGTTGCTTAATTGCTCCACCTTTTTTATCCAGCTGCACAACCACTCACCCTTCTGACAGCTGTCAGTCTCTTTTCTATGAGTCTGTTACTATTTTGCTTGTTAGTTAATTTTGTTCATTAGATTTTTATATATGAGTGAAAGAATATGGTATTTGTCTTTCTCTAATTGGCTTATTTCACTTAGCATTATGCTCTCCAGGTCCATCATTGATGCCACAAAGGGTAAGAGTTCCTTCTTTTTTTATAGCTGAGTAGTATTCCATTGTATAAATATACCACAGCTTTTTCAAAATATATATTTTATTTATCTATTTTTAGAGAGGGAAAGGGGAGAGAAAAAGAGGGAGAGAAATATCAATGTATGTTACCTCCCCAATTTTTTCACACTAGGGACCTGGCCTACAACCCATATATATGTCCTGACTGGGAATTGAACTGGCCACCCTTTGGTTAGCAGGCCAGCACTTAATCTACTGAGTCACACTAGCCAGGGCTATATCACAGATTTTTTTATTTATTCGTCTATTGATGAACACTTAGGCTGCTTTCATAACTTGGCTATTGTAAATAACACTGCAAAGAACAGAGGGGTGCATATACACTTTTGAATTAGTGTTTCAGGTTTCTTCATATATATTCCCAGAAGAGGAATTGCTGGGTCACAGTGCAGTTCCATTTTTAATTTTTCGCTATAACTCTATATTGCTTTTCAACAGTGGCTGCACCTATCTGCATTCCCACCAAACAGTTCACAAGGGTTCCCTTTTCTCCAAACCCATGGCCAACATCATATTTAATGGGTTAAAACTATAAGCATTTCCCTTAAGATCAGGAGCAAAACAGGCATATCTGCTTTTAGCACTCACACTAAATATAGTACTGGAAATCCTAGCCATAGTGATTAGACAAGAAGAAATAAAAGGCATCCAAATTGGAAAGGAAGAAGTACAATTGTCATTAAAGAAAGAAAAGTTGGAGGTATTACAAACACTTGATATCAAACTACACTACAATGCCATACCAATTAAAACAGCATGATACTTGCATAAAAACACACACATAGATCAACAAAACAGAATAGAGATCCCAGAAATAAACCCATGCTTTTATGGTCAATTACTGTTTGCCAGAGGAGGCAAAAACATACAATGGGATAAAGATAGTCTCTATGATAAAAGGTATTGGGAAAACTGGACAGATACATAAGAAAAGTGAACTTACACAATACACAAGAATAAACTCAAAATGGATTAAGGACTTGAATGTTAGACTTGAAACCATAAAAATTCTAGAACAAAATACAAGTAATAAAATCTCAGACATTGCTCATAGCAATATTTTTCTTCAGGTATATTTCCTCAGGCAAGGGAAGCAGAAGAAAAATAAACAAATGAGACTAACAAACTAAAAAGTTTTTGCAAAGCCAAGGAAACCATAAAAAATGAAAAGATAACTCACTTAATGGGAGAACATATTTGTCAATGATACATTTGATAAGGGGTTAATATCCAAAATTTGTGAAGAACTTATATAACAACACCAAAAACCCCCACACAATCCAATTAAAAAATTGGCAAAGAACCTGAATAGACATTTCTCCAAAAAAGACATACAGATGGCCAATAGACATGAAAAGATGCTCAATGCCACTAATCATCAGAGAAATGCAAAGTAAAACCACCATGACATATCACCTCACACTTCCCAGAATGGCTATCATGAAAAAATCAACAAACAGCAAGTGTTGATGTTGCCTTACATCTTGAAATCAGGCAGATGGGATTCACCTCCATTGTGTATCTTCATGACAGACTTACCTCATTGGTGTTTTTAACTTTTTAAAAACCACTTTTATCATTTCCCCAACTGTAGTCCAGATCCTCATTAGAGCCATGGGCGGCCTCTTCTTATTCTCACCCTCATCCCCCATGGCACCCCACCACCCAGCTCTCCATGCCTAAAAACTCTACCATTTCTTTTTTTTAATATTCAAGATCTTTATTATTATGGCTTTATCATCTATACATTAAGAATTTCCAAATTTATATATATCTCCAGCTCAGATTTCTCTCTTATATTCTAAACTAGCATATCTAATTGCTTTCTCTATATTTCTATTTGAATTTCTCCTAGACATCTCAAACTCAGCAAGTCCAAAATTGAACTCATCTTCCCCAACCATAGTAAGCTTTTTATGCTCACAATATTCTTTTTCTCAGTTAATGACAACTTCTTCCTTCTAGTAGCCCATGCCAAAAATCTTGTATCATCTTTGACTATTTAAAAAAATTTTTTATTTACTTATTTTTCAAGTACAGTTTTCTGTCTATTTCTCCCATCCCAGCCCACCCCGCCCTATGCTCCCCACCTCCCTCCCATTTCCACCCCCCTTAGTTCTTATCCTTGTGTCCTTCATACTTGTTCCTCCAAATCCCTCCCCCCTTTTCCCCTTAATTTCCCTTCCCTCTCCCCTCTGGTCGCTGCCCACTTGTTCTCTATTTCAGTGTCTTTGTTTTTATTCTGTTTGCTTGTTTGTTTTATTCTTTAGCTTCCTGTCAAAGGTGAGATCATATGGTATTTGTCCTTCAATGCCTGACCTATTTCACTCAGCATAATGCTTTCCAGTTCCATCCATGATGTTGCAAAGGGTAGTAGCTCCTTCTTTCTCTCTGCTGCATAGAATTCCATTGTGTATATGTACCACAGTTTTTTGATCCATTCATTTACTGATGGGCACCTAGGTTGCTTCCAGCTCTTGGCTATTGTAAATTGTGCTGCTATGAACATTGTGGTGCATAGGTTCTTTGAAATTGATGTTTTAGGATTCTTGGGGTATAATCCTAGCAGTGGAATTGCTGGGTCAAAAGGCAGGTCGATTTTTATTTTTCTGAGAAAATTCCATACTGTTTTCCATAATGGTTGTACCAGTCTGCAATCCCACCAACAGTGAACTAGGGTCCCCTTTTCCGCACACCCTCTCCAACATTTGTTGTTTGTTGCTTTGTTTATTATAGCCATCCTGACTGGTATAAAGTGGTATCTCATTGTGGTTTTAATTTGCATCTCTCTGATGGCTAGCGATATTAAGCATCTTTTCATGTGTCTCTGGATCCTCTGTATGTCCTCCTTGGTGAAGTGTCTGTTCAGGTCCTTTGCCCATTTTTTAATTGGATTGGTTATCTTCTTAGAGTGGAGTCGTGTAAGTTCTTTGTATATTCTGGAGATTAAACCTTTGTCTGTGGAATCGTTGGCAAATATGTTTTCCCATACAGTTGGTTGTCTTGCTAATTTAATACTGTTTTTTTTAGCCATGCAGAAGCTTTTTATTTTGATGAGATCTCATTTGTTTATTCTTTCCTTTATATTCCTTGCTCTGGGGGACATATCAGTAAATATGCTGCTGCATGAAATATCTGAGATTTTCCTGCCAATGTTCTCCTCTAGGACCTTAATGGTTTCATGGCTTATATTTAAGTCTTTTATCCACCTTGAATTTATTTTGGTGTATGGTGTAAGTCTGTGCTCAAGTTTCATTTTTTTGCATGTAGCTGTTCAGTTCTCCCCACACCATTTGTTGAAGAGGCTATCTTTACTCCATTTTATGTTACTGCCCTCTTTGTTGAATATTAATTGACTGTAGAGGGTTGGGTTGATTTCTGGGCTCTCTGTTCTTTTCCATTGGTCTATGTGCCTGTTTTTATGCCAGTACCAGGCTGTTTTGATTACAGTGACCTTGTAATACAATTTGATATTGATACAGGGTGCAGCCAAGGTGGGGCCCAAAAAAGGATTTGGAATGATGTCCAGATTCAAAGTGTATAGGAATATTGGAGAGACATATAAGATGTCCTCCCCCCCTCCCCCCCAGGGGGAAGAGACAAATAGAGCCAGGGCCATTGAGAGCTGTTTTGCATAGCAACAGTTTTGGAGCTAACCTCTGGAATGGTCATTTAACATATCTATAACCTTTAACATATCATCGATATGTTAAATAGTTGTGGCCAAGCTTTGAGCCAGGGAGAAGGGAGTGGCTGTGACCCAGGATGAAACTAGGGGCTGTGCCCTGAAGTGAGAGTGCCTGCGTGAGAGCTTGGAATTGATTGGCTCCAGGACATGAGGCGATAACTGCCCAGGTGAGGAGGGAGCCACAGAGTTTCAGCAAAGTAAGGGTGCCCTCTTGGCTAGGTGAAGAGAGAGCCAGGTGTTTTCAGCAGAGTGAGGACCCCCACTTGGTGAGGTGAAAGAGGGAGCCACGTGGTTTTGGCAGAGTGTGGACCCCCTCTTTCCCAGGTGAAAGGGAAAACCATGCAGCTTTGCCAGAATGGAGATCCCTGCAGCCAGGTGAAGAAGAAAGACATATGCTTTTGGTGGAGTGCGGACCCCTGCAGCTTTGGTAGAAGAGGCCCACGTGGCTTTGGGGTGCTTCCTTTGGCCGCATGGCCTGGAAAGCAGGAGGGACTTTGACTAGAACTGGGTACAAAGAACTCTTGCCAGTGGACCATAAGAGGGTACCACAGTACTTTGGATTAACTAGAGATCTTGCCTGACGGTCAACACAGCTGACGATACCAGCGGCCTGCAACACAGACGTGCGCTCTTTTCCTGATTTACGGTACCCGGAGTTGGGACAGTGGGAGAAGGGAGCTGTGTGGGTGTAGGTGTATACTCTAAAGAATTTTGATATTTTAGTGGAGGCATTAAGCCTAAATAGCATTAAGTAAACATTTTGTTTCCTTTTCACAAATCTCTGGCATTGAGAGATGTCTTTCCAATTGGTGGTGGACAGAAGAGCCCAGTAGATATTAGTATTTTGTCCTTGGGAGGGGCCCCTGTTGTGTAGCAGTTTTTGGCATCCCTAGGTGGGCCAAATATTGTCCCTCCCTCGGACCTGTTGTTCGGTAACAACATCAGGTATTGTGATTCCTCCTACTTTGTTCTTCTTCCTCAAAATAGCAGCTGCTATTTGGGCTCGTTTATGGTTCCATACAAATTTTTGAAGTAATACTCTACCATTTCTTCACCACTCATACTAATTGGAGGAGAGGTAATATATTTTCTATGTTTCAAATATTATATATGAATATAGTATAAATGTAGCATGAATTTCAATACCTTTCATCTTCCAAACTTGGATCTCAGTTTATTCGTATGTAAAGTTGAAGGTTTTTGATTCAGTGATCTTTAACATGTATTGATTGATTGGTTGATTGGTAAAGTGCTACGGATTCTATATCCTTTTTAACTCCTTCATTAAGAGCATAATGTATGGTTATTGGAGGGCAAGAACTAGCCTTTAAAAAGTGTCTTACTTAGGATCTATCCTGTAAATATTTGTTTGTTTGAATATAAACAAATGTCTAGAGTTTTCTTTACTTTGTGAAGTTCAAACCAAGCATCTTTTTCCCTTTGCAAAAATCCTGCTGTGACTGCGGCATGCCTGCCTGGGCCTGGGTCACAGCTTGTGCTGGGAGCTCAGCTTTCCGGAGAGGCCTGCAGATGCCGGGAGGGTGACAGATGGCTCAGCAGCAGCAACAGTTCGAGGAAGGAGTTACCGAGGGGAATCGGAGAAGGGCATGTGTCAGGCCTTCCTAAGAGGCAGAAGAAAAGACCCAAGGGGGCTATAAAGACCTGAGTTTGTTTTATAGACAGGTTTTTGCGAATTTGTGCTAAGGCAATAAATGCAAAATAAAAAAACTTCTTCTTTGGGCAAAGACTGATTTTCCACTCTTCTCACCATCCTCAGAAACCTCTGCACAGGTCACTCTATCCCTGCTGCCTCCTCTTGGTCAGCCTGTTTTTGTAACCTCAGACAGGGCTCTTTTCTGATCCAGCTGGTTCTGGGAAGGGGTCAACACTTCTCTCAGGCCTAGGGCTAAGGTCCCAACCTGACACCTGAGCCCTGAGGCAAGAGTTCTAGAATGCTGAACTTTCTGGGTGAGAAGGATGCTAAGGGGTTCCTGAGATTTGAACACCTGAGAGTCTGAGGCCCTGAAATGGCAGTAATGACCAGGGTGTTGACAGAAAAGAGATCTGCTATTATTTTGTTTTCAAGCCTACTTCTGGGCAAGTGATTAAATCCCAGGCTTAATCCCCTGCTGTTGAGTCCGTTCAGCCACGTGCAGTCCTGAGGCTGGCCCCTCCCTATGGGGCTATTAACTGTGGAAATCCTGAACCTTCCAAGCCTGTTATACCAGCAAGGTCAGGATTAGACTGGCTGTGTGCCTAGCGGCTGTGGAGGAGATCAGAGGCTTGGAAGGGCCTATTCATTCCTCAGTCACCTTCTCTTGAAGATGTTGGAGTGAAACAGGAAGGAGTGCCACCAAGAGGCCAGTCACCCATCCCACCCTCACCAGACTGAATCCAACGGCTTATAACACTTTTCATTTAGGCAAGTTCTTCTAAGCACCAATCATGTCACTTTTGGAAAAAGCTAAACCTATTAATTTTATTCAACACACTAGGGATTGGTTTTAGCATCTTTCTCTGAGAGAGAGTGGTAAAGTTGTTGATTGTGCAGTTGAAGAATTGGACTTGAGTGTGGCTTGGGCAAGTCACTTAATTTGTTGAATATCTATTTCCAGAGTGGTAAAATGAAATGATGTTTTCTGCCTTACATGATTATAGTTAGTGCTCAGTGTTTCCTAGTTTATGAAAGTTACAGCTTATATTATGTATAATGCTATAGTAGATAATCAAGAGAGATTATTAGTATGAAAATGTAGATTATATTGATAGGAGGACCCATGTCCTTAGGGATCTTAATCCTAACATGATTCTGAGGGAGATTTAAAGGGGTTCTACCCACTTCTTAGCTGGGAAGTTTGAGGCACAGAATAAGAAAGAACCCCAAACAAGTCAAACAGGGTCAAAATGAAATGAGACTGTGGTTTTTTTTTTTGTTTTTTTTTTACTTTAACCTGTTTTCAGTTGCTCTAATATGTACTAACTCATCAAATGATAGGATAACACTTATTTTTTTAACATGCCTGAGCCCAAAGTGAGAATTCAATTATCCTTTGACCTCAGAGAAGCAGAGATGGCTTATCTCTTCACCCTGTAACTTCCCCTCCATCCAGGGTGTATTGTGGGTTTCAAAAGACACTGTTTTAAGTCCTGAGGGAGGTGAGGGGTAAAGAAACATTGCATAGGAAGGTGCTTTGACCACTGAGGTAACTATGGGGTAATTTACATTTGTCATTAAAGTTTACAACCCAACAGCAATTCTAAGAGAGAACGTGATCAAAGAAACCGAATTACATTACAATGGAAAGACACAGAAGAATTTTCTCACGTGAATTGTCGGATATTGGAAAAAGTGCTGAATAGTACTTCTGCAATTTCCTTCCCAACCGTTTTAGGTCCTTAGGGGGCAAATGAAACATATTTAGTAATTATTAGTGCTAAATATTTTATATATCTAATTAAACTCATAACTGTCTGGCATAATTATAATCATCCTCATTTTATATGAGTCCACTGACTCATAGACAAATTTAAAGCAAAAAATGATACTTGAGCTCACACAGCTGGTTCAGTGGAATAGGTGGGGATGTGCAGACAGACAGCATGACTCTGCCTTTTCTTTTCTCATGATCCCATGTCTATGTGCTTTACTGTGTCCACACACTATGACACACCCAGGCCTTTGCTATCCAGCACAGTCACCACTAGTTACGTGCAGATATTTAAATTTAAATTAATTTAAATGGGATAAGATTAAAAATTTAGTTCCTCAGTCATATAAACCATATTTCAAATGTTCAGTAGTCACACATGGCCAGCGGCTGCTCTGTTGGACAGAGCAGGTGTACAACATTTCCATTAGTGCAGAAAGTTCTAGACAGATCAAGGTCTTCTCTTCTCCAGATGAGAAATCGTGTAGTAGAGTGGGTGAGGACACAGGCTCTAAGGGTCAGCAGATTTGGGCTGGAAACCTGCCCTTGTCACTATTGAGGGTGTGATCTTGAGTAAGTTACTTATATTCTTTAAGCCTCAGCTCAGACACTGGTATGAAGTGTGAGTACAATAGAAGTTTTTCCCCTAAAGGGTTATTGTGAGATTCAAATAGCATAATTCCGATGAATGGGTAAGTACTTGGAAAAAGTTAGTTGTTATTATACACATTCTATTCTTTAAAATAGTGCATACATGTTTGATTTATTGGAGTTACAAAATAAACCATGCAGGTG
The DNA here is from genome assembly GCF_021234435.1 of Artibeus jamaicensis. Lineage (NCBI taxonomy): Eukaryota > Metazoa > Chordata > Mammalia > Chiroptera > Phyllostomidae > Artibeus > Artibeus jamaicensis. The sequence goes on from NW_026521486.1 coordinate 53,079,779, forward strand.
CAGAAGCTTCCCTGAAGCAGATACAGTAAAGATGCTCGCCATACAGTAAAGATGCTCGCCAGGAACCTTGTCTGTGTGTATATCTGCTACCCCATTCAGGGTAGTTCCCCCCACAAACAGCAGTTCTGTGTTGTATTGGCTGAACTGAAGTGAGAGATGGCAGGAGGGAGAAAAGGGGATGGTCAAGTGCACTGTGTGTCTTCCAGCCCATTGCTCTGTCCATCAAAACACAAGCTCCAGTCCCATCCAGAGAAGCCAGGGTGACCCACCTTCCTGGTTTCCCCAGTGCAGGACTCTCTCCATTTTAGAACTGAACTCCTGCATTCTGGGAAAGCCCTCGGTACCAGGCAAACCCGGACGCTTTGTTACCCATCTGTGCACGGCCTGAAGGAGCATCTGGTTATAAAGTCAACTTGAAGGTTTATCTATTTCTATAGCCTAATATTACTTTAATATGAGTGACATCCATTCATGTTATAGTTAAAGTGAACAAACGAGGTTCAGCCAAAAATTGAATAAGCCTTTTTATATCAGAATCTCTTCCCTTTCGCTATGGGGCGGGGGGTTAGAAAATGGGAAGGTGCTGAAGGGAGGTGGGTAGGTCAGGGAGAGCTAGAACCCGAGAAAGAAGAGAAGGACCCCTGGCCCTTTAAACTGCTTGTCTTTCAGTTTGCATATCTTGTTCTGTAGCACTGTTTCCTCTCAGATATAACAACTGTCCAGAGGCATGGGGTAGAAAAAGGACACATTGAAGGCTTTTTATACTGTTAGGAAGTATACCCTGAGCACTAGGAGACAAGGTTCTGACCCCAGTTCTGCCACTAACCGCTTGGCTTTGAATAAATGCCTTAATTTTTCAGAAATTTGGTTTCCTTTTGGGAGATAAAGGGAAAGATGGGCCAAACTGATCCTGAAGGTCATCAAGGAACATGTATAAGGGACCCATGGACAAAGCCAAAAGGGGGATGGATTGAGGGTGGGAGGTGAGGGTGGATGGGGCAGGGAAAGTAGTGGCGGGAAAATGGAGACAATTGTACTCGAACAACAATAAAAAAATAAAATAAATCTGAAAGTTATAATTTAATAACATCTCACTGGAAGTTTCCTTCCTGACCTCTGACAAATCCAAGTATGGGGGTGTGCTGCCATCTTGTGGTAGTTTGGGTTGTCTGTATGCACTAGTTTGGAAAGATTTATTTTAATATTCTTTTCTCCTAAAGGAATACAGATACTTGCTTAACATTTGGGAACTTTAGGCTGTAATACTCCACACTTGAGCTTGTTTCTACTGAATGATTCTGTAAGTGATCACACATTATATATATGATATATCTACTATATATTACATATCACATATATATCATATGTATAATATATATATGGATTTAAAAACAATAATTATGAAGATTAACCCATTTCATGAATTTAGGAGATTTAAAGTCAGTCATTTATTTTTTTAAATTTATTTATTTACTTTTAGAGAGAGGGGAAGAGAAGGAGAAAGAGAGGGAGAGAAACATCAACATGTGGTTGCCTCTCGTGCGCTCCCAACCTGACCTGAAACCCAGGCTTGTGCCCTGACTGGGAATCGAATTAGTGACTCTTTGGTTTGTAGGCTGGCACTCAACCCACTGAGCCACACCAGTCAGGGCTAAAGTTAGTTTTCTTAAACATTGGGTACGGACTATTTATTATCACATATATAAGCAAATTTTTTTCTGACCAGTTTTTAGAAAGTACATTTTTCCATACCACTTACACACATTCCATTATATAGAGAGTTTTTTTTTTTTTAGCAAAACCCCTTATGGCTAATGAATACTCAATCAATATTTATTGTATGAACAATAAAAAAACAAGAATTAACATGTATTAATTGCCTTTTATGTGCTGGGCACTTATTTAGGTACAACTCAGTATTGCTTTAGAAATATAGGTACTGAAGTATGGATTAAAGCACGTTAGAAATACAGATGGTGCAGCACAAATAACACTCCATTTTTATTACAGAAAAATCATAATATGTAATTCTGTAACAACAATACCACACTCAGGCACACCCTGTGACGTTTTAGGCAAAATGTTCAAATGATAATTATAAATTATTACACCCATATTATTGTCCAACCACTTCTGCCACACCCTGTATTTGGGATATATTTATTCATATCACTTTTTTTCTCATCTCTCTTCTTCAAAGTCTAATAAAGTTGAAGTGGGGCTCTGGGGAAGACAGAACAGTGTAGCTGTCCTTTCAAGTCTGGGTCTTGGTCCTGGGGGCCCCAATGCCCCCATTCAAAGGAATAACTACTTCAGATGTTTTGCACTGTGTAATGTCACTGTGTCTTAATAAGTCCTCAATCTTGAGCAAATTTGGCTGCTTTCAGTTAGCAGTAATTTACTAATTTGTGTGGGGGAGGTTTTTGAGTTTGGAAGGGCCATTGGCCACTTAATTGTTCAATCAAATATGGTAAACTTACTCCTCCAAACTATAAAGCAATAAGAGAAGTGATAGCTAGAGTGTGAGATTAAGTCAGCAGGTAAATTTTGGGACTGGCTGGTGTCACTATATTCTGACTGATACCACATGTGGGGTAGGGGCTAGTGAGAGAGGAAAAAGGAGAGATTCCAAGGAGCAGCAAATCAAGACAGAGTAAACCCATGCTCATTAGTTTTTGCCAAGACAAGCTCTCATTATCTCTATTTCAATTCTTAAAACAACTAAAATACTTTAACACTAAGGAAAGTACTAAAAATAGTGCAATAGCCACTATGAACTACCTCCATTTAGCAGATTTAACATTATCTCATATTAGCTTCAGAGTTCTCTGTTTTAAAACTTGGACAATAAAATACATCACTAAAATCTTATATCTCTGTTATTTCACCCTTTCTTCCATGAATAGCTTTTTACTTCTGCTATTTATGTTTAGATCCATAGATAATACATAATATATTTAGTATGATGAACAGTTTGTAAGTATATTCTTCTTTTCATCATTCAGCATTACGTTTGCAAGATGTACACATCTTCATGTAATATGAGGTCTTTCCAGAAAAAGTCCAACCATTGTTAATATAATGAAAATGGTTCACGTGACATCAGTGTAACCTGGCAGCCAAGGAGAGTGGACTGGAATGTGTATGTGTGAACAGTGACAACTCCATTGTACTAGTCAGTGGGTGGTAGATGCCATTGGGTGAACATGTGTACAGTGTGGCTGTTGTATTCAAAATGACTGAGCAAGTAGAGCAGTGAATCTGCATGAAATTTTTTGGCAAAACATCAAATCACCCAGATAACGCAGCCCCTATATAGCCCAGATGTGGCACTCTGTGGCTTCTGGATTTTCCCAAAACTTTGAAATCATCTTTGAAAGGCAAGAGATTTCACGTTGTGGATGAAATTCAGGAAATATGACAGGGCAGCTGATAGTGATTCCCACAAAGGATTTTTCAGAGTGTTTTGAACAGTGAAAGAGACTCTGGGAGAACTGTGTGAGGTCCCAAGGTGCTTACTTTGAAGGAGAATGAGGTGTCATTGTCCTATGTATAATGATTCTTGTATCTTGTCTCTTTAATAAATGTCTCTTTTTCATATTACATGGCTGGGTACTTTCTGGACAGACCTAGTACATGTATGCTGATATTCATTTAATATCTATAACATGTAGATGAAGACATCACTTATATAATATCATATTGATTAGACATTTTTCACTTTTTAAAAGATTTTATTTATTTATCTTTAGAGGGGAAGGGAAGGAGAAAAGGAGAGAAATATTAATGTATGGTTGCCTCTCATGGGTCCCCCACTGGGAACTAGCCTGCAACCCAGGCATGTGCCCTGACTGGGAATCAAACCATGATCCTTTGGTTCGCAGGCCTGCGCTCAATCCACTGAGCTCCACCAGTCAGGGCACATTTTTTAATTTTTTAAATCATAAAGGCATTTGTTTGCTAAGTGCCCATCAGTAAATGAATGCCTTTTCATAAGGAACCAGGCAACCCTGCAACCTGGGCTGGCTACCTAAACTGGGCATTTTAAACTGAATCACAAGTTGGGCATTTCCAGAAGTAATTTATCAACACAGTCTATTTATTTTATTTTATTTTATTTTTTTCATTGTTGTTCAAGTACAGTTTTCTGCCCTTTACCCCCAGTCCAGCCCACCCACCCGGCCCTCCCCACCTCCCTCCCGTCTCCATCCCGCCTTGTTATTGTCCATGTGTCCTTTATACTAGTTCCTGCAAACTCTTCCCCTTTCCCCCTAAAATTCTCTCCCCTATCCCCTCTGGTCACTGCCAGCCTGTTCACTATTTCATTATCTTTGGTTATATTTTGCTTGTTTGTTTGTTTTGTTGATTAGATTTCTGTTAAAGGTGGGATCAAATGGTATTTGTCTTTCACCACCTGGCTTATTTCACTCAGCATTAATACTTTCCAGTTCCATCCATGCTGTTGCAAAGGGTAGGAGCTCCTTCTTTCTTTCTGCTGCATAGAATTCTTCTGTGTAAATGTACCATAGCTTTTAGATCCATTCATACTGATGGGCACCTAGGTTGCTTCCAGCACTTAGCTATTGTAAATTGTGCTGCTATGAACATTGGGGTACATGTGTTCTTTTGGATTGGTGTTTCAGGGTTCTTAAGATATAGTCCTGGCAGTGGAATTGCTGAGTGAAAAGGCAGATCCATTTTCAGTTTTCTGAGAAAACTCCATACTGTTTTCCATAGTGGTTGTACCAGTCTGCAATCCCACCAACAGTGAACTAGGGTTCCCTTTTCTCCACAACCTCTCCAACACTTGTTGTTTGTTGCTTTGTTTATGATGGCCATTCTGACTGGTGTAAAGTGGTATCTCATTGTGGTTTCAATTTGCATCTCTCTGATAGCTAGTGATATTGAGCGTCTTTTCATGTGACTCTGGGTCCTCTGTATGTCCTCCTTGGAGAAGTGTCTGTTCAAGTCCTTTGCCTATTTTTGAATTGGGCTGCTTGTCTTCTTAGAGTGGAGTTGTGTGAGTTCTTTATATATTTTGGAGATTAAACTCTTGTCTGAGGTATCATTGGCTAATATATTTACCCATATGGTTGGTTCTTTTTGTATTTTAATACTGTTTTTTTTAAATTTATTTTTTATTGATTATGCTGTTACAGTTGTTCTATTCCCCCCTTCATACCCCTCCACCCTACCCCCCCGTCCCCACCATTACCCCCCTTTAGTTTATAACCATGTGTCTCAAGTTCTTTAGATTCTATATTTCCCATACTATTCTTGCCCCCCATCTATTTTCTATCTACTGTCTATGCTACTTATTTTCTGTACCTTCTCCCCCCTTCTCCTCCCACTCCCCTCTTGCTAACCCTCCTTGAGATCTTCATTTCTATGTTTCCACTCCTGATCTAGCTGTCCTTTTAGTTTGCTTTTGTTTTAGGTGTGGTTGTTAATAACTGTGAGTTTGCTGTCCTTTCACTGTTCATGTTTTTTTAACTTCTTTTTCTTAGATAAGTCCCTTTAGCATTTCATATAATAAAGGGCTTGGTGATGATGAACTCCTTGAATTTGATTTTATCTGAGAAGCACTTTATCTGTCCTTCCATTCTAAATGAAAGTTTTGCTGGATAGAGCAATCTTGGTTGTAGGTCTTTGGATTTCATGACTTGGAATACCTCTTTCCAGCCCCTTCTTGCCTGTAAGGTCTCTTTTGAGAAATCAGCTGACAGTCTGATGGGAACTCCTTTGTAGGTGACTGTCCCCTTATCTCTTGCTGCTTCTAGGCTTCTCTCCTTCATTTTAATCTTGGCTAGTGTAATGATGATGTGCCTTGGTGTGTTTCTTCTTGGGTCCAACTTCTTTGGGACTCTCTGAGCTTCCTGGATTTCCTGGAAGTCTATTTCCTTTGCCAGAATGGGGAAATTCTCCTTTATTATTTGTTCAAATAAGTTTTCCACTGGTGGCTGTGCCTTTCCCCCTTCTGGTACCCCTATAATTCGGATGTTGGAGCGTTTAAAGATGTCCTGGAGGTTCCTAAGACTCTCCTCATTTTTTTTGAATTCTTGCTTCTTCACTCTTTTCTATTTGGCCATTATTTGCTTTCTTCTGGTCCACTCCATTGATTTGAGACCCAGTTTCCTTTTCATCGCTATTGGTTTCCTGTGTAATTACATTCATTTCAATTAGTTTTGCCTTCATATGTATATCTAATTTGTGGCTATAATCAACCAGTTCTGTGAGGATCCTGATCACCAGTGTTTTAAACTGTGGGTCTGAGAGTTTTGCTATTTCTTCATTGCTTAGATTTATAGGCTCGGGGGCTTTGAGATCTTCTTGAGCCATTTTTGGTCTGTTCGCGCCCTTTAAGTCTGAGGAGCGAAGTCTTGGACTCCCAGGTCGCTGGGTTGTGACACTGTATGTGGGGGCGTGGTCAGAGCGGGGAAATGGCGGCACCCTCTGCAGTTCAGAGTCACTGGATGTGGAGCAGAGGCTTAGGTGGTTCACCAGGGCCGCGCCACTCAGAGTCGCTGGGTTATGACGCTGCATGTGGAGGCGGGGTCAGAGTGGGGCCCTCTGCTGCCACTGGCCACTGGGGCCTGCTGGGTCCTGTCCAATCGCCCACTCCCTCGCTTGTCTATCCATGCATGGATGTGAGACCACAGTCAACCCGCAGCCCTGCTCCCTTGCTGTTTCCCCGTGGTCGCTCGTTGAGTTGCCCACCAGGTCCAACCCAGCGCCTGGATTCCGCGCCTGAGTCCGTCTGATGGAGTTTTCTGTGCAACCCTGCTCCTCCAGCTGCTGGTTTAGCCCCTCTTACCGGTCAGGCTGAAGAATTTGTTGTTATCAGACTTCCGAAAAGTTCAATTTTCTGTGTTCTGGCTGTGTTTTCTGTTGCTAATATCTAGTTGTCTCTAAACTTAGTTGTGTGAGGAAGCACGGCGTCTCCACCTATGCCTCCATCTTGGCGGAAGTTCTTAATACTGTTTTCTTTAGCCGTGCAGAAGGTTTTTATTTTGATGAGATCCCATTTGTTTATTCTTTTCTTTATGTCCCTTTCTCTAGGGGACATATCAGTAAAAATGTTGCTGTGTGAAAATCTGAGATTTTTCTGCCTATGTTCTCCTCTAGGACTTCAATGGTGTCATGACTTATATTTAAATCTTTTATCCACCTTGAATTTATTTTAGTGTATGGTGTAAGTTGCAATGTGGTCTTTTTTTTTTTTTTTTAAAGTGAGACTAGAAACTAACTGACTCTGAAATCATAAGCAATTTCTATTAGCAGGTTATTCACAATAGCCAAGTACTGGAAGCAATCTAAGTACCCATCAATAAATTAATGTATAAAAAAACTGGTACACTTACACAATGGAATCCTATACAGCAGAAAGGAAGGAGGAGCTCCTACCTTTTGTGACAGTATAAATGGAACTGAAGAGCATTATGCTAAGTGAAATAAGCCATGTGGTAAAAGACAAACACCATATGATCTCACCTATAACTGGAACCTAATCAACAAAACAAACAAGCAAGCAAAATACAACCAGAGACATTGAAATAAAAAACAATTTGATAGTAACCAGAGAAGAGGAGGGAGAGGGATAATAGGGGATAATGGGGGCAGGCATTATACAAGGAACATGTTTCATACAAGGAACATGTATGAAAGACACAGGGACAAGGAGGGTGGGTTTGAAGGTGGGAGGCAGGGATGGGTGGGGCGGGGGGAATTGTGGGGGGAAAATGAAGACAACTGTACTTGAACAACTATATATATAGAGAGAGAGAGAGAAGAAAAGGCATTCAGACTCCACCTGAGACTTTTTCTCAAAATAATAATTGATTTTTGAGGATGACAAACTTTTATTAAAAAATCTAAGATTTTTTAAACATGTTATTAGGGAATGTTATTGGCTCCATGGAACATATTGATCTGCTACTAAACGTTGTAGCTCCATTTGATTTACTAGACCAGAAGAGCCAAGTAGCAGGACCATACCATATAGTTGTTAAAAAAAAAATCTAGGTCAAATGCTTTTTGTCTTTACACGATTTAGGAAAGACCACCAGAGGCAGTTTGCTTTCAGCTGGAAAGGCCGGCAATACATTTTCAGTACTCTGTCCTGCCTCAGGAGTATATCAACTCTCCAACTGTATGTCAGGGTTGCCTCCCTGCCTCCCACCTTCAAACCCACCCTCCTTGTCCCTGTGTCTTTCATACATGTTCCTTGTATGAAACATGTTCCTTGTATAATGCCTGCCCCCATTATCCCCTATTATCCCTCTCCCTCCTCCTCTCTGGTTACTATCAAATTGTTTTTTATTTCAATGTCTCTGGTTGTATTTTGCTTGCTTGTTTGTTTTGTTGATTAGGTTCCAGTTATAGGTGAGATCATATGGTGTTTGTCTTTTACCATATGGCTTATTTCACTTAGCATAATGCTCTTCAGTTCCATTTATACTGTCACAAAAGGTAGGAGCTCCTCCTTCCTTTCTGCTGCATAGGATTTCATTGTGTAAGTGTACCATGTTTTTTTCATACACTAATTTATTGATGGGTACTTAGATTGCTTCCAGGGATCTTGAGTGCTTTATATTTCCATAATATATCACACTGGTTCATTATCTTTATAACATGATACTGATTGGATGTAGTGATACAGAATCAGTATCTACTCTAGACTTATTGGTAGCACATTTGCATGGCATAGGGTGGGCAATAGATTCATCTAAATTTCAGGGGGCTTCCCTCTTAGTGAAAGTTCTAAGGGTTCAGTAGTGTGGAACCTTAATATCTCTTCAAAAGTGAGGGATAAATTTTAGTGTCTGGTCTCCCTTATAACCAAATAAGAGACACAATATCTACTGGACTGTTTTGGATCTTGGAGGCAAAATATTCCTTATGTTGGATTGTTACTCTGACCCATTTACCCGTGAACCAAAAATCAGCTAGTTTTGGGTGGGACCCTGAACAAAAGAAGGCTCTGCAACAGGTCCAGGCCGTTTGCACAAGCTGCTCTGCCTGTTGAACCAAATGATCCAGCAAATTCAATGATGCTTAAAATGTCAGTGGCAGATGGAGATACTCTTTGGAGACTTTGGCAAGCCTCTGAATGTGAATCACAGTGTAGACCTTTATGATTTTGAAACAAAGCCCTATCATCATCAGCAGAGAGCCACTTTCTTTTTTGAGAAAGAGCTCGTGGTCTGTCACTGAGCCTCCTCAGAGACTGAACACTTGATGATGGGCCTCCAAGTTACCACGCGCCGTGAACCACCCATCATGACTCATTAAGTCATAAAGTTGGGCATGCACAGAAGTCCTCCATCATCAAATGGAAGCAGCATATATGTGATTGGTCTCAAGGAGGTCCTGAAGACACAGATAAGTAACATGGAGAAGTGGCCAAAATGACCGTGGTCTCCACTCCTGCTGCGCTGCTTTCTTCTCTCCCAGCCTGCACTTATGACTTCATAGGGAGTTCTCTATGATCAATTGACAGAGGAAAAAAAGACTTGGGTTTGGTTTACAGATGGCTCAGCACCTGAAATTGAATGGATGCTGCACTACAGTCCCTTTCCAGGACATACTTGAAGGACAGTGGTGAAGGAAAATTTTCTCAATGAAGCAGAACTTCCAAGAGTGTATCTGTTTGTTCGCTTTTCTTGGAAAGAGAACTTCAGAGAGTGTACCTGTTTCTTCACTTTGTCAGGTGTACAATCATGTACAGATTCATGGACTGTGGCCAATGGTTCAATGGAAAATAAGGCACTTGGAAGAAACATAATTGGAAAATTTGTGACAAACTTTGGGAAGAGGTATGTGGATAGACCTCTTTGAATGGGCAAAAAACATGAAGATACTTGTGTCCCATGTGGCTGCTCACCAAAGGATCACCTCAGCAAAGGAAGATTTTAATAATCAAGAAAATAGCATACCTGTTCCATAGATACCAGTCAGCCTCTTTTCCTAGCCACCCCTGTCTTTGCCCAATGAGCTCATGAACAAAGTGGCCAAGGTGGCAGGGATGGAAGTTATACATGGACTCAGCAGTGATCTTCTACTCACCAGGCTGACTTTATAGTCAACGCTGAGGGCCCAAACTGCCAGTAGCAGACACTAAGACTGAGTCCCCTGTATGGGGTCCCTTTCCCTGGGGTGATTAGCCTGCTACCTGGTGGCTAGTTGGTGGTGATACTGGACTGTTTTCTCTATGAAAGGAACAGAATTTTGTTCTTACTGGACTAGATATGCTATACACAGATTGTTATTCCCTGCATTCAGTGCTTTTGCACAAACTACAATCCATGAAGAAGGAGAATGCCTGGTATTCCACATACCATTGCTTCTGATCAATAAACTCAGTTCACAGCAAAAGGAGTGCAGCACCACACCTATACTCATGGAATTTGCTGTCTTAACATATTTCCTATCATTCTTAAGCAACTGGTTTGATAAAATGGTGGAATGACCTTTTGAAGACCTAGTTACAACACCAGATAGGAGACAACACCTTGGAGGGCTGGGGCAAAGTTCTCTAGAAGGCTGTATATGATCAGAATCAGCATCCAATATATGGTGTTATTTCTTCCACAGCCAGGATTCACTGGTCCAAGAATCAGTGGGAGGAAACGAGAATGGCATCACTCATTTTTACCCCTGGGAACCCACTAGGGAAGTTTTTGCCTTCTTTTCCTGTACCCATGTAATCTATTGGCCTAGAGGTCTCCAGTGGAACAGCATTTGCAGGTTTCTCCTGTGGTCTTGGACCTTGGCAGAAACTTGATTGGGCCCCAGAGTTCAGTGCAAGAAGCCAGACTTGCTGTTGGGAACCTTGAATTTTCCGTAAAGCTATATATTCATGGCCCATGCATGTGCAATTCTCTCTCTTGTTTTGAGGTCCTGCAGCTGCACAGCCTCTGGGCCAGAATTCTTTCCCTGCACATACCTGACCCACTGAGGAGAAGCTCCACTGCAGTGTGACTCTGAGTTAAGGGTCCAAGGTGTCTGTGAGGATTGGGGTTTGCTTGATAACTGACATGAGCCAGACTCCTTACAGAAAATCTGACACCAGGCTCCTCCAGGACCCCAGGCACTCAGCTGCTTCTCATTCCAAGATTCCTCTGCTGGTTGCAAAAGAACTCCCTAGAGCCCTTGAGATTGGATTTCCTCTGGGAAGAGTGGGCCTGGGCAGCTGTTTCTCAGGCCTGAATTTGCCATTCTCTGAGCCACTCCTGATGCTCTGTACTCACCAGCCCATCCTCTCCCTGCTCCTATGGGCCTGTGCTTACTTCCCCACACTCCCCAAGCCGCATAGAGTATCCTGTGAGCTCCAACTGCACCCTGTTTACCTTCCTGGGAAACCCCATACCCCACCTACTCTGACCAGGACCTGGACTGTGGGCATTCTCTATAGTATTTTTTTAAGGTGAATAATTTTAAGATGACCTTGATTTTTTGAGACCCTAGTGATATTAACCCTCTGAATCACCAAACTAAAATAAAAACAAGCTAACAAAATATCATATCTATGGTTTTATTCATTATCCATTGAGGGGTCTTAGACAGTATGAAATGCTCTGATTTCTCAGAAGTGCTAACCTAGAAATTATTATGATAAAGTGATGGCACAACAGGGCATAATTTTAAGAGAAATGCTAGAAGCCTTTCAGAGCCCACTTATTCTTGAATCTGAATTTGCAAACACCTACATGGGCTATGAAATAGTTTCTTCTCTAAACATCAATAATCATAAACATATCATATAAAGTTGTTGTCTTTGTTCTTCTTTTGTCAGAAAGAAAAGAATTTCATTTGTTAGTTATTCCAAATAGTTTCAGATATGTTTTCTCCCTTGTAATTATAATTCTTGAAAGATTTATTTGTATTCAACTGTATTAAAGTTAATCTCTGAGGTTATTTATGAAATTATAAATGAACTTATTTTTAAAATTATACAATAAAATATAGCTCAGAGCTGGAATTTACTTTCTCATACTTAATAAATACATGAAAAAGATAATACTAATAAGTCTGATACTCAATTCTAGGTGGTTCCTACCTGTATTTAAAAATATATATATATTCTTTTTTAAAAAGATTTTATTTATTTTTAGAAAGAGAGGAGGGGAGGGAGAAAGAGAGGGAGAGAAACATCAGTGTGTGGTTGCATCTTGTGCTCCCCCTACCGGGGACCTGGCCCGCTACCCAGGTATGTGCCCTGCCTGGGAATAGAACCAGTGACCCTTTGATTTACAGCCTGTGCTCAATCTACTGAGCTACACCAGCCAGGGCCAAAAGAAAATATACATTCTACAACTTAAATTTCTACTAACAGTGCAGAAGGGTTTTCTTTGCTCCATATCCTTGCCAGCACATATTATCTCTTGTGTTTTAAAGATTGTATTTATTTATCTTTAGAGGGGAAGGGAAGGAGAGAGGGAGAGAAATATCAATGTATGGTTGACTCTCGTGTGTCCCTTGCTGGGAACTGGCCTGCAGCCCAGGCATGTGCCCTGACTGGGAATTGAACTACAGATGTTTGGTTCATAGGCCCTCACTCAATCCACTGAGCTACACCAGCCAGGGAAATATATGATTTTTAATATGTTGAAGTACATATATCCTAGGATTTAAATATTATTAATTTTACATTATAGTTTGCAGAGGGCTGATAGTGAGACTTCTCAGTGTCAATAATCACATGACCCAATTCCTTATAATAAGTCTCATTATCTATCTATCTATCTATCTATCTATCATCTATCATCTATTTATCTAACTATCATCTATCAGCTATCCATCCAATGGGTTTTGTTTCTCTGGAGAACCCTGACTACTACAACTAATGGATTTTAAACTTTGTTTTACTGACCCTGGCTGGTGTGGCTCAGTGGACTGAGTGCTGGCCTGGAAACCAAAGGGCTGATGGTTTGATTCCCAGTAAGGGCACATGCCTGGGTTGTGGACCATGTAGGTCCCCACTGGGGGGATGGTGCATGAGAGGCAACCACACATTGATGTTTCTCTTCCTTTCTTTCTCCCTACCTTCCCCTCTCTGAAAATAAATAAATAAAATCTCAACAAAACTTATTTTACTCACTATGCTTCTCTGCCTCTTCATTCTTCTTCCAAGAATTCTTGGGTTTTTGTTTGTTTGTTTGTTTTGTGGTAAAGTTTCTTAAGCTTTGTGTATTTGAGATGTTTTTAATGGTACACTTGTATTTAAATTATAAAATTTTAGCTCCTAGGTTCTTTAAAAAGTGTTTATTTATTTATTTATTTTCAGAGAGGGGGAAGAGTGGGAGAAAAGAAGGAGAGAAACATCAATGTGTGAAAGAAAGATTGATGTGTTGCTCCTTTGCACACCTCCAACTGGGGACCTGGCCCACAATTCAGGCATGTGCCCTGACCAGGAATCAACTAGTAACCTTCCTTTTGAGGCCCAACTTACTGAGTGTCTCAACTCACTGAGCCATGCTGGTCAGGGGTAAGTCCTAAGTTTTTGATTCAAAATTTTCAGTGAAGCTTTTAAGAAGTCAGATGGCAATATTATTCTTATTCCTTTTATAGTGATTTACTCTTTCTCTCTGAAGGGTTATAGAAGTTGATTTGTTTTATAGCTAATCTTACATTTTACTATAGTATGTATATGTGTTTTCCCTTTGAATATTCTGTTTTGTCTTCTGTGAATATATATATATATAAATTTTTGCCCTGGCTGGTGTAGCTCAGTGGATTAAGCGCGGGCCTGCGAAGCACACAATCGTGGTTCGATTCCCAGTCAGGGCACATGCCCGGGTTGGAGGTCGGTTCCCTGCAGGCCAGTTCCCAGCAGGGGATGCACAAAAAGGCAACCATACATTGATGTTTCTCTCCCTCTCTCCTTCTCCTCTTCCCCTCTAAAGATAAATAAATAAAATCTTTAAAAAATCTTCTTAAAAAAATAAATAAATTTTCAATCAATAAGATTTATTCATTAAAGATAGTGTTACTCTTTTTTCCATTGCTTTCAACATGAAAAAGTTACTGGCAGACAGAAAAGTTTTTCCTAGAGAATGCGTACTTAATCATGGTCTTTGATTCTTTGTATTTTTATAATGACAATTAAGACAACAATTATAACAATGACAGCAACAAAAATTATGAAAACTTGACTTGGCCCACAAGGCATCATGCCAAATGCAGAAGCAGAAGTTACTGAAAAATTCATTAAATTTAACTCAAACTATTTTCTGCCTGAAAACAACATGAATGTAATAAATCCCAGTGAAGAGATCCTGGGCTTCTTTGACTGGTAAGACTGATAATGAAGAAAGTTTTTGCTGTAGTTACAAACAATAAAACTTTAATAAGAGAAACTTTAAAAGTGCTGGTGCCTGGGAAGCATGCTTCTTCAGTTTGTATTGTTCCAACTCAAATATCACAATGATTTATAGACTATATCATAGGTGTTAAGTGACTTTTCTCTGCTAACTCATCTCGTCTAAATTCTGAAACCAAAAAAGCTCCTGGACAGTCATTATTGGCACCAAACCTACTTAATGAATATATTGCGAGATTGTTTATTTTAGCCACCTCTTCTGATATTACTTCTAAACATTTTATTCAATATGGATAATAGGTCCCAGATTCAACAAATAAAATTGTTTTTTCTTCACAGTGAAAATCCCCTTAGTTCCTAAAATAGTTTCTGCAACTTGCTATTTTTCTTAGTTTAAAAATGCAGATTAAATTAAGACTCAATTTTTTTTAACCTATGGGTTTATAGCTATCAATAATGTAGTGGAGAAATCTGCCAAGGAGGGTCTAAGTCTAAAACTGCCATTAGCTTTTTAAATAATTAACACTTTAATTTCTACACTATTAAATGAATAGCATCTTGTGTAAATGCTATTCCTATTAAAAACATAAAATAGATATTACATCAGAATATTTGTCTTTGGGTGGTAGGCACAGATGATATATCATAGAATTATACACTTGAAATCTACATAATTTTATTAACCAATGACATTATGGTAAATTTAATTTAAAAATAAAATAAAAATCACTAAAAAAGATGCATATTATAGATATGTGCTTATTTTGCAGAGATCCTTACTGTTAACATTAATGTTTCTGCATAAACTTATAAAATATTATTCTTTATTTAAGGGAAATCACACATCATAGATAGGTTTTAAATTTAATTTTCACTTATTTATTAGTTATATTTATTTATTTATTTTTTAAAAAAGATTTTATTTATTTATTTTTAGAGGGGAAGGGAAGGAGAGAGGGAGAGAAACATCAATGTATGGTTGCCTCTGGTGCGTTCCCCACAGGGAACTGGCCTGCAGCCCAGGCATGTGCCCCGACTAGGAATCAAACCGTGGTTGTTTGGTTCGCAGGCCTGCACTCAATCCATGGAGCTACACCAGCCAGGGCTATTAGTTATATTTATTTTCATCATAGTTTTCTATGACATTTTATTGGCCTTTTACTTCAAGGGTGAGTCAAGCTGCATAATCTCAACATTACTTTGGCTCTTTAATCTCATAAACATTTGGTGAACTCCTGCGTGTCAGAGACAGTGGTTATGTGGTTTCAAAGTCTCCGTTTTATATTTTATTTTGACAACAAATCCGATTCTCTTGTCACATGAGATTTCAATATTAAAAGCAGTATAGGACAGCATTGTATTTTACTTTTAAACTTCAGTTCATGCCATTCATTCTATTATTTGGAATTTTTGGTAACTAACACATTAAAGTAGGCATTTAGAATCCATGCTGATCAGAAAAGAAGACATACCGGAGGAAGGGATTGGTAATACATACTTGCACAATTTCTATTCTCAACAACAATGTCTCAGGGATTTTGCTCTGGGACTCTATATAATAAATCTGACATTGGGTTACATTTTGGAACAGACACAACACTAATGATAAAAATTATGCTTATTTTCTGAAGATACTGTACTGTCATACAGCAGTACAAAACACTATTTTTATAAACAAGAATTTTAAGTTCTTCAACTTTTAATTAAGATACCATCTCTTCTGTTAATTTGGTTTTAGGAGCATCAGCAGGATGCTTTCACCTCAGTAGGAGATTCAAATTGAGGGGAAGGGGTCATGGGATGGCTCTGAAGTTTGCCTTTATTATAACTTCTAATTGGCTTATTTTTTGGTTCTCTCTCAGAGGGACTTCTTCCTTCAAAATTAAAAAAAAACTTTATACTGCAATTCTCTGAAATAGTTTTATAGGATTGGGAAAAACAGCTACTACCAAGGATTCTGGCTGCTATTATTTTTGTACATCATCAGGGACCAGGAAGCTGTGTTCTTTGTCTGAAATTTCCACTTTGCTCCCATTCACTCTGTGACCTGTGAAACATGTCAGCAGGGAGGCAGGAGTTTTGCATGCAGTTTGATTTCATAGATTCACTGGTATTTATTTAAATTTTGGAAGAGAACAACCATAACTCTCTAAGAGAATTGAAGAGATTCCTAGTCTTTGATCTCCACTCTGTATTCAGGAAGACAGATATACCAGGTTTTCAAACAAAATTATACTAAGGAAAGTACAAATTTTAATAATAAGTATCGGAAAATTATGGACCTACCAGCAATGCCCATAACAAAGAACATGGTCATACCCTGCTTAGGACGGTTGTTATTTTACTGGAGGTTGAGATATTTAAGTTTGATGTTGTCATTGATAGTTTTTATTTTTCAAATATATTTTCTTTCCTAGACTGAAATTAAAAGAATTTGGATCTCTGAAGTTTCACATGAGAAATTTCACAAGAAATACAAATTCAGGTAAGAACAATTACAAAATAGTCACATAAGTCAGACAAGGATCTTTTTTCCATGCTTAAAAGATACTTTTCTTGAGTTTCAAAATGTTCTGTGTCATAAGTTAAAAATTATCAAAATGCCTTCGCAACAGCATGGATGGAACTGGAAAGCATTATGCTGAGTGAAATAAGCCAGGCAGTGAAAGACAAATACCATACGATCTCACCTTTAACATTTATTTTAATGCCGATTTAGTGGTGATAAGCTCCTTTGGCTTTTGCTTGTCTGGGAAGATCTTGATCTCCCCTTCAATTCTGAATGATGATAACCTTGCTGGATAGAGTATTTTCAGTTGCAGGTTTTTCAGTTCCACTTTTCAATTCCATACCAACACATGAGGACTGATGCTTGAAACTGCTCTATTCAGCTTTATCACTACAAATTTCATTCTGTTAGTTCTAGAATAAAATATAATGATCCTTATGTTGTATGTTAACCTATAAACTTAATTTCCCCACCCCTAATAAAATAATATTAATATACAACTATTTTAATGGATTTCAAATATGATAGAGCAGTAAAGATGGAGAGAGAATAGTAGTAGTATTTTGTTCTGTCATTGATTTAAACATGTGAGTTCATTTCATCTTCATTTTTTGAGGAAGTTGCTGTGAGAGGAACAAATGAAAGATACAAAGAAGGTCATGAAGACTTTGGAATCTGAGGCATTTCTGTAGATCCTAAGAAAAAATAGACAAAAAAATGTACTTGAAAAATAATTAAATAAAAATTAAAAAAAAAATAACAGTAAACCTTCTAAAATTGAGACAGGTTGAAGAATCAAAGAGAAACTAACTCTGCATACTTTCTAATTTTTATTGCTACTATGTTACTTATTTTAATTTTGGTGAAAGCATTTTTTTTGATCATTTGCTGGTTTTTATTATCAATACTAATCCTTGGAAGGATAAATAACACTAAGTTTAAATGCTACCCAAGAAGAAAATATGTGTAAGTCTATCCTTAATTGCTAAACAACTTAATTGACAATGAGTGTGTTTCATGGAAAATACAGAAATATTTCAGATTAACCAAGATTGTTTTGGTTGGTTAACAGGTCTCCCAAATCCAAATAGGTTAATTTGGATGCTTCTAGAAAATCAATACTTTTTATTCTTAATTTCTCTTTTTATTACTGTTCACTTACAGTTGTCACCCCCAATTACTCTCCCCTGCTGTACACACTCCCACTCCTACATTCAATCTAAAAGACTGTTTACAGTGACTATTGAGAGAGTATTAATTTAATACATGAGATCTGTCTGGATAAAGTGCTTTTGAGCACTTACATTTAACAGGCAAACCTAACCTTAGAGCCAGTCAATCATTATTTACCCTTTACTTTATCAAACAAAAATCTCCAAAACCAAAACTTGTCCTGAAAGAAAGGGTTTATTGAGACATATGCTAGCCAGAGAAAGGACCAGGCCACAGGGCAGGAAGTCTGAACCACCAGGAGCAGTCCTGGGGTTGACCGGCAGGGCTTTCTTTTTTCTTTTTTTACAATGAGTTTGGGGAAGAAAGATGTAAATGGTTTTGAAAGAATTTACATTAGATCTAGATAAAAAGGGGTGAGGGTGGGAGTTTTGGGGAGGAAAGACAAGCAGGAAAAGTTCTGGGATATGTGAATAGTTCCTAAGAAATAAAACCTTTTTGCATCTGCATTGATTGTGGGCAACAGGTTCATTATAAGCAGAATGCAGTGGCCTCTGGCTGGTGGGCTATTCTTTTTAGATAATTGCTGAGCCAGCTGCCTGGAAGTTGAATCAAAGTTTCGACATACATTCAGGAGTGTGGGAAGTCTTTCCTTGGTTTCCACCTGTGGCTGCTAAGGTGAGCTTTACAGGTCTCTTCCTCTCACCCTCTGGCCTACTATAATTTAATTTAGGACATCTCAGATTTTTTTCTTGTCTACTTAATGAATTAGAGGGCATTTATTGGTCTTTGTTCCCTACTGTGGTCATGCTAGTCTACTTATTATCAATTATTATGGACAAAAATGTTACTAAAGAACAATTATGAAGAGTTTTGGTGAAAATGAAATGAACTTTATGACTATAAACAAAAATTTCCCTATAAATTATATTATGAGGGACAATATTTCCTTTCATAATTATTTCTATTTGCCTACCAAAAAACCTTTTGTCATGGGAAATTGAAATGCATTCTTTTTTAGTGATGAAATTAAGATCCCCAAATTCTTTTGGTTCCCCCTTCCCTGCTCCACACATATCCAAAGGATGCGCAGAGCAAGGAAAGAAAAAAAAAGTTCTATATGCATTTTGACTCCTCTTTAGCTCTTCTTTTCCTTCATTTATTTTCTTTTTTAATCTAGAACCTCTGTGGTCCTCATGGACCTTGGCTCTGGAGCCTACATATCTTAATAACTTACCTATTCTTCCCTCTTTCCCAGGAGGATTATCCTCCCAGAAGATGAGGGAAACCTCAAGGCTGCAATTATTTGGAAAAGTTACGCTGTTATGGTGACATCAAAGCCGCTGTGGATAACCATTACTGATATTTTGGCACATTATCAGATTCCAGATGGCTCCTGGCCTCTACTTATACTCATACATCCAGCACAATCTACTTTTCTTCTTTAAAAGCATTCAAGTGTCCAAGAATACAGGAAAGATGTGATCCTGCAGATTGAGACCTCAGGTTCACTTTGTATAGCTGTAGAATACAATCCCTGGATTTAATTCAGTTTTAACGGAGCATCATTTGAAAAATTTACCTTGTATCTATTCTACAAACGAGTACAACATTTTCCAAGAATTAAGTACTGAAGGAAAGAGCAGTTGTTTAAGTAGAGCAATAAAGACAAATAGTCAAATTTCTCTATGGGAAGAATCCATAATGGACATGCATTTGGAAACTTGGAGGGGGGATTGGTTCTTTTTATCATGGTGTAATGATTTTTCAGTACTTATAATCAGAACATAGTGATTAATTAATTGTAAACTTACCCTTTCTAGAACTGAAGTGATAACAAGAGGTAAACATCAGAATTCTGTTGCTCCATTTTCCTGAATCTGACAAATTACCAAACAACGTAAGGTAAGAGTAAATTTTAAGACATGTAAGTTTTGGGCAAATATTAAGTCATAACTGACTACTTGTTTATTAATGACTCTAGAAAAACTCCCTTTTCTAGGTATAAATGTCTTTAGTCATACTTATTAACATCAGAATGAGTTTGATAGGGATAAATCTTGAAGATTAAAATGATCTACATTGTTGCTCCTAGGCATGATTAAAGGAATATAAATAAAATACATAATTTTTCTAAAAATATTTCACAGAGGCTTCAGGCTCTCTTTTCACTGCTTAAATATCATATACCATTTCAGACTCTAAGTGTGATCTATTTAATATATCACTCCTTTATGATACAGTTACTTGTGTGTTTAATTTTTGATGGAGCTGGTGAACAACAAAAATATAACAGTAAGTCACCATACCATTTTCCTGTTATTTCTCTTTTTTTTCCTCAGGCAAAATATTACACTTTTCTCAGGTTTCTTTATTTTAAAAAAACTTTAAGTAGTTTCCCTGATTTCCTTCTCTCAGAATAGTTTATTCAAAAAAGCTCACATACTTGTTATTGGTTTTCAACCTAATTAGCACTGATTATTTAGGTGTGTATTGTAGGACTGAGCATGACAAGATATAATAAAAATAATAATGGCTAATATTTATTGAGTACTTACTCTGTTATAAGTGGTGCTTAGTGATTTACTTGCATCATTTTTATATACCATTAAAAACTTTGAGGGTTATACATGGGGCACCACAAAAAAACAGAATTATCTCCTGGAGCGCAGGCCCTTTGTAGTACAGGCTCCTCTGCTAGATGAGTGTTACAGGAACCCATTTGTATCAGTGTATCAGCTGGCATTGTTGTGAGAGGTTGTGTTGGGCTTTAGTGAATTTTCTTTGGAGACTGTATCAAAGTGTTTGCCCATTTCATGATGTGTGGTTTACGAGTACACACGCTCCGGGGCACTGAGTGTTGAGCAGTTTTTGACTAAAAATAGCATGAATCCCAAGCACCATCCTCCCTATTCACACAATCTTGCCCCAAGTGACTTTTTTTTGTTTCTCTGGATGAAAAAAAGTCCTCAAAGGGAAATGTTTTGCTGATGTGAAAGAGGTGAAACAAAAAAACTGGCAGAAGCACTAAAAGGCATCAAAATTGGTGAGTTCAAAAACTGTTTTGAGCAGTGAAAAAACGTCTGGATAGGTGTATTGCATCAAATGGAAAGTACTTTGAAGGTGACTGAAGTTTAAACATGTAAGAATAAATACACAATTTTTAATAAATAAATTCTAGTATTTTTGGGTCTGTCCTTGTATTATTTTATCCCTCCTTTATATGAGGATACAGTGGTATAGTAACTTGAAAAATTATATCAGTCACTTAAGTAACATAAGCAACATAAGCAAGTTACATAAATAACTTGTCCAAGGCCCCGGTTGGAAAATTATAGAAGCAGCACTGGAACTTACCCTCTATTTAAACCTAAACACATACTAACTACTACAGTATTACAGTCTTCAAGTTTTTCTCTAATTCTCCATGCTCAAATATCATTCAACTTTAACTTATATAATTATACGCATTGCTTAATTGCTATTTGCCAGCCACAGAACATAATGCTGATACTACATGAAGGACAAGTTGAAGTTTTGATCATAAGGAAGTTGTCAAGTGAAGAATTATTAATATTAAATATGGTGATATTAGCTACTATTCTTAGGAGCATGATAAATACAGAGATGTTTTTAACCCAGGTTGAAGAGTTGAGGAATGTGTTTCGAAGATAAGAAACTTCAACTGAACTCTAAAGTAAGTCAGGTAAAGGAGCAGGAAGGTGGTATCACCCACTGTTTAAGAGCATGGATTCTGGAGCCAGGTTTCTTGGCTTATAATTCTGTTTTACTTCTAGTAAGTGGCCTTCAGAAGACTTCATTTCCATGCCTCAGTTTCCTCATCTGTAAACTGGGGAGATTAATAGCACTTACTGCATTATTGTTGTATGGCTTATAAAAGCATTTAGAAAAGTATCTAGAATATAAACAGTGCCACATAAATATTTGCTATTATTTTTACTGTCCAGGCATACTCATGCATATAAGCTATAAGTAGAGACAGAGTATCCATATTGTTTATACAAAGTAGTTAAAATTCTTAGTTACACTGTCTATGAAATGAATTAATGATGGCTCTGGATGTTACATCCAGGGCAGATAAGAATATAACTGACAATTCCTTTATATGTAGCTTTTATTTAGTATTCATTTCTAAAGAATTCATTTTTATCTAGACTATCCATAGGCCTTTTAAAAAATAACGAGCCATGGGCTGAGGAAATGCCGGGAAATTGGCTTTACAAAAAGGCTTTGGAGGCTCATGTGGAAGAGAGATCCTAGCGTGTGAGTGCTAATGGTTTTTGTGTTTGGTTGTGCACAGCTCTTATCTTAGTGAGTACATGAGTTACATCAGAATCCAAAGTTGTCATCACCCACAAAAAGTCATTGCACCTCTGAAGTACTTCTTAAATTCAGTTGCTTACTTTATTTCTGTTGGTACTCTAAATTAAATCCTCAAAGTTAAATTTTCTTGAACTAGACTACTGAAACCCCCAATATTTCCAAACCCAAACATCAAAATTACTTTGCAAATGTCATTTATTGAATTGTTTTATTCTCTCTTCCAATCAGTGCTCCATGACATAGAATTTATGCATAAATCATGAATCATAAGTGTACAGAGAAGTGATTGTTACAAATGTGAGAGGCATTTGGGTGGAGTCACACTACTTTAAATTCACAGGAAAAGATCTAATTCTGCTGCTGATAGGAATTATGATATAAACCAACCTTTTGATTTGTCATTAGTTGAAATTGGCTTAAAGTTAAGTCACAGTAATTTAATGAGGTTAAAATGAATGATGATTACAAAATAGCTTTGTAAATCTTAATACTTTAAAAGATTTTTTGTAGCTAGGATCAAGGCCACGGGTTCATTTATTTATTTTGCCTTGTGCCTCTCAGCAGGTTTCTGCCATGGGTGACAGGGGAATAAGCAATCACTCAGAAGTGACTGACTTCACTCTTGTAGGCTTCAAGGTCCGCCCAGAGCTCCACATTCTCCTCTTCCTGTTATTTCTGTTTGTGTATGCCATGGTCCTTCTAGGGAATGTTGGGATGATGGCCGTTATTATGACTGATCCCCGGCTGAACACACCAATGTATTTCTTCCTGGGCAACCTCTCCTTCATTGATCTCTTCTATTCCTCTGTTATTGCACCCAAGGCCATGATCAACTTCTGGTCTAAGAGCAAGTCCATCTCCTTTTCAGGTTGTGTGGCCCAGCTCTTTCTCTTTGCCTTCTTTATTGTGACTGAAGGATTTCTCCTGGCAGCTATGGCTTATGACCGCTTCATTGCCATCTGCAACCCACTTTTGTACTCTGTCCAGATGTCAACACGTCTCTGCACTCAGTTGGTGGCTGGTTCCTATTTTTGTGGCTGTATCACCTCAGTTCTTCAGACCAGCATGACATTTACTTTATCCTTTTGTTCTTCTCGGGCCATTGACCACTTTTACTGTGATGGTCGCCCACTTCAGAGACTATCTTGTTCTGACCTCTTTGTATATAAAATTATTTCTTTCTTCTTATCCAGCATTATTATCTTGCCTACCATGATAGTTATTATTGTTTCTTATATGTATATTGTGTCCACAGTTCTAAAGATACGCTCCACTGAGGGACGTAAGAAAGCCTTTTCTACTTGCAGCTCTCACCTCGGAGTCGTGAGTGTACTGTATGGTGCTGTCCTTTTTATGTATCTCACTCCTGACAGATTTCCTGAGCTGAGTAAAGTGGCCTCCTTATGTTACACCCTAGTTACTCCCATGTTGAATCCTTTGATTTACTCTCTGAGAAACAAAGATGTCAAGGAAGCTCTAAAAAAAATTCTAGAGAAGAAAAATACTATTCTTTGATGATTATTTCTCTCACCAAAGGTGCTGTGGCTATTTATTTCAAACTCCTTGTGGCCATTAATGAAAGTTATTCTCCTGAACATCATAAAAATGTTCTCTGAAGCTTTTCCAATAGAGAGTACTCTTTCCATTATTACATTTTTCTTTTCTTCTGAAACATTGTTAATTTTGAACATCCTAAATATTGGACATGTCCTTGATATCAGAGAAGCATTCTTCAAGATGAATCCCCACCCCACTGATTTTGAATAACATTTATTTTCACAAAATTGATTTCTATTTATTTTTATGGCATATTGCTGGACACTATTTTTATATTTTATTGTAGTGTTTAAGCAATATTTTATCTGGTGTTTGTCTTTGGAATTGTTCCTCCACTTATACATAATTATTCATAATTGACAGTAATGTCCACTTATGTTTTTAAATAAAATATTTCCCAATTTTATAACTAGTTTTTTTACTATATTGAATAGTTATTGAATCTTCACTTTGAATCAAGTATTTTGTGTGTGTTACATTGAAAGAAAAGAGTAATAAGAAGAAACAAACAATAAGTAATCTTCACTATACACCTTGACTTGGGAAATTATACATTGAGTGTGCCAGGTATTGTGGAGTGATCTGAGGCACTGCTAATTGCTGAATTCTAATATAAAAGACCAAAGTGGGAGATAGAGGTATGCAAACATTTTGAGTAATCATCCCTCAATTTGGATCTTTATAATGTTTCCTGAGTTAATTATTGTTAGGAGTATTTAATAATGTTATAGAAGCAAGGCAGTCATCAAAAGAGAATGTGATCAAAATGTACTCATCTATGTCTTTGAATATTTACTTGATTAATTTTATTGACTAACTATGTAATATGTTCTTGTCTTGTAGGAAGGCTCAGGTATAAAAAGCTTTATTCTTCAATGAGTTTACAATTCATTGTGAGAGTCACATCTTGGGACAGAGAATTAAAATCCAGAAATGTGTATGACAATGATAAACATAAAGATTGCAAGGTGGGGTGCCTGAGAGCAAGTGGTTGGTAATCAAGGAAAGTCTTTAGGATTATGTAAAAAATATATTTAAAAGGGGGTGATATTTGAGTTGGGAAAACTGCTGTTTCACTTTATATTATTGATGTGTGCTTGAACTATGTCAGTGTAGATGAAAAAGGACTGAATTGAAAAATTACAGGTAAAATACACAGAACATATTAACTGATTTGTATGAGGAGAATATACTAAAGTAGTTGTGTCTCACCATTTTTCAACCTGAATGTGTGTGATGATGGTACGAACAGGTAAAAAGTAAAGGAGCTCTCACCAAACTAGAAATATGGAGGAATTTTCTCAACTTGACAAAGAGCATCAACAAAAATCCAAAAAACGTATTTCAAATAGCTAAGATCATAGTTAATTGTGGCAAACTAGAAGCTTCCTTGGTAAATTAAGAACAAGGAGAAAATAGCCCTCCATCGCCACAACTTTTAACATCCTACTGGAAGTCTTAGCTAATACAATAGATGAGAAAAAGAATAAAAGTGTTGAGTATTGAATTATATCCACCAAAACTAGTATGTTGAAGTCCTAACCTCAGTACTGCAGCTCATGATCATATCTGGAGATAGGACCTCCAAAGAAGTAATTAAAATAAGGCTCTTGGTGGGCTCTAGTGCAATCTGACTGGTATGTGTATAGGAATAGGAGACTATGACACACTGGGCAACACCAGGGGTGCCTGCGCACTGATAGATGCCAATCTCAAGTGACAGAAAGAGTGGCTGTCTCCAAGCCAAGGAGAGAGCCCTCAGAGGAGACCAAATATGCGGGCCCCTTATTCTTGGACTTCCAGTATCCATAACTGTGAAAAATAAATTTGTTTTTTAAACTACCCAGTCTGTGGTATTTTGTTGTGGTAGTTCTAGAAAACTGATACCAAAAAGTATATAGAATGGGAAGAAATAAATAATACTGTCTTTGTTCATGGATAATATAATTGTCTTTATAGGGAATCTGAGAATTGTCAACAAAACTCCTGAAACTATTAAGAGATTATAGAACAGTTGGAAGCTGTATGGTTAATATACAGAAGTCAATTGCTTTCTATGCGATGAGCAAGGAAAATTTAAAATTAAAAATACTTTATTATGCTAAGTGAAATAAGCCAGTTGGTGAATGACAAATACCATATGATCTCATTTATATGTAGAATCTAGTGAACTAAATAAACAGATGAACAAAATAGAAACAGAGGCATATACATGGAACAGACTGACAGCTGTCAGAGCACGAAGGACTAGATGAATAAAAGTGAAGGCATTAGCCAAAGAACATATACCCATAATCCATTGATACAGACAACAGTGTTGCGATGGCTAGAGGGAAGGGGGAGTGAGGACAGAGGGAAGTGGGCAGAGGGGGGAGAATGAGGATATCTGTGATAGTGTAAATAATAAGAATAAAGTAAAAAAATGGAATTGCCTTATGAACCAGTGATTCCACTTCTGGGAATATATCTGAAGAAACCCAAAACACTGATATGAAAGAATGTATGCACCTCATGTTCATTGCAGCATTATTTTATATAGCTAAGATTTTCTATAGCCATCAGTAGAAGAGTGAATGAAAAGGCTATGGTTCATTTACACAATGGAATACTACTTGGTAAAAAGAAGGAAATCTTACTTTTTGCAACAGCATGGATGGACTTGGAAAGTATTATGTTAAATAAAATAAGCCAGTCAGAGCAAGATAATTGCTATACAATTTCAAAATAAAGAAAATAGAAATGGACTCATATAGAAAACAGACTGATGACTCTCAGAGTGGAGGCAGGTGAAGGAGCTGTGTGAAAAAGGTGAAGGGATTAAGCAAAAAAAAAAAACCCCACAAAAAACCAAAACACCTTATAAAGACAACAGTATGATGATTACCAGAGGGAAAGGAGAGAGGGTAAAGGATGGATAAATGGTGACAGAAGGAGATTTGACTTTGGATAGGGAACATACAGTACAACAATACACAGATGATGTATTATAGACTGTACACTAGAAACTTATTAATTTTATTAACCAGTGACCCCAATAAATTCAATTAAAAGGACAAATACCATATGATCTCACCTTTGACAGGAAGCTAAAGAATAAAACAAACAAGCAAACAGAATAAAAACAAAGACGCTGAAATAGAAGACACTGAAATAGAGAACAAGTGGGCAGCGACCAGAGGGGAGAGGGAAGGGAACTTAAGGGGAAAAAGGGGGAGGGATTTTGAGGAACAAGTATGAAAGACACAGAGATGAGGACTGGGGGGGGGGGGAATGGAAGGGAGGGGGGAGACCGGGCGGGGGGGGGGGGGAGAGAAAAAAAATGTACTTGAAAAGTAACTAAATAAAATTTAATATTAAAAAACAAACAAACAAACACAGTTGCATTTATATTAGCACTCCTCAAAAATAAAACACTCAGGTATAAATCTCATAAAGTACATATAAAATCTACAGGAGAAAAATGTAAAACTGTAATGAAAAAATCTAAGAAGACCTAAATATAAATGGAGAGATATTCTATGTTCATGAAGAGGAAGACTCAATACTGTCCAGATATCAGTTCTTCCTCAGTTGTTCCATACATTCAATGCAATTCCAATCAAAATGCCATCAAGTTGTTTTGGATATTGACAAACTTTAGATATTGAATCTAAAGTTTATATGGACAAGAAAAAGACCTACAACTAAACAAGACAATATTGATGGAGAAGAATGCAATCAGAAGACTGACACTACACAATTTCTTGACTGGCTATGTAGCTATAGTAGGACAGTGTGGTATTGGCAAAAGAATAAAAAAATAGTTTGACAGAGCAGAATAGAGAGACTAGAAGTAGAGCAACATATAGTCAACTAATCTTTGAAGAAGGACCAAAGGTATACAATGGAGAAAATATAATCTTTTAAACAGTGCTGGAACAGCTGGACAGCCACCTGCAAAAATCTGAACTAGATATAAACCTTACACCATTCACAAAAGTGAACTCAAATGGGTTATAGAACTTAGTGTAAAACACAAAATTATGAAACTTCTAGAAGACAACACAGAGGAAATATAGATGACTTTGGGTATGACAATGCCTTTTTAGATACAACACCAAAGGCATGATCCATAACAGACCTAATTAATAAGTTGGACTTCACTAACACTGAAAACATCTGCTCTGTGAAAGACATTACCAAAGAAAGAAGGAATTATACAGGCTGGGGAAAATACTTTCAAAAGATATCCAATAAAAGATATTAAAAATATGCAAGAAAATATTAATATTCAACTATATAAAAACCTGGTTAAAAATGGTCTTGACCTTAATAGACACCTCATTAAAGAAGATATTCAGATGGCAAATAAACATATAAAAAAGTGTTCTACATCTATGTTATCAAGGAATACAAATAAAACAATGATCCTTGGTTGGTGGGGTTCAGTAGTTGGAGTGTCATCTGGTAACTGCAAGCTTCCAGGTTTGATTCCTGGTCAGGGAACATACCTAGATTGTGTGTTCATCCCCATCTGAGTGCCGGTGCATGTGACCTCTGGTCTGGATACATATTGATCCTGGTCCCAGTGTGGATCCCTGGTCTGGTTGGCTATGAAGGCAACCAATCAATGCTTCTCTCACATCAATGTTTCTCTTTTCTTTCCTCTCTCTTGCTAAAAAAACAAATGAAAATGTTCTTGAGTGAGGATAGGAAAAAACCCCAACAATGAGGTGCCACTATACACCTATCAGAAAGGCCAAAATACAGAATATGACAACATTAAATGCTGACAAGCATGTGGAGCAACTTTTACATGTTGCTGGTGAGAATTCAAAATAATACAGCCACTTTGGAAAACAATTTGGCAGTTTCTTACAAAACTAAACAACATACTGCTACTATATAATATAGAAATTAATCTGCTTGTCATTTACCCAAAAGAATTGAAAGTTTATGTCCACACAAAAACCTTCACATAGATGTTTGTAACAGCTTTATCCACAATTGTCAAGCCCTGGCTGGTGTAGCTCAGTGGATTGAACACGGGCTGCGAACCAAAAGGTCACAATTGTCAAAGTTTGGAACTAATCAAGATTCCCTTCAGTAAGTGGATGGATAAATAAACTGTAATACATCCAGACAATGGAATGTTATGCAGTGTTAAAAGAAAGAGCTATCAACCTGTAAAAAGATATGGAGGAAGCTTAAATGCACATTACTAACTGAGAAAGTTTAATCTGGAAAAACTATGTATTATATGATTCCAACTATATGACATTTTGGAAAAGGCAAAATTATGGAGACAGGAAAAAGATCCATAGGTGTTATGGGGTATAGGAAGGGTTAAATAGGCAGAGCACAGAAGATTTTTAGTGCAGTGAAAGTGCTCTATATGATACCATAATTATGGGTACATGTCATTATACACTTGTCCAAACCTATACAATATACAATCCAAGACTGACCCCAAAAGTGAACTATGGATATTGGGTGAAAATAATGTACCAATCAGGTTCATCATTTGTAACGAATATACCAGTCTGGTGGAGGATGCTTATAATGGAGGAAGCTGTGCGTGTATGGAGGCAGGACAGGTATAAGAAAACTGTACTTGCCTCTCTTTTGCTGTGAACTTTAAACTTTTCTAAGTATTAAAATTTTAATTAAAAAAACAAAAAGAAAACATGAGACACTACTACACATCTATTAAAATGCCTAAAATCTAAAACACAGACCATACCAAATGCTGGCAAGGATGTGGATCAACAGGGATCATCATCACTGTTAGGTGAATTCAAAAAGGTACAACTACTTTGGAAGACAGTCTGTGTTTACCTACAAAACTAAGCATACTCTTACTATATGATCCAGCAGTTGTGCTATTTGGTATTTACTCAAAGGAGTTGAAAGCTTATGTCTGCACAAAAACCTGCACATGTTTACAGCAGCTTTATTCATAATTGTCCAAACTAGGAAGTAACCAAGGTATCCTTCGGTGGGTGAATGGTTAAATAAACTATGGTACATCCAGACAATGAAATAATATTCAGCACTAAAATGAAATGAGCTATCAGCTTTGAAAAGATATGGAGGAACCATAAACACATGTTACTAAGTAAAAGAAGTCATTCTGGCAAGGAGACATACTATATAATTTCAACTATATGACATTCTTTCAGTGATTTCTGTATTTTTTGTTGTTTGCTGGACTGTTTTGTTGAATTCTGCTTGCTCCAAGAAGCCTGGACTGTTTTATTGAATTCTGCTTGCTCCAAGAAGCCTCTGATGTCACTTCTCAGAGGCACAGCCTTATACATATGCAATTATACTGCTGTGCTTTTCCCTGATCATTTTGTTGAGTGATATGACTCTGCTGGTTTCCTTACCCAAAAAACAACCTTCACTAATTCTCGTTCTATTGTTTTGAAAACATGCTGGGGCATATATTCCTCTACACTCTGATTCCATTAAAGTTTCTTTACTTTGCAATGATAGTCTTTAAGTTCAGTCTCTGAAGTTTATTCCAATCCCAGGAGAGTGCTTTCTTAGCTGTCTCCTTCCCTGGGCCTCTCTGGTAAACTTCTAGTTGGTCTACAGTTAAGGTTTTGCTCTCACATGGAGCTACCAGTCTCTTCTTAATTGCTTATCATCAAATTTTTAAAAATATGTTTGAGAGTTCACTTATACTTGAATTTTCCCACACTTTTATCCAAATAAACCCAGTTCACTTGAGGAGAGATTTGGAGCCCCTTGCTATCATGGCATTCCTTTCATTCTAGGTAAAATCTGTGTTCACCAGTTCTAGAAATGGAGTAAGATCAGTGGCCCATTTCTCTCAATGACACCCCTTGTTTTATGAGTACATTTTTAGAGGTTAGTGGTCTGTGGTCTTCTAAGCTTTTCCCTCTTGGTATAGAACCTCTATCCTTTGAGAACACTGGGGCAACTGAAATTGGGATCTCATTATTTTTGGCCTATCACACCTTGGGTAGAGTTCTACCTTACAAATGGGGGCCAAGTAGAGAAAGATAACTCCAGACATTTTAGCCACCCTTTCCTTGAATACATCTTCTGTAATATGGTGCTGGAGGAGGTCAGAAATGTTTGCAGCCTGCTACTGTTGGGATGATATGGTAGTCTTTAATGAAATCTAGATGAAAAGGAATCCCTACATTCTTATTTTTTTAGTCTTAAAATTTTTAAATATATTTTTGTTGATTAGGCTATTACAGTTGTCCCATTTCCCCCTTCATCCCCCACCACCCTGCACACCCTTTCCCACCCACATTCTCCCCCCTTAGTTCATGTCCATGTGTCTTAAGTTCTTTAGCTTTCAAATTTTCCATACTATTCCTGCCCTCCCCCTTTTTTTCTACCTACCATCTATGCTATTTATTCTCTGTAACTTTTCTCCCTCTCTCCTCTTCCCACTCCCCTGTTGCTATCCCTCCATGTAATCTCTATTTCTGTGGTTCTGTTCCTGTTCTAGTTGTTTGCTTAGTCTGTTTTTGTTTTAGGTGTGGTTGTCGATAACTGTGAGTTTGCTGTTATTTTACTATACATGTGTTTTTATCTTCTTTTTCTTAGATAAATTCCTTTAACATTTCATATAATAAGGGCTTGGTGATGATGAACTCCTTGAACTTGACCTTATCTGAGAAGCACTTTATCTGCCCTTCCATTCTAAATGAAAGTTTTGCTGGAGAGAGCAATCTTGGGTGTAGGTCCTTGCTTTTCATGACTTGGAATACTTCTTTCCAGCTCCTTCTTGCCTGTAAGGTCTCTTGAGAAATCAGCTGACAGACTGATGGGAACTCCTTTGTAGGTAACTGTCTCCTTATCTCTTGCTGCTTCTGGGATTCTCTCCTTCATTTTAATCTTGGCTAATGTAATTATGATGTGCCTTGGTGTGTTCCTCCTTGGGTCCAACTTTTTTGGGACTCTCTGAGCTTTCTGGATTTCCTGGAAGTCTATTTCCTTTGCCAGATTGGGGAAATTCTCCTTTATTATTTGTTCAAATAAGTTTTTCACTGGTTGCTGTTCCTCTTCCCCTTCTGGTACCCTATAATTCGGGTGTTGGAATGTTTAAAGATATCCTGGAGGTTCCTAATCTCTCCTCATTTTTTTGAATTCTCATTTCTTCATTCTTTTCTGTTTGGTTGTTTCTTTCTTCCTTCTGGTCCACTCCATTGATTTGAGTCCCAGTTTTTTTCCCATCACTATTGGTTCCCCGTGCATTTTCCCTCATTTCACTTGGTGTAGCCTTCATTTTTTCATCTAATTTGTGACCAAAATCAACCAGTTCTGTGAGCATCCTGATCACCAGTGTTTTGAACTGATAGGTTGGCTTTTGAACTGATAGGTTGAACTGATAGGTGCATCTGATAGGTTGGCTATTTCTTGGTTGCTTAGATGTATTGGCTCTGAGGCTTTAATCTATTTTTCGTTTGGGCCATTTTTTTTGTCTTGTCATACCTGTAATGTAGTGAGAGGCAGAGCCTTAGGTGTATACCAGGGCAGGGCAACCCAGTTGCTGGGTTGTGATGCTGTATGTGGGGGTAGGGTCTGAGAGGGAACAATGGAACTTGCTCCACTCTTTGTTGGACCTCAGTCCCTTCTGCCGCTTCCCTCAAGCAAACTGGGCCCTTCTGGTGCTGGTTCCTGGGTGGGTGGGCTTGTGTATGTTGTAGGACCCTGTGGGTCTCTCCAACAAACTCTCGTGTGAGGCTGGGAGTCTCTCGCTGCACATCAAGCCCCCGCAGGTGTTTTCAACACATGTTTTGAGGCTTTCTTTCCTGGCACTGGGAGCCTGGATTTTGTGGTTTGTCTCACTCCCCAGTTATCTGAGTGTGAATATGGGACCGCCTTCCAGTCAGCCAGTTGCCTTGTGTGCAGTGCTTTGCTTCACAATCGCTGCCTTGCTGGGTCTGCCTGTTGCCACCCCATGCCCGGGTTCTTCCAGCTGCTGCCTGCATGCCCAGGGTCCACCCACTGTCGTTTTGAGCACCTAGGGTGACTTGTGCGCTCGGTGTCAACGCTTCTTGTGCCACAACCCCTCTCTGCTCCGCCCGACTCCACCCCACCTACCGGTCTGGATGAATGTGTCTATTTCAGCTCCTTGGCTATGTGACTTCCATACATTTCAATTTTCTGTCAGTTTTGGTTGTTATTTTGTTTCTAAATTTTTGTTGTCCGTATTTTGGTTATTTGAGGAGGCACAGTGTGTCTACCTACATCTCCATCTTGGCTGGAAATACCAGAATCCCTATATTCTTGTTTGCACTTGGCTGAGTAAACTTTCTATTATGTCAAGCTGAGAGAGGGAAGGCAGGGAATGGATCCTGGCTCAAATACATGTGTGTGAATGTTCATATCTGCTTTTTCATAATATCTAAAATCTAAAATTCCTCAACTGCCTATCAATTTAAGAGTACATAAACAAAATTTGATATACAGTACAATGGAAAATAGAACATTACTCAGCAATTAAAAGAATGAATTACTTATATGCATGACAAAGTGAATAAATCTCAAAATCATTTAAGTCAGTGAAAGAAGCCTGACAGAAAAGGGCACTTTCTAAAAAAAAAAAAAAAAAAAGGCACTTTCTGTGTGTGTGTGTGAGAATTATTCTGGGAATGACATTAAAAGGAGGCACAGAATAAAAAGGGGTGTTGTAAAAAGAAGAAAGTTTTATCCTTTGCGACAGTATGGGTGGATATGGAGAAGAGTGCTAAGTGAAATAAGCCAGTTGGGGAAAGACAAATACCACAGGATTTCACTTATATGTGAAATCTAATCAACAAACTGAACTAACAAGAAAAAAATGGGGACAGACTCATAGAGAGTAAGATGACAGCTGGAGGGGTGAAGTTTGGGGCTGGAGAGATGAAGTAAACAGGTTAAAAATAAAAATTAAAAAAATAACAGGCATTCAGTGATAACTGAAAAAAAAACTACAAATGTAGTTGTAAGAAGTGGGGTCAGAAAAATATAAAAACTGTAATGAGCAAAAATTTTTCCCGCAAGTTGATGACAATGATAAACAGACAGATGCAAAAAAGTCACAAAAATCTAAGCATAAGCAGAATAAACATAAAGAAAACCAAATGAAAGCCCATCAGAATACAATGTCTGAAAATGAATGTAAATGAGAACACTGTCAAAGTAGCAAGAGGGATAAATAGACATTATATGAAACAGAAAAGTTAAAGCATAGAGTTTTTGTCAATAACAATTCAAACAAAGAAGACAATGGAATAACATATTGAAAGTGATTAAAGAGAGGAGGGGAGGAGACCAAACAAGATGTTACATACAGGAGAAAATATATATTTTAGAACTGAAGGCAAAATAAGAAACTTTTCTGATAAAGAACAACGAAGAAAATGCATTATGACAAATTTGCATAAAAAGAAATGGCAGACTTCCACCAAGATGGAGGCATAGGTGGAGACGCCGTGCTTTTTCACACAACCAAGTTTAGAGACAATAAAATATTAGCAACAGAAAACACAGCCAGAACACAGAAAATTGAACTTTTAGAAAGTCCAATAACAACAAATTCTTAGCCTGACTGGTAAGAGGGGCAAAACCAGCAGCTGGTGGAGCGGGGTTGCACAGGAAAAGTCAGTCAGATGGACTCAGGTGCGTGGATCCCAGGCGTGGGGTTGCAAAGGGTTGACCCAGTGAGCGACAGGTGGATCCGGCGAGGGTGAAGGGCAGCGGTTTGACTGTGCTGGCTCATTCCTGCACAGATAGACCAATGAGAGAGTGGGCAGTCAGACGGGACCTAGTGGGTCGGCCAGGAGAGGCAGCAGAGACTGCCCCCATTTCCCAGCTCTGACCCGCCCCCACATACAGCGTAACAACCCATGGACCTGAGCAACCCTACCCTGATGCACAGCTCAGGCTTCGCTCCTCACCCAGCAAAGGGAAGCAGGAGAGGGGAACGCCATTTCCCCACTCTGACCCCGCCACCACATACAGCATCACAAACCAGCAACCTTGCCCTGGAGGCCCCACCCTGCCCCTAAGGCTCCGCTCCTCATACTTAATGGGCGTGAAAAGACCAAAAATGGCTCAAGAAGATCTCAAAGCCCCAGAGCCCATAAATCTAAGTGACGAAGAAATAGCAAAACTTTCAGATGCACAGTTCAAAACACTGGTCATCAGGATGCTCAGAGAATTGGTTGATTTTAGTCACAAATTAGAGGAACATATGAAGGCTAAACTAATTGAAATGAATGGCAATGCACAGGAAACCAATAGTAATGGAAAGGAAACTGGGACTCAAATCAAAGGAGTGGACCAGAGAGAAGAAAAAAAATGACCAACCAGAAAAGAATGAAGAAACAAGAATTCAAAAAAATGAGGAGAGACTTAGGAACCTCCAGGATATCTTTAAATGCTCCAACATTAGAATTATAGGGGTACCAGAGGGGGAAAGGAACAGCCACCAGTGGAAAACTTATTTGAACAAATAATAAAGGAGAATTTCCCCATTCTGGCAGAGGAAATAGACTTCCAGGAAATCCAGGAAGCTCAGAGAGTCCCAAAGAAGTTGGACCCAAGAAGAAACACACCAAGGCATATCATCATTGCATTAGCCAAGATTAAAATGAAAGAGAGAATCCTAGAAGCAGCAAGAGCTAAGGGGACTGTCACCTACAAAGGAGTTCCCATCAGTCTGTCAGCTGATTTCTCAAAAGAGACCTTACAGGCAAGAAGGGGCTGGAAAGAGGTATTCCAAGTCATAAAATCCAAAGACCTACATCCAAGATTGCTCTCTCCAGCAAAACTTTCATTTAGAATGGAAGGGCAGATAAAGTGCTTCTCAGATAAGAGCAAATTCAAGGAGTTCATCATCGCCAAGCCCTTATTATATGAAATGTTAAAGGGACTTATCTAAGAAAAGAAGATAAAAAGGATGCACAGTGAAAGGACAGCAAACGCACAGTTATTAACAACCACATCTAAAACAAAAGCAAGCCAAAAGGACAGCTAGATCAGGAGCAGAACCATAGAAATGAAGATCACATGGAGGGTTAGCAACAGGGGAGTGGGAGGAGAAGAGGGGGAGAAGGTACAGAAAATAAGTAGCATAGATGGTAGGTAGAAAATAGATAGGGGGAGGGCAAGAATAGTATGGGAAATACAGAATCCAAAGAACTTGAGACACATGGTCATAAACTAAAGGGGGGGAATGGTAGAGGTGGGGGTGTGCAGGGTGGAGGGGAATGAAGGGGGGAATAGAATAACTGTAATGGCATAATCAATAAAATAAAAATAAAAAAAAGAAATGGCAAAGAAAATTCTTCTCTCTAAAGGGAAATGCTATCAGAATAAACCAGGATCTCTAGGAAATTTTGAAATGTATACAACATTACTGTGAAACATCTCGAAA
The DNA here is from genome assembly GCF_021234435.1 of Artibeus jamaicensis. Classification (NCBI taxonomy): domain Eukaryota; kingdom Metazoa; phylum Chordata; class Mammalia; order Chiroptera; family Phyllostomidae; genus Artibeus; species Artibeus jamaicensis. Next base: position 53,116,067 of record NW_026521486.1, read on the forward strand.
AATTTTATGTAAGATTCTTTCCTTCTCTAAATATTAATTGTAGGGTCTTTGCATATTGTAAAAGTAGTGGTCATTACTTTTGGCCAATGCATGGTATGTATTCATTCATGTACTGTTCATGGCTGCTTTCACAATTTGATGGCAGAACTGAGGATTCGTAAAGGGAGAAAATTTCACTTTCTTTCAACATGCTTCCTACATGCACCCAAACCTAGCACCTAATGGACAAACTCCACCATACCTTTCACTCTTGAAGAAAATACCAAGCTTCTAGAATTAAAAAAAACAACAACATTAGGGTTTCTTTATTTTACAAAATTAAATGTATTGGGTGACATTGGTTAAAAAATTATATAGGTTTCATGTGTAAAATTCTATAATACATCACCTGTATATTGTATTGTATGCCCACAACTCTAAAATGTTTCAGCACCACCTTTTCTTGTGCCTTGAAACCATAGGTGGTAGTATGACTACCTGTTCTTGCTACTTTCTCTGTTATTGAAAAATTTCCTTCTCCAACTCTTCCACTGACTCTTTAGATTATTCTTTGCATTAATTTTCTTCTAATATAAGCATAATGTATTTACAGTAGAGATAAGAAGTGAGTTTCTAAAAGTGTCTTAATCCATTTAAATAAAATGTGAATATCCTTGTATGTATACCATAATAATAAAGAATAAAGTGCTTCTCATTCGATCGTGTTTTCTTAGAAGTTATATTCTGCAAGTAGAAGTTTAGTACTTACATTTTCTAGAGAGCTTTCTTTCTAATAGTCTGATTAATTTAATAATTTATAACTTTTTTATTTTTCTTTTTTCACTATAATACTAAATATATTACAGTTGAGAGAAACAGAAGTTTCTAGTTAATATCTTCCAAAGGGAATGCCCAGTGCTCTAATTTCCCCCCATGAGAAAATTTCTCTTAGAATATATCCCAGAACTATTTATTGGTTTAATCAATAACAACAAAGTACAGTAAACTTCAGAGAGAGAGAGGAGAAGAGATAGAAGGAGAGAGAGAGACAGAGAGAGAGAGAGAGAGAGACAGGGAGGAATGCTAAATTTTAGTACTTTGGGTCATGATCTGAACAGTAAGAGAATGCAATCCATGATGCAGAACAACACTGTGTTAAACAAAGGTTTGATTCTTTTCCTATTTTTGTTTCTTTATGAATGTACTATATTTCACATATAGTAGAGTGTTTACTAAGAAGTAGCATCCATTCTTAAGAATATGTTATATTTAATTTATTTTCAAATTTCTTCCCTTTTAAATATGGTTACATAATTTCCCCCCAATTTTTCTCTTGAAACCAGAAACCTGTTTATGTAAAATGTGAATGTAAGAAAAATTTGTATTTTTATAGTTCATAGGTCCTACCCAAGGTTAATTTTGACCATTCTTCAGCTTTCTTAATCAGTCAACATTGCTGTTAACCTTAATTTTTTCAAAAAAGAAGTTATTGAAGTAATCCAAATTAGTTCTAATATTCTTTTATAGTCCCAATTTATCTTAAAAGAATGTCAAAATTAATGAAATCAAGGTGATATAATTTTATGTGACAATTTATATATAAAATTACATGTATACATAATTATCGATTTTATAATTATACAATTATTAAAATTTTCATAAATTTATTATTTTTTCAGTTGTCTTTTACATTGTATGACAGATTATTGAATAATAAACCACTCTGCCACTCAATCTTAGGACTATTAAAAGGATTTAATAGGTAAGCCTCTTAAATTTTTTTGTTTTATTTTATTTTACCACTTCTAAAATTAGAATAAAAATTTTTCTCTACCTTCAACGTATGCTATTTAAGGTTATTTCATTGTCATAATAGCATGTTTAAACAAATATAATGCCAGCTTGTTTAAATACATCTTTCTTCTCTTTTCTTCACTTTAGCTACCTTTAGATTGTTCTGTGTTACTTCTGCCCTTCAAATGCACAGATATCTGTGTTTCTGAAAACCCAGAAAAATCTCTGCCTGAGATCTTAGAATTCTCCATTGACATTGCAATCCGTAAAATGCAAAGGAAAAAAAAAAAAAAGGAAAGGAAGAAAGGAAAGAAGAAAGAAAGGAAAGAAGGAAGTTAAGTAGGAAAATAGTAAAATCTTGATTTCATTATGTTTAGGAAATGTAAGAGAAAGTCACTTTTGTTTTTAGCAGATGAACTGTGTCACTAAGAGGGTATACCTCTAGAGGGACACAAATTATGGAATAAATAAGTACATAAGGTTAATGCATAAAAGGATGATGCTTTTGACAGGATCTGAAGTCTCTGTATTTTTTTAAATTAAAAAGTAATCTTTTATCATATTTCTTATTTTTTAAAATCATTTTTACTGTTAGTCTAGTACAGTTGTCTCAATTTTTCCGACTTTGCCCTCCATTGCCCATTCCACTCCCTGTTCCCACAGTCAATTGTCACATTGTTGTCCATGTCCATGGTTCATTCACAAATGTTCTTTGTCTAGTCCCTTCCCCTTTTTTTCCACTATTACTCCCTGCCCTCCTCCTCTCTGGTCACTTTTAGTCTTCTTAATAGAAGAAAGACAGATGCAATACATGTGTACTATTTTTTTTATAGTAAATCAATTAATCATTAAAAAAATAAAACGTGACCATGAATTGAAGACATTTTCACTTTAAATATTACCTTAATTGGATTGTAATATCTGTGAGAATTATCTTCCACTAAAGAAGGCAGCTTTCAATGGCAGTAAACTGATAATAAATTAATGGAGGTAAAGAAAACAACTCTTGTTTTTAGATATTTCCAGGAATCTTCCCTTCCCCAAAGCACACCTAGAGGGCAAATCTGTATTATTTGTAAATAAATATATCTAAATAGGCCAACCAATCAATTGCATATTTAACCAGGAAGATTTTTTAAAAGTAGTAATTCATTCTTTTAAAAAATTTTAGTTTTTTATTACAGTTTACATTCAACATTAATTCATATTAGTTTTGGGTGTATAGCATAGTGGTTAGACCATCATACATTTTACAAAGTGATCCCCCTCATAATTCAGATACTCATTTGGCACCATACATAGTTATTAAATGCTATTGATTATGTTCCTCATACTGTACTTTACATCTCTATGACTGTTTTTAAATATATTTTATTGATTATGTAATTACAGTTGTCCCATTTCCCCCCTTCATTCTCCTCCATTCTGCACACACCTTCCCACCCACATTCCCCCTCTTTAGTTTATGTCCATGTATCATAAGTTCTTTAGATTCTACATTTATCATACTATTCCTGCCCTTCCCCTGTCTATTTTCTCCCCACCATCTATGCTACTTATTTTCTGTACCTTCTCCCCACCCTCCTCCTCCCACTCCCCTCTTGCTAACCTTCCATGTGATCTTCATTTCTGTGGCTCCACTACTGTTTTAGGTGCCCACTTAGTTTGCTTTTGTTTTAGGTGGGGTTGTTAATAGCTGTGAGTTTGCTGTTCTTTCACTGTTCATCTTTTTTATCTTCTTTTACTTAGGTAAGTCCCTTTAACATTTCATATATTAAGGGCTTGGTGATGATGAACTCCTTGAATTTGACCTTATCTGAGAAGCACTTTATCTGTCCTTCCATTCTAAATGAAAGCTTTGCTGGATAGAGCAATCTTGGATGTAGGTCCTTCTCTTTCATGACTTGGAATACTTCTTCCTAGCCCCTTCTTGCCTGTAAGGTCTCTTTTGAGAAATCTGCTGACTGTCTGATGGGAACTCCTTTGTAGGTGACTGTCCCCTTATTTTTTGCTGCTTCTATGATTCTCTCCTTCATTTTAATCTTGGCTAATGTAATTATGATGTGCCTTTGGTGTGTTCCTCCTTGGGTCCAACTTCTTTGGGACTCTCTGAGCTTCCTGGATTTCCTGGGAGTGTATTTCCTTTGCCAGATTGAGGAAGTTCTCCTTTATTATTTGTTCACATAAGTTTTCCACTTGTTGCTGTTTCTCTTCCCCCTCTGGTACCCCTATAATTCAGATGTTGGAACCTTTAAAGATGTCCTGGAGGTTCCTAAGTCTCTCCTCATTTTTTTGAATTATTGTTTCTTCATTATTTTATGTTTGGTTGTTTCTTTCTTCCTTCTGGTTCACTCCATTGATCTGAGTCCCTTCCTTAATTTCACTTAGTGTAGCCTTCATTTTTTCATCTAATTTATGACCAAAATCAACCATTTCTGTGAGCATCCTGATCACTAGTGTTTTGAACTGTGTATCTGATACGTTGGCTATCTGTTGGTCACTTAGAAGTATTGGCTCTGGGGCTTTGATTTGTTCTTCTACTTGAGCCATTAAAATTTTTTTATATTTAGTTATTTTTCAAGTACAGTTTTCTGTCTATTTCTCCCATCCCACTCCACCCCACCCCGTGCTCCCCATCTCCCTCCCATTTCCAATCCCCTTAGTTCTTGTCTCTGTGTCCTTCATACTTGTTCCTCCAAATCCCTCCCCTTTTTTCCCCCTTAAATTCCCTTCCTTCTCCCCTCTGGTCACTGTCCCCTTGTTCTCTATTTCAGTGTCTTTGTTTTTATTCTGGTTAGGATTATATCCTAAGAATCCTAAAACATCCATTTCAAAGAACCTATGCACCACAATGTTCATAGCAGCACAATTTACAATAGCCAAGAGGTGGAAGCAACCTGGGCGCCCATCAGTAAATGAATGGATCAAAAAATTGTGGTACATATACACAATGGAATTCTATGCAGCAGAGAGAAAGAAGGAGCTACTACCCTTTGCAACAACATGGATGGAACTGGAAAGCATTATGCTGAGTAAAATAGGCCAGGTGTTGAAAGACAAATACCATACGATCTCACCTTTAACAGGAAGCTGAACCATTTTTTTTGTCTTGTCTTTTCTGTAACATAGTGAGGGGTAGAGCCTTTGGTGTTCACCAGGGCGGGGCACCCCATTTGCTAGGTGGTGACCCTGTATGTGGGGGCAGGGTCAGAGAGGGAACATTGGCATTTGTTCCACTCTTTGTAGGACCTCAGTCCCTTCTGCTGCTTCCCCAAGAAAACTGGGCCCTTCTGGTGCTGGTTCCTGGGTGGGTGGGCTTGTGTACATTCTAGGACCCTGTGGGTCTCTTCAACAAACTCTCCTGTGAGGTGGGGAGTCTCTCTCAGGACCTTTTCAATCAGTGCTTTTAGGCTTTATTTTCAGCGCTGGGGCCCTGGTTTGTGCACTCTGTCTCGCTGCCTGTTTTTGCCTGGCTTATCTGCATGCAAATGTGTGACCTCAGTCAGGTAGCCACCTCGTGGGCTCTGCTTATTTCCTTTCCATGCCCAGGGTCTGCTAGCTCTGCACCGTCTGCTGTCCCGGGTCTGGCAGCCACTGCTTTTTCCCTCTCTGCTGGCCGCCCACTGCGCCTCTCTTACCAGCCTGGTTAAATGGTTGTCGGATATCTGTACAGTTCAATTTTCTCTAGGTTCTGGTTGTGTTTTTGTTCCTAAATCTTTGTTGTCCTTAATTTTGGTTGTGGGAGGAGGCACAGTGTTTATACCTATGCCTCCATCTTGGCCAGAAGTCCCTATGACTGTTTTCTAACTGCAAAATTGTACTTCTTAATCCTTTTGACTTTTTCACCCAATCCCCCAACCCCTCTCCCCTCCGGCAACCATCATTTTGTTCTTTGTATCTGTGAGACTGCTTCTATTTCTAGTAAACCATTCACTTTGTTCATTGGTGTTTTGTAAAGTATTGGAAACAATATGACACACAACAAATACTTTCCCATGCTGGTTCCCAGTTATTTTTACTAAAACAAGTACTCTGGTCACTCATTTCTTTCATTTTATCATCTCTTTAGTTCTACCTATATCACAGCTATGAAGAATGAGCTTAATGGGAATTACTCAGAGATGACTGAGTTTGTTCTACTAGGGTTCAGAACCCCCCCAAAGCTACAGATCCTCTTATTTTTTGTATTTCTGCTGATCTACATGGTCACTGTGGTGGGAAATGTCAGCATGATAATTGTCATTAAGATGGACTCCAGACTTCAAACACCAATGTATTTCTTCCTTAAAAACTTGTCTGCTTTAGATCTCTGCTACTCCACAGTTATTGCTCCCAAAGCTTTAGTGAACTTCTTGTCTGATGAAAAGAAAATTTCTTACAATGGCTGTGCAGCCCAATTTTTCTTCTTTGCCCTGTTTGTCACAACTGAAAGCTTTCTTCTGGCTGTCATGGCATTTGATCGATTCTCAGCCATTTGTTCTCCTCTCCTCTACCCTGTGCACATGTCCCAAAAAGTCTGTGTTCAGTTGGTAACTGGATCTTACATCTGTGGAAGCATCAACTCCATAGTCCACACGAGTTTCACCTTCAGTCTGCATTTCTGTGGAGAAAACAGATTGGACCACTTTTTCTGTGATGTCCCAGCCCTGATGAAGATCTCTTGTGTTGACACCTCTGTAAATGAGATTGTATTGTTTATTCTCTCTGGTTTTATCATCATTACCACCACAACTGTCATTCTGGTATCTTATGCTTATATCCTCTCCACTGTCCTGAAGATCCCCTCAACCCAAGGCAGAAGTAAGACTTTCTCTACTTGTGGCTCCCATATAGCAGCAGTGAGTTTATTCTATGGGACGGTGTTCTTTATGTATGCCCAGCCCGGAGCCATCTCCTCACCTGAGCAAAACAAGATTGTGCTCTATACACTTATAATACCAATGCTAAACCCTCTAATATACAGTTTCAGAAACCAAGATGTGAAAGATGCTGTGAAAAGAATATTATGTGGGAAATGATTCCTTCAATGATATTTGTAAAATCATTATATAGCAAGCAAATTTCATATGCTAAGGATCCAAGTTATTCTTGTTTATGTAAAATTATTATATCAAAGACATTTTATATAAGGCAACAAATAGTTTTCTCCTTTACAAAATAATGTTTAAACAATATATATCTATATATCATTATCTTATTTGCTTAGAATATATAAATCATATATTTTCATTACTTATGATGTGGTAATATTTTAATTTCAATTTGACTTTGACTAAGAAGTAAATATTAAAAGCTGATGTTATGTAATAATTTAATAATATTTGTCTGGGTGAACTATTCTTTAAGTTTTTTGTTTTGTAAAGTAACTAAGCTGGTATTTATTTGGGAAAGATAACTGCCACTGCATAGCTGGCAAAACAGAATGGAAGTGGTCACATAGAACACTTTTGAATACAAAGCGTATTGTTTTTTAAAGATCCAGGTTTATATTCAGAGGGTTATCATCCTTAGAGTTACAACTCTTTTGAAAGGGAACCTATCATATATTATCAGGGAAGAAATCTTCACATGAAAATGTGTGTCAATAACATTCTACTAATTTTTATTTTCCCACTTTCTTCTTAATATAAAACTGACACAGTTTATAATGAATAAAAGATGATATATACAGGACAGCTACTCTATGCCATAGCTAATGTTTATCACCATTTTCAAATGAGGTAATTGAGGCACCGTGAGAGTACTAAATCATGTAAAAAGTATTCACATATTTTTTTACTCCTCAAATCAGACCTATCATGAAAGTGACATTATATATATATATAGAATGTTTAGTTTAAATTAATATATTTTAGAAGTATAGAAATTGTATCTTAGAAGCATTATGTGATGTGCTTAATTTTACATTGCCAGTAACAACCATAGCCAGAGCTGGAACACAGAATTTGCTGACTCCAAAGCCATGGAGGTAAAAATTATGTGGCAGTGACTCAGAAACAGCTTTATTTTGCCATAGGTTTTACTATTGTAAAGGTACTTATTGACTCACATGTATTATTAATTGTATTCAAATCTCTCTGATAGCATTAATTTTTACTTTCTGTTATATCAGAAACTGGATGTGTTTAAGTATTGTTTATGTGTGTTTGGTAATCTTTGTTATATTTTTTACTTATTGTAGTATATAATATATGCCATTTAGTCACACATTATATTAATATAGCTGCATTTCTTTGTTATACCTACAAGTGCATTATGCTGAATTGTATTTTATTTAAAACCAATACAGCATGTGGCTTGTTTAAAAACTTTTTATCTCACTAAAACTTTGATTTTTAACTTTTTAAAAAACATTTTACAGCTGTGACTTTTTATAACTTAAGCTCCTCCTCTCACCTGCACATAATCCATAACAGAGATACCTTATTCTGGTGTAATGCCTCCTGTATACTGGCTTCATAGAATGAATTAGGATGCATTCCCTCATTGTAAATCCCTTGGAAAAGTTTATGTACAATTGTTAATTTTTCACTAAAATGTTTGGTAGAACTCACTAGTAAATCAGACTGGAATTTTTATTTGTGGGATAATTTTTACCTACAAAATTGTTAATTTTTACCTACAAAATTGTTCTCAGTGAAATGAACTGCGCAATCATTGGGTTTACCATCGTGAAAAGTTGACGTAAGTGGATCCGGTTGAAAATGGAGCCAGAGTAACCATTCTAGAAAACTTCCTCGGATATCTTGCTCCTTGAAACTCTGCAACGTTTACACCAGGCAGAATAACCTTTGGACTGAGCCAAACCAGCAGAGTCTTGCAAATAACTCTTTGCAAATCTACAGGAGACCATACATCCTGACAATAAGGACAGATGATTATAAACTCTCTTGCTGCTGACAGAAAATGGGCCATGTATGGTTAAAGTGTAACTCAGTTTGTTGGCACAAATAGAAGTTTCTTTCCTTTATTCATGTAATTATTTTCTTCCTTTCCTCATAACACCTTCCTGTAATTGGGACAGTACTTGGAACTTTTTTGTATCATTCATTTATTAGTTTAAAAACTTATTATTAATTTTAGTTGTTTTATTGTTGTTCAAGTACAGTTGTCTGCATTTATCCCTGCCCACTCCCGCCATCCCCACCTCCATCCCCTGATTCCAAGTCTCCTTGGTTTTCATCCATGAGTCCTTTATAGTTGTTCCTGAACTGAATCTGTGTTCTCTGAATTGAATTTTTTTAAAAAAATTATTTATTTATTTATTTAAAAAAATTTTTTTATTGATTATGCTGTTACGGTTGTTCTATTCCCCCCTTCATTCCCCTCCACCCTACCCCCCCATCCCCACCATTACCCCCCCTTTAGTTTATGACCATGTGTCTCAATTCCTTTAGATTCTATATTTCCCATGCTATTCTTGCCCCCCCATCTATTTTCTATCTACTTTCTATGCTACTTATTTTCTGTACCTTCTCCCCCCTTCTCCTCCTCGCACTCCCCTGTTGCTAACCCTCCTTGAGATCTTCATTTCTATGTTTCCACTCCTGATCTAGCTGTCCTTTTAGTTTGCTTTTGTTTTAGGTGTGGTTGTTAATAACTGTGAGTTTGTTGTCCTTTCACTGTTCATGTTTCTTTAACTTCTTTTTCTTAGATAAGTCCCTTTAACATTTCATATAATAAGGGCTTGGTGATGATGAACTCCTTGAATTTGATCTTATCTGAGAAGCACCTTATCTGTCCTTCCATTCTAAATGAAAGTTTTGCTGGATAGAGCAATCTTGGTTGTAGGTCTTTGGATTTCATGACTTGGAATACCTCTTTCCAGCCCCTTCTTGCCTGTAAGGTCTCTTTTGAGAAATCAGCTGACAGTCTGATGGGGACTCCTTTGTAGGTGACTGTCCCCTTATCTCTTGCTGCTTCTAGGCTTCTCTCCTTCATTTGAATCTTGGCTAGTGTAATGATGATGTGCCTTGGTGTGTTTCTTCTTGGGTCCAACTTCTTTGGGACTGTCTGAGCTTCCTGGACTTCCTGGAAGTCTATTTCCTTTGCCAGATTGGGGAAATTCTCCTTTATTATTTGTTCAAATAAGTTTTCCACTGGTGGCTGTTCCTTTCCCCCTTCTGGTACCCCTATAATTCGGATGTTGGAGCGTTGAAAGATGTCCTGGAGGTTCCTAAGACTCTCCTCATTTCTTTGAATTCTTGCTTCTTGACTCTTTTCTGTTTGGCCATTATTTGCTTTCTTCTGGTCCACTCCATTAATTTGAGTCCCAGTTTCCTTTTCATTGCTATTGGTGTCCCGTGCAATTCCATTCATTTCAATTAGTTTCGCCTTCATATATTTGTCTAATTTGTCGGTATAATCAACCAGTTCTATGAGGATCCTGATGACCAGTGTTTTAAACTGTGCGTCTGAGAGTTTTGCTATTTCTTCATCGCTTAGATCTATGGGCTCTGGGGCTTTGAGATCTTGTTGAGCCATTTTTGGTCTGTTCGTGCCCTTTAAGTGTGAGAAGCGGTGCCTTGAACTCCCAGGTCGCTGGGTTGTGACGCTGTATGTGGGGGTGTGGTCAGAGCGGGGAAATGGCGACCCCCTCTGCTGTTTCTCACAGCTGGGTGAGGATTAGCGTCTTAGGTGGTTCACCTGGGCCAGGCCACTCAGAGTCGCTGGGTTATGACGCTGTATGTGGAGGTGAGGTCAGAGCAGGGAAATGGCGGTGCCCTCCACTGCCGCTGGCCGCGGCTGACGCCGGGCCCCGGTCCAACCGCCCACTCCCTCGCCTGTCCGCCTGCGCACAAATGCGCGACCACAGTCAACACGCAGCACCGCTCCTCCGCTGTCTCCCCCGCGGTCGCTCGCTCGCCTAGTGGCTCGCTCGGTCGCTCACTAGGTCCAACCCTGCGCCTGGATTCCGCGCCTGAGTCCAGCTGACCGAGACCTCCTGTGCAATCCCGCTTCACCAGCCGCTGGTTTCACCCCTTACAGGTCAGGCTGAAAAATTTGTTGTTAACGGACTTCCGAAAAATTCAATTTTCCGTGTTCTGGCTGTGTTTTCTGTTGCTAATATTTAGTTGTCTCTAAACTTGGTTGTGTGAGAAGGCATGGCACATCCACCTATGCCTCCATCTTGGTGGAAGTCTGTGTCTAAAAAATTTATTTATTTATTTATCTTTAGAGGGGAAGGGAAGAAGAGAGGGAGAGGAATATCAATGTATGGTTGCCTCTCATGGGTCCCCTGCTGGGAACTGGCCTGCAACCCAGGCATGTGCCCTGACTGGGAATAGAGCCACATAACTCTGCTTTGCAGGCACATGCTCAATCCACTGAGATACACCAGCCAGGGCTGAATTGCAACTCTAAAAAAAGTTGTAATGTCAAATGAACACTCTTTGTCACTTGTTTTGGCTTTTTATTTTTAGGTTAACACCACATTTCTTTCCCCTCTTTTAGGTTCTTCATTGCCTACTCCCAGGAAGCCAGTGGGGAGAGAGAGAGGGTGAGAGCATGTTCTCTTTTGTCATTAATTTAGACAGGAGAGTATTGGTTCCTATTATTTCTTGTCAGCCAGAATCAGAGATGCTATCTTTTACTTTTCAAGCCAGATGAAACATATTTTTTAATATGCCTCAGGAGTAAGATGGCAGTTATTTAATTAGTATCTTTTGAATTATAAATTTAATCAGAGACTTCCACAAATATGGTCCTAATTATGACTGTATGCTCATTACCTCTTATGGAACATGAATAGTTACTGAGGACAATTAAACCTGAATTCCTTGTGGGTAAAATTGTTCTACTGTTGATGAAGTTGGCTCCAAAGGTGCTATAATGTTCAAGGAAGAAAGTTATATGTTTCTGTTCCTTCTTTTGCAGAATAGTCTCACTCCTTGAAAGTCAGATTCTTTTAGAGATGAAACTATGATTCTTAGGATCAGTTTTACTCAGCATTTTCTAGTCCTTCCTCAAGATTTATCTTTGATTCTATGCCATAATGATTTGGGTGTCTCTCATTCATAGACCAAGGACCATTCCTGTTTTCTTTCCAGGAATCACCACAGCAAAAGTCAATTATGTATATTTCCTTACTTTTGAAAATCTGAAGTGTGATCATCTCGACATCTGAGTATAGGAGTCTTAGGTCTTTTTACTGAGTGAGTGTTGTTAATCCTGTTTCTGGACTGTAAAGTGACACTAATTATCTCTAGGAGACCCTACTCTGCTGTTCTTACACTTTTGAGGGACAGCTGCCTTCATGTCTCAGTAACAACTTACTCTCTCCAAACCAAGTGAGATTCTTTTACATTTCATTTTGCTGCAGAGGATTACAGCTTTCCTTTTTTTGTGGGTAGAACTAATTTTATTGCTACTGTTGCTATTTAAGTTTTAGTTTAGTTTTCCAAGTTCATGTGAGATAAAATGATGTTAGCTGGCCTATATAATAGTGTGTCTGGCATGTATTAACTTATTTAACCTGCATAGCATTTCTGTGAAAATTACAATGAGGAACATATGTGATTGGAAAATGAAAAAAATTAGGAGATTGTGAAAGGTATATGTAAAAATAAGAAATTAAAATGTGTTTAAAAACTATATGTGTAGACATTATATGTGCAAATAGAGTTAAATATATAAATATTTAAAGATTAATAGATTTAAGTGAAAAGTCAAATGTTGGACAGCTGAAGACAGTTAAAGTACTTGGAATTCTAATATATTTTATAAAATGTGTTTTGTAGCATACACAACAGATTCATAAAAGAAATAATATAAATACAATACAAATTGTGTATAAAGTACATACACTCTCCTTGTATGCCATTCTTCAAAATGCATCTGGAACCATAGAGGCATTCTGATAAAACTGATATAAAAAATGGAAATGTAAAGAAACTAAAGGAATGCTTGGGTATGGGGGGGGATGAACCTAATTTGTATAAGTATTGATACCATGTAGTACTATAGTTTTGGTGTCCACTGACAACAACAATAACAACTAAAGAAACATATTAGATTTATCACATATTTGTGCTGAATAAAGAGAGAAACTCCTGGAAATTATATTTGTGAAAAAATTCAATGAAGAATGAAAAAGTATCCTTTCAGAAGAACCTTTATAATTAAAAATGACTTTAATCATCTTGGAGTGAGAATGCTGTTGTGCCAGGAAGCAGCAAGACCAAATTCAATGGTCCTCAAATTTCTGTACAGGGACTGACTTCTGTAGAGTCAGCTGGGCATCTTGAAATATAAATAAATGCTTCCCCACACTCATCTCATTAATACATAATTTTCAACATTCATATTAATTAAGGAGGAGGTGTGATCCAAGAATCAGTATAAAAGCAAAGGGAAACAAAAGCTCCCCCAGGTGATGCTGAAGTATGGGGAAGTTTGGTGAGTTTGGTAAACAATGACCTAATTGACCTCTAGGGTCCTTTCCTTTTCCAAAAATATCATATATTTGTATGTATTTTTCTAATGTACTTTCTTGGTTTTGAGAATATCTATATGGCTTTGACCCATATGGCTCAGTTGGTTGGGCATTGTCTCATAGAATGAAAGGTCACCAGTTGGATTCCTGGTCAGGGCACATGCCTGTGTTGCAGGTTTGTCCCACAATGGGACACAAACGAGAGGCAGCCAGGCAATGTTTCTGTCTCACGTCCATGTTTCTCTCCCACTCTTTGTTCCTCCCTTCCCTTCTCTCTAAAAATAAGTAAATAAAATCTTTTAAAAAGTAGTAACTATATGGCTAGATCAAAGGACTTAGAACTTAGGGCAGGTAATGCATGGGGGGATTTTTTAGTTATGTCTTTGCATAAAATTAAGAGTAAGATATTTCTCAAGTTTCAAAATGAAGACCCAGTCTAAGATCCTCTTTTGGTACTAATAAGTAGAAATAAGGTAGTGGGACTTAAAAATAAATAAATCTACTTATTGAGTGAACTCAGATGAATAAGTCTACTGTATACTGTGAGCATTTTCATTGTTACCTACACTTTTTTGAAAGCTTCCTTAGAGTGAGCCAGCACATGGCCTTTGTCTTCAGGGTTTTCATCTGTCTTCTCTGGGTGAGAGTCTTAACAGTTTCAAGGATCAATTAACTATTAAAATTCTTCAGTGAAGCTTCTTTTGGAATCTCTCAAGTAAGGTAACTGGTTTTAGAAATTTTCTGTAGATAGTTTTCTTGAATTTAGCAAAATGTTTCCTGTTCAGTCACTGATATATTCATGATTTATTGAGCACTTTCTATTTCTCAGATGCCACACATTCCCTTTAATTTATATACATCATTTAATCTTTACGACAATACTATGGAACAGATGTTCTAAGACATTTATTAACGAGAAAACAGAGGCTTGTGGAATTTCAATAATTTGCCCAATATGACTTAACTAGTGAGTTGCAGGACGACATGGATTAAAGCTCAGATCAATGTGATTAAAATGCTATACATTTACCTAGTAAAACATTTTGACTCCATAAAAATATAGTAACAGAGGTTAAGTCAGTTTCAGTTTTCTCACTCTATTGTATTTTGAATTTTATGAAAATTTCCAAGTAAAAATGACTTCAAATATGATACTAGGTTCATTGGGGAGAAGGAATATTTTTTGTGAGTTCAGAAGTCAACACTGGAGCTGATGTGGCTCAGAGGACTGACTGCCAACCTGCATATCAAAAGGTTGCTGGTTTGATTTCTGTCAGGGCACATGACTTGGCTGAGGGCCAAGTCTCCAGATGTGGGAGTACAAGAGGCAACTGATTGGTGTTTCTCTAACACATCCATGTTTCTTTTTTTAAAAAAGTGTTTATGGTATATTTTTTATTTGCTAAGATATGAACATTTTTACAAAGGAATTCATCTTTTAGAAAATTTATTTCTTTTAATTGTTGTTCAAGTACAGTTTACTGTCTTTTACTCCCATCCCAGCTCACTGCCCTAGTACTCCCCACCTCCCTCCCATTTCCACCCCCTTAGTTTTTGTCCATGTGTCCTTTATACTTTTCCTGTAAACCCTTCTTCCCCTTTCCCCTAAAATTCCCTCCCCTTTCCCCTCTGGTCCCTGTCAGCCTGTTCTCTATTTTAATGTCTTTGGTTATATTTTGCTTGCTTGTTTGTTTTGTCGATTAGGTTCCTGTTAATGGTGAGATCCTATGATATTTATCTTCCATCACCTGACTTATGTCACTTAGCATAATGCTCTCCAGTTCATAGGCAGAAAAATATCAGATATTCCATGCAACAACATTTTCACTGATATATCCCCTAGAGCAAGGGACATAAAGGAAAGAATAAACAAATGAAATCTCATAAAAATAAACAGCTTCAGCATGGCTAAAGAAAACAGCATTAAAATGAAAAGAGATCCTAGTATTTCTTTGGGTTAAGAATTTTGGGTCATGACCTGAACATTAAGAGAATGCAATCCATGTTGCAGAACAACGTTTTCTTAAACAAAGGTTTGATCCTTTTCCTATTTTTGTTTCTTCATGGATGTATTATTTTACATATATACTGGAGCATTTACTAATATGAGATATAGCACCTGTTCTTGAGAATATCTTATGTTTAATTTATTTTCAAATCTCTTCTCTTTTAAATAGCATTGGTTACATAATTTCTTCCAATTTTTCTCTTAAAACCAGAAACCTGTGTATGTAAATTATGAAAGTAGGAAAAACTTGTATTTTTTAGAAGTCCTAGGTCCTACCCAAAATTAATTTTGACTATTCTTCAGCTTTCTAAAATTAATCAGTCAACATTTCTGTTAACCTTAATTTTTTCAAAAAAGAAGTTATTGAAGTAATCCAAATTAGTTCTAATATTCTTCTATAGTCCCAGCTTATCTTAAAAGAATGTCAAAATTAGTGAAATTATAGCAATGACAACAGCAAAAATTAGAAGATATTTTATAGTTTATATCACATATAATTTTATAATATGTATACAATTTTATGTAAATTTACATATATACAGTGTTATTGATTTTATAATTATACGATTATAAAAGATTTTCATAAATTTGTTATTTTTCAGTTGTCTTTTACATTGTATGACAGATTATTGAATAATAAACCACTCTGCCACTCAATCTTAGGACTATAGGTAAGCCTCAGACCTTTTTGTCTCAATTTTTGCATTCCTAAAATTAGAATAAAAGTTTTTCTCTACCTTCAATGTATGTTATTTAAAGTTATTTTATTGTCATAATAGCATGTTTAAATAAATATAATGCCAGTTTGTTTAAATACATATTTCTTCCTTTTTCTTCAGTTTAGCTATCTTTAGATTGTTCTGTGTACCTTCTGTCCTTCATATGCATAGGTGTCTGTATTTCTGAAAACCCAGAAAAACCTCTGTTCAAGATCTTAGAATTCTCCTCTGCCATTTCAATCTTCAAAATAAAAAATAAATAACTAAATAAATATAAGAGGAAAGGAAGAAAGGAAAGAAGTAAGTTAGGTAGGAAAATAGTAAAATCTTGATTTCATTATGTTTAGGAAATGTAAAAGAAAGTCACTTTTATTTTTATCAGATGAACTGTGTCACTAAGAGTGTATACCTCTAGAGGGACAAAAGTAATGGAAGAAATAAGTACATGATTTTTAATTTATAAAGGGATGATACTTTTGACATCATTGGAGTCTCTGTATGTTTTAAATTAAAAATGTAATTCTTAGTAAGTTTTCTTTTTAAATAATTATTCACTTGTATTTTTTAATCATACAACATGAATGTTTCTTGCTTTTTTACACTTATATCTTCAAATACATGAATTCACTCACAATCTTTCTCAATTGAGTTTCCCCTTGTGCTTCTACACGTGATTCTTTCAACTACTCATTATACATAAAACATTATGAGGTCTCAATTGTTTTTCTATATCAGCACTTAATTTTCTTTTTGTAAATTTATTTAAGTTTTTTATTTTTAAATCATTTTTATTGTTATTCTATTACAGTTGTTTCATTTTTCCCACTTTGCCCTCCATTGCCCATTGTACCCACTGCTCACACTACCAATTCCCACACTATCGGCCATGACCATGGCTCATTCACACATGTTCTTTGTCTAGTCCCTTCCCCTTCTTTTCACTATTACTCCCTGCCCTCCTCCTCTCTGGTCACTTTTAGTCTTCTTAATAGAAGTAAGACAGATGCAATACATGTGTACTATTTTTCTATAGTAAATCAATTAATCATTAAAAAATAAAATGTGACCATGAATGAAAACATTTTCACTTTAAATATAACCTTAATTGGATTGTAATATCTGTGAGAATTATCTTCCACTACAGGAGGCAGATTTCAATGGCAGTAAACTGATAACAAATCAATGAAGGAAAAGAAAACAACTCTTGTTTTTAGATTTTTCCTAGAATCTTCCCTTCCACAAACCACACATTTCTGTAAACAAATATATTTTTTTATACTTAGCCAATCTTTATTATTTGTAAATAAATATATGTAAAGGCTAACCAGATTGCATATGCACCATGAAGACTTTTAAAAAATAGTAATTCATTCTTTTTTAAAATGTAGTTTTTGATTACAGTTTACATTCAATATTATTTCATATTAGTTTCAGGTGTACAGCATAGTGGTTAGACAATCATACACTTTATAAAGTGTTTCCCTCAATAATTCAGGTACTCACCTGGCTTTGTACATAGTTATTAAAATGCTATTGACTGCTCCCCATGCTGTACGTTACATCCCTATGACTGTTTTGTAACTGCCAGTTTGCACTTCTTAATCCTTTTGACTTTTTCACCCAATCCCCCAAACCCTCTCCCCTCTGGCAACCATCATTTTGTTCTTTGTATCTGTGAGAATGTTTCTATTTGTAGTAAACCATTCTCTTTGTTCATTGGTGTTTTGTAAAGTATTGGAAATAATATGACACACAACAAATACTTTCCCATGCTGGTTCCCAGTTATTTTTACTAAAACAAGTATTCTGGTCACTCATTTCTTTCATTTTTATCATCTCTTTAGTTCTACCTATGTCACAGCTATGAAGAATGAGCTTAATGGGAATTACTCAGAGGTGACTGAGTTTGTTCTACTAGGGTTCAGAACCCCCCCAAAGCTACAGATTCTCTTATTTTTTGTATTTCTACTGATCTACATGGTCACTGTGGTGGGAAACGTCAGCATGATAATTGTCATTAAGATGGACTCCAGACTTCAAACACCAATGTATTTCTTCCTTAAAAACTTGTCTGCTTTAGATCTCTGCTACTCCACAGTTATTGCTCCCAAAGCTTTAGTGAACTTCTTGTCTGATGAAAAGAAAATTTCTTACAATGGCTGTGCAGCCCAATTTTTCTTCTTTGCCCTGTTTGTCACAACTGAAGGCTTTCTTCTGGCTGTCATGGCATTTGATCGATTCTCAGCCATTTGTTCTCCTCTCCTCTACCCTGTGCACATGTCCCAAAAAGTCTGTGTTCAATTGGTAACTGGATCTTACATCTGTGGAAGCATCAACTCCATAGTCCAAACGAGTTTCACCTTCAGTCTGCATTTCTGTGGAGAAAACAGATTGGACCACTTTTTCTGTGATGTCCCAGCCCTGATCAAGGTCTCATGTGTTGACACCTCTGTAAATGAGATTGTATTGTTTATTCTCTCTGGTTTTATCATCATTACCACCACAACTGTCATTCTGGTATCTTATGCTTATATCCTCTCCACTGTCCTGAAGATCCCCTCAACCCAAGGCAGAAGTAAGACTTTCTCTACTTGTGGCTCCCATATAGCAGCAGTGAGTTTATTCTATGGGACGGTGTTCTTTATGTATGCCCAGCCCGGAGCCATCTCCTCACCTGAGCAAAACAAGATTGTGGCTGTGCTCTATACACTTATAATACCAATGCTAAACCCTCTAATATACAGTTTCAGAAACCAAGATGTGAAAGATGCTGTGAAAAGAATATTATGTGGGAAATGATTCCTTCAATGATATTTGTAAAATCATTATATAGCAAGCAAATTTCATATGCTAAGGATCCAAGTTATTCTTGTTTATGTAAAATTATTATATCAAAGACATTTTATATAAGGCAACAAATAGTTTTCTCCTTTACAAAATAATGTTTAAACAATATATATCTATATATCATTATCTTATTTGCTTAGAATATATAAATCATATATTTTCATTACTTATGATGTGGTAATATTTTAATTTCAATTTGACTTTGACTAAGAAGTAAATATTAAAAGCTGATGTTATGTAATAATTTAATAATATTTGTCTGGGTGAACTATTCTTTAAGTTTTTTGTTTTGTAAAGTAACTAAGCTGGTATTTATTTGGGAAAGATAACTGCCACTGCATAGCTGGCAAAACAGAATGGAAGTGGTCACATAGAACACTTTTGAATACAAAGCGTATTGTTTTTTAAAGATCCAGGTTTATATTCAGAGGGTTATCATCCTTAGAGTTACAACTCTTTTGAAAGGGAACCCATTATATATTATTAGGGAAGCAATTTTTTACATGCAAAATGTGTGTCAATAACATTCTACGAATGTTTATTTTCCCACTTTCTTCTTAATATAAAACTGACACAATTTATAATGAATAAAAGATGATATATACAGGACAGCTACTCTATGCCATAGCTAATGTTTATCACCATTTTCAAATGAGGTAATTGAGGCACCGTGAGAGTACTAAATCATGTAAAAAGTATTCACATATTTTTTTACTCCTCAAATCAGACCTATCATGAAAGTGACATTATATATATATATATAGAATGTTTAGTTTAAATTAATATATTTTAGAAGTATAGAAATTGTATCTTAGAAGCATTATGTGATGTGCTTAATTTTACATTGCCAGTAACAACCATAGCCAGAGCTGGAACACAGAATTTGCTGACTCCAAAGCCATGGAGGTAAAAATTATGTGGCAGTGACTCAGAAACAGCTTTATTTTGCCATAGGTTTTACTATTGTAAAGGTACTTATTGACTCACATGTATTATTAATTGTATTCAAATCTCTCTGATAGCATTAATTTTTACTTTCTGTTATATCAGAAACTGGATGTGTTTAAGTATTGTTTATGTGTGTTTGGTAATCTTTGTTATATTTTTTACTTATTGTAGTATATAATATATGCCATTTAGTCACACATTATATTAATATAGCTGCATTTCTTTGTTATACCTACAAGTGCATTATGCTGAATTGTATTTTATTTAAAACCAATACAGCATGTGGCTTGTTTAAAAACTTTTTATCTCACTAAAACTTTGATTTTTAACTTTTTAAAAAACATTTTACAGCTGTGACTTTTTATAACTTAAGCTCCTCCTCTCACCTGCACATAATCCATAACAGAGATACCTTATTCTGGTGTAATGCCTCCTGTATACTGGCTTCATAGAATGAATTAGGATGCATTCCCTCATTGTAAATCCCTTGGAAAAGTTTATGTACAATTGTTAATTTTTCACTAAAATGTTTGGTAGAACTCACTAGTAAATCAGACTGGAATTTTTATTTGTGGGATAATTTTTACCTACAAAATTGTTAATTTTTACCTACAAAATTGTTCTCAGTGAAATGAACTGCGCAATCATTGGGTTTACCATCGTGAAAAGTTGACGTAAGTGGATCCGGTTGAAAATGGAGCCAGAGTAACCATTCTAGAAAACTTCCTCGGATATCTTGCTCCTTGAAACTCTGCAACGTTTACACCAGGCAGAATAACCTTTGGACTGAGCCAAACCAGCAGAGTCTTGCAAATAACTCTTTGCAAATCTACAGGAGACCATACATCCTGACAATAAGGACAGATGATTATAAACTCTCTTGCTGCTGACAGAAAATGGGCCATGTATGGTTAAAGTGTAACTCAGTTTGTTGGCACAAATAGAAGTTTCTTTCCTTTATTCATGTAATTATTTTCTTCCTTTCCTCATAACACCTTCCTGTAATTGGGACAGTACTTGGGACTTTTTTGCATTCATTTATTTATTATTTTTGAAACTTATTATTAATTTTAATTGTTTTACTGTTGTTCAAGTACAGTTGTCTGCATTTATCCCTGTCCACCCCCCCTGCCCACTCCCGCCATCCCCACCTCCATCCCCTGATTCCATGTCTCCTTGGTTTTCATCCATGAGTCCTTTATAGTTGTTCCTGAACTGAATCTGTGTTCTCTGAATTGAAACTCTTTTAAAAAAAATTTGTAATCCCAAATGAACACTCTTTACCTCTCATTTTGGCTTTTTATTTTTAGGTTAACACCACATTTCTTTCCCCTCTTTTAGGTTCTTCATTGCCTACTCCCGGGAAGCCAGTGGGGAGAGAGAGAGGGTGAGAGCATGTTCTCTTTTGTCATTAATTTAAACAGGAGAGTATTGGTTCCTATTACTTCTTGTCAGCCAGAATCAGAGATGCTATCTTTTACTTTTCAAGCCAGATGAAACATATTTTTCAATCTGCCTCAGTAGCAAGATGGCAGATATTTTAGTTAGTATCTTTTTAATTATAAATTTAATCAGAGACTTCCACAAACATGGTCCTAATTATGCCTGTATGCTCATTACCTCTTATGGAACATGAATAGTTACTGAGGACAATTAAACCTGAATTTCCTGTGAATAAAATTGTTCTACTGTTGATGAAGTTGGCTCCAAAGGTGCTATAATGTTCAAGGAAGAAAGTTATATGTTTCTGTTCCTTCTTTTGCAGAATAGTCTCACTCCTTGAAAGTCAGATTCTTTTAGAGATGAAACTGTGAGTCTTAGGATCAGTTTTACTCAGCATTTTCTAGTTCTTCCTCAAGATTTATCTTTGATTCTATGCCATAATGATTTGGGTGTCTCTCATTCATAGACCAAGGACCATTCCTGTTTTCTTTCCAGGAATCACCACAGCAAAAGTCAATTATGTATATTTCCTTACTTTTGAAAATCTAAAGTGTGATCATCTCGACATCTGAGTATAGGAGTCTTAGGTCTTTTTACTGAGTGAGTGTTGTTAATCCTGTTTCTGGACTGTAAAGTGACACTAATTATCTCTAGGAGACTCTACTCTGCTGCTCTTACACTTTTGAGGGACAGCTGCCTTCATGTCTCAGTAACAACTTACTCTCTCCAAACCAAGTGAGATTCTTTTACATTTCATTTTGCTGCAGAGGATTACAGCTTTCCTTTTTTTGTGGGTAGAACTAATTTTATTGCTACTGTTGCTATTTAAGTTTTAGTTTAGTTTTCCAAGTTCATGTGAGATAAAATGATGTTAGCTGGCCTATATAATAGTGTGTTTGGCATGTATTAACTTATTTAACCTGCATAGCATTTCTGTGAAAATTACAATGAGGAACATATGTGATTGGAAAATGAAAATAATTAGAGGAGATTATGAAAGGTATATGTAAAAATAAGAAACTAAAATGTATTTAAAAACTATATGTGTAGACATATGTGCAAATAGAGTTAAATATATAAATATTTAAAGATTAATAGATTTAAGTGAAAAGTCAAATGTGAGCAGGTGAAGACAATTAAAGTACTTGGAATTCTAATATATTTTATAAAATGTGTTTTGTAGCATACACAACAGATTCATAAAAGAAATAATATAAATACAAATTGTGTATAAATTACAATACAAATTGTGTATAAAGTACATATATTCTACTTGTATGCCATTCTTCAAAATGCCTCTGGAACCCAAGATAAAAGTGATATAATAAAATGGAAATGTAGCCCTGGCTGGTGTAGCTCAGTGGATTGAGTGCAGGCCTGAGAACCAAAGCATCACTGGTTTGATTCCCAGTCAGGGCACATGCCTGGGTTGCAGACCATATTCCCAGCATGGGGTGTCCTAGAGGCAAGCATACATTGATGTTTCACTCCCTCTCTTTCTTTCTTCCTTCCCCATCTCTCTAAAATAAATAAATAAAATCTTTAAAAAAAGGAAATGTAAAGAAACTAAAGGAATGCTTGGGCAGGGGGGGTGAATCTAGTTTGTATAAGTATTGATATCATTTAGTACTCTAGTTTCAATGTCCACTGACAACAACAATAACAATAACAAGAGAAACATATTAGATTTATCACATATTTGTGCTGAATAAAGAGAGAAACTCCTGGAAGTTATATTTGTGAAAAAATTCAATGAAGAATGAAAAAGTATCCTTTCAGAAGAACCTTTATAATTAAAAATGACTTTAATCATCTTGGAGTGAGAATGCTGTTGTGCCAGGAAGCAGCAAGACCAAATTCAATGGTCCTCAAATTTCTGTACAGGGACTGACTTCTGTAGAGTCAGCTGGGCATCTTGAAATATAAATAAATGCTTCCCCACACTCATCTCATTAATACATAATTTTCAACATTCATATTAATTAAGGAGGAGGTGTGATCCAAGAATCAGTATAAAAGCAAAGGGAAACAAAACTCCCCCAGGTGATGCTGAAGTATGGGGAAGTTTGGTGAGTTTGGTAAACAATGACCTAATTGACCTCTAGGGTCCTTTCCTTTTCCAAAAAGATCATACATTTGTATGTAGTTTTTTATTTCATTATTGTTCAAGTACAGTTTTCTCTTTTTTACTCCCATCCCAGCCCACCCCCCCATTGCTCCCCACCTCCCTCCCATTTCTATCCACCTTTGTTGTTGTCCATGTGTCCTTTATACTAGTTCCTGTAAATCCTTCCCTTTGTGCCCCTGAAATTCCCTCCCCTCTCCCCTTCAGTCACTGTCCTCCTGTTCTCTATTTCAGAGTCACCGTTTTTATTTTGCTTGCTTGCTTGTTTTGTTGCTAGCTCCTGTTAAAGGTGAGATCATACGGTGTTTGTCTTTCAACACCTGGCTTATTTCACTCAGTATAGTGCTTTCCAGTTCCATCCATGATGTTGCAAAGGGTAGGAGCTTCTTCTTTCTCTCTGCTGCATAGAATTCCATTGTGTATATGTACCATAATTTTTTGATCCATTCATTTACTGATGGGCACCTAGGTTGCTTCCATCTCTTGGCTATTGTAAATTGTGCTGCTATGAACATTGGGGTGCATAGGTTCTTTTGGATTGGTGTTTTAGGATTCTTAGGATATAATCCCAGCAGTAGAATTGCTGAATCAAAAGGCAGGTCCATTTTTAGTTTTTTTAGAAAATTCCATACTGTTTTCCATAGTGGTTGTACTAGTCTTCAATCCCACCAACAATGGATTAGGGTCCCCTCTTCTCCACAACATCTCCAACACTTGTTGTTTGTTGCTTTATTTATGATGGCCATTCTGACTGGTGTAAAGTGGTATCTGATTGTGGTTTTAATTTGCATCTCTCTGATAGCTAGTAATATTGAGCACCTTTTCATGTGTCCCTGGATCTTCTGTATGTCCTCCTTGGAGAAATGTCTGTTCAAGTCCTTTGCCCACTTTTTAATTGGGCCAAAGTCATTTTTATACACCAACAATGAAAAAGCAGAAGCAGAAATCAAGGAAAACATTCCCTTCGATATAGCAAAAAGAAAAATAAAATGCCTAGGAATAAACCTAACCATGGATGTAAAAGACATATATGCAGAAAACTGCACAACACTGAAGAAAGAAATCAAGGAAAACACAAGCAAATGGAAACATATACTATGTTCATGGATTGGAAGAATTAACAACATCAAAATGTCCATACTACCCAAAGCAATATACAGATTCAATGCAATACCTATTAAAGTACCAATGACATACTTTACATACTTAGAACAAGCACTTCAAAAATTTGTATGGAACCATAAATGACTCCAAATAGCAGCTGCAATTTTGAGAAAGAAGAACAAAGTAGAAGGGATCACAATACCTGATAGCAAACTGTATTACAAGGCCACTGTAATCAAAACAGCCTGGTACTGACATCAAAACAGGCATATAGACCAATGGAACAGAACAGAGAGCCCAGAAATCAACGCAAATCTCTATGGCCAATTAATATTCAACAAAGGGGGCAGCAACATAAAATGGACTAATAATAGCATCTTCAACAAATGGTGTTGGGAGAACTGGACAGCTATGTCCAAAAAAATGAAACTCGAGCCCCAACTTACACCATACACCAAAATATATTCAAGTTGGATAAAAGACTTAAATATAAGCCGTGACACCATTAAAGTCCTACAGGAGAACATTGGCAAGAAAATCTCAGATATTTCAAGCAGCAACTTTTTGACTGATATGTCCCCTAGAGCAAGGGACATAAAGGAAAGAATAAACAAATGCGATCTCATTAAAATTAAAAACTTTTGCACAGCTAAAAAAAACAGTATTAAAATAAAAAGAGATCCAACTGTGTGGGAAAACATATTTGCCAATGATACCTCAGATAAGGGTTTAATCTCCAAAATATGTATGTATTTTTCTAATGTACTTTCTTGGTTTTGAGGATATCTATATGGCCCTGACCCATATGGCTCAGTTGGTTGGGCATTGTCTCATAGAATGAAAGGTCACCAGTTGGATTCCTGGTCAGGGCACATGCCTGTGTTGCAGGTTTGTCCCACAATGGGACACAAACGAGAGGCAGCCAGGCAATGTTTCTGTCTCACGTCCATGTTTCTCTCCCACTCTTTGTTCCTCCCTTCCCTTCTCTCTAAAAATAAGTAAATAAAATCTTTTAAAAAGTAGTAACTATATGGCTAGATCAAAGGACTTAGAACTTAGGGCAGGTAATGCATGGGGGGATTTTTTAGTTATGTCTTTGCATAAAATTAAGAGTAAGATATTTCTCAAGTTTCAAAATGAAGACCCAGTCTAAGATCCTCTTTTGGTACTAATAAGTAGAAATAAGGTAGTGGGACTTAAAAATAAATAAATCTACTTATTGAGTGAACTCAGATGAATAAGTCTACTGTATACTGTGAGCATTTTAATTGTTACCTACACTTTTTTGAAAGCTTCCTTAGAGTGAGCCAGCACATGGCCTTTGTCTTCAGGGTTTTCATCTGTCTTCTGTGGGTGAGAGTCTTAACAGTTTCAAGGATCAATTAACTATTAAAATTCTTCAGTGAAGCTTCTTTTGGAATCTCTCAAGTAAGGTAACTGGTTTTAGAAATTTTCTGTAGATAGTTTTCTTGAATTTAGCAAAATGTTTCCTGTTCAGTCACTGATATATTCATGATTTATTGAGCACTTTCTATTTCTCAGATGCCACACATTCCCTTTAATTTATATACATCATTTAATCTTTACGACAATACTATGGAACAGATGTTCTAAGACATTTATTAACGAGAAAACAGAGGCTTGTGGAATTTCAATAATTTGCCCAATATGACTTAACTAGTGAGTTGCAGGACATGGATTAAAGCTCAGATCAATGTGATTAAAATGCTATACATTTACCTAGTAAAACATTTTGACTCCATAAAAATATAGTAACAGAGGTTAAGTCAGTTTCAGTTTTCTCACTCTATTGTATTTTGAATTTTATGAAAATTTCCAAGTAAAAATGACTTCAAATATGATACTAGGTTCATTGAGGAGAAGGAATATTTTTTGTGAGTTCAGAAGTCAACACTGGAGCTGATGTGGCTCAGAGGACTGACTGCCAACCTGCATATCAAAAGGTTGCTGGTTTGATTTCTGTCAGGGCACATGACTTGGCTGAGGGCCAAGTCTCCAGATGTGGGAGTACAAGAGGCAACTGATTGATGTTTCTCTAGCACATCCATGTTTCTTTTTTTTAAAAAGTGCTTATGGTATATTTTTTATTTGCTAAGATATGAACATTTTTACAAAGGAATTCATCTTTTAGAAAATTTATTTCTTTTAATTGTTGTTCAAGTACAGTTTTCTGTCTTTTACTCCCATCCCAGCTCACCACCCCAGTGCTCCCCACCTCCCTCCCATTTCCACCCCCTTAGTTTTTTTATTTTTTAATTGATTATGCCATTACATTTGTTCTACTTCCCCTCCTCCGTTCCCCTCCACCCTGCACACCCCTCCCCCACCATTCTCCCCCCTTTAGTTCATGAACACGTGTCTCAGGTTCTTTAGATTCTATATTTCCCGTACTATTCTTACCCTCCCCCTATCTATTTTCTATCTACTGTCTATGCTACTTATTTTCTGTACCTTTTCCCCCCTTCTCCTTCTCCCACTCCCCTGTTGCTAACCCTCCATGTGATCTTCATTTCTATGGTTCACTCCTGATCTAGCTGTCCTTTTAGGTTGCTTTTGTTGTAGGTGTGGTTGTTACTAACTGTGAGTTTGCTGTCCTTTCACTGTTCATCTTTTTTATCTTCTTTTTCTTAGGTAAGTCCCTTTAACATTTCATATATCAAGGGCTTGGTGATGATGAACTCCTTGAATTTGACCTTATCTGAGAAGCACTGTATCTGTCCTTCCATTCTAAATGAAAGCTTTGCTGGATAGAGCAATCTTGGATGTAGGTCCTTGCATTTCATGACTTGGAATACTTCTTTCTAGCCCCTTCTTGCCTGTAAGGTCTCTTTTGAGAAATCAGCTGACAGTCCGATGGGAACTCCTTTGTAGGTGATAGTCCCCTTATCTCTTGCTGCTTCTAGAATTCTGTCCTTCATTTTAATCTTGGCTAATGTAATGATGATGTGCCTTGGTGTGTTCCTTGTTGGGTCCAACTTCTTTGGGACTCTCTGAGCTTTGTGGATTTCCTGGAAGTCTATTTCCTTTGCCAGATTGGGGAAGTTCTCCTTTATTATTTGTTCAAATAAGTTTGCCACTTGTTGCTGTTTCCTCTCTCCCTTCTGGTACCCCTATAATTCGGATGTTGAAATCTGTAAAGATGTCCTGGAGGTCCCTAAGCCTCTCCTCATTTTTTTCATTCTTGTTTCTTCATTCTTGTCTGTTTGGTCATTTCTTTATTCCAGTCCACAACATTGATTTGAGTACCAGTTTTATTTCCATCACTATTGGTTTCCTGTGCAGTTCCCTTCATTTTACTTAGTTTAGCCTTCATTTGTTCCTCTAATTTGTGACTAAAATCAACCAGTTCTGTGAGCATCCTGATCACCAGTGTATTGAACTGTACATCTGATAGGTTGGCTACCTCTTGGTCGCTTACAAGTATTGGCTCTGGGGCTGTGAGCCGTTCTTCTTGAACCATAATGTTTTGGTCTTTTCATGCCTGTTACGTATGAGGGGCAGAGCCTTAGGTTTCACCAGGGTGAGGCAACCCAAGTCACTGGGTTGTGACGGGGGCAGGATCAGAGAGGGAGCAATGACATCTGTTCTGCTCTCTCTCAGATTTCGGTCCCCTCTGCTGCTTCCTGCAAGCAAACTGGGCTCTTCTGGTGCTGGTTCCCAGGTGTGTGGGCTTGTGCATCCTCTAGGACCCTGTGGGTCACTCCAATAAACTCTCTGTGAGTCTGGGAGCCTCTCCTGGCACATTGACCCTGAAAGTTCTTCCAATCGGCGCTTTTAGGTTTTAACTCCTGTTCCTGGGGCCCTAGTTTGGGAGGTCTGCCTTACTTCTTGCTCCTTTGCCCAGTTTATCTGAGTGTGAATGTGTGACTGTGATCAGCCAGCTGCCCTGCGCTCTCACTGGGTCCGCCTGTTGCCACCCCACACCTGGGATCTGCCAACAGCCGCCTGTGCACCTGGGTCAGTCTGGCTGCTTTTTCCTGCGTGACCTGTTCTGCCAGCCGCCGACTTCGCCCCTTCTACTGGTCTGGCTGAATGGTTCATTATTTTCGGAATTGAACTTCTGTACAGTTCAATTTTATGTGTTTTGGTTGCATTTTTGTTACTAAAACTTTGGTGTCTTTAAACTTGGTTGTGCGAGGAGGTACAGTGTTTCCACCTATGCCTTCATCTTGGCCAGCTCTTTTTTCTTTTTAAGGTCTTTTTTAAATAGTCATCTTATAACCTAGATTTAGGCTCTTCAAACAATTGAAAAATTGACATTTAAGTAAGAAATTTGTTTTACTTAAAACAAATGTCTTAAAAATTTGTCTGAAAACAAATGTCTAAAAATCATAAAAAAATAATAATTTTTTTTTGACATTTTGTTTTTTTATTTTTAGTTGTCATTCAAGTAGTTGTCTGCATTCCTCCCTACCATTCTCTTCCACACCCACCATTGCCAACTCCCTCTCCTGATTCTATCCACTTTGATTTTATCCATGTGTCCTTTATAGCTGTTCTTGAAAACACTTCTGCCTTCCCCCGCCATTTTCCTCTCCCACCTCTCCTCTGGTTACTGTCAGTTTGTTCTTAATTTTAATGTCTCTGGTTATATTTTGCATGTGTGTTTTTTGATTAGGTTCCACTTGAAGGTGACATCATATAGTATACATCTTTCACCACCTGGCTTATTTCACTTAGCATAATGCTCTCCAGCTCCTTCCATACTGTCACAAAAGGTAGGAGCTCCTTATTTCTTTCTGCTGCATAGTATTCCATCATGTAAATATACCATAGTATTTTTTTATCTAATGATTTACTGATGGCATGTAGGTTGATTCAAGCACTTGGCTCTTGTAAATTGTGCTGCTATGAACTTTGGAGTGTATAGGTACTTTGCATTGATGTTTCAGTGTTCTTAAGATATAATCCCAGCAGTGGAATTGCCAGGTCAAAAGGTAGTTTCATTTTTAGTTCTCTGAGAAAATTTCATTAAATTTTTCCCAGTGGCTGCATCAATCTGCAATCTCACCAACAGTGCACTAGGGTTCCCTTTTCTCCACATTCTCTGCAACACTTGTTGTTCACTGATTTGTTCATGATGGCCATTCTCACCTGTGTGAAGTAGTATCTCATGGTGGTTTTGATTTGCGTCTTTGTGATGGCTAGTGATGCTGAACATCTTTTCATGTATCTCTGGGCCCTCTGTATGTCCTCTTTGGAGAAGTATCTGTTCAGGTCTTTTGCCCATTTTTAATTGTTTTTTTTGTCTTCCTGGAGTGGACTCATGTGAGTTCTTTATATATTTTGGAGATCAAACCCTTGTCTGAGGGATCATTGGCAAATATGTTTGCCTATACGGTAGGTTCTCTTTTCATTTTAATGGTGTTTTCTTTAGCTGCATAGAAGCTTTTTATTTTGATGAGATCACATTTGTTTATTCTTTCCTTTATATCTCTTGCTATGGGTGAAGATGCTGCGTGGAATGTCTGAGATTTTCCTGCTGATGTTTTCCTCTAGAACTTTCATGGTGTCATGGCTTATACTTAAGTCATTTATCCACTTGAGTTTATATTTCTGCATGTTGTAAATTGGTGATTGAATTTTATTTTTATTTTTGCATGTTGAGTTTTTGCCTATGTTTTGTTGAGGATTTTAGTGTCTATGTTCATCGGTGATATTGGCCTGAAGTTTTCTTTCTTTGTTATGTCTTTATCTGGTTTTGGGATTAGGATTATGCTGGTAGAGACAGACCCAAAGAGGGAACACAAGGCTAAACCTAACATCTGAGAAACTGAGACAAATTTCACTTTGCTATTCCAGAGAACTAGCACCACCCCTTCTTGTGCCTTGAAACCATAGGTGGCGGTATAACTACCTGTTCTTGCTACTTTCTCTAAGTTTTAGTTATTTAAAAATCTCTGTTTCCCCTAACTCTTCCACTGACTGTTTAGATTATTTTCTGTATTAATTTTCTTCTAATAGAAGCATGATGCATTTATAGTAGAGATAAGAAATGAGTTTCTAAAAGACTCATAATCCATTTAAATAAAATATGAGTATCATTCTATGTAAATCACAATAATAAAGAATCAAGTGCTTTTCATTTGAATGTGTTTTTTAAGAAATTACATTGTTCTGTAAGTAGAAGTTTGGTTCTTATATTTTCTAGAGACCCTTTTTTGTAACAGTCTGATAAATTTACTAATTGATAACTTTTTTCATTTTTCTTTTTGCATTATGCTACAAAATAATTACAGTCGAGAGAGACATAAATTTCTAGTTAATATCTTGCAGAGGGAATGCCTGGTACTCTAGTTTCCTTCCCCTTGAGAAAATTTCTCTCAGAATATATACCCGATCTATTTATTGGTTTAACCAATAAAAAAGTACAGTAAACTTGAGAAATAGACAGATGCTAAATTTTTTTCTGGTATTTATTTATTTTTAATTTTTGTTGTTGTTCAGGTACAGTGTTCTGCCTTTTCCCTCCACCCCTCTGCACCACTCAAGCCTTACCCCCTTCCCTCCCCCATTTCCAACCTCCCTCGTTTTTGTTCATATGTCCTATATAATTGTTTTGTAAATCCTTCAACCTTTTCCCCCAATATCTTCTTCCCTCTCCCTTCTGATCACTGTCAGCCTGTTCGCAATTTCAATGATTTGGCTATACTTTGCTTGCTTGTTTGTTTTGTTGATTAGGTTCCTGTTAATACTGTGATCATATGGTATTTGTCTTTCATCACCTGGCTTATGCCACTTAGCATGATGCTCTCCAGTCCATAGGCAGAAAAATCTCAGATATTCCACGCAGCAATATTTTCACTGTTATGTCCCCTAGAGCAAGGGACATAAAGGAAGAAATAAACAAAGAGATCTCATCAAAATAAAAAGCTTCAGCATGGCTAAAGAAAACAGCATTAAAATGAAAAGAGATCCTAGTAGTTCTTTGGGTTAAGAATTTTGGGTCATGACCTGAACATTAAGAGAATGCAATCCATGTTGCAGAACAACGTTTTCTTAAACAAAGGTTTGATTCTTTTCCTATTTTTGTTTCTTCATGGATATATTATGTTAATGTATACTAGAGCATTTACTAAGATAAGAAAGAGCACCATTCTTGAGAATATCTCTTATATTTATTTTCAAATCTCTTGTCTTTTAAATAGCATTGGTTACATAATTTCCCCCCAATTTTTCTCTTTAAACCAGAAACTTGATCATGGAAAATATGAATGTAAGAAAAACTTGTATTTTTGTATTTCATAAGTCCTGCTGGAGGTTAATTTTGACCATTTTTCAGCTTTCTAAAATTTCAGAAATCAGTCAACATTTCTGTTAACCTTAATTTTTTCAAAAAAGAAGTAATTGAAGTAATCCAAATTAGTTCTAATATTCTTTTATAGTCCCAACTTATCTTTAAAGAATGTCAAAATTAGTGAGAGTATAGCAATGACAACAGCAAAAATTAGAAGATATTTTATAGTTTATATCATATATAATTTTATAATATGTATACAATTTTATGTAAATTTACATATATACAGTGTTATTGATTTTATAATTATACGATTATAAAAGATTTTCATAAATTTGTTATTTTTCAGTTGTCTTTTACATTGTATGACAGATTATTGAATAATAAACCACTCTGCCACTCAATCTCAGGACTATTAAAAAGATTTAATAGGTAAGCCTCTTAAATTTTTTTGTTTTATTTTACCACTTCTAAAATTAGAATAAAAATTTTTCTCTACCTTCAACGTATGCTATTTAAGGTTATTTCATTGTCATAATAGCATGTTTAAACAAATATAATGCCAGCTTGTTTAAATACATCTTTCTTCTCTTTTCTTTACTTTAGCTATCTTTTAGATTGTTCTGTGTTACTTCTGCCCTTCAAATGCACAGATGTCTGTATTTCTGAAAACCCAGAAAAATCTCTGCCTGAGATCTTAGAATTCTCCATTGACATTGCAATCTTTAAAATGCAAAGGAAAAGAAGAAAGAAAGGAAAGAAGGAAGTTAAGTAGGAAAATAGTAAAATCTTGATTTCATTATGTTTAGGAAATGTAAGAGAAAGTCACTTTTGTTTTTAGCAGATGAACTGTGTCACTAAGAGGGTATACCTCTAGAGGGACACAAATTATGGAATAAATAAGTACATAAGGTTAATGCATAAAAGGATGATGCTTCTGACAGGATCTGAAGTCTCTGTATTTTTTAAATTAAAAAAGTAATCTTTTATCATATTTCTTATTTTTTTAAATCATTTTTACTGTTAGTCTAGTACAGTTGCCTCAATTTTTCCCACTTTGCCCTCCATTGCCCATTCCACTCCCTGTTCCCACAGTCAATTGTCACATTGTTGTCCATGTCCATGGTTCATTCACAAATGTTCTTTGTCTAGTCCCTTCCCCTTTTTTTCCACTATTACTCCCTGCCCTCCTCCTCTCTGGTCACTTTTAGTCTTCTTAATAGAAGAAAGACAGATGCAATACATGTGTACTATTTTTCTATAGTAAATCAATTAATCATTAAAAAATAAAACGTGACCATGAATTGAAGACATTTTCACTTTAAATATTACCTTAATTGGATTGTAATATCTGTGAGAATTATCTTCCACTACAGGAGGCAGATTTCAATGGCAGTAAACTGATAACAAATCAATGAAGAAAAAGAAAACAACTCTTGTTTTTAGATTTTTCCTAGAATCTTCCCTTCCACAAACCACACATTTCTGTAAACAAATATATATTTATTATATTTAGCCAATCTTTATTATTTGTAAATAAATATATGTAAAGGCTAACCAGATTGCATATGCACCATGAAGACTTTTAAAAAATAGTAATTCATTCTTTTTTAAAATGTAGTTTTTGATTACAGTTTACATTCAATATTATTTCATATTAGTTTCAGGTATATAGCATAGTGGTTAGACAATCATACACTTTATAAAGTGTTTCCCTCAATAATTCAGGTACTCACCTGGCTTTGTACATAGTTATTAAAATGCTATTGGCTGCTCCCCATGCTACATCCCTATGACTGTTTTGTAACTACCAGTTTGCACTTCTTAATCCTTTTGACTTTTTCACCCAATCCCCCAACCCCTCTCCCCTCTGGCAACCATCATTTTGTTCTTTGTATCTGTGAAACTGTTTCTATTTGTAGTAAACCATTCTCTTTGTTCACTGGTGTTTTGTAAAGTATTGGAAACAATATGACACACAACAAATACTTTTCCATGCTGGTTCCCAGTTATTTTTACTAAAACAAGTATTCTGGTCACTCATTTCTTTCATTTTATCATCTCTTTAGTTCTACCTATATCACAGCTATGAAGAATGAGCTTAATGGGAATTACTCAGAGGTGACTGAGTTTGTTCTACTAGGGTTCAGAACCCCCCCAAAGCTACAGATCCTCTTATTTTTTGTATTTCTGCTGATCTACATGGTCACTGTGGTGGGAAATGTCAGCATAATAATTGTCATTAAGATGGACTCCAGACTTCAAACGCCAATGTATTTCTTCCTTAAAAACTTGTCTGCTTTAGATCTCTGCTACTCCACAGTTATTGCTCCCAAAGCTTTAGTGAACTTCTTGTCTGATGAAAAGAAAATTTCTTACAATGGCTGTGCAGCCCAATTTTTCTTCTTTGCCCTGTTTGTCACAACTGAAGGCTTTCTTCTGGCTGTCATGGCATTTGATCGATTCTCAGCCATTTGTTCTCCTCTCCTCTACCCTGTGCACATGTCCCAAAGAGTCTGTGTTCAATTGGTAACTGGATCTTACATCTGTGGAAGCATCAACTCCATAGTCCAAACGAGTTTCACCTTCAGTCTGCATTTCTGTGGAGAAAACATATTGGACCACTTTTTCTGTGATGTCCCAGCCCTGATGAAGATCTCTTGTGTTGACACCTCTGTAAATGAGATTGTATTGTTTATTCTCTCTGGTTTTATCATCATTACCACCACAACTGTCATTCTGGTATCTTATGCTTATATCCTCTCCACTGTCCTGAAGATCCCCTCGACCCAAGGCAGAAGTAAGACTTTCTCTACTTGTGGCTCCCATATAGCAGCAGTGAGTTTATTCTATGGGACGGTGTTCTTTATGTATGCCCAGCCCGGAGCCATCTCCTCACCTGAGCAAAACAAGATTGTGGCTGTGCTCTATACACTTATAATACCAATGCTAAACCCTCTAATATACAGTTTGAGAAACCAAGATGTGAAAGATGCTGTGAAAAGAATATTGTGTGGGAAATGATTCCTTCACTGATATTTGTAAAAATATAGCAGGCAAATTTCATATTCTAAAAATCTGAATATTTTTTTAATGTAAAATTATTATATCAAAGACATTTTAAATACAAAATAATTTTTAACAATATATAACTATATCATTACCTTATTTGCTTAGAATATATAAATCATATATGTTCATTACTTATGATGTGATAATAATATTTTAATTTCAATTTGACTTTGACTAAGAAGTAAATATTAAAAGCTGATGTTATGTAATAATTTAATAATATTGGTCTATGTGAACTATTCTCCAAGTTTTTTATTCTATAAGGCAACTAAACTGATATTTATTTGGGAAAGATAACTGCCACTGCATAGCTGGCAACACAGAATGGAAGTGGTCACATAGAACACTTTTGAATACAAAGCGTATTGTTTTTTAAAGATCCAGGTTTATATTCAGAGGGTTATCATCCTTAGAGTTACAAGTCTTTTGAAAGAGAACCTATCATATATTGTCAGGGAAGAAATTCTTCGCATGAAAATGTGTGTCAAAAACATTCTACTAATTTTAATTTTCCCACTTTCTTTTTTAATATAAAAATGACACAGTTTATAATGAATAAAAGATGATATATACAGGACAGGTACTCTATGCCATAGCTAATTTTTATCACCATTTTCAAATGAGGTAATTAAGGCACCATGAGAGTACTAAATCATGTAAAAAGTAGTCATGTATTTTTTTACTCCTCAAATCAGACCTATCATGAAAGTGACATTATATACATATTGAATGTTTAGTTTAAATTAATATATTTTAGAAGTATAGAAATTGTATCTTAGAAGCATTATGTGATGTGCTTAATTTTACATTGCCAGTAACAACCATAGCCAGAGCTGGAACACAGAATTTGCTGACTCCAAAGCCATGGAGGTAAAAATTATGTGGCAGTGACTCAGAAACAGCTTTATTTTGCCATAGGTTTTAATATTGTGAATATTAAATTTACAAGTAAATAAGTATGAGTTAATACTTATTAAATCACATGTATCGATCGATCAAATGCCATGACAGCCAGAATTATTAATTGTATTCAAATATCTCTAATAGCATTAAGTTTTGCTTTCTGATATGTCAGAAACAATGTGTTCCAATATTGTTTATGTTTGGTAATTTTTTGTTATATTTTTTACTTATTATATTATACCATATATGGCATTTAGTCACACATTTTATTAATATAGCTGCATTTCTTTGTTATACCTACAAGTGCATTATCCAGAATCCTAATTTAGTTAACATCAATATGGCATGTGGCTTGTTTAAAAACATTTTATCTCACTAGAACTTTGATTTTTAACTTTTTTAAAAACATCTTACAGCTGTGAGATTTTATTACTTAAGCTCCTCCTCTCACCTGTACATAATACATAACAGAGACACCTTATTCTGGTGTAATGCCTCCTGTATACTGGCTTCATAGAATTAATTAGGGTGTATTCCCTCATCATAAATCCCTTGGAAAAGTTTATATACAATTGTTAATTTTTCACTAAAATGTTTTGTAGAACTCACTAGTAAATCAGACTGGAGTTTTTATTTGTGGGATAATTTTTACCTACAAAATTGTTAATTTTTACCTACAAAATTGTTCTCAGTAAAATGAACTGGGCAATCATTGGGTTTACCATCGTGAAAAGTTGACGTAAGTGGATCCGGTTGAAAATGGAGCCAGAGTAACCATTCTAGAAAACTTCCTCGGATATCTTGC
Organism: Artibeus jamaicensis; assembly: GCF_021234435.1. NCBI lineage: Eukaryota > Metazoa > Chordata > Mammalia > Chiroptera > Phyllostomidae > Artibeus > Artibeus jamaicensis. The sequence continues at coordinate 53,152,506 of NW_026521486.1, forward strand.
TCCTTGAAACTCTGCAACGTTTACACCAGGCAGAATAACCTTTGGACTGAGCCAAACCAGCAGAGTCTTGCAAATAACTCTTTGCAAATCTACAGGAGTCCATACATCCTGACAATAAGGACAGATGATTATAAACTCTCTTGCTGCTGACAGAAAATGGGCCATGTATGGTTAAAGTGTAACTCAGTTTGTTGGCACAAATAGAAGTTTCTTTCCTTTATTCATGTAATTATTTTCTTCCTTTCCTCATAAAACCATCCTGTAATTGGGACAGTACTTGGAACTTTTTTGTATTCATTCATTTATTAGTTTAAAAACATTATTAATTTTAATTGTTTTACTGTTGTTCAAGTACAGTTGTCTGCATTTATCCCTGTCCACTCCCCCTGCCCACTCCCGCCATCCCCACCTCCATCCCCTGATTCCATGTCTCCTTGGTTTTCATCCATGAGTCCTTTATAGTTGTTCCTGAACTGAATCTGTGTTCTCTGAATTGAAACTCTTTTAAAAAAAATTTGTAATCCCAAATGAACACTCTTTGCCTCTCATTTTGGCTTTTTATTTTTAGGTTAACACCACATTTCTTTCCCCTGTTTTAGGTTCTTCATTGCCTACTCCCAGGAAGCCAGTGGGGAGAGAGAGAGGGTGAGAGCATGTTCTCTTTTGTCATTAATTTAGACAGGAGAGTATTGGTTCCTATTACTTCTTGTCAGCCAGAATCAGAGATGCTATCTTTTACTTTTCAAGCCAGATGAAACATATTTTTCAATCTGCCGCAGTAGCAAGATGGCAGATATTTTAGTTAGTATCTTTTTAATTATAAATTTAATCAGAGACTTCCACAAACATGGTCCTAATTATGCCTGTATGCTCATTACCTCTTATGGAACATGAATAGTTACTGAGGACAATTAAACCTGAATTTCCTGTGAATAAAATTACTCTACTGTTGATGAAGTTGGCTCCAAAGGTGCTATAATGTTCAAGGAAGAAAGTTATATGTTTCTGTTCTTTCTTTTGCAGAATAGTCTCACTCCTTGAAAGTCAGATTCTTTTAGAGATGAAACTATGATTCTTAGGATCAGTTCTACTCAGCATTTTCTAGTCCTTCCTCAAGATTTATCTTTGATTCTATGCCATAATGATTTGGGTGTCTCTCATTCATAGACCAAGGACCATTCCTGTTTTCTTTCCAGGAATCACCACAGCAAAAGTCAATTATGTATATTTCCTTACTTTTGAAAATCTGAAGTGTGATCATCTCGACATCTGAGTATAGGAGTCTTAGGTCTTTTTACTGAGTGAGCGTTGTTAATCCTGTTTCTGGACTGTAAAGTGACACTAATTATCTCTAGGAGACTCTACTCCGCTGCTCTTACACTTTTGAGGGACAGCTGCCTTCATGTCTCAGTAACAACTTACTCTCTCCAAACCAAGCAAGATTCTTTTACATTTCATTTTGCTGCAGAGGATTACAGCTTTCCTTTTTTTGTGGGTAGAACTAATTTTATTGCTACTGTTGCTATTTAAGTTTTAGTTTAGTTTTCCAAGTTCATGTGAGATAAAATGATGTTAGCTGGCATATATAGTAGTGTGATTGGCATGTATTAACTTATCTAACTGCATAGCATTTCTGTGAAAATTACAATGAGGAACATATATGATTGGAAAATGAAAAAAATTAGAGGAGATTGTGAAAGGTATATATAAAAATAAGAAACTAAAATGTGTTTAAAAACTCTATGTTAGACATTATAAGTGCAAATAGAGTTAAATATATAAATATTTAAAGATTAATAGATTTAAATAAAAAGTCAAATGTGAAGAGTTGAAGACAACTAAAGTACTTGGTATTCTAATGTATTTTATAAAATGTGTTTTGCAGTATACACAACAGATTCATAAAAGAAATAATATAAATACAATACAAAGTGTGTATAAAGTACTACGATATTAGTTGACTAGTGATGCATATGAAAGGATACTTTGAAAGTATGAAGAGTCAAATAAATCTCACACGCTGTCCATTTTTATCCTTTAATTATTGTTTACTTAACAGGTGCATCACTTTTCACATTTATCCCTCGTCATTTCAAGTTAGGAATTGTGTTTAGAGTTTGATGTAAATCATAAACTTACCCCTCCTATAAATGCACAAAATTTTATTTATAATATTGGGGTTTTCATCAAATCTTAGAGGCTTGATGAAAGCCTTACATGATCACTGTGGCAGGAAATGTCAGCCTGTTAGTTGGCATTAAAATAGATTCCAGACTTCACACACCTATGCATTTCTTTCTCAGAAATTTGTTCTATTTTGATCTGTGTTAGTCCAAAGTCACTTCTGTCCAAACTCTACGTACTTAATGTCCCAAAACAAGAAAATTTCTTACACTGGCTGTGTGACACAGTTCATTTTCTTTGCTCTCTGTGTTGGCACTGAAGGCTTTCTCCTAGTAGTAATGGCATATGATTGCTTCTGAGTCATTTGCTTGCTTTTCCTCTAGACTGTACATATAAGGTCTGTACAGAAGGTACGAAGCCATGCAGTATGAAAAATAGAGAGTTTTGTTGAAGAACATACAAGATACAAGAAACACTGTACACAGGACAATGATGCCTCAGTCCCGTTCAAAGTGGGCACCTTAGGACCTCACACAGTTCTCCCAATTGCCTTCAGCTGCCCCAGGGTATTTTCATCAATCTCATCAATGGTTTGAAATTAGGGTATTTTCCTCAATCTCATCAATGGTTTGAAATTTGTTCCCTTTCAAAGATGATTTTAGTTTTGGGAAAAGCCAGAAGTTGCAGGTATGAAATCTGGGCTGTAGAGGGGCTGAATCACCTGGGTGATTTGATGTTTTGCAGAAGATATGATGCATGGGCAGGTGCATTTTTGTGATGAAGCTGCCAATCAGCAGCTGCCCCTAGCTGCCAACTTTTCAATCATCTGAATAGTTTCTGAATAGTGAGGGAATGTTCAAGCTTAATGCAATATTTGATGCAGATTTGTTGCTCTACTTGCTCAGTCATTTTGAATGTGTTGGCCACACAGTACACATGCTTACTCAATGGTGTCTACTGCCCCCACTGACTAGTCTTGTGGAGTTGGCATTGTTCATGTATGTGCATTCCTTTCCACTGTCCTTGGTTGCTAGGTTATAGCGATGTCTTGCAAACCATTCTCATTATATTAACAATGGAAGAACTTTTTCTGTGCAGGCATCACATGTCTCAGCAGGCTTGTGTTTGTTTGCTGATGGGCTCCTACATCTCCAAAATATAAGTTTTCAGAATTTATATAATGATTGAAAAATCCTTATTTTCTTCTAGATTTGAAACATTATTGCCATGGACATGAAATATTATCTCATAAGGTGGTTATCTATATTTTCTATTTTTAAACCTTAGAATTTCATTTTATTTTTGTTATTAATTAAATTTACCAAGGGTGCGCCTTCATACCAATAAAATTTTGAGATGCATATTATTATTTTCAAAGTCATTTATATGTCACATCTAGGTGTTACATAGGTTTTCTGTTCTAATTTTGTTTGCTTAGAAGTATTTAAACTTGTAGATCACCAATGTAGTACTAGTAAATCAATCCATGAACACACACATTACATTTATGAATATACTATCTGCATGTATATTTGTATATTTATATAGTTAATTTATTTTCCTGAAACTTCTATTTTGTTAACCTTTGTTTCTAAATTTGCAGCTTAGATGCTTGGTTAGTTTAATTTTTGTTTTCACTTTACTGAATTATGTTTAAAACTTTTAGATAGTTGTCAATGTAAATTGCTTTTTCCTTCATTATTATATAAGAATTGTTTTATTCACTTTTCATTCTCTCCCATCTAAAAATATTAAGATTAGATTTCTTATTTCAATATTATAAATTTAGTTAGACAATATGTTTTTATTTATATTTTCTGTTTAATTACCTTAACAATTTAACATTAAAATAACTTTGGTGGAGTTTATTTAGTGTTAATATTCGTTTGATGAACTATTACATTAAAAAAATACCAGACAATCTGCCCTGGTTGGTGTAGCTTAGAGTGGATTGAGCACGGGCCTGCGAACCAGACGATCGCGGTTTGATTCCCAGTCAGGGCACATACGGGGGTTGCAGGCTGGTTCCCTGCAGGCCAGTTCCCAGCAGAGGATGCACGAAAGGCAACCATACATCGATGTTTCTCTTCTCTCTCCTTCCCTTCCCCTCAAAGATAAATAAATAAAATCTTAAAAAAAAACTTCATTTAATATATATATATGATTAAAAATACTTGACAATTTAATTAAACTATACCCATTCTCTGACATATTATCAAATTGAATCTTTCAATGTGTTAAGTATAATAAAAATTGATCATTATGGCTAAGTTGTGGTTATACAAAGGAGGTCCTGATAGTTTATTATTAGACAACGCAGAATCATATTTACCATGTTAACTGATTAAAATGTTGAATAATTATCTCAAAGGATTAAGAAAGAATACTTGATAAATTGTAACGGTTTTATAATTTTAGAAATAGGAAAATTAAAAAACAACTAAAGTTTATTAACCTTTTAAATTATATCTAAGCAAAATGACAAAATTTCTAGTAATCCTGAAATCAGTTCAGCATGTAATAGTATTCTAGGAAGTGAAATATAATAATACATAGAAATTTAAAGTATAATGGACCAACTGTCCATTACATGATTAATTTTAAAGTATAAAATCAACTGTCATTTGCATGATTATTTACAAAGAAAATCTTAATTAATAGAGCTGCCTGAATTAACATAAAAACAAGTGCGTGTTGATACACCTGTGAACTACTAGCTATTTAATTTACATGTGTATCAGAGATCATCAAGGATTTAGACAAAGTTTAGCAAAAGAGGTAGAAGGTCACAAAATGGAAAATTATAAAATTCTTCAGATCACACAGTAGAAAAATATTGTTCAAATATTACAGAGAGGAAGGGAGAAGTGATAGCATGAAGATGATGGAGTAACATGTCTCCCTTTCATATTTTTTCTGAACAGCAACAATCTGGCATCCAACCAGATTGGACAGCAACAATCTGGTATTCAACCAGAAGGCACTGACAAAAGTGCCTTCACGGGAGCTTTGGAATTCAGGTAGGAGCTTGTGGAACACAGGTGCAGTTAAATACTAAGGACAGCCACTTTAGATTATAAGCCCACACCTAGGTGCTAACTAACTAATGTAGTCTCAGCTACAGTCCAAGAACAGCTCCATAGTTCTGAGGATTCAAATATAGCCATGTTTGGGCAGAGACTGTAACCAATACTATATAACTAGGCAATCAGGAGGAATCACACCCATTCATATATCAGGAAATGGGCATAGAGAACTCATTCTCAGCTTTAAGACACAGAAATTATCTGTGAATGAGGACCAGCCATTCCTGGTCACAGTATGGGTGCCCCTATATGTAAGTCTGCTAAAACTTAGACACACTGAAATTACCCTGTAACTGGACTACAGCCCATCCCAATAAGCAGTCTACAAACAGTCCTTCTGGTCAATAGACTAGGCAGAAGACACTCCCCTCTTTACTCCAAGAGATTCTAAAGAGGTCCTATATTTGGTTCCAAGCTCCTCACAGTCATAGTCTTCCAGCAATATTTCATGTTCAAGGACCCACTGAGGGACTTTCATGCCTCTACAACTAGTATTAGGCTACTGACTGAAGACCTGATTATAGACCCTGAAACAGATCCTTGTCCCAGTACCACACCACTGAGCAACCTACTGGAGGCAGTTATATTCATCCAGGGACCAGACAGGATCCATGTCTTCTGGAACCCCTGGTAACAAGCACATCGATCACAGACTCCATAGAGACCCACTGACAGCCTCGAAAACTGGCTCCAGTCCAGTATAACTGTGATTCTGAGGTAATTCCATCAGCTGAAGGAACTGACAGAAGAAGGATTAATCTTCTGAAACAGTCTTTGAAGACAAAGAGATGTTTGCTTCTTCAAACTCAAAGACACTAACCGTTTAAAATATATTTTATTAATTATGCCATTACAGTTGTCCAGTTTCTCCCCTTCATTCCCCTCCACCCTGCACACCCCTCCCCCTTTAATTCATGTTCATGTGTCATAAGTTCTTTAGCTTCTACATTTCCCACACTACTCTTGCCCTCCCCCTATCTATTTTCTCCCCACCATCTATGCTATTTATTCTCTGTACCTTCTCCCCACCACCCTCTCATTCCCCTGTGGCTAACCTTCCATGTGGTCTCCATTTCTGTGTTTCTGCTTATGATCTAGCTGTCCACTTAGTTTGCTTTTGTTTTAGGTGTGGTTGTTAATAACTGTGAGTTTGACGTCCTTTCACTGTTCATCTTTTTTATCTTCTTTTTCTCAGATAAGTCCCTTTAACATTTCATATAATAAGGGCTTGGTGATGATGAACTCCTTGAACTTGACCTTACCTGAGAAGCACTTTATCTGCCCTTCCAGTCTAAATAAAAGCTTTGCTGGATAGAGCTTTGCAATCTTGGTTGTAGGTCTTTGGAGTTCATGACTCGGAATACTTCTTTCCAGCCCCTTCTTGCCTGTAAGGTCTCTTTTGAGAAATCCGCTGACAGTCTGATGGGAACTCTTTTGTAGGTGACTGTCCCCTTATCTCTTGCTGCTTCTAGAATTCTCTTCTTCATTTTAATCTGAGCTAATATAATTATGATGTGCTTTGTTGTGTTCTTTCTTGGGTCCAACTTCTTTGGGACTCTCTGAGCTTCCTGGACTTCCTGGAAGTGTATTTCCTTTGCCAGAATGGGGAAGTTCTCCTTTATTACTTGTTCAAATAAGTTTTCTACTTGTTGCTGTTTCTTTCTTTTTTTATTTAGTTATTTTTCAAGTACAGTTTTCTATTTCTCCCATCCCAGCCCACCCCACCCCATGCTCCCCACCTTTCTCCCATTTCCACCCCCCTTATTCTTATCCTTGTGTCCTTCATACTTGTTCCTCCAAGTCCCTCTCATTGTTTTCCCTTAAATTCCCTCCCCTCTGGTCACTGTCCCCTTGTTCTCTATTCCAGTGTCTTTGTTTTTATTCGGCTTGCTTGTTTGGTTTGTTGTTTAGCTTCCTGTTAAAGGTGCGATCATACGGTATTTGTCTTTCAACACCTGGCCTATTTCACTCAGCATAATGCTTTCCACTTCCATCCATGTTGTTGCAAAGGGCAGGAGCTCCTTCTTTCTCTCTGCTGCATAGAATTCCATTGTGTATATGTACCACAGTTTTTTGATCCATTCATTTACTGACGGGCACCTAGGTTGCTTCCAACTCTTGGCTATTGTAAATTGTGCTGCTATGAACATTGTGGTGCATAGGTTCTTTGAAATTGATGTTTTAGGATTCTTGGGATATAATCCTAGCAGTGGAATTGCTGGGTCAAAAGGCAGGTCGATTTTTATATTTCTGAGAAAATTCCATACTGTTTTTCATAATGGTTGTACCAGTCTGCAATCCCACCAACAGTGAACTAGGGTCCCCTTTTCCCCACAACCTCTCCAACATTTGTTGTTTGTTGCTTTGTTTATGATAGCCATTCTGACTGGTGTAAAGTGGTATCTCATTGTGGTTTTAATTTGCATCTCTCTGATGGCTAGCGACATTGAGCATCTTTTCATGTGCTTCTGGATCCTCTGTATGTCCTCCTTGGAGAAGTGTCTGTTCAAGTCCTTTGCCCATTTTTTAATTGGGTTATTTGTCTTCTTAGTGTGGAGTCGTGTAAGTTCTTTGTATATTTTGGAGATTAAATCTTTGTCTGTGATATCATTGGCAAATATATTTTCCCATACAGTTGGTTGTCTTGCTAATTTAATACTGTTTTCTTTAGCCATGCAGAAGCTTTTTATTTTGATGAGATCCCATTTGTTTATTCTTTCCTTTATATTCCTTGCTCTAGGGGACATATCCGTAAAAATGTTGCTGCGTGAAATATCTGAGATTTTCTTGCCTATGTTCTCCTCTAGGACTTTAATGGTTTCAAGGCTTATATTTAAGTCTTTTCTCCACCTTGAATTTATTTTGGTGTATGGTGTAAGTCTGTGCTGAAGTTTCATTTTTTTGCACGTAAAAAAGAACTGGACAGTAGCTGTCCAGTTCTCCCAACACCATTTGTTGAAGAGGCTATCTTTACTCCATTTTATGTTACTGCCCCCTTTGTCAAATATTTATTGACTGTAGAGAGTTGGGTTGATTTCTGGGCTCTCTGTTCTCTTCCATTGGTCTATGTGCCTGTTTTTATGCCACTACCAGGCTGTTTTGATTACAGTGGCCTTGTAATACAGTTTGATATCATGTATTGTGATTCCTCCTACTTTGTTCTTCTTTCTCAAAATAGCAGCTGCTATTCGGGGTCGTTTATGGTTCCATATAAATTTTTGAAGTGTTTGTTCTATGTCTGTGAAATATGCCATTGGTACTTTAATAGGTATTGCATTGAATCTGTATATTGCTTTGGGTAGTATGGACATTTTGATGATGTTAATTCTTCCAGTCCATAAACATGGTATATGTTTCCATTTGTTTGTGTCTTCCTTAATTTGTCTCTTCAGTGCATTGTGTAGTTTTCTGCATACAGGTGTTTTACCTCTTTGGTTAGGTTTATTCCCAGATATTTTACCACTTGTTGCTGTTTCTCTTCTCCTTCTGGTACCCCTATAATTGGGATGTTGGAACGTTTAAAGATGTCCTGGAGGTTCCTAAGACTGTCCTCATTTTTTTGAATTCTTGTTTCTTCATAGTTTTTTGTTTGGTTGTTTCTTTCTTCCTTCTGGTCCACTCCATTGATTTGAGTCTCAGTTTTTTTTCCATCACTATTTGTTCCCTGTGCAGTTTTCTTCAATTCGCTTAGTGTAGTCTTCATTTATTTTTTCATCTAATTTGTGACTAAAATCAACCAGTTCTGTGAGTATCCTGATCACCAGTGTTTTGAACTGTGCATCTGATAGGTTGGCTATTTCTTGGTCACTTAAAAGTATTGGCTTGAAAAACTTTCGCCAAGATGGTGCGTAGGTGGAAGCACTGTGCCTCCTCGCACAACCAAGTTTAAAAACAACAAAGTTTTAGCAATAAAAACACAGCCAAAACCACAGAAAATTGAACTTCACGGAAGTCTGACAACAACAAACCCTTCAGCCAAACCTGTAGGAGGGACAGAAGCAGCAGCAGAGTGGGGTCGGGCAGGAAAGATCCATGGATCAATCTGGGTGCACAACCCAGGTGCACCGGCAGCCGTAGGTGAATCCCAGGTGTGGAGAAGTGGGCGGACCCACTGAGGGCACAAGGTGGTGGACTCACTGAGGGCTGACCACAGTCACACATTTGCGTGCAGATAAACCGGTGAAGGAGGGAGCGGTGAGACAGACCGTGAAAGCCCCAGTGGCAGGAAGCGACAGAGGGGACTGCCATTGTCCCTCTCTGACCCCGCCCCCACATACAGCATCACAAACAAGCTACTTGGGTGGCCCCACCCTGGTGAGCAACTAAGGCTCCGCTCCTCATATGTAACAGGTACAAACAGATCAAAACATGGCTCAAGAAGAACTTAGAGTCCCAGAGCTGATAAATCTAAGTGGTGAAGAAATAGCCAAACTTTCAGATGCACAGTTCAAAACATTGGTGATCAGGATGCTCACAGAACTGGTTGATTTTAGTCACAAATTAGAGAAACATATGAAGGCTAAACTAATTGAAATGAATGGCAATGCACAGGAAACCAATAGTAATGGAAAGGAAACTGGGACTCAAAGGAGTGGACCAGAAAGAAGAAAAAAATGACCAAACAGAAAAGAATGAAGAAACAAGAATTCAAAAAAATGAGGAGAGTCTTAGGAACCTCCAGGACATCTTTAAACATTCCAACATCTGAATTATATGGGTACTAGAAGGGGGAAAGGAGCAGCCACCAGTGGAAAACTTATTTGAACAAATAATAAAGGAGAATTTCCCCAATCTGGCAAAGGAAATAGACTTCCAGGAAATCCAGGAAGCTCAGAGAGTCCCAAAGAAGTTGGACCCAAGAAGGAACACACCAAGGCACATCATCATTACATTAGCCAAAATTAAAATGAAGGACAGAATTCTAGAAGCAAGAAGAGATAAGGAGACAGTCACCTACAAAGGAGTTCACATCAGACAGTCAGCGGATTTCTCAAAAGAGACCTTACAGGCAAGAGGGGGCTGGAAAGAAGTATTCCAAGTAACGAAAGGCAAGGACCTACATCCAAGATTGCTCTATCCAGCAAAGCTTTCATTTAGACTGGAAGGGCAGATAAAGTGCTTCTCAAATAAGGTCAAGTTCAAGGAGTTCATCATCACCAAGCCCTTATTATATGAAATGTTAAAGGGACTTATCTGAGAAAAAGAAGATAAAAAGGATGAACAGTGAAAGAACACCAAACTCACAGTTATTAACAACCACACCTAAAACAAAAGCAAACTAAGAGGACAGCTGAATCAGGAGCAGAACCATAGAAATGAAGATCTCATGGAGGGTTAGCAACAGGGGAGTGGAAGAAGGAGAAGGGGGGAGAAGGTACAGAAAATAAGTAGCATAGATGGTAGGTAGAAAATAGATGGGGGAGGGCAAGAATAGTAGGGGAGATACAGAATCTAAAGAACTTGTGACACGTGGTCATAAACTAAAGGGGGGGAATGGTGGGGAGGGGATGTACAGGGTGGAGGGGAATGAAGGGGGAATAGAACAACTGTAATGGCATAATCAATAAAATATATTTTATAAAAAAGTATTGGCTCTGGGGCTTTGATTTATTCTTCCATTTGAGCCATAATTTTTTGGTCTTGTTGTGCCTGTTACATTGAGGGGCAGAGCCTTAGCTCTTTACCAGGGCAGGGCAACCCAGTTGCTGGGTTGTGACCCTGTATGTCGGGGTGGGGTGAGAGAAAAAACAATGGCGCTGGGTTCACTCTCTTGGATTTTAGTCCCATCTGCCACTTTCCACAAGGAAATTGGACCCTTCTTGTGCTGGTTCCCAGGCGGGTGGGCTTGTGCATGTTCTAGGACCCTGTGGGTCTCTCCAATGAACTCTCCTATGAGTCTGGGAGTATCTCCCAGCACCTCAACCCCCGCAAATTTTTTTCAGTTGGTGCTTTTAGGCTTTATTTCCTGTTGCTGGGGCCCTGGGTTGCACAGTCTATCTCACTGTCTATTTTTGCCTGGTTTGTCTGTAAGCAAATGTGTGACCATCGTCAGCCAACTGCCTTGTGCGCTTTACTGGGTTTGCTCATTTCCTCCCCACACCTGGGTCTGCCAACCACCACTTTTTCCTACTTCGACCCCTCTCTGCCAGCTGCAGACTCTGCCCCTCTTACCAGTCTGGATGAATGGTTCATTGCTGGATCTCCATACAGTTCAGTTTTCTGTCTGTTCTGGTTGTGTTTTTGTTTCTAAATCTTTGTTGTCCTTAAATATGGTTGTGCAAGGAGGCACAGTGTTTCCATCTACACCTCTATCTTGGCTGGAAGTCAAAGACACTAATTTAAGGCTACATGGATCATGGAGAATCAAGAGAAATGATACCAGACAAATTAAAACTCCAGTGACTGCTGTTAAAGAAGTGAAGTTCTACGACTTGCCTGACAAAGAATTAAAAATAATCATTTCAATGAAAACCAATAACATACAAGAGAACACAGATATACAAGTAAATATAATTAAAAAACAATGCAGAAACAACTGCAAAGTTGAATAAAAAATAGAAATATAAAAATTTAGCAGAAATCCTGGAGTTGATGATAAAATGACAGATTAAAAAAATTAAATAGGGAACTTCAACAACAGACTTACATATGCAGAAGGAACAATTAGTGAACTTGAAGACATTATTTGAAATTATAGAAAAAAAGTAAAAAAGTGAATAAGCAATAAAAAGCAGTGTGAAATATGGGACACCATCATCACAAGAGACAAGGAGGCCACTATAGAGTGGTAAAGGAATCAAGTGATGAATAGAATATAACAATAGTAAATATATATATACCCAACAGAAGGATACCAAATATTTAAAGCAAATATTAACAGAACTGAACAGAGAAATACACTATAATAACATTGGGGGACCTAAATACACCCATTTTCATACTGGGTAGATCACTCAGAGAGAAAGTTAATAAGGGAACAGTGAACATGAATAACATTATGAGCAAATGAACTTAACAAATTGTAATTACTAGGCCAAAAACTATTGCAATTAATCACCGATCTGGGTACAGTTGCAGGAATACAAAGTCATTATAGAAAAGTCAGTTACATTTCTGTACTCTGTGAGCTACATAAGAAAAGAAATAAAACAACCCCATTGACAATCATATAGAAAACAATAAAATCCTTAGAAATAAATTCAACCCTGGTGGTGAAAGACCTATACATTTGTTTCCGCTGAGGCAAATTCCACTTCATATGATCAGCACCTGCACAGCAGCTTGTACTCTGTGCTTGGGGTCAATCCTCACTGTCAGCTTGAGGGTCGACCCCATGCTTTAAAAGGCCAATTACAATCAAGATTTAATTAGAACAGGAGGGCTCATATAACTCATGCAAGTGACATTCCTGGAGCACTAGGCTCAGGTGATTAAAAGACCGCCGATATGTCCCATAGGGCACCTACTACATAAGGCCACCCTGCCAAGACTGGGAATCAGAGTAGATCTACAAAATACACAGCAACAACACAAAAAGATAGCTAATTAAGTGACAAAAAACTGCCCCCAATGAAAGGGGAAACCTTTAGAAAAAAGAGCTACATAAAATGAAAGCAAGCAATTTTTCAGCATAGAGTTCAAAAATGGTTAAAAGGATGCTCTAGGAACTTAGAAGTACAGGAGCATAAAAAAGAGATAGTAACCATAATAAATCAGAAATCAAAAAGACAATGCCTGAAATGAAGAGTGCATTGGAAGGAATGAACAGTAGGTTGGATGATGCAAAAGTGTGAATCATCAATTTGGAAGACAAGGTAGCAGAATATACCCAATCAGAGCAGAAAAGAAAGAAAATGGAATTTGAAGAATGAGGATAGATTAAAGGACCTTTAGGACAACATGAAGCATAACTACATCCACATCATAGGGGTACCAGAAATAGAAGAGAGAGAAAGGAATAGAGAACTTATTTGAAACAATAATGACTGAAAAATTTTCTAATCTGGTGAAGAAAAAAGACACACAAGTTCAGGAAATATAGGGAATCCCAATCAGATGCATCCAAAGAGACCCAAACCAACACACATCATAATTAAAATGGCAAAGGTTGAAGATGAAAAGAGAATCTTAAGAGCAGCAAGAGAAGACAGTTATCTACAAGAGGAGCTCCCATAGAGCATCAGCTGACTTTTGAACAGAAACATTTTAGGTCAGAGGGACTGGCATGAAATATTAAAAGTGATGAAAGGCAAGGATCTGCTACCAAGACTACTTTACCCAAAAGGGCTATTATTTAAAATTGAAAGAGAAATAAATCATTTCCCAGACAAGAAAAATAAAGGAATTTCTTACCCCCAAACCAGTATTTCAGGAAATATTAAAGGGCCTTTTTAAAAGTTCATTTTTATTTTTTATATTCTTATAGAGTTCTTCATTTAACCCCTTTCGCCCACCTCTTTCCACCCCACCCTACTCCCCTGTGGCCATCGCCACACTGTTGTCTGTGGTGATGTGCCTTGGTGTGTTTCTTCTTGGGTCCAACTTCTTTGGGACTCTCTGAGCTTCCTGGATTTCCTGGAAGTCTATTTCCTCTGCCAGAATGGGGAAGTTCTCTTTTATTATTTGTTCAGTGTGTATGAGTTATGCATATACATTCTTTATCTAATCCCTTCACCTTCTTTCATCCAGTCCCCCATGCTCCCTCCCATCTGATAGTTGTCAGTCTGTTCTATGTATTATGCCTCTGTTTCTATTTTTTTCATAAGTTTATTTTGTTTATTACTTTCCACATCATATGGTATTTGTCTTTCACTGACTGACTTATTTCACCTGTCATAATAGTCTCCAGGTGTATCCATGCTCTCAGAAAAAGTAAGTAGTGTCCCTTCTTTTATATTACCACATAATAAACAGTAACTTCCTGTTCCTTCCACTGCTGGCCCTTGGAAACCACCAATTTACTTTTGCTCTCTGATTTTGACTACCCACCTCATCTAAGTGTAATCATATGGGATTTGTCTTTTTGGTCACTGGCTATGTCTCTAAGCATACTGTCTTCAAGGTTCATGCATGCTGTAGCGTATGTAAGGATTTCCTTCCTTTTTAAGGCTGAAATTATATATATATTCTAAAATATGTATTTTTGTCTCCACATTTTAGCCATTGTGAATTATGCTTCTAGAAACAAGGTTGAATAAGTGTTGCTTTGAGACCCTGCTTTCATTTCTTTTGAGTATATACCTAAGAGAGGAATTGCTAGATGATGTGGTAGTTCTATTCTGATTTTTTGAGGAACCTATTGTACTAATTTCCACAGCAGCTATATAGTTTAGATTCCCACCACGAATGTAGAAGGGTTCCGATTTCTCCACATCCTTGCCAATACTTTTTTTCTGTGGGGGGCAATGGTAGCCCATCCTAATGGCTCTGAGTTGATATCTCATTGTAGCTTTGATTTGTAGTTTCCTAATGATTAGTGATGTTGGTTATCTTTTCATGTGTTTATTTGTCACTTGTCCTTTGTTTTCTCCTGAGAGTTTTATAGGTAAAGACTTGATACTAGGTCATTCATCTTTTTTTTTAACTTTTTTATTGATTATGCCATTACATTTGTTCTATTCCCCCCTCCACCCTGCATGCCCCTCCCCCACCATTCCCCTCCTTTAGTTCATGAACACGTGTCTCAAGTTCTTTAGATTTTGTATTTCCCCTACTATTCTTACCCTCCCCCTATCTATTTTCTATCTACTGTCTATGCTACTTATTTTCTGTCCCTTCTCCCCCCTTCTCCTTCTCCCACTCCCCTGTTGCTAATCCTCCACATGATCTTCATTTCTATGATTCACTCCTGATCCAGCTGTCCTCTTAATTTGCTTTTGTTTTAGGTGTGGTTGTTGATAACTGTGAGTTTGCTGTCCTTTCACTGTTCAACTTTTTTATCTTCTTTTTCTTAGGTAAGTCCCTTTAACATTTCATATAATAAGGGCTTGGTGATGATGAACTCCTTGAATTTGCTCTTATCTGAGAAGCACTTTATCTGTCCTTCCATTCTAAATGAAAACTTTTCTGGATACAGCAATCTTGGTTGTAGGTCTTTGGTTTTCATGACTTGGAATACCTCTTTCCAGCCCCTTCTTGCCTGTAAGGTCTCTTTTGAGAAATCCGCTGACAGTCTGATGGGAACTCCTTTGTAGGTGACTGTCCCCTTAGCTCTTGCTGCTTCTAGGATTCTCTCCTTCATTTTAATTTTGGCTAATGTAATGATGATGTGCCTCGGTGTGTTTCTTCTTGGGTCCAAGTTCTTTGGGACTCTCTGAGCTTCCTGGATTTTCTGGAAGTCTATTTCCTCTGCCAGAATGGGGAAGTTCTCTTTTATTACTTGTTCAAATAAGGTTTCTACTCGTGACTCTTCCCCTTCTGGTACCCCTATAATTCGAATGTTGGAACGTTTAAAGATGTCCTGGAGGTTCCTAAGCCTCTCCTCATTTTTTGAAATTCGTTTCTTCATTCTTTTCTGTTTGGCCAATATTTGCTTTCTTCTGGTCCACTCCGTTGATTTGAGTCCCAAGCTCCTTTCCATTACTATTGGTATCCTTTGCATTACCATTCATTTCAATTAGTTTAGCTTTCATATGTTTCTCTAATTTGTGACTAAAATCAACCAGTTCTGTGAGGATCCTGATAACCATTGTTTTGAACTGTGCATCTGAAAGTTTGGATATTTCCTCATCGCTTAGATTTATGGGCTCTGGGGCTCTGAGTTGTTCTTGAGCCATTTTTGGTCTGTTTGCACCGGTAAGTAAGAGGGGCGAAGCCTTAGTTGTTTACCAGGGCGGGTCACCCAGGTCGCTGGTTTGTGATGCTGTGTGTGGGGGTGGGGTCAGAGAGGGAGCAATGGTGGTCCTCTCAGCTAGCCCAGTCCGACCTGTCCCACCACTCGCCCCGGCCTGTTTATCGGATCAGAATTGTGCGAGCCTGCTGCCCCATGCCCTGAGGTCTCAATGCTAGCCTCTTCACTGGTTTATCTGCACGCAAATGCGTGACCTACCGCAGACAGCCAGCCACGCCTGTTCCCTGTGTGCGCCTGTAGCTAGCCCATCCGATCAGTGCCTTCGGCTGCTTGCGCGCCACCAGGTCAGGGATCTTTTCGGTCAACCGGCTTTGCTGCTGGCTTACGCGTTTAGCTGAGCATTTCATACTTTTTTTTTTTGGACTCCGTATTGTCGATTTTCTGTATGGTCTGGTTGTGTTTATCATTGTTAAAAATAGTTGTTCTTAGATTTGGTTGTGCATGGAAGCAAGGTGGGTCCACCTATGCCTCCATCTTGGCAGAAGTCTCTCATTCATCTTTTTAGATTTAACTTTTTGTATCTTTTGTTAGCTTAGTTTCCAACTCTATTTTTTGCATGTGGACATACAGTTTTCCCAGCACTATTTGTTGAAGAGACTGCCTTTTCCTCATTTAACAGTCTTTGCACCCTGTCAAATATCATTTGAAGATTGGGGCAATATCATGGGAATGTAGGAGGATTTCTCTCATACATCTTCCCAGAAACAAAATGAAAAAAAGTAAAGAGGGGAACATATACCTGAAGTAAATTAGTGAAGATTACAAAAGGAGACATTTAACCAAGAATGGGAAGAAACTGCCTTGAGACTGGAAGAGAGGGCTGGAATGCAAAAGGAGCTGGCATCTTTTTCATAGTAAGTCAAGGTTGTGGCCTGGCTGTGGAAACTTCCTCCTGAAAGGAGCAAAGCCTGGACTTCAGGCCATGCTCCCAACAACAGAGTACCCTTGCCAGTATCACCCAACCACACAACATTCAGCAGTGGAAGGCTGCAGTTTTTGCCCAACAGAGAGAGATGGAGCCTATTGGAGACAAAGCCACTCTTTTTTCTTTTTTCGTTTCTTTTTTTTCTAAGGAGCCAAAACATGAAATTCACATGTGTACCCACTCACCTTAGGCTCGGGCAAAGAGAGGGCAGTGTGGTCTGAAGTCAGGTGGGTCAGGTGACTACTGACTCCAGTGGTCAGGTCAGTCTGAATTGGGAGGCTTGGGGAAGAGGTCAGGGGAACAATTGCTGGGTTCCTTGTGCTAGGACATGCCTGCATACCACAGCCATTTTCCTGGAGGAGAGCAAGCCCCTCCCATGGGAAAAACAATTACCCCATCCTGTGGGAAACTGCTTACCTCACCCTCTAGAATCCTCCTAGCCCTATCTGCTGGAATCCTGATGCCCCATTCTCTGGAATCCTGCTTGCTCTGCCCTGGATCTTTTTTTGTTTGTTTTAATTTATTATTATTTTTTATTCTTACTTTCCCCAAACCTGCATTTTATCCCATGCCAAGGAGACAGCAACATAGGCAGACTCAGGGGTGTTAGAGACTGATTTTAGGCATAGCAAATCCACACACTTTGCTGGGAACCAGACTGGTGCTTCCCCATCATGGGAGAGCCCAGGAAAGCCCTCCCAGTTCCAGAAGATGCAAGCTCTGGATTCTGGGGCCCATACCTGCTTTCATACAAGGGCTTTGCCCTGCTGAATTCAGATGAATAATCCAGGACAAAGTCAGACATGTGGTGCAGGGACAGGAGAACCATCTTCTTCCCTGAAGTATGAATGGCACCTCTCACAGGAGATCAAGGGGTCCTATTCTCCTGATTCCACAAGAAGCCATTGCAGAAATAGTACCTGACATTTGCTTACACCAGCATCAGACAATATGAGACATATACAGAGGGAGAACCCAGCAGGCAAGCATTAAACCCTGCTGAGACAAATTCCACTTTGCTCTGTTTCATTATTTTTTCTTTCCCATAGCTTTTTATCATTTCTCTTCATTTTTTTCTTATTTTTATTTTAAATCTCATATTTTGCTCTTGCCTTTTCTTACTCCATTCTGCCTTCTTCCTTCCTTTTCTTATTTTTTCTAATTATGCTTTTCCCCCTTTTCCTTATTCTTTTGTGGTGATTCTGTGTTTCTATTCCTTATTGTTATTATTTGTTCATCCTTTCGTAATCATTTTTCTTTCCTTTGGTTTTCTTGTATTCTTTTTTAAAAAAATAACATTGTATTTCTCTTTCCACTTTTATTATTCTTTGCTTTTTAATTATTGATTTTGCTCTTGTTGGTTGCTTCTTGCATGTGTGGGCTTTGTTTTTTGTATTGTTTTGTTCTGTCAGCACCTGTACCACAGTGTACAAGACATAGTGGGGTTTGAGCCTCTCAGTCAGCCAGCTAGAGGGGAGAGCACACCACTAAATGGGCCAACAGAAATCAAGACCAAAATACAACAGAAAAGCCCACATAAATTCCACAAAGAGCATTCTTAGAGCATCCAGCTGAGGAGGTCAAGGAGATTGCACCACTGAGTCCCACAGGATTTCTGCCACATGAGGACATCTCATAAAGACAGAGAGTAGAAGCAGATCTATCTAATACAAGAAACAAGTAAAAACAGTAAGCCAAAAAGGGGAGACAAAGAAATAATCTCTAAATGAAAGAAAAGGAGGAATCCACAGAAAAAGAGCTGAATGAAATTGAGGCAAGCAATTTATGAGACATACAGCACAAAGTAATTGGTATAAAGATACTCTAGGAACTTAGTGAGAACTACAAGGAGTTTAGTGGAGACTACATCAGCATGAAAAAGGACATAGACATGAATAAGAACTAGTTGAAAATAAAGAATGCCATATCTGAAATGAAAAATATACTAGAAGGAATTAAGAGCAGGTTAGACAATGCAGAGGAGCAAATCAGTGATTTAGATGACAAGGTACAAAAAAAAAAACAACACCCAGTCAAAGAAACAATAACAACAAAAAGACTTAAAAAGAACAAGGAAGGTTTAAGGGAACTGTAGGACAACATGAAACATAACAGTATCTGCATCATAGGTATTTCAAAAGGAGAAGAAAGTGAACAAGGATAGAAAATGTATTTGAAGAAATAATGAGAGAAAATGTCCATAATTGGGTGAATGAAAAAGTCACACAAATTCAGGTAGCACAGAGAGCCCCAATCAAGCTGAACTCAAAGAGACACACACAAGACACATCATAATTAAAATGGCAAAGTTTAAAAACAAAGAAAAAGGTTTAAAAGCAGCAAGAGAGAAACAGTCAGTTACCTACAAGGGAGTTCCAATAAGACTGTCAGCTGATTTCTCAAAAGAAACACTTTAATCCAGAAGGAACTGGCATGAAGTATTCAAAGTAATGAAAAATAAATATCTATAACCAAGACTACTGTATCCAGCAAAGCTATTATTTAAAGTTGAAGGAGAGATAAAGAGCTTCACAGACTTTAAAAGGCCAAAGGAATTCATTAACAGCCAACTAGCACTGCAAGAGATATTAAAGGGACTGCTTTAAGAAGTAATAGAGACAGAAACATAGGTATAAAGGATCAAAATGGTAATGAACAAATACCTATAGAAAATAACCTTAAATATAAATGGATTAAATATTCCAATCAAAATATATAGGACAGCTGAATGGATAAGAAATCATGACCCATATATATGCTGTCTGCAAGAGACCCACCTCAGAACAAAAGATTTACATAAGTTGAAAATGAAGGAATGTAAAACAAAAAATCTACTGCAAATGGAGACAAAAAATGCTGGGGTAGAAACACTTATATCTGAAAAAATTTATACTTCAAAACAAAGACCATAAAAAGAGAGAAAGTCACTGCATAATACTAATGGGATCAATATATCGAGAGGATATAACCCTTATAAACATATACATTCCCAATATAAAGATATCTAAATACATAAAGAAAATCTTGGTGGACTTTAAAGAAGAGATTGGCAACCATACAGTCATTGTAAGAGATTCTAACACTCTACTGTCAACAACGGATAGGTCTAGCAGACAAAAAAATAAACAAGCAAACAGCAGCTTTAAATTACACACTAAATTGAATGGATTTAATTGATATTTACAGTATATTTCACCTGAAAGCATCAGAAGACACATTATTCACAAGTGTAGAAGGATCATTTCTAAAACTGACCATACAATAGGACGCAAAATAAGTCTCAACAAATTCAAGAAAATTGAAATCATATCAAGAATTTTCTCAGATAATATTAGCATGAAACTAGAAACCAACTACAGTAAAAAAAATTCAAAATCATTCAGATACACAAGATACTATGGAGGCTAAATCACATGTTATTAAATTATAAATGGGTCATCCATGAGTTTATGGAAAAAAAAACTTGAAAACAAATGAAAATAAACACATAGCAACCCAAAACCTATGGGACACAGCAAAAAGCAGTAGCAAGAAGAAAATTCACAGCATTAGAGGCCCTTTTCAAGAAGCAAGGAAAATCTCAAATAAACAATCTAGCCCTATACCTAAAAAAACTAGAAAAACAACCACAAACAAAGCACAAAGGGAGTAGAAGGAAGGAAATAATTAAGGGAGATTGGAAATAAATAACAAAGATTAAAAAGAAAAAAATTTTAAGATTAATGAATACAAGAGCTGGTTCTTTAAAAAGATAAACAAAGTAAATGAACTTTTAACCAGACTCATCAAGAAAAAAAGAGAGAGGAGCCAAATTAATAAAATCAGAAATGAAAGAGGGGAAATAACGATGGATACCACAGAAATATAAAAGATTGTAAGAAAATACTATGAACAACCACATGCCAAGAAATTGGACAAACTGGATGAAATAGACAAATTTCTAATATCATATGACCAAACTGAATCAGGAAGAAGCAGAATACCGGCGTAGATTGATAACTAAAGAAATTGATGCAAGAATTAAAAAAAAAAAACAACCTTCCAGCTAACAAAAGTCCTGGAGCAGATGGCTTTGACTGATCATTCAAAGAAGAATTAACACCTATCCTTCTCAAACTATTTCAAAAACTTCAACAAGAGGGAAGGTTTATAACCTCTTTTGACATAGGCCTCATTTATCCTAATTACAAAACTAAATAAAGACATAACAAAGAAATAAAGCTATAGGCCAATATCCCTGAACATTGATGCTAAAATCCTCAACAAAATACTAGTAAACCAGGTTCAGCAATACATTAAAGTGATCATACTTCATGATCAAGTGGGATTTATTTCAGGGATGCAAGGTTGGTACAATATTAGCAAATCAATAAATTTGATATACCACATAAACAAAATGAAACATTAAAATCACATGATCATATCAATAGATGCAGAAAAAGCATTTGGTAAAATCCAGCACCCATTTATGATAAAAACTCTCAGCAAAGTGAGAAGAGATGAAGCATACCTCAACATAATAAAGGACACATATGAAAAACCTATAGCCAACATCATACTCAATGGGCAGAAACCAATTCCTCTAAGCTCTTGGTTACTTCGTTGGTTAAGTTAATTCCCAAATATTTTATCTTTTTTCATAGTAGTTGGAATTTTTCTTAATTTTTTCACACTGTTCATTGTTAATTTATAAAAATGCATGCTGACTTCGTATCATTTTTATTGAATTTATTGTGTTTACATTGGTTAATAAATTCACACAGATTTCAAGTGTAAAATTTTACAATCCATCATCTGCACATTGCATTGTGCACTCACCATTCAAAGTCTAGTCTGCTTTAGTCACCATTTATCCCCCATTTACCCTCTTCCTTTGGTCCCTAATGCTCACTTCCCTCTGGTAATCAACATACTATTGTCTGTGTGCCTGAGTTTTTGTTTTGTTTCGTCTGTTGTTTTTTTTTTTTTTTTTGCTTAATCACTTTACCTGTTTTATCTTGACTCTTGATAATTTATTAGCCCTCAGTTTGTGTGTGTGTGTGTGTGTGTGAGAGAGAGAGAGAGAGAGAGAGAGAGAGAGAGAGAGAGAGATTTAAGGTTTTCTACATAAAACTACATTCCATCTGTAATTAGAGATTGTGTTCCCTTTTCCCTTCTAATTTGAATGTCTTTTTTTTTTGTCAAAAATTTTCTTAGTCTATAGTACTTTGTTAAATGGAATTACCAAAAGTGAGCATTGTTGCCTTTTTTTTCCTGATCTTAAAGGCAGTTTAATCTTTCTCATCATTAGGTATAATTTCATTATTAAGTACGTCTGTTTTTCATATATGGCCTTTGCTATGATTAAAAACTTTCCTTCTATTCACAGTTTTTTGAGTTCTTTTATAATGAAAAGGTATTAAATTTGTCAAATGCTTGTTCTGCATCAACTGAGATTATCGTACTTCCTCCATTTTTTGTTTTAATGTTGTGTGTCACCTTGATTCACTTTTGCTTGTAGAACCATCCTTACATTCCAGGAGAGGATCATGCTTGGTCATGCTGTATAATTTCTTTAATATGAAACTGAATTGTTTGCTTGTATTTTGTTGAGAATTTTTACCTCTATTTCTTTTTGAGTAAACTTAAGGGTTTTTTTTGTTTTTGAAGGAATTTAAAATTTTTATTAACATCATTGAATATTTGGCAGTAGTCTGTTCATCATATTCCTTAAAAATATCTGTGAATGTGTATTGATGCCCTGTTATTATTTTTTAAATTTTTTACTTTTTAATTGTTTTTTTTTTCAATGTACTTAGCTCCTTTATATCCCCTACCCCTTCCTGCAATCACCACACTGTTGTTCATGTCCATTAGTCCTTTTGTTCTTGCTATTGGTTAATCTGTGTCAATTTTTTTCATTTTAAGATGGCTAGAGTTTCATCAATTTTTATTTATCTTTTCATAGAAATGTTTCGTAGAGAATATTTTTCTTTACTCTTTTTCTCCAGTTTTCTTCTCTTTTTTAATAGCAGTGCTTTCTCATCTTTATTATGTTCTTTTTACTGTTACCTTCACTTTTTGTATTTTTAAAATTTTATTACTTTCTCAAGATATAATCTTAAATAATTGTTTTAGACATTTTTGTTATCATATATATGTATCATCACTACATATTTTCCTTTAAATCCTGCTTTAGCTTCATATCAGCAATTTTTAATTTGTTCTCTATTCACTTTTATTGTTGTTCAAGCACAGTTCTCTTCATATTTCCTCCATCACTCTCCCTGCTAACCCTATGCCCACCTCCCACCCTTGATCTTATCCCCTTTTGGGCTTTGTCCATGTGTCCTTTATACATGTTACTTGACAACCCTTCCTCTATTTTTTCCCCATATTCTCCTACCCCTTCCCCTCTGGTTACTGTCAATTTGTTCTTTATTTCAATGTCTCTGGGTATGTTTTGCTTCATCTCAGTAATTTTGATACTTTTTCACAATCATTTAAAGTAAAATTATTCAGTTAAATTTTTTTCTTTCATGTTTATTTTGACCTTGATTTTTAGATATTATTTAATTCTATTAAACTATTTGGGAATTTTCTAGATGCCTTATTATTTTTTATTTCTAATTAAATTATAATTGCCCTACTATAGATTGAAAAAATAGTGTGAAGAAGAAAAACATGGTGATATTTGAGGTTACACTTAATGATACTTGTATTTGATATAATTGAGTGTTTTAAAGATATTGACAAATCTCTTGTTTTAGGTATTTGTTTTACTTTCTGTAAAATATGATAGGTACCTGGTTCTTTGTGTTTAATATGGTTCATCCTAGAGAATACAATAATTAATGAGTGTACATTAATTTGCACAGATTTTAAAATTTGGTCTGTAAGAGAATCTATGATATAAGGCTGGTATTCTTAAAAATTTTCAATGTGCAATCTCCCAAACATAAAATGCTTATCCAATGTGCAGACTTCTTATTGGTACCAATTCACTATTAGAATTCAACTCTTTTCATTCCAAGTTTCATGTTTTTGCACAATACTTCATTCATATTTATATTAGATAAAAAGCTTCTTGATAAGTAGGGCTTTTGCATTTTAATCCTGATAGTTTGTATAATTGATGAGGACATTTTCTGGTTGACTTTTTTTGAAAAGCATAAAATGTTAATTATGTAAGAGGACAAAATCCCTTTAAGGCGTCCTTTTCACCTAATGTGTCTAATGTGACTTTTGAAGTTGAGAGTCAAAAGTTCACATCTTTAATGCAGCAAACCCTGGAGACTAATCAGTAGAAATCATGTAGCACTCCTCTACTGTTATCATTAATCACTTTTGTCCTTGGAGTATATTTATACAAATATTTTAAATAAAAAATGAAGTCATCCTCAGGGTAGCATGTTTGTTCCGATGGCTTCCAAATAGTGTGATCCCCACTGGATGTCTAAAATAGTTCTCCATTTTCAGTGTTAAGTGTACCAGCTAGAGAGACACCAAAGAGGGACAGAATCACACCTTTGAGGAGGTTAATGAGAAGATGGTCTCAAGGTAATTTGGAGTGTAGGGCAGCTAATTTCTTGTACTTCCTCAATTTGATTTGGTTTTTCCATAATAAACTATAGGTTATACCCAGGTAACTTCGCAATTCCCTTTGGTGGAATGAAACTTTTGCATCCTGCTACGAATTATCTTAAATAAAGCTCATGTAAGATATTAGTCATGACTTTAATTAGTCTCATTGGGCCCTATTAAAAAGTGAATTTAGTCAAAGAGCAAAATTAGAAAGAATGTTAATAAATCCCTGAGTACAATATCACAGGGCAACTCAAGCTTGAAATAGTTTCAAATGGTCTATTAAATGTCAAAAAATGTAAACTCAAAGACAAGTGTTTCCTTAAGTTTTCACACTTTCTGTGCACAGATACACACACACACACAAGAACCTCTAGGGTGGATGTCAACAGTACTAGAGCAGTTTCAGAGTCCACAAGTTAAAAGTAACCTTACTGTATATGCAAACACTATTTTCTGACTGCTTCAATGTGGAATTACATCTGCCTTTGACAACATATCTTAAAAAAAATAGATTTGAAACAGTAATTTAAAGCTTCCAGTTTAAACTCAATTTATAGTATGTAAACACTGGAAATTAATTTACAATTTACTTACATTTATTATTCCTTCAATAGAAATAGTGGTCTTAAATATTTATCAGGTTTAATAAACATCACCTAGGATAATGAGAGACAATGAAGAGCTCTTTTTCTGAAACTGTTTCCCTTATGCACACACAAATTTGAGCTACAGTTTCTTTTACTTCTAGTACACATATGTAAAGTGACATTTTACCTAATTTCTTAGAATTTTAGGTATATATGTGTTTTTAAAAATTAGTTTGAGTGGTAAAATGCAATTAAACAATTTATTTTGAGATGCTCAGAAGTCTTATTGAGAGAATTCAAAGAAGTGATTTCCATTAGTCAATCGGATGAGCATGTTACAACCTTTACTTCACTCCATTAATATACTCACCATTTGTATTCCTTTTAAGGATCTCTATGTGAATAATATATATATCTATATACACACAAACACACACATAGCCTCAGGGCTATTGTTTTGCTGTTTAGATTGAGTAGTTGTTTTGAACTATATTAGAAACTGTTGTATGATGAACTATTCTCAGCCTGTCTTTCAACAGCAGCCACACAACATAATGCTGATTCAACTTCACCATTCTAATGTTCCTAGGACTAATATCCATGAAGTATAAAAATCACATCACAAGCAAGTTGTGATAACAATTAAATATACACAGGCTTTGAGCAATAGCTAACAAGAAAAATCCTTGTCATGTCTTCCCAAAGACATTTGTTACACTCAGTGATCTTGAAAGAGTTTTCTTCCTGTCACCCGCCACAAGTTAGGAATAGCTCTAGGAAGGGAATTATGGATAGACATTCTCTGTTATGAATAAAATCAGCAAATATGAAAGATTAGAGTGACATGGTGAGAACAGGGAATCTGTCTGGAGTCTACCTAAAATGATGCAATAGGTACTTACGTCTTCAGAACAGGAACACAAGGCGCTATGTTAGCTCTTGATCAAAAATATAACACTTTCCACTTTCTCGCTGATGCTAATACCACACACTAAATAATGAAGCTATAATTTAAATGTTTCTTTTACATTTTCCAAATCTCATTTACTTAGATGTGGGAGATTTCTTATTTTAAGTAAGAAAGAAAGTGTTTTAAATTGTAAAGCTTCCCCCTAAAGTAGATAGCTATTCTTGTTAATCATTTTTAGTTAAATAAGAAAATTTTAGTTTTGATGATAGATTATTTGTTGTCAATGACAATGAGACAGAAATTACCCTTAAAAAAGTGCTTAATTATAGGTGTTCAGCTTATAGTATTCATGCATATAAATAATACCCTAAAAGTTGGAAAATTATATTCTATCTAAAGATACAGGGTAAGAATAAGAAGGAGGAAGACAATGGAGATTTAAATATTAGATGCCTTCTTTAAGTATTTAATACTTTCACATGCAAAATATGTTGTGTTTTTTCATGTCATAGAAGTGCCTTAAAGAATTTAATGGAAGAAATAATTCAAAGTTAATCCTATTTACTTCATAAATCAATAACCAATTAGGACATACTTGAATAGTTGCCTCAGTTGAGAATTTCATGTTTTTGAAGGCAGTCCATTTCATTTTCATAAAGCTATGGTTCTTTTAGAGGTTTTCTTCACATTGAGCATAAAAGTACTCTTCTGTGATGTTTCTTATTGTTTCTAATTCTACCCTTTGCATCTTTGATGATAAACCTGTAGTATAAATCCTTTAAATATTCTTGTGTAATATTCATCTTCCCTAAAGACAGACCCTAAGTATCATGGCCAAACATGACAATCCTGTCCACCCTTATGAACTTGTCTCTATTTTTTTTTAAGCTGGGCCTTCAAATGTGTAAACACTTAGAATTGAAAAAAAATATTCATTTATTTATTTAAAAATATTTATTTAGTGCTTTCTATGTCCTCTTTGAAGGATGGAGATACAGTTTGTACATCTTTTGGGTTGAATATTGTGGATATCATTGCTGGCCATAAAATCAATGTAGAGTACAGAGTAGCCATCTCTCCTCTCAAGCAGCTTGTACGTTATTATGGAAAGACATGGCAGGGAGTTATACATGCTATAGGGAATAATAGAATTAGGTGACAAAAAGTTAATCATGTGTGGGATGTTCTTCACTTGGTATACACATAAAACATAGTGAAGGAGCAAAGGAGGATATGATTCTATTTGTTTTGGTAAATTTTATATAACTTTATTAAATGTAATAACTAATGAAATTGCATGTCACATTATCTTGAGAGCTGACATACCACAGTGTTAGATTTTTAAAACTTTTTTATTGACTCTATTAGGATGCTATTAGTTAATAAAATTACATAGATTTCAGGTATACAATTCTATATTGCATTGTGTGTTCACCCCCCCCAAGTGAAATGTCTTTCAGTCACCCTCTCCTACCTCCCCACACTCCACCTTTCTCTCTGGTAATCAAGATATCATTTCTAGGATGGGTAAAAAGATGAAGGGATTAAAAAAAGAGAGAAATTAAAGAAAATACACAGGCTCAGATCTCTTTTTAAAGTGTAAAAATGTCCAGAGAAGACATTTACATACAATCACTACAAATTTTGTCCACTAGATGGTACTGTTAGGGAGCTTTTCAAGGAAGAGGAATAAAGAAGAGGACTCAGGGGCATGGACAATGGTGGGGGGTGGATTGACTGGGGGTGGGCAATGGGGCAGGGGAGAGCAAAGGTGGGACAACTGTAACTGAACAACAATAAAAAAATAAAATAAAAAATTAAGTAATGGCCAGTCAATAGTCATTCTAACTCTACACGGTATAATAAACAGCCTCTGAATAAATGTCTTTAACGGGTAGGGCGTGAATATAATGTATGTATTTCCTTTCATATGACGCTTTTAATCAGCCATAGTACTTGAACTGCTTGTATTGTTTATATTGAAAACATGCGTAATTCGGTGAAAACATAAGTATACAAAATTCTATTTTGGGTTATTTTTCTTATTGTCAGATTAATCAATGTTGCCAGATGAATCAATAGTTAGTAACAAATATTTAGCATTTACTTTTCCCTAGTGACAACTGTATATAGAAAACATTATTTTTTGTTTTACTTAAGCATTATTTTTTTTTAATTTAAAAATTAGCCCTGGCTGGCGTAGCTCAGTGGATTGATTGAGCACGGGCCTTGCGAACCAAAGGATAGGGGTTAGATTCCCAGTCAGGGCACATGCCTGGGTTGCAGGCCAGTTCCCAGCAGGGGATGCAGGAGAGGCAACCACACATTGATATTTCTCTCCCTGTCTCCTTCCCTTCCCCTCTAAAGATAAATAAATAAAATCTTAAAAAAATAAAAATTAAAACATTATGGTAGTGCATGTATGCCTTTCTTGAAAGGAATCCGGTGACTAACCATATACTTTGACTCATATATTTGGGAAACTTCTCTTGAGTCAGGTGATTTCGTTACGAAGATTACTTTTTCATTTTATAATCTGTCCAGCCCCCTTCCCTTTGAGGAGAAGAGAAAAACCTCATAAAATCAAAATCCTCAGGTATCCTGCCTAGCAAATGGGTGACTTGGAATTGTTTATTCTGTAATATGTGAATAATATTTGTATCAGAAATGGACATTATTCTTGAACTACTCTTAAAGGATACATGTGCTAGATTTGTTTGATTAAATATGAGATTGTTAAAATCTATTTGAATTCATGAGATATAGAGGGAGAACCACCGGACGTTTAAACCACATGAGGCCATGTCAGACTACAGGAAGAATGTATGGCAGTCACTAATCTTTTCCAGGAGAGTAAATAGACAGAATTTAAAAAAAAGTAGCATGGATGGATCTGGAGAGCATTATGCTAAGTGAAATAAGCCAGGTGGTGAGGGAGAATACTGTATGATCTCACCTTTAACTGGAACATAATCAACAAAAGAAAAAAGCAAACAAAATATAACCAGAGACATTGACATTAAGAACAATCTAACAATAGGCAGAGGGGAGGCAGGAGGGGACAGTGGAAAGAAGGGTTTTCAGGAACTACTATAAAGGACCCATGGACAAAACCAAGGGGGCGGGTAGAAGCAAGGGAGGGAGGGAGGTTCGGCTGGGGGGGGAAGTTTGCAGAAAAGGCAGACAACTGTAATTGAACAACAATAAAGTAAAAAAAAAAATAGCTGTGTTTAAATCTCTAGAACTTCAGTTAAAATGACTTTTGAATTATTGAGAAATTTTCAGTTACTGGTAAGGAATAACTAACTTATCTCAGAACGATGTAAGAAAATGATAGAACAGGGGGAGGGCATTATTGTCTCATGCAACAGAAAGTTGCAGTGTATTACTGAATTCACCAGCCTGTATGTCATGACTCAAGATTTAGTCAGTTTTAGGTAGTGTTTTCCTCCCACAGACATCACAGTTAAGTCACTCATTCCTTGTGATACAGCCCTCAGGAGCTCCAGAATTACATCTTCCCAAGTTCAAGTGTAATGGAAAAGATACCAACTTTTCCTTCTTTGCTTAAGTAAAAACTCAAGAGTTAGTTCGATGTGGTTTTGCTGAGTCATGTATCAAACTTTGAGTCAGTCTCTTCTGTGAGGCATTAGTCACATACCCACTATGTCAGGCTAACACAAAGTTTTAGATTTGGAAAGGTATGTTTCTCCAATGAGAAACAGAGCAAAGGGATAATAGTTGCTAAGAAGACAAAAATTTTTAAAAGCCTCTTCTACATTAGGATTACTAGAATGTAGAAACAAATACATAGTAAAATACATTTAGAATAGACATTTCTCCTCTAAATTATGGTTGGTGGAGTGTCAAAAATATACAATTTGAGTATTTTATATATTTCTAATTTTTCTAATTGCATTTCTGAAACTAAAAATGCAAATTGATTAATTGGTTTTGGGATTGGGTTGTGGTTAGGTGGAATAATACCAAGTGACTAAATTAATATCCCATACATGTATATTATCTTTACCCTTGTCTCCTACTTTTTCTTTGTGCCTCAGTTTTCTCAGTTTTATAATGGAGATAGTAATATTCTCATGCAGTTCTGTTGTGAGATGTAAAGAAGATAGACCTTGTAAAACATTCAAGACAATGTCTGGTGTATAGTAGGTGCTAAATAAACATTCAATTTAAGTTTTATTATCCACTAATAAAACTTAAATATTTTAACTTTTATTTTTAATAAAACAAATATATTATATTAATATTTATATTAGTATTTTATTAATATTTTCTAATTATTTGAATACCTATCTTTATCAGGCTCTGAATTAAGTTCTGGAATACAGTAATAAATGGACATGTTCTTACTTTCAGAAATCTGAAATGTTTTGAAAATACATATATTAATGAAAAAATTAAATGCACAATTCAAGCATTGTAAATATGAAAAGGAAATTTAGGACCCAAGGAAAATTAGACAATGTCACAAAACATGTAATAGAAAGCAAAGGTGCAGTTATAAAGATAAAAAAGAAGCTTTTATAAGTAAGCAATTATTGAGTTGAGATTTGAAGAAAGAATGTGGATTAATTAGATGAAAGGAGATAGTTGTTGGAGAAGATTTTTAAAGAGAGGAAACAGCATGTAATACCAATATTATTATATGATTTTTAAAATTCTTTAACATCTTTAAAAACATAAAAGGATCATTGTAATATCAGGTTTTATAATTTTGAAGGTCTGCCTACTTGAGATTTCTGGCACTTCCAGCTGTGGATGTAATGTCAAATAGTGTTAACATGGAAGAGCTGGGCAAGTCTCAGAGAAGTAAACATGTACAGGAAAGCAGCTCACTGGTGCTTATAACTATTTGTTATTTAAACTCAAGATTTGTACACATCCTTTTCCTTCCATAAATTTTATAATAGGAAATTTAAAATTTTCTTCTTATTTTATTGTTGACACTATTACAGATGTCTCCCCCCACCAGCCCTTTGCTCACCTCCACTCAGCATTGCTCCCCACTCCCCTCTGGCCATCTCCACACTGTTGTCTGTGTCCGTGTGTCTATGGGTTACATATATATGTTCTTTAGTTAATCCCTTCACTTTCTTTCATCCAGTCCCCTCCCTGCTCCCCTTTGACAGCTGTCAGTCTATTCCACGTATCTATGCCTTCGTTTCTCAATAGGACATTTTCTGAGGTTGCTTTTTGGAGTTTTTCCTCATTCTTTTAAACTAATAGTATTGATTTGCCTCTCATGGTATGGGTGGAAATTTTTCTTTAAACTTTTAATTTTGGAAATAGCTGCTTTGAAGCTCAAGCAATAAAATGACACATTTCTTCCAGCCTCTTTTCTGGGAATTCAGCATTATTCTGGTATCCTGGAAAACTGGAGGTTGAGAAGATCCAGAAATACTATGTCTAACACAACCATGGATTTCATCTATCACTTATCTATCATCTATCTATCTATCTATCTATCATCTATCATCTATCTATATATTTATGTTTTATTTATTTTTTCTTTTTTTAACTTTTTCATTGTCGACTGTATTACAGATGGATTTCTTAATAGTTTAGTAATAAATGACAACAGCAAAGCTTTTCTAAGTGGCTTTGAAGACTTGCGAATATTTTAGGAGGCCAATGCCTTATCCATTAGGCCACTGGGGCTTCCCAGACCTGCAAATATTTTGAAATGAGAGCAAGACAGTGTAAAAAATTAGAAACTCTGTAATGACTGACAGCTGTTGGGTGGTCTGTGTGTACATGTGTGTGCACACACATGCATGCATATGAAGTATTTGTTGGTGTGTCACAGACAACTAAGAGACACCTCTGGAAGGGGTGAGGCTTTGCTATTATACAGGGAGTGTTTATGGAGTCTTCAGTATTCTGCTCTTGTGAAGTTTCTTCCATCTAAGGTTATTACACTATCTCATGCACAATCACAAACACTCAATTCTTGTGAATAGGAGAGAATGTAACATTCATATTGTTCAGTCACAAGAAATGAATATATTTGTTCAGCTTCTATTTGCAGTGATGATTAGTCTCTGAGTTTAAAATTCCCAGATATGTCCTTTTCAGTTGTAATTCTATTGATAAATATTCTAGAATCTAATCATTGCTATTCTGAAACACTTAGGACCTGGCTGATAATTTGCAGAGAATGATAATCTGAACAAAGCAATATATTATGTATTCAATGCAGAGGAAAACAAGAAAATGAAATAGTCATAATTTTAAAATTTGATAAAAACTTTCATAACTGCCATATTTTTATCATTGGCCTATATATATCAATATATTACATATATATGTATAAATTATATATATTAGATAAATAATCAGGATCCCTCACTGGTTTATAAGTTAATAGAGTTGTGTTATAGTGTTACAATGTACATAACTCATCAGTATTTATTAATATTGATTATTTCAGATGCATGATTATTAATATCTACAGAGACCAGAGTAATTAAATGTGTGTACTCCACTTAAGAACTTAAATTAAGAACTTAACAGCCTATATTTGACACCAAAAATGTATTAGTTACTTTCAATTCATTTTTAGTTTTTTTTTCCACAAGAAGATTTTATTTTCCTTAGTAAAATTGTGTGAAACATACTAACTTCAATCCTATTACCGTTGTAGAAGGAAAAACTGAATGGTGTTCAGAACATAGGAGATGCTCAGTAATTATGTTGATTGAATGTTGCTGATCGAATGAATGATAACTATTTGCTGATCCTTCTGCATAGTTTCCTTTTGCTTAAACACATAGAAAAATGTGGAACATATCCAACTGTTTCCTGGTTACTATGCTCTAAATACTTTAATGACAATATTATTGGTAGAGGGATCATAAAACCTTGGGTGATCTCTCTGTACAATAGTGTAAGTTTTATCTATTGTAGCTGGTTTAGGCCATTTGTCTAAGAGAGTTCTTTTTGTGCTACCCTTTGAAAGGCTTCCTTTACTTCCCTGTTCCTTAAAGTGTAAATAACAGGATTCAAAGCAGGTGTAACTACTGTGTACATGAGTGAAGTCACTTTGTCTGTTTCTGGAGTGTGTGAAGTCTTAGGTTGGAGATAAGTGAACAAGGCAGTGCCATAGAAGAGAGAAACAACAAGGATATGAGAAGAACAAGTGGAGAAAGCTTTCTGTCGGCCAGCTGCTGATGGGATTCTCAAGATGGTCACAAAAATGCGCACATAGGAACACAGAATGAGGAAACAGGGACTCATAATAAAGAGCACAGAGATGGCAAACATAACAATCTCATTATGGGAGGTATCAACACAAGCCAGTTTCACTACAGGCATGATGTCACAAAAAAAATGCTGAATCATTCCAGTTCCACAGAAGGGCAAAGTGAAGATCCAGGTGGTCTGGACTGACTCCACCACCACACCAGTGGTCCAGGATGCTGCAGCCAATTTCAAACACACACTAGGGCCCATTAGGAGAGTGTAATGCAGTGGGTAACAGATAGCTACAAATCGGTCATAAGCCATGGCTGCTAGCAGGCAACATTCTGTCAGTCCCAAGATGGCAAATATATACATCTGAGCTGCACAGCCTCCCATACTTATGGTCTTGTTCTCTACAAGCAGGTGTACGAGCATCTGAGGCACTACACTGGTGATATAGCACATCTCCAGAAAGGAGAGGTTAACCAGGAAGAAATACATGGGAGTGTGCAGGGAAGGGGTGATCCAGATCAGGCAGATGATAATGAGGTTTCCTCCCACAGTAAACAAGTAAATGATTAAGAACACAACGAAGAGCACAGGTTGTAACTTTCCTAGAGAGGAAAAAGCCACAAATGTGAATATGGTGCAGAGGGTTTGGTTTCCATTCATAGGCTCAGAGCTAGACATCTGCGGAGATAAAAGAGAGAGCAGATAATACCTAAACAAATCTGGTCATCTGAAAAGGTCTTGAATGCCCCTCAGAAAAAGCAGTTTTCCTAGGATCAGTGGTCTGCCATGAGAACCTGCACACTTGGATTCCTTTTGTTAAAGCATTCTAAATAAATGCTCAGTTGAAATAGATGCAGTATTTCTTCCCAGTTTTGAATTCTGAATCTTGTGATTTTTCTCTTTTCTCTTTCTCATATTCTTATATACATAGGCTGTTATATAAGTAACATGAAAGGATCAATTGTAAAGGAATCACATAAAACATAAGTGTATAGAATAAAATACAAATGTATTATATTTTGGTCTCTAACTTTCACAGCCTTCCTTACATATTTGGAAGGGATTATATTTCCAGCCATTTATGTATTCATTTTATACATATTTTTGTGTATTTCAATTTGAAAAGAGTAAGCCAATGAATATGCAGCTAAAAACCAAGGAAACCCAAATGAGTAGTCTTTTTCCCACAACCTCAATGTGATTTTACAGGAATTTATGAATAGAAGAACATACCTAGAATCACAGGTAAACTTTCTTTTCCTTGCTGGGCGTCTAGACTTTCTAGATTCCAAATTATAACATGGTGGTAGAATCAGCAGTATTTCTATTCTGACTAGAGACCAGAGGGATTACATCCATTGCATGGCTTAATTATATTTGTCTCAAGAGAAATTTGTTCAGAAACAACAATGAACATTCAATGTTCCACTGGGTTTTCATATTCCAGAGATAATCTATTGTTGTTTTGTTATAACACTTAAGCTTGCATAATATGCAAAACTAAAATTTCTAGGGGATTTTCATTATACCATTACACAAATTATTGAACTTTATGAATATTTGCCATAATAATCTTCTTTAAGCTTTTCACTACTCAGGATGTTGTGATATCAATAGGCCCAGTGCAGGACACAAGGCAGTCTCCATAACTGCACAGGTAGCACTCACTTTATTCATTATCTGTGATTAAGTTGTTAGTAGCATAAATAAATAGGGCTGATAAAGAAAAATTCTAAATTTCCAATGGAATTAATTAAAATAATTGATCAAAAATATGAAAATAGCCTTTTATCATTTTCTACAGAAGTAAAAAAATTGCTGCAGCTATTCAGGGTCATTTATGATTCCATATAAATTTTTAAAATATTTCTTGTATATCTGTGAAATATGTCATTGGTACTTTAATAAAGATTGTGATGAATTTATAAATAGCTTTGGGTAGTTGGACATTCTGATGATGTTAATCCTTCCAATTCATGACAATAGTACATGATTCCATTTGTTTGTGTCTTCCTTAATTTCTTTCTTCAGTGTTGTGTAGTTTTTTGAGTACAATATAAAAAAAGAGATTAAAAAAAGCTCATTCTTTCTCAAGACTCTCCACTGCTTTAAGTAGAATACACTTTCTGTATCTATTCCTTTATATGCTTTATTGAGGTTTAATTGACAAAATTGTATATATTTAAACTGTACAAACTGATCATTTGATATATATGTACATATACACTGTAAAATGATTATCACAATCAGTTTACTGACCACATAGTTATTTTTGTGTGTGTGATAAAGCTTAGAATCTACACTTTTAGCAAATTTCTAGTATGCAGTGCATTATTATTAATTATAGTCATTATACATTAGACTCTCAGAACTTATTTGTCTTATAACTGAAGGTTTGAGACCTTTGATCAGCATCTCACTGTTTTTCCTACCTCTTGGCCCATTCTATTCTGTTTTAAAAAATACATTTTTTAGATTACACTTATTAATGAGATTGCATAATATATGTCTTTATGTGTCTGGTGTATTTTACTTATTTCAGTTGTGTCTTCTAGATTCACCCATGTTGTCACAAATGACATGATTTCCTTTTTATGACCAAATAATATTTTTTTTGCCATTGGTCTTAGAGATGCTTTTTGGATATGACACCAAAAGCTCAGGTGATAAAAGCAAAAATAAACAAGTGGGACTACATCAGACAAGAATGTTTTTATACAAGAAAGGGTACAATCAACAAAAATAAAAGGCAACTCATGGAATGGGCAACAATATTTGCAAATCATGTATCCCCATCTAATAAGGGAATGGTATATAAAATATATAATGAACTAATGCACATCAAGAGCAAAAAATGAAAAATGCAATCAAATAATGGGCAGAAAACCTGAACAGGTATTTTTCCAAAGAAGACATACAAATGGACAACAGTATGTGAAAAGATGCTTAACAACCCTAATCATCAGAGACACACAAATCAAAACCACTTTGACATCATTGCACATTTGTTAGGACAGCTATTAACAAAAAGACAAAAGATAAGTACTGTTAAGAATGCAAAGAAATGGAATTCTTGTACATTATTAGTTAAAATTTAAATTGATAAAGCCATTATGGAAAACAGCTTGGAAGTTCCTCAAAAAATAAGAACTTCCATAGGATCTAGCAATCCTACCTCTGAGTATATATCTGAAGGAAATAAAATTAATATCTCAAACATTTGTACCTCATGTTCATTGTGGCATAGCCAAGTTATGTAAATAACCTAAGTGTTCACCTTTGATATTTTTTGTAAAATATTAGTAAAACAAAACAAATGCTGATATTATGTTTTTAAATTTCCATCTGGACTTGCATTAAGTGCTTCTCAAACTAGTTTTGAAACCAGAGCGCAATATTACAAAAATGGGCAAAAGACCTGAACAGACATTTCTCCAAGGAAGACATATAGAGGGCCCAGAGATATATGAAAAGATGCTCAGCATCACTAGCCATCAAAGAGATGCAAATTAAAACCACAATGAGATACCACTTCACACCAGTCAGAATGGCCATCATAACCAAATCAACAAACAAGTGTTGGAGAGGATGTGGAGAAAAGAGAACCCTAGTGCACTGTTGGTGGGAATGCAGACTGGTGCAGCCATTGTGAAAAACTATGAAATTTTTTTCAGAAAACTGAAAATGAAACTGCTTTGTGACCCAGCAATTCCACTGCTGGGACTATATATTAAGGACCCTGAAACAGCAATCCAAAAGAACCTGTGCCCCCAATGTTCATAGCAGCACAATTTACAACAGACAAGTGCTGGAAGCAACCTAAGTGCCCATCAGTAAATTAATGGATAAAAAACTATGGTACATTTCCATGATGGAATACAAAACAGCAGAAAAATAAAAGAAGGAGCTCCTACCCTTTGTAACAACATGGATGGAAATGGAGAGTATTATGCTAAGTGAAATAAGCCAAGCGACGAAAGACAAATACCATATGATCTCACCTTTAAGTGGAACCTAATCAATAAAACAAACAAGCAAGCAAAATATAATAAGAGACACTGAAATTAAGAACAATCTGACAGTAACCAGAGGGGAGGTGAGAGGGGATAATGGGAGGAAAGTGGGAAGGGTTTTCAGGAACAACTATAAAGGACATATGGAAAAAACCAGGAGGGGGTGGAATCAGAGGAGGGAGGTGGGGATGACTGGGGTGGCGAGAGAGGGGGATAAATGCAGACAACTGTACTTGAACAACAATAAAATAAAAAATAATAATAAAGGAAAAATAACGTGAATATATGTTTGTTTGTTTTTTTTAAATTAAATTTTATTTAGTTACTTTTCAAGTACATTTTTTTAATCTATTTCTCCCATCCCACCCCACCCCCTTGCCCAGTCTCCCCCCTCCCTCCCATTCCACCCCCCCCACCAGTCCTCATCCCTGTGTCTTTCATACTTGTTCCTCAAAATCCCTCCCCCTTTTTCCCCTTAAATTACCTTCCCTCTCCCCTCTGGTCACTGCCCACTTGTTCTCTATTTCAGTGTCTTTGTTTTTATTCGGCTTGCTTGTTTGTTTTAGTCTTTAGCTTCCTGTCAAAGGTGAGATCATATGGTATTTGTCCTTCAATGCCTGGCCTATTTCACTCAGCATAATGCTTTCCACTTCCATCCATGTTGTTGCAAAAGGTAGTAGCTCCTTCTTTCTCTCTGCTGCATAGAATTCCATTATGTATATGTACCACAGTTTTTTGATCCATTCGTTTACTGATGGGCACCTAGGTTGCTTCCAACTCTTGGCTATTGTAAATTGTGCTGCTATGAACATTGTGGTGCATAGGTTCTTTGAAATTGATGTTTTAGGATTCTTGGGATATAATCCTAGCAGTGGAATTGCTGGGTCAAAAGGCAGGTCGATTTTTATTTTTCTGAGAAAATTCCATACTGTTTTCCATAATGGTTGTACCAGTCTGCAATCCCACCAACAGTGAACTAAGGTCCCCTTTTCCCCACAACCTCTCCAACATTTGTTGTTTGTTGCTTTGTTTATGATAGCCATCCTGACTGGTGTAAAGTGGTATCTCATTGTGGTTTTAATTTGCATCTCTCTGATAGCTAACGATATTGAGCATCTCTTCATGTGTCTCTGGATATTCTGTATGTCCTCTTTAGAGAAGTGTCTGTTCAAGTCCTTTTCCCATTTTTTAATTGGGTTCGATGTCTTCCTAGAGTGGAGTCGTGTAAGTTCTTTGTATATTCTGGAGATTAAACCTTTGTCTGAGGTATCATTGGCAAATATATTTTCCCATACAGTTGGTTGTCTTTTTAATTTAATACTGTTTTCTTTAGCCATGCAGAAGCTTTTTATTTTGATGAGATCCCATTTGTTTATTCTTTCCTTTATATTCCTTGCTCTAGGGCACATATCTGTAAAAATGTTGCTGCGTGGAATATCTGAGATTTTCTTGCCAATGTTCTCCTCTAGGACTTTAATGGTGTCATGGCATATATTTAAGTCTTTTATCCACCTTGAATTTATTTTGGTGTATGGTGTAAGTTGGTGCTCAAGTTTCATTTTTTTGCATGTAGCTGTCCAGTTCTCCCAACACCATTTGCTGAAGAGGCTATCTTTACTCCATTTTATGTTACTGCCTCCTTTGTCAAATATTAATTGACTGTAAAGGGTTGGGTTGATTTCTGGGCTCCCTGTTCTGCTCCATTGGTCTATGTGCCTGTTTTTATGCCAGTACCAGGCTGTTTTGATTACAGTGGCTTTGTAATACAGTTTGATATCAGGTATTGTGATCCCCCCTACTTTGTTCTTCTTTCTCAAAAGATCAGCTGCTATTCCGGCTTGTTTATGATTCCATATAAATTTTTGAAGTGTTTGTACTATGTCCGTGAAATACGCCATTGGTACTTTAATAGGTATTGCATTGAATCTGTATATTGCTTTGGGTAGTATGGACATTTTGATGATGTTAATTCTTCCAATCCATGAACAAGGTATATGTTTCCATTTGTTTGTGTCTTCCTTGATTTCTTTCTTCAGTGCTGTGTAGTTTTCTGCATACAGGTCTTTTACCTCCTTGGTTAGGTTTATTCCCAGATATTTATTTTTCTTTTTGCTATATTGAATGGGATTTTTTCCTTGATTTCTGCTTCTGCTGATTCATTGTTTGTATATAAAAATGCCTTTGATTTCTGGATATTGACTTTGTATCCTGCTGTTTTGCCAAATTCATTAATTAGTTTGAGCAGTTTTTGGGTAGAGTCTATAGGATTTTCCATGTACACTATCATGTCATCTGCAAACAGTGACAGTTTTGTTTCCTCCTTTCCTCTTTGGATGCCTTTTATTTCCTTTTCTTGCCTGATCGCTGTGGCCAAAACTTCTAATACTATATTGAATAGAAGTGGTGAAAGTGGACATCCTTTTCTTGTTCCTGATCTTAGTGGAAAAGCTTTTAGTTTTTGCCCATTGAGTATGATATTGGCTGTAGGTCTCTCATAAATGGCCTTTATTATATTGAGGAATGTTCCCTCTAGTCCCACTTTGCTGAGTGTTTTTTTATCATGAATGGGTGTTGTACCTTATCGAAAGCTTTTTCCACGTCTATTGATATGATCATGTGGTTTTTGTCTTTGCTTTTGTTTATGTGATGAATTACATTTACTGTTTTGGGAATGTTGAACCATCCTTGCACCCCTGGGATGAATCCCGCTTGGTCATGGTGTATAATCTTTTGGATATATTGTTGGATGCGATTTGCCAATATTTTGTTGAGGATTTTAGCGTCTATATTCATCAGTGATATTGGCCTGAAGTTTTCTTTCTTTGTTGTATCTCTATCTGGTTTTGGAATTAGGATGATGCTGGCTTCATAAAAGGAGTTTGGGAGTTTTCTATCCTTTTGGATTTTTTGGAATAGTCTGTGAAGAATGGGGGTTATCTCTTCCTTAAATGCTTTGTAGAATTCTCCTGTGAATCCATCTGGTCTGGGGCTTTTGTGTGATGGGAGTTTTTTGATTACTGCTTCAATTTCTTTTGCTGTTATTGATCTATTCAGGTGTTCTACTTCTTTTTCATTGAGTTTTGGGAGATTATATTTTTCTAGAAATGTGTCCATTTCCCCTAGGTTCTCAGATTTCTTGGCATACAGTTATTCATAGTAATTTCTTACAATTCTTTCTATTTCTGTGGTGTCAGTTGTAATCTCTCCTCTTTCATTTCTGATTGTGTTTATTTGTGTCCATTCCCTTCTTTTCTTGATGAGCCTACTTAAAGTCTTGTCTATTTTGTTTATTTTTTTTTCAAAGAACCAACTCCTGGATTCATTGATCCTTAGAATTGTACTTTTAGTCTCTATGTCATTTAGTTCTGCTCTGATCTTAGTTATTTCCTTCCTTCTACTTGCTTTGGGCTGTTTTTGTTGTTGTTCCTGGAGTTCTTGCAGGCGTAGAGTAAGGTCATTTGTTTGAAATGTTTCTATCTTCTTTAGGTAGGCCTGTACTGCTATAAACTTCCCTCTCAGGACTGCCTTGGCTGTGTCCCATAAGTTTTGGGTTGTTGTGAGATCATTTTTGAATATATGTTTGGATGTAGGATATTTGTTAAGAAAAAAGTCAGGCATTGTCTCCCTATTTTCTGACTGGAATATCTATCCATTGAAGTCAATGGGATGTTAAAATCCATTTATGACTGTATTTCTGTCAATCTATCTATTTATGTCCAAGATTTGCTTTACTAATTTAGGTAGTAGGATGTTGGTTATGGAAATGTTTACTAGGGTTGTATCCTCCTGTTGAATTATTCTCTTTATCATTATGTAGTGCCCTTCTTTGACTCTTAATATATCCTTAGTTTTAAAGTATTTTGTTAGGTGTAAGTACTGCTACCCCAGCTTTTTTTTCCTTTTTCATTTGTATGAAATATCTTTTTCCAACCTTTTACTTTTAGTCTGTGTGTATCTTTCTATCTGAGATGGGCCTCTTGAGGACAGCTTATATATAGGTCTTGTATTCTTACCATTCAGCTACCTTATGTCTTTTGGCTGGAGTATTTAATCTATTTACACTTAAGGTGATTATTGATAGATACATATATAGTGCCATTTTATTGTTGGACTGTTTTCCTCTGTTTTTTTTCCCCCCTTTCTCTTTTTCTTCTGCTTCTGAAAGCAAGCCCTCTAACATTTGTTGTAGTATTGGTTTGATGTTAAAAAATCCTTTCGTTTTTTCCTTGTCTGAGAATCTCCTTATTTTTCCCTTGATTTTAAGTGATAGCCTTGCTGGATAAAGTAGTCTTGGTTGTAGGTCCTTGTTTTTTTAATCACCTTGAGTATTTCACACCACTCCCTTCTGGGCTGAAATGTTTCTGATAAGTAATCAGATGACAGTCAAATTCTCATTCCTTTGTAGGCACCTATCTGCTTTTCTCTTGTACCTTTTAGGATTCTCTCTTTGTCTTTAAGCCTTGTTATTTTAATTATGATGTGTCTTGGTGTAGGTCTCTTTAAGTTCATTTTGTTTGGGACTCTCTGAGCTTCCTGGATTTGTGTCTTTTTCCTTCACCAGATTAGGGAAGTTTTTAGTTATTATTTCTTCAAATAGGTTCTAGATCCCTTGCTCACTCTCTTCTTCTGGTATTCCCATTATGCAGATGCTATTAACACTTCATGTTGTCCAAAATGTTTCTCAAGCTTTCCTCATTTTTAAAAATTCTTTTATTTTTGCAGGTTTGCCTTAGTGTTTTTTTCTACCTTATCTTCTAAAACACTGATTTGATCCTCTGCTTTCTTACTCTTTATTTTTTCAAATGTATTATTTATCTTAGATATTACATTCTTTTTTTCTGACTATTCCTTTTTTATAGTTTCTATATCTTTTTTATGTTGTTGAGTATCCTTATAATCATTAGTCTAAAATGTTGGTTGCAGCCACTCACCTTAGGCTCTGGCAAAGGGAGGGCAGAGTGTACTAGAGATGCTTGAGAAGAGTATAAGTTTGGTGACTATGGGTACAGAATTGAGGGAACAGCTGTCAGGAGCTCTGTGTGGAGTCACTCCCCATACTGCAGAGGCAGAGCACTTTCTTAGGCAGAGCACTCCTCTCTGAATGGCATCAGCCTGAGGGGAAGCAATAGCCTTGCACACAGGAATTACCCCACTCCACCCTGTGATGTTTAAGCCTGACTGCTGATTACATATTGATTAGATTAACAGCTGATCGGTTTAGTGAGTAAGTGATTAGTTTAACACCTAAGGCAAAAAATACACAGAGACAGCCAAAATGGGGAGACAGAGAAACAGACCCCAAATGAAAGAACAAGAGAATATTCCAGAAGGACTAGATGAAATGGGGGTAAGCAATTTATCAGACAGAGTGTTATGCATTGGCCCTTTAGGAGGCTCTCTGCATCTCTAGTTGTGTCTCCCTGGAAGACAAAAACATGCTGATTTTCACAGTTTTTTTTTTTTTTTAATCTGGGTTCCTTTCCAGCTCTGGTGCTATAGGCTGGGGAGCCCAGCTAGAGGTTTAGAGCCCACACTCCTCTGGGGAATCCCTGGTGATTGAAACTTTCCTAACCCAGTGAAAGAAAAAGTCACAGAAATTCAGAAAGTACAGACAGTCCCAATCAAGATGGACCCAAAGAAACCCACACCAAGACAAATCATTATTAAAATGGCAAAGGTTAAAGACAAAGAAAGAATCTTAAAGGTAGCAAGAGAGAAGCAATTAGTTACCTGCAAGGGAGTTCCCACAGGCCGTCAGCTGATTCCTCATCAGAAACACTACAGTTCAGAAGGAAATGGCATGAAGTATTCAAAAGTAATGAAAAGCAAGGATTTGAATTCAAGGCTACTCTATCCAGCAAGACTATCATTTGAAATAGAAGGTGAAATAAAGAGTTCAGACCAAAAAAATAGGTTAAAGAAATTCATTACCACAAAATCAGCATTGCAAAAAATGTTAAAGGGGCTACTGTAAGAAGATATATAGAGAGAGGAACATAAGCATAAAGAATAAAATGTCAATAAATAAGTACCTATTGATAATAACCTTAAACATAAATGGATTAAATGTTCAAACAAAAGACAAGGGCAGCTGAATTGTTATTGCTTTAAATATGCTTATCATTTTTATTGTTATGATTTTATTATTTCAATACTTATCAATGACATTTTCTATAACTTAGCCTTATAAATGGGAATATTACCTTTATTATTTTTACTTCTTCTTTTCCTCTTCTATTTCTTTCAGTGGTATTTTTACTTTTTGATTATTAAGGTCAACTTCAGGTGTGAAAGGGAGAGCAGAGGGCCATCAGGCAAAAAAGCCAGAAACAAAAATTTAAAAAAAAACAAACCTGACTCATATATATGCTGTTGACAAGAGACTCAACTTAGAACAAAAGATTCACAAAGGCTGAGGGTGAAGGGTTGGAAAAAATTTTGTGTTAATGGAAAAACAAACAAAAAAGCTGTGGTAGCAATTCATATATCTAACAAAACAGACTTCAAAACAATGGCCATAACAAGAGACAAAGAAGGTCACTGCATTATACTAATAAGATTGATCCAACAACAAGTTATAACCCTGGTAAACATAATGCACCCAATATAGGAGCACCTACATATATAAAAAAAAGCTCTTGGTGGACATTAATCCTGCAGAGGTCAAGGCTGATCTGGGAGATACAAACTCTTCTCTTAAATGTTGTTACATATATTGGGTGCATAAGATCGATGTCATGACTAGCTGTGCATTTGTTCATGACTAATATTAAGCCATAACATTTAAGCTGTCAGTTTGGTTTTAACACAAGTTTTGTAAGGGTGTGCGGTATTTGATAGTAAATTGTATCTGAGAAATACTGCAAACTCCAAAGTCAGTCTTGGTGCAATTATTTTGCTTTGTGAACTTTGAAGTCAGGGTTGTGTTATTCCTTTTCACTTACCATTAAAAATGGCTCTGTCAATAAGCAGAAAAAGAAAAAGATATGTTAGTTGCTATGCATCCAAAGCAAGTTG
Source organism: Artibeus jamaicensis (assembly GCF_021234435.1). Classification (NCBI taxonomy): domain Eukaryota; kingdom Metazoa; phylum Chordata; class Mammalia; order Chiroptera; family Phyllostomidae; genus Artibeus; species Artibeus jamaicensis. The sequence goes on from NW_026521486.1 coordinate 53,196,798, forward strand.
CTTATCAAAATATTTTCACAAGTGTTATGAGAAGGATTTATGCCTTGAGCATAACAATATGTTATGTGTGATGACTGTTACAAATGTTTTGCAAAACTAACTATTGAAGATTCTGCTATATGTTTCTACTTTTTGAAAAAAATTTATTTTTTATGTTTTTATATATCTTTGTTCAATAATTTCTAGATTCCAATGGACAATAATAAAATCATGTATTTTATTATATAAATATAATAAATGCAAAATGACAGTGCTTAAATTTTTTTTGCAATTCAGCATACAAATGTAATAAATGTAACTCTCAGATACACACAACCTCTATTATTTTGACCACAACCTCTGCAGGGCTAAAAGAGAGATTGACAGCAATAGTTTCATATTGGGGATTTTAACACCCAACGGGCATAAATGGATTGATTTTCTAGACAAAAAAAAAAAATCAACGAGGAAACAGTGAACTTAAATGACACACTAGATCTGATAGATTTAATTGACATTTTTGGAACATTTTATCCCAAAACAGAATGTACATTTTTCTTGAGTGTACATACAATATTTTAAAGATAGACCACATACTAAGACAAAAAATAAGGCTTAACAAATTCCAGAAAATTGACATCATAACAATCATTTTGGATCACAATAACATAAATGAGGACTCAACTACAATAAAAAATTCAAAGTCATTCACACATGGAGGTAAAATAGCATGTTATTATACAATGAATGAGTTACCAATAAGATCAAGGAATAAATCAGAAATTATCCAGAAAAAAAATGAAAATGAACACACACCAATCTAAAACTTAGGGAACACATCAAAAACAGTCCTGAGAGGGAACAGCATACCTTTGCAGGCCTATTTTAAGAAGCAAGAAAAATCTCAAATAAACAATCTAACACTACACCCAAGATAATCAGAAAAAGAACAACAAAAAAGCCTAGAGTGAGAAGAAAAAAGGAAATAATAAAGACGAGAGTGAAAATAAATAACATGAAGACTAAAAAAATAATACAAAAGATCAATGAAGCCAAGAGGTGGTTTTATGAGAACATAAACAAAATGCTGACCCTATTGCCAGACCCATCAAGAAACAAAGAGAGATAACCCAAATAAATAAAACCAGAAATGAAAAAGGTGAAGTAACAATGGACTTAATAAGAAATACAAATAATGGTAAGAACATACTATAAACAAATATATGACAATGAATTGAACAACTTGTGTGAAGTGGACAAATTTCTAGGAAACACAGTCTTCCAAAACTATATCAGGGAGAATCAGAGACCTGAACAGACCAATTACAACTAATGAAACTGAAGCAGTTATATATATATATTTTAAAACCTTCCCCAAAACAAAAGTCCTGGAGCAGATAGTTTCACAGGTAAATTTTAACAAACATTTGAGGAAGAACTAACACCTATACTCCTCAAACTATTCCAAAATATTCAAGAGGAGAGAAGGATCCCAAGCTCTTTTTTATGAGGCCAGAATTATCCTAATTCCAAAACCAGATACATATACTACAAAGAAGTAAAATTATAGGTCAATATCCCTCACAAACATAGATGCTAAAATTCCTCGACAAAATACTAACAAATTGGATGCAGCAATATATTAAAAAGATTATATACCATGACCAACTTGGAGTTATTCCTGGTATGCAAGGTTAGTACATTATTCATGAATAAATAAATGTGATACATCATATAAACAGACTGAAGGATAAAAATCACATGATCATATCAATCAATACACGCAGAAAGCATTTTAAAAATTCCAGCATCCATTTATGTGAAAAACTCAGCAAAGTGAGAATAGAGAGATCATACCCAAAATGATAAAGACCATGTATGAAAAACCTACAGCCAACATCATACTAAATGGGAAAAAATGAAAAATGTTTCTCTTAAGATCAGAATAAGACAGGGATGTTTGCTTCACTTCCCTTATTCAACATAGTACTGAAACTCCTGGGCACAGTGATCAGACAAGAAGATGTAGTAAAAGACATACAAGTTGGAAAAGAGAAAGTAAAACTATCATTATTCACAGATGACATGATATTGTACATAGAAAGCCCTAAAGACTTCACAAAAAAACTACTAGATTTAAAAAATGATTTTGGCAAAGTAGCTGAGTACAAATTAATGTCCAGCAATCAGTGGCACTTCTATATACCAATGATGAACTATCAGAAAGAGAAACTAAGGAAACAATCCAATTTACTATTGCAACAAAGAAATAAGGTACCTAGGAAAAAATTTAACCAAAGATATAAAAGATCTGTACTCAGAAAATGCAGGACATTAAAAAACAAAATGGAAAAAGATACAAATAAGCTAAAGCATATACCATGTTCATGGGTAGGAAAAATTATTATTAAAATGTGTGTACTACCCAAAGCATTCTATAGATTCAACACATTTTCTATTAAAACACCAATAGCATATTTCACAGATCTAGAACAAATATTTCAAAAATTATATGGAACTATAAAAAACCCCAAATAGCCTCCGCAATCTTGAGAAAAAAGAACAAAGTTGGAGGAAGCATGATGCATGATTACAAAGTCATTGTAATAAAAATGCTTGGTACTGGCACAAGAACAGACACATAAGTCAATGGAACAGAACAGTGAGTCCAAAAATAAACTCCCACTTTCATGGTCAAATAGTATTTGACAAAAGAGACAAGAACATACAATGGAGTAAAAATGATCTCTTCAATAATGGTGTGGGGGAAATTGGACCGGTACATGCAAAGATGAAAATAGACCACCAACTTACACCATACACACAAATAAACTCAAAATGGATAAAAGACTTAAATGTAAGTTGTGAAATTGTAAAAATCCTAGAAGAAAACACAGGCAGTAAAATCTCAGAAAACTCATGTGGCAACATATTTGCTGATATATCTTCTAGGGCAAGAGAAACAAAGAAAAAATTAAAAAATGAGACTACATAAAAGTAAAAAACTTTTGCACAGCAAAAGAAACCATCAACAAAAATGAAAAGAGAACTCACTGTATGAGAGAAAATGATTGCAATGATATATCTAATAATTATTTAATTTCCAAAATATATAAAGAACTTAAACAACTCAACACCAAGAAGATAAACAATCCAATTAAAAAATGGGCAAAGGACCTGATTGGACTTCTCCAAAGAGGACATACAGATGGCCAATACACATATGAATAAAAGCTCAACATCACTAATCATCAGAGAAATGCAAATTAAAACCAAATAAGATACCACATCACATCTGACAATAGGGCTATCATCAATAAATCAACAAACAGCAAGTGCTGGTGAGGATGTGGAAGAATGGGAACCCTCATGCACTGTTGATAGAAATTCAGTCTGGTGCAGCCACTCTGGAAAATAGTATACAGTTTCCTCAAAAAATTAAAAATGGAATTTTAGACCCAGCAATCCACTTCTGGGAGTATATCCTAAAAACCCTAAAACACCTATTTGAAATGATATACTCATTCCTATGTTTGTAGCAGTGTTATTTATAATAGCCAAGTTCTGAAAACAGCCCAAGTGCGGGTCAGTAGATGAGTGGATAAAAAAGCAGTGGTACATTTACACAATGGAATACTACATGGCCATAAAAAGGAACACAACTTTTGCAACAGCATGGATAGAACTGGAGATTATTATGCTGAGTGAAGTAAACCAGTCAGTGACTGACTAATACCCCATGATCTCACTTATATGTGGAATCTAATGAACAAAATAAACTAATGGACAGAATAGAAACAGAGACATGGGTACATGGAAGAGCCTGACAGCTCTTAGAGGGGTGAGGCTGTTTGAAAGAAGATGAAAGGATTAGCTAAAGATCAATATCCACAACCTATAGACTCAGAGAGCAGTGTGGTGATGGCCTGAGGGAAAGGGGGTGCAAGTGCTTGATGCAGGTGAGTGAAGGGGGAGAAATGGGGACAACTGTCATAGTATCAACAATAAAAATGCATTTAAATTAAAGCCTGTAGGCTTTGGTTAAGTAGATCATTGGGTTAGAGCATTCTCCCAATATTCCAAGGTTGAGGGTTTGATCTCTAGTCATGGCACACATACAAAAAGATAAATGAAATATATTCTATGGCATAAATTTTGCTTGAAACTGGTTAGAAATTTTTTTAACTTATTTTAATGTGTATGTACTCAGTTAATAATTTTTTTAAAAATTTAAATAATAAAACCATTGTTATTTAGTTTACTTGGAAAATAAAGATTAAGTAATTTTCCTTTAATTTACATAAATGTGGGAACCTTCTCTTTATCTTTTCAGAGGAAAGTAAAATGAGGAAGTGATGCGTCTTCCATGGAACAACTTTTTGCATCTCCTGCTTATGCACAAGTTAACCAGAAACATTGAGGTGGGAGAGAAATATTGATTTGTGGCTTCCTGAACGTGCCCAACTATGGATTCAACCCACAACCCAGGTATGTGCCCTGACTGTGAATTGAACCCTCAGTCTTTGGTGTATGGAATCATGGTCCAGCCAACTGAGCCACCAAACCAGGATCTTTCCAAAACTTTTTGTCCCCTCCAAATTTAAGTAGATGTTTTTAAAAATCATTTCCGTAGTGCTAATCCTTAACTGTTTTAAGCTTTTTTTCCTTTTTTAAAAGTTTTTATTAGGTGATTTCTTTTTAAAAAAAATATATTTTATTGATTATGCCATTACAGTTGTTCTATTCCCCCCTTCATTTCCCTCTACCCTGCATACCCCCTCCCCCACCATTCCCCCCTTTAGTTTATGACCATGTGTCTCAAGTTCTTTAGATTCTATATTTCCCCTACTATTCTTGCCCTCCCACCTATCTATTTTCTACCTGCCATCTATGCTACTTATTTTCTGTACCTTCTCCCCCCCTTCTCCTCCTCCTACTCCCCTGTTGCTAACCCTCCATGTGATCTTCATTTCTATGGTTCTACTCCTGATCTAGCTGTCCTCTTAGTTTGCTTTTGTTTTAGGTGTGGTTCTCAATAATGTGAGTTTGCTGTCCTTTCACTGTTAATCTTTTTTATCTTCTTTTTCTTAGATAAGTCCCTTTAACATCTCATATAATAAGGGCTTGGTGATGATGAACTCCTTGAATTTGATCTTATCTGAGAAGCACTTTATCTGTCCTTCCATTCTAAATGAAAGCTGGATTGCTGGATAGAGCAATCTTGGTTGTAGGTTTTTGGAGTTCATGACTTGGAATACTTCTTTACAGCCCCTTCTTGCCTGTAAGGTGTCTTTTGAGAAATCCGCTGACAGTCTGATGAGAACTGCTTTGTAGGTGACTGTCCCCTTATCTCTTGCTGCTTCTAGGATTCTCTCCTTCACTTTAATCTTGGCTAATGTAATTATGATGTGTCTTGGTGTGTTCCTTCTTGGGTCCAAGTTCTTTGGGACTCTCTGAGCTTCCTGAATTTCCTGGAAGTCTATTTCCTTTGTCAGATTGGGAAAGTTCTCTTTTATTATTTGTTCAAATAAGTTTTCCACTTGCTCTTTCTCTTCCCTTCTGGCACCCCTATAATTGGGATGTTGGAATGTTTAAAGATGTCCTGGAGGTTCCTAAGCCTCTCCTCATTATTTTGAATTCTTGTTTCTTTATTCTTTTCTGTTTGGTCATTTTTTTCTTCCTTCTGGTTCACTCCCTTGATTTGAGTCCCAGTTTCCTTTCCATCACTATTGGTTTCTTGTGCATTTCCCTTCATTTCACTTAGTTTAGCCTTCATTTGTTCCTCTAATTTGTGACTAAAATCAACCAGTTCTGTGAGCATCCTGATCACCAGTGTTTTGAACTGTGCATCTGATAGGTTGGCAATTTCTTGGTTGCTTAGAAATATCGGCTTCAGGGATTTGAGTTCTTCTTGAGCCACGTTTTGGTCTGTTCGAGCCTGTTATGTAAGAGGAGGGGAGCCTTAGATGTTCACCAGGTTGGGCCACACAGGTCGCTGGTTTGTGACACTGTATGTGGGGGTGGGGTCAGAGAGGGAGCAATAGTGGTCCCCTCTGCTGCTTCCTGCTGCTGAGGCCTGTGCAATCTGTCTCACTGCTTGCTCTTTACTGGTTTATCTGTGAGTAAATGTGTTACCACAGTCAGCCTGCTGCCTTGCACATTCACTGGATTCGCCAATGCTATCCCACACCAGGGATCCGCTCTTGGCTGCCTGTGTACCTGAGTCTGGGGATCTTTCCTGCCTGCCCGTGCTCCACTGCTGATTCCGCCCCTCTTACCCATGTGTCTGAATGGCTCGTTGTTGTTGGGCTTTCGTATAGTTCATTTTTTTGTGTGGTTTGGCTGCATTTTTTTGTTGCTAAAACTTTGTTTTTGAACTTGGTTGTGCAAGAAGGCACAATATTTCTACCTATGCCTCCATCTTGGCAGAAGTCCTTGTTTTAAGTTTTTATAAGTTATTTAGGAGTGGCTTCTGTAACAATTATAATAAATAGAAGGGAGTGATTTTCACCTCTGTTGGCTCATTATAAAATATTTCAAAGAATAATATCTTTCTATAACTAAATTGAAATAGCCTTAGAATTTTGAGGATAAAAAAGTTCCAGAGCACACAATGAAGTATACTAATCATGTATCACAGAAATTATGCATCACATTGAAATTCATATAATCTCAGACTTCTGGTCAAGATGGAAACATAGGTAGATACATTGTGCCTCCTCACACATTAAAAAGAAGGACAACCACAAATTTAAAAACAAAAAGAACCAAAACTGACAGAAAATAAAACTGTATGGAAGTCTGATAACCAAGAAGTCAGAGAAGAAACATTCATACAGACTGGTAGGAGGGGTGGAGACAGACAGCAAGGCAGAGAGAACCTGAGGCAAGGGGGCAGCTGGAGGACCAGGGCAGACAGAGCAGTGGCTTGTGGACTGGGCAAGGCAGTGGCTGATGGAGCAGGTGGTCCCACATTTGCGTGTGGATAGAATGGGAGGAACAACTAGGGAGCAAGATGAACTATGCAACTAGGAGTTCCAGTAAGGAGAAATAGAGCCTCAAAACCTCTGACTATAAAAACCTGTGGTAAATGCGGTGGTGGGAGAAACTTTCAGCTTCACAGAGTAGTTCTTTGGAGAGACCCACAGGGTCCTAGAACGTACACAAAACTACCCACTAACCCCCAGGAATCAGCACCAGAAGGGCCCAATTTGCTAGTGAGTAGTGGTGAAGGGTTTGGAAGCCAGCAGAGAGCAGAGTGGGCCTCATTGCTCCCTCTCAAACCTCTCCCTCTCATATAGTGCCATAGCTCAGTGAGGTGGGTTGCCCTTCGCTGGTGAACACCTAAGGCTCCACCCCTTACTACATAAAAGGTGTGCTGAGACAAAAAAAAAAATGGACAAAATAAAAGAACAGATCAAAGCTCCAGAAAAAATACAACTAAGAGAAGAAGAGATAGCCAACCTATCAGATGCACAGTTCAAAACACATGTAATCAGGATGCTCAGAGAATTGGTTGAGTATGTTTGCAAAATAGAGGAAAAAGTGAAGGCTATGAAAAGTGAAATGAAGGAAAATGTACAGGGAACCAACAGTAAAGAGAAAGAAACCAGGACTCAAATCAATGACTTAGAGCAGAAGGAAGAAATAAACATTCAACCAGAACAGGATGAAGAAACAAGAATTCAAAAAAAATGAGGAGAGGCTTAGGAACCTCCAGGACAACTTTAAACCTCCCAACATCTGAATTATAGGGGTGCCAAAAGTAGAAGAGGAAGACCAAGAAATAAAAATTTTATTTGAACAAATAATGAAGGAGAACTTCCCCAATCTGGCAAAAGAAATAGACTTCCAGGAAGTCCAGGAACCTCAGAGAGTCCCAGTGAAGTTGGACCCAAGGAAGCACACATCAAGGCACATCATAATTACATTACTGAAGATTAAAGATAAGGAGAGAACTTTAAAAGCAGCAAGACAAAAGGAGAGAGTTACCTATAAAGAAGTTCCCATAAGACTATCAGCTAATTTCTCAAAAGAAACCTTGCAGGCAAGAAGGGGCTGAAAAGAACTATTTAAAGTCATGAAAGGCAAGGACTTAACATCCGAATTACTCTATTCAACAAAGCTATCATTTAGAATGCAAGAACAGATAAAGTGCTTCCCAGATAAGGTCAAGTTAAAGGAGTTCATCATCACCAAGCCATTATTATATGAAATGTTAAAGGAACTTGTCTAAGAAAAAGAAGATTAAGCCCTGGCTGGTATAGCTCAGTGGATTGAGCACGGGCCTGCGAACCAAAAGATCATGGTTCAATTCCCAGTCAGGGCACATGCCTGGGTTGCAGGCCAGTTCCTAGTAGGGGCCAGTTTCCAGCAGGGCAACCAGCAGGGCAACCACGTATTGATATTTCTCTCCCTCTCTCTTTCCCTTCCCTTCTAAAGATAAATAAATAGAAAATTTAAAAAAGAAGATTAAAAATATGAATAGTAAAATGACAACAAAGTCACAACTATCAACAACTAAACCTAAAAAAACAAAAACAAAAATGAACTAATCAAACAACTATAACAGGAACAGAATCACAGAAATGGAAATCATATAGAGAGTTAGAGGAGAAGGGGAGGGGAGAATAAAGGAAAAGGTACAGGGAATAAGTAACATTAAGTGGTAGGTAGAAAATAGACAAAGAGAAGTTAAGAATAGTATAGGAAATGGTGAAGCCAAAGAACTCATATGTATGACCCACAAATATGAACTAAGTGGGTGGGAGAAGGTGGGTGGAAGGGGGTATGCAAGGTGGAGGGGAATAAAGGGGGAGGGAATGGGACAACTGTAATAGCATAATCAATAAAATATAGTAAAAATAAAAAATAAGTAAAAAATAAAAATAATGAAGTTACAATAAAAATTCATATAATCTCATTAACTAATGTCACCCCTTTAAATTCATTAAAAATTATTACATTATAAAAAATTCCAAGGATTTAAAAAAAAGAAAAATTGCTTACTTGTTTATAGTATTAACCATTTTAGATAACATAAGATAATGTTTTTGTGGAACTATATATACATCTTGGTAGTATTTACAGTGTTCTTGTAGTAAAATAAACTAATAGTCAAACTAAGGTGTAAAACAACAATAAAATGAATGCCAATTTCTGGCTAAATTTGTTGTGTTTAACAATTTAAAAAAATATATAACTTTAAAATAATAAAATTTTAAAAATTAATAAAAATGAAATTTAAAACCATGTGTCTTAAGGTCATGGTACAAATTTGCTTGATTAATGCTGAATATAAATATATCTCACATAAATACAAAACTTTTATGAAGAAAATTAAAATTTATATTCCTCACATAATTTTTGCATATTAATAATAGTAATCCCAAAGGACTTGACTAGTGTGCCCAATAGATCTACCACAAGTACCTCTTATTGGGAAATAAATACATATTGAATTGTAGTTGCTATGACTTAAAGAAAATATAAACTGTTCCATTAAAATTCTCTATTCTCCCTTATGAAATAACAATAGTTGTTTAATGAACAGGAATTCCTTTAAAGTCCCAGGGATTATTTCCCCAAGGCCAGTCACACTTTTAAATATTATTACTAAACTATATCAGCCATTTAGTGTGAAGACAAAACAGATTAGTTTGCCTAAGTCATTTGCTTAATTCTGAAGATTTGAGAAAATCTATAGCTCAATTAACAGTTCTTATAAAATATTACTTATCTTTAAAAAAATTATTATACTTCTAATTAAAGAAGAAATATAGGGTCTTATTTGGTAAGATACATTCATACATTTCTTTTTTATCTAAATTATTTTTTATTTTTATTTTTTTATATGTTTCTTTATAATTTACTTTTCTCAGATTTTTGAAAACCTAGTTTTATCTGTGTATCTGTGTAAAACAAAACAATTTAAGAAAAATTAATATGGAAGCTTGTTTAATTATAGAAAAAAGAACAACTTTATGTTTTGTTAGAATAAAGCGAGGCCCTTGTTCTCTCTAGAAAGCATTAGAAATGTTGAGGAAAAGAGTATCAGAAAAACCATAGTTTGATTTAGGAAATGCTTTGGATTTTAACCATAGAGAGTATTTTCAATTCAGATATTGATTATTTGCTCTCTAATTTTTACCAATTTATACTTATGGTTATTAGAGTGCAGTTTCAGTTAGAGAAACTTAGTGATGACCTCCGCTTCAGGTTTTACTCCAAATACTGGTGATATCATTGGACTGATTAATAATCATTTTTATGAAAAAACACATACTTCAAGAAAGCTGGCTGAAATGAGAGGTAAGATCTAATTTCTCAGAAAAGGTTGAAGGTAGTCTGCTTTCAAGTGAAAAAACTCTTTGGCTTCATTTAGGACATAGCCAACTAAATTAGGACTTAAGTAAATATCATTAAATTATCAAAATACCAGGCAATGTGTAAAATAGTAAATTATCTAGAATTATGTAGTATTCATGCAACTCAGCCACAGTTAGCAAATTAAAAAAAGATATTAGTATAGATCTATGGTAGTTATTGCAACATCATTGCTGATGAATCTCCTTCTTTAGAAGATGTATGCAAAGTACATCCTCTAAAGGATATCAGAGTGTTTTTTAGGATCTCAAAAGACTGAGAAGAATATTTAGAGGTATCATTTGTGACACTGTAAACTTCTAGTTTTACAATAGACCTTGATCATTCAGGGAAGGACCAGCCATTGCTTAGTGCCACATCAGTATCAGAACACTGAGAAGCAGTGGTGGTTGAGTATTTTAGGGATACACAGAAAATTATTAGCCTGCAATATGTTCTCAATACCTTCATCAAGTCTTATGTATTTTTTTCCTCAAGACAAATGATGGAGTACTTTTAGAGGCATAACAAGTTTAGAATTGTTGCAAAGTGCCTGTGAGCATGATATACATATAAAACATTTTATTGTTTTGCTAAATATACCAGAAATAATAATATTGTTGTTGCTGTTACAGATGATGAAAATGGTATTGAAGCAGGTTTTGCCAATTGTAATGAGGGGATAACGGTCATAATCATTAAAACATCTGTTACCTAGTATTCTGAGACTTCTAAAGGCATGATATCTTGGGATCACCAGAGTTCCTTTCCTTTTCCTATTTTGGACGTTGGCTTGAGAACTCCCATAAACAAAGTAAACAGGTGAGATTTTACCAAAGCACATATTTTTAGAGTAGAATTAAAATGTGGGCCACTTGTTTCATTATGGATCTATAGGCTGTAAGGTTTTAATTTTTTACTTTCAGAGGGCAAATCTATTTTAAATACAGTTTTGACTATAAAATAAAGTTTCTGAATACATTTGAAAAATAGATTACAGAATAATTTAGTCAATGTTTATCTTACCCCAACATTTGAAAAAATGAGAAACCATTTGTTTTAGTTCCAATGTAGCATTATGAATAATTTTTTTCAGCATAGGTTTCTGTGATTGTAACATTTGATATGCTATTGCTAAGTAGGGTCTGTACAGAAAATATTTGTATTATTCAACTTTTAGTTAAAATAATTTACTCTAAATAAGGGATAGTGTTTGAGCTTATAATAGTTGAATTAGTACCTTATGGCTGGACTTTTTACCAGGCACATGATTGAAAATGACTAGCTTGAATGGAGGGTGGGAGGTAGGGGTGGGTGAGGCAGGGAAAAGTGGTGGTGGGAAAATGAAACAAATTGTATTTGAATAATTAAAAATGATAAAAGATATATACAGATGGAAAATAGGCATATGAAAAGATGCTCAATGTCACTAATCATCAGAGAAATTCAAATTAAAACCACAATGAGATATCAGCCAAAAAAAAAAGAAAGAAAGAAAATGACCAGCTTCCACTTCTGACCATGCAGTTTGGAGATAATTGACTCTGTTGAGAGTTCAGCTAACTACCGCATAATAATGTGACTTGACATCTATTTTTTTTGTAGCCAAGGAACCTGTAGGGGCCTTGTGCTGATATTAGCCCCTCCCTTGAGTGCATACACTACATAACAGCCTGCAAAGTCATTAGTAAATGTTAAGTTTCTGATGACTTCCTCAACTGCCCTTGTGATAAACAATCTCCCCTTGTCTCCCAGGGTCTTCCTATTCGTGTATCCCTTGGATAAAACTTCTGGGAAGCATATCAAAACCCTGCTTTTTTTGGTTAGAATTGACCAATCTATCCTTAGCCAGAGAACTCCAAAGTACTTAATCCTCAGTCCTATAAGGTCCTGTTCTGCGCCTGGACTTTACTTCCCCGTGAGGCCCCTTGAGGTGTTCCATGTGGCTCCTCCAGGAGTAATAAATGTTATTTCACTTTCCCTGTGGACTTTTGTTGAACTGTGGCTTGCCATCCTACACTTATGGGTTTTATTTAATAAATGTTAATTTAACAAAGTCACAGCACAGTTGGAAGTAGAACTATTCTGATGGATGGGAATTAACGTAGTGTTAGAAAGAGGACTTCTCTTTTGCAGATCATCTTTGTTCAGTGTTTTTTAAAGCCCAACTCAAATGATAGGACTATATTTATAATCAGAATTGGGGGCCTAGGAAAGCCAAATTATGGTTCAAGAGGCAACATCAAAAATCACATAAATTAGCTGTCCAATGAAGACAAGAAAGCACCAAAATTATTATATGCTATATTTATTTGTTTACTTATCTTTATTTACTGTTTCTCCCATATATACATATAATGGTGTTAAATACACCTTATTCAGTAAAGACTTTTACATAATCAAGCATTAGAAAAGTCAAGCCACCCAATAACTTATCTTTTTGCATCCTGGCTTTGTTTTTTAATGTAACAATAATTTAAAATAAGATAATATAATATCAAAATTAGTAGATGATTCTATTTTAATTATTTTCTGTCTAACTCTTTCTACTTAATTCTGGGAAAATAGCATGCCTCTGATGAAGAATATGAACTGCAGACTATGACTACTGTTGAGAGGAAAACTCACCTAGGTGATAAACAATTAATAGCACTCATGTAAAATATTTCTTTTCCTTTGATTATATCTTATTATAAACATTTTTTCTGCTTCAGAAAAATAGAATGTAAGACAACTGAAACAAGAGATAATGTATGGATTTTACTGATATTTTTGAGATTATAATTATATTTTAAGACTACCTCTTGATGTACATACTTTGATTTTTAGAGAGAAACTAGTCTAAGATATGATTTGTGAAAATCATACTAGAGTCACTGAGTTTATTCTTCTCGGTTTTACTAACAACCTTGAGATGCAAGTTTCCCTCTTTGTTTTGTTCTTGGCCATCTACACAGTCACTTTGTTGGGCAACTTCCTTATTGTCACAGTTACCAGTGTGGATTCTGCTCTTCAGACACCCATGTACTTCTTTCTCAGAAACCTATCACTTCTTGAAGTTTGTTTCACCTTGGTCATGGTGCCGAAGATGTTGGTAGATCTGCTGTCACCAAGGAAAATCATCTCTTTTATAGGCTGTGGTACCCAGATGTACTTTTTCTTCTTCTTTGGCAGCTCTGAATGTTTCCTTCTGTCTATGATGGCTTATGATCGCTTTGTGGCCATCTGTAACCCTCTTCGATATTCAGTCATAATGAACAGGTCTTTATGCTTGTGGATGGCTGTAGGCTCTTGGATTTCTGGTGTTCCTGTCTCTATGCTACAAACTGCTTGGATGATGGCCCTTCCTTTCTGTGGGCCAAACACTGTGGACCACTTTTTTTGTGATGGTCCTCCAGTCTTGAAACTAGTCTCTCAGGATACAAACATGTATGAAATGCAAGCACTTGCTTCCACACTACTGTTCATTATGTTTCCCTTTTCCCTCATTTTGGTCTCCTACACTCGTATTATCACAACCATCCTGAGGATGCCATCAGCTACTGGTCGCCAGAAGGCATTCTCCACTTGTTCATCACATCTCATTGTGGTATCCCTTTTCTATGGAACAGCCAGCTTGACCTACTTACGGCCCAAATCCAAACAGTCCCCAGAGAGCAAAAAATTAGTGTCATTGTCCTACACTGTCATCACTCCTATGTTAAACCCTATAATCTACAGCTTAAAGAACAATGAAGTGAAGGCAGCAGTCAAAAGGATGTTCACTAGAAAAGTCTTGCAGAAGTTGGATGTGCTTTGAGTTTTATTATTGTGTACTGTGTTTCTAAACAAAGTAGGGGCAGTAGAACCTACAAACAAAAGCGTATTTGAAGAAGATTTGCTCTTATTTTGTCAGTGTCACTTTGATGGGTGGGTTTCAGTGCCCAGTCAGAGTCCCAGCAGAACAAGACAAAACAAAATCCAAACAAACGAAAAACCAAAACAACCCCCCGCCAGCCCTGGCTAGTGTAGTTTAGTGGATTGAGCACATGCTGTGAACCAAAGGGTCACCAGTTTGATTCCCAATCAGGGAACACACCCAGGTTGCAGACCAGGTCCCCAAGAGGGGATGTGAAAGAGGCAACCACACACTGATATTTCTCTCCCTCTCTTTCCCCTTCCCTTCCCTTCTCTCTAAAAATAAATAAATAAAATCTGAAAAAAACAGATGGTGCTCTAAAATTGGGACACTTGAGAAAATCTTTAGGGGACTATTTACAAATAAGGGAGCAGGCTTTGATCATTGTCGCACAATTTGTGTGATGGAAATTCCATTCTTGACCTGAAGATATAAGGAAAAGGAGTTTTAAGTGGAACCTGGAGAATGCTAAAACTATAATAAAAAGCTATTCACAAGGAGCTCCATTCTTTAGTAGAGGAAGTCATTCATGCTAGCCTTATTCTGATTTCTCTTAAATCTATGGTTGGTACCCATTCTTGATCAAACCAAAACTGTGACAGAAGACAAGAATGTCTGTTAATGAGTTATATAAAGGCCAGCCTTCTGGGGCACAGATCAGGATGGAAAAGGTTATGAAGGGTAAATGAAAATACCAACCACAATGGTGAAAATACCCACCATTATATATTCTGCAGCAGGTATGATGTAAAAATCAATTATATAATTTGTTTTAAGGGACTTTAAAAGCCATATTGAGAGATGGAGATTCATATTTGCCAAGAATTCATGGTGTATATTCCTTATATGGTTGCTGATTTAAACTAGGTTACTTAATAAAATTACCTTAGTATTAATGTTTGGTGACATGATTCTAGACTTCTTTCATCATTGGCTAAATCAGTTATTAGTTTTTATTCATCAGCTATTAATTTTCAGAATTTAAACAGTAAACATTTGCTTGACACTATAGTAAAAACAAATGACTGATTACAGCCAAAAGATTTATTGAGGCACTGCATTTGAAAATGCCTTTACAATGACTCAAGCAATAGACCTTATTACATTTATTTTTCATAAAAGACAAATTATTATCAGAATATTTGAGTAACTTGACAAGGCAAAGAGTTATTGAGAGATGACCACCAGAATTTTAATTCAGACCCTTACGAATTTGAATTCAGACCCTTATGAATTTGAAATCCAATATGTTAGCCTGAAAAATATCTAGTCATATTTTCATCATAGTAAAGCATCATGTATATGGGAAATTGGTCTTTAAGGCCTTAAAGTGCATTAAAACAACAGAATATAAAAATGAGATTGGGTCAAGTTTAATTTTAGAAAGTCTTAATTTCACTAACATAAGGATATAATGACTTTGAATATGCAATTTATATATAATGATATCTGTCATTTTAAGTCATTAGCCAATGTTCGTCTTAATTGTACAGATTATTTTTTATGTCAACAGACTTTTATTATTATTTTTATTATTTAAAATTTATTTAATTATTGTTCAAGTATAGTTTTCTGTTTATTTTTAAAATTTTTATTTAGTTATTTTTCAAGTACGGTTTTCGATTGCTCCCATCCCAGCCCACCCCGACCCATGCTCCCCACCTCCCTCCCATTTCCATACTCCTTAGTTCTTGTCCTTGTGTCCTTCATACTTGTTCCTCCAAATCCCTCCCATTTTGACCCCTTAAATTCCCTCCTCTCTCCCCTCTGGTCACTGTCCCCTTGTTCTCTATTTCAGTGTCTTTGTTTTCTTTCTGCTTGCTTGTTTGTTTTGTTGTTTAGCTTCCTGTTAAAGGTGAGATCATATGGTATTTGTCTTTCAACACCTGGCCTATTTCACTCAGCATAATGCTTTCCACTTCCATCCATGTTGTTGCAAAGGGTAGGAGCTCCTTCTTTCTCTCAGCTGCATAGAATTCCATTGTGTATAGGTACCACAATTTTTTGATCCATTTATTTACTGACAGGCACCTAGGTTGCTTCCAGCTCTTGGCTATTGTAAATTGTGCTGCTATGAACATTGGGGTGCATATGTTCTTTTGGATTGGAGTTTCAGGGTTCTTAAGATATAGTCCTGGCAGTGGAATTGCTGAGTGAAAAGGCAGATCCATTTTTAGTTTTCTGAGAAAATTCCATACTGTTTTCCATAATGGTTGTACTAGTCTGCAATCCCACCAACAGTGAACTAGGGTCCCCTTTTCCCTACAACTTCCCCAACATTTGTTGTTGCTTTGTTTATGATGGCCATTCTGACTGGTGTAAAGTGCTATCTCATTGTGGTTTTAATTTGCATCTCTCTGATGGCTAGCGATATTGAGCATCTTTTCATGTGTCTCTGGATATTTTGTATGTCCTCCTTGGAGAAGTGTCTGTTTAAGTCCTTTGTCCATTTTTTAATTGGGTTATTTGTCTTCTTAGTGTGGAGTTGTGTAAGTTTTTGTATATTTTGGAGATTAAACCTTTGTCTGTGCTATCATTGGCAAATATATTTTCCCACACAGTTGGTTGTCTTTTTAATTTAATACTGTTTTCTTTATCCATGCAGAAGTTTTTTATTTTGATGAGATCCCATTTGTTTATTCTTTCTGTTATATTCCTTGCTTTGGGGACATATCAGTAAATACGTTGCTGCATGAAATATCTGAGATTTTCCTGCCTATGTTCTCCTCTAGGACTTTAATGGTTTCATGGCTTATATTTAAGTCTTTTCTCCACCTTGAATTTATTTTGGTGTATGGTGTAAGTCTGTGCTCAAGTTTCATTTTTTTGCATGTAGCTGTCCAGTTCTCCCAACACCATTTGTTGAAGAGGCTATCTTTACTCCATTTTATGTTACTGTCCCCTTTGTCAAATATTAATTGACTGTAGAGAGTTGGGTTGATTTCTGGGCTCTCTGTTCTTTTCCATTGGTCTATGTGCCTGTTTTTATGCCAGTACCAGGCTGTTTTGATTACAGTGGCCTTGTAATACAGTTTGATATCAAGTATTGTAATCCCTCCTACTTTGTTCTTTCTCAAAAGTGCAGCTGCTATTTGGGGTCATTTATGGTTCCATATAAATTTTTGAAGTGTTTGTTCTATGTCTGTGAAATATGCCATTGGTACTTTAATAGGTATTGCATTGAATCTGTATATTGCTCTGGCTAGTACTGACATTTTGATGATGTTAATTCTTCCAATTCATGAACAAGGTATATGTTTCCATTTGCTTGTTTCTTCCCTGATTTCTTTCTTCAGTGTTGTGTAGTTTTCTGCATATAGGTCTTTTACATCCTTGGTTAGGTTTATTCCCAGATATTTTATTTTTCTTTTTGCTATATTGAATGGGATTTTTTCCTTGATTTTTGCTTCTGCTGTTTCATTGTTGGTATATAAAAATGCCTTTGATTTCTGGATATTGACTTTGTATCCTGCTGTTTTGCCAAATTTATTAATTAGTTTGAGCAGTTTTTTTGTAGAGTCTATAGAATTTTCCATGTACACTATCATGTCATCTGCAAACAGTGACAGTTTTGTTTCATCCTTTCTGATTTGGATGCCTTTTATATCTTTTTCTTGCCTGATCGCTGTGGCTAAAACTTCCAATACTATATTGAATAGGAGTGGTGAAAGTGGACATCCTTGTCTTGTTCCTGATCTTGTGGAAAAGCTTTTAGTTTTTGCCTGTTGAGTATGATGTTGGCTGTAAGTCTTTCATATATGGCCTTTATTATATTGAGAAATGCTCCCTCTATTCCCATTTTGCTGAGTGTTTTTTTTATCATAAATGGGTGTTGTACCTTATCAAAAGCTTTTTGCCTGTCTATTGATATGATCTTGTGGTTTTTGTCTTTGCTTTTGTTTATGTGATGTATTACATTTACTGATTTGCGAATATTGAACCACCTTGCATCCCTGGGATGAATCCCACTTGGTCATGGTCTATGATCTTATTGATATATTGTTGGATGCAATTTGCCAATATTTTGTTGAAGATTTTAGCGTCTATGTTCATCAGTAATATTGGCCTGAAGTTCTGTTTCTTTGTTGTGTATCTACCTGGTTTTGGAATTAGGATGATGCTGGCTTCATAAAAGGAGTTTGGGAGTTCTCCATCATTTTGGATTTTTTGGAATAGCCTGTGAAGTATAGGGGTTAGCTTTTCCTTAAATGCTTTGTAGAATTCTCCTGTGAACCCATCTGGTCCAGGGCTTTTGTGTGATGGGAGTTTTTTGATTACCGCTTAAATTTCATTTGCTGTTATTGGTTTGTTCAGGTTTTCTGCTTTTTTTTTTGATTTTTAAAAAAATTTTATTGATTATGCCATTACAGTTGTTCTATTCCCCCATTCATTCTTTTCCACCCTGCACCCCCTGCTCCCACAACTCCCCCTCTTTAGTTTATGACCATGTGTCTCCAATTCTTTAGATTCTATATTTCCCATACTCTTCTTGCCCCCTATCTATTTTCTACCTACCATCTATGCTACTTATTTTCTGTACCTTACTCCCGTTCTCCTCCTCCCCTATTGCTAACCCTCCATGAGAGCTTCAATTCTATGTTTCCACTCCTGATTTACCTGTCCTTTTAGTTTGCTTTTGTTTTAGGTGTGGTTCTTAATAACTGTGAGTTTGCTGTCCTTTCACTGTTCATATTTTTATCTTCTTTTTCTTAGATAAGTCCCTTTAACATTTCATATAATAAGGGCTTGGTGATGATGAACTCCTTGAATTTGATCTTATCTGACAAACACTTTATCTGTCCTTCCATTCTACATGAAAGCTTTGCTGGAGATAGAGTAATCTTGGTTGTAGGTCTTTGGATTTCATGACTTGGAATACCTCTTTCCAGCCCCTTCTTGCCTGTAACGTCTCTTTTGAGAAATCAGCTGACAGTCTGATGGGAACTGCTTTGTAGGTGACTGTCCCCTTATCTCTTGCTGCTTCTAGGATTCTCTCCTTCATTTTAATCTTGGCTAATATAATTATGATGTGTCTTGGTGTGTTCCTTCTTGGGTCCAACTTCTTTGGGACTCTCTGTGCTTCCTGGATTTCCTGAAAGTCTATGTCCTTTGCCAGATTGGGGAGGTTCTCCTTTATTATTTGTTCAAATAAGTTTTGCACTGGTGGCTGTTTCTTTCCCCTTTCTGGTACCCCTATAGTTCAGATGCTGGAGCGTTTAAAGATGTCCTGGAGGTTCCTAAGTCTCTTCTCATTTTTTTTTGAATACTTGTTTCTTCATATTTTCCTGTTTGGCCATTAATTTCTTCCTTCTGGTTCACTCCCTTGATTTGAGTCCCAGTTTCCTTTCCATCACTATTGGTTTCTTGTGCATTTCCCTTCATTTCACTTAGTTTCGCCTTCATATGTTCCTCTAATTTGTGACTAAAATCAACCAGTTCTGTGAGCATCCTGATCACCAGTGTTTTGAACTGTGCATCTGAAAGAGTTTTGCTATTTCTTCGTTGCTTAGATTTATGGGCTCTGGTGCTTTGAGATCTTCTTGAGCCATTCTTGGCCTGTTCATGCCTGTTAATTATGAGGAGTGGAGACTTAGGTGTTTACCAGGCCGGGGCTGCCCAGGTCGCTGGTTTGTGACGCTGTATGTGTTGGCTGGGTCAGAGCGAGGAAATGGTGGCCCCCTCTGCTGCCTCTCGCCCCTGGGGCCTGCTCGGTCCTGTCTCACTGCCCACTCTCTCGCTGGTCTATCTGTGCACAAATGCGGACCCACAGTCAACCCCTCACTGGGTATGCTGGTCTCTCACTGGGTCGCTCACTGGGTCTGCCCATTACAACCCCATGCCTGGGATCCGCGCGACTAAGTCTGTCTGACCAAGTTTTCCTGTGCATCCTTGCTCTGCCAGCTGCTGGCTTCGCCCTGCTTACCAGTCAGGCTGAAGAATTCGTTGTTATCAGACTTCCAAAAAGTTCAATTTTCTGTGTTCTGACTATGTTTTCTGTTGCTAATATTTTGTTGTCTCTAAACTTGGTTGTGGGAGAAAGCACCTATGCCTCCATCTTGGCTAAAGTCTCTCCTGGGTTCTCATTTCTGCTTTTTTTTCATTGAGTTTTGGAAGATTATATTTTTATAGAAATGTGTCCATTTCCCCTAGGTTTTCAAATTTCTTGGCATACAGTTCTTCACAGTAATTTCTTACAATCCCTTCTATTTCTGAGGTATCAGTTGTAATCTCTCCTCTTTCATTTCTGATTATGTTTATTTGTGTCCTCTCTCTTCTTTTCTTGATGAGCCTACTTAAAGGCTTGTCTATTTTGTTTATCTTCTCAAAGAACTAACTCTTGGATTCATTGATCCTTAGAATTGTGCTTTTAGTTTCTATGTCATTTAGTTCTGCTCTGATCTTGGTTATTTCCTTCCGTCTACTTGCTCTGGGATGTATTTGTTGTTGTTCCTTGAGTTCTTGCAGGCATAGGGTTAGGTTGTTTGTTTGAAATGTTTCTATCTTCTTTAGGTAGGCCTGTATTGCTATGAACTTCCCTCTCAGGACTGCCTTGGCTGTGTCCCATAAGTTTTGGGTTGTTGTGAGTTCGTTTTCATTTGTTTCCAGAAACTTTTTGATTTCTTCCCTAATTTCATTCTTGACCCATTCGTTGTTTAATATCATACCATTCAGTCTCCATGATTTTGGGTTTTTTCCTTTGGGGTTGGTTTCCAATTTCAGTCCTTTGTGGTCAGAGAAAATGCTTGGTATGATTTCAATATGCTTGAATTTCTTGAGGCTTGTTTTGTGTCCTATCATGTGGTCTATCTTTGAAAATGTTCCATGTGCATTTGAAAAGAATGTGTATTTAGCTTCTTTGGGATGAAGGGCTCTATATATATATCAGTTAAGTCCATTTTATCTAGGGTGTTGTTTAATGCCACAATGTCTTTGTTGATATTTTGTTTGGAAGATCTGTCCATTTTTTATGGTGGGGTGTTAAAATCCCCTACTATAATTGTGTTGCTGTCAATATCTTTCTTGAAGTCCTCTAAGATTTTCTTTATATATTTGGGTGCTCCTATGTTGGGTGCATATATATTCCTAAATATGTTAATGTTGTCTTGGTGGATTCTTCCCTTGAGTATTATGAAGTTACCTTCTGCGTCTCTCTTTAGGACCCTTTTTTTTGGAAGTTTATTTTGTCTGATATGAGAATTGCTACCCAGCTTTTTTTTTTTTCTTGTCTGTTTGCTGGAAAAATTTGTTTCCAGGCTTTGACTTTTAGTCTGTGGTGATCTTTTGTCCTGAGGTGGGTCTCTTGTAGGCAGCATATGTGTGGATCATTTTTTGTGATCCATTCAGCTATTCTATGTCTTTTGATTGGAGCTTTTAATCCATTTACATTTAAGGTTATTATTGATAGGTACTTATTCATCGCCATTTTTGTACCTGTGTTCCTCTCTGCCTCTCTCTTTTCCTTCCTTTCCTTAAAGCAGTCCTTTTAGTATTTCTTGTAGGGCTGGTTTGGTGGAGGCATAATCTTTTAGAGTTCTTTTGTCTTGGAAGCTCTTTATTTGGCCTTCTATCTTGATTGAGAGCCTTGCTGGGTAAAGTAGTCTTGGTTGTAGGCCTCTAATTCTCATTACTTGGAACATGTCTTGCCATTCTTTTCTTGCTTGGAGTGTTTCCATTGCGAAGTCAGTAGCTAACCGTATCGGGGCTCCCTTGTATGTTACTTCTTTTTTCTCCCTTGCTGTCTTTAAGATTCTCTCTTTGTCTTGGAATTTTGCCATTTTAATGATGATGTGTCTTGAAGTGGGCCTCTTTGGGTTCCTCTTGATCAGGACTCTGTGAGATTCCTGGATTTGTGTGACTTTTTCTCTTATCAAATTAGGAAAATTTTCTCTCATTACTCTTTCAAATAGGTTTTCAATCCCTTCTCCTTCTCCTTCTCCTTCTCCTTCTCCTTCTCCTTCTCCTTCTCCTTCTCCTTCTCCTTCTCCTTCTCCTTCTCCTTCTCCTTCTCCTTCTCCTTCTTCTTCTTCTTCTTCTTCTTCTTCTTCTTCTTCTTCTTCTTCTTCTTCTTCTATTCCTATTATTCGATATTATTACATTTCATATTGTCTTGCATTTTTCTTAATTCCTCTTCATTCTTTCTGAGCCTCTTTTCTTTTTCTTGCTTTTTCTGCAAGATATTTTCTACTTTGTCCTCCAACTTGCTGATCCTATCTTCTGCTGCATTGATTCTATTTTTGAAACTTTCTACTGTGTTTTTCAATTCAGAAATTGTATTCTTCATTTTCTCTCGGCCCTTGCTGATAGTTTCTATTTCCTTTTTCATGTAGATATAGTTTGCGGAGAGTTCATGGTAGCTCCCCTATAGTTTCTGGTAGCTCATTGTGAGCTCCAAGAACTTCCTGATAACCAGTGCTTTGAATTCAGTATCTGATAGTTGATTTGCCTCTATTTCATCTAACATTCTTTCTGAGGGTCCTCTTTTTCTTTCATTTGGGGATTGTTTCTTTGTCTTCCCATTGTTTTTGAGACTCTTCTTGTTAGCCTCAGCTTCTTAGATTAATATGTTCTGACTCCCTGGGTTTATGGTGTGAGCTTCTGTGGTAGAATACCTGTGAATTTCAGTGGTGCAGGCTCCTGCAGGTATCTTGATGTTCTCTGTTTCTACCTACTCCTTTTTTTGTGTGTGTGTAATCAGTTGGAGGGGGAGGCAAAATGGTTTATGACAGCAGAAGAATATTTTATGATAGTTAGAATCACATCTGGTAGGGAAGAGGTAGATGATCTTTAGGCTATATATAATGTTGGCTGTAGTATTCAACCCAACTTGCCACTTTTACAAAAGGATGGACAAAAGATAAGCCTCTTGTTGGGGAGGAAGGCTTGTGAGTGGGACTAGAAAGCCGTGAGGTTGCAGATGGTCAGATTTTGAGGTAAGGTCAGAGTAAGGAATAGTAGATAGGTGTAGTGTGTGAGCAAATAGAGTTAATTACTCCAGTAATAGAATTCAGAAACTTGTAAAGTGGGCTAAGATCTTGGAGGTTAGTTGTGAAGTGTTTACAATTATATAGAACAGCTATTATTTACAGTAGTATTAGAGCAACAATCCTGTGACCGACTCCGTGAGATCAGTCTGAATAGGGAGTGTAGAGCTTCAGGTAGTGTGCTAAAGGAAAACAAGAGGCATAAGGTATAGAAAATTAGAAATACATTGTGGAGGAAGGAACAGAGGAAACCTGTCAGATAATACAATATAACCCACCAAGACTAAGAAGTCTATACAGGAGGAGGAGGAGGAATACACAGATACTATTAGAATATAAAAGAAGTGAGTATAATGAAGAAGATAATAGAAGTATGTAGCAACAAGCAAACAAAAGAAAATAGCACAAAAAAAGGCAGGAGAAGGGAGGAAAAAGTGATAAGTTTGGGAAGAAGGGAAGAAGGACTAAAACAGGAAAAAAGAAAGAAGAGGATCAAAGTATTGAAAGATAAAGCAATAATAAAATTCAAAAGAAATGAGATTACAAACCCCCGCCCCCCAAAGAAAACAACAACAAAAAACTTCCCTTGTTGGTTTTAAACTGTCCAAACCGGTTTTTCTGGTTGTAGCAGGACCTGTCTGTGGGGTGTGTTGCCAGCTTGAGCCAGCGAGGCTACCAGACTAGGATGTGGGCGCCCTGCACTCCTGCCCCATGCCTGGTTCCCTTGCTCTCTGGCGCAATACTTCCTCGCTGCCAGGCTGGGTGGTAAGCAAGCCAAGCCATCGCAGTAGAGCACCTCAGTCCACTTTCAAAAAATATATAATAATAATAATAATAATAATAATTAATAATAATAATAATAATAATAAAAAAGCCTCCCCAGGCAGCCTGCCTCTCAG
The DNA here is from genome assembly GCF_021234435.1 of Artibeus jamaicensis. Lineage (NCBI taxonomy): Eukaryota > Metazoa > Chordata > Mammalia > Chiroptera > Phyllostomidae > Artibeus > Artibeus jamaicensis. The sequence continues at coordinate 53,220,920 of NW_026521486.1, forward strand.
CTCAGCCCAATCCCTAGCTACACCAGTGGCAACCATGCATCTCTCAATTCTCCAGGGCTGGCAACCACAGAGTCCTCTCAATTCTTCCGGGTTGGCAACCACAGAGTCCGCAGATGAACATGGCCCTTTGTTTTTTTTGCCCTCTGCTCTCTGTGTAAATTCAATTGCACAGGCCTCTGCCTGCACTGCCCAGACAGGAGTAGGGGGAGAAAACTGCTGACCCTCGCTGATCGCCTACCGGGGCTGCTTGGTACCCTCGCTCCAGATGAGGACGCCTCCGGCGCCGGTCCCAGACCAATGTCTCTGAACCCCCACCGCCACAGAGCAGGGTCCAAAGATGAACTTGGCCCTTTGTTCTTGTTGTTCTCTGTTCTTCATGTAAACTCAGTCACACAGGCCTCTGCCCAGCAGTGCCCAGACGAGGAGGGCGAATACTGCTGACGTGCGCTGGTCGCCTACCGAGGCAGCTTGGTACCCCCGCTGCAGAGAGGGACACCTCCTGTGCCGGTCGCAGCCCTGCTGGTGTGGCTGTAGCACCAGGGCTGCCCGGCCTTGGGCGATGGCCCCACCGCTGCTCCCGTCTCCACTTGACTCCCCTATGTGCCACTCACCTGCCTCTGACCGGAACCTCAATGTCCGTCACAATCACTGCTCTCCCAACTTCATAAATGCTGTGGATCCATTACTTAATTATGCTGTTTCTCAGTAGCTCAGCCAGGCTTTTCACCCACGTGTATGGGAGCTGGAGTACGTTCAGTCCTACTCCGTCACCATCTTCCTCTCCTCGTTTTCTGTTTATTTTAAAAGCAGTTACCACCTTCCATAATTCTTGGTCGATTTTCAGGAGATTTAAAAATAATCACAAATTTAGAACTTGTGATGATTATTTTAATTTAATTGTGATTTTTTTTTTTAGCTTTGTATTCACTGATTATAATGGGAGCTTGGGGTTGAAAATATTGGTTCCTTTAAATATTTTCTCCTTATAATGACTATTTTTAAGATTAAATAATTATTGTAAAAATTTTTTTGGAGTAACATTGGTTTTAGGATCATACAAGTTTTAAGTGCACATGTCTACCATACTTGACATGTACACTGAATTGTGCGCCCACCACCCAGAGTCAAATTGTCTCCTGTCACCATATACTTGTTTTACTCGACCCTTTACTACTGCTCTACCTCCTTTCCTCTGGTAGCCACCATGCTGTGGTCTATGTCTATAAGTTTCCGTTTTATATTTCACATATGAGTGAAATCATATGGTTCTTAGCTTTTTCTGACTGACTTATTTTGCTTAGTATTATGTTCTCAAGGTTCATCCATATTGTTGCAAGTGTCAGTAGTTCATATTTTCTTATGGGTGAGTAGTATTTCATAGCATATATTACTACATCTTCTTTATCCAATCCTCTATGGAAGGAGCCATTTTTTAAAGCCTAATTCATATAGATTTTAAATGAATGTTACTGAATTTAGTGACTGTCAGGTAAGACTATTGCAATAGTTTTATACTAGCTGCATGTAACTCATGGGTAGATGTGAGGCTGTAAAATTATTTTAGTAGTGCATACATTTGTATGTGTTTAATAAACTAGCATAATACCACACAAATGGAGTAAATAGGCAGTATATGAAAAGAGCTATGGAAGTACTTGTTACATAGTAAACATTATCTGATTGAAATGTAAAGTTAATATCTTCCTATAAGATGCAAAAAAAATGTTCATAAGTCATTCACCTACTGCATATCCTATATAATTTATAATCCATGGCTTTTTACAGGGAATTTATAATAAAATCACTATGTTTCAAATAGTTTTATTAAAAGTGATGTAAGTCACAGAGCTACAAGATCTTCATGGAGACCTTTTCTAAAAAATTCAGCCTCATGGATAGAACTCGAGAGCATTATGCTAAGTGAAATAAGGCAGTCAGTGAAAGACAAATACCATATGATCTCACCTGTAAGTGGAACCTAATCAACAAAACAAAACAAAAATGAGCAAAATAGAACCAGAAACTTGGAAATAAGGAAAAAACTCACAGTGACCAGAGGGGGAAGAGAATAACAGGAGAAAAAAGGGAAAGGGGTAAGCAAAGGAACATGAATAGAGGACTTGTGGGCATGGACAATAGGGGGGGATTGGCTGTGGGAGTTGGGGGTACAGGGTAGGGGTGAACAGTGGGGAGATGAGTGGGACAACTGTAACTGAACAATAATAAAAATATTTCAACCTCAATTTACAAAGTGTTTTTTTCTGAAAGTTATAAAAGTTAATTAATATAATCATTATATCTAGAGCAATGACTGAGAGGATTGATTTGGTGGGTTGTTCTTTACTAACACTTTTGTCACTAACAGTAATTACAGAAGTTTCTTTGGGCAAGTCTTTTCACCATTACTTTTAAGGACATATGAGTGGTTTTTGGTGTTGTAGTAAAAATATTTTTTACAAAGATACTTCTTACGTTTATAATGCCATAGATGATTTCCCTATATATGCTCCTCTATTGCTCACTACAAGAAATTCTGGAACTATTTCCTTTAAATATCCTTATGTTTGAATGTCAGACAATGTCCTCATAGGCCAAACCTGGTACACCTAAGTAAAAATTGGCTAGATTAGTTAGTTTACATATTATCCAATTTTGTCACATACATGGGAGCTCAGTTAAAAAGGAAAAGCTATTGATATTTCAATGTAGCTTAAAAATCTAACTTTGATTTATTTCAGTGGTGTTCAAGTCAAATCAGTGAATCTAATCCAACATATATAGCATTGCTTTTTACTTATATCTTAAAATGCAATAAAAACAATGCAATATATAGAGTATATATATAGAAATGTGTGCTTCAAACCTATATACTTTAATTAATAAGTCACCTGAATACATTTAATGCAAAAATAAATGAAAACTGCTCTAAAGTAGTGTTAACTTATTTTGTTTTACTTTCAGAATTGTATGGGATTTAATTTAATTTCATGGGACATAAAAGAATATGACTCCACATTTACTTTTAAGTTCAGAAGCTTTGGATCTTCAAAGGAGTACATTTATATTGACCCACTCAATCTCCCTGTTACTTACTTACCATCCTCAATAATCTTCAGCAATACATTGTTTCCTAAATGATTAATTTGATCAGAAAGCACTAAATATAGCTATAGTTCTAAAACTGGGATGGAGGGACCAGTAAATTGGAAAGCCATTGGTGAATTGTTATGTCTCTTCCTAGTGGGTTGGTTTTACTCAAATATTTAGGGAAGTGGAATGTTATTGGTAAGCAATTTAGAGCATTATTTTATATTAAAATAAACACACAGTATTATGGGGTTCAGAGTAACCCAAGATATATCTTGATATTACAGGGAGTCTTTCAGGCTATTACTGTCCTTTACACTACTCCAACTACTAGGTCAGTGACTTATTCTTTGCTATGGTACTTTGGTAGAATATGCTTGAGTTGCACTAACCTAAAAGATATATTGAAACCCTAGAGTACTAAGAAGAGAAGACAGGGATCCAAGATGGTGGCAGAGTAGATGGATGTTGCACATACCTCCTTGCAGGCCCAAACTTGAATTACAACTAAAATATGGAACAACCAACCTGAACAACTCTTTGAAGACTTGCTGAACAGATGTCTTATAACCAAAGATTTACAGAAGTAGCCACATTGTGACATGTATGAAGAACAGAGATGAAAAAAGGACTGGCTTGACTCCCACAGGCAGTAACTAAGATTCTGGAGAGTTATCTCAGCTGCAAAGGATCCCCCCAGAAGTGTGGAGAATCAACTGCAAGCCTGGCTCCTCAGTCCAGAGCACCAGAGTTGGGAAAAGGTACCCACATAATATCTAGCGGAGAAAATAAGTGGGGATTCTGTTTACTAGGGAGAGAGGAGAGTCTGCTAGAGACACAGTTGCCCTCTTACAAGACAAATGCACAAAGTATCTTTCACAGCCACTCATCCTGTACCAGTGGAGTGAGGGTGGGGCAGACTAGAGTTATGTGGGGAAACACTGGGGTCTATGGACCTGGGGAAAGAGCTAAAGGGAGAGTTGTCAGTATCCCTGAGCTGAGTTCTCCCACACTACAGACACTATCTTTCTTGGGTGTAGCACTCCCCTGCATAGGCAACAGGCTAGGATACCCTCTGGACTCCAAAACAAACAAGCAAGAAAAATACAACCAGAGACACTGAAATAAAGAACAAACTGACAGTAACCAGAGAGGAGTGGGGTGAGGGAAAATAGGGGAAGAGTTATTAAGGAATATGTATAAACGACACATGGACAAAACAAAAGGAGGGTAGAATCAAGGGTGGGAAGTCGGGGTAGCTGGGGTGGGGGTAAAATGGAGAAAACTGTACTTGAACAACAATTGTACTTGAAGTTTAAAAAAATGAATAAAATGGCAATAGATATGTAGCTATCAGTAATCACTTTAAATGTAAATGGCTTAAATATTCCAATCAAAAGACATAGGGTAACTGAGTAGATAAGAAAACAAGACCCCATATGCTGTCTACCAGAGACCCATGGCACACTACAAAAGATACACAGAAACTAAAAGTAAATGGATGAAAAGGATATTTTATTCATATGAAAATGAAAATGAAGCTGGGATAGCAATACTTATATCAGACAAAATAGTCTTTAAAACAAAGATTCTCTAATGTTCTCTAATAAGAGAAAAAGGACACTACACAATGATAAAGGGAGCAATACCAAAAATAGGATATAACTCTTGTAAATATGTATATACCCAACATAGGAATACCTAAATATATAAAGCAAATATTGATGAACATAAGGAAAGAGATCAACAGTAATTCAGTCACAGTGTGGGACTTTAACACCCCATTATCATCAGTGGATAGATCTGGACAGAAAATCAACAAGGAAACAGAAGCCTTAGCTGACATAATAAGATGGATTTAATTGATATCTTCAGATAATTTTACCCCAGAGTAGCAGAATATACATTCTTCTCAAGTGCACCTGGAACTTTATGTTGAACAGAACATATGTTAAAACACAAAATAAATCTCTATAAATTTAAAAGATTAGAATCATATCAAGCAACTTTTCTGACCATAATGTTATGAAAATAAAAATTAATCACAAGAATAAAACTGAAAATATAAAAGAAATGGAGGCTAAATAACATGTTTCTAAACAATGAATGGGTTAACAATGAGATCAAGGAAGAAATCAAAAGATACCTTGAAACGAATGAAAATGAGAACACAACAACCCAAAATCCATGGGGGCATAAAGAAAGCAGTCCTAAGAGGAAAATTTATAGCATTAAAGGTCTACCTCAAGAAACAAGAAAACTATAAAATAAAACATCTAAATTTAAACTTAGAAGAACTAGCCCTAGCTGGCATGGCTGAGTTGGTTGGGCATTGTCCTGCTAAGCGAAAAGTCACCAGTTTCAACTCCTGGTCAGGGCATATGCCAGCTAGGGCATGTGCAGAGGCAAGTGATTAATGTTTCTCTTCCTCTTTTTCTCCTTACCTTCCCCCTCTCTAAATAAAATATTTTTAAAGTAAACTTAGAGGAACTAGAAGAAGAACAGACGATAAAGCCCAAATGAGTAGAAGAAATAAAATAATAGAGATCAGAGCAGAAATAAGCAAAATAAAGTCTAAAAAAATACAGAAGATCATGAAACCAAAAGTTGGTTCTTTGAAAATATAAACAAGATTGACAAACCTTTAACTAGACTCATCAAGAAAAAAGAGAAGCCCAAAATAAATAAAATGAGAAATGAAATAGGAGAAGTAACAAGTGACACTAAAGAAATACAAAGCATTATAAAAAATGTTATGAACAAATATAGGCCAACACTTTGGACAATCTGGGAGTATAGATAAATTTCTACAAATATACAATCTTTCAAAACTGAATCAGGATAAATCAGAAAATTTGAATACATTGATATAATTAGTGAAATTGAAGCAGTAATCAAACAAATCCCAGCAACAAAAGTTCTGAATCATATGAATTCAATGGCAAATTTTACTAAAGATTTAAGGAACATACATCTACCCTTGCCAAACTATTCCAAAAAATTCCAGAGAAGGAAAGTCTCCCAAGCTCATCATACAAGGACAGAGGTATTCTAACTTCAAAACTAGATAAATACACTAAAAAAAAGAAAGTTATATGCCAATATCCCTAATGAACATAGATGCAAAAATCCTCAACCAAATATTAACAAAACAAATACAGCAACACATTTAAAAAATCACACACCATGACCAAGTTGTATTTTTTCTTGGAATTCAATGTTGGTTCAATATTCACCAATTAATGTGCTACACCGCAAAAACAAAATTAAGGATAAAAATCACACGATCATTTCCATAGACGCAAAAAAGAATTTGATAAAATTCAGCACTCATTTGTGACGTTTCAGCGAAGTAGTAATAGTGGGAACACACCTCAACATAATAAAGGCCATATATGAGAAATCAATATTATTCAACAAAGAAAAATTAAAAGTGTTTCTCTTTAGATAAGGTACAAGATAGAAATGTCTGCTTTCATGACTCTTATTCAACATAGTACTGAAAATTCTAGCCACAGTAATCAAAAAAGAAGAAATAAAAGGCATCCAAATAGGAAAGAAAGCAGTAAAACTCATTATTTGCAGATGACTTGATACCGTACATACAAAACCCTAAATACTCCACAAATAAATTATTGAAATTATTAAATTAATTCAGTAAAACAGCAGTATACAAAATTAATAATCAGAAACCACTGGCATATTTATACACCAATAATGATTTATCAGAATGAGAAACTAAGAATACAATTCCCAAAACTATTTCAACAAAAAAGTAGGTACATAGAAATTAACTTAACCAATTAGGTCAAAGGCCTATACTCATAAAATTAAAAGACACTGAAGAAAGAAATTGAGGAAGATACAAATAAGTGGGAGCATATACCATGTTAATGGGTAGAAAGAATTAAGATTATTAAAACATCCATACTCCTAAAGCAATCTATAGACTCAACACAATTCTTGTCAAGATATCAATCACATGTTTCACAGAACTATAACAAATATTCCAAAAATTTATATGGAAACACAAAAGATCCCGAATAGCTCCAGCAATCTTGAGAAAGAAGAACAAAGTTGGAGGAATCATACTACCTGATTTCATGCTATACTACAAGGCCGTAGTATGTAAAACAGCATGATACTGTCATAAAAACATAAATATAGGGAAATGGAACGAAAAAAATAAACCAACGCCTTTAATGTCAATTGATATTTGAGAAAAGAGGCAAGAACATAAAAAGCAGTAATACAGTCTATTTGTATAAATGATATTAGAGAATTGAACAGAAAAATGTACTATGAATCTGTTCAACTGATTGATGTCTTTCTTGAACATTGATGTTTATTTTCCTTTCTTTCTCCCTCCCTTTCCCTCTCTCTAAAAATAAATAAATAAAATGGTAAAGGAAGAAAGCCATCAACATAGCTATCTATATCTATACCTGGCAAAATTATCCTTCGAGAGTGAAGGAGAAATAAAGATTTTCCCAGAAAAACAAAAGCAGTGAATTTGTCATCAGCAGGTCTGCCCTACAAAAAAATATTTTAAAAAGTCCTTCAAGGAAAAAGAAAATAATATTGGTCAGAAACTCAATGTTTTTATACTATGCACACGAATAAACTCAGAATGGATCAAAGTCTTAAATGTAGGACTTGAAACCTTAAAAACTCCTAGAAGTAACATAGTAAAATCTTGGACATAGCTCCCAGAAATATTTTTTTCTGGTATATCTGTGCAGGCAAGGAAAACAAAAAAATATATAAACAAATGAGACTGATAAAGGTTGCAGCCAAGGGGGTGTTAACAGAACAAGAGGTCCCAGGGAGGGGGGGCAATACAATATTTGGCCCACCTAGGGATGCCAAATATTACTACACAACAGGGGCCCCTCCCAAGGACAGAATACTAAAATCTACTGGGCTCTTCTGTCCGCCGCCAATTGGAAAGACATCTCTCAATGCCAGGGATTTGTGAAAAGGAAACAAAATGTTTATTTAATGCTATTTAGGCTTAATGCCTCCACTCAAATATCAAAATCCTTTAGGGTATACACCTACACCCACACGGCTCCCGCTTCTCCCACTGTCCCAACTCTGGGTATCGTAAATCAGGAAAAGAGCACACGTTTGTTTTTTAGGCCGCTAGAATCGTCAGCTGTGTCAGGCAGGATCTCTAGTTAATCCAAAGTTACGTGACACCTTCTCAAGGTCTACTGGCAAGAGTTCTTTGTACCCAGTTCCAGTCAAAGTCTCTCCTACTTTCCAGGCCATGTGGCCAAAGGGACGTGGACCCAAAAGCCACGTGGACCTCTTCTACGGAAGCTGCAGGTGTTTGCACTCCACCAAAAGCATGTGGCTTTCTTCTTCACCTGGCTGCAGGGATCTCCATTCTGGCAAAGCTGTGTGGTTTTCCCTTTCACCTGGGCAGTTATTGCCTCATGTCCTGGAGCCAGTCTTTTCCAAGCTCTCACACAGGCATTCCTCACTCAGGGGCGCAGCCCCTAGTTCCATCCTGGGTCCAAGCCACTCCCTTCTCCCTGGCTCAAAACTTGGCCACAGCTATTTAACATATCTATGAAACCAGTTAAAGGTTATAGATATGTTAAATAATCATTCCAGAGGTTAGCTGCAAAACTATTGCTATGCAAAACAGCTCTCAATGGCTCTGGCTCTATTTGTCTCTTCCCCCTGGGGGGGGGTGAGGACATCTTATATGTCTCTCCAATATCCCTACACACTTTGAATTCTGGACACCATTCCAAATCTTTTTTGGGGCCCCCCCTGGCTGCACCCTGTATCAATATCCCTCCTTTCAGATATACACCCACTTTATAATTATATAAAGGAAAATGGACGAAGGTCTCATCTCCTTGTAACTGCTTCTGACTGGAAATGGACGCTGTCCTATCTACTCCTGGGTCAGGGGTGCTCTGAAAGGGGGGTGCAGCATGGAGAGGGTCCTTCCTGTGAGGGGAGAGACCTTACAGGGTCCTGGTCAGTTGGCTGTCACCTGGAAGTTGCAGGCTTGGTGTCCAAAGGCTGGCATTACTGGACTGTTGGCATTCTGCTCAGGTCGTATTCTGGAGGTGACAGATTAGGCAAGAAATTGGAAGCACAATTAAATCATAACCATTAATTGACAAAGGCAGACACTTCAGTAAAGAATGGCTTATCTAGTGGAAGGTGTACAAGGTATGCTACACCTATCTAAAAACTCTCGTGCTCCACTATACTCCACTCAGGCTGAGGGGAATACATTAGGATTTCCCTCCTTTCAGATTTCTGAGTGCTTTTTGTCCAAGCAATCAAGACAGAAAAGGGAAAATCAGTTCTAAAGTGAAGCCCACAGACCGCCCCAGCCCTTCACCAACCCAACTTAGTTCAGCCAAATCGTTGAGTCTCAGGGGGGCAATGACGAAGATGGGCTCCTTAAGTGAGGCCTATATTGCAACCAATCACTCATAGGCATAGGCAGGTCATAGGCATAGGCAGGTCATAGGCATACGCCCTATGAAAACAGAAGAACACACAGGTTAATTCACACAATCTTCAATCTTCAATCTCTTGCCTGTGAGACTGTCTTTTGGGAAGACATTCCACTGCAAGGTCCTTTGCACCTGTAAATTGTACATCTTTGGTGACATCACGAACCTAGTTTCAATTCTTTAATGAAAACAAACTTTCAAGACAGTTAGCTGCACCATTCTGATGTCCAATACTGAGCACTGTGATTTTCCTTGAACTACAATTTTTCTCCTTAAGATCACCCTCACTGTTATTACAGGGACTCCTTTGGGTCCCGCTTTTGACTTTTGACTGTTCGTTTGCATAAACACACCAAGAGCAGCCTGGATCACTTATAATCCTTAAGTCCACTTTGCTGGAACTCACATAGGGAACCTTCAGATTGACTTCTCAGTCCGCCCCTCAGGGCACAGAAGCAGAACCACACATCTGCCTTCTGGCTTTGCCTGTACCAGTCATTTCACTCAAGTCCTGAGCCTCCATTGTGTCTACAGGTTTCTTTTTAGCCATCTTTCAGGAAAGCAACCTTCATTCCTTCCCTGGAAAGACTGGCACAAACTGTACAACCAACTAAAGTACCAGGCTTTTCTCGTGGGCTTTCGCTCACTTCACAAGTCAATCCTAGTTCCTCAGGGCTTTCTGGTAACGAACAGAACCCATACATGCCTTCTTCAGGCATGACATTCCAGTCAAAGTCCTGGTTAACAAAACCACTATTAAAGACTGGTCTTATTGGTTTTATGCAAAGAAACCATTTATTCCTTCAGAATGCCAAATTCTGGAGGTATCAGGTAGGGAGAAAAATACAAAGCATAATGGAAAATCCTTTTCCTTGTTCACTTTCCTATAGAGTATGAAGTTTCAACCTTCCCTCGAATCAATTTCCTTTTCAGAGCAGATACAGAGCAAAATCCAAAATACAGAGTTCCAAAACAATACAGGTAGAGACATTCTCTTGCACCAATGCATCCACTGGTGATTAAATTTGTCCATTTCTTGGCATATAGTTGTTCATAGTAATTTCTTACAATCTTTTGTATTTCTGTGGTGTCAGTTGTAATCTCTCCTTTTTCATTACTGATTTTGGTTGTTTGGATCCTCTCTTTTTTCTTAATGAGTCTGCTTAAAGGCTTTTTGAATCTGTGTATCTTTTCAAAGAACCACCTTCTAGATTTATCAATCCTTAGAATTGTTCTTTTAGACTCTATGTCATTTAATTCTGCTCTGGTCTTGGTTATATCACTCCTTCTACTTGCTCTGAGCTTTTTTTGTTTGTTATTTTTCCTTCAGTTCTTGTAGATGTAGGGTTAGGTTGTTTATTTGAAATATTTCTATCTTTTTTAATAGATTCAACATATACCAATATACCAATGACATATTTCACAGAAACAGAAAAAAACACTTCAAAAATTTATATGGAACCATAAAAAACTGGGAATAGCCAGAGCATTTTGAGAAAGAAGCACAAAGTAAGCATGATCACAATACCTCATATCAAACAATATCACAAGGACACAGTAATCAAAACAGTCTAGTACTGGCATAAGAAGAGACACATAAATCAATGGAACAGAATAGAGAATCCAGAAATAAATGCAAGCCTCTATGGTCAATTAATATTTGACCATAGATGGGCAGTAACATAAAATTCAGTAAAAATATCCTCTTCAACAAATAGTGTTGGGAGATCTGGACAGTTACATGCAAAAACAAATATGACCACCAACTTACACCATACCAAAATAAACTCTAGATGTATAAAAGACTTAAATATAAGTTGTGACATCATTAAAGTCCTAGAGAAGAGCAAAGGCAGGAAAATCTCAGATATTCCACACAGCAATATTTTCACCAATATATCCCCTACACTGAGGTACATAAAGGAAAGGATAAACAAGTGGGATTTAATCAAAATAAAAAGTTTCTGCATGGCTAAAGAAAACATAAGTAAAATGAAAAGGGAACTGACTGTATGGGAAAATATATTTGCAAATTATACCCCAGGCAAGGGTTTAATCTCAAAATTCTATAAAGAACTCATACAACTCCACTCCAGAAATGAAAACAACCCAATACAAAAATGCGCAAAGGCCCTGAACAAACATTTCTCCAAGGAGGACATACAGAGGGCCCAGAGACTTATGAAAGGGTGCTCAGCATCACTACCCATCAGAGAGATGCAAATTAAAACCACAGATACCACTTCGCACCGGTCAGAATGGCCATGATAACAAAATCAACAAACAAGTGCCAGTGGGGTCGTGGAGAAAAGGGAACCCTAGTACACTGTTGGTGGGAATACAGATACTGTGGAAAACAGTATAGAATTTCCTCAAAAAACTAAAGATGGAACTGTCTTTTTATCCAGTGATCTACTGCTGGGAGTATGCCCTAAGAATTCTGAATTATCAACTAAAGAACCTATGCACCCTAATGTTCATATTAGCATTATTTACAGTAGCCAAGTACTAGCAGCCTAAATGTCCATTATAAATGAGTGGATCAGAAAAACTCTGGTACATTTACACAATGGAATTCTACCCAGCAGAAAGAAAGATGGAACTCCTACCCTTTGTGACAGCATGGATAGAACTGGAGACCATTATGCTCAGTGAAATAAGCCTTGCAGTGAAAAGCAAATACCATATGATCTCACCTATAACTGAAAACTAATAGACAAAACAAACAAAAGAGCAAAATATAAGCAGATGCTTGGAAATAAAGAACAAACTGACAGTGACCAGAGGGAGGGAAGAGGGAGATAATATGGGGAAAAAGTGGAAGGAGGAAGCAAAGGAACAAGAATAGAGGACTCATGGGCATGGATAATGGGAGGTGTTTGATTGTGGGATTATGAGGGGGATGACCAGTGAGGGAAAATGTGAGACAACTGTAACTGAACAATAATAAATTTTTTTAATGGGCAAAAGACCTGAAGAGACACTTCTCCAAAGAGGACATACAGATGGTCGACAGACCTATAAAGTGATGCTCAATGTAACTAATTATCAGAAAAAAGGAAATTAAAATCAAAATGTGATATCCTCTCACACCAGTCAGAAGAGCTATCATCAATAAATAAACAAACAACAAGTGCTGTTGAGGATTTGGAGAAAAAGGAATACTCAAGAACTATTTGTGGGAATGCAGATTGGTGCAGCCGCTTTTGAAAGCAGTGTAGGAATACCTCAAAAACTTAAAAACAGAACTTCCCTGTGACCAAGCAATTCCACTTCTGGGCATTTATACAAAGAAACTTGAAATACTAATTCAAAAGAACATAAGCACCCCTACATTCATTGCAGCATTAGTTACAATTTCCAAGACATGGAAGCACCTCAACTGTCCATCAGTAGATGACTAAATAAAATAACTATGGGACACTTACACAATGGCATACTGTTTGGCCATAAAAAAGAAGGAAATTTTACCCTGTGAAGCAGCATGAATGGAATTGGGGAACATTATGCTAAGTGAAATAAGCTAGTCAGAGAAAGACAAATACCTATGATTCCACTCATATGTGGAATCTAGAAAACAAAATGAACTAACAATAACAAGAAAACAGACTCATAGATAAAGAGCAGTCTGACAGCTTTGGGGGGTGGGATAGTGGGTGAGGGATGAAGTAAAAAGGACTCATGGACATGGACAACAGTGTGGTGATTGCAGGGGTGGGAAAAGAAAATATAAGGGGTACCAATGGTAATGGAATTAATACAGTAAAAATAAATTTAAAAAATAGTAGCTTCTTGAAGAAGTTCAGGTCAGCACAATGTTTATGGTATATTGAAAGATCAAAGAGACAAAGAAACACATGTTTTACTTACAGCAGAGGCTGTAGAAAACTTCCATACAACCAAGCCTATACTTTCTCTATGTGAGAGGCTTTTATATACTAGATAGAGGCAAGGGTGAAGTAATGACAAAAACATTCCTGAAGTATATTATGAATACACCACATCTTATATTTTAAGTAAATTAAGACAAATCTGAGATTATATTTCTGACTGGAATCAGTAGAAGTATCAGAAGGTAAGTATGTACCCTATTGTCAATAAATGTATTTTTACCTTTTTCCCATCCAAAATTTTATTTTGTTGGTATAAATTTCAGTGTTCCACAAATTATCACTTTAACATATTTGCTAATTTTATATTTTATTATTTCAGTCATTGTTGAAAACACAGTAATAGTTTGTGCTTTTTGATTTGCTAAATTTGCTGGTATGGTATGACCCCCAAAATGTGTCTATTCCTAAAGGAAGAGAATGCTGATTGTCAGGAAAGAAAAGAAAAAAAGGTACAATACAGCTTTGATTCTTATCACCTACTGAGTGGCCTAGTTCACGCTACTGGAAGAAAATAATACAATAAATATTAAGATCTTATAGCACAGATAAAATGTTGGTTGCTAAGATAAAGAGACAATAAGACATAAAAACCATATAGTTTGCATTGCAGCAATTTGTGGTTTCTAAAAGTTAAATCTTAAAGATAATTTTATTTATTCTAATTATTTAGCGTTCTAGAAGGAAGGCAATGACATTGTAGCATAAAAGTCTGCCTTATAAGTTTCTCCTTGTCCTCAGTCAAATTTAAGAGTAAAAAGACAATGTGAACACAGTAAAAAAGTCAATTGTTAATTTAAATAAGGAACATAAAAGTGATATAAATGAATCATGATGCTGGAGAACTATATATTAATAGCTGCTTCTATGTGAATATTAACATCATTGGTTTCTGCCTTCTTTCCCATAAAATTTTCATTTACAAGCAAAACAATTCTAGTCCTATGTATCTGTTATTGTGAACACATTTGTTTCTGTTGGTCATAATTAAAAGAATTAGGAATAAAAATAACCATAACTAATATTAAGCTCAGGAATTGTGATTGGGTCATCACTTTGTTCCAATGTTTTATGAGACAGTAAAGTCTATAAATGGCATCAGAATTAAAACTCAAAATTATATATTTTAGTCCTAAAAGCATGCAATCCTGGAAACTTGAAAACAATATCTCAATACCTAAACTATAGACATAATTAATAAATATTGTTACAGAAATGTAACTAAAAATGTGTTGCACATAGGAGAAAGTGTGGCAATGGAGGGAAACAGGGGAAGGGTGGTCAAGGAACATGTATAAAGGACACATGGACAAAGCCAAAGAGGGTAGGAATGAAAGTGGGAGGTGGGGATGGGTGGGGTGGAGGATTGGTGAGGGGAAAATCGAGACAACTATACTTGAACAGCAATAAAAATAAAAAAGTAAATACCACCATCACCAAAAAAAAGAAAATTTGGTTACATGTAGAGGTTTTCTGTGAAGGAACTGATGAGGGGACTTTTAACGTGAATTTCTGCATACTTCTTTCTTTTTCAATAGGAGATGAGCAAAATTTCTCTACTTTAATAAAAGCAAGTAGGTATTGCAAAAACACTTATGAGAAAAAAAGTTCATTGCTTCATTTCACTGGAGTTTTAATAGCAATATTTAAATCTTCATAGTATTACTACTGTTCACTTATTTTTTCTTTTTGTTTTGTTTCTATGATTAAATTTTTCTTAAAAAATAAAACTCAGGAGGACTTCTGTCAAGATGGAGGCGTAGGTGAAAACACTGTACCTTCTCCCATAACCAAGTTTAAAAACAACAAAGTTTTAGCGACAAAATATGCAGCCAAACCACAGAAAATTGAACTATACTGAATTCCAACAACAACGAACCACTCAGCCAGACCAGTAAGAGGGGCAGAGCCAGCAGCGGAGCAGGGTCCAGCAGGAATGATCCATGGGACCGACCCAGGTGAGCAGGCAGCTGAGGACACATCCCAGGTGTGGAGTAGCAATGGGTGGACTCACTGAGGGCGCAAGGTGGCAGGCTGATCTCAGTCACACATTCTCATGCAGATAAACCAGGCAAACAAGCTAGCAGTGAGACAGATCGCACAGGCCCCAGTGGTGGGAAGCAGCAGAGGGGACTGTTATTGCCCCTTTGACCCCACCCACACATATAGCATCACAACCCATCGACCTGGGTGGCCCCGCCCTGGTGAACACCTCTCTTCATACATAACAGGCGCAAACAGATCAAAACATGGCTCAAGAAGAATTCAGAACCCCAGAGCTGATAAATGTAAGCGAACAAGAAGGGGGGAGAAGGTACAGAAAATAAGTAGCATAGATGGTAGGTAGAAAATAGATAGGGGGAGGTCAAGAATAATAGGAGAAATATAGAACCCAAAGAACTTGAGACATGTGGTCATAAACTAAAGGGGGGGATGGTGGGGGAGGGGTGTGCAGGGTGGAGGGGAATGAAGGGGGGAAATAGAACAACTGTAATGGCATAATCAATAAAATATATTAAAAAATTAAATTAAATTAAAAAAAATTGTCGACCTATCAGATGCACAGTTCAAAACACTGGTGATTAGGATGCTCACAGAACTGGTTGATTTTAGCCACATATTAGAGGACCATATGAAGGCTAAACTAAATGAAATGAAGGGAAAGGCACAGGAAAGCACTAGTGATGGAAAAAAAAACTGGGACTCAAATCAAGGGAGTGGACTGGAAGGAAGAAAAAAATGACCAAACAGAAAAATATGAAAAAACAAGAATTCAAAAAAAATGAGGAGAGGCTAAGGAACCTCCAGGACATCTTTAAATGCTCCAACATCCAAATTATAGGGGTACCAGAAGAGGAAGAGAAAGAGACAGAAAACTGTACTTGAAAAATAATTAAATAAAATTTTTTTAAAAATTGAAAATGCATTTGAACAAATAACAAAAGAGAACTTTCCCAATCTGGCAAAGGCAATAGACTTTCAGGAAATCCAAGAAGCTCAGAGAGTCCCAAAGAAGTTGGACCCAAGACAGAACACACCAAGACACGTCATAATTATATTAGCCAAGATTAAAATGAAGGAGAGAATCCTAGAAGCAGCAAGAGCTAAGGGGACAGTCACCTACAAAGGAGTTCCCATCAGGCTGTCAGCAGATTTCTCAAAAGAGACCTTACAGGCAAGAAGGGACTGGAAAGAAGTATTCCAATTCATGAAATCTGAAGACCTACAACCAAGATTGTTCTATCCAGCAATCCAGCTTTCATTTAGAATGGAAGGACAGATAAGGTGCTTCTCAGATAAGATCAAATTCAAGGAGTTCATCATCACCAAGCCCTTATTATATGAAATGTTAAAGAAAAAGAAGATAAAAGAAAAAGAAGATAAAAAAAGATGAACGGTGAAAGGACAGCAAACTCACAGTTATTAACAACCACACCTAAAACAAAAGCAAATTAAGAGGACAGCTAGATCAGGAGCAGAATCATAGAAATGAAGATCACATGAAGGGTTAGCATCAGGGGAGTGAGAGGAGGAGAAAGAGAAAGAAGGTACAGAAAATAAGTAGCATAGATTGTAGGCAGAAAATAGATGGGGAGAGGGCAAGAATAGTAGGGGAAATATAGAATCTAAAGAACTTGAGACACGTGGTCATATACTAAAGCGGGGGAATGGTGGGGCAGGGGGTGTGCAGGGTGAAGGGGAATGAAGGGGGGAATAGAACAACTGTAATGGCATAAACAATAAAATATGTATTAAAAAATAAAACTCAGTATGAGAAATCACACAATGATAACAGAGTTTGCACTCATGGGCATATCAGACAACTCAGAGCTTCAGGTTGCGATTTTTATATTTTTATTTACTACTTCATATGCAGTGTGACTGGAAACCTAACCATCACTGTCCTCACCTTGATAGACTGCCATCTAAATACTCCTATGTAGGGCCTTGGTTTGTTTTTGTCTGGCAAATATGACTCATCTCCGTATGCAAAGCAATGTGATGGGCAGGAGCCAGACCCTCAAACTGGGTATTCCGGTAGGGAGCAGGCCTAGAAAATGCATACAGACTGTTATGGCTTGCTCTTGCTAAAACTCCCTCACTCTGGTCTAGAACAGTAGATGTCTATTGCCTATCTTCAGGGTGATTTCCAAAGCCGGTGTGAATTTTCCCAAGGATGGAGCTAGTCAGCTCACCACCTTTCCTTTCTGCATTTGTTATTTTCATTTCCTTATTATACCTAAAGTGGAGACAATAATATTCTGTGTAATAGATAATAAATCCATCTTTGATGTAAGACCCAAGAAAAAAAATAAAAGCCTGTCTAGGCCAGGGCTGTGGTGCTCTCCCCTTGAGAGAGTGGTCCTGCCATCCCTTTTTCTCTACAGGATTGCTGTAGCCTGTGTATTTGTTTTCATCTTCAGTCACAAAATGCGGATTCTGCAGGCCAGAGTCTGCCACAACCCTAGAAATTACTTCCTCTGAAATTTCTCCTTCTTAGAAATTACTTTCACCAGTGTTTCTATCCCCATATCTTGTGAGGGATGAGCAGTCATTACTAATGTCAAGACCATTTACTATAACAATTGTTTAGCTCAGTTGTTTTTCTTCCTCTTCATAGGTGTGCCTATTTTGTTCTTCTAACTGCCATGTCTTTTGACTGTTTACACTGCCATCTTCAAGCAGCTTTATTATTCCACCATCATGATTAAAAAAAAAACAAAAAACCCTGCACCCTGCTTGTCTTTAGTTCATGGCTAAGAGGATTTCTTATCTTCTCACATTCACACTTATCCTCCAGTAAGATTCCTGTGCTTCCAATGTAATTGATAACTCCTCTTAGGGCTATTTCCCCATTTTACAACTCTCATGCTCAGATATGTGGCTTTTGAAAAGAATTGGTTTTTACTTTGTTTTTGTTACTCTGCTCTTCACATTGGCATTAATGATCTGTCCTACAAATGCAGCATTAGCACCATTCTGAGAATCCTGTCTGCTAGTCAGAGGAAAAAGTCTGTACATTCATGCACGTTAGGCTTCTGACCAAAGAAAGAACATTGTTGGCCATATTCGCAACATTTCTATGTTGCCCCCATGTTGAATCCTTCAATTTATATCATGAGTAACCAACAAGTAAAACGAATTTTCAAAACTTGGTTCATAAAGTGTTCATGTAGTGTTTTCTAGAAACAAACGGAATGAAAGTATAAATTAGCATGAATGAATGTCACTGTGAAGATTCAAGAAAGGAAAAATGAAATTGTAACTTCTGCAATGTCCCCTTATATTTCTCTCACAGGTACCTGCAATGTTGACCTCATTTGCTTAAGCTTTCTTTTTACACTAAAAGTGACTATGTTGTGTTTTTCTTTGCTGGTGTCTGGTAGGTTCCATGTCCATGTAATCACTGATTTACATCTGGATAGTAAACCAGTGGCTGTAGAATATAATAATTTTATTGATTTTTTGAATAATGAAAATCTTTTATATTGCAATAGCTAAAGGAGTATACACTGTTTTAATCAACTTACTCTTAAATTTTCTCTTCTGGTATTAATATAACAGCTTCTCTCATAAAATTATATGAAATGTGAAATTAATTAAATATCTGCAACAACCATTCTTTTCACAGTATCTGTAGTATCTGTTCAATGATTCCCACTCACCTGATGGACTTGGATATTTAATTTTCTGCTTTCAAGTAATTTGAATTTTATTATATCCTATATTTCTTAGTCATGCTGAAAGCATGTATGTCTTATTTTATACACTCTCCTTGTTTATCATTATTATGTTTAAAATATGTAAAAAAGAAAGACTAGGCAGCATCACTACTCTGATGCCCACTAGGAGTTTGATAGAAATTTCATAAATATACTATCTCTTCTATAGAATACCTTCATTTTGTATCATATACTGATCCAGATATATTTTATCTCATATATTATTTAATCTTCAGAGCTCTCTGGCCAATTAGGCAAGATGATGATGATGATGGTGAGGATGATGATTTTACAGAAGTGTAAATTGATGTTCAGAAAAGCTAAATAACTTGTTGGAGGTCTTGAGCTATAATACCCAATAAATAGCCTGATTTGAAAAAACAAAACACAAAATCCTTAAGAACCTACATATTTTACATAGTTTTTACTAGTGACCTGCACAATTTCACTGGCTTTTTAAACTCACCTTATCTCATTAGAAAAGGATTATATTATTATTAGTCTAGTCACAGAAGGTAGTAACTCCTAATATTATACTTAGCATATAAAATACAACATGAATCAATCAAAACAAGACATTTTCAAATGACATTCCTGGTACTCCAGACTGAACAGGAAAAGAAAATGCATAAAATATTAGCAGTATTATAGCACTGAAATTTTTTTTTATTGGAAGCCAGATTAAAAATAATAGAATTAATACATGTACTTAGTTCAATGTGATAGATTACCAAATTTTTAACTGGCATAGAGTATTAGGTAGAAATTTATATTGGAAAATAAGATATTAGGTTGCTAGTCTTTGTCTGAAAAGTAGTGTAGAGGAAAACAAACTTCACATTTAGTGTTCTGGTTTGCTTGTTGCAAATTTTTCTGTCTCCTTGGACACTGACCACAAAGCTTCCTTTTTAGATTTCAATACTAGTGTGTATTATCCTTTATATTCCTTAGTGTGATGTGTGTACTCCTGTTCTGACAATTGTGATTCACTGAATTAGTTCCCTTGAGCCAGTGTCAGAGAGACTAGATAAAACAGGAGGTAGCTTGTGAGAGGAAAGTCTATATTGAAAAACACCAGAGAGTTTTAAAACATTTGATATTTTTTCTCCTTTATATATTTGTTCCTTCCTCACTCTCTATGTCAAAGAAATATATTTCCTTCAGATAAAATGGGAAATTTAACACAAAAACATTGGCAATGGAAAGCAAATTTGTTAGATGAGAGGAAATATTTTCAGAAATGTTGGGCTCCCTGGAATACAACAGTGACAGCTGCTAATATTTTTCATATTGCAGATATTCAGGCTGTTAGTGAGCCTTTCTGAAAAGCCAAGGTAAGTCGGGCCTAAGGAAGACAATGGGGCAAAATTCAGACAACCATAAGAGCACTCACAATAAAATATAATAAATAAATAAATAAATAAATAAACACATACATAGAGTATTTTAATCACCAAAAATTTCCTTTGAAAAAAAAAATTTCCTTTGAGCTCTTAGAAGGAAATATAAACATATGTTAATGTGAGGTATTACTTTTATTACAGCAAGTCAACTAAAAGCAAATCCTTTGACATACTGACTATGAAGGAAGCTTAAAATCTTTTTTTTTAAATATTATTTTATTTAGTTACTTTTCAAGTACATTTGGAAGCTTAAAATCTTGAATTGTCATATCCTGGCTAAAGACATCATATATTCAAGTTATATGGTCAGTAGTGTACCTACTTATCCATTTATAAAAATGAACCATCTTTTAATGGAAATCTGTCTCAGCTCAACCAGAACCAACAATTGCCCAGTATTATAGCTACTTACAAATACAAAATGAAAACAAAAAACCCTCATTGTTGGTTGAAGAACTTCTATAGGTTAAAAAAAGAAAAAGAAACAATGTTACTTTTGGAACTGGTTTGAAACACAATGGAATTTCCCATTCTCCTAAGAATGGGTTTGAACTGAGATCATGAATCTGGGGATGTGTCTAGAACTTGCCTGCACTGACCTTTCTGCTTCCACGTAAGTGATGGTGATAATGCCCTGCTCACTGCTCTTGGCTAAAAAATAACCAGACTCTTCCACAAGGCTAAAGACTTCTTATGCAAAAATCAAACAATATTCTATTCCCTTTGCTTTATAAATAATTGAAAGAAAAAAGTTCTATCCACTAAGTAACTAGAGTATGTGAGTTAAAGATTAAGGTCAATAGACTAAAACCAATATATGATTATTAAAGTATAACTTGTCAACAGTATGGTGATTGTGGAGGAGAGGAGAGTAAGGGGAAATAAATGGTAATGGAAAAAGATAATAAAATAATTTTGAGAAAAATGTAACTCATAAGGATATCATAGGTACTTATTATATATGCATATGTATATCTGTGACTTTAAACACGTAAGTGAGGGGTCCTGGCCAGGTAGCTCAGTTAGTTAAAGTGTCGTTCCAATACACCAAGGTTACAGGTTTGATCTCTGGTCCAGGCACATACATGAAGCAACCAATGAATGCACAAATAAGTAGAACAACAAGTCAATGTCTATCTCTCTCTAATCAGGAAATAAATGGTTTTTTAAAAGGAGACAATGAAAGTCTCCCAAATCTTATCACTGAGTCATCACTTACTAGTTCAACTTTTTAAAATTGTTCAAGTACAGTTGTTTCCTTCCATTATTCTCCCCTAACGACCTCACCCCTCCCACCCTTTATGTGTCCTTTATACATGTTCTTTGATGACCCTTCCCCTTCTTTCCTCTGTTATTGCCTTCCTCTACCCTCTGGTTACTGTCAATTTGTTCTTCATTTCAATGTCTCTGCTTATATTTTGCTTGCTTGTTTGTTTTGTTGATTAGGCAACTTTTAACTTAGTTAAATAAGATATATTTGGAGTTAAATTTTGTGGTTGTATATATTAAAAAGTTTAAAAAGAGCTAAGTATATTTTGTTTTATTATATCAATTTAGTCATTCTCTATTAAATAAAGGCAGAAAAGTATGATCTCTATGTCTGTGTGTTTCTAATTGAATACAGACTATGAAGTACTTTATTTAAGAGAACAGATTTTAATTTCAGATAGTCTATAATTGTAGACTATCAACTGGTATTTGACATTTACCCGTTCTATGAATATATCCAAGGTGCATGCCTCTCTGAGCCTCAGTTCTTTATTAGGGAATAAAAATAGTTTCATGGGTGTGTTATAAGGGCTAACTGAGAGAATATCTAAAAGTCCTTAGCATTTCACTAACATAATAAGTGCTTTTGCTAAATCACAATTACTATACATATCCTTCCCAAAGTTGGGAATTAACTCCAACTAAAAGAAAACTAAAGTAAATAAAAAAGCTCTCTATAAAGCATGTTAAGTGCCACATGATTTGTAGAGCAATTCATTTATATTATTTAAATTATTAAGCCAAAAAGAAAAAAGAGAAAGAGCTTATGCACACAGACAACAATGTGGTGATTGTGGGGAGGAAGGGTGGTTGGGGGTGCAAGAGGATGTAAGGGGGCTAAAAAGTGATGGAAAGCCCTAGCTGGTGTAGCTCAGTGGATTGAGTGCGGGCCTGTGAAACAAAGGATTGCGGTTCCATTCCCAGTCCAGGGCACAAGCCTGGGTTGCAGGCCAGTAGGGGACACATGAGAGTCAACCACACATTGATGTTTCTCTCCCATTCTTTCTTCTTCTGATCCCCTCTCTCTAAAAAAAAATAAAATAATACTAAAAATAAAATAAAATTTGATGGAAACACTATAATTAAGGAAAAACGCCCTTGATATTTTAACTTCATTTTTTTAACTAAAAATGTGGTAACACTGATTGATAAAATTATATAAATTTCAATTGCTGGCAGGAATGTAAATTGGTACGACCACTGTGGAAAACAGTATGAAAGTTTCTCAAAGCATTATGAGTAGAGCTGTCATATGGCCCAGCAATCCCTCTTCTTAATATCTACCCAGAAAATTTGAAAACATTTACTCATAGAGATATATGCACTCCTATGTTTATTGGAGGATTATTTGTTATAGTCACCTTCATTTTAAACAGAGAAAACTGAAGCTTTGAGAAATTAAGTAATTCATCTAAAGTCACAAATCCATTTAGCAGCCCATTTGTATTTTAATCCATATTTCTCTAACTGCCTAATTTGTATACTTTCTATAATAACAATTTACCTTGGAATGTCATAAATAATAAATTAATAACACTTTGAATCTGTAACTTTTTATTAATTTACTTTTTCTTTCTTGTCCAAATTGTAGATGGCTAGATAATGAATTAAAGTGTGAGGTTATTTTTTTTTTTTTTTTTTTTTTTGATCATTTCACATGGTATTTAATTGTTGAATTACTGTGGTGTACACCAAAAACTAATATAAAATCATATGTCGATTATACTTCAAAAAAAAGCATTATAATTCTCCATGAGGGGCCACATTTATTATACAAGCACATGACTACATGTATGGTGGAATTCACATATATTTACATATATGCATCACGTATTTGCATATCCACATACATATTTGCATATATCTAAAACTGTGAGTTTATATAAGTTGAGAACACTTGAATTCTGAAATAAAATATGTTTGTAAGCTTTAAAATTTAGTAAGTTCAAGCAGGATCACCATGACAGTGCTAGTAAATTCCCCAAAGATTTTTAAAATGACATCCTGTCCAATAAAAGATGAAACTTATAAAATAATAATTATGAGAAGCTTGTGAGAAATCATATTCTATGAATAAACATTTTTTAAAGGTCTGACTTCACTTTTGATTCTGAACTTTGGAATAATGATGGGAAATTTAAAAGTTTCAAGTTTTCAGAGGTTATTAGTTGAAGGTCATCATAAACCCCTGCAGATATATGTTAGTATTTCTAAAATTATTATTGAAAGTGATTGATAATATCCTTTTTCTCTTTATTTGTTTCTATGAACGCTAGTATGAATGCTGGGAATTGAATTTTCCCATCATTATTGAAATGATGAAATATAAATTATTCAGACTTCTCCAGGAAAGTAGTCAACTAAAACAATTGTGGAAAAAAGTAAATAGCATCTATTAAAATAATCCTTCCTAACACTTGATGGGTCTTCCTGAGGAGTCTTTGTGTTATTCAAGCCAAGAGAAGTTACTTTTTAATTAATTATATTTATTGGAGGTGACATTGGTTAATAATACTATACAAGTTTCAAGTGTACATTCCCCTAATATATGAATCTGTACCTTGCATTGTGTGTCTGACACCTAAAGTCAAATCATCCTCTGCCATCATATATTTAACCTTTTCTACTACCCCTTCCAAGTCCCTTCTTTCCCTCATTACCACCATACTGTTGTCTGTATATAAAAGAGAAGAAATCCAAGGACCATTGCTGTTATAGGTTCACTTTAAATTTTCCCTGATGGTAAAATAACACAGTATTTCAGCCACATTCTGCTTCCGCACTTGGATAGTTGTTAATCCACACTCATTACATGTTCCTTCTGTTTTCTCCTATAGATCTTGCAGGAGAAAACCAAAACATCAATTGAAGAATGAGAAACCATACAGAAGTAACAGAATTTATCCTCCTGGGACTGTCAGATGACCCAAAGCTTCAGGTAGTCATCTTTGTCTTTCTGCTCATCACCTACATGCTCAGCATCACTGGAAACCTGACCATTATAACTCTTACCCTGCTGGACTCCCATCTCCAGTCCCCCATGTATTTCTTCCTCAGAAATTTTTCCTTATTAGAGGTTTCGTTCACAACTGTCAGTATACCTAAGTTCTTGGGCACCATTATTTCAGGTGATAAAACCATTTCCTTTAACAGTTGCCTTGCTCAGTTATTTTTTTTCATTCTCTTGGGAGTCACTGAATTCTACCTTCTGGCTGCCATGTCCTATGATCGTTATATTGCCATCTGCAAACCTCTGCATTACATGACCATCATGAATCGAAGAATCTGTATACTCCTTGTCTTCTCTTCATGGCTAGTTTCATTCTTAATCATATTCCCTGCACTCATATTGCTCTTGGACCTTGATTATTGCAAATCAAATATTATAGACCATTTTACCTGTGATTATTTTCCCCTGCTGCAACTTTCTTGTTCAGAAACAAAATTCCTAGAGGTAATGGGGTTCTCCTGTGCTGTGTTTACTCTGATGTTCACTTTGGCATTGATATTTCTGTCCTATCTCTATATCATCAGAACAATTTTAAGAATTCCTTCTGCTAGTCAGAGGACAAAGGCCTTTTCTACATGTTCATCTCACATGATTGTCATTTCCATCTCTTATGGCAGCTGCATTTTTATGTATATTAAAATTTCAGCAAAAGATAGGGTGTCCTTGAGCAAGGGAGTTGCTGTGCTGAACACCTCAGTAGCTCCCATGCTGAATCCTTTTATTTACAGCTTAAGGAATCAGCAAGTCAAGAAAGCCTTCATGAACATGGTGAGGAAGACTGTCTTCCATAAGCAAATTAAATAATGTGGCATAATGAATTAGAGACACATTACAGAAAAATTTAGAACTATTAACATAAAATTTCAGTAGCTTCTTCAGATCACAATGAACTCCTTGTTTTCCTTGTTTATTCTCTTTGTTTTTATGGTTGTTTTATATATTTACCATTGAATTTAATTTCTTTCCTTATGTCTTTCTGACTTTCATTGTTCTGAACATGTCACAATATAATAATTTAATTTTTTATGCATAGTTAGTATAAATCTTACATTGATAATGTTAATTTCAGGTATATAATAACACAAGTTTCTAAACAATAATTATGTTTAACAGTGAAATTATATGTTGAGTTTTGTGTAGGAAATAAATAACTACTAGGATCCCACCCAGCTCTTTTGGTTCTCAGCAGCTTTCAGGCATTGAGAGTATGTTAGTTCCCATCAGGGCTCCAAGATCAGCCAGGGGCATCCAACCCTTTGGCATCTCTGTGCCACACTGGAAGTACAAGAGCTTTCTTGGGCCACACGTTAAATACATTTCAACACGTAGTCACAAAAAGATCTCATAATGTTTTAAGTAAATTTATGATTTTGTGTTGGGCTGCATTCACAGCCATCCTGGGCTGCATGCAGCCCCTGGGTTGCAGGTTGGACACCCTGGCAGACAGTAGCACTTAGCCCCTGAAAAGGTGAAATGTTGTACACATGTTCTACTCTTCTCCTTTCCTTCTGAGGGAGGGGCCACTGAGCAGTATTGGCTTCAATGTACCGCTGAAAACAGGTGAAGCATAAAATATCCAGAAAATCCTGTTATAGTGTCATATTTTCTTTACATTAAACCTTTCTAAATTAGGTGAATCTCACATATGGCCAGAATACAGTCACTTTCCTTATTAGAGGAAATAATCATTTCTTGTAATCATTTCTTGACCATTCAGAAATTGTATATGACAGTTGAGTGCAGTGTTCTATATAAGTCAACTAGGTCAAGATTATTATTTATATAATTTAAATTTATACTTTTATTGTTTGTGTTATTACTTTTAAATCTCCTTATACAAGTATGGGGTTGTTTCTCTCTCTTAGAAGTTATGGCAATTATTTATTTTTTATTTTTAAGACTGTGTTTTTATACAAACACAAATTTGAAACTGTTATATCTTCTCAGGAACATAACTTTGCTTATCATTATGAAAAATAATAATTTCTCTTTTATGCAGTACACTTTTTTCAATAACATCTATATTGACTAATATTGATGCAGCTATGCACCAGTATTTAAAAAAATATTGCTCATATCACATATTTTACTTATCAGTCATTTGCTTTTGAGTGGTTGCTAGCACATTGTACAGAACATTTATGACTCAGTATATATTTTTATTTCTTGGTTACCTACATTAGGTACTCCCACAAGGCCATACATGTGAATAGAGGAGAAGAATGTAAATATAGGAGAAATTTGTTTCAAAGGAGTCTGAGTAATCTGTCCATAAGCCTTACTTGTGCCTTCTGGACCTGCTTAAGTCTGATGTCTTAAGTATATCTCCCTCTGTGGTGATAGGTTGTTGCTGTGAATGACCAGCATTATAACCCAGAGTACAATAACACACACTCCAATACAGCAAGTAAAGGAAGCTCAAATCTAATTGTCAACTGATTATGTCCTATAGTTTCTACCAGGTTGCAGTAGTATTCCAGGAAATGATCTTCAAAAGGAAAATGTGTATCTGAAATACATTGTTCCATAAGCACACACTGTGTTATGATTCTCCCAATTGCGGCAAAGCAGAAGTGCCATACAGCATCCCTATTTGTCACTGACACTTTAAATAACATTAAATTTCCAGATCATTTGACCCAAATGGAAGAGCACTAATTCTAAAATCAATACTAAATTTTATCTGGAAAGTAAAACATGCAGGAATAATTAAGAAACCTTGGGAAATAAGCAATATGAGAGGATTAATCATAGAAATATTTAAGTATAATATGAAGTTTCTATAATCAAAACATGCACTGGGGCAGGAAGGCTGAAAGATTAATGTAGTAAAGATATACATTTTGAACTTATCTATTTGAATAGTTCTAAATTTTAAAATATTTTTATTGTTTCATATATGCCAAAGACAAAATTAAATGAGCAAGAATGGGAGAAACCCTATACAAGTGAACATAATTATAAAATAAATCAACAACCATGGGAAGGGAAGAAGAAATAATTGATACAAATAACTTTCCAAGATAGTGTTTTGACAAGTGGCCATCAGTAAGACAGACACTGCAAAAAATCTTTAAACTTTATTTAGATTAAAAAAATAACAGAACTATAACAATTCAGGAACTATTTCGTGTGTGTGTTGTAGAATTGAGTAATTGGTAAGTAGATTGTTGGCGCTAGGTTTCTCACTGTTGAGGAAAAGAGATACAAATGTAGTATAAGAAAAGTAAAAAAATTCTATGCTGATGGACTGGAATAAGAAATATCAGTGTGAGACTATTATTTTTGTAAACGTATTTTCTCTCTCTGTCCTATGAAAGTTCCAAAGAATGACAACTGAGTACTGAAGAGCCAACAAAGTATCCAGACCTTAGGCTCTAAATAAGATTTCGTGCTCAAAATAACCTCAGAATGAGGGAAAAGACCAATAGACATATGAAAAGATACTGAACACCACTAGTCATCAGGGAAATGTAAATTGAAAACCACTTCACATAGTCAAAATGGTTATTATTAAAAAGTCAATCAAGAGTGTGTTGGTGAGGATGTAGAGAAAAAAGAACCATGGTTCACTGTTGGTGGGATTGAAAACAGGTGCAGCCACCATGGAAAACAGTATGGAGATTCCTCAAAAACCTCAACCTAGATCTACCATATAACCCAGGAACCTCACTTCTGGGTATTTATCCAAAGGAAACAAAAACACTAATTTGAGAAGATATATGCACCCTCTATGTTGATTGAAGCATTATTTACAATAGCCAATATATGAAGGGTATCCATTGATAGATGAATGGGTAAAGAACATGTATGTGTGTGTGTGTGCATATATATATGTAATAGAATATTACTAGGCCACAAAAAATGAAATCTTGCCATTTGCAATAACAGATATGGAAGTAGATGTTATTAAGCTAAGTGAAATAAGTCAAAGAAAGACAAATACTGCATGGTTTTACTAATATGTAAAATTTAAAAAACACAACAAGTGACCAAAAAGGGGTGTTTATGAGAGAAGTGGGGGTGCAGTATGAGTGAAAAAGGGGAAGAGGCATACAGTCAATAATACTGTGAGAAGTTTGCATGTTTTTCAGAGAAATCAAAAAATATCTGGATCCTTTAACCACTGATTTGATCAATTTTATTTTTGGATTTTCAACATAGCAAAATATTTATGGTAAAATATTTTTGGTAATTGAATTTCTTCCCCATTCTCTGTAGAGAGTGAAACCTGGGAGTAGAACTATGTATTTTATTGCTTTAAAGCCTAGTCACTCTTCAACCTCATAATTCCTTGGAAATAATTGGATACAATATTTAAAAGCAGAAGTCCTGCTTGCTGTGGATAGAAGTGTAATAGGTGTAAATCAGTCTAAATTAAAAGTAAGTTTTTAAGAAGCTTAGATAAAGATAGAAAGCTATTAGGGACTAGGAATAATAAATAAAGGTAGAAAAAGAGTGAAAGTGTGATCAAGGAAGACAGACACGGAAGTCCGCACCTAGGGGTCTGAGTAAAGACATATCAGAAAAGAAACATAGCTAATAGAATTTTCAAATAAAATGCAATGCTTCATGGACTAGAAACTCACTACCATTTCATCTAAGAAAACCCATAAAGAATGCATTGCTCACAAATACATATGTGGTGAAGACTAGATACATAACTAACTTCTTTCTGTGTCACATTCTTTATATAAATAATTATAATACATACCTCAAAGACTTTTTTGTTTGGGGAAAAATGAGGTAATTTAAATGCATAGCCAATGCCTGCTAATCAATAAAATATCAAAAATTATCACTATGTGGGACTCCCGGTGAGATGGAGGTGTAGTGAGACATACTTCACCTCCTCTCAGAGCCCTAAAAAAAATCAAAACTATTCTCAAAACAAAATACAAGCAGAACTGCCAGAAAATTTAACTGTATGGAAGTCAAGTCTCACAACCAAGATTTAAAGAAGAAATATTCATCCAGATGGACAGGGAGCCAGGTGGGGAGGACACAGTGTGGCATTGACAGTAAGGCAGTGGCAGCAAGGCAGTGGTAGCAGCAGCCAGCAAAACAGGCAGTCCCACATTCACGTGTGGCTGCTAAAATCTGGGAGGATACCTGGGGAGCATGTGATTCTAGCCACAGGCCAGTCCATGCAGCCCAGGTTCCAGTGTGGGAATATAAAACCTCATAACTTCTGGTTGTAAAAACCAGTGGAGGTTGGTGTGGTGGAAGAAACTGCCAGTCTCTCAGGAGAATCCATTTAAAGGACCCACGTGGCCCTAGAATGTACACAAACACACCCACTCTGGGATTCAGCACCAGACCAGCAGCTAGAAGGGTGCCAGTTGCATACAGGAAGTGAGG
This sequence comes from Artibeus jamaicensis, assembly GCF_021234435.1. Lineage (NCBI taxonomy): Eukaryota > Metazoa > Chordata > Mammalia > Chiroptera > Phyllostomidae > Artibeus > Artibeus jamaicensis. Next base: position 53,251,151 of record NW_026521486.1, read on the forward strand.
GAAGTGCTTGGAAATAGGGCAAGAGCCCAGCAAATGGCATTGTTCCCTCTCAGACCCCTCCCTCACATACAAGGCTATAAAGCAGGTTGCCCCACCCTGGTTAATGCCTAAGGCTCTGCCCTTTACAACATAACAGGTTATAAAGGCCATAAAAAGGTAGAGTCAAAGCAGCTCCCCCCAGTACACAGAAAGAAATACAGGGAGACAGCCAAATTGAAAAGATAAGGAAATATGGCCCAAATGAAAGAACAGATCAAAAGTAAAAAATAAAAAACCCAAGGAAGTGACACAGAGATAGCCAACCTTTCAGATGCAGAGTTCAAAACATTGGTGATAAGGATGCTTAGAGATTTCACTGAGCATGGCAAATGCATAAGGGAAGAAATGAAGGCCACAATTTAAGAAAAATAAAGAAAAATCCAAAGGGAACCAACAGTGGAAAGAAGGAAGCTGGGGTTCAAATCAACAATTTGGAACATAAGGACGAAATAGTCAACCAGAACAGAATGAAGAAACAAGAATTCAAAAAAGCAAGGAGAGAATAAGAAGAATCTGGTACATGTTCAAATGTGCCAACATCAAAATCATAGGGATGTCAGAAGGAGAAGAAGAGCAAGATATTGAAAAGTTATTTGAAAAACTAATGAAACATCTTTTATGTGGCAAAGGAAATATACATACAAGTCCAGGAGGCACAGAGAGTCCCAAACAAGTTCAACCCAAAGAAGGCAACACCGAGACACATCATAATTAGAACACCAATGGTTAAAAGTAGAGAATCTTAAAACAGCAAGAGAAGAGGATCACCTGCAAAGGGGTACCCATGAGACTATCAGCATATTTCTCAAAAGAAACTTTTCAGGCAAGAAGGGACTGGCGAGAAGTATTCAAAGTGATAAAAAGCAAGGTCCTATAACCAAGATTACTCTGGCCAGCAAAGCTATCATTTAGAATGGAAGAGTAGATAAAGTGCTTCCCAGAAAAGGTAAAACTAAAGGAGTTCATCATTACCAAGCCCTTGTTATATGAAATGTTAAAGACACTTATTTTAGAAATCAGAAGGCTATTTCCAAAAACTCAACAAAATTCACTCTGCTATCCTACAGAATTTGCATTTAATTTTTTACTCTTTATTTTTATTTGTTGTTATTATATTATTATTATTTCATTTCTCTTCTTGCTCATTTTTGTTTTGTTTGTTTGATTTTTGTTTGTTTGATTTCACTAATTTTCTTTTTTCTCCCTTTTATATTGCATTTTAAATTCTCTTCCTTCACTTGTATTGCAATAACACACTACTCTTGTTCTTTTACTTTTTATTCTTTTTATTCATATCATATATTTCTTGTCATATTATTGTTGTTGTAATTCCTACACATCACCCTTCACTGGTCTTGGTCTATTTTACTACCTTCCTGAACGTTATTTCTGCTATGGTTAACGTTATTCTCTCACACACTACACCCATTCTGCAGGCTTTACTTTCACTCTGTCACCATCGTACCTCACCTAAGCACTCTGTATCTAAAGTCAGCTCACATTCTTCTTCTCCTCTGATTGGAGTCTTATCCCCTTTTCACCTGTTATGAAAAGTGGCTAGTTGGAGGAAATATCATGGTTATTGCTGTACTTCTCCAAAGGATCTCCTATCTGTTTTATACTTGTTGGTACTTTAAATCTCATAAAATACTCTCCCACTGCCTTAATCCACTTTGCCTTTGCCCAGCCCCTGATCACACACAAGATGAGGTGGGAGTTATTCATACCACTAAACACACTGGAGGAGAGAACCTACCAACAAAGGAACTACCAACAGGTAAAACCCAAGTACAACAAGAGAGCCTACACAAAGGGAAGAAAGGGCACACTAGAGCATCCAGACAAGGAGATAAAAGAGATCACATCACTGAGTCCCACAGAACTCCTACCACAGAAGTTCACCCTACAAAGACAGCTAGCAAAGCAGAGATCAGGAGTGACAGAAATAAACAAAAAGTGTTACCTAAAATGGGGATACAAAGAAAGAACCCACAATCAAAAGGAATGGAAGACTCCCCACTAAAAGAGCTAAATGAAGTGGAGGCAGGCAAGCTCTCAGATACAGAATTCAAAAGAATTGGTTATAAGGATGCTCAAGGAACTCACAGACAACTATAAGAAACTGAGTAAGAACTACAGCAACAGAAAAAAGGAAATAGAAAGTATAAACGAGAACCAGGAAGAAATGAAAAACACAATTTTTGAAGTAAAAAACACACTAGAAGGAACTACAGGCAGGGTGGATGAAGCAGAGGACTGAATTCATGAGCTGGAAAACAAGGTAGAAAGACATACCCTGCTAGGGCAGCTGCATGAAAAATTATTTTAAAAATATGAAGATGGCTTAAAAGAACTGCAAGACAAAATGGAGTGCAACAACATTTGAATCATGGGAATTCGAAAGGAGAAGAACAGGAGCAAGGGATAGAAACCTTGTTTGAAGATATAATGACAGAAAACTTTCTGTGTTTGGACAGGATAAAAAAAACCGCACAAGTTCAGGAAGCACAAAAGGCCTCAGTGAAGATGAACCCAAAGAGGGCTACTCCAAGACGCACCGTAACTAAAATGCCAAGTTGTAAAGAGAAAGCAGCAAAGGAGAAACAAAGGTAACATACAAAGGAGCTCTGATAATGTTACAGAATGGACCTGTGGAGGTCTTGAGCTATAGCAGCCAATAAATAGCCTGATTTGAAAAAGCAAAACACAAAATTCTTAAGAACCTACAAATATTACATAGTTTTTACTAGTGACCTGCACAATTTTACTGGTTTTTTAAACTCACCTTACCTCATTAGGAAAGGATTATATTATTATTAGTCTAGTCACAGAAGGCAGTAACTCCTAATATTATACTTAGCATATAAAATACAACATGAATCAATCAAAACAGAAATGAAATGAAGAATGAAATGAAGAAATTCTTCAACTGACATTCCTGGTACTCCAGACTGAGCAGGAAAAGAAAATTCATAAAATATTAGCAGTATTATATTATAGCATCAAAAGTTTTTATTGGGAGCCAGATTAAAAATAATTGAGCTAATAAATGTACTTAGTGCAATGTGATAGATTATAAAAATTTTTAACTGGCAAATACCCATGTGTATTATCCTTTATATTCCTTAGTGTGTTGTGTGTATTCCTGTTCTGACTGAATCAGTCCCCTTGAGCCAGTGTCTGAGAGACTAGATAAAACAGGAAGTAGCTTGTGAGAGGAAAGTCTATATTGAAAAACACCAGAGAGTTTTAAAACATTTGATATTTTTTCTCCTTTATATATTTGTTCCGTCCTCACTCTCTATGTCAAAGAAATATATTCCCTATGGATCAAATGGGAAATTTAATACAAAAACATTGGCAATGGAAAGCAAATTTGTTAGATGAGAGGAAATATTTTCAGAAATGTTGGGCTCCCTGGAATACAACAGTGACAGCCGCTAGTATTTTTTATATTGCAGATGTTCAGACCGTTACTGAGCCTTTCTGAAAAGCCAAGGTAAGTCGGGCCTAAGGAAGACAATGGGGCAAAATTCAGACAACCATAAGAGCACTCACAATAAAATATAATAAATAAATAAATAAATAAATAAATAAACACATACATAGAGTATTTTACTCACCAAAAATTCCTTTGAGCTCTTAGAAGGAAATATAAACATATGTTAATGTGAAGTATTACTTTTATTACAGCAAGTCAACTAAAAGCAAATCCCTTGACATATTGACTATGAAGGAAGCTTAAAATCTTGAGTTGTCATCCTGGCTAAAGACATCATATACTCAAGTTACATGGTCAGTAGTGTACCTACCTATTCATTTATAAAAATGAACCATCTTTTAATGGAGATCTTATAACTAGGTATCTTTGTCATTGTCTCAGCTCAACCAGAACCAACAATTGCCCAGTATTATAGCTACTTACAAATACAAAATGAAAACAAAAACCTCTCATTGTTGGTTGAAGAACTTCTATAGGTTAAAAAAAGAAAAAGGAACAATGTTACTTTAGGAAATGGTTTGAAACACGCAATAGAATTTTCCCAATCATTCTCCTAAGAATGGCTTTGACCTGAGATCATGAATCTGGGAATGTGTCTAGAACTTGCCAGCACTGACCTTTCTGCTTCCACGTAAGTGATGGTGACAATGCCCTGCTCACTGCTCCTGGCTAAAAAATAACCAGACTCTTCCACAAGGCTAAATACTTCCTATGCAAAAAATCAAACAATATTCCATTCCCTTTGGTTTATAAATAACTGAAAGAAAAAAAGTTCTATCCACTAAGTAACTAGAGTATGTGATTTAAAGATTAATGTCAATAGACCAGAACCAAAATATGTTTGTTAAAGTATAACCTGTCAACAGTATAGTGATTGTGGGAGAGAGGAGTGTAAGAGAAATGAATGGTAATGAAAAAATATAATAAAATAATTTTGAGAAAATTGTAACTCATAAGGATATTATAGTTACTTATTAAATATGCATATGTATATCTGTGACTTTAGCACATAAGTGAGGGGTCCTGGCCAGGTAGCTCAGTTGGTTAGAGTGTCCTTCCAATACACCAAGGTTACAGGTTTGATCTCTGGTCCAAGCACGTACAAGGAGCAACCAATGAATGCATAACTAAGTAGAACAACTAATCAACTCCTCTCTCTCTATTTCTCTCTAATCAATAAATAAATGTCTTTTTAAAAAGAAGACAGTGAAAGTCTCCCAAATCTTGTTAATTCATCACTTACTAGTTCAACTTTTTAAAATTGTTCAAGTACAGTTGTTTCCTTCCATTATTCTCCCCCACCCATCCCACCCCCATCTCCCACTCTCCACGTGTCCTTTATACATGTTCCTTGATGACCCTTCCCCTTCTTTCCCCTGTTATTGCCTTCCCCCTACCCTCTGGTTACTGTCAATTTGTTCTTTATTTCAATGTCTCTGGTTATATTTTGCTTCCTTGGTTGTTTTGTTGATTAGGCAACTTTTAACTTAGTTAAGTAAGATTTATTTGGAGTTAAATTTTGTAGTTGTATATATTAAAAAGTGTAAAAAGAGCTAAGTGTATTTGTTTTATTATATCAATTTAGTCATTCTTTATTAAATAAAGGCAGAAAAGTATGATCTTTATGTCTGTGTGTTTCCAATCGAATATAGACTATGAAGTACTTTAAGAGAACAGATTTTAATTCCAGATAGTCTATGATTATATTTGACATTTACCAGTTCCTATGAATATATCCAAGGTACACACCTCTCTGAGCCTCAGTTCTTTATTAGGAAATAAAAATAGTTCCATGGGTGTGTTATAAGGGCTAACTGAGAGAATATCTAAAAGTCCTTAGCACTTCACTAACATAATAAGTGCTTTTCCTAAATCACAATTACTATACATATCCTTCCCAAAGTTGGGAATTAACTCCAACTAAAAGAAAACTAAAGTAAATAAAAAAGCTCTATATAAGGCATATTTAGTGCCACACGATTAGTAGAGCACTTTCATGTATATTATTTAAATTATTGAGCCAAAAAGAAAAAAAGAGAAAGAGCTTATGCACACAGACAACAATGTGGTGATTGTGAGGAGGAGGGAGGGAGGTTAGGGGTGAAAGAGGATGTAAGGGCACTAAAAAGTGATGGAAAGAGTATAATTAAGGAAAAACGCCCTTGATATTTTAACTTCATTTTTTTTAAGTAAAAATGTGGTAACATTGGTTGATAAAATTATATAAATTTCAATTGCTGGGAGGAATGTAAATTGGTACGACCACTGTGGAAAACAGTATGAAAGTTTCTCAAAGCATTATGAGTAGAGCTGTCATATGGCCCAGCAATCCCTCTTCTTAATATCTACCCAGAAAATTTGAAAACATTTACTCATAGAGATATATGCACTCCTATGTTTATTGGAGGATTATTTGTTATAGTCACCTTCATTTTAAACAGAGAAAACTGAAGCTTTGAGAAATTAAGTAATTCATCTAAAGTCACAAATCCATTTAGCAGCCCATTTGTATTTTAATCCATATTTCTCTAACTGCCTAATTTGTATACTTTCTATAATAACAATTTACCTTGGAATGTCATAAATAATAAATTAATAACACTTTGAATCTGTAACTTTTTATTAATTTACTTTTTCTTTCTTGTCCAAATTGTAGATGGCTAGATAATGAATTAAAGTGTGAGGTTATTAGTTGAAGGTCATCATAAACCCCTGCAGATATATGTTAGTATTTCTAAAATTATTATTGAAAGTGATTGATAATATCCTTTTTCTCTTTATTTGTTTCTACGAACGCTAGTATGAATGCTGGGAATTGAATTTTCCCATCATTATTGAAATGATGAAATATAAATTATTCAGACTTCTCCAGGAAAGTAGTCAACTAAAACAATTGTGGAAAAAAGTAAATAGCATCTATTAAAATAATCCTTCTTAACACTTGATGGATCTTTCTGAGAAGTCTTTGTGTCATTTAAGCTAAGAGAAGTTACTTTTTAATTAATTACATTTATTGGAGGTGGCATTGGTTAATAAGACTATACAGGTTTCAAGTGTACATTGCCCTAATATGTGAATCTGTACCTTGCATTGTGTGTCTGACACCCAAAGTGAAATCATCCTCTGTCATCATATATTTAACCTTTTTTATTACCCTTTCTAATTCCCCTCCTTCTTTAGTTACCACCATACTGTTGTCTGTATATAAAAGAGAAAAAAATCCAAGGACCATTGCTGTTATAGGTTCACTTTAAATTTCCCCTGATGGTAAAATAACACACTATTTCAGCCACATTCTGGTTCGGCACTTGGATAGCTGTTAACCCACAATTCATGATGTTTCCTCATATTTTCTCCTATAGATCTTGCAGGAGAAAACCAAAACATCAATTGAAGAATGAGAAACCATACAGAAGTAACAGAATTTATCCTCCTGGGACTGTCAGATGACCCAAAGCTTCAGGTAGTCATCTTTGTCTTTCTGCTCATCACCTACATGCTCAGCATCACTGGAAACCTGACCATTATAACTCTTACCCTGCTGGACTCCCATCTCCAGTCCCCCATGTATTTTTTCCTCAGAAATTTCTCCTTAATAGAAGTTTCATTCACAACTGTCAGTATACCTAAGTTCTTGGGCACCATTATTTCAGGTGATAAAACCATTTCCTTTAATGATTGCATTGCTCAGTTATTTTTTTTCATTCTCTTGGGAGTCACTGAATTTTACCTTCTGGCTGCCATGTCCTATGATCGTTATATTGCCATCTGCAAACCTCTGCATTACATGACCATCATGAATCGAAGGATCTGTATACTCCTTGTCTTCTCTTCATGGCTAGCTTCATTCTTAATCATATTCCCTGGAATCATGTTGCTCTCAAACCTTGATTACTGCAGATCAAATATTATGGACCATTTTACCTGTGATTATGTTCCCCTACTGCAACTTTCTTGTTCAGAAACAAAATTCCTAGAGATAATGGGGTTCTCCTGTGCTGTGTTTACTCTGATGTTCACTTTGGCATTGATATTTCTGTCCTATCTCTATATCATCAGAACAATTTTAAGAATTCCTTCTGCTAGTCAGAGGACAAAGGCCTTTTCTACATGTTCATCTCACATGATTGTCATTTCCATCTCTTATGGCAGCTGCATTTTTATGTATATTAAAATTTCAGCAAAAGATAGGGTGTCCTTGAGGAAGGGAGTTGCTGTGCTGAACACCTCAGTAGCTCCCATGCTGAATCCTTTTATTTACAGCTTAAGGAATCAGCAAGTCAAGAAAGCCTTCATGAACATGGTGAGGAAGACTATCTTTCATAAGCAAATTAAATAATGTGGCATAATGAATTAGACACATTGCAGAAAAATTTTAAAATATAAACATGAAGTCTCAGTAGCTTCTTTAAATCACAGTGAAGTCCCTGTCATCCTTGTTTATTCTCTATGTTTTTTCTGTTTGCATTGTATTTTTACAATTTAACTTAAATTGCTTTTCTTATGTATCTCCCCCTGTGGTGATAGGTTGTTGCTGTGAATGACCAGCATTATAAACCAGAGTACGATAACACTCACTCCAAGTAAAGCAAGCTCAAATCTAATTGTCAACTGATGATGTCCTATGGTTTGACCTATAATTTCTACCAGGTTGCAGTAGTATGCCAGAAAGTGATCTTCAAAAGGAAAATGTGTATCTGAAATACCTTGCTCCATAAGCACATACTGTGTTATGATTCTCCCAATTGTGGCAAAGCAGAAGTGCCATACAGCATCCCTATTTGTCACTGACACTTTAAATAACATTAGAATTTCTCGATCATTTGACCCAAATGGAAGAGCACTAATTCTAAAATCAATACTAAATTTCATCTGGAAAAAATTAAACATGCAGGAATGATTAAGAAATTTTGGGAAATAAGCAATATGAGAGGATTAATCATAGAAATATTTAAGTATAATATAAAGTTTCTATAATCAAAACATGCACTGGGGCAGGAAGGCAGAAAGATTAATGTAGTAAAAATATAAGTGATACATTTTTAAAATTTTTATTTAGTTATTTTTCAATTATAGTTTTCTGTCTATTTTTCCTATCCCAGCCCACCCCGCCCCGTGCTCCCCACCTCCCTCCCATTTCCACCCCACCTTAGTTATTGTCCCTGTGTCCTTTGTACTTGTTAATAGGTAAATTCAAGATGTATCACTTACTAAAAAAATAAGTGATACATTTTGAATTTACCTATTTGAATTGTTCTAAATTTTAAAATATTCTTATTGCTTCACATATGCCAAAGACAAAATTAAATGAGCAAGAATGGGAGAAACCCTATACAAGTGAACATAATTATAAAATAAATCAACAACCATGGGATGGGAAGAAGAAATAATTGATACAAATAACTTTCCAAGATAGTGTTTTGACAAGTGGCCATCAGTAAGACAGACACTGCAAAAAATCTTTGAACATTATTTAGATTTAAAAAAATAACAGAGCTATAACAATTCAGAAACTATTTTGTGTGTGTGTTGTAGAATTGAGTAATTGGTAGGTAGAATGTTGGGGCTAGGTCTCTCACTGTTGAGAAAAAGAGATACAATTGTGGTATAAGAAAAGTAAAAAAATTCTATGATGACGGACTGGAATAAAAATTATCAGTGTGATACTATTATTTTTGTAAACATATTTTCTCTCTCTGTCCTATGAAAGTTCCAAAGAATGATGACAACTGAATACTGAAGAGCCAACAAAGCATCCAAATCCTGGGCTCTAAATAACATTTCTTGTTAAAAATAACCTCTGAGGACTAAAGAAATGACCAAAAGAGATATGAAAAGATGCTGAACACCACTAAGCATCGGGGAAATGTAAATTACAAACCTAATGAGATATGACCACACATAGTCAAAATGGCTATTATCAAAAAGTCAGTGAAGAGTGTGTTGGTGAGGATGTAGAGAAAAAAGAACCCTTGTGCACTGTTGGTGGGATTGAAAACAAGTGCAGCCACCATGGAAAACAGTATGGAGATTTCTCAAAAACTAAACCTAGATCTACCATACAACCCAGGAAACTCACTTCTGGGTATTTATCCAAAGGAAACAAAAACACTAATTTGAAAAGATATATGCATCCTCTATGTTGATTGAAGCATTATTTATAATAGCCAATATATGAAAGCAATCTAGGTGATCATTCATAGATGAATGGATAAAGAACGTGTGTGCGCGTGTGCATGCGTGTGTGTGCGCACGTGATGGAATATTACTGGGCCACAAAAAATGAAATCTTGCCATTTACAACAACAGATATGGAACTGGAGGGTATTATGCTAAGTGAAATAAGTGACACAAAGATAAGTACTGCATGCTTTTACTAGTATGTAGAATTTAAAAAACAAAACAAGTGACCAAAAGGGATGTTTATGAGAGAAGTGGGGGTGCAGTATGAGTAAAAAAGGGGAAGGGGGATAAAGTCAATAATACGGTGAGAAGTTTGCATGTTTTTCAGAGAAATCAAAAAATATCTGGATCCTTTAACCACTCTGATTTGATCACTTTTATTTTCGAATTTTCAACATGGCAAAATATTTTTGGTAATTGAATTTCTTTCTCCATTCTCTGTAGGGAGTGAAACCTGAAAGTAGAACTATGTATTTAATTGCCTTAAAGCCTAGTCACTGTTCAATCTCATAATTCCTCGGAAATAATTGGATACAATATTAAAAAGCAGAAATCCTACTTGCTTATGGGAAGAAGTATAATAGGTATAAATCAGTCTAAATTAAAAGTAAGTTTCTAGGAGGTCAGAAAAAAGATAGAAAGCAATTAGGGACTAGGAATAAAACATAAAGGTAGAAAAAGTGAAAGAATGATCAAGGAAGACAGACATGAAAGTCCGCACCTAGGGGTCTGAGTAAAGACATAACAGAAAAGAAACATAGCTAATAGAATTTTCAAATAAAATGCAATGCTTCATGGACTAGAAACTCACTACCATTTCATCTAAGAAAACCCATAAAGAATGCATTGCTCACAAATACATATGTGGTGAAGACTAGATACATAACTAACTTCTTTCTGTGTCACATTCTGTATATTCATAATAATAATATATACCTCAAAGACTTTTTTGTTTTGGAAAAAATGAGGTAATTTAAATGCATAGCCAATGCCTGCTAATCAATAAAATATCAAAAATTATCACTATGTGGGACTCCCGGCGAGATGGAGGTGTAGTGAGACATACTTCACCTCCTCTCAGAGCCCTAAAAAAAAATCAAAACTATTCTCAAAACAAAATACAAGCAGAACTGCCAGAAAATTTAACTGTATGGAAGTCAAGTCTCACAACCAAGATTTAAAGAAGAAATATTCATCCAGATGGACAGGGAGCCAGGTGGGGAGGACACAGTGTGGCATTGACAGTAAGGCAGTGGCAGCAAGGCAGTGGTAGCAGCAGCCAGCAAAACAGGCAGTCCCACATTCACGTGTGGCTGCTAAAATCTGGGAGGATACCTGGGGAGCATGTGATTCTAGCCACAGGCCAGTCCATGCAGCCCAGGTTCCAGTGTGGGAATATAAAACCTCATAACTTCTGGTTGTAAAAACCAGTGGAGGTTGGTGTGGTGGAAGAAACTGCCAGTCTCTCAGGAGAATCCATTTAAAGGACCCACGTGGCCCTAGAATGTACACAAACACACCCACTCTGGGATTCAGCACCAGACCAGCAGCTAGAAGGATGCCAGTTGCATACAGGAAGTGAGGGAAGTGCTTGGAAATAGGGCAAGAGCCCAGCAAATGGCATTGTTCCCTCTCAGACCCCTCCCTCACATACAAGGCTATAAAGCAGGTTGCCCCACCCTGGTTAATGCCTAAGGCTCTGCCCTTTACAACATAACAGGTTATAAGGGCCATAAAAAGGTAGAGTCAAAGCAGCTCCCCCCAGTACACAGAAAGAAATACAGGGAGACAGCCAAATTGAAAAGATAAGGAAATATGGCCCAAATGAAAGAACAGATCAAAAGTAAAAAATAAAAAACCCAAGGAAGTGACACAGAGATAGCCAACCTTTCAGATGCAGAGTTCAAAACATTGGTGATAAGGATGCTTAGAGATTTCACTGAGCATGGCAAATGCATAAGGGAAAAAATGAAGGCCACAATTTAAGAAAAATAAAGAAAAATCCAAAGGGAACCAACAGTGGAAAGAAGGAAGCTGGGGTTCAAATCAACAATTTGGAACATAAGGACGAAATAGTCAACCAGAACAGAATGAAGAAACAAGAATTCAAAAAAGCAAGGAGAGAATAAGAAGAATCTGGTACATGTTCAAATGTGCCAACATCAAAATCATAGGGATGTCAGAAGGAGAAGAAGAGCAAGATATTGAAAAGTTATTTGAAAAACTAATGAAACATCTTTTATGTGGCAAAGGAAATATACATACAAGTCCAGGAGGCACAGAGAGTCCCAAACAAGTTCAACCCAAAGAAGGCAACACCAAGACACATCATAATTAGAACACCAATGGTTAAAAGTAGAGAATCTTAAAACAGCAAGAGAAGAGGATCACCTGCAAAGGGGTACCCATGAGACTATCAGCATATTTCTCAAAAGAAACTTTTCAGGCAAGAAGGGACTGGTGAGAAGTATTCAAAGTGATAAAAAGCAAGGTCCTATAACCAAGATTACTCTGGCCAGCAAAGCTATCATTTAGAATGGAAGAGTAGATAAAGTGCTTCCCAGAAAAGGTAAAACTAAAGGAGTTCATCATTACCAAGCCCTTGTTATATGAAATGTTAAAGACACTTATTTTAGAAATCAGAAGGCTATTTCCAAAAACTCAACAAAATTCACTCTGCTATCCTACAGAACTTGCATTTAATTTTTTACTCTTTATTTTTATTTGTTGTTATTATATTATTATTATTTCACTTCTCTTCTTGCTCATTTTTGTTTTGTTTGTTTGATTTTTGTTTGTTTGATTTCACTAGTTTTCTTTTTTCTCCCTTTTATATTGCATTTTAAATTCTCTTCCTTCACTTGTATTGCAATAACACACTACTCTTGTTCTTTTACTTTTTATTCTTTTTATTCATATCATATATTTCTTGTCATATTATTGTTGTTGTAATTCCTACACATCACCCTTCACTGGTCTTGGTCTATTTTACTACCTTCCTGAACGTTATTTCTGCTATGGTTAACGTTATTCTCTCACACACTACACCCATTCTGCGGGCTTTACTTTCACTCTGTCACCATCGTACCTCACCTAAGCACTCTGTATCTAAAGTCAGCTCACATTCTTCTTCTCCTCTGATTGGAGTCTTATCCCCTTTTCACCTGTTATGAAAAGTGGCTAGTTGGAGGAAATATCATGGTTATTGCTGTACTTCTCCAAAGGATCTCCTATCTGTTTTATACTTGTTGGTACTTTAAATCTCATAAAATACTCTCCCACTGCCTTAATCCACTTTGCCTTTGCCCAGCCCCTGATCACACACAAGATGAGGTGGGAGTTATTCATACCACTAAACACACTGGAGGAGAGAACCTACCAACAAAGGAACTACCAACAGGTAAAACCCAAGTACAACAAGAGAGCCTACACAAAGGGAAGAAAGGGCACACTAGAGCATCCAGACAAGGGAGATAAAAGAGATCACATCACTGAGTCCCACAGAACTCCTACCACAGAAGTTCACCCTACAAAGACAGCTAGCAAAGCAGAGATCAGGAGTGACAGAAATAAACAAAAAGTGTTACCTAAAATGGGGATACAAAGAAAGAACCCACAATCAAAAGGAATGGAAGACTCCCCACTAAAAGAGCTAAATGAAGTGGAGGCAGGCAAGCTCTCAGATACAGAATTCAAAAGAATTGGTTATAAGGACGCTCAAGGAACTCACAGACAACTATAAGAAACTGAGTAAGAACTACAGCAACAGAAAAAAGGAAATAGAAAGTATAAACGAGAACCAGGAAGAAATGAAAAACACAATTTTTGAAGTAAAAAACACACTAGAAGGAACTACAGGCAGGGTGGATGAAGCAGAGGACTGAATTCATGAGCTGGAAAACAAGGTAGAAAGACATACCCTGCTAGGGCAGCTGCATGAAAAATTATTTTAAAAATATGAAGATGGCTTAAAAGAACTGCAAGACAAAATGGAGTGCAACAACATTTGAATCATGGGAATTCGAAAGGAGAAGAACAGGAGCAAGGGATAGAAACCTTGTTTGAAGATATAATGACAGAAAACTTTCTGTGTTTGGACAGGATAAAAAAAACCGCACAAGTTCAGGAAGCACAAAAGGCCTCAGTGAAGATGAACCCAAAGAGGGCTACTCCAAGACGCACCGTAACTAAAATGCCAAGTTGTAAAGAGAAAGCAGCAAAGGAGAAACAAAGGTAACATACAAAGGAGCTCTGATAATGTTACAGAATGGACCTGTGGAGGTCTTGAGCTATAGCAGCCAATAAATAGCCTGATTTGAAAAAGCAAAACACAAAATTCTTAAGAACCTACAAATATTACATAGTTTTTACTAGTGACCTGCACAATTTTACTGGTTTTTTAAACTCACCTTACCTCATTAGGAAAGGATTATATTATTATTAGTCTAGTCACAGAAGGCAGTAACTCCTAATATTATACTTAGCATATAAAATACAACATGAATCAATCAAAACAGAAATGAAATGAAGAATGAAATGAAGAAATTCTTCAACTGACATTCCTGGTACTCCAGACTGAGCAGGAAAAGAAAATTCATAAAATATTAGCAGTATTATATTATAGCATCAAAAGTTTTTATTGGGAGCCAGATTAAAAATAATTGAGCTAATAAATGTACTTAGTGCAATGTGATAGATTATAAAAATTTTTAACTGGCAAATACCCATGTGTATTATCCTTTATATTCCTTAGTGTGTTGTGTGTATTCCTGTTCTGACTGAATCAGTCCCCTTGAGCCAGTGTCTGAGAGACTAGATAAAACAGGAAGTAGCTTGTGAGAGGAAAGTCTATATTGAAAAACACCAGAGAGTTTTAAAACATTTGATATTTTTTCTCCTTTATATATTTGTTCCGTCCTCACTCTCTATGTCAAAGAAATATATTCCCTATGGATCAAATGGGAAATTTAATACAAAAACATTGGCAATGGAAAGCAAATTTGTTAGATGAGAGGAAATATTTTCAGAAATGTTGGGCTCCCTGGAATACAACAGTGACAGCCGCTAGTATTTTTTATATTGCAGATGTTCAGACCGTTACTGAGCCTTTCTGAAAAGCCAAGGTAAGTCGGGCCTAAGGAAGACAATGGGGCAAAATTCAGACAACCATAAGAGCACTCACAATAAAATATAATAAATAAATAAATAAATAAATAAATAAACACATACATAGAGTATTTTACTCACCAAAAATTCCTTTGAGCTCTTAGAAGGAAATATAAACATATGTTAATGTGAAGTATTACTTTTATTACAGCAAGTCAACTAAAAGCAAATCCCTTGACATATTGACTATGAAGGAAGCTTAAAATCTTGAGTTGTCATCCTGGCTAAAGACATCATATACTCAAGTTACATGGTCAGTAGTGTACCTACCTATTCATTTATAAAAATGAACCATCTTTTAATGGAGATCTTATAACTAGGTATCTTTGTCATTGTCTCAGCTCAACCAGAACCAACAATTGCCCAGTATTATAGCTACTTACAAATACAAAATGAAAACAAAAACCTCTCATTGTTGGTTGAAGAACTTCTATAGGTTAAAAAAAGAAAAAGGAACAATGTTACTTTAGGAAATGGTTTGAAACACGCAATAGAATTTTCCCAATCATTCTCCTAAGAATGGCTTTGACCTGAGATCATGGATCTGGGAATGTGTCTAGAACTTGCCAGCACTGACCTTTCTGCTTCCACGTAAGTGATGGTGACAATGCCCTGCTCACTGCTCCTGGCTAAAAAATAACCAGACTCTTCCACAAGGCTAAATACTTCCTATGCAAAAATCAAACAATATTCCATTCCCTTTGGTTTATAAATAACTGAAAGAAAAAAAGTTCTATCCACTAAGTAACTAGAGTATGTGATTTAAAGATTAATGTCAATAGACCAGAACCAAAATATGTTTGTTAAAGTATAACCTGTCAACAGTATAGTGATTGTGGGAGAGAGGAGTGTAAGAGAAATGAATGGTAATGAAAAAATATAATAAAATAATTTTGAGAAAATTGTAACTCATAAGGATATTATAGTTACTTATTAAATATGCATATGTATATCTGTGACTTTAGCACATAAGTGAGGGGTCCTGGCCAGGTAGCTCAGTTGGTTAGAGTGTCCTTCCAATACACCAAGGTTACAGGTTTGATCTCTGGTCCAAGCACGTACAAGGAGCAACCAATGAATGCATAACTAAGTAGAACAACTAATCAACTCCTCTCTCTCTATTTCTCTCTAATCAATAAATAAATGTCTTTTTAAAAAGAAGACAGTGAAAGTCTCCCAAATCTTGTTAATTCATCACTTACTAGTTCAACTTTTTAAAATTGTTCAAGTACAGTTGTTTCCCTCCATTATTCTCCCCCACCCATCCCACCCCCATCTCCCACTCTCCACGTGTCCTTTATACATGTTCCTTGATGACCCTTCCCCTTCTTTCCCCTGTTATTGCCTTCCCCCTACCCTCTGGTTACTGTCAGTTTGTTCTTTATTTCAATGTCTGTAGTTATATTTTGCTTGCTTGGTTGTTTTGTTGATTAGGCAACTTTTAACTTAGTTAAATAAGATATACTTGGAGTTAAATTTTATAGCTGCATATATTAAAAAGTGTAAAAAGAGATAAGTATATTTTGTTTTAATATATCAATTTAGTCATTTTCTATTAAATAAAGGCAGAAAAATATGATCTCTATGTCTGTGTGTTTCTAATTGAATACAGACTATGAGGTACTTTATTTAAGAGAACAGATTTTAATTTCAGATAGTCTGTGATTATACTTGACATTTACCAGTTCTATGAATATATCCAAGGTGCATGCCTCTCTGACCTCAGTTCTTTATTAGGAAATAAAAATAGTTTCATGGGCGTGTTATAAGAACTAACTGAGAGAATATCTAAAAGTCCTTAGCACTTCACTAACATAATAAGTGCTTTTGCTAAATCACAATTACTATACATATCCTTTCCAAAGTTGGGAATTAACTCCAACTGAAAGAAAACTAAAGTAAATAAAAAAGCTCTCTATAAAGCATGTTAAGTGCCACATGATTTGTAGAGCACTTTCATTTATATTATTTAAACCATTGAGCCAAAAAGAAAAAGAAAGAACTTATGCACACAGACAACAATGTGGTGATTTTGGGGAGGAAGGGTGGTTGGGGGTGCAGGAGGATGTAAGGGGGCTAAAAAGTGATGGAAAGCCCTGGCTGGTGTAGCTCAGTAGATTAAGCACGGGGCCTGTGAAACAAAGGATTGCGGTTCCATTCCCAGTCCAGGGCACAAGCCTGGGTTGCAGGCCAGTAGGGGACACATGAGAGTCAACCACACATTGATGTTTCTCTCCCATTCTTTCTTCTTCTGATCCCCTCTCTCTAAAAAAAAATAAAATAATACTAAAAATAAAATAAAATTTGATGGAAACACTATAATTAAGGAAAAACGCCCTTGATATTTTAACTTCATTTTTTTTAACTAAAAATGTGGTAACACTGATTGATAAAATTATATAAATTTCAATTGCTGGCAGGAATGTAAATTGGTACGACCACTGTGGAAAACAGTATGAAAGTTTCTCAAAGCATTATGAGTAGAGCTGTCATATGGCCCAGCAATCCCTCTTCTTAATATCTACCCAGAAAATTTGAAAACATTTACTCATAGAGATATATGCACTCCTATGTTTATTGGAGGATTATTTGTTATAGTCACCTTCATTTTAAACAGAGAAAACTGAAGCTTTGAGAAATTAAGTAATTCATCTAAAGTCACAAATCCATTTAGCAGCCCATTTGTATTTTAATCCATATTTCTCTAACTGCCTAATTTGTATACTTTCTATAATAACAATTTACCTTGGAATGTCATAAATAATAAATTAATAACACTTTGAATCTGTAACTTTTTATTAATTTACTTTTTCTTTCTTGTCCAAATTGTAGATGGCTAGATAATGAATTAAAGTGTGAGGTTATTAGTTGAAGGTCATCATAAACCCCTGCAGATATATGTTAGTATTTCTAAAATTATTATTGAAAGTGATTGAACATTGTGGTGCATAGGTTCTTTGAAATTGATGTTTTAGGATTCTTGGGGTATAATCCTAGCAGTGGAATTGCTGGGTCAAAAGGCAGGTCAATTTTTATTTTTCTGAGAAAATTCCATACTGTTTTCCATAATGGTTGTACCAGTCTACAATCCCACCAACAGTGAACTAAGGACCCCTTTTCCCCACAACCTCTCCAACATTTGTTGTTTGTTGCTTTGTTTATGATAGCCATCCTGACTGGTGTAAAGTGGTATCTCATTGTGGTTTTAATTTGCATCTCTCTGATAGCTAACGATATTGAGCATCTCTTCATGTGTCTCTGAATATTCTGTATGTCCTCCTTGGAGAAGTGTCTGTTCAAGTCCTTTTCCCATTTTTTAATTGGGTTCGGTGTCTTCCTAGAGTGGAGTCGTGTAAGTTCTTTGTATATTTTGGAGATTAAACCTTTGTCTGAGGTATCATTGGCAAATATGTTTTCCCATACAGTTGGTTGTCTTTTTAATTTAATACTGTTTTCTTTAGCCATGCAGAAGCTTTTTATTTTGATGAGATCCCATTTGTTTATTCTTTCCTTTATATTCCTTGCTCTAGGGGACATATCAGTAAAAATGTTGCTGCGTGGAATATCTGAGATTTTCTTGCCAATGTTCTCCTCTAGGACTTTAATGGTGTCATGGCTTATATTTAAGTCTTTTATCCACCTTGAATTTATTCATAGCAGCACAATTTACAATAGCCAAGAGTTGGAAGCAACCTAGGTGCCCATCAGTAAATGAATGGATCCAAAAATTGTGGTACATATACACCATGGAATTTTATGCAGCAGAGAGAAAGAAGGAGCTACTACCTTTTGCAACAACATGGATGGAACTGGAAAGCATTATGCTGAGTGAAATAGGCCAGGCATTGAAGGACAAATACCATATGATCTCACCTTTGACAGGAAGCTAAAGAATAAAACAAACAAGCAAACAGAATAAAAACAAAGACTCTGAAATAGAGAACAAGTGGGCAGCGACCAGAGGGGAGAGGGAAGGGAACCTAAGGGGAAAAAGGGGGAGGGATTTCGAGGAACAAGTATGAAAAACACAGAGTTGAGGACTGGGGGTGGGGGGGGAATGGGAGGGAGGGGGGAGACCGGGCGGGGGGGGGGAAGGGAAAAAAAAAAAAGGAAAAAAAAATGTACTTGAAAAGTAACTAAATAAAAAAAAAAAAAGAATCAAAAAAAAAAAGAAAAAAAAGAAAGTGATTGATAATATCCTTTTTCTCTTTATTTGTTTCTATGAACGCTAGTATGAATGCTGGGAATTGAATTTTCCCATCATTATTGAAATGATGAAATATAAATTATTCAGACTTCTCCAGGAAAGTAGTCAACTAAAACAATTGTGGAAAAAAGTAAATAGCATCTATTAAAATAATCCTTCTTAACACTTGATGGATCTTTCTGAGAAGTCTTTGTGTCATTTAAGCTAAGAGAAGTTACTTTTTAATTAATTACATTTATTGGAGGTGGCATTGGTTAATAAGACTATACAGGTTTCAAGTGTACATTGCCCTAACATGTGAATCTGTACCTTGCATTGTGTGTCTGACACCCAAAGTCAAATCATCCTCTGTCATCACATATTTAACCTTTTCTACTACCCCTTCTAATTCCCTTCCTTCCCTAGTTACCACCATACTGTTGTCTGTATATAAAAGAGAAAAAAATCCAAGGACCATTGCTGTTATAGGTTCACTTTAAATTTCCCCTGATGGTAAAATAACACACTATTTCAGCCACATTCTGGTTCTGCACTTGGATAGTTGTTAACCCACAATTCATGTAGTGTTCCTCATGTTTTCTCCTATAGATCTTGCAGGAGAAAACCAAAACATCAATTGAAGAATGAGAAACCATACAGAAGTAACAGAATTTATCCTCCTGGGACTGTCAGATGACCCAAAGCTTCAGGTAGTCATCTTTGTCTTTCTGCTCATCACCTACATGCTCAGCATCACTGGAAACCTGACCATTATAACTCTTACCCTGCTGGACTCCCATCTCCAGTCCCCCATGTATTTCTTCCTCAGAAATTTCTCCTTAATAGAAGTTTCATTCACAACTGTCAGTATACCTAAGTTCTTGGGCACCATTATTTCAGGTGATAAAACCATTTCCTTTAATGATTGCATTGCTCAGTTATTTTTTTCATTCTCTTGGGAGTCACTGAATTTTACCTTCTGGCTGCCATGTCCTATGATCGTTATATTGCCATCTGCAAACCTCTGCATTACATGACCATCATGAATCGAAGGATCTGTATACTCCTTGTCTTCTCTTCATGGCTAGCTTCATTCTTAATCATATTCCCTGGAATCATGTTACTCTTGAACCTTGATTACTGCAGATCAAATATTATGGACCATTTTACCTGTGATTATGTTCCCCTACTGCAACTTTCTTGTTCAGAAACAAAATTCCTAGAGATAATGGGGTTCTCCTGTGCTGTGTTTACTCTGATGTTCACTTTGGCATTGATATTTCTGTCCTATCTCTATATCATCAGAACAATTTTAAGAATTCCTTCTGCTAGTCAGAGGACAAAGGCCTTTTCTACATGTTCATCTCACATGATTGTCATTTCCATCTCTTATGGCAGCTGCATTTTTATGTATATTAAAATTTCAGCAAAAGATAGGGTGTCCTTGAGGAAGGGAGTTGCTGTGCTGAACACCTCAGTAGCTCCCATGCTGAATCCTTTTATTTACAGCTTAAGGAATCAGCAAGTCAAGAAAGCCTTCATGAACATGGTGAGGAAGAGTATTTTTCACAAGCAAATTAAATAATGTGGCATAATGAATTAGAGACACATTGCAGGAAAATTTAAAAATAAACATGAAATTTCAGTAGGTTCCTTAAATCACAATGGACTCCCTGTCATCCTTGTTTATTCTCTATGTTTTTTCTCTTTGTATTATATATTTACAACTTAACTTACATTACTTTTTATATGTCTTTCTGACTCTCATTCTTCTGAACATGTCACAATATAATAATTTAATTTTTTATTTATGTATAGTTAGTATAAATCTTATATTGATAATGTTAATTTCAGGTACACAATAACACAACTCCTTAAACAATAATGTTTAAAAGTTAAATTATATGTTGATTTTTGTGTAGGAAAAAAATAACCACCAGGTTCCCACCCAGCTCTTTTGGTTCTCAGCAGCTTTCAGGCATCAAGAGTATGTTAGTTCCCATTAGGGCTCCAAGATCAGCCAGGGGCATCCAACCCTTTGGAATCTCTGTGCCACACTGGAAGTACAAGAGCTGTCTTGGGCCGCACATTAAATACATTGTGACACATAGTCACAAAAAGATCTCATAATGTTTTAAGTAAATTTATAATTTTGTGTTGGGCTGCATTCACAGTCAATCCTGGGCTGCATGCGGCCCCTGGGTTGCAGGTTGGACACCCTGGCAGACAGTAGCACTTAGCTCCTGAAAAGGTGAAATGTTGTACACATGTTCTACTCTTCTCCTTTCCTTCTGAGGGAGGGGCTACTGAGCAGTATTGGCTTGAATGTACTGCTGAAAACAGGTGAAGCATAAAATATCCAGAAAATCCTTCTATAATGTCATACTTTCTTTACATTAAATCTTTCTAAATTAGGTGAATCTCAGTTTATGGCCTAGAATATAGTCACTTTTGTAGTCATTTCTTGACCATTCAAAAATTGTATATAATGACAGTTGAGCATAGTGTTCTATATAAGTGAACTAGGTCAAGTTTATTAATCACATGATTTAAATTTGTACTTTTACAGTTTGTGTTATTACTGAACTATTTAAATCTTCCTATATAACTATGGGGTAGTTTCTTTCTCTTTGTAGTTATAGCAATTGTTTATCTTTTTGTAAGTATTAATACTGTGTTTTTTATTTTTATTTTTATTTCTTTTAATTGTTGTTCAAGTAGTTTTTTGCCTTTTACAGAAACACTGTGTTTTTATACAGACACAAATTTGAAACCATTATGTTATCTTAGGAACATAACTTGTCATTATGGAAGACAACAATGTCTCTTTTTATTCAGTACACTTTTTTCTTCAGTAACATTTACGTTGACTAATACTGATGCAGCTATGCACCAGCATTTTAAAAATATTGCTTATATCACATATTTTATTTATTGGTCAATTGTTTTTTTAGTGGATGCTAGTATATTATACAGAACATTTGTGACTCAGTATATATTTTTATTTCTTGGTTACCTAGATTGGGTACTCCCAGAAGGCCATACATGTGAATAGAGGAGGAGAATGTAAATATAGGAGAAATTTATTTCAAAGGAGTCTGAGTCACCTGTTCATAAGCCCTATTTGTGCCTTCTGGACCTGCTTGAGTCTGATGTCTTAAGTATATCTCCCCCTGTGGTGATAGGTTGTTGCTGTGAATGACCAGCATTATAACTCAGAGTACAATAACACACACTCCAATATAGCAAGCTCAAATCTAATTGTCAACTGATGGTATCCTATGGTTTGACCTATAGTTTCTACCAGGTTGCAGTAGTATGCCAGAAAGTGATCTTCAAAAAGAAAATGTGTATCTGAAATACATTGCTCCATAAGCACACACTGTGTTATGATTCTCCCAATTGCGGCAAAGCAGAAGTGCCATACAGCATCCCTATTTGTCACTGACACTTTAAATAACATTAGAATTTCCAGATCATTTGACCCAAATGGAAGAGCACTAATTCTAAAATCAATACTAAATTTCATCTGGAAAACCAAACATGCAGGAATGATTAAGAAATTTTTTTAAATAAGCAATAAGAAAGGACTAATCATAGAAATATTTAAGTATAAAATATACTTTCTACAATCAAAACATGCACTGGGGCAGGAATGCAGAAAGATTAATGTAGTAAAGTTATAAGTGATATATTTTGAATTTACCTATTTGAATAATTCTAACTTTTAAAATATTCTTATTGTTTCACATATACCAAAGACAAAATTAAATGAGCAAGAATGGGAGAAACCCTATACAAGTGAACATAATTATAAAATAAATCAACAACCATGGGATGGGAAGAAGAAATAATTGATACAAATAACTTTCCAAGATAGTGTTTTGACAAGTGGCCATCAGTAAGACAGACACTGCAAAAAAGCTTTAAACTTTATTTAGATTTAAAAAATAACAGAGCTATAACAATTTAGGAACTATTTTGTGTGTGTGTTGTAGAATTGAGTAATTGGTAAGTAGATTGTTGGAGCTAGGTCTCTCACTGTTGAGGAAAAGAGATACAAATGTGGTATAAGAAAAGTAAAAAAAACCTATGCAGGTGGACTGGAATAAGAAATATCAGTGTGAGACTATTATTTTTGTAAACATATTTTCTCTCTCTGTCCTATGAAAGTTCCAAAGAATGATGACAACTGAATACTGAAGAGCCAACAAAGCATCCAAATCCTGGGCTCTAAATAACATTTCTTGTTAAAAATAACCTCTGAGGACTAAAGAAATGACCAAAAGAGATATGAAAAGATGCTGAACACCACTAAGCATCGGGGAAATGTAAATTACAAACCTAATGAGATATGACCACACATAGTCAAAATGGCTATTATCAAAAAGTCAGTGAAGAGTGTGTTGGTGAGGATGTAGAGAAAAAAGAACCCTTGTGCACTGTTGGTGGGATTGAAAACAGGTGCAGCCACCATGGAAAACAGTATGGAGATTTCTCAAAAACTAAACCTAGATCTACCATACAACCCAGGAAACTCACCTCTGGGTATTTATCCAAAGGAAACAAAAACACTAATTTGAAAAGATATATGCATCCTCTATGTTGATTGAAGCATTATTTATAATAGCCAATATATGAAAGCAATCTAGGTGATCATTCATAGATGAATGGGTAAAGAACATGTATGTGTGTGTGTGTGTATATATATATATATATATATATATATATATATATATATGTATATATAATAGAATAGAATATTACTGGGCCACAAAAAATGAAATTTTGTTATTTGCAACAACAGATATAGAACTAGAGTATATTATGCTAAGTGAAATGAGTCACAAAAAGACAAATACTGCATGGTTTTACTAGTATGTAGAACTTAAAAAACAAAACAATTGAACAAACAAAGCAAAACAAAAACACATTCATAGAAACAGAGACCAAAGGGGATGTTTATGAGATAGGTGGGGGTGGAGGGTGCATGGAATAGTTGAAGGGGGATACAGTCAATAATATTGTGGCAAGTTTGCATATATTTCAGAGAAGTCTAAAAATATCTGAATCCTTTAACCATTCTAATTTGATAAATTTTATTTTTTGATTTTCAGCATGTTATGGCAAAATATTATTGGCAATTGAATTTCTTCCCCCATTCTCTGTAGAGAGTGCAACCTGGGAGTAGAACTATGCATTTAATTGCCTTAAAGCCTAGTCACTGTTCAACCTCATAATTCCTTGGACATAATTGGATACAATTTTTAAAAGCAGAAGTCCTGCTTGCTTATGGATAGAAGTGTAATAGGTATAAATCAGTCTAAATTAAAAGTAAGTTCTTAGGAGGTCTAGGAAAAGATAGAAAGCTATTAGGGACTAGGAAAAATAAATAAAGGTAGAAAAAGAGTGAAAGTGTGATCAAGGAAGACAGACAGGGAAGTCATCACCTAGGGGTATTAGAAAAGACATAATGGAAAAAATATATATCTACTAGAATTTTCAAATAAAATGCAATGCTTCATGGACTAGAAACTCACTACCATTTCATCTAAGAAAACCCATTAAGACTTTATTGCTTACAAATACATGTGTATTTGAGGACAAGATACATAACTAACTTCTTTCTGTGTCACATTCTGTATATTCATAATAATAATATATACCTCAAAGACTTTTTTGTTTTGGAAAAAATGAGGTAATTTAAATGCATAGCCAATGCCTGCTAATCAATAAAATATCAAAAATTATCACTATGTGGGACTCCTGGCCAGAAGGAGGTGTAGTGAGACATACTTCACCTCCTCTCAGAGCCCTAAAAAAAATCAAAACTATTGTCAAAACAAAATACAACCAGAACTGCCAGAAAATTTAACTGTATGGAAGTCAAGTCCCACAACCAAGATTTAAAGAGGAAATATTTGTTCAGATGGATACAGGGAGCCAGGTGGGGAGGACACAGTGTGGCATTGACAGTAAGGCAGTGGCAGCAAGGCAGTGGTAGCAGCAGCCAGCAAAACAGGCAGTCCCACATTCACGTGTGGCAGCTAAAATCTGGGAGGATACCTGGGGAGCATGTGATTCTAGCCACAGGCCAGTCCATGCAGCCCAGGTTCCAGTGTGGGAATATAAAACCTCATAACTTCTGGTTGTAAAAACCAGTGGAGGTTGGTGTGGTGGAAGAAACTGCCAGTCTCTCAGGAGAATCCATTTAAAGGACCCACGTGGCCCTAGAATGCACACAAACCCACCTACTCTGGGATTCAGCACTAGACCAGCAGCTAGAAGGATGCCAGTTGCATACAGGAAGTGAGGGAAGTGCTTGGAAATAGGCAAGAGCCCAGCAAATGGCATTGTTCTTTCTCTGACCCGTCCTTCACATACAAGGCTATAAAGCAGGTTGCCCCACCCTGGTTAATGCCTAAGGCTCTGCCCTTTACAACATAACAGGTTATAAGGGCCATAAAAAGGTAGAGTCAAAGCAGCTCCCCCCCAATACACAGAAAGAAACACAGGGAGACAGCCAAATTGAAAAGATAAGGAAATATGGCCCAAATGAAAGAACAGATCAAAAGTAAAAAATAAAAAACCCAAGGAAGTGACACAGAGATAGCCAACCTTTCAGATGCAGAGTTCAAAACATTGGTGATAAGGATGCTTAGAGATTTCACTGAACATGGCAAATGCATAAGGAAAGAAATGAAGGCCACACTTTAAGTGAAATGAAGAAAAATCCAAAGGGAACCAACAGTGGGAAGAAAGAAGTTGGGGTTCAAATCAACAATTTGGAACATAAGGACGAGATAGTCAACCAGAACAGAATGAAGAAACAAGAATTCAAAAAAACAAGGAGAGAATAAGAAGAATCTGGTAAATCTCCAAATGTGCCAACATCAGAACCATAGGGATATCAGGAGAAGAAGAGCAAGATATTGAAAAGTTATTTGAAAAAGTAATGAAACATCTTTCATGTGGCAAAGGAAATAAACATACAAGTCCAGGAGCCACAGAGAGTCCCAAAAAAGTTCAACCCAAAGAAGGCAACACCAAGACACATCATAATTAGAACACCAATGGTTAAAAATAGACAATATTAAAAGCAGCAAGAGAAAAGAAGAGGATTATCTATAAAGGAGTACCCATAAGACTATCCACAGATTTCTTTATTTTTTTGTTTTTTTTTCTCAATAATTTTATTTAGTTATTTTTCAAGTACAGTTTTTTGCCTGTTTCTCCCATACCAGTCCCCCCACCTGTGCTCCCCACATCCCTCCCATTTTCACCCCCCCAGTTCTCATGCCTGTGTCCTTCATATTTGCTTCTCCAAATCCCTCCCCTTTTTCCCCCTTAAATTCCCTTCCTTCTCCCCTCTGGTCACTGCCCACTTGTTCTCCATTTCAGTGTCTTGGTTTTTATTCTGTTTGCTTGTTTGTTTTGTTGTTTAGCTTCCTGTTAAAGGTGAGATCATATGGTATTTGTCTTTCAACACCTGGCCTATTTCACTGAGCATAATGCTTTCCAGTTCCATCCATGTTGTTGCAAAGGGTAGGAGCTCCTTCTTTCTCTCTGCTGCATAGAATTCCATTGTGTATATGTACCACAATTTTTTGATCCATTCATTTACTGACGGGCACCTTGGTTGCTTCCAACTCTTGGCTATTGTAAATTGTGCTGCTATGAACATTGTGGTGCATAGGTTCTTTGAAATTGATGTTTTAGGATTCTTGGGATGTAATCCTAGCAGTGGAATTGCTGGGTCAAAAGGCAGATCAATTTTTATTTTTCTGAGAAAATTCCATACTGTTTTCCATAATGGTTGTACCAGTCTGCGATCTCACCAACAATGAACTAAGGACCCCTTTTCCCTACAACCTAGATTTCTCAAAAGAAACTTTGCAGGCTAGAAGGGACAGGCAAGAAATATTCAAAGTGATAAAAATCAAGGACTTATAACCAAGATTACTCTGGCCAGCAAAGCTATCATTTAGAATGGAAGGGTAGGTAAAGTGCTACCCAGGAAAGGTAAAGCTTTCCAGAAAAGGTAAGGCTAAAGAAGTTCATCATCACCAAGCCTTTGTTATATGAAATGTTAAAGACACTTATTTTAGAAATCGGAAGGCTATTTCCAAAAACTCAGATAAAATTCACTCTGCTATCCTACAGAACTTGCATTTTATTTTTTACTCTATATTTTTACTTTTTGTTGTTATTATTTTATTCTTCTTATTATTATCATTTCATTTCCCTTCTTTTTGGTTAGTTTTTGTTAGTTTGATTTTAATGTTTGACTGGTTTTTTTTTCTTCCTTTCATATTGCATTTTAAATTCTCTTCCTTCTCTTCACTTGTATTCCAATAACACACTACTCTTGTTCTTTTACTTTTTATTCAGATCATCTAATTCTTTCATATTATTGTTGTTGTAATTCCTACACATCACCCGTCACTGGTCCTGGTCTATTTTACTACCTTCCTGAGCTTTATTTCTGTTATGGTTAACGTTATTCTCTCACACACTACACCCATTTTGCAGGCTTTACCTTCACTCTCTGTCACCATCTTACCTCACCTAAGCACTCTGTATCTAAAGTCAGCTCACATTCTTCTTCTCCTCTGATTGGAGTCTTATCTCCTTTTCACCTGTTATGAAAAGTGGCTAGTTGGAGGAAATATCATGGTTATTGCTGTACTTCTCCAAAGGATCTCCTATCTGTTTTATACTTGTTGGTACTTTAAATCTCATAAAATACTCTCCCACTGCCTTAATCCACTTTGCCTTTGCCCAGCCCCTGATCACACACAAGATGAGGTGGGAGTTATTCATACCACTAAACACACTGGAGGAGAGAACCTACCAACAAAGGAACTACCAACAGGTAAAACCCAAGTACAACAAGAGAGCCTACACAAAGGGAAGAAAGGGCATACTAGAGCATCCAGACAAGGAGATAAAAGAGATCACATCACTGAGTCCCACAGAACTCCTACCACAGAAGTTCACCCTACAAAGACAGCTAGCAAAGCAGAGATCAGGAGTAACAGAAACAAACAAAAAAGTCACCTAAAATGGTAATACAAAGAAAGAATCCACAATCAAAAGGAATGGAACACTCCCCACTAAAAGATGGAAATGAAATGGAAGCAGGCAAGCTCTCAGATACAGAATTCAAAAGAATTGGTTATAAGGACGCTCAAGGAACTCACAGACAACTAAAAGGAACTGAATAAGATCTACAATAGTAAATTGTGCTGCTATGAACATTGTGGTGCATAGGTTCTTTGATATTGATGTTTTAGGATTCTTTTTTCAATTTTTATTTATTTTTTGAAGCCGTACAAATATTTATTCATTTATTTATTTATTTTCCCCCCTGCCCCATGCTCCCCATCTCCCTCCCATTTCCTCCCCACCCCAGTCCTCATCCCTGTGTCTTTCATACTTGTTCCTCAAAATCCCTCCACTTTTTCCCCCTTAAATTCCCTTCCTTCTCCCCTCTGGTCACTGCCCACTTGTTCTCTATTTCAGTGTCTTGGTTTTTATTCTGTTTGCTTGTTTGTTTTGTTGTTCATCTTCCTGTTAAAGGTGAGATCATATGGTATTTGTCCTTCAATGCCTGGCCTATTTCACTCAGCATAATGCTTTCCAGTTCCATCCATGTTGTTGCAAAAGGTAGTAGCTCCTTCTTTCTCTCTGCTGCATAGAATTCCATTGTGTATATGTACCTCAATTTTTTGATCCATTCGTTTACTGACAGGCACCTAGGTTGCTTCCAACTCTTGGCTATTGTAAATTGTGCTGCTATGAACATTGTGGTGCATAGGTTCTTTGAAATTGATGTTTTAGGATTCTTGGGGTATAATCCTAGCAGTGGAATTGCTGGGTCAAAAGGCAGGTCGATTTTTATTTTTCTGAGAAAATTCCATACTGTTTTCCATAATGGTTGTACCAGTCTGCAATCTCACCAACAGTGAACTAAGGACCCCTTTTCCCCGCACCCTCTCCAACATTTGTTGTTTGTTGCTTTGTTTATTATAGCCATCCTGACAGGTGTAAAGTGGTATCTCATTGTGGTTTTAATTTGCATCTCTCTGATAGCTAATGATATTGAGCATCTCTTCATGTGCCTCTGTCAGTAAATGAATGGATCAAAAAATTGTGATACATATACACCATGGAATTCTATGCAGCAGAGAGAAAGAAGGAGCTACTACCCTTTGCAACAACATAGATGGAACTGGAAAGCATTATGTTGAGTGAAATAGACCAGGTGTTGAAAGACAAATACCATATGATCTCACCTTTAACAGGAAGCTAAACAACAAAACAAACAAGCAAGCAGAATAAAAACCAAGACACTGAAATAGAGAACAAGTGGGCAGTGACCAGAGGGGAGAGGGAAGAGAATTTAAGGGGAAAGAAGGGGAGGGATTTTGAGGAACAAGTATGAAAGACACAGGGATGAGGGCTAGGGGGGGAGGAAATGGGAGGGAGGTGGGGAGCACAGGGTGGGGCCCTGGGATGGTAGAAATAGACAAAAAATGTACTTGAAAAATAACTAAATAAAATAAAAAAAAAGATCTACAATAGTATGAAAAAGAAAATAGAAACTATAAACAAAAACCAGGAAGAAATGAAAAAAAACAGTTTTTGAAATAAAAAACACACTAGAAAAAATTACGAACAGGCTGGATGAAGTAGAAGACAAAATCTGTGAGCTGTAACACAAGGTAGAAAGAAATACCCAGCTAGAGCAGCTGCATGAAAAAAGATTTAAAAAATGACGATAGCTTAAAGGAACTGCAAGACAACATGGAGTGCAACAACATTTGAATCATAGGAATACCAGAGGAGAAGAAAAGGAGCGAGGGATAGAAACCCTGTTTGAAAATATAATGACGACCCTGGCTGGCATAGCTCAGTGGATTGAGTGCAGGCCTGCAAACCAAAGGATCGCAGTTCGATTCCCAGTCAGAGCACATGCCTGGATTGCAGGCCACTTCTCAGCAGGGGACACATGAGAGGCAACCATACATTGATATTTCTCTCCCTCTCTCCTTTCCTTCCCCTCTAAAGCTAAATAAATAAAATCTTTAAAAAAAGAAAATATAATGACAAAAAACTTTGTGATCTTGGAGAAGGGAAAAAAAAAACACAAGTTCAGGAAGCACAGAAAGTCACAATCGAGATGAACCCAAAGAGGCTACCACAAGACAGGTCATAATTAAAATGCCAAATTTTAAAGAGAAAGCAGCAAAGGAGAAACAAAAGGTAACATACAAAGGAGCTCTGATAATGTTACAGAATGGGCCTGTTGGGGAGACAATATACTATTACTAAATGGACCCCCCCTTCTCCAGGGTTGCTTGCCCCTATACTAGGTTTGCCTTGACTACTGCCCGGTAATTATAGCTTTCATAGCCAGAGATGGTGGAAAGGAAAGGAACTATTTCTTTGAACATTATATAGACAGAGTAATGACTTAATATTTTCGTTAAAATCCCAAAGTCTCTGAAAACACCCCAAAACACACACAGTCTTCCATCCTACCCTTTGCCCAATCAGGGGTACCTTATCTCAAGAAAACAAATAAGTCTGTGGCTCAGCTACCTCCAAGTTCTTCATAGTAATTTGTGCTCAGCTAGCAGGCCTCCCACAGTTCCCAGCACCATCAGCTGTGTTGCCAGAACCTCCAGTTCTTAATCCAAACCCACATGGCACTTCTTCATGGCCCACCAGCAGGAGTCCTTTTACTCCTTTCCTTCCCACAATGTCTCTCCTGCATTCTTCCAAACTGCTAAGAGAGAGCTCAGCATTGCTGCTCCATCCTGCTTCCAGCTTTTTAAACTTCATGGCAAAGGGAGCATCAAAGTGTAGTGATTCCAACCTGCATGGCTGCCATGCAAGAATTTAAATTCTGGTGCCAATCTTCCTCTGCATCCCCATTTCCAACTCCCACAGTTGGTTACACCTGCCAGCACTCCCGTATTTTTCCAGCCTTTCTGGGCTGCTATAGTAAGTCCAGGCAGGTGTGGACCCATGGTGTGCAACCATCTCCAAGTTCTCACATAAGTGATAAAAGCAGGAGGAGTTGCCTCCCAGTTATATCCTGGGTAAAAGTCACTTCCATCTCCCTGGCTCAAAGCACAGCCACAGCTATTTAACATATCCATGAAACCAGTCAAAAGTTGTAGATATGTTAAATTACCATTCTAGAGGTTATTTGCAAAACTGTTGATGTGCCAAATAACTCAATGTCCCTGCTCCATGTGCCCCATCACCCAGTTCAGACTTAGAGTATGAGGACATTCTATATTTTTTATATTTCCTGCACACTCTGAGTTCTGGACCCCATAAAAAATTCTTCTTTGGGGAGGGCCCCAATTGCACCTGGTTACAATAAGGCTAGTGGCTGATTTTTCAACAGAAACACTGCAAGCCAGGAGATGTTTGCAAGAAATATTCCAACTAATGGAAAGAAAAGGCAGGCAACCAACACTACTCTACCCAGCAAGTCTCTCAATTGCAATAGGAGGTGAAATAAGGAGTTTCCCAGATGAAAGAAGGCTAAAAGAATACTCCTACACCAAACTAGCACTGCAGGAGATGCTAAAGGTACTGCTATATGAAGAGGAAAGAAAAGATTGACAGAGAGGGTAACAAAGGTACAGATGGGGAATGATGAATAAGTGCCTATTAATAATAACCTTAAATGTTAATGAATTAATACTCCAATCAAAAGACACAGGGTAGCTGCATGGATATGAAAACATGACCTATACATATACTCCTTAAAAGAGACCTACCTCAGAAAAGAGACCTACACAGACTGAAAGTGAAGGGTTGGAAAAAAAATATTCCAAGCAAATACACAGAAGAAGAAAAAGCTGGGGTAGCAATACTTATATCAGACAAAATAGACTTTGAAACAAAAGCCATAAAAAGAGATACTGAAGGACACTTCATAATACTCAAGGGAAGAGTCCATCAAGAAGAAATAACCTTTGTAAACATACATGCACCCAACATAAGAGAACCCAAATGCATAAGCAAAATCTTGTAAGATTTCAAAAATATATAGGTAGCAGCATACTTAAACTAGGGGATTTTAACACCCCATTGTCAAAAATGAATATAAAGCCTTTCATCCCAAAGAAGCAAAATACACATTCTTTTCAAAAGCACATGGAACATTTTCAAAGATAGACCACATCATAGGACACAAAACAAGCCTCAACAAATTCAAGAAAACTGAAATATATCAAGCATTTTCTCATACCCTAAGGGCCTGAAACTGGAAACCAACCTCAAGGAAAACACTCAAAAATACTCAAATTCATGGAGAATGAACAGCATGCTGTTAAACAATGAATGGGTCAATAATGAGATCAAGGAAGAAATCAAAAAGTTTTTCTAAACCAATGAAAATGAACCTACAACAGTCCTAACTTATGGGACAGGGCAAAGGTAGTCCTGAGAGGGAAGTTCGTAGCAATACAAGCTTAACTAAAATGCCAGATACTTTTCAAATAAACAACCTAACCCTACATCTATAAGAACAAAGACAGCCCAGAGCAAGTAGAAGGAAAAAAATAACTGACATCATAGCAGAAGTAAACAGCATAGAGACTAAGAAAATGATTAAAAGCATCAATAAATCCAGAAACTGGTTCTTTGAAAAAAAAAACAAAATCGACAAGCCTTTAAGCAGACTCATCAAGAAAAGAGAGGCCCCAAATAAACAAAATCAGAAATGAAAGAGGAGAGATTACAACTGACACCACAGAAATACAAAGGATTGTAAGAAATTACTGTAAAGAACTGTATGCAAGAAATTTGAAAACCTGGGTGAAATGGACCAATTTCTAGAAAAATGTAATCTCTCAAAATGGAACAAAGAAGAACCAGAAAGCCTGAACAGATCAGTAATGGCTGATGTAATCAAAGCAATAATAAAAAACTCTCATCACACAAAAGCCCTGGATCAGATGGTTTCTTTTTTTTTTAATATTATTTTATTTAGTTACTTTTCAAGTACATTTTTTTTTAATCTATTTCTCCCATCCCACCGTACCCCCCCGCCCGGTCTCCCCCCTCCCTCCCATTCCCCCCCAGTCCTCATCTCTGTGTCTTTCATACTTGTTCCTCAAAATCCCTCCCCCTTTTTCCCCTTAAGTTCCCTTCCCTCTCCCCTCTGGTCGCTGCCCACTTGTTCTCTATTTCAGTGTCTTTGTTTTTATTCTGTTTGCTTGTTTGTTTTATTCTTTAGCTTCCTGTCAAAGGTGAGATCATATGGTATTTGTCCTTCAATGCCTGGCCTATTTCACTCAGCATAATGCTTTCCAGTTCCATCCATGTTGTTGCAAAAGGTAGTAGCTCCTTCTTTCTCTCTGCTGCATAGAATTCCATGGTGTATATGTACCACAATTTTTGGATCCATTCATTTACTGATGGGCACCTAGGTTGCTTCCAACTCTTGGCTATTGTAAATTGTGCTGCTATGAACATTGTGGTGCATAGGTTCTTTGAAATTGATGTTTTAGGATTCTTGGGGTATAATCCTAGCAGTGGAATTGCTGGGTCAAAAGGCAGGTCAATTTTTATTTTTCTGAGAAAATTCCATACTGTTTTCCATAATGGTTGTACCAGTCTGCAATCCCACCAACAGTGAACTAAGGTCCCCTTTTCCCCACACCCTCTCCAACATTTGTTGTTTGTTGCTTTGTTTATTATAGCCATCCTGACTGGTGTAAAGTGGTATCTCATTGTGGTTTTAATTTGCATCTCTCTGATAGCTAACGATATTGAGCACCTCTTCATGTGTCTCTGGATATTCTGTATGTCCTCTTTGGAGAAGTGTCTGTTCAAGTCCTTTTCCCATTTTTTAATTGGGTTCGATGTCTTCCTAGAGTGGAGTCGTGTAAGTTCTTTGTATATTTTGGAGATTAAACCTTTGTCTGAGGTATCATTGGCAAATATGTTTTCCCATACAGTTGGTTGTCTTTTTAATTTAATACTGTTTTCTTTAGCCATGCAGAAGCTTTTTATTTTGATGAGATCCCATTTGTTTATTCTTTCCTTTATATTCCTTGCTCTAGGGCACATATCCGTAAAAATGTTGCTGCGTGGAATATCTGAGATTTTCTTGCCAATGTTCTCCTCTAGGACTTTAATGGTGTCATGGCTTATATTTAAGTCTTTTATCCACCTTGAATTTATTTTGGTGTATGGTGTAAGTTGGTGCTCAAGTTTCATTTTTTTGCATGTAGCTGTCCAGTTCTCCCAACACCATTTGCTGAAGAGGCTATCTTTACTCCATTTTATGTTACTGCCCCCTTTGTCGAATATTAATTGACTGTAGAGGGTTGGGTTGATTTCTGGGCTCTCTGTTCTGTTCCATTGGTCTATGTGCCTGTTTTTATGCCAGTACCAGGCTGTTTTGATTACCGTGGCTTTGTAATACAGTTTGATATCAGGTATTGTGATCCCTCCTACTTTGTTCTTCTTTCTCAAAAGAGCAGCTGCTATTCGGGCTCGTTTATGATTCCATATAAATTTTTGAAGTGTTTGTTCTATGTCTGTGAAATACGCCATTGGTACTTTAATAGGTATTGCATTGAATCTGTAAATTGCTTTGGGTAGTATGGACATTTTGATGATGTTAATTCTTCCAATCCATGAACAAGGTATATGTTTCCATTTGTTTGTGTCTTCCCTGATTTCTTTCTTCAGTGCTGTGTAGTTTTCTACATACAGGTCTTTTACCTCTTTGGTTAGGTTTATTCCCAGATATTTTATTTTTCTTTTTGCTATATCGAATGGGATTTTTTCCTTGATTTCTGCTTCTGCTGGTTCATTGTTTGTATACAAAAATGCCTTTGATTTCTGGATATTGACTTTGTATCCTGCTGTTTTGCCAAATTCATTAATTAGTTTGAGCAGTTTTTGGGTAGAGTCTATAGGATTTTCCATATACACTATCATGTCATCTGCAAACAGTGACAATTTTGTTTCCTCCTTTCCTATTCGTATGCCTTTTATTTCCTTTTCCTGCCTGATCGCTGTGGCCAAAACTTCTAATACTATATTGAATAGAAGTGGTGAAAGTGGACATCCTTGTCTTGTTCCTGATCTTAGTGGAAAAGCTTTTAGTTTTTGTCCATTGAGTATGATATTGGCTGTAGGTCTCTCATAAATGGCCTTTATTATATTGAGGAATGTTCCCTCTATTCCCATTTTGCTGAGTGTTTTTATCATAAATGGGTGTTGTACTTTATCGAAAGCTTTTTCTGCGTCTATTGATATGATCATGTGGTTTTTGTCTTTGCTTTTGTTTATGTGATGAATTACATTTACTGTTTTGCGAATGTTGAACCATCCTTGCATCCCTGGGATGAATCCCACTTGGTCATGATGTATAATCTTTTGGATATATTGTTGGATGCGATTTGCTAATATTTTGTTGAGGATTTTAGCATCTATGTTCATCAGCGATATTGGCCTGAAGTTTTCTTTCTTTGTTGTATCTCTATCTGGTTTTGGAATTAGGATGATGCTGGCTTCATAAAAGGAGTTTGGGAGTTTTCCATCCTTTTGGATTTTTTGGAATAGTCTGTGAAGAATGGGGGTTAGCTCTTCCTTAAATGCTTTGTAGAATTCTCCTGTGAATCCATCTGGTCCAGGGCTTTTGTGTGATGGGAGTTTTCTGATTACTGCTTCAATTTCTTTTGCTGTTATTGGTCTATTCAGGTGTTCTACTTCTTTTTCATTGAGTTTTGGGAGATTATATTTTTCTAGAAATGTGTCCATTTCCCCTAGGTTCTCAAATTTCTTGGCATACAGTTCTTCATAGTAATTTCTTACAATCCTCTCTATTTCTGTGGTATCAGTTGTAATCTCTCCTCTTTCATTTCTGATTGTGTTTATTTGTGTCCATTCCCTTCTTTTCTTGATGAGCCTACTTAAAGGCTTGTCTATTTTGTTTATTTTTTCAAAGAACCAACTCCTGGATTCATTGATCTTTAGAATTGTACTTTTAATCTTTATGTCATTTAGTTCTGCTCTGATCTTAGTTATTTCCTTCCTTCTACTTGCTTTGGGCTGTTTTTGTTGTTATTCCTGGAGTTCTTGCAGGCGTAGAGTAAGGTCATTTGTTTGAAATGTTTCTGTTTTCTTTAGGTAGGCCTGTATTGCTATAAACTTCCCTCTCAGGACTGCCTTGGCTGTATCCCATAAGTTTTGGGTTGTTGTGAGATCATTTTCATTTGTTTCCAGAAACGTTTTGATTTCTTCCCTAATTTCATTCTTGACCCATTCATTGTTTAATA
Source organism: Artibeus jamaicensis (assembly GCF_021234435.1). NCBI lineage: Eukaryota > Metazoa > Chordata > Mammalia > Chiroptera > Phyllostomidae > Artibeus > Artibeus jamaicensis. The sequence goes on from NW_026521486.1 coordinate 53,287,551, forward strand.
GCATACCGTTCAGTCTCCATGATTTTGGGTGTTTTGGGTTTTTTCCTTTGGGGTTGGTTTCCAGTTTCAGTCCCTTATGGTCAGAGAAAATGCTTGGTATGATTTCAATATTCTTGAATTTGTTGAGGCTTGTTTTGTGTCCTATCATGTGGTCTATCTTTGAGAATGTCCCATGTGCATTTGAAAAGAATGTGTATTTAGCTTCTTTGGGGTGAAGAGCTCTGTATATATCAGTTAGGTCCATTTCATCAAGGGTGTTGTTTAATGCCGCAATGTCTTTGTTGATATTTTGTTTGGAAGATCTGTCCATTTTTGATAGTGGGGTGTTAAAATCCCCCACTATAATTGTGTTGCTGTCTATATCTTTCTTGAATTCCTCTAAGATTTTCCTTATATATTTTGGTGCTCCTATGTTGGGTGCATATATATTTATGATGTTAATGTCTTCTTGGTGGATTCTTCCCTTGAGTATTATGAAGTGACCTTCTGGGTCACTCTTTATGGCTCTTTTTTTGAAGTCTATTTTGTCTGTATGAGAATTGCTACCCCAGCTTTTTTTTCTTGTCCATTTGCTTGGAAAATTTGTTTCCAGCCTTTCACTTTTAGTCTGTGATGGTCTTTTGTCCTGAGGTGGGTCTCTTGTAGGCAGCATATGTGTGGGTCATACTTTCTTATCCATGACGCTATTCTGTGTCTTTTGATTGGAGCATTTAATCCATTTACATTTAAGGTTATTATTGATAGGTACTTATTCATTGCCATTTTTGTACCTGTGTTCCTCTCTGTCTGTCTCTTTTCCTTCCTTTCCTTAAAGCAGACCTTTTAGTATTTCTTGTAGAGCTGGCTTGGTGGCAGCAAATTCTTTTAGACTTCTTTTGTCTTGGAAGCTCTTTATTTGGCCTTCTATCTTGATTGAGAGCCTTGATGGGTAAAGTAGTCTTGGTTGTAGGCCTCTGTTTCTCATTACTTGGAATATTTCTTGCCAATCTCTTCTTGCTTGGAGTGTTTCCATTGAGAAGTCAGTGGCTAACCTTATCTGGACACCCTTGTATGTTATTTCTTTTTTCTCCCTTGCTGCCTTTAAGATTCTCTCTTTGTCTTGGAATTTGGCCATTTTAATGATGATGTGTCTTGAAGTGGGCCTCTTTCGGTTCCTCTTGAATGGGACTCTGTGAGATTCCTGGATTTGTGTGACTTTTTCTTTTGTCAAATTAGGGAAATTTTCTCTCTTTACTCTTTCAAATATGTTTTCTATCCCTTGTTCTTCTTCTTCTCCTTCTGGTATTCCTATTATTCGGATATTATTACGTTTCATATTGTCTTGCATTTCTCTTAATCTCTCTTCATTCTTTCTGAGCCTCTTTTCCCTTTCCTGTTCTTTCTGTGAGATGCTTTCTACTTTGTCCTCCAATTCACTAATCCGATCTTCTGTTTCATCCACCCTATTTTTAATGCTTTCCACTGTGTTTTTTAATTTAGAAATTGTATTCTTCATTTCCTCTTGGCCCTTGCTAATAATTTCCATTTCCTTTTTCATGTTGATATAGTTCACAGTGAGATCACTGTAGCTTCCCTGTAGTTTCTGGTAGTTGATTGTGAGCTCTTTGAACTTCCTGATCACCAGTGCTTTGAATTCAGTATCTGATAGTTGACTTGCTTCTGTTTCATCTAACATTCTTTCTGAGGATTCCTCCTTTCCTTTCATTTGGGGATTGTTTCTTTGTCTTCCCATTGTTTGTGAGACTCTTCTTGTTAGCCTCAGCTTCTTAGATTAATCTGTTTTGACACCCTGGGTTTATGGTATGAACTTTTGTGGTGGAATGCCTGTGAATTTCAATGGTGCAGCCTCTTTTGGTTATCCTGTTGTTTTCTGCTTCCACCTACTCAAATATGCAGCAACTTGTGGCTTCTCTCCCACAACAATGTGCAATTTGTCTCTCTGACTCTACTATTGGGAGGCCTCTTCTATGGGTCCATCTCTGGTCTTTTTATATTTTCAAGTTGATTGTGACTCTTGTGGGTAAAAGAAAGAAATGATAAGGAAAGAAATAAAAGGAAGAAAGAAAAAATGGTAGGGGAATGGAAGAAAGAGCAATAAGTTTAGAAAGAAAAGAAAAAGAAATAAAACAGAAAATCCGGGAAAAGAGGACAAAAGTATGGAAAGATGAAACAGTAATAAAGTTTTAAATAAATAACAGATTACTTTAAAAAAGCAAAAAGATAAAGAAAAGGAATGGAGAAGGAAGAAAGGTAGATAAAAAAAGAAAGAATAAAGATAAAATAAAGTAAAAAAAAAACAAAAACAAAAAATGCACCAAAATACTCTCTCAAAAACACCCTCAGAAAAAGGAATGTCACTTGTTGGCTTCAAACTAGCCGAACCGGTTTTTCTGGTTGCAGTTGGCTGAGGGTCGATTGTTGTGATGTTTTTCATCCAGCCCCTCTCAGGATCCAGACACTTGGCGCCTCTCCCCCAGTTCCCTACAATGGGGAACTAGGACTTTCTCGCAGCGCTCCCCTCCCAGGGGTTACTGCCATAGTCTGGTTTGCTGTGTTTGCAGGCACCTGCACCGGTCTAGTTGCCTGGTTCCCTCGGGATTGAGCACAGGCCTGCCCCCGTTCAGTTGGGAAGCCCCAGACCCTCTGCCCAATCCTGGGCTTGCTGCCAAGCTGGGTGTGAAGCAGACCAGGCTGCCGTGGCTACTGGATTCAGAGCCCCAGGCTGCACCTCTGAGTTCTCCTGGGCTGGTAACCACAGAGTCTTTGGTTGGGGCCCTTTGTCCTCCGCACCCTCTCTGTAAACTCTATCAAACAAGTCTCTCCTGGCCCCCCACCTTGCTTGGCCAGAAAGGGGGTGGGGTTGAGGGTCTCAGCTCTTTTCCCAGGACCCCTCAGCCTCCCGGGCTTCCAGATAGTCTGAGGGGAGTAGACTGGAAGCTGGGAGCAGATCTGAGGACTCGGCGCCGACCTAGAAACTCTGTGTGCTCGTCATGGCACGTGCATGGTGTGTATCCCTTCTGCTCCTGTGTTTGTCTGGGTCCCCTGGCCAACCTCTGGCAAAAAAACAAAACAAACAAACAAAAAACAAAAAAACAAAAAACAAAAAAAACCCTAGGGATGTAGCAGCACCACGCCGGGTGCTGGACCCAGAACCGTGTGCAGGCTGAAATCTCCTCTGCTCCCCTCTGGTTGGGTCCCCCGGTCTGTCCAGGCCCAAAAATCCTAGGGAGGGAGCTTTCTGGGCGCTGAACGTTGGCCTAGGCGCCCTCTGGCACTTGCCCAGACACCCTGCGTGTGGAGCTAATAGTTCCCCAACTTGCGCGCAGGCTGAAGTTTCTTCCACACCTCTTTGCCTGGGCCACTCGGCCTGCCCGGCAGAAAATTTCCAGGGAGGGAGCCGTCCGAGTGCCGAACGCTGTCCCAGGCACCTTTAGGCACTCTCCCAGACACAGTTCCCACCAGGCGCTGGACCTCTGAGCTATGCACAGACTGAAATCACCTCTGCTCCCCTCTGGTGGGGCCACTTGGCAGGTCCCCGGCCCAAAAATCCTAGGGAGGGAGCTTTCCGGGCGCTGAACGTTGGCCTAGGCGCCCTCGGGCACTTGCCCAGACACACTGCGTGTGGAGTGACTAGCTCCCCAAATTGCGCGCAGGCTGAAATTTCTTCCACACCTCTCCGCCTGGGCCACCCGGCCTGCCCGGCAGAAAAATTCCAGGGAGGGAGCAGTCCGGGCGCTGAAGGCTGCCCCAGGAGCCATTTGGCTCTGGCCACAGGGCTCTGGTTCCCCTACCCTGCACCGGCTGTTTCTCCCTGCTCCGTCCCAGAGACTACTGTACTGCTGCTGTCTCCCTACCGTCTGGTTCCTCCGTGACCGATGAGGTTTCTGGTCTCTTATTTTCATATATGCTTGGCAACTGCTGGCTTGCTGGCCTCACCTCCTCCGATCGGATAGGTTTCTGTCTCTTTTGTACTAGGAACTGGTATCTGCTCCGTCCTAGTCCACCACCATCTTGAAACCCCTCCAGATGGTTTCATAGGAGAATTTTACAAAACATTTAAGAAAGAGCTAACCCCTATCTTTTTCAAGAAATTTCAAAAAATCCAAGAAGATGGAAGACTCCCAAACTCTTTTTATGAGGACAGCATCATCCTAATCTCAAAAGCAGCTAAAGGCACAACAAAGAAAGAAAACTTCAGGCCAATGTTACTGAAGAATATAGACACTAAAATCCTCAACGAAATATTGGCAAACTGCATCCGACAACACATTAAAGAGATTATACACCATGATGAAGTGGGATTTATTCCAGGGATGCAAGGATAGGACAACATTAGCAAATCAATAAATGTAATATATCACATAAACAAAAAAGACAAAAATCACATGATCATATCAATATATGTGGGAAAAGCATTCGATAAGGTACAGCATCTATTAATGCTAAAAACACTCAGCAAAGTGGGAGTAAAGGGAACACACCTCAACATAATGGCCATACATGAGAAACCTACAGCCAACATCATACTCGAGAGGCAAAACTAAAAGCTTTCCTGCTAAGATGGGAATAAGACAAGGGTGTCCACTTTCACCACTTCCATTCAACATATATTGGAAGTCCTAGTCACAGCAATCAGACATAAAAAAGAAATAAAAACATCCAAACTGGAAAGAAGGAAGTAAAACTGTCACTGTTTGCAGAGGTTATGATACTGTACATAGAAAACTGTATATACTCCTCCAAAAAACTTCTTGACCTAATAAGTGAATTTGGCAGAACAGCAGCATTCAAAGTCAATATTCAGAAATTAAAGACATTTACAGTGACCAGAGGGGAAAAGGGAGGGAATTTCAGGGGAAAAGGGAGGGAATTTCAGGGAAAAAGGGAAAGGGTTTACAGGAACAAGTATAAAGGACACTTGGACAAAAACTAAAGGGGGTGAAAATGGGAGAGAGGTGGGGATCACTGAGGGGGTGGCTGGGATGGGAGTAAAAGACAGAAAACTGTACTTGAACAATTAAAATAATTTTTTTCAAAATTAAATACAATAAAATGTTAGAATTATTTTAAAATTGAAGGCATTTTTATAAACCAACATGAAATATTAGAATCAGAAATCAAGGAAAAAATTCATTTTGCTATAGCAACAAAAAAATAAAATACCTAGAAATAAATCTTACCAAGGAGGTGAAAGACCTGTACTCAGAAAACAACACAACACTAAAGAAAGAAATTAAGGAAGACACAAATTAATGGAAGCATATATGTTGTTCATGGTAGGAAGAATTAACATCATCAAAAAGTCTATACTACCCAAAGCAATTTGACACAATCTTATTGAAATACCAATGATATATTTGACAGATATAGAACAAACATTTCGAAAATTTATATGGAACCATAAATGACCCTGAATAGCTGCAGCAATTTTGAGAAAGAAAAACAAAGCAGGAGAAGGGATCACAATTCCTGATATCAAACTATATTACAAGCCTAGTGTAATCAAAACAGTATGGTACTGGCATAAGAACAGACATATAGACTAATGGAACCAAACAGAGAGTCCAGAAATAAACCCAAGTTTCTATGGTCAATTAATTTTCAACAAAGAGGGCACAAGCATAAAATGGAGTAAAAATAGCCTCTTCAACAATGGTGTTGGGACACTGGACAGCTACATGCAAAAAACTGAAACTTGATCACCAACTTACACCATATACAAAAATAAATTCAAGGTGGATAGAAGACTTAAATATAAGTCACGACACCATAAAAGTTCTAGAGAACTTAGGCAGAAAAATCACAGATATTCCGCATAGCATTTTTTTCACTGATATGTCCTGTGGAGCAAAGGACATAAAGGAAAGAAAAAACAAATGGGACTTCATCAAAATAAAAAGCTTCTGCATGGCTAAAGAAAACAACAGTAAAATGAAAAGGGAACCAACCATATGCAAAAATATGCTTGCAAAATATACCTCATACAAGGAAATGATCTCCAAAATAAATAAAGAACTCACACGACTCCATACCAGGAAGACAAACAGCCCCATTAAGAAATGGGCAAAAGACCTGAACAGACACTTCTCCAAGGAGGACATACAGAGGGTCTAGAGACATATGAAAAGATGTTCAGCATCACTAGCCATAAGATGGATGTAAATTAAGACCACAACGACATACCACTTCACACTGGCAGTATGGCCATCATAAACAAATCAACAAACAAGTACTAGAGTGTTTGTGGAGAAAAGGAAACCTTAGTGTACTGTTGGTGGGAATGCAGACTGGTGAAGCCACTGTGGAAAACAGAATGGAATTTCCTCATAAATTAAAAATGGAACTGCTTTTGACCCAGCAAAACCACTACTAGGTTTATGTGATAAGGATCTGGACACTAATTCAAATGAACCTATGCACCCTAAAGTTCATAACACCGTAATTTACATTAGCCAAGTGCTGAAAGCAACCTAAGTACCACTAGTAAATGAATGGATAAAAAAACTACATTACATTTAAATGATGGAATACTACACAGCAGCAAGAAGGAAGGAGTTCCTGCCCTTTGTGACAGTATGGATGGATCTGGAGAGCATTATGCTAAGTGAAATAAGCTAGGCAGTGAAAGACAAATACCATATGATATCACCTATAAGGGGAACCTTATCAACAAAACAAACAAGCAAGCAAAATATAAGTAGAGACATTGAAATAAAGAATAAGCTGACAGTAAACAAAGGGGAGGTAGGAGAGGTACAACAGAGGAAAGAAGGGGAAAGGTCATCAAAGAACATGTATAAAGGACACAGGGATAAAGCCAATGGCGGGTAGGTTAAAGGGTGGGAGGCAAGGACTGAACATGTTGGATGGGACAAAATGGAGACAACTGTACTTGAGCAACAATTAAAAAATTAAAACAATTAAAAAAGGAAATAAAAAATAAAGGGACTTATTTAACAAAAAGAAAAAGATCTAAACTATTAAAATTAAAATGACAGCAAACTCACAACTATGAACAATGGAATCTTTAAAAAAAATAAAAAAACAATCTAAGTAAACACCTAGAACAGGAATAGAATCATAGATGTGGAGATCATTTGGAGGGTTATCAGCTGGAAAGGCGGGAAGAATAAGGGATCAGTAAAGAAATTTAGAAGCATAACTGGGTAGGTACAAAATAGACAGGGGAATGTTAAGAACAGTACAGGCAATGGGTAAGCCAAAGAACTTACATGCACCACCCATGGACATGAACTAAGGGGAGAATTGCTGGAGGGAGGGAGGGTACTGGGTAGAGGGGACACAAATGGGAAAAATCAGGACAACTGTAATAGCATAATCAATAAATTATAGTTAAAAATTATTGCTACATGTATTATTATTAAAGAGTTTAAGATACAAAATATAAATAGTTTTGCTATGTGTATGTAAAATAAAGACCAATGAGTACAATGTTCGTTAGTAGAAAATTAATTTTAACAACAAAACAAACAAGCAAGCAAAATATAACCAAAGACACTGAAATAGAGAACAGGCTGACAGTGACCAGAGGGAAGAGGGGAAGGAATTTCAGGGGAAAGGAAGAAGGGTTTGCAGGAACAAGTATGAAGGACATATGGGCAAAAACTGGAGGGGGTGGAAAGGGGAGCACTGTGGGGGTGGGCTGGGATGGGAGTAAAAGACAGAGAACTGTACTCAAACAACAATTTAAATAAATAAATAGAAAAAAACAAAAAAGAAAATTAATTTCACTACTTCTAGTGAAACATGTTGAATAAATACTTTTATTGCCTATTTTAACGTGTATCAATTATAAAGTCAACACATGTTGACGTCTAGGTATATTGTCTTATGTATCAACTAGTGCTTTGTTCATCCTTTCTTATTTTTTTCTTCTGTCCCAATTTCATATGCACTCATCTTTCAGTTCTATAAATAATTTTTGTCCTGGCACACATGCTTTATGTTCATATTTACAATGTGAAGAAAATATGGCTAAATTGCTAAATGGAAATTTCATATTACACATGTAAATGTGTATTATATTTAGTATACTATATTATATATAGTAAATGAGTATTATATTCTAGTTATAAAATTTGTATCTTTCATTGAAGAAAATGTGAAAATAAAGAAGTTAAAAATACTGAATGCCTGATTTCAAAGTATTTATATTCTTGGTTTATAAATATTCTCACAATGAGAAGATGTCATATGACAAATATAGGCAAAAAATTTTAATGTTAGGATTTAATGAAAGTAAATGATATGGTAAAGAAATGTAGTCAGCAACTCATAGCAAATATTGCTGTAGTATTAGTCATAGGCCATGGGAAATGTTTCTCTGAATTCAGAGTCAATATTAGGATAAACTTCTTACTGGTTTTCAATATGTTTTCCATTTCAGAGGACAAGTAATAATAGAAATTCAAAACAGTGTTCCCTATCACTCCATTCTGGCATAGTAAAAAACTGTTGAGGTTAAGTCCAAAATTTTCTATGAGAAAAATATGGACTCCTTGTACAATCGTAGAAGAGTTATGTTCTAAATCAAACTTCACACACTCAATATCACATCTTGTATAAACACCCCATTGTATATTTGCCCCATTTACTTCAATCATTTTGTTTAACTTTTATCAATATTTATCAACATGATTCAACATATCTTTTAATGATGCCTTTCCTTGGCACTCTGTTTACTTAATGAACTCCCCTGAGCCAACAAAAAAGGCACATAAAGTAAGTCCGGTTCTACCTGTATGACATATATAGAGAACATTCTTATTTTCTATTTTTTAATACAGCGTTTGCAGGAAAATATCAGTCTCTGAATTTTTAGGAAAACATTACCTGAATTGTATAGGTGTATAAGCATAGAATTACCAAATATTTATTTGAAATATTTGCATAAATACAAAGAAAATCTTTAACAAAGGTGTTTTATTTACTTGTCCAACCAGGTGTAATTGAGTTAGCGCATTGATCTTGGGTGAGAAACAAAAAGCAGGAATAAGCTGTATGATAATAATATGTTCCAAAAATTTTATAATAGCAGGAATAAAGGATATTATCATACAGTTGGTTGTCTTTTTAATTTAATACTGCTTTCTTTAGCCACGCAGAAGCTTTTTTTTTATGAGATCCCATTTGTTTATTCTTTCCTTTATATTCCTTGCTCTAGGGGAATGGGAGAAATAGACAAAAAAAACTGTACTTGAAAAATAACTAAATAAAAAAATAAAATAAAGAGAAAAAATTAAAATAAAAAGGATATTATCAAATATTACAAGTCTAAAAAGAAAGAGAACTATGCTACCATGAGAAAGTTAAATTACAACATTTACTTTGATAGTATAATAAAAAATCAAATAAGTTTCTAACTCAGTTTATCAGCTCTGAAATTATGTAAATGTCTAAGCCAATTAGACAATTAAATTTGAGGCTGATCAAGAAGAAGCAAGAAGTAAGTAAATTTGTTATTCTTCAATATAATATTCCACTTTATTGAAATGTTTAAAAATATTATTTGCATATGTACTTGTGGATTTACATCCCTTTCAATATTAAGTTAAATAATTGTTTACTACCAAGAAAACTATTAATGGAATCCTAAAGCAAGAACTCAGATAAGTTTTGGGTTGTTCAGTTACATTTTTCTAAGTTTAGTGGTATTCTACTATAGAAATGAGATTCTAATAGGATTATTCCCTATTAGAAAGAATATCTCCTCAGTAAGTGTTATTTTGTCCACTTATTTCTAGGCCATAGCAATAATGAAAACAAAAAATGAATTGTACATTTTATAGATTAAACTGTTTCTAGTTGATTATTTATTTTAAAAACAGAAGTTTGCCTGTCTTGTTCTGACCTTTCTATCAGGAAAGGAAAAAAGTGTGGAGAGACTGATAGCACCAACCAAACCCTTAAGAAAGTAATGTAGAAGACAATGCCAGCAAAGCATTCCCATGAATAACCAGGTATGCTCTCGGGTGAGATGATTACTATATTGACTAGTTGTTTCACTTTGTAAAAATCTCCTAAACTATGTAATCCTCAAAATATAAAATGCGATGATTGGCCAAACTAACCTCTGTAAACTTTTAAATTGTTATTTAGATTATTCACAATTTAGACTATTTTTATAATTTTTAAAAAATTTTTTTATTGATTATGCTGTTACAGTTGTTCTATTCCCCCCTTCATAACCCCCCACCCTACCCCCCCATCCCCACCATTACCCCCCCTTTAGTTTATGACCATGTGTCTCAAGTCCTTTAGATTCTATATTTCCCATGCTATTCTTGCCCCCCCCATCTATTTTCTATCTACTGCCTATGCTACTTATTTTCTGTACCTTCTCCCCCCTTCTGCTCCTCCCACTCCCCTGTTGCTAACCCTCCTTGAGATCTTCATTTCTATGTTTCCACTCCTGATCTAGCTGTCCTTTTAGTTTGCTTTTGTTTTAGGTGTGGTTGTTAATAACTGAGTTTGTTGTCCTTTCACTGTTCATGTTTCTTTAACTTCTTTTTCTTAGATAAGTCCCTTTAACATTTCATACAATAAGGGCTTGGTGATGATGAACTCCTTGAATTTGATCTTATCTGAGAAGCACCTTATCTGTCCTTCCATTCTAAATGAAAGCTTTGCTGGATAGAGTAATCTTGGATGTAGGTCTTTGGATTTCATGACTTGGAATACCTCTTTCCAGCCCCTTCTTGCCTGTAAGGTCTCTTTTGAGAAATCTGCTGACAGTCTGATGGGGACTCCTTTGTAGGTGACTGTCCCCTTAGCTCTTGCTGCTTCTAGGATTCTCTCCTTCATTTTAATCTTGGCTAATGTAATTATGATGTGCCTTGGTGTGTTCCTTCTTGGGTCCAACTTCTTTGGGACTCTCTGAGCTTCCTGGACTTCCTGGAAGTCTATTTCCTTTGCCAGATTGGGGAAATTCTCCTTTATTATTTGTTCAAATAATTTTTCCACTGGTGGCTGTGTCTTTCCCCCTTCTGGTACCCCTATAATTCGGATGTTGGAGCGTTTAAAGATGTCCTGGAGGTTCCTAAGACTCTCCTCATTTTTTTGAATTCTTGCTTCTTCACTCTTTTCTGTTTGGCCATTATTTGCTTTCTTCTGGTCCACTCCATTGATTTGAGTCCCAGTTTCCTTTTCATTGCTATTGGTTTCCTGTGGAATTCCATTCATTTCAATTAGTTTCGCCTTCATATATTTGTCTAATTTGTCGGTATAATCAACCAGTTCTGTGAGGATCCTGATGACCAGTGTTTTAAACTGTGCGTCTGAGAGTTTTGCTATTTCTTCATCGCTTAGATCTATGGGCTCTGGGGCTTTGAGAACTTGTGACATTTTTGGTCTGTTCTGGCCCTTTAAGTGTGAGAAGCGGTGCCTTGGACTCACAGGTCCTTGGGTTGTGACGCTGTATGTGGGGGCGTGGTCAGAGCGGGGAAATGGAGGCGCCCTCTACTGCCGTGAGCCACGGGGACCGCTGGGCCCAGTCCAACCGCCCACTCCCTCGCCTGTCCGCTCGCGCACAAATGGGTGGCCACAGTCAACACGCAGCACCGCTTTCCCACTGTCTCCTTCGGGGTTGCTCGCCTGGTGGCTCGCTGGGTCGCTCACTAGGTCCAACCCTGTGCCTGGATTCCGCGCCTGAGTCCGTCTGACCGAGTCCTCCTGTGCAACCCCTCACCAGCTGCTGGTTTCGCCCCTTACCAGTCAGGCTGAAGAATTTGTTGTTATCAGACTTCCGAAAAGTTCAATTTTCCGTGTTCTGGCTGTGTTTTCTGTTGCTAATATTTAGTTGTCTCTAAACTTGGTTGTGTGAGAAGGCATGGCATATCCACCTATGCCTCCATCTTGGCGGAAGTCCTATTTTTATAATATTGAGAAAAAGAAAAAGATCACTTTGAATATTTTCATATATATATATTTAGATTTTATTTATTTATCTTTTGAGAGGAAAGGAAGGAGAGGGGGAGAGAAATATCAATGTATGGTTGTCTCTTGTGCATCCCCTGCTGAGAAATGGGCTGCAACCCAGGCATGTGCCCTGACTGGGAATCGAACTGCGAACCTTTAGTTCACAGGCCTGCGCTCAATCCACTGAGCTAGGGCTATTTTCATATTTTTAAAAAGAGATAAATATTTTAAAGAATAATTACAAGGTTAATTTAAAGAAACAGAAGAAATAGCTTTTGTTTAAATATTAGCACAAACCCTTTTTTGTGGTATGTATATGTTCAAAGAAAAGGTTATATTTAACCTCAGCTAATATTCATTACTACTTGATTGTAAGGTCAAGTGGAAATTGGAGAGAGTGGCTGAAGGGAAGTGTGTTTGGAATTGTATAAATTATTTATCATCATAGAAATTTAAAAAATTTTATGCTCTATCATCAATTTTGTTTTAACTGTTTCATGTTCTGTAGGGGAAATATGTATTTTCTGTTCTACAGTGGGGGTAGGATCAGCGATGAGAAACCACACAGAACCCACAGAATTCATTCTTCTAGGACTATCAGATGATCCAGAGCTTCAGACTGTGATTTTTTTCTTCTTAATTATCACATATATATTAAGTGTCTCTGGAAATTTGACTATCATCACTCTCACCTTGGTGGATTCTCATCTACAGACCCCTATGTATTTCTTCCTCAGGAACTTCTCTGTATTGGAAGTATCCTTTACAACCGTCTGTATTCCTAGATTTTTGAGCACAATTATCACCAGAGACAAAACGATTTCCTATAATAATTGCATAGCTCAATTGTTTTTCTTCATCTTCATGGGTGTAACTGAATTTTATCTTCTAACTGCCATGTCCTATGATCGCTATGTGGCCATCTGCAAACCCCTGTACTACACCGTCATCATGAACAGTAGAGTCTGCATATTGCTTGTCCTCTGTGCTTGGCTGGCGGGATTCTTAAGTATCTTCCCACCCATTATTCTTTTTCTCCAATTAGATTACTGTGGGTCCAATGTCATTGATCACTTTGCCTGTGACTATTTCCCCCTCTTGCAATTATCCTGCTCAGACACCTGGCTCCTGGAAGTGATTGGTTATTACTCTGCAATAGTGATTCTGCCGTCCACTTTAGCATTAATAATTCTATCCTACATGCTCATTACTAGGACAATTCTGAAACTGCCTTCTGCCAGCCAGAGAAAAAAGGCATTTTCTACATGCTCCTCTCACATGATTGTCATTTCCATCTCTTATGGAAGCTGCATATTCATGTATGCCAATCCTTCAGCAAAAGAAAAGGCATCTTTGACCAAAGGAGTAGCTATTCTGAATACTTCTGTCGCTCCTATGATGAATCCATTTATATATACCTTGAGGAACCAGCAAGTGAAGCAAGCCTTGAAGGATGCTATTCAAAAGGTTATCTTTCTCTCTGGTAAATGAAAGTACTAGTAACATTAAAAGAATAAAATTCTTATCAGTGCTATTATTCATACTCTCTCAAAACACTCTTTCCTTCACTACAATTATTTTTCCTTTTTTATTCTCATATTAAAATTTCCTAAATGTTAAACTCAGTAAATTTGAAAAAGCTCTGAATATCACTTCAGAATATTCTTTAAATTCAAATATTTTGTTCAAATGCACTTGGATGATGTAAAAACATCTGGCTTAATAGTTATAATTTTGAGTAGAAGGTATTAACTTTTGAAGAGAAATAGAGCATTTAGTTTGATGAAAAGATGTTGGGATAGATTTAAAATTCTGAAATTTTCATTCTTACCAGGTAATAGAAATAAGTATTAAGAGGGAAGGGAATTCAAGGGGGAAAAAGGGGAGGGATTTGGAGGAACAAATATGAAGGACACAGGGACAAAAACTAAGGGGTAGAAATGGGAGGGAGGTGGGGAGCATGGGGTGGCGGGGCTGGGATGGGAGAAATAGACAAAAAACTGTACTTGAAAAATAACTAAATAAAATTATTGAGAAAAAAAGAAAAATTTGATTTTATTTGGTATTTGAATTAAGTCAAATAGTCACCATCACCGGGGATTGGGAACAAAATCTAAACATCTACATACATATATTAAATGGTTTTACACTCATGTATATTAAAATTATTTATGCTATTAATAATAATTATAATAAGAAGGAGAAGAGGAAAGAGGAGGAAAGGTAGAAAATAAAATAAAATTCTTTCAGCAATTACTATATGCCAGCACTATTGTTTGTTTTGTATTGATTCATTGAATCCTGTACATAATTTTATGAGGTATCTATAATTATTATTCCTTTTTAGTCAGAGATATTTTTCTTTAGTTAGATTACCTCCAAAAGTTAAAATATAGGTAGAGAACAGACAATGTAAAATATATCAAGTAAAATGGATGAAACTATGATAAACTGGTAACAGTTCAACTTTCTGGAGAACTGGGCTTTAACTAGAGCATCTAGAACTGACTTTAGGAATTTGGGAAGTAAGGAAGAGAAATAACTTCTGTTGATAACATTCTACACACTCTATTTTTAATAGGAAAATTATATGAAATATTTATTTTATAAAATCTCTTAGAAAGTGAGCATTATTATTTCTAATTTATAAATGAACAGAAGGAAATTGAGGTCGAGAGTTCATTGTCACAGAGATTGTGACATTCAAGATGGCATTCACTTTTCTTTAACTTCAAAATCCAGACTAAGAGGATTCCTTTCATTTTTTACACTGGTTTTCACTAGTAATAATTATGAGAAGTTTATGTTAAATATTAGAACTGCTAAAGGATTTTAGCAGTCCTTGGAGACATAATGATGAAAAAGAGTGATTCTTGCCCGAAGTTTGCTGATATTCTAATATGAAGAAAAAAATAATATAATTAAAATTTTATTTGATAAGTGCAACAATTTAGGTATAAGTGGCAGGTAATTTAGGACAGGTAATGTTGACCAAAAATGTCAGTTTTTATGACTCTTCTAGTGGAATTGTGGTGAATTGCACAATAATTGTAAATGTTCATTTTAACCTTTGAGTCACAAGCATTTGATAAACCTTTTGACCATCTTAGTTTTCACTTTTATTTTCTTTCTTGGTCATTATCTTGTATATTGTAAAAATCATATTATTTCCTGAGTAAAAAAAAGGTTATTGGGAATAGAATTATGATGGTCATCAAAATTCTCTCCAATACGATTCCCTCTAGCCCCAACTTGTACTGGGAATCATGAATTGATCATCATTTCAGTTTTACCTGTGTGCTGTTATCTATTATTCCCTCAGATCTATTTGAAAGAATTTATACTAGTGACCACAGTCTAGATTTCAAGGAGGTGTTAAATTAATCTAAACACTAACTATTCTATATCCAAGAAACACTAATGTATATTTCTCAAATTAAGTCCATGTACAAAACAAAGAAAACCAATAACAATACTATATATACATCAAATACTCTAAGATGATACCTTGTAAATAATGTTTTCATGCAGTATTTTTCCTTAATATCTGTATGTGAACATTAACAGCTTCATATAAGCAGAATCAGAATCTTGTACACAATTTCTTCCTAATTCTCACATGATTGGGAATATTGTATTTTTCTATACCCACTTAGTCCCCTTATCACCACAATTACCACTCTGTTGTCTACTATTAAAGCAACTAAGTTGTAGGCACATAATAGCTATTTGGAGTAATATAATATACAATCTTCAGCCTGTAAGATTTCAGGTAAGATAGAAAGGTAAACATGTATGAGTTAATCTTTTATAAACATACCAAGTGCTCTATCAAAAAGATAGGTTTGCTCACAACATTTGTAATAATTCAGTAAGAATTCCCAAGTAAAATAATAAAAGGGATATAATTAAATGGATATTCTGGGCCAAGACAATTATTATCAAAAGTAACAGTTGTAAAAGTTAGAGAAGTGATGGTGAATCATATGAAAAGACACAAAAAACAAACAGAAATAATTAATTCCCTTCTATATGCTATTTTATTGATTCAATTTATTATGCATGAAATAATAATTCTATAAACCAATGTTCACTTTTATCATGTGAATATTGTTTTAAAGTATGGGAAATGTTTTACCTATCCATGTCAGATTTTATCCCTTTAAATGAATATGATATTTTTTGTTTTAAAGAATGAAACATAAAAATTCATAGGAACTTTTACAGGGCTGATAAACATCAGAACAGTGATTAAAATCAAAGTTACACTTCCCCCAAAGACCACTTACCAATTCTCTGGGAAAAGAAAAAACCTTGCAAAATAAACATATACAAGAAATAATTAGAATTCCAGAATAAAATGCTATTTAGATGATTTGTCCTTTCACAAAACTACCAAATGAGTCCATCCAAAAATGCCAGGTTTGGCTTATGAGGATTTTGTGTCACAGAAAATTAAACATTCAGAAGACAATTACTCTTTTGGAATTAAAACTAATGGACACAAACAATATGGTGGTTACCAGAGGGAAGTGGAATTGGGGGAATAATAAAAGGTAAAAGGGGTCAAATATGTGATAAGAGAAGATTTAACGGGGCTGGTGGGCACACAGAGCAATATACAGATGAAATATTATAGAATTGTACATGTGAAACCTATATAATCTCATTAACCAATGTCACTCCAATACATTTAATTTAAAAAGCTTAAATTTCTAACCTTAAATACAGAAAGTCACTTTAGCAAAGAAACTTGGAATTGCCAACTCTTCTATTGGTAATTTCTGATATGATATACACCTGCATGATAATTCAGTCTCCTATGGGCAAGACTCTGTAATTGTTTTAATATTTTTTAATTTTTATTGTCATGTAATTACTGTTCTTATTTCCCCCCATTACTCTCCTCTGCCCTACCCACCAGCACATTTCACCCTCAATCCTCCCCCCACCACCCAGTTGTCTTTGTCCTTGGGTCCTTTATACATGTTCCCTGACAAACCTTCCCCTACTTTCCCCCATTATTCCCCTACCATCTTGCTATTGTCGGTTTCTTCTTTATTTCCATGTATCAGGTTCTATTTTGCTCCCTTGTTTGTTTTGTTAATTAGGTTCCACTTATAGGTGAAATCATATGGTACTTCACTTTCACTGCCTGGCTTATTTCACTTAGCTTAATGCTCTCCAGATCCATCTGTGCTGTCCTGAAGGGTAGAAGCTCCTTCTTTCTTTCTTCTGTGTAGCACTCCTTTGTGTAAATATAGCACACGTTTTTGATCCACTCATTTACAGATGGGCACATAGGTTGTTTCCAGCACTTGGCTATTGTAAATTGTGCTGCTATGAACATTGGGGTGAGTAGATTCTTTTGGATTGGTGTTTAGGATCCTCAGGGTATAATCCCAACAGTGGTATTGCTGTCAGAAGGCAGTTTCATTTTTAGTTTTCTGAGGAAATTCCATACTGTTTTCCATAGTGGCTGCACCAGTCTGCATTCCCACCAGGTTACAAAAGCTGTATCTTCACAAATGAAGACTGCAGAGCCAGAAAGTATAGAGTAGAGGAAAGGAAGCTCACTTTATTGATGGCCATAGGGTCTCAATATGAAGCACATTTCACCAAAAACAGAACATTTTTGAGAACCAATTACTTCTAAAGTAAAAATAAAAGATAAATACACCTAAATGAATTTCCAAATGTTAAAAAAATAAAGTTATTTTCATCTGGAAAGTATTTTACTGTACTCCACTGACTAGATGCTGAGTGCCTCAAAAATATGAGTTGTGATCTTGGTTCTATCATTATTTGACTGGAGGAAACTATTCTTTTGGATCCTCAATTTCCTAATCTACAAAATGAGAAATTTGAATTAGATCATTGTTAAAGCCCCATCATTTCTGACATTATAATATCATATATAAACTAGCAAAAATAAAAACTTATTTAAGGCATGAAGACTGTAAGCTACCCAAAAAATTAATACAAGAAAGAGAGTATGATTCAAGGAAAAAAATATCAACTCAAATATCAGAAAAACTTGAGAAAATAAAACCCTCATTTAAAGTGGCTATGACCCTGGAGGTGGTAAAGGTATTTAAAAAATGAGTATCTTTTCCCAGCAGTAACATTTATTGGAGAACTATAGAAATTATTTGTTTAAAAAGTGAGACTGTGACATCTAAAAAACAGACCACCTGAAAGACTAAGACACTTGTTCATCTGTTTTTCTGTGGCCTGTCTCACTTGGTTTCTGTCTGGCTGCAGTGCCTACTTCAGTGCAAATTATACAGTATTTTTATCATGTTGATTACATATGTTCACCACTTTAGTTGTTCATATATGCTTGGTGTGGTTTGCAAATACTCGGTGACAAAATCCAGAGCATGGCATTTCCACATGAAGTGTTTGCTATTAAATTTCTCCTTAGAAGTTTGCTTTCTTTCCAGCTCTGATCCATATGACATCCACAGTCTTACATTTCAAATAATAATAGTTAAATAAAAAATGCTTCAATTTGATACAATATGACTACAGTAGGATGTGGTAGTTCCAGAAAGGACTTTGTTTCTTTTTTTTAATTTTTATTTTATTGATTATGCCATTACAGTTGTTATATTCCCCCCTTCATTCCCCTCCACCCTGCACACCCCCACCCCTACCATTCCCCCCCTTTAGTTTATGACCATGTGTCTCAGGTTCTTTGGATTCTATATTTTTAATACTATTCTTGCTCTCCCCCCTATTCTCTACTTACTGTCTATGCTACTTATTTTCTGTACCTTCGCCTCCCTTCTCCTCCCACTCCCCTGTTGCTAACCCTCCATGAGATCTTCATTTCTATGGTTCACTCCTGATCTAGCTGTCCTTTTAGCTTGCTTTTGTTTTAGATGTGGTTGTTAATAACTGTGTGTTTGCTGTCCTTTCACTGTTCATCTTTTTTATCTTCTTTTTCTTAGGTAAGTCCCTTTAACATTTCATATAATAAGGGCTTGGTGATGATGAACTCCTTGAATTTGATCTTATCTGAGAAGCACTTTATCTGCCCTTCCATCTAAATGAAAGTTTTGCTGGATAGAGCAATCTTGGATGTAGGTTCTTTGGATTTCATGAATTGGAATACCTCTTTCCAGCCCCTTCTTGCCTGTAAGGTCTCTTTTGAGAAATCAGCTGACAGTCTGATGGGGACTCCTTTGTAGGTGATTGTCCCCTTAGCTCTTGCTGCTTCTAGGATTCTCTTCTTCATTTTAATTTTGGCTAATATAATTATGATGTGCCTTGGTGTGTTCCTTCTTGGGTCCAACTTCTTTGGGACTCTCTGAGCTTCCTGGACTTCCTGGAAGTCTATTTCCTTTGCCAGATTGGGGAAATTCTCCTTTATTATTTGTTCAAATAAGTTTTCCACTGATGGCTGTTCCTTTCCCCCGTCTGGTACCCCTATAATTCGGATGTTGGAGCGTTTAAAGATGTCCTGGAGGTTCCTAAGACTCTCCTCATTTTTTTGAATTCTTGCTTCTTCACTCTTTTCTGTTTGGCCATTATTTGCTTTCTTCTGGTCCATTCCATTGATTTGAGTCCCAGTTTCCTTTTCATCGCTATTGGTTTCCTGTGGAATTCCATTCATTTCAATTAGTTTCACCTTAATATGTTCCTCTAATTTGTGACTAAAATCAACCAGCTCTGTGAGCATCCTGATGACCAGTGTTTTGAACTGTGCATCTGAAAGTTTTGCTATTTCTTTGTCACTTAGATTTATGGGCTCTGGGGTTTTGAGATCTTCTTGAGCCATTTTTGGTCTGTTCACACCCATTAAGTATGAGGAGCAGAGCCTTAGGTGTGGTGCGGGGCCTCCAGGGCATGGTCACTAGGTTGTGACACTCTGTATGTGGGGGCGGGGTCAGAGCCGGGAAATGGCGCTTGTCTCTGCTGCCTCCTGTGGCTGGGACCTGCTTGGTCCTGTCTCACTGCCCACTCCCTCGATGGTCTATCTGCGCAGGAATGCGCCAGCACAGTCAACCCGCTGCCTTTCACCCTCGCCAGATCCACCAGTTGCTCACTGGGTCAAGCTCACTAGGTCGCTCACTGGGTTGGCCCTTTGCAACCCCCATGCCTGGGATTCCCCACGCCTAGGATCCCCACGCCTGAGTCTGTCTGACCAAATTTTCCTGTGCAACCCCGCTCTGCCAGCTGCTGGTTTTGCCCCTCTTACTGGTCAGGCTGAAGAATTCATTGGTAGTGAACTTCCAAAAAGTTCAATTTTCCTGTTCTGGCTGTGTTTTCTGTTGCTAATATTATATTGTCTCTCAACTTGGTTGTGTAAGAAAGCACGGCATCTCCACCTATGCCTCCATCTTGGCGGAAGTCCTCCTGAGTCAGGACTTTGTTTCTTATGTGATTAGAGATCTGGTCAAATTTAGAGACTGCTAGAATTTTCCAAACTGCACTCTTCAGTTTTATGATGACTTTGTACATATATTCCATTGTTCATGAACATTTCACAGAAATGATGGATTTGTTTGAATGAACTTGAAAACACACAACTGAAGAAAATCAGAAAAACCTGGTTTTAGATATCAAAAGATCCCAAATGAAAATGATTTCTACTGGCACACTAAGCAAGTTTTATTGATCAGTGTACTTATATGCTGGATGAAATTGTTGCAAGATTGAACACAAGAACATAAACATTTTTGCCCAAACTTTTGAGGGGAAAATAAGGATGCGCATTATACAAGGGTAGTATTAATTCTGTATCTATATGTTTTTAATTATTTTATTTATGCTTATGCATTAAAAGTATAACTCTAGAAAGCAATAATGATATCATATATTCAAAAATAAATGCTAAATTACTTTATAATACAAAAACAGGTACAGAAATATAAATAAATGAATAATTGAATTAAGAATTAAAACAAAAGATTTTTTTCCTAAGCTTTGGGCAAAAACTTGTGTGCCCATTGTACACTGCAAAATGCCGTCCTGAGGTCAGATCTGCCAAGGGGATAGTCAGCCTGGGGAGACATAGCAACAGAGCCAATCTTTGAAACCAGGGTGTCTGCTTCTGCTGCCTGATTAACTGTGACACAAGAAACAAATTTACGAGGTATACAATGAATCTGTGCAGTAGAAGGAATCTGTGAGTAAATGTGTAGAAACATTAAAAGAAAAACAACAAATGAGGTCAAGGAAATATGTTTAAATAAAAATATTTATGTTTCTTAACTATTTCTTTTATGTAACATTAAGAAGTTTTCTGTTATACACAATTAAAATGATGGGAAAAAACTTCAACCCAGTATTAAAACATATGATATTAAACATATATAAGCAGTAAAAAAGTAAGCTGCTTCTGTAATAATTTAGAAAGCACATAGATTGCTATGCTCAATGGAGATGTATGTTATTGTCTAAAATAGCTTTTGGAAGTACTGGTTTGTCAACTATGTGGTCAGGAGACTAGCTTTTGGGTAGTGAGCACACAGTGCAATGTACAATGTATTATAGAGCTATACACCTGAAACTTACATACTGTTATTAACTAATAATATCCTACGATATTCAGTTTAAAAAGAAGTTTTTGTTCTAGGTACTGGATGGTTTTGCATAGTTCCTTTCAAAAATTCATGTTCCCCTGGAAGCTGTAAATATGACATTTGGAAATAGGGCCTTTGCAGATGCATTTAAGTTAAGATGAGGTCACATATATTAAAGCAATTTCCATGTATCTTTATTTAATACCAGGTTCCCCATAATGTAAAATTTTAAATAATATTAAGGTCCACAGATAAACATCATATAAACACTATAATGACAATGTTTGCTATTTGCAATTCAACATCATGCTTATGGCACATTATTCAAGTTCTTCACATTGATTGTTAACAGGACAGTCTACTTAGAGTTTAAACAGGTATTATGCTTCAAAAGTCTCTACTTCGATATGCATAACATACTGCTTAACAATATACATTGATTAACAAGGAAACAGTAAAAATAATCTTTAAAATCTTTGTTCAGAGAGTGTCTTGCATCTAAGATCACGCAATAATCACAATTTCTATTTAATTTAAATTATTTTATGTAGCAAATGTTTTATGAAACTCCTAGATTAGATAAAAAATAAATATGTCTCAAATAGTAAGTATAAATGAGATATTACAAATGTCCTCTCACATCAAAGCAGTGAGTAGTGAGATGATGCAGAAGGAAAATATTACTTGTATTACACATGAGAAAGAGACTCTGGGATTTCAAAAGTAATGTACAGTTCTCATGCTTTTCTGTAATAATTAAAAATTATGCAAAAGCTGTTTTTATCATCTCTACATTCTTGGAAACTAAGCTTCGAGTCTACGCATAAAGAAAGGACCCAATAAGCAATTGTTGAAGGAATAAATGGTAGTGATTCTAATCATGGCCAGGTTTTCTGTCATCATTCAGGGCAAAGAAGTAAAACAGTAAAGACCAGCCCACCACCTCTGATGGTGTAGAATCATGGAAACCTCAGCCCTAGGCTAAAACATTGCAGTGAATTCTTAATATTGTCCCTAAGATTAGAGAAAACCCTCATCATTTACAATTTAGGTTTTGCCATTTAAAAACTGCCAATGTTTGTTCCTGTTACTGTTACTGTTTCTTTTTAAATTTTATTTATTCATTGTTGTTCAATTACAGTTGTCCCAATGCTCCCATTATTCTCCCCTGCCCTACCCACTCCTACCCCTACATTCAATCCTCCCCCCCCCACCCTGTGGGCTTTGTCCATGGGTCCTTTATGCATGTCCCTTGACTTGACCCTTCTCCTTCTTTCCCCATTTTCCCCCTCCCCCTCCCTTCTGGTTACTGTCAGTTTGTTTTGAAGTTTCTTTTTGTGAAATTACTGGTTATTATAAAAATGCTAATCATTCTATACATTGTTTTGCTCTGATTTGAGGCCACTATCACTTTACTAATCTGGACTATTGTTTAACACTGAGTGTCTTGAGATCACCATCTCAGTGGTGGATTTTGTTTATTCATCAGCTGATCCCCCTGAGTCCATTGTAAAGGAAGCAGATAAAATTATGGTTAGCCTGAAAAACATTACTTCCATACAAAAGATCATACCATCTTGCCTACCAAGCTTGGAAAGATATGACATAAGCTTTCAAGTCAAGCCTATAGCTTATTTCAAGTATCAAGATAATACATCCTGCAATTGCATAGGTAGGATATTCTGGCACCCCAGGTACTGAGAGAAAATTGGATGTACATATAGAAATGGGTTTATGTATGCCCTTTTTTGGTTAACATTGTTGGAGAGCTCCTGAAACTACTTTTATTACCAATATTTTGGATATCTGATGACAAACATAAAATGACAGAGGAGAAGCATGGTAAAAGCTTTTGAAAAATCCCAAAGCACTTAGGCTTAAATAAATCAAAGAAAACATTTTAATGGTATTGGCACAAACCAGTCATATTTACCAAAAATGTAAGTACATCTTTGATACTTTCTTTCAGGAATATATATTTGCTTTAGAAGTGTATATTTATGCTTTATACAAGTAACCTCAAATATGTGCAACACTATGTATAAATCAAACTCAACCACATAAGTTTTACGAACTACAAAAATGCAGCCGATTTTAATACTACTGTAATTTACTTGTTTCACGGAACATTGTTGTTCATTGTGACATAAATACTTTGTGATTGATAACATTACATGATTTTTGTGTTTTTATCTAGATAACTCTAATACCATTTTTAAAATAATAAATTCAGGACACTGGGTAATCATTTTTATTAAATTTATTTGGAGGTGACATCTGCTCACAAGATCATATGGTCTCAAGTGTATATTTCTATGATACATGATCTGTATACTACATTTTGTGCCCACCATCAAAAGTCAGATAATCTCCCATCACTATATGTTTGGCCCCTTTACTATTCCCCTAACTCCCTTCCTTCTCTGGTTACCACCATACTGTTGTCCGTGTCTATGAGTTTGTTTTATATACCACATATGAGTCACTTTTACACAAGATTCTAAAATTTTTAATTGGTGTGCTTAACACTAAGAAGAAATATTTTATGTTCTAGTTATTCACGATATGAATTTTATACATAGGAAAGGCTAGCATCCATCATACAAAGGGAGAAGATAGAAACAGTGCATATCTTATGACCACAAAGAGAATGAATGATTGAGTGTAGGAATATATCCCTCCATAAATTTTGTAGACAAAAATTTTGAGTTCATTAACATATTATTGATTGGCTAATCCTGAGAAAAATTTCTTCCTCTTGAAAGCTCTGAAACCTCTGAAGAATATAAAAAACAAATAAGACATTACAGACTTAGGCAGGCTATCTGAACATCTGAGTAATTTTTAAAATGATCTTAGATGACAATACGTCTAAAGCTTTTATGGAAATTAACAATTTTAAGCAGGAAACATAATTAATCAAATATTGCATAACATTAAGAATCATCACATGTATTCCACTCTCCCTCAACTACCTATAAATCACCCATTCTCACTCCTGAATTCGAATGCCCCATCTTCCACCTCCCTTCTCCTTCATACAAAGATGTTATCTATACCTATTGTTGCTTCACTGTCTTGGGAATTTTCATAATATCATGTCAATGGGAATACTCCACACACATATTTTTAAATTTGTCTTTCTCCTGTTAGTAAAAAACTATGATCTTGGAACCCACAGATGAAAAAGAAAAAGAAAACGCAATAATATTGCCTCCCCCAAAATTAACTTTAATGTTGAACCATTTCCTTTTATTATTTTTCAAGAAAAGCATAGGCAATGTTGTGGGGGAGTGATATATCATTTTAGAAATAAGAAAGAACACTTGCAGTTTACAAAAGTAAAATTAGGACTTAAGTGAAACTTCTGCTTTAGTATCAGGAGCAGACTCTTGATAAGTAAACACTAAATAACAACACACTCAATAATATATTTACAATCTTATGAAAAGCCATTGCAACAAATTTTTAATTAAAATTAGAATACCTTGGTGATACTGGAATAGATTAGGTACCCTGCCATTAATTAAATACCTGTGTACACTATCATCAGAAACATGAATGATACCAGAAGGGCAACTGTTTTGTCTTCATAGATTGTAAAAGTTTGAATAGAGAAAAAGAAAGACATTCAAAATAGCAAAATTGAAAAAGTACATAAAGAGCAACAAAAAATATATATTTATACAGACTATTGTGGTGTGCTGGAAAAGTTCTCAGAGTTTTATTTAAAAGGGTAATAACCTATTTTTTGTTGTTTCTTTGTTTTCAGAAATATATCAAAATGTTCAGAGAATAGATATTTATACAGAAACATGTGGGAAAACAATAAAGAAAATATAAGAATAATGACTTAATATATGCCTAACATAAAACAGAATTTTAAAAAGTATTTTGTTTCTATATGCTACAAAGTCATCTTTCTCTAAAAGAAACAGGCAGCAATGATTTTTTAGATCTATGTATTTTTAGAGAAAGTGAAAGGGAGGGAGAAGAAGAGGAAGAGAAACATTGATGTATGACAGAAACATTAATTGGTTACCTCTCATACACACCTCAAGTGGGGACTGGACTGCATGCAACCCAGGCATGTGCCCTGACCAAAATGGAATGCTCATCCTTTTGCTTAGTGGAACTATGCCCAACCAACTGAGCACAGCCAGTCAGGGCAGAAATGATATTTTTAAAAAGTACTGTGGCTCAGTGGATTGGGTGCTATCTGAGAACCAAAGGATTACCTGTTCAATTCCCAGTCAGGGCACATGCCTGGGTTGTGGATCAGGTCCCCAGTAGGGGGCACAGAAGAAGCAACCACACATGGATGTTTCTTTCCCTTTCTCCCTCCCTTCCCCTCACTCTAGAAATATAATTTTTAAAAAAGAAAGAAAGAAAAAGAGAGACTCTCAAAAGAAATAGAAAAGAAGTTAGTTACCAGAAGGTTGCCAGATTGGAGGGAGGAGGGGGAGAATGGGTGAAGTGGTGAGGGGATTAAGAAGTACAAATAGGTAGTTACAGAATAGCCATGGAAATATAAAGTACAGTATAGGAAATGGAGTAGCCAAAGAACTTACATATATGACCCATTAACAGAGGTTGGGTTTTGTCTGAGGGAATAGGGGGTACTGGGTGGAGAAGGGCAAAGGGAAAAAACCAGGACAACATTAATAGCATAATCAATAAAATATAACTGAAATAGAAAAAAGAAAACAAATAAAAATAAAAAGTGTGATTAAATAAAATGAAAAAAAATTAAAAAATAAATAATGACAGTGAGAACAAAAATTAATTAATTAGTTAAAAGTGTGTGTGCATGTGTGTGTTTCTTTGTTGGTGTCATGGCTTTATTTCTTCATCTATTTTACAGCTACAATACAGTATATCATTAAAAATGAAAATAATGAGAAATTACACAGAAGTAACAGAGTTTATTCTTCTTGGATTGACTAACGACCCAAAGTGGCAGGTTGTACTTTTCACATTTCTTCTCACTAACTACATGCTAAGTGTGACTGGGAACCTCATCATTATCATCCTCACCCTTTCAGATCCCCATCTACAGACTCCAATGTATTTCTTCCTTCGAAATTTCTCAGTCCTAGAAATATTATTCACGTCAGTCTGCATTCCCAGATTCCTTGTTACTATTGTGACTGGGGACAGAACTATTTCCTATAATGGTTGTGTGGCTCAGCTTTTTTTTTTCATTTTGTTTGGGGTGACAGAATTTTACTTTCTGGCTGCCATGTCCTACGACCGCTATGTGGCCATCTGCAAGCCCCTGCATTACACCACCATCATGAGCAGGAGGATCTGCACCCTTCTCGTCTTTAGCTCTTGGTTTATGGGATTGCTGATCATTTGTCCAGCAATAATTTTGTTACTGCAATTGGATTTCTGTGCCTCCAATATAATTGATCATTTTCTCTGTGACTCTTCTCCAGTTCTTCAGCTTTCTTGCACTAACACTCACTTTCTAGAACTCATGGCATTCATTTTAGCTGTTGTAACAATCATGGTCTCCTTAACACTAGTTACTTTTTCCTACACATTTATCATTCAGACAATTCTGAGAATTCCTTCCATGGGTCAAAGGAAAAAAGCTTTTTCCACTTGTTCCTCCCATGTGATAGTTGTCTCCCTCTCTTATGGTAGCTGCATTTTCATGTACATTAAGCCTTCTGCAAGGGAGAGAGTGACTTTAAGCAAAGGAGTAGCCGTGCTCAATACGTCAGTGGCTCCTCTCCTGAATCCTTTCATATACACACTAAGAAATAAGCAAGTGAAGCAAGCCTTCAAGAACATGGTCCAGAGAATGGTCTTTTTTTCAAATAAATGGAAGTGATTATGTGAAATGTGTTCCCCTGAGAGCAAAGCTGAATTAAAACTTTCTGCTCTTCTCCAGATAAATTATTTAAGCACCTGTTTTTTTCTCTTCAGTCAGATATGTTTATATACCATCGATGCCTGTTTTGCTTATTAGCCTAGAAACTGGGTTCTAAATATTTAAAGTCATAGTAGATGATGGTAAATTTCTCACCTGTGTAACTAAATATTAGGTAAATCAATAACCTCTCATATCACAGGATATTATCATTAATTCAAAACATAATATTATTATGATATAAGACACTAACAACCTCATATAAATATAAAATGTATGTGAAATAATATTAACAGAAATCTCTCAAATGCATTCTTCTATATAACCCTAAAGTATGTTATATAATTTTAAAAAGTATTAAAATGTCTACTTCAATTATCAATTAAATGTAGTTAAAACATTAGAAAAATTAAATAGAAATTAAATGTGCTGTCAAAAAAATGAAGTTAGGTTGATTTTTGTATTGGGGTTTCTTTAAAAAAATTGTGAAGTTTCAGTGCAATAGAGAAGACAAAATTTACCTTATTTTTCTTTGTTAATATTCCCTAAAATAATAGATTTTTAAACTAAAGATATTTCTATCTCATCATGATTGAAAAGAAAATCTATGGTCGACAAAGGCAAATTAAGTCACTTTGATAAAATTCACTTTGTAATCAGACTTTTTCCACTGATACAAAAATAAAACAGTCTTTATAACTTACATGAAAAAGCAACAAACTTAGAACCTAGAATGGTGTGAGATATTGACTCCAGGGAGTAGTCTAGAAATTATAATATATAAATTACTTATGCCTCAGTTTTCCTTTATTAGCAAAGCTACAACACTGTTTTTAAAATAATTTATTTAATTATTGTTCAAGTACAGTTTTCTGTTTTTTACTCCCATCCTAGCCCACCCCCCCAGTGCTCCCCACCTCCCTCCCATTTCCACCCCTCCTAGTTGTTGTCCATGTGTCCTTTATAATACTTCCTGTAAATCCTTCCCTTTTATCCCCTGAAATTCCCTTCCCTCTCCCTTCTGGTCACTATCCCCTTGTTCTTTAAGTGCCTGTGTTTTTATTCTGCTTGCATGTTTGTTTTGTTGTTTACCTTCCTGTTAAAGATACAACACTGTTTTTATATTTTCACTGTCTCTTTCACAGATAGTTCTGCCTCCCTCACTCAAGTTCAACTCTAGTTCCTGCAGTTAATGTGTCCCTTGACTCAAACGAGTAAAAAAAATGGTTGTCTTGGCATAGTAGATAGAATTCTAGTTAGATAGAGGGTAACCGTATTTTGGCTTTGTTGATTTTCAGCTTGGTCTGCTGACATGTAGCTTAATGTAAAGAGCTCTACATATTTTCCAAGCCACAGTAGAAATTCTTTTTCTTATTGCTCATAGACAAGTGTGTCCTTAAGCATTCACCTCTTTTTTACCATTGTGCTTTTAAGGAATGGGTTACATTTTTCCAAATATAAAGGTAATACTACCACAAAATGAAAAATAAAAACTAATTTTATTTGATTATAAATTGTTTATTGGAGTTATTTGTAAAATGAAACAGTGCAAGTTTGCTTTTGTAAGATTATAGTAAGTATACAAATGCAAAGTGAAAATCAAGAGTGTGGAAGAGCAACATGTGAATGTTAACTAAATGCATGTATACTACATGTGTGATACACATGATAAAGTGGTATGTAGGTAGACGGGGAGAAAGAGAGAAAAATAAGAGGGTAAGAGAAAGTTGGTCTTGTTGATTAATAGAAGTGTATTTAAAAAAGTTAATTCTCATATTCTAAGTCAATATGTGTGAACATATGAAAATTACTGTAGATCTTTCCCAAAGGAATAGTATTACGCTTTAAAGTGAAATGCTATTTTAAAGTGATGTGAAACAATAAAGCTTTGTTTGCAAATGTGAGCTTTGGTGAGAAACATATCAGATACATGAGTATGTTGGAGGTCATGTTTTTAGAGGGTTTCAAAAAGTATACTCATATTTAATATCACATGGTAAAAGTTCAAAAATAGTTTTCCTTGAACAATGGAAAATTACAAGTATGTAATAATTACACAAAATATATTTCTCTATAACCTTGTTTTAATAACATGGCAATTACTGCCACATTATATTGTGATTGTAGGAGACATAAAGTCATTTATTTTCATTGGCAAATAATCATCTTTAAAGTTGATTCTGGCAAACATAAAGTTAAATGATTGTTTAGAAGAAAAGTTTTTAATATTATTGTAAGTTTGAGCATCATTAACTCATATTTTTATGGGGTCTTCCTTGAATCCTGGATATTATAGAATGCTCTCAACTGGATAACAATCATTTATGGACAATTGAATATCTTGGTATCATAATAACAAGTGATGATTGGCTGAAGAAAAAGTTACAATCATGAAGAGTTATTGATAATAAAAACTTAATAGCAATCAAACAATCAGAGAATTTGTAAACCCTTAGTTTTTGTCTCAAATATAAAAATATTCTGAAGGAAAATGAGTAAAGTCAATAGACAATTGGATTAGGAAAGCAAGACACTAGTTACTTTATACTGCACATCATATTTCTGCCTTGATCTCAGCCAGACTTTCTGCACTTAATTGATAAATTCCTGTAAGTAAGAATAAAGGTTGTACCATTTTCTAAGACAGTCTACTTACCTATATTCATATAAAATGTAAAGCACATTTTTAAAATTTAGCAACAACTTTATAACTCATTAAGTGTTGTTAGCATTTGCCAGTTGTCTATAACTACTTTTTATTGTATCCATTTGCTTTCATAATATTCAGTTATTTTTTATTTATTTCTAATTCATACAATGCTAAGGGAATTTTTAAAACTTTTTTATTGGTGTTCAAGTACAGTGGGCTCCATTTTCCTGAAGAAAATTTTTTAATGCAGTCCTCTAGTAATTCTATCTTCAATCTCTTCTTAAATTGAAATCTCAGAATTCAGCCATAAGAAAGGAAACAAAAAAGGCAAGGGAGAAATCGCCTAAGAGTACAGAAAGAATATTAATTTTTGCTTTAATAACTTGAGTGGATAGCCAAATGAAATTAATTTTTATTAGAAATAATGTTTAGAGAATATTGGACAAAACATGGTCTGTTTCCTGCTGTGTGAGGGAAAGCATATTATTAAGGAAAGCTTATGTGAAGAATTACTGTACAGAACTATGTATTAGTTAAGAACTCTGTGAATAGATTTTCTAGCATATTAAATTGTTAATTGTGGAGGTGGGGGAGGGTGGTGCAGGTAGAAGAAGGTATAAGAGATATAAATGGTAAAGGAAAAATACAATTAAAATAAATATAAATAAAGAAAAAGATTCCTCCTTTCATTTTTTTTATTAAGAAGATTACTTAAAAGTATAGAGGGGAACTGAATAGTAAAGGAAAATATAACTGAGTGATCTGATGATATTTTTAAATAATTTTGAATAATAGATTTTATCTTTAAAATATTTTGAAGATCTCAGAAAAATTGAGGGAAAGAAACAGAGATTCCTACACACTCCCTGCCCTTCTCCAACGTGCACAACGTCCCCCACTATCAACATTTCCCTGGAAATGGTTCATTTGTTTTATTTTTAACTTTCACTTTATTTTTTAAGTTTTTATTTACTTATTTATGTTCTTTTTTCTTACTGTTGTTCAAGTACCATTTTCTCCATTTTGCTCCCACCACTCCCTGCACCTCACCCATCCCCACCTTCCCCCCTCAATCCTAACCCCTTTGGCTTTTTTCATGTGTCCTTTATACATGTTCCTTGATGACCCCTTCCCCTAGTTCTCTCCTGCCTTGTTATTCCTTTCCTCCACCCTTCTGGTTACTGTCAATTTGTTGACAAATTGACAAATTGACAAATTCAATGTCTCTGGTTATATTTTGCTTGCTTATTTGTTTTGTTGATTAGGTTCCACTTACAGGTTCCTTGATGACCCTTCCCCTAGTTCTCCCCCACCTTGGATTAAACAAATATACATTTGGCTTAAACAAATATATATATTAGATTAGGCACAGTGTAATAGCCAGAGGGAAAGGGATATGAGGAGTAGGTGGAGGTGAACAAAGTGAGGGGGTGAAATGGGGGAGAAAAAAGACTTTGCTTGAGGCTATGTGAGTGCCATCCAGTGTGCAGATGATGATGTTTTGGATAGTACACTTGCAACCTATAAAACCTGGTGAACAAATTCCACCCCAATAGTTCAATTAAGCAAAGAATGCCTTTGGTAGGCACATTAGTATAGAAATATATTAAACATGGGTGAGGAAATAATCAGTGATTCTTGAAGACATCTCAGTAGAAACTTATCAAACAAATCTAAAGAGAAAAAGGAATTAAGTAGCAACAGAGCACTGCACCTGAAAATTATGGGACAATTCCAAGCTGTGTGAAATATGAGTAATTGGAATTCCAGAAGGCGAAGAGAGAGGTAAGAGTGGAAAGGAAGTATGTGTATTTGAAGAAATAAAGGCTGTAGAATTTTCTAAAATTAATGACTGTTGGTGGGATTGCAGACTGGTACAACCATTATGGAAAACAGTATGGAATTTTCTCAGAAAAATAAAAATTGACCTGCCTTTTGACCCAGCAATTCCACTGCTAGGATTATACCCCAAGAATCCTAAAACATCAATTTCAAAGAACCTATGCACCACAATGTTCATAGCAGCACAATTTACAATAGCCAAGAGTTAGAAGCAACCTAGGTGCCCATCAGTAAATGAATGGATCCAAAAATTGTGGTACATATACACCATGGAATTCTATGCAGCAGAGAGAAAGAAGGAGCTACTACCTTTTGCAACAACATGGATGGAACTGGAAAGCATTATGCTGAGTGAAATAGGCCAGGCATTGAAGGACAAATACCATATGATCTCACCTTTGACAGGAAGCTAAAGAATAAAACAAACAAGCAAACAGAATAAAAACAAAGACGCTGAAATAGAGAACAAGTGGGCAGCGACCAGAGGGGAGAGGGAAGGGAACTTAAGGGGAAAAAGGGAGAGGGATTTTGAGGAACAAGTATGAAAGACACAGAGATGAGGACTGGGGGGGGGAGGAATGGGAGGAAGGGGGGAGACCGGGCAGGGGGGTGGGGTGGGATGGGAGAAATAGATTAAAAAAAAAAATGTACTTGAAAAGTAACTAAATAAAATTAAAAAAAATAAAAAAAAAAATAAAATTAATGACTGAAACCATGAACAGATACAAGAAATTAGAGAACACCAAGAAGGCTAAATAGCAAAAAAGAAAAAAATATCTATAACATATTAAAAATGCATAAAAAGAAAAAGAAAAGCAAAAAATAAGGCAGAGGGGGGAAAATACAGCTTTTCCTGAGAGAAGCAAGGTTAAAATTACAACATACTTTAATCAGAAAATAAGCAAGCAAGAGGAGACTAGAATGAAATATCTAAAGTGCTTAAAGAGAAAAACCACTAAGCTACATATATCCAGTGAAATCATCTTTCAAAAGTGAAGGAGAAAAAAGACTTTGTCAAGGACAAACAGTGAATTCATCACCAGCAGACTTGACCTGCAAAAAATGTCCAAAACCCCATAAGAAAGGAGAAACATTGAAGAAAAAATTACTAAAGTTAAAATAAAATCATTTTATCTTTATTAACTAAGACTTAAATACTTGTTCAAATCTATAATATCTCTATGTTGGTTATAAGATATTGATATATGAAATGAATGACATCAGTGTCAAAAAGAATGGGATGGAGTAATTGAGAATACTCTAAGGAAGTTGCCCTCAGTGCAGTAGGCAGCACATCAGTCTCATAATCTGGAGAGTGCTCTAAGGTACCACCCTATACATGAAAGTATATAGTGTTATTTGAAGGTTGACATAGATTAGTATAAAAATAAATAATATAAAGTCTAGAGCTATAATTGAAAGCTTTTAAAGACTATAATTTATACAATAATAAGGGAATTATATAAATTTTCAATTAAAAACAGAAAAGGGGCAAAGAAATCAATAAATGTCAACAAACAATAGACATGAGCTCAGCTATCTCAATGATTATTTTAACTCTGAATTAACTAACTACACAAATTAAAAGACAGACTGACACAGAAAATCAAGAAAGCCAAATTCAGTGTTATCCACAAGAACCTAAATTTAAACATAAAGGGTTTTCAGGCACTACTATAAAGGACACATGTACAAAACCAAGGGGGAGGGTGGACACAAGGGAGGGAGGTGGATTTGGCTGGGCTAGGGGGGAATGGTGGGAAGAAAATGCAGACAATTGTAATTGAACAACAATAAAAGTATAAATAAGTAAGTAAGTAAGTAAAAAAAGATTCTGTTACGATAAAAGCAAGGGAAGGGAAAGGACATATCCTGCTAACAGTAGCCAAAAGAAAGCTACAGTAGCAATATTAATTTCAGATCAATTATATATACTTAGAAACTATTGAAAAGAGCCATTTAAGGCAGAAAAAACAACAATAAAAAAGAAAATAAATAAAGTAATTAAAACTCTTAAATCAAAAGTAACAAATAATTAATATTGACAAATCCCAAGTTGTGCTAAACAAAAAAGAAAGAAGACACAAATTAATCAGAAATGAAAAAAATCCATCACTACTGATCCCATGGTCATTAAATGATAATAAAGATACATTATGAGGTAAAGGCCCTACAGAGACATTCTTTTCAAAGAAGTCATGAATGGCCAACAGTTACATGAAAAGGTGCTGAAATCATTAATCATCTGACTAAAGGGTTCATAGGTGCTAAATTAAATATTATGCTTTAAAACCTAAAAAAGAATAATGTAAATCAAAAGCATAAGGAGGCATCACCTCACATGTGTTAGAATCACTGTTATCAAAATTACAAATGATAACCAGTATTGGTGAGAAGGTGGAGAAAGACAAAGCCTTGTACATTGTTGGTGGGAATGTGAATTAGCACAGCCACTATGGAAAACTGCATGGGACCTCCTTTCAAATTTTTAAATAGAACTATTATATAGTTTGCTTATATATATGCAATTTAGCAATTGCACTACTGGAAATATACTGAGGGAAATGAAATCAGTATCCAGAAGCAATTACTGTCCTTCCATGTTCATTGCAGCATTATTCACAATCATCAAGATGTGCAAAGGCAGATAGGATCAAGGGTGGGAAGCAGGGAGGCCTGTGGTGTGGGGGAGTGATGGAGAGAAAACGGAGACAACTGTACTTGAACAACAATAAAATAAGTTAAAAATAAAAGATATGGAAACAACCAAAGATTGATGGAATCTTATTCAGCCATAAAAAAAAAAGAAAGAAAAGAAAAGAAATCCTGCAACAGCATAGATGAATCCAGAGGGTATTATGCTAAGTGAAATAAGCCAGAGTAAGAGAAATACTGCATGATATAACTTTTATGTGGAACATACTTAAAAAAACACACCATGGAGAGTTCTGGCTCAGGATTCTCCCTGGTGCACTTCCTAGAGAAAACAGGTAGAAGAAAGTTCAAACCTTCTGTTTGTAACCTCTAATGGCAACATGCTCTCCTGCTAGCCATACTTAGCATATAGTAATTTGTTAGAAAATTAAAAAAACAAACAAATGAGCAAAATAGAACCAGAGATATGGAAATAAAGAACAAACTGACAGGAACCAGAGGGGAGGGGGGAAGGTGTTAAGAGGGTAAAGAAGAGAAAGGGTCATCAAGGAACATGTATAAAGGACCCACGAAAAAAACAATAGGGGCAAGGATTGAATGTGTAAGGTGGGAGTGAGTGTGTCTGGGGAGAGCAATGAGGGAGAGAATAGGGACAACTGAAATTGAACAACAATAAAAAATAAATTAAAATAAATAAGCCCTGGCTGGTGTAGCTCAGTGGATTGAGCGCGGGCCTGTGAACCAGACAATTGTGGTTCGATTCCCAGTCAGGGCACATGCCTGGGTTGCAGGCTGGTTCCCTGCAGGCCAGTTCCCAGCAGGGGATGCACGAAAGGCAACCATACATTGATATTTCTTCTCCTCTCTCCTTCCCTTCCCCTCTAAAGATAAAAAAAGATTAAAAAAATAAAATAATAAAATAAAATCTCTGCCTGAATGCTCAATCATTTACAAACTTACTTTGTAGTTTAACAATTTTTTATGTAGTAAAAAAGAAAGTGGATACTTTTCCATCTTTTTTAACTATTTTATTTTGTTTATTGTTTAAACTATTAGAGATGACCTCCATTTCCCCTCTTTGCTTCCCTCCACTTAGCCTCCCTTATCTCCCCCTACCTCATCTTCACCACATTGTTGTCTGTGTTCATGGGTTATGCATACATGTATATGCACTTTGGCTAATCTCTTCCAGTGCCCCCCACCCACTCCCCTCTGACATCCGTAAGCCTATTTCATGTATCCATGCCTCTGGTTTTAATTTGTTCATCAGTTTACTTTGTTCTTTAGATTCCACATATGAGTGAGATAATATGGTATTTCTACATCCATAAGCTAATATAGAGTCCCCTGATTAATATTTAGTTGTTCTTAGTTATCTCAAGTAATGTCATCCAAGGCCATCTAACTAAAATGGTTCTGCTTAGGTACAGTGTGCATCCTTAGCGTTTTCTATCTCCAAGAACTTTTTTCCCTTTGATTTTCCTTAAAAAAATTCCTCATATTTATTTACAGTTATTCAAATAAAATACATGTAATTTCATTGGTGGATCAAGATTCTTCCCAGGAAAATTATAAAAATGATGAGAGATACTAATGTTTTCTTTTATGTAACTTATTGGTTCACATCTTATATTTAGGTCTTTGATCTAGTTTGAATTATTTGTTTTAATTTGTTTTTTATTTTTTATTGATTACTCCATTACATTTGTTCTTTTTCCCCCCTCCACCCTCCCCACCATTCTCCCCTTTAGTTCATGACCATGTGTCTCAAGTTCTTTAGATTCTATATTTCCCCTACTATTCTTACCCTCCCCCCACTTATTTTCTACCTACCGTCTATGCTACTTATTTTCTGTACCTTCTCCCCTCTTCTCCTCCTCCCACTCCCCTGTTACTAACCCTCCAAGTGATCTTCATTTCTATTGTTCACTCCTGATCTAGCTGTCCTCTTAATTTGCTTTTGTTTTAGGTGTGGTTGTAGATAACTGTGCGTTTGCTGTCCTTTCACTGTTCATCTTTTTTGTCTTCTTTTTCTTAGGTAAGTCCCTTTAACATTTCATATAATAAGGGTTTGGTGATGATGAACTCCTTGAACTTGATCTTATCTGAGAAGCACTTTATCTGTCCTTCCATTCTAAATGAAAACTGCTGGATAGAGCAATCTTGGTTGTAGGTCTTTGGTTTTCATGACTTGGAATACTTCTTTCCAGCCCCTTCTTGCTTGTAAGGTGTTTTTTGAGAAATCCACTGACAGTCTGATGGGAACTCTTTTTGGAGACAACCGGTAGTCTAGTTTTATTCTTTTGCATGTGGCTTTCCAAATTTTCCAGTACCATTTATTGAAAAGGCTTGCTTTTTTCATTGTTTATTTTTGGCTCCTTTGTCAAAAATTATTTGCCCATAAATATGTAGTTTTATTTCTGGGTTCTCAATCCTGTTCCATTGGTCTGTGTGTCTGTTTTTCTACCAATACCATGCTTTTTTAATTAATATAGCTCTGTAGTATAATTTGAAGTAAGTTAGTGTGATACCTCTGGCTTTGTTCTTTTTTTCTCAGGATTGCTTTGGATTTTTGAGGTCTTTTGTGGTTCCATACAAATATGATGATTTTTTCTTATATTTCTTTTTTAAAAATATTTAATTGTTGTTCAAGTACAGTTTTCTTTTACTCCCATCCCAGCCCACAACCTCAGTGCTCCCCACCTCCCTCCCATTTCCACCCCCCTTAGTTGTTGTCCATGTGTCCTTTATACTAGTTCCTGTAAATCCTTCCCCTTTTCCCCTGAAATTCTCTCCCCCTCCCCTCTAGTTTCTATCAGCCTATTCTCTACTTCAGTATCTTTGGTTATATTTTGCTTACTTGTTTGTTTTGTTGTTTAGCTTCCTGTTAAAGGTGAGATCATATGGTATTTGTCTTTTACTGCCTGGCTTATTTCACTCAGCATAATGCTTTCCAGTTCCATCCATGCTGTTGCAAAGGGTAGGAGCTCCTTCTTTTCTTCTGCTGCATAGAATTCTATTGTGTATATGTACCATAGTTTTTGGATCCATTCATTTACTGATGGACACCTAGGTTGCTTCCAACTTTTGGCTATTGTAAATTGTGCTGCTATGAACATTGGAGTGCATAGGTTCTTTTGGATTGGTGTTTCAGGGTTCTTATCATATAATCCTAGCAGTGGAATTGCTGGGTCAAAAGGCAGGTTGATTTTTATTTTTCTGAGAAAATTCCATACTGTTTTCCACAGTGGTTGTACCAGTCTGCAATCCCACCAACAATGGATTAGGGTCCCCTTTTCTCCACAACCTCTCCAACACTTGTTTGTTGCTTTGTTTATGATGGCCGTTCTGACCAGTGTAAAGTGGTATCTCATAATTGTTTTAATTTGCATCTCTCTAATAGCTAGCAATATTGAGCATCTTTTCATGTGGCTCTGTTATATTTCTTTTAAAATGACTTTGAGAATTTTATGGGGATTGTATTAAATACGTATATTTCTTTGGCTAATATAAGTACATTGATTCTTCCAATTTATGAACACAGAATATCTTTCTATTTCATGATTTCTTTCTCAATCTCTTTTACGAGTTCTTTGTAGTTTTCCATATATAGGTCCTTCATATTCTTTGTTAAGTTTATTCCTAGTTATTTTATTCTTTTGGTTGAAATTACAGAAGAAAATTTTTTCATTTCTTTTTCTGAAGGTACATTGTTAGTATACAGAAAAGTAGTGGGTTTTTGTATGTGATGCTGTATCCTGCAAATTTACTGTATTTTTTATTCTTTTTAATAGTATTTCGAAGGAGTCAACAGGGTTTTCTATATAAATGATCATTTCATCTGGAAAAAACTGACACTTTTACTTCCTCATTTCCAATTTGGGTGCCTTTTTTTTTCTTTCTCTTTCCTGATTGCCCTGGCTAGGACTTCCAGTACTATATTAGGTGAGAGTGGTAAGAGTGGGCATCCTTGTCTTATATCTAATCTTAGAGAAAAAGCTTCCAGTTTTTCACCACTGAGTATGTTAGCTTAGAGTTTATCATATATGGCCTTTATTAAGCTGAGGTGCTTTGCTTTTATACCCATGTTATTGAGTGCTTTAATCATAAATGGATGATGTATCTTCTCAAATGTTTTCCTGCATTCATTCATCAGGCTGTATGATTTTTATCTTTTATTTTGTTAACATATATATTATATTGATTTGTTTGTATATTTTGAATCATGCTTGTGTCCTTGGAATGAACCTTATCTGGTCATGACATGTAATTTTTTGTAGTCAATTACATTCATTTTTAAAATTTTTGTCCAAGTACAGTTATCTCTATTTTCCCCAACCATGTCCCCTCTGCCCCACTCACCTAAGACCCCCACCCAAGATCCTACTCACTTTGACCTTATCTATGTGTCCTTTATACATATTCCTTGATGACCCTGCTCTATAATTACCACATATAATTTTAACATATTGTTGTATTCAATTTGCTAGTATTTAGTTTAGGATTTCTGCATCTACATTCATCAGAGACCTTGGTCTGCAGTTTTGTGTGTGTGTGTGTTATTCTTCCAGGGTTTGGGATTTGGTAGTGTGGCCCAGTGTTTAAGTTGCTGAAATTAAAATCCTCTCTGTTCTTTGCCTTGTATTACTCTCATGTTAAATGTTTTTTTAAAAACTCACTTCTCAAGGATACCTAATTAAAATTATTCAACAAAATTTAGAGTGCACTCATCTGTGTTATTCCTCTCTAGAGACATATTACTTCTGTTTTTCTGCAGGTGTCCCCTGTGACTTTTTTTAGAAAAATAATATAAAACCAGTCAGTTTGGGAAACAATCATTAGAAAACCAAGTCTTCCTGCTGGAAAGGAAAGAATGTAAAAAAAAATAGTTATAACCCATCTTCCTTTTACTAAAGTTACTGAGAGCCAAGTAAGATCTTCCTAGCATTTAAGATTAGGATGTTATTTTTATGTAAATTTTGGAAAACAAGAGATAACTAAGTGCTTGGCTTTGGATTGTGCAACTAGATATACTTCTTTCTATTTCAAGCATTTTCTCTCTCACAAACTTTTATGCCTATGCCATGCAGCTCATCTCTTTTCCATAGCTGTTATTTCTTGATTTTCACTCATGGTTTTGAGCTGTTCTCTTATCAACTAAGAGGTTTACTTACCCAGAAAAATACAAATATTTCTCACCTTTGTTTATCTATTTCACTGCTATTTTCATGATCCCTCACTTTTCTTTTTCTTCCTCACTTTCTTTTTCTTTTATGTAGTTTGTTTGGGGGGGAGTGTTACCTACATTCCAAGAAAGTTTAGCCTCTGCTTGTGCTATGTTACCTGTTCAAAACTTAAGACAGGGCTCTATTTTCTGCTTCCCTCTCCCATTTCTAAGACTCTAGCTTTGTTCCTAAATGACTTAGTAGCAGGGCCACAGTTACACAAGGAAAAATGTTGCAAAACTTCCTGAATCTCAGTTTTTCGGATGTAATATAGATTGACTACTTGGGGCTACCCATAGAGCTTTTGCCACCATGTCATCAACTCTTTCCTTGATCACAGGTTGCAGGACCTCTTGAATACCTTGCTTGCACTGTGGATGTAGCACCTTCTACCAGCAACTGGGACTATGTCATCTTTCTATCAGGACCTTCTTACTTCAAGAATTTTGTACTGGACTTATTCTTCTGTATGGTCCACAACACTCTATGCAACCATTATCATCCCAGCAAATTCTACCTACACACTACAAAAGTATGTTACTACATAAGAATATCAAAGGCAGAAACAAGTTGCAAAGTCTATGAAATGCTACAAAAAAAGCCTCAAACACTGACAATTAAAATAAGGCAACAGAGTATTTTGGTTTCAGCAGTCAAATTGCAACCACATGGGATTATATAATTGTAAGTATATTTTTTATCTCTCACCTCACTTATTTTATTTTCTAATCAGCTTATAACTTAGATCACTTAACTTTGGGTGTTAGAATTCCTCTTAAAAAGCAATAGATTATTATTTAACTCAAAAAGAAAAAAACTTTATATCATGTTTATTTAGGAATATATGTATAAATATATGTGTGTGTATTAGTTTTTTAGACCCCGATTCCTTTGTTAAGTTATTAATTCTCTATATAGGCAGGGTCAACATGAAATATCCTGAAAAAAATTGTAGCAAATACCTAAAACAACTTCAAAATGTTTTATATTCAGGGAATCTTTGGAACATGTGGACATTGGTAAAATATTCTATAAAAATAAAATTATATTTTATATTCTATACCTAATTTTCATACACAAATAAACAAAAAATTTAAAGATAGTAAAACACATTTGATAAGTATACATTTCTTATACAGATGCATTTATTAGACCTATTAGTGACTCACTTAATATTAAATAAGTACTATGTATAACTGTCTTCACCCTGGCTCACATATATTTTTATAATTCAGTAAAACTTGGCAGCTAACTTATTGGCCCATTCCAGTATATCTTTCTTAGCCAGCAGAGTTGATTTTAAAGAAAAAGTAATCTTGTACTCAATAAACCATTGTTTCTTGTATGCATTTACAGACCTGGAAGAAGTCAGCAATAAGAAATGAAAAATCGCCCTGGCTGGTGTAGCTCAGTGGACTGAGCGCAGGCCTGCGAAGCACATGATCGTGGTTCGAATCCCAGTCAGGGCACATGTCTGGGTTGCAGGCCAGTTCCCTGCAGGCCAGTTCCCAGCAAGGGATGCACGAAAGGCAACCATACATTAATGTTTCTCTCCCTCTCTCCTTCCCTTCCCCTCTAAAGATAAATAAATAAAACCTTAAAAAAAAAAGAAATGAAAAATCAAACATCTGTGAAAGAGTTCATTCTTCTGGGATTAACAGATGACCCAGAGCTAAATGTTTTGATTTTTCTATTTCTATTCTTCACATATATACTGAGTATAACTGGAAACATGACAATTATCACTCTTACTCTGATAGATATGCACCTCAAAACCCCCATGTACTTTTTCCTTAGGAACTTCTCTTTTCTAGAAGTCCTATTCACAACAGTTTGCATTCCTAGATTCCTGGTAAGCATTGTAACAGGGGATATGACCATTTCCTATAATTCCTGCATGGCTCAGGTGTTTTTCTTCATTCTCCTTGGTTCAACAGAATTTTTCCTTCTGACTGCTATGTCTTATGATCGGTACGTGGCTATCTGTAAGCCACTGCATTACACAGTAATAATGAATAGCAGAACCTGCAACCAGCTGCTAATTAGTTCTTGGCTGGCTG
The DNA here is from genome assembly GCF_021234435.1 of Artibeus jamaicensis. NCBI lineage: Eukaryota > Metazoa > Chordata > Mammalia > Chiroptera > Phyllostomidae > Artibeus > Artibeus jamaicensis. Next base: position 53,329,334 of record NW_026521486.1, read on the forward strand.
GATTTCTCATTATTTTTCCACCTGTAATCATGGGACTTCAGCTGGATTTCTGTGACTCCAACATCATTGACCACTTCACCTGTGACTCCTCTCCTATGCTACTGATCTCCTGCACAGACACAGCATTCCTAGAGCTCATGGGATTCTTTCTGGCACTGTTCACACTCATGGTAACCTTAACATTAGTGATCCTTTCCTATGCATTCATCCTTAAAACAATTCTGAGAATCCCTTCTGCTGAGCAAAGAAAAAAGGCCTTTTCCACTTGCTCCTCACACATGATTGTTGTCTCTATTTCTTATGGAAGTTGCATTTTCATGTACATCAAAACTTCAGCAAAAGAAGGAGTGGCTTTGACCAAAGGTATAGCTGTGCTCAATACTTCTGTTGCCCCAATGCTAAACCCATTCATTTACTCCTTGAGGAACCAGCAAGTAAAGCAGTCCTTTAAGAACTTGGCAAAAAAATGCTTCTCAAATAAATTTTTATCATAAAGACAAATACCATATGATCTCACCTATAAGTGGAACCTAATCAACAAAACAAACAAATGAGCAAAACAGAACCAGAGACTTGGAAATATAGAATAATCAGAGAGAAGGGGGAGGAGGGGTAATGGGAAAAAGAAGGGGAAGAGGCAAGCAAAGGAACACAAATAGAGAACTCACAGACACAGACAATGGGGGCTGGCATTAACTGTGGAAATGGGGTGTAGGGGTGATCAATGGAGAAAAGGTGGGAAAAGTGTAACTGTAAAATTACAAATAATAAAAAAAATTAAAAGATGAAGTAAAATTGAAAAAATAAAATAAAGTGTATATAGATGGTCCATGAAAAAAAAAAAGAAGTTTATGGCCCGAACTTTATTTAAGAGGAACCTTGTGCCTTACATAATATAAATATTATTATATCTCTCCATCCATTACTATATTCTACTTCCTTTTCTTTCAGGGTTTTTTTTTCATTTATAACATTTTGACCTCTCTTGGCTCAAGTATCTTTTAAAAAAATTTTAATTGTTATTCTATTAAAATTGTCCCAATTTTTTCTCATTTGCCTTCCTCTTCCCAGCTTACCCCCTGCTCCCACCATCAATCCTCACACTGTTCTCCATGGCATGGGTCATTCATACATGTCCTTTGACTAGTCCCTTCTTTTCACCATTATCAACTATCTTTTTAAATTTACATGCCCTGAAAATTTTTTGAGCATGAGTAATTTGATGATCCATAAATGAGAATGCCATTTAAAAAGAATGTCAGGGGACTTCCGGCAAGATGGAGGTGTAGGTGGAAACACTGTGCCTTCTCCCACAAACAAGTTTAAAGACAACAAAGTTTTAGTAACAAAAATGCAGCCAAAACACAGAAAATTTAACTGTACAGAAGTCCGACAACAATGAACCATTCATCCAGACCAGTAAGAGGGGCGGAGTCAGCGGTGGAGCAGGGTCGGCAAGGAAAGATTGGCAGGACTGACCCAGGTGCACAGGCGTCAGTTGGCGGATCCCAGGCATGGGGTGGCAACAGGTGGACCCAGTGGGGATGCAAGGCTGCACTATGGTCACACATTCGCATGCAGATAAACCAAGCAAAGGAGAAAGCAGTGAGACAGACTGCTCGGGCTAGGGCCCCAGCAACAGAAATTAGAGCCTGAAAGCACCAATTGGAAAGACTTTCGGGGGTCGAGGTGCTGGGAGAGGCTCCTAGGCTCACAGAGAGTGTGTTGGAGAGACCCACAGGGTCCTGGAGGGTGCACAGGACCACACACCAGGGAGCTGGAACCAGGGTGGCCAGGTTTGCTTGCAGGAAGCAGCAGAGGGGATCAATACCCCAGAGAGAGCATGGAACAAATGCCATTGCCCCTCTCTGACCTTTTCCCCACATACAGCATCACAACCCAACCACTGGGTCACCCCACTCTGGTAAATACCTAAGGCTCTGCCCCTCATACCTAACAGGCACCAACAGACCAAAACATTATGGCTCAAGAAGAACAGCTCAAAGCCCCAGAGCCAATACTTCTAAGTGACTAAGAGATAGCCAACCTTTCAGATGCACAGTTCAAACCACTGGTGACCAGGATACTCACAGAACTGGTTGATTTTAGTCACAAATTAGAGGAACAAATGAAGGCTAAACTAATTGAAATGAAGGGAAATACACAGGAAACCAACAGTGATGGAAAGGAAACTGGGACTCAGATCAAGGGAGTGGATAAGAAGGAAGAAAAAAATGACCAAACAAAAGAATGAAGAAACAAGAATTCAAAAAAAAATGAGTAGAGACTTAGAAACCTCCAGGACATCTTTAAAGGTTCGAACATCCAAATTATAGGGGTACCAGAAGGAGAAGAGGAACAGCCACAAGTGGAAAATGTATTTGAATAAATAATGAAGGAGAACTTCCCCAGTCTGGCAAAGGCAATAGCCTTCCAGGAAATTCAGGAAGCTCCGAGAGTCCCAAAGAAGTCAGACCAAAGAATGAACGCACCAAGGCACATCATAATTACATTAGCCAAAATTAAAATGAATGAAAGAATCCCAGAAGCAACAAGAGCTAAGGGGACAGTCACCTACAAAGGAGTTCCCATCAGACTGTCAGCTGATTTCTCAAAAGAGACCTTACAGGCAAGAAGGGGATGGAAAGAAGTATTCCAATTCATGAAATCCAAAGGCCTACATCCAAGATTGATCTATCCAGCAAAGCTTTCATTTAGAATGGAAGGACAGATAAAGTGCTTCTCAAATAAGGTCAAATTCAAAGAGTTCATCATCACCAAGCCCTTATTATATGAAATGTTAAAGGAATTTATCTAAGAAAAAGAAGATAAAAAGTATGAACAGTGAAAGGACAACAAACTCACAGTTATTAACAACCACACCTAAAACAAAAGCAATCTAAGAGGACAGCTAGATCAGGAGTGGAACCATAGAAATGGAGATCACATGGAGGGTTAGCAACAGGGGAGTGGAAGGAGAAGGGGGGGAGAAGGTACAGAGAATAAGTGGCATAGATGGTAGGTAGAAAATAGGGGGAGGGCAAGAATAGTAGGGGAAATATAGAATCTAAAGAACTTGAGACATGTGGTCATTAACTAAAGGGGAGAATGGTGGGGAAGGGGTGTGCAGGGTGGAGGGGAATGAAGGGGGGAAATAGGACAACTGTAATGGCATAATCAATAAAATACATTTTAAAAAGGTAAATAAATAAAATCTTTAAAAATGCAAATAAAAGAAAAAAAGAATATCAGAATTTAGTTTAAAAAATCACTGAAGAACTTTCCCTTTGGACACTAATCAAAAGCTAAATAAGAGTTATCATCAAGGAATTCTGAAAAATTATTTATTTCAGTGGGTATGCACCGAGTATTACAATGAGATTTTCTGTGAGGAATAGTCTCCTACCGCTAATGTCCTTCTACTTGTCCTTGTATCTCCTATAGTTTTTACATTATGAATGTTTATCTATGCTACTTGGGATATAAGTGTTATATCTTCATTGCCCCTCCTATCTTTAATATTATAATATATCTTGTTTAATGTTTTTTGGATAAAATTTTAATGTTACAACATGTATGGCCTTGATATTTCTGTAAGACCCCAATACTCTCACTACAAAGCATCTTTAATAAACAACACTGATGATTATGAACCTATCACTTCATAACCTGTTACTTTATTTTTATTTGTTGATGCTGAGCCTTGAGCTCATCTGAGGTTTCCTTGGGAATAACCTGGCACGTCTTTGGTTTTTTAAAACCCAATATCCTCTCTTTTGACTTTTTTGGCAATTAAGACATTATGCTTTCTATCTCCCAGATAGTTCTTAAATTTTCTGGTATATTAATGATACCCTAAGGTGTTTTTCAGTGTTTGTATGGTTATAGTATTTTTTAAAATATTTATCTTTTAGAATTCTTGTTGACATTAGAGATTGTAATTTTACATATGTTTGCTCTGTTCAAACCTTGACCCAATTTTTTCCTATAAGTTCTTAATTATAGTTCTACACTTCTAAAAATAAACCTTCATTTAATGTTCATCCATCCTATCTTCTTTCACAAGTGAGGCATGAACACATAACATCATTTAATTTACCATCAGGTAAATCTAAATCACTTTTTCTAATATTCACTTAAATTCTCAGTGCTTGGATTCTCTTTTTTTTATCATTAAAAAATGGCTTCTTCAAATAAGTGCTAATAGAAACAGGGTTACACTTAATCAAAAGCAGGTAAAAATTAACAAACTACTGCAGAGTATTAATATCTAAAATATGCATGTGATATTTAAATTTTCGATCTTAGTGAAAACATCTACTATATTTGCTTCCAAAAAGGATTTTGCTCAATTTGATAGTAACTTCAGCAAGAGTTGAGAAATATAATGGACTCTTTTAGGTAGCATAGATGTGAGTTTTCCACTTATTCCAGAATTACATTTTATTTTCTCTCATTGCTTTATAAGACTTCCCCTTTTTCCAGTTGTTGCTGTGGGGAATCTACTGAATTTTTTGGACTGTAAGATGTACTGGACCATAAGATGTATCTAGGTTTTAGAGGAGGAAAATAGGAAAAAAATTTGAAGCAAAAAATGTGGTAAAATATTTAATAACATAAATAGCATAGGCTGCCATTCACAGGAAGCCAGGCAAGCTACATTAAGACTCTAAGACGCACCCTGCTTCCCTCCAAAATTTTGGGGAAAAGTGTGTCATATAGTCTGAAAAATATGGTATGTAAACCCAAATGCTTGCTTTGCATCTATTGTTGGAGACATGACTCAAACAATATAGTGCTCAGGAAAGTCCAGGTCCTTCAGTATATATGGGCAGAAAGAAATAGTGTGCTAGTAAGTGAGTACCAACCAGTTATCAGAAAAATATACATACACATTCTGTAAATTTCAAAATATAATTTACAAATAAAGTATGCAATAAAATTTATTATAAATTGTGTATGCCCAGTAGATTTCTACAGAATTATTTCACTGATTTTTAACAATTGCATATACTAAACCAACTTATGGTTACAAACCAACCACAATTTGTTGTGTCAAATGCAGTTGAATTTAACACTATGTAGTTCAGCTCGGCACTCAAATGCATAAGTATAGTCAGATGTTTCAATACAATCAATAACTTATAGGAAAAATTGTAAAAATAATAGGTAAGAATATGGAAGACTTCAACAACAGTATGAACCAAATTGATTTAATTGACATTTTTAGAATATTCCACCCAACAACAACAGGGTATTTATTCTTTCCAGTATCATATAAAACATGAAAGCAAATAATAAAAATTAATGTAGAAATTAATGGACTAAAAGTCAGAAAAATAAATTTTAAAATATCAATTAAACCAAATTTGGCTACTTAAGAATATTATAAATTTGATAAATTTTTAGCCAGACAATAAAAAAATACAGAGAAAATACAAATTACCAGTATCAGGGATGGCCAAGGTTATATCACTGATATTCCACAGTTATTAAATGGATAACATGGAGATTTTGAACAATGTTACGCCAATTAAATAAAAATAAATAAATAAAACAAAACTTTCCATAAAACAACAAATAAAAGCTCAATAAAACAACAATAAAAGCTCACTCAAAAAAATAGATATGACAGGCCTATCTCTATTGTAGAAATTAAACTTAAAATTAATCAATATTCAACAAAGAAAACTCTGCATTCACTGGAGAATGCTACAGATTGTTTCAGAGAGCAAAACTAATAGTTATACATGAATTATCCCAGAATATATTATAATAGAGAATATTTTCTAACTCATCCTATGAGGAGAATTATTCTGACAGCAAAACTAGAAAATAGACATTATATGGAAAAAGTAGTGACTAATTTCAACAATGAATATAGTTACAATGTCTTAAAATAAATGTCAAAGGCCTGATGAGTGTAGCTAAGTTGGCTGGATGTTGTCCTACAAAGCAAAATGTCGCTGGTTCAATTGCTGGTCAGGGCACAGCCTGGGTGGTGGGTTTGGTCCCTTGTTAGGGAGCATAGGAGAGGCAACCAACTGATGTTCCTCTCCCATACTGATGTTTCCCTCCCTCTCTTTATTTCTCCCTTCTCTCTAAAATAAATTTTAAGATTATTAAAAATTAATAAAATAAATGGCAAAATATAATATATAAAAATTTAAACTAATTTTTGTCAAATACAGCTTATCTCTATAGTTGCAGAGAAACAACTGAAAACATCCAACATGCATATTTGACAATAAACAAAGACCTTTCAGCAAGTGTATTCAATAAGTGGCAAATACCAAAGGATATCCCAAAACAATAGTAATAAATGAGGCTATTCTCAAGATCTATTCATGTTGTTGCAAATTACAGTATTTCATCTTTGCTATGGCTGAGTAGTATTCCACTGTATTTATGTACCACATCTTCTTTATCCAACCATCTATCACAGGATAGATGTGATATTTCTTTTGTTTCCATATATTGACCATATGGAATAATGCTGCAATTAATGTAGGGGTGTATATATCACTGGAAATAAATGTTTTCAAAATTTTAGGGTAGATAACAAAAAGAGGGATTGCTGTTTTATATGGTAATTCTATTATTAATTTTGTGAGGAACTGCTATACTGTTTTTCATAGTGGCTGCACCAGTTTACATCCAAACAGTGAATGAGGGTTCCTTTTCCTCCACAACCTCTCCAACACTTGTCATTACTTGCCTTGTTGATAATAGCCATTCTTTTTTTTTTTTGCATTTCAAAGGAGAAAATTTATTTATTTTATTTTTTTATAATAAATTTTATTTAGTTACTTTTCAAGTACATTTTTTTATCTATTTCTCCCATCCCACCCCCCGCCCTGTCTTCCCCCTCCCTCCAATTTCCCCTTCCCCAGTCCTCATCCCTGTGTCTTTCATACTTGTTCCTCAAAATCCCTCCCCCTTTTCCCCCTTAAATTCCCTTCCCTCTCCGCCCTGGTCGCTGCCCACTTGTTCTCTATTTCAGTGTCTTTGTTTTTATTCTGTTTGCTTGTTTGTTTTACTCTTTAGCTTCCTGTCAAAGGTGAGATCATATGGTATTCTAATTGGTGTGAGGTGCTTTCTTATTGTAGTTTTGATTTGCATTTCCCTAACAGCTAGTGAAGCTGAGCATTTTTCTTATATCTCATGGCCATTTGTATGTCTTCTTGGGAGAAGTATCTGTCAGATTCTCTGCCATTTTTTAATTAAATTGTTTGGTTTTTTCATGTTGAGTTGTGTGAGCTCTTTATATATTTTTAATACCAACCTCTTGTTGGAGCTGCTGCTTGCAATAAATCTCAGAATTATTTTAAGTGAAATAAGTCAGACAAAAAAACCATAAAAAACCATGTGATTGTGTAACTGAAATCAACAAATGAAAAAACAAGTAAAACAAACAAAAACTCAGACACAGAAAATAGTATGTTGGTCCCCAGAAGTAAGGGATATGAGGGTGGGCAGCATATTAAAGGGATAAGGGGGACAAATATATGGTGATAAGAGATTTGACCATGTGTTGTATCATAGAATTGTACAGTTGAAACCTATAAATTTTCTTAACCAATGTCATCTTAATAAATTTATGTTTAATTATATTTTTTGATTATGCTATTATAGTTGTCCCAATTCCCGCCCCCCACTCCCTCCAAACAGCACCCTCCACTCCCTTGGGAAACCCCCACACCATTGTTCATGTTCATGGGTCATGAATGTATAAGTTCTTTGGCTATTCAGTGTCCTATAGTGTACTTTACATCCCCATGCCTATTCTGTAACTACCTATTCGTACTTCTTAATCCCCTCACCTCTTCACACATTCCCTCACACACCTCTCCCATCTGGCAACCATCAAAACACTCTCCATATCCATGATTCTGTCCCTATTCTTCTTGTTTCCTGAGTTCATTTTTTAGGTTCAATTGCTGGTAGATATGTATTATCATTTTATTTTTACAGTTTTGATCTTTTTTTGTAAGTAAGTACCTTTAACATTTCAGATAATAATGGTTTGGTGATGATGAACTCCTTTAGTTCTTCCTGTCTGGGAAGCTCTTTATCTGCTTTCTAATTCTAAATGCTAGTTTTCCTGGGTAGACCAACCTTGGCAGTAGGTCCTCTCTTTTCATGACTTTGAATACTTCTTGCCAATCCTTTCCAGCCTGCAAAGGTTCTTTAGAGAAATCAGCTGACAGTCTAATGGGAACTCCCCTGTAGGTAACTGACTTCCTTTCTCTTGCTGCTTTCAAGATTCTCTCTTTGTCTTTAAACTTTGGCATTTTAATTATGTGTCTTGGAGTGGGCCTTTTCACATCCATCTTGTTTGGGATTCTCTGTGCTTCCTGGACTTGCATGTCTATTTCCTTCACCAAATTGGGGAATTTTTCTTTCATTATTTTTTCAAATAGATTTCCAGTTTCTTGCTCTTTCTCTTCTCCTTCTGGCCACCCCTAGAACATGAATATTGGAATGCTTGAAGTTGTCCCAGAGACTGCTTACACTGTCCTCATTGGTTTTGGATTCTCTTTTCTTCTTGTTGTTCTGATTGGTTGCTTGTTTTTTTTTCTTCTTTATGTTCCAAATCATTGATTTGATTCTGGGCTTCATCCACTTCACTGTTGTTTTCTGTAAATTGTTCTTCATGTCAACTAGTATATGCTTTGTTCTTGACTGGTTCTTTTTTATGCTGTCTTTTTTATGTCCACACTAAGCTCCTTGAGCATCCTTATAACCAGTATTTTGAACTCTGCATTTGATAGATTGCTTACTTCCATTTTGTTTAGTTCTTTTTCTGGAGTTTTGATCTCTTTTTTTTTTTTTTCCATTTAGGCCATGTTCCTTTGTCTCCTCTTTTTGGCAGCCTCCCTATGTTTGTTTCTGTGTAGTAGGTAGAGCTGCTATCATTCCCTGTCTTGATAGCACAGGCTAATGTAGTAGGTGTCTTGTTGGATCCAGTGGCCTGGACTCCTCTATCACCCAAGCTGAATACTTGAGGTGTACCCTCATGTGGGCTGAATACATTCTCCTCTTGTTGAGACTGGATAGCTGTTGGCAGGTCAATGAGAGGACTTTACCCAGACTAGTCAGCTCCAAGGACTGGTTGTTACCCCTGACCACCAACCTCCAACTTCAGTGGCAGATCAGCAGTGCAGGGGCAGGGTGATGGTGCTCCAATGTGGTCTGTAGCTGTCCACTGGGTGTCTAAGCTCTGGGCTTTCCCAGGTGGTGCAGGCCTAGATCAGCCCCCACATTTTTTCTGACTGGAGCCACCCTGTGTGATCTGTAACACAATCTAAGACGGCTGCTATTCATGCTGGGCTTGGAGTTCCCCAGGTGAAGACAAGCTGTGCACCTAAGCTGGCTATTGCAAGTGCTGAGCCTGGGGCCATTTAGCAAGAAGTGAGGGAGTCAGGGGCTCACTGAGGCCAACTGTTGCTTGTTTGGGAGGATTTAGGAAGTTGTGGGCATGAGCCAAGACCAGACATTCATGTGGAAAAGCCACTGTTAACAGCTTGGGTGGGCACAAAAAAGCTGCCTGACTCCTTCCTGAAGCAAGTGAGATACATTTATGAGCTCAGCTCTGACAAATTTAAGAAGCTATAGGGAGAGCAAATAATGCAAGAATTGATAATATTCCCTCATGATGCATTTCAAAGAGAGGAATTGTGGGAGTTCTATGATTTAGAAGATAAATTAAAATGTGGGTTAACAAAAAACATACTCATTTTTACAATAGTCCCTCATTAATTTGAGTCATTGTTTACACTTAAATATTTTCCTGATTATTTATAAGAGAAAAATAGTGTTTTAGACAAGAAATGATTCCTTCATTTTTACATATTTTATAAAACTAATTCATTTTTGTACATTCACTATTTAAAAATTACATTTTTTCACAATTCCCCTTGTCATTAACTATCTATTTCTCAATCAAAAATTAAATTTGGGAAAATGAGAAAATACAATGAGCATACTTCCAAAATGTTCTGTTTTGGAATTTAAAGATCATGTGTTTCATGATTTTGCTGGTATAGCTTAATAATATAGGTCTTCCAAAAAGCTTTTATAAAAGAAACAGACACACTATAAGTTGTTTTGAGTATAATGTTATAGGAGAATTTGTTTTTATTTTAATATTTATTTTTTATTTGTATCTTGTTCAATTTTTTCTTTCTTTCTTTTTTATTATTGTTGTTCAAATTCATTTGTTCCCCCCATTCCCCCCATTACTCTTCTCCATCTTACCCACCCCCATCTCCCACATTTAATCCTCTCCCCCCATTATCTTTGTCTATGTGTCCTTTATACACATTCCTTGATGACTCTTTCCCTTCTTTCCCCTGTTTTCCTCCTCCTCCTGGCCCTCTGGTCAATGTCAGTTTGTTCTTTATTTCCATGTCTCTGGTTCTATTTTGTTTGCTTGTTTTGTCGATTAGGTTTGTTGATTAAGGGAAACATTATAGAAATCTCCCTGGAGACAAAAACATTAGTGCATCTACAATGCAATTAATTTTGGCAACACACTTTAATTGGGTTCCCTTGAAAAGCACTAGTTATTTGAGGAATACAGAATTCTACCTACAATATTAGAATTTGCATGAAGCAGAATGAATGACTGATAAAAAAAACAAACAAAAAAATATGAACAGTACAGTGACAGCAAACTTACAGTTATTAACAATCACACCTAAAACAAGAGCAAACTAAGCAAACAACTAGAACAAGAACAGAACCACAGAAATGATAATCACATGGAGGGTTAGCAATAGGGAAGTGAGAGGAGGAGAGAGGGGGGAAAGGTACAGAAAATAAGTAGCATAGATGGTGGGTAGAAAATAGATAGGGTGGGTAGGAATAGTATGGAAAATGTAGAAGCTAAAGAACTATGACACATGGACATGGGGGGGAATGAAGGTGGGATGGAGTGTACAGGGTGGAGGGGAATGAAGAGGGGAAATGGGACAACTGTAATAGCATAATCAATAAAATATATTTTTAGAAAACTCTGATACATTTACAAAATGAAATACTATGCAGTAAAGAGAAAGAAGGAGCTCCTACCCTTTCCAACAGCATGGATGGAACTGGAGAGCATTATGCTAAGTGAAATAAGCCAAGCAGTGAGGGACAAATACCATATGCTTTCACCTTTAACTGGAACATAATCAACATAAGAAAAAAGCAAAAAAAATGTAACCAGAGACTGTAATTAAGAACAATCTAACAATAGCCAGAGGAGAAGGGGAGGAGACAATGGTGGGAAGGGTTTTCAGGGACTACTATAAAGGACACATGGACAAAACCAAGGGGGAGGGTGGAAGCAAGAGAGGGAGGTGGGTTTGGCTGGGATAGGTGAGGAATGGTGGGGGGAAATGCAGACAACTCCAGCTGAACAGCAATAAAATAATTTTAAAAATATGTGATAGGGGCCCTGGTCAGGGCACACACCTAGGTTGTGGGTTTGATATTCCATTGGGGTACATATAGGAGGCAACTGATCAATGTCTCTTTCTCTCTCTCACTTCCTGTCTCTAAAAATCAATGAACATATCCTCAGGTGAGACATTTTATATATGTGTGTGTGTGTGTATATGTGTATATATATATATATATATATATATATATATATATATATATATATAATCAGGGGATTATAAAAGCTGTGGTTAAAATCTAAGATTTTTAAGTACTATAAAGCAGATTAATTGCTGATATGGGTTTGAAAATTTGAATGGACAACTTTGTTGTAACATATTGTTAATGCATGTGTTCCTTGTGCAGAATAAGGACACTACAAATGTATTTGAAATCATAAATACCATATGATGTCACCTATAAGTAGAACTTAATCAACAAAACAAACAAGCAAGCAAAATATAACCAGAGACATTGAAATAAAGAACAAACTGATATTAACCAGAAGGGAGGGACTAGGGGGGGTTAATGGAGGAAAATAGGAAAAAGGTGTTTAAGGAAGATGTATAAAGGACACGTAGACAAACCAAAGGGGGTAGATTCAAGGGTGGGAGGTGGTGGGGGTCATAGTGTGTAAAAATGAAGACAACTGTACTTGAACAAAGATAAAAATTTATTTTAAAATACTGTATTTAAAATAATTAAAATTAATCATCTAAGCAAAAAAAAAGAAATCATATCAAAAGTTTAAATAGCTGGGGGGTTTCAAGATGGCGGTGGACTAGGACGGAGTAGATACCAGTTCTTAATACAAAAGAGACAGAAACCTATCCGATCTGAGGAGGTGAGGCCAGCAAGCCAGCAGTTGCCAAGCATATATGAAAATAAGAGACGAGAAACCTCATCGGTCACGGAGGAACCAGACGGTAGGGAGACAGCAGCGGTACAGTAGTCTCTGGGACGGAGCAGGGAGAAAGAGCCGGTGCAGGGTAGGGGAACCAGCGCCCTGTGGCCAGAGCCAAACGGCTCCTGGGGCAGCCTTCAGCGCCCGGACTGCTCCCTCCCTGGGATTCTTCTGCCCGGCAGGCCGAGTGGCCCAGGCAAAGAGGTGTGGAAGAAATTTCAGCCTGCGCGCAAGTTGGGGATCTAGTCGCTCCACACGCAGTGGGGCTGGGCAAGTGCCTGAGGGTGCCTAGGCCAACATTCAGCGCCTGGAAAGCTCCCTCCCTAGGATTTTTGGGCTGGGGATCTGCCAAGTGGCCCAACCAGAGGGGAGCAGAGGTGATTTCAGTCTGTGCATAGCTCGGAGGTTCAGCGCCTGGTGGGAATTGTGTCTGGGAGAGTGCCTAAAGGCGCCTGGGACAGCGTTCAGCGCCCGGATGGCTCCCTCCCTGGAATTTTCCTGCCAGGCAGGCCGAGTGGCCCAGGCAAAGAGGTGTGGAAGAAACTTCAGCCTGCGCGCAAATTGGGGATCTAGTCGCTCCACACGCAGTTTGTCTGGGCAAGTGCCTGAGGGCGCCTAAGCCAACGTTCAGCGCCCAGAAAGCTCCCTCCCTAGGATTTTTGGGCCCAGACCGGCCAAGAGACCCAACGAGGGGGGAGCAGAGGAGATTTCAGCCTGCACACAGTTCTGGGTCCAGCACCCGGCGTGGTGCTGCTACATCCCTAGGGGTCTTTTTGGGGTTTTTTTGTTTGTTTGTTTGTTTGTTTTGGTTTTTTGCCAGAGGTTGGCCAGGGGACCCTCACAAACACAGGAACAGAAGGGATACACACCACGCAGCGTGCCATGATGAGCACACAGAGTTTCTAGGTCTGCGCCCAGTCCTCAGATCGGCTCCCGGCTTCCAGTCCACCCCCCTCAGACTATCTGGAAGCCCGGGACGCTGAGGGGTCCTGGGAAAAGAGCTGAGACCCTCAACCCCCTCCCTTTCCGGCCAAGCAAGGTGGGGGGCCAGGAGAGACTTGTTTGATAGAGTTTACAGAGAGGGTGCGGAGGACAAAGGGCCCCAACCAAAGACTCTGTGGTTGCCAGCCCAGGAGAACTCAGAGGTGCAGTCTGGGGCTCTGAATCCGGTAGACTCGGGAGCCTGCTCTGCTTCACACCCAGCTTGGCAGCGTGCCCAGGATTGGGCAGAGGGTCTGCGGCCTCCCAACTGAACGGGGGCAGGCCTGTGCTCAATCCCGAGGGAACCAGGCAACTAGGCCGGTGCAGGTGCCTGCAAACACAGCAAACCAGACTATGGCAGTAACCCCTGGGAAGGGAGCGCTGCGAGAAAGTCCTAGCTCCCCATTGTAGGGAGCTGGGGGAGAGGCGCCAAGTGTCTGGATCCTGAGAGGGGCTGGATGAAAAAAAAAAAAAAAAAAGAAAAAATCACAACAATCAACCCTCAGCCAACTACAACCAGAAAAACCGGTTCGGCTAGTTTGAAGCCAACAAGTGACATTCCTTTTTCTGAGGGTTTTTTTTTTTTGAGATATTATTTTGGTGCGTTTTTTGGGGTTTTTTCTTTCTTTCTTTATTTTATTTTTATTCTTTCTTTTTTTTATTTACCTTTCTCCCCTCTCCATTCCTTTTCTTTATCTTTTTGCTTTTTTAAAGTAATCTGTTATTTCTTTTAAACTTTATTACTGTTTCTTCTTTCCATACTTTTGTCCTCTTTTCCCGGATTTCCTGTTTTATTTCTTTTTCTTTTCTTTCTAAACTTATTGCTCTTTCTTACATTCCCCTACCATTTTTTTCTTTCTTCCTTTTATTTCTTTCCTTATCATTTCTTTTACCCACAAGAGTCACAATCAACTTGAAAATATAAAAAGACCAGAGCTGGACCCATAGAAGAGGCCTCCCAATAGTAGAGACAGAGAGACAAATTGCACATTGTTGTAGGAGAGAAGCCACAAGTTGCTGCATATTTGAGTAGGTGGAAGCAGAGAACAACAGGATAACCAAAAGAGGCTGCACCATTGAAAGTCACAGGCATTCCACCACAAAAGTTCATACCATAAACCCAGGGTGTCAAAACAGATTAATCTAAGAAGCTGAGGCTAACAAGAAGAGTCTCACAAACAATGGGAAGACAAAGAAACAATCCCCAAATGAAAGGAAAGGAGGAATCCTCAGAAAGAATGCTAGATGAAACAGAGGCAAGTCAACTATCAGATACTGAATTCAAAGCACTGGTGATCAGGAAGTTCAAAGAGCTCACAATCAGCTACCAGAAACTACAGGGAAGTTACAATGATCTCACTGTGAACTATATCAACATGAAAAAGGAAATGGAAATTATTAGCAAGGGCCAAGAGGAAATGAAGAATACAATTTCTGAATTAAAAAGCACGGTGGAAAGCATTAAAAATAGGGTGGATGAAACAGAAGATCGGATTAGTGAATTGGAGGACAAAGTAGAAAGCATCTCACAGAAAGAACAGGAAAGGGAAAAGAGGCTCAGAAAGAATGAAGAGAGATTAAGAGAAATGCAAGACAATATGAAACGTAATAATATCCGAATAATAGGAATACCAGAAGGAGAAGAAGAAGAACAAGGGATAGAAAACATATTTGAAAGAGTAAAGAGAGAAAATTTCCCTAATTTGACAAAAGAAAAAGTCACACAAATCCAGGAATCTCACAGAGTCCCATTCAAGAGGAACCCAAAGAGGCCCACTTCAAGACACATCATCATTAAAATGGCAAACTTCCAAGACAAAGAGAGAATCTTAAAGGCAGCAAGGGAGAAAAAAGAAATAACATACAAGGGCGTCCCAATAAGGTTAGCCACTGACTTCTCAATGGAAACACTCCAAGCAAGAAGAGATTGGCAAGAAATATTCCAAGTAATGAGAAACAGAGGCCTACAACCAAGGCTACTTTACCCAGCAAGGCTCTCAATCAAGATAGAAGGCCAAATAAAGAGCTTCCAAGACAAAAGAAGTCTAAAAGAATTTGCTGCCACCAAGCCAGCTCTACAAGAAATACTAAAAGGTCTGCTTTAAGGAAAGGAAGGAAAAGAGACAGACAGAGAGGAACACAGGTACAAAAATGGCAATGAATAAGTACCTATCAATAATATCCTTAAATGTAAATGGATTAAATGCTCCAATCAAAAGACACAGAATAGCGTCATGGATAAGAAAATATGACCCACACATATGCTGCCTACAAGAGACCCACCTCAGGACAAAAGACCATCACAGACTAAAAATCAAAGGCTGGAAACAAATTTTCCAAGCAAATGGACAAGAAAAAAAAGCTGGGGTAGCAATTCTCATATCAGACAAAATAGACTTCAAAAAAAGAGCCATAAAGAGTGACCCAGAAGGTCACTTCATAATACTCAAGGGAAGAATCCACCAAGAAGACATTAACATCATAAATATATACGCACCCAACATAGGAGCACCAAAATATATAAAGAAAATCTTAGAGGAATTCAAGAAAGATATAGACAGCAACACAATTATAGTGGGGGATTTTAACACCCCACTATCAAAAATGGACAGATCTTCCAAACAAAATATCAACAAAGACATTGTGGCATTAAACAACACCCTTGATGAAATGGACCTAACGGATATATACAGAGCTCTTCACCCCAAAGAAGCTAAATACACATTCTTTTCAAATGCACATGGTACATTCTCAAAGATAGATCACATGATAGGGCACAAAACAAGCCTCAACAAATTGAAGAATATTGAAATCATACCAAGCATTTTCTCTGACCATAAGGGACTGAAACTGGAAACCAACCCCAAAGGAAAAAACCCAAAACACCCAAAATCATGGAGACTGAACAGTATGCTATTAAACAATGAATGGGTCAAGAATGAAATTAGGGAAGAAATCAAAAAGTTTCTGGAAACAAATGAAAATGATCACACAACAACCCAAAATTTATGGGATACAGCCAAGGCAGTCCTGAGAGGGAAGTTTATAGCAATACAGACCTACCTAAAGAAAACAGAAACATTTCAAACAAATGAACTTACTCTACGCCTACAAGAACTCGAGGAACAACAACAAAAACAGCCCAAAGCAAGTAGAAGGAAGGAAATAACTAAGATCAGAGCAGAACTAAATGACATAGAGACTAAAAGTACAATTCTAAAGATCAATGAATCCAGGAGTTGGTTCTTTGAAAAAATAAACAAAATAGACAAGCCTTTAAGTAGGCTCATCAAGAAAAGAAGGGAACGGACACAAATAAACACAATCAGACATGAAAGAGGAGAGATTACAACTGACACCACAGAAATAGAGAGGATTGTAAGAAATTACTATGAAGAACTGTATGCCAAGAAATTTGAGAACCTAGGGGAAATGGACACATTTCTAGAAAAATATAATCTCCCAAAACTCAATGAAAAAGAAGTAGAACACCTGAATAGACCAATAACAGCAAAAGAAATTGAAGCAGTAATCAAAAAACTCCCATCACACAAAAGCCCTGGACCAGATAGATTCACAGGAGAATTCTACAAAGCATTTAAGGAAGAGCTAACCCCCATTCTTCACAGACTATTCCAAAAAATACAAAAGGATGGAAAACTCCCTAACTCCTTTTATGAAGCCAGCATCATCCTAATTCCAAAACCAGATAGAGATACAACAAAGAAAGAAAACTTCAGGCCAATATCGCTGATGAACATAGATGCTAAAATCCTCAACAAAATATTAGCAAATCGCATCCAACAATATATCCAAAAGATAATACACCATGACCAAGTGGGTTTCATCCCAGGGATGCAAGGATGGTTCAACATTCACAAAACAGTAAATGTAATTCATCACATAAACAAAAGCAAAGACAAAAACCACATGATCATATCAATAGACGCAGAAAAAGCTTTCGATAAGGTACAACACCCATTTATGATAAAAACACTCAGCAAAATGGGAATAGAGGGAACATTCCTCAATATAATAAAGGCCATTTATGAGAAACCTACAGCCAATATCATACTCAATGGACAAAAACTAAAAGCTTTTCCACTAAGATCAGGAACAAGACAAGGATGTCCACTTTCACCACTCCTATTCAATATAGTATTAGAAGTTTTGGCCACAGCGATCAGGCAGGAAAAGGAAATAAAAGGCATCCAAATAGGAAAGGAGGAAACAAAATTGTCACTGTTTGCAGATGACATGATAGTGTACATGGAAAATCCTATAGACTCTACCCAAAAACTGCTCAAACTAATTAATGAATTTGGCAAAACAGCAGGATACAAAGTCAATATCCAGAAATCAAAGGCATTTTTGTATACAAACAATGAATCAGCAGAAGCAGAAATCAAGGAAAAAATCCCATTCGATATAGCAAAAAGAAAAATAAAATATCTGGGAATAAACCTAACCAAAGAGGTAAAAGACCTGTATGCAGAAAACTACACAGCACTGAAGAAAGAAATCAAGGAAGACACAAACAAATGGAAACATATACCGTGTTCATGGATTGGAAGAATTAACATCATCAAAATGTCCATACTACCCAAAGCAATATACAGATTCAATGCTATACCTATTAAAGTACCAATGTCGTATTTCACAGACATAGAACAAACACTTCAAAAATTTATATGGAATCATAAACGAGCCCGAATAGCAGCTGCTCTTTTGAGAAAGAAGAACAAAGTAGGAGGGATCACAATACCTGATATCAAACTGTATTACAAAGCCACTGTAATCAAAACAGCCTGGTACTGGCATAAAAACAGGCACATAGACCAATGGAATAGAACAGAGAGCCCAGAAACCAACCCAACCCTCTATAGTCAATTAATATTCGACAAAGGGGGCAGTAACATAAAATGGAGTAAAGATAGCCTCTTCAGCAAATGGTGTTGGGAGAACTGGACAGCTACGTGCAAAAAAATGAAACTTGAGCACCAACTTACACCATACACCAAAATAAATTCAAGGTGGATAAAAGACTTAAATATAAGCCATGACACCATTAAAGTCCTAGAGGAGAACATTGGCAAGAAAATCTCAGATATTCCACGCAGCAACATTTTTACAGATATGTGCCCTAGAGCAAGGAATATAAAGGAAAGAATAAACAAATGGGATCTTATCAAAATAAAAAGCTTCTGCATGGCTAAAGAAAACAGTATTAAATTAAAAAGACAACCAACTGTATGGGAAAACATATTTGCCAATGATACCTCAGACAAAGGTTTAATCTCCAAAATATACAAAGAACTTACACGACTCCACTCTAGGAAGACATCAAACCCAATTAAAAAATGGGAAAAGGACTTGAACAGACACTTCTCTAAAGAGGACATACAGAACATCCAGAGACACATGAAGAGATGCTCAATATCGTTAGCTATCAGAGAGATGCAAATTAAAACCACAATGAGATACCACTTTACACCAGTCAGGATGGCTATAATAGACAAAGCAACAAACAACAAATGTTGGAGAGGGTGTGGGGAAAAGGGGACCTTAGTTCACTGTTGGTGGGATTGTAGACTGGTACAACCATTATGGAAAACAGTATGGAATTTTCTCAGAAAAATAAAAATTGACCTGCCTTTTGACCCAGCAATTCCACTGCTAGGATTATACCCCAAGAATCCTAAAACATCAATTTCAAAGAACCTATGCACCACAATGTTCATAGCAGCACAATTTACAATAGCCAAGAGTTGGAAGCAACCTAGGTGCCCATCAGTAAATGAATGGATCCAAAAATTGTGGTACATATACACCATGGAATTTTATGCAGCAGAGAGAAAGAAGGAGCTACTACCTTTTGCAACAACATGGATGGAACTGGAAAGCATTATGCTGAGTGAAATAGGCCAGGCATTGAAGGACAAATACCATATGATCTCACCTTTGACAGGAAGCTAAAGAATAAAACAAATAAGCAAATAGAATAAAAACAAAGCCGCTGAAATAGAGAACAAGTGGGCAGCGACCAGAGGGGAGAGGGAAGGGAACTTAAGGGGAAAAAGGGGGAGGGATTTTGAGGAACAAGTATGAATGACACAGAGATGAGGACTTGGGGGGGGGGAATGGGAGGGAGGAGGGGAGACCGGGCGGGGGGGGGGGGGGAAGAGGGAAAAAAAAATGTGCTTGAAAAGTAACCAAATAAAATTATTAAAAAAAAAAAAAAAAGTTTAAATAGATTGAAAAAATGTACTTGAAAAGTAACTAAATAAAATTTAATATAAAAAAAAGAATAAATTTTAGCCTTGGATCCTAAAAATAAATAAATAAATAAATAAATAAATAAATAAATAAATAAATAAATAAATAAATAAAATAGAATTCCTCCAAGTGAAAAAAAAAAAGTTTACATCCATGGTTATTTTAACTTACTGACTAAAGAATTCAGAGTTTAGCCATGCCCAATAAGACATCAGTTAGCAAATTCATTCTTCTGGGACTTAGTTACAATATGTGATATTCTTCTTTCTACTGTTCACCTACTTGTTCAGCATGAATAGAAACATGACCGTCACCATGTTAACAATAATTCCCATGCATTTCTCCCTCAGGAATTTCTCTTCCTTAGAAATTCCATTCACAACTGTATTTATTTTCAGGTTTCTGGTCAGTAACACTACAAGAGACACAACTATTTTCTATAATGCTTTGATGACACAATTTTTTAATGCTTCTGGGCTCCACAGACTTTTTTCTTCTGACTGTAATGTCCTATGATTGTTATGTAGCTATCTACAAACCTCTACATTACATAACTATCATGACTAACAAAGTCTATAACAAACTTAAAATTAGCTCCTGGCTAGCTGCTTTCCTTATTGTCTGTCCCTCTGTCAGTATGGGCCTCCAGCTGGATTTCTGTGACTCCAGCATTATTGACCACTTGTGATTTTCCTCCTATGCTGCTAATTGCTTCCACAAAGTTTCTACAGATTATGGCATTTTTCTTAGCAGTATTCATACTCATGGTAACTTTGGCCTTGGTGATTCTTGCTTAGACACTCATCCTCTGAATAATTCTGAAGATGCCTTCTGCCCAGCAAAGGAAAAAGTCCTTTTCCCCTTGTTTCTCTCATATGATTGTGCTTTCCATTTTTTAAATTTTTTTAAAGGTTTTATTTACTCTTAACAAATGGAATATTATTAAAATAAAAAGCTTATGCACAGCTAAAAAAAAAGCATTAAAATGAAAAGAAAACCAGCAATATGGGAAAACATATTTGCCAATGATACCTCAGACAAGGGTTTGATCTCCAAAATATAAAAAGAACTCACACAACACCACTCCAGGAAGACAAAGAATCCAATTAAAAAATGGGCAAAGGACATGAACAGACCATTCTCCAAGGAGGATATACAGAGGACCCAAAGACACATGAAAGGATGCTCAGCATCACTAGCCATCTGAGAGATGCAAATTAAAACCACAATGAGATACCACTTCATACCGGTCAGAATGGCCACCATAAACAAAACAACAAACAAGAAGTCCTGGAGACGATGTGGAGAAAAGGGAACCCCAGTGTGCTGTTGCTGGGACTGCAGACTAGTGCAACCATTATGGAAAACAGTATGGAATTTCCTCAGAAAACTAAAAATGGAACTGCCTTTTGACTTGGCAATCTCACTGCTAGGATTATATCCTAAGATACCTGAAACACCAGTTCAAAAGAACCTATGCACCCCAACGTTCACAGCAGCAAAATTTACAGTAGGCAAGTGCTAGAAGCAACCTCAGTGTCCGTCAGTAAATGAATGGATCCAAGAACTATGGTTCATTTACACCATGGAATACTATACAGCAGAAAGAAGGAAGGAACTCCTACACTTCACAACAGCATTGTTGGAACTGGAGAGCATTATGCTGAGTGAAATAAGCCAGGCGTTGAAATACAAATACCATATGATCTCACCTTTAAGTGGAACCAAATCAACAAAACAGACCAGCCAGTAATAATAACCAGAGACATTGAAATTAAGAACAAATGGACAGTAACCAGAGGGAAGATGGGAAGAAATAATGGGGAAGGGAAAGGTGAAGGGCTTTCAGGAACAACTATAAAGGACATACGGACAAACCCAAGGGAGGATTGATTCAAGGGAGGGACATGGGGATGGTTGGGGTGGGTGGGGAGCAGTGGGGGGAAAGGCAGACAACTTGTACTTGAACCACAATAAAATTTTTAAAAGGAAAAATAAAATATTAAAAAATAAATATTTTATTTATTCATTTTTAGAGAGAGGGGTAAAAAGGGAGAAAGAGAGGAAAAGAAACATCAAGGTGTGGCTGCCTCTCACGAAACCCTTACTGGAGACCTGCCCTGCAACCCAGGCATGTGTCCTGACTGGGAATTGAACTGGAGACCCTTTGGTTTGCAAGCCATGCTCAATCCACTGAGCCGCAACAGCCAGGGCTGGTTTCCATTTCTTATAGGAATTTCCATTTCTTAAGGGAAATGTGCAAAAACCTACAAAAGAATACGTGGCTTTGGGCCAAGGCATAATAGTACTTAATCCCTCTGCTGATCCCATAGTGAATCCTTTTATTTATCCTTTAAGGAACTAGGAGTTGACATAGGCCCCTGAAGATTTCGCCAAAAAAATACTACCAAGCTATTATAAAATAATACACTGTTATAAATAATACACTAACTATTATAAAATCTGTAACTGAAACAGCAAATAAACCACACATAAGTACAAATCATTGTTCTAGGTGATAGGAATACAAAGGGAATAAAGAATGCAAAAGTTTTCACCATTGTGAGGGGAAGTATTAATCAGTTAACAACTAAAAAAGTAAATTACTTGGTATATTAATGATGGTACATGTTATGAAAAGACTAAAACACTTTAAGCGAATAATATTGGATGGTCAAAGACTTCAAAGTGATTTTATGGTCCTCTCTTAATTTCATTTTTCTACATTCAAATATATTTTTCTGTATTCTTTATCTTTTTTTTTCTGAAAATTTCCCAGGTCTATAGAGCCATCTGTTTTACACAGGTAAAACATAAAGAGATTGTGAGGTGTGAACTTAAATAAGTTCTGGTCTTTAATTTCAAAATATGAATAGCAAACTCTAGATAACCTATTTAAATCTTACATCAAAATAAAATGCCAGCAACCCAGAGCTAATTAATGGAATGGAGCCAAGCTTCAAGGCTTAGAGGTCTATGTTTCATGATGATGTCTGGCAATGGACTGACTCTTATTCTATTGAATCAGACATTCAGGATCTGTACAGGGAAATAAATAATTGATGAATAATTATCTCTGAATATGAAAATGGGTTATTTTAAGCTGTCAGGTACTTTCCCAGAAACTCTGCTCCATCAGAAATATTTATTTAGATCTTTTCAGATTACACATGTTCTATTAAACAACAAACTGGAATTATGAGAGGCTACAGCAGTCCTGGAGGGTAATCTCTCGTGAGTGCTATAAATCTCTCGTGGTTTTTAGGAATGATTGCTTTTATACTAAATGCAGTGGCATTTTTAGACATAGCATATTATCAGAAAATAGAAGTCAGAAATCATAAAAACGCAGGCCACAAAGTTACTGAAATCAAGGCAGGATTTTTACACACCTATTTAACATGAACATAAGGACCAGAGAACACATCTATTGGTACTCAAATAGACAAATCATCTGCCTGCTGTTTTCAAACAATAACCCTAAGTACTCCCTCTATTAAACTAGTAGGATTGAGAATATTGAAGTTAAAGGTAAAATTCAAAACCCTAATAATTAAAAAATAAAAACTCAGTGCATAAAAACAAAGAAAATAAAGATAAAGTAGAAATCAGCAAAAATAAAGAATAGTAAGTTAGATGCAAAGACTAATTACTAAAAAGAAAAACTTTTGCAATTATAATATAAAAATGTGAGGAAAACATAAATCTTATAAATTTATAATATTTTAAGTAATAAGAAAACAGAAAAATTGTATAATTATATGATACTTATACAATTATGTTATTACACGCAATTATATACAACATTTTTAATTTTTTAGGATGTAGCATTAATTAGCAAATATTTCTAAGGCAACAGATAATCTGAATATACATTTTAACAATGGAAGTACTAAAAATAAACAAAGTTCCAAGAATTATGCTTTCAAAATACATAAACTATTAATGTTTTGGTGAGAGCTTCCACAAACTAGTTTATTAAAGTATACCAGAGTTCACTAACTAGAACACACTGTGAATGGAATTAAAAACCTTCATAAATTCAATGGACTAGGCTTTGAACTTTATACATGTTTTGAGTTTTGATACTTAACAACAGGGTCTGTAATCCTATAACTTTGCAAAACATTGGTGTGGGTTATCATTTAAAATTATCGGGAGGGGTTAAGAAAGTTTTTCTAATCTTAAACATCACAGAAATGATGAAAGTATTTATAATAAAATCTGAGGAAGGGAAGATGGCAGCAAGGTAGGTGTAAGCTGAACACACTTGACCATGCACCCAACTGGGACACCTAATCAGTCTTCTGAAGAATAGGGTGAACAGCCAACAGAATCCCAGTTTATACAAAATTTGGAAGCCAAAGATTGCAGAGGATTGTCTGTTGAAAAACAGACGATAAGGAGATTGTGTAGGAACAATAAGTGAGTCCCTGGGACCCTGGCCAATGCCATGGCTGCTGGGGTCTCTGGCCTGGTACCAGGGATGGCGGCTGCTGCAGGAGCTTTGGAGGAGAGCCAGATCAGCAATTATAACTTCACAGTTCTCTCCCTTTCCAGAGCAGGGAAGTCAGTCCTGCATCAGGAGTCACCTGGATACTTGAAGTCACTAGGACAGGTAAAGACACAGTGAGAAACACACAGAGGTGGTGTTCCCCAACTGGGACTGTGGTTGCTGACTGGGACAGTATCAGAGAAATTAGGGAGCTGGGTGACATCTGGATATGTGAGAAGAGTTGGGCTGTCTTGGTGCAAACAAGGGGAATTTGCTCAAAAAGATTCTCAGCCGCTGTTCAAGGAACTCTCATGTGCAGTGGCCAGAACAGCAAAGAGGGAAGAGGGGTGCAAGTTGCTCCCACTGAGTGCACCTCACAGACTAATCAATGAGCCACACAATGAGGTGGATTAAAGGCTCCGGCCTGGTGCATATGGACAGTGGGGACCACGCAGCACTCTAAGGGCTTGGGCTGGAGTCTGGACACCTGTGAATATTGGAGCCCAGACTGAGCCTCCAACAAAGAACCACAGGAAAGGCAAAAAGAACCCCCAAAATGAGCCCAGCCCTTCTCTGCCTGCAGCATCCAGGAAGACCAGCAGAACCCCTAAGTGGGTTCAATGTCAACAAGAGGCTTTTTTGCTTTTCTTTTTCATTTTTTCTTCCAAGTGTAAGACA
The DNA here is from genome assembly GCF_021234435.1 of Artibeus jamaicensis. Lineage (NCBI taxonomy): Eukaryota > Metazoa > Chordata > Mammalia > Chiroptera > Phyllostomidae > Artibeus > Artibeus jamaicensis. The sequence goes on from NW_026521486.1 coordinate 53,354,098, forward strand.
ATGGGGCCTGCAGCTGTGAAAAGATCAAATAGAGCTTCAGAGAGAGATCAGAAGGCTAATGCCAATAGCTGAGACAAAATTCACTTTGCTGTCCTACAGAAGTGGCATTTTATTTTTTACTGTTTATTTTTATTTTTTTGTATTATGATTTTATTATAATTATTTTATTTTTTATTCTCTTCCTTCCATTTACTTTTTTGGTTTGATTTCATTGATTGACTGGTTTTCTTTATTCTGCCTTTCACATTGCATTTTAATCTATTCCTTCACTTCACTCATATTCCAATAACACACTACCTTTGGCCTTTTATTTCTTTTTTTTTAATTCAGATCATGTATTTCATTCCATATTATCGTTGTTCCCATTCCTACATTCCCACACAGCACACTTCCCTGGTCTCAGTCCATTTTACTATCTTCCTGAACTTTATTACTGCTGTGATTAACTTCATTCTTTCCCACACTATGCCAAGTTGCTATTGCTTACTCTCACTATATCTCACCATCTAACCTGGCATAAGTGCGCTTCTTCCTGGAGTCAGCTCACATTCTTTTTCACCTCTAATAAGAGTCTTATCTCTTTTTCACCTTTTCAAAAAAAAGTGGCTACTTGGGTGAAATATCATGGTTATTGCTGTGCTTCTTCAAAGGATCTCCAATCTGTTTTCTACTTCTTGGTACTTTTAATCCCATAGAATACTCTCCCACTGTCGTAATCTACTCTGCTTTCATCCTGCATTAGATCAAATGCAAGATAAGGTGTGAGTTTTAAATACCAGTAAACCCACTGGAGAAGAGAACCCACCAAAAAAGGAGCCACCAATGTGCAAAACCCAATTGCAACAAGACAGGTCTCTTAAATGGAAAAAAGGGCAACCCTAAAATATGCACACAAGGAGATCAAAGAGCCACATCCCCGAGTCCCACAGAATTCCTACCATAGAAGTTCACCCTACGGAGACAGCTAGCAAAGCACAGCATCAGAAATGGAGAAACACATAAGAGTCACCTAAAATGGGGATAAAAAGAAAGAAACTGCAATTGAAAGGAATGGAAGACCCCCCCACTAAAAGAGCTATATGAATTGGAGGCAGCCAAACTCTCAGATGTAGAATTCAGATATAGAATATAGATATCAGATATAGAATTCAATTATATAGATATAGAATTAAAAAGGATGGTTATAAGAATGCTCAAGTATCTCACAGACAACTACAAGGAACTGAGTGAGAATTACTACAGTATGAAAAAGGAAATAGAAACTATAAACAAGAATCATGAAGAAATGAAGAACACAATTTCTGAAATAAAAAACACACTAGAAGGAATTACAAGCAGGCTGGATGAAGCAGAGGACCAAATACATGAACTGGAAAACAAGGTAGAAAGAAATACCAAGGTAGAGCAGCTGCATGAAAAATGACTTAAAAAATATGAAGATAGCTTAAGGGAACTGCAAGACAACATGAAAAGCAACAACATTCGAAACATAGGAATATCAAGAGAAGAAAAGGAGCAAGGAATAGAAAGTCTGAAAAAATAATGACAGAAAAATTTCTGATCTTGGAAAGGGAAAAAAAACCACACAATTTGAGGAAGCACAAAAGATCTCAATCAAGATGAACCCAAAGAGGGCCACTCCAAGACACATCATAATTAAAATGCCCAGTTTTAAAGAGAAAGCAGCAAGGGAGAAAACCAAAGGGTAACATACAAAGGAGTTCTGATAATGTTACATAATGGACCAATGAGGGAGATGATATAATATTACCAAATGGACCTCCCCTTTTCCCAGGGTCCCCCAGAACTATGTTCCCTTTGCCCACTGCCATGGAATTTTAGATCTTAATACCAGAGATTGGCTAAAAGGAAAGAAACTATTTATTCAAAACTTATACAGACTTAGAGAAATTACTTGATGTCTTTGTTAAAATCCCAAGTCCCTTAAAACACCCACAAACACACATAGTCCTTCCTTCCCACCACTCTGCCCAGTCCGGGGTACCTTATCTCAGGAAAACAAAGAAGTCCATGGCTCAGCTACCTCCCAGTCCTTACCAGTAACCATGCTCAGCTGGCAGGCCTCCCACAGTTTCCAGCTCCATCAGCTGTGTTGCTGGAATCTCCTGTTCTTAATCCAAACCCTCGTTGGTTTGGATAGCACCTCCTCATGGCCCACCAGCAAGAGTACTTTTACCCCTTTCCTTCCCACAATGTCTCTCCTGCATTTTTCCAAACTGCTAAGAGAGAGCTCAGCATTGCTGCTACACCTTGCTTTCAGCTGCTTAAGCTTCATGGCAAAGGGATCATCAAAGCATAGTGATTCCAACCTGCATGTGCCAGGGTATAAATCCTGGCACCAATCTTCCCCTGCATCCCCATTTCCAACTCCTCCCTCAATTGGCTACAACTGCTAGCAGACCCATATTTTTCCAGCTTTTCTGGGCTGCCATAGTAAGTCCAAGAATGCATGGTCCCATGGCATGGGGCGATGCCCGCCCGGACTTACTATGCAGCCCTAAGTTCTCTAAGTTCTCTAAGCTCTAAGCTCTCATGCAGGTGCTAAAATCAGGGGGAGTTGCCTCCCAGTTACATGCTGGGTGGAAGTCACTCCCATCTCCCTGCCTAAAAGTATGGCCATAGCCATTTAGCATATCCATGAAACCAGTCACAAGTTGTAGATATGTTAAGTGACCATTCTCAAGGTTATTTGCAAAACTGTTGATATGTCAAATAACTCAATGGCCCTGCTCCATGTGTCTCATCACCCAGTTTAGACTTGTAGGGTGAGGACATCCTATATTTTTAATATTGCCTGGACATTTTGAGCTCTGGACCCCGCTACAAATCTCTCTTTTGGAAGGTCTCTGGCTGCACCCTGTTACAATAAGACTAATGGCTGATTTTTCAACAGAAATACTGCAAACCAGGAGATGTTGGCAAGAAGTATTCCAACTAATGAAAAGCAAAGGTGGGAAACCAAGACTACTCTACCCAGCAAGTCTCTCAATTGCAATGGAAGGTGAAATAAGGAGTTTCCCAGATAAAAGAAGGCTGAAACAATACTCCTCCACCAAACCAGCACTGCAAGATATGCTAAAGCAACTGCTATATGAAGAGGAAGGAAAAGAGTGAGAGAGAAACACAGATACAAATGGGGGAAAGTACCTATGAATAACTACCTATCAATAATAACCTTAAACATTAATGGATTAAATGCTCCAATCAAAAGACATACGGTAGCTGAATGTATAAAAAACATGATTCACACATATACTTCCTAGAAGAGACCTACCTCAGAAAAAAGACCTACACAGACTAAAAGTGAAGGGTTGGAAAAAAATATTCCAAGCAAATGAATAGGTAAATAAAAAAACCTGGTGTGGCAATACTAATATCAGACAAAATAGACTTCAAAACAAAAGCCATAAAAACAGACACTAAAGGACACTTCATAATACTCAAAAGAAGAATCCATCACGAAGACATAAACATAGTAAATATATATGTACCCCACATAGGAGCACCCAAATACATAAGCAAAATCTTGGAGAACTTCAAAAAATATGTAGACAGCAACACACTTATACTAGGGGATTTTAACACCCCGCTACCCAAAATGGATAGATTGTGGCATTGACCAATGCCCTAGATCAAATGGACTTAACAATATACATAGAACCTTTCATCCCAAAGAAATAAAATACACATTTTTTCAAATGCACATGGAACATTTTCAAAGATAGACCACATCATAGGACACAAAACAAGTCTCAACAAATTCAAGAAAATTAAAATATATCAAGCATTTTCTCATACCTTAAGGGCCTGAAACTAGAAACCAACCTCAAGGAAAACTAAAAAATACTCAAATTCATGGAGATTGAACAGCATGCTATCAAACAATGAATGGGTCAAAATGAGATCAAGGAGGAAGTCAGAAAAGTTTTGGAAACCAATGAAAATGAATACACAAGACTCCATAATTTATAGGACACATCAAAAGCAGTCCTGAGAGGGAAGTGCATGGTGATACAGGCTTACCTAAAATGATAAAAACATTTCAAATAAACAACCTAACCCTACATCTACAAGAACAAAGACAGGCCAGAGCAAGTAGAAGGAAGGAAATAACTAAGATCGGAACTGAATTAAACAGATAAAGACTAAAATAACAATTTAAAGAATTAATAAATCCAGAAGCTGATTCTTTGAAAAGATAAAGAAAATTGACAAGCCTTTAAGCAGACCCATCAAGAAAAAAGAGAGGGAACCTTAATAAACACAATCAGAAAAGAAAGAGGAGAGACTACAACTGATACCACAGAAATGCAAAGGAGTGTAAGAAATTACTACAAACAACTATATGCCAAGAAATTTCAAAAGCTAGGAGAAATTGACCAATTTCTAGAAAAAAAGTAATCTTCCAGAACTGAATGAAGAAGATGCAGAAAGCCTGAACAGATCAAAACATTTGATGAAATCAAAACAGAAATAAAAAATCTCCTGTCACACAAAGGCCCTGTACCAGACAGTTTCACAGGAGAATTTCACAAAACATTTAAGGAAGAGCTAACCCCTATTCTTCACAGATTATTCCAAAGAATCTAAGATGACAGAAGACTCCCAAATTCTTTTTGTGAAGCTGGCATCATCCTAAATCCAAAACCAGATAAAGACATAGCAAAGAAAGAAATCAATAGGCCAATATCACTGATGAACATAGATGCCAAAATCCTCAACAAAATATTGGCAAACCACATCCAGCAACACATTAAAGAGATCATACACCATGATCAACTGGGATTCATCCCAGGGATGCAAGAATGGTACGATATCCACAAGTCATTAAATGTAATACATCACATAAACAAAAGGAAAGACAAAAATTACATGATCATACCAATAGATGCAGAAAAAGCATGATAAGGTACAGCATCTATTTATGCTGAAAACACTCCGCAAAGTGGGAGTAGAGGGAGCATACCTCAACATAATAATGCCCATATATAAGAAACCTATAGCCAACATCATACTCAAGAGGCAAAACTAAAAGCTTTCCCACTAAGATCAGGAAAAGACCACTTCCATTCAACGTATATTGGAAGTCCTAGTCACAGCAATCAGACAGGAAAAAGAAATAAAAAGCATCCAAATTGGAAAGCAGGAGGTAAAACTGTCACTGTTTGCAGATGTTATAATAGAAGATAGTATAGACTCCACCAAAAATTTCTTGACCTAATAGGTGAATTTGGCAGAACCACAGGATTCAAAGTCAATATTCAAAAATCAAAGGCATTTTTGTACACTGGCAACAAAATATCAGAATCAAAAATCAGGAATAAAAAAATCCCATTTGATACAGCACCAAGATAAATAAAGTACCTAAGAATAAATCTTATGAAGGAGGTAAGAGACCTGTAGTCAGAAAACTACAGAACACTGAAGAAAGAAATTAAGGAAGACACAAATAAATGGAAGTGTATACTGTGTTCACAGATTAGAAGAATTTACATAATCAAAATGCCCATACTACCCAAAGCAATAATAGATTAAACACTGATTACATTATTGATGTTTAATAATATTATTTATTAAAATACCAATGATATATTTCACACATATAGAACAAATATTTCAAAATTTTAAATGGAACCATAAATGACCCAGAATATCTGCAGCAATTTTGAGAAAGAAGAACAAAACAGGAGGGATCACAATTCCTGGAATCAAACTATATTACAAACTCACTGTAATCAAAACCGTATGGTACTGGCATAAGAATAGACACATAGAACAATGAAACAGAATTGAGAGCCCAGAAATAAACCCAAGTCTCTATGGTCAATTAATATTTGACAAAGGGGCAGAAGCTTAAAATGGAGTAAAATATAGCCTTTTCAACAAATGGTGTTGGAAGATCTGGATGGCTACATGCAAAAAATTGAAACTCTATCACCAGTTTATACCATACACAAAAAGAAGTTCAAGGTGGATAAAAGACTTAAATATAAGTCATGACACCATAAAAGTCCTAGAGGAGAACATAGGCAGGAAAGTCTCAGATATTCCATGCAGCAATAGTTTCACCAATATGTACCCTGGAGCGGAGACATAAAGGAAAGAATAAACAAGTGGGACTTCATCAAAATAAAAAGCTTCTGCACAGCTAAAGAAAACAGCAGTAAAATGAAAAGGGAACCAGCTATGAGAAAATGTATTTGCAAATGATACTTCAGACAAGGAAATGATCTCCAAAATATATAAAGAACTCACACAACTCCACTTCAGAAAGACAAACAACCCAAGTAAAAAATGGGCAAAGGATCTTAACAGACACTTTTCTAAGGAGGACATACAGAGGCTCCAGAGACATATGAAAGGATGTTCAGCATCTCTAGCCATCAGATGGTTGTAAATTAAGACCACAATGAGATACCACTTCACACCAGTCAGACTGGCCATCACAAACAAATCAACAAACAACAAGTGCTGGAATGGTTGTAGAGAAAAGGAAACCCTAGTACACTGTTGGTGGGAGTGCAGACTGGTGTAGCCAGTGTGGAAAACAGTATGGAGTTTCCTCCAAAAATTAAAAATGGATCTGTTCTAAACCCAGAGATTCCACTTGTGAGAATACATCCAAATAAATCTGAAACACTAATTTGAAAAAATATATGCATCTCATGTTCATTGCAATGTTATCAATATTTAAAATAGCCAAGGTTTGGAAGCACCCATCCAGGAGATGAATGGAACCTGTGGGACATATACACAATGAAGTATTATTTGGCCATTAAAAAAAGGAAATCTTTCTTTTTGGGACTGTATGAATGGACCTTGAGAACATTATGCTAAGTGAAATAAGCCAGTCAAAGAAAAACAGTCTACGACCATACCACCCTGAACACGCCCAATCTCGTCTGATCTTGGAAGCTAAGCAGGGTCGGGCCTGGTTAGTACTTGGATGGGAGACCGTCTGGGAATACCAGGTGCTGCAGGCTTTCTAAGGGAGGTGGAAATGGGAGGGAGGTGGGGAGCACGGGGAGGGGGGCTGGGGGCTGGGATGGGAGTAAAAGACAGAAAACTGTACTTGAAAAATAATTAAATAAAAATGAAAAAAAGAAAGAAAAACAAATACCATGATTCAATTTATATGTGGTATCTAATGAATAAAAAACCAAACTAAATAGAAATCCAATCATAGATACATTGAACAGACCAACAAAAAACACACAGACACTAAAAACAGTACAGTGATAGAAAGGCAGTGCGGAGAGGTGGATAAATGGTGGTGGAAAGAGACTTGACTTTGGGAAGCAAATGCATGGTGCAATATGCAATGATGGGTTAGAGAGCTGTACCCTTGAAAGCTGCATGATTTTATTAGCCTTGATAAATTCAATTAAAAATATCAATGCTAGAAATGCATATGCTAATATCAAACAGTTACTTATTGCTTAAAACAAAGATTTTTTAGGTATCAAGTGCTTAAAATTTTATTTATTGTATACATATATAAATTTTATATATTGTGTATAAAGATATATGAAGACAACTTTAAAATGAGAAGATGCATATTGTAATTTTCTAAAATTATATATAGCAATAAAGGCTCTAATAATTCAATTACTAACTGAACCTCTGTTTTTGAAGTACCATTATGATTATACAAAAGTAATTTAAATATCCTAGTGTTCACTCTTAATGAATTCAACAATAAGATGCTTTTTCAAAGAAGTTATATTTTTAGCATTGAATTTATTCATTATGAAATGAACTGTGCTTAATTTCCGTATTAGTAAAGAATAGATTTGGTACACATTATTAAAACTTACAGTAGGTTTATGCTACTGTTGAAAATTATACAGAAATGTTAAGGTGAAATTTGAGATCCTTATTAAATTTAGATGTGTACTAGTTATATAGCATAACTGATGAAAAAAATACTTCTTAAGAAAATTTTAACCAGACAATCGCGGTTCGATTCCCAGTCAGGGCACATACCGGGGTTGCACACCGGTTCCCTGCAGGCCACTTCCCAGCAGGGGACGCATGAAAGGCAACCATACATTGATACTTCTCTCCCTCTCTCCTTCCCTTCCCCTCTAAGGAAAAATAAATAAATAAATAAATAAAATTTAAAAAAAAAAAAAAGAAAATTTTGCCTGGAATAAGATACCTCAAGCATCTTCAATAACTTTAAATGTTTCATAGATAATGAAATCAGATATTCTTTCCTTACTAGTCCTCTACTTGTTTTCTTTCATATTTTAAACTGATTGTCCAGGGTTTTCAAAATGATACATGAGCCAGAGGAATATGAACATCTGAAAATGTTGGTTCATTTTTGCTAAGTGCTCCCAGTTCCAAATATCTGGCCAGCATTCTGCTGGATAACTTTCTCAAACTTCTCCTGGAACATAGATCTCATAATAAACCAATTAAGATATACTTGCCAAAGGTATTGTGTGCGTGTGCATGACTCATCAGTGCCCTGATACTATTTTCCCAAAGGTCATTAAGACTTAGTCTCAAAGAATATTTCTCAATAAAAAAAATATGTAGAAAGTACAATAAAGGTGCTAGGTTTGCTTTTTGCCTGGGGGAAATAAATGAAAATGATCTTCTGTGAAATATCAGATTACCAACAAATCATTCTAAACTTGCTTTATTTTAAAAGTTTATCTGAAGATTTGGTGTTAGGGAAGAAGGTGGAATACTTCAGGATTGTGGATTCAGGACAATGGTGAGAAAAAACAAGGAAACTGCTTCATTAGATGTTTTGAGATAGAACATCAAGGTTTTTATGAGAAAATATAGAGCTTCATGGGAAAAGAAGGAAAATGTTATTCTCCAAGAAGTGTTAGCCTACTGCTTGTCTTTTGATTTAAGATATTGAGCACATTAGTTTGCATTCAGTATTTAATACTAACCATCAAACTTTTGACATGTGTTTAGTTTATTTATTTATTTATTTATTTTGTGTGTTTATTTTTATTTGGTATTTTCACTTCTATTCACTATATAGCATTGATTACCACTCTACTTTGTTTCTCTCTCTCTTTTCTATATATAATACATATACTATAAATAATATATATTCATTAGTTATATCAACTGAAATTAAAAAATGAAAAATAGTGATTTCTATAATAGAAATATGTGGAACATGACATGGTTTCCTTGATACATTTATACTTTAGAAAGACCTGATGCATATGACTGGTGGAGTATCCAAGATATAAAGTATATTTATGTATACTAAATGGCATATGTAAAGTGTATATTTCACATATAAACCTTATATATGAGTACTTCTGAACTTCATTAACATATTTAGTGAACAGGTTGATGCTCAACTGTTAACTAGATTTTTAAAAACTATTTTATTGGAAATTTTAAAACAATAAAGTGAAAAACTTAGTTAACTGAATTTTCATTGAAAGACACCTTTTTTTTAGAAAAATCAAGAATAAAAAGAGGTGTTTAGATTGTTCATTGATATCTGGAAATAAAATGTGTAGTGAATTGAAAAATATAAGTAGTATTCATATAAACCCCTGTTTAATATAAATAAAAATTTATTATACAATGTTAGAATGACTTGGTTTCTAACTTTTTACAAAGAAAAGGGCAACAAATAAATAAATATTTACTGCTCCTCAAAAAAACATTTAGAATTTCACTGAAAAATATTAATTAGGGTCAGTTGAGTACTTATTTCTATCTTCAGTAGGAATTATGCCTGGGAAAAAAGACAAGAACAGCAGCAGTTCCTCCATATTTTAGCTAAACAATGAAGCATGAAAAGAGTTCATCTTTAATCAGTACATTTCCCATGTAACAGTTATAAGCAACAGAAGCAGAGTAAACATGAAGCAAGAAATCAGAGCAATACAACTGAAATTAAACATCGAAGATACACCCACAAGATGTATAATAGAATTGGGGGAAATGGGGGCTATATAGAATGAATAGAAAAACATTTTTTAAGCCTCAGGTACTTCTTATGAAAATACAATCACTACTTTAAAAATAGGTACAGATATTTATGCGTGTCAAACTGATTTATGTTTGTCTTTCTTGATTTTGCCAGTAAAATTTCTGAAAAATCAACCACAGAAATGAAAAACCGAACATCTGTGACAGATTTTATCCTCCTGGGTCTGACTGATAACCCAAATGTACAGGTCCTGATTTTCTTCTTTTTATTACTCATGTATGTAATGAGTGTCACTGGAAATCTTACTATCATCATTCTTACCTTGCTGGATTCCCACCTGAAGACCCCTATGTATTTTTTCCTCAGAAATTTCTCCTTTTTAGAAATTTCATTTACTTCTGTCTGTAATCCTAGGTTTTTGATCAGCATCCTAAATGGAGACAAATCTATTTCTTATAATGCTTGTGCAGCTCAGCTATTTTTCTATATCCTCCTTGGTTCAACGGAGTTTTTTCTTCTGGCATCTATGTCCTATGATCGTTACATAGCTATCTGCAAACCCCTACATTACACAATCATTATGAGTAACAAGATCTGCTACCAGCTGGTAGGCAGCTCTTGGCTGGCTGGTTTCTTGGTCATCTTTCCACCACTGACCATGGGCCTGCAGCTGGATTTCTGTGACTCCAATATCATCGACCACTTCACCTGTGATTCTGCCCCTTTACTGCAAATTTCTTGCACAGACACAAGTACTTTAGAGCTCATGAGCTTTGTTTTAGCTGTGCTGACTCTTATGTCCACTTTGATGTTAATAATTCTCTCCTATTCTTACATCCTCAGAACAATTTTGAGAATCCCCTCAGCTCAACAAAGAAAAAAGGCCTTTTCAACCTGTTCCTCTCATATGATTGTTGTTTCTATCTCTTATGGAAGCTGCATCTTCATGTATGTGAAAACATCAGCAAAGGAAGGGGTTGCTTTGACAAAAGGGATAGCTATGCTCAATACTTCTGTCGCTCCTATGCTGAATCCGTTTATTTACACCTTAAGGAACCAGCAAGTGAAACAAGCATTTAAGGATGTTGTAAGAAAGTTATGCTTCTCAAAAACATTTTTCTGACTGTAATTTATAACTGAAACATACACAGTTTTAAACAGAGAACCCATGAATAATTTTTAAATACCTTTTCTGTTGCCTTTTATTTCTTTTCAGAATTATAATTATTTATGCTATTTTGGATATGAAATCCTTACATTGTAAATACTTCTTAAATAACTTTAAGATTTTATGTGTTTATTTTTAGAAAGGGGAAGGGAGGGAGGAAGAGAGGAAGAGAAACATTGATGTGTGAGAGATCGATCAGTTGCCTCTTGCACATGCCCCAGTAGGAGACCAGGCTTAGATTCAAAAGTGCATATGTCTCTATGTACAAACATGTATATATATGTACATGTGTATTTGTGCATTTGTGTGTATGTCTCTATGTACATACATATGCTTTTTAATGCTTTTTAAAAAATAAAACAAAGAGGTAATTCAGCCATTTGAATAAGGAATAACTTGTAAGAGTTAAACAATGTGGAAAAAGTTATTAATTTTTATATTAACCCTGAAATTTAACTAACAATTTACAATAGTCTATATAAAATTTTAAAAACATATTACATATTTGCCATCAAGGTACAAAATTAGTATGGTAAAAATATTTTTGCTATTTTTTTCTTTTTAGAGCAACTTAATATATGAGTGCTTAAATAAGAAAAAATAACATAACAAACTATAACTTTAAGAACAATTTATGAGTGTAGGACTTTTATAATTATTGTTAATACTTAAGAAAGGCAGTAGCATATAAGCATATTTCTATAAAATATTCTTACAGGGAGCTAGCAACATTTGGTTTAGAAATAATACTCTCTCTCCTTTGTGAGCACCTTGATTTACTCAACATTGTGATTTGGAACACTTTAACCAACCAAATACTAGCTAATTGTATTGTTTTCTCTCTTACCAGTGTCTCCAACTTTGGTAAGGTTTGACCATTGTATTATGTAAGATTACACTGGTTGCCGAATAAATATTAAAAATAAAATCAGATTAAGAAAAAGTGATTTAATAAGTTTAAAATCTTAGGTAGACACATAATAGCCATGAAAACTCTGTTTAGCTCAGGAGCTGAAAAATGGATTTATTTATACTATGACTACTTATTGCTCATAATCTCTCTCAATGCTTCCCTCTGTCTTTGTTTTTAATATATTTCATTATTTGGTTCAATTTTGTTCCCTTCTTTCATAACAGATCATCTTTTGTCACGTGATAAATTGTACAGTTCCTTGTAGACTTCAATTCACTCTTTTCAGCTCATGCTAAGAGATAGGAAACTTTCTGCCACCAAGTTCAATGAAAGTAGCAGTTAGAATATGTTGATTGACACACCGTTGAATAGGTAGCAATCATTAAACCATCTCTTTGATTCCTGAGCATCACTTCCATGTTTCATAGCCATAGTGTGTTGCTTAAGTATATGTGTGCTGAAGTCAAGCTGTCTAGATCTGTACTCCAGCTCTGCCATTTACAAGCTTGAGATTTTCAGAAAATTTTAAACTTCTCTGGGGTTCAGATTTTTTACGTGTACAGGAGGTACAATAATTATACTTAACCATGGACTTGTTGTTATGATCGCAGATAGGTTAAACTTCTAAAACATGACAAGTAATATAGTAAGTGCTCAGTAATTTAATAATAATTACTTTTATTATAACAAGTACTTGTATTCACATAGTCTAGGTCACATTATAAGCTGAAGAGGTAGAGGTGAGGCAGCAGCTAATCTTGCTGGACATTGAAGGAGAATAGTTGTTGGGTATAGACAACCATTTCCATTTATTTCAGCCAACTCCATTTGGATAATCTGGTTGGATGGAAAGCATATATGCAGATATGCTTTCCAAGCGGATATATGCAGAAGCACTTTCCAAGGTAATAACCACTTAGGTATATTCTTTAAAGGGTAGCGTAGACTTGATAAACTTAAGGTAACAGAAAATTTGTCCTTTGTCCTGTCCAGCTGTCATATTTTGTTGGATTTTGATTCTCACAAATCATAGTAAAAAATAGTCAGATGTATAAGACAAGGTAAATTAATCACTTACAAAATATTTCATGTATAGGGAGCTATATGCATAGTCTCAGTATACTAGAAAAGCTGAGTATCTTTTGATAAAATCAGTGTTCAAAAATTGAAAGTATCATCTTCTCCCTCCTACCAAATCTGCTCTCTATCTGTTGTCTTATTTGATAAATATCACCTTACCCAACTTGCCAAATCAGAAACTTGGGATGCATCTCAGACTGCTTCTTTCCTTGTTCTCATATGAAGTTGTTCCTCAAATCCTGTGGGTTTTTGTTCTAATGTTCTCATTTTTCACTTCCAATATGTTAGTTTGGTTCTGTAAAATTTATTATCTGGAGTGAGTCAATCTACAAGCTGTTTAAATAACCCCATATTAAGTGGAATTATGGAAGGAAAATAGAAAATACTCAAGTTGTTTTAGGTGGTAAGAGAGTTAACAAAAGGCAGGACATTAGAGGATGCATAACCAGTGGAAGAACTAGAGAAGCAAAGGAAATGATACAATTGCATACAGTGCTTGAGTATGAGAAAATGCCCAACAGTGATGTCAGCAGGCTTCAGCAGTGGAGCTGGTCATTCTCATGTTGACAAAATCTTATATTGGCTGCCTACTGACTTTTCCCTACTGTCAATAGCTGCTGAGGAAATGTGTTGTCTCCTCTTTGTTTTCCATGTTCAAGATCCCATGAGCATCTTTTCTACATGAATAGAATACTGCAGATAAGATAGACTCTACAAACAAGCTCAATTTAATAAATAAATTCAGCAATTGACAGGATAGAAAGCCAACATACAAAAAATGATTTCCTTTTATTTTCTTTTTCAATTACAGTTTACATTTAATATTATTTTTATTAGTTTCAGGTATATAGCATAGTGGTTAGGCAAGCATATATTTTGCAAAGTGTTCCCATTGATATTTCCAGTACCCACTGGTACCATGCCTAGTTATTACAGTATTGATAAGTTGCTTTCTTTATGATAGCAATACATAGTTGAAACTCAAAATAAACAATGTCATTACTGACCAAAAAGTAAAATAGTTAGGTATAAACCCAAAAAACTTTGTATAAAATCCAAAGGCTCAACAATACAAATGTATGCATACAAAATTAAAGACCTTTAAAAAGAGACATGCTATTACTGTATTCAACATTTTTATATCAATCTTTATAACATCAATTCCTCATTTTAACTACAGATTCATTGCAATTCTGAAGTCCTAGCAAATATTTTTGTAATATTGACAGTCTTATTCTAAACTTTATATAAGAAGGCAACAAAATATATTAGACACAAGTAATTTTGAAGAAAACAAAAGTGGGGTTTCACATAAAAATCTGCTATAATTTTACAATAATCAAGAGAGTGTATTTTGAAAGAATATATGCATAAATTAAAGAAAATAGACACCTCTGAAATAAAGTCACATAAATATATTCAAGTGAGGTTTGCTAAAAGTACAAAGCAATTAGATCAAGAAAGTATAGTCTTTCTGATATATAATTTGGGAGTATTGGGTATCCATATTCAAAGAAATACACATCAACCTACACAGCACACCTTATATAAAAATTAACTTTAAAATATAGGTCTATAGTAAAGTTAAACTTCTAAAAATAGGAAAAAATATTATATAAATAGACTAATAAAATATGAATTCTCTTGATTTATATTAGGCTTTCTCCTTTTAAAATATTCATTTATGATCCAAATTTATCATCTCATGAAACAATATGTAGGTTTTTCCCTTTTCATTAGTGAGTAGTATTCTAATATAGGTTCTTACCACAGTTTGTTTATCCATCCACTGGTTAAAGAACTTTTGTAATTCACAAAAAAAGGAAGGAGAGGAAAGGAATCAAAACATTATATTAGGAAAAATGGTGCACATAATTACACGTAATTTGGAAATAAAAGTAAGATAATTATAATTATGGCAATAAATTGGTAAATAGTATTGAAATCCTTATAAAAATGCAACATATCATAACTGGTACATCAAAAATATAAAATCTGAATATTTATATATAGGGCAGAAATAGGTTTACAGGTGTGTGTGAAACAAAATTTATTCTTATATTTTCATGTATTAATTATTGTATTATTTTTTCTATGAACAACTGTAAACCTACTTTTGCCTCACCCTACATTTATTACAAATTTTGAATCCTCAATTAAAAATCATCTCAAAAGAAACTTCTAGAATAAAATAGTCTTAAAGAAGTATTTAGTAAATATTTAAGAAAGAATTCATATGTTTTACACCTTCAGAGAATAGCTAGATAAGTATGAACACATTAATGACCCAAGGACAGAGACAATGTGGGGGAGGATTGAATGTGGGAGGTGGGGGTGTGTAAGGCAGGGAAGAGAAATAGGGGTAAATGGGAACAAATGTAATTGAACAACAATAAAAAAATAAAAATGAAAATAAATAAATCAAAAATTAAAAACGAGAACAGCATAATCTTCATATAAAAGTTGACAATGATATAAGGGTCTCTCTAAGTCTGCAAAAAGTCAAATCCACTAGAAATGGAGCCTGGGCATACATTTATTCTCATCAGTGCCCCCAAACAAAGAAGGATGAAGGGTACAAACAGAAATCAAGGACTTTGTGAATTCATCAGTTAAGGATAAAAAGGGCTTTGATCAGAGATGGACCAACAGAGGTTTCTCAGGTACAGGTAATGTAGCTTAACCTAGATTGTGGGTACCTCTACAGTTAGACACTGTTTTGTATGGATGGTAAATTTTTTTAAAAAATAAAAGTACAGCAATATAAGTCTATGTATGGTATTATAAAGCTCATTAGTGAATTTTGATAAAATTATTAAAATTTACCCATAATATGATTATATGTTTGAAAAATCTAAAGGAATCATTTGACAAAAAGATCACTTGTTATAAGATATATTCATTAAGATCAAGACCTTTTCTAAATGCAAAAATACTGGTTAAATAAGTTACATATGTTAACACACCACATGCATTACCAAAAAATAAAACAAGGGGATAAAAAGAAAACAAAATAGAAACTTTCAATTGAGATGGCTGCATAGATAAATGCAGTATTTGGAACCTCCCACAACCACATCAAAATTACTATCAAACTATGTAAGGACCATCATTCAAAACCACCTGAAATCTAGCTGACCAGAAGTCCTATAACTAAAGATATAAAGAAGAAGCTACATCAAAACTAGTAGGAGGGATGGAGACTCAGAACAGGTTAGTCCCACATCCATGAGTGACAGTTATAAAGTGGAAGCATAGCTCAGCTACAGAGATCCCACCCAAAGGAGCCAAGGGTCCCAGCCCCACACCAGAACCCCCAGCCAAAGTTTCCAGTGCCAGGAAGAGAAGTCCTTATAACTTCTAACTGTAAAAACCAGTAGAGATTGTGGCTGAGTGAGATGGAGAGGATTCTTCAAGTCCCTGGCATTTCTCTTAAAAGGCCTGCTTATTGACTTACTTAGTTTCACCCACTCTGAGTTTCAGCACTGGGGTAGCAGTTCAAAAAGCACCAAGGACATTTGGGGAGAAGCTGAACTGTCTGGCATCAAGGTGATGGCTGGCAGGCCAGCTTTCTGCCATACAGAAGTGCTGGCAGAAGTAATTGTCCCTTTTTTGACCCCTCTCCCCACAGAGCCATCAGCCAGGTGCTATATCTCCATCAGTCTGGCTAAGACTGTTGCCCTGCTCTGGTGATGCCCAGAGACCCTGCCCTACCCTATTTGCAGACTTACAAAAACCATTTCCAGTGGCTTTTCCATACAAACCACCTCTCTTGGCTCATGTTTCAGACTTTCCTAAAAGCTTTCAAACAAATAGCAGCTGGCCTCTGAGTACCCTGTACCTCTTGCTAAGAGGTCCCAGGCCTGGTACAAGTGGCAACCAGTCTTGATTTGCATCGTGGCCTCTTCTGGGAATGTCCAACACCAGCATAAATAGCAGCCATCTGCAGATCCCTCTGTAGCTCATGCAGAGTGGCCACATGCAGGGCACAGGCAATGGCTGAGCTTGGCCTACACCTCCCTGGAGGCCCCAGAGCCAGTGTACCTGGTCAACAACATCTGACCAAGCCAGATTACAACCCAACCTTAGCTAAGAGTGACACACTCAAGGCGCAGACTTGGTGGGCACCAAAGTTCCACCGAAGCAGTCCTGCTTCATGGGGTCAACACCTGCACAGCAGCTACTCTGCTATAGTTGCAGTGCATCCTTGCAGCCTCAGCCTGCGGGTCAATACCTCCCAGCGATGTGCCGACAGCAATCAATACACAACTACAAGAGGGTGCACACAGCCCACACAGGTAGAGAGGCAAACCTGAAGAACCTGGCTCAGGTGACTGGCAAGGCTGTGCTATTGGCCCTAAAGATACCTACTACAAAAGACCAGTCTACCAAGACTGGGAGATGTAGCAGTTCTAATACATAGAAACAAACACAGGGAAGCAATGGAAATGAGGAGACAAAAAAAACATCCCAAATGAAACAGTAGGAGAAATTTTTAAAGAAAGAACTGAGTGAAAGTGAAATAGAGGCAAGCAAACTTCCACAAAGAGCTGAGATGAAGGTTATATGAGTGCTCAAGGAACTTAGAAACACACACAGATTAGAAGTAAAAGGATGACAAAAGATATTTCATGAAAAGAATTTTTTCTTTCTTTTTAACTTTTTTATTGTTGTTCAAGTAAATTGTCTCCATTTCCCCCCCACCAATCCCCATCTCCCACCCTTGATCCTACCCCCTTTGGCTTTGTCCATGTGTCCTTTATACATGTTCCTTCATGGCCCTTCCCCTATCTTCCCCCATTGTCCCTCTCCCCCCTCCCTTATGGTTACTGTCAGTTTGTTCTTTATTTCAATGTATCTGATTATATTGTGCTTACTTCTTTGTTTTGTTTATTAGTTTCCACTAATAGGTGGGATCATATAATATTTCTCTTTCACCACCTGGCTTATTTTGCCTTAGTACGATGTTCTCCTTTTACATCCATGCTAACCTGAAGGGTAGGAGTTCCTTCTTTCTTTCTGCTGCATAGTGTTCCACTGTGTAAATGTACCCAGTTTTTTTATCCACTCACTTACTGATGAGCACTTAGGTTGCTTCCAGCATTTGGCTATGGTAAATTGTCATAGGCTGATCAAGGCTGCTATGAACATTGGGGTACATAGGTTGTTTAGTTGGTAATTCAGGATTCTTAGAGCATACTCCCAACAGTGTATCACTGGATAAAAAGACAGTTCCACTTTTAGGTTTTTTTTTGAGGAAATTCCATATTGTTTTCCACAGTGTCTGCACCAGTCTGCATTCCCACCAATAGTGTACTAGGGTTCCCTTTTCTCCACAACCTCACCAGCACTTGTTTGTTGATTCTGCTTTGATGGCCATTCTGACCAGTGTGAAGTGATATCTCACTGTGGTTTTAATTTGCTGAGCACCCTTTCATATGTCTCTGGGCCCTCTGTATGTCCTCCTTGGAGAAGTGTTCATTCAGGTCCTTTGCCCATTTTTTAATTGGGTTGTTTGTCTTCCTGAAGTAGAGTTGTGTGAGTTCTTTATATATTTTGGAGGTCAAACCCTTCTGAGGTATCACTTGCAACTATATTTTCCCATATGGTTGGTTCCCTATGAAAAGGAAATTTTTAAAAAGCTAGTATAACAATACTTATATCACACAAAATATGCATAAAAACAGGAGACAAAGAAGGACCCAGCAATTCCACTTCTGAATATTTATCCAGAGAAATTCAAAACACTAGATTAAAAAGACATATGCATCCATATGTTCATTGCAGCATTATTTACAATAGCCAAGATATGGAAGCAACTCAAGTATCCATCAACAGATGAAGATTAAAAAGTGGTGTATGTATTCAATGGGATATAACTCAGTCACAAAAAAGAATGAAATCTTGTCATCTGCAACACCATGGATGGACCACCACAGAATGGTCACAGTACAGTACAGGATGGGGAATACAGTCGATAATGTTGTAATAGCTATACATGGTGTCAGATGGGTGCTAGATTTATCAGGTGATGACTTTGTAAGTAATATAATGTCTAATTACAGGCTTATACACTGGAAACAAGCATAATACTATATATTGACCATTAATTTAAAATTTAAAAAATTTTAAAAATAAGTATTCAGGACTAAACCTTTTTGTAGTTGCATAATATTACTTGTTTGATATGACTCATTTTTATCATTTTAAATACAATATGTAAAGTCTTAATTTTTGTAAATCTTAATTAAATTCAATGTTTCAACTTTCTTGTGCCAGATCAAAAATGTTAACACTTGGACTTCCGCCAAGATGGAGGCATAGGTGGATGTGCCGTGCCTTCTCACACAACCAAGATTAGAGAAAACTGAATATTAGCAACAGAAAACATAGCCAGAACATGGAAAATTGAACTTTTCGGAAGTCCGTTAACAACAAATTCTTCAGCCTGACCGGTAAGGGGCGAAACCAGCGGCTGACGGAGCAGGGTTGCACAGGAGGACTCAGCCAGACACACTCAGGCCCGCGGAATCCAGGCACAGGGTCAGACCTAGTGAGCGACCCAGCGAGCAACCAGGCGAGCGACCGAGGGGGAGACAGCCGGGCCCGGGGCTGCCTGTTGACTGAGGTCGCGCATTTGTGCGAGGGTGGACAGGCGAGAGAGTGGGCGGTTGGACTGGGCCGGCAGGTCCCCACGGCAAGCGGCAGTGGAGGGCGCCACCATTTCCCTGCTCTGGCCCCACCTCCACATACAGCGTCATAACCCAGCGACTCTGAGTGGCCCTGCCCAGGTGAACCACCTAAGGCACTGCTCCTCCGCACCCAGCTGTGAGAAGCGGCAGAGGGGGTCGCCATTTCCCCGCTCTGGCCACGCCCCCACATACAGCGTCACAACCCAGCGACCTGGGAATCCAAGGCAACGCTTCTGACATTTAAAGGGCCCGAACAGACCAAGAATGGCGCAGGAGGAGCTCAGAGCCCCAGAGCCAATAAATCTAAGTGATGAAGAAATAGCAAAACTCACAGACGCACAGTTTAAAACATTGGTGATCAGGATCCTCACAGAACTGGTTGATTATACCGACAAATTAGACAAATATATGAAGGCAAAACTAATTGAAATGAATGGAATTGCACAGGACACCAATAGCAATGAAAAGGAAACTGGGACTCAAATCAATGGAGTGGACCAGAAGAAAGCAAATAATGGCCGAACAGAAAAGAGTCAAGAAGCAAGAATTCAAAGAAATGAGGAGAGTCTTAGGAACCTCCAGGACATCTTTAAACGCTCCAACATCCGAATTATAGGGGTACCAGAAGGGAAAAAGGCACAGCCACCAGTGGAAAACTTATTGGAACAAATAATAAAGGAGAATTTCCCCAATCTGGCAAAGGAAATAGACTTCCAGGAAATCCAGGAAGCTCAGAGAGTCCCAAAGAAGTTAGACCCAAGAAGGAACACACCAAGGCACATCGTAATTACATTAGCCAAGATAAAAATAAAGGAGAGAATCCTAGAAGCAGCAAGAGCTAAGGGGACAGTCACCTACAAAGGAGTCCCCATCAGACTGTCAGCTGATTTCTCAAAAGAGACCTTACAGGCAAGAAGGGGCTGGAAAGAGGTATTCCAAGTCATGAAATCTAAAGACCTACAACCAAGATTGCTCTATCCAGCAAAACTTTCATTTAAAATGGAAGGACAGATAAGGTGCTTCTCAGATAAGATCAAATTCAAGGAGTTCATCATCACCAAGCCCTTATTATATGAAATGTTAAAGGGACTTATCTAAGAAAAAGAAGTTAAAGAAACATGAACAGTGAAAGGACAACAAACTCACAGTTATTAACAACCACACCTAAAACAAAAGCAAACTAAAAGGACAGCTAGATCAGGAGTGGAAACATAGAAATGAAGATCTCAAGGAGGGTTAGCAACAGGGGAGTGGGAGGAGGAGAAGGGGGGAGAAGGTACAGAAAATAAGTAGCATAGACAGTAGATAGAAAATAGATCGGGGGGGCAAGAATAGCATGGGAAATATAGAATCTAAAGGACTTGAGACACATGGTCATAAACTAAAGGGGGGGTGATGGTGGGGATGGGGGGTAGGGTGGAGGGGAATAAAGGGGGAATAGAACAACTGTAACAGTATAATCAATAAAAAAATTAAAAAAATGTTAACACTTAGTTTCATAACAACCTATTCTTATAATATAGTTTCCCAGAATATATTACTAATAAATAAAACTTTATTGTATACCAAATGAAAACTTTGAAAATCAATGATAATTTTAAAACAAACTCTTGCCTTCCTTAAAAATGAAAATTAGGGAAAGAAATTCATAAAAACAATAGTGCTATAATAAAACATAATAGAAACATAAAGCAGATATTTAAGCAACATGCAACAAGGGCATTTCCCCCAATCCCTTTGCCATTAAAGCTTGTTCTCTTAATCATGACAAATTTATTACTCATGAGCCCCGATCTACCATCATCAAACCATAAACTCCTATAGCAACTAATATGTAACCATACAAGGATTTTCCAGATTTCTAAACTGTCATCTCATCTCCTAGTGACTGTCATTTTTATTTCTTTTTATTAATTAACCAAAAGCAACATTTTAAAATTAATCTCACATATCTTACCTTATGTCTTAAAATATTCTCAGATGGGTTCCTTTTCAAAATATGTAAATATTTCAGGGGCAGATATTTCAAAGTCAAAGTCATTATATCAGTGGTTTTTAAATGAGTGAGCTGTTTTTGAGTCATCCTTGTACATATAGTCTTATAAAGTATCATCTGCAGGCACAATGAAGAACAGGACAAGGTCTGTCCAGAAAGTATCTGGTCGTATACTATGAAAACTAGAGACATTTATTGAAGAAGATACAAGATACAAGAAACACTGTACATAAGACAATGACAGCTTAGTGCCCTTCAAAGCAGGCACCTTGGGACTGCCCACAGTTCTCCCAATTGCCATCAGCCAGCTGCCTTGTTGAATTTTCCTGAATCGCATTGGCAGTCTGAAACTTCTTCCCCTTTCAAGGTGATTTGAGTTTTGGGAAAAGCCAGAGTCACAGGGCTGTGACCAAATTTGGGCTATAAAGGGGCAGGGTCACCTGGGTGACTTGATGTTTTGCCAAAAACTCTACACAAGACATGATGCATGAGCAGGCACATTGTCATGATGAACCTGCCAATTGCCAGTTGCCCATAGCTGTGGCCTTCTGAATCATTGAAGTGGTTTCCATGGAGGAATGTTCAATCTTAACACAAAATTGAATGCAGACTCATTGCTCTACTCACTCAGTCCTTTGATTATGATGGTCACATAGTACACATGGTCACTCAATGGTGTCTACCACCCCACTGACTAGCATTGCAAAGTCATCATTATTCATGCATGCACATTCTAGTCCACCCTCCTTGGCTGCCAGGTTACATCAGTGTTGTGCAAACCATTCTTGTTATATTAACAATGGCTGGACTTTTCCCAGACAGACCTTGTATGTATGTCATATTCATCCAGTTTTTCAAAAGTAGATAAATGCTCCCACATTTAAAAAACATACACAGCCCTAGGTGGTGTAGCTCAGTGGATTGAGCACGGGCCTGTGAAGCAAAGGGTTGCCGGTTCGATTCCCAGTCAGGGCACATGCATGGGTTACATACAGGCCAGGACCCCAGTAGGGGACACGTAAGAGACAACCACACATTGATGTTTCTCTCCCACTCTTTCTCCTTCCCTTCCCCTCTCTCTAAAAATAAATAAATAAAATATTTAAAAAACATATACATGTAATCTACAATATCTTTAAATACATGTAAATTTTTCTCGATGTGTTTTCTCTTTATATTAAAGAGATACTTTACAAGCAATTACTACATGGGAATTCAGGTAAAGCAAAATATTTTGAGTATTAAAATTGTTTATACCCATAAAGTTAGAGGGTATATTAAGGAATTGTATCAGGCTTGTGCTTTTTTTCTCATCTGTAAAATGGGAACCTGGCCTCTGTCTGATGCTGCTATTCTGTCTTATGTCTCAAAGGACAGTGTCCCTGCTGCAGCCTATTTTAATTGCTTAGCCAAAGTTCACGATGCAAAAAAATGTATTAGTGACTTTAGAACCTAGGTCTCTGAGGATTCTTTATTTTATTCATTCAAGTGATCCCAGTGCACCTTCAGAAGACTCAACAGAAACACTTAAATATAATTATTTTGGGAGTAGGAGAGCCAGCTCATTGCTCAGAACCATCATAGCTCATCCAAAATCCAGAGGAAGTTCTTCTATTCTCCTTTACGTGAGGTTTTCTTCCCTTTGTGACAGATATCAAAGGAAAATGTTTCCAGAGTTTACAATAAGAAAGAGTCTGTAATATGATATGACAGTCTTTATATGATGTGAAAAAAATGGGAAACTTGAAGAACTTAAGACCCTCCACAAGATGCATGGAGAGTAAGTGTGGGTTGACACCCTATTAGACCAGTGTAAAGGCCCATCTTCCCTAACTCTGCACAGTTAAACACAATAGGAATTGCCAACTGAAACCATGAAATATTACCAAAAGAGTAAGTACTGTAAAGTAGATATGAGAATTCCTTTTTCCCTTTTGAGAGATAAGAGAAAGAAATATTACTATTTTATTGCTACTTATTGCTATTTTCGTATCCCTACAGTAATTGAGAGAGAATTAATTCTTAGATAAATCAAGTTTAAAAAATGAGGCAAAGATTAACTAAAGCATACTAAATTGATAGCACACAATTGCACTTTGTTGATCCTAAACAAATACACAGCCAGATATTTCTACTGAAAATTGATTTATTCAGGAACAACAAAGAATTGCAATTTGGTATATAACCCTAATATCATGTTTATTACTGTAGTAGAAAGAAGGTGTCATTTTTGTATTAAAATGCTGGATTTCTTGTTGATAGACTTAAAACTGTAACCAGTGATAACATCCTTAGTATTTTTTATTATAGAATATACTTTATTTCAATAAACTTTGATATTTAGATTAAAAATACATTTTGGGGCATGTGATATAATGGCCAACCACCCTTAAGTCCAAGAGAAACAAAAGAGAAGTTCTTTTATAGAGCATAGGGAGAATTCAGAGGAGCTTTTATAAACAAAAAGTCCTTTGGCGGGAAATGGCAGTTTGACATGTAGTGGCTTTCTATTGGCTGATTTGTAACAGTTTTTGGCTGAGCAATTGCCTGTCGAGAAGATCCTTTTTCTTCTTGCTAGAGCAGTAGAGTGCAGAACATTTTTCTTTTGGAGGTAATTGAGGATGAGTGGTAAAGTATGAGCTGTACCTAACTCTCAACTCTAATTTAAATGAAATTTGTATTTATTAATCTTCACTACTTGCATATAAGAGAAGCCATTAATAAATCGATCTTATGATACAAAAGCAAAAGTAGGATTTGCATAGAGAAGGACTGAGGGCATATGAAAAAAAATCCCAGGGAATTGGAAAGCAAAGCACTGTTTTTCTTTCCTTGAATAAGCTGTTGATTAGTATGAGAGGCTCACAGAGACCACATTTTCTGAGTGGAAGGGTCATCGAAGAAAACAGTTTTCATTATTTATCTACTTCTTCAAAAACTGTGAGGGTTTAAGATCTGAGGTAAGTGTATGTGACAGGTTGTCATTACATAATGTTGGTCAGTAGTTTGATTAGTGTCTTCATCTTGGTCGTGCCAAGTCTGCATCAATTCCCATATGGTTTTTTTATAGAGAAATTTTTTAGAGTTTCCCCGTTTGAGTGTCCAATTTTTTATGTTAGTCCCTAGAAAACAAAGCTGGCCTTGCTGTATGTATCTAATTTTATAAGGTACATATTTCTAGGACCAAAGGAATCAATATTTTCAGGCTCAGCTGTCATTTGCAGGATACTGAGTGAAAAATTATTCATTTAACAAACTAATTAATCTCTTCTGAGGAGATACTATTTTATTCAGTGATTAAAAAATAGGAACCCTAGAAGCTATGGATTCAGATAGGACATATTTCATAGTTATCACTATAAATAATTAATGTTGGTTAATGACTAGGAGTAATTAAAAATAGAGTCTTTTCCTCTGCTAAAAAAATAGACATAATGGTCAGAGATAATATCAACAACAGAAGGCACATATTAGCCACTTAATATTCTACACATCTTTCAAGTGTATATGAAATTATACTATAACATACATATGTAAATTAAATGATTATGTATGATGTAATAGCACCAATTGGGAAGGAGATGTGGATATAAGTGATGATGTCAAGTTTAGGAAACAATTTCCTTAATTGTCTGGGTGGATCTCAAATATTAATATGCATATGAAATTCTTGATCACAATACTAATAATATTCTGGTTTTTAACTTTTCCACTGTTACCTAACTCTTCTCCCCCACTGCCTGGATAAAATTCTTTAGGTCTCTCTAAGTTCAGGAATCTATATTGTAAAAGTCTCCTAGATGATTCTAATTCAGAGAGTTACAACAAAGTACCTAATTAAACACAAATATTTATGGAAGATGGTAAAACACTACATAAATAACTATAGTGAGTATTTTTGTATAAATTAAATGAGCTTTATGATACAGAGCCTAGCCCTGTGCTTGGTAGATAGTAGACACTGGATGAAATAGTTCCATTTTAAATAGCTTGTCTCTGATTTTCAAGTAGCCATGTAGAAGCAAATCCTGGCATATAATTAAGTGGATGTGTCTAATAGGAAGAAGGTGAGAGAAAAGAGTCCAGAGTTGCAGCATTAGTTAGGAAGGGTGAGCTCAAGAGAATGTCAGAGTGAAGCACTCTACCAGCTTTGGGACAGTCTCAGCCAAACGATAACCAGTGTTATGGCTGGACTGGCCCTTATAGTTCTTATGATTGCAAGAGAGGGAGAACTTAGGACTTCCTGGGTTGCCTCTTTATTGGTGAATTTAAAACATCAGAGCAAAAATTTAAAGTATAGGAAAAGAAAGAACTAATGGCCCAAACAGCCAAGATCTCACAAGGGTGTCCAACCCATGGCCCACAGGCCACATGTGGCCCAGGATGATTATGAATGCAGCCCGACACCAAATCATAAATTTACTTAAAACATTTTCTTCCTCATCAGTTTTCTTTAGTGTATTTTAGTGTATTTAGTGTATTTAATGCGTGGCCCAAGACAACTCTTCTTCCAGTGTGGCCCAGAGATGCCAAGAGGTTGGACACCCCTCCCTAAAATAAAGGAAGGAATGGTGGGGATATTCCAGCCTAACTATCCGGGTGGAGATAGCCATCTTTGAAGTGGGTGTTTCTTCGAACTGTATGGCTCAGCAATCACAACTTAAGTCATGCACTTGCATTACATAAAGGAAAGCCAGCTGTCAGGTATTACAGGACAACATAATCAAGGCACAGGCCAATATACCTTTATGAGTCAGACAAAAGGAGCCTGGGGATTTAGGTGGAGGAGCACGGACAACAAATACCATGGAGGCAAACATCTCCTTTGTCATAATTTTGCTTACCCTATATTTGTGGAAAGATTTCTGAGAGGAAGACCCAGATAAATGGAAGAATGAGAGGATTCCTGTCTTCTGAAACAGGAGAAGATGTAGTCACCCTTATTTAATAAAAATATAGAAAATAAAAAGAGGATTGAAAGTGATATTGTGTTTCTGAAGAGGAGGAGAAAATAGAAGCAGGTTAAAGTTTGAAAAAGGATTATGTTTTCAAAAATGGAAGAAATTTAAAAAGCAAATTATAGGTCAAATAAGTTGGCACATTTTGACCCTAAGACACTCAGAATTACCATTTTATTCTCCTTTCCAAGTAATGTTTTTTAAATAACTGTACCTGTGATTCCCCTATAGTCTGTTCACAAAAGACTGAGATGCCTGGAAGAATGACTGAACTTTAGTTGTTTCAAAAAAATATTGTGGGGATGCCAGGCAAAATAACTGTTAAAATAGTGCCATTAGCTTCAGCAGCAATGAAGTTCCTGTAGGTGTTAGAAAATCACTTGTGAGGGGAGGGGCTGGAGGCGAAAGTCAAGTTGCAGAGGCTTAAAGCCTAAACTAAGTAGTAGTGGTAAAATAGAAATTGGAAACACTAATCTCTGTTTAAAGAAATTAAAAACATAACAAAAAAGGCACCACCTAGAAGACTATATTTAGTGATGTTGAATGTACTTTTTGCTTCAGGGGCTTTGAGAGAAAAGGTACCAGAGCCAACTAAATAAAAAATCACATGAATTCATATGAAAATACTCCTATTATAAATATCTTAAACACAACATTTTCTCACACTATAGATAAAATAGTTTTACATCAAACCTTCTTGGGGTTAAGAAGCAGGAATACAAGTGGTGAAGAATAGACAAGGAAAAATCTCAAGATCCCATGTTATGTTTTATTGTCATTGTCATTTGTTTGTTTTGCAGGAGAAATGCCATCTTACCCTTAAAGCAATCCTCTGGAACAGTTGAAGAGAGCTCATGTTCTTAATTATCTGAATATGTCCTATATCCAAGGTTTACCTTGGATGAAGAGGCTTAAGTAACATTATCATTTTTTCTAATGTATTTGTAAATCCAATTCTTATAATGAATTATAATCAACTACATTTATAAATTTTAAGAAGCAAATAATGATCTGACAAAAAGTTGGATTATTTAACAATAACACGAATCCTGAAGGAATAATCATTGCTCATACAAGTAATATTCAAGAAATCTATTGGAATAGTGGAAATATTGATTATTATAGGAAAGGAGAAAATTAATGTAGACTGCTTTGTTTGATTTTTAAGTGCATAGTTTCTTGATACAAAATTTGAATATCTGTGTCCTCATAAAACCTCTTATTTTTACATGCTGGTTGGTTAGGTTTCAAATGTCAGTGATGAGAAACCACACACCAGTAACAACTTTTATCCTGCTGGGGCTAACAGATGATGCCCAGCTACAAATTCTGCTTTTCATCTTTCTGTTTTTCACCTACATATTGAGTATAACAGGGAACCTGACCATTATCGCCCTCACACTTTTGGACTCCCATCTGAAAACTCCTATGTATTTTCTCCTCAGAAATTTTTCCTTCTTAGAAGTCTCATTTACCACAGTCTGTATTCCTAAATTCCTGTACAGTATATCAACTGGGGATAAAACTATCAGCTACAATGCTTGTGCAAGTCAAATATTTTTTGTTATTTTATTTGGAGCAACTGAGTTTTTTCTCCTGGCAGCTATGTCCTATGACCGCTACGTGGCCATCTGTAAACCTCTGCATTACATAGCCATCATGAACAGTCGGGTATGTACCTTATTAGTCTTCTGCTGTTGGGCGTCTGGTTTGATGATCATTCTTCCACCCCTTAGCCTGGGCCTCCAGCTTGAATTCTGTGACTCCAATGCCATTGATCATTTTACCTGTGATGCAGGGCCCCTCCTAAAGATCTCCTGCTCAGATACATGGGTAATAGAACAAATAGTTATCCTTGTGGCTACATTTGCACTCATTATCACCCTAGTGTGTGTGTTTCTGTCCTACACATATATTATGAGGACAATTTTGAGATTTCCTTCTGTCCAGCAAAGAAAAAAGGCCTTTTCTACTTGCTCATCACACATGATCGTGGTTTCCATCACCTATGGCAGCTGCATTTTCATCTATATCAAGCCCTCAGCAAAGGATGAGGTGGCCATAAATAAAGGTGTTTCGATACTCACTACTTCTGTTGCACCCTTGTTGAACCCCTTCATTTACACTCTGAGGAATAAGCAAGTGAAACAAGCATTTACTGATTCCATGAAGAGGATAAAATTTCTCTCAAAAAATTGAAGTTTTGATTAATCAGGGTACAACAAGAAAGCCTCTAAATATTTAATAATACCTTCCAACTTATTTCATTGCTTTGTGCCTATAATTTACTCACTTTCTCAAAGACATTTAATACTGCATTCTAATCTCACCTTAATCAGACTCCTTCCTATTCTTTCAAACCAAACATACATCATGTTTGTCCTCATCATTAACATAAAATATATCTCCAAGTAATTAAACTTGCCTCCATTTCCGACTTAGTATTCTCATCAGTGCTCTGGAGAGGAAAGAAAGTAATGATATCAAAAGTATATAAATTATGTAGAAGATACTATTATGTAGTAATAGTACTGCTTTCTTCCTTCAAGGCAAAGTTATCCATATTACTATCATAAGCCTAAGAATCAAATAAGAAAACAGCAACATCAAAGATGTATTAAAATAAATGAAACCGACTAATGCTTTCCGGGTTAATTAAAATATTGAAAACAACAAGAGATATGAGTGGGAGTTTGGAAGTAACAAAAAATGAAGAAGTGGAAACATCTTCACAATCACTAGTAAGATGTACAGTAGTCACCCATATTTAGAGGTGATGTGTTCCAACACCATCAGTGGGTGCCTGAAACCTAAGATAGCTCAGAACCCTGTGTTTTTCCTATGCATACATAACTTTTCACTTAATGGAAGCACTTTACAGCTTTTCTTTTGCATATTCAATTTGCTAGCATCACTACTCTTATGCTTTGAAGCTATCATTAAATAAAATAAAGGTCACTTGAACACAAGCAATGCAACACCACAACAGTCAATCTGGTAACCTAGACGGCTACCAGTAGCAACTAATGGGCAAGTGGAGTGTATGTACTGTGTGGACAGAGGGATGATTCAGGTCCAGATGGAGTGGAGAGGGATGTCATAAAATTTCATCACCCTACTCAGAACATGAGAAATTTAAATCATATGAATTGTTTATTTCTGTAATTTCCCATTTATATTATCAGACCACAGTTGACCACAGATGACTGAAGCCACTAAGTGAAATTACATATAAGGGAAACTATTATATTAACGATTTATTCATATCTGTGAGAAAAATTCAGTAAAAAGGCATGCATTTAATTTAAAATAAACATAAACATAATGTCATTTATTATGGGTTACAAAGTTAGAATAAATGCATAAGAGCAAATTGTAACTCCAAATTTTAAATGCTGATGACATAAAACAACTGTTCACATCAACATAAGCCTCATGAATGACTTAAGAGGAAATCATGGATATCTACCTGGCAAAAATGGGGTTGGAAAAGGAACTGTAAAAGGGAATAATTAAGGGGATTATGATCAGGAGGGAAATTGAAGAAAATATTCCTAAACTGAAGAACTTAGAGTTTGAAGCAAGTACAGTGTGCTTGTCAACAGAAAGCAGAAAAGAAAGGGAAGGAAGGAGGGAAGAAGGGGGATAGAGAAGAGAAAGAGAAAAGGAAGCAAACTTCCACTAATAATACTAACAGCTTTTTAATTGTCTTTGAAAGTAAAATATTACTTCTATTGGCTAACTGACAAAAAAGACAAAGAATTAATCATTAAAGAAAAATTTTAAATGACTTCAGATATTAAATTAAAATCTCAGAGAGTATTTTTTCTTTTTTTTAATTTACTGAATTTATTGGGGTGAAATTGGTTAATAAAACCATACCAGTTTCAAGCATACAATTAGGTAAAACATCATCTACAGCGTGCTTTCACCACCCCAAGTCCAGTCTCCTTCCAACACCATTTATCCCACCTTTGCCCATTTCCATCTCCTCCATCCCCTTTCCCCTCTGGCTATCACCATACTATTGTCTGTGTCTATCTGACATTATATATATAATACATATATATGTATGTATCATTATAAATACATTATATATATATATATATATATATATATATATATATATATATATATATATATATATTGCTTAATCCCTTACCTTTTTTCACCCAGCTCCCAGCCTCCCTCCCCTCTGACAGCTGTGGAGTTGGACATTGTCTTGTTAAGTGAAATAAGCCAGAGAAAGACAAATACAATATAATCTCACTTACATGTGGAATCTAATCAATAAATAATTTAACAAACAAAATAGAAACAGAAGCATAGATACATGAGGACTACTTATATTG
The DNA here is from genome assembly GCF_021234435.1 of Artibeus jamaicensis. Classification (NCBI taxonomy): domain Eukaryota; kingdom Metazoa; phylum Chordata; class Mammalia; order Chiroptera; family Phyllostomidae; genus Artibeus; species Artibeus jamaicensis. The sequence goes on from NW_026521486.1 coordinate 53,385,203, forward strand.
AAAGTGGGCTTTGCAATTGCAATTAAACATTTTAAAATTATTTCTATTGGTAGAGTTTTGAAAATAACTATTTTTGAACTACGAATTTTGCAGTGTTTATGTTCAAGTAATCCTTATTTTATGTAATAATAGTCCAAATCATCAAACTCCTTTCAAACTTTATTACTAATGCCTTTACTGGTCCTATAAATATGTATTAGTTGTATAAAAACATAAACAGAGAATTGAGTAAATTGACAGCATATCATAGGTAGCAAATAATAGATCCTGAATTTTTATTTTGAGTCATGTTTCACCCACTACAAAACATACCTTTCAAGTGTAGTTTGTAGAAGGAGGGGTGAGAAAAGATACTAAATAGAATATATAAGCTAGAATAGCAGTAGGGATCTCTCACTGCCCTAATACATTCTTGGTTTGTCAACATGACTGCTTATCTCTGTTATTAAATTGACATTAAAGGAAAAATTAAGTTGTCTAAACACTTCAGAATTTAGGTACTGAATTTTATGCACTATAAATTGTCCTATTGCAGCATGTTTAAGATTTTATGGTTTGATAAGGAGAAAGAAGATGAGATAAAATTGCAGTTATTTCCCTGCCAACTTTGAAGCATATTTATTATCAATAAGCGTGATCTCATGGAGCATTCACCAAAGAGTTCTTATGTACTAAAATCACTATAGGTTTTATCTGAATAAAGAAATCTGCAAAACAGACTCTAAAACACATTATTGAGACCAAAATAATTATGGTACATTTACTAATGTGTTTAATTTAATAATAAATTAATAATTAGTAATACAACTATTGTAGTTAATATATTTGCAAAAAAAGATCAAATAATTTTAATTACTTAATTTAAATAATGCTCTATAAAATCTATCAATGAAAAATCAAAGAAGGTTGTAAGAGTAGGAGACAAGAAACTGAGTCAAATAGTATCACTCCAGTCTTCTCTACATAATTGAGCATTATATCCACAAATAAATACAAAGCAATGATAATTAGTTATTAATATTTGAAGTATTACAATTTCACTCAGTGTTGAAAAGTAGCATTCTTTTAAACTGGAAATGAAAGATGTACAGTGGCAGAAGTGTTTTAGTTTGAAATAGAAAAAGACAGTTAATACTGGGTAGCTCCATTTCTTTAGGATTACTTGTTTATTCTTTATTTTTTATTTTGGGGTGTTATGTTTTCCTGATTATCTGTGATGCTTGTGGCATTCATTGGTGTCTGGACATTTGAAGAAGTAGGCCCCTCTTCCAGTCTCTGTAGACTGGCATTAGAAGAGAAAACTCTTCACCAATCAGCCTATCCAGAGGTTCTAGGCTTGACACCTTGTGGGGTTCATGGGTGAGCTTGACGCAGGAGTCCTTGGGTAGACTGGACTTTTAATTGATTTAGCAAGTGGGTGGGCCTGCTGCCCAGGTGGACAGGGGCTGACCTGATGCCTGGTCCTCACTGAGGGGGTCTGGAGCCTAGGACCACTGATTTAGGCTTGGCAACTGATTCCATTATGGTAAGCCTGGGACACTGCTATATGGAGGCAGGTTTGGGGCCTATATCTATGTGGGTTGCCTGAAGCCTGTCACCTGGAGGCTGAACTGGTGCTTAGAAGGGCCTACATTTAATTCTATATAGACATATCATTCTTGTTAATGCACCCTTTTACATGCAATCTATATGCCATGTTCTCATGACTGTCACATTCTCTCTGCTAGCCTCAGTTCTGGCTGCTTTATGGCTTGTCAGTGCTGAGTGGATAATCAGTCACTTTAAATGCTAGCATTTAATTTTTCTTAGCTATACATTTAGCAGTTATCAACCTGTTCCCAGGTAAAGAGCTGACATGGTGACTGGAACATAAACCCTCTGTCTTTGTTTCCTTGTGATTCTTCTAAACTAAAAAGCACTATCATCAAGTACATCAGCTATGCAATCAATGTTATTCTTGTTAGCAACACATTCTATCATATCTTCTCCTTTTCAATCTCCTCTCCTAACAAGACAAGGATTTTTCATAATGTGGGCTGACAATGATGATGTTAGTGTTCTGGAGGCTGTTAGATCTTCCAGTTCCATCTATATTTACATTAAATATCCCTCTCCAGGTATATTTTTAATTAATTACTTTCTTATTGTTGTTCAAGTACAGTTATCTCTGCTTTCACTCCACCATGCTCTCCACTCCACCCTTCTCCACCTGCCACCCTTGAACCTACCTACCCCCTTTGGCATTATCCATGTGTCCTTTATACATTCTCCTTGATGGACCCTCCCTATTTCCCCCCATTATCTCTCTCCTCTCTGATTACTATCAGTTTGTTCTTTATTTCAATGTTTCTGGTTCTATTTTGCATGTTTGTTTATTTTGTTGATTAGGTTCCACATATAGGTGAGATCATATGGTATTTGTCTTTTATTGCCTGGCTTATTTCACTTAGCATAATGCTCTCCAGTTCCATCAATGCTGTTGCAAAGGGTAAAAGCTCCTTCTTTCTTTCTGCTACTTAGTATTATTCCATCATGTACAATAGTTTTTTTTTAAGATTTTATTTATTTATCTTTAGAGGGGAAGGGAAGGAGAGAGGGAGAGAAACATCAATGTATAGTTGCCTTTCATGCATCCCCTGCTGGGAACTGGCCTGCAGGGAACCGGCCTGCAACCCAGGCATGTGCTCTGACTGGGAATGGAACCACGATTGTCTGGTTCGCAGGCCCGAACTCAATCCACTGAGCTACACCAGCCAGGGCCTACAATAGTGTTTTGATCCACTGATTTACTGCTGGGCAATTAGGTTGCTTCCAGCACTTGGCTATTATAAATTGTTCTGCTATAAACATTGGGTGCACAGGTTCTTTTGAATTTGTGTTTTAGGATTCTTAGGGTATAATCCCAGTAGTGAAACTGCTGTGTCAAAAGGCAGTTTCATTTTTAGTGTTCTGAGGAAATTCCACACTGTTTCCCACAGTGGCTGCACCAGTCTGCATTCCCAACTGCCTGCAGCAACCAGGAAGATGAACAGAATCCATTGGATGAGTTTAAAGTCAGCAGGAGACTTTTTTCCCCTTTCTTCCAAGTCTAGAACAATAGGATCTGGAGCTTTGAAAGGACCAAAGATCGATCCAGAGAGAGATCAGAAGGCTAACACCCAAAACTAAGACAAAATTCACTTTGCTATTGAGGTATATTTTTATTGAGGTAGAACTCATATATTGTAAAATTTATCCTTTTAGGCATTGTGTGCAATTCAGTGACTCTTAGTACATTCACAAAACTCTGCAATCATCACCGTTACCTAAATTTAAAACATTTTTATTATATCAGTAAGAAACTCCATATCTATTAAAGAGTTACTCTGTGTTATTCCCTTCCTTTAGCCCCTGGCAACAATTAATAGCTTTCAGTTTCTAGAATAGAAATACCTATCTGTAGATATTCATAGATATATGAATAAATTGAATTATACAACATATGTGGCCTTTTTTGTCTGGTTTCTTGTACTTAGCATAATGTGTTCAAGATTCATTCATGTTGTAGAATCTATCAATACCTCATTTCTTTTTATAGATGAATTGTAAGGATATACCACATTTGTTTCTCCATTCACCAGTTTATGGTATTTTAGTTATTTCCACTTTTAGCTGTTATGAACAATGCCACTATGAATATTCATATACAAGTTTTTGCTTGAATCATAACACATTTAGATGTGCTTTCTAATATTTAGAAGACCCAGTCATGATATTAAAGGGGCAAAAAAATTTTTGAGGGATGATCATATATAGTACCTTCTTTCTTGTTTTTCTGAGATAGCAACACCACTTTAGCAATAAACATATAAATGAATCATATTTGATTTGAAATGCATTCAAATTCCTTGTATCTGGAAATTTATAATTAAATAAAATAATTAAAATATTGTTTCTACATGCCATTAGTATTACTATGTGCCCTTAAGATTATGCATAAAAACTTGAAAGGGAATTTATTAATAAGGGTGAATTTAATGAAATAATAGTTTCACATTACAAAGAAAAATAATAACAAGTGAAAACTTTAATCGACATACTCCAGATTAGTGGAAAATAAAGTATCATTTTTAAAAGTTATAAACATTTGAGGACAGATAAAATCTTCCCACATGTTGTATTGTTGCAGGAAGAAACTCACACCGAGAGAAGATAGCAGAAGACATGAGTAGTTTATTATGTGCACGGGCCCAGAGGAGTCAGTATCCAAATTCTGGGCCCCAAACAAAGGATTCTTGGGGTTTATATAGTCTACAGGGTCTTCCTGTCTACGTAGCAAAGCAGGATACAGAAGCAGAATGCGGAAGTTAGTTCTAGCTATAGGGCTCCCTATACTTACGTGGCAGAAGCGGAGTACAAAGGCTAAATTCGGAAATTAGTTCTGACTGTGGGGGAGCTAATCTTAGCTGTTGTGAACATCCTGCTGTTTGCTTTCCCAAACGGCCCTATCACTCTTCCCAGGGTGCTTGGGGTTTGGGTAAACAAAGGTTCTTCAAAGCTTCCCGCATCAGTATAACATCTAAGCTTCATAATAAAATACCAAATATTAGACCTCAAAAGACTCTAATAATATTCTAATATTTCTACATAAACAAAAAATTCTAGAAACTCTTTATTAGTCAATTATTAAGGCATTCAATTGTTTTCAGTCAGTTGTAAGTCAACTGCTCACAAGTGAAAACCTGACGAGGTGATTTGGGAGAGTCCACAGTCCATCACGGCTGCACTGACAAGGCAAGCACACAAAGAGTCATTTAGATAGGGGACTCAGGAGTTGGAAAATTTTAGTTTAAGGTAAAAATTTATAAGCCTTGTAAGTAATATATATGCTAAAGCTTTTGTTTCAGAAACTACAGATAAGGCTCACCCTGGCTCCTGAGAAAACAGCCGACTTCCTGGGGCACTACTAAAGATTACCACCTGGGGACAAGTGGAAGCATCCAGGCCTTTGTGTTCCAGGGAGAGAGATTACTACCTGCCCCTGGGAATGGCTAACTGCTTAAGACAGGAATGTTGCAGTTTCATTCACCTAATCCTCCCTAAACTTCAAAACCCCTCAGCGGACCTTGTTTATTCCCTGCTACAAAAACCTTGGCCAGGAAAGGAAAGAAAAAGATGTTCTGTTAGGATATGAACCTGCCATCTTCTCAGATTGCTGACCATGTGAATAAAGCACCCATAAAGAATCAATCGCGGTCATTGCTTATTGGGTTTGGTAGTGACAGGCAGTCTGAATGCCAGAGTCTTCTCTGGTTTCAATATTATATTTTGAGAACAGTTATTTTAGTGCAAGCCTGGTTTTTTAAATTTTTGTATTTTAACTTAAATGTTCCTAAAATAGTAAAAGTATTCCATTTGCCCTTTATCTAGAGTCACAATTGTTTACATTATGCATGATTTATCATTATCTTTTCCTCTCTCTCTCTATATATATATACACATACATAATCTCTCTATATATTCATATACTATATATATTATATGAATATACTACATATACTATATATACTGTATCTATATACTTTTTATACTTTCTATATATAAATACTATGTTTTTTGAACCATTTGACAGTAAGCTAGACATAGTGTCTCTTTATTAATACTTATTATCTCAGGGCATATTTTCTAATAAGATCAATGAATTAACTAACCAAAGTATAATGATAAAAATCAGAAACTCCAGTATGGATATATTTTCTAATTCATAACCATATTAAAATTTGATAAATGTTCCTGGTAATATCTTTTAAGTTTTTTTGCCCTTAGGTCCAGCATAATCCAGGATTACATGTTGCATTTAGTTCTCATTTCTGTTTAGTTCTTTTAATCCGAAACAGTTTCACATTTTTATGTTCAGATTTTTTAAGAGGACTTGTTATTTGAGCTTATATGCTTTTTCTTCAAGGTTAAATTGAGGTTTTGATTTTTTTGAAGGAATGAAACATAAGTGATGATAGATCCTTCTTAGTTCATATTATCAAGAACCATATAATGTTGGTAATATTGGTTTTTCTAGTGGTGATGGTAAACTGATCATTTGGTTAAAGTTGTCTCTTTCAGATCTCTCTACACTGTAAAGTTATTATTTTCTCCATGTAACTTGTCAGGAGATTTTTTATATTTATTTTTCATGGTTGTTCAGTTACAGTTGTCCCCATTTTCGCCCCATTGCTCTTCCCTGCCCATCTCAACACCCTTCCCCGGACCCCCGCTCCCAAAGACAATCACTGCCCCTTGGTCCATGTCCACAGGTGTTTTGCACGTGTTCCTTGACTTGACACTTCCCCTCTTTCCTCTGTTTTACCCCTCAAGACTATTTAAATATCCTGTTCCTCATGAAACTTTCATCCACAAATTTCAGCATCTATTGATGATTTGCTAATTTAAACATAATTTCTCTACCCACTAATCAGCATATTTTACTATAAAGATGATCTTTCTTTTTTCCTGTGTATATTATTTATGTATTGCAAAAGAATATTGACTCAAAGATTATTTTATTCAATAAGTTATAATCTATTCATGTTATCATTTGTTAATATATACATTATTCAAATAAAGTCAGGTGGAGCCTCTTTTAATTAGCTTCTGAACTTTTTTCATATGTACTTTTCACTTTTTGAATACTTTCCTATACCAAAAAAACTTTATATTCTCATAACTTCAGCTCTCATACTTTTCTTGATCCAGCCCTGAATAATATAGCCATTTCTCCAAGAATCTCAGATTCCTTTAGCTAATAATAATATTTAAAAACCAAGATGTGTATACAATTGCTTTGATGGATTATTGGTTATAAGCCTTCTCAGAAGACAGTGTGAGAGCATTATGCTAAATGCAAAGAAAAATACCATATGATCTCACCTATTAGTGGAACCTAATCAACAAAATAAACAAGCAAGCAAAATATAACCAGAAACAGTGAAATAAAGAACAAACTGACAGTATCAGAAGGGAGGGGGAAGGGGATAACAGCATCTACAGAACTGATAATCCATACCACTATGAAAAGCAATCCTAATATCTAGAATTCAATTTTTAGCAATTTTTATGTAAAATTTATATCCAGTAAAACACACAAACCTTAAGTATCCAATTTGATGGGTTTTGACAGATAAAACCTATATTTCTATTAATTGAAAAGATCAATCAATTGATTGCATGTTTCTACTTTGAGATGTGAATTAGTTTTGGTATAATTTCTATACGAAAGAAGTTGTCAATTGTAAGCACCTATGTCAGAGACCACCATTAAAAATTATGTCAATGGTTTATTGTATCAAGTAACCATTTACTATGCTTACCAATTCTGTCATCAGGAATTTATACAGAGAGTCCAGCAGATCTTACTTCTGCTTCATGATATTTAGGGCCTCACAGGAAAGGCTTAAAGACTGAAAACTGGAGTCATTTTAAAATGCCTTCCCTTACAAGTCTAGCAGTTGAATCTGGTTGTCAATTTAAGGCCTCCACTTTTTGGGGGGGTGGGGGGGATAATATATATTTCTCTGTGTGTTCTCTCCTTAAAGCTGGTTTGGGATTTTCACAGTACTTCAATGATAAGTGTCCCAAAATAGTGAGATCTAAAAATATATATATTCTTTTTATGAGCATGCCTTGGAATCACATAGCATCAACTCTACTGGTCAGAGTAGTTACTACCTTCTGCCAAAATTCAAGAGAAGGAATTTGCCCTATGTCTCTTTGGCAAGAGGGTCAGTCACATTGTAAGAGGATATTGGATGAAAGATATTGTTGTGTCACTGTCATTTAGGAAACCTTGTCTATCACAGAGGTAAAGGTGGAATACAAAAACACATTGCTTTATTTCTTATCCAATGAGGCTGTACACATAATGAAAAATTAGAATTATGGAAAGTTTATGCATCATATCACTCTATGCTATCTTCCCTAGTTATTCCAGGAAGGTTGACAACAACAATCATTATCTTGTTTTGAGGAATAATGTCTCTTTAACTGTATATATCTTTCTAAAAATCCTTTTATTATAATTTAGTGTGAAGATCAAAGTCCACCAATAATCTAGTAATAGATTTTACTTGATCCATTCATGTTTTCCCATTGTCATTAAAAATTAATAGGTAAAATTTTCAAGAATATTGACTAGAGGGGAATTTCTGGCCAAGATGGAGGCGTAGGTGGAAACATTGTGCCTCCTCGCACGACCAAGTTTAAAGACAACAAAGTTTTAGCAACAAAAACACAACCAAAACACAGAAAATTGAACTGTATGGAAGTGCAACAATAACAAACCATTCAGCCAGACCAGTAAGAGGGGGGCAGAGTCAGCAACTGGCGGAGCGGGGTCGCACAGGAAAAGGTGGCCAGTGACCCCGATGTGCAGGCAGAAGTTGGCAGATCCCAGGTGTGGGGTGGCAACAGGTGGAACCAGTGAGGACACAAGGTGACTGGCTGACCACGGTCACACATTCACACTCAGATAAACCAGGTGAAGGAGTGAGCAGTGAGACAGACCACCCAGGCTAGGGCCCCAGTGACAGGAATTAAAGCCTAAAAGCACCAATTGGAAAAACTTTTGGGGTCCATGTGCTGGGAGAATCTCCCAGGCTCACAGAGAGTTCACTGGAGAGACCCACAGGGTCCTGGAGGGTGCACAGACCTACACACCTGAGAGCCGGCACCAGGGGGGCCCAGTTTGCTTGCAAGAAGAAGCAGAGGGATCAATATCCCAGAGAAAGCCTGGAACAAGTGCCATTGCCCCTCTCAGACCCCACCCCCACATACAGGGTTACAACCCAGCAACTGGGTCGCCCCGCCCTGGTGAATACCTAAGGCTCCTCCATGCATACATAACAGGTGCCAACAGACCAAAACACTATGGCTCAAGAAGAACATCTCAAAGCCCCAGAGCTAATACTTTTAAGCAACCAAGAGATAGCCAACCTATCAGATGCACAGTTCAAAACACTGGTCATCAGGATGCTCACAGAACTGGTTGATTTTAGTCACAAATTAGAGGAACATATGAAGGCTAAACTAATTGAAATGAAGGAAAATACACAGGAAACCAATAGTGATGGAAAGGAAACTGGGGCTCAAATCAAGAGAGTAGACAAGAAGGAAGAAAAAAATGAGCAAACAGAAAAGAATGAAGAAACAAGAATTCAAAAAAATGAGGAGAGGCTTAGGAACCTCCAGGACATCTTTAAATGCTCTGACATCCGAATTATAGGGGTACCAGAAGGGGAAGAGGAACAGCCACGAGTGGAAAACTCATATGAACAAATAATAAAGGAGAACTTCCCCAATCTGGCAAAGAAAATAGACTTCCAGGAAATCCAGGAAGCTCAGAGAGTCCCAAAGAAGATGGACCCAAGAAGGAACACACCAAGGCACATCATAATTACATCAGCCAAGATTAAAATAAAGGAGAGAATCTTAGAAACAGCAAGAGATAAGGGGACAGTCACCTACAAAGGAGTTCCCATCAGACTGTCAACTGATTTCTCAAAAGAGACCTTACAGGCAAGAAGGGGCTGGAAAGAAATATTCCAAGTCTTAAAATTCAAAGACCTATAATGAAGATTGCTCTATCCAGCAAAGCTTTCATTTAGAATGGAAGGACAGATAAAGTGCTTCTCAGATAAGGTCAAATTCAAGGAATTCATCATCACCAAGTACTTATTATATGAAATGTTAAAGGGACTTATCTGAGAAAAATAAGATAAAAAATATGAATAGTGAAAGGACAGCAAACTCACAGTTATTAACAACCACACCTAAAACAAAAGCAAACTAAGAGGACAGCTAGATCTGGAGTGAACCATAGAAATGGAGATCATATGGAGGGTTAGCAACAGGGAAGTGGGAGGAGGAGAAAGGGGGAGAAGGTACAGAGAATAAGTAGCATAGATAGTAGGTAGAAAATAGATGGGGGGGCAAGAATAGTATGGGAAGTATAGAATCTAAAGAACTCGTGACACATAGATATAAACTAAAGGGGGGAATGGTGGGGGAGGGGTTTGCAGGGTGGAGAGGAATGAAGGGGGGTAATGGGCAACTGTAATGGCATAATCAATAAAATATATTTTAAAAAAATATTGACTAGAGAAATGCATAGTAACTGTAAACAGAGAGAAGAACAAATGTTAGCATCACACACAGAACATACTCTTGTGCTAAAGTTTAATTACCACTATGGCATAAACTGAGTGGTACCATGGCAACTACCTTAGGAAAATTATAAGAGTGGTGGCATTTATATCTTCTAAGAACTGACACTTGTAGAAAAAAAGATAATTTCATACCCTAGTTTTGGAGAAAATAACACATAGTTTTATCTTTTTTTTCTTTTTATTAAATCTATTACCATGACACTGGTTAATAATATTATATAGGTTTCATCAGAAAGAAAGGGGGGAAAAGCATTTCTTGCAAAGCAATTGTGTAAACACATCCAGACTGACTTAGGCTATATCTGTATAATTAAATTTATTGGGGTTACATTGGTTAATAAAATTATGTAGGTTTCAAGTGAACAATTCTATCATACACCATCTGTATATTGCATTGTGTGTCCATCACCCAAAGTCCAATCTTCAATCACCATATATTTGATTCCATTTACCTTTTACTACTCCACCATCCCCTTCCCTCTGATTATCACCATACTGTGTCTATAAGTCTATGTCTGTCTATGAGTTTTTATTTGTTTTTGTTTGTTCATTTGTTGCTTCTAGTTTTACATTCCACAAATGAGTGAAATCATATGGTACTTGATATTTTCTGTATGACTTATTTCTCTGAGCATGATATTCTCAAGGCCCATCCATGTTGTTGCAAATGCCAGTATTTCATCTTGTCTTATAGCTTAGTAGCATTCCATTGTATAAGGTCAGTCCACAATCTATCAAGCAATATATTATGAAAAATAGAGACATGTATTGAAGAAGATAAAAGATATTAGAAATATTGTACAGAGGACAATGACCTCAGTCCCCTTCAAAGTAGGAACATTGGGACCTCACACATAAAATTTATCATCTATTTTGAATTCTTCAATATATTCATTGACATATTCAAGAGATTAAACTTGCTTATATGTTGTTGAAAATTATGTGAGAAATCAACTACTTGTGTATTAAAACATATTTTATTTTCTACGCATTTTTAAAAATTTAGTCAAATAAAAACTTAAATAAAATCACAACACTGAAATGTATGGTTCATTTCAAAGGAAGTTATGCTTTATTGCTATGTTTATAATTGATACTGTCTATAAATTTAATGCAATTTCTCCCAAGATTTCAATGATGTATTTCATTGAACTAAAACAAACATTTCAAAAATTTATATGAAATCACAAAAAGCCCCACACAGAAACAGTGATCCTGAAAAAAAAAAGTTAGAGGAATCATGCTGTCTAATATGAAACTATTCTATAAGGCCATAGTAATCAAAATAGTATGATACTGGAATAAAAACAGACACACAGATCAATGGAATAGAATAGAGAGCCCAGAAATAAACCCATGTCTTTTTAGTCAATTAATATTCAACAGAAGAAGCAAGCACATACAATGCACTAAATATAGTTTATTCAATTAATGATGTTGAAAAATTGGACACATATGGGCAGAAAAATTAAACCAGACCACCTTCTTACACCACACACAAGAATAATGGATCAAAATGGATCAAAGATTTAAATGTTAGACCCAAAACCATAAAAATCATAGAAGAAAACAGGCAGTAAAATCTCAGAAATTGCTTATAGCAGTATTTTGTCAGATATATCTCCCCAGGCAAGAGAAACAAAAGAAAAAATGAACACATGGGACCACATCAAACTAAAAAGTTTTTGCACAGCAAAAGAAATCAACAAAATAAAAAGACAACCCACAGAATGTCAGGACATATTTGCTGATAGAGCTTATAAGAAGTTAATATCCAAAGTTTATAAAGAACTTACAAAACTCAACACAAAAAAACAAACAATCCAATTAAAAAATGGTCACAGGACCTAAAGAGATACATCTCCAAAGAGGACATACAGATGGCCAATAGACATATGAAAAGATTCTCAAGTTTCAGCCAAGATGAAGGCATAGGTAGAAACCCTTCACTTCCTCTCACAACCAAAAAGTAGGATAACAACCTATCTAAAATCAATAAATAACGTGAAGCACCAAAAATTCAAACTGCATGGAACTCTGACAACCAAGGAATTAAAGAAAAAAATCAGTTCTGTTCCATTGGTCTATGTGCCTGTTTTTATGCCAGTACCAGGCTGTTTTGATTACAGTGGCTTTGTAATACAGTTTGATATCAGGTATTGTGATCCCTCCTACTTTGTTCAAAATAAAAAGCTTCTGCATGGCTAAAGAAAACAGTATTAAATTAAAAAGACAACCAACTGTATGGGAAAACATATTTGCCAATGATACCTCAGACAAAGGTTTAATCTCCAAAATATACAAAGAACTTACACAACTCCACTCTAGGAAGACATCGAACCCAATTAAAAAATGGGAAAAGGACTTGAACAGACACTTCTCTAAAGAGGACATACAGAATATCCAGAGACACATGAAGAGATGCTCAATATCGTTAGCTATCAGAGAGATGCAAATTAAAACCACAATGAGATACCACTTTACACCAGTCAGGATGGCTATAATAGACAAAGCAACAAACAACAAATGTTGGAGAGGGTGTGGGGAAAAGGGGACCTTAGTTCACTGTTGGTGGGATTGCAGACTGGTACAACCATTATGGAAAACAGTATGGAATTTTCTCAGAAAAATAAAAATTGACCTGCCTTTTGACCCAGCAATTCCACTGCTAGGATTATATCCCAAGAATCCTAAAACATCAGTTTCAAAGAACCTATGCACCACAATGTTCATAGCAGCACAATTTACAATAGCCAAGAGTTGGAAGCAACCTAGGTGCCCATCAGTAAATGAATGGATCCAAAAATTGTGGTACATATACACCATGGAATTCTATGCAGCAGAGAGAAAGAAGGAGCTACTACCTTTTGCAACAACATGGATGGAAGTGGAAAGCATTATGCTGAGTGAAATAGGCCAGGCATTGAAGGACAAATACCATATGATCTCACCTTTGACAGGAAGCTAAAGAATAAAACAAACAAGCAAACAGAATAAAAACAAAGACGCTGAAATAGAGAACAAGTGGGCAGCGACCAGAGGGGAGAGGGAAGGGAACTTAAGGGGAAAAAGGGGGAGGGATTTTGAGGAACAAGTATGAAAGACACAGAGATGAGGACTGGGGGGGGGAATGGGAGGGAGGGGGGAGACCAGGCGGGGGGGTGGGGTGGGATGGGAGAAATAGATAAAAAAAAAATGTACTTGAAAAGTAACTAAATAAAATTTAAAAAAAAAAGAAAAAAATCAGAACAACTGAACCAGTAAGTCAGTGGACTGCATTGGCCAAACTGGCTCAGAAAAAAACAAGGCAAGGCAGTGGATCAGGTGGGCAGGGCTGGCTGAAGGTGAAACTGAGCCTCAGCGCTGACTGTGGACTATGACTGTTGCTGCAGTGGGAAAAACTCCTAGTCTCACACAAAAGTCCATTGGAAAGTGCTCTAGAGACCAGCAGGTGAGCAGCATTGTTCCCTCTCTGGCCCCTTCCCCACAGATGGCATGCAGTACAGCATAGAGGGTTTCCCTGCTGGGGTGAATACCTAAGGCCCTTCCCCCTACAACTTCTCAGCTGTGCCAAGACAAAGAAATATGGCCCCAATGAAAGAAGGGAGCAAAACTCAGAAAAAGAACTAAGTGGTGAGGAGATAACCAACCTATCTGATGGAGAATTTAAAGCCCTGGTAATCAAAATGCTCACAGATCTGACTGAGCTTGGCTGAAAAATGAAAAGGCAAATGGAAGATACCCAAAATGAAATAAATCAAAGTATTCAGGGAACCAACAGTGACAGGAACGAAACCCAGATGCAAAACAATGATTTGTAACAAAAGGAAAAAATAAACACCCAACCAGAACAGAATGAAGAAACAAGAATTCAAAAAAGTGAAGAGAGACTTACAAACCTCTGGGACAACCTGAAACATTTCAATATTCAAATTATAAGAGTACAAGAAGGAGAAGAACAACAGCAAGAAATTAAAAACTTATTTTAATGAATGAGACAAATAATGAAGGAAAACTTCCCCAGGCTGGCAAAGGAAATATACTTTCAGGAAGCCCAGGAAGCCCAGAGAGTCCCAAAAAAGTTGGACCCAAAGAAGAACAAGCCAAGGCACATCATCATTAAGTTACTCAAGATTAAATATAAGGAGAGAATCCTAAAAGAAGCAAGAGGACAGGAGAGAGTTACCTACTAAGGAGTGTCCATAAGACTATCAGCTGATCTCTCAAAAGAAACCTTGCAGGTACGAAGGGGCTAGAAAAAAATATTTGAAGTCATGAAAGGCAAGGACCTGATTCAAGATTACTCTATCCAGCAAAGCTATCGTTTAGAATGAAAGGGCAGATAAAATGCTTCCAAGATAAGGTCAAGTTAAAGGAGTTCATCATCACCAAGCCATTATTATATAAAACATTAAAGGGACTTATCTAAGAAAAAGAAGATAAAAATATGAACAGTAAAATGACAACAAACTCACAACTATCAACAAATGAACCTAAAAGAAAAGAAAACAACAAAAACAAAAATTAAGCAAACAACAGAAACAGGAACAGAACCAGAGAACTTGACATCACATAGAAAAGTTTCAGTGGGGAAGAGAAAGGGAGGGATAGTGGGGAAAATGTACAGGGAAAAAGCATAATTAGTAGGCATAAAATAGACAGGGAGAGATTAAAAAATGGCATAGGAAACAGAGGACTCAAAGAATTTATATGTATAGCCCATGGACATGAATTAAGCAGGGGGATGCTGGAAGGTTGGGGGGCAGGAGGGGGGATAAGGGGGGAAATTGGGAAAACTATAATAGCATAATGAATTAAAAATACTAAAAAAAAGATTCTTGATATCACTAATCATCAGAGAAATAAAAATTAAAACCACAATGGGATATCATCTCTCACTTGTCTCTCACTATCAACAACAAATCAACAAATAAGTGCTGGTGAGGATGTGGAGAAAGAGGAATTCTCTTGCACTGTTGGTGGGAATGCAGATTGGTGCAACCACTGTGGAAAGCAGTATGGAGACCCCTCAAAAATTTCAAAATGGACCTGCCTTTAGACCCAGTGATCCCACTTCTGGGAATATATCTGAAGGAACCCAAAACACTAATTCAAAAGAACACAGACACTCCTATGTTCACTGCAGTGTTATTTACAATCACCAGGATATGGAAGCAGCCAAAGGGTTAGTCAATAGATGAGTGAATAAGCAACTCATCTATTGATGGACCACATTTAAATCTATTGTGTAGGACATTTACACAATGGAATACTACTCAGCCATAAAAAAGAAAGAAAGTTTTACCCTTTTTGACACTATGGATGAATCTGGAGAACATTATGCTAACTGAAATAAGCCAGTCAGAGAAAGACAAATACCACATGATTTCACTCATATGTGGACTCCAATGAACAAACCAAACTAACAAGAAAAATGGGGACAGATTCATTGATGGAGAGCAGGAAGAGAGCTAGTGGGATGGCAGGGAAGAGGTGGGGAGGGATTGAGCAAAAAAGAAAAAGGATTAACAGACATGGACAATAGTGTGGTGATTGCTGAGGGGAGGAGTATATAAAGGGATTCAATGGTAATAAAAAAAGTTACAATAAAGATTTAAAATTTTAAAAGATTACAAAATAAGTCTCTAAATTATTCTTTTGAAGTATAAGGTCTCTTGAAGCATTTAAGTATATTTAATAATGACAAAATTATTTCATCTAAGGATTTCAAAGAACATGGCTTTTAAATAAAACATGGTATATTTATATAAATTATCAATTACAGCTCTCCAAAAATTTATATTCTATAATACAATTAAAACCTTTCATTCGGATGGAAGGCAAGATGGCAACGGAGTAGGACAGAGCACATTCCAGTTTCTTGTACACATTGGAGAGAATCCTGGCCGATTGGTGGAGGAGCAGCACAAGCAGCCAGCAGTTCCTCAGCATATATGAAAATAAGGAACCAGAAATCGTGACGATAACGGAGGATCCAAACGAAACACAAACAACTTGAAACTGCGAAAAGACCACAGCTGGACCCAAAGAAGAGGCTTCCAGTAGAGTCAGAGAGACAAACAGTAGAGTCAGAGAGACAAATTTCACTTTGCCGTAGGAGAGAAGCCACAAGTTTCTACATATTTGTATAATTATTATTTTTTTCATTATTCTCACTTCTTTTATATTTTAATAGTATCTTTGTATTCCTCCTCTTTCTGTATAGGCTTCTTTGCCTTGGCTGGTTATATTGTATCATTTGACAGGTTTCTCCCCTGTTCTCTCTTATACAGTGTATTGCTAATTTTCTATTTTTCATGTCACTTGTGTTCCTTTAGCATACTACCCGAAGTTCCATACCCCTATTCAGACAGAACACATAGAGTCTGTCGTATGATTGTTGCTGTAATATTATTGTAAATAAAAGCTGTTCCACACAACTGTAAATACTTCACAACATATCTCCCAGATCTTAGTCCACTTCACAGCTTCCTGAATTCCACTACTGGAGAAATTAACTCTATTTTCACATACACTACACATATTTACTATCCTTTACTCTCACCTACCCCAGAATCTGACCAACCACAACCTCACTGCTTTCTAGATCCAACTCACTAGCCTCCCCTCTCCAACAAGAGACTTGTCTTGTGTCTATCCTCTCTTAAAGTGATAAGTTGGGTTGAAGATTATGGTTAACAGTATATATAGCCTAAAGATCTTCTATCTCTTCTCTACTGCTTGTGACTGTAAATATCATAAAATACTCTCTCACTATCATAAACCATTTTGCCTCCTCCTTCAACGGATCACACACACACAAAAAGGAGTAGGTGGAAGCAGAAAACTCCAGGATAACCGAAATAAACTGCACCACTGAATTTCACAGGCATTTCACCACAGAAGTACACACCATAAACCCAGGGAGGGAGTCAGAACAGATCAATTTAAGAAGCTGAGGCTAACAAAAAGAGTCTCACAAACAACTGAAAGACAAAGAAACAACCCCCAAATGAAAAGAACGGAGAAAGCCTCAGAAAGAAAGTTAGATGGAATAGAGGCAAGTCAACTATCAGATACTGAATTGAAAGCACTGGTTATCAGGAAGTTCAAAGAGCTCACAATGAGCTACCAGAAACTACAGAGGAGCTACAATGAACTCACCACAAATTATAACAACATAAAAAAGGAAATAGAAACTCTCAGCAAAGGTCAAGAGAAAATGAAGAATACAATTTCTGAACTGAAGAACACAGTAGAAGGATTCAAAATCAGGATCAATAAAGCAGAAAATCAGATCAGTGTGTCGGAGGACAAGGTAGAACAAAACTCCAAGAAAGAGCAACAAAATGAAAAGAGGCTCAGAAAGAATGAAGAGGAATTAAGAGAAATGCAAGACAATATGAAATGTAATAATATCCGAATAATAGGGATACCAGAAGAAGAAGAACAACAAAGGATAGAAAAGACTATTTGAAAAAGTCATAAGGGAAAACTTCCCTAACTTGATGAAAGAAAAAGTCACATGAATCCAGGAATCAAAGAGAGTCCCAATCAAGAGAAACCCAAAGAGGCCCACTTCAAGACATATCATCATTAAAATGGCAAAATTCCCAGACAAAGAGAGAATCTTAAAGGCAGCAAGGGAGAAAAAAGAAATAACATACAAGGGAGTACCAATAAGGTTAACTACTGACTTCTCAATGGAACCACTCCAAGCAAGAAGAGAATGGTAAGAAATTTTCCAAGCAATGAGATCCAGAGGACTGCATCCAAGGATACTTTACCCAGCAAGGCTCTCAATCAAGATAGAAGCCCAAATAAAGAGCTTCCAAGACAAAAGAAGTCTAAAAGAATATGCCTCCACCAAACCAGCTCTACAAGAGATGCTAAAAAGACTGCTTTAAGGAAGGTAAAGAGAGACAGAGAGGAACACAGGTACAA
Source organism: Artibeus jamaicensis (assembly GCF_021234435.1). Lineage (NCBI taxonomy): Eukaryota > Metazoa > Chordata > Mammalia > Chiroptera > Phyllostomidae > Artibeus > Artibeus jamaicensis. The sequence goes on from NW_026521486.1 coordinate 53,403,343, forward strand.
AAATGGCAATGAATAAGTCCCTATCAATAATAACATTAAACATAAATGGATTAAATGCTCCAATCAAAAGAAATAGAATAGCTGAATGGATAAGAAAGCATGACACACATATATGCTCCCTACAAGAGACCCAACACAGACTAAAAGGGAAGAGCTGGAAAAAAATCTTCCAAGCAAACATAGAAGAAAAAAAGCCAGGGTTGCAATTCTCATATCAGACAAAATAGACTTCAAAAAAAGGGCCATAAAGAGATATCCAAAAGGTCACTTCATAATACTTAAGAGATGAATCCACCAAGAAGACATTAACATCATAAATATATATGCACCAAACATAGGAGCACCCAAATATATAAAGAAAATCTTAGAGGACTTCAAGAAAGATATTGACAGCAACACAATTATAGTAGGGAATTTCAACACCCCACTATCAAAAATGGACAGATCTTCCAAACAAAATATCAACAAAGATATTGCGGCATTAAACAACACCCTAGAGGAAATGGACTTAACTGATATATATAGAGTCCTTCATCCCAAAGAAGCTAAATACACATTATTTTCAAATGCACATGGAACATTCTCAAAGATAGACCACAAGATAGGACACAAAACAAGCCTCAACAAATTCAAGAAAATCGAAATCATATCAAGCATTTTCTCTGACCACAAAGGACTGAAATTGGAAACCAACCCCAAAGGGAAACACCCAAAATCATGGAGACTAAATGGTATGTTATTAAACAACGAATGGGTCAAGAATGAAATTGGGAAGAAATCAAAACGATTCTGGAAACAAATGAAAACGAACTCACAACAACCCAAAACTTATGGGACACAGCGAAGAAAGTCCTGAGAGGAAAGTTTATAGCAATACAGGCTTACCTAAAAAAGATAGAAACATTTCAAACAAACAACCTAACCCTACGTGTATAAGAACTTGAGGAACAATAACAAAGACAGCCCAGAGCAAGTAGAAGGAAGGAAATAACCAAGATCAGAGCAGAATTAAATGACATAGAGAGTAAAAGCACAATTCTTAGAATCAATAAATCCAGGAGCTGGTTTTTTTAAAAGATAAACAAAACAGAAAAGCCTTTAAGTAGGCTCATCAAGAAAAGAAGAGAGAGGACACAAATAAACACAATCAGAAATGAAAGAGGAGAGATTACCACTGATACCACAGAAACAGAAGGGATTGTAAGAAATTACTATGAAGAACTGTATGCCAACAAATTAAAAACCTAGGTAAAATGGACAAATTTCTAGAAAAATATAATCTTCCAAAACCCAATGAAGAAGAAGCAGGAAACCTGAACAGACCAATAACAGCAGATGAAATTGAAGCACCAATCAAAGACCTTGCAGCTCACAAAAGCCCTGGACCAGATGGTTTCACAGGAGAATTCTACAAAGCATTTAAGGAAGAGATAACCTCTATTCTTCATAGACTATTCCAAAAAATCCAAAATGATGGAAAACTCACAAACTCTTTTTATGAAGCCAGCATCATCCTAATTCCAAAACCGGATAGAGACACAATAAAGAAAGAAAACTTCAGGCCAATATTGCTGATGAACATAGACGCTAAAATCCTCAACAAAATATTGCCAAATCGCATCCAACAAGATCCTTCACCATGACAAAGTGGGATTCATCCCAGGGATGCAAGGATGGTTCAATATTCACAAGTCAATAAATGTAATACATCATATGAACAAAAGCAAAGACAAAAATCACATGATCATATCAATAGATGCGGAAAAATCTTTTGATAAAGTACAACACCCATTTATTATAAAAACACTCAGCAAAGTGGGAATAGAGGGAGCATTCCTCAATATAATAAAGGCCATATATGAGAGACCTACAGCCAACATCATACTCAATGGGCAAAAACTAAAAGCTTTTCCACTAAGATCAGGAACAAGACAAGGATGTCCACTTTCACCACTTCTCTTCAATATAGTATTGGAAGTTTTAGCCACAGCTATTAGACAAGACAAGGAAATAAAAGGCATCCAAATTGGAAAGGAGGAAACAAAACTGTCACTGTTTGCAGATGACCTGATAGTGTATATGGAAAATACTATAGACTCTACTCAAAAACTGCTTGAACCAATAAATGAATTTGGTGAAACAGTGGGTTACAAAGTCAATATCCAGAAATCAAAGGCATTTTTATATAGTAAGCATAAATCAGCAGAAGCAGAAATCAAGAAAAAAATCCCATTCGATATAGCAAAAACAAAAATAAAATATCTGGCAATAAACCTAACTAAGGAGGTGAAAGACCTGTATGAAGAAAACTATACAACACTAAAGAAAGAAATCAAGGAAGACACAAACAAATGGAAATATATACCGTGTTCATGGATTGGAATAATTAACATCATCAAAATGTCCATATTACCCAAAGTAATTTACAGATTCAATGCAATACCTATTAAAGTACCAATGGCATATTTCACAGACATAGAACAAACACTTCAAAAATTTATATGGAACCATAAATGAGCCTGAATACCAGCTGCTATTTTGAGAAAGAAGAACAAAGTAGGAGGAATCACAATACCTGATATCAAATTGTATTACAAGGCCACCATAATCAAAACAGCCTGGTACTGGCATAAAAACAGGCACATAGACCAATGAAACAGAACAGAGAGTCCAGAAATCAACCCAACTCTCTACAGTCAATTAATATTTGACAAAGGGGACAGTAACATAAAATGGAGTAAAAATAGCCTCTTTAACAAATGGTGTTGGGAGAACTGGACAGCTATGTGCAAAAAAATGAAACTTGAGCACCAACTTACACCATACACCAAAATAAATTCAAGTTGGATAAAAGACTTACATATAAGCTTGGACACCATTAAAGTCCTAGAGGAGAACATTGGCAGGAAGATCTCAGATATTTCATGCAGCACATTCGCACTAATATGTCTCCTAGAGCAAGGGAAATAAAGGATAGAATAAAAAAATGGGATCTCATCAAAATAAAAAGGAGAATGTTTTGTGGACCATTTGGGTTTTTTTGTGTGTGTGGCAGTTTTTAAGTTATTAGTTTTTAAAAATCAGTACTTGTTAATGTAAACAACTTGACCAAAATCTGTCACAGAATTTTGAGACCCATTAAAACAAAGTTTAATGAGAATCCTGTGTGTTCTTTTGGTCAACACCGTAATTTTCTTTTATGTTATTTAGGTTTACAGTAGCCCATAACCTATTTCTGGTGTTATATTTGCTGATGATTCAGAATTGGATAAATCTGTTAGGGTTTTTCTTTCTTTCCTGGGTGGGAATTTTCTCACCTTGCCCTAAGGGGAGGAATCTTGTAGTATAAAAGCAGTGGGAGGGGCTCTGGTGCAACACTAAGTAGGTTAGGACCGATAAAGTAACTGTTTATGTGTAAGCTAGTTTATAAAGGCCAAATTCTGGTATATTAAGTCCACGTGTTTCATACAAGTTTTGTACTTAACATCAAGTAAATTTTGTTAATGTCAAACGTAGTTTCCATTTTTACTGAAATGTGAATTCACGTTTACAAATGATGAGCTAGTTTAAAGAACTTAAAACAAGGCTTAAATAGTATTGAGCACTGTCTTGCTACAGTTAATTGTATCTAGATTCTAGGAAAAATAAATGATACTGGAAGTTGAAAAAATAAATAAAAAGTTTCTGTGTGGCTAAAGAAAACTATTAAAATAAAAAGACAACCAACTGTCTGAAAAAACATATTTGCCAATGATACCTCAGACAAAGGTTTAATCTCCAAAATACACAAAGAACTTACATGACTTCACTCTAAGAAGACAACTAATCCAATTAAAAAATAGGAAAATGACTTGAACAGACACTTCTCCAAGGAGGACATACAGAACATACAGAGACACATGAAAAGATGCTCAATATCGCTATCTATCAGAGAGATGCAAATTAAAACCACAATGAGTTACCACTTTACACCAGTCAGAATGGCTATCATAAACAAAGCAACAAACAACAAATGTTGGAGAGATTGTGGGGAAAAGGGATCCCTAGTTTACTGTTGGTGGGATTGCAGACTGGTACAACCACTATGGAAAACAGTATGGAATTTTCTAAGAAAACTATGGACCTGCCTTTTGACCCAGCAATTCCACTGCTGGGATTATAGCCTAAGAACCCTAAAACACCAATCCAAAAGAACCTATGCACGCCAATGTTCATAGCAGCACAATTTACAATAGCGAAGAGCTGGAAACAACCTAGGTGCCCATCAGTAAATGAATGCATTCAAAAATTGTGGTACATATACACAATGGAATTCTATGCAGCAGAAAGACAGAATGAGCTCCTACCCTTTGCAACAGCATGGATGAAACTGGAAAGCATTATGCTGAGAGAAATAAGCCAGGCAGTGAAAGACAAATACCATATGATCTCACCTTTAACAGGAAGCTAAACAACAAAACGAACAAGAAAGCAAAATAAAAACAATGACACTGAAATAGAGAACAAGGGAACAGTGACCATAGGGGAGAGGGAGGGAATTTAAGGGGAAAACGGGGAAGGATTTACAGGAACTAGTATAAAGGACATATGAACAACAACTAAGGGGGGTGGAAATGGGAGGGAGGTGGGGAGCACTGGGGGGGGTGGGCTCGGATGGGAGTATAAGACAGAAAACTGTACTTAAAAATTTATTAAATAAAAAAATTAAAAAAAATAAAGTTCTGAATACAGCTTTTTTAGTAGCTGTATTCTGCTTTTTCGCTTCCAAAATATTAAAGGATTTTATCAAATATTACTCACCATAAAAAAAACCCTTTTATTCATTTTATTTTCACATGCTTTTAGAGAAAGTAAATTTTGCCCTTGCATATTTAATGATTTTATTGTTCAATTATAGTTGTCCCCATCTATCCCCCATTAGTCTCCCCTGCCCTATCCACCCCCACCTTCCACATTCAATCCTTCCTCCTATTGTCCATGTCCATGGTTCCTTTGTGCATGCTCCTTGACTTGACCCTTCCTCATCTTTCCCCATTATCCCACTCCCACCTCCCCTCTGATTACTATCAGTTTGTTTTTTATTTCCATGTCTCTGGTTCTATTTTGTTCACTTGATTTTTTTGTTGTTGATTAGGTTCCACATATAAGTAAGATCATATGGAATTTGTCTTTCACTGCCTGGCTTATTTCACTAAGCATATTGCTCTCCAGTTCCATCCATGGTGTCTCAAAGGTTAAGAAATCCTTTCTTTCTGATGCATAGTACTCCATTGTGTAAATATACCACAGTTTTTTGATCCACACCTTTACTTTTTACATTTTACATTTTACTTTTTACATTTACTGATGGACACTTAGGCTGTTTCTAAAACCAGAAAAGTAAGCTTTCATGCTGCCTGTCACCTACCTAACCTAATAAGCAGAGACAGGAATTGAATGTTTATGAGTGCTTTATCCATGTGGCCAGCAATCTGAGAAGATGGCACATTTGTACCTTGACAGACCATCTTATATTTCCTTTCAAGCCAGCCTTTTTATAACAGAGAACAAAGTGTGGTGTGGGGTTTTGAAGTTCAGGGAAAATTAGATTAAAAACTGCAGAATTCTCGCCCTGCCCCATTAGCTGTCTCTGGTGGTAGTCTGACTCACCCTGGAACACAATGACTCAGATATCTCCAGCCATGCCCCAGGCAGTGGTCTTTAGCTGTGCCCCAGGAGGTCCTTTGTCTCTCTGGGAAGCCAGGGTGAGCCATACCTGCAGTTCCTGAAACAATAGCTTTAACATATGCGTTACCTACTAGGCTTATTGACTATTTACCTTAAACTAAAATTTTCCAATTCTTCAGTCCCCTATCATTTCCAGCACTTGGCTATTTTAAATTGTGCAGCTATGAACATTGGGGTACACAGATTCTTTTGAATTGGTGTTTCAGGATTCTTAGGGTATAATTCCAGCAGTGGTATTGCTGGGGGAAAAGTCAGTTCTGTTTTTAGTTTTCTGAGGAAATTCCATACCATTGTCTACAGTGCCTACACTAGTCTGCATTCCCACCAACAGTGCACTAAGGTTCTTTTTTCTCCACATCCTCTTTAATATTTGCTGTTTTGTTAATTTGGTTATGATGTCCATTCTGACCATTGAGAAGTGGTCTCTCACTGTGGTTTTAATTTGCATTTCTCTGATGGCTAGTGATGCTAAGCATACTTTCTTATGTCTATACATAGTAAGGTTTCACTCTGAAGAACAGAAAGTTAAATTCATGAAGTGTAAGAGTCTCTAAGCTTTAGTAAAGTGATCCACCTAACTAAACACTAGAGATTGATTCTTAAACTAGAAAAGTCAAAATAGGTTTTGTTCCATGTCCCTTTTATGTTTTTATGTTAATTATTTCAATGAATAGTATTACTTGTCTAAAGCATAAAAGGTCTTTCTAAATACATTTTTGAAGGCTTGTTTAACTTGCTGGTTTCTTAGAGTATAAATGAATGGGTTCAACAAAGGAGCAATTGAAGTATTAAGGACAGCTACTCCTTTACTTAAAGTGATTCTTTCATTTGCTGATGGCTTTATGTAGATGAATATACAACTTCCATAAGTGATGGTTATAACAATCATGTGAGAAGAGCAGGTAGAAAAGGCTTTTTTCTTTTGCTGAGCTGAGGGGAATTTTAGGATTGTCTTGATGATATAAGAGTAAGAAAGGATTACTACTAACAAGGTGACAAGGAGGGTTATCACAGCTAAGAAAAACGTAATCAGTTCTAGTAAATGTGTGTCTGAGCAAGAAAGTTGCAGGACAGGAGAAATGTCACAAATGAAATGGTCAATGATATTTGAAGCACAGAAATCCAGGTTAACAATAAAACTCAATAGTGGGAAAATCACCAAGAGTCCAGTTGCCCAAGAACTGAGTACAAGCTGGTGACAAACTCTGCTGCACATAATGGTTGTGTAATGCAAAGGTTTGCAGATGGCAACATAGCGGTCATAGGACATAACTGCCAAAAGGAAAAACTCTGCAGCCCCCAAGAAAAAGTAAAAAAATAACTGAGATATGCAACCGCTATAAGAAATGGTCTTTTCCTTGGTTACAATGGTGTTTAGGAATCTGGGGATGCAAGCACTTGTGAATGATATTTCCAGAAAAGAGAAATTTTGGAGGAAGAAATACATTGGGGTCTTGAGATGGGGATCCATTTGCGAGAGGGCAATAATGGTTAAGTTTCCTATCATGCTCAGCAAGTAATTCAGAAGTAAAAATAAAAAAATTACAATCTGTAACTGAGGGTTATCTGTCAGTCCCAGAAGGATAAATTCTCTCTGTTTTGTATGGTTCTTCATTTCTCTCTTGAGATTTCAAATTCTAGAAATAAAAAGATACAAAAATAAGAAACTACATGAGTAGTTTTATAACCAGTAAATGATACATGAATAGACTCACACTTGCAAATATTCCATTTATGAGGTAATGTTCTGTGATGCTGAAGACATGACCTAGAACTGTACAACCAAAACTACTATATAAAGCACTATTGAAATCAACTCAACCAGCAAAACCCATAATAAATTGGCTTTTCCCCCTTACTTACAAACTCTTAGTCATTTGTAACTAATTCAAAATGTTTTTATTTGTGATATAAATTAGATAAAATCTTGATTTGGAATTAAAAAATAATCTATTCATTTTTCACTAACTTTATTAAAATAAAATTATACCAATACATAATGAATTCAGATGTACAGATAAATTCTAAAACTTTTGATTTCATATTGAAGTGACATTTTCTTAATGCCCATTGTAGCTTCTTACAACTTCTCTATGAACTACTAATAAATACATAGGAAATAACCAAGAAAAAGACATAAGATTGTAATATCACAACAAAATAACTACTAACTGAGTCTAAGAAAAGATTAAAACTGCATATAATGCAGATATGGACACATTTACAAAAAAATAATGATAATTTATTCAGGGCTTCAACATTGGGCACATGCAACTGACACCATAAATATAAAAAAATTACATAAATTTCAACATGGGCCATAAAGTGGGTATAGCATTATATCAATGTTAAGCTTCCTGATTTGAATAGTATTGTATCTATACCATAAGATTATGTCCTGCCTTCTAGGTCTGGTGCAGTGGAAACAGTGGCTCAGAAGATAAATAGGCTGCAGCTCCTCACCAAAGCTGAGAAATTCCTGAAAACTGTTTTTTTAAAGTAGAAGCTAGATTATGACAGTGCTGCTTCTGAATATGGAAAAGCAGCTATAGCTTTTAAAAATGCCAAACAGTTTGAGCAAGCAAAAGATATCTGTGTGAGAGAGAGAAGCTGTTGCCCATGAGAACAACAGGGCTCTTTTCAGGCTGCCAAGGCTTATGAGCAAACAGGCATGATGTTGAAGGAGATGCAGAAACTACCAAAGGCTGTTCAGCTGATTGAGAAAGCCAACATGATGTATAGAGAAAATAGCACCCCAGACACACCAACCATAGAATCAGAGGGAGCTGGAAAGCTTATAGAAAATGTAGATTCAGAAAAGGGCTGTACAGTTCTATTAGCAGACAGCTAATGGGTTTGAAAATGAGGAATGTTTATATCAGACAGTTGAATTACTAGGAAAAATTTCTGGACTCCTAGTACAAGGACACAAGGTTTGATGAGGCAGCACTCTCTATTGAGAAAGTAAAAAATATTTATAAGGAAATTGAGAAGTATCCAACTTGTTATAAGAAAACAATCCCTGAAGTCTTGGTTCATCTCCACAGAAATAACTCCATGGCTGCAGAAAGATGTGTCAGGGAGAGCCACGGCATTCCAGGGGTTCATGGCAGTAAAGATTGTGCTGCACTGGAGCAGCTCCTTGAAGGATATGACCAACAAGACCAAGATCAAGTGTCAGAGGTCTGCAACTCGCCCCTTTTCAAATACATGGACAATGATTATGCTAAGCCAGGCCTGAGTTTGGTGGTTCCAGGAGGAGGAATCAAGGAGAAAGCTTGATTTCTGAAAGCTCTCTGTTAGAGAGTTTAGACAGTATGACATTCTGCGTGCTTGGGGTAGGTGGATATTAGAATAAAAAATTTTATAGAAGAACTGATTCAAAACACTAATCAATTTGATGTTTTCATTTCTTAAGTTGCTTGCATAATATTGTGGGTAACAGCTAATTTTCAATAGTTGTTTGGAGATTAACTTTAAACAGTCTTACTAAAACTGTATTTAGGCAGCTGTATTTAATGACATATTAATATTTCAAAGTTGTACCCTTTAGGTCCAGGGAGAAAATTCCAGAGTCTTGTATTAATGCTCATTTGAGCTAATTAATAATCTGGTTAAACAGACAGCAACACTTATAAGATATTTTACACTATTTGTTCAGAGACCATATTATCCATTGCAGCCTTGGAATTTATTTTTTACTTTCACTCTTTTCTCACATATTTAACAAAAATGAGGAGTGATTCAGTGCCTTTTGCAGCAGCAATACAAATGAGTCTTAAACAACATGAAAGTCGTGTACAAGTGCACCCTCTTGCCACCCTCCCTGCTCACATTTAAGAACTAATGGACGGACTGGTGGATGTCAAGATTATTCTATGTGGTGTCCAGTAAAAAGCACTGGTTCCACAACTATGCATTTAATTTTTCCATTTATGTAAGTCTTTATTTTCAGAGAATAGTCAAAGTGGAGAACCATGTTTACAAAAGGAAACATTGTCCTTACTTTCACCAAAGTGGAGGTCAGCATGAACATGCTCAGAGTTCTGTTATACTGCAAGTACAGTCAGCCTACAAAATGTACTTAATGTATTGAGTTTATTTGTATAGATGTAGAATACAGTATTTGTGCTTTATTTCTACTTTTTCCAGCTCTTTGATGAGTAGAATATTAAATGTGTTGTTATGGAAATGCAGATTATTGCTCCTATGGGAAGATAATTAGGAAAACAAAATCTAAAACTATTAAAAAAAGATTATGTCCTTGTTCTTAGGAAAATACTCACTGAAGTGTTTAGGAAAAGGGGTACACAAAGTCTGTAACTGACTCTCAAAAATAACTCAGGTAAAAAACCAGACACACACACATACTATGACAGAGAGAATGATAAACTCAATGAAACAAAATGTGAACTTTTGCAACTTTTCAGCACACTCGAAATTATTATTAAAACAAATGTATGTGTATACTATGAATATTAAAAAGCATGTACATGTTTAAGAGAAATTTGTCTATTTGACTGATAATCATACAACTGCAATTTGAAATGTATAACTGAGTGATTTAGAATTATGACATTAAGTTGAAATATTGAATCTATCTCGTTCCTACATTTAAAAAAACTTGAGGTTCAAAAACAAATAAAAATAATTAAAAGAAAAAATGCAAAAAATGCATTACATCTCTTCACAATCTCCACCCATTTACAGGTATCCTGAACCCACACCTGTTTTCCAGGTGCAGCTCTGAGTCAGTAAAGAATCATTTTTCTCGACACTTTGCCTATGTCCTCATGGCCCCAGCAAATGACTCATTTAACTAATCAGTGACTCTTAATCCAAGGAAGTACTGGCAAAGAAAGAGTGTTATGATTTAGATAAAAAAAACTATTTTCAGCTTGTATTTTATGTTTGTAATTACAGGTTTTCAGAATCTTGAATGGCCAATAATGAAAGAGTGAATAACAGAGCCAAAATGCCCCAATTGTGAGAACTGGTTAGAATTTAGCAACTGGATTTAAAACAGCTAATCCACACAAAATCTAGTTATATATCTAGTTATCTGAGAAACGAAAACATATTAATGGCTAATAAGACGAATAACAATCCACTTCCAAAATTAAAAGTTTAGACTCACCTTTCATTGTCTAAGAATGATTCTTTTAAAGTTAAGTATCATAAATGAAAATAAAAACATAAGAAACAACATAATATGGCTAAGTTCAGAGTTTAGAATCAAAAAGAGATCTTTTTGCAAATTTTACTCTATCGCATTACTAGTTATATGGTCTTGAGAAAATTAATGTCCTCATTTAAAACTTTCATTGATAAAAAGGAGATAAAATTATTTTGACCTCAATTATAGCGATTAAATGAGATGTTCACAGAATACATCAATGTCAACTCATTGCCTAATAATTAGTGAAGAGATCAGCGCACAGAAAAACCCTAAGTGTGTAGCAGTTTCCTAGAGGATGCCACTTCATACTTCAGTGTCAGATATGGATTCTTTGATTACTGTAATACCAATGTTTCTGACAATAGGAGGAGTATGTGGGTGGACATTAATAATTACTGAATTCCAGCAGATTTTTTTTTACTGAAATCAGACCTACACAAAGATGCTGATGATCCCTATTGTTTAGCAGTATCCTAAAATCTCTAACCAATTAAACAAGATTAGAAAAAATATAAATTTTAACATAAATACTTGATTGCTAAAAAGAGTAGATTCACTTTGTAATGATCTGATTAGGTTAATTGACCTGAAACTATTATAAAAATAAGAGAGTCCAGTAATGTGAACGGACTAAATAAATTTCTAAGGAAAAAAAGAAATGTTTAGAATATATAATGGAAAATTCGCCTTTTGCAAAAAAAACAATTCAATATCCATATTACACATAAGCTATATGACATGGCATACTTTAAGACTGAAAAATAGAAAACAATCTAAATAGCTTAAGAATTCTTTAAATAACTTTATTCATTCAGATAATTACATTTTTCACATATTTTTTATTTAAGTATTTTTCAACTACAGTATTCTGTCTTTTACTCCCATCCCAGCCCACCCCCCCATACCCCCCACCTCCCTCCCATTTCCATCCCCCTTAGTTGCTGTTCATGTGTCCTTTATACTAGTTCCTGTAAATCCTTCCCCTTTTCCCTCTGAAATTTCCTCCCCTCTCCCCTCTGGTCCCTGTCCCCTGTCAGAAATCATACCTAATGTACCATATTAGACATTATAAAATGGGCTTAATTTGTATGAACCTTTTTGTGATTTTGCATCTAAAACTTTTCTAGAATATTTAAAATGAGAATATATATTCATCAATGTCCTCATTTAAAAATGTAATTATCTGAAACTGAAACAGATAATTACATTTTTAAATGAGGACATTTAAAACTGAAACAGATAATTACATTTTTAAATGAGAACACTGATGAATCTATATTCTCATTTTAAATATTCTAGAAAAGTTTTAGATGCAAAATCACAAAAAGGTTCATACAAATTAAGCCCATTTTATAGTGTCTAATATGGTACATTAGGTATAATTTCTGCAAATACATAAAAATAGTCATTAATAATACTTTTAGTGAAATATGAAATCATAGTGCATTTATATTTCCCATAAAAATTCACTCATTGTTAACATCTTATCAAGACATCATACAATAAAACCTAAAACTTTAAAAAAATTTGTAAACTTCTCTAATTTGTAAAACCAATATTATATTGGTTTTATATATATATAATATATATATAATATATATATTAGTGAATTCAGAGCATTGATTGCCAAATATTTTAGAGTCATATTTTCAAATAAAATAAATCCAATGATGCACTTCACTTTTTTGTTAACCTCAGGAATCTTTGTTTTTTATTTGCAAAACAGGTAAACTATTTGTAAATAAACTTAGACCATAAGCACTGACAGAAAAAAATAAATTATGTCATATAGCATACAATTTTTTCTTCTTTTATATAAAAATATTTAAATTACATTTCTTCATATTAATTAAGTTTTCCCAATCAATATTTTTGCCTGTTCTGAATTCACAAGGCCTACATTATTTAGATTAACAATTATATTCCTTTAGCAAATCATAGTTTTTCATTTTACATTTTTAGCATATTTCTTCCCCTCTTATTTTAATTTCCCAGTGAATTACCTACAATCTATTGATGGAAATGATAGGTTTTATAGAACCATGATAAATCTAAATCTTTCTTCCTTGATCTTATCTTCATTTGGCCCTGTTCATTTTTAATATGTCCTTATTCTGACTTCCACTTTTTATATTAAACACATTGAACATTCCTGTAAGTTCAATATTGGTGTCAGTACTTTTAAACCATGAAGCAGATATGTGTTCTACAACCAGTGCAGATTTGGCAATCAATAATTATCAGTGATAAGTTGTCATTGCTCAAAATGTTGATTAAAATTAGCACTTCCAAAAGAGCTACTTTTTCTTCTACTTTTAAACATGTAGCAAAACATGTGAAAGCAATTCTCTAGGAAAAAAATTCTCCAACCTTGTTATTTTTTATCAATTTCTAAGGTTGTTCAGGCTGTTTTTATAGAGAGAGCAGTAAAATAATCACCATTCTCTCTACCATTCCACATTGTGGTGTCTGGTTTAAACACTAATGTATTAGAAAGGCAGGTACAAGTGCACACATCAAAAATACATGCTCTTGCATTGAGGATATATAAAATAGCAAATGAGAAATAATTAATGTCCTATTCAAAGAGCACTAATAAAATATCAACTTTAAATCACTGTTGTTTATTTGTATGTAATTTAGATGGTATTTGTAATTATTCTTAAAATTTTGAAAAAAAAGTAACATTACTATTTTACTTACCATTGGCAGTATATGTTGGTATCTTTCTTCTTTTTCTCTAGATTACATGAGAAAGGATCAACTAGAACAAAAGCCAAACATACTTATTGGAAATCAATATTTAATTTTTTAGGCAGGAAAATTAATGTAAAACAACTTCTCAAATTCATCAAAGTCACAGACCTAAAGAGTGACTATTTCAATAATGCAATTTTTCTATCAAGTATATCTGAACATATGGTAGTATCTATGCATTGGATAACAAAGATCTCTGATAAAACTCTCTCTTTTAATACCAAAATAACTTAGGTGTGTCCAGCTAATCCCACTTAGGAAACATTCCTAAACTTTATCCTAGCTGAGTTGATTAGCTTGAAATGTGGCCAACTGGTGTAGGCACTACTGAATATTTTTTCATCTTTCCTATTTCTCCTTAGGGACACTATCCCCTTAGATTTCTTATAAAGAATCATTTACTCCTTTTAAATAATTTGAAACCAGCAAGATGAAGGGATGACCAAAGAACATATATACATAACCCATGGCAGAGACAAAAGTGTGGTGGTGGCCTGAGAGAAGTAGGTGTGAGGATTGTGTGAAGGTGGACAGAGTGGGGGGAGGAATGAGGATATCTGTAATAGTGTAAATAATAAAAATAAAGTTAAAATAAAGAAAATACCAACACAACCAGCTACTGAGGTTGACTGAACCCGGCTTACAGGAACCTCAACTATGGCCTGGGCTTCCAAGCCAGCTTGGGCTCTGGCAGGAGCTCTGACTCATTTCAGCCGCACCAGCAGCAGCTCCTCCAAAATGGTAGTTGTGAAAAAGATTGAGACCTGTGATGGTGTCTGAGTCATCTGATGTCCTGTCCAAGTGAATGACTTCTGTGGTTCCTCCTGTCCTCCAAGCCTGTGAGAAAGGAGCTCTGTAGGGTAGCTGAAGGGCACAAGAGATCCACCTGAGGGGCAGCCCCAGACCTCAGCTCACAGTTGGAGTCAGGGAGTTTACTGGCTGGGGACCACCTCTTACCCATGCCCCCAACTAAAAGCCAAATAAACTGCCAGCCTGCTCTCTAAGAGCCTGTCTCTATTTTGCTTGTTAGTTCAGTGTGTTCATTAGACTCCAGGTATGAGTAAAATAACATATTATTTGTCTTTCTCTGACCGGCTTACTTTACTTGGCATAATGTTCTCCAGGACAGCTCTGTGGGGAGGGAGTCAGGGGATGGAGGGATGGAGCCAAAAAGAAAAAGGACTCCTGGACATAGACAACAGTGTGGTAATTGTTGGGGGTGGAGAGTGGAACAGGGTATAAGGAGGATAAATGGTGATAAAATACAATAAAAATAAATTTAAAACATAAATAAATAATAAAAGCAAATAAAGAAAATGAAAATACTCATTTCAAGACAATCATGTAGACACTGCAAACTAGCAGATTATTTTGAATAATCAGTAATCCATATGGACCAAGATACCAATATAATTCTTTTGGAGGATTTGGTGTCTTTTTTCCAACATGTGAATTATTATAACAAATAAAGGAATACCTCATTGGTTTCTTATTCAGTGTGAAATACTGTTTTTTATTTGTTCTTATTATATTCATTGTAGTTTTTCTCCTGTAACATGGCACTTTAAAACTTCAACATATATAAAATAATAATATGGTTAAAAATCCAAATTTTATTTAAAGGTACATATTAACACAATGGACTACTTCTTGGTAGAAGAAAGAATAAAAAAGGAGACAGGAAGGAAGGACAAGAGAGAAAGAAAGAAAGAAAGAAGAAAAACAATGAAAAAGGAAGGAAGGAAAAGAAAACAAAACAAAACTAAAGAGCCCTGGCTGGTGTAGCTCAGTAGACTGAGTATGGGTCAAAAACCAAAGGGTCACCAGTTTGATTCCCAGTCAGGGCACATGCCTGGTGTGGGCCAGGTCCCCAGTAGGCGGTGTACAAGAGACAATCATACATTGATGTTTCACTCCTGCTCTTTCTCCCTCCCTTCCCTCCTCTCTAATAATAAATAGAATCTTTAAAAAAAAAACATAGGTTAACTATCTAAAGATTAGATATTTAGCTTTGTCTTTAAATGTGGTACACACAGTTTATTATAGTAACTAGGCAGATAATTCTAACATCTGGAAACACTATTTGTTTCTGTATTTCTGGGGGGGGGGGGTTCCTAATCATTTCATGTGTGATTATTTGGTAAACAATGTGTTTGAAGTTTTCCTTACAGAAAAAATCCGGGGGCTAAATATGACTTTATCTCCTCCAAAGAGAATTTTTTTCTCTTTTCTTTATCCACTGAGTCAGAGAAAATGGGCAGCCTTTTATTTTCCTGAAACCTTCTCTTTAATTACCGTATTTTTCAGACCATAAGACACACCTAGGTTTTAGAGGAAAAAAATAGAAAAAATATTTTGAAGCAAAAAATGTGGTAAAATATTTAATAACATAATATTTTACCAATGTAAATGTAAACAGAACTCAACAGCAGCATTAATGACCATTATTCCTCCCAAATTTGGGGGGAGAGGGCAAAGAGGCATCTTATAGTCTGAAAAATAGGGTAGTTTTTTTTTAATACCATGCTTAGACAAAAAAACTGTACTTGAAAAAAAACTAAATAAAATGTTTTAAAAATGAAAAAAAAACTACAATGTGATACCAAAAAAAAAAAAAAAAACCATGTTTATCTCATGTTTGTCCCTCCTACCTCACTAAGTTGTCTTTTTATGTATTTTCTGCTGATCCCTTCTTATTTTTCTGACCTCTGAATGTTGGATTAACCCAGGTCTCAGTTTTTCTGTTTTCTTTCTATGCTCATTCCCAAGGGGCTATCATTCAGCCTCATGTTTGGAAATCCCATCTATATATTGGAATTTAACCACCTCTCACCATTTCCATTACCACTTTTCTGGTTAAAACCTTACTTACTTACTTACTTACTTACTTATTTATTTGACATATTGAGATTAAACTCATAGAATATGAGAAACTAGTGTTGACCATCAATCCATGATGTAATTTTTTTTAAATTTTCAACTTTAGCTAATATATTGATAAAGTTAGCATTTTATATAACAGGGCAAATGATCACCACAGATTTTTCTGCAAACATCTTTCTCAGCCTTAAAGAAGATCAGGCTACAGTATGTGTAGATTCGAAGAGAGGCTGCTGGAAAGAAAATACAAGATTTCAAGAGGCAATGAACAATATTTTTAGAGGAAATGGGTGTCAAGGGAGAAGAGGTAAACAAAATAAAACTATCATAGATAAATATGTGTGAAAAATGTTAAGTAAGAGTAAAGAGATTGCAGAAAGTGTGGCAGTGGATTATGTATTAAGATTCCCACTGTTTCACTTGAGAAACGTAATTAAACTTTAGTTTTTGTACTTTATTCTGGCTTTGAGACTTTCTGTATTAGATACTAGTATCAGTATGAAACTAGACCACATGTAATTTCACTATAGTCCAGTTACATCTAAATAAAATATAAGAAGGCATTTTCCTTTTTCATAATTTAAAAAGATGCTTTCATTTACTTTAATATTGTATCAGTTGTGATAGCATTTCACTTTAAAATGCTATCACTTTATCCTACATAACTTGGACATTAAGCCTTCTCTCATGATGTGGAATGGTGAGTAGGAAGACACATAGGAGTATCTTCCTTTTTTTGATGTTTTATAATATCTTTTATTGTTGTTCAATTACAGTTGTACCCATTTGCTTCCCATCTCTGCTGCCCAGCAATGCTCTCTCTCCAACATTCAATCCTCCTCCCTGTGTCCTTGTACATAGGTCATTTAAAAATTTTCCTTGACTTGACTCTTCTTAATTCCCTCTTTATCCCTCTTTCTCCTCCCCTCTGGTCACCGTCAGTCTGTTCATTTCCATGTCTCAGTTTTATTTTGCTGACTTATTTGTTTTGTTCACTAGGTACCACTTATAGGAGAGACCATGTGATATTTGTCTTTCACTGCCTGGATTATTTTATTTAGCAAAATGCTCCCCAGATCCATCCATGCTGTTGCAAAGGTAGAAGCTCCTTCTTTCTTTATACTGTGTAATATTCCACTGTGTAAGTGTACCACAGTTCTTTGACCCACTCATTATTGGTAGCGCTTACTGGTAATTCGAAGAGCTTCTTTCCAACTGTTGGCTGGAAAATGATGCTATGAACAAAGGGGTACATAGATTGTTTTGAAGTGGTATTTCAGAGTTCTTAGGGTATAATCCCAGCAGTGGAATTGCTGGGTGAAGAGGAAGTACCATTTTTAGCATTTTGAGGAACTTCCATACTGTTTTCCACAGCAGCTACACCAATCTGCATTCCCACCAACAGTGTACTAGGGTTCCCTTTTCTCCACAACCCCACCAGGACTTGTTTCCTGATTTGTTAATCATGGCCATTATGATCAGTGTGAAGTATTATCTCACTGTGGTTTTAATTTGCATCCATTTGATGGGTAGTGATATTGAGCATCTTTTCATATGTCTATGGGCATTCTGTATGACCTCCTTGAAGAAGTGTGTATTCAGGACTTTTGCGCCATTTTTTAAATCTTTTTCATTTTTTGTATTGTTATTCAAGTACATTGGTCTCCATTTTTCCGCCACCACTTTCCCTTGCCCCACCTACCCCACCACCCACCCTCAATACTTCCTTATTTTGGGCCCATGTGTATTTTGGGCCCATGTGTCCTTTATATGGGTTCCATAACAACCCTTTCATTTCTGTCCCCTGTTACCCTCCACCTCTTGCCTTCGGGTTACTGCTGTCAGTTTGTTCTTTATTTCAATGTCTCTGGTTATATTTTACTTGCTTTTCTGTTGTGTTGATTAGGTTCCACTTACAGGTAATATCATATGGTATTTGTCTTTCACTGCCTGGGTTTTTTTAAAATTAGATTGTTTGTCTTCTAGTGTACAGTTGTGTGAGTTCTTTATATATTTTGGAGATCAGACCCTTATCCTATAAATCACTGCAAATATATTTTCTCAAATGGTTGGTCCCCTTTTCATTTTGCTGATGTCTTTATAGCCAAGCAAAAGCTTTATAATTTGATGTAGTTTTTAAAATATATTTTATTGATTATGCCATTACAATTGTCCCGTTTTCCCTGTTCAATCCCCTGCAACCTGCACACCCTCTCCCACCCACATTCCCCTCTTTAGTTCATGTTCCTGTGTCATACTTATAAGTTCTTTAACTTCTACATTTCTCATACTATTCTTACCCTCCTCTTGTCTATTTTCTACCTACCGTCTATACTACTTATTCTCTGTACCATTTTCTCCTCTCTCCTCTTCCCACTTCCCTGTTGGAAACCCTCCATACAATCTCCATTTCTGTGGTTCTGTTCCTGTTCTAGTCATCTGCTTAGTTTGTTTTTGTTTTTGTTTTAGGGGTGATTGTTAATAATTGTGAGTTTGCTGTAATTTTACTGTGTATATTTTTTATCTTCTTTTTCTAAGTCCCTTTAACATTTCATATAATAAGGGCTTGGCAATGATGAACTCCTTGAATTTGACCTTATCTGAGAAGCACTTTATCTGCCCTTCCATTGTAAATGAATGCTTTGCTGAATAGAGCAATCTTGGATGTAGGTCCTTGCCTTTCATGGCTTGGAATACTTCTTTCCAGCCCCTTCTTGCCTCTAAGGTCTCTTTTGAGAAACCCTGGTTTTCAATTTTTTTGACATATAGTTCGTAGGAATTTCTTGCCATCCTTTGTATTCCTGTGGTATCATTTGCAATCTTTTTTCACTTCTGATTTTGTTTGGGTCCTCTCTTTTTTTCTTGATGAGTCTGCTTAAAGGCTTGTTGATTTTGTTTACCTTTTCAAAGAACCAGCTTCTGGATTTATTGATCATTTGGATTGCTCTTTTAGTCTCTATGTTGTTTAATTCTGCTCTGATTTTGGTTATTTCCTTTGTTCTGGTTACTCTGGCCTGTCTTTGTTGTTGCTCCCCCCAGGTTTTGCAGATGTACAGTTATGTTATTTATTTGAAATGCTTCTATATTTTTTTAGGTAGGCCTATATTACTAAGAAATTCCCTGTCAGGACTGCCTATGCTGTGACCCAGGTTTTGTAGATGTACAGTTATGTTGTTTATTTGAAATGCTTCTATATTTTTTAGGTAGGCCTATATTACTAAGAAATTCCCTGTCAGGACTGCCTATGCTGTGACCCATAAGTTTTGGACTGTTGTGTGT
Organism: Artibeus jamaicensis; assembly: GCF_021234435.1. NCBI lineage: Eukaryota > Metazoa > Chordata > Mammalia > Chiroptera > Phyllostomidae > Artibeus > Artibeus jamaicensis. The sequence goes on from NW_026521486.1 coordinate 53,423,165, forward strand.
GTGTGTTTCTTTTTCATTTGTTTCCAGAATCCTCTTGATTCCTTCAATCAAAATAAATATGTCATTATACCAAAAAAAAGTCCTAGAAGAGAACATAGGCAGAAAATCTCAGATATTCCTTGCAGCAATATTTTCACCAATGTGTGTCCTAGAACAAAGACATAAAGAAAAGAATCAACAAATAGAATTTCATCAAAATAAAAAGCTTCTGCACAGCTGAAGAAAACATTATCAAAATAAAAAGGGAATCAACCATATGGGAAAACATATTTGTAAATGATACCTTAGACAAAGGTTTGGTCTCCAAAATATATAAAAGAACTCACATGATTCCACTCCAGGGAGACAAACAACCCAATTAAAAAATGGGCAAAGGACCTTAACAGACACTTCTCTAAGGAGATCATACAGAGGGCTTAGAGACATATGAAAAGATGCTCAGCAGCTCTGGCCATCAGAGAGATGCAAATTAAAACCACAATGAGATACCACTTCACACTGGTCAGAATAGCCATCATAAAATAATCAACAAACAACAAATGTTGGAGAGGTTGTGGAGAAAAGGGAACCCTAGTACACTGTTGGTGGAAATGCAGACTGGTGCAGCCACTGTGGAAAACAGTGTGGAATTTCCTCAGAAAACTAAAAACAGAACTGCCTTTTGACCCAGCAATTCCATTTCTAGGAATATACCCTAAGAATCCTGAAACACCAATTCAAAAAAACCTATGCACCCCAATGTTCTTAGCAGTGCAATTTACATTAGCCAAGTGCTGGAAGGAACTTAAGTGTCCATCAGTAGATGAGTGGATCAAAACACGTTCATACATCTACACAATGGAATGCTGTGAAGCAGAAAGAAGCAACTCCTACTTTCAGAACAACATAGATAGAACTGGAGAGCATTATGCTAAGAGAAATAAGCCAGGTGGTGAAAGACAAATACCATATGATCTCACCTATAAGTGTAACCTAATCAACAAAACAAACAAGCAAGCAAAATGTAACCAGAGACATTGAAATAAAGAACTGATAGTAACCAGAGAAGAGTGGGGAGAGGGATAATAGGGAAAAATAGGGGAAGGACCATAAAGAGGCATGTATAAAGAACACATGGACAAAGCCAAAGGGTGTAGATTCAAGGATGGGAGTTGGGATGGTTGGGGCAGGGGGTGTGGTCAGGTTAAAATGGAAACAACAGTACTTGAACAACAATAAAAAAATGAAAGACGTGATTGTTTAAAAACTATGCAGGAAACAAAATATGGCAAATTTTGGAGAAGAACACAGTGGATTTCATCTCAGTAGCATCTAGTATTTACCACTGCTGTTTCTTTCTGGATCTGCCTCTATTGATGTTAAATGGTGTCCCAGTCTGGCCTTAGGCAGCCTGTTCAAGACTACCAGGGACCTGCTGTGGCTGACCCCAGCTGTTAATCTAGTCACTCTGCAATCAGCAATCAAGCTTAAGCTCCACAGAGTAAGGCAGAATAACTCCTTGGGGCAGAGCTATTGCTTCCCCTCAGGCTGATGCCACTTGGAGGGGAGTGGTCTGCCCAAATGAGATGGCTCCTGCAGTATGGGAGATGACACAGAACCTGGATTCTGGCAGCTGCTCTCTCAGTTCTCTCTCCAAAGCTCTAGTCCCCAGTCTCTTCTCAAGTGTCTCTAGTCCACTCCACCACCCAACCTTTGCCAGAGCTCAGGGTAAGTAGCTGCATATGAAAATTTATGTGTTAGCCCTTTAAATAGCTCTCTGCATCTCCAACCACCTGTATCTGGCAGAGAGAAACGTTATTACTTTTCATAACTGGATGCCTTCTGTGTGTTTTTTAGGATCTGCTACTGTAGCCTGTAGATCCCAGTTTGGAGTTTAGACTCCACACATCTCAGGGAGAATTCCTCAGCCATTGAAGTATCCCTCTGGCACTTTAGCTGCTGCCTGTGAGAGCCCAGCCAGCCCTCTCTGCCCTCCTTACCAGTTATATTGTGCTGAATATAAGCTATATTTCAAGAAATATAAGCTATTTCTTCTGTAAGTTCTACTTACTTCTCTGCCCTCTTGGATTTCTTTCTCCCCTTTTTTTAATTTAAATCATTTTCATTTTTTCATTACAGTTAACATACAATAGTATATTAGTTTCACGTGTACAACCCAGTGATTAGAAATTATGTAACTTACTAACTGATCACTCTGATAAATCTAGTAGTATTTGACACCATGCGTATTATAATATTATGACTAAATTCACTATGCTATATTTTACATCCTTGTGACTATTCTATAACTACCAATTGATACATATGAGTTCCTTTAAAGATTTTATTTATTTATTTTGGGAGAGAAGGAAAGGGAGGGAGAAAGAGAGGGAGAGAAACATCAATGCGTGGTTGCCTCTCATGATCCCCCAAGTGAGGACCTGGCCCACAACCCAGGCATGTGGCCGGAATGGGAATAAAACCAGCGACCCTTTGCTTCTCAGTCCAGCTCTCAATCCACTGAGCCACACCAGCCAGGATGGTACATAGGATGTTTGATTTCCCTTTATGATAGAATGAAGATTTGGAATTTCAAATAAGTTACATCAATTATTTAATATTTTTATAAATTTCAAGTCTAGACAAATGTAGTTTCTATTCCTCTACTTACTCACCTTCTTATCCAACAACAACAACAACATCACATTACAATTATTTAATCATCTTTTGCTTGAATTATCATTTGCACTCCCTTTTATTGTCTCACCATGCTTCCTTGACGCCAACATTTCTCCATGAAGTCATCAATTTCCACTTGCAAAGAATATATTTTTATTCTTGACCCTAATGGCTAATATTGCATAATCAAATATTAAATATTAGGTATCCCTTATTTTTCCCCTGGATCCTATCCATTAATGATATAAATTAGATTATATAAATATGGAGTGAAACTGAGACGGGGTACAGAAGAAAGCTTCTTTTTTCTTCTGTCTTTTAGAAGCTTGTTAAAAACTTGTGAACTGCTTATGGCTTTTTTTATTTCTTTCCAAGTAAGAAAATTTAAGATAAAATCTAAAAAAAATCAAAGAAGAAATATGATGGTTAGTTTTTAATTAAATGTATTGAATGGCTGCCTAATCATTGGGGGGAAATTTAATATATTCATACTTTACATACCTTATACCACAATAATCTAGAGTGCAAATGTTAATGTAAGCAAAGTAAGTCACAAAATTATTGAAAGAAAATATAGACAAGATGAAGATGGGTAGTGTATCCAATAATGGGAACAGATTCTGAAATAATAAAACAAAAGAGAAATATGTTTCACTGCATATTAACCAAAGTTTCTTATACCACCACCATAAATTATCTTAAATGCTAAATAACATATCATTCAGTAAAGTTTAATAGATAATACCTGCAAAGATATAACATCATGAATATGTACAAATATCTTAGAAAAGTTTAAGGAATTACTTTTTTCAAAAACAATAAAATAATAAGATTCTGTTCATAAATAAAGCACAGATTACCAAAAAACATTTAAAAAATGCTATATGTCATCAACAATAAAATAGAAACTAAAGTAAACAAAAGAACACAATGTTTAAATCATCATTTCAGTAAAGATTTAAGTATACTTATAATACATTTTGACCTAGGTGTTATTAACACACCTTGTAACCCTCCAAGTACTTTGTCCCAATTCCTATGTGCATTAATTAACTAGCTTTTGTTTTGATTTATTTTCTGTATTAATTACATTTACATTCATTAGTCACTTTAAAGCAAAGTTACCAATAACACTTTTTTTTTAAACTTAGTTGGCATTACCTCATACAAGTTGGCCATATAAAGCATCCTCAATTGTATCTGTGGTAAAACTTTTAAGGGAGGCATTCTGTGTTAAAAATATGTTAAAATTGTTAGGTGAAATCATCAACTTTTCAAGAAGCAAAGAGAATTTCTTGTTTTTCTTTATCCTTTTACTAGTCTTTCCTTCTACCTAGCCAATAGGATTATACTGATTACTGATATAAAAAGTAGTCCCTTTTAAAATTTAGATTGCTATTGTAATCCATAATAAGTGTTTGACATAAGAATACAAAAGTTGATACAGCTTGTGGATACATTTCCATTGCTACTTTTGAATGAAAGTTAAATGAGAAAACATGACTAGATTGCATCCACATCACTACTAATAATTCCTGTTTAATTATGAGTTCCACAAAGGATCTGTGAATAAGAAAACACTGAAGCTCAAATAAAAGACTAAAGAGTAAGTATGTTGATTTTTCTCAAATCAATTTTTTCTATTTTAAAATTTGGAAAAATAATTAAAATATTTTCTGTCACTCTCTAAATATATATGTATATAATATATAAACACACATGTACATATATAAATATATGTGAGTGTGTATTTTTAAAATTTGGGTAGTTCATAAAGATGAGAAATTAATTTTATTTTAATGTAATTTTGTTTTCAAATACATCAATTATAGAAGCAAATAAGGATGTCTCTATACCTGATTTATGTTATTTATGTGGGCAATGAAATAGTCTAGTTTGATGGGCATTTTTTAAAGTTTTTAAAAATTTTATTGATTATGCCATTACAGTTGTTTTATTTCCCCCCTTCATTCCCCTCCACCCTACCCCCTCGTCCCCACCATTACCCCCATTTAGTTTATGACCATGTGTCTCAAGTTTTTTAGATTCTATATTTCCCCTACTATTCTTGCCCACCTTATCTATTTTCCACATACTGTCTATGCTACTTATTTTCTGTACCATCTCCCTCCTTCTCCTCCTCCCACTCCCCTGTTGCTAACCCTCCATGAGATCTTCATTTCTATGTTTCCACTCCTGATCTAGTTGTCCTTTTAGTTTGCTTTTGTTTTAGGTGTGGTTCTTAATAACTGAGTTTGCTGTCCTTCCAATGTTCATATTTTTTATCTTCTTTTTCTTAGGTAAGTCCCTTTAACATTTCATATACTAAGGGCTTGGTGATGATGAACTCCTTGAATTTGATCTTATCTGAGAAGCACTTTATCTGCCCTTCCATCTAAATGAAAGTTTTGCTGGATAGAGCAATCTTGGTTGTAGGTCTTTGGATTTCATGACTTAGAATACTTCTTTCCAGCCCCTTCTTGCCTGTAAGGTTCTTTTGAGAAATCAGCTGACAGTCTGATGGGAACTTCTTTGTAGGTGACTGTCCCCTTAGCTCTTGTTGCTTCTGAGATTCTCTCCTTCATTTGAATCTTGGCTAATATAATTATGATGTGCCTTGGTGTGTTCCTCCTTGGGTCCAACTTCTTTGGGACTCTCTGAGTTTCCTGGATTTCCTGGAAGCCTATTGCCTTTGCCAGATTGGGGAAATTCTCCTTTATTATTTGTTCGAATAAGTTTTTCACTGGTGGCTGTTCCTTTCACCATTCTGGTACCCCTATAATTCAGATGTTGAAGCATTTAAAGATGTCCTGGAGGTTCCTAAGTCTCTCCTCATTTTTTTGAATTCTTGTTTCTTCATATGTTCCTGTTTGGCCATTTTTTTCTTCCTTCTGGTCCACTGCCTTGATTTGAGTCCCAGTTTCCTTTTCATCACTATTGGTTTCCTGTGCAATTCCCTTCATTTCAATTAGTTTAGCCTTCATATGTTTCTCTAATTTGTGACTAAAATCAACCAGTTCTGTGAGCATCCTGATCACCAGTGTTTTGAACTGTGCATCTGAAAGTTTGGCTACTTCTTCATCACTTAGAGTTATGGGCTCTGGGGCTCTGAGATCTGCTTGAGCCATTTTTGGTCTGTTTGCACCCATTAAGCATAAGGAGCGGAGCCTTAGATGTTCACCAGGGCGGGGCCCCCCAGCTCTCTGGGTTGTGATGCTGTGTGTGGGGGCAGGATAAGAGCGGGAAAATAGTGGCCCCCTCTGCTGCCTCCTGACCCTGGGGCCTGCTTCGTGGGTCTCACCACCCACTTCCTTACTAGTCTATCTGAGCACAAATGCACAACCACAGTCAACATGCCACCCTGTGCCCTCGCTGTGTCCACAGGTCGCTCACTGGGTCGCTCACTGGGTCCACCCGTTGCAACTCAAGGCCTGGGATTCGTGTGCCTGAGTCTGTCTGACCAAGTTTTTCTGTGCAACCCCGCTCCACCAGCTGCTGGCTTTGCCCCTCTTACCGGTCAGGCTGAAGAATTTGTTGTTATCAGACTTCCAAAAAGTTTAATTTTCTGTGTTCTGGCTGTGTTTTCTGTTGCTAATATTTTGCTATCTCTAAACTTGGTTGTGTGAGAAAGCACGAGTCTCCACCTGTGCCTCCATCTTGGCGGAAGTCCCAATGGGCATATTAATGCAATATTTATTGCCCCCTATAGCTACCACACACACGTTAGTGCATAAATGCACAATCTCAATTATATAAATACATCTCCTTCAATTTAATGAAGCTTGATTTGACATTAAAAATGTTGTTTTTTAAAAAATATAAATACTTTTCAATGTATATTAAACAAAAATTAGTAAGTTACAACTGCATTGTAAGTAATTTATCAGAACATTTCTGAGACATGTTTCAGAAATAGGTAACTAAAAGGACAAAAAGCATTGTTTTGTATCCTGGAGTAATACACAGGATGAGCAGAGATTTTTGCTGGAGGTTCCAATAGGGCATGAAGAGAAGAAAGGGGGGGGGAGTGGGCTCTGGATAACAGCAATCTTTCATTTCTCAATTTGAGCTATTGCAGACATTTCAGGTGTGTATCTGCAGAACTGGATAGGATACTAGCATTTAAAAGGCCATTTTTTTTGCCCATGATCCTATATCAGTGTTTGTCCTCCCTGATGGTGTCTAGATACTTTGAAAGCTTCTTTTTGTTACATAGGTTTCATCTGAGACCATTTTGTTAAAGAAGGAAACTAGGAGCAAGATTTTGTTGAAACATACCACACAAAAGAAATCCTAATTCTACTCTAACTGGACTAATAACTTAAGTAGTTTGTGCTTTATACTACCAGCAAATTTGAAAAGCATATCCCCACACAACTAAAGAACATTCTAGAAAAAGGATCAGAAAAATATAATACAATGAAAAATCATTCCTAGATCATATCTTTAATTATTTAAAGACCTCATTACATTCTACTTTTTTATATCCCCTTCACATGATCTGTATTAGAAGGATTTAAATGGAAAGTCCTGTAGACCTTTTGCAATCTGAGTTACTGTACTCTACTGTTCAAAAATTGGTGCCCTGAAGGGTCAGGAGAGAATGATACAAACTCTTATATTGAAAGAAGTACCTTCAACATTAGTGAAGGCACTTAAAAGAAGTACCTTCAACTATCTTCTATATGAACCACAGAAGTAAAAGCTCTGTCAAGTAGAATCTTGAAATAGAAGTAAAACATATATCCTGAAAAAAAAAAGAATATATCCTGGTCTTAGTTCAGAAATATCTATGTGTTTAATTAATATATTGGGAAATTATTATATTCCAGAAAATGTGATAAGATTGGAGTAACCTATTAAAAACAGCATAGGCCCTGGTCTCAAGACTATCACTATCTAATTGGGTGACAAATAATAAGTAAACAGTATGATACAGTTCTGATATAAGGATGATGGATACGGAAATACGGTGGAGATGTATCTAGCCCAGCCTGTAGAAAGTGGGATATTATCTCAGAACTTATTGTAGATGCAGCAAGAAAAATGGGTTAAAATTATCAAAACAGGAGACAGAAAGACCATTCAGAACATGAATGTTTCATATCAAGTGTAAGAATGTTCCGTGTTCTTGCATGTAGCAGTATTACTCATATCTTCATTGTTCTATTTTTCTATTTTATGAATATATCACAATTTAAAAGTTGTTTTTTTCATTAATGGATATTTTAGATTCCTATGTCCTGACATTATAAAAAATAATACTACTATTAATTTTCTTAAATATGCATATATTTAGTGTACATATGTATATATTTCTATGGGGTAAATATCCATTGTAGAATTTTAATTTCTTATTTATGGATAGCTGGACATTCAGCCTAGTAAATATGCTCAAAAAGTTTTGATAGTGTTCATAGTAATTTACACAGAAATCTTCAAGATATTACTGTGTTATTTATCTCATGCTCTTGAAAATAGTTGGTATGGTTCACCTACTTAATGTTAGTTGCTCTGAAGCTTGTGCATTAGTTGTGAATTTAATTTCCTTATCCTGAAGTACTAAAACATCACATTTTTAATATGCTCACTGACATTTAGATATATTTTTGTGAAGAAATATGTCTAATTTTTATTAGGTTGGGTTTTGTTTTCTTATTGATCCATAGTAGCATTTTTATAAATGCTGGCTGCAGTCCTTAATAGTTGTTGAAAATCTCTTCTTCCACTCCACAATGTCTGGTTTAAATCAATTTTGTTAAAGTGCAGCTCACATACAATAAAATGTATGTTTTAGTTGTGACATTGCAATGGCTTTTGACAAATGTGTACATACATCCCTAAAATTATAATGAAATCAAGATATATAAAAAGTTTGTATAACTTCTCAATTAATCCCTCATAATAGATTAGTTTGACATTTCTAGAATTGTAAATAAATTAAATTTTATAGTACTTTCCATTTACTGTGTATATATTTTTCCCTCGGAATACTACTTTATGATTTATCTGTGTTTAACACATGAACTCTTTATTCTTTCTATTGTTATATAGCATTACCTATACCAATATACCACAAGGTGTTTATTTATTCACATATGTTTACTTGTATTTCATTCCACTTTTGATTATTCTGAATAAAGTTGCAATTATAAAGTCCTTCTGTGGACCTATCTTTTTTCCTTCTGGGTAAATCATTCAGAATGGCTTTACTATTCATATAGTAGGTACATTTTTAATTTTATAAGATAAATTTTTGATTTTATAAGAACTTATAAAAAGCTAAAATTTTTTAAGAATTTCTTTAAAATTATATTTTAATATTATAAAATTAAAACTGCAGAAATGTATCCCAAAGTGGTTTTATCATTTTATATTTCTAGTAGCAATATATGAAAACCTCAATTGCCTCATGTTCTCTCACACTTGTTCTTGTTAGTGCATTAATTTTGATTATCCCAATGAATGTTTAGTAACATCTTATTGTCATTTTACGTTTCATTTCCTTGATAACTAATGATGTTGAGCATCTCTTCTTGTGCACATTTGCCATTCATGCACCTTCCTTTGTGAAGTATATGTTCAAATCTTTAACCATTTTTAATAAACCGTTTTTATTAGTAAATTGTATGTACATATATATACAGATATACTTCTTGAATTTTATTGCATTGTACATGTAATACCTATTTACTAACATGCATTTCATATATGTAACATTTTATACATATATACAAAATACATGATTTTTGTCAGAGACATGTTTCCTAGTATTAATGGTTTTTCTTTTTTTTTTTATTCTATCTTCTTTATTCTTTTTTTAAATTAAATTTTATTTAGTTACTTTTCAAGTACATTTTTTTAATCTATTTCTCCCATCCCACCCCACCCCCCCGCCCGGTCTCCCTTCTCCCTCCCATTCCTCCCCCCCCCAGTCCTCATCCCTGTGTCTTTCATACTTGTTCCTCAAAATCCCTCCCCCTTTTTCCCCTTAAATTCCCTTCCCTCTCCCCTCTGGTCACTGCCCACTTGTTCCCTATTTCAGTGTCTTTGTTTTTATTCTGTTTGCTTGTTTGTTTTATTCTTTAGCTTCCTGTCAAAGGTGAGATCATATGGTATTTGTCCTTCAATGCCTGGCCTATTTCACTCAGAATGGTTTTTCTACTGCATGATTTTTTTCACTTTTTAACACTGTCTTGCAAAAAGCAGAGAGTTTTTTATTAGGTCTATGATCTAGTTCAAGTTTTTGTTGTTGTAATTGTCTTGCTTTTATCCATTTGTACATTATACGGCAGCAACACTATTTGTTATAAGACTTACTTTTCCCATCAACTTGTCTTATGTTACTCTATTTCAATATACATTTTTTTCCAATGAGTTACATGTTTATCCTTATCTCAATATCACTCTTTTGTAACTTTCATTGCATCGTTGTTCTATTAAATTTCTTCAATTTATTCTCAATATTTCATGTTTAAATGATGCTGTAAATGAGTTTGAACTTTTTCAAGTTTCAAATGCTCATTGATATATTCTCTATTTCTCAAGTTATTTGAGTAGTTATTTTATATATTACTTGGGATGCTGTATCTACCCAACTATGCTATCTACAAGGGAAAACAATTTAATTCCTTTATTTCTAATCACAATGTCACCATTTTTTTCACTTTATTTTATTAGCTAGGAATTCTAGCACATTGTTGAATATGAGTTTGAAGCAATCATCTTGCATAGTTTGTTCATCTTCTCAAGAAAAGCTTAAAAGCTTTTCTCTTTATATTTGATATTAGCAGAAGTTTTGGTTTTTTTTTTTAATAAATAGGCTTCCTTTATCACATTGAAGAAGTTTGTTCTACCTTTACTTTACTGAAAGATTTTTAGCATAAATAGGTTTTGAATTTTATCAGTTTTTTTTGTGTGTGAAACTATTCAGAAAAAAAACATGGATTCTCTTTTTCTGTCATTATGGAGAATAAAATAGATTAATTTAAAATATGAAACCAACCTTGAATTCTTAGGATAAATGTCACCTTCTCATAATGTATTATGCTTATAATGTTATTGCTGAATTTTTTTGCTATTCTTTCATTGAAATTTTTAATCTATGTTCATAAAGAGTTCTGTTTAGAATTACTTTTTTTGTAATATCTTCATTTGGTTTTGGTATCAAAATAATACTCACATTATAAAAGGAGATGGAGCCCTGGCTGATGTAGCTCAGTGGATTGAGCGCGGGCATATGAACCAAAGGATTGCAGTTTGATTCCCAGTCAAGGTACATGCCTGGGTTTGAGGCCAGTTCCCAGCAGGGGATGCATGAGAGGCAACCATACATTGATATTTCTCTCCCTCTCTCCTTCCCTTCCCCTCTAAAGATAAATAAATAACATCTTTTAAAAAAGAAAACATGATGTAACAATAAATAAATAAATAATTAAAAAATAAAAATAAAAGGAGATAGAGTATGCTAATAACTTCCATTTTTCTGAAGAAATCTGGCTTTTAGTATCATACTATCTTAATTATAGTTTCTCTAAAATAAATATTAATATCCATAAATTCCCCATCACTCTTTATGATCTTCAAGTGTGACTTTTAATTTTGACCATTGCATTTTATGTAAATTTTACAACTGTTACTCAATTCTGAATAAAACAAGGTGGGATATGTTCTCTGCTTTTGCCTTGAAGAGATTGTGTAGGTTTGGTGATGTTTTATGTTTGAATATTTAGTCCTGGAAATTTTGCATTAGACTGTTAACTCCAAGTTTAATTTCTTTAATAGTCATAGAATTACTCAGCTATCTGTTTCTCCTTGTATGTGTTTTAGGACTTAAACAATTCATCTATTTCATTTAAGTTGTCCAAAATATTTATGCGAGTTGCTCATAGTATCTTCCTATTATCTTTTCAATATCTGAGATCTGGAATGATGTCTTTCATTTCTGATATTTATAGTATGCTTTCTTTCTCACAATGTTTTGTTTTGTTTGTCCAACTGGTTATAACTCATAAATTCATCAGTATTATTAATCATCAAAGAACCAACTTTTGATTTCACTAACTTAATTGTCTTTTTGTTTCCAAATTTGTTGTTTCTGGTTTTATCTTTATCTTTGCTTCCTTTTCGTGTTTTGGATTTATTTTACTATTTTTCCTAGTTTTGTTAATTTGCAAAGATTATATAGATTAATGAAATATTTCTTATTTTCAAATATAAGCATTTAATATTATAAATGTGTTGTCAATGAATTATAAGATACAACTGAAGTTTTCACATACCTCAAAAACCAATATTTAACCATTAAAGATAGATTGTAAAACATTTATTACTCTGGAATCATTTAATCTTTCCCTTTCTATTGTGCTTATTATTCAAACTATTTCTATAAACATTGGAAACTCCACTAGGTAGTGTTACAATTTTTTATTTCAACAATCTATTTTATGAAAAAAAATTGTAAAATTTTTAGAATTTGTGGAATTCTAAACAATTTGTACAATTGTTCTTCTTTGTTTATTCTTAAAAGTTTGGTGAAACAATAAAGACAGACATCTGCACCTGGACTTCCCCTTTAGGATGATTTAAATATATATTTGTTTACTTTAGTAGATATGGACATATATAGGTTAGATATTTCATATTGAATTAACTTTGATAAATTGAATCTTTCAAATAATAAGTACATTTCATTTAAGTTGCCAAATCCACTTTGCATAGCTTTTACAAATATTCTATTTTATCATTTTAATATCTGTATAACCTGTAATCATGTCATATTTCTCATCCTGATGAATTTTATCTTTTTTCCCAATCAGTTTCATAACAGTTTTACCAGTGTTGTTCATCTTTTCTAAGAATCAGCTTTTGATTTCATTAATCTTCTCTCTTATTTTTGTTTTCTATGATATTGATTATGGCCTTATTTTCCCCTTTCCTCTATTTATATGTTTCTTCTTTGACTTTTTATATGTAGATTGCCTAAAACATCAAATGTAGTAATGAGAAATCACACAGCAATAACAAAATTTATCCTGTTGGGACTTACAGAAGATCCACAGTTGCAAGCTCTGATTTTTATCTTCTTACTTCTCACCTACATGATGAGCATTACTGGAAATCTGACCATTATCATTCTTACACTCATGGATATTCATCTTAAAACACCTATGTATTTTTTTCTTCGAAATTTCTCCTTCTTAGAAATTTTATTTACAACAGTCTGCATTCCCAGATTCCTGTACAGTTTATCAACTGGAGACAATACTATTACTTATAATGCTTGTGCCAGTCAAATATTTTTTATTGGACTTTTTGGGACCACAGAATTTTTTCTCCTGGCTGCCATGTCCTATGACCGCTACGTGGCCATCTGTAAACCCCTGCACTACATGACCATCATGAACAACAGAGTTTGTACCGTCCTCATTCTTTGCTGCTGGATCTCTGGGTTAATGATCATCATCACACCACTTGGCATGGGCCTCCATCTAGAATTCTGTGACTCCAATGTGATTGATCATTTTGGCTGTGATGCATCTCCCCTTTTTAAAATATCATGCTCAGATACATGGTTCATAGAACAAATGGTTATAATCTGTGCAGTATTGACATTCATTATTACACTCATAGGCGTCATTCTTTCATATATGTACATCATCAGGACAATTCTAAGATTCCCTTCTGCTCAGCAGAGAAGAAAAGCTTTTTCCACTTGTTCTACTCACATGATTGTTGTTTCCATCACTTATGGCAGCTGTATTTTTATCTACATCAAGCCTTCAGCTAAAGAAGAGGTGGACATCAATAAAGGGGTATCTTTGCTCACTACATCTGTTGCCCCTATGTTGAACCCCTTTATTTATACCTTGAGGAACAAGCAAGTAAAAGAAGCTTTCAATGAAACAATGAAAAAAATTGCATTTATCTTACACAAGTAAAAGCACACTGATATTGAATAATCAAACAAAAATGAAAGATGTATTATTTCTTAACATTTTTCTAGAAGTTATAACTAGTTTAATCAGGCTAACCTTTTCAGAATCCTTCAAATCTTGATTTGTGAACCTACTTGGAATAAATCGCTTCTTTATCTCTTTAATTTCAATCAAAATTGTTATATCACTAAAAAACACCAAAATTTGTTTCCAGTAAACAAAATCTTCCCACATCTCTCAATAAGCTTCCCTAACATTATTCAAAAAGAAAATGTATAACATGTTAAATATAGCATTTATGTTTCCTGGGAAATTTTAGACTGATAGTTTTGCTAAATTCCTTTGATTCATATATGTAAATATACAGAAAGAAACATTCAAAGTACAGAAAGAAATATTTCATCTTTGTTCTAAGGTAGTATAATACAAACTTTAAAATAGAATAACTCAAATAGAAATATCAAGTAAAATTAAAATATATTATAACCAGAGACACTGAAATCAACAACAAACTAATAGTAACCAGAGGGAATGTGGGAGAAGATAATGGGGGGAAAAGGGGAAGGCTTTTCAGGAACAAATATAAAGGACACATGAACAAAACCAAAGGGGGATAGGATCAAGGGTGGGCAGTGTGGATGGCAGGGGTTGGGGGGGGAGTGGTGGGGGGGAAATGGAGACAGCTGTACTTGAACAACAATTAAAATAACTGTGGGAAAAAAGAAAAGAAATAAAATATATTGTAATACAAAGTAAAAAAATAAATATCCAGACACAAATACGATACACAAAAGATAGAAGCAAGTCAGAATATTTAGAAGATTTTTTAGAAATGAGAAAAACTTAGACCAAAGATCTTGACAAATACATGCAAGTACTCATACACATGTACATACAGAAAAACAAAGAAAACAAGATAAAATTACAATTTTCCTTCTAGCTCTGTCAGAATAACTAATTTGTGCACATGTTTTCTGCTTTAAGTAATTATAAAACAATTAACTATGTGTAGAAACTTTAGACAAGTTTGTTCTGTTCTGGTTGAATGTTTATTTCTTCCTTCTGCTCTAAACTGTTGGTTTGAGTCCCTAATTCCTTCCCATTGCTGTTGGTTCCATGTACTTTTTTCTTTATTTCACTTTTAATAGCCTTCACTTTCTCCTGTATTTTGCGACCATACTCAGTCATTTCTGTGAGCATCCTGATTACCAGTGTTTTGAACTGGGCATCTGATAGGTTGGCTATCTCTTCATCGCTTAGTTGTATTTTTTCTGAAGCTTTGATCTGTTCTTTCATTTGAGCCATATTTTTTTTGTCTCAGTGCACCTGTTATGTAGTAAGGGTGGAGCCCTAGGTATTCACCAAAACAATTCAACCCACTACATTTTGGTGTAGCACTGTATGTGAGGGAGGGGTCCAAGAGGGAACAATGCCACTTGCTCAGCTCTCAGCCAGCTTTTAGTCATTTCCCCTGCTACCCACAAGCAAATTGGACTCTTCTGGTGCTGATTCCTGGGTGTAGGTTTTGTGTACATTCTAGAACCCTGTGGGTCTCTCCAATGAACTCTCCTGTGAGGCTGAGAGTTCCTCCTGCTGCTTCAACTCCCACAGGTATTTTTAGTCAGAGGTTTTGAGGTTTTATATTTCCACACAGGAACTGTACAACTGGGTTGTACAGTCTGTCTCACTCCCTGTGTTTTTTTATGGTTTATCCACACACAAATGTGGGATTATCCACTCTGCCAGCCACTGCCTTGCTTACCCTGGTCCCCCAGCTGCCACCTTGCTGCAAGTCCCCTCCACACAGCTGGCCATTTCTGCCCCTCCTACCAGCTTGGATGAGTGTTTCTTTTTTAACTCCTTGGTTATCAGACCTTCATACAGTTTGATTTTATGGCAGTTTTGGTTACTTTTTGTTTTAAATTTGTTGTTCTTCTTTTGGCTATGCAAGGAGGCTCAGTATATCTACCCATGCTTCCATCTTGTCCAGAAATCTATTTTCTTATATATAAGTTCTATTACAGTTGTCCCAATTTAAACATATTTTCTTAGAACTCTACTTACCTACATGAGGAAAAGAAATAGGACACCTAAATTAGCAAACTCAGAGACACAAAAAGGTAGATAATCATAATACAGACATTGAAGAGAGGAAATTTAGTCATGAATCTCTGGCTATTACAATGATTACATTGTTGTGAATTGAGGATGAATGATTGAGATGGTGACATGGAAATAAAGATCATGGTGGTAAATGGCATAGAGCTTAAAAAGTAATGAAAAACTAATGTGCTTAGGATAGGCAAATTGATTTTTACCTAGGTGATACTTAAACCAAAGTAACTGAAAAAATCTCAACTCGAGGCAAGCTGTATGAAAGTATGCAAATTTTGTAATGATACTCATCCTGTATCCAACATTTCTTTCTCAATGAAGATCAAAATAACCTACATGTATAAAGATTCCCACGATATATTGTGAAGTACTTAAAGAAAATCTTAGCAAGGATAGAACTGGAGAGCATTATGCCAAGTAAAATAATCCAGGCAGTGAAAGACAAATACCATATGATCTCACCTATAAGTGGAACCTAATCAACAAAACAAACAAGTAAGCAAAATATAATAAGAGACATTGAAATAAAAAATAACCTGAAAGTAACCAGAGGGAATGGGGAGGGAGTTAATGGGGGAAAGAAGGAGAAGGGTCATCAAAGAACATGTATGAAGGACCCATGGACAAAGCCAAAGAGGGGTAGGATTGATGGTAGGAGGTGGGGGTGGGTGGGGTAGGGGAAAATGGATACAACTGTACTTGGACAATAAAAAAGAAAAAGAAAGAAAAGTTTAGAATTTCCAAAGAAAGAACCCAGACACATGACTTTTCACTGGGGGACTTTCTGTTGCTCTATAAATGAGCAAACACAAAGAGTTAATGGTTAGAGAAGGAAAATTCTAGATAAGCTGGAGATCTAACTTTTGGGAAATATCACTACAATTTCATCTTTTACATTTCAAAGGTAAAAATAGAAGAATGACACTGACGTTTACTCTCAGGTTTAAATTCCTAACATTAATCCCAGAACTACAAAAACCATACTGGGTTAGAGTAGTGTCTCCAAGTTTGGAAACTGTCCTGGAGACATTAAAAAAAAGTGCTAAAGAAAAAAAGGGAGGGTTCTAGTTAAAAAGCATGTATGAATGACTCATAAACATGGACAACAGTATGGGAATTGACTATAGAAATGGAGGCTGTGAGAAGCAGAAGAAGACAAAGGGGAACAACTGGGACAACTGTAATAAAATAAAAATAAAAATTATTTTAAAAGAGTACCCATTCCATTCATGATTTAAAAACACTTAGCAAAGTGGGAATAGAGGGAGAATTCCTCATCATAGTAAAGGCCATGTATGAGAGACCTACAGCCAACATCACACAGAATGGGCAAAAACTTAGACATTTCTGACTAAGATCAAGAACAAGACAAGATGCCCACTTTCATCACTCCTATTCAACATAGCATTAAAAATTCTACCCACAGCACTCAGACAAGTAAAAGCAATATAAGGCATCCAAATTGGAAAAAAAGAAAGCAAAACTGTCATTGTTTGCAGATGACATGATAGTGTACATAGAAAACCCTATAGACTCCACCAAAAAAACTATTTGACCTAATAAGTGAATTTGGCAAAACAGCGGGATACAAAGTCAATATTTAGAAATCAAAGGCATTTTTGTAAACCAACAATGAAAAATCAGAAAGATAAATCAAGAAAAAACATCCCATTTGATAGAGTAACAAGAAAAATAAAGTAGCTAGGAATAAACCTAACCAAGGAGGTAAAAGACCTGTACTTAGAAAGCTACACAACACTGAAAAACGAAATTAAGGAAGACACATTACCATGCTCATGAATTGGAAGAATTAACATAATAAAAATGTTCACACTACCCAAAGCAATTTATAGATTCAATGCAATCCCTATATTAAAATACCAATGACATATTTCACAGATATAGAACAAACATTTCAGAAATTTATATGGAACCATAAACAACTTCAAATAGCTGCAGCAATTTTGAGGAAAAATAACTAAGTAGGAGAGATCACAATACCTGATATCAAACTGCATTATAAGGCAACTGTAATCAATACAGCCTGGCATAAGAAGAGATACATACACCAATGGAAAGAACAGAGAGCCCAGAAATAAACCCACATCTCTATGGTCAATTGATATTTCACAAAGAGGGTGGAAGCTTAAAATGGAGTAAAAAACAGCCTCTTCAACGAATGGTGTTGGGAGAGCTGGACAGCTACATGAAAAAAAATGAAACTTGATCACCAACTTACACCATACACAAAAATAAATTCAAGGTGAATGAAAGACTTAAATATAAGTTTTGACGCCATGAAAGCACTAGAGGAAAACATCAGCAGAAAACACTCAGACATTTCACACAGCAACATCTTTATGGCTATATCCCCTAAAGCAAAGGACGTAAAGAAAAGAATCAACAAATGGGACTTCATTAAATTAAAAAGCTTCTGCATGGCTAAAGAAAACAGTATTAAAATGAAAAGAGAACCAACTATATGGGAAAGCATTTGTCAATGATACCTCAGATAAGGGTTTGATCTCCAAAAATATATAAAGAACTCACACAACACTCCAGGAAGACAAAAATACCAACTAAAAGATGGGCAAAAGACTGGAACAGATAATTCTCCAAGGAGGACATACAGAGGGCCCAGAGACATATGAAAAGATGCTAAGCTGCACTAGCCATCAGAGAGGTGCAAATTAAAACCACATTGAGATACCACTTCACACCATCCAGAATGGCCATCGTAACAACATAAACAAATCAAACAAGTGTTGGAGAGGATGCAGAGAAAAGGGAACACTAGTGCACTGTTGGTGGGATTGCAGACTGGCACAACCGCTATGGAAAACAGTATGGAATTTTCTGAGAAAACTAAAAATGGATCTGCCTTTTGACCCAGCAATTCCGCTTCTAGGACTATATCCTAAGAACCCTCAAACACCAGTCCAAAAGTACCTATGCACTCCAATGTTCATAGTAGCATAATTTACAATAGCCAAGTGCTGGAAGTAACCTAGGTGCCCATCAGTAAATGAATGGATCAAAAAATGATGGTACATTTACACAGTGGAATTCTATGCAGCAGAAAGAAAGAAGGAGCTCCTATCCTTTGCAATAGCATGGATGGAACTGGAAAGCATTATGCTAAGTGACATAAGCCAGATGCTGAGGGACAAATACCATATGATCTCACCTTTAACTGGAACCTAATCAACAAAAGAAAAAAGCAAGCAAAATATAACCAGAGACATTGAAATTAAGAACAATCTGACAGTAACCAGAGGAGAGGTGGAAGGGGATAATGGAGGAAGGGTTTTCAGGAACAACTGTAAAGGACACATGGATAAAACCAAAGTGGGGTTGGAATCAAGGGAGGGAGGTGGGTTTGGCTGGGGCGGGGAGGAGGAGTAGGGGGAAAATGCAGCCAACTGTAATTGAACAACAATAAAATATTTTTTAAAACAGTGCCCATTCCTTCCAATAATATTTCTTGTTTTTTTCCTGTGAACCAATCTAGTAAGTCAATCATATCTCCTAAAATTAAGTAAAATAATGAAAGCTGAAGTAAATGAAAAAAGTTTTCTTGAAAAGTTCATTTAAGGGAAGTCACTCTTCCTAAAAAGAAAAACAAAACAAATAAACAAAAAAATTATCCTTACATTGTATTTCAATAACAAGAACTAAGTAGATCTCTTTTGCTAATAGAAGTAAAAAACACCCAAAATTACACTAGTAGTGGAAGTGATTAAGTCAAAGAAGGAAAAACCATGTCACCTGACTTGCCTTATGGTTCATCTCTTGCTCTTACCACATGCTATTGACAGACTTTTTATATCTGATACCATTTCTCAAATTGCCTTGCATATGGAGAGAAGTCAGAAGTTAGTAATATATAAGAAAGTACATTGATCTTTTTAGGACCAACCCATGATTTACAAATGATGGCTCTTTATTTTTCCACTTTTCACCTTTGTGTTGAGTATAACAGGTAGTCTGACTATCATGTTCTCATTGGTTGATTCTTACCTTAAAACTTCCATCTGTTTTTTTTTTCTCAGAAATATCTCATTCATAGAAGTCAGACTTGCAAGTAAGTTTGTTCCTAGATTCTTTTGTATCATGTTAACTGGTGATAATACCATTACTTACAATGCTTGTGCTACTCAAACATTTTTATAATTTTTGGAGTAACAGAATTATTTTCTCCTGGCTCAATTATTTTCTCCTGGTCATATGATTACTTTGTGGCCATATGCATGACAACCCTTGCATATGTGGTCATCATGAACCAAAAGGTCTGTATTCTTGTCCTCCACTGTCGATTGGCTGATTTTCCTCCACTCTCTAAAATTTAGGTAGAGATCTATGGCTCCAACCTGATTGCTCATTTTGGCAGTGATGCATTTCCTCTCCTGAAGATTTCATGATCAGATACGTGGTTTATATAGAAAATGATCATTGCACCCTGGCTGGTATAGCTCAGTGGATTGAGCGAGGGCCTGCGAACCAGAGGATCGCAGTTCAATTCCCAGTCATGGCACATGCCTGGGTTGCAGGCCAGTTCCCAACAGAGGACACATGAGAGGCAACCATACATTGATATTTCTCTATTGTCCTTCCCCTCCCCTACAAAGATAAGTAAATAAAATGTTAAAAAAAAAAAGAAAATGATCATTGTTTGTGATGCATTAACATTAATCATGACACTCACTTGTGTGGTGCTCTCTTATTTTTATTGAATTTATTAGCATAACATTGTTAATAAAATTATATAGTTTTCAAGGGTATAATTTTACAATATACCCTGTATATATTATATTCTGTCACCACCCCTAGCTAAGTTTCCTCTCATCTTCCATACACCTTATTCTACTTTCCCTCAACTGGTTTCCCTCTGGTAATCACCATATATCATCTGTGTCTGTGAGGTTTTTTTTTTAATTCTTTCACTTTTTTTAAACAATTTTTTTTATTTCTATTTTTTACATGTATAATTCAATGAGGGTTTTTACATATTTTTCTAATTTATTTAATTATTGCTCAAGTACAGTTTTCTGTTTTTTACTCCCACCCAGCCGACCCCCCCCAGTGCTCCCCACCTCCCTCCCATTTCCACCCACCTTAGTTGTTGTCCATGTGTCCTTTATACTAGTTCCTGTAAATCCTTCCCCTTTTTCCCCTGAAATTCCCTTCCCTCTCCCCTCTGGTCACTTTCCCCCTGTTATCTATTTCAGTGTCTTTGTTTTTATTTTGCTTGCTTGTTTGTTTCATTGTTTAGCTTCCTGTTAAAGGTGAGATCATATGGTATTTGTCTTTCAACACCAGGCTTATTTCATTC
The DNA here is from genome assembly GCF_021234435.1 of Artibeus jamaicensis. Lineage (NCBI taxonomy): Eukaryota > Metazoa > Chordata > Mammalia > Chiroptera > Phyllostomidae > Artibeus > Artibeus jamaicensis. The sequence goes on from NW_026521486.1 coordinate 53,444,207, forward strand.
AGCTTAATACTTTCCAGTTCCATCCATGCTGTTGCAAAGGGTAGGAGCTCCTTCTTTCTTTCTGCTGCATAGAATTCCATTGTGTAAATGTACCATCATTTTTTGATCCATTCATTTACTGATGGGCACCTAGGTTGCTTCCAACTCTTGGCTATTGTAAATTGTGCTGCTATGAACAGTGGGGTGCATAGGTTCTTTCAGATTGGTGTTTGAGGGTTCTTAGGATATAATCCTAGCAGTGGAATTTCTGAGTCAAAAAGCAGATTCATTTTTAGCTTTCTTAGAAAATTCCATACTGTTTTCCATAGTGGTTGTACCAGCAATGAACTAGGGTCCCCTTTTCCCCACAACCTCTCCAACACTTGCTGTTTGTTGCATTGTTTATGATGGCCATTCTGGCTGGTGTGAAGTGGTATCTCATTGTGGTATTAATTTGCATCTCTCTGATAGCTAGTGATATTGAGCATCTTTTTATGTGTCTCTGAATCCTCTGTATGTCCTCTTTGGAGAAGTGTCTGTTCAAGTCCTTTTCCCATTTTTTAATTGGGTTAGATGTCTTCTTAGAGTGGAGTAGTGTAAGTTCTTTATATATTTTGGAGATTAAACCTTTGTCTGAGGTATCATTGGCAAATATGTTTTCCCATACAGTTGATTGTCTTTTTAATTTAATACTGTTTTCTTTAGCTACACAGAAGCATTTTATTTTGATGAGATCCCATTTGTTTATTCTTTCCTTTATATTCCTTGCTCTAGGGGACATATCAGTAAAAATGTTGCTGCGTAAAATATCTGAGGTTTTCCTGCCTATGTTCTCCTCTAGGACTTTAATGGTGCATGGCTTATATTTAAGTCTTTTATTCATCTTAAATTTATTTTGGCGTATGGTATAAGTTGGTACTCAAATTTCATTTTTTTTTGCATGTAGCTGTCCAGTTCTAATTTATTCACTTTTTTCACCCAGCCTTTCTACCCCATCCCCTCTGACAGCTGTCAAGTTTATTCTCTGTGTCTATAAATCTGTTTCTGTATTGTTTATTAGTTCATTTTGTTTTTTAGATTCTACATAAAAGTAAAATAATGTGATATTTATTTTTATTTTTATTGTTGTTCAAGTACAGTTGTCTCCATGTTCCACCAACCGCTCTGCCCATCCCCACCTCCTGCCCTCATATCTACCCCATATGGTTTTGTCCATTTGTCCTCCATACATATCTATATTTTGCAAAATGGCTATTTGTATTCCATTTTGTGTTCCTGCCCACTTTGTCAGAAATTAATTGACCATAGAGACTTGAGTTTATTTCTGGGCTCTCTATGCTGTTCCATTTCTATGTGTCTGTTCTTATGCTCTATTGATTACAGTGGCCTTGTAATACAGTTTGACATCAGGTATTGTGATTCCTCCTACTTAGCTATTCTTCCTCAAAATTGCTGCAGCTATTTGGGGTCATTTATGGTCCCATATAAATTTTTAAGTGTTTCTTCTACATCCAAAATATGCTATTGGTACTTTAATAGGTATTGCACTGAATCTATAAATTGCTTTGGGTTGTATGGACATTTTTATTATGTTAATTCTTCCAATTCATGAACACTTTCACCACTTCTATTCAACACAGTATTGGAAGTCCTACACACAGCATCAGACAAGAAAAAGAAGTAAAAGACATCCAAATTGGAAAGTAGGAAGTAAATTGTCATTGTTTGCAGATGACATGATAGTGTACATAGAAAATTCTATAGACTCCACCAAAAACTATTAATGTAATAAATGAATTTGGCAAAATAGCAGGATATAAAGTCAATATTCAGAAATCTAATGCATTGTCAACAATGAAATATGAGAAACAAAAATCAGAAAAAATCTCATTTGATGTAGCAACAAGAAAAATAAGGTACTTTAAGGAATAAACCTAACCAAGGCTGTAAAAGACCTGTACTCAAAAAACTACACAACAATAAAAAAGAGATTAAGTAAGACACAAACAAATGAAAGAAAAAGATATTTTTATGATTTATTTGTCATGTATATTTTTGCTGCATTCTGCTTTGATAGATATTGGAATATAGCTTAGGTTCTAATTGTTTTTTAAAAATTTAGCAGTTCATTTGTGCATGGATATATGTGTGTGCTTTCACCTATAAGTAAATTTCTTCTCAATAAGCAGAAGCAAGGAAAAGTACTATTTTACTTTATCCAAGCTTTCAGAGTAGTAACATAAATTTTTAACCAGGACCTCATAACTGTTCTAGCTTACTGCTCTTTGATATTTTGTTAAGTAATATAGTAATCAGAGCTGCCTGCTCCTTTCATCCCCAGATATTGGGAGTTTCTCTCCACAACACAGAATCCTCACTCTGTTTAGGATGTTACACAGGAGTGTGATGTTCTCATAGCATGCCCAGGAACTTCCTCCACCCACTTTCCCAGTATCTCTGTCAAGGGGTCTTCTTAGGTAAATTGTCTAGCAGAGTTATATGTTCATGTCACTGGAAAGTTTACCCTTTAGTTTACATTATCAACTGGACTTCTAGGAGTACATTTCAAGAGGAGACGTTAAAGTGCATGAGATTTTAGATCAATTATGACTTTTACCTGAGCCACTTCACTCCCAGCCCCAGCAATTATAAGAATTAAAATTTATTTTTAAAAATTTTTTTATTATTTTTTACTTTTTATAATCTATTTTATTGATTATGACATTACAGTTGTCTCCTTCCCCCTTCATTCCCCTCCATCCTGCACACCACCTCCCACCCACATTCCTCCCTTTAGTTCATGTCCATGTGTCATAAGTTCTTTAGCTTCTACATTTCCCACACTACTCTTGCCCTCCCCCTGTATATTTGGTCCCCACTGTCTATGCTACTTATTCTTTTATGCTATTTATAACTTATTCTATTTACCTTCTCCACCCTTCTCCTCCTCCCACTCGCCTGTTGCTAACTCTCCATGAGATCTTCATTTCTATGGTTCCATTCCTGATCTAGCTGTCCTCTTAGTTAGCTTTTGTTTCAGATGTGGTTGTTAATAACTGTGAGTTTGATATCTTTTTACTCTTCATATTTCTTTACCTTCTTTTTTTTAGATAAGTCCCTTTAACGTTTCATATAATAAGGGCTTGGTGATGATGTACTCCTTGAACCTGACCTTATCTGAGAAGCACTTTATCTGTCCTTCCATTCTAAATGAAAGCTTCACTGGATAGAACAATTTTGGGTGTAGGTCCTTGCCTTTCATGGCTTGGAATACTTCTTTCCAGCCCCCTCTTGCCTATAAGGTCTCCTTTGAAAAATCAGCTGACAGTCTGATGGGAACTTCTTTGTAGGTGACTGTTCCATTATCTTTTGCTGCTTCTAGAATTCTGTCCTTCATTTTAATCTTGGCTAATATAATTATGATGTGCCTTGGTGTGTTCCTTCTTGGGTCCACCTTCTTTGGGATTCTCTGAGCTCCCTGGACTTCCTGGAAGTCCATTTCCTTTGCCAGATTGGAAAAGTTCTTGTTTATTATTTGTTCCAATAACTTTTCCACTTGTTGCTGTTCCTCTTCCCCTTCTGATACCCCTATAATTCAGATGTTGAAACATTTAAAGATATCCTGGAGGTTCCTAATCTCTCCTCATTTTTTTGAATTCTCGTTTCTTCCTTCTTTTCTGTTTGGTTGTTTCTTTCTTCCTTCTGGTCCACTCCATTGATTTGAGTCCCAGTTTTCTTCTCATCACTGTTGGTTCCCTGTGCATTTTCCTTCATTACACTTAGTGTAGCCTTCATTTTTTATCTGGTTTGTGACTAAAATCAACCAGTTTTGTGAGCATCCTGATCACCAGTGTTTTAAACTGTGCATCTGATAGGTTGGCTATCTCTCAGTGGCTTAGAAGTATTGGCTCTGGGGCTTTGATTTGTTCTTCTGTTTGAGCCATAATTTTTTGGTCTGTTCACACTTGTTGCATAGAGAGGGGTGGAGCCTTAGGTGTTCACCAGGGTGGGGCAATCCAGTCACTGGGTTGTAATGCTGTATGTGGGGGCAGTGTTGGAAAATAAACAATGGTGCTTGCTCTGTTCTTGTATTTCAGTTTCCTTTGCCACTTCCCACAAGTAAATTGGTCCCTTCTGGTGCTGGTTCCTGGGTGGGTGGGCTTGTGCACATTCTAGTACCCTGTGGTTCTCTCCAGTGAACTCTCCTCAGAGGCTGGGAGTCTCTCCTGGCTCCTCAGCCCCCACAGGTGTTTTCAATCAGTGCTTTTAGGCTTTAATTCCTGTCACTAGGGCCATGGGTTGTGTGGTCTCTCTCACTGCCTGCTTTTTGCCTGGTTTATCTGCACATGAATGTGTGACCTCGGTCAGCCAACCACCTTGTGCACTTCACTGGGTCTGCTCATTTCCTCCCTGCACCTGGGTCTGCCAGCCACCACCTTTTTCTACCGAGACCCCTCTCTGCCTGGCTGCCAACTCCGCCCCTCTTACCAGTCTGGATACATGGTTCGTTGTTGTCAGACTTTGGTACAGTTCAATTTTCTGTCTGTTCTGGTTGTGTTTTTGTTTCTAAATTTTTGTTGTTCTTAATTTTGATTGTGCAAGAAGGCACAGTATTTCCACCTGTGCCTCCATCTTGGCCTGAAGTAAAATTTACTTTTAAATTAAAACAATTTTCCTATTTCCTGTAAAGAAACAAACTTCTTTCAAATTATAATTTTTATAATTTCATGTTTATGCATCTGGTTTAAAAAAGCATGGAAGGAGACAAAGTAAAGAGACGGGTAGATAACTATGGTGTAGGAGCAGGAAGAGATAGATTAGATTTCAACCACATGAGATATAATTTTTTCAGAATTTCTGGAGCAGCCTGATTTTGCTATAGTATAAAATTATAACATCATTTGTCTTCATTATGAAAATGCACTTTGATATGTGTGTGTGTGTGTGTGTGTGTGTGTGTGTGTGTATTCATTTTATGTCTGAGGAAACCCAATCCTATGCTATCATCTCAGGTAATTTTTCTCAGACCATGTAGACATCAATGTAAACCTTCTGCTGCCAGGGCCACAAACTTAACTTTATTTTTATCACCATTTTCATCATCTTTATCATTGTCATCATATTTCTAAAACATTCAAGTGTAGGTATAGAACTGATTTAAATTTCTTGTTGAAATATGACATCATCATGTCTGCTTATTCATTTTCTGATTTAATCTATATTGAAGAAAGGAAGGAAAATATTGTTTATGACAGAACTGTATTGTGTTATCAATTTATCACTCAGTTTTTATATTGCACTGATAGCAAATGATAATGTAACATTTGTAATAATAATATATCAAACATAAAGATGATAGTTGATAAACTCATTTTTATGATTCTGTTTCAATCACAAAATCCATATACAAATTAAAAATCACCAGTCAGTAGAACAAGAGAAAATGGGGAGATGTTGTTTAAAAAGTACAAAATTCTAGTCATAAGATGAATGAATAAGTATGGGGATCTAATACACAGTGTGATTACTGCTACCATACTGTATTATATACTTAAGTTACTGAAAGAGTAGATCTGATATGTTATCACCACAGAAATTTGTAATTTTCTGATGTGTGCTAGATTTATGTTAGCCTCCTGGGTAAAATAGTAACTTTAGTAGTAATACATTTTATTTCTATTTTGCCCTATAAAAACATAATTTTCAACAGAGGTACCAAAGGTTTCTGAAGTAATATGAATGCATTACATGGATTAAAGCATTCGTAAAGTTAAACTCTTCAACACTGTCCTATTTAATTGGATAACCTGAACAAGAAGTTGCAAAACAAATCTCTTCTCTCCTAACTTGGCCCTAATGCTGACATCATTCTTTGGCAAAGCCACTTGTAGAAGCAATGATATGCAATTTCTGAGACCATATTTTTTATTATTTTCAAAGTATCTGCATTGAACTGTATGTTGCCAACTCATCACACATGATTTTCCTAGTTGTTCTCTAAGTGCAAAGGAAATCAGAATACCATTTCCCAGTGTCCTCTTCCATGTGTGGCTCAAATTTACAGTTTGTCAGTGAGAAGCCTTTGTGCAAAATTTGGAAGTTAGAAGAAAAGCAGAGACCTTTATTCTCCAGAAGTGTCTGGTCAGACTGGTGAGCACATGGGAGGTCCATAGTCTTCTCCAGGTTTTTCAGTATGTGAGGACTACCTATTTTACTGCTGAGACTACTGATAGATGCTTTCACAGAAATTTCTGAGAGCCACTGCAATGCCCCTCAAGGATTCCTGAACCACTATCCAAGGCCTTCAACTTGAGATTTTTGATATCAGTTTCCTCAACATTCTAGCAAGTGTTCAAACATGGTTCTCCTAACTCTTTATAAACAGATTGACTTTTGAAGCCCGTTGCATTAAAAATATCATAGAAGTCAATCTGGAACTGAGATGGGCTTCTAAAATGAGCAATAAAATGGTCACTGGAATTCTCCCACACATATTCTACTTTTTCCCCTCTAGAGATATTCCTAAAGCTCACCTGCCTTGGAGAATAGGAAGTGAGGAGTAGAGTCACCAAGACATGAAGGCACAATCTATTTACTTTTGGCAGACAGCTTATTTGAAATGGCATTGTGTGATGATAGGGGCTTTCAGTGATTGGCATTTCAAATTATTGCATATACTGACTTTTCTCACTGGTCAAAGTAAATAGTTCACTCTTGGGGAGAGATTCTATTTCATCACAATAGCAATTATTATGTAAAAATAATGATCAGATTTCAAGTTCGTCTCTCATGGTTTTAGCAGAAAAAAATACTTAAGAACACATGCAATGCTTAGCAACTAGCACACACATGTTGAAATAATTAATTATATACATCCAGCAAGATTTATTTTTGAAAGCATTCAGTACATGTAAGTATCATTTATGGGAACAGATATTTCAAGTCAAAATGGGTTTTACTATGCTGGATTGAAGGCAGCTTACACTGCCTTCTTCAATGAATGAATAGATCTCTTCGGGAAGAACAGAGAGAAGTGCAGAGATCAGGAAGACTCAGTAAACCTAATATAAAAATCACTGAGGAGAGAAATGGCATAGCTATGAACTAATGAACTGAGAATTGTTTTCAATTTCCTCATTCATGTTTCAACAACATATTACTTACATCCTAATTTTGTCTCTGATTTCAAAATGGCAAAACCTTCGAAGCATATCTTTGAGAGCTGCTTTCACCTGCTGGTTCCTTAGAGTGTAAATGAAGGGGTTTAGTAATGGAGCAACAGAGGTATTGAGCACAGCTACACCTTTAGTTAAAGTCACCCTTTCCTTTGCTGAAGGTTTCACATACATAAAGATGCAACTCCCATAAGTAATTGAGATGACCACCATGTGTGAGGAACAGGTGGAGAAGGCCTTTGTTCGCTGTTGAACAGAAGGGAATTTTAGAATGGTTTTGATGATGTACGTGTAGGAGAGGACCACTAACAACAAAGTGACAACAAGTGTCACCACAGCTAAGACAAAGGCCATCAATTCTATAACCTGTGTATCTGTGCAAGAGAGCTGCAGTATAGGAGAAGAGTCACAGAGGAAGTGATCAATAGTTTTGGAATCACAGAAATCAAGCTTGAGTCCCAAGACCAAAGGAGGAAATATGATTAAAAATCCAGTTACCCAAGAGCAGACCACAAGCTGAGAGCACAATTTGCTGTTCATGATGGTGGAGTAATGCAGGGGTTTGCAGATGGCAGCATAGCGATCATAGGACATGGCAGCCAGAAGGTAAAATTCTGTACCTCCTAATAAAAGAAAAAAGAATAATTGACTTGCACAACCGTTGTAGGTAATTGTTTTGTCTCCCGTCAAAATGCTTATTAAGTATCGTGGAATGCAGACAGTTGTGAATGAAATCTCTAAGAAGGAGAAATTTCGGAGGAAGAAATACATTGGAGTCTTGAGATGGGGATCTATCATGGTCAGGAGGATGATAATTAAGTTCCCTGTCAGGCTCAAGATGTAGTTGAAAAACAGAAACAGGAAAATCACAATTTGCAACACAGGGTCATCTGTCAGTCCAAGCAAAACGAATTCTATTTCCGTTGACTTGTTCATTTCTTTTTTTTGTATCAAAGCTAGAGAAAACAAAAATTTAAACACATCTAAGAAAATAATTTTCTTTATTTTCAGCCATACAACGCTGCACATTCAGAAACTTATCAGTGTGCAAATATTTTCACAAATCTACTTTGAGTTCATCCAAATGAACATGTCCTCTAATGTCAGCCATCTTATAAAAATGCTGTGTATTTCTTCCTTGACAAGATTTTTTACTATATGGGGCCTATTGTCATTCAAAATTTAGCTGCACAATTTAATATTGATCAATAGCCCATTTTTCAAAGACTTTATCCTAAAAGACTGTGTAAATAGTTTCTATTTTCTATTTTCTGAATTCAGCAAATATTCCAAGTAATTTTATGCCATTGATTCATCACCAAGTTCCATTTTATATATCCTTTCTTACACTTTTGTATTATTTTCTTTCAATTTTAAAAATTCCATCTATTTGCCTATTCACATATTTTACCAGTGACCTTTAGATTCAACACTTAGAAAATTTCTGCTGCATCATCAACAATAACTCAAATCTGGATGGCTTGAGAAAGAAAACAAACAGAAAAACTGAAATTGGTCATCCTATATTATATTCCATTTTTACTGTACTCAATTTGTAATAGTTTTATATTACCTTCTTTGTGGTTGTGCAGATTACATTAAAATTGCCTTTAAAAACTACATCTTTTCATTGGAGTATAAAAGAATTTTAAGCACAGTTACAGTTTTTGTCACTGACTAGTATTATAGCAATATTCCATAGTTGCTCATTGTAATTTGTTTTTTTATTAATTATATTCTTTGTACTAGGGCAAAACTCTTTGTCTTAGCTAAATTTTCAAAATTGTCAGATGGTATTTTTAAGGGTTTCCATTTTTCTCATGTTTTAAAATACAAGATATAACAAAAAAATTAAAAATCAGGCATTTTTTTCTTATTAACTAAGTTATTCAAACATATTTCTCTGCTTTTCCAGATAATTTGAAATTATTTTACTCACACATCTTCTTTTTAAAGCTACTAAATCCTTAGAATATTTGTGTTAAACACCTGAATACTTCCACCAAATTTAATCTGCCCATTGTTCATAAATAATGATTGTCCTTGCAGTCCAACATAAATATTTTTATTTGACTGTTCCGTAAGTTTTTTTCATTAATCACTTTCCTTTCATTAAAATATAAATACACATTTTTATTCATTGTCTGTAGAATATTATGATGTAGTAGACTAAATTTACTATTAAAGACATTATTTTATTTCATCATCATTATCTTCTGAGTTTTGTTAATCACACCAACTGTTTTTAACCTTGAACTGGTATAAATATTTTATTGGATTTTCTAAAAGTGTGAAAAATACCTTCTACTTAATTTTTCTTTATGATTTATCTAATGCAGTTATGTTCATGGAATGATAAAGAAAATGAATTAGTGATTTTACATGTGAAAATATGTTAATATATTTATATATGTTCAAAACTACATTGTGTAGGAGTTTTTAATTCTCCATCAAAAGGAATAGATCCATAAGACAATTTAAAGACAAATTTAGTTTTCTTGTACTTCCAAATTATTTCTCTAATGTCCGAGTCAGAAAAAGACATGTTAAACTTATAACTTGACTTACCTTACACAGGGCATGTTGAGATTTCTTGCTTCATTATGGTATATAGTAGAATATATGAACTAAATAAATTAAAAGTGATGATAATCACTTCAGGATTTTATTCAATTATTAAAAGAATTTTTACAAAACCAATGTCTTCTTCAAAAGTATTCAAATAAAGGTAGGATATATTTTATTTATTTTTTAAAGTGTGCCCTATTTTCCCTGAAGTTTACACTCACAATACATCTCAGTATTCAAATACTAAAGAGCAGTGATGTATCTACATCATCCTCTCCAGTTTGGTTTAATGGTCACTAAATTTTTTAATCTTTAACTAGAAGTGTTACATCACAGATGATTAAAAGCTAGGAAAAAATACCAAACTTAAGTAGAGAAATTAAACATATCCCATAATTCTAACTAAATACTACCTTTTGGCTCAATAAAGACACAAGGGACCATACTGAAGTCAGAAAACAAGAATAGGTAAAATATTCCCCTAAGGGATTGCTATTCAGAAAGTACTATTTATAGGCCAATAAAAAATTTCACCCCGTTTTTTTCACTTTTTAATCTGGAAAATATGAAATGAAAACATAAATTATTCCATAGGCTAAAGACAATATGGAAACCCTCCTGGTCTATTTTCTAGCATGTCTAATAAGAAACCTTCTTTTGCTTTAATATATAATGAAAGTAATAACAACAATAATAATAATAGTAATAATTAGCCTGTAGTAGATTTTGGGGAGTTTTTTGTTTTTAAATTAAATTTATTTTGGTGACATTGGCTAATAGTATCCTATAGGTTTCAAGAGTACATTTTATGGTAAATGATCTGTTTGTTACATTCTGTGCCCTGCACCCAAAGTCACATCACCTTCATCACCACATACTGTTACTCTTTTGAATGTGTATACCCAGATGCCAGAGCACCCCATTTGTTGATGAGCAGATGTTTGTAATTTGATGAAGTCCAGTTTATCAATTACTTGCTTTGGGGATTGCGCTTCTGACCATGTTCACAACCAAGAGTTTTCTCTCCAATTTCTGCAACCACACACCAGTCATGTCCCCAGTATGTCTCAGACCCATGGGCCACAGACACACCCACCATCACGCTCCTTCCCTCTTCCTCCTGGAAAGTTGCCTTCAGCCTCCATGTCCCAGGCCATGCTATGTGTGTTTTAATACTGCAAATGAATTCAATCTTAACTTAAGTATTTTAACTCTATATTACTAAAATAAGTTTGAGGGTTTTTTTTTTTATTTTAAGAGAGTGGAGGGTTTTGCTTTATTTTGTCCTGTTTTGTTTTGTTTGAAATATGTGTGGGGGAAATACCTATGATATAGCACATTTACATTATGACATGAAGACCTATTCAAGAGAATTCAAATATCTAAACATTTGAAGGTTCTGTTCCAAGTAAGTAAAATGGACTGGTTATATATATCTGTAAATTATTATGAAATAAAGTCCCAGACAATTTTGTCATAGTACAAAACATCAACAAAAAGAAATAAAAATATTTTTCCAACACCATGTATCAAATAAACTATCTTTAGCCCATTATATGTGCTTGCCTCCTCTGTCAAATATTAATTGACTAAAAAGGCATGAGTTTACTTCTGGGCTTTCTATTCTATTCCATTTATATATGTGTCTGTTTTTATGCCATTATAATGCTATTTTGATTACTATGACCTCATAGTACAGTTTTGATATTAGGTAGCATTATTACTCCAACTTTGTTCTTCTTTCTCAAGATCGCTATTGCTATTTGGGGCCTTTTGTGGTTTCATATACATTTTTGAAATATCTGTTCTATTTTGTGAAATACATCATTGGTATTTTGATAGAAATTCCAATGAACTTATAGACTGTTTTGGGTAATATAGACATTTTAATGATGATAATTCTTCCTATTTATGAATACAGTATACATTTCCACTTATTTGTATCTTCTTGAATTTCTTTCTTCAGTGTCTCATAATTTTCTGAGTACAGGTCTTTTACATTCTGGTTAAATTTACTCCAAGGTATTTATTATTTGTTGTTGTTGTTCAGTTACAGTTATCCCACTTTTTCCCTGCAGCTCTCCCCTGCCCCACTCACAACCCCCTTCACTCCCACAGTCAATCCACACCCTGTTCTCCATGCCCAAGGGTCTTTATACATGTTCCTTGACTTCCCTCTCCCCTTATTTTCCCAATAACTTCACTACCCCTCTCTTCTGGTCACTGTCAGTTTACTCTTTATTTCCATGTCTCTGGTTATATTTTGCTTACTTGTTTGTTTTCTTCATTAGGTTCATTAGTTGAGATCATATGGTATATATCTTTCACTGCCTAGCTTATTTCACTTAGCATAATGCTCTCTAGTTGCATCCATGTTGTCATGAAGGGTAGGAGCTCCTTCTTTCTTTCTGCTGTGTAATATTCCATTGTGTAAATATACCACAGTTTTTTTATCTACTCATCTACTGATGAACACTTAGGTTGCTTCCAGCAGTTCGCTATTGTAAATTGTGCTATGAATATTGGGACACATAGGTTTTCTTGTAATGGTGGTTCAAGATTCTTAGGGTATAGTCCCAGCAATGGAATTGCCATGTCAAGAGGCAAAAGTTAAAAAAATTCCACTTTCACTTTTCTGAGGAAATTCCATACTGTTTTCCGCAGTGGCTATCCCAGTCTGCATTCCCACCAACAGTGCACTAGGGTTCCCTTTTCTCCACAACCTCACAAGCACTTGTTTGTTGATTTCTTCATGATGGCTATTCTGGCCACTGTGAACAAGTATCTCATTGTGATTTTAATTTGCATCTCTCTGATGGCTAGTGATGCTGAGCATTCTTTCATATGACTCTGGGTCTCTGTATATTCCCCTTGGATAAGTGTTTGTTCAGGTCCTCTGCCCCTTTTTTAATTGGGTTGTTTGTCTTCCTGGAGTGGAGTTGTGTGAGTTCTTTATATACTTTGAAAATCAAACCCTTGTCCAAAGTATCATTTGCAAATACAGTTTTCCATACAGGTTCCCTTTTCATTTTGGTGATGTTTTCTTTAGACATGCAGAAGCTTGTTATTTTGATGAGGTCCCATTTGTTTATTCTTTCCTTTATGTCCCTTGCTCTAGGGTACATATCAGTGAAAATATTGCTGTGTGGAATACCTGAGATTTTCCTGCCTATGTTCTCCTCTAGTACTTTTATGGTGTCACAATTTATATTTAGGTCTTTTATCCATCTTGAGTTTTTTTAGTATACAGTGTAAGTTGTTTGCTTAGTTTAATTTTTTCATGTACCTTCCAGATCTCCCAATGCCATTTATTGAAGGGGCTATTTTTACTCCATTTTATATTTCTGCCTCCTAGGTCTAATATTAATTGACCATAGAGATATGGTTTTAGTTCTGAGGTCTCTATTTGGTTCCATTGATCCATGTGCCTGTTCTTATGCCAGTACCAGATTGTTTTGATTACCATAGCCTTGTAATATAGTTTGATGTCAGGTATTATGATCCCTCCTGCTTTGTTCTCCTTTCTCAAAATTGCTGAGGCTCATTTAGGTCATTTATGGCTCCATATACCTTGTTAAAATATTTGTTCTAAATCTGTAAAGTATATCATTGTTATTTTAATAGGCATTGTGTTGAATTTATAAATTGCTTTGGGTAGTATGGACATTTTAACAATGTGAGTTCTTTCAATCCATTAACATGGTATATGCTTCCATTTATTCTTTCTTCCTTAATATCTTTCTTCATTGTTGTATGGTTTTCTCAGAACAGGTCTTTTGCCTCTTTAGTTAAGTTTATTCTTATTTTATTATTGTTGTTGTTATACTAAATAGGATTTTTTTCACAATTTCTGTATCTGACATCTCAATGTTAGTATATAAAAATGCCTTTGATTTCTGAGTATTGACTTTGTATCTGGCTATTTTGCCAAATTCACTTATTCGGTCACTTAGGGGTTTTTTTCGTGTGTGTGTGTGGAGTCTACAGGATTTTAGGTTCATTGTCATGCCTTCTACAAATATCAACACTTTTACTTCCTCTTTTTCCAATCCGGATGCCTTTTATTTCTTTTTCTTGTCTGATTGCTGTGGCTAGAACTTCCCATACTATATTAAATAGAAGTGATGAAAGCAGATCCCCTTGCTTTGTTACTGATCTTAGGGCAAAATCTTTTTGTTTTTGCCTATTGTGTATGATGTTGGTTGTAGTTTTCTTGTATATGACCTTTATTTGTTGAAGTATGCTTCTTCTACTTCCACTTTAGTGAGTATTTTATCATAAATAAGTGTTGTACTTTATCAAAACCTTTTTCAGCATCTATTGATGTGATCATGTGGTTTTTGATTTTCATCTTGTTTATGTGATGTATTACATATGTTGATTTGTGTATATTGTACCTGTCTTGCATCCCTGAGGTGAATTCCACTTGATCATGGTGAATGATTTGTTTTAATGTGTTGCTGGATCCAGATTGCCAATATTTTGTTGAGGATTTCAGCATTTATGTTCATGAGAGATACTAGCTTTTCTTTTGTGTTTTTACATGGTTTTATAATTAGGATAATGCTGGCTTCATAAAAAGAGTTTGGGGATTTTCCTCTTCTTGCATTGTTTGGAACAGTTTGAGAAGTATAAAAATTAGCATTTCCCTAAATATTTGATAAAATTCTCCTGTGAATCAGTCCTGTCCAGGGTTTTTGTGTGTTGGTAGTTTTTTTTATTACTGCTTCAGTTGTGCTAGTTTTTACTGTGTTATTCATCCTCTGCTTCTTCTTGACTCAGTTTTGTAGGATTATATGTTTCTGGAAAGTTTCGAAGCAATTGTTTTCTTAATTTTCCTTTCTAGCATTCCATTATTGGCATATAAAAAATACAATTGATTTCTGGATATTCATTTTGTATCATGCTACATTGCTGACTTCATTAATCAGTTTTAGTAGTTTCTTGGTGGAATCATTGAGGTTCTTTATATACAGTATAATGTATCCTGCAAATAATGACAGTTTTATTTTTTCTTTTCAATGTGAATAACCTTTATTTCTTCTTCTTGTCTGCTTGCTCTGGCTAAGACTTCCAGTACCATGTTTAATAAGGGAGCTGGAAGCAGACATCGCTGCCTTGTTCCTTATCTTAAGAGAAACACTCATTGTTTTGCCCACTGAGTATGATGCTAGCAGTGGGTTTATCATATATGTCTTTACTATGTTTATGTTTGTTCCCTCTATTCTCACCTTTCTGAATGTTTTACCATAAATGGGTCCTAGATTTAATCAAATCTTTTCTGCATCTATTAATATGATTATGAAGTTTCTATTCTTCATTTAGTTTATGTGATGTATGACATTTATTGATGTGAATGTTGCACCAACCTTGCATCCCCAAATAAGTCCCACTTGATTATGGTGTCTCATCTCTTTGGACCACCTACTCATGCACCACACAAGAATAAATTCAAAATGGATTAAAGACAAACATTAGACTAAAAACCATAAAAATCCTAGAAGAAAACATAGGCATTAAACTCTCAAACATTGTTCATAGCAATCTTTTTTCTGATATATCTCCTTGGTCAAAGGAAACAAAAGAGAAAATAAACAAGACTACATCAAACTAAAAAAATGTTGCACAGCAAAGGAAATCATCAACAATATAGTGGTCCCAAAGATGGCAGCAAGAGAAGTGGGGGCTGAACCCACTTGCTCATACACCCAACTGGAACACCTCAGATTTTCTGAAGAACAGAGTAAACATCCAATGGAATCCCAGCTTAAATGAAGTTTAGAAGCCAAAGATTGCAGAAGGCATTAAAAAAACAGATGGTAAGGAATTGAGTAAGGACAGTAAAGTCCCTGCATCCTGCATGGAGACCAAGGCTGCTGCAGTGCCAGCCTGGCACCTGGTGCCAGGGTTGGCAGCTACTGCAGAAGCTTTGGAGAGGATCTGACCAGCAATTGCCAAAGCAGGAAGGCAGCCTGCACCAGGAGAGACCTGGATACTCAAAGTTGCAGAGTGTAATAAAGATGCAGTGGAAGAATCACAGAGGTGCTGTTTCCCTGCTGGGACAGTGGTCACATGGCTAGGACAGTACCAGAGAAATCGTGGAGTTGGGTGATACCTGGAGATGGGAGAAGAGTTTGGCCATGAGGGTCCCTGACCCAGATAGTCTCCAGACTGGTCAGAATGTTGGGCGGTATAAAAAGCCAGGCACCTGTTAAGAATGGCAGATGCAAACAAGAGGAATTTACTCAAATAAGGCTCTCAGCTGCTGTTTAAGGAACTCTCATGCCTGGACAGGCCAGCCAAGAGGGAGGAGGTGGGGTGCAATTTGCTCCAAATCAGGGCACCACACAGACTGATCAAAGTGGGCAGCAGGGGCTCAGAAGGGTAGCAATCCCCAGATCTTTTTAGCTCCCTATTAAATTAATAGGGAACTGAAGGGACTTTGCAAGTAAGCAGTGCCCAGACCAGCAAAGAGGGAGGAGGAATGTGAGTTGCTCCCACTCAGTACACCTCATGGACTAATCAAAGGGTGGCACATCAAGGTGGATTAAGGCACCAGCCTGGTGCGTATTGACAGTTGGGGTCCTGAGCTAGAAGCTGGACACCTGTGAGTATTGGAGCCCAGACCAATCCCCCAATGCAGAACCACAGGGAAAAAACGAAGCCCAGCCCCCTCTGCTTGCAACAACCAGGAAGACCAGCAGGAGGTGTTGGTTTTTTTTCTGTTTTCCTGCAAGTGTATGACAATAAAACCTGGAGTTGTGAAAGAATCAAATACAGATCCAGAGAGAAATAAGAAGGCTAATGCCAAAATTTGAGACAAAATTCACTTTCCTATGCTACATAACTAGCATTTTATTTTGTACTTTTTTACTTTTATTTTTTATTATTTTTATTATTATCTTATTTTATTTCTCTTTCTTCTGTGTAGTTTTCTTTGTTTGACTTCATTGTTTGACTGACTTTCCTTGTTCTTTTCATATTGCATTTTAACTTCCCTTCCTTCTATCATATTCCCATAGCACACTACTCTTGGTCTTTTACTTATTGTTCTTTATTTTCAGATATATATTTCTTTCCATATTATTGTTTCAATTCTCACACACTACAGTCTCTTTCCCTGGTCCTGGTCCATTGTACTATCTTCCTGAGCTGTATTACTGTTGGGGTTAACTTCATTGTCTCACACACTACACCAAATTTCTATCTCTTACTCTCACTGTATTATACCATCTAATGTAGCATAAACGACCCACTTTCTGGAGTCAGCTCACATTCTTTTGCCCCTCCAATAAGAGTCTTATCTCTGTTTCTCCTTTTACAAAAAGTGGCTACTTGGATAAACTGTCATGGTTATTGCTGTACTTCTCCAAAGGATTTCCTGTCTGTTCTATGCTTGTTGGTACTTTAAATCTCATAGAATACTCAACCACTGTCATAATCCGCTTCACCTTTGCCCTGCCCCAGATCACATACAAGATAAGGCGGGACTTGAGAATACCAGTAAACCTGATGGAGAAAAGATCCCAAGAACAAAGGAGCCACCAACAGGCAAAACCCAAGTACAACTCGAAAGCCCACTTGAACAGAAAAAAATGGGTCAACACCAGAGCATCCAGACAAGGAGATCAAAGAGACCATACCACTGACTCCCAGGAAACTCCTACCAAATAAGTTCACCCTACAAAGACAGCTAGCAAAGCAGAGCATCAATAATTATAAAAACAAACAAAGTCACCTAAAATGGGGAGACAAAGAAAGAACCTGCAATCAAAATGAATGGAAGACTCCCCACTAAAAGAGCTAAATGAAATGGAGGCAAGCAAACTACCAAATATTGAATTCAAAAGGATGGTTATAAGGATGTTCAAGGAACTCAGATAACTACAAAGAACTGAGTGAGAACTACAACAGTATGAAAAAAGGAAATGGAAACTATAAACAGGAAACAGAAAGAAATGAGAAATATAATTTCTGAAATTAAAAAAAATGCACTAGATGGAATTACAATCAAGCTGGGTGAAGCAGAGGACCCAATCAGTGAGCTGGAAGACAAAGTAGAAAGAAATACCAAGGTAGAGCAGCTGCACAAAAAGACAAAAAATATGACAATAGCTTAAGAGCACTGCAAGACATGAAATGCAACATCATTCTAATCACAGGACTACCAGAAATAAAAGAAGAGGATCAAGGAATATAAAACCTGTTTGAAAAAATGATACAAAACTTTTCAAACCTGGACAGGGGAAAAATCACTCAAGTTCAGGAAGTACAGAGGGTTCCAATGAAGATGAACCCAAATAGTCCTGCTCCAAGATACATCATAATGGAAAAAGCCAAGTTTTAGAGACAAAGAGAGAATCCTAAAAGCAGCAAGAGAGAAACAAGAAGTAATATACAAAGGGGTTCAGATAAGGGTAGCGGTTGATTTCTCAACAGAAATACTCCAATCCAGGAGAGAATGCCAATAAATATTCTAAGTAATGAAAAGCCAAGGCCAGTGACCAAGGCTACCCCACCAACAAGGCTCTCAATTAAAATGGAAGACAAAATAAGAAGTTTCTCAGACAAACAAAGCTGAAAGAATACACCTCCCCCAAGCCAGTGCTGCAAGATATGCTAAAGGGACTGCTATAAGAAGAGGAAGGAAAGGGGTGATACAGAGAGGAACACAAGTACAAACTGGGAAAAATGGATAAGTAGCTATCAATAATAACCTTAAATGTTAATGGATTAAATGTTTTCATCAAAAGTCAGGATAGCTTAATGGATAAGAAAATATGACTCACACATATGCTGCCTAGAAGAGACCCACCTCAAAAAAAAAAAAAAAAAAAAAAAAAGATCAACACAGACTTAAAGTAAAGGGGTGGGAAAAATATTCCAAGCAAATGGTAAGGAAAAAAAAACTAGGAAGCAATACTTATATCAGACAAAATAGACTTCAAAACAAAAGCCATAAAAAGAGACACTGAAGGAAACTCCATAATATTCAAGGGAAGAATCCATCAAGAAGACATAAACATTTCAAACATATATGCACCCAACATAGGAGGACCCAAATATATAAGCAAAATCTTGAAGGATTTCAAGAAAGATATAGAAAGCAACACACTTATACTAGAGTTTTTAATACCCCACTGTCAAAAATAGATAGATCTTCCAAACTAAATATCAACAAGCATATTGTGGCATTGAACAATGCTCTAGATCGAATTGACTTATATATATATAAGTATATATATATATATAACCTTTCATCACAAAGAAGAAAAATATACATCCCTTTCAAATTCAAATGGAACATTTTTAAAGATAGACCACATAATAGGACGCAAAACAAGCCTCAACAAATTCAAGAAAATTGAAATCATATCAAGCATTTTCTCGGACCATAAGGGCCTGAAACTAGAAACCAACTCCAAGGAAAAAACTCACAAACACTCAAATTCATGGAGATTGAATAGCATACTATTAAACAATGAATGGTTTAATAATGAGATCAACAAAGAAATCAAAAAATTTCTTCAAACAAATTAAAATGAACACACAACAGTCCAAAACTTATGGGACACAGCAAAGGCAGTCCTGAGAGGGAACTTATAGTAATACAAGCCTGCCTAAAAAAAATAGAAACATTTTAAATAAACAACCTAATGGCACACGTACAAAACTGGAAAACCAACAAAAAACAAAGCCTAGAGTAACTAGAAGGAAGGAAATAATCAATATCAGAGCAGAATTAAACGACATACAGAATAAAACAACAATCCAAAGGATCAGTAAATCCAAGAGCTTGTTCTTTGAAAAGATAAAATCAACAAGGTTTTAAGTGGACTCATCAAGAAATAAAGGGAGTGGGAAGTGTCTCCAACAACAAGTGTGCAAAATATTCTCTAGCACAAATATGTAGTCATAAAGTTGCTGGGTCATCAACTAATGCGTGCTTGATTTTATGGTGGACAGACAGTTGTATAAACCCTGCATTTGTATCACAGTCTCAAAACTTTATATATTCATTTCAGTTCATGTTGCATGGAGTATAACAGAAGCCTTTTGGGTGAAAAAAATTGACACTTGGTAACCCTCAAAAAAAAAAAAAGAATTAAGCACCTAGAATCAAGTGGGGAAACAAAATAGAAAAATCAGAAAAGATAGCCAGACATGTAGGATTAGAGTGAAAAGCTCTAACATATGTTCATTGGATCTTAAGAAGGAAAGAAGGGACTGAGGTAGCAGCAATATTAAGAACTAATGGGTGATCAAATTTGAAAAATAAATTTTATACAGATTTAACATGTAAAAAAATATTTTCTCAGCTTGTCACTATAGGATAAATACATAAGGACTTTTTTAGTCCTGCACAATAATAAAAAATTTATCTGTTCTTCAAAGAGGGAGAGAGAGAGAATAAGTGAGAAAATTTTCCAAACTGTTCAGAGATATCAATACATAGATTCAGTGAGTCTTGGGAACCCAAGCAGGATAAATACACAAACACTTAGACACATCTAATAAAATAGCTGAAAACCACAGTCAAAGAGAAAATCTTAAAAATAGCAAGAAGACAAGTTACCTTCAAAGGAACAAAAATATATCAGATTTCTCAATAGAAACAACAAAAATTAGAAGACAAAATATATTCAAAATACTGAGAAAATAAGAACCAACCTCTCAAACAACCAATCCATAAGCTAACCATGTTTTCCAGCAATTGTTCTAGAATAGTCAGAATTTGGACTGCCAGATACCTATGTTTTGCCCCCTACTCTAATACAGGAACAGCCCCCCCCCAAAAGCCAAATATGTTCCAAACCAATAACATGAGATGTCCTGTTTCTAATTAGTCCATTTCTGGCTTCCCATGCTAAAAACCTCTCATTAGAACACACCTGACTACTTCCCTTTTTCTCACTATAAGCTTTCATGCTCTTGTGACTGCTTTTCAGTCTCTCCCCAATACAAGTGATTATGGATAATTCCCTCACGATAGCAAGCTCTGAATTGCTCTTGTTTAGGTGCTGTTTTAATATTCCCATATTTTGAAAAATAAAGCCCCCAAAACAATGTGAGAGGTTTTTAGTATGTGTTAATCCTTGGCTTCAACTAAACAAGTTCATACTATATTTTAATATATCATAATAATTTTAAAGGAGCCCATTTAAGACAATTGATATACCAACTTTCAGTCATTCTAATGTAGCCAATAAATCAGGTATTCTAACTATATAACAATAGAGTGGTTTCTATTTTGTATATCCTTAATCCGGAACACTCATGAGCTACAGCATTAGACTTATAAATGCATAATATATATAACTTACGAAACTCATATCTATTAATGGCCAAGTTGATGCATAATAATGTATCAGTATTGGCCCACTAATTGTGACAAATGTACAGTACGAATGGAAGATGTCAATAATAGAAAAAGCTGTGTGGGGTATAGAAAATCTCTATATAGTCTTTGTACTTTTTTGTAAATCTAAATTGATTATAATATAGTTTATTAAATCCCTGACCAGTGTGGCTCAAAAAAAAATAAATAAATAAAGGGAGTGGACCCAAATAAATAAAATCAATATGAAACAGGAGAGATTACAACTGATACCACAGAAATACAAAGGGTGGTACGAAAACACTACAAACAATGATACACCAAGAAATTTGAAAACCTAGGTGAAATGGACAAATTTCTAGAAAAATATAATCTCCCAAAACTGAATGAAGAAGAAAGCTTGAACAGACTAACAGCTAGTGAAATCAAAGTGGTAATCAAAAAACTGCCAGCACACAAAAGCCCTGGACCAGATGGTTTCTGAGGAGATTTTACAAAACAATTAAGAAAGAGGTAGATCCTTCCGCCAAGATGGAGGTATATGCGGATGTGCCGTTCCTTCACACCAACCAAGTTTAAAGACAACTAAATATTAGCCATAGAAAACACAGCCAGAACACAGAAAATTGAACTTTTCGGAAGTCCGTTAACAACAAATTCTTCAGCCTGACCGGTAAGGGGCGAAACCAGAGGCTGGTGAAGCGCGGTTGCACAGGAGGACTCCCTCAGACACTCAGGTGCGCGAATCCCAGGCGCAGGGTTGGACCTAGTGAGCGACCCAGCGAGCAACCAGGCGAGAGACCGCGGGGGAGACAGCGGGGGGAGCGGTGCTGCCATGTTGACTGTGGTCGTGCATTTGTGCGCAGGTGGACAGGCAAGGGAGTAGGCGGTTGGACCGACCCAGCGGGTCCCCGCAGCAAGCGGCAGTGGAGGACGCCGCCATTTCCCTGCCATGACCCCACCTCCACATACAGCGTCATAACCCAGCGACTCTGAGTGGCCCGGCCCAGGTGAACCACCTAAGGCGCTGATCCTCGCCCAGCTGTGAGAAACAGCAGAGGGGGTCGCCATTTCCCCGCTCTGACCATGCCCCCACATACAGCATCACAAACCAGCGACCTGGGAGTCCAAGGCGCCGCTTCTCACACTTAAAGGGCCAGAACAGACCAAAAATGGTGCAAGAAGATCTCAAAGCCCCAGAGTCCATAGATCTAAGCAATGAAGAAATAGCAAAACTCTCAGACCCACAGTTTAAAACACTGGTCATCAGGATCTTCACAGAACTGGTTGATTATAGCCACAAATTAGACAAATATATGAAGGCGAAACTAATTGAAATGAATGGAATTGCACAGGACACCAATAGCAATGAAAAGGAAACTGGGACTCAAATCAATGGAGTGGACCAGAAGAAAGCAAATAATGGCCAAACAGAAAAGAGTCAAGAAGCAAGAATTCAAACAAATGAGGAGAGTCTTAGGAACCTCCAGGACATCTTTAAATGCTCCAATATCCGAATTGTAGGGGTACCAGAAGGGGGAAAGGCACAGCCACCAGTGGAAAACTTAGTTGAACAAATAATAAAGGAGAATTTCCCCAATCTGGCAACGCAAATAGACTTCCAGGAAATCCAGGAAGCTCAGAGAGTCCCAAAGAAGTTGGACCCAAGAAGGAACACACCAAGGCACATCATAATTACATTAGCCAAGATTAAAATGAAGGAGAGAGTCCTAGAAGCAGCAAGAGCTAAGGGGACAGTCAGTCACCTACAAAGGAGTTCCCATCAGACTGTCAGCGGATTTCTCAAAAGAGACCTTACAGGTAAGAAGGGGCTGGAAAGAGGTATTCCAAGTCATGAAATCTAAAGACCTACAACCAAGATTGCTCTATCCAGCAAAACTTTCATTTAGAATGGAAGGACAGATAAGGTGCTTCTCAGATAAGATCAAATTCAAGGAGTTCATCATCACCAAGCCCTTATTATATGAAATGTTAAAGGGACTTATCTAAGAAAAAGAAGTTAAAAAAACATGAACAGTGAAAGGACAACAAACTCACAGTTATTAACAACCACACCTAAAACAAAAGCAAACTAAAAGGACAGCTAGATCAGGAGTGGAAACATAGAAATGAAGATCTCAAGGAGGGTTAGCAACAGGGGAGTGGGAGGAGGAGAAAGGGGGAGAAGGTACAAAAAATAAGTAGCATAGTCAGTAGATAGAAAATAGAAGGGGGGCAAGAATAGCATGGGAAATATAGAATCTAAAGGACTTGAGACACTTGGTCATAAACTAAAGGGGGGGTAATGGTGGGGATGGGGGGTAGGGTGGAGGGGAATGAAAGGGGGAATAGAACAACTGTAACAGCATAATCAATAAAATTTAAAAAAAAAAGAAAGAGGTAACCCCTAGTCTTCTCAGACTATTCTGAAAAATCCAAGAAGAGGGAACACTCCCAAATCATTTTATAAAGTCAGGATCATCCTAATTCCATAACCAGATAAAGACAAAACAAGGAAGGAAAACTACAGGCAAATATCACTGATAAATGTAGACCCTAAATCCTCAAGAAATTTTTGGCAAACCTCATCCAGCAATACATTAAAAATATCCTACACCATGAACAAATGAGGTTCATTCCAGGGATGCAAGGATGGTACAATATTCAGAAACCAATAAACATAATACATCACATAATCAAAAGGAAAGACAAAAATCACATGATCATATCAATAGATGAAGAAAAAGCATTTGACAAGGTACAGCAGCCACTTATAAAAACATTCAGTAAAGTGAGAGTAGAGGGAGCATACCTCAACATGATAAAGGCCACATATAATAAACCTACAGCCAACATCATACTCAATGGGAAAAAAATAAAAGCTTTCCCACTTAGATCAGGAACAACACAAGGATGTCCACTTCTACCACATCTATTCAATATAGTATTAGAAGTCCTTGCCACAGCAGAGAAGAAAAATAATAAAAGGCATTCAAATTGGAAAGAAAAAAGAAAAACTGTCATTCTTTGCAGATGACATGATAGTGTACATAGAAAACCCTACAGACTACACCAAAAACTACTCAACCTAATACTCAACCAAATTCACTAGTAGGTGAATTTGGCGAAACAGCAGGATTCACAGTCAATATTCAGAAATCAAAGGCATTTTTGTACACAATGAAATATCAGAAACAGAGATCTGGAAAATAATCAAATTTTCTGTGGCAACAAGAAAAATAAAGTACCTAAGAATAAACCTTACCAAGGAGGTAAAAGTTCTATACTCAGAAAACCACACAACACTGAAGAAAGAATATGATCTCACCTTTGACAGGAAGCTAAAGAATAAAACAAACAAGCAAACAGAATAAAAACAAAGACGCTGAAATAGAGAACAAGTGGGCAGCGACCAGAGGGGAGAGGGAAGGGAACTTAAGGGGAAAAAGGGGGAGGGATTTTGAGGAACAAGTATGAAAGACACAGAGATGAGGACTGGGGGTGGGGGGGAATGGGAGGGAGGGGGGAGACCGGGCGGGGGGGGGGGGGAAGGGAAAAAAAAAGAAAAAAAAATGTACTTGAAAAGTAACTAAATAAAAAAAAAAAGAAACCAATTGAATGGAAAAAAAAAGAAATTAAAGAAGACACAAATAAATGGAAGCATTTACCATCTTCATAGATTTGAAAAATTAACACCATCAACATGTCCATACTACCCAAAGCATTTTATAGATTCAATGCAATGTATATTAAAATACCAATGACATATTTCACAGATAAAGAACAAACATTTCAAGAATTTATATGGAACCAAAAAGGATCCCAAATAGCCTCAGCAATTTTGAGAAAGAAGAACAAACTGAAGGGATCACAATACCTGAAATCAAACTATAATACAAGGTCACAGTAATCAAAATAGTCTGGTACTTGCATAAGAACAAACCCATAGATCAGGGGAACAGAATAGAGATCCAAGAAGTAAACCCAAGTCTGACAAAGGGGTCAGAAGCAAATGGAGTAAATATAGCCTCTTCAACAAATGATGTTGGGAGACCTGGAGAGCTATATGCAAAAAAAAAAAATTAAACTCAATTATCAACTTACACAATACACAAAAATAAATTCAAGGAGGATAAAAGACTTAAATATAAGTCGCAACAATATAAAAGTCCTACAGAAGAACATAGGCAGAAAAAATCAGATACTTCACACAGCAATATTTTCACTGATGTGTCCCCTAGAGGAAGGAACATAAAGGAAAGAATAAACAAATGGGACTTCATCGAAATAAAAAGCTTCTACACAGCTAAAGAAAACAGCAGTAAAATGAAAAGGGAACCAACTGTATGGGAAAATATATTTGCAAGTGATACCTTGGACAAGGGTTTGGCCTCCAAAATATATGAAGAACTCACATGACTCCACTTCAGAAAGACAAACAACCCAATTAAAAAATGGGCAAAAAATTTGAACAGACACTTCTCCAAGGAGGACATAGAGAGAGCCCAGACACATGTGAAAGGATACTCAGCATCACTTGCCATCAGAGAGATGCGAATTAAAAACACAATTAATATCATTTCACACAGGTGAGAATGGCCATCATAAACAAATCAACAAACAAGTGTTGGCAAGGACACAGAGAAAGGGGAACACTAACACACTGATGGTGGAAATGCAGATTGTTACAACCACTGTGTTAAGCATTATGAAGAAGCCTCAAAAAATTAAAAATGCAACTGCCAGGTGACCCACTAATTTTATTTATTTTTTAATATATTTTATTAATTATGCCATTACAGTTGTTCTTTTTTTTTAATTTATTTATTTTTATTATTTTTAAAATTTTATTTAGTTACTTTTCAAGTACATTTTTTTTTTCTCTTCCCCCCCCCCGGTCTCCCCCCTCCCTCCCATTCCCCCACCCCCCCAGTCCTCATCTCTGTGTCTTTCATACTTGTTCCTCAAAATCCCTCCCCCTTTTTCCCCTTAAGTTCCCTTCCCTCTCCCCTCTGGTCGCTGCCCACTTGTTCTCTATTTCAGCGTCTTTGTTTTTATTCTGTTTGCTTGTTTGTTTTATTCTTTAGCTTCCTGTCAAAGGTGAGATCATATGGTATTTGTCCTTCAATGCCTGGCCTATTTCACTCAGCATAATGCTTTCCAGTTCCATCCATGTTGTTGCAAAAGGTAGTAGTTCCTTCTTTCTCTCTGCTGCATAAAATTCCATAGTGTATATGTACCACAATTTTTGGATCCATTCATTTACTGATGGGCACCTAGGTTGCTTCCAACTCTTGGCTATTGTAAATTGTGCTGCTATGAACATTGTGGTGCATAGGTTCTTTGAAATTGATGTTTTAGGATTCTTGGGGTATAATCCTAGCAGTGGAATTGCTGGGTCAAAAGGCAGGTCAATTTTTATTTTTCTGAGAAAATTCCATACTGTTTTCCATAATGGTTGTACCAGTCTACAATCCCACCAACAGTGAACTAAGGTCCCCTTTTCCCCACACCCTCTCCAACATTTGTTGTTTGTTGCTTTGTCTATTATAGCCATCCTGACTGGTGTAAAGTGGTATCTCATTGTGGTTTTAATTTGCATCTCTCTGATAGCTAACGATATTGAGCATCTCTTCATGTGTCTCTGGATATTCTGTATGTCCTCTTTAGAGAAGTGTCTGTTCAAGTCCTTTTCCCATTTTTTAATTGGGTTCGATGTCTTCCTAGAGTGGAGTCGTGTAAGTTCTTTGTATATTTTGGAGATTAAACCTTTGTCTGAGGTATCATTGGCAAATATGTTTTCCCATACAGTTGGTTGTCTTTTTAATTTAATACTGTTTTCTTTAGCCATGCAGAAGCTTTTTATTTTGATGAGATCCCATTTGTTTATTCTTTCCTTTATATTCCTTGCTCTAGGGCACATATCCGTAAAAATGTTGCTGCGTGGAATATCTGAGATTTTCTTGCCAATGTTCTCCTCTAGGACTTTAATGGTGTCATGGTTTATATTTAAGTCTTTTATCCACCTTGAATTTATTTTGGTGTATGGTGTAAGTTGGTGCTCAAGTTTCATTTTTTTGCACGTAGCTGTCCAGTTCTCCCAACACCATTTGCTGAAGAGGCTATCTTTACTCCATTTGATGTTACTGCCCCCTTTGTCGAATATTAATTGACTGTAGAGGGTTGGGTTGATTTCTGGGCTCTTTGTTCTGTTCCATTGGTCTATGTGCCTGTTTTTATGCCACTACCAGGCTGTTTTGATTACAGTGGCCTTGTAATACAGTTTGATATCAGGTATTGTGATCCCTCCTACTTTGTTCTTCTTTCTCAAAAGAGCAGCTGCTATTCGGGCTCATTTATGATTCCATATAAATTTTTGAAGTGTTTGTTCTATGTCTGTGAAATACGCCATTGGTACTTTAATAGGTATTGCATTGAATCTGTATATTGCTTTGGGTAGTATGGACATTTTGATGATGTTAATTCTTCCAATCCATGAACACGGTATATGTTTCCATTTGTTTGTGTCTTCCTTGATTTCTTTCTTCAGGGCTGTGTAGTTTTCTGCATACAGGTCTTTTACCTCTTTGGTTAGGTTTATTCCCAGATATTTTATTTTTCTTTTTGCTATATCGAATGGGATTTTTTCCTTGATTTCTGCTTCTGCTGATTCATTGTTTGTATACAAAAATGCCTTTGATTTCTGGATATTGACTTTGTATCCTGCTGTTTTGCCAAATTCATTAATTAGTTTGAGCAGTTTTTGGGTAGAGTCTATAGGATTTTCCATGTACACTATCATGTCATCTGCAAACAGTGACAGTTTTGTTTCCTCCTTTCCTATTTGGATGCCTTTTATTTCCTTTTCCTGCCTGATCGCTGTGGCCAAAACTTCTAATACTATATTGAATAGGAGTGGTGAAAGTGGACATCCTTGTCTTGTTCCTGATCTTAGTGGAAAAGCTTTTAGTTTTTGCCCATTGAGTATGATATTGGCTGTAGGTTTCTCATAAATGGCCTTTATTATATTGAGGAATGTTCCCTCTATTCCCATTTTGCTGAGTGTTTTTATCGTAAATGGGTGTTGTACCTTATCAAAAGCTTTTTCTGCGTCTATTGATATGATCATGTGGTTTTTGTCTTTGCTTTTGTTTATGTGATGAATTACATTTACTGTTTTGCGAATGTTGAACCATCCTTGCATCCCTGGGATGAATCCCAATTGGTCAGGGTGTATAATCTTTTGGATATATTGTTGGATGCGATTTGCTAATATTTTGTTGAGGATTTTAGCGTCTATGTTCATCAGCAATATTGGCCTGAAGTTTTCTTTCTTTGTTGTATCTCTATCTGGTTTTGGAATTAGGATGATGCTGGCTTCATAAAAGGAGTTAGGGAGTTTTCCATCCTTTTGGATTTTTTGGAATAGTCTGTGAAGAATGGGGGTTAGCTCTTCCTTAAATGCTTTGTAGAATTCTCCTGTGAATCCATCTGGTCCGGGGCTTTTGTGTGATGGGAGTTTTTTGATTACTGCTTCAATTTCTTTTGCTGTTATTGGTCTATTCAGGTGTTCTACTTCTTTTTCATTGAATTTTGGGAGATTATATTTTTCTAGAAATGTGTCCATTTCCCCTAGGTTCTCAAATTTCTTGGCATACAGTTCTTCATAGTAATTTCTTAC
Source organism: Artibeus jamaicensis (assembly GCF_021234435.1). Lineage (NCBI taxonomy): Eukaryota > Metazoa > Chordata > Mammalia > Chiroptera > Phyllostomidae > Artibeus > Artibeus jamaicensis. The sequence continues at coordinate 53,472,948 of NW_026521486.1, forward strand.
AATCCTCTCTATTTCTGTGGTGTCAGTTGTAATCTCTCCTCTTTCATTTCTGATTGTGTTTATTTGTGTCCGTTCCCTTCTTTTCTTGATGAGCCTACTTAAAGGCTTGTCTATTTTGTTTATTTTTTCAAAGAACCAACTCCTGGATTCATTGATCTTTAGAATTGTACTTTTAGTCTCTATGTCATTTAGTTCTGCTCTGATCTTAGTTATTTCCTTCCTTCTGCTTGCTTTGGGCTGTTTTTGTTGTTGTTCCTCGAGTTCTTGCAGGCGTAGAGTAAGTTCATTTGTTTGAAATGTTTCTGTTTTCTTTAGGTAGGCCTGTATTGCTATAAACTTCCCTCTCAGGACTGCCTTGGCTGTATCCCATAAGTTTTGGGTTGTTGTAAGATCATTTTCATTTGTTTCCAGAAACTTTTTGATTTCTTCCCTAATTTCATTCTTGACCCATTCATTGTTTAATAGCATACCGTTCAGTCTCCATGATTTTGGGTGTTTTGGGTTTTTTCCTTTGGGGTTGGTTTCCAGTTTCAGTCCCTTATGGTCAGAGAAAATGCTTGGTATGATTTCAATATTCTTGAATTTGTTGAGGCTTGTTTTGTGCCCTATCATGTGATCTATCTTTGAGAATGTCCCATGTGCATTTGAAAAGAATGTGTATTTAGCTTCTTTGGGGTGAAGAGCTCTGTATATATCAGTTAGGTCCATTTCATCAAGGGTGTTGTTTAATGCCGCAATGTCTTTGTTGATATTTTGTTTGGAAGATCTGTCCATTTTTGATAGTGGGGTGTTAAAATCCCCCACTATAATTGTGTTGCTGTCTATATCTTTCTTGAATTCCTCTAAGATTTTCCTTATATATTTTGGTGCTCCTATGTTGGGTGCATATATATTTATGATGTTAATGTCTTCTTGGTGGATTCTTCCCTTGAGTATTATGAAGTGACCTTCTGGGTCACTCTTTATGGCTCTTTTTTTGAAGTCTATTTTGTCTGATATGAGAATTGCTACCCCAGCTTTTTTTTCTTGTCCATTTGCTTGGAAAATTTGTTTCCATCCTTTGATTTTTAGTCTGTGATGGTCTTTTGTCCTGAGGTGGGTCTCTTGTAGGCAGCATATGTGTGGGTCATACTTTCTTATCCATGACGCTATTCTGTGTCTTTTGATTGGAGCATTTAATCCATTTACATTTAAGGTTATTATTGATAGGTACTTATTCATTGCCATTTTTGTACCTGTGTTCCTCTCTGTCTGTCTCTTTTCCTTCCTTTCCTTAAAGCAGACCTTTTAGTATTTCTTGTAGAGCTGGCTTGGTGGCAGCATATTCTTTTAGACTTCTTTTCTCTTGGAAGCTCTTTATTTGGCCTTCTATCTTGATTGAGAGCCTTGCTGGGTAAAGTAGCCTTGGTTGTAGGCCTCTGTTTCTCATTACTTGGAATATTTCTTGCCAATCTCTTCTTGCTTGGAGTGTTTCCATTGAGAAGTCAGTGGCTAACCTTATTGGGATGCCCTTGTATGTTATTTCTTTTTTCTCCCTTGCTGCCTTTAAGATTCTCTCTTTGTCTTGGAAGTTTGCCATTTTAATGATGATGTGTCTTGAAGTGGGCCTCTTTGGGTTCCTCTTGAATGGGACTCTGTGAGATTCCTGGATTTGTGTGACTTTTTCTTTTGTCAAATTAGGGAAATTTTCTCTCTTTACTCTTTCAAATATGTTTTCTATCCCTTGTTCTTCTTCTTCTCCTTCTGGTATTCCTATTATTCGGATATTATTACGTTTCATATTGTCTTGCATTTCTCTTAATCTCTCTTCATTCTTTCTGAGCCTCTTTTCCCTTTCCTGTTCTTTCTGTGAGATGCTTTCTACTTTGTCCTCCAATTCACTAATCCGATCTTCTGTTTCATCCACCCTATTTTTAATGCTTTCCACTGTGTTTTTTAATTCAGAAATTGTATTCTTCATTTCCTCTTGGCCCTTGCTAATAATTTCCATTTCCTTTTTCATGTTGATATAGTTCACAGTGAGGTCATTGTAACTTCCCTGTAGTTTCTGGTAGCTGATTGTGAGCTCTTTGAACTTCCTGATCACCAGTGCTTTGAATTCAGTATCTGATAGTTGACTTGCCTCTGTTTCATCTAACATTCTTTCTGAGGATTCCTCCTTTCCTTTCATTTGGGGATTGTTTCTTTGTCTTCCCATTGTTTGTGAGACTCTTCTTGTTAGCCTCAGCTTCTTAGATTAATCTGTTTTGATACCCTGGGTTTATGGTATGAACTTTTGTGGTGGAATGCCTGTGAATTTCAATGGTGCAGCCTCTTTTGGTTATCCTGTTGTTCTCTGCTTCCACCTACTCAAATATGCAGCAACTTGTGGCTTCTCTCCTACAACAATGTGCAATTTGTCTCTCTGGCTCTACTATTGGGAGGCCTCTTCTATGGGTCCAGCTCTGGTCTTTTTATATTTTCAAGTTGATTGTGACTCTTGTGGGTAAAAGAAAGAAATGATAAGGAAAGAAATAAAAGGAAGAAAGAAAAAAATGGTAGGGAAATGGAAGAAAGAGCAATAAGTTTAGAAAGAAAAGAAAAAGAAATAAAACAGAAAATCCGGGAAAAGAGGACAAAAGTATGGAAAGATGAAACAGTAATAAAGTTTAAAAGAAATAACAGATTACTTTTAAAAAGCAAAAAGATAAAGAAAAGGAATGGAGAAGGAAGAAAGGTAAATAAAAAAAAGAATAAAAATAAAATAAAGTAAAAAAAACAAGAAACAAAAAATGCACCAAAATAATCTCTCAAAAACAACCTCAAAAAAAGGAATGTCACTTGTTGGCTTCAAACTAGCCGAACCGGTTTTTCTGGTTGCAGTTGGCTGAGGGTGGATTATTGTGATTTTTTCAGCCAGCCCCTCTCAGGATCCAGACACTTGGCGCCTCTCCCCCAGCTCCCTACAATGGGGAACTAGGACTTTCTCACAGCGCTCCCCTCCCTGGGGTTACTGCCATGGGCTGGTTTGCTGTGTTTGCGGGCACCTGCACCAGCCTAGTTGCCTGGTTCCCTCGGGCTTGAGCACAGACCTGCCCCCATTCAGTTGGGAAGCCCCAGGCCCTCTGCCAAATCCTGGGCTCGCTGCCAAGGTGGGTGTGAAGCAGACCAGGCTGTCGTGTCTACTGGATTCAGAGCCCCAGGCTGTACCTCTGAGTTCTCCTGGGCTGGCAACCACAGAGTCTTTGGTTGGGGCCCTTTGTCCTCCGCACCCTCTCTGTAAACTCTATCAAACAAGTCTCTCCTGGCCCCCCACCTTGCTTGGCCAGAAAGGGAGGGGGTTGAGGGTCTCAGCTCTTTTCCCAGGACCCCTCAGCGTCCCGGGCTTCCAAATAGTCTGAGGGGAGTAGACTGGAAGCCGGGAGCCGATCTGAGGACTGGGCGCAGACCTAGAAACTCTGTGTGCTCGTCATGGCACGCTGCGTGGTGTGTATCCCTTCTGCTCCTGTGTTTGTCTGGGTCCCCTGGCCAACCTCTGGCAAAAAAAAAAAACAAAAAAAACCAAAAAACCCCTAGGGATGTAGCAGCACCCCGCCGGGTGCTGGTCCCAGAACTGTGTGGAGGCTGAAATCTCCTCTGCTCCCCTCTCGTTGGGTCTCTTGGCCGGTCTGGGCCCAAAAATCCTAGGGAGGGGAGCTTTCTGGGCGCTGAACGTTGGCTTAGGCGCCCTCAGGCACTTGCCCAGACACACTGCGTGTGGAGCGACTAGATCCCCAAGCGCGCAGGATGCCGGGCCACTGCCCAGAAAATCCCAGGGGGGCCCGGCGCTGGTTCCCCTACCCTGCACCGGCTATTTCTCCCTGCTCCGTCCCAGAGACTGCTGTACCGCTGCTGTCTCCCTACCTTCTGGTTCCTCCGTGACCGATGAGGTTTCTGGTCTCTTATTTTTATATATGCTTGGCATCTGCTGGCTTGCTGGCCTCACCTCCTCCGATCGGATGGATTTCTGTCTCTTTTGTACTAGGAACTGGTCTCTGCTCCGTCCTAGTCCACCGCCATCTTGAAACCCCCCTCTACAGTTGTTCTATTTCCCCCCTTCATTCACCTCCACCCTGTGCACCCCCTCCCCCACCATCCCCCCTTTACTTTATGACAATATGTCTCAAGTTCTTTAGATTCTGTATTTCCCCTACTATTCTTGCCCTCCCCCTATCTATTTTCTACCTACCATCTATGCTACTTATTATCTGTACCTTCTCCCTACTTCTTCTCTCACTCCCCTGTTGCTAACCCTCCATGAGATCTTCATTTTTATGGTTCTGCTCCTGATCTAGCTGTCCTCTTAGTTTGCTTTTGTTTTAGGTGTGGTTCTTAATAACTGTGAGTTTGCTGTCTTTTCACTGTTCATCTTTTTTATCTTCTTTTTCTTAGATAAGTCCCTCTAACATTTCATATAATAAGGGCTTGGTGATGATGAACTCCTTGAATTTGACCTTGTCTGAGAAGCACTTTATCTGTCCTTCCATTCTAAATGAAAGCTTTGCTGGATAGAGCAATCTTGGATGTAGGTCTTTGGATTTCATGACTTGTAATACTCCTTTCCAGCCCCTTCTTGCCTGTAAGGTCTCTTTTGAGAAATCCGCTGACAGTCTGATGGGAACTCCTTTGTAGGTGACTGTCCCCTTATCTCTTGCTGCTTCTAGGATTCTCTCCTTCATTTTAATCTTGGCTAAATGTAATTATGATGTGCCTTGGTGTGTTCCTTCTTGGGTACAACTTCCTTGGGACTCTCTGAGTTTCCTGGATTTCCTGGAAGTCTATTACCTTTACCAGATTGGGAAAGTTCACCTTTATTATTTGTTCAAATGTTTTCCACTTGCTCTTTCTCTTCCCCTTCTAGTACCCCTATAATTCAGATGTTGGAGCATTTAAAGATGTCCTGGAGGTTCCTATGTCTCTCCTCATTTTTTTGAATTCTTGTTTCTTCATTCTTTTCTGTTTGGTCATTTTTTTCTTCCTTCTGTTCCATTCCCTTGATTTGAGTCCCAGTTTCCTTTCCATCACTATTGGTTTCCTGTGTGTTTCCCTTCATTTCAATTAGTTATCCTTCATTTGTTCTTCTAATTTGCAGCTAAAGTCAACCAGTTCTGTGAGCATCCTGATCACCAGTGTTTTGAACTGTGCATCTGATAGGTTGGCAATTTCTTGGTGGCTTAGAGTTATTGGCTCCAGGGGTTTGAGTTCTTCTTGAGCCATGTTTTGATCTGTTTGAGCATATTACATATGAGGAGGGGAGCCTTAGGTGTTCACCAGGGCAGGGCCACCCAGGTAGCTGGTTTGTAACGCTATGTGTGGGGGTGGGATCAGAGAGGGAGCAATAGTGGTCCCCTCTGCTGCTTCCTGCTGCTGGGGCCTAAGCAGTCTGTCTTACTGCTCGCTCCTTTGCTGGTTTATCTGCACGCGAATGTGTGACTGCAGTCATCTTGCTGCCTTGCGCCTTCACTGGGTCTGCCCGTCTAAACCCCACATCTGGGATCTGCCCTCAGCTGCCTGCACGCCTGGGTTTGGGGGATCTTTTTTGCCCTACCCACTCCACTGCTGGCTCCCCCCCTCTTATCAGTCTGGCTGAATGGTTCATTGTTGTTGGAGTTCAGTATACTTCAATTTTCTGTGGTTTGGCTGTGTTTTTTGTTGCTAAAACTTTTTTATTTTTAAACTTGGTTGAATGAGAAGGTACAGTGTTTTCACCTATGCCTCCATCTTGGTGGAAATCGAACCACTAATTTTAAATTCCTAGAAGCGACTTCTGATAATTTATCCAAAGAAACCCAAAACACTAATTCAAAATAATATGTATATGGGCTTTCAAGATGGCGATGGACTAGAATGGAGAAGATACCAGTTCCTAGTACAAAAGGGAGAGAAACCTGTCCGATCGGAGGAGGAGAAGCCATCAAGCCAGCAGTTGCCAAGCATATATAAAAATAAGGGACCAGAAACCTTGACGGTCACAGACGAACCAGACAGTAGGGAGACGTACAGTAGTCTTGGAGACAGAGCAAAGAGGAACAGCAGGAATCTCTGCCAGTGCATGGTTGGGGGACCAGCACAAAGCTGTGAGTGCCCAATGGCGCCTGGGCCAACGTTCAGTGCCTGGATGGCTCCCTCCCTGGGATTTTTTGGCCAGGGCCCAGGCAAAGAGGAGCGGAAGGGATTTCAGCCTGCGCACAGTTCAGGAGACTAAGTGCCGGACGGGCAGTGTATCTGGGCAAGTGCCTGACGGCGCCGGGGCCAACATTCAATGCCCGGATGGCTCCCTCCCTAGGATTTTTTTTTAATTTATTTTTTTATTGATTATGCCATTACAGTTGTTCTATTCCCCCCTTCATTCCCCTTCACTCTACCCCCCATCCCCACCATTCCCCCCCTTTAGTTTATGACCATGTGTCTCAAGTTCTTTAGATTCTATATTTTCCATACTATTCTTGCCCCCCCCCATCTATTTTCTATCTGTCTATGCTACTTATTTTCTGTACCTTCTCCCCCCTTCTCCTCCTCCCACTCCCCTGTTGCTAACCCTCCTTGAGAAGACCTGCCAAGTGGCCCAACCAGAGAGGAGCAGAGGTGATTTCAGGCTGCGCACAGTTCAGGGGTCCAGCACCTGGCGTGCAGTGTGTCTGGGCGAGTACATGATGGCACCTGGGACAGCATTCAGTGCCCAGACAGATTCCCCGAGAGGCTCCCTCCCTAGGGTTTTTCGGCGGAGGTTGGCCAGGGGACCCAGACAAACATAGGAGCAGAAAAGATTTCAGCCTGCGCACAGTTCGGGGGATCAGTACACACCATGCAGCATGCCATGACGTGCGCACAGAGTGTCTAGGTCAGCACCCAGTCCTGAGATTGGCTCCCAGCTTCCAGTCTACCCCCCTCGGACTATCTGGAAGCCCCAGGCCCCGAGTGCTGAGGGGTCCTGGGGAAAGAGCTGAGACCCTCAACCCCCTCCCTTTCTGGACAAGCAAGGTGGGGTGCCAGGAAAGACTTGTTTGATAGAGTTTGCAGAGAGGGTGCTGAGGACAAAGGGCCCCAACCTAACTCTGTGGTTGCCAGCCCAGGAGAACTGATAGGTACAGCATGGGGCTTTGAATACAATAGACACAACAGCCTGGTCTGCTCCACACCCAGCTTGGCAGCGAACCCGAGATTGGGCAGAGGGCCTAGAGCTTCCCCACAGAAAGGGGGCATGTCTGTGCTCAATCCCGAGGGAACCAGGCAACTAGGCTGGCACAGGTGCCTGCAAGCACCACAAACCAGCCCATGGTGGTAACCCTGGGAGGGGAGCGCTGTGAGAAAGTCCTAGTTCCCCATTGTAGGGAGATGGGGAGAGGCGCCAAGTGTCTGGCTCCTGAGTGAGGACTGGCAGAAAAATCACAATAATCGACCCTCAGCCAACTGCAGCCAGAAAAACAGGTTCAGCTAGTTTGAAACCAACAAGTGATGTTTCCTTTTTTTGTTGTTGTTTTGGGGGGTTTTTTCTCTTTGTTTTATTCTTATTTTTTTTACTTTTCTTTGTTTTTCCATTCCTTTTTTTTTTTTTTTTGCTTTTTTAAAAGTAATTTGTTATTTCTTTTAAATTTTATTACTGTTTAATCTTTCGATACTTTTGTCCTTTTCTTGGATTTTCTGTTTTATTCCTTCTTCTTTTCTTTCTAAACTTATTGCTCTTTCTTCCATTCCCCTACCCTTTTTTTCTTTCTTCCTTTTATTTCTTTCCTTGTCTTTTTTTTATTTTACCCACAAGAGTCACAATCAACTTGAAATTACAGAAAGACCAGAGCTGGACCCATAGAGGAGGTCTCCCAATAGTAGAGTCAGAGAGACAAATTGCACATTGTTGTAGGAGAGAAGCCACAAGTTGCTGCATATTTGAGTAGGTGGAAGCAGAGAACGACAGGATAACCGAAAGAGACTGCACCACTGAAATTCACAACCATTCCACCATAAAAGTTCACACCATAAACCCAGGGAGTTGAAACAGATTAATCTAAGAAGGTGAGGCTAACAAGAAGAGTCTCACAAACAATGGGAAAACAAAGAAACAATCCCCAAATGAAAGGAAAGGGGGAACCCTCAGAAAGAATGTTAGATGAAATAGAGGCAAGTCAACTATTAGATACTGAATTCAAAGCACTGGTGATCAGGAAGTTCAAAGAGCTCACAATGAGCTACCAGAAACTACAGGGGAGCTACAATGATCTCTCTGCAAACTACATCAACATGAAAAAGGAAATAAAACTATCACCAAGGGACAAGAGGAATTGAAGAATACAATTTCCAAATTGAAGAACACAATAGAAAGTTTCAAAAGTAGGATAGATAAGGCAGAGAATCGGATTAGCGAGTTGGAGGACAAAGTAGAAAGCATCTCACAGAAAGAGCAAGAAAATGAAAAGAGGCTCAGAAAGAATGAAGAGGGATTAAGAGAAATGCAAGACAATATGAAACGTAATAATATCCGAATAATAGGAATACCAGAAGGAGAAAAAGAAAAAGAAGGGATGGAAAACATATTTGAAAGAGTAATGAGAGAAAATTTCTCTAATTTGATGAATGAAAAAGTCACACAAATCCAGGAATCACACAGAGTTCCAATCAAGAGGAACCCAAGGAGGCCCACTTCAAGACACATCATCATTAAAATGGCAAAATTCCAAGACAAAGAGAGAATCTTAAAGGCAGCAAGGGAGAAAAAAGAAGTAACATACAAGGGAGTCTCAATAAAGTTAGCCACTGACTTCTCAATGGAAACACTCCAAGCAAGAAGAGAGTGGAAAGAAATATTCAAAATAATGAGAACCAGAGGCCTACAATCAAGGCTACTTTACCCAGCAAGGCTCTCAATCAAGATAGAAGGCAAAATAAAGAGCTTCCAAGAGAAAAGAAGTCTAAAAGAATATGCTGCCACCAAGCCAGCTCTACAAGAAATACTAAAAGGTCTGCTTTAAGGAAAGGAAGGAAAAGAGACAGACAGAGAGGAACACAGGTACAAAAATGGCAATGAATGAGTACCTATCAATAATCTTAATGTAAATGGATTAAATGCTTCAATCAAAAGACACAGAATAGCTGCATGGATAAGAAAGCATGACTCACACATATGCTGCCTACAAGAGACCCACCTCAGAACAAAAGACCATCACAGACTAAAAGTGAAAGTCTGGAAACAAATTTTCCAAGCAAACAGAAAAGAAAAAAAGCTGGGGTAGCAATTCTCATATCTGACAAAATATACTTCAAAAAAAGGGCCGTTAAGAGAGACCCAGAAGGTCACTTCATAATACTCAAGCGAAGAATTCACCAAGACATTAACATCATAAATATATATGCACCCAACATACAAGCACCCAAATATATCAAGAAAATCTTAGAGGACTTCAAGAAAGATATAGACAGCAACACAATTATAGTAGGGGATTTTAACACCCCACTGTCAAAAATGGACAGATCTTCCAAACAAAATATCAACAAAGACATTGTGGCATTAAACAATGTCCTAGATGAAATGGACCTAACTGATATATACAGAGCCCTTCATCCCAAAGAAGCTAAATACACATTCTTTTCAAATGCACATGGAACATTCTCAAAGATAGACCACATGATAGGACACAAAACGAGCCTTAACAAATTCAAGAAAATTAAAATCATACCAAGCATTTTCTCTGACAACAAGGGACTGAAACTGGAAACCACCCACAAAGGAAAAAACCAAAACACCCAAAATCATGGAGATTGAATGGTATGCTATTAAACAACCAATGGGTCAAGAATGAAATTGGGAAGAAATCAAAAAGTTTCTGGAAATAAATGAAAACAATCTCACAACAACCCAAAACTTATGGGACACAGCCAAGGCAGTCCTGAGAGGGAAGTTTATAGCAATACAGGCCTACCTAAAGAAGATAGAAACATTTCAAACAAACAACCTAACCCTACACCTGCAAGAACTTGAGGAACAACAAGAAAGAAAGTCCAGAGCAAGTAGAAAAAGGAAATAAACAAGATCAGAGCAGAACTAAATGACATAGAGACTAAAAGCACAATTCTAAGGATCAATAAATCCAGGAGTTGGTTCTTTAAGAAGATAAACAAAATAGACAAGCCTTCAAGTAGGCTCATCAAGAAAAGAAGACAGAAGACACAAATAAACACAATCAGAAATGAAAGAGGAGAGATTCCAACTGATACCACAGAAATAGAAGGGACTGTAAGAAATTACTAGGAAGAACTGTATGCCAAGAAATTTGAAAACCTAGAGGAAATGGACATATTTCTAGAAAAATACAATCTTCCAAAACTCAATGAAAAAGAAGTGGAAAATTTGAACACACCAATAACAGCAAAAGAAATTGAAGCAGTAATCAAAAAACTCCCATCACACAAAAGCCCTGGACCAGATGAGTTCACAGGAGAATTCTACAAAGCATTTAAGCAAGAGGTAACCCCTATTCTCCACAGACTATTCCAAAAAATCTAGAAGGATGGAAAACTCCCGAACTCTTTTTATGAAGCCAGCATCATCCTAAATCCAAAACCAGATAGAGACACAACAAGGAAAGAAAGCTTCAGGCCAATATTGCTGAGGAACATAGATGCTAAAATCCTCAACAAAATATTGGCAAATCGCATCCAACAATATATCAAAAAGATCATACACCATGACCAAGTGGGATTCATCCCAGGGATGCAAAGATGGTTCAATAATCACAAATCAGTAAATGTAATACATGACATAAACAAAAGCAAAGACAAAAACCACATGATCATATCAATAGATGCGGAAAAAGCTTTTGATAAGGTACAACACCCATTTATAAGAAAAACACCTAGCAAAGTGGGAATACAGGGAGCATTTCTCAATATATAAAGGCCATATATAAGACATCTACAGCCAACATCATACTCAATTGGAAAAAACTAAAAGCTTTTCCACTAAGATCAGGAACAAGACAAGGATGTCCACTTTCACCACTTCTATTCAATATAGTATTGGAAGTTTTAGCCACAGCGATCAGGCAAAAAAAGGAAATAGAAGGCATCCAAATAGGAAAGGAGGAAGCAAAACTGTCACTGTTTGCAGATGACATGATAGTGTACATGGAAAATCCTATAGACTCTACCCAAAAACTGCTCAACCTAATCAATGAGTTTGGGAAAACAGCTGGTTACAAAGTCAATATCCAGAAATCAAAGGCATTTTTGTATACCAACAATGAATCAGCAGAAGCAGAAATCAAGAGAAAAATCCCATTCGATATAGCAAAAAGAAAAATAAAATATCTGGGAATAAACCTAACTAAGGAGGTAAAAGACCTGTATGCAGAAAACTACACAGCACTGAAGAAAGAAATCAGGGAAGACACAAACAAATGGAAACATATAATGTGTTCATGGATTGGAAGAATTAGCATCATCAAAATGTCCATACTACCCAAAGCAATATACAGATTCAATGCAATACCTATTAAAGTACCAATGGCATATTTCACAGACATAGAACAAACACTTCAAAAATTTATATGGAATCATAAATGAGCCCGAATAGCAGCTGCTCTTTTGAGAAAGAAGAACAAAGTAGGAGGGATCACAATACCTGATATCAAACTGTATTACAAGGCCACTGTAATCAAAACAGCCTGGTAGTGGCATAAAAACAGGCACATAGACCAATGGAACAGAACAGAGAGCCCAGAAATCAATCCAACTCTCTACAGTCAATTAATATTTGACAAAGGGGGCAGTAACATCAAATGGAGTAAAGATAGCCTCTTCAGCAAATGGTGTTGGGAGAACTGGACAGCTACGTGCAAAAAAAAAATGAAACTTGAGCACCAACTTACACCATACACCAAAATAAATTCAAGGTGGATAAAAGACTTAAATATAAGCCGTGACATCATTAAAGTCCTAGAGGAGAACATTGGCAAGAAAATCTCAGATATTCCACGCAGCAACATTTTTACCGATATGTCCCCTAGAGCAAGGAATATAAAGGAAAGAATAAACAAATGGGATCTCATCAAAATAAAAAGCTTCTGCATGGCTAAAGAAAACAGTATTAAATTAAAAAGACAATCAACTGTATGGGAAAACATATTTGCCAATGATACCTCAGACAAAGGTTTAATCTCCAAAATATACAAAGAACATACACAACTCCACTCTAGGAAGACATCGAACCCAATTAAAAAATGGGAAAAGGACTTGAACAGACACTTCTCTAAAGAGGACATACAGAAGATCCAGAGACACATGAAGAAATGCTCAATATCACTAGCTATCAGAGAGATGCAAATTAAAACCACAGTGAGATACCACTTCACAACGGTCAGGATGGCTACCATAAACAAAGCAACCAACAACAAATGTTGGAGAGGGTGTGGGGAAAAGGGGACCTTAGTTCACTGTTGGTGGGATTGCAGACTGGTACAACCATTATGGAAAACAGTATGGAATTTTCTCAGAAAAAAAAAATCGACCTGCCTTTTGACCCAGCAATTCCACTGCTAGGATTATATCCCAAGAATCCTAAAACATCAATTTCAAAGAACCTATGCACCACAATGTTCATAGCAGCACAATTTACAATAGCCAAGAGTTGGAAGCAACCTAGGTGCCCGTCAGTAAATGAATGGATCAAAAAATTGTGATACATATACACAATGGAATTCTATGCAGCAGAGAGAAAGAAGGAGCTCCTACCCTTTGCAACAACGTGGATGGAACGGAAAAGCATTATGCTGAGTGAAATAGGCCAGGTGTTGAAAGACAAATACCATATGATCTCACCTTTAACAGGAAGCCAAACAACAAAACAAACAAGCAAGCAGAAAAAAAAAACAAAGACACTGAAATAGAGAACAAGTGGACAGTGACCAGAGGGGAGAGGGAAGGGAATTTAAGGGGGGAAAAGGGGAGGGATTTAGAAGAACGAGTATGAAGGACACAGGAATGAGAACTAGGGGGGGTGGAAATGGGAGGGAGGTGTGGGGCTCGGGACAGGGGGGGTTTCAAGTACAAAACTGTACTTGAAAAATAACTAAATAAAATTTAAAAATATATCATCAATAAAATATAAAAATTTAATAATAAAGTGTGCAATAAATGGTGTTGGGAGAACTGGACCAGTACATGCAAAAGAAATGAAATTAGACCAACTCACACCATACATGAGAATAAACTCAAAATCTATAAAGACTTAAAATAAGTCATGATACCCTAAAGATCTTAGCAGAAAACATAAGCACTAAATTTTAGACATTCAATGTAGTAATATTTTTGGCAACATATCTCCTAGGGCAAGGGAAATAAAGGAAAAATAAATAAATACAGCTACATCAAATTAAAAAGGTTCTACATGGCTTAAGAAACAATCATCAAAATGAAAAGCGAATCGACTCTATGGGAGGACATATTTATCAATGATACATCAGACAGAATATACAAGGGTTTAGTCTCCAAAATACGCAATTAGTTAATTCAACTTAATACCACGAAGACAACCCAATTAAGAAATGGGCAAAAGACCTGAATAGAAATTTCTCCAAACAAGAGGGCCCATAGACACATAAAAATTTTTAAATGCTCAACTTCGTTAATCATCAGAGAAATGCAAATTAAAACCTCAATGAGTTACTACAGCACACCTGTCAGAATTGCTACCATCAGTAAATCAACAGACAAGTTTTTGCAAGGCTGTGGAGAAAAGGGAAACCTAGGGCACTCTTGGTGGGAACACAGACTCATGCAGCCACTTGGAAAAGAGTATAGAATTTCCTCAAAAAAATAAGGATGGAACTGTCTTTGAATCCAGCAATTCCACTGCTGCAAATATACCCTAAGAATCACCAAAACACCAATTCAAAAGAATATGTGCACCCCTGTATTCAAAGAAGCACTATGTACAATACCAAGATTTGGAAACAGCCTAAGTGCCCATCAGTACATGAGTGGATTAAAAAACTGTGGTACATTTTCACAGTGGAATACTATGCAGCAGAAGAAAGAAGGAATTTCTACCTTTTGTGACAGCATGGGTGGAACTGGAGACTATCATGCTAAGTGAAATAAGCCAGTTGATGAAAGACAAATACAATATGATCTCACTTATAAGAGGAATCTAATGAACAAAATAAACTGAGCAAAATAGGAGCAGAGGCATTGACTCATGGAATAGACTGACAGTTGTATAGGGAGGAGGAGGGTGGGGACTGTTTGAAAGAAAGTGAAGGAATTAGTCAAAAACATATATGAAATGACCCATGGACATAAACAATGGTGTGGGGAATGACTATGGAAGTGGGGGTGGGTAAGCTTTCACTTGATTATTAATTTTTATTTTCACACATCTAGGGTTTCATTGTAAATTATTTTTCCTGCTTCTCTTATAACTCTCTACAAAAATTCCTACATTATAAACTTTATAATTGCAATCCATCTTGCAATTGCACTACCAGTTCTATTTTGGTGATATTAATTATTTAGAAATTAAATTATCAGATGACTGAATTTACATTGGTCAGTCTGACTTGAGCAATGAAAAGCCTGAACACTTACCAAATGCACAAAGAATAGAAGAAGCAACACTAGCACACTATAATCAAAGAAGAAAGTAACACCATAGCACAGGGAATTCAGACACTCAAAATGGGGGGAGAAAATAAAGGCCTTTTTCTAAGCATAAGCTTAATGTCACATCACTGCCATTTCCTATTCTTCTCCTTCCCATAAGCAGCCCATTATATCTACCTGACGAGACATTGAATAAATCTTGACATGATTTCTCAAAACTCAAGTTTATTTGAAACAACTACTATAATATATCATTACATTGAACAAATTATCTGTTTTTGGTAACGCTAAAAACCACATCAGCCATTCACTCTACTGAAAATAAAAAATTTGATCAGACAAAATATTTAGAGATAGTAAATTAACCTATTCTAAATTCCAAATTATTCCCACCCGCTCAAGCAAAACATGGGCTATCATAAGCTCTACCTACCAGCATCTGTATAACTTGACTCTGTTCCTCTTGAACAATTCTACTCACATGCAGTGTGCTCAATACCTCACACACCAAAGAAGTCCTAATTTCTGGAACCAGTGAATATTACCTTACATGGCAAAAGAGACCTGATAGATGTGATAAATTTATGGATCTTAAAATGAGATTATCCTGGATTATTCAAGAGGCCCAAGGTAACCACAACCTGGTTGCTGTGAATAATGCTACAATAGACATGGGGATACAGATATCTCTTTGATTTTCTTGTTTTCATTTCTTTTGGATATACACCTCATATAGTACTGCTATTTTTATATTCTTGAAGATCCTCCATATTGTTTTGCATAGTAGTTGCACCAATTTACATTCCTACCAACAGTGCACAAGGATTAACTTTTCTCCACATCGTTACTTGCTTTCTTGTCTTTTTGATGATACCCAATTTTAACAGTTGTGAGATGATATCTCATTATGGTTTTGGTTTGCATTACCCTGATGATTAGTGATGTTGAGCACATTTTCCTTATGCCTGTTGTTCATTTGCATGCCATCTTTAGAAAATATATATTCAGCTTGTCTGCCCATTTTTTAATCGAATTTGGTTATTTACTGTTGAGTTGTTTTCTTACAGAAACAGCCAATGCTGTTCCAGAACAGTAGTGGGGTTCAATTGCTCACCACCAAGAGGCATAACTCTAGAGATAACAGTTTGGTGAAAAAGGAATGAGATTGTTTATTTAAAGGCTATACAGTTTTAGAGTAATGGCAGATTTCTACCATTAAGTCCCACTCCCTTTAAAACACCTCAAAACAAATGACTTTGCCACCCTCTGAAACACAGAACAATTTCAGAATATGAGGTCTGTCTGAAAAAAGTTGTTAATATAATAGAACAGTTTGCACAACATTGATGTAACCTGGCAGCCAAGGAGAGTGGACTGTAAAGTACAGGTGTGAACAATGATGACTTCACTGTACTATTCAGTGGGGGGTGTAGATGCCATTATGTGATCATATGTACAGTGTGGCTGTGGCATTCAAAATGACTGAGTAGAACAATGAGTCTGCATCAAATTGTGCATTAAGCTTAGACATTATTCCACAGAAAATATTCAGATGATTCAGAAGGTCGCACCTATGGGCAACTGGTGATTGGCAGCTTCATCACACAAGGTGCTCACTTATGCATCACATCTTTTGCAGGGTTTTTTGCTGAAACATCAAATCACCCAGGTGACTCAGCCCCACTATAGCCTAGATTTCGTGCCCTGAAACTTCTAGCTTTTCCCCAAACTAAAATCACCTTTGAAATGGGAGAGACTTCATACTGTCCATGAGATTCAGAAAAATATGATGGGGCAGCTGATGGTGATGGGGAGAACTATGTGAGGTGCCAAGGTGCCTACTTTGAAGGGATCATTGTCCTATGTACAATGTGTCTTGTATCTCATATGTTCTCCATTAAATATCTCTATTTTTCATATTACAAGTCTGGATACCTTCTGGAAGGACCTTGTAGGCCACTTAAAAGTACAATCCTTCAAGAAATTCAGAAGTCTGCAGCTCAGCATTCCCAATCACAGTTCAGCTTCAAGCATCTCTCATGAGTCTGTGAGCACCTGGCTGGGTAGAGTCCCACCACACAGCCAGCACTGCCACTACTTTCTATGCAAGAGGGATGCTGAGGTAGTTTCCAGACCATGCAGTCTCCAGGGATCCACTGGTCTCAGGACCTTAGACTTCCTGTGGCTGACCAGTCTAGCTAAGGGAAGAGAAAAAAAGCCTCTTGTTTCCCAGTGCACTCCAGTTTTAAACTCAGCCCAGAAATTCCTGCATGACTGAACATCCAGTTTTTTTATAAAGGTGTGTCGGTGTCTGCCATTTTTATCATCTCCCCAGCATCTTTGACCCTGTTTTTGGCTGATAGCTGATGGATAAATAATATTTTATTGCCTGTATATGTCACATATTTTATTCATTCACAAGTTGATGACTGCTTAGGTTTTTTCCACAACGTCGTTGCTATGAATAATGCTATAATGGACATGGGGATACAGATATCATTTTTAGTAAGGGCAAAATTTTCCAGCCATGCACAGGCATACAAGCACCTGTCTGGGGTGGGGCACTGGCCCAGCAGGCACTATATGAACTTCCCCAACCCCCATATCATGAGTGGCTCAACTGCTGGCACCTTTGCACAGCCACGTTGCTTTTGTTCACAGTTTGCTCCAGGCAGTAGCCTCCTTCCACAACCCCACCCTTCAGGAGGGCACAGCCCTTTGATCACTAGTTTAATCCACCACCCTGGGCACTTCCTAACCAGCATGTTTGCAATTCCCTCCCTTCTTACTAGGAGGCTCTGGCTCTTGCCTGATCTGGGGTCCCTTACCTGAATTGGGGTTCCCTGCTTTCCAACGATATCTGTTCCGACCCACCCTGTTACACTTTGAGTTCTTTATATATTTTGAATATTAACTCATCAGATATATAATTGAAAAATATTTCTCACATTTGGTGGGTTGCCTATTCATCTTGTGAATGTTTTCCTTTGTTGTGCAGAAGCTTTTTAGTTTGATTTACTCCCACTTGTTCTTCTTTGTTGCCTTTCCTTTGGTGTCAAATTTAAAATGTCATTGCCAAGACCCATATTAAGGAACTCAACCCCCATGTATTCTGGGAGTGTTAAGGTTTCAGGTCTCACATTCAAGTTTATTTTTGTGTATTGTATGAGAGACCCAGTTGCATTTTTTACATGTGGCAATTCAGTTTTCCCAACACCATTTATTGAAGAGACTTTTTTTGCCCTATTTTATATGTTGGTTCCTTTGTTATAGAGGAACCATAGGAGCATGAAAATTTTTAAATGACATGAATATGTAGTATATTAAATTTTAGGCCTGATGAAACATCAAGATATTAAACACAAATATGATGACATGTTTAGAAGTTTAAGAATATTGATATATGTATATCCAGTTATACATATTGTTATTTTTTAAATAGTACCCATAAATGTCTTGATATATTTGAATAGAAAAGCCTGAAAGTTTGATGTTATAATTAAACATGAGGGGTTAAATTTTATATATTTTTCCTTTTTCTTGTCAAAGTAAAATTTCCCAAATATAGTGTTATCCATATAACAAGTGAATAAATGATAAATGTGATTTCTTTATGATCCTTCCATATGGTAAGTCTTAGTTTACACTATGTAATAGTAAAAAGTAGCTAAATTTGTGTTTTATAACAAGATTCTTTGATTGCCCACCTTTTTCTGCAGCTTCATCCTCCAATCTCCAAGGACACTGTCTCTGAAGAAGCCATGGTGGCTTACTTTTTCACCCCAATTTTATTACACAAAAGATTCATTAGTGGCTTTGTTCTAGGGTCACCAGGGACTCTTTGTTTATTCATTTAGTTAAATTTTCATCAAATAAAGTAAAGGCCAAACTAGATATAGTACATGTGCTCGCAGCTCTGAGCCCATTATAGCCCTGGCAACAACTTTTCTACAACTGGAGAAAATTCCTGACACTCCACAACCCTCAAATTAGATTATTATTATTACTTGATATTTTTCTTTTTTTATTGTTGTTCAAGTACAGTTGTCTCTGTTTTCCTGCCACACTTGACATTTTTATTTTTTGAAGGGCATTAAAATAGTACAACAAGGATTTCCATGTAATTGGTTGGAGATGGATACTTCTGAGAAGTATATGTATCTTACTTAGAATTGCTGTAAATATAACAGTGGATTCATAAACAAAAGTGGCCTGAAGTTCATATGAAAATTTTCATCCCAACTACCATTTTCAATTTAGAAGTTTTGTGTTTCAACAACCAACAGAAATTATGGTTGACAGTCATAATAGTAAGTGAGATAAAATTTGCCATTTTAATTATATTTAGTTTTGTGTGGATTTTTATTGGGTTTTATTATGCTTGTGAAAACATAATTTACCTATTGGTTTAAAATTGGAGATGTAAATGATTGGAGATGTAAATTTCTATATTGGTGAAGCATACATGTTTTTACTGTTCTAGAATGAAGTTTCTTTGGATATATAAATGTCATCTACTTGGAAATTTTTATGCACAAAAATATCTTGGCATTTAAAAGGATTAAATTTGAATATCTATTCAGAAATATATTACCTATATCATCAACCTTACATTAAAAGTGAGATATATATTCACCTAATTGTATAACAATACTTCTTAGACTCCCAAAAGAATGACACATTGACTGATTTGTATCACCTCAGTAGAGATCTCTGTCCTCATTTCAAACATGTCTTTTGAAACAATTAGTCATATTGCACTGTGGATTATTTTTTTAAACATGTTTTATTATGCTTTGTGATACCTTACAAAGAAAACAACCCAATGTTTTTAAAGCATGGAATAATAGTCCATGGTGACAAGGCTGAGTAAGTTTACTTAGTGAAATGATGCATATGTTGCCAAGAGATCAGAAAGAGGGTTGAAGATAGTAGATGGAGAGCAGAAATCTTTGTCCTCAATCTCAATTTGATCTAATAGTCATTGACTGTATCTCCAATTGCCTTAATGTGTTTTGTCAGGTAAACCATGAGCCTAGTTTAGTTCATCTTCCTTATGTTGAGTACTGCAGCCCAGAGGCCTTAACTGTATTCTCTACTAGATAATCAGAGCTGACCCTGTCCCACATCAGTAAAGCAACATATTAGTTGACACAATAAAGTGCATACACATATAAATAAATTGGGGTCTCCAGGAGAAACTTTTCATAGTCCACTCTTGTTGGGAAAGTCTAACCTTAGGACACTAATTTTAAAGTAAAAATATTTGAGTCCATACTAATGTAATTTTCAATGCTTTAAAACAATCTGTGAAAAAGCTATTAACACAAACTCAGAATCAAAAATGTCCATACACTCTGGATTTAACCTCTTACAGATAGAAACCCTCAATGAAAAAATAATTGCATCAACAGAATTTTACTGAAACATATAGCAAAGAGAAGGCAGTTGCTCTTTATCTGCTGTAAAGGTGATAAACAAAACCAGGAAAGCTGACCCTCTTTGAAAACAAAAGAAAAAAATTCAACAACAGATTCTAATATATAAAATTATTTTTTAAATTTAATAATTTTTAACCCAAATTCCACATTTTTAAGATTAAAAACATTTTGGTTACATAACCAGCCTCAAGTTCCTTAGCCAATTCAAGACAAAATGAGCTGGCTCTTTTTTAATTAAATTTATTGGGGTGATATTGGTTAATAAAACTACATAGGTTTAAGTGTACAGTTCTATGCTATATCATCTGTATATTGCACTGTGTACCCAAAGTTATATCAAAGTGCTTTGAATTATAATTTCAAAAAGAAAGAAAAATAACTTCATAGTTGTCTGGAAAACATATGCAGATAAATTCATTTAGAAAATTTATAGAACAGTTGACAACATATGGTGACAAACACACACATTTATGATCCCCACAAGTTAGTGTTATTTCTTATATGTTAAAATAGTTGCAAACATTGTTTCCCATGGGAACACAGTGACAAGGATTAGAGATAACATAGTTATCACTCACAGGAAACTTTCCAGAAGTTGAAAGATGAAGTTGAAAACCAATGGAAAAATAGAAATTATTACAGTGTGTTAAGGACAGCAAACAGATGTTTTGTGAGAAATGTTTACTAAAATACCTGTCACACAATTACGCTCAATAAATATGTCTACATGTATTATTTTTATTGAAAAAAGGATCACAGTAAGTGGAGGGGGAGGAAGAAGGATAGAGAAGATCACCAGTTTTGTTTGTGACCTAAGGATTCAAAGTCCATTTATAATGTTCAGATAGATACGTCACTTCACATCTGAAAATCAGAAAGGACCACTGCAAAAAATATAGAGATTTAGTAATAATCACCTGAAAGATGATGTTTTAAAATATAGAAATGGATTAAAATACAGAGACAATATTGGTATGGTAAGAAGTAAAAAGGGGTGAAGAAAAAAACAGCAGACAGATAAGAGGGCCAGAAAAACATATCATCTGTAATATCTTTGAAGTTTATCAGAGACCTTCATAAAAGTGTAAATGTAGATTGTGCATAAGGATAGTGTGCATTAAGATAGTTTATATTGTGTACCACCATGAATTATAAGTGATTGCTTAAGGACAGATAAACTGTAGAAGGGTGTAATGTCAGGGGGAGAGCTGGAAAAGTATGCATACATGCATGACAGAGTTTAGAGGTATTCAGGAAAGGAACACACAGGTATGCAATAAACAAAAATAGAAAACAAAATTCTTTCATTATAGAGCTAAAACAGAGACTTCAAGTGACTAAAAGGGTGCATAGAGAACCCAAGTTGTCTAGTATATATTAAAACTTCAAGGAACAAAGTGTCAAACAAATACACTAAAAGGAATTTTTGAGTCAGGACATTTTGCTCCCATAGAAGTCAAAAGTAGTCCTTTACAGAATATGCATTTAAATTGTAAGTATATTTTAAATAATAAATTTTTAAAACCTGAATAAGATAGATTTCATAATTTTAAAGTAATCTACAATAAAATATTTCAATGTTACATACAGATTTAACAGAAGTCAAATATCAGCAATGAGGAACAGTACTGTGACCACATTCATTCTGCTGGGACTGACAGATGACCTTCAGCTGCAGGTTCTGATTTTTATCTTTTTCTTTCTCACGTATATGCTGAGCATAACTGGGAACCTGTCTATCATCTCCCTTATCTTACTGGATTCTCACCTTAAAACTGCCATGTACTATTTCCTACAAAATTTCTCCTTCTTGGAGATCTCATTCACATCTGCCTGTATTCCCAGATACTTGTATAACATAGCAACAGGTGACAAGGTCATTACCTACAATGCTTGTGCCAGCCAAGTATTTTTCACTGACCTCTTTGCTGTGACTGAATTTTTTCTTCTAGCCACCATGTCCTATGACCGCTATGTGGCCATCTGCAAACCCCTGCATTATGTGAGCATCATGAGTAGCACAGTCTGCAGAAGACTTGTCTTTTGTTGTTGGGTCGCTGGTCTATTCATTATAATCCCCCCACTGAGTCTAGGCCTAAATCTGGAATTTTGTGATTCTAATGTCATTGATCATTTTATCTGTGATGCAACTCCCCTCCTGAAAATTTCTTGTTCAAATACTTGGTTCATGGAGCAGACCGTGATAATTTGCGCTGTGCTGACCTTCATTATGACACTTATGTGTGTGGTACTGTCCTATGTTTATATCATCAAAACAATTTTTAGATTCCCTTCTGTTCAGCAAAGGAAAAAGGCCTTTTCCACCTGTTCTTCCCACATGATTGTGGTTTCGATCACTTATGGCAGCTGCATCTTCATCTACATCAAACCTTCAGCAAAGGAATCGGTGGCCATTAACAAGGGTGTGTTAGTGCTCACTACTTCCATTGCTCCAGTGCTGAATCCTTTCATTTACACCTTGAGAAACAAGCAAGTAAAACAAGCCTTCAGTAACTTCATCAAAAGAATTGTGGTATTTGACAAAAAATAAGAGAATATGAACCCAAATAAACACATACAAAATGAACCTACCAAATTCTCTAGTCAGGTTAACTTATTCAAAATCTTTCATTCATCCTGATTTAGTGGTGCCTTCCTCACAAGCCTCTTTTAAGATCCTTCTTTCTATACACAAGCCTATTAATAGTTTTTAACTTTCAATTCTTGCCTCACCTTCAAATTAAGAATACCCAAAAATAAAAATTAAAAATAAAACAGAAGTATATCTCCAAATTAGAAATATCAAGAGAAATGAATAGGTTAGTAAATATTTACCTTTATCAGCAAAAGAATAAGTAATGGTCACTATTGTCTCATCCAATCCAAACCTTTTGAATGACTTATTGATTCAGTCACTGAATAAATATGTATTGGCCACTTTCTTTGGTACTGATACTCTTTTAAGCACTAAAAACTGAGAAGGGTCAACAAACTAGCAAAAACTTATTCCCATATATCTTCAAGAGTAAATAAAACCAATTCTACATAAAATAAAGCAAATGGTTAACTTGTACTCAAATAGTTTTTTTCATAAAAGGAAATTATAGACCTTATAATGATGGAAAACATCTAAGTTGCTGAGACAGGATAGCAGAACCTAGGAAATCCTTGGCAAGCGGAATAGGGAAATTGAGACAGATAGCTAAACACATGGCTGAGCAATTTATAGTCAGAAACAAAGGTCCCCTCCCTAGAGATAACATCTCAGCCTCAGCTATATTTCAGCTCCAGGCCCAGAAAAGCAGCAAAACCAGGTGAGCAACTCCAGGACCTACTGTAATAACTAAAGTTCCTTGCCCTGGCCCTGACCAATCAGTGGAGACCATGACCCTGAAAGGGCACACCTGGAGAACTGATGAATATTCTGAAACCCTCCCCTGAGACCTACCCTAAGATTCCCACCTGCAAGAAAGACATAAAAGCCTCAAGACAAAGGATCTGCTAGCACTCTCCCTCCAGGGAGAGAAGGCAAGGCCATTATCCTTTTTCTTGTCCCTAGCCCCCAACTTCTTTTGTCACAGACATACATCTCTTAAACTCTAAGGCAATGGGCAGCTGGCAGCTTGACCCAGGATAACCCCCTAACCAGTCCCGAAGGCCCCTTTTCTCTGACTTCCCAGTGAGTTAAGGCAGCCCAGCCTAGGCTCTCCTGTTGCTTCTTCTATGTAAGCCTTTCTCATCTCTCTCCACTTTTGGCAGGTCCGTTCTCTTCCTTGAGGATGTATTAATAAAACTCTTATTCATCTACTTTCGTCTCATTCATCTGTAATTTTTTACTGCGTTGGTGGGAATATTCAAGCTCCCAATAATAATACTAAAACTTAAAAATGATAAGACTTGTGTCATATATCAAATCACTAATAACCAAAATTTTAAATGTTATAAGCTTTTCTCAAAAAATACATGAAGTTAAAGGAAAAAGGTGAAAATAAATAATAACTACTTTGAGGAATTTGAATATTTTGGTATTGCAAAAACTCTGCCAGATGTAGACACATATACTGAAATGTGAACACAGAATGTCACTAAAACAGAACCATTTTCAAAAGGAATATGAAAAGCAGTAATAAAGATATTGCATCTTTTATATGAAAAGTTATATGTTGGAAGGACATACATTCTTTACCACATTTCCTCCCAAAAAAAGAAGGTCATATAGTTATCTGTAACTATTTCCCCCATCCTACTACACTTGAGGCTCCAGAAATTTGACTCTACATTTCCCCTCTGCATTTGTGTCTAGTCTTCTTTATTTACAGTTTCTCTGTCAAAATAGTTTCCTCATTCTTTGTTAACTCACACTTTTTTTCTTAATATTTAAATTTAAAAGTCACTCAGTTTATTCAAAAATTAAACATAAAACTACTATATGATTTAACAATTCCACTTCCAGGAGTTGTCCAAAAGATTTATAATCAAGAAATTAAAGAGATATCTGCATTCCCAAGTTTACTGCAGCACTGTTCACAACAACTAAGATGTAGAAGTAGCCTAAATGTCTATCAACTGATAGGTGGATTAAAAATGTATTATAGATATACAACAAAATACTATTCATCCTTTTAAAAGAAGGAAATTTTACAACATGTAACATGGTTAGACCTTTTTGACATTATGCTAAGTAAAATAAGCCAGATACAAAAGACATGAACTTCTTTTAAATTGGTGTTTCAGGATTCTTAGGGTATAATCCCAGCAGTGGTATTGCAGGGTCAAAAGGCAGTTCCATTTTTAGTTTTCTGAGGAAACTCCATACTGTTTTCCACAGTGGCTGTACCAGCCTGCGTTCCCACCAATAGTGCACTAGGGTTCCCTTTTCTCCACATCCTCTCCAACACTTGTGTGATTTGTTTATGATGGCCACTCCGACTAGTGCGAAGTAGTGTCTCAGTGTGGTTTTAATTGGCATCACAACAGCATGGTGGAACTGAAGAGCATTATGCTAAGTAAACTAAGCCAGGTGGTGAAAGACAAACACCATATGATCTCACCTGTAAATGGAACCTAATCACCAAAATAAACAAGCAAGCAAAATACAAACAGAAACCTTGAATTAAAGAACAAATACACAGTAACCTAAGGGGAGGAGGAGAGGGGTAGTGGGGCAAAATAGGGGTGGGTCCATTAAAGAACATGTATAAAGGACACATGGACAAAACCAAAGAGGTAGGTTCAAGGGTGGGAGGCAGAAATGGGTGGGGCGGGGGACCAAGGTGTAGTGAAAATGGAGACAACTGTACTTGAACAACATTAAAAAATAAAATAAAATAAGCAGAAAAACAAAAGACAAATACTTTATGATTCAATTTATATAAGATATCTAAACAGTCAAATTCATAAAATCAAAGGATGGTGCTTACCAGGAGCTGCAGGGTGGGAAATTAACACACAGGCATAGGATTTCAGTTAAGATTTTAAATGCACTGGAGACCAGCTTTGAAACATTTTACTTTTGGTCAACAGTAATGTACATTTTTAAGAGGAAAGATCTCATGTTCGGTGTAAACTTTTTAGGATAATATGTAATTTATTCGAAGTAGGATACAAAATAAAACCAATCCAGAGCTCCCTTTATTTCTACAGGCTTTCCCACCCAAACCCTCCTAAAATCATTTCACACCACAAAATAGATAGCAAAGAATAGAAAGATGCAAACTTCCAAAAGGCACAAATGCTCAGCTTGAGGATGATGTCTGGGTCAGGTGAGAACATTTCTGGAGGAGCCCACGATTTGCTCTGCTACGGCAGCAGCTCAATACTACAGTCTTTTGGATCAGAGGCTGAGGTCAGGGACACCCTGAGCATGTCATTGGCTGGAGCTGCTAGTCCGTAGGCAGACCATTTACTCCTTCCAATCACCACCCTTCAATTACTACATGGTCAAATGCTGCTTCCGTTGCTCTAGAAAACCAACACAGGGCAGCTTTTAGGCAGATGCTGATCTGAAAAGGTGAGGTGGAACCAGCCATGCTGCTCACACAGGCAAAACTTGCCAGGGTTGGGGAATTTCAGGGAAAAAGGGGAAGGGTTTACAGGAACAAGTATAAAAGACACGTGGACAAAAATTAGGGGAGTGGAAATGGGAGGGACAGGGGAGGGCTGGATGGGTGGGCTGGGATGGGAATAAAAGACAGAAAACTGTACTTGAACAACAATTAAAATAAAATTTACCCTGGCTGGTATAGCTCAGTGGATTGAGCACGGGCCTGCGAACCAGACAATTGCGGTTCAATTCCCAGTCCGGGCACATGCCTGGGTTGCAGGCTGGTTCCCTGCAGACCAGTTTCCAGCAGGGGACACACAAAAGGCAACCATACATTGATGTTTCTCTCCCTCTCTCCTTCTCTTCCCCTCTAAAGATAAATAAATAAAATCTTTTAAAAATAAATAAATAAAATTTAAAATTAAAAAAAAAAAACAAAACCTTGCCAGGGGATAATATCAGCTTGTTGTCCAGGAAGTGGTGATAAAGGAGCAGCTCTTCCTCAAATGTGCATGGGTCCAGGTACTCTTTCAAGTTAATCCAGACACAGAGAATATGACATGAGTGAGAATAGAAATGTTCAATGCCTTCAACGTGTTAGTGATGTATCCGTGAGCTGCCTGCTCAAACCTCTTGTATGTAGCAAAATGATGCAAGTCAAAAGGAAAAAGGGAGAGCCAAAGGAAGGTTCTAAAGTTGGGGTCAGAAAGCCCCAGAGCTGCTACTGAATTTTGTCAAGCTCAGTTATTCAGTTTCCAGTGAGCTGTCACTGTGAGCAAGGACTCCAAACAGCACAGTGAGAAAGACCACTTAAAGAGGACCTGTCAGGTGTCTTCACATGCATTCTCACTCAATTAAAAATAATATCCAACTTTTTACTTATTTATAAAATTAATATGTAGTCCTTATAAATTTATGAATACAAGAAAATAAGAAGAACAGCCCTGGATGGTGTGGCTCAGTGGATTGAGAGCCAGCCTACAAACCAAAGGGTCACTGGTTCCATTCCCAGTCAGGGCACATGCCAGGGTTGTGGGCCAGGTCCACAGTAGAGGGCGCATGAGAGGCAAGCACACAATGATGTTTCTCTCCCTCTCTTTCTCCTTCCCTTCCCCTCTCACTAAAAACTAAATAGTCTTTTTTATAGATTTTATTTATTTATTTTTAGAGGGGAATGGAAGGAGAGAGGGAGAAAAATATCAATGTATGGTTGCCTCTCATGTGACCCCTGCTGGGAACTGGCCTGAAACCCAGGCATGTGCTCTGACTGGGAATCGAACAGCGAATGTTCAGTTCACAGGCCAGCGCTCAATCCACTGAGCTAAACCAGCCAGGGCTAAATAAAGTCTTAAAAATATATAACTAAAGAAAAAAAATACAAAGAACAATAGAAATCATAAATCTAAAAAAATCCCTATTAACTATTTTTTCCACTGGGAATATTTCCCCCTACTTTTTATTATAGAAAATGTCCAGCATATACAAAGTAAATAGAACAGTGTACATTTTTAGGAGAAAAGGTATGTTAAGTATTCTTACTGCAATCATTGTTTTAAACTACATACACAGTTTTTTAATGAAAAAGAAACAAGCCTGAAGTGAAGTCTGTGAGTTCTTTGTATATTTTGGAGATTAAACCATTGTCTGAGGTATCATTTGCAAATATGTTTTTCCATATGGTTTATTCCCTTTTCACTTTACTGTTATTTTCTTTAGCCATGCAGAAGCTTTTTATTTTGATGAAGTTTCATTTATTTATTCTTTCCTTTATGTCCCTTGCTCTAGAGGACATAAACATTGGTGAAACTATTGCTCCACAGAATATCTGAGACTTTCCTGCTAACATTTTCCTCTAGGACTTTTATGGTGTCACAAATGATATTTAAGTCTTATCCACCTTAAATTTATTTTTGTGTATGGTATAAATTGGTAATCGAGTTTCATTTTTTTTTGCATGTGGCTATCCAGATGTCCCAACACCATTTGTTCAAGAGGCTATTTTTACACCATTTTATGCTTCTGCCCCCTTTGTAGAATATTAATTGACCATAGAGACTTGGGTGTATTTCTGGGCTCTCTATTCTGTTCTATTGATCTATGTGTCCATTCTTATGCCAGTGCCAGACTGTTTTGATTACTGTGACCTTGTAATATAGTTTGATATCAAGTACTGTGGTCCTTCCTACTTTGTTCTTCCTCAAAATTGTTGCAGTCATTCAGGGCCATTTATTGTTCCATATAAATTTGTGAACTGTTTGTTCTATATCTGTGAAATATGTCATTGGTATTTTAATAAGGATTACATTGATTCTATAAATTGCTTTGGGTAGTATGGACATTTTGATGATACTAATTCTTCCAATTCATGAACATGGTATATGCTTCCATTTATTTGTGCCTTCCTTAATTTTCTTCTTCAGTGCTGTGTAGTCTTTCAAGTACAAGTCTTTTACCACCTTGGTTATTTTTTTCCCTAAGTACTTTATTTTTCTTGTTGCTATATCAAATGGGACTTTTTTTCCTGATTTCTGTTCCTGATATTTCACTGTTGGTATACAAAAATGCCTTTGGTTTCTGAATGCTGAATTTGTACCACACTGTTTTGCCAGTCACTTATTAGGCTGAGTAGTTTTTTGGTGGAGTCTACAGTGTTTTCTCTATACTATAGAAACAATGCAAACTGTCATTGCAAACAATGACAGTTCTACTTCCTCCTTTCCAAGTTTTGATGCCTTTTATTTCTTTTTCTTGTGATTGCTCTGTAAAATCTAGTAGAATTTCTGGCCACAGTTTCACTATAGTTTACATTATATTCTGAATGCACAAACACATATGCACTATCCAAATATTTATAAGTAGATGAAGTCCATAAGATGCTGAACTGCCTTGTCCATATCTCCTCATCCTTTGTGCTATGATGTACACCAACCTGACTTCCAGCTGCTACAGGCACATAGAGCCAAGGGCTTGTTTCTGTTCATGGAGGCCTATTGTGCCCATCTGTGACAGACCATAAATGCTTAATATCAATCCCTCAAGAACAGCATTCATCCAGTAACTTAGATAAATTAGTGCATAAATATTCCTTCTCCCTTGACTTTAAAGTGGAAGAACTCTGAGGCATATTTTACTCTCATCCCCAGAGTTTCCACAGGAGGATGGAGACATTTGTGTGATGGCTTGAAAATATTAAATTCCTAGATTCTCCTGTGCTCTCTGACTTAAAGTGGTTCATAAATGTTCTTAGACTACTCCCTTCCCCTCTTTCCACCATTCTCCCAAACTCCTCCCCTCTAGCAGATATCAGTCTGTTCCCTCTTTCCATGTCTCTCGTTCTGTTTTGCTCATTAGTTTATTTTGTTCATTGGATTCCTCTTATAAGTGAGATAATATGGTATTTGTCTTTCACTGATTAACTTGTTTCACTTAGCATAAGTGTCTCTAGTTCCATCCATGTGTAGAAACAAAGGCGGGCAAAGAAGAAAACTTGGGACAACTGTAATAGAATAAACAAGAATAAAAAAAGAAGTGATTCACTCTTCCTTACCAGATAACAATAGCTTCTTCCTACTTGGAGAATATATATAGTTCTCATCACTGTAATCAAAACAGTCTATTCTGGCATAAGAATAGACATATTGATCAATGATACAGAATATAGAGCCCAGAAATAAACCCATGTCTCTATGGTCAATTAATATTTGACTAAGGGGGAAGCAGCATAAAATGGAGTAAAAATAGCTTCTTAAAAATGGTACTGGGAGATCTGGAATAGTACATGCAAATTGAAAATAGACCACCAACTTACACCATACACCAGAATAAACTCAAGATGGATAAAAGACTTAAATATAAGGCATGACACCATAAAAGTCCTAGAGGAAAAAATAGTAAAATTTCAGGTATTCCACACAGTAGTATTTTTGTCAATATATCTACTAGGGCAAGGAAAATAAAGGAAAGAATAAACAAAAGGGACTACATCAAATTAAAAAGCTTCTGCTTAGCTATTGAAAACATTATAAAAATTAAAAAGGCGCTTCTGCCAAGATGGAGGAATAGGTGGAGACTCTGTGCCTTCCCACACAACCAAGTTTAGAGACAACAAAATTTTAGCAACAGAAAACACAGCCAAAACACAGAAAATTGAACTTTTCAGAAGTCTGATAACAAATTCTTCAGCCAGACTGGTAAGAGGGGTGAAGCCAGCAGCTGGCAGAGCGGGGTTGCACAGGAAAACTCAGTCAAGGCAGACTCAGTGAGCAATGGGCAGACCCAGCAAGGGTGCAGGGAGGCAGGTGGACCACAGTCACACATTCACGTGCAGATAGACCTGGGAAGGAGTGAGCAGTGAGACTGACCAAGCAGGGCCCAGCATCAGGAAGCAGCAGAGGGGGCTGCTATTGCCCCTCTCTGATCCCGCCCCAACATACAGCATCACAACCCAGAGAGCTGGGGGGCCTGGCCCTGGTGAACATCTAAGGCTCTGCTCCTCATACTTAATGGGCGCGAACAGACCAAAAATGGCTCAAGAAGATCTCAGAGCCCCAGAGCCCATAACTCTAAGTGATGAAGAAATAGCAAAACTTTCAGATGCACAGTTCAAAACACTGGTCATCAGGATGCTCACAGAACTGGTTGATTTTAGTCACAAATTAAAGGAACATATGAAGGCTAAACTAATTGAAATGAAGGGAATTGCACAGGAAACCAATAGTGATGAAAAGGAAACTGGGACTCAAATCAAGGGAGTGGACCAGAAGAAAGCAAATAATGGCCAAACAGAAAAATATGAAGAAACAAGAATTCAAAAAAATGAGGAGAGACTTAGAAACCTCCAGGACATCTTTAAATGCTCCAACATCCGAATTATAGGGGTACCAGAAGGGGGAAAGAAACAGCCACCAGTGGAAAACTTATTTGAACAAATAATAAAGCAGAATTCCCCCAATCTGGCAAAGGCGATAGGCTTCCAGGAAATCCAGGAAGCTCAGAGTCCCAAAGAAGTTGGACCCAAGGAGGAACACACCAAGGCACATCATAATTATATTAGCCATAATTATATTAGATTGAAATGAAGGAGAGAATCCTAGAAGCAGCAACAGATAAGGAGACAGTCACCTACAAAGGAGTTCCCATCAGACTGTCATCAGATTTCTCAAAAGAGACCTTACAGGCAAGAAGGGGTTGGAAAGAGGTATTCCAAGTCATGAAATCCAAAGACCTACAACCAAGATTGCTTTATTCAGCAAAGCTTTCATTTAGAATGGAAGGACAGATAATGATGTGCTTCTCAGATAAGATCAAATTCAAGGAGTTCATCATTACCAAGCCTTTATTATATGAAATGTTAAAGGGACTTATCTAAGACAAAGAAGATAAAAAAGATGAACAGTGAAAGGACAGCAAACTCAGTTGTTAACAACCACACCTAAAACAAAAGCAAACTAAAAGGACAGCTAAATCAAGAGTGGAAACATAGAAATGAAGATCTCATGGAGGGTTAGCAACAGGGGGGTGGGATAAGGATAAGAGGGCAGAAGGTACAGAAAATAAGTAGCATAGACAGTAGGTAGAAAATAGATAGGGGGGAGGGCAAGAATAGTATGGGAAATATAGAATCTAAAGAACTTGAGACATGTGGTCATAAACTAAAGGGGGGGAATGGTGGGGGCAGGGGGTAAAGGGTGGAGGGGAATGAAGGGGGGAATAGAACAACTGTAATGGCATAATCAATAAAATATTAAAAATAAATATATAAACAAAAATAAGAAGGGAACCAACCATATGGGAAAACTTATTTCCCAATGAAACTTTGAACAAGTTTTTTTCCTTTTTTTATTGCATTTTTATTGTCATTCAATTACAGTTGTCTCCATTTTCCTACCACCACTTTCCCCTGACCCACCCACCCCCACCTCTTACCCTCAATCCTTCCTCACTTTGGCTTTCTCCATGGGTCCTTTATACATCTTCCTCAAGGACCCTTCCCCTTATTTTCACCATTACCCTCCAGGTCATGTTTTCTTATCCATTCAGCTACCCGATGTCTTTTGATGGAGTATTTAATCCATAGGTATTTACTCATTGCCATTTTACCACCTTTGTATCTTCATTCCTCTCTCTCTCTCTCTCTCTCCCTCTTTTTCCTCATCTTTTCAAAGCAGTCCCTTTAGCATCTCTTAAAGAACTGGTTTGGTGGAGGTGTATTTTTTGAGCCTTCTTTTGTCTGGAAAATTTCTTATTTGGCCTTTCATTCTAATTGAGAGCTTTACTGGGTAGAGTAGTATTGTTTGCAGGCCTTTCCTTCTCATTACTTGAAATATTTCTTGCCAATCTCTTCTGGCTTGGAGCATCTCCATTAAGAAGTCAGCTGCTAGTCTTATCAGGGCTCCCGTGTATGTTACTCCTGTTTCTCCCTTACTGCCTTTAAGATTCTGTCTTTGTCTTTGAATTTTGGCATTTTAATTGTGATGTGTCTTGCAGTGGGCATCTTTGGATTCCTCTTCATCAGGACCCTCTCTGCTAACTGGACTTGTATGACTTTTTCTCTCATCAAATTAGGGAAGTTTTCCGTCATTACCAGGTTTTCTATCCCTTGCTCTTCTTCTCCTCCTTCTGGTGTCCCTATCACACAGATATTATTCCATTTCATGTTTTCTTGCATTTCCCTTAACCTCTCTTTATTCTTTTTGAGATTTTTTTTCCTTCTCTTGCTCTTTCTGGAAGTTTTTTCTATCTTGTCCTCCAGCTCGCTGATCGTATCCTAGCCTGCTTTTGATTCTTTCTACTGTGCTTTTCAGTTCAGAAATTGTATTCTTCATTTCCTCTTGACTCTTGTTGATTGTTTCTATGTCCTTTTTCATGCTAATATAGCTTACAGTATGTTCCTCGTAGCTTCTCTGTAGTCTTTGGTAATTTGCTCTGAGCTCGTTGAGCTTTTTTGTAACCACTGTTTTCAACTAGATATCTGATAGTTTACTTGCTCTACTTCATTTAGCACTCTTTCTCAGGAATCCTCTTTTCTTTGACTGGGGGTTGTTTCTTTGTCTTTCCATTATTTTTCAGATTCTTATTGTTTGTTTCTGCTTCTTAAATTAATCTGTTTTGACTCCCTAACATTGTGGTGTGAACTTCCATGGCAGGAGACCTGTGAGATTCAGTGGTGCGGTCTCCTTGATCTCCTGAACTTGATGCTCTTAGGATGCCCTTTATGCCATATATGTTGGCTCTCTGGATGTAACTGGGTTTTGATTGTTATTGGGTCATTCTTTGGTGTGTTCTTTCTTCCAGCTGGTGGAGTGAGAGTCACTCCACCCACCTCATCTTCTATGCTGTTGTGCAGGTGCTGTCAGGTTGTGCTGATGCTGATTCTTCTGTCTGTCTAAGGTTATAAGACTTCTTTCTCACCATTCTTCAGTTGTTTGTTCTGGGTGATTTCTCTACAACTTAGTTGTAATTCCAGATTCATCCTGAGAGAAGGTGAATGTGACTTCCATTCACTCCTCTGCCATCTTGCCAATTCCTCAAATAAGGGTTTGATTTCTAAATTATATAAAAGACTCACAGGACTCAATACTAGTAAGACAAACAATCCAACAATGGGCAAAGACCCAGAACAGACATTTCTCCAAGGAGGACATCCAAAAGGCCCATAGGTTTATGAAAGAATGATCAATATCGCCAGCCATCAAAAAGGTGCAAATTTAAACCACACTAAGGTACCACTTCACACCAGTGAAAATGGCAATCATTAACAAATCAGCAGTCAAACCTGAGGAGGATATGGAGAAAAGGGAAGCCTAGTGCACTTGTTGTGGGAATGCAGACTAGTGTAGCCACTGTGAAAAACAATGTGGAATTTCCTCAAAAAACTAAGATTGGAACTACCTTTTGATTCAGTGATTTGACTGCTGGGATTGTACCCTAAGATCCTTAAACACAAATTCAAAAGAACGTATGCACTTCAATGTTTGCAGCACCACCACTGTCAATAGCCAAGTGCTGGAAGCAACCTAAGTGCCCATCAGTAAATGAGTAAATCAAAAAAACTGTGGTACAAATTCTCTCCCCTCTCTCCTCTGGTTGCTGTCAGCCTATTGTCTATTTCAGTGTCTTTGATCATATTTTGCTTGTTTTTTTGTTTTGTTGATTAGGTTCATGTTAAAGGTGAGATCATATGCTATTCGTCTTTCACCACCTGGCTTATTTCACTTAGCATAATGCTTTCCAGTTCTATCCATGCTGTCACAAAGGGTTTACAGAAACAAGTATAAAGGACACATGGACAAAAACAAGGGGGGTGGAAATGGAAGGGAGATGGGGAGGGCTGGGGGTGGGCTGGGATAGGAGTAAAAGGCAGAAAACTGGACTTGAACAACAATTAAAATAATAATTAAAAAATAAAAATAAATTAATTAAAAATAAAAATTGCAGTACGTTTACACAATGGAATGCTATGCACCAGAAAGAAAGAAGTTCCTACCCTTTGACAGCATAGATACAACTGGAGAGCATTCTGCTAAATTAAATAAGCCTGGCAGTGAAAGACAAATACCATATGATCTCACCTATAAGTGGGACCTAACCAACAAATCAAACAAGCAAGCAAAATATAACCAGAGACATTGAAATAAAGAACAATTTGACAGTAACCAGAAAGGAGGGGGGAGAAAGATCGTAGGGGATAATGGGGGGAAGGACCATCAAGAAACATGTATAAAGGACACATGGACAAAGCCAAGGGGGGTAGGTTTCAGGGTGGGAGGCTGGGATGGCTGGGGCAGGGGACATGGTAGGGTGAAAATGGAGACAACTGTACTTGAACAATAATAAGAAAAAGTTGTTAGCTAACATTTTTATAAATATGATTTCTAATTCTACAATATAAATATCAAATGTACCAAATTAATACTACTTCTATCTCTCATCCCTTGTCATTCTATGTTGAGGTATTTTTGTGAGAGTATGCTGCATTTCTTTTCCACTTCACATGTTTTTTATTTCTTTCATATGTAATAGGTCAAAAGTCAGGATATTCTTTCTTTAAATATTTTTATTTTTAAGATAATTGAGAGAATTTTAACATAATCAGTAACCTTAAACTTACTAATATCTGACTGTCATCCTTTCTTAACAGAAGTGTTCTATGTTTTATACTCCTTGAGTACAATTCTCATATTCTCATATCTTATTTCATTCACTAATATTTCTATTAGGTCTTGAGATATTGTTCTGCTTGTGTTGGACTTTATATACTAAGGTAATTGGTACCCAAATCAATTAACTTAAAGAATGTCACAACACATGCTAAGGATTTTCTAAATGAAAGATTTTGTTAAATGTAGTAACTCTAAGGGAATTTTATAACTCTAACCTGAAATACTAAGTAGATTATTGAATAATAACATAAATGTAATCATGACCCACCAATTGCTCTTACTCGTTGTCTATAGATTTTTAATAACCTCAGTTCTCCTTAAGTATAGTGACCCTTCACATTCTATTACAATATGCTATATAAATTAGTTTTATTGTATATTATTAGTGTCTTCTGATTGTTAATCCCAGGGGAATATTTTCTTTTGTATTGTTTTGTTTCTTTTCTCTTCTTAATGAAATCCCTTGAGTATGTAATTGAACCGCAAAACAACATTCACATTTTTGGCATGTGAAACTAACAGTGAACTATCTCCCTACTTACAGGATATAAGCAGCACAATTTACAATAGCCAAGTGCTGGAAGCAACCTTAGTGCCCATCAGTAAATGAGTGGATGAAAAAACTGTGGTATGTTTACACAATGGAATGGTATGCAGCAGGATTTAACGCTTTTATAAGGTGCTCCTGGATTTTTTCCATTTCCACAAGAATGTATTTCACTTGTATTAATAATAGGTATAATATCATTTGGATATTCACAGTAAACACTAGAGATTTATCTTATCTGAAATAGAACCAAATACAGTCGTTTCTACTACCCAACTGCAGAACTTTGATTTAAATTCAAACTTACATACAAGGGTTAGGCAGAAGGTACAAAATTTACAAAAGCACAGACTACATTACATCCTTTTCCATTGAGTTGCAACTTAAAAGTCATCTTCTTTCAATTTCTTGCTGAAATAATATTGCGTAAATTTTGAATGCATTCATAATACATTACTACCTTCTTTTTTCCCCCTTTTACATCTTAGGAGAAAATACAGGAACTAAAGTGCTTTAGAGTTTGTATCTCTTATTTTTAATTACAAATTAAGATAATTTTCTGCAACTCAAAGACAGATTTTATAAATCGTTTATTTTTCTATTTTTTCACTCTTTAAAAATATTTTATTATGATAAAATATACAGAATACTTATCATTTTAACCACAGTGTACAATTCAGGGGCCTTAAATACATTCACAATGTTGTGTAACCATCACCAATATATTCAAAACTTTTTCATCTTCTCCAACATAAACTCTATTCATGACAACTCTCCCTTCCCCCACTCCCAGTCCCTGCTTACCTCTATTCCACATTCTGTGTCTATGAGTATGCCTACTCTAGGTGACTCTATAAATGGAACCACACAGTACTTGTCCTCTTGGTTTTGGTTTACCTCACTAAGCATAATGTGTTTCAGGTCTATCATGTGGAAGCATATATCAATATTTTGTTCCTTTTATTTTACTAAAGAAATCAGGATCTGCGGATGAGCGCAGTGGATAGCCAACAGGCACCCAGCATATAGGAAGGTAGGACTCCAGAAATTGGAGTGGACTCTAACTGACCAGACAGTGAGGAGAGGAGACAGCTGCAGGTCAATAAGTTCCAAGAGAACAGCGCAGAGGCTGCAGGCCCTCCACCAGCCCGTGCCAGGGGCCAGGTGCGTCGGCCTGGGTCTCTGGGAGCTGAAGGCTGGCAGCAAGGTTTTTGGAGGAGAGCCAGTCATCAGCTCACTCCCTACCCAGAGGGCAGTTTGAAAAATGACAGGAGAGATCTGTTTGCTTGGAGCATAAGAGAGAGGAGTAGGCATGAGGAAGCGAACCAGAGAGCTCTGATCGTCCGTGGAGTCTGTGGTCGCCAGCTTGGGAGAATTGAGAGTCATCCCTGAGTTCCCCCATAGCACTGGGAAAGGATCGCACCCAAGCCTGCAGGACCAGGGAAGCCTGGCGGGACTGGGCGCCCACACGCCAGCCCAGGACTGTGAATCCTGGGGAACTTCTGCTCTCAGTGGGGCGCTGGGGAGAGGTGCTGGTCCAGATCTTGGAAGAGTACTCATGAGACCAGCTGAGTTCACCAAGAAGAAAGAAAAGCCACACCTATTGCCCCTCAGACTGCTGTAGCTAGTATGACCAGAAGAAAAGGTTTGACCAGCTGGAAACAAAAAGGAGTGTTTTTTGTTTTGACTTTCTTTTGCTTTTTGTTTGTTTGTTTTGGTTTGGTTTTGTATTTTTAAGTAATCTTTTATTTTTGTTAACTGTATTATTATTTTATATTTCAACACTTTTACCCTCTCTCTTCTTCTTTCTTATTTTATTTCTTCTTCCTTTCCTTCCAAACCTACTGCTTTTTCCTCCCATCTGCTGCCATTTTTTCCTCCTTTCACCCTCCTCCCCCCAAGTCAGACAAAGAACTTGGAACAGCGAAAAGACCAGAATTACACTCAAAAAGGGGGCATTTCAATGGTAAAGACAGAGAGAAAAAATTCACTTTGCTATAACAGAAAAACTACAAGTTATTGCATATTTGTATTTTTCATTATTCTTACATCTTTTATTTTAATAGTATCTCTGCATTCCTCCTCTTTCTGTATAGTCTTCTTTACCTTGGCTGGATATAATGTATCACTTGACAGGTTTCCCCTGTCCCTTCAATCATAGTGTATTGCTAATTTACTGTCCTTTACTTCCCCTTACCCAGTTAGCACACTATTGAAGATCCAATACTGCCTAATCTTGGTATATCATAGATTCTGTCATATGATTTTTGCTCTAATATTATTGTAAATAATACTTGTTACATATTATTGTAAATACTACACAACACTCACCTCAAATTTTAGCCCACTTCATTGGTGCCTTAGCTATAATACTTTCATGGTTAACTCTATTCTCTCTCACACTACACTTATTTGCCATCCTTTATTTTCACCTTAG
Organism: Artibeus jamaicensis; assembly: GCF_021234435.1. NCBI lineage: Eukaryota > Metazoa > Chordata > Mammalia > Chiroptera > Phyllostomidae > Artibeus > Artibeus jamaicensis. The sequence goes on from NW_026521486.1 coordinate 53,511,184, forward strand.
CTCAGAAACTAAATACCCTCAACCTCACTCCTTTCTACATCCAAATCACAAAACTTTCCTCCCGAATAAGAGCCTTATCTTCTTTCCATCCTTTCTAACAGGTGGCTGGTTGCATTGAAGATTACGGTTATCGCTGAACATAGTCAGGGGATATCCTATCACTTCTCTACCAGCTGGTATTGTAAATATCATACAATACTATCCTCCTGTCATAAACCAGTTTGCCTTCCTCTCCTACAAAAAAAAAAAAGAGTAAGTGGAAGCAGTGAACATGAGGATACCCAAAGGAAGAGGAAACCCAACAAGAAAAGAACAACCAACACATAACAGCAGAGGAAGGTGAAGGAGGGAGTAGAAACCACAAAAACCTCAACCCAAGACCTACCTGGAAATACAACTTAACAGCAGAGAAACTACCCAGGAAACACAACTGAACAAGAGCAAAAGAGAATCCGCAAAACCCTGTACACGCACAAGAACTAGTTTCAAAGCAACCCACCCTCACCAGCACAGCAAATTAAAACATGTAGTAGACAGAGGGCCCATCAGTTCACCAGCTTGTGGAAAGGACCAACAAAAAAAAAGACCCAGAAACAACAAAAACACAAAGACAAACTCACAGCCAACATACAGGAGAGCCCAAGACCAGCAAGCTGGGGAGATCAAGGAGACTACACCACTGAATCTCACAGGTATTATACCACAGAATTACGCACCATTAATGCAGGAAGTCAGAACAAATGACTTTAAGAAGATGAAGCTAACAGGAAGAGTCTCACAAACAATGGGAGGACAAAAAAACAACCCCCCAGTGAAAAGAAAGGAGAAAACTTCAGAAAGAATGCTAGACAAAATAGAGGCAAGTCAGCTATCAGATATTGAATTCAAAGCACTGGTTTTCAGGAAGTTCAAAGAGCTCACAATGAGGTACCAGAATAATAGGGGACCTACAATGAACTCATTGCAAACTATATCAACATGAAAAAGGAAATAGAAACTATCAGCAAAGGCCAAGATGAAATGAAGAATACGATTTCAGAGCTGAAGAAAACTGTGGAAGGAATCAAAAGCAGGATGGATGAAACATAAGATCAGATCAGCAAGTTGGAGGAAATATTAGAAGAAAACTCCCAAAAGAGCAAGAAAAGGAAAACAGGCTCAGAAAGCATGAAGAGGGATTAAGAGAGGTGCAAGATAATATGAAACATAATAATGTCTAAATAATAGTAGGGATACCAGAAGGAAAAGAAGAAGAACAAGGGATAGAAAATCTATCTGAAAAAGTAATGATGTAAAACTTCCATAATTTGATGAGAGAACAAGCCACACAAATCCAGGAATCACAGACAGTCCCATCAAGAGGAACCCAAAGAGGCCCACTTCAAGACACGTCAGCATTAAAATGGCAAAATTCCAAGACAAAGAGAGAATCTTAAAGGCAGCAAGGGAGAAAAAGGAAGTAACATACAAGGGAGCCCCAATAGGGTTAACTACTGACTTCTCAATGGAAATGCACCAAGCAAGAAGAGAATGGCAACAAATACTCCAAGTAATGAGAACCAGAGGCCTGAAACCAAGGTTATTTTATCCAGCAAGGCTCTCAATAAAGATAGAAGGCCAAATAAAGAGCTTCCAAGCTAAAAAAAAAAAAAAAAGTCTAAAAGAATACACCTCAACCAAACCAGCTCTGCAAGAAATACTAAAAGATCTGCTTTAAGGAAAGAAAGGAAAAGAGAGAGACTATGAGAAGCACAAGTATAAAAATGACAATGAATAAGTACCTATCAATAATAACCTTAAACATAAATGGATTAAATGCTCCAATCAAAGACATAGAATAGCGCAATGGATAACAAAGCATGATCCACACATATGCTGCAAGAGACCCACCTCAGGACAAAACACCTACACAGACTAAAACTGAGGGGCTGGAAACAAATTTTCTAAGCAAATGGACCAGAAAAAAATAACCTGGGGTAGGAATACTCATATCAGACAAAACAGACTTCAAAAAAAATGGCCATAAAGAGAGATCCAGAAGGTTACTTCATAATACTCAAGGGAAGAATCAACCATGAAGACATTAACATCATAAATACATATGCACCCAACATAGGAGCACCCAAATAGATAAAGAAAACCTCAGAAGAATTCAAGAAAGATAAAGACAGCAACACAATAATACTAAGGGAGTTAACACCCCACTATCAAAAATGGACAGATCTTCCAAACAAAATATCAACAAAGACATTGTGGCATTAAACAATGTCCTAGATGAAATGGACCTAACTGATATATACAGAGCCCTTCATCCCAAAGAAGCTAAATACACATTCTTTTCAAATGCACATGGAACATTTTCAAAGATAGACCACATGATAGGACACAAAACGAGCCTCAACAAATTCAAGAATATTGAAATCATACCAAGCATCTTCTCTGACCACAAGGGACTGAAATTAGAAACCGACCCCAAAGAAAAAAACCCAAAGCACCCAAAAACATGGAGACTGAAAGGTATGCTATTAAACAACCAATGGGTCAAGAATGAAATTAGGGAAGAAATCAAAACATTTCTGGAAACAAATGAAAATGATCTCACAACAACCCAAAACTTATGGACACAGCCAAGGCAGTCCTGAGAGGGAAGTTTATAGCAATACAGGCCTACCTAAAGAAAATAGAAACATTTCAAACAAACAACCTAACCCTATGCCTGCAAAAACTCGAAGAACAACAACAAAGACAGCCCAGAGCAAGCAGAAGGAAGGAAATAACCAAGATTAGAGCAGAATTAAATGACATAGAAACTAAAAGCACAATTTTAAGGATCAATGAATCCAGGAGTTGGTTCTTTGAGAAGATAAACAAAATAGACAAGCCTTTAAGTAGGCTCATCAAGAAAAGAAGAGAGAGGACACAAATAAACACAATCAGAAATGAAAAAGGAGAGATTAGAACTGATACCACAGAAATAGAAGGGATTGTAAGAAATTACTATGAAGAACTGTATGCCAAGAAATTTGAAAACCTAGGGGAAATGGACACATTTCTAGAAAAATACAATCTTCCAAAACTCAGTGAAAAAGAAGCAGAAAATCTAAATACACCAATAACAGCAAAAGAAATTGAAGCAGTAGTCGAAAAACTCCCATCCCACAAAAGCCCCGGACCAGATGGTTTCACAGGAGAATTCTACAAAGCATTTAAGGAAGAGCTAACCTCTAATCTCCACAGACTATTTCAAAAAATCCAGAAGGATGGAAAACTCCCAAATTCTTTTTATGAAGCCAGCATTATCTTAATTCCAAAACCAGATAGAGACACAACAAAGAAAGAAAACTTCAGGCCAATATTGCTGATGAACATAGATGCTAAAATCCTCAACAAAATATTGGCAAATCGCATCCAACAATATATCAAAAAGATCATACACCATTATCAAGTAGGATTCATCCCAGGGATGCAAGGATGGTTCAATATTCGCAAATCAGTAAATGTAATACATCACATAAACAAAAGCAAAGAGAAAAATCACATGATCATATCAATAGATGCGGAAAAAGCTTTCGATAAGGTACAACATCCATTTATGATAAAAACACTCAGAAAAGTGGGAATACAGGGAGCATTTCTCAATAAAATAAAGGCCATATATGAGAGACCTACAGCCAATATCATGCTCAATGGGAAAAAACTAAAAGCTTTTCCACTAAGATCAGGAACAAGACAAGGTTGTCCACTTTCACCACTTCTATTCAATATAGTATTGGAAGTTTTAGCCACAGCGATCAGGCAAAAAAAGGAAATAGAAGGCATCCAAATAGGAAAGGAGGAAGCAAAACTGTCACTGTTTGCAGATGACATGATAGTGTACATGGAAAATCCTATAGACTCTACCCAAAAACTGCTTAAACTAATTAATGAGTTTGGCAAAACAGCTGGTTACAAAGTCAATATCCAGAAATCAAAGGCATTTTTGTATACCAACAGTGAATCAGCAGAAGCAGAAATAAAGAGAAAAATCCCATTTGATATAGCAAAAAGAAAAATAAAATATCTGGGAATAAACCTAACTAAGGAGGTAAAAAACCTGTATGCAGAAAACTACACAGCCCTGAAGAACGAAATCAAGGAAGACACAAACAAATGGAAACATATTCCTTGTTCATGGATTGGAAGAATTAACATCATCAAAATGTCCATACTACCCAAAGCAATATACAGATTCAATGCAATACCTATTAAAGTACCAATGGCATATTTCACAGACATAGAACAAACACTTTGAAAATTTATATGGAACCATAAACGAGCCCGAATAGCAGCTGCTCTTTTGAGAAAGAAGAACAAAGTAGGTGGGATCACAATACCTGATATCAAACTGTATTACAAGGCCACTGTAATCAAAACAGCCTGGTACTGGCATAAAAACAGGCACATAGACCAATGGAACAGAACAGAGAGCCCAGAAATCAACCCAACTGTCTACAGTCAATTAATATTTGACAAAGGGGGCAGTAACATAAAATGGAGTAAAGATAGCCTCTTCAACAAATGGTGTTGGGAGAACTGGACAGCTACATGCAAAAAAATGAAACTTGAGCACAGACTTACACCATACACCAAAATAAATTCAAGGTGGATAAAAGACTTAAATATAAGTCATAACACCATTAAAGTCCTAGAGGAGAACATTGGCAAGAAAATCTCAGATATTTCACGCAGCAACTTCTTTACTGATATGTCCCCTAGAGTAAGGAATGTAAAGAAAAGAATAAACAAATGGGATCTCATCAAAATAAAAAGCTTCTGCATGGCTAAAGAAAACAGTATTAAATTAAAAAGACAACCAACTGTATGGGAAAACATATTTGCCAATGATACCTCAGACAAAGGTTTAATCTCCAAAATATACAAAGAACTTACATGACTCCAATCTAAGAAGATATCTAACCCAATTAAAAAATGGGAAAAGGACTTGAAAAGACACTTCTCCAAAGAGGACATACAGAATATCCAGAGACACATGAAGAGATGCTCAATATCATTAGCTATCAGAGAGATGTAAATTAAAACCACAATGAGATACCACTTTACACCAGTCAGGATGGCTATCATAAACAAAGCAACAAACAACAAATGTTGGAGAGGTTGTGGGGAAAAGGGGTCCTTAGTTCACTGTTGGTGGGAGTGCAGACTGGTACAACCATTATGGAAAACAGTATGGAATTTTCTCAGAAAAATAAAAATTGACCTGCCTTTTGACCCAACAATTCCACTGCTGGGATTATATCCTAAGAATCCTAAAACATCAATTTCAAAGAACCTATGCACCACATTGTTCATAGCAGCACAATTTACAATAGCCAAGAGTTGGAAGCAACCTAGGTGCCCATCAGTAAATGAATGGATCAAAAAATTGTGGTACATATACACAATGGAATTCTATGCTGCAGAGAGAAAGAAGGAGCTACTACCATTTGCAACAACATGGATGGAACTGGAAAGCATTATGCTGAGTGAAATAGGCCAGGTGTTGAAAGACAAATACCATATGATCTCACCTTTAACAGGAAGCTAAAGGACAAAACAAACGAGCAAGCAGAAAAAAAAAAAAAAACAAAGACACTGAAATAGAGAACAAGGGGATAGTGACCAGAGGGGAGAAGGAAGGGAAGTTAAGGGGAAAAAGGGGGAGGGATTTGGAGGAACAAATAGGAAGGACACAGGGACAATAACTAAGGGGGGTGGAAATGGGAGGGAGGTGGGGAGCAAGGGGCGGGGGAGGCTGGGATGGGAAAAACAGACAAAAAACTGTACTTGAACAATAACTAAATAAAAAAAATTAAAATTAAAAAAAAAAAAGAAAAGCTGAGGCTAACAAGAAGAGTCTCACAAACAATTGAAAGACAAAGAAACAACTCCCAAATTAAAGGAAAGGAGGAAGCCCCAGAAAGAACGCTAGATGAAGTAGAGGCAAGTCAACTATCAGATATTGAATTCAAAGGACTGGTTATCAGGAAATTCAAAGAGCTCACAATGAGCTACCAGAAACTACAGGGGAGCTACAATGAACTCATTGCAAACTATATCAACATGAAAAAGAAAATAAAAATTATCAGCAAAGGCCAAAAAGAAATAAAGAATACAATTTCTGTACTGAATAACACAGTAAAAGGAATCAAAAGCAGGAAGAAAACATATTTTCCAATGATACCTGCAACAAGGGTTTGATCTCCAAAATATATAAAGAACTCACACAACTCCACTCCAGGAAGACAAAAATCCCAATTAGAAAATGGGCAGTGGGAGAATGAGAGGGAGGGAGAAGGTACAGAAATAAGTAGCATAGACGGTAGGTAGAAAATAAATAGGGGGGAGGACAAGAATAGTAGGGGAAATATAAAATCTAAAGAACTTGAGACACGTGGTCATAAACTAAATGGGGGAGAGTGGTGGGGGAGGGGTGTGCAGGGTGGAGGGGAATGAAGGGGAAGAAATAGAACAACTGTAATGGCATAATCAATAATCTATATTTAAAAAAGAAAGAAAGAAAATGGGCAAAAGACTTGAACAAACACTTCTCCAAGGCGGAATTACAGAGGGCCCAGAGACATATGAAAAGATGTTCCGCATCACTAGCCATCATAGAGATGCAAATTAGAACAATGAGATACCACCTCACACCAGTCAGAATGGATATTATACACAAATTTAAAAAACAAGTGTTTGAGAGGGTGTAGAGAAAAGAAAACCCTAGGCAACCTCTCACTGTCGGTGGAAATGCAGACTGGTACATCCACTATGGAAAACAATATAGAATTTCCTCGGAAAGATGAAAATGGATCATCCATTGACCCACAAATTCCACTGCCGGGATTATACCCTAAGAGCCCTGAAACACCAATTCAAAACAATTTATGCACCCCAATGTTTATTGCAGCACAATTTACAATAGCCAAGTGTTGGAAGCAACCTAAGTGCCCATCAGCAAATGAATGGATCAAAAAAGTATGGTACATTTATACAATAGAATTCTACATGGCAGAAAGAAAGCTGGAGCTCCTATCCTTTGCAACTCCATGGATGGAACTTAAGAGCATTATGCTGAGTGAAATAAGCCAGGCAATGAAAGACAAAGGTTCACCTTTAACAGGAACCTAAACAACAAAACAAAAAACAAGCAAAATATAACCAAAGACAGTCTAATAAAGAACAGGCTGACAGTGTCCTGATGACACAGGGGGGCAAATTTCAGGGAAAAGGGGAAGGGTTTACAGGAACAAGTATAAAGGGCACATGGGCAAAAACTAAAAGAGGGTGAAAATGGGAAGGACTTTGAACTGGGATAGGAATGAAAGAAAACTGTACTTGAAGAACAATTAAAGTAAATAATTTTGAATAATAAAGTAATAAAATACATATTTATTATGATATATGTATTATTTATTATATATTATCTATTACTATAATATCTTATATAATATGGTGATTGTATTATATAATATATAATATACTTTATTGTATATTATATATTATTTACATATATACACTTCGGAATTTTGAAATGTTCTCTTTGTTACATTTACAAATGGTATACATTCTCTTTAATATTATTTCTCTACTTATTTGAGTAGTTTTCTTTTGAAAAAGTAATGGGCACTATTGCACTAATATTTTATGATAAATTTTCCAATTCTTTCACAATCGGTAAAAAAAAGGTTAAGAGGGAAATCAAAGTTAGATTTCCTGAAATAACTACTCTCATTTTCCTTAATAAAAATTATTCTTGGCCCTGGCTGGTGTAGCTCAGTGGATTGAGTGTGGACCTGCGAACCAGAGTGTCATGGTTCAATTTTCTACCAGGGCACATGCCTGGGTGGCAGGCCTGTTCCCCGCAGGGGACACACAAGAGGCAACCATACATTGATATTTCTCTCCTTCTCTCCTTCCCTTCCCCTCAAAACAGAAATAAATAAAATCTTTCAAAAATTATTCTCAAAGAGGCTGCTTTATAAGGAAATGCAAATGTGACTTGATCAGAGTCATTGCTGAATGGTAGGCCAAATCTAGATCAGGAAGGGACCAAATAGGCTAAAAACAAGAAAACAGCTAGGGGATCCCAATTTGAACACACGCCTAGTTCTTTAAAAGCAATATTTTTCTTTTGATTAAGTCATTAAAGGCTTGTTTCACTTGTTTGTTCCTCAGAGTATAAATAAATGGGTTTAACATGGGGGAAATAGAAGTAGTGAGTATTGAGACTCCCTTATTAATGGCCATCTCATCTTTTGCTGAAGGATTGATATAAATAAAGATGCAGGTGCCATAGGTAATAGAAACCACAATAATGTGGGAAGAACAGGTGGAAAAGGCTTTTGTCCTTTGCTGGACAGAAGGGAATCTTAGAATTGTTCTGATAATACACATGTAGGACAAAACCACACATATTAGAGTCATGATGAAGGTCAACACAGAACACACAATGACCATCTGCTCTAGGACCCAGGTATCAGAGCAGGAAATCTTCAACATAGGATTAGCATCACAGGAAAAGTGGTCAATGGCATTAGAGTCACAGAATTCCAGGCCCAGTCCCAAGCTAAGTGGTGGGAATATGATTAACAATGCAGTCATCCAACAGCACAAGATAAGCCTTCTGCAGACCCTGTGGTTCATGATGGTCACATAGTGCAGGGGTTTGCAGATGGCCACATAGCGATCATAGGACATGGTGGCCAGGAGGAAAAACTCTGTTACTCCAAAAAAATCTGTAAAAAATATTTGGCATGCACAAGAATTATAGGTAATAGTTCTGTCACCTGTTGCTATGCTGTACAAAAATCTAGGAATGCAGGCAGAAGTGAATGAGATTTCTAAGAAGGAAAAGTTTTGGAGAAAAAAGTACATCGCAGTTTTAAGGTGAGAATCCACTAATGTGAGGATGATGATGGCCAGATTTCCAGTTACACTCAGCATGTAGGTGATAAGTAGAAATAAAAAAATCAGAATCTGCAGTTGGGGGTCATCTGTCAGTCCCAAGAGGATGAATCTGGTTATTGATGTATGATTTCTCATTTCTGACTCCTAAATTCTGTCCAATTTCCACATAAAACTGAGGTAGGTAAGATCTGAGAAGAGAGTGGGAAGAGTTTTACAATGAATTTTGTTTAAAAAAGCCAAGCAATGTAGTTTACATAGATTGGTTTTCCTTGATAATAGTTTAACCACTCCATGCTCTCAGCACTGTTGACATATCATTTGACAAGTTGAAAAACTGGCTTTCAAACCTGTTTTAGTACAACACATGGAAGGTCTACATTTTATATTGCAGTGCACTGTTCACGCTCAAACACACACTCACACACCTGAAAAATATTTTCAAAAAAATATTAATCCTTAGATGCCCTGCTTTCTTATGTTTCCTATTCTAATTTATCTCATCAAAAATAAATACAAACATCACCAATTTGATTTTATACTCTACTAAATGCCATGACCTATATTTTCAATGCATTTTCAGAGATTCTTTAAATAACATAGTTCCAGTAAAACACAATTATTCCAGGAGGTTTTAAAATATATACCTATTGATTTAGCCTTTGGAATAGATTTGCTCATAGCACACTTGTTCCCTGGGAGCAATGAAATTATAAACTTTAGGATATACTTTTTCCCCTAAGAATTTTTCCCTATCACTAACCAAAATGTTACTATTTCATTCTCTGCTTGATACCTTTTTCCCCTGGATAAATTGTAAACATATGAGGGGCACTTATGACATCAATTGTTTCTGTATTAATCTGCAAAAGCAATGAGGACTCTTTTACTGCCATGATCAAACCTGTAATTCTTCTACAAAGGACTTTTCTCATATTTAAAAAATCCTTTCCTAGATTTCCCCATGACTTTCTCAAGTTGTTTATGCCTTCACCTGATTTTCACTGATTGTTCACTTTCATGCAGAACACAGAGAGCATTTCGATATACAACAAATTCATAAATAACTGAGATGTTTGTACATAGCTGAAGAACATTATCCTTAACATTTTATCATTCAATCTGATGTTTGAAATGTTCAGACTTCTTATTATCACTGATATTATAATAAGCCCTATAAGGATTAAATATGATCTCCAATCTGGCTTCCATCCTTAGCTTCCAATAATTTTCTCTTCTTTCTGACTTCCAAAGTACCCCTCAACTATTCAGGATATACATGATCTCTGAATACACCACTTGACTGAAACATGTCTTGGCAAGCTTAACTGTTATTTCTTTGATTCTCCATGAAGTGTACCCATTTTATTTGTATTTTTCATTGAAGTGTTTTTCCTCCCTGGATAAACTGTAAACACATAAGAACTGGTTATGACACAAGGTGAACACACCAACTCGCTGAAACTGCTTCTGGCAAGTTTAATTGTTATTTCTGTGAGTTTTGATGAAGTGTAGCCATTTTATTTCTTGCATTTGGCACCGTCAATTACTCCTTTCTTCTTTCTTATGATGTTCTAGACTAGCAATTTTCAACGTTTTCATCTCATGGCACACACAAACTAATTACTAAAATTCTATAGCACATCGAAAATATATATTTATTCTGCCAATTTGACCCAAAAAGTTATAGCCTTAATTCATTCACATAAAACAGCTGTTGTTGTGTTGCTGTGGTCATTTTTTTAATTGGACAATCTAAGGAAAAAGAGGTCCATGCTCCTAACAGTCAGGTATTGCATGTTTTAAAAGTCCTTGTGGCACAGCGGGTGGAAACCACTGTTCTACACACATCGTACCATATCTACCCTCCTACTTCTTGTTTTCTTTCCAGTTTCCCCTTTACAAGTCCCTCTTTCCTTACTTATCCTCATAACATTGATATTTCTCATATTTCATTCCTAAATCCTCTTCTCTGCGTTTCTGTGTGTTTTCCCTGGGAACTGACTAAATCCTCTGACTTTGATTTAGCATTTAAAATGTGATTATTTCAAAGTGTAACTTTTTAATATGATCTCTTGAAACGTTAGTCATTTGCACTTTGCAAATATCCAAACCCTCTAAGTGAACTTGTTCAAACTCGAATGCCTCGTCTTCATCTCTATTAATCTTTACTTTCTCCATGTTCACTGTACTAAAACCAAAAGCCAATAATTATTGCCATATATTAACAATTGATATCAAGCTACATTGTTTCATATTTTAGCATGATCTTGAAAGTCTATTGACATTGGGGCTACTTTCACTTGATTTTTCAGTCTCCCTGATTCTAACAAGAGGGAGTTTTTTGTCTATGTGGTGGTGGAATTGTAAAGAATAGCTCTAAAAACCAAAGCCTACCATAGTGACAGGCAGGTATTGTAGTGGTCATCCTAAATGGACTACCTCTCTGCAAACATTTTCATCTAATTATTTGTGTTTTTTCCGCCCCGCTGCTCCATGCATTTGCTAATTCTGACCTACACCTGGCTCTTGGTTACTCCTTCCTGTTTTTTATGTAAGACTCTTTAGAGGAGTCTATCTAAAGTTTATCAACCACACGAAGACCTTTGTTTATGTTTTGTCACATTCTATGCTTAATAGAGGAGGGGAATGAAGGGGGGAATAGAACAACTGTAACAGTATAATTATTAAAAAAATAAATTTAAAAAAAAAGAAAAGCAATCGAAACTAAAACTAAGCAAACAACTAGACAGGAACAGAATCAGAGAAATGGACAACATATGGAGGGATTTCAGTGGGGAGAGGGAAGGGAGCAATAGGGTGGGAAAGGTACAGGGAAGAAGAAGCATGATTTGTAGGCATAAAATAGATGGGGAGAGATAAAAATAGTATAGGAAACAGAGGACTCAGAGAACTTATATGTACAACCCACGGACATGAACTAAGGTGGGGGGAATGCTGGAGGGTTGGGGGGCAGTGTATGGGGAATAAAGGGGGAAAATGGGGAAAACTATAATAGCACAATCAATTAAAAATACTTTCCAGGGACTTCCGCCAAGATGGAGGCATAGGTGAATGTGCTGTGCCTTCTCACACAACCAAGTTTAGAGACAACTAAATATTAGCAACAGAAAACACAGCCAGAACATGGAAAATTGAACTTTTCAGAAGTCCATTAACGAACAAATTCTTCAGCCTGACCAGTAAGGGGAGAAACCAGCGGCTGGTGAAATGGGATTGCACAGGAAAACTTGGCCGGACGGTCTCAGGCGCGCAGAATCCAGACGCGCGGAATCCAGGCGCAGGGTGGGACCTAGTGAGCAACTGAGCGAGCAACCACGCAGCGACCGCGGGGGAGACAGCGGGGAGCGGTGCTGCGTGTAGACTGTGCTCGTGCATTTGTGCGTGGGTGGACAGGCAAGGAAGTGGGCGGTTGGACCAGAGCCCGGTGGGTCCCCGCGGCGAGCGGCAGTGGAGGGCGCTGCCATTTCCCTGCTCTGACCCCACCACCACATATAGCGTCACAACCCAGCGACCTGGGAGTCCAAGGTGCCCCTTCTCACACTTAAAGGGCCAGAACAGACCACAAATGTTGCAAGAATATCTCAAAGCCCCAGAGCCCATAGATCTAAGCAATGAAGAAATAGCAAAACTCTCAGACCCACAGTTTAAAACACTGGTCATCAGGATCCTCACAGAACTGGTTGATTATACCGAAAAATTAGACAAATATATGAAGGCGAAACTAACTGAAATGAATGGAATTGCAAAGGACACCAATAGCAATGAAAAGGAAACTGGGACTCAAATCAATGGAGTGGACCAGAAGAAAGCAAATAATGGCCAAACAGAAAAGAGTCAAGAAGCAAGAATTCAAAGAAATGAGGAGAGTCTTAGCAACCTCCAGGACATCTTTAAACGCTCCAACATCCGAATTATAGGGGTACCAGAAGGGGGAAAGGCACAGCCACCAGTGGAAAACTTATTTGAACAAATAATAAAGGAGAATTTCCCCAATCTGGCAAAGGAAATAGACCTCCAGCAAATCCATGAAGCTCAGAGAGTACCAAAGAAGTTGGACCCAAGAAGGAACACACCAAGGCACATCATCATTACATTAGCCAAAATTAAAATGAAGGAGAGAATCCTAGAAGCAGCAAGAGCTAAGGGGACAGTCACCTACAAAGGAGTCCCCATCAGACTGTCAGCAGATTTCTCAAAAGAGACCTTACAGGCAAGAAGGGGCTGGAAAGAGGTATTCCAAGTCATGAAATCCAAAGACCTACAACCAAGATTTCTCTATCCAGCAAAACTTTCATTTAGAATGGAAGGACAGATAATGTGCTTCTCAGATAAGATCAAACTCAAGGAGTGCATCATCACCAAGCCCTTATTATATGAAATGTTAAAGGGACTTATCTAAGAAAAGGAAGTTAAAGAAACATGAAGAGTGAAAGGACAACAAACTCACAGTTATTAACAACCACACCTAAAACAAAAGCAAACTAAAAGGACAGCGAGATCAGGAGTGGAAACAGAAATGAAGATCTCAAGGAGGGTTAGCAACAGGGGAGTGGGAGGAGGAGAAGGGGGGAGAAGGTACAGAAAATAAGTAGCATAGACAGTAGATAGAAAATAGATGGGGGGCAAGAATAGCATGGGAAATATAGAATCTAAAGGACTCGAGAGACATGACCATAAACTAAAGGGGGGGTAATGAAGGGGATGGGTAGGGTGGAGGGGAATGAAAGGGGGAATAGAACAACTGTAACGGCATAATCAACAAAAAAAATTTTTTTAAAGAATAAAAAAATGTTTGAAGATTAAAAAAAAAACTTTCCAAAAAAAATCATTGGAAATAGAATTTTTATCTTGTTTAATGTAATAACCACAGTGTGGAAAGACTTTAAGATATAGAGTTAATTCAAAATTTACCCTCAGAACTGAATTAAGGTATATTACTTATTATGCACTAAATATTATTTTATTTTTACCTCATCGAATATTGATTTTTGTCACATTTTTGTAGCAGCTGGCTTACTATATATTTCTGAAATCTTTCAATATAGAGAGTGAAAAAGAAAGAATGAGAAATGCAAGTATATGCTTTGACATAATCTTTACTGCAATTCTAAAACTACTCTGCCATCTTCTCATTTTGCCACATCCCTGACTCTAATTTAGGGCTTTTTTTTTTTTTTGGCTTATACTTTTAAGGAAAGGTTCTGAGTGCCTTTTAACTCACATTATAACCTGACTATGTACTCAGCACATGCATGATACCTGCATTAAGGAAAAAGTTTTAATTGACTTATTACTGTTTGACAGAGAAGTGGCTTTCCTTTTATGATTTCATTCATGCTTCTCAATGTGCCTGGCAGAAACATATTCATACCAGAGATTCATTCTGGGTTTGAACCGATGGATGCTCTGCGATTGTTCCTCAGACAACACCAACTTACTACATTAACATCTGCTGATAACTTCACACTCCAGTGCTTATTCAAAGCCATCAATAATTTAGAAAATTAATTATTTTAGAAATTTCAGTTAACTGGGTATGCAAAGGTTTCACTTGATTGCTTTAAAATATTCTTTTTCTTCAGAAGAGGGAGATACTCTCTATTCACCATCTGCCCACTTCTCGTTGTAAATCTCAGAGTTTACAATCCCCTTTAAAGACACAAACAACTGTCCCTGGTTTAAATGTTTTAGGACAAGCTGGGAGCATTTTCAAGAATGAGCATCACAGAAGTAACAATAAATTCAATAAATATTAACAATAGACTAAGTAATTAAAATAATTAAATAAAATAATAAACTAGAGATATAAGAAAGGATTATATGCAACCCACCTGCCTCCTTTTTTTCAGTTTAAAACATTTTGTTGGTGCCTTACACAAGTCTGAAAGCTCTATGCCTTTGTTCCTAAACATCTTGAAAAATGAATTGACACTATCATTTGATTTCTATTTATTTCTCTTGTCTTTTAGAGGTCTGAACTTTTTTTTCTAATTTAGTTTACTTTATTTTTCCCAAACCAGCATAACATGTGAGGTCAGCAGAACCAGGTTGGGTGAAAGCCCACACAGCTACTAAAAAAGATAGAACTCGTTTTTTACTGCAAACTCCTTCCCCTTCTTGTACCATTAGCTGTCAGTCATGTTGCTAGCAAGTGTGGGGTGACAACTTGCAAAAAGACACCAGAAAAGAAAAAGGAGGACAGGGATCGGCTGAGAGCAAACTGTCTTTGACAAGTCATAGCTCTTTTATTGGTAGATTTTCCTAAAGATTGTAGGTCTCTTAGACTATACTTTCAGGGATCATTTTTATAGTTCATTAGAGATTGTAAGTATCCTAAACATATCAGGAGATAAATTCCAATTCAGAGTCCTTTCTACAAGTCACTCATTTCACCTATTTTTAGGTGTCCTGCTATTTACTCATGCACAAATGCAGTCCCATCAAAGTATTTTTATAATGTAATCTTTATTGTATTTTCCATTAAAATTTAGCCCCCTTATACCTCCCTGCCCCCAACAATAAACACACTGTTGCCCATGTCCATGAGTTCTTTGTCTTTTTTGCTCAATCCCTCTACCCCCTAACTTCCCCCCACTCCTCTAGCTGTCATCTCAAAGCCTTTAGTCAATTTAAAATTATGAACTTGTTTCTTTCACCATAATTTAACTAACTATTCACATCTCTCAAAGAAAATCATTTTCTAAGCCTCTGAAAAACTACAGACATAGTGGTTTCAGTTGATTATTTATTTCTGAGCATCCTCAGGGTTGGAAGGATGAAGAAGAGCACATTTGCATAGGCTCGTATGTGGACTTCTGGTCACTCTTTCTCCGGACCATACTCACCTAACAGGTTGCTCTTGGATGGCACTGATTTATCTGATCATGTCATTTCTATCGTGTGGCCAAGACTTTCCAGCCAAGAAATTTGCATTATTGCAAAATGTAGTTGCTACTCCAAGGTCTGAGGAAATATCAGGAACTCCCTAGTTTAGGTAGACATGATATTTGTATCTTCCTACAAAAAAAAATGGGAATACTTTACAACAGAATTGATGTTCGTGCCAAGCATGACCACGTGAATAAACACTAGTCCTAGGTGAATTAGGTTTTAAAGGCATTAATGAATCTTCCATGTAATCTTTTGGCAAGAATCCTGAAACATGCAAAAGTGGGGATAATGTCCTCAGAGAACTAAAAATTCAAAATTACATTCAACACAAGACTTTTACACAAAATAAAAAATTAAATGAAACCCATTTAATCTTATGAACTAATATTATCCCAATAAATAAAAAATAAAATAAAGTGAAGTAAGCTTCCATTTTCTTCCTTTTATTCAATAGAATCTTTTTAAGTTAAATTTATTGAGGTGATATTGCTAATAAGATTATGTAAGTTTCAAGCGTACCTTTCTACAATACGCAACCTGCATATTGCACTGTGCCCCAAGTCAAGTCATCTCTTTTTTGTGGCGGGAGGGGTGTGATGGATGTTTATTGTAGTGATGGTTTCCCTAAAGCATACTTATCATTAAATTCATCAAATCATATATTGTATATTAAACATGTACAGCTTTTTATATCTAATCATACCTAGTTTTTAAAAGATTATATATCAAAAATGGCTGAGCTGTACAAGCTCAGAGTTGTAGACATTCTCTCTCTATATAATAATTAAGTAAAAAAGAAAAATATAAAACAATTCTGTAGTGATGCATAAAAATTAGAGAAGTAAAACAAAAATAACATTTCATTTGTTTTTTGGGTTTTTAATTTATTTTAATTGTTGTTCAAGTACAGTTTTCTGTCTTTTACTCCCACCCCATATATTTGACCCCCTTTAGCATTTACTAACAGCCCTTCCCCTTCCCTCTGGAAACTACCATACTGTCTTCTATGTCTATGAGTTTTGTTTGCTTTTCTTATCTGTTTATTTGTTGCTTTCAGATTTATAGGACACGTGAGTCAAATAATATGGTTAACGTTTTCTGTCTAACTTATTTTGCTTAGCATGATTTCTCAAGGTCCAGTCATTAAAATAAATAAATAAATTATAAAAGTACATCTATAGCTGTTAATGTAAGACTTACTAACAGAATACAGAGAAGGAGGGAAGATGGTGGCCAACTAGGACAAAAGATTTCGCTTCCCCTTCGCCACGTGCCAGAGAAAAACCTGGCTCATCTGCACAGGAGTGCAGTGGATAGCCAACAGGGACCTAGAATATACGAAGGTAGGACTCCAGAAATTGTAGCGGACACTGAATGACCAGACAGTGAGGAGAGGGAGACAACTGCAGGTCAACAAGGTCCAAGGGAAAAGCGCAGAGACTACAGGCCTTCAACCAAGCCATGCCAGGGCCCGGGATGGTCTGCCTTGGTCTCTGGAGGCCAAGGGATGGCAGCAAGGTCCTTAGGAGAGAGTCGTTCATCAGCTCCCTCCCTACCCAGCTGGGCGCAGATTGAAAAATGCCAGGAGAGATCGGTTTGCTTGCAGTGTCAGAGAGAGGAGTGGGCATTAGGTTACAAGGTAACCTAATGGAGTGGGCTCTCCTGCTACCAGAGAGTTTTGACCACCCGTGGAATCAGTCTGTGGTCACCACCTTGGGAGAATTGAGAGTCACCAGTGCGTTCCACCATAGAACTGAGAAAGGATCATGCCCAAGCCTGCAAGATCTGAGAAGCCTGGCCAGAATCATGCACCCACACCCCAGGCCAAGACTGCGAATCCTGGGGAAAATCTGCTCTCAGTGGGACACTGGAGACAGGCACCAGTCTGGATCTTTGGAGGGCACTGGTGAGACCGCCTGAGTTCTCCCAGTTGGGTGGTAGGCCACATTAATTGCCCCTCAGACTGCTGCAGCTAGTGTGACCAGAAGAAAAGGTTTGACCAGATGGAAACAAACAAGAGGCTTTGAGGGGGGTTATCATTTATGAAAATAATATTTTATTTTTTAACTTTATGGTTTTATATTTCAATACTTTTACCCTCTCTCTTCTTCTTTCTTATTTTATTCCTTCCTCCTTTCTTTCCAAACCTACCACTTTTTCCTCCCATCTAATGCCTTTTTTTTTCTTTTCACCCCCCCAGGGGGCAAAAGAGTTGGAACAGCAAAAACACCAGAGTTGGACTCAGAGAGAAGACATCCCAACAGTAGAGACAGAGAGAAAAAAATTCACTTTGCTATAACAGAAAAACTACAATTTACTGCATAATTCTTTTTTTTCATTATATTGTCATTATTCTGACATCTTTTATTTTAATACTATCTCTGTATTCCTTCTCTTTCTGTATATTCTTTTTTACCTTGATTGGATATATTGTATCAATTGACAGGTTTTTCTTGTCCCCTCAATCATAGTGTATTGCTAATTTACTGTCCTTCACTTCCCCTTGCCCAGTTAGCACACTATTGAAGGTCCAATACATCCTAATCTTGCTATATCATAGATTCTGTAATTCACTTGTTGCTCAAATATTACTGAAAATAATAGTTGTTATATACTATTGTAAATAGTACACAACACTCACCCCAGATCTTAGCCCACTTCATTGGTGCCTTAACTATAATACTGTCATGATTAACTGTATTCTCTCTCACACTGCACCTATTTGCCATCCTTTATTCTCACCTCACCTCAGAAATGGACCTCCTACAACCTCACTCCTTTCTACATTCAAATTACAAACTTTCCCTCCCCAACAAGAGCCTTATCTTCCTTGCATCCTTTCTAAAAAGTAGCTAGTTTGGTTAAAGATTATGGTTATCGCCATACATAGCCAGTGGATCTCCTATCACTTCTCTGCCAGCTGCTATTGTAAATATCATAGAATACTCTCCTGCTATCATAAACCAGTTTGCCTTCCTCCCCAACGGATCACACACACACACAAAAAAAAAACAGAGTAGGAGGAAGTGGTGAACACCAGAATACCCAAAGGAAAAGAAAACCCAACAACAAAAGAATGACCAACACAGAACAACAGAAGAAGGTGAAGGAGGGAGTAGAAACCACAAAAACCTCAACCCAAGACCTACCTGGAAATACAACTTAACAGCGGAGAAACTACCCATGGAAAACAACTCAACAAGAGCAAAAGACAATCCACAAAACCCTGTACACGCACAAGAACTAGCTTCAAAGCAACCTGCCCTCACCAGCACAGCAAATTAAAACAGATAGTAGACAGAGGGACCATCAGTTCACCAGCTTGTGGAAAGGACCAACAAAAAAAAGACCCAGAAACAACAAAAACACAAAGACAAACTCACAGCCAGCATACAGGAGAGCCCAAGACCAGCAAGCTGGGAAGATCAAGGAGACTACACCACTGAATCTCACAAGTATTATACCATAGAAGTGCACACCATTAATCCAGGAAGCCAGAGCAAATCAATTAAAGAAGCTGAAGCTAACAGGAAGAATCTCCCAAAAAATGGGAAGCAAAGAAACAACCCCCCAGTGAAAAGAAAGGAGAAAACCTCAGAAGGAATGTTAGATGAAATAAAGGCAAGTCAGCCATCAGATATTGAATTCAAAGCACTGGTTTTCAGGATTTCAAAGAGCTCACAATGAGGTACCAGAAACTAACTATAGGGAAACTACAATGAACTCACTGAAAATTATATCAATATGAAAAAGGAGACAGAAACTATCAGCAAGGGCCAAGAGGAAATGAAGAATACAATTTTGGAGCTAAGGAAACAGTGGAAAGAATCAAAAGCAGGATGGATGAACCAGATCGGATCAACAAGTTGGAGGAAAAAACTCACAGAAAGAGCAAGAAAAGAAAAACAGGCTCAGAAAGAATGAAGAGGAATTAAGAGAAATTCAAGACAATATGAAATGTAATAATATCTGAATAATAGGGATACCAGAAGGAGAAGAAGAAGAACAAGGGATAGAAAATCTATCTGAGAAAGTAATGATGGAAAACTTTCCTAATTTGATGAGAGAAAGTCACACAAATCCCAGAATCACAGACAGTCCCAGTCAAGAGGAACCCAAAGAGGCCCACTTCAAGACACATCAGCATTAAAATGGCAAAATTCCAAGACAAAGAGAGAATCTTAAAGGCAGCAAGGGAGAAAAAGGAAGTAACATACAAGGGAGCCCCAATAAGGTTAATTACTGACTTCTCAATGGAAATGCACCAAGCAATAAGAGAATGGCAACAAACTCCAAGTAAGGAGAACCAGAGGCCTGCAACCATGGTTATTTTATCCAGCAAGGCTCTCAATCAATACAGAACACCAAATAAAGAACTTCCAAGATAAAAGAAGTCTGAAAGAATACACCCCTCCACCAAACCATCTCTGCAATAAATACTAAAAGATCTGCTTTAAGGAAAGGAAGGAAAAGAGAGAGACAATGAGAAACACAAGTATAAAAATGGCAATGAATAAGTACCTATCAATAATAACCTTAAATGTAAATGGACTAAATGCTCCAATCAAAAGACATAGAGTAGCTCAATGGATAACAAAGCATGATCCACACATTTGCTCCTTACAGGAGACCCACTCCAGGACAAAACACCTACACAGACTAAAAGTGAGGGGCTGAAAACAAATTTTCTAAGCACACGGACAAGAAAACAAAACCTGGAGTAGCAATACTCATATCAGACAAAATAGTCTTCAGAAAAAGGGCCATAAAGAGAGACCCAGATGGTCACTTCATAATACTCATGGGAAGAATCCACCAAGAACACATAAACATTGTAAATATATATGCACCCAACATAGGAGCACCCAAATATATAAACAAAACCTTAGAGGACTTCAAGAATGATATTGACAATTATACTAAGGAATATTAACACCCCACTTTCAAAAATGGACAGATCTTCCAAACAAAATATCAACAAACATATTGTGGAATTGAACAACGTCCTGGATGAAATGGACTTCACTGATATATATATAGAGAACTCTTCATCCCAAAGAAGCTAAATACACATTCTTTTCAAATGCACATGAAACATTTCTAAAGATAGACCACATGATAGGATACAAAACAAGCCTCAACTAATTTAAGAAAATTGAAATCATCCCAAAAATTTTCTCTGATCACAGGGACCAAAACTGGAAACCAACCACAAGAGAAAAGACCCAAAACATTCAAAATCATTGAGATTCAATAGCATGCTATTAAACAACAAATGGGTTAAGAATGAAATTAGAAAAGAAATCAGAAAGTTTCTGGAAACAAATAAAAATGAACTCATGACAACCCATAACTTATGGGACACAGCCAAGGCAGTCCTGAGATGGAGGTTCATAGCAATACAGGACTACCTAAAAAAGATAGAAACATTTCAAACCAACAACCTAACCCTATGCCTATAAGAACTTGAAGAACAACAGCAAAAACATCCCAGAGAAAGTAGAAGAAAGAAAATAACAAGATCAGAGCAGAATTAAATGAAATAGAGATTAAAAGCACAATTCTAATACTCAATAAATCCAGGAGCTGGTTTCTTGAAAACATAAACAAAATAGACAAGGCTTTAAGTAGGCTCATCAAGAAAAGAAGAGAGAGAACCCAAATGAACACAACCAGAAATGAAAGAGGACAGATTCTAACTGACCCCACAGTAATACAAAAAACTGTAAGAAATTACTATGAAGAACTCTATGCCAAAAAATCTGAAAACTTAGGTGAAATGGACAAATGTCTAGAAAAATATAATCTTCCAACTCAATGAAGAAGAAGCGGAAAGCCTGAATAGACCAATAACAGCAAATGAAATTGAAGCAGTAATCAAAAAGCTCCCATCACACAAAAGCCCTGGACAAGATGGTTTCACAGGAGAATTCTACAAAGCATTTAAGGAACAGCTAATCCTTATTCTTCACAGGCTATTCCAAAAAATCCAAAATGATAGAAGAATCCCAAATTTTTTTCATGAAGCCAGCATCATCCTAATCCCAAAACCAGATACAGATACAACAAAGAAAGAAAACTTCAGGCCAATATTGCTGATAAACATAGACACTAAAATCCTCATCAAAATATTGCGAAATCACATCCAACAATACATTAAAAAGATCATACACCATGACCAAGTGGGATTCATCCCAGGGATGCAAGGAGGGTTCAATATTCGCAAATCAGTAAATGTAATACATCACATAAACAAAAAAAAGACAAAATTCACATGATCATGTCAATAGATGTGGAAAAAGCTTTTAAAGGGTACAACACCCACTCATGATAAAAAAAAAAAAAAACCTCAGCAAAGCGGGAATACAGGGAGCATTCCTCAATATAATAAAGGCCATATATGAGAGACCTACAGCCAACATCATAATCAATGGGCAAAAACTAAAGGCTTTTCCACTAAGATCAGGAACAAGACAAGGTTGTCCACTTTCACCACTTCTATTCCATATAGTATTGGAAGTTTTAGCCACATCAATCAGACAAGAAAGGAAAATAAACGGCATCCAAATCAGAAAGAAGGAAACAAAACTGTCACTGTTTGCAGATGGTATGATAGTGTATATGGAAATCTTATAGACTCTATCCAAAAACTGCTCAACCTAATAAATGAATTTGGCAAAGCAGCAGGATACAAAGTCTATATCCAGAAATCAAAGACATTTTTTGTATACCAAACATGAAAAAGCGGAAGCAGATATCAAGAAAAAAATCCCATTCGATATAGCAAAAAGAAAAACAAAATACCTAGGAATAAACCTAACCAAGGAGGTAAAAGACCTGTATACAGAAAACTACACAACGCTGAAGAAAGAAATCAAGGAAGACACAAACAAATGGAAACATATACCATATTCATCGATTGGAAGAATTAACATCATCAAATTGTTCGTACTACCCAAAGATATTTACAGATTCAATGCAATACCTACTAAAGCACCAATGACATACTTCACAGACATAAAAAAAAACACTACAAAAATTTATATGGAACCATAAATGACCAAGAATAGCAGCTACTATTTTGAGAAAGAAGAACAAAGTAGGATGGATCACAATACCTTATACCAAACTGTATTACAAGGCCTCTCTAATCAAAACAGCCTGGTACTGGCATAAAAACAGGCACACGGACCAATCTAACAGAACAGAACACAGAGCCCAGAAATAAACCAAATCTCTATTCCAATTAATATTTGACAAAGGGGACAGTAACATACAATGGAGTAAAGATAGCCTCTTCAACAAATGGTGTTGGGAGAACTGAACAGCTATTTGCAAAAAAATGAAACTGGAGCACCAACTTACACCATACACCAAAATAAACTCAAGGTAGATAAGACTTAAATATAAGCCGTGACACCATTAAAGTCCTAGAGGAGAACATTGGCAACAAAATATCAGATATTTCATGCAGCAAGTTCTTTACTGGTATGTCCCCTAGAGCAAGGGACATAAAGGAAAGAATAAACAAATGCAATCTTATCAAAATTGGAACCTTCTGCCTGGCTAAAGAAAACAGTATTAAGATCAAAAGAGATCCAACTGTATGGGAAAACATATTTGCCAATGATACCTCAGACAAGGGTTTAATCTCCAAAATATATAAAGAACCTCCACTCCAAGAAGACAAGCAACCCAATTAAAATGTGGGCAAAGGGCTTGAACAGACATTTCTCCAAGAAGGACATACAGAAGACCCAGAGACACATGAAAAGATGCTCAATATCACTAGCTATCAGAGAGATGCTAATTTTTTTTTTACAGTTGACATACAATCTTTTATTAGTTTCAGTTGTACAACACAGTGATTAGACATTTATATACCATACAGTTATCACCCCAATAACTCCAGTATCCATCTGGCACTATACATAGTTATTACAATATTATGGACTATATATATGCTGTGCTATAAATTATTTTCTTTTTTTTTTTAATTTTATTTAGTTATTTTCAAGTACAGTTTTTTGTCTATTTTTCCCATCCCAGCCTCCCCTGCCCCTTGCTCCCCACCTCCCTCCCATTTCCTCCCCCCCCCCTTAGTTCTCGTCCCTGTGTCCTTCCTATTTGTTCCTCCAAATCCCCCCCCCCTTTTTCCCCTTAACTTCCCTTCCTTCTCCCCTCTGGTCACTATCCCCTTGTTCTCTATTTCAGTGTCTTTGTTTTTTTGGGTTTTTTTTTTCTGCTTACTTGTTTGTTTTGTTGTTTAGCTTCCTGTTAAAGGTGAGATCATATGGTATTTGTCTTTCAGCACCTGGCCTATTTCACTCAGCATAATGCTTTCCAGTTCCATCCATGTTGTTGCAAATGGTAGTAGCTCCTTCTTTCTCTCTGCAGCATAGAATTCCATTGTGTATATGTACCACAATTTTTTGATCCATTCATTTACTGATGGGCACCTAGGTTGCTTCCAACTCTTGGCTATTGTAAATTGTGCTGCTATGAACATTGTGGTGCATAGGTTCTTTGAAATTGATGTTTTAGGATTCTTAGGATATAATCCTAGCAGTGGAATTGCTGGGTCAAAAGGCAGGTCGATTTTTATTTTTCTGAGAAAAATCCATACTGTTTTCCATAATGGTTGTACCAGTCTACAATCCCACCAACAGTGAACTAAGGACCCCCGTTTCCCCACAACCCCTCCAACATTTGTTGTTTGTTGCTTTGTTTATGATAGCCATCCTGACTGGTGTAAAGTGGTATCTCATTGTGGTTTTAATTTGCATCTCTCTGATAGCTAATGATATTGAGCATCTCTTCATGTGTCTCTGAATGTTCTGTATGTCCTCCTTGGAGAAGTGTTTGTTCAAGTCCTTTTCCCATTTTCTAATTGGGTTGGGTGTCTTCTTAGAGTGGAGTCGTGTAAGTTCTTTGTATATTTTGGAGATTAAACCTTTGTCTGAGGTATCATTGGCAAATATGTTTTCCCATACAGTTGGATGTCTTGCTAATTTAATACTGTTTTCTTTAGCCATGCAGAAGCTTTTTATTTTGATGAGATCCCATTTGTTTATTCTTTCCTTTACATTCCTTGCTCTAGGGGACATATCAGTAAAGAAGTTGCTGCGTGAAATATCTGAGATTTTCTTGCCAATGTTCTCCTCTAGGACTTTAATGGTGTTATGACTTACATTTAAGTCTTTTATCCACCTTGAATTTATTGTGGTGTATGGTGTAAGTCTGTGCTCAAGTTTCATTTTTTTGCATGTAGCTGTCCAGTTCTCCCAACACCATTTGTTGAAGAGGCTATCTTTACTCCATTTTATGTTACTGCCCCTTTGTCGAATATTAATTGACTGTAGAGAGTTGGGTTGATTTCTGGGCTCTCTGTTCTGTTCCATTGGTCTATGTGCCTGTTTTTATGCCAGTACCAGGCTGTTTTGATTACAGTGGCCTTGTAATACAGTTTGATATCAGGTATTGTGATCCCCCCCTACTTTGTTCTTCTTTCTCAAAAGAGCAGCTGCTATTCGAGCTCGTTTATGGTTCCATATAAATTTTCGAAGTGTTTGTTCTATGTCTGTGAAATACGCCATTGGTACTTTAATAGGTATTGCATTGAATCTGTATATTGCTTTGGGTAGTATGGACATTTTGATAATGTTAATTCTTCCGATCCATGAACAAGGTATATGTTTCCATTTGTTTGTGTCTTCCTTGATTTCTTTCTTCAGGGCTGTGTAGTTTTCTGCATACAGGTCTTTTACCTCCTTGGTTAGGTTTATTCCCAGATATTTTATTTTTCTTTTTGCTATATCAAATGGGGTTTTTCTCTTTATTTCTGCTTCTGCTGATTCACTGTTTGTATACAAAAATGCCTTTGATTTCTGTATATTGACTTTATAACCAGCTGTTTTGCCAAACTCATCAATTAGTTTGAGGAGTTTTTGGGTAGAGTCTATAGGATTTTCCATGTACACTATCATGTCATCTGCAAACAGTGACAGTTTTGTTTCCTCCTTTCCTATTTGGATGCCTTTTATTTCCTTTTCTTGCCTGATCGCTGTGGCTAAAACTTCCAATACTATATTGAATAGAAGTGGTGAAAGTGGACAACCTTGTCTTGTTCCTGATCTTAGTGGAAAAGCTTTTAGTTTTTTCCCGTTGAGTATGATATTGGCTGTAGGTCTCTCATATATGGCCTTTATTATTTTGAGAAATGCTCCTTGTATTCCCACTTTGCTGAGTGTTTTTATCATAAATGGGTGTTGTACCTTATCGAAAGCTTTTTCTGCATCTATTGATATGATCATGTGATTTTTGTCTTTGCTTTTGTTTATATGATGTATTACATTTACTGATTTGCGGATATTGAACCATTCTTGCATTCCTGGGATGAATCCTACTTGATCATGGTGTATGATCTTTTTGATATGTTGTTGGATGCGATTTGCCAATATTTTGTTGAGGATTTTAGCATCTATGTTCATCAGCGATATTGGCCTGAAGTTTTCTTTCTTTGTTGTGTCTCTATCTGGTTTTGGAATTAAGATGATGCTGGCTTCATAAAAAGAATTTGGGAGTTTTCAGTCCTTTTGAATTTTTTGAAATACTCTGTGGAGAATAGGGGTTAGCTCTTCCTTAAAGGCTTTGTAGAATTCTCCTGTGAAACCATCTGGTCCGGGGCTTTTGTGTGATGGGAGTTTTTTGATTACTGCTTCAATTTCTTTTGCTGTTATTGGTGAATTTAGATTTTCTGCTTCTTTTTCACTGAGTTTTGGAAGATTGTATTTTTCTAGAAATGTGTCCATTTCCCCTAGGTTTTCAAATTTCTTGGCATACAGTTCTTCATAGTAATTTCTTACAATCTCTTCTATTTCTGTGGTATCAGTTGTAATCTCTCCTTTTTCATTTCTGATTGTGTTTATTTGTGTCCTCTCTCTTCTTTTCTTGATGAGCCTACTTAAAGGCTTGTCTATTTTGTTTATCTTCTCAAAGAACCAACTCCTGGATTCATTGATCCTTAAAATTGTGCTTTTAGTTTCTATGTCATTTAATTCTGCTCTAATCTTGGTTATTTCCTTCCTTCTGCTTGCTCTGGGCTATCTTTGTTGTTGTTCCTCAAGTTCTTGCAGGCGTAGGGTTAGGTTGTTTGTTTGAAATGTTTCTATTTTCTTTAGGTAGGCCTGTATTGCTATAAACTTCCCTCTCAAGACTGCCTTTGCTGTGTCCCATAAGTTTTGGGTTGTTGTGCGATCATTTTCATTTGTTTCCAGAAATGTTTTGATTTCTTCCCTAATTTCATTCTTGACCCATTCATTGTTTAATAGCATACCATTCAGTCTCCATGTTTTTGGGTGCTTTGGGTTTTTTTCTTTGGGGTTGGTTTCTAATTTCAGTGCCTTGTGGTCAGAGAAGATGCTTGGTATGATTTCAATTTTCTTGAATTTGTTGAGGCTCCTTCTGTGTCCTATCATGTGGTCTATCTTTGAGAATGTTCCATGTACATTTGAAAAGAATGTGTATTTAGCTTCTTTGGGATGAAGGGCTCTATATATATCAGTTAAGTCCATTTCATCTAGGGTGTTGTTTAATGCCACAATATCTTTTTTGATAATTTGTTTGGAAGATCTGTCCATTTTTGATAGTGGGGTGTTCAAATCCCCTACTATGATTGTGTTGCTGTCAATATCTTTCTTGAAGTCCTCTAAGATTTTCTTGATATATTTGGGTGCCCCTATGTTTGGTGCATATATGTTTACAATGTTAATGTCTTCTTGGTGGATTCTTCCCTTGAGTATAATGAAATGACCTTCTGGGTCTCTCTTTACAGCCTTTTTTTTGAAGTCTATTTTGTCTGATATGAGAATTGCTACCCCAGCTTTTTTTCTTGTCCGTTTGCTTGGAAAACTTGTTTCCAGCCTTTCACTTTTAGTCTGTGATGGTCTTTTGTCCTGAGGTGAGTCTCTTGTAGGCAGCATATGTGTGGGTCATGCTTTCTTATCCATTGAGCTATTCTGTGTCTTTTGATTGGAGAATTTAATCCATTTACGTTTAAGGTTATTATTGATAGGTACTTATTCATTGCCATTTTTGTACCTGTGTTCCTCTCTGTCTCCCTCTTATCCTTCCTTCCCTTAAAGCAGTCCTTTTAGTATTTCTTCTAGAGCTGGTTTGGTGGAGGCATATTCTTTTAGACTTCTTTTGTCTTGGAAGCTCTTTATTTGGCCTTCTATCTTGATTGAGAGCCTTGCTGGGTAAAGTAGCCTTGGTTGTAGGCCTCTGGTTCTCATTACTTGAAATATTTCTTGCCATTCTCTTCTTGCTTGAAGTGTTTCCATTGAGAAGTCGGTAGCTAACCTTATTGGGGCTCCCTTGTATGTTATTTCTTTTTTCTCCCTTGCTGCCTTTAAGATTCTCTCTTTGTCTTGGAATTTTGCCATTTTGATGATGATGTGTCTTGAGGTGGGCCTCCTTGGGTTCCTCTTGATTGGGACTCTCTGTGATTCCTGGATTTGTGAGACTTTTTCTCTTATCAAATTAGGAAAATTTTCTCTCATTACTCGTTCAATCCCTTTCTCGTTCAATACGTTTTCTATCCCTTGTTCTTCTTCTTCTCCTTCTGGTATTCCTATTATTCGTATATTATTACGTTTCATATTGTCTTGCATTTCTCTTAATCCCTCTTCATTCTTTCTGAGCCTCTTTTCATTTTCTTGCTCTTTCTGTGAGATGCTTTCTACCCTGTCCTCCAACTCACTAATCCTATCCTCCGCTTCATCTATCCTACTTTGGAAACTTTCTACTGTGTACTTCAATTCGGAAATTGTATTCTTCATTTCCTCTTGTCTCTTGCTGATGGTTTCCATTTCCTTTTTGATGTTGCTGTAGTTTGCAGAGAGATCATTATAATTTCCCTGTAGTTTCTGGTAGCTCACTGTGAGCTCTTTGAGCTCTTTGAACTTCGTAATAACCAGTGCTTTGAATTCACTGTCTGATAGTTGATCAGCGTCTATTTCATCTAACATTCTTTCTGAAGTTTCTGCTTTTTCTTTCATTTGGGGATTGTTTCTTTGTCTTCCCATTGTTTGAGACTCTTCTTGTTAGACTCTGCTTCCAAAATTGATCTGTTCTGAAATACTGGTTTTATGGTGTAAACTTCTGTGGTATGTTCCTTGTGAAGTTCAGTGGTACAGACTCCTTGAAGTTTCTTGATGTTCTTCGTCTCCACCTACACTCACGCTGGTCCTTGCACTGGTCCCTGCGTTGGTCGCCTACCACTGCTGAATGTCCCGGCTCTAGTAGCCGCCTCCTCAAGCACCCAGGCCCGTTACTAGGGCAGTGGCACAGAGGCTGGGAATGTCCTGGCTCCCGTATCTGGCTCTCTCTGCCGCCCAGGGCCGTCACAGGGGCTTGGAGTGTCCTGGTTTCCGTACCTGACTCCCCGGCGTCCAGTCCTGTCGCTATGGCAGCGGCCCAGGATTTGAGATCTTCCCGGCTCCCGTAGCCGTCTCCTCAGCTGCGAGCCTTAGCCGTCTCCTCAGCTGCGTCACAGGGGTTTGGAGAGTCCCGGCTTCCGTACCTGACTCCCCGGCGTCCAGTCCTGTCGCTATGGCAGCGACACTGGATTTGAGAGCTTCCCGGCTCCCGTAGCTGGCTCCTCAGGGTCCAGGCCTGTCTCTATGGCGGCGTCACAGGGGCCTTTGGTGTCCCAGCTCCTGCAACTGACCCTTCCGTTGCCCAGGCTAGTAGCTATGGCATCGGCACAAGGGTGTCCCCGCTCTGGTTCCTGACTCCTCTGTTTCCCAGGACCGTCACAGGGGCTTGGAGTGTCCGGCTTCCGTACCTGATTCCCCGGCTCCCAGGCCTGTTGCTCTGGCGGCAGTACAGGGGCCGCATGAGACCCAGCTCCGGTAGCTGACTCTGCCGTCGTCTGGTGTTTCAGCGTCGGTCACAATCTCTGGTCTTTTAATTTCATAAATGCTGGGTAACCGATGATTTATTGTGCTGTTTCTCCATAGATCTGCCAGGATTTTCACCCATGAGTACAGGAGCTAGTATCCGCTCCATCTTACACCGTCGCCATCTTCCCAGCATCCTCAGAGAGATGCTAATTAAAACCACCATGAGATACCACTTTACACCAGTCAGAATGGCCATCATAAACAAAGCAACAAACAATAAGTGTTGGAGAGGTTGTAGAGAAGAGGGGACCCTCATTCATTGCTGGAGGGATTTGCAGACTGGTACAACCACTGTGGAAAACAGTATAGAGTTTTCTCAGAAAACTAAAAATGGACCTGCCTTTTGACCCAGAAACTCCACTGCTGGTATTATATCCTAAGAACCTTAAAACACTAATCCAAAAGAACCTATGCACCCCAATCAATGTTCATAGCAGCATGATTTACAATAGCCAAGAACTAGAAGCAACCAAGGTACCCATCAGTAAATGAATGGATCAAAAAATTGTGGTACATATACACAATGGAATTCTATGCAGCAGAGAGACAGAAGGTGCTCCTACCCTTTGCAACAGCATGGATGGAACTGGAAAACATTATGCTGAGTAAAATAAGCCAGGCAGTGAAAGACAAATACCATATGATCTCACCTTTAACAGGAAGCTAAACAACAAAACAAACAAGCAAGCAAAATAACAACAAAGACACTGAAATAGAGAACAAGGGGAAAGTCACCAGAGGGGAAAGGGGAAGGAATTTCAGGGGAAAAGGAGGAAGGATTTATAGGAACTAGTATAAAGGACACATGGACAACAAATAAGAGGGGTGGAAATGGAAGGGAGATGGGGAGCACTCGGGGGGTGGGCTGCGATAAGAGTATAAGACAGAAAACTGTATTTGAACAATTAAATAATATATATACATATATATTTTAAGTCATTATTAAGTATCCAATAAATGATATTCATTATAACAGTGTGACAAGGGTAAACAATATTTTTTATTTAGTTATTTTTCAAGTATATTTTGTCTATTTCTCCCATCGCAGCCCCCCCCGCCCTGTCTACCCCCTCTCTCCCATTCCCTTCCCCCAGTCCTCATCCCTGTGTCTTTCATACTTGTTCCTCAAAATCCCTCCCCATTTTTCCCTTTAAATTCCCTTCTCTCTCCCCTGTGGTCGCTGCCCCCTTGTTCTCTATTTCAGTGTCTTTGTTTTTATTCTGTTTGCTTGTTTGTTTTTTTTTTTCAAGAAAATGGATCTTATCTGGTAAGCATGAGAATCAAATCATTGGAATATAACTGTGACTCTAAAAATCTTGGCCATTCTACTTGAAATTCCTCTGCAGCAAAACCAGTTTATCTCCATTCCTCCTATGTCCAGTTGCACCTTTGGTTAGCCACTTTTCAGGCAAAGGTAACAGCACTTATTAGCAGATTATTAGGGTTGGACTACCATCAAAAAGCATGTACCCTGGATACTCCTGAGTATGCTGAGGTAAAAAGGTTATTTGGTGTGCATCTAAGTTTAAGAACACTAGCCAAGGCTTCACCAATGCTTTATCACATAAGAATTTAGGAATCAATTTGAGAAGAAATGTATCTCTTTCTAAAGGAATTTTGAGTTACAAAACTCAACACCAGAAAAAAAACAATTTAAAAAATAGGCAAAGGACTTCAGGACAAGATAGAGGTGTAGAGAGATATGCTTTGCTTCCTTTCACAAGCAAAAGATGGATAACAAGCAATTTCAACAAACAACAACCAGAACTGCCAGAAAATCAAACTGTATGGAGTCGAATAACTGAGAAGTTAAACAAGAAACATTCATCATTACTGGTACGAGGCATGGAGATGGGCAGCTTGGGCAGAGAGGATGTGCAGCAAGGCAGTGCCTGGCAGAACAGGAGGGTGATGTGACAGCTGGTTGTCCAGGCAGTCCCACATTCCCACGTGGCTAAACTGAGAAGAGCAATTGGAGAGTGAGTGACACCAAACAATCCAGGGTTCCAGAGCCAGGAAATACAGCCTCAAAACCTCTGACAGGAAAAACCTGTGGGGATTGCAGCACAGGAAGAAACTGCCAGTCTCAAAGGTATTTTCCCTCATTATCCCTCTCACTTCTGCCCTCTGATTACAGTCTGTTCTTTATTTCAGTGTCTCAGTTTAATATGTTTTTTTAAAGATTCGGTTCTTCTTTTAAGGTTTTATTTATTTATTTTTAGAGAGAGGGGAAAGGAAGAAGAAAGAGAGGGAGAGAAACATCAATATGTGGTTGCCTTTCACGTGTCCCCTACAGGGATCTGGCCCACAACCCAGGCATGTGCCCTGACTGGGAATCACACTGGCGATCCTTTGGATCACAGACCGCATTCACTCCACTAAGCTATACCAGACAGTGCTGCTTCTGGCTTTTTCAAGAAATGGCAAAAATATCATCAGATTTGTATGGAACCAAAAACAACCCCAAATAACCAAAGCCATCCTGAGAAAAAGGAACAAAGTTAGAGGTATCACATTCCCTGACTTCCAATTATACTACAAAGTGACAACAATCAAAATGATATGGTATTGGCAGAAAAACAGACACACAGACCAGTGGAACAGAATTGAGAGCCCAGAAATAAAACCACATGTATAGGGGCAAATAATTTTTGACAAAGGAGCCAAAAATATACAATAGTGAAAAGAAAGCCTCTTCAACAAATGGTGCTGGGAAAATGAGAAAGCATCATGCAAAACAATAAAACTAGACTGCAGTTTGTCCCCATATGTAAAAAAAAAAAAACAACAAAGATTCAAAATGGGACAAAGACCTAAAGATAAGATCTGAAACAATAAATTACATAGACGAAAACATAGGTACTAAACTTATGGACCTTGGTCTTAGACAGAATCTTAGGAATTTTACCCCCCAAGAAAAGGGCAGTAAAGACAAAAATAAATGAATGGGACTGTATCAAAGAAAAAGCTTCTGCACAGCAAAAGAAACTGCCACAAAACAAAAGGTCAAACAACTAAATAGAAGACTATATTTGCAAACAGATCTGAAAAGAGGTTAATATCCAAAATATATGAAAAAACACATACAACTCAACACCAAACACACAAAGAATCCAATTAAAAAATGGGCAGTGGACCGGAACAGACAGTTTATCCAAGAAGACATACAAATAGCCAAAGGATACACAAAAAGATGCTCGACTTCCCTAGCTGTTTTGGAAAATGTTCATCTAAACTACCATGAGAAACCACCTCACCTCTGTTAGAATGGCTGTTATCAACAAGGCAACTGATAGCAAGTGTGGGAGAAGTTGTGGAGGAAAAGGAACCCTCATTCACTGCTGGTGGGAATGTAAATCTGCACAGCCACCATGGAAAGCAGTATAAAGCTTCCTCAGAATTCAAAATAGAGTTACCATATGACCCAGCAACCTCTCTACCTGAAAACTTTGAAAACGTTTATTCACAAAGATATATGTACTCCTATGTTCAGTGCAGTATTATTCAGATGAAGAACACATGGGAAAATCAAAGTGTCCTTCAATAGGTAATTGACTAAAGAAGAGGCAGGGATCCCTCCTGGCTGCCACGCAGCGGGGAACTCGGGCCCCTCAGACCAGGACACAGGCACACAGGCCGCCCTGAGTCCCTGCAGGGGAGCAGACTTTCTTTGGGAACCTGGCCATCTGGCTCCTTTCTTTCTTCCTCTTCGGTCCCAAGGCCCCCAGACCAGACCCTTTGCAGAGTTGGAAATCACTGGCAAGGCGGCTCCACGCAGCGCAACTAGTTCCCTGAGCGACCCCAGGTCTCTGCAAAGGGATCAGCTCACCTTCTGCTCTGCGGGGAGAGACCTGGCCATCGTGGTTTTGAGTAGCCGCTGCTGGCCCCACCCCCCAAAGTTCCCCGCAGCATAGACAGTGAGAAAAAGGGCAACCACTGCGATGACGTTATTACACAGGTTCGCGCGCTTTCTGTTATGCTGTTTTTGTTTTGTTTTGTTTTGTTTTGTTTTGTTTTGTTTTGTTTTGTTTTGTAGAGTGGGGAGAGAGGCACAAGTTTCTAACCAACAGACTTTGTGGCGAGATGGCATCCTAAGCAATGTGAAGCCAGTGCTGCACACCTGAAAGGAATATGCTGTTGCATACCCGCAGTATTTAGGGAAATAGAAATGAAAAAAAAAAACTGAAAAGCGTTATGCTAAGCGAAATAAGCCTGGCACTGAAAGACCAATACTATATGATCACACCTTTAACAGGAAACTAAAAAACTAAACAAACAAATAAGCAAAACATAACCAAAGACACTGAAATAGAGAACAGGCTGACCAGAGAGGAGAGGAGAGGGAATTTCAGGAGAAAGATTTGCAGGAGAAAGATTTTCAGGAGAACAAGTATAGAGGACACATGGACAAAAGAGGGAGTGGAAATAGGAGGGAGATGGGATGGGAGTAAAAGACAGAAAACTGTACTTCAATAATAATTAAATAAAAGAAGAAAATAAATAAATTTTACATAGGAAAAAAGCAAAATAAAAATAAAGAAGAGGTAGTAACTATATGTATACTGGAATAGTACTCAGCCACAAGAGAGATGAAATACTGACATTTGGAGCAACATGGGTGATTCTTGAAAATATTTTGCTAAGCAAAATAAGACAGAAAAAGTTAAGAACCATGTGATCTCACTCATATGTGGCATATAAAACTGGAAGCAATAAGTGAACAACAAGAAAAACAAAACTGCTTCACAGACAATAGTATGGTGGCTACAGGAAAGAAGGAGGTAGGGGGATCAGTAAAGGGTGGAGGTTGTCAAATACATGATGATGAAAGGCTCTTTGACTTTGGATGGTACAAACACAATGCAGATCCCGTATCATAGAAATGTACGCTTGAAACCTATATAATCTTATTTCCCAATGTCACCCCAATAAATTTAACTAAAAAATAAAATTAGAAGAACAAATAAATAAATTTTCTACATTCTACTTTTCTTTTTTTTTTTTTTTAAAGATTTTATTTATTTATCTGTAGAGGGGAAGGGAAGGAGAGAGGGAGAGAAACATCAATGTATGGTTGCCTTTCATGCGTCCCCTGCTGGGAATTGGCCTGCAGGGAACTAGTCTGCAACCCAGGCATGTGCCCTGACTGGGAATCGAACCGCGATTGTCTGGTTCGCAAGCCCGTGCTCAATCCACTGAGCTACACCAGCCAGGTCTACTTTTCTTAAGAATAATATGAATGGTTTAATATTGGAAAACATTACAAATACATAGTAAATCATCAGTACCTTTAAAACCAACAAGTGGAATGAAAAGAAAAGCAAGACAACGGACGCTCAGGACTAATTGGAAATAATATTTGATTATGCATAAATTTACTACACTCTTGCTATCTGCACTCAAGTTTTAACATTGCAATTAGTACATCAGTAGCAATCTATTTTATGTAATTTTAATGCAGGGTTAATGTCTTTACCAGGAATTACCAGTGCATTACACTCTTCATTTTAACTTAATTCATGTCATTTTGGCAATTTTCAAATAACTTTAATACTGGATTGGATCCATTCAATAAAATATATGACCCTGTGATTTTAAAGATTCTTTCTTAGTAAGTGCTTTTTTTGAAATCCCAATCTTTCTACTTATACCTTGTTTTAAAATATACTTTGGGATTTTGAAATGTTCTCCTTGTTGTACTTACAAATGGTATTCATTCTCTTTCACATTATCTCTCTACTTATTGGAGTAGTTTTGTTTTGAAAAAGTGATGTGCACTATTTTTGCAAATCTTATAACTTTAGTAAATAAACGTTGAGAGCAACCTTTTTTCCTATTTCAGGAAATGGTTACATTTCCTAAAATAACTATTCTCATTTTCCTTAATAAAAATTATTCTCAAAGTGGCTGCTTTATAAGGAAATGCAAATATGATTTGATCAGTCATTGCTGAATGGTAGGCCAAATCTAGATCAGGAAGGGACCAAATAGGCTAAAAACAAGAAAACAGCTAGGGGATCCCAACTTGAACACTCGCCTAGTTCTTTAAAAGCAATATTTTTCTTTTGACTAAGTCATTAAAGGCTTGTTTCACTTGTTTGTTCCTCAGAGTATAAATAAATGGGTTTAACATGGGGGAAATAGAAGTAATGAGTATTGAGACTCCCTTATTAATGGCCATCTCATCTTTTGCTGAAGGTTTGGTATAAACAAAGATGCAGCTGCCATAGGTAATAGAAACCACAATAATGTGGGAAGAACAGGTGGAAAAGGCTTTTGTCCTTTGCTGGACAGAAGGGAATCTTAGAATTGTTCTGATAATACACACATAGGACAAAACCACACATATTAGAGTCATGATGAAGGTCAACACAGAACACACAATGACCATCTGCTCTAGGACCCAGGTATCTGAGCAGGAAATCTTCAACATAGGATTCGCATCACACAAAAAGTGGTCAATGGCAGAGTCACAGAATTCCAGGTCCAGTCCCAACCTAAGTGGTGGTAATAGGATTAACAATGCAGTCATCCAACAGCACAAGATAAGCCTTCTGCAGACCCTGTGGTTCATAATGGTCACATAGTGCAGGGGTTTGCAGATAGCCACATAGCGATCATAGGACATGATGGCCAGGAGGAAAAACTCTATTGCTCCAAAAAAATCTGTAAAAAATAATTGGCATATACAAGCACTAAAGGTAATAGTTCTGTCACCTGTTGCTATGCTGTACAAAAATCTAGGAATGCAGGAAGAAGTGAATGAGATTTCTAAGAAGGAAAAGTTTTGGAGAAAAAAGTACATCGCAGTTTTAAGGTGAGAATCCACTAATGTGAGGATGATGATGGCCAGATTTCCAGTTACACTCAGCATGTAGGTGATAAGTAGAAATAAAAAAATCAGAATCTGCAGTTGGGGGTCATCTGTCAGTCCCAAGAGGATGAATCTGGTTATTGATGTATGGTTTCTCATTTCTGACTCCTAACTTCTGTCCAACTTCCACATAAAACTGAGGTAATTAAGATCTAAAAAGAGAGTGGGAAGAGTTTTACAATGAATTTTGTTTAAATAAGCCAAGCAATGTAGTTTACATAGATTGGTTTTCCTTGATAATAGTTTAACCACTCCATGCTCTCAGCACTGTTGACATATCATTTCACAGGTTGGAAACCTGGCTTTCAAACATGTTTTAGTACAACACATGGTATGGTCTTCATTTATATTGCAGTGCCCTGTTCACACTCAAACACCCACACACACACAAACACCTGAAACAAAAATTTCAATGAAATATTAATCTTTAGATGCCCTGCTCTCTAATGTTTCCTATTCTAATTTATCTCATCAAAAATAAATACAAACATCACCAATTTGATTTTATACTCTACTAAATGCCATGACCTGTATATGAAATACAATACATTTTCATGGATTCTTTAAATAATATAGTCCCAGTAAAACACAATTATACCAGGAGTTTTTTAAATATATACCTTTTGATTTAGTCTTTGGAATAGATTTGCTCATAGCACACTTGTTCCCTGGGAGCAGTGAAATTATAAACTTTAGGGTATACTTTTTCCCCTAAGAATTTTTCCCCTTATCACTAACCAAAATGTTACTATTTCATTCTCTGCTTGATACCTTTTTCCCCTGGATAAATTTAAACACGTGAGGGGTGCTTATGATATTAGTTGTTTCTGTATTATTCTGCCAAAGCATGCAGGCTTCTGTCCCACTGCCATGATCAAACCTGAAATTCATCTACAAAGGACGTTTCCCATATTTAAGAACTACTTTTCTAGATCTACCCATGACTTCTCAAGTTGTTTCTGCCTTCATCTGATTTTCACTGATTGTTCACTTTCATGCAGAACACAGAGAGCATTTCGATATACAACAAATTCATAAATAACTGAGGAGATGTTCATTCACAGCTGAACATTATGCTTGACATTTTATAATTCAATCTGATATTTGAAATGTTCAGACTTCTTATTATCACTGATAGTATAATAAGCTCTATAAGGATTATATATGATCTCCAATCTGGCTTCCAACTTTAGCTTCCAATAATTTTCTCTTCTTTCTGACTTCCTAAGTACCCCTCAACTATTTAGGATATGCACGGCCTCTGAACAGACCACTTGACCGAAACACATCTTGGCAAGATTAACTGTTATTTCTTTAACTCTCATTGAAGTGAAGCCATTTCCTTTGTGCTTTTCATTGAAGCGTTTTTCCCCGCTGCATAAACTGTAAACACATAAGAGGTGTTTATAACACAAGGTGAACACACCACTTCACCAAAAAACTACTCCTGGCAAGTTTAATTGTTATTTCTGTGAGTTTTGATGAAGTGTAGCCATTTTATTTCTTGCATTTGGCACTGTCAATTACTCCTTTATTCTTATGATATTCTAGACTAGCAGTTTTCAACTGTTTCATCTCATGGCACATATACACAAATGACTAAAATTTTATGACACATCAAAAATATATATCTATTCTGCCAATTTAACAAAAAGAAAAGGTATAGTCTTAATTCAATCACACCGATGGCTGTTGTTGTCTTGGCTGTTGTCATTTTTTTTGGTTGGACAGTCTAAGGGAATAAAGGTCAATGCCCCTGGCTAAACAGTCAGATGTTGCATGTTTTAAAAATTCTTGTGGCACAGAGGCTGAAAATCACTGTTCTACACATATTGTATCATACCCACATTCTGGTTTTTGTTTTCCCTTCTGGTCTCCCCTTTACAAGTCCCTCTTCTCTTACTTACCCTCATAACATTGATGTTTCTCACATTTCATCCCTAAATCCTCTTCTCTCTTTTTCTATGTGCTTTCCCAGGGAATTGATTAAATCCTGTGACTTTCATTTAGCTTTGAAAATGTGATTATTTCAAAATCTACCTTTTTAATATGATCTCTTAAAATGGAACTCCCAGAGGGAAGATGGCGTCGGAGTAAGAGGGAGCGGATTCTAGCTCCCGCATTCGTGGGTGAAAATCCTGGCAGATCTATAGAAAAGCAGCGCACTAATCCATCAGTTATCCAGGATTTGTGAAATTGAAAGAACAGAGACTCTGTTGGACGCTGAAACACCAGAAAGCGGCAGGTCAGTGGGGCTTTGGGGTCCAGAGTAAAGACAAAGAAGCGGCGGGGGCTGGCGCCCCAGGCCAGGTGGCCCGGGTGCTGCATCTACAGCCGGGGTCCAGAACCATCGGTCTGAGACCAACACCAGAGAGGTCTACCACAGGAGCTTGGGCACCCAGCGGCTCCAGTGGCCACCAGCGTGGGCCAGCAGCTCCCCTTCATCCTGTATAAGCAAAACTGGATAACACCAGGCAGAGACCCGTTTGCTTGCCGGCTTGCATTTTTGGGGAGGGGTACAAAGACACAGGGCCCGGTTCAACTGCAGACTCTGGGATTGCAAGCCTGGGAGGAATCCAGAGACGCATTAGCCTCACGGGTTTGGTTGGGGACTGAGCAGGAATGAGAGACAGGATGTCCGGAAAGTTTTGTTTTGTTATATTGAAAGTGGACTGAGGTGTTCTCCTGCCAAGGCAGATTGGCTTGTTTCCTATCCGACCTTGCAGGGAGCCAAGGGGAAAGTGGAGGCTTTTGGGGACTAGCCACACGAATGGGAAGCGCCCTGCCGGTTACTCCGGGTCCCAGAAGGTCTGTTGGAAGCGGAGGCCTCTGAGCCAACACCAGGGGACCGGGAAGCCCGCTGCCGGTTGCGCCAGTCCCAGAAGGACGAGTTCGCGGGCACAGAGAGTTCGGAGAGGCGCCGCAGGACAAGGACGCTCCCTGACGGTTTCCTGCTTGCACCCATAGCTGGACTCTGGCGCGCACTGACGCAGGGTTCTTTGAGCCGGGGCTACTGGTCCCAGAAGCGCCAGACGGTTTCCCGTGCGAGCGGGGGCGCAGAGAACTCTAGGCTGACGCCACTAGGGTCGGGAAGTGCTCGGACCGGCGCGGACCCGGGAAGTGCCCGGGGCCAGCGCGGTCCCGGGAGGCGCTGGTTGCACAGTCCCGGACAGCCCGGGAGTGCGCCCGGCAAGTGCGCAGGCACCCACACCCCAATCCGGTAGCCTGGCCAGTGCGCGCGGCGGGTGCACAGGCGCCCACACCCCAAGCTGGTAGCCCGGCTGATGCGCGCACTTGCGCCGGCATCCCAGCACACAGGGAGATCCTGCTACAACCGGTTCGGCTAGTTTGAAGCCAACAAGAGACATTCCTTTTTCTGAGGCTGTGTTGGAGAGATTATTTTGGTGCCTTTTTTTTTTTTACTTTATTTTATTTTTATTCTTTCTTTTTTTATTTACCTTTCTCCCCTCTCCATTCCTTTTCTTTATCTTTTTGCTTTTTTAAAGTAATCTGTTATTTCTTTTAAACTTTATTACTGTTTCATCTTTCCATACTTTTGTCCTCTTTTCCCGGATTTTCTGTTTTATTTCTTTTTCTTTTCTTTCTAAACTTACTGCTATTTATTCCATTCCCCTACCATTTTTTTCTCTCTTCCTTTTATTTCTTTCCTTATCATTTCTTTTACCCACAAGAGTCACAATCAACTTGAAAATATAAAAAGACCAGAGCTGGACCCATAGAAGAGGCCTCCCAATAGTAGAATCAGAGAGACAAATTGCACATTGTTGTAGGAGAGAAGCCACAAGTTGCTGCATATTTGAGTAGGTGGAAGCAGAGAACAACAGGATAACCAAAAGAGGCTGCACCATTGAAATTCACAGGCATTCCACCACAAAAGTTCATACCATAAACCCAGGGTGTCAAAACAGATTAATCTAAGAAGCTGAGGCTAACAAGAAGAGTCTCACAAACAATGGGAAGACAAAGAAACAATCCCCAAATGAAAGGAAAGGAGGAATCCTCAGAAAGAATGTTAGATGAAACAGAGGCAAGTCAACTATCAGATACTGAATTCAAAGCACTGGTGGTCAGGAAGTTCAAAGAGCTCACAATCAGCTACCAGAAACTACAGGGAAGTTACAATGATCTCACTGTGAACTATATCAACATGAAAAAGGAAATGGAAATTATTAGCAAGGGCCAAGAGGAAATGAAGAATACAATTTCTGAATTAAAAAACACAGTGGAAAGCATTAAAAATAGGGTGGATGAAACAGAAGATCGGATTAGTGAATTGGAGGACAAAGTAGAAAGCATCTCACAGAAAGAACAGGAAAGGGAAAAGAGGCTCAGAAAGAATGAAGAGAGATTAAGAGAAATGCAAGACAATATGAAACGTAATAATATCCGAATAATAGGAATACCAGAAGGAGAAGAAGAAGAACAAGGGATAGAAAACATATTTGAAAGAGTAAAGAGAGAAAATGTCCCTAATTTGACAAAAGAAAAAGTCACACAAATCCAGGAATCTCACAGAGTCCCATTCAAGAGGAACCCAAAGAGGCCCACTTCAAGACACATCATCATTAAAATGGCAAACTTCCAAGACAAAGAGAGAATCTTAAAGGCAGCAAGGGAGAAAAAAGAAATAACATACAAGGGCATCCCAATAAGGTTAGCCACTGACTTCTCAATGGAAACACTCCAAGCAAGAAGAGATTGGCAAGAAATATTCCAAGTAATGAGAACCAGAGGCCTACAACCAAGGCTACTTTACCCAGCAAGGCTCTCAATCAAGATAGAAGGCCAA
The DNA here is from genome assembly GCF_021234435.1 of Artibeus jamaicensis. Taxonomy (NCBI): domain Eukaryota; kingdom Metazoa; phylum Chordata; class Mammalia; order Chiroptera; family Phyllostomidae; genus Artibeus; species Artibeus jamaicensis. The sequence goes on from NW_026521486.1 coordinate 53,552,690, forward strand.
ATAAAGAGCTTCCAAGACAAAAGAAGTCTAAAAGAATTTGCTGCCACCAAGCCAGCTCTACAAGAAATACTAAAAGGTCTGCTCTAAGGAAAGGAAGGAAAAGAGACAGACAGAGAGGAACACAGATACAAAAATGGCAATGAATAAGTACCTATCAATAATAACCTTAAATGTAAATGGATTAAATGCTCCAATCAAAAGACACAGAATAGCGTCATGGATAAGAAAGTATGACCCACACATATGCTGCCTACAAGAGACCCACCTCAGGACAAAAGACCATCACAGACTAAAAATCAAAGGCTGGAAACAAATTTTCCAAGCAAACAGACAAGAAAAAAAAGCCGGGGTAGCAATTCTCATATCAGACAAAATAGACTTCAAAAAAAGAGCCATTAAGAGTGACCCAGAAGGTCACTTCATAATACTCAAGGGAAAAATCCACCAAGAAGACATTAACATCATAAATATATATGCACCCAACATAGGAGCACCAAAATATATAAGGAAAATCTTAGAGGAATTCAAGAAAGATATAGACAGCAACACAATTATAGTGGGGGATTTTAACACCCCACTATCAAAAATGGACAGATCTTCCAAACAAAATATCAACAAAGACATTGTGGCATTAAACAACACCCTTGATGAAATGGACCTAACTGATATATACAGAGCTCTTCACCCCAAAGAAGCTAAATACACATTCTTTTCAAATGCACATGGAACATTCTCAAAGATAGATCACATGATAGGGCACAAAACAAGCCTCAACAAATTCAAGAATATTGAAATCATACCAAGCATTTTCTCTGACCATAAGGGACTGAAACTGGAAACCAACCCCAAAGGAAAAAACCCAAAACACCCAAAATCATGGAGACTGAACAGTATGCTATTAAACAATGAATGGGTCAAGAATGAAATTAGGGAAGAAATCAAAAAGTTTCTGGAAACAAATGAAAATGATCTCACAACAACCCAAAACTTATGGGATACAGCCAAGGCAGTCCTGAGAGGGAAGTTTATAGCAATACAGGCCTACCTTAAGAAAACAGAAACATTTCAAACAAATGAACTTACTCTACGCCTGCAAGAACTCGAGGAACAACAACAAAAACAGCCCAAAGCAAGTAGAAGGAAGGAAATAACTAAGATCAGAGCAGAACTAAATGACATAGAGACTAAAAGTACAATTCTAAAGATCAATGAATCCAGGAGTTGGTTCTTTGAAAAAATAAACAAAATAGACAAGCCTTTAAGTAGGCTCATCAAGAAAAGAAGGGAACGGACACAAATAAACACAATCAGAAATGAAAGAGGAGAGATTACAACTGATACCACAGAAATAGAGAGGATTGTAAGAAATTACTATGAAGAACTGTATGCCAAGAAATTTGAGAACCTAGGGGAAATGGACACATTTCTAGAAAAATATAATCTCCCAAAACTCAATGAAAAAGAAGTAGAACACCTGAATAGACCAATAACAACAAAAGAAATTGAAGAAGTAATCAAAAAACTACCAACACACAAAAGCCCTGGACCAGATGGATTCACAGGAGAATTCTACAAAGCATTTAAGGAAGACCGAACCCCCATTCTTCACAGACTATTCCAAAAAAAAAACAAAAGGATGGAAAACTCCCTAACTCCTTTTATGAAGCCAGCATCATCCTAATTCCAAAACCAGATAGAGATACAACAAAGAAAGAAAACTTCAGGCCAATATCGCTGATGAACATAGACGCTAAAATCCTCAACAAAATATTAGCAAATCGCATCCAACAATATATCCAAAAGATTATACACCCTGACCAAGTGGGATTCATCCCAGGGATGCAAGGATGGTTCAACATTCGCAAAACAGTAAATGTAATTCATCACATAAACAAAAGCAAAGACAAAAACCACATGATCATATCAATAGACGCAGAAAAAGCTTTCGATAAGGTACAACACCCATTTATGATAAAAACACTCAGCAAAATGGGAATAGAGGGAACATTCCTCAATATAATAAAGGCCATTTATGAGAAACCTACAGCCAATATCATACTCAATGGACAAAAACTAAAAGCTTTTCCACTAAGATCAGGAACAAGACAAGGATGTCCACTTTCACCACTCCTATTCAATATAGTATTAGAAGTTTTGGCCACAGCGATCAGGCAAGAAAAGGAAATAAAAGGCATCCAAATAGGAAAGGAGGAAACAAAATTGTCACTGTTTGCAGATGACATGATAGTGTACATGGAAAATCCTATAGACTCTACCCAAAAACTGCTCAAACTAATTAATGAGTTTGGCAAAACAGCAGGATACAAAGTCAATATCCAGAAATCAAAGGCATTTTTGTATACAAACAATGAATCAGCAGAAGCAGAAATCAAAAAAAAAATCCCATTTGATATAGCAAAAAGAAAAATAAAATATCTGGGAATAAACCTAACCAAAGAGGTAAAAGACCTGTATGCAGAAAACTACACAACACTGAAGAAAGAAATCAAGGAAGACACAAACAAATGGAAACATATACCGTGTTCATGGATTGGAAGAATTAACATCATCAAAATGTCCATACTACCCAAAGCAATATACAGATTCAATGCAATACCTATTAAAGTACCAATGGCATATTTCACAGACATAGAACAAACACTTCAAAAATTTATATGGAATCATAAACGAGCCCGAATAGCAGCTGCTCTTTTGAGAAAGAAGAACAAAGTAGGAGGGATCACAATACCTGATATCAAACTGTATTACAAGGCCACTGTAATCAAAACAGCCTGGTACTGGCATAAAAACAGGCACATAGACCAATGGAACAGAACAGAGAGCCCAGAAATCAACCCAACCCTCTACAGTCAATTAATATTCGACAAAGGGGGGCAGTAACATAAAATGGAGTAAAGATAGCCTCTTCAGCAAATGGTGTTGGGAGAACTGGACAGCTACGTGCAAAAAAATGAAACTTGAGCACCAACTTACACCATACACCAAAATAAATTCAAGGTGGATAAAAGACTTAAATATAAGCCATGACACCATTAAAGTCCTAGAGGAGAACATTGGCAAGAAAATCTCAGATATTCCACACAGCAACATTTTTACGGATATGTGCCCTAGAGCAAGGAATATAAAGGAAAGAATAAACAAATGGGATCTCATCAAAATAAAAAGCTTCTGCATGGCTAAAGAAAACAGTATTAAATTAAAAAGACAACCAACTGTATGGGAAAACATATTTGCCAATGATACCTCAGACAAAGGTTTAATCTCCAAAATATACAAAGAACTTACACGACTCCACTCTAAGAAGACACCCAACCCAATTAAAAAATGGGAAAAGGACTTGAACAAACACTTCTCCAAGGAGGACATACAGAATATCCAGAGACACATGAAGAGATGCTCAATATCGTTAGCTATCAGAGAGATGCAAATTAAAACCACAATGAGATACCACTTTACACCAGTCAGGATGGCTATCATAAACAAAGCAACAAACAACAAATGTTGGAGAGGTTGTGGGGAAAAGGGGTCCTTAGTTCACTGTTGGTGGGATTGTAGACTGGTACAACCATTATGGAAAACAGTATGGAATTTTCTCAGAAAAATAAAAATTGACCTGCCTTTTGACCCAGCAATTCCACTGCTAGGATTATACCCCAAGAATCCTAAAACATCAATTTCAAAGAATCTATGCACCACAATGTTCATAGCAGCACAATTTACAATAGCCAAGAGTTGGAAGCAACCTAGGTGCCCATCAGTAAATGAATGGATCAAAAAATTGTGGTACATATACACCATGGAATTTTATGCAGCAGAGAGAAAGAAGGAGCTACTACCTTTTGCAACAACATGGATGGAACTGGAAAGCATTATGCTGAGTGAAATAGGCCAGGCATTGAAGGACAAATACCATATGATCTCACCTTTGACAGGAAGCTAAGGAATAAAACAAACAAGCAAACAGAATAAAAACAAAGACGCTGAAATAGAGAACAAGTGGGCAGCGACCAGAGGGGGAGAGGGAAGGGAACTTAAGGGGAAAAAGGGGGAGGGATTTTGAGGAACAAGTATGAAAGACACAGAGTTGAGGACTGGGGGTGGGGGGGGAATGGGAGGGAGGGGGGAGACCGGGCGGGGGGGGGGAGGGAAAAAAATGTACTTGAAAAGTAACTAAATAAAAATAAATAAATAAATAAAAAATAAAATGGAACTCATTTGCACTTTGCAAATATCCACACCCTCTAAACGAACTTGTTCAAAGTCGAATGCCTCTTCTTCATCTCTTCAATCTTTGTTTTCTCCTTGTTCACTGTACTAAAACCAAAAGCCAGTAATTACCGCCATATATTAACAATTGATATCAAGCTACATTATTTCATACTTTAGCATGATCTTGAAAGTCTATTGACATTGCAGTTACTTTCACTTGATTTTTCAGTCTCCCTGATTTTAACAATGGGGAGTTTTCTGTGTGTGTGGTAGTAGAGCTATGAAGAATGTCTCTGAAAACCTAAGCCTACCATAGTGACAGGCAGGTATTGTAGTGGTCATCCTAAATGGACTACCTCTCTGCAAACATTTTCATCTAATTATTTGTGTTTTTTCCTCCCCGTTACTCCATGCGTTTGCTAATTCTGACCTACACCTGGCTCTTAGTGACTCCTTCCTGTTTTTCACTTAAGACTCTTCAGAGGAGTCTATTCAAAGTTTATGAACCACATGAAGACCTTCGTATATGTTGTGTACACTCTATGCTTAATAGAGGATATAAAAAATTGTTTAAAAAAAGGAATTTTACCTTGTTTTAATATAATAACCACAGAGTGGAAGGACTTTGAGATATAGAGTTAATTCAAGATGATATTTACCCTCTGACTTGGATCAAGGTATACTGCTCAATACGTACACTAAATTTTATTTCATTTGGCCTCATTGAAAATTGATTTATTTTTATCACATTTTTGTAGCAGCTGGCTTACTATATATTTCTGAAAGCTTTCAATATGGAGAGTGAAAAAGAAAGAATGAGAAATGCAAGTATATGCTTTGACATAATCTTTACTGCAATTCTAAAACTACTCTGCCATCTTCTCATTTTGCCACATCCCTGACTCTAATTTAGGGCTTTTTTTTTTTGGCTTATACTTTGAAGGAAAGGTTCTGAGTGCCTTTTAACTCACATTATAACCTGACTATGTACTCAGCACATGTATGATACCTGCATTAAGGAAAAAGTTTTAATTGACTTATTACTGTTTGACAGAGAAGTGGCTTTCCTTTTATGATTTCATTCATGCTTCTCAATGTGCCTGTCAGAAACATATTCATACCAGAGATTCATTCTGGGTTTGAACTGATGGATGCTCTGCAATTGTTCCTCAGACAACACCAACTTACTACATTAACATCTGCTGATAACTTCACACTCCAGTGCTTATTCAAAGCCATCAATAATTTAGAAAATTAATTATTTTAGAAATTTCAGTTAACTGGGTATGCAAAGGTTTCACTTGATTGCTTTAAAATATTCTTTTTCTTCAGAAGAGGGAGATACTCTCTATTCACCATCTGCCCACTTCTCGTTGTAAATCTCAGAGTTTACAATCCCCTTTAAAGACACAAACAACTGTCCCTGGTTTAATGTTTTAGGACAAGCTGGGAGCATTTTCAAGAATGAGCATCACAGAAGTAACAATAAATTCAATAAATATTAACAATAGACTAAGTAATTAAAATAATTAAATAAAATAATAAACTAGAGATATAAGAAAGGATTATATGCAACCCACCTGCCTCCTTTTTTTCAGTTTAAAACATTTTGTTGGTGCCTTACACAAGTCTGAAAGCTCTATGTCTTTGTTCCTAAACATCTTGAAAAATGAATTGACACTATCATTTGATTTCTATTTATTTCTCTTGTCTTTTAGAGGTCTGAACTTTTTTTCTAATTTAGTTTACTTTACTTTTCCCAAACCAGCATAACATGTGAGGTCAGCAGAACCAGGTTGGGTGAAAGCCCACACAGCTACTAAAAAAAGATAGAACTCGTTTTTTACTGCAAACTCCTTCCCCTTCTTGTACCATTAGCTGTCAGTCATGTTGCTAACAAGTGTGGGGTGACAACTTGCAAAAAGACACCAGAAAAGAAAAAGGAGGACAGGGATCGGCTGAGAGCAAACTGTCTTTGACAAGTCATAGCTCTTTTATTGGTAGATTTTCCTAAAGATTGTAGGTCTCTTAGACTATACTTTCAGGGATCATTTTTATAGTTCATTAGAGATTGTAAGTATCCTAAATATATCAGGAGATAAATTCCAATTCAGAGTCCTTTCTACAAGTCACTCATTTCACCTATTTTTAGGTGTCCTGCTATTTACTCATACACAAATGCAGTCCCATCAAAGTCTTTTTATAATGTAATCTTTATTGTATTTTCCATTAAAATTTAGCCCCCTTATACCTCCCTGCCCCCAACAATAAACACACTGTTGCCCATGTCCATGAGTTCTTTGTCTTTTTTGCTCAATCCCTCTACCCCCTAACTTCCCCCCACTCCTCTAGCTGTCATCTCAAAGCCTTTAGTCAATTTAAAATTATGAACTTGTTTCTTTCACCATAATTTAACTAACTATTCACATCTCTCAAAGAAAATCATTTTCTAAGCCTCTGAAAAACTACAGACATAGTGGTTTCAGTTGATTATTTATTTCTGAGCATCCTCAGGGTTGGAAGGATGAAGAAGAGCACATTTGCATAGGCTCGTATGTGGACTTCTGGTCACTCTTTCTCCGGACCATACTCACCTAACAGGTTGCTCTTGGATGGCACTGATTTATCTGATCATGTCATTTCTATCGTGTGGCCAAGACTTTCCAGCCAAGAAATTTGCATCATTGCAAAATGTAGTTGCTACTCCAAGGTCTGAGGAAATATCAGGAACTCCCTAGTTTAGGTAGACATGATATTTGTATCTTCCTACAAAACAAATGGGAATACTTTACAACAGAATTGATGTTCGTGCCAAGCATGACCACGTGAATAAACACTAGTCCTAGGTGAATTAGGTTTTAAAGGCATTAATGAATCTTCCATGTAATCTTTTGGCAAGAATCCTGAAACATGCAAAAGTGGGGATAATGTCCTCAGAGAACTAAAAATTCAAAATTACATTCAACACAAGACTTTTACACAAAATAAAAAATTAAATGAAACCCATTTAATCTTATGAACTAATATTACCCCAATAAATAAAAAATAAAATAAAGTGAAGTAAGCTTCCACTTTCTTGCTTTTATTCAATAGAATCTTTTTAAGTTAAATTTATTGAGGTGATATTGCTAATAAGATTATGTGAGTTTCAAGCGTACCTTTCTACAATACGCAACCTGCATATTGCACTGTGCCCCAAGTCAAATCATCTCTTTTTTTGTGGCGGGAGGGTGTGATGGATGTTTATTGTAGTGATGGTTTCCCTAAAGCATACTTATCATTAAATTCATCAAATCATATATTGTATATTAAACATGTACAGCTTTTTATATCTAATCATACCTAGTTTTTAAAAGATTATATATCAAAAATGGCTGAGCTGTACAAGCTCAGAGTTGTTGACATTCTCTCTATATATAATAATTAAGTAAAAAAGAAAAATATAAAACAATTCTGTAGTGATGCATAAAAATTAGAGAAGTAAAACAAAAAAATAACATTTCATTTGTTTTTTGGGTTTTTAATTTATTTTAATTGTTGTTCAAGTACAGTTTTCTGTCTTTTACTCCCACCCCATATATTTGACCCCCTTTAGCATTTACTAACAGCCCTCCCCCTTCCCTCTGGAAACTACCATACTGTCTTCTATGTCTATGAGTTTTGTTTGCTTTTCTTATCTGTTTATTTGTTGCTTTCAGATTTATAGGACACGTGAGTCAAATAATATGGTTAACGTTTTCTGTCTAACTTATTTTGCTTAGCATGATTTCTCAAGGTCCAGTCATTAAAATAAATAAATAAATTATAAAAGTACATCTATAGCTGTTAATGTAAGACTTACTAACAGAATACAGAGAAGGAGGGAAGATGGTGGCCAACTAGGACAAAAGATTTCGCTTCCCCTTCACCACGTGCCAGAGAAAAACCTGGCTCATCTGCACAGGAGTGCAGTGGATAGCCAACAGGGACCTAGAATATACGAAGGTAGGACTCCAGAAATTGTAGCGGACACTGAATGACCAGACAGTGAGGAGAGGAGACAACTGCAGGTCAACAAGGTCCAAGGGAAAAGCGCAGAGACTACAGGCCTTCAACCAAGCCATGCCAGGGCCCGGGATGGTCTGCCTTGGTCTCTGGAGGCCAAGGGATGGCAGCAAGGTCCTTAGGAGAGAGTCGTTCATCAGCTCCCTCCCTACCCAGCTGGGCGCAGATTGAAAAATGCCAGGAGAGATCGGTTTGCTTGCAGTGTCAGAGAGAGGAGTGGGCATTAGGTTACAAGGTAACCTAATGGAGTGGGCTCTCCTGCTACCAGAGAGTTTTGACCACCCGTGGAATCAGTCTGTGGTCACCACCTTGGGAGAATTGAGAGTCACCAGTGCGTTCCACCATAGAACTGAGAAAGGATCATGCCCAAGCCTGCAAGATCTGAGAAGCCTGGCCAGAATCATGCACCCACACCCCAGGCCAAGACTGTGAATCCTGAGGAAAATCTGCTCTCAGTGGGACACTGGGGACAGGCACCAGTCTGGATCTTTGGAGGGCACTGGTGAGACCTCCTGAGTTCTCCCAGTTGGGTGGTAGGCCACATTAATTGCCCCTCAGACTGCTGCAGCTAGTGTGACCAGAAGAAAAGGTTTGACCAGATGGAAACAAACAAGAGGCTTTGGGGGGGGGGGGGGGTATCATTTTTGAAAATAATATTTTATTTTTTAACTTTATGGTTTTATATTTCAATACTTTTACCCTCTCTCTTCTTCTTTCTTGTTTTATTCCTTCCTCCTTTCTTTCCAAACCTACCACTTTTTCCTCCCATCTAATGCCTTTTTTTTTCTTTTCACCCCCCCGGGGGGCAAAAGAGTTGGAACGGCAAAAACACCAGAGTTGAACTCAAAGAGAAGACATCCCAACAGTAGAGACAGAGAGAAAAAATTCACTTTGCTATAACAGAAAAACTACAACTTACTGCATAATTCTTTTTTTTTCATTATTTTGTCATTATTCTGACATCTTTTATTTTAATACTACCTCTGTATTCCTTCTCTTTCTGTATAGTCTTTTTTACCTTGATTGGATATATTGTATCAATTAACAGGTTTTTCTTGTCCCCTCAATCATAGTGTATTGCTAATTTACTGTCCTTTACTTCCCCTTGCCCAGTTAGCACACTATTGAAGGTCCAATACGTCCTAATCTTGCTATATCATAGGTTCTGTAATTCACTTGTTGCTCAAATATTACTGAAAATAATAGTTGTTATATACTATTGTAAATAGTACACAACACTCACCCCAGATCTTAGCCCACTTCATTGGTGCCTTAACTATAATACTGTCATGATTAACTCTATTCTCTCTCACACTACACCTATTTCCATCCTTTATTCTCACCTCACCTCAGAAACGGACCTCCTACAACCTCACTCCTTTCTACATTCAAATTACAAACTTTCCCTCCCCAACAAGAGCCTTATCTTCCTTGCATCCTTTCTAAAAAGTAGCTAGTTTGGTTAAAGATTATGGTTATCGCCATACATAGCCAGTGGATCTCCTATCACTTCTCTGCCAGCTGCTATTGTAAATATCATAGAATACTCTCCTGCTATCATAAACCAGTTTGCCTTCCTCCCCAACGGATCACACACACACACACACACACACAAAAAAAAACAGAGTAGGAGGAAGTGGTGAACACCAGGATACCCAAAGGAAAAGGAAACCCAACAACAAAAGAACGACCAACACAGAACAACAGAAGAAGGTGAAGGAGGGAGTAGAAACCACAAAAACCTCAACCCAAGACCTACCTGGAAATACAACTTAACAGCGGAGAAACCACCCATGGAAAACAACTCAACAAGAGCAAAAGACAATCCACAAAACCCTGTACACGCACAAGAACTAGCTTCAAAGCAACCTGCCCTCACCAGCACAGCAAATTAAAACAGGTAGTAGACAGAGGGACCATCAGTTCACCAGCTTGTGGAAAGGACCAACAAAAAAAAGACCCAGAAACAACAAAAACACAAAGACAAACTCACAGCCAGCATACACGAGAGCCCAAGACCAGCAAGCTGGGAAGATCAAGGAGACTACACCACTGAATCTCACAAGTATTATACCACAGAAGTGCACACCATTAATCCAGGAAGCCAGAGCAAATCAATTAAAGAGGCTGAAGCTAACAGGAAGAGTCTCCAAAAAAAATGGGAAGACAAAGAAACAACCCCCCCCCCAGTGAAAAGAAAGGAGAAAACCTCAGAAGGAATGCTAGATGAAATAAAGGCAAGTCAGCCATCAGATATTGAATTCAAAGCACTGGTTTTCAGGAATTTCAAAGAGCTCACAATGAGGTACCAGAAACTATAGGGAAACTACAATGAACTCACTGAAAATTATATCAACATGAAAAAGGAGACAGAAACTATCAGCAAGGGCCAAGAGGAAATGAAGAATACAATTTTGGAGCTAAGGAAACAGTGGAAAGAATCAAAAGCAGGATGGATGAACCAGATCGGATCAGCAAGTTGGAGGAAAAAGGACAAAGAAACTCACAGAAAGAGCAAGAAAAGAAAAACAGGCTCAGAAAGAATGAAGAGGAATTAAGAGAAATTCAAGATAATATGAAATGTAATAATATCTGAATAATAGGGATACCAGAAGGAGAAGAAGAAGAGAAAGGAATAGAAAATCTATCTGAAAAAGTAATGATGGAAAACTTTCCTAATTTGATGAGAGAAAAAGTCACACAAATCCCGGAATCACAGACAGTCCCAGTCAAGAGGAACCCAAAGAGGCCCACTTCAAGACACATCAGCATTAAAATGGCAAAATTCCAAGACAAAGAGAGAATCTTAAAGGCAGCAAGGGAGAAAAAGGAAGTAACATACAAGGGAGCCCCAATAAGGTTAACTACTGACTTCTCAATGGAAATGCACCAAGCAATAAGAGAATGGCAACAAACTCCAAGTAAGGAGAACCAGAGGCCCGCAACCATGGTTATTTTATCCAACGAGGCTCTCAATCAATACAGAACACCAAATAAAGAACTTCCAAGATAAAAGAAGTCTGAAAGAATACACCCCTCCACCAAACCATCTCTGCAATAAATACTAAAAGATCTGCTTTAAGGAAAGGAAGGAAAAGAGAGAGACAATGAGAAACACAAGTATAAAAATGATAATGAATAAGTACCTATCAATAATAACCTTAAATGTAAATGGATTAAATGCTCCAATCAAAAGACATAGAATAGCTCAATGGATAACAAAGCATGATCCACACATTTGCTCCTTACAGGAGACCCACTCCAGGACAAAACACCTACACAGACTAAAAGTGAGGGGCTGAAAACAAATTTTCTAAGCACACGGACAAGAAAACAAAACCTGGAGTAGCAATACTCATATCAGACAAAATAGTCTTCAGAAAAAGGGCCATAAAGAGAGACCCAGATGGTCACTTCATAATACTCATGGGAAGAATCCACCAAGAACACATAAACATTGTAAATATATATGCACCCAACATAGGAGCACCCAAATATATAAACAAAACCTTAGAGGACTTCAAGAATGATATTGACAATTATACTAAGAAATATTAACACCCCACTTTCAAAAATGGACAGATCTTCCAAACAAAATATCAACAAACATATTGTGGAATTGAACAACGTCCTGGATGAAATGGACTTCACTGATATATATATATATATAGACCTCTTCATCCCAAAGAAGCTAAATACACATTCTTTTCAAATGCACATGAAACATTTCTAAAGATAGACCACATGATAGGATACAAAACAAGCCTCAACTAATTTAAGAAAATTGAAATCATCCCCAAAATTTTCTCTGATCACAAGGGACCAAAACTGGAAACCAACCACAAGAGAAAAGACCCAAAACATTCAAAATCATTGAGATTCAATAGCATGCTATTAAACAACAAATGGGTTAAGAATGAAATTAGAAAAGAAATCAAAAAGTTTCTGGAAACAAATAAAAATGAACTCATGACAACCCATAACTTATGGGACACAGCCAAGGCAGTCCTGAGATGGAGGTTCATAGCAATACAGGACTACCTAAAAAAAGATAGAAACATTTCAAACCAACAACCTAACCCTATGCCTATAAGAACTTGAAGAACAACAGCAAAAACATCCCAGAGAAAGTAGAAGAAAGAAAATAACCAAGATCAGAGCAGAATTAAATGAAATAGAGATTAAAAGCACAATTCTAATACTCAATAAATCCAGGAGCTGGTTTCTTGAAAACATAAACAAAATAGACAAGGCTTTAAGTAGGCTCATCAAGAAAAGAAGAGAGAGAACCCAAATGAACACAACCAGAAATGAAAGAGGACAGATTCTAACTGACCCCACAGTAATACAAAAAACTGTAAGAAATTACTATGAAGAACTCTATGCCAAAAAAATCTGAAAACTTAGGTGAAATGGACAAATGTCTAGAAAAATATAATCTTCCAACTCAATGAAGAAGAAGCAGAAAGCCTGAATAGACCAATAACAGCAAATGAAATTGAAGCAGTAATCAAAAAGCTCCCATCACACAAAAGCCCTGGACAAGATGGTTTCACAGGAGAATTCTACAAAGCATTTAAGGAACAGCTAATCCTTATTCTTCACAGGCTATTCCAAAAAATCCAAAATGATAGAAGAATCCCAAATTTTTTTTATGAAGCCAGCATCATCCTAATCCCAAAACCAGATACAGATATAACAAAGAAAGAAAACTTCAGGCCAATATTGCTGATAAACATAGACACTAAAATCCTCAACAAAATATTGCGAAATCACATCCAACAATACATTAAAAAGATCATACACCATGACCAAGTGGGATTCATCCAAGGGATGCAAGGAGGGTTCAATATTCCCAAATCAGTAAATGTAATACATCACATAAACAAAAAAAAAGACAAAATTCACATGATCATGTCAATAGATGTGGAAAAAGCTTTTAAAGGGTACAACACCCAGTCATGATAAAAAAAAAAAGCCCTCAGCAAAGCGGGAATACAGGGAGCATTCCTCAATATAATAAAGGCCATATATGAGAGACCTACAGCCAACATCATAATCAATGGGCAAAAACTAAAGGCTTTTCCATTAAGATCAGGAACAAGACAAGGTTGTCCACTTTCACCACTTCTATTCCATATAGTATTGGAAGTTTTACCCACAGCAATCAGACAAGAAAAGAAAATAAAAGGAATCCAAATCAGAAAGAAGGAAACAAAACTGTCACTGTTTGCAGATGGTATGATAGTGTATATGGAAATCCTATAGACTCTATCCAAAAACTGCTCAACCTAATAAATGAATTTGGCAAAGCAGCAGGATACAAAGTCTATATCCAGAAATCAAAGACATTTTTTGTATACCAACCATGAAAAAGCGGAAGCAGATATCAAGAAAAAAATCCCATTCGATATAGCAAAAAAGAAAAACAAAATACCTAGGAATAAACCTAACCAAGGAGGTAAAAGACCTGTATACAGAAAACTACACAACGCTGAAGAAAGAAATCAAGGAAGACACAAACAAATGGAAACGTATACCATATTCATCGATTGGAAGAATTAACATCATCAAATTGTTCGTACTACCCAAAGATATTTACAGATTCAATTCAATACCTATTAAAGCACCAATGACATACTTCACAGACATAAAAAAAACCACTTCAAAAATTTATATGGAACCATAAATGACCAGGAATAGCAGCTACTCTTTTGAGAAAGAAGAACAAAGTAGGATGGATCACAATACCTTATACCAAACTGTATTACAAGGCCTCTCTAATCAAAACAGCCTGGTACTGGCATAAAAACAGGCACACAGACCAATCTAACAGAACAGAACACAGAACCCAGAAATAAACCAAATCTCTATTCCAATTAATATTTGACAAAGGGGACAGTAACATAAAATGGAGTAAAGATAGCCTCTTCAACAAATGGTTTTGGGAGAACTGAACAGCTATTTGCAAAAAAATGAAACTGGAGCACCAACTTACACCATACACCAAAATAAACTCAAGGTAGATAAGACTTAAATATAAGCCGTGACACCATTAAAGTCCTAGAGGAGAACATTGGCAACAAAATATCAGATATTTCATGCAGCAACTTCTTTACTGGTATGTCCCCTAGGGCAAGGGACAAAGAGGAAAGAATAAACAAATGCAATCTTATCAAAATTGGAACCTTCTGCCTGGCTAAAGAACACAGTATTAAGATCAAAAGAGATCCAACTGTATGGGAAAACATATTTGCCAATGATACCTCAGACAAGGTTTTAATCTCCAAAATATATAAAGAACTTCCACTCCAAGAAGACAAGCAACCCAATTAAAATGTGGGCAAAGGGCTTGAAGAGACATTTCTCCAAGAAGGACATACAGAAGATCCAGAGACACATGAAAAGATGCTCAATATCACTAGCTATCAGAGAGATGCTAATTAAAACCACAATGACATACCACTTTACACCAGTCAGAATGGCCATCATAAACAAAGCAACAAGCAATAAGTGTTGGAGAGGTTGTAGAGAAGAGGGGACCCTCATTCATTGCGGGAGGGATTTGCAGACTGGTACAACCACTGTGGAAAACAGTATAGAGTTTTCTCAGAAAACTAAAAATGGACCTGCCTTTTGACCCAGAAACTCCACTGCTGGTATTATATCCTAAGAACCTTAAAACACTAATCCAAAAGAACCTATGCACCCCAATCAATGTTCATAGCAGCATGATTTACAATAGCCAAGAACTAGAAGCAACCAAGGTACCCGTCAGTAAATGAATGGATCAAAAAATTGTGGTACATATACACAATGGAATTCTATGCAGCAGAAAGACAGAAGGTGCTCCTACCCTTTGCAACAGCATGGATGGTACTGGAAAACATTATGCTGAGTAAAATAAGCCAGGCAGTGAAAGACAAATACCATATGATCTCACCTTTAACAGGAAGCTAAACAACAAAACAAACAAGCAAGCAAAATAAAAACAAAGACACTGAAATAGAGAACAAGGGGAAAGTCACCAGAGGGGAAAGAGGAAGGAATTTCAGGGGAAAAGGAGGAAGGATTTATAGGAACTAGTATAAAGGACACATGGAGAACAAATAAGAGGGGTGGAAATGGAAGGGAGATGGGGAGCACTCGGGGGGTGGGCTGCGATAAGAGTATAAGAATGAAAACTGTATTTGAACAATTAAATAATATATATACATATATATTTTAAGTCATTATTAAGTATCCAATAAATGATATTCATTATAACAGTGTGATAAGGGTAAACAATATTTTTTTATTTAGTTATTTTTCAAGTACATTTTTGTCTATTTCCCCCATCCCAGCCCCCCCTCAACCTGTCTCCCCCCTCTCTCCCATTCCCTTCCCCCAGTCCTCATCTCTGTGTCTTTCATACTTGTTCCTCAAAATCCCTCTCCATTTTTCCCCTTAAATTCCCTTCTCTCTCCCCTCTGGTCGCTGCCCCCTTGTTCTCTATTTCAGTGTCTTTGTTTTTATTCTGTTTGCTTGGTTTTTTTTTTTTTTTCAAGAAAATGGATCTTATCTGGTAAGCATGAGAATCAAATCATTGGAATATAACTGTGACTCTAAAAATCTTGGCCATTCTACTTGAAATTCCTCTGCAGCAAGACCAGTTTATCTCCATTCCTCCTATGTCCAGTTGCATCTTTGGTTAGCCACTTTTCAGGCAAAGGTAACAGCACTTATTAGCAGATTATTAGGGTTGGACTACCATCAAAAAGCATGTACCCTGGGTACTCCTGAGTATGCTGAGGTAAAAAGGCTATTTGGTGTGCATCTAAGTTTAAGAACACTAGCCAAGGCTTCACCAATGCTTTATCACATAAGAATTTAGGAATCAATTTGAGAAGAAATGTATCTCCTTCTAAAGGAATTTTGAGTTACAAAACTCAACACCAGAAAAAAACAATTTAAAAAATAGGCAAAGGACTTCAGGACAAGATAGAGGTGTAGAGAGATATGCTTTGCTTCCTTTCACAAGCAAAAGATGGATAACAAGCAATTTCAACAAACAAGAACCAGAACTGCCAGAAAATCAAACTGTGTGGAGTCAAATAATTGAGAAGTTAAACAAGAAACATTCAGACTTCCGCCAAGATGGAGGCATAGGTGGATGTGCCGTGCCTTCTCACACAACCAAGATTAGAGAAAACTAAACATTAGCAACAGAGAACACAGCCAGAACACGGTAAATTGAACTTTTCGGAAGTCCGTTAACAACAAATTCTTCAGCCTGACCGGTAAGTGGCGAAACCAGCGTCTGGCGGACCAGGGTTGCACAGGAGGACTCGGTCAGATGGACTCAGGCCCACGGAATCCAGGCGCAGGGTGGGAACTAGTGAGCAACTGAGCGAGCGACCAGGCGAGCGACCGCGGGGGAGACAGCGGGGCAGCGGGGCTGCGTGTTGACTGAGGTCGCGCATTTGTGCGCTGGTAGACAGGCGAGGGAGTGGGCGGGTGGACCGGGCCGGCAGGTCCCCACGGCAAGCAGCACTGGAGGGCGCCCTCATTTCCCTGCTCTGACCCCACCTCCACATACAGCATCATAACCCAGCGACTCTGAGTGGCCCAGGCCAGGTGAACCACTTAAGGCACTGCTCCTCCACACCCAGCTGTGAGAAGCGGCAGAGGGGGTCGCCATTTCCCGCTCTGGCCACGCCCCCACATACAGCGTAACAACCCAGCGACCTGGGAATCCAAGGCGCCCCTTCTCACACCACACTTAAAGGGCCCGAACAGACCAAGAATGGCGCAGGAGGATCTCAGAGCCCCAGAGCCAATAGATCTAAGCGATGAAGAAATAGCAAAATTCACAGTTGCACAGTTTAAAACATTGGTGATCAGGATCCTCACAGAACTGGTTGATTATACCGAAAAATTAGACAAATATATGAAGGCGAAACTAATTGAAATGAATGGAATTGCACAGGACACCAATAGCAAAGAAAAGGAAACTGGGACTCAAATCAATGGAGTGGACCAGAAGAAAGCAAATAATGGCCAAACAGAAAAGAGTCAAGAAGCAAGAATTCAAAGAAATGAGGAGAGTCTTAGGAACCTCCAGGACATCTTTAAACGCTCCAACATCCGAATTATAGGGGTACCAGAAGGGGGAAAGGCACAGCCACCAGTGGAAAACTTATTTGAACAAATAATAAAGGAGAATTTCCCCAATCTGGCAAAGGAAATAGACCTCCAGGAATTCCGGGAAGCTCAGAGAGTCCCAAAGAAGTTGGACCCAAGAAGGAACACACCAAGGCACATCATCATTACATTAGCCAAAATTAAAATGAAGGAGAGAATCCTAGAAGCAGCAAGAGCTAAGGGGACAGTCACCTACAAAGGAGTCCCCATCAGACTGTCAGCGGATTTCTCAAAAGAGACCTTACAGGCAAGAAGGGGCTGGAAAGAGGTATTCCAAGTCATGAAATCTAAAGACCTACATCCAAGATTGCTCTATCCAGCAAAACTTTCATTTAAAATGGAAGGACAGATAAAGTGCTTCTCAGATAAGATCAAATTCAAGGAGTTCATCATCACCAAGCCCTTATTATATGAAATGTTAAAGGGACTTATCTAAGAAAAAGAAGTTAAAGAAACATGAACAGTGAAAGGACAACAAAATCACAGTTATTAACAACCACACCTAAAACAAAAGCAAACTAACAGGACAGCTAGATCAGGAGTGGAAACATAGAAATGAAGATCTCAAGGAGGGTTAGCAACAGGGGAGTGGGAGGAGAAGGTACAAAAAATAAGTAGCATAGACAGTAGATAGAAAATAGATGGGGGGGGCAAGAATAGCATGGGAAATATAGAATCTAAAGGCCTTGAGACACATGGTCATAAACTAAAGGGGGGGTAATGGTGGGGATGAGGGGTAGGGGCGAGGGGAATAAAGGGGGAATAGAACAACTGTAACAGCATAATCAATAAAAAAATTTTTAAAAAAAAGAAACATTCATCATTACTGTTACGAGGCATGGAGATGGGCAGCTTGGGCAGAGAGGATGTGCAGCAAGGCAGTGCCTGGCAGAACAGGAGGGTGACAGCTGGTTGTCCAGGCAGTCCCACATTCCCACGTGGCTAAACTGAGAAGAGCAATTGGAGAGTGAGTGACACCAAACAATCCAGGGTTCCAGAGCCAGGAAATACAGCCTCAAAACCTCTGACAGGAAAAACCTGTGGGGATTGCAGCACAGGAAGAAACTGCCAGTCTCAAAGGTATTTTCCCTCATTATCCCTCTCACTTCTGCCCTCTGATTACAGTCTGTTCTTTATTTCAGTGTCTCAGTTTAATATGTTTTTTTAAAGATTCGGTTCTTCTTTTAAGGTTTTATTTATTTATTTTTAGAGAGAGGGGAAAGGAAGAAGAAAGAGAGGGAGAGAAACATCAATATGTGGTTGCCTTTCACGTGTCCCCTACAGGGATCTGGCCCACAACCCAGGCATGTGCCCTGACTGGGAATCACACTGGCGATCCTTTGGATCACAGACCGCATTCACTCCACTAAGCTATACCAGACAGTGCTGCTTCTGGCTTTTTCAAGAAATGGCAAAAATATCATCAGATTTGTATGGAACCAAAAACAACCCCAAATAACCAAAGCCATCCTGAGAAAAAGGAACAAAGTTAGAGGTATCACATTCCCTGACTTCCAATTATACTACAAAGTGACAACAATCAAAATGATATGGTATTGGCAGAAAAACAGACACACAGACCAGTGGAACAGAATTGAGAGCCCAGAAATAAAACCACATGTATAGGGGCAAATAATTTTTGACAAAGGAGCCAAAAATATACAATAGTGAAAAGAAAGCCTCTTCAACAAATGGTGCTGGGAAAATGAGAAAGCATCATGCAAAACAATAAAACTAGACTGCAGT
Organism: Artibeus jamaicensis; assembly: GCF_021234435.1. Taxonomy (NCBI): domain Eukaryota; kingdom Metazoa; phylum Chordata; class Mammalia; order Chiroptera; family Phyllostomidae; genus Artibeus; species Artibeus jamaicensis. The sequence goes on from NW_026521486.1 coordinate 53,571,893, forward strand.
TTGTCCCCATATGTAAAAAAAAAAACAACAAAGATTCAAAATGGGACAAAGACCTAAAGATAAGATCTGAAACAATAAATTACATAGACGAAAACATAGGTACTAAACTTATGGACCTTGGTCTTAGACAGAATCTTAGGAATTTTACCCCCAAGAAAAGGGCAGTAAAGACAAAAATAAATGAATGGGACTGTATCAAAGAAAAAGCTTCTGCACAGCAAAAGAAACTGCCACAAAACAAAAGGTCAAACAACTAAATAGAAGACTATATTTGCAAACAGATCTGAAAAGAGGTTAATATCCAAAATATATGAAAAAACACATACAACTCAACACCAAACACACAAAGAATCCAATTAAAAAATGGGCAGTGGACCTGAACAGACACTTTATCCAAGAAGACATACAAATAGCCAACAGATACACAAAAAGATGCTCGACTTCCCTAGCTGTTTTGGAAAATGTTCATCTAAACTACCATGAGAAACCACCTCACCTCTGTTAGAATGGCTGTTATCAACAAGGCAAGTGATAGCAAGTGTGGGAGAAGTTGTGGAGGAAAAGGAACCCTCATTCACTGCTGGTGGGAATATAAATCTGCACAGCCACCATGGAAAGCAGTATAAAGCTTCCTCAGAATTCAAAATAGAGTTACCATATGACCCAGCAACCTCTCTACCTGAAAACTTTGAAAACGTTTATTCACAAAGATATATGTACTCCTATGTTCAGTGCAGTATTATTCAGATGAAGAACACATGGGAAAATCAAAGTGTCCTTCAATAGGTAATTGACTAAAGAAGAGGCAGGGATCCCTCCTGGCTGCCACGCAGCGGGGAACTCGGGCCCCTCAGACCAGGACACAGGCACACAGGCCGCCCTGAGTCCCTGCAGGGGAGCAGACTTTCTTTGGGAACCTGGCCGTCTGGCTCCTTTCTTTCTTCCTCTTCGGTCCCAAGGCCCCCAGACCAGACCCTTTGCAGAGTTGGAAATCACTGGCAAGGCGGCTCCACGCAGCGCAACTAGTTCCCTGAGCGACCCCAGGTCTCTGCAAAGGGATCAGCTCACCTTCTGCTCTGCGGGGAGAGACCTGGCCATCGTGGTTTTGAGTAGCCGCTGCTGGCCCCACCCCCCAAAGTTCCCCGCAGCATAGACAGTGAGAAAAAGGGCAACCACTGCGATGACGATATTACACAGGCTCGCGCGCTTTCTGTTATGTTGTTTTTGTTTTCTTTTGTTTTGTTTTGTTTTGTTTTGTTTTGTTTTGTTTTGATTTGTTTTGTGGAGTGGGGAGAGAGGCACAAGTTTCTAACCAACAGACTTTGTGGCGAGATGGCATCCTAAGCAATGTGAAGCCAGTGCTGCACAGCTGAAAGGAACATGCTTTGCATACCCGCAGTATTTAGGGAAATAGAAATGAAAAAAAAAAAAACTGAAAAGCGTTATGCTAAGCGAAATAAGCCTGGCACTGAAAGACAAATACTGTATGATCACACCTTTAACAGGAAACTAAAAAACTAAACAAACAAATAAGCAAAACATAACCAAAGACACTGAAATACAGCACAGGCTGACTAGAGGGGGAGAGGGGAGGGGATTTCAGGAGAAAGATTTGCAGGAGAAAGATTTTCAGGAGAACAAGTATAGAGGACACATGGACAAAAGAGGGAGTGGAAATAGGAGGGAGATGGGATGGGAGTAAAAGACAGAAAACTGTACTTCAATAATAATTAAATAAAAGAAGAAAATAAATAAATTTTAAATAGGAAAAAAGCAAAATAAAAATAAAGAAGAGGTAGTAACTATATGTATACTGGAATAGTACTCAGCCACAAGAGAGATGAAATACTGACATTTGGAGCAACATGGGTGATTCTTGAAAATATTTTGCTAAGCAAAATAAGACAGAAAAAGTTAAGAACCATGTGATCTCACTCATATGTGGCATATAAAACTGGAAGCAATAAGTGAACAACAAGAAAAACAAAACTGCTTCACAGACAATAGTATGGTGGCTACAGGAAAGAAGGAGGTAGGGGGATCAGTAAAGGGTGGAGGTTGTCAAATACATGATGGTGAAAGGCTCTTTGACTTTGGATGGTACACACACAATGCAGATCCCATATCATAGAAATGTACGCTTGAAACCTGTATAATCTTATTTCCCAATGTCACCCCAATAAATTTAACTAAAAAATAAAATTAGAAGAACAAATAAATAAATTTTCTACATTCTACTTTTCTTAAGAATAATATGAATGGTTTAATATTGGAAAACATTACAAATACATAGTAAATCATTAGTACCTTTAAAACCAAGAAGTGGAATGAAAAGAAAAGCAAGACAACGGACGCTCAGGACTAATTGGAAATAATACTTGATTATGCATAAATTTACTACACTCTTGCTATCTGCACTCAAGTTTTAACATTGCAATTAGTACATCAGTAGCAATCTATTTTATGTAATTTTAATGCAGGGTTAATGTCTTTACCAGGAATTACCAGTGCATTACACTCTTCATTTTAACTTAATTCATGTCATTTTGGCAATTTTCAAATAACTTTAATACTGGATTGGATCCATTCAATAAAATATATGACCCTGTGATTTTAAAGATTCTTTCTTAGTAAGTGCTTTTTTTGAAATCCCAATTCGACAAAGGGGGCAGTAACATAAAATGGTGTAAAGATAGCCTCTTCAGCAAATGGTGTTGGGAGAACTGGACAGCTATGTGCAAAAAAATGAAACTTGAGCTCCAACTTACACCATACACCAAAATAAATTCAAGGTGGATAAAAGACTTAAATATAAGCCATGACACCATTAAAGTCCTAGAGGAGAACATTGGCAAGAAAATCTCAGATATTCCACGCAGGAACATTTTTACGAATATGTGCCCTAGAGCAAGGAATATAAAGGAAAGAATAAACAAATGGGATCTCATCAAAATAAAAAGCTTCTGCATGGCTAAAGAAAACAGTATTAAATTAAAAAGACAACCAACTGTATGGGAAAACATATTTGCCAGTGATACCTCAGACAAAGGTTTAATCTCCAAAATATACAAAGAACTTACATGACTCCACTCTAGGAAGACATCGAACCCAATTAAAAAATGGGGAAAGGACTTGAACAGACACTTCTCTAAAGAGGACATACAGAATATCCAGAGACACATGAAGAGATGCTCAATATCATTAGCTATCAGAGAGATGCAAATTAAAACCACAATGAGATACCACTTTACACCAGTCAGGATGGCTATAATAGACAAAGCAACAAACAACAAATGTTGGAGAGGGTGTGGGGAAAAGGGGACCTTAGTTCACTGTTGGTGGGATTGTAGACTGGTACAACCATTATGGAAAACAGTATGGAATTTTCTCAGAAAAATAAAAATCGACCTGCCTTTTGACCCAGCAATTCCACTGCTAGGATTATACCCCAAGAATCCTAAAACATCAATTTCAAAGAACCTATGCACCACAATGTTCATAGCAGCACAATTTACAATAGCCAAGAGCTGGAAGCAACCTAGGTGCCCATCAGTAAATGAATGGATCAAAAAATTGTGGTACATATACACCATGGAATTTTATGCAGCAGAGAGAAAGAAGGAGCTACTACCTTTTGCAACAACATGGATGGAACTGGAAAGCAATATGCTGAGTGAAATAATAGGCCAGGCATTGAAGGACAAATACCATATGATCTCACCTTTGACAGGAAGCTAAAGAATAAAACAAACAAGCAAACAGAATAAAAACAAAGACACTGAAATAGAGAACAAGTGGGCAGCGACCAGAGGGGAGAGGGAAGGGAACTTAAGGGGAAAAAGGGGGAGGGATTTTGAGGAACAAGTATGAAAGACACAGAGATGAGGACTGGGGGGGGGGGTGGAATGGGAGGGAGGGGGGAGACCGGGCGGGGAGGGGGGTGGGATGGGAGAAATAGATTTTAAAAAAATGTACTTGAAAAGTAACTAAATAAAATTTAATAAAAAATAAATAAATAAATAAATTAAATAAAATAAAATAAAAAAAGAAATCCCAATTCTTCTACTTATACCTTGTTTTAAAATATACTTTGGGATTTTGAAATGTTCTCCTTGTTGCACTTACAAATGGTATTCATTCTCTTTCACATTATCTCTCTACTTATTTGAGTAGTTTGGTTTTGAAAAAGTAATGTGCACTATTTTTGCAAATCTTATAACTTTAGTAAATAAACGTTGAGAGCAACCTTTTTTCCTATTTCAGGAAATGGTTACATTTCCTAAAATAACTATTCTCATTTTCCTTAATAAAAATTATTCTCAAAAGTGGCTGCTTTATAAGGAAATGCAAATGTGACTTGATCAGAGTCATTGCTGAATGGTAGGCCAAATCTAGATCAGGAAGGGACCAAATAGGCTAAAAACAAGAAAACAGCTAGGGGATCCCAACTTCAACACTCGCCTAGTTCTTTAAAAGCAATATTATTCTTTTGACTAAGTCATTAAAGGCTTGTTTCACTTGTTTGTTCCTCAGAGTATAAATAAATGGGTTTAACATGGGGGAAATAGAAGTAGGGAGTATTGAGACTCCCTTATTAATGGCCATCTCATCTTTTGCTGAAGGTTTGGTATAAAGGAAGATGCAGCTGCCATAGGTAATAGAAACCACAATAATGTGGGAAGAACAGGTGGAAAAGGCTTTTGTCCTTTGCTGGACAGAAGGGAATCTTAGAATTGTTCTGATAATACACACATAGGACAAAACCACACATATTAGAGTCATGATGAAGATCAACACAGAACACGCAATGAGCATCTGCTCTAGGACCCAGGTATCTGAGCAGGAAATCTTCAACATAGGATTAGCATCACAGGAAAAGTGGTCAATGGCATTAGAGTCACAGAATTCCAGGTCCAGTCCCAAGCTAAGTGGTGGGAATATGATTAACAATGCAGTCATCCAACAGCACAAGATAAGCCTTCTGCAGACCCTGTGGTTCATGATGGTCACATAGTGCAGGGGTTTGCAGATGGCCACATAGCGATCATAGGACATGGTGGCCAGGAGGAAAAACTCTATTGCTCCAAAAAAATCTGTAAAAAATATTTGGCATACACAAGCACTATAGGTAATAGTTCTGTCACCTGTTGCTATGCTGTACAAAAATCTAGGAATGCAGGCAGAAGTGAATGAGATTTCTAAGAAGGAAAAGTTTTGGAGAAAAAAGTACATTGCAGTTTTAAGGTGAGAATCCACTAATGTGAGGATGATGATGGCCAGATTTCCAGTTACACTCAGCATGTAGGTGATAAGTAGAAATAAAAAAATCAGAATCTGCAGTTGGGGGTCATCTGTCAGTCCCAAGAGGATGAATCTGGTTATTGATGTATGGTTTCTCATTTCTGACTCCTAACTTCTGTCCAACTTCCACATAAAACTGAGGTAGGTAAGATCTGAGAAGAGAGTGGGAAGAGTTTTACAATGAATTTTGTTTAAATAAGCCAAGCAATGTAGTTTACATAGATTGGTTTTCCTTGATAATAGTTTAACCACTCCATGCTCTCAGCACTGTTGACATATCATTTCACAGGTTGGAAACCTGGCTTTCAAACATGTTTTAGTACAACACATGGTATGGTCTTCATTTATATTGCAGTGCCCTGTTCACACTCAAACACCCACACACACACAAACACCTGAAACAAAAATTTCAATGAAATATTAATCTTTAGATGCCCTGCTCTCTAATGTTTCCTATTCTAATTTATCTCATCAAAAATAAATACAAACATCACCAATTTGATTTTATACTCTACTAAATGCCATGACCTGTATATGAAATACAATACATTTTCATGGATTCTTTAAATAATATAGTCCCAGTAAAACACAATTATTCCAGGAGTTTTTTAAATATATACCTTTTGATTTAGTCTTTGGAATAGATTTGCTCATAGCACACTTGTTCCCTGGGAGCAGTGAAATTATAAACTTTAGGGTATACTTTTTCCCCTGAGAATTTTTCCCCTTATCACTAACCAAAATGTTACTATTTCATTCTCTGCTTGATACCTTTTTCCCCTGGATAAATGTTAAACACGTGAGGGGCGCTTATGATATTAGTTGTTTCTGTATTATTCTGCCAAAGCATGCAGGCTTCTGTCCCACTGCCATGATCAAACCTGAAATTCATCTACAAAGGACGTTTCCCATATTTAAGAACTACTTTTCTAGATCTACCCATGACTTCTCAAGTTGTTTCTGCCTTCATCTGATTTTCACTGATTGTTCACTTTCATGCAGAACACAGAGAGCATTTCGATATACAACAAATTCATAAATAACTGAGGAGATGTTCATTCACAGCTGAACATTATGCTTGACATTTTATAATTCAATCTGATATTTGAAATGTTCAGACTTCTTATTATCACTGATAGTATAATAAGCTCTATAAGGATTATATATGATCTCCAATCTGGCTTCCAACCTTAGCTTCCAATAATTTTCTCTTCTTTCTGACTTCCTAAGTACCCCTCAACTATTTAGGATATGCACGGCCTCTGAACAGACCACTTGACCGAAACACATCTTGGCAAGATTAACTGTTATTTCTTTAACTCTCATTGAAGTGCAGCCATTTCCTTTGTGCTTTTCATTGAAGCATTTTTCCCCGCTGCATAAACTGTAAACACATAAGAGGTGGTTATGACACAAGGTGAACACACCACTTCACCGAAAAACTACTCCTGGCAAGTTTAATTGTTATTTCTGTGAGTTTTGATGAAGTGTAGCCATTTTATTTCTTGCATTTGGCACTGTCAATTACTCCTTTATTCTTATGATATTCTAGACTAGCAGTTTTCAACTGTTTCATCTCATGGCACATATACACAAATGACTAAAATTTTATGACACATCAAAAATATATATCTATTCTGCCAATTTAACAAAAAAAAAAGGTATAGTCTTAATTCAATCACACCGATGGCTGTTGTTGTCTTGGCTGTTGTCATTTTTTTTGGTTTGACAGTCTAAGGGAATAAAGGTCAATGCCCCTGACTAAACAGTCAGATGTTGCATGTTTTAAAAATTCTTGTGGCACAGAGGCTGAAAATCACTGTTCTACACACATTGTATCATACCCACATTCTGGTTTTTGTTTTCCCTTCTGGTCTCCCCTTTACAAGTCCCTCTTCTCTTACTTACCCTCATAACATTGATGTTTCTCACATTTCATCCCTAAATCCTCTTCTCTCTTTTTCTATGTGCTTTCCCAGGGAATTGATTAAATCCTGTGACTTTCATTTAGCTTTGAAAGTGTGATTATTTCAAAATCTACCTTTTTAATATGATCTCTTAAAATGGAACTCATTTGCACTTTGCAAATATCCACACCCTCTAAACGAACTTGTTCAAAGTCGAATGCCTCTTCTTCATCTCTTCAATCTTTGTTTTCTCCTTGTTCACTGTACTAAAACCAAAAGCCAGTAATTACCGCCATATATTAACAATTGATATCAAGCTACATTATTTCATACTTTAGCATGATCTTGAAAGTCTATTGACATTGCAGTTACTTTCACTTGATTTTTCAGTCTCCCTGATTTTAACAATGGGGAGTTTTCTGTGTGTGTGGTAGTAGAGCTATGAAGAATGTCTCTGAAAACCTAAGCCTACCATAGTGACAGGCAGGTATTGTAGTGGTCATCCTAAATGGACTACCTCTCTGCAAACATTTTCATCTAATTATTTGTGTTTTTTCCTCCCCGTTACTCCATGCGTTTGCTAATTCTGACCTACACCTGGCTCTTAGTGACTCCTTCCTGTTTTTCACTTAAGACTCTTCAGAGGAGTCTATTCAAAGTTTATGAACCACATGAAGACCTTCGTATGTGTTGTGTACACTCTATGCTTAATAGAGGATATAAAAAATTGTTTAAAAAAAGGAATTTTACCTTGTTTTAATATAATAACCACAGAGTGGAAGGACTTTGAGATATAGAGTTAATTCAAGATGATATTTACCCTCTGACTTGGATCAAGGTATACTGCTCAATACGTACACTAAATTTTATTTCATTTTGGCCTCATTGAAAATTGATTTATTTTTATCACATTTTTGTAGCAGCTGGCTTACTATATATTTCTGAAAGCTTTCAATATGGAGAGTGAAAAAGAAAGAATGAGAAATGCAAGTATATGCTTTGACATAATCTTTACTGCAATTCTAAAACTACTCTGCCATCTTCTCATTTTGCCACATCCCTGACTCTAATTTAGGGCTTTTTTTATTTTAGCTTATACTTTCAAGGAAAGGTTCTGGTGGCTTTTAACTCACATTATAACCTGACTGTGTACTCAGCACATGCATGATACCTGCATTAAGGAAAAAGTTTTAATTGACTTATTACTGTTTGACAGAGAAGTGGCTTTCCTTTTATGATTTCATTCATGCTTCTCAATGTGCCTGTCAGAAACATATTCATACCAGAGATTCATTCTGGGTTTGAACTGATGGATGCTCTGCGATTGTTCCTCAGACAACACCAACTTACTACATTAACATCTGCTGATAACTTCACACTCCAGTGCTTATTCAAAGCCATCAATAATTTAGAAAATTAATTATTTTAGAAATTTCAGTTAACTGGGTATGCAAAGGTTTCACTTGATTGCTTTAAAATATTCTTTTTCTTCAGAAGAGGGAGATACTCTCTATTCACCATCTGCCCACTTCTCGTTGTAAATCTCAGAGTTTACAATCCCCTTTAAAGACACAAACAACTGTCCCTGGTTTAATGTTTTAGGACAAGCTGGGAGCATTTTCAAGAATGAGCATCACAGAAGTAACAATAAATTCAATAAATATTAACAATAGACTAAGTAATTAAAATAATTAAATAAAATAATAAACTAGAGATATAAGAAAGGATTATATGCAACCCACCTGCCTCCTTTTTTTCAGTTTAAAACATTTTGTTGGTGCCTTACACAAGTCTGAAAGCTCTATGTCTTTGTTCCTAAACATCTTGAAAAATGAATTGACACTATCATTTGATTTCTATTTATTTCTCTTGTCTTTTAGAGGTCTGAACTTTTTTTTCTAATTTAGTTTACTTTACTTTTCCCAAACCAGCATAACATGTGAGGTCAGCAGAACCAGGTTGGGTGAAAGCCCACACAGCTACTAAAAAAGATAGAACTCGTTTTTTACTGCAAACTCCTTCCCCTTCTTGTACCATTAGCTGTCAGTCATGTTGCTAACAAGTGGGGGGTGACAACTTGCAAAAAGACACCAGAAAAGAAAAAGGAGGACAGGGATCGGCTGAGAGCAAACTGTCTTTGACAAGTCATAGCTCTTTTATTGGTAGATTTTCCTAAAGATTGTAGGTCTCTTAGACTATACTTTCAGGGATCATTTTTATAGTTCATTAGAGATTGTAAGTATCCTAAATATATCAGGAGATAAATTCCAATTCAGAGTCCTTTCTACAAGTCACTCATTTCACCTATTTTTAGGTGTCTTGCTATTTACTCATGCACAAATGCAGTCCCATCGAAGTCTTTTTATAATGTAATCTTTATTGTATTTTCCATTAAAATTTAGCCCCCTTATACCTCCCTGCCCCCAACAATAAACACACTGTTGCCCATGTCCATGAGTTCTTTGTCTTTTTTGCTCAATCCCTCTACCCCCTAACTTCCCCCCACTCCTCTAGCTGTCATCTCAAAGCCTTTAGTCAATTTAAAATTATGAACTTGTTTCTTTCACCATAATTTAACTAACTATTCACATCTCTCAAAGAAAATCATTTTCTAAGCCTCTGAAAAACTACAGACATAGTGGTTTCAGTTGATTATTTATTTCTGAGCATCCTCAGGGTTGGAAGGATGAAGAAGAGCACATTTGCATAGGCTCGTATGTGGACTTCTGGTCACTCTTTCTCCGGACCATACTCACCTAACAGGTTGCTCTTGGATGGCACTGATTTATCTGATCATGTCATTTCTATCGTGTGGCCAAGACTTTCCAGCCAAGAAATTTGCATCATTGCAAAATGTAGTTGCTACTCCAAGGTCTGAGGAAATATCAGGAACTCCCTAGTTTAGGTAGACATGATATTTGTATCTTCCTACAAAAAAAATGGGAATACTTTACAACAGAATTGATGTTCGTGCCAAGCATGACCACGTGAATAAACACTAGTCCTAGGTGAATTAGGTTTTAAAGGCATTAATGAATCTTCCATGTAATCTTTTGGCAAGAATCCTGAAACATGCAAAAGTGGGGATAATGTCCTCAGAGAACTAAAAATTCAAAATTACATTCAACACAAGACTTTTACACAAAATAAAAAATTAAATGAAACCCATTTAATCTTATGAACTAATATTACCCCAATAAATAAAAAATAAAATAAAGTGAAGTAAGCTTCCACTTTCTTCCTTTTATTCAATAGAATCTTTTTAAGTTAAATTTATTGAGGTGATATTGCTAATAAGATTATGTGAGTTTCAAGCGTACCTTTCTACAATACGCAACCTGCATATTGCACTGTGCCCCAAGTCAAATCATCTCTTTTTTGTGGCGGGAGGGGTGTGATGGATGTTTATTGTAGTGATGGTTTCCCTAAAGCATACTTATCATTAAATTCATCAAATCATATATTGTATATTAAACATGTACAGCTTTTTATATCTAATCATACCTAGTTTTTAAAAGATTATATATCAAAAATGGCTGAGCTGTAAAAGCTCAGAGTTGTTGACATTCTCTCTATATATAATAATTAAGTAAAAAAATATATAAAACAATTCTGTAGTGATGCATAAAAATTAGAGAAGTAAAACAAAAAAATAACATTTCATTTGTTTTTTGGGTTTTTAATTTATTTTAATTGTTCAAGTACAGTTTTCTGTCTTTTACTCCCACCCCATATATTTGACCCCCTTTAGCATTTACTAACAGCCCTCCCCCTTCCCTCTGGAAACCACCATACTGTCTTCTATGTCTATGAGTTTTGTTTGCTTTTCTTATCTGTTTATTTGTTGCTTTCAGATTTATAGGACACGTGGGTCAAATAATATGGTTAACGTTTTCTGTCTAACTTATTTTGCTTAGCATGATTTCTCAAGGTCCAGTCATTAAAATAAATAAATAAATTATAAAAGTACATCTATAGCTGTTAATGTAAGACTTACTAACAGAATACAGAGAAGGAGGGAAGATGGTGGCCAACTAGGACAAAAGATTTCGCTTCCCCTTCACCACGTGCCAGAGAAAAACCTGGCTCATCTGCACAGGAGTGCAGTGGATAGCCAACAGGGACCTAGAATATACGAAGGTAGGACTCCAGAAATTGTAGCGGACACTGAATGACCAGACAGTGAGGAGAGGAGACAACTGCAGGTCAACAAGGTCCAAGGGAAAAGCGCAGAGACTACAGGCCTTCAACCAAGCCATGCCAGGGCCCGGGATGGTCTGCCTTGGTCTCTGGAGGCCAAGGGATGGCAGCAAGGTCCTTAGGAGAGAGTCGTTCATCAGCTCCCTCCCTACCCAGCTGGGCGCAGATTGAAAAATGCCAGGAGAGATCGGTTTGCTTGCAGTGTCAGAGAGAGGAGTGGGCATTAGGTTACAAGGTAACCTAATGGAGTGGGCTCTCCTGCTACCAGAGAGTTTTGACCACCCGTGGAATCAGTCTGTGGTCACCACCTTGGGAGAATTGAGAGTCACCAGTGCGTTCCACCATAGAACTGAGAAAGGATCATGCCCAAGCCTGCAAGATCTGAGAAGCCTGGCCAGAATCATGCACCCACACCCAGGCCAAGACTGTGAATCCTGGGGGATATCTGCTCTCAGTGGGACACTGGGGACAGGCACCAGTCTGGATCTTTGGAGGGCACTGGTGAGACCTCCTGAGTTCTCCCAGTTGGGTGGTAGGCCACATTAATTGCCCCTCAGACTGCTGCAGCTAGTGTGACCAGAAGAAAAGGTTTGACCAGATGGAAACAAACAAGAGGCTTTGGGGGGGGGGGGGGGGGTGTATCATTTTTGAAAATAATATTTTATTTTTTAACTTTATGGTTTTATATTTCAATACTTTTACCCTCTCTCTTCTTCTTTCTTGTTTTATTCCTTCCTCCTTTCTTTCCAAACCTACCACTTTTTCCTCCCATCTAATGCCTTTTTTTTCTTTTCACGCCCCCGGGGGCAAAAGAGTTGGAACGGCAAAAACACCAGAGTTGGACTCAAAGAGAAGACATCCCAACAGTAGAGACAGAGAGAAAAAATTCACTTTGCTATAACAGAAAAACTACAATTTACTGCATAATTCTTTTTTTTCATTATTTTGTCATTATTCTGACATCTTTTATTTTAATACTATCTCTGTATTCCTTCTCTTTCTGTATAGTCTTTTTTACCTTGATTGGATATATTGTATCAATTAACAGGGTTTTCTTGTCCCCTCAATCATAGTGTATTGCTAATTTACTGTCCTTCACTTCCCCTTGCCCAGTTAGCACACTATTGAAGGTCCAATACTTCCTAATCTTGCTATATCATAGATTCTGTAATTCACTTGTTGCTCAAATATTACTGAAAATAATAGTTGTTATATACTATTGTAAATAGTACACAACACTCACCCCAGATCTTAGCCCACTTCATTGGTGCCTTAACTATAATACTGTCATGATTAACTCTATTCTCTCTCACACTACACCTATTTGCCATCCTTTATGCTCACCTCACCTCAGAAACGGACCTCCTACAACCTCACTCCTTTCTACATTCAAATTACAAACTTTCCCTCCCCAACAAGAGCCTTATCTTCCTTGCATCCTTTCTAAAAAGTAGCTAGTTTGGTTAAAGATTATGGTTATCGCCATACATAGCCAGTGGATCTCCTATCACTTCTCTGCCAGCTGCTATTGTAAATATCATAGAATACTCTCCTGCTATCATAAACCAGTTTGCCTTCCTCCCCAACGGATCACACACACACACAAGAAAAAAAAACAGAGTAGGAGGAAGTGGTGAACACCAGAATACCCAAAGGAAAAGAAAACCCAACAACAAAAGCACGACCAACACAGAACAACAGAAGAAGGTGAAGGAGGGAGTAGAAACCACAAAAACCTCAACCCAAGACCTACCTGGAAATACAACTTAACAGCGGAGAAACTACCCATGGAAAACAACTCAACAAGAGCAAAAGACAATCCACAAAACCCTGTACACGCACAAGAACTAGCTTCAAAGCAACCTGCCCTCACCAGCACAGCAAATTAAAACAGGTAGTAGACAGAGGGACCATCAGTTCACCAGCTTGTGGAAAGGACCAACAAAAAAAAGACCCAGAAACAACAAAAACACAAAGACAAACTCACAGCCAGCATACAGGAGAGCCCAAGACCAGCAAGCTGGGGAGATCAAGGAGACTACACCACTGAATCTCACAAGTATTATACCACAGAAGTGCACACCATTAATCCAGGAAGCCAGAGCAAATCAATTAAAGAAGCTGAAGCTAACAGGAAGAGTCTCCCAAAGAAATGGGAAGACAAAGAAACAACCCCCCCCCCCAGTGAAAAGAAAGGAGAAAACCTCAGAAGGAATGCTAGATGAAATAAAGGCAAGTCAGCCATCAGATATTGAATTCAAAGCACTGGTTTTCAGGAATTTCAAAGAGCTCACAATGAGGTACCAGAAACTATAGGGAAACTACAATGAACTCACTGAAAATTATATCAACATGAAAAAGGAGACAGAAACTATCAGCAAGGGCCAAGAGGAAATGAAGAATACAATTTTGGAGCTAAGGAAACAGTGGAAAGAATCAAAAGCAGGATGGATGAACCAGATCGGATCAGCAAGTTGGAGGAAAAAGGACAAAGAAACTCACAGAAAGAGCAAGAAAAGAAAAACAGGCTCAGAAAGAATGAAGAGGAATTAAGAGAAATTCAAGACAATATGAAATGTAATAATATCTGAATAATAGGGATACCAGAAGGAGAAGAAGAAGAGAAAGGAATAGAAAATCTATCTGAAAAGGTAATGATGGAAAACTTTCCTAATTTGATGAGAGAAAAAGTCACACAAATCCCGGAATCACAGACAGTCCCAGTCAAGTGGAACCCAAAGAGGCCCACTTCAAGACACATCAGCATTAAAATGGCAAAATTCCAAGACAAAGAGAGAATCTTAAAGGCAGCAAGGGAGAAAAAGGAAGTAACATACAAGGGAGCCCCAATAAGGTTAACTACTGACTTCTCAATGGAAATGCACCAAGCAATAAGAGTATGGCAACAAACTCCAAGTAAGGAGAAGCAGAGGCCTGCAACCATGGTTATTTTATCCAGCGAGGCTCTCAATCAATACAGAACACCAAATAAAGAACTTCCAAGATAAAAGAAGTCTGAAAGAATACACCTCCACCAAACCATCTCTGCAAGAAATACTAAAAGATCTGCTTTAAGGAAAGGAAGGAAAAGAGAGAGACAATGAGAAACACAAGTATAAAAATGACAATGAATAAGTACCTATCAATAATAACCTTAAATGTAAATGGATTAAATGCTCCAATCAAAAGACATAGAATAGCTCAATGGATAACAAAGCATGATCTACACATTTGCTCCTTACAGGAGACCCACTCCAGGACAAAACACCTACACAGACTAAAAGTGAGGGGCTGAAAACAAATTTTCTAAGCACACGGACAAGAAAACAAAACCTGGAGTAGCAATACTCATATCAGACAAAATAGTCGTCAGAAAAAGGGCCATAAAGAGAGACGCAGATGGTCACTTCATAATACTCATGGGAAGAATCCACCAAGAACACATAAACATTGTAAATATATATGCACCCAACATAGGAGCACCCAAATATATAAACAAAACCTTAGAGGACTTCAAGAATGATATTGACAATTATACTAAGGAATATTAACACCCACTTTCAAAAATGGACAGATCTTCCAAACAAAATATCAACAAACATATTGTGGAATTGAACAACGTCCTGGATAAAATGGACTTCACTGATATATATATATAGAACTCTTCATCCCAAAGAAGCTAAATACACATTCTTTTCAAATGCACATGAAACATTTCTTTTTTTTTTCTTTTATTTAGTTATTTTTCAAGTACAGTTTTTTGTCAATTTTCCATCCCAGCCTCCCCTGCCCCTTGCTCCCCACCTCCCTCCCATTTCCACCCCCCCCTTAGTTCTCGTCCCTGTGTCCTCCCTATTTGTTCCTCCAAATCCCTCCCCCTTTTTCCCCTTAACTTCCCTTCCTTCTCCCCTCTGGTCACTATCCCCTTGTTCTCTGTTTCAGTGTCTTTGTTTTTTGGGTTTTTTTTTTCTGCTTACTTGTTTGTTTTGTTGTTTATCTTCAATGAGATACCACTTTACACCAGTCAGGATGGCTATCATAAACAAAGCAACAAACAACAAATGTTGGAGGGGTTGTGGGGAAACGGGGTCCTTAGTTCACTGTTTGTGGGAGTGCAGACTGGTACAACCATTATGGAAAACAGTATGGATTTTTCTCAGAAAAATAAAAATTGACCTGCCTTTTGACCCAGCAATTCCACTGCTAGGATTATATCCTAAGAATCCTAAAACATCAATATCAAAGAACCTATGCACCACAATGTTCATAGCAGCACAATTTACAATAGCCAAGAGTTGGAAGCAACCTAGGTGCCCATCAGTAAATGAATGGATCCAAAAATTGTGGTACATATACACAATGGAATTCTATGCTGCAGAGAGAAAGAAGGAGCTACTACCCTTTGCAACAACATGGATGGAACTGGAAAGCATTATGCTGAGTGAAATAGGCCAGGTGCTGAAAGACAAATACCATATGATCTCACCTTTAACAGGAAGCTAAACAACAAAACAAACAAGTAAGCAGAAACATTTCTAAAGATAGACCACATGATAGGATACAAAACAAGCCTCAACTATCTTAAGAAAATTGAATTCATCCCCAAAATTTTCTCTGATCACAAGGGACCAAAACTGGAAACCAACCACAAGAGAAAAGACCCAAAACATTCAAAATCATTGAGATTCAATAGCATGCTATTAAACAACAAATGGGTTAAGAATGAAATTAGAAAAGAAATCAAAAAGTTTCTGGAAACAAATAAAAATGAACTCATGACAACCCATAACTTATGGGACACAGCCAAGGCAGTCCTGAGATGGAGGTTCATAGCAATACAGGACTACCTAAAAAAGATAGAAACATTTCAAACCAACAACCTAACCCTATGCCTGTAAGAACTTGAAGAACAACAGCAAAAACATCCCAGAGAAAGTAGAAGAAAGAAAATAACCAAGATCAGAGCAGAATTAAATGAAATAGAGATTAAAAGCACAATTCTAATACTCAATAAATCCAGGAGCTGGTTTCTTGAAAACATAAACAAAATAGACAAGGCTTTAAGTAGGCTCATCAAGAAAAGAAGAGAGAGAACCCAAATGAACACAACCAGAAATGAAAGAGGACAGATTCTAACTGACCCCACAGTAATACAAAAAACTGTAAGAAATTACTATGAAGAACTCTATGCCAAAAAATCTGAAAACTTAGGTGAAATGGACAAATGTCTAGAAAAATATAATCTTCCAACTCAGTGAAGAAGAAGCAGAAAGCCTGAATAGACCAATAACAGCAAATGAAATTGAAGCAGTAATCAAAAAGCTCCCATCACACAAAAGCCCTGGACAAGATGGTTTCACAGGACAATTCTACAAAGCATTTAAGGAACAGCTAATCCTTATTCTTCACAGGCTATTCCAAAAAATCCAAAATGATAGAAGAATCCCAAATTTTTTTTTATGAAGCCAGCATCATCCTAATCCCAAAACCAGATACAGATACAACAAAGAAAGAAAACTTCAGGCCAATATTGCTGATAAACATAGACACTAAAATCCTCAACAAAATATTGCCAAATCACATCCAACAATACATTAAAAAGATCATACACCATGACCAAGTGGGATTCATCCCAGGGATGCAAGGAGGGTTCAATATTCCCAAATCAGTAAATGTAATACATCACATAAACAAAAAAAAAGACAAAATTCACATGATCATGTCAATAGATGTGGAAAAAGCTTTTAAAGGGTACAACAGCCACTCATGATAAAAAAAAAAAAAACCTCAGCAAAGCGGGAATACAGGGAGCATTCCTCAATATAATAAAGGCCATATATGAGAGACCTACAGCCAACATCATAATCAATGGGCAAAAACTAAAGGCTTTTCCACTAAGATCAGGAACAAGACAAGGTTGTCCACTTTCACCACTTTTATTCCATATAGTATTGGAAGTTTTAGCCACAGCAATCAGACAAGAAAGGAAAATAAAAGGCATCCAAATCAGAAAGAAGGAAACAAAACTGTTACTGTTTTCAGATGGTATGATAGAGTATATGGAAATCCTATAGACTCTATCCAAAAACTGCTCAACCTAATAAATGAATTTGGCAAAGCAGCAGGATACAAAGTCTATATCCAGAAATCAAAGACATTTTTTGTATACCAACCATGAAAAAGCGGAAGCAGATATCAAAAAAAAAATCCCATTCGATATAGCAAAAAGAAAAACAAAATACCTAGGAATAAACCTAACCAAGGAGGTAAAAGACCTGTATACAGAAAACTACACAACGCTGAAGAAAGAAATCAAGGAAGACACAAACAAATGGAAACATATACCATACTCATCGATTGGAAGAATTAACATCATCAAATTGTTCGTACTACCCAAAGATATTTACAGATTCAATGCAATACCTATTAAAGCACCAATGACATACTTCACAGACATAAAAAAAAAAACACTTCAAAAATTTATATGGAACCATAAATGACCAAGAATAGCAGCTACTATTTTGAGAAAGAAGAACAAAGTAGGATGGATCACAATACCTTATACCAAACTGTATTACAAGGCCTCTCTAATCAAAACAGCCTGGTACTGGCATAAAAACAGGCACACAGACCAATCTAACAGAACAGAACACAGAGCCCAGAAATAAACCAAATCTCTATTCCAATTAATATTTGACAAAGGGGACAGTAACATACAATGGAGTAAAGATAGCCTCTTCAACAAATGGTTTTGGGAGAACTGAACAGCTATTTGCAAAAAAATGAAACTGGAGCACCAACTTACACCATACACCAAAATAAACTCAAGGTAGATAAGACTTAAATATAAGCCGTGACACCATTAAAGTCCTAGAGGAGAACATTGGCAACAAAATATCAGATATTTCATGCAGCAACTTCTTTACTGGTATGTCCCCTAGAGCAAGGGACAAAGAGGAAAGAATAAACAAATGCAATCTTATCAAAATTGGAACCTTCTGCCTGGCTAAAGAACACAATATTAAGATCAAAAGAGATCCAACTGTATGGGAAAACATATTTGCCAATGATACCTCAGACAAGGTTTTAATCTCCAAAATATATAAAGAACTTCCACTCCAAGAAGTCAAGCAACCCAATTAAAATGTGGGCAAAGGGCTTGAACAGACGTTTCTCCAAGAAGGACATACAGAAGATCCAGAGACACATGAAAAGATGCTCAATATCACTAGCTATCAGAGAGATGCTAATTAAAACCACAATGACATACCACTTTACACCAGTCAGAATGGCCATCATAAACAAAGCAACAAACAATAAGTGTTGGAGAGGTTGTGGAGAAGAGGGGACCCTCATTCATTGCTGGAGGGATTTGCAGACTGGTACAACCACTGTGGAAAACAGTATAGAGTTTTCTCAGAAAACTAAAAATGGACCTGCCTTTTGACCCAGAAACTCCACTGCTGGTATTATATCCTAAGAACTTTAAAACACTAATCCAAAAGAACCTATGCACCCCAATCAATGTTCATAGCAGCATGATTTACAATAGCCAAGAACTAGAAGCAACCAAGGTACCCGTCAGTAAATGAATGGATCAAAAAATTGTGGTACATATACACAATGGAATTCTATGCAGCAGAAAGACAGAAGGTGCTCCTACCCTTTGCAACAGCATGGATGGAACTGGAAAACATTATGCTGAGTAAAATAAGCCAGGCAGTGAAAGACAAATACCATATGATCTCACCTTTAACAGGAAGCTAAACAACAAAACAAACAAGCAAGCAAAATAAAAACAAAGACACTGAAATAGAGAACAAGGGGAAAGTCACCAGAGGGGAAAGGGGAAGGAATTTCAGGGGAAAAGGAGGAAGGATTTATAGGAACTAGTAAAAGGACACATGGACAACAAATAAGAGGGGTGGAAATGGAAGGGAGATGGGGAGCACTTGGGGGGTGGGCTGCGATAAGAGTATAAGACAGAAAACTGTATTTGAACAATAATTAAATAATATATATACATATATATTTTAAGTCATTATTAAGTATCCAATAAATGATATTCATTATAACAGTGTGACAAGGGTAAACAATATTTTTTTATTTAGTTATTTTTCAAGTACATTTTATGTCTATTTCTCCCATCGCAGCCCCCCCTCAACCTGTCTCCCCCCTCTCTCCCATTCCCTTCCCCCAGTCCTCATCCCTGTGTCTTTCATACTTGTTCCTCAAAATCCCTCCCCATTTTTCCCCTTAAATTCCCTTCTCTCTCCCCTCTGGTCGCTGCCCCCTTGTTCTCTATTTCAGTGTCTTTGTTTTTATTCTGTTTGCTTGGTTTTTTTCAAGAAAATGGATCTTATCTGGTAAGCATGAGAATCAAATCATTGGAATATAACTGTGACTCTAAAAATCTTGGCCATTCTACTTGAAATTCCTCTGCAGCAAAACCAGTTTATCTCCATTCCTCCTATGTCCAGTCGCACCTTTGGTTAGCCACTTTTCAGGCAAAGGTAACAGCACTTATTAGCAGATTATTAGGGTTGGACTACCATCAAAAAGCATGTACCCCGGGTACTCCTGAGTATGCTGAGGTAAAAAGGCTATTTGGTGTGCATCTAAGTTTAAGAACACTAGCCAAGGCTTCACCAATGCTTTATCACATAAGAATTTAGGAATCAATTTGAGAAGAAATGTATCTCTTTCTAAAGGAATTTTGAGTTACAAAACTCAACACCAGAAAAAAACAATTTAAAAAATAGGCAAAGGACTTCAGGACAAGATAGAGGTGTAGAGAGATATGCTTTGCTTCCTTTCACAAGCAAAAGATGGATAACAAGCAATTTCAACAAACAAGAACCAGAACTGGAGAAAATCAAACTGTATGGAGTCAAATAACTGAGAAGTTAAACAAGAAACATTCATCATTACTGGTACGAGGCATGGAGATGGGCAGCTTGGGCAGAGAGGATGTGCAGCAAGGCAGTGCCTGGCAGAACAGGAGGGTGATGTGACAGCTGGTTGTCCAGGCAGTCCCACATTCCCACGTGGCTAAACTGAGAAGAGCAATTGGAGAGTGAGTGACACCAAACAATCCAGGGTTCCAGAGCCAGGAAATACAGCCTCAAAACCTCTGACAGGAAAAACCTGTGGGGATTGCAGCACAGGAAGAAACTGCCAGTCTCAAAGGTATTTTCCCTCATTATCCCTCTCACTTCTGCCCTCTGATTACAGTCTGTTCTTTATTTCAGTGTCTCAGTTTAATATGTTTTTTTAAAGATTCGGTTCTTCTTTTAAGGTTTTATTTATTTATTTTTAGAGAGAGGGGAAAGGAAGAAGAAAGAGAGGGAGAGAAACATCAATATGTGGTTGCCTTTCACGTGTCCCCTACAGGGATCTGGCCCACAACCCAGGCATGTGCCCTGACTGGGAATCACACTGGCGATCCTTTGGATCACAGACCGCATTCACTCCACTAAGCTATACCAGACAGTGCTGCTTCTGGCTTTTTCAAGAAATGGCAAAAATATCATCAGATTTGTATGGAACCAAAAACAACCCCAAATAACCAAAGCCATCCTGAGAAAAAGGAACAAAGTTAGAGGTATCACATTCCCTGACTTCCAATTATACTACAAAGTGACAACAATCAAAATGATATGGTATTGGCAGAAAAACAGACACACAGACCAGTGGAACAGAATTGAGAGCCCAGAAATAAAACCACATGTATAGGGGCAAATAATTTTTGACAAAGGAGCCAAAAATATACAATAGTGAAAAGAAAGCCTCTTCAACAAATGGTGCTGGGAAAATGAGAAAGCATCATGCAAAACAATAAAACTAGACTGCAGTTTGTCCCCATATGTAAAAAAAAAAAACAACAAAGATTCAAAATGGGACAAAGACCTAAAGATAAGATCTGAAACAATAAATTACATAGACGAAAACATAGGTACTAAACTTATGGACCTTGGTCTTAGACAGAATCTTAGGAATTTTACCCCCCAAGAAAAGGGCAGTAAAGACAAAAATAAATGAATGGGACTGTATCAAAGAAAAAGCTTCTGCACAGCAAAAGAAACTGCCACAAAACAAAAGGTCAAACAACTAAATAGAAGACTATATTTGCAAACAGATCTGAAAAGAGGTTAATATCCAAAATATATGAAAAAACACATACAACTCAACACCAAACACACAAAGAATCCAATTAAAAAATGGACAGTGGACCTGAACAGACACTTTATCCAAGAAGACATACAAATAGCCAACAGATACACAAAAAGATGCTCAAATTCCCTAGCTGTTTTGGAAAATGTTCATCTAAACTACCATGAGAAACCACCTCACCTCTGTTAGAATGGCTGTTATCAACAAGGCAAGTGATAGCAAGTGTGGGAGAAGTTGTGGAGGAAAAGGAACCCTCATTCACTGCTGGTGGGAATGTAAATCTGCACAGCCACCATGGAAAGCAGTATAAAGCTTCCTCAGAATTCAAAATAGAGTTACCATATGACCCAGCAACCTCTCTACCTGAAAACTTTGAAAACGTTTATTCACAAAGATATATGTACTCCTATGTTCAGTGCAGTATTATTAGGATGAAGAACACATGGAAAAATCAAAGTGTCCTTCAATAGGTAATTGACTAAAGAAGAGGCAGGCATCCCTCCTGGCTGCCACGCAGCGGGGAACTCGGGCCCCTCAGACCAGGACACAGGCACACAGGCACACTCCCCTGAGTCCCTGCAGGGGAGCAGACTTTCTTTGGGAACCTGGCCGTCTGGCTCCTTTCTTTCTTCCTCTTCGGTCCCAAGGCCCCCAGACCAGAACCTTTGCAGAGTTGGAAAGCACTGGCAAGGCTGCTCCACGCAGCGCAACTAGTTCCCTGAGCGACCCCAGGTCTCTGCAAAGGGATCAGCTCACCTTCTGCTCTGTGGGGAGAGACCTGGCCGTCGTGGTTTTGAGTAGCCGCTGCTGGCCCCACCCCCCAAAGTTCCCCGCAGCATAGACAGTGAGAAAAAGGGCAACCACTGCGATGACGATATTACACAGGCTCGCGCGCTTTCTGTTATGTTGTTTTTGTTTTCTTTTGTTTCTTTTGTTTTGTTTTGTTTTGTTTTGTTTTGTTTTGATTTGTTTTGTGGAGTGGGGAGAGAGGCACAAGTTTCTAACCAACAGACTTTGTGGCGAGATGGCATCCTAAGCAATGTGAAGCCAGTGCTGCACAGCTGAAAGGAACATGCTTTGCATACCCGCAGTATTTAGGGAAATAGAAATGAAAAAAAAAAAAACTGAAAAGCGTTATGCTAAGCGAAATAAGCCTGGCACTGAAAGACAAATACTGTATGATCACACCTTTAACAGGAAACTAAAAAACTAAACAAACAAATAAGCAAAACATAACCAAAGACACTGAAATACAGCACAGGCTGACTAGAGGGGAGAGGGGAGGGGATTTCAGGAGAAAGATTTGCAGGAGAAAGATTTTCAGGAGAACAAGTATAGAGGACACATGGACAAAAGAGGGAGTGGAAATAGGAGGGAGATGGGATGGGAGTAAAAGACAGAAAACTGTACTTCAATAATAATTAAATAAAAGAAGAAAATAAATAAATTTTAAATAGGAAAAAAGCAAAATAAAAATAAAGAAGAGGTAGTAACTATATGTATACTGGAATAGTACTCAGCCACAGAGAGATGAAATACTGACATTTGGAGCAACATGGGTGATTCTTGAAAATATTTTGCTAAGCAAAATAAGACAGAAAAAGTTAAGAACCATGTGATCTCACTCATATGTGGCATATAAAACTGGAAGCAATAAGTGAACAACAAGAAAAACAAAACTGCTTCACAGACAATAGTATGGTGGCTACAGGAAAGAAGGAGGTAGGGGGATCAGTAAAGGGTGGAGGTTGTCAAATACATGATGGTGAAAGGCTCTTTGACTTTGGATGGTACACACACAATGCAGATCCCATATCATAGAAATGTACGCTTGAAACCTGTATAATCTTATTTCCCAATGTCACCCCAATAAATTTAACTAAAAAATAAAATTAGAAGAACAAATAAATAAATTTTCTACATTCTACTTTTCTTAAGAATAATATGAATGGTTTAACATTGGAAAACATTACAAATACATAGTAAATCATTAGTACCTTTAAAACCAAGAAGTGGAATGAAAAGAAAAGCAAGACAACGGACACTCAGGACTAATTGGAAATAATACTTGATTATGCATAAATTTACTACACTCTTGCTATCTAGCACTCAAGTTTTAACATTGCAATTAGTACATCAGTAGCAATCTATTTTATGTAATTTTAATGCAGGGTTAATGTCTTTACCAGGAATTACCAGTGCATTACACTCTTCATTTTAACTTAATTCATGTCATTTTGGCAATTTTCAAATAACTTTAATACTGGATTGGATCCATTCAATAAAATATATGACCCTGTGATTTTAAAGATTCTTTCTTAGTAAGTGCTTTTTTTGAAATCCCAATCTTTCTACTTATACCTTGTTTTAAAATATACTTTGGGATTTTGAAATGTTCTCCTTGTTGCACTTACAAATGGTATTCATTCTCTTTCACATTATCTCTCTACTTATTTGAGTAGTTTGGTTTTGAAAAAGTAATGTGCACTATTTTTGCAAATCTTATAACTTTAGTAAATAAACGTTGAGAGCAACCTTTTATCCTATTTCAGGAAATGGTTACATTTCCTAAAATAACTATTCTCATTTTCCTTAATAAAAATTATTCTCAAAAGTGGCTGCTTTATAAGGAAATGCAAATGTGACTTGATCAGAGTCATTGCTGAATGGTAGGCCAAATCTAGATCAGGAAGGGACCAAATAGGCTAAAAACAAGAAAACAGCTAGGGGATCCCAACTTCAACACCTGCCTAGTTCTTTAAAAGCAATATTATTCTTTTGACTAAGTCATTAAAGGCTTGTTTCACTTGTTTGTTCCTCAGAGTATAAATAAATGGGTTTAACATGGGGGAAATAGAAGTAGTGAGTATTGAGACTCCCTTATTAATGGCCATCTCATCTTTTGCTGAAGGTTTGGTATAAACGAAGATGCAGCTGCCATAGGTAATAGAAACCACAATAATGTGGGAAGAACAGGTGGAAAAGGCTTTTGTCCTTTGCTGGACAGAAGGGAATCTTAGAATTGTTCTGATAATACACACATAGGACAAAACCACACATATTAGAGTCATGATGAAGATCAATACAGAACACGCAATGAGCATCTGCTCTAGGACCCAGGTATCAGAGCAGGAAATCTTCAACATAGGATTAGCATCACAGGAAAAGTGGTCAATGGCATTAGAGTCACAGAATTCCAGGCCCAGTCCCAAGCTAAGTGGTGGGAATATGATTAACAATGCAGTCATCCAACAGCACAAGATAAGCCTTCTGCAGACCCTGTGGTTCATGATGGTCACATAGTGCAGGGGTTTGCAGATGGCCACATAGCGATCATAGGACATGGTGGCCAGGAGGAAAAACTCTGTTACTGCAAAAAAATCTGTAAAAAATATTTGGCATGCACAAGAATTATAGGTAATAGTTCTGTCGCCTGTTGCTATGCTGTACAAAAATCTAGGAATGCAGGCAGAAGTGAATGAGATTTCTAAGAAGGAAAAGTTTTGGAGAAAAAAGTACATTGCAGTTTTAAGGTGAGAATCCACTAATGTGAGGATGATGATGGCCAGATTTCCAGTTACACTCAGCATGTAGGTGATAAGTAGAAATAAAAAAATCAGAATCTGCAGTTGGGGGTCATCTGTCAGTCCCAAGAGGATGAATCTGGTTATTGATGTATGGTTTCTCATTTCTGACTCCTAACTTCTGTCCAACTTCCACATAAAACTGAGGTAGGTAAGATCTGAGAAGAGAGTGGGAAGAGTTTTACAATGAATTTTGTTTAAATAAGCCAAGCAATGTAGTTTACATAGATTGGTTTTCCTTGATAATAGTTTAACCACTCCATGCTCTCAGCACTGTTGACATATCATTTCACAGGTTGGAAACCTGGCTTTCAAACATGTTTTAGTACAACACATGGTATGGTCTTCATTTATATTGCAGTGCCCTGTTCACACTCAAACACCCACACACACACAAACACCTGAAACAAAAATTTCAATGAAATATTAATCTTTAGATGCCCTGCTCTCTAATGTTTCCTATTCTAATTTATCTCATCAAAAATAAATACAAACATCACCAATTTGATTTTATACTCTACTAAATGCCATGACCTGTATATGAAATACAATACATTTTCATGGATTCTTTAAATAATATAGTCCCAGTAAAACACAATTATTCCAGGAGTTTTTTAAATATATACCTTTTGATTTAGTCTTTGGAATAGATTTGCTCATAGCACACTTGTTCCCTGGGAGCAGTGAAATTATAAACTTTAGGGTATACTTTTTCCCCTGAGAATTTTTCCCCTTATCACTAACCAAAATGTTACTATTTCATTCTCTGCTTGATACCTTTTTCCCCTGGATAAATGTTAAACACGTGAGGGGCGCTTATGATATTAGTTGTTTCTGTATTATTCTGCCAAAGCATGCAGGCTTCTGTCCCACTGCCATGATCAAACCTGAAATTCATCTACAAAGGACGTTTCCCATATTTAAGAACTACTTTTCTAGATCTACCCATGACTTCTCAAGTTGTTTCTGCCTTCATCTGATTTTCACTGATTGTTCACTTTCATGCAGAACACAGAGAGCATTTCGATATACAACAAATTCATAAATAACTGAGGAGATGTTCATTCACAGCTGAACATTATGCTTGACATTTTATAATTCAATCTGATATTTGAAATGTTCAGACTTCTTATTATCACTGATAGTATAATAAGCTCTATAAGGATTATATATGATCTCCAATCTGGCTTCCAACCTTAGCTTCCAATAATTTTCTCTTCTTTCTGACTTCCTAAGTACCCCTCAACTATTTAGGATATGCACGGCCTCTGAACAGACCACTTGACCGAAACACATCTTGGCAAGATTAACTGTTATTTCTTTAACTCTCATTGAAGTGCAGCCATTTCCTTTGTGCTTTTCATTGAAGCATTTTTCCCCGCTGCATAAACTGTAAACACATAAGAGGTGGTTATGACACAAGGTGAACACACCACTTCACCGAAAAACTACTCCTGGCAAGTTTAATTGTTATTTCTGTGAGTTTTGATGAAGTGTAGCCATTTTATTTCTTGCATTTGGCGCTGTCAATTACTCCTTTATTCTTATGATATTCTAGACTAGCAGTTTTCAACTGTTTCATCTCATGGCACATATACACAAATGACTAAAATTTTATGACACATCAAAAATATATATCTATTCTGCCAATTTAACAAAAAAAAAAGGTATAGTCTTAATTCAATCACACCGATGGCTGTTGTTGTCTTGGCTGTTGTCATTTTTTTTGGTTTGACAGTCTAAGGGAATAAAGGTCAATGCCCCTGGCTAAACAGTCAGATGTTGCATGTTTTAAAAATTCTTGTGGCACAGAGGCTGAAAATCACTGTTCTACACACATTGTATCATACTCACATTCTGGTTTTTGTTTTCCCTTCTGGTCTCCCCATTACAAGTCCCTCTTTTCTTACTTACCCTCATAACATTGATGTTTCTCACATTTCATCCCTAAATCCTCTTCTCTCTTTTTCTATGTGCTTTCCCAGGGAATTGATTAAATCCTGTGACTTTCATTTAGCTTTGAAAGTGTGATTATTTCAAAATCTACCTTTTTAATATGATCTCTTAAAATGGAACTCATTTGCACTTTGCAAATATCCACACCCTCTAAACGAACTTGTTCAAAGTCGAATGCCTCTTCTTCATCTCTTCAATCTTTGTTTTCTCCTTGTTCACTGTACTAAAACCAAAAGCCAGTAATTACCGCCATATATTAACAATTGATATCAAGCTACATTATTTCATACTTTAGCATGATCTTGAAAGTCTATTGACATTGCAGTTACTTTCACTTGATTTTTCAGTCTCCCTGATTTTAACAATGGGGAGTTTTCTGTGTGTGTGGTAGTAGAGCTATGAAGAATGTCTCTGAAAACCTAAGCCTACCATAGTGACAGGCAGGTATTGTAGTGGTCATCCTAAATGGACTACCTCTCTGCAAACATTTTCATCTAATTATTTGTGTTTTTTCCTCCCCGTTACTCCATGCGTTTGCTAATTCTGACCTACACCTGGCTCTTAGTGACTCCTTCCTGTTTTTCACTTAAGACTCTTCAGAGGAGTCTATTCAAAGTTTATGAACCACATGAAGACCTTCGTATATGTTGTGTACACTCTATGCTTAATAGAGGATATAAAAAATTGTTTAAAAAAAGGAATTTTACCTTGTTTTAATATAATAACCACAGAGTGGAAGGACTTTGAGATATAGAGTTAATTCAAGATGATATTTACCCTCTGACTTGGATCAAGGTATACTGCTCAATACGTACACTAAATTTTATTTCATTTGGCCTCATTGAAAATTGATTTATTTTTATCACATTTTTGTAGCAGCTGGCTTACTATATATTTCTGAAAGCTTTCAATACGGAGAGTGAAAAAGAAAGAATGAGAAATGCAAGTATATGCTTTGACATAATCTTTACTGCAATTCTAAAACTACTCTGCCATCTTCTCATTTTGCCACATCCCTGACTCTAATTTAGGGCTTTTTTTTTTGGCTTATACTTTGAAGGAAAGGTTCTGAGTGGCTTTTAACTCACGTTATAACCTGACTATGTACTCAGCACATGTATGATACCTGCATTAAGGAAAAAGTTTTAATTGACTTATTACTGTTTGACAGAGAAGTGGCTTTCCTTTTATGATTTCATTCATGCTTCTCAATGTGCCTGTCAGAAACATATTCATACCAGAGATTCATTCTGGGTTTGAACTGATGGATGCTCTGCGATTGTTCCTCAGACAACACCAACTTACTACATTAACATCTGCTGATAACTTCACACTCCAGTGCTTATTCAAAGCCATCAATAATTTAGAAAATTAATTATTTTAGAAATTTCAGTTAACTGGGTATGCAAAGGTTTCACTTGATTGCTTTAAAATATTCTTTTTCTTCAGGAGAGGGAGATACTCTATATTAACCATCTGCCCACTTCTCATAGTAAATCTTCCAGAGTTTACAATCCCCTTTAAAGACACAAACAACTGTCCCTGGTTTGT
Source organism: Artibeus jamaicensis (assembly GCF_021234435.1). NCBI lineage: Eukaryota > Metazoa > Chordata > Mammalia > Chiroptera > Phyllostomidae > Artibeus > Artibeus jamaicensis. Next base: position 53,600,565 of record NW_026521486.1, read on the forward strand.
TTTAGGACAAGCTGGGAGCACTTCCAAGAATGTGAGCATCACAGAAGTAACAATAAATTCAATAAATATTAACAATAGACTAAGTAATTAAAATAATTAAATAAAATAATAAATGGGAGATATAAGAGGATATAAAGGATTATATGCAACCCACCTGCCTCCTTTTTTTCAGTCTTAAGACATCTCACTGGTGCCTTACACAAATCTGAAAGCTCCAAGTCATGTTTTTGTTGCTAAATATCTTGAAAAATACATTGACACTATTATTTGGTATCTGTTTACTTCTTTTATCTTTTAGAAAACTAAACATTTTATTTGTTTATTTTTTCAAATTTAGTTTGTTTATTTTTCCAAACCAGTATAGCATGTGAGCTCAACAGAACCAGGTTGGGTGCAAGCCCACACAGCTACCAAAGAAGATAGATCACGCTTTTTACCTCAGACTCTTCCCCTTCTTGTACCATTAGCTGCAGGTCACATAGCTAGCAGGTGAGGGCTGACTCCTTAAAAATAGACCCCAGAAAGGAGAAAGGAGGACAGGGATCACCTGAGAGCAAACTGTCCTCAACAAATCACAGCTCTTCTATTGGTGCACTATTTTTCAAGATTCTAGGTATCATAAATATATCAGGAGGTAAATTCCAAGTCAAGGTTGTTTCTAGAAGTCCTTCATTTCACCTGTTTATAGGTGTCCTGCTATTTATTTGTGCACAAACACAGCCCTATCAAAGTCTTTTTGTGATGCAATCTTTACTGTATTTTCCATGACCATCTAATCCCCTTATAGCCCCTCCTCCCAACAATCACCACACTGTTGTCCATATCTGTGAGTCCTTTTTCTTTTTCACTCAATCCCTCTACCTCCTAACTTCCCCCTACCCCTCTAGGGGTGGTCTCAAAGTCTTTAATCAATTAAAAATTATGAACTTGTTTCTTTCACCATAATTTAACTATTCACATCTCTCAGAGAAAATAATTTCCTAAGCCTCTGAAGAACCACAGACATAATCAACTGAAACCATTCAGTTGATTATTTATCCCTCAGGATCCTCAGGGTTGGAAGGACAAAGAAGAGCACATTTGCATAGGCTCATATGTGGACTTCTGGTCACTCTTTCTCTGGACCACACTCACCTAACAGGTTGCTCTTGGATGGCACTGATTTATCTGATCCTGTCATTTCTATCGTGTGGCCAAGACTTTCCAGCCAAAAAATTTGCATTATTGTATAATGGAATTGCTACTACAAGGTCTGAGAAAATATCAGGAACTGTCTAGTTTAGATAGACATGATATTTCTATCTTCCTACAAAAAAAATGGGAATGATTTACAACAAAATTGATGTTTGTTTTATCCGCCAAGCATGACCACGTGAATAAACACTATTCCTAGGTGAATTAGGTTTCAAGGCATTGATGAATCTTCCATGTAATCCTTTGGCAAGGATCCTAAAACATGCATCACTAGGGATAATGTCCTCAGAGAACTGAAAATTTAAAATTACATTCAACACAGGACTTTCACACAAATAAAAATTAAATGAAATCTATTTAATATTATTAACAAAAATCACCCCAATAAATACAAAAAGAAAATAAAAAAGAATAAGCTTCCATTTTCCTCCTTTTATTCAATAACATCTTTTTGAATTGAATTTATTCAGATGACATTGCTAATAAGATTATATAAGTTTCAAGTGTACATTTCTATGATACGTGACCTGTATACTGCATTGTGTGCCCACCACCCAAAGTCAAATCATCTTTCCCCACCATGTATTTGACCCCTTTTAGTCTTTACTACCCCCACCTGCTTCGCACTGGAAACCACCATACTGTTTTCTATGTCTATGATGAGGTTTTGTTTGTTTGTTTGTTTTTCTTCTTTGTTCCTTTATTGCTTTCAGTTTTATATGACACTTATGTGTAAAATTATATGGTTCTTAACTTTTCTGAGTCATTGTACTTAGCATGATATTCTCAAGGTCTGGCCATAAAAATAAATAAATAAATAATACAAATGCACCTATAGCTGCTAATGTAGTACTTACTAACAGAATACAATTACGCCATTTCTCCCTCTGTAACATATTTTTAATTGTTATTCAAGTACAATTTTCTGTCTTTTACTCCAATCCCAGCCCACCCATGCAGCCCTCCTCGATCCCTCTCATTTCCCACCCTCACCCTACTTTTTGTCCATGTGTCTTTTGTACTTGTTCCTGTAAGCCTTTCCCCGTTTGCCCTGAAATTCCCTCCCCTCTCCCCTCTGGACACTGTCAGCCTGTTCTCCATCAGTGTCTTCAGTCATATTTTGCTTGATATAATCATTGCTTGAAATGATTACCATCATTTATTGTCCGATATAAATTTTTGAAGTGTTTCTTCTATCTCTGTGAAATAAGACATTGCTACCTTAATAGGTATCACATTGAATCTTTAAATTGCTTTGGTAGTATGGACCTTTTGATTATGTTAATTCTTCCAATCCATGAACACGATATATGTTTCCATTTGTTTGTATCTTCCTTGATTTCTTTCTCCAGTGTTGTGTAGTTTTCTGTATACAGGTCTTTTACCTCCTCGTTTAGGTTAATTCCTAGGTATTTTACTTTTGTTTTTCTTATATCCAATGGGATATTTTTCTCTTTTTATTATTATTATTTTTTAAATTTATTTAATTATTGTTCAAGTACAGTTTTCTGTCTTATACTCCCAATCCAGCCAACCCCCCCCCCAAGGGCTCCCCATCAGCCTCTCATTTCCTCCACTCACCCTAGTTTTTGTCCATGTGTCCTTTATACTTCTTCCTGTGAATCCTTTACCTTTTCCCCTGAAATTCTCTCCCTACTATCCTCTGTTCCCTGTCAACCTGTTCTGTATTTCAGTGTCTTTGGTCATATTTTGCATGCTTGTTTGTTTTGTTGTTTAGCTTCCTGTTAAAGGTGAGATCATATGGTATTTGTCTTTCACCGCCTAACATATTTCACTCAGCATAATGCTTCCAGTTCCATCCATGCTATTGCAAAGGGTAGGAGCTCCTTCTTTCTTTCTGCTGCATAGAATTCCATTGTGTTTATGTACCATAGTTTTTGGATTCATTCATTTACTGATGGACACCTAGGTTGCTTCCAACTCTTGGCTACTGTAAATTGTGCTGCTATGAACACTGGGGTGCATAGGTTCTTTTGGATGGGTGTTTTAAGGTTCTTAGGATATAATACCAGCAGTGAAGTTTCTGGGTCAAAAGGCAGGTCCATTTTTAGTTTTCTGAGAAAATTCCATACTGTCTTCCATAGTGGTGTACCAGTCTGCAATCCCACCAGCAATGAATGAGGGTCCCCTCTTCTCCACAACCTCTCCAACACTTATTGTTTGTTGCTTTGTTTATGATGGCCATTCTGACTGGTGTAAAGTAGTATCTCATGGTGGTTTTACTTTGCATCTCTCTGATAGCTAGTGATATTGAGCATCTTTTCATGTGTCTCTGGATCTTCTGTATGTCCTCCTTGAACAAGTGTCTGTTCAAGTCCTTTCCCCACATTTTAACTGGGCTGCTCATCTTCTTGGAGTGGAGGTTCTTTATATATTTTGGAGATTAAACCCTTGTTTGAGGTATCATTGGCAAATATGTTTTCCCATACACTTGGTGCTTTTTTTTATCTAAATACTGTTTTTTTTAACTGTGCAGAAGCCTTTCATTTTGATGAGATCCCATTTGTTTATTCTTTCCTTTATGTCCCTTGCTCCTAGGGGACATATCAGTAAAAATGTTGCTGCATGAAATATCTGAGATTTCCATGCCAATGTTCTCCTTTAGGATTTTAATGGTGTCACAGCTTATATTTAAGTCTTTTATCCACCTTGAATTTATTTTGGTGTATCGTGTAAGTAGGTGCTCAAGATTCATTTTTTTGCAAATAGCTGTCCAGTCTCCCAACACCATTTGTTGAAGAGGCTATTATTAGTCCATATTATGTTGCTGTCCCTTCATCAAATATTAATTGACTGTAGAGAGTTGGGTTGATTTCTGAGCTCTCTGCTCTGGTCCATTGGTCTATGTGCCTGTTTTGATTACAGTGGCCTTGTAATACACTTTGATATCAGGTATGGTGATCCCTCCTACTTTGTTCTTTTTTCTCAAAATTGCAGCTGCTATTCTGGGTCGTTTATGGTTCCATATAAATTTTTGAAGTGTTTGTTCTATGTCTGTGAAATATGGCATTGGTGCTTTAATAGGTATTGCATTGAATCTCTAAATTGATTTGGGTAGTATGGAAATTTTGATGATGTTATTTCTTCCCATCCATGAACACGGTATATGTTTCCATTTCTTTATGTCTTCCTTGATTTCTTTCTTCAATATTGTGTAGCTCTCTGTATACACGTCTTTTACCTCCTTGGTTAGGTTTATTCCCAGATATTTTATTTTTCTTCCTGCTATATCGAATGGGATTTTTTTTCTTGATTTCAGATTCTACTGCTTCATTGTTAGTATACAAAAATGGCTTTGATTTCTGGATATGGAATTTGTATCCCACTGTATTGCCAAACTCACTTATTAGGTTGAGCAGTATTTGGGTAAAGTCTACAGGATTTTTCATGTACACTATTATGTCATCTGCAAACACTGACAGTTTTGTTTCTGTCTTTCCGATTTCGATGCCTTTTATTTCCTTTTCTTCTCTGATCACTGTAGCTAAAATTTCCAATAGTATACTGAATAGAAAGGTGAATGTGGACAACCTTGTCTTGTTCCTGATCTTAGTGGAAAGGATTTTAGTTTTTGCCCATTGAGTATAATGTTGACTGTAGATCTCTCATATATGGCCTTTATTATATTGAGGAGTGCTCCCTCTATTCCCACTTTGCTGAGTGTTTTTATCAGAAATGGGTGTTGTACCTTCTCAAAACCTTTTGCCACATTTATTGATATGATCATGTGATTTTTCTCTTTGCTTTTGTTTATATGATGTATTACATTTACTGATTTGTGAATATTGAACCATCCTTGCTTCCCTGGGATGAATCCCACTTGGTCATGGTATATGATCTTTTTGATATATTGTTGGATGAGATTTGCCAATATTTTGTTGAGGATTTTAGTGTCTATGTTCATCAGCGATATTGGCCTGAAGTTTTCTTTCTTCGTTGTGTCTCTATCTGGTTTTGGAATTAGGATGATGCTGGCTTCATAAAAAAAATTTGGGAGTTTTCCATACTTCTGGATCGTTTTGAATAGTCTGTGGAGAATAGGGGCTAGCTCTTGCTTAAATGCTTTGTAGAATTTTCCTGTGAAACCATCTGGTTCAGTGCTTTTGTGTGATGGGAGTTTTTTGATTACTGCTTCAATTTCTTTTGCTGTTATTGGTGTGTTTAGATTTTCTGCTTCTTTTTCATTGAGTTTTGGAAGATTGTATTTTTCTAGAAATGTGTCCATTTCCCCTAGGTTTTCAAATTTCTTGGCATACAGTTCTTCATAGTAATGAAGAACAATCCCTTCTATTTCTGTGGTATCAGTTGTAATCTCTCCTTTTTCATTTCTGATTGTGTTTATTTGTGTCCTCTCTCTTCTTTTCTTGATGAGCCTACAAAAGGCTTGTCTATTTTGTTAATCTTTTCAAAGAACCAACTCCTGGATTCATTGATCCTTAGAATTGTGCTTTTAGTTTCTATATCATTTAATTCTGCTCTGATCTTGGTTATTTCCTTCCTTCTGCTTGCTCTGGGCTGTCTTTGTTGTTGTTCCTGCAGGCGTAGGGTTAGGTTGTTTGAAATGTTTCTATCTTCTTTAGGTAGGCCTATATTGCTATTAACTTCCTTCTCAGGACTGCCTTGGCTGTGTCCCATAAGTTTTGGGTTGTTGTGAGATCATTTTCATTTGTTTCCAGAATCGTTTTGATTTCTTCCCTAATTTCATTCTTGATCCATCATTGTTTAATAGCATACCATTCAGTCTCCATGATTTCGGGTGTTTTGGGTTTTTTCCTTTGGGATTGGTTTCCAATTTCAGTCCCTTGTGATCCAAGAAGATGTTTGGTCTGATTTTAATTTTCTTGAATCTTTTGAGGCTCGTATTGTGTCCTATCATGTGGTCTATCTTTGAAAATGTTCCATGTGCATTTGAAAAGAATGTGTATTTAGCTTCTTTGGGATGAAGGGCTCTGTATATATCAGTTAAGTCCATTTCATCTAGGGTGTTGTTTAATGCCACAATATCTTTGTTGATATTTTGTTTGGAAGATCTGTCCATTTTTGACAGAGGGGTGTTAAAATCCCCTACTATAATTGTTGCTGTCAATATCTTTCTTGAAGTCCTCTAAGATTTTCTTGATATATTTGGGTGCCCCTATGTTTGGTGCCTATATGTTTACAATGTTAATGTCTTCTTGGTGTATTCTTCCCTTTAGTATAATGAAGTGACCTTCTGGGTCTCTCTTTATGGCCCTTTTTTTGAAGACTATTTTGTCTGATATGAGAATTGGTACCCCAGCTTTTATTTCTTGTCAATTTGGTTGGAAAACTTGTTTCCAGCCTTTCACTTTTAGTCTGTGTTGGTCTTTTGTCCTGAGGTGAGTCTCTTGTAGGCATCATATGTGTGGGTCATGCTTTCTTATCCATGCAGCTATTCTGTGTCTTTTGATTGGAGAATTTAATCCATTTACGTTTAAGGTTATTACTGATAGGTACTTATTGCCATTTTTGTACCTGTGTTCCTCTCTGTCTCTCTCTTTTCCTTCCTTCCCTTAAAGCAGTCCTTTTAGTATTCCTTGTAGAGCTGGTTTGATAGAGGTGTATTCCTTTAGACTTCTTTTGTCTTCGAAGCTCTTTATTTGACCATCTATCTTGATTGAGAGCCTTGCTGGGTTGTAGGCCTCTGTTTCTCATTACTTGGAATATTTCTTGTCACTCTCTTCTTGCTTGGAGTGTTTCCATTGAGAAATCAGTAGCTAACCTTATTGGGGTTCCCTTGTATGTTACTTCTTTTTTCTCCCTTGCTGCCTTAAAGATTCTCTCTTTGTCTTAGAATTTTGCCAAATTGATGATGATGTGTCTTGAAGTGGGTCTCTTTGGGTTTCTCTTGATTGAGACTCTGTGTGATTCCTGGATTTGTGTGACTTTTTCTCTCATCAAATTAGGGAAATTTTCTCTCATTACTCTTTCAAATATGTTTTCTATCCCTTGTTCTTTTTCTTGTCCTTCTGGTATTCCTATATTATTCAGATATTATTACGTTTCATATTGTCTTGCAGTTCTCTTAATCTCTCTTCATTCTTTCTGAACCTCTTTTCATTTTCTTGCTCTTTCTGTGAGATGCTTTCTACTTTGTCCTCCCACTCGCTAATCCTATCCTCCGCCTCATTTATTCTACTTTTGAAACCTTCTATTGTGTTCTTCAATTTGGAAATTGTATTCTTCATTTCCTCTTGTCCCTTGCTGATATTTTCTATTTCCTTTTTCATGTGGATGTAGTTTCCAAAGAGATCATTGTAGCTCCCCTGTAGTATCTGGTAGCTCATTGTGAGCTCTTTGAACTTTGTAATAACCAGTCCTTTGAATTCACTATCTGGTAGTTGATTAGCCTCTATTTCATCTAACATTCTTCCTGAAGTTTCTGCTTTTTCTTTCATTTGGGGATTGTTTCTTTTTCTTCCCATTGTTTGAGACTCTTCTTGTTAGTCTCTGCTTCTAAAATTGATCTGTTCTCACTCCCTGGGTTTATGGTGTGAACTTCTGTAGCATAATACCTGTGAATTTCAATGGTGCAGACTCCTTCAGATAGCTTGATGTTCTCTGTCTCCACCTACTCTCGTGCTGGTCCTCCCGCTGATCCCCGTGCAGGTTGCCTACCACTGCTGAGTGTCCAGTCTCCTGCAGCTGACTCCTCTCACACCCAGGCCTGTCACAGGGTACTTGAGTGTCCTGGCTCCTGTAGCTGACTCCCAGAGGCCCAGGACGGTCGCTATGGCAGTGGCACAGGGGCCTTGAGTGTCCCGGCTCCTGTAGCTGACTCCTCTGATGCCCAGGCCTGTCACTGGGGCCTCAATTGTTCCAGCTCCCATAGCTGACTCTGCCGCTGTCTGGTGTTTTGGCTTCTGTCACAATCTCTGGTCTTTTAATTTAATAAATGCTGGGTAACAAATGGTTTATTGTGCTGTTTCTCTATAGATCTGCCAGGATTTTCACCCACAAGTACGGGAGCTAGAATTGGCTCCATCCTACTCTATCGCCATCTTCCCAGCATCCTCTGGAGTGATGTCATCTTCTTCTATCTAAAACTTCCAATGAACTGTCTGGGTTTTTTGTTTGTTTATTTGTTTGTTTGTTTGTTTGTTTATTAGTTTTGTTCAAGTACAATTGTCTCCATTTTCCACCATGACTTACCTCACACCACCCCACCCCACTTCCCACCCTGATTCCTACTTTCCTTTGTCTTTGTCCATGGTTTCTTAATACATGTTTCTTGATGATCCTTCCTCTTTTTCCCCATTATCACCCTCTCTCCTCACTTCTGGTTATTCTCAGTTTCTTCTTTATTTCAATGACTCTGCTTATATATGCTCTCGTTTTTATATATTTGTACACTGATACGCAATCATCCTTACGAAGTGTTTAGAATTTTGTATTTATTTATACTAGTGTTAAATTACTATTATATAGTTAATCATTTCTATTTTGTATCTTGACTTCTTCTCAGTGATTAAAATATTATTGACGACCAGGAAAATTTTTCTTTATACTTTCATTCAACCATTCTCTTTCTGACTATTCTTTCTCTGTAGAGCACACTGTAATGGTTATTAGAATGAATGGATCCATTCTTAATGGCTCAGTTTTTATTTCTTATTTTCACTAATCTTTCTCTTTTCCTACACTTAAAAGTTACGTGTTCTAAATTTTCAGCATGAAGATCTTCCTTTACTTGATTAATTATCCAATCACTATAACACTTTAAATTCCAATTATTTTTATTTTTCTTTATTTTTGTTGTATTTTTTATTACTTTAATCCCCCTTATATCCCTTCTTCCCCAACAATCACCACACTGTTGTCCAAGTCCAGGAATCCTTTTTTTCTTTTTGCCCAATCTTCCCACCCACTAATCCCTACCCCCAGACCTGTCAGTCTGCTCTCTATCTATCAGTCTGTCTCTGTTTTGTTTGTTAGTTGAGTTTGTTCAACATTCCACATGAGTGAAATCATATGGTATTTTTCTTTGTCAGACTGGCTTATTTCACTTAACATAGAGTTCTCCAGGTCCATCCATGCGGTTGCAAGGGTAAAATTTTCCTCACTTTTATGGCTGAGTAGTATTGCATTGTACACATGTCACATAGCCAATTCTCCCACTATTCTACTGATGGATACTTTGGCTATTTCTATATCTTGGTGGTTGTAAATAATGCTGGGAAGACTCCCAAGCACATTTTGCAAGTCTAAGCATTAGACTTGCAAGTCCAGCATTATCCTAAGTCTAAAACCAGATAAAGACACTACCAAAAAGAAAATTATAAGCTAATATCTCTGATGAATGTATATGCTAAAATTATCAACAAAATATTAGGAAACTGAATACAACAGCACATCAAAAAGACCATACACCATGATCAAGTGGGATTTATTCTGGGAATGTGAGATTGGTACAACATTCATAAATCAATAAATGTGATACAGCACATAAACAAAATAAAGGATAAAAACCACATAGTCACATCAATAGATACAGAAAAATCATGATAAAACCCAGCACCTATTTACAATAAAAACTCTCTACAAAATGAGAATAGACCGAACACACCTACACATAATAAAGGTTATATATGACAAACACTGCCAGCAACATACTCAGCAGGCAAAAACCACAAGCATTCTCTTTGAATTCCAATTATTTTCCTCTCAATTTCCAATTATTTTTAATATTTTCAATCCTTAACAGATATACATCTTTCAAGTTATTAAAACTTGAATAAAATTAATTTTTCCAAAAGTCAATTACAAGGAATAGGTTTTACACCTACACCCTGTTCCCAAATGTAATCCTATATTTGAGTGAATAAATAAATCATAATTTGGTATTTACTCTTCTTGATAATTCATTGAATATATGTCTGCCTATGCAACCATCCCTTTTATGAACATTATAAATTAATTAATTAATTAATTGCAATCTTATATTATTATGCTATCCCATACATATTTTAGGTAAATTTTGTTCATATATGTGAAAAAATATTGCTGGAATTTTGATAGACATTGTATTAAACCTGTATATAAGTTTGGGGTGAATTGACATCTATATTATGTTGAATCCTTATAGAACCATCTAAATTATACATTTCACTTCTACTAAGCTTAATGTATTTTTTTAATAATTGAACTTTAGAGACTTCTGGCCAAGATGGAGACATGGGCAAGACACGCTGTGCCTCCTTTGAACAACCAAAATAAGGATGACAAAAATTAAGAAACAAAAAACAACCAGTACTGACAGAAAATTGAATTGTATGCAAGTCCGACAACCAAGGAGTTAAAAAAGACACATTTATCCAAACCTGTAGGAGGGGTGGAGTTGGGCAGAGAGGGATCCAGGCAAAAAAGGCAGTGGCTGGCAGACCACGGGTGGGCAAGGTAGCAGCTGCCTGACCCAGGGAGACAGCAGATTGTAGACGGGTGCAGCGCCCAAGGCAGGTGTCTGACTGGCGGTCCCACATTCACCCACAGATAAACCAGGCGAAACAGGGGAGAGAGACAGACTGCACAGCCCAGGGGCTCAGCACAGGGAAATAAAGCCTCAAAACACCAACTGAGAACACCTGTGGGGATTGAGGTGCCAGGAGAGACTCCCAACATCACAGGAGAGTTCACTGGAGAGACCAACAGGGTTCTAGAATATACACATGTACACCCACACAGAAATCAGCACCAGAAGGGCCCTGTTTGATTGTGGGAAGCAGCAGAAGGGACTAAAATCCAGAAGAGAGAAGAGCAAGCACCACTGTTCTCTCTCAGAACAGTGGATGGACCTGGAGATGGACCCTGCTCCCACATACAGTGTCACAACACAGCCATGGGGGGTGCCCCACCCTGGTAAATACCTAAGATTCTGCCCCTCACTACATAACAGGTGCATCAAGACAAAAAAATGGCCCAAATTAAAGAACAGATCAAAGCTCCAGAACAAATACAACTAAGCAATAAAGAGATAGCCAATCTATCAGATGCACAGTTCAAAACACTGGTGATCAGGATGGTCACAAAATTGGTTGGATTTGGTCACAAATCACATGAGAAAAATGAAGGCCATGCTAAGTGAAATAAATAAAAATGTACAGGGAAGGAGTGGGAAGGAAACTGGTACTCATATCAATGGAGTAGAGCAGCAGGAAGAAAGAAAAAACAAACAGAAAAGAAGAAAGAAATAAAAATTCAAAATAATGAGGAGAAGCTCAGGAATCTCCAGAACATCTTTAAACATTCCAACATCAGAATTATAGGGGTACCAGAAGGAGAAGAGGAAGAGCAACAGGTGAAAAACTTATTTGGACAAATAATAAAGGTGAATTTTCCCAATCTGGCAAAGGAAATAGACTTGCAGGAAGTCCAGGAAGCTCAGAGAGTCCCAAAGAAGTTGGACCTGATAAGGAACACACCAAGGCACATCATAATTACATTACCCAAGATTAAGATGAAGGAGAGAATCCTAGAAGCAGCAAGAGATAAGGAGACAGTTACCTACAAAGGAGTTCCCATCAGACTGTCAGCTGATTTCTCAAAAGAGACCTTGCAGGCAAGAAGGGGCTGGAAAAAAGTATTCCAAGTCATGAAAGACAAGGACCTACATCCAAGATTGCTCTATCCAGCAAAGCTTTGATTTATAATGGAAAGGAAGATAAAGTACTTCTCAGATAAGGTCAAGTTAAAGGAATTCATCATCACCAAGCCTTTATTATATGAAATGTTAAAGGGACTTAACTAAGAAAAAGAAGATAAAAAAGATGAACAGTGAAAGGACAGCAAACTCACAGTTATTAACAACCACATCTAAACCAAAAGCAAACTAAGCAGACAACTAGATCTGCTTTTCTAAGCAGAACCATAGAAATGGAGATCACAGGGAGGGATAGCAACAGGGAAGTGGGAGGAGGAAGTGAGGCAGAAGGTACAGAGAATAAGTTGCTTAAACGGTAGGTAGAAAATAGACAGTGGAGAGGGCAAGAATAGTATGGGAAATGTAGAAGCTAAATAACTTGTGACACATGGACATGAACTAAAGGGGGGAATGAGGGAGGGGGTGTGCAGGGTGGAGAGGAATGAAGGGGGGAATGGGACAACTGTAATGGCATAATCAATAAAGTATATTTTTAAAAATTAAATAGAAAGAACTATTAACTTTATAATTTTCCTCATTGCCTGATGAGAAAGCAAAATTGGGGGGGGGTTTAATCCTCACCTCAGAATATATTTATTAATTTTTAGAGAGAGAGTAAGGGTTAGAGAAGGAAATATTGATGTGAGAGAGAAACATCCATCAGTTACATCCCATACACACCACGAGTGGGGATAATATACACAACGTAGGTATGTGCCCTGACTGGGAAGTGAACCCATAACCTTTTGGTCTATGGGAAGATACTCCAACCAACTGAGCCATCTCGTCAGGGCAAGTAAAACTGTGTTTTTAAAGAATATTTAATGACAGGAGGAAAATACATCATAAGTGCTTTAAAACAGTTGAATAGATAATGTGAAGTAAAAACTCAAATGTTATTTATAATGTATTAACTTTATAAAATATAAACAATTGCATTCCATAATTATATATGAACAACCAGGGTATAAGTACACACCCTCGCACAACGAGATATTAATGATGGACTTTGTGTGATGTGATTATTGAAGACTTTCTTTCTTATACTCTTCCACTGGTTCTAGATGCATGTAATAAATTATTATATGCTCATTTTATATTAACATTAAATATAAAAATAATAAATAGCAACTTTGCATAATTTAAAATTATCCTTGATAGCAGGAAATCAGAGTCATAACCTAATACTCCAGTATTAAATATAAATTCTTTGTCCTAATGACTGTCTTTTTAAAGTAATCATTCAAACAATGATGTGCAGTTATTTATGAATATTTCAGTTATTTCCTCTGAATTGAGAGCACAATAGCATATAGGTTTATGACATGCAATGGCGTACCACCCAGGGATACTAACCAGGGGTCAGTGTAGTGGCCAGCATGAAGATGTAAGATTGGGCAGATTAAAGTTGCTAAAAAGAAGAACATTATCCCTGGCTGGTGTAGCTCAGTGGATTGAGCACAGGCCTGCGAACCAAACTGCACTTCGATTCCCAGTCAGGGCACATGCCTGGGTTGCAGGCCGGTTCACAGCAGGAGTCGAACGAGAGGCAACCATACATTGATATTTCTCTCTCTCTCTCCTTCCCTTCCCCCCTCTAAAGATAAATAAATTTAAATCTTTTTTTAAAAAAATTTTAAAAAGAAGAACATTTAGAGGCACTACGTCAAAAATTATGTGGCTCTCCAGAAAACCTCACAGTTTAGCCTAGAAGAGCAATCTCTGCATGAGCACACACTATTCAAAGGTTGCTGACACTCAGGCAAACACTTTATCCCTCAACCTTCGGTCAGAAGCCCTTTCTGTGAAGGTGTCTGTAATCACTGTCACATAATGGCAACTCTCCTCAACCTAAAAGAAATGATGCTTTTTCTAAGCACAGAGGGAAACAGTACTGAAGGTATTTTATAAGGAATATCTTAAAGCATCACATAAAAACCATTCGTATTTCAAAATAATTGGTGTCATATTGGGAAATTTTATTCTAGTCATTTATTAAAGATACCCAGTTGCCCAAGAGGTATTGTTTGAAACTAGAAAACATTCAAAAAACTAACATTTTAATGAAAAAAGAGACATTTATTGAAAAAGATACAAGAAACATTGTATATAGAATAATGACACCTCAGTCCCCTTCAAAGTAGGCACCTTGGGACTTCACATAGTTTTCCTAGTCACCATCAACTGCCCCATCATGAAAAACTAACATTTTAATTTGCTAATGACTACTGGAATCAACTAAGAGTGAGCAACTGCCCAAAACCCTAAAATGACAGCTTTGGATTCAGTTTGACCTGGGTCGAGTTCTTAGAAACGTCATCACTGGAAAAAGTGAATGGTGCATGGGAAATATGAGGAATAACAAAGTACTCAAAAGCTTTTCCTGGGACGTGGTTAAATGGTGACTTCTTTCACATGCTTCTCAAAAGAAGCAACACAGGAGGCAATCTAGTAGGGAAACTCATGAAGATAGATTGTGATTTTTTTAATTTAATTTATTTTATTTTTAATAGTTTTTTATTTTTATTTTATTGATTATGCCATTACAGTTGTTCTATTCCCCCCTTCATTCCCCTCCACCCTGCACCCCTCCACCCCCACCATTTCCCCCCTTTAGTTTATGACCATGTGTCTCAAGTTCTTTAGATTCTATATTTCCCATACTATTCTTGCCCTCCCCCTATCTATTTTCTACGTACTGTCTATGCTACTTATTTTCTGTACCTTCTCCTCCTCCCACTCCCCTGTTGCTAACCCTCCATGAGATCTTCATTTCTATGTTTCCGCTCCTGATCTAGCTGTCCTTTTAGTTTGCTTTTGTTTTAGATGTGGTTGTTAATAACTGTGAGTTTGCTGTCCTTTCACTGTTCATATTTTTTCTTCTTTTTCTTAGAAAGCTTTTGAGAATATTATACCAAACAACCAAGTTGTATTTATTCTCTATGTCATATTTGATTGTGTTAAATATTAATACCTGCTAATAACTGTTCTTTGCAAAAATAACCATGAAGTTGGAGTCTATCCTTGGGCCAGAATGCTGAAAATCAAAAAGATTTCCTGGAGCAGTGGTAGGAGCAGCAATGACTACTGGCATTCCCAAAGGTCAAGTGGGTCTTCACAGAGGATCATGTCAAAGAAGTCAGTGGTTTTCCTAAATGATATGCTTCCTCTACCCATCTAGGAGGATGTAGAGTCTGTTATTAAAGAAGCTACCAGGTAGCCTCAGGAGGTATTTGAGGGCTGAAATACTGACACATAAACTACAGAACCTCAATAAGGATGTTGGAAGCCTAAGAACAGAATTCTGTTCTCTGGGGAAAATCATCAGAACATCCATTTGTCAGTATTCTGGGAAGACTTGGGGTGAGTAGGATGTTAGACAACACATGGGTATTGAAACTGGAATTCAGAAAAGAAAACAAAACAGAGGCTGTTCCAACTGATACATAGGAGGGACATACACTAGAATATTTCAGCTTATTATAATAAAAGGAAAGCAAAGAAGAAATGCAGGAGCATGGGACTCAGGTAACTCTGTGATACCATGCCCAGGTTGCCCAAACAGTAAAGCTTTCCCTAGGATGTTAAGGAGATTGGGAAATTATTTCAGGCTAACAGTGTTGCAAAGCATGAAAAACAATACGACCAAGCCATTGATGGTATTATAGAGTAAGAAAATGATTTGCTGATATGCTGTCTTGACAGATGGGGAAATAAAATTTCATACAGATTTTTTCCACTTATCAACACATATGGATCTCTTACTCTAGAGAGAACTGGGCATATCATTATAGCTGCTGCCACCCCAGGGAGCTGTGAGGTTCTCATGGTACTTTCTCTCTGTTTTAAAATCAGTCCTGTAACCGAAGCCCTGGCTGGTGTAGCTCAGGGGATTGAGCACAGGCTGCGAACTAAGGGGTCATCAATTCAATTCCCAGTCAGGGCATATGCCTGGGCTGTGGCCAGGACCCCAGTGGGGGCCACGTGAGAGGCAACCACACATTGATGTTTCTCTCCTTCTCTTTCTCCCTCTCTTCCTTCTCTCTAAAAAGAAATAAATAAAATCTTTTTTTAAAGGTTTTAAAAAATGAAATAAATAAAATCAGTCCTGTAACTGAAGTGGAAATGAAACTTCAGATGGATAGTTTCCATAAATCACATTCTGAAGACCAAGATAAAGCAAAGAGTCCAGGAAAATGAAGCACAATGTACTCAGTTCTACATCAGATTATTAATAATCAAGTGGAAGTTTTAAGATGTGCTTCTCCCATAGTTTTTTGCCCATTTACTGATGGGCACTTCGGTTGCTTCCAGCACTGGGATACTGTAAATTGTGCTGCTGTGAACATTGGGGTAAATAGACTCTTTTGAAATGGTGTTTCAGGATTTTGGTACAATTATACAATGGACTACTACACCACAGAAAGAGAGAGAAGGAGTTCCTACCCTTTGCAACAGCATGGATGGAACTGGAGAGCATTCTGCAAGTGAAATAAGCCAGGCAGTGAAAGACAAATACCATATAATCTCACCGATAAGTGGAACCTAATTAACAATACAAACAAAATAGGCAAAAACAGGCAAAATATAACCAGAGATATTGAAATAAAGAGTAAACTAGCAGTAACCAGATGGGAGGGGAGAGGAGGGATAAGGGTTATGGGGGAAAGAAGGAAAAGGGTCATCAAGGAACATGTATAAAGGACCCATGGAAAAAACCAAAAGAGGGCAGGATTGAGGGTGGGAGGTAGGGGTGGGTGGGGCTGGAAAGAGTGGGGAGGGGGGCATGGTGACTACTGTACTTGAACACCAATTTTTTAAAATGTGTGTCTACTGGCTTGATTGGCTACTTTTCTGTATGTAGCATTTTGAAATATCATTTTTATATTCTACTCCTCAGATTCAAAGTTTATGATCTACCAATGCAGACTCATTATATATCTGAAGAGAGTGATAAAAAATCATTCTGCAATAAAAACATTCATCCTACTAGGATTAACAGATGACCAACAATGACAGGTTTTTCTTTCAGTATTTCTGTTTCTCACCTACATTTTTACTGTTGCTGGAAATCTAACTATTATCCTCCTCATTCTGGTGGACTTACACCTTAAAACACCCTTGTACATTTTCCTTCAGAATATCTCCATTTTGCAATTAATATTTACAACTGTTTGTATGCCTCGATTTCTGTACAGCATGACAACTGGGGACAAACTTGTTACCTATAATGCTTGTATCACCCAATTATTTTTTTGTTATACTCATCGGGGCAACAGAGTTCTTTCTTCTAACCACATGTCCTATGACCACTATGTGGCCATCTGCAAGCCCCTGCACTACACTGTTGTTATAGGAAAATGAAGCAACCAGACACTGAGGGATTCTGGAGTACAAGGTTTATTAACATGGACGGGCCCAGAGGAGTCAGTCTCCAAATTCTGAGCCCTGAACAAAGGATTCTTGGGGTTTATATAGTCTATGGGGTCTTCCTGTCTACGTAGCAAAGCGAGATATAGAAGCAGAATGCGGTAATTAGTTCTATCTACGGGGCAGAAGCAGAGTACAAAGGCTAAATGTGAAAATTAGTTCTATCAGTGGGGGTGCTAGCCCCAGTCCTTGTGAATATTCTGCTGTTTGCTTTTCCCAGACAGACTTATTGTTCTCCCAGGGCACCTGAGGTTTTGGGTGAACAAAGGTTTTCCAAAGCTTCCCACATCATTCCCCCCTTTTATGCTAAACAACACTAGTGCTTGTTTTAGCATAACAATATTCTTCTTGTAGGATTAAATAAGTACCCCCCCCCTTTCCCTGGATTCAGAGTATTAATGAGGTTTCTTTCCCTTCTGGAATTATATACAGGACAATGGACAAAGGTTACATCTTCTTGTAACTGCTTCCAGCTGGAAATGGATGCTGTCCTACCTACCCCTGGGTCAGGGGTGCCCTGAAAGAGGGGGGGTTGCAGCACAGAGGGAGTCCTTCCTGCAAGGGGAAGGACCTTACAGGGTCCTCCTGGTCAGTTGGCTGTCACCAGGAAGTCACAGGCTTGGTGTCCAAAGGCTGGCATTACTGGACTGTTGGCATACTGGTCAGGTTGTATTCTGGAGGTGACAGATTAAGCAAGAAATTGGAAGTACGATTTAATTATAACTATTAATTGACAAAGGCAGGGACTTCAGTAAAGAATGGCTTATCTAGTGGAAGGTGTACAAGGCATGCTATACCTATCTAAGACTCTTGTGGCCTACTATACTTCACTCAGGCTGAGGGGAATACATTAAGATTTCTCTTCTTTCAGATTTCTGAGCCCTTTCTGTCCAAGGTATGAAGACAGAAAAGGGAAAATCAGTTCTAAAGTGAAGCACACAGACCGCCCCAGCCCTACACCAACCCAACTACTTAGTTCAACCAAACCGTTGATTCTCAGGAGGGCGATGATGAAGATGGGTTCTTTAAGTGAGGCTTATATTGCTACTAATTACTCATAGGCATAGGCAGGTCATAGGCATATGCCCTATGAAAACAGAAGAACATACAGGTTAATTCACACAATAATCTCTAAACCAGTCTCTGCACCTGTGAGAATGTCTTTTGGGAAGACAGTCCATTGCAAGGTCCTTTGCACCTGTAAATTGTACATCTTCAGTGATATCACAAACCTAGTTTCAACTCTTTAATGAAAATAAACTTTCAAGACAGTTAGCTGCATCATTCTGATGTCCAATACTGAGCATTGTGATTTTCTCTGAACTACAACTTTTCTCCTTAAGACCACCCTCACTGTTATTACAGGGACTACTTTGGGTCCCACTTTTGATTTTGGCTGTTCATTTGCATAAACACACCAAGAGCAGCCTGGATCATTTGTGATCCTTAAGTCTGCTTTGCTGGAACTCACACAGGGAACTCTTAGATTGACTTCTCAGTCCACCCCTCAGGGCACAGAAGCAGAACCACACATCTGCTATCTGGCTTTGCCTGTACCAGTTGTTTCACTCAAATCATTGTGCCTCTATTGTGCTCACAGGTTCCTTTTTAGCCATCTTTCAGGAAAGCAACCTTCATTCCTTCCCTGGAAAGGCTGGCACAAACCGCACAACCAGCCAAAGTACCAAGCTTTTCTCGTGGGCTTTCGCTAGCTTCACAGGTCAATCCCAGTTCCTCAGGGCTTTCTGGTAATGACCAGAACCCATGTATGCCTCCTTCAGGCATGACATTCCAGTCAAAGTCCTGGTTAACAAAACTACTATTAATGACTGGTCTTACTGGTTTTATGCAAAGAAACCTTATGTCATCACTCATTTATTCAGAGTGCCAAATTCTGGAGGGATAAGGTAGGGAGAAAATACAAAGCGTGATGGAAAATCCTTTTCCTTCTGATACTCACTAAGATTGCATCTCCATTCCTTGTACTTTTCATTCCTAACTCCACATAATTCCTTTCCAAAACTTTTGCAAACTTCTACAACCTTTTACATACCCTTTTCTATCTGCACAGCTTTCCACAGACCTTCAGCAACATCCAAAAAACCTTTACATCCTTTCATATACTTCTTTATTTACAAATCTTATACTTTCTATTGTTCATTTTCTTACAGAGTATGAAGTTTCAAACTTTTCTGGAATCCTAAATTTCCTTTCTCAGAGTAGATACAGAGCAAAACCGGAAACACAGAGTTCTGAAACAATACACAGGTAGAGGCATTCTCTTGCACCAATGCGTCCACTGGTGCCTCGCAGAGACATGCTCCTTCAGGCCCGGTCTCGTGGCAGAGACATGCTGCTTTGCCTGAGGCTGAAATACTTATCAGCCCATAATGACCCTTCCTGGGTCCTGGGTGGCAAAGGCATCCTCTCCAACCAGCTACAGTGACCTCTTTTAGGTCTTCAGGTACACAGGCTTTCTGATCAGAAACAACCAATGGCAGAGAAATTTGCTCTTTTCCCACAAAGCCAGAAAACAAGTAGTTGAGGTTTCCTTTACTCTAGGTTTAAAATGTTCATATCCTTTATACATATTTCTACTCATCTAGCTTTAATCATCATTCTCTTTTAATCTTGATTCCTTTCCCACACTGGGAAGGACTATACTTAAACTCAGTGCTTAAACTCAGTATGTGGCAGCTAAAAGTCCCTAGCACTTTAGGTATTTTCTGCTAAAAGTCCCTAGATTCGCAGGGACATTTCGCACCTTTCTGAAGCTTAGATGTTGTAAATACCCTATAAATCAGATGGTCACTCTTGGACCTCAGTTCATGACCTTCAAAACTAGAGCCATTACTATTAGAACCAGTTACACAAAGAACCTAACTGCTGTAGTTCCCACACAGCAGCAGCATACAGCCTATAAATCAAAAGAGAAGCCTTATCCAGTTCTAAGATGGCAGCGCCCATGCACGTGGGGTCATCCAACATGGTGGCACCCATGCATGGGGGGCTGTCCAAGAAGGCAACACCCATGCATGCTCTGTCCTTCATGGTGGGGCACTCTTGTGGCTCATCCATTTTACCCAAAATGGCAGCACCCGACTCTGGTTCCACCCACCTGGGAAGGTGTCAGGATTCTGGTTTCAGGAGCCCCAAAAGCCCCCAAGGCCCCTTCCACCCACAGGCCTGGGGGCACCACAGAGCCACCCTCCACCCACTGGTGGTGGTGCACTGAGGCTGCAGTCACCAGTGGAGGCGGGGCAGAGGTTCCGCCCACCTCTGAAGGTGGGGGCCCTGAGGCTCCGTTTTCGGGAGTCAAGGAAGCCTCTGCCAACCCCTGGTTTGGCAGGTGAGCAGAGCCTACTTTCAGAGGCTGCAAATCTATGGTGGAGACTTCTCCCATTTGCAGGGAAGGAGAGGCCATAGTGCTAGGGTCTCATCTCCCTAACAGGCAGTGTCACCACCGGAGTTCCTGCTCTCTGGGGTCCCCCATTGTCTATTCTGAGGATGGGAGGAGGTCTCCCAAAGACTAACTTATACAGGGTGTAGCCTGAAGGGTTAGGGGCATTCCTAACTCTAAGTAGTGTCAGCAGCAGCAAATCAGTCTAGCCTCCCATGGGAGCCAGCCAGAGCTTCCCTGAGAGTTCGGTCCACGCACTCTACCCTTCCCAAGCTCTGGGGTCAGCATGCAGTGTGTCCACCCTGCCCCCCTTCTTCATGGACACTCGGCACCCCGTCTTCATTAGCAGTTCAAACAGCTGGCAAGGGCCCTCCCAGCACCAGTCTCAGGTTGATGTGGCTGAAAGGAGGTTACCTACACACCGATAACACTGGGTCAGTCTCCTTCTCGGTAAATTATTTTAGATCTCTGGCCAGGGCCTCTCCAAGGGGAGTGGGAGAGTTTCTGAAGCCCTGTGGCAGTCTGGTCTGGGTCTAAGCCAGCTAACCTGAGGACTGTAGGCACTTGTAACCCTGGTCTTTGTCACCCGCTAGTGGGCTTTTCTTCTTTCCTTTTGGGGCACTCTCTTTTCTAGTACCCCTTCTCTCTGTAGTAGGCACACTGGTCTCTCAACCTTAAATGGCCTTTCTTCCCCTTTTTCTGGACATCTGCAGTTGGGGCTGCTAGGGCAGTTGTGCAGCCTCTGGCTGAGGCAAATCCTGGGGTGGACTATTCACCACGGATGGAATGGACAGGGGGGTGGAGTGTCTGGGCCTATTGACGCTGCTGGCGCCACAGGCAGAGGCCTGAGATATGGGGGAGGGAGCTGCAGTAAGTCATCCTGGGGGGGTGTCCCTGATATATGGGATCTTTGGTCCTCGGGCCACTAGGACATGGGTCTGGGGTCAAGAGGCTCTTTTCCCACAGCCCACTTTGGACTTCTCCTTCTGGCCTGTAGTCTCTATTTTCTTTTCTTAGGCAATCTGGTGGCTACCTGCTCCCGGGAGGTATCTGGTTTCCTAAAGGACCCACTGCCAGGGCCGCCAACACAGGCCTAAGAAGTCTTCACAGCTCACTCCTGGCTCAATCACGGGGCTTGGCTGGGTCAGCCCTGTTAGTCTTCCTGGCAACCCCTTTAGCAGAACTGGGTGCAGGGGGCCATGTGGGCCTCAGCCACCTCCTGTCCCTCCAGCAGAGGTGGGGGATCACTGCCTGCTGCCTCACTGCTCTGTTATACTGGGGCATATTTTAGAGATGCCGACCCCTTTGAGCAGGGTCTCTACTCTGCCACCAGAAACCAGCAGGAGCCAGAATCTTAGTCGCAGATGAGGGTCTTTGCTTCCCCGGGTCTGGCCGAGAGTTTCCAGAGCATATGGGGAGGGGGGGCAGACTGATAGGCAGCTCTTCCTCTGTCTCTCCTTTGAAAATGGGGGCAGCATGTTCCTCTTGACCAGGCGACTAAAACACTGGATTGTGCCACTTTTCGCCTACTGCCAGCCTTTCCCATTGTCTTAGGCTTCCGACCTCCACCCTGACAGCATGTCCTGCACTAATTCCTGCCAGTGGTCTATATAAACATACTGATTGGGGTGTCCTGGCTTGCCTGTTACTATGAGGTGGACTGTCCTAATTATACCTAAGCTTAGTGTTTTTTCAGGGGGCCAGCCTACTCCAAATGTTGGCTACTCAGAGTTGCAAAAGACCTCTAACTGGCATCTGTGCTCGGTTCCTGGCCCTGGAATCAGTCAGAGTTTTGCAGCATGCAATCTAACACAGTAGAAGGTCCCCCGCCCACGGTGATCCTCCCAGAATGACAAAGACAAACAAAGGGAAGGGGGTTTCATTTTGCCCACCTGGCCTACTCCCTCATGGGACTAAGTCAGTCTTGGCTAAGGTTGCCCCAGCAGAATTCGGGGTTAGCTGCCAACCGTTATGCCATATGACCTGACACAGGAACTGCAGGTTGGGGCCCACTCTTGCTCCATAGGACCAGCCCATGGAGCCACAAACACAGTCACTCACACTTTCACTCTCAAGCACTCCAAGTTTAAACAATCCCTCCCCTGGTGAGGGCCTCCTGGCCGGACTCGAACTGACCTGACTCCTGGTCAGTTTTGAACCGACCTGACTCCTGGACGGACTCAAACCGACCTGACTCCTGGTTTGAGAGGTGATCAGTCTCTCTCTGGTCTTGGATCTGGTCCCCAGGGCATTTACCAATTTGGCGTCTTCTATCAGGTCGTAGTCTGAAACCCTCGTTTCGTGCCTGGAGTGCGGGCCGGCAGCTGTTGCCCCAACAGGATGGGGCCTAAGAAATCTTAGGGCATGTGCACCCCCACTTCCTGAATTGGACCTCTGGCTGCCTCCCCGCTTATCCAGTCAGTGACAAGTCACCCCGAATTTGTGTAAGGTTGCTTCCCAGTCAGGGAACCAAATGTTATAGGAAAATGAAGCAACCAGACACTGAGGGATTCTGGAGTACAAAGTTTATTAACCTGACGGGCCCAGAGGAGTCAGTCTCCAAATTCTGAGCCCTGAACAAAGGATTCTTGGGGTTTATATAGCCTATGGGGTCTTCCTGTCTACGTAGCAAAGCAAGATACAGAAGCAGAATGCGGTAATTAGTTCTATCTACAGGGCAGAAGCAGAGTACAAAGGCTAAATGTGAAAATTAGTTCTATCAGTGGGGGTGCTAGCCCCAGTCCTTGTGACTATCCTGCTGTTTGCTTTTCCCAGACGGCCTTATCACTCTCCCAGGGAGCCTGGCGTTTTGGTGAACAAAGGTTTTCCAAAGCTTCCCACACCACCTGCAGGCAGGTGAAGAAGAAAGCCACATGCTTTTGGTGGAGTGCGAACCCCTGAAGCTTTGGTAGAAGAGGTCCACGTGGCTTTGGGGTGCCCCTTTTGGCCACGTGGCCTGGAAAGCAAGAAAGACTTTGACTAGAAATGGGTACCAAAAAACTCTTTCCAGGGGACCATGAGAGAGTGCCACATAACTTTGGATTAACTCGAGAGCCTACACAGTGACACAGCTGACGATACCAGCGGCCTGAAACGCAGATGTGTGCTCTTTTCCTGATTTACGGTACCCAGAGTTGGGACGGTGGGAGAAGGGAGAGCTGTG
This sequence comes from Artibeus jamaicensis, assembly GCF_021234435.1. Classification (NCBI taxonomy): domain Eukaryota; kingdom Metazoa; phylum Chordata; class Mammalia; order Chiroptera; family Phyllostomidae; genus Artibeus; species Artibeus jamaicensis. Next base: position 53,624,427 of record NW_026521486.1, read on the forward strand.
TGGGTATAGGTGTATACCCTAAAGGACTTTGATATTTTAGTGGAGGCGTTAGGTCTGAATAGTATTAAATAAATATTTTGTTTCCTTTTCACAAATCTCTGGCATTGAGAGATGTCTTTCCAATTGGCGGCAGACAGAAGAGCCCCGTAGATATTAGTATTCTGTCCTTGGGAGGGGCCCCTGTTCTGTGGCAGTTTTTGGCATCCCTAGGTGGGCCAAATATTGCCCCCTCCCTTGGACCTCTTGTTTGGTAACAGTAACAAGGTCTTTGTCCTTGTAAACCTTGAAAGTCCCATTAACTCACCAAGGTTCAGGTTGCAAAACTGCAGTTCCTTAATTATTGTTGTTCAAGTACAGTTTTCCCCATTTTTCCCCCACCACTCTCCCTAGCCCCACCCATGCCTACTTCCCATTCCCCATTGGCTTTCTCCATGGGTCCCTTCCATGTTTCCTGATGACCATTCCCTTTCTTTCCCTGATAACCCACTGCCCCCTCCCCTCTGGTCCTATGGTATTTGTCTTTCACCACCTGGCTTATTTCACTTAGCATAATAGTCTCCAGCTCCATCCATGCTGTTGCAAAGGGTAGAAGCTTCTTCTTTCTTTCCTCATTCTATTGTGTAATTGTACCACAGGTTTTTTGATCCATTCATTTGCTGATGGGCACTTAGGCTGTTTCCAGCTCTTGGCTATTGTAAATAGCTCAGCTATGAACACTGGGTTCCACAGGTCTTTTGAATTGGTGATTTGGGATTCTTAAGGTAAATTCCCAGCAGTGGAATGGCTGGGTCAAAAACAGTTCCATTTTTAGTTTTCTGTAGAAAAGAGTATGGAGGAAACTCCATACTGTTTTCCACAGTGGCTGCACCAGTCTGCATTCTCATCAACCATGCACTAGGGTTCCCTTTTTTTCACATCCTCACCAGATAAAAAGCCCCTGCACAGCTAAAGAAACCATCATCAAAATGAAAAGGGAACCAACAGTTGGGGGAACATATTTGTCAATGATGTATCAAATAAGGGTTTGGTCTCCAAAACATATAAAATCTTAAAAATTGGGCAAAGGATCTGAATAGACACTTCTCCGAGGAAGACATACAGATGCCCCATAGACATATGAAAAGATGCTCAACATCACCAACCATCAAAGAGATGCAAATTAAAACCTAAATGAGATATCCCTTCACACCTTTCAGAATGACCATTATTAATATATTAACAAACAAGTGTTAGTGAGATGTTTGTTTGTTTCTGTGTTCTTTATGTCCACATGTAAGTGAAACCATGTGGAATATTAATGCTGGTAAGTCTCTTAAACATTGGGACAAGTAGAAAGGCTAGTGAGGGGGAAAGAATCACGATTTTTGTGTTCAGGTAAAGTCTTGTTCAAAACCTGTACCACCACTCTAGGGCAGTCTTTTTGATCATTCTTTTGTTCCTCAGTTTCCTCATCTATAAAATAAGGATAGTTTGGCATCTTCTCCTAACTTTGTCCAAGATTTATGTCGAAGATAAGTAATAGATTATACAGGGCCCAGCAGAAGTAACACTGCCTGAATGTGGTTGGTAAGGTAATAATATGGGTGTGATAATTTATAGTTTTCATTTGAATGTTTCACCTAAAATGTTATGTGGTATACTTGAATATGATATTGCTATATTACAGAATTACATGCTCATGCTTTTGTAATAAAAATTTTTATAATAAAAACCGGGCATTATTTGTGCCAGACACTGTATAAACTACCAGGCAGAGTGTGTCATTCTAGGAGAAATGTAAAAATCAACAAAGAAATCAAAATGGAATTCAGATGACATCAGACTACCCTCCAGGTCTCTAGGGACACTGTTCCCATTGCTGCATGTGTTTTTACATTGTTCATTAGACTGATGCCAGTTCATTAGAAACTTTTGAAACTGGGTCACCAAGGACTATTTTGTTGTTCACTCAGATGTTTCCTGTGCGCTGCTAGACTAAACATATAAAAGAAAGGTTGCTGGTATAGGATTTTCAGGGAAGCCTTCTTCCCAGGAAATTCAGAGGTGCCCCTCTGACAAAACTAGAAAGAAACCTTCCATATCTCTTCACCACTGCTCCCTTCCTTTGAACTAAAAAAGTAACTGGGAAATCTAGTAACAGATGCCATTTTAAACTTGGTGCAGAAAGAGGAGAATGAGACTGGGCTCATTATATCAGGAGCCTTGAAAATCTAGGAGAGTTCTTTCTCACATGTGCCCACACGTGCTCGTGTGGAGGGTGAAACTGGCAGTTGAAATAGGTGGGATGTGAGAGAGGAATCAGAAGTACACACAAAACTCACAGATTGAACATTCCTTGAATTGTGGTTCCTTCAAGGGCTCCTGGTAAAGAACTATCAGAAAAGTAAGTATGTAATTGTCACAACATATTTTTACCAAATTCTCTAAACAAAGGCAAAGAGTTTTAAAATCTGGAATTCAGTTCATAACTGATACCAAAGGGAAGTGTTCAACAATCATTCCGATACACTGCTATTCTGAGGGAAAATAGAATTTGCTGCCAGGGTCACTGTAGCCTTTGAAAGGGCCAGTCATAGCTATGAGCTGAGGAAGCTGTTACTACTTAAGAGACAGCATAACCAAAGGTGATGGAAAAGATATTACCACCCAATAATATCCACGAGTGCCATAGAAATTAAAAATATCAACATTATAAATTACCTTACAGGGAAACTCACTTTATTCTCCATCTGCTATTTAAGCCCTATTTTGCTTTTTTTTTTTTTTTTTTTTTTTTGACAGGGAGTAAGTGTTTGAGGGCATAGCATTCACTCTTCTTAAATCTCAACTACCCATTGCATGGGCAACCTGTCCCAAATGCACACAGAATGAGACTGGTTCCAAATATAAGTAAGGTCAAAGGGTCTCAAAGATATTTGAATTAACTAAATAGGGAATCAATGAGAGAAAACAATGGAATCTCAACCACTTATCCAGCTCCCTAACTGGCAGCGAGAGTAGGTAGTTTTGCACAGGTTAAGTCATCAAGGACTACCTGTGAACATTAATTAAAAATACTACTTATGGGAGGGATGTGGTGAAATTTGTTATTTATGTAATGAAATCATTTTGAACTTTAATTGATACAAATTCAAAGTGAATAAATAACTCAGTCTCCCAGGGAAATTTCCCCAGCATGATAGAAAACATTGCAATGATTGCTGGTAAAGGCCAGCCATGCATGTGAAATCATTTGAATTTGTCTGAAGCAGTCTCACACACACCTACCCAAAGGATCTGCCAGCACAGGATCAACTGCATTACTGGAAGCAGTGTTACTTATTTAACAAGCTTCAAGAATGGAAACAATGTTGCTGGAAGTTCACAGGTACTGTATTAGCCATTTTAAAACATCAATGATAATTACATAAAAGTTGTTATGATTGAGTTCACCAGTCTTCCCTATCAATACAGAAGAATAAGACTTTTGATAAGAGAAGCAGGGAATAATTTGAGATCCTAGGAACTTCATAGGAGAGGGAGAACTGGAGTTAACAAGGTCAGTAGCCAATACAAGTCTTTAACTCTTCTACAATGGGAGGGAGGGAGACATTGAGGAAAACTAGGAATGCAGAAATGAACCTACCCTATCATTTAGTCTGCCCTATCCGAGTCTTCCCCTGACAAGCACATGGCAAGACACTATCTCTGCAGAAGTAATTTCTCCCATGAGCTAAGTGAGTGTTTCTCTGTTCTGGAATCATGTCTGTCACCTCCAAGCAAGGCCCTTGCCAACTCAGCTTATGGTGACACATGATGCAAACAACTTTGTAATAGAAAGAAAAAAACCTCAAGAGACTGAGTGAACATAGGAAAATATGAATGGCTGCCAATGTATTTAAGAGTGATTGCCAAGGAGCAATCATGAAGCAGTTATCCCGAGTCCAAAGTTACATTTTTATTGTTATCAGTGTTGCCATGCCACTGAACAAGCACTAAAATGAAATATCATCTCCCACTGGTAGTCTAAAAGCATTTTATTCTTTCTTTCTTTTCATCAAATTCATTGGGTAACATTGGTTAATAAGATTTTATAGGTTTCAAGTGTGCATTTCTATGATGCATGATCTTCATACTGCATTGTGTCTACCACCTAAAGTCAAATTTTCTTCCATCACCACATATTTGACCCCTTTTACCCTGTACTATCCTACCTTTACCCCTTCCCTATGGTAACTGCCACACTGTTGTCTGTCTCTATGACTTTTGTTTTTCTTGTTTGTTCATTTGTTGCTTTCAGTTTTATATCCCACATATGAGTGAAGTCATATGTGGGATTTCTGATGTTATGCTTTTTAAATAATAGATGCCTATTAAATATTTCTTTGAATGAATAATTGTAGATCATTTACTTGAGCAATAGGAGAGAAGAATACCCTAATGTATTTTTATTCTCTATTCATAATTCACACATTGCACACAACTAGATCAATTGTTTATACATAAGAAATTAGTTTTCCCTCCCATGTAGGAGTATGTATTGTTTTCCTACAAACCCTTATGACAGTTCATCTTCCCTAGTAAAACACAGAGGCATTGGCCAATAGATTGAATCATTATCAACTATTGATACTCCCAGTGAGAATGCATTTACCAGGTCTTTTTTTACAGATGGATGCCTGGGAGTAGCTGTCTGAAAAATGCATCTCGATGAGGGTAAGTTTTAACATGAAAGAGAGGGGTATTTCCCCAGCCTCTCTGTAATGGGATTCCTGAGAAAATATAAATTAGAGTACAGGGAGACTTAAAACTCTTGAGAGTTACAGACATGGACAAAGATAAATATCAATGAGAAAAGTAGGGTACTTTACAATTTGTTTACAAAGGTTGGTTCATGTGTGTCCACTTGTTTCTGGAACGTTGCTTGGGCAAGTCACTATATCAAACCTCAGAGAACACAGCTACTTGGTAAATGAGTGGGGAAAGGTGACTTGAGGAGGGGAGCAGCAGCAATTATTCAAAGAAGTCACTAGGATACATCCTGAGACAGATTCTGATAGCTGAGTTCTGCAGAGCACAGGACTGGCCAGGCTGCCAAAGAAAGCATACACTACGGATCAGTCCCTGGGCTCCATCCACCACCCAAAACTCCAGAACAGGACTAAGTGTGGTTTATATCCAGGTTCCAGAACATTTTTCTTTATATCACTTCAGAAAACCCTCTGCATAAGCTGTCCCAAACCTGGCTTACGAATACTTTCATTTGCCTAAATACAGGATGAAAAAACAAACATATATCTTCTCTTTTAAACTCTTCACCTCCCAATTGAGAGATAATTTGAACTACAAAGAGCATAACTAACACTTTAAAATGAACGTACTGCTGTTAAAGTTTAGCATAACAACATAAGAAGATCAACACAAAATACTAATTAAACATTTGTCCAAACCCATAGGATGCACAACACCGAAAGTAAACCACAACATAAGTTATGGACTTTGATTTGTCCATGCAGGTTTACCAGTTGTAGCAAATGCACCTCAGTGGAGGAGGCTGTTGACACTCAGCAGGTTGTGTCTGTGTGGCCACAGGAGGGGTACAGGAACTCTCTGTACCTCCTAATATCTTTGTAAATGTGCTTTCTATTTTGAAAAATATGTTATTTATTTTTAGAGAGAGAGAGAAGGGAGAAAGAAAGGGAGGAAAAGAAATATTGATGTGCAAAGAGAATAATCCATCAGTTGCCTCTCGCACACCCCCAACTGGGGATCTGGCCCACAACTCATGCATGTGCCTTGAGTGAGAATCAAACTGCCAACCTTTTGGTTCACAGGCTGACACTCAAGCACTAAGCCACACCAGCCAGGACTATAAATGTGTTTTCTAATCAAAGAATTATAAGCATTAGATCTATATTAGATATTTCCTATAAATGTCTCCTAGTAAGATACCAAAGGCCCATGTTAACAAATTGGTTGTTAAGCAAAAGAATAAAATACATGTGAGCTCCATTGCTGGGTGTATTTTCACTCAGGTTTCAGTGCTAGCTTCTCATGACACTTCTTTCTTCAGGAGGAATTATACTTGACTTGGCACAAGGCAGTGATGAGAAATCATACAGCAATAACAACATTTATCCTGCTGGGATTGACAGATGACCCAAAACTACAAGTTCTGCTTTTTGTATTTTTGTTTCTCACTTACATATTGAGCATAGCTGGGAACCTCATCATCATTACCCTCACATTTTTGGATTCCCGTCTTAAAACTCCCATGTATTTTTTTCTCCGAAATTTCTCTTTCTTAGAAGTTTCATTCACCACTGCCTGTATTCCCAAATTCCTGTGTATTCTTCTAACCGGAGATAATACTGTTACCTATAATGCTTGTGCCACCCAGTTATTTTTTGTTGTCCTCTTTGGAGCAACAGAATTTTTTCTTCTTGCGACCATGTCCTATGATCGCTATGTGGCCATTTGTAAGCCCCTGCATTACACAACCATCATGAACAACAGAGTTTGCACTACACTTGTTCTCAGCTGTTGGCTTGCTGGTCTGTTGATTATCCTCCCACCTCTAGGCATGGGCCTCCAGCTGGAATTCTGTGATTCAAATGTGATTGACCATTTTGGCTGTGATGCATCTCCTATTTTACAAATAACTTGTTCAGACACAGTGTTAATAGAAAGAGTTGTGCTGAGTTTTGCTGTGCTGACACTCATTATTACCTTAGTATGTGTAGTTCTTTCTTACACATACATCACCAAGACCATTCTAAGATTCCCTTCTGCCCAACAAAGGAAAAAAGCCTTTTCCACCTGCTCTTCTCATATGATTGTGGTTTCTATCACCTATGGCAGCTGCATCTTCATCTACATCAAACCTTCAGCAAAGGAAGGAGTGGCCATTAATAAAATGGTGTCTGTGCTCACTACTTCAGTTGCCCCCTTGCTTAATCCATTCATTTATACACTTCGAAACAAACAAGTGAAAGATGCCTTCAAAGACACAGTAAAATGGATTGTATTTCTCACAAAGAAGTAAGAAACAATTGATGTTTTTAGAGGTTATTAAATTTAAATCTATGCATGAGTGACATTTATGAAACTGCCAAATAAATGGTTTCTTTCAATTCTATAGATTCATCAATCTATTATGCCCCCAGGTACATTTGTCTCTTATAACCCAAAAGCCAAAAATCAAGATATTTTTTTCTTTAAGTTTATTTTATTTAGAATGGTTTCTTCAATAAATGTAAGTTCCAGAGACTAGATTCCCAAAATGCTCAATGTCATAAAAAGAAAATGCAAATAAATAAATTTGTATAACTGACCATATAGCCTTCCCATGATGTGGAATATATATGTCCAGAGACCATTTCTCACTTGCTGAGAATACTTCAATATACAGCCTCTGACTGTACAAAAGTAATTCAAGATTCTTTATTAATGCATAAAAAGTGATCTAAAAGAAAACTCTGCACTCCAGAGCTCTTCTTCTCATTCTAAAATGTCCATTTTTCTTTTGGTCAAGATGGAAGCATAGGTAAACACAGCTTGCCTTCTCACACCACCACAGCAACAATTATAACTAAACTACAAAACACCTACCACCCAGAACTGTCAGGAATATGAGCTGTGTAGAAGTCCAACAACCAAGGAATTAAATAAGTCACATTCATCTAGATTGGTAGAAGGGTTGAAGACATGAAACAGCATCCCACACCAATGTATGGGAGATAAGAATCAGGAGGGATACCTCAGGAGTGAGGGATCCCAGCCCCATACCAGACCACCAAGGCCAGGGTTCCAATGCCAGGAAAACAAGTCCCTATAACTTCTAGCTGTAAAAACCATTGGGTGCTGGGCACAGCATGGCAGAAGAAACTGGGATTCTCGGGCATTTCCTCAGAAAGGGTCCAAAACCGAGTTAGGACTTATACAGACTCACTCCCTCTGGGCTCAAACACCAGGCAGCAGCTGGAAGGGCACCAGTGGCATACTGGGAAAACCTGAAGTGGCTGGCATCTGGCAAGTACCAGAGGAAAGCTTCCTCCTGGACAAATTTCCAGAGGCCAGGCAGCAGCCATTGTCCCTTCTCTGAGCCTTCCCCCACACAGAGCCACTGAGCTGCAACACGAATTCTGAGACTCCATCAACCTGGTTCACATGGGTTGCCCTGCCCTATTACCTAACACTCTACCTCATCCATCTTATAGGTGCACTTTTCTACAATAGGCCATACTACTAAGACAAGGAGTCAAAGCAGCTCTACCAAATACATAGAAACAAACACAGGGAAGCTGCCAAAATGAACAGACAAAGAAATATGTCCCAAATGAAAGTATAAAACAAAACTCCGGGAAAAGAACTAAACAAAATGGAGATAACCAACCTATCAGATGCAGAGTTAAAAACAATGGTTATTAGATGCTCACAGAATTCCCTGGGTGCTTCAACAACATAAAAAAGACCCAGTCAATAAATCTAAGTGATGAAGAAATAGCAAAACTCTCAAATGCACAGTTTAAAACACTGGTCATCAGGATCCTCACAGAACTGGTTGATTATAGCTACAAATTAGACAAACATATGAAGGCGAAACTAATTGAAATGAATGGAATTGCACAGGAAGCCAATAGCGATGAAAAGGAAACTGGCACTCAAATCAATGGAGTGGACCAGAAGAAAGCAAATAATGGCCAAACAGAAAAGAGTCAAGAAGCAAGAATTCAAAAAAATGAGGAGAGTCTTAGGAACCTCCAGGACATCTTTAAATGCTCCAACATCCAAATTATAGGGGTACCAGAAGGGGAGGAGGAACAACCACAAGTGGAAAGCTTATTTGAACAAATAATAAAAGAGAGTTTCCCCAATCTGGCAAAGGAAATAGACTTCCAGGAAATCCAGGAAGCTCAGAGAGTCTCAAAGAAGTTGGACCCAAGAAGAAACACACCAAGGCACATCATCATTATATTAGCGAAGATTAAAATGAAGGAGAGAATCCTAGAAGCAGCAAGAAATAAGGGGACAGTTACCTACAAAGGAGTCCCCGTCAGACTGTCAGCGGATTTCTCAAAAGAGACCTTACAGGCAAGAAGGGGCTGGAAAGAAGTATTCCAAGTCATGAAAGGAAAGTACCTACATCCAAGATTGCTCTATCCAGCAAAGCTTTCATTAGAATGGAAGGACAGATAAAATGCTCCTCAGATAAGATCAAATTCAAGGAGTTCATCATCACCAAGCCCTTATTATATGAAATGTTAAAGGCACTTATCTAAGAAAAAGAAGTTAAAGAAACATGAACAGTGAAAGGACAACAAACTCACAGTTATTAACAACCACACCTAAAACAAAAGCAAACTAAAAGGACAGCTAGATCAGGAGTGGAAACATAGAAATGAAGATCTCAAGGAGGGTTAGCAACAGGGGAGTGGGAGGAGGAGAAGGGGGGAGAAGGTACAGAAAATAAGTAGCATAAACAGTAGATAGAAAATAGATGGGGGGCAAGAATAGTATGGGAAATATAGAATCTAAAGAACTTGAGACACATGGTCATAAACTAAAGGGGGGATAATGGTGGGGATGGGGGGGTAGGGTGGAGGGGAATGAAGGGGGGAATAGAACAACTGTAACAGCATAATCAATAAAAAAATAAATTTAAAAAAATTTTTTTAAATTTTTTAATTTCTAATAATTTATTTAATTGTTTTTCAAGTATAATTTTCTGTCTTTTACTCCCATCCTAGCCCACCCCTCCAGTGCTCCCCACCTCCCTCCCATTTCCACCCCTCTTAGTTGTTGTCCATGTGTCCTTTATACTAGTTCCTATAAATACTTCCCCTTTTCCCCCTGAAATTCCCTCCCCTCTCTCCTCTAGTCACTGTCAGCCTGTTCTCTATTTCAGTGTCTTTGGTTATATTTTGCTTGCTTGTTTGTTTTGTTGTTTAGCTTTAAAAAAAAGACCCAGTCAGAAATGAGTTTACACTAACTGAAATAAAGAAAAATTTATAGGAAATCAACAGTGCAATAGATGAAGCCAAGAATCAAATCAATGATTTGGAAAATAACAACACAAAAAAACAATCAATCAGAACAGCAAAAAGAAAAAATTCAAAAAAGACAAGGATAGGCTAAGGAGCTTCGATGACAACTTCAAACTTACCAACGTTCAAATCACAAGGTGCCAGAAGGAGAAGAGAGAGAGCAAGAAATTGAATACTTGTTTGAAAAAATAGTGAAAGAAAACTTCCCTAAATTGGTGAATGAAATAGATACTCAAGCCCAGGAAACACAGAGAGTCCCAAACAAGTTGGACACAGGAGGACCACACCAAGACATATCATAATTAAAATGCCAAAGGTTACAGATAAAGAAACAATCTTAAAAGCATCGAGAAAAAACCAGAGAGTAACCTACAAAGGAGTTCCCATAAGACTGTCAGCTGATTTTTCAAAAGAAACTCTGCAGGCTAGAAGAGACTGGCAAGAATTATTCAAAGTAATGAAAAGAAAGGACCTACAACATATATGAAGTGCTTCCCAGACAGGGTAAAACTAAAGGAGGTCATCATCAATAGGTCATTATAATATGAAATGTTAATGGGACTTATTTAAGAAAAAGAAGAAGATCAAAACTATGAACATTAAAATGGCTATAAATTCACAACTATTGACAATTGAATTTTTTAAAAAACTAAGAAAACAGTGGAACAGAAACAGAATCCTAGGGATGGAGATCATTTGAAGGGTTAACACTTGGGAGGAGGAAGTGGAAAGATGGGGAGAAAGGAGAAGGGATCAAGAAGTACAAATTGTAGGTACAGAATAGACAGGGGGATGTTAAAAACAGTAGCAGAAATGGAGTAACCAAAGAATTTATATGCATGACCCATGGATATGAACTAAGGGGGGGGTGATTGCTAGAGGGAATGAGGGGTTCCACATGGAGGGAAGCAAAGGGGGAAAAATTTGTACAACTTTAATAGCATAATCAATAAAATACATTAAAAAATAAATAAAGTGTCCGTTTTTCAGGAATGAGAATTTTCTCCCAGAGAAATTTCAAAATCAGTGAAAATAGTTATATGCTTTTTTGAAGCCAGTTTACCTACAAAAAATTTTTACTGCCCCTTCTGGAAGTGTACTGCATCCAGAAATATGAGAAAAAAAGATTTCCAAGTGTGGGATGTCATCTACCCACATTGCCTTTGATGGTGCTTCCTAATATACTCAAGGATAAGCCTGAATTTAGGGGTAGGATAACTAAATCTTGGTTAAATAAGTTTTCCAATATTCAGACTTACATTATCCTTTGATTTAAGAAGGTTAAAGATTAGAAGAATTGATCAAAACATTATAAAAGTTTGTAATTTGGGAAGAATATTCTAAGAGGCATTTGACTGCTTAGCATAGATTGACTACTGAAGATAAAATTCAAGTATAGTGTGAAAAAAACGATAGACCGAGAAAAAGGGAGAGAGATGGAGAAACAAATAACAGTCATGTAGGGACCTTGGACCAAATAATTGAAATTCTTGCCATTAAATAGTAAAAAAGTCATTTTATTGTTTTTAGTCTCTATAATTGTGAAAAGTTTGTGCATTTACAATACATGTACAACTATTACCTATGTTTATTACACACCATCTAGTCACTGGATTGCACCTTTTATTTTGATCATATTTACAATTGTTCATACAAGGTATAAACTTATTTTATACTTCAAAGTATTCAGGGGAAATAGAATTCTATTCTCCAAGGCCTTTCTTCTTTTTCATTTAAAAATTATAAACCCCTAGAGATCATACTTATATAAATAAATTATTGAGTGAATTAATAAATGAGGGAGAGAAGATAAATCTCTTATGCAAAAGTATTCCAAATAATTTATGTAGATACTCCATCTAAGAGGAAGGAGAAAGTTTACAGAGGAGAAACTGCAAACACCATGTCAGTGAGGTGATCAAGATTAACATCAACAGCCCACAAACCATGTTGATGTTACGTGTCCCGGACATGATATAATAAAAATGCCAGTTTACCTCTGTGGTCTTCTTCCAATGGCATCAGGCAAGTTTCAGTGGGGCATCCTACAAAACGCCTGACCAGTATTGCTCAAAACTGTCAAGGTCTTCAAACATAAGAAAAGGTCTGAGAAAGTGTCACAATCCAGAGAGGTATAAGGATACATGACGACTGAATGCAATATGGAATCTAATGAAACAAATGAACTGATGAACAAAATAAAAGCAGAGCAATGGATACAAGGTACAGACTGACAGCTGTCAGAGAGGAAGGAGGTTGGGAAACTACATGAAGAGAGATGAATGAATTAAGCAAAACACCTACAGATGAAATATAGACACAGACAACAGTATCGTAATAGCCAGAGGGAAAGGGGTGACGGAGTGGATAGAGGTGGGCAAGGGGTGGAAAATGGGGATAGAAGACTTTACTCAGGGCAATGGTTTGGCAAACCAATGTCATTCCAATAAATTTAATTTAAAAAAAGTAATGTGGTATCCTACATGAGATCATAGACTAGGGGAAGATATTAGGTGAAAACTAAGGAAATCTGAATAAACTATGGGCTTTATTTAATAATAATGATTCAGTTTTTGTTCATTAATTGCAACAAATGGATCATACTAAGTAAGATATTAACAGGGGAAACTGGTACACAGAAACAATTCGTATCATCTCAATTTTTCTGTAAATCTAAAACTATTCTCAAAAAAATAAGGTCTATTAAAAATAAAGACAATTGCCAAGTTAAATGACAACTATTTCTGTATTCTGAGAAAAATCTATGGCTGCTTAAATGGTGGATTTAAAAGAAAATGTAAAGATCTCTTTTGCAGCCTATTCATTGCAAGGATGACATTCAAGCCTATTGTCCCATCTCATTTCTCAGTTTTCTCTTTAACCTGCTGGGGACCTGTGTTTGATATTTCCATTGCACTTTCCTCACCACTCTCTCTGGGGACTTCTGCTAAACACCTATTTAACGTCTGTTCTTTAAGGCAACAAAGGGCCTTTGTCAGCCCCTGGAACCAGGACCCCTAGGGAATGCATTGTTTGTCAGTGCAATTGATCCCAGAGTGGCCAGATCTAAAGAGAGAAAACAATTTGTTTCTTTGAAGGTTTAAAAACCTCCAAAATGCTAATCTGTCTTTTGCTGAAGTAATCATTTCTCCTAGGAATAGAAAGAGCTCTAAAAATTCTCTGCCCTTCAACACATGTTGGTTCAGAATTTCATAAGTTTTTGAATATGTGTTCAGCATTTGGCTAGGCAGTATAGAAAATGCAACAAAGCTAATCTTCCCCAGATCAACAATACAATATAAAAAACATACAACCATGGACATTAACAATACAAGAAACTGCACAGGGAAGCATATACTGAAGTGCCACATGAATGACATAGATCGTGTGTCCTTTCAATACAGAAGGGAGATCTCTGTGTTCAAGTGAAATAGTAAGAGCATGTATGGTATTTGCTGTATACCAGGCAGGCATTGTTCTAAGTAATATGTCTGGTAATAATAGGATCTATCAAAAACCCTACATGCTGTATATTATTATCATCTACATATTTTTACAATTAATAACATGGCACCATTATCATTTTACTATTACAAATAAGGGGATTAGGGCATAGAGCCTAAGATGCACAACTAATAGAAAAGCTACAATATAAACCCAGATGATCTGGATCCATAGTTCAGACATATGACCAGAATACAATATATTGCTTTATATTACAGCAGACCCTGTGAGGAGATGGAACTCTCCTGAGACCTGGAAAACAATTAAGAACAGTAAAAAAGTAAGCAGAGCACTTCTTAAAAACTAGATCAAACAAATAAATGAGGCTGCATAAGAATTCTTTGCACAAATGTGGAGAAAAGAAAACCCTCGCCCACTGTTGGTGGGAATGCAGATTAGCAGCCATTCTGCTTTTTAAAAATCACATAATGCATTCCCCCCTCCACAGTTTATGTCCATGGGTCGTACATATTAGTTCTTTGGCTTCTCCATGTTCTATACTATTCTTAACCTCCCCCTGACTATTTTGTGCCTACCTATTCTGCTTATTTTTATCCATATCTTATAAAATATACTTTCAAAAATTACATCTTGAATACAAGTGTCCATTACATAAATATGTATAAGTACTGCACACAAATACAATTCATACAATATATTCCTCAACATTTTATATATGTTATGTAAAGTGTATTTCATTCATATTCAAATAGTACCTTTTATTCAAATTTGTATTTAATGCACATTCATAATTTATTCACATTCATACATAATTCTTGTCATAATATGAAATAAATTTATATGATTGTATCTCTCATAAAAATGAATACCAACACTATGTACTCAAACATGTATTATGCACTGAAAGTGGAACTTTGAGGGGAATTTATAATTTTATATGCATATAATTGAAAATGATGGCTAAAGTTAAATTTTCAACTTTACCATAATGAAACAAAATATAATCTAAAGAAAGAAGATATGCACCAATTATGACCCAGTATTCCACTCAGGGATTTTTCCAAAGAAACCTGAAACTAATTCAGAAGAATATAAGCACCCCTATGTTCATTATAACATTATTTACAAGCACCAAGATTTGGGAGCAGCTCAAGTGTCCATCATTAGACAAGTGGATGGCAACTATGGGACATTTACAAATGGAATACTACTCAGCCACAAAAAAGAAGAAAGTTTACCCTTTGCAACAGCAGGGATGGACATGGAGGACATTATGCTAAGTGAAATAAGCCAGTCAGTGAAGGACAAATACTATATGATTTCACTCATATGTGAAATCTAAGGAACAAATTGAACAAGCAAAACAGAGACAGACTCAGAGAGCAAGCTGACATCTCTGGGGTTGGCTGGACCATTTTGCAGGTGGAGGAATCAAGCAAAAAGAGAAAAGAACTCATGACATGGACAACATTATAGTGATTGCTGGGGGAGAGGGGAGTATTGGGGGATCAATGATAATGGAACAAACACCAAAAATTTAAAATAAAAAAGAAGATATTAAAATATAAAGATAAGGTATAAATATATAAATAGAAACTAATGAAATGAAAACCAAAGATACAGTATAAGGAGAAGTAATAAATTCCCCCAAAAGAATAACTAATAAAATTTTCATCTTCTTCAGACTTCCACCAAGATGGAAGCATAGGTGGAAACATTGTGCCTCCTCGCACAACCAAGTTTAAAGACAACAAAGTTTTAGTAAAACAAATACACAGCCATAACATAGAAAATTAAACTATACCAAAGTCCGACAAAAAGGAACCCTTCAGCTATACCAGTAAGAGGGGCAGAGTCAGCGGCTGGCAGAGAGGGATTGCACAGGAAAACTCAGCTAGACTGACCCAGGCACGTGGTTGGTGGTTGGTGGATCCCAGGTGGATCCCAGGCATGGGGCTTTGGCGGGCAGACCCAGTGAGGGTTCAAGGCGGCAGGCTGACTGAAGTCACACATTAGCGTGCAGATAAAACAGCAAAGGAGTGAGCAGTGAAACAGACTGTACAGGCCCCAGTGGCGGGAAGCAGTAGAGGGGACCGCTATTGCCCCACTCTGACCCCACCCCCACATACAGCATCACAAACCAGCAACCTAGGCAGCCCCGCCCTGGTGAACACCTAAGGCTCCCCTCCTTGTACCAAATGGGTGTGAACAAACCAAACATGGCTCAAGAAGAGCTCAAAGTCTCAGAGCCCATAATTCTAAGCAACCAAGAAATAGCCAAACTTTCAGATGCACAGTTCAAAACACTGGTGATCAGGATGCTCACAGAACTGGTTGATTTTAGTCACAAATTAGAGGAACATATGAAGGTTAAACTAATTGAAATGAAGGGAAATGCACAGAAAAGAAATGGTAATAGAAAAAAAACTGGGACTCAAATCAAGGGAGTGGACCAGAAGGAAGAAAAAAATGACCAAACAGAAAAGAGTCAAGAAGCAAGAATTCAAACAAATGAGGAAAGTCTTAGGAACCTCCAGGACATCTTTAAACACTCCAACATCCAAATTATAGGGGTACCAGAAGGGGAGGAGGAACAACCACGAGTGGAAAGCTTATTTGAACAAATAATAAAGGAGAACTTCACCAATCTGGCAAAGGAAATAGACTTCCAGGAAATCCAGGAAGCTCAGAGAGTCCCAAAGAAGTTGGGCCCAAGGAGGAACACACCAAGGCACATCATAATTACATTAGCCAAGATTAAAATGAAGAAGAGAATTCTAGAAGCAGCAAGAGATAAGGAGACAGTCACCTACAAAGGCCTTCCCATCAGACTGTCAGCAGATTTCTCAAAAGAGACCTTACAGGCAAGAAGGGGCTGGAAAGAAGTATTCCAAGTCATGAAAGAGAAGGACCTACATCCAAGATTGCTCTATCCAGCAAAGCTTTCATTTAGAATGGAAGGACACATAAAGTGCTTCTCAGATAAGATCAAATTCAAGGAGTTCATCATCACTAAGCCCTTATTATATGAAATATTAAAGGGACTTATCTAAGAAAAAGAAGATAAAAAAGATGAACAGTGGAAGGACAGCAAACTCACAGTTATTAACAACCACACCTAAAACAAAAGCTAACTAAGAGGACAGCTAGATCAGGAGCAGAACCATAGAAATGAAGATCTCATGGAGAGTTAGCAACAGGGGAGTGGGAGGAGGGGAAAGGGGGAGAAGGTACAGAAAATAAAAGCATAGATGATAGATAGAAAATAGATAGGGGGGAGGGCAAGAATAGTATGGGAAATATAGAATCTAAAGAACTTGAGACACGTGGTCATAAACTAAAGGGGGGAATGGTGGGGAAGGGGGTACAGGGTGGAGGGGAATGAAGGGGGGAATAGAACAACTGTAATGGCATAATCAATAAAATTTTTTTAAATAAATAAATTTTAAAAAATTTTGTCTAGTAAAATTGACCATAGAAGATACAGATAATATTAAAAATACAAAAGGAGACTTGATAGCAACAACAAGGATAATAAAGATTAAAATATTATAAAAGCACTGCATTAGTAAATGTAAATTTTAGTCAAATGGACTAATTAACTAAATATAACCTCAAAAAAAATAACTAAAAACCTAAATGATGCTATAAAATTTAAAGAAATTAAATAGTTTTAAATCTCCCAACAAGAATACCAGATGCAGACACTTTGGACTTAAGTCTTACCACTCAAAAGGAACAGATAATTCCAGACATAAAATGTCTACACAACAGAAAAATGAAACTACTAAAATTAATTTCTAAAACTAATATAGCATCCAGGCCCTGGCTGGTGTAGCTCAGTGGACTGAGTGCAAGCCTGTGAACCAAAGGATTGTGGTTCAATTCCCAGTCAGGGCACATGCCTGGGTGGCAGGCCATATCCCCAGTATGGGATATGCTAGAGATAACCATACATTGATGTTTCACTCCCTCTCTTTCTTCCTCCCTTTCCCATCTCTCTAAAATAAATAAATTAATCTTTTTTTAAAAAACTGATACAGCCTCCAATCTAAACCCATGTAACACAAGTGCAAGGGAAATTGCAGGGCAATCTAACTTAAGAGATTACCTACAAAAATCTTAAACAAAATATTAACAAGTTCAATCATTTATTGAACCTTTTTTTTTAATTAAAAAAATAATGGCCCTGGCCGGTGTGGCTCAGTGGATTGAGCACGAGCCTGTGAACCAGAGGATGGTGGTTCGATTCCCAGTCAGGGCACATGCCTGGGTTGCAGGCCAGTTCCCAGTACGGGGCACATGAGAGGCAACCATACATTGATGTTTCTCTCCCTCTCTCCTTCCCTTTGCCTCTAAAGATAAATAAATAAAATTTATTAAAAATTATGACCAAGTCTAGGTTTCTGTCAGGGATGAAAAGGTGGTTTAATACTAGTAAATCTCGTAATATCATTTCATTACTTCAATAACAAAAGGAGAAATGTGTTTATTTTATTAGACACACTGCTTATTTTACTTACATGAATTTACTAGATATTTAAAATTTTTATAAACTTCAACAGTCACAACTCTTAGCGAGTTATGAATGAGGCAAGTGTCTAAGTGGACCTGAAATAATTAGTTTTGCTCTTTCTCGCTTGGTTATAAGTTAACAAATAAAACAGACCAACAGTAAAATTTATTGCAAACAGTAAAATAATGAACATGCAATCCCCTAAATACTTTCTAATAATGAGTCACATGACTGGACAAGACACGCATGAGATGAAAGGGTGCCCCAAACCAAGAGGGGAACAATTTCTCCTATGACAAGGGATGGTGTGGCTTCACCCAAGTCCAGCATGTCTCAAGGTGTCCATGGGAGGCTTCTTCCCTCAGCTGAAGAATCCTCAAGCAATGAGAAGGAAAATGAAAAGACACCACACTTGTGATTTGCCACATGACACATTGTTTTGCACCTGACTTGTTTCTGATTCTATTGTTGCATCTCCCTTTCTCCAAGGACACAGATCCAACTGATAGCTGGATTTTTCTTCACTAAGTTCATTATACTGTAAGTTAATTAATGACTTTTGAACCTATGATCCCAAGGGGTCCTTCTGTTTGTTAATCAGATGATCTCTTGACACCTGTTGAGGACCAAGCATATATAACTTAGATCATTCTTGTTAACATATAATTTACATGAAAGCCTGTCTTCCCATACAAAGGTCAAGATATACACTTTCCCCAAACCAAAGTTTCCCACCATCACGTCTTTAATTCTTCCAACTACACAGAATATATAAGCATTTTTCTAATACTAAATTCAGAAAATATCCTTTGGTATCCTCGTTAAGACTGTTAGAAGGTAAAGAATATTTGGGAAAGACTCCTGGGAAACTGTGGGCAATGGGAACCTAAGAAACCTCTGTTCACTCACAGACTTGCCAGTGAGGACAAGTGTGCAAGTGCATGAAAACACTGTAGGACCCATTATCACTGACAAACTCCTGCTCCACTCTGAGTTACCCTCAGAATCTTTGTGGTAAAACTGCCCACAGAAGCCATGAACAGCAATCTGAAAGGTAAGCATGATTACTTAGTCACACCAGTTGCTCACCTTCAGGACCCAAGCTGTTCAAAGATATACAGAAGTCTTTGACCTATGTGTTTCCAAACTCAGGCCTTATGAAGTGTATGTATTTCACAGTAGGAATCAGTGGGTATCTTCAATGTTACTTTATTCTCTAACAAGTAACATTTGACTTTTTATAAGATTTTAGAAAGGTGTCATCTAGAGAAGTTTGAAAAATAAGACAGTAAAATTTTAAGGGTAGGATATAGGTTCCTATGTATGAGATTCTGGAAAAGTGCTCATATTTTCTCAACCCAGAAAAAAAAAGGCCTTTTGATACACAACTTAAGTATCTACTACTAGCAATAATTTTCTATATTTAATGAGCAGTACCACAAATCATACTTGGAAAAGTAAATGATTTTATTACAATAAATCAACAAACTTTCATGTGCCATTTTGCATGAGTTTACCCAATATGTTCCAAATGAGACTAAGACACTCACAGATGATTTTTGCAAAGGTAGAAGTTAGAATATTATAGGTGCAGAGGGTTTAAGGCATATTTTGGGAAGCTTGGTGGACACCGTATGTGAGCACTTGGAATCTGGATCAGAAAACAAGGAAGGATAATAGGAATGTGTTCACTTCAACATTTGATCAAGTACAATCATTCCCTGCCTGGTTCTTCAGGATGTGGGAGGGAAGCAGCTAATTGGTCAGCCATTTATTACACACTCAAGTCAGATTCTTGTCTATCAGTTCAGAGGCTCTGATGTGTAGTCTGAGGACATGTTGCAAATGGACACTGCTCCCTCAGTGGGAAGGGAAAAGCCATATTTCCACAGTCAGAGAACACTCACCTTCAGGTCATTGTGGGAAATTGTGTTCCCAGATTGTGTTAAAACAGCTGAGAGAAAACCATTCATGTTCCAAACCAACTGAGGTTTCCTGGGAAGATCCTGTTCACCCCAGTAATGAAAGAAATTGAAAACCCTAGAGACAGTAACTGTAAGTGGGAAGCCTTTCAGCTGCTACAAATGTAACTAATTATTGTTATTGAAGACCAACTATCTACTGTAGCCCCCCAACTCAGAAATAAAGAAGCCTGGGCAGTGAGTTATCTAGTTCCTGAAGGTTACTTGACAGATAGCATCACAGAGAGGATGTGGATTATTTTTCCAAAAGATAAAGAGGAGAAACAAATCAGTTCAATAAAGAGTTGAGAAGGTGCGTTTCTGTCGTGAGACTGCTGGGATTCCCACTTCTGCTTCATCATATCCTAAGTCAGTGACCTGGGGCACAGTTCTAAATATTTCTAGATCTCAGATTCCTCAATTGCAAAAGGAGGACTAAATTACAACCCGCCTCAGAGAATTGCTTTGAGAATTAACTAAGGTCATCTAAACATTTAACATAGTACCTAACATTTAGTAACTGCCTTATAAATGTTACATATTATTAACATCTTTGGAAAGGTTTATGAGTTAGATTGAACACAACCAAAAGGGAATTCTTTGTTCTGGTATCTCCCATTAAAACCTAATCTCATCCCAGGAAATTCCTCATTAGGATGTATTCCTCAATTAAACCTTAAACATACCTGGATGCATAATATAAATACTGTATGACTGCCAGCCTCTAAGATGTTAGGTGGATTTATCTTTCAAATTTCCTACATCGCTGATGATAAGTTTCCCCAGAAGTAATGAGAGACTAAGAAAAGAGCTGGACTGGACTCTATGTACTTGGAAGGCAAAGAAACATTAGAAGTGATCGACTTCCAAATAGGTGAGTGAAAACCAGGAAAACAAAGAAAATCATTCCTGACACTCCCTCCTAGCTTGATACAATGGGGGGAAAGCATAGAAATTAGATTTAGGAAACTTGGATTCTTCCTTAGACTCTGCTTCTAACAAGTCTGGTGACTGCTGATCCTCTGATATCCATCTTCAAAATTAGGGGGTTGGCTGACATTTTCTTAAGATACTTTGTATGTCTCAACTGATATATCTCTTAATTCCTTGATCATTTTATTTATAGTAACCTCATACCCATTTCACTAATAATTTTTTCTTGTTCTTTTATAGTAGTTTAAAGAGAAAGAGACAGGACAATATGTCTGGGCATTAAAGACATTTCTTATATGTTAGTGGAAAGAATTGCAGCAGGAAAGTGTTCTCAAGTAATAAAATGTGATGAAGGAAGAGGGCCCTAAGACAATCTCAGAAGAGAGTAGAAAAGCTGTGGTTACTGAGGGGATAGGAAGGGAATATCCCAAGGAACAATGTTTGAATTAAGAGATTTGGGCAGGGAATCCTATTAGAAAGTGCAAACAGTTTAGATTATAAATGTAAGAGATTCAGAGAGAATTCATCACATTATATTGTATGTATTTGAATTATATACATTATGAATAAACATATCAAAAAACATCACCTTTTAGAATTTAATATGAAGGGTGGCAGAAAGCTTAAAATATGTATATGTAGTATAGTAAGGGGGAGGGTAAATGTAGGGATAAGACAAGAGAAATTGTGGGAGCATGTGGGAGCTCTGTTCACACAAGGGAAGGCAGCAGGTCCTGGAAGAAGAAATAGAAAATTAGAATGTACTTAATATTTGTCCCATAGCATGCATATGCTACGAGCCTAAAAAGAACTATTTTATTTAATCCATATATGAATCCATGAAGGATATATATATATTCTTTTCACTTCACAGAAAGGTAGTTATGACTTACATCTCTCAAACCAGGAAATGGAGCCTAATACTGAACTCACCAAGGTTTCATGGACCCATGTCTCAAGCCCTGATCCATCTTATCCCAGAGTTCATATTCCTTACCGCTACTTGTCTCCCATCCAAGTACAAACCAGGCCGGACCCTGCTTAGCTTCCCAGTGGTATGGCCGTAGACACTAACCACTACTTGTTACAATTAACCCAAATGGGCCCTCTCACAGGAGACCTGAGGACTGAGTCTCCAGTAGACTTGACCAAACTCCTTTAGAGAAAATGGGATAAGGAAGAAGAAAAATGGAAACCTTACTTCTAGGTCACCATCCTTCCACCTACTATCCTCCCTCCACCACAGTATCCTTAACCCCAACTAGCTCTTAAAAGGTTCACCTTTATTTACACTTAAATACAGATGAATTAGCTCACTGTAATTATGGGAGATTATGAATACAAGTGACCCTTTTGTTTCTGATTCTTAAAATTGCCCATTTCATTGAAGATTGAGAACCTAAAATAAATTACATAGAAGAAAATATAGCTACTAAACTTGTGCACTTTGGTCTTAGAAAGATTTTATGAATTTGACTCCAAAGACAAGGTAAGTAAAAGCGAAAATAAATTAATGGGACTGTATCAAACTAAAAAGCTTCTGCACAGCTAAAGAAACCACCAACAAAAAAAGGCAACCAACCAAATGAGAGAAGATATTTGCAAACAACAGCTCTGACAAGGGGTTAATATAAAAAATATACAAAGAACTCATACAACTGAACACCAAACAAACAATACAATTAAAAAATGGGTGCAGGACCTGAACAGACACTTCACCCAAGAAGACACACAAGTAGCCAAGATACATGAAAAGATGCTCAACTTTATTAGATATTAGGAAAATGCAAGGTGCTGAAGACCATTACAGCAGCAGAAGCAAGAGGCAAATTAGGAGCACTCACAATAATAAGATCATGAGGGACCTTATAAACCAGAGAAAGGAGTTTGAATTTTATCCCAAGAGAAATGGCATTCCATTGAGTGACTTCAAATACAGAAATGATCTTGTGTACAGTGTTAAACAATCAGTGGTTCTGTCTTCAGAATGGGCTTGTGAGTTTATTGTGTAGTTTAGGAAGGGAAGAGAGCCCAAAGGCATTGAGGCACTTTAAAGGAAAATGTAGATTATTACAATGAGTGAGCAAAGAAGCAGAAGCTGAGAAGAGAAAAAAAGTTAACTTTACAACCTCAACTGTGGTTAGCCCTCTTTACCCCACATGCAACCAAGATGACAAGCACACCTGGAGGTCTTAGTGTCTTCTTATTGCTTTCCTCATAATTATGTACTAATATTAAATAAAATTGTTCATGTAATGCACCCGACCATAATACAAACTCAACAATATTTATTCTTTCATCTGCTATACATTTAATTTTTTATCGTTGTTCTATTACAGTTGACCACCCTATGTTCCCCCATTGCTCTCCCCTGCCCCACCCACCACTCTGGCCCTGCTTCCACAGTCAACCCCAGCCTCTTGTCCATATCTATGTATACCTGTTCTTTAATTAGGTGCTTCCCCTTATTTCCTCCTTTATCCCCAACCACCTTCCTTCTGGACCCTGTCACTCTCTTCTTTGTTTCCATGCCCCTGGTTCTATTTTATTCATTCATTTGTTTTGTTGATTAAGTTCCATGTATAGGAAAGATCATATGGTATTTGTCTTTCGCTGTATGGCTTATTTGACTCAGCATAATATTCTCCAGTTCTCCCATACTGTCACAAACAATAGAAGGTCCTTCTTTCTTTCTGCTGTGTGGTATTCCACTGTGTAAGTGTACCACAGTTTTGGGATCCAGTCATTTACTAATAGGCACTTAACCTGTTTCCAGCTCTTGGCTATTGTAAAGAATGCTTTTATGAACATTAAGTGCACAGGTTCTTTTGAATAGGTATTTCAGGATTCTTAAGATACAATCCCAGCTGTGGAATTGCCAGATCAAAAGACAGTTGCCTTTTTAGTTTTTTGAGAAAATTGCACACTGTTTTCCACAGTGACTGCACCAGTCTGCATCCTCACCAACAGTGCTCTAGGGTTCCCTTTTTTCCACAACCTCAGCAGTGCTTGTTGTTAGTTGATTTGTTTATGATGGCCATTCTGAATGGTGTGAAGTGGTATCTCATTGCGATTTTAATTTGCATCTCTCTGATCGCTAGTGATTCTGAGCATCCTTTCATATGTCTCTGGGCCCTCTGCATGCCCTCTATGGAGAAGTGTCTGTTCAGGTCCTTTGCCAATTTTTTAAATTGAATTGTTTTTCTTCCTGGCATTGAGTGGTATGAGTTCCTTATGTATTTTGGAGATCAAACCCTTCTCCAAAGTGTCATTGGCAAATATGTTTTCCCCACACAGTTGGCTCCCTTTTCATTCTGCTGTTTTCTTTAGCTGTGCAAAAGTATCTTAATTTGATGTAGTCCAATTTGTTTATTTTTCTTTATTTCCCTTACCCTAGAGAATGTATCAGCAAAAATATTGCTTCATGTGATATCTGAACGTTTCCTGCCTTTCTATAGTACTTTTCGTATCATACTTTTGTTTTCCTAGAGTACTTTTAAGGTGTCACAGCTTACGTTTAAGTCTTCTATTCATTTAGAGTATTCTGGTGTATGGTGTAAGTTGGTGGTCTAATTTTTTTTGCATGTACCATTCCAGATCTCCCAGCACCATTTGTTGAAGAGGCTATTGTAACTCAATTTTATGCTTCTGTCCCTTTTGTCAAATATTAGTCAATCATAAAGACATGTTTTTTTCTGGGCTGTATATTCTGTTCCATTCATCTATGTGTCTGTTCTTATGCCAGTATCAGACTGTGTTGAATACAGTGACCTTGTAGTATAATTTGATATCAGGTATTGTGATCCCTCCTACTTTGTTCTTCTTAAGATAGCTGAGGCTATTTTTGCTTCCATACAAACTTTTGAAATATTTGTTCTAAATCTGTGAAATATGTCATTGGTATTTTAATAGGGATTGCATTGAATCTATAGATTGTGTTGGGTGGTATGGACAATTTAATGAAATTGATTCTTCCAATCCATGAACACGGTATATACTTCAATTTGTGTCTTCCTTAATTTCTTTCTTCAGTGCTCTGTAGTTTTGTGAGTACAGGGTTTTTGCTTCCCTATTTAAGTGTATTCCTAGGAAATTTATTTTTCTTGTTGCTATATCAAATGGGATTTTTTTATATTTATATATTTATTTATCTTTAGAGGGGAAGGAGAGAGGGAGAGAAACATCAATGTATGGTTGCCTCTCATGTGTCCCCTGCTGGGAACTGGTCTGCAGGAAACCGGCTTGCAACCCAGGCATCTGCCCTGACTGGGAATTGAACCACGATCCTCTGGTTCGCAGGCCTGTGCTCAATCCACTGAGCTACACCAGCCAGGGCTTTCAAATGGGATTTTTTTTAATTCTCTTTCTGATGTTTCATTGTTGGTATACAAAACTGCCATGAATTTTTGAATATTGATTTTGTATCCGCTATTTTGCCAAATTGACTTATTAGTTCGAGTAGCTGTTTGGTGGAGCCTATAGGGTTTTATATATACACTATAATACTATTTGTATATAGATTTGTGTACTATTTATATAATACTATTTATATATATATTTCTGTATACACTATAATACTATTATATACACTATTTGTCTGCAAATAATGACAATTTTCCTTCCTCATTTCCAATTTTGATGCTATTTTTTTTCTTGTCTGATTACTGTGGCTAGAACTTCCAATACTATATTGAATAAAAGTGGTGAAATCAGACATTCTTGTCATGTTCCTGATCTTAGGGGAAAAGCTTTGATTTTTTTTTTTTTTGCCCTTGAAGTATAATGTTGGCTGTACATTTCTCATATATAGCCTTTATTATGTTGAGGTACACTCCCTCTACTCCCACTTTGCTGAGTGTTCTTACCTAAAATAGGTGCTGGATTTTGTCAAATGCTTTTCAGTATCTATTGATATGATCATGTGATGTTTGTCTTTCACTTTGTTTATGTGATGTATTATGTTTATTGATTTGTGAATATTGTATCATACTTGCATCCCTGAGATGAATCCCACCTGCTCATTTTTTTAAGATTTTTAAAAATTTATTTATCTTTAGAGGGGAAGGGAAGGAGAGAGGGAGAGAAACATCAATGTGTGGTTGCCTTTCATGAGCCCCTGCTGGGAACTGGCCTGCAGGGAACCAGCCTGCAACTCAGGCATGTGCCCTGACTGGGAATCAAACCACAATTGCCTGGTTCGCAGGCCCGCACTCAATCCACTGAGCTACACCAGCCAGGGCCCCACCTGCTCATTTTTAACGTATTGCTGGATCTAGTTTGCCAATATTTGTTGAGGACTTTAGCACCTGTGTTCATCAGCAGTTTTGACCTGTACGTGTGTGTGTGTGTGTGTGTTCACCTCACTTTGGAATTAAGATAATACTGGCCTCATAATAAGAGTTTGGGAGTCTTCCCTCTACATTAATTTTTTTGGAATACATTGAGAAGGATAGTTGTTTCCTTAATGTTTAGTAAAATTCACCTGTGAAGCTGTCTGCTCCAGAGCTTTCATATGTCAGGAGTTTTTTCATTACTGCTTCAAATTTGTTAATTGTTGTCAGTCTATTCAGGATTTCTGCTTCTTCATGATTCAGTTTTGGAAGATTATATATTTCTAAAAATTTGTCCATTTCACACAGGTTGTCAAATTTCTTGGCATATCAGTATTTATAGTAATTTCCTACAATCCTTTATATTTGCAGTATCAGTTGTAATTTCTCCTCTTTCGTTTTAGATTTTATTTATTTGGGTCCTCTCTCTTTGTTTCTTGATGAGTCTGGTGGATCATTTGTTGATACTGTTTAGCTTTTCAAGAACCAGTTCCTGGAATTATTGATCCTTTGAACTGTTCTTTTAGTTTCTACACCTTTTAATTCAGCTCTGATCTTGATTATTTCCTTCCTTGTACTTGCTCTGGGCTTTGTTGTTGTTTTTCCAGTTCTTGTAGATGTAGGGTTACGTTGTTTATTTGCAATTTTTCTATCTTTTGTTTTTTATTGTTCTTCAGGGACATATGTCTCCATTCCCCCCCCCACGACTCTCCACCATCCCACCCATCCCTATCTCCCACCCTCGATCCTACCCCTTTTGGCTTTCTCCATGTGTATTATATATATATATATATTCCTTGATGACCCTTCCCCTCTTTTCCCTTATTATTTTTCTATCCTTTAGTTAGGCCTATATTACTATGAACTTCCCTCTCAGGACTGCCTTTGCTGTGTCCCTTAGGTTTAGGGTTGTTGTATGCTCGTTTTCATTTGTTTCCAGAAAAACTTTGATTTCTTCCTTGATCTCATTGATAACCCACTCATTATTTTTTAATTTTTCTTATTGCTATCCAAGTACAGTTGTCTCCATTAATAGCATGTTATTCAGTTTCCATGAATTTGACTGTTTTTGAGTTTTTTTCCTTCAAGTTGGTTTCTAGTTTTAAGCCATTGTGACCCAAGAAGATGCTTGATATGATTTCAATTTTTATGAGTTTGTTGAGATTTGTTATGTGGCCTATCTTTGAAAATGTTCTATGTGTACTTGAAAAGAATGTGCATTTGGCTTCTTTGGGGTAAAAGGCTTTGTATATATCAATTAAATTCATTTGACCCTGAGTATAGTTCAATGCCACAATACATTATTGATTATTCGTTGGGAAAATCTAACCACTGTTGGGGTATTAAAATTCCCTACAATGAATGCATTGCTGTTGATATCTTTAAGTCCTCCAAGACTTTCCTTATATATTTGGGTGCTCCTATCTTGGGTGCATATATGTTTACAAGGGCTGTAGCTGGATGGATTTTTCCATTAAATATTATATAGTATCCTCCTTTGTCTCACTTCATGGCCTTTGTTTTGAAATTTATTTTATTTAACATAAGTATTTCTATTTCTTCTCAGGTATGTTTGCTTGGGATATTTTCTTCCATCCTTCCAATTTCAGTCTCTGTAGATCTTTTCTTCTGAGTTTCCACAACCTATATGTGGGGAATGCTTTCTTATCTATCCAGCTACACTATGTCTTGATTGGAGCATTTGTCCACCTACACTTAAAGTTATTATTGACAGGTACTTGTTCACTGCCATTTTTTCCTTTGTTATTGTGCTCTCCTCCCTCTTTTTTCCTTTGTCTTCTTAAGGCAGTCCCTTTAGCATCTCCTGCAGTGCTGACTTTCTGGAGATGTGTTTTTTTAGCCTGCTTTTGTCTGGGAAACTCCTTATTTTGCCTTCCATTTTAAATGAGAGCCTTGCTGGGCAAAGTAGTCTTGGTTACAAGCCTTTGCTTCTCATTACTTAAATATTTCTTGTCATTCCCTTCTGCCTTGTAGTGTTTGTATTGAGAAAACAGCTGCTAGCCTTATTGAAGTTCCCTTGTATTTTACTTCCTGTTTCTCCCTTGCTGCCTTTAAGATTCTCTCTTTGAACTTCCGGTCAAGAAGGAGACATAGGTAGACACACTGTGCCTCCTTGAACAACCGAAATAAGGACAACAATTCAGAAACAAAGTAACAACCAAAACTGAAAGAAAACTGAACTATATGGAAGTCTGACAACCAAGGAGTTAAAATAGACACTTTTATCCAGATCAGTAGGCGGGGCAGAGTCCAGCGGCCCAGCAGAGGGGTTGCGGCACAGGAAGTGGTGACATTGGGTGAGCAAGGAACCC
Source organism: Artibeus jamaicensis (assembly GCF_021234435.1). Lineage (NCBI taxonomy): Eukaryota > Metazoa > Chordata > Mammalia > Chiroptera > Phyllostomidae > Artibeus > Artibeus jamaicensis. The sequence continues at coordinate 53,652,990 of NW_026521486.1, forward strand.
CAGGCACACAAAGCAGAAACAGGCAGACCCTGGGCACCCAGGTGGTGGCTGGCAGACCCCAGGCATGTGGTGGCAACAGGCAGACCCAGCAAGGTGGCAACTGAGAAGCTGGGCACCATGCGCAACTTGGCTGACTGACCAGGCAGTGGTCCCATATTCACGCACAGATAACTGGGGAGCGAGATAGATCGCACACACCAGGGTCCTAGCACCAGGAAATAAAGCCTCAAAACACTGATTGAAAACACTTGTGGGGATTGAGACGCAGGGAGAGACTCCAACCCTCACAGGAAAGTTCATTGGAGAGCTCTACAGGGTCCTAGAATGCACACAAGCCCCCACGCATAGGAATCAGCCCCAGAATGACCCAATTTTCTTGTAGGAAGCAGCAGAGGGGACCGAAATCTGAGAGAGAGCAGAACGAGCGCCATTGCTCCCTCTCTAACCCCACCCCCACATACAGCGTCAAAACCCAGCAACTTGGGTTGCCCTATCCTGGTGAATACCTAAGGCTCTGCCCCTCATACATAACAGGCACAAACAGACCAAAATATTATGGCTCAAGCAGAAGAACAGCTCAAAGCCCCAGAGCCAATACTTCTAAGCAACAAAGAGATAGCACAGTATCAAATATGATGATAGCATCATATCAGATGCACAGTTCAAAACACTGGTGATCAGGATGCTCACAGAACTGGTTGATTTTAGTCACAAATTAAATGAAAAAATGAAGGCTACACTAAGTGAAATGAACCAAAATGCACAGGGAACCAATAGTGATGGAAAGAAAACAGACTGAAATCAATGGAGTGGACCAGAAAGAAGAAAGAAACATTCAACCAAATCAGAATGAAGAAACAAGAATTCAAAAAAATAAGGAAAGGCTTAGGAACCCAACATCCAAATTATAGGAGTACCAGAAGGGGAAGAGGAAGAGCAACAAGTAGAAAACTTATTTGAACAAATAATAAAGGAGAACTTCACCAATCTGGCAAAGGAAATGGACTTCCAGAAAATCCAGGAAGCTCAGAGAGTCCCAAAGAAGATGGACCCAAGAAGGAACACAGAAAGGCACATCATAATTACATTAGCCAAGCTTAAAATGAAGAAGAGAATTCTAGAAACAAGAGATAAGGAGACAGTCACCTACAAAGGAGTTCCATCAGACTGTCAGCTGATTTCTCAAAAGAGACCTTACAGGCAAGAAGGAGCTGGAAAGAAGTATTCCAAGTCATGAAAGAGAAGTACCTACATCCAAGATTACTCTATCCAGCAAAGCTTTTATTTAGAATGGAAGGACAGATAAAGTGCTTCTCATATAAGGTCAAGTTCAAGGAGTTCATCATCACCAAGCCCTTATTATATGAAATGTTAAAGGAACTTATCTAAGAAAAAGAAAATAAAAATATCAATAGTGAAAGGACAGAAAACTCACAGTTATTAACAACCACACCTAAAACAAAAGCAAACTAAGTGGGCAGCTAGATCAGGAGCAAAACCATAGAAATGAAAATCACATGGAGGGCTAGCAATAGAGGAGTGGGAGGAGGAGAAGTGGGGAGAAGGTGCAGAAAATAAGTAGCATAGACGGTGGGGAGAAAATAGACAGGGGGAAGGCAAGATAGTATGGGAAATGTAGAAACTAAAGAACTTGTGACACATGGACATGAACTAAAGGGGGGAGTGTGGGGGGATGGGGTGTGCAGGGTGGAGGGGAATGAAGGGGGGAATGGGACAACTGTAATGGCATAATCAATAAAATATAATTTTTTTAAAAAGATGGCTCCTGCAGTTTGAGGGAATGATCCAGCACTAGGATCCTGACAGCTGCTCTCTCAGCTCTTTCCCCAAAGCCACCAACCCCAGGCTCCCCTCAAGCATCTCTAGTCTACTCTGCACTCCCCCTTTGCCAAAGCCTAGGGTAAGTGGCTGCAAATTAAAAATTATGAATTGGCCCTTTAAAAGGCTCTCTACATCTCCAGGTGTCTGTTCCTGGCAGAGAGAAACTGCTGCTTTTCACAGTTGGATGTTATCTGGGTACTTCTTGGGCTCTGGTGGTATAGACTGTGGAACCCAGCTTGGGGTTTACATTCCGCATTTCTCAATGGGACCCTCTGGCTACTAAAATATTCCTCTGGCACTTCAGCTGCCACCCATGGGAGCCCATCCAACCCTCTCACATCTCCTCCTCGCTCCATACCAGTCATGTTGAGGTAAAGCTATTTCTTCTCTCTGTCCATGGTTATAAGTCTTCTCTCCCACTAGTGCTCAAGTGTTTATTCCAAATGACTTCTCTACAACTTAATTATAATTCCAGATTGGTCCTCGGGAAGGTTAGTGAAGCCTCCACTCATTCCTCCACCATCTTGGATCTCTCCAAAGTATTAATGTCTTGACATGACAAAGCATGCAGATTTTATGACATAGCTTTTCTGTTTACAACACAGATAATGTAAAATACTTTTATTTTCTTGGGCTTGTTCATAATAAAAATCCCTCTACTATTTATTTAATACTAAACAATATAGTAATAAGAATCTTTAATAAGACCCTTCTGGCTGGCATGTGGTTTAATGTTCAGTAGCACAAGTCTGGTAGCACTAGTGGTTAATTATCGAGTATCACTCCAACAACATTCTTAATTACAAGGTAATAAGGGAAATGAAATCTTGGCTTAGCTAACACTTTTACCTGCTGCATGCTGATAGTTTATTTCTCTCTTATTTTTATGCACAGGACAGGCCATAGTCAGGAATCAGTGGTGGAAAATTACACAGCAATAACTACATTGATCCTGGTGGGACTAACAGATGACCCAAAACTACAGATTCTGCTTTTTATTTTTTTTTGTTTCTAACCTACTTATTTAGTGTTGTTGTGAATATAACCATCATGACTCTCACCTTAAAACACCCATGTATTTTTTCCTTCGAAATTTCTCCATCTTGGAAGTTTCCTTTACAACTGTGTGCATTCCCAGATTCCTCTACATAGTGGCATCTGGGGACAACACTGTTACCTACAATGCATGTTCCACTCAATTATTCTTTATTGTTGTCCTAGGTGTGGCTGAGTTTTTTCCCCTGCTGGCCATGTCCTATGACCATTACATGGCCACCTGCAAACCCCTGCATTACATGACCATCATGAACAACAGAGTCTGTATCAAGCTCCTTATTGCCTGTTACATGATTGCTCTAATCATCATCATTCGACCATTCGGCATGGGCTTTGAGCTTGAGTTTTGTGACTCCAATGTCATAGATCACTTTGAATGTGATGCTGCTCCCATTCTAAAGATTACCTACTCAGACACAAAGTTTATAGAGCAGTTTGTCTTGGTCCTTGCTGTGTTGACACTCATTTTCACCTTGGTGTGTATAAGTATGTCCTACACATATATCATCAGGACCATTCTCAGATTCCCTTCTGCCCAGCAAAGAAAAAAGGCTTTTTCCACATGTCCTTCCCATATCATTGTGGTTTCAATCACTTATGGAAGTTGCATCTTTATCTATATTAAACCATCTTCAAAAGAAGGAGTAGCTGTTAATAAGGTGGTGTCAGTGCTGACCACTTCAGTTGCTCCAGTAACGAATCCCTTTATTTATACTCTAAGGAACAAGCAAGTGGTACAAGCTTTCAAAAACATACTCAAAAGGGCTCCATCTGTCTCAAACAACTAAAGGATACTGAATGGCAAATTACAAAAGGATTCTCTATTTCCATTTTATTTTTCCCTGACTGTATACTAGTTGTAGTTTTCTACATCACAACCCTATTCCATTATACCAACTTCCCACAATTGATACGTGTATTGATATTTTTAGCTGTATTCCCAGGAATATATGAGGATAAATCTTCAGTAAACATTTATAACAATATACCTATCATTACTTACAGAACCAAGAAGTGTAGACAGCATTAATTTGTGATCACATGGTGCTCAGCTGCTTCTCTTACTATGACTGATATGCCCTAATTTAGCCCCAAATGTCCCAGGAACAATAGTGATGATGATCTATGTCTACAGAAATGACCATCTTATCTCTCTGTTTGATAAAACTCATTATTCTCTCCTTCCCATTTTTCAGGAGATATAAATATAGACTGAATTTTTTTTCTCTAAGAAGACTCCCAGTCTTTTTATGAGGCCACTATCATCCTCATCCCAAAACCAGATAAAGACATAACAGAGAAAGAAAATTACCAGCCAATATCTCTGGTGAACATAGATACTAAAATTCTCTCAACAAAATACTATCAAACTGAATTCAACAATACATTGGAAAGAACATATACCATTATCAAGTAGGATTTATTTCAGGGATACAGGATGGTACAATATTCTCAAATCAATAAATATGATATACCACATAAACAAAATGAAAGACAAAATTCATGTGATCATATCAATTAATGCTGAAAAAGCATTTGACAAAATACAGCACCCATTTTAGATAAAAAAACACTCAATGAAGTGGCAATAGAGGCAGCATACCTCCACATAATAGAGGCCATATACAAAAAAACCTACTGCTAAAGATCATAAAATGGGCAAAAACTAAAAGTGTTTCTTTAAAGGTCAGGAGCAAGACAGGGGTGTCTGCTTTCACCACTCTTATTTAAAGTAGTACTGGAGGTCTTGCCCCAGCAATCAGACAAGAAGAAGAAATACAAGGCATTCAAAATGGAAAAGCAGAAGTAAAACTGTTGTTATTTAGATGACATGGTAGTGGACAAAGAAAACCCTATAGACACCACCAAAAAACTACTCAACCTAATAAGTAAATTCAGCAAAGGAACAGGATACAAAATCATTATTCAGAAATCGAAGGCATTTTTGTACACCAACAATGAACTATCAGAAAGAGAAACAACAAAAAATCCCATTTACTACAGCAGCAAATAATAACAATAATAATAAATAAAATAAAGTACCAAGGAATAAATTTAACCAAGGAGGTTAAAGACCTGTACTCGAAAAACTATAGAATACTGAAGAAAGAAACTGAGAAAGATAAAAATAAGTGGAATCATACAATATATTCATGGATTAGGAGATTTAACATCACTAAATGTCCATACTACCCAAAGCAATCTATAGATTTAATGCAATTCTATTAAAATACCAATGGCATATTTTACAGATGTAGAAGAAATACTTCAAAATTTATATGGAACCAATTACCCACATCAATTTTAACAAAAAAGAACAAAGTTGGAGGAATCATAATACCTGATATCAAACTATATTACAAGGCCACTTTAATCAAAACACTCTGGTACTGGCATAAGGATACATAGATCAAAGGAATAGAATATGAAACCCATAAAAAACCCATGTCTTGGGGGATGCTGGGAAGATGGTGACAGAGTAGAAGGAGTGGATTCTAGCTCCTGTAGTACTCACGGGTGAAAATCCTGGCTGATCTATAGAGAAATAGCACAATAAACCATTGGTCACCCAGCATTTATGAAATTAAAAGACTAGAGACTGTGACCAACGCTGAAACACCAGACAGTGGCAGAGTAAGCTACGGGCGCCAGGATCCCCCACGGCCCCTGTGCCACTGCCATAGCAATGGGCCTGTGCACCGGGGAGGCAGCTACTGAAGCGCAGCCCCTGCGACAGACCTGGGCACCAGAGGAGTCGGCTATAGAAACCCAGATGCCCAGCAGTAGTAGGCGACCAGCCGCAGTAACCAGGTCAAGGACCAGCGCGAGAGTAGGTGGAGACGGAGAACATCAAGATACCGGAAGGAGTCTGCACCACTAAAATCCACAGGTATTACACCACAGAAGTTCACACCATAAAGCCAGGGAATCAGAACAGATCAATTTTAGAAGCTGAGATTAACAAGAAGAGTCTCAAACAATGGCAAGACAAAGAAATAATCTCCAAATGAAAGAAAAAACAGAAACTTCAGAAACAATGTTAGATGAAATAGAGGCTAATCAACTATCAGATAGTGAATTCAAAGCACTGGTTATCAGGAAATTCAACAAGCTCACAATGAGCTACCAGAAACTATAGGGGACTACAATGATCTCTCTGCTAACTACATCAACATGAAAAAGGAAATAGCAAATATCAGCAAGGGCCAAGAGGAAATGAAGAATGCAATTTCTGAATTAAAAAACACAGTAGAAAGCATTAAAAATAGGGTAAATGAGACAGAGGATAGAATTAGTGTGTTGGAGGACAAAGTAGAAAGCATCTCACAGAAAGAACAAAAAAGGGAAAAGAGGCTCAGAAAGAATAAAGAAGGATTCAGAGAAATGCAAGACAATATGAAATATAATAATATCTGAACAATAGGAATACCAGAAGGACAAGAAGAAGAACAAGGAATAGAAAACGTATTTAAAAGAGTAATGAGAGAAAATTTTCCTAATTTGATGAGAGAAAAAGTAACACAAATCCAGGAATCACACACAGTCCCATTCAAGAGGAACCCCAAGGCGCCCACCTCAAGACACATTATTATTAAGATGGCAAAATTCCAAGACAAAGAGAGAATCTTAAAGGCAGCAAGGGAGAAAAAAAAAGTAACATACAAGGGAGCCCCAATAAGGTTAGCCACTGACTTCTCAATAGAAACACTCCAAGCAAGAAGAGAATGGCAAGAAATATTCCAAGTAATGAGAAACAGAGGCCTACAACCAAGGCTTCTTTACCAAGAAAGGCTTTCAATCAAGATAGAAGGCCAAATAAAGAGCTTCCAAGACAAAAAAAAGTCTAAAAGAATATGCCTCCACCAAGCCAGCTCTACAAGATATACTAAAAAGTCTGCATTAAGAAAAGGAAGGAAAAAAGGGAGACAGAGAGGAACACAGGTACAAAAATGGAAATGAGTAAGTACCTATCAATAATAACCTTAAATGTAAATGGATTAAATGCTCCAATCCAAAGACACAGAATTGTTGCATGGATAAGAAAGCATGACCCACACATGGGGTCTGCCTACAAGAGACCCACCTCAGGGCAAAACACCATCACAGACTAAAAGTGAAAGGCTGGAAACAAGTTTTCCAACCAAACGGACAAGAAAATAAAGGTGGGGTAGCAATTCTCATATCAGACAAAATAGACTTCAAAAAAGGGTCCATAAACAGAGATCCCAAAGGTCACTTCATAATAAGTGACTTCATAATAAGGGAAGAAACCACAAAGAAGACATTAACATCATAAACATATATGCACCAAACATAGGGGCACCCAAATATATAAAGAAAATCTTTGAGGACTTCAAAAAAGATATTGACAGCAACACAATTAGGGTAGGGGATTTTAACACCCCACTATAAAAAATGGACAGATCTTCCAAACAAAATATCAACACAGATATTGTGGCATTAAACAACACCCTAGATGAAATGAACTTAACTGATATATATAGAGCCCTTCATCCCAAAGAAGCTAAATACACATTCTTTTCAAATGCACATGGAACATTTTCAAAGATAGACCACATGATAGGACACAATACGAGCCTCAAAAAATTCAAGAAAATTGAAATCATACCAAGCATTTTCTCTGACCACAAGGGACTGAAACTGGAAACCAACCCCAAAGGAAAAAACCCAAAGCACCCAAAATCATGGAGGTTGAATGGTATGCTATTAAACAACAAATGGGTCAAGAATGAAATTACGGAAGAAATCAAAACATTTTGGAAACAAATGAAAACGATCTCACACAACCCAAAACTTATGGGACACAGCCAAGGCAGTCCTGAGAGGGAAGTTTATAGCAATACAGGCCTACCTAAAGAAGATAGAAACATTTCAAACAAACAACCTAACCACACTCTTACAAGAACTTGAAGAACAACAACAAAGACAGCCCAGAGCAAGCAGAAGGAAGGAAATAACCAACATCAGAGCAGAATTAAATGACATAGAGACTAAAAGCACAATTCTAAGGATCAATGAATCCAGGAGTTGGTTCTTTGAGAAGATAAACAAAATAGACAAGCCTTTTGTAGGCTCATCAAGAAAAGAAGAGAGAAGACACAAATAAACACAATCAGAAATGAAACAGGAGAGATTACAACTGATACCACAGAAATAGAAAGGATTGTAAGAAATTACTATGAAGAACTGTATGCCAAGAAGTTTGAAAACCTAGGGGAAATGGACACATTTCTAGAAAAATATAATCTTCAAAAACTCAATGAAAAAGAAGCAGAAAATCTAAACACACCAATAACAGCAAAAGAAATTGAAGCAGTAATAAAAAAACTCCCATCACACAAAAGCACTGAACCAGATGGGTCCACAGGAGAATTCTACAAAGCATATAAGGAAGAGCTAACCCCCATTCTTCACAGACTATTCCAAAAAATCCAAAAAGATGAAAAACTCCCAAATTCTTTTTATGAAGCCAGCATCATCCTAATTCCAAAACCAGATAGAGACACAACAAAGAAAGGAAACTTCAGGCCAATATCACTGATGAACATAGACACTAAAATCCTTAACAAAATATTGGCAAATTGCATCCAACAATATATCAAAAAAATCATACACCATGACCAAGTGGGATTCAACCCAGGAATGCATGGTTCTATATTCCCAAATCAGTAAATGTAATACATCACATAAACAAAAGCAAAGACAAAAACCACATGATCATATCAATAGACGTGGAAAAAGCTTTTGATAAGGTGCAACACCCATTTATGACAAAAACACTTAGCAAAGTGGGAATAGAGGGAGCATTCCTCAATAAAATAAAGGCCATATATGAGAGACCTACAGACAATATCATACTCAATGGGCAAAAATTAAAAGCTTTTCCACTAAGATCAGGAATGAGACAAGGATGTCCACTTTCACCACTTCTCTTCAATATAGTATTGGAAGTTTTAGCCACAGCGATCAGGCAAAAGAAGGAAATAAAAGGCATCCAAATAGGAAAGGAGGAAACAAAACTGTCACTGTTTGCAGATGACATGATAGTGTACATGGAAAATCCTATAGACTCTACCCCAAAACTGCTCGAACTAATTAATGAATTTGGCAAAACAGCAGGATACAAAGTCAATATCCAGAAATCAAAGGCATTTTTGTATACAAACAATGAATCAGCAGAAGCAGAAATCAAGAAAAAAAATCCCATTTGATATAGCAAAAACAAAAATAAAATATCTGGAAATAAAACTAACTAAGGAGATAAAAGACCTGTATGCAGAAAACTACACAGCCCTGAAGAATGAAATCAGGGAAGACACAAACAAATGGAAACATATACCTTGTTCATGGATTGGAAGAATTAACATCATCAAAATGTCCATACTACCCAAAGCAATATACACATTCAATGCAATACCTATTAAAGTACCAATGGCATATTTCACAGACATAGAACAAACACTTCAAAAATTTATATGGAACCATAAATGAGCCCGAAGAGCAGCTGCTCTTTTGAGAAAGAAGAACAAAGTAGGAGGAATCACAATACCTGATATCAAATTGTATTACAAGGCCACTGTAATCAAAACAGCCTGGTAGTGGCATAAAAACAGGAACATAGACCAATGGATCAGAATAGAGAGCCCAGAAATCAACCCAACTCTCTACAGTCAATTAATATTTGACAAAGGGGGCAGCAACATGAAATGTAGTAAAGATAGCCTCTTCAACAAATGGTGTTGGGAGAACTGGATAGCTACATGCAAAAAAAATGAAACTTGAGCACCAACTTACACCATACACCAAAATAAATTCAAGGTGGATAAAAGACTTAAATGTAAGTCATAACACCAGTAAAGTCCTAGAGGAGAACATTGGCAAGAAAATCTCAGATATTTCACGCAGCAACTTCTTTACTGATATGTCGCCTAGAGCAAGGGACGTAAAGGAAAGAATAAACAAACGGGATCTCATCAAAATAAAAAGTTTCTTCATGGCCAAAGAAAACAGTATTAAATTAAAAAGACAACCAACTGTATGGGAAAACATATTTGCCAATGATACCTCAGACAAAGGTTTAATCTCCAAAATATACAAAGAACTTACAGGACTCCACTCTATGAAGACAACCAACCCAATTAAAAAAATGGGAAAAGGACTTGAACAGACACTTCTCCAAGGAGGACATACAGAAGATCCAGAGACACATGAAGAAATGCTCAATATCACTAGCTATCAGCAAGATGCAAATTAAAACCATAATGAGATACCACTTTACAACCAGTCAGAATGGCTATAATAAACAAAGCAACCAACAACAAATGTTGGAGAGGTTGTGGGGAAAAGGGGTCCTTAGTTCACTGTTGGTGGGATTGCAGACTGGTACAACCATTATGGAAAACAGTATGGAATTTTCTCAGAAAAATAAAAATCGACCTGCCTTTTGATCCAGAAACCCACTGCCAGGATTATATCCTAAGAACCTCAAAACATCAATTTCAAAGAACCTATGCACCACAATGTTCACAGCAGCACAATTCACAATAGCCAAGAGTTGGAAGCAACCTAGGTGCCCATCAGTAAATGAATGGATCAAAAAATTGTAGTACATATACACAATGGAATTCTATGCAGCAGAGAGAAAGAAGGAGCTCCTACCCTTTGCAACAACATGGATGGAACTGGAAAGCATTATGCTGAGTGAAATAAGCCAGGTGGTGAAAGACAAATACCATATGATCTCACCTTTAACAGGAAGCTAAACAACAAAACAGACAAGCAAGCAAAATAAAAACAAAGACACTGAAATAGAGAACAGGGGACAACAAGCAGAGGGGAGGGAATTTAAGGGGAAAATGGAAGGTATTTAGAGAAACAAGTATAAAGGACACATGGACAAAAACTAAGGGGGGTGGAAATGGGAAGGAGGTGGGGTGCATGGGGAAGGGTGGGCTGGGATTGGAGAAACAAACAAAAAACTGTACTTGAAAAATAACTAAATAAAAATTTTAAAACCCATGTCTCTATAGTCAATTAATATTTGACAAAGGGGGCATGAGCATACAATGGAGTAAAAATAGCCTCTTCAATAAGTGGTGTTGGGACAACTGGATTGGTACATGCAAAAAAAAAATAAACTAGATCACCAACTTAACATCATATACCAGAATAAACTCAAAATGGATAAAAGACTTTAATATAAGTCATGATACCATAAAAGGCCCAGTGGAAAACATAAACTAAATTTTCAGACACCCTACATAGCACTATTCTTGACAATGTAGTTCCTAGAGCAAGGGAAATTAAAAAAATAATAAACAAATTGGACTACCTCAAGTTAAAAAGTTTCTGCTAAAGCGCCTGTCAAAATAAAAACAGAACTGATAGTATGGGAGCAACTATTTGCCAATAATACATCAGACAAGTGTTTAAACTCAAAAATACATAAAGAACACTTACAACTCAACACCAAGAAGAAAAACAATCCAATTAAAAAATGGGAAAAGGACCTGAATAGACGCTTCTCCAAGGAGGACATACTGGTGGCCCATAGACATATGAAAACATGCTCAACATCACTAGCCATCAGAGAGATGAATTTTTTTACTTTTATTAAATTGTTGTTCAAGTACAGTTTTCTGCCTTTTGCTCCCTTCCCAGCCCACCCCCCTCAGCCTTCCCCACCTCCCTCCCATTTCTAATCCCCCTTCTTTCTGTCCATGTGTCCCCCATACTTGTTCCTGCAAGCCTTTCTCCTTTTCCCCTGAAATTCCTTCCCCTCTCCCCTCTGGTCACTGTCAGCCTGCTCCCTATTTCAGTGTCTTTGGTTATATTTTGCTTGTCCATTTGTTCTGTTGATTAGATTCCTGTTAAAGGTGAAATCATATGGTATTTGTCTTTCACCACCTGGCTTATTTTGCTTAACATAATGCTTTTTAATTCCACCCATGCTGTTGCAAAGGGAAGGGGCTCCTTCTTTCTTTCTGCTGCATAGAATTCCATTGTGTAAATATGCCATAGTTTTTTGATGCATTCATTTGTTGATAGGCACCTAGGTTGCTTCCAACACTTGGCTATTGCAAATTGTGCTTAATCTCCAAAATATATAAAGAACTCACAGGACTTCACTCTAAGAAGACAAGCAACCCAATTAAAAAAACAGACAAAGGACGTAAGCAGACACTTCTCCAAGGAGGACATACCGAGGATCCAGAGACACATGAAAAGATGCTCTATATTGTTACCTATCAGAGAGATGCAAATTAAAACCACAATGAGATATCACTTCATGCAGGTCAGAATGGCTGTCACAAACAAAGCAACAAACAAGTGTTGGAGAGGTTGTGAAGAAAAGGGAACCCTAGTGCACTCTTGGTGGGATTGCAGACTGGTACAACCACTATGGAAAAAAGTATGGAATTTTCTCAGAAAACTAAAAATGGATCTGCCTTTTGACCCAGCAATTTCACTGCTAGCTTTATATCCTAAGAACCCTGAAACATCAATCCAAAAAAACCTATGTAGCCCAATGTTCATAGAGTGATGCAAATTAAAACCACAATAAGATATCACCTCACATCTGTCCAGAATGGCTATCATTAATAAATCAACAAACAACAAATGCTGGAGAGGATGTGGAGAAAAGGGAATTCCAGTGAACTGTTGGTGATAATGACACCTGATGCCCATTACAAGTGACCCTACAAAAGCTGCTGCCATGGGTACCATGGAGGTCTCCTTCAAATGCTGCAGTGGGGCATAGTTGACTTCATAGCCATAGTCGACTTCACCAAGTCTGGTAGGTCTGCTCACCAGGTGTCCAGGTACCACCCCACAACGCCATTATTGCTGTGACTCATAATCAACAGACAGCTCACCAGGCCACCTGTACAGTGGCATCTTCCCCATAGTATGTAAGGACCCAGTGTAAGAGGCCTGGACTGAGGATGTGGACCTTCAGGTGGACTTGGCCATGAATGTTCACAAGGCCCAAGGGTTCTTTAAAAAGGGAAATGTGGTCATTGTGCTGACCAGTGGCATCCTGGCTCTGGTTTCACCAATGCCATGCTGCAGTGCCCCAGAGCCCCTCCAGCTCCTGCCCCATCCCTTTCCTCAACCTGTCTATTAGTCCAGAACTTGTAGTGCTCACTTAGGGCTCGCCTGTAGCGCAGCATTGGTAAATTGGGACACCATGGGAGAAGACTAACACCTGTAAACCATGGATATTTTTAAGACACTGCTCAGGTGAGGTATCCCAGAGCCAGGCTGCCCATCTATGACCCCACCCAAGCAAGAGAGATAGGGGTATAGGACTGGTGGCTCCAGAGCTTAACGTAGAGGACAACAGCTCCTGCTTCTCCTCCTTTGTTCAGTCTGTCCAGTTCCTATAGAAATGTACACTCAGAGAACCCACAAGCCTAGCCTGAGGTTAGGAGGTAGCCAGCTAGAGAAGGCAGTGGTTCCAGTTTCAGCAGACTCTGGACCTGGCCTACACTTGCTTCTCCAACCCCATCAGCCTTGCCCACTCCCACCTGGTTGTGCACTTCTGTTCCTGCGCTTGACTCAGCTGTCACTGTAGACAAATACTGCATCCTCCACCTTCATTTCCCCCACTCCACCTGCCATCAGGCCTATTGCTATAGAGCCTACATGTATGTCAGTAAACAGCAACTGAAGAAAGAAAATTCTGTAACTATGTATGGTGAAGGCTGTTAACCAGACTTACTGTGGTGATCATTTCTTAAAATATATAAATATCAAATCATTATGTTGTACACTTCAATCTAACAGCATAATGTACTTAAACCAAATTTGCAAAGGAGGAACAAGTTACCTCTGAAACCCAAATAAACAGTAAATGTTGATTCTGCATTAAAGTAAGAAGTGCTGATGAAAGAGAAGAGTTAGTTTCTTACTGCATCAGATATGAATCATCACTGCACTAATGAGAAATGTCTTGTAATTTTACTGAAGTAGCAAAGCCTTCAATTTTACAGGATGCAATGGTCTGACCTTAACTGAAGTTTTATGACAAGTGTTTATAGATCCCATGTGAGTGTACGTATCATTTGAATTTTCTCTCAAGAGGACGTTATCAATATAATGTCATACCTGTATTCCTGGAATGAGTTGGATGTGGTTAAGATCTTTCCTGTAAAGTTATGTGTACTGGCAGAGATGTTAAAGTATCCCATGGGGGAGTTGAGTGAAAATGTATTGTTTTTGCAAAGGTAAAGACAAATTGCTCCTGAGAGACTGTACAACTATGCATAGAATGAAACATATTAGCCAAATTGATAAAAGCAAAATATTTTCTAGTTGATGATTGGATGGAGTGTTAATTCCAGTAGTATTAAGTATGCAGATCTTAATGAAGGATTCCATGGTACTAAGGTTGTTGTAATCCACTGCAAAGTGACATTCATTTATAACAGATTTGAGCACTGGCCAAATTTGATTACTAATGGCAGAAATAACAGGAACACTGCACAATAGGAACTATGCTGCACAATGGTCAGGTGTACCAATCCCCCAGGGACTTCACTACATTCCTCTCAGTTTCACAAACCTCATTGCTGTGGCAGATATTCTCATTAAACACTTATCATGGTCTCTCAGGAGCTTCTCTCTTCAACCATATGTGTACAACTTGCTCTCAGAGTTATCAACAACTGAGGTTTATTTGCACATTTTGAATTTATGTCCACAGGGCATCTTTAGCTTCCTCAGGAAATTGATCCCCATGTGCCTGTCCTTTAAAAGGCAGATAAAAACCTGTGTCTCTCTGGCTAATATAGACTCTGCAAAGTTCATACCCTCCCTTTTAAGGATTTCACAATAATCTCTCTTAAAGCAGAAATATTAAGGAATTTTAAGTCTGTTAAAGTCCTCTCTTCTAATTCTGTCATTGCTAGGGGAGGGGTAGCTGCTATGTTTCTCTTTTTCATTATGCATGTAAAAGACTGTGTCTCTCAGAAACTATTATTTGATTCTGGTTTGGATTCATAGAATGGAAGATAATATACTTCCTTCCTTTGTTAAGCCCCACAAACTTGGTTACTTCCATTAAGAAAATGATAGACTATGAACAGGGAGCCAATATAAAACATGTTAAATTGTATAATATTCAAAGGCTCATGTGGCACACTTTACCTTTTATTTACTTATTAGGAACAATAAGATAAAACAGCCCACTGCAGTCATTCCAATTGTTGAGGATGTGAGTACTGTATGTTTTTAAAGCCACAGATGCTATTTTATAAAAGTGGATCATTAACTCAATCAATTGTGAAAATCTGGATGAAAATGCAAACTTGCCAAAGACCACAGGTTAGTACAAACAGGGAAGGGAGGGTTGTATGGGATCAGATCAATGTCTAACATCACCTACTATCTCTAAAAGCTGTATGGAATAGTGGAGAGATTGACAGGAGTGATTGTGAGAATATAATTTTTCTAACCCATATGCATGTGAATTGTTTTTCCCTCTTAATCAGAAAAACCAAAATGTGCACAGAAAATACTACCACAAAAGTTTTCTTTCTTAGCAATTACCAATTTATCTACAAAGACTCATTGTCAGAAACATTGATCTCCCTCTTCCTGATTTTTGCATGACAAAAATAGAGAACAAGAAAGTTTCAGACATAATAAATTGTGGTCCTTAGTTTGCCACTGAGGACTCTTTAAGACTGGAACAAAATTCACTCTGAGACACTGCCTATAAATCTCTCCACATCTCTCTTCTCAAAGATATATCCAAAATCAGCACCCAGAGACTCTGAATGTAGCAGAGAAACATATACAAATGATAATTAATATGATTTATTGATGCCTGAGCCTTGTTATGTACACAAAAAAACCTCACAATATAAAATGAGATAGCATTAACCAAGTTCTAAAGGCCTATTACAAATTTATCCCACAAAAGAAGCAAAGGTACAGAAAATATTCATCAAGATCTTCAACATTATCTGTGTGGGGAAACTTCCTCTGGTGCATAAAACAAGTCAGAGATGGGAACAGTAATGGAAATGAGGACCTATGGCAGATATTCAGTGGAGCATCAAATAATTGTACTAGAAGAGAAGAAAGTACAGAAAGAGAAAAAAGCACACAGAAGGCAAAATAAAACACAGAAAACAGAATCAGATAGAGATATTTCTACCAAAAGCAGAGAATTCAGAGAGATTGATAAGAGTCGGAGAAAAATGATTTAAATGTAGAGATTTCCTAGAGATTTTAGGAGAAAAGGGTAGGTTCAAACATATTCTTCTGAAAAAATTAATTATTCTGTAATATATTCTGTTATGAATGCAGGAATAGATGAACTTAAGGAACTACAAGACTTTAAGAAAATTCCACTTATATAGAAGACATGGGGCTTCTGTGGAGCCTAGCCGAGTCCAATGGGAAACTGGCTTGAGCCAATTGGCTGGAGAATATTACAGTATATGACCTGATTCTGTTGGTTACAATCAGCTTTATCTCTCCCACCCTGAGAAATTGAGTTTTTGTCATTCTTGCCTTTTTCTTTTAGATCTACTGAAGGTCAACAATGAAAAACAGGACCATATTCACTGAGTTTATTCTGTTGGGCCTCACAAATGAACCTGAAGTCCAGGTCATGATATTCATCTTTATGTTTCTCACATACATGTTAAGTGTCCTAGGAAATCTGACCATCATCATACTCACACTGGTAGATCCCCACCTCCAGACCCCCATGTATTTCTTCCTCCGGAATTTCTCCTTCCTAGAAATTTTCTTCACTTCCATTTTCATTCCCAGATTTCTGACCAGCGTGACAACAGGAGATAAAGCCATCAGCTTTGCTGGATGCTTGATTCAATATTTTTTTGCAATATTCCTTGGGGCAACAGAGTTTTACCTCTTGGCCTCTATGTCCTATGATCGCTATGTGGCCATCTGCAAACCCTTACATTACCTGACCCTGATGAGCAGTAGAGTCTGCATACAACTCGTGTTCTGCTCCTGGCTGGGGGGACTCCTGGCTATCTTAGCACCAATCTTCCTGATGAGCCAGGTAGATTTCTGTTCCTCCAATGTGCTGAATCACTATTACTGCGACTACGGGCCCCTCCTGGAGCTTGCCTGCTCAGACACAAGCCTCTTAGAACTAGTAGTTATCTTCTTGGCTGTTGTGACTCTGGTGGTAACGCTGGTACTGGTGACACTTTCTTATATACACATAATTAGGACCATTCTGAGGATTCCTTCTGCCCGGCAAAGGACAAAGGCTTTTTCCACTTGTTCCTCTCACTTGATTGTCATCTCCCTCTCCTATGGCACCTGCATGTTTATGTACATCAATCCCTCTGCAAAAGAAGAAGGTGCTCTAAACAAAGTAATAGCTGTGCTCATTACTTCAGTTACTCCCTTGTTAAACCCCTTCATTTACACTCTAAGAAATCAGCAAGTGAAGAAGGCATTCAAGGACACCATAAAAAAGATTGTGAAACTTTAAAAAACAGAATACATTTCAATGTACTTAGTGTGCCATATTTTAAGTTCTGAACAGGCCCTTAAGGATAAAAATATGAAAGGCATCTGTCCTAATTTCAAGGAATCTAGAGTTTAGTGTGACAGAAAGGTGTATGAACTATAAATTTATGTTTATTTTAAAAATAAAATAACATGGTGTTATTAGAGAAGGGTGAATGAGAATTTATTTAACAAACAATTGTAAAAAATTAACCATTTCCCAGAAATAACTTGAATTTTAAGAAGAAAAACTCATTATTTATTTAGGAGAGTAAAAGGATAAGAATTTTGAGTAAAAAAAAAAAAAGTAGCCAAATGATGGAAGTATTCAATTACTAACTATAGAGTTACTTGAACTTTGCTAAGTCAAGAGAAGTTTAAAGAAAGAAAGTGATATCATCATGCCTTGGCCGGTGGCTCAATTGGTTGGAAGGTCATCCCATACATTCAAAGGTTGTGGGTTCAATTCCTGGCCAGGGCACATACATAGGCTGTGGGTTTTATCCACAGTTAGAGTATGGACGGGAAGTAACTGATCAATGTTTCTTTGTCACATTGATGTTTCTCTTTCGCTCTCTCCCTCTCTCTGTCTGTCTCTCTTTCTCTGTCTCAAATTAATAATAAAATATACTCAGGTGAAGGTTTTTAAAAAAGAAAGTGATGTTATCGGCATTTCTTGAAAGGAACCTAGCACTGGCATTGTTCTTCATCATGGAGCCCTGTAGACTGTACTTCTATTGAAGTATCAATAACTTTAATTCTCCTCTCCTTTTTCACTTATTTTCCAACTGTAGCAATTATAACTTCCATCTTTCCATAAGGAAAAGTTTTTTAAAGGATACACATTTAATCTATTTTTCTATAAATAAGGTAAAAATTATCAAGATGTTTGTCAACTCACATGTCTTCTTTTAGAAGTTATGGTTAAAAGTGGTTTCTAGAGGCAAGGTTGGCAGACTTTTATATGTCTTAAAATGATCTATTGTTGCTTTTCTTCACTGACATCTTCTTAAGTTAATAGATGACATCTCCCACTCTCTCTGTATAGTATTTTCTGATGATTATGTTTTTGTTAATTGTAATGTTATTTTCATCCTTCTGTCTACTTTTGTTAGACACTGGAAAAAACAAATTCTGTGATATGGCTTCATTCTTTTAACTTTTCCCAAATTTCTGCTTTTGTTTTGAACACTAGCCATGGAAGCCTGTTTCATAAAGTAGAAAATAACATATAGTATCAATAGAGTTTCATATCCAGAATGTCCCAAATTATGAGTCTTAGCAACCAATTACAAATAGACTACCTACCCTACCAAGAACTCCTCACATGTATTTAATCTGAATAGGTCGTAGAAGGGGTTCGACTTCAATAGAACTAAAAAAACTTTGGAAATCTGAGTACTTGCACATAATTTAGTAATATCCTGATGCATTATGCAATGCTGGTTACTGTTTGGGGTTCAAGTGGAACATCATCTAGTGTAGTCACTGCTTTATATGCAGTAATGATGTTGAATGGAATATGCTTCTCTGGCATTTAAAGAACAAGATGTATTGAACTGATCACCAGAGAATATTTCTAGAACCATAGAAAATACTGAATATATATTATTTTAATAAAAGGACTTTAATGTCATTCAAAGCCATTGCTACTTTGAATATCTGGGTTTCCTTAGTGGCCAAGCTGGAGAATAGTGATGACTTTGAGTTTATTCCAAATTCATTGGGCTATTAATTGATAGATAAATGTACTGACACAGCCCCATCTGAATCATTAAGTTTCCCGAGATCCACATTTCTACCAGAACCTACAGTGAAGTGGAAGGTAATGCCATATAGTGGATAAAAATATGGGCTTCAGGTACATGATTTTCTAACCCCTGTGCTGTACATCTAAAACTAATACAGAATACTATTCAGTGTAAACTGTAATTGAAAATAATTTAAATTAAAGAAATAAATTAAACCACCAGAATATATACGCTTGCTATTGTTCAAATCCCAGATAATTAACCTTCTATCAGAGTTACTTTAGGAGAGTTGCTTGTTTGCTCTAAAGTTCAATTTTTGGAACCTTAAAATGTCATAATAATAGTGTCTGCCTTATAGGGTAACATTGAGCATTATATGAGATGTTTGGTAAAAATATATATATATATTTTTAGAAAGATGGCAGCAAAGTAGGACAAAGGATTCTGCTTACCCCCATGCACCACAGAAAAACCTGGCTGATCTGCAGAGGAGCGCAGTGGATAGCCAGCCTATAGGAAGGTAAGACTCTAGAAATTGGAGTGGACTCTGAATGACCAGGCAGTGAGGAGACAGCTGCAGGTCAATAAGGTTGAGGGAACAGCGCAGAGGCCACAGGCCATCCACCAGGCTTCACCAGGGCCTGAGCCGGTCTGCCTCAGTCTCTGGGAGCCAAGGGCTGGCAGGAAGGTCCTTGGAAGAGAGCCAGTCATCAGCTCCCTCCCTACCCCACAGGGCGCAGTTTGAAAAATGCCAGGAGAGATCTGTTTGCTTAAAGTGTCAAAGAGAGGAATGGGCATAGGAAGCAAACCAGAGGGCTTTGATCACCCATGGAGTCTGTGGTCACCAGCTTCGGAGAATTAAGAGTTGCCCCTGTGTTCCCCCATAGCACTGGGAAAGTATCGCACCCAAGCCTGGAGGACCAGGGAAGCCTGGCACACCCACACCCCAGCCCAGGACTGTGAATCCTGGGGAAAGTCTGCTGTTAGTGAAGCACTGGGCAGATGCACCAGTCCAGATCTTGGGAGAGCACTCGTGAGACCGGCTGAGTTCACCGAGAAGGGAGAAAAGCCACACCTATCGCCCCTCAGAGTGCTGTAGCTAGTATGACTAGAAGAAATGGTTTGACCAGCTGGAAACCAACAAGAGTGATAAAAAGGACTTGGAATGCTGAAAAGACCAGAGTTGGACTCAAAGAAGGAGCATCCCAACAGTAGAGACAGAGAGACAAAATTCACTTTGCTATAACAGAAAAACTACAAGTTACTGCATATTGGGGGGGGGGGGGGGGTTGGTTATTTTTTCATTATTCTTACATCTTTTATTTTAATAGTACCTCTGCATTCCTCCCCTTTCTGTATAGTCTTCTTTACCTTGGCTGAATATATTCTATCACTTCACAGGTTTCCCCTGTCCCCTCAATCATAGTGTATTGCTAATTTACTGTCCTTTACTTCCCCTTGCCCAGTTAGCACACTATTACGGGTCCAATGCTCCCCAATCTTGGTATATCATAGATTCTGTCATATGATTGTTTATTTTAAATAAATAAACATTATTTATTTATTTAAATAATATAATGTAAATAAATTTAAATTTATTTAAATAATAATAATCATGTAATTTAAATAAAATAATGTCTATTATTTTAAATAATAGTTGTTACATACTATTATAAATACAACACGACATCCACCACCAGATCTTAGCCCACTTCACTGGTACCTGAACTATAATGCTGTAGTGGTTAACTCTATTTTTTCTCACACTACATCTATTTACCATCCTTTATTCTCACCTTATTTCAGAATCTGACCTCCCTCAACCTCACTCCTTTCTAGATCCAAATC
The DNA here is from genome assembly GCF_021234435.1 of Artibeus jamaicensis. NCBI lineage: Eukaryota > Metazoa > Chordata > Mammalia > Chiroptera > Phyllostomidae > Artibeus > Artibeus jamaicensis. Next base: position 53,674,013 of record NW_026521486.1, read on the forward strand.
ACAAAATTTCCCTCCCCAACAAGAGCCTTATCTTCTTTCCATCCTTTTTAAAAAGTGGCTAGTTGGGTGGAAGATTATGATTATCACTGTACATAGCCAGGGGATCTTCTATCTCTTCTCTGCTGGCTACTACTGCAAATATCATAGAATACTCTCCTGCTATCATAAACCAGTTTGCCTTCCCCTCCAACTGATCACAAAAAGAGAGAGAAGGTGGAAGTGGTGAATACCAGAATACCCGAAGGAAGAGGAAACCCAACAACAAAGGAACCACCAACAGATAACAACAGAAGAAAAAGAAGGAGGGAGTAGAAACAACACAAACCTCAACCCAAGGCCTACCTGGAAATACAACTAAACAGCGGAGAAACTACCCAGGGAAAACAACTCAACAAGAGCAAAAGAGAATCCTCAAAACCCTGTACACACAGAAGAACTAGCTTCAACACAGCCTGCCCTCACCAGCACAGCAAATTAAAACAAGTAGTGGACAAAGCAACCAACATTTCACCAGCTGGTGGGAAGGACCTACCAAAAAAAGACCCAGAAACAACAAAAAACCTAAGACAAACTCAGAGTCAACTAAAAGGACAGCCCAAGACCAGCAAGCTGGGGAGATCAAGGAGACTACACCACTGAATCTCACAGGTATTCTACCACAGAAGTTCAAACTATAAATCCAGAAAGCCAGAACAAATCAATTTAAGAAGTTGAAGCTAAGAAGAAAAGTTTCACAAACAATGGGAAGACAAAGAAACAATCTCCCAGTGAAAGGAAAGTAGGAAGCCTCAGAAAGAATGCTAGATGAAATAGAGGCAAGTCAACTATCAAATATTCAATTCAAAGCACTGCTATTCAGGAAGTTCAAAGAGCTCACAATGAGCTACCAGAAACAAGAGGGGAGATAAAATGAACTCAATGCAAACTATATCAACATGAAAAAGGAATAGAAACTATCAGCAAGGGCTAAGAGAAAATGAAGAATACAATTTCAGAGCCGAAGAAAACAGTGGAAGGAATCAAAAGCAGGATGGATGAAACTGAAGATCAGATCAGCAAGTTGGTGGACAAAGGAGAAAGAAACTCACAGAAAGAGCAAGAAAAGGAAAACAGTCTCAGAAAGAATGAAGAGGGATTAAGAGAAATTCAACACAATATGAAACATAATAATATCCGAATAACAGGGATACCAAAATGAGAAGAAGAAGAGCAAGGGATAGAAAATCTATTTGAAAAAGTAATGATGGAAAATTTCCATAATTTGATGAGAGAATAAGGCACACAAATCCAGGAATCACAGATAGTCCCAATCAAGAGGAACCCAAAGAGGCCCACTTCAAGACACATCATCATTAAAATGGCAAAATTTCAAGATAAAGAGAGAATCTTAAAGGCAGCAAGGGAGAAAAAGAAAGTAACATTCAAGTAAGCCCAAATAAGGTTAGCTGCTGACTTCTCCATGGAAATACTCCAAGCAAGAAGAGAATGGCAAGAAATATTCCAAGTAATGAGAAACAGAGGCCTACAACAAAGGCTACTTTTCCCAGCAAGGCTCTCAATCAAGATAGAAAGCCACAAAGCAACAAACAACAAATGTTGGAGAGGTTGTGGGGAAAAGGGGTCCTTAGTTCACTGTTGGTGGGATTGCAGACTGGTACAACCATTATGGAAAACAGTATGGAATTTTCTCAGAAAAATAAAAATCGACCTGCCTTTTGATCCAGAAACCCACTGCCAGGATTATATCCTAAGAACCTCAAAACATCAATTTCAAAGAACCTATGCACCACAATGTTCACAGCAGCACAATTCACAATAGCCAAGAGTTGGAAGCAACCTAGGTGCCCATCAGTAAATGAATGGATCCAAAAATTGTGGTACATATACACAATGGAATTCTATGCTGCAGAGAGAAAGAAAGAGCTACTACCTTTTGCAACAACATGGATAGAACTGGAAAGCATTATGCTGAGTGAAATAAGCCAGGTGCTGAAAGACAAATACCATATGATCTCACCTTTAACAGGAAGCTAAACAACAAAACAAACAAGCAAGCAGGAAGAAAAAAAAAACAAAGACACTGAAATAGAGAACAAGGGGATGGTGACCAGAGGGGAGAAGGAAGGGAAGTTAAGGGGAAAATGGGGGAGGGATTTGGAGGAACAAATAGGAAGGACACAAGGACGAGAACTAAGGGGGGTGGAAATGGGAGGGAGGTGGGAAGCAAGGGGCGGGGGAGGCTGGGATGGGAAAAATAGACAAAAAACTGTACTTGAAAAATAACCAAATAAAATTAATTAAAAAAATAAAAAATAAAAAAATAAAGTTTCTTGGTTGTAATACTTGCCATATGTACAGAATATATTTTTTGCAATATCTAATTCTCATTGAGATGTATGAGAAAGAAAATAAAACCTTTTATAATATCAAAAAAAAGATAGAAAGCCAAATAAAGAGCTTCCAAGACAAAAGAAGTCTAAAAGAATACACCTCCACCAAACCAGCTCTGCAAGACATGCCAAAAGGTCTGCTTTAAGGAAAGAAAAGAAAAGAGAGAGACAATGAGAAGTGCACATATAAAAATGACAATGAATAGTACCTATCAATAATAACTTTAAACATAAATGGATTAAATGCTCGAATCAAAAGACATAGAATAGCTGAATGGATAAGAGAGCATGACCCACACATTTGCAGCCTACAAGAGACTCACCTCAGGACAAAAGACCTACACAGACTAAAAGGTAGAGGTTGAAAACAAATTTTCCAAGAAAATGGCCAGGAAAAAAAGCTGGGGTAGCAATACTCATATCACAAAAAATAAACTTCAAAAAAGAGGGCCATAAAAAGACCCAGAAGGTCACTCATAATACTCAAGGGAAGAATCCAACAAGAACACATTACCATTGTAAATATATATGCACCCAACATAGAAGCACCCAAATATATAAAGAAAATCTTAGAGGACTTCAAGAAAGATACTGACAGCAACACAATTATAGTTGGGGATTTTAACACCCCACTGTCAAAAATGAACTAATCTTACAAACAAATTATCAACAAAGATATTGTGGAATTGAACAATGCTCTAGATGAAATGGACTTAACTGACATATATAGAACCCTTCATCCCAAAGAAGCTATATACACATTCTTTTAAAATGCACATGGAACATTTTCAAAGATAGACCACATGATACAACACAAAACAAGCCTCAGCAAATTTAAGAAAATTGAAATCATATCAAGCATTTTCTCCAACCACAGGAGACCAAAACTGGAAACCAACCACAAGAAAAAAGACCCAAAACACCCAAAATCATAGAGATTGAATGGCATGCTATTAAACAACAAATGGGTAAAGAATGAAATTAGGGAACAAATCATAAACTCTCTGAAAACAAATGAAAATGAACTCACAACAACCCAAAACTTATGGGACACAGCAAAGGCAGTCCTCAGAGGTAACTTCATAGTAATACATGCCTACCTAAAAAACATAAAAACATTTCAAACACACAACCTAACTCTATGCCTACAAGAACTTGAGCAACAACAACAAAGACAGCCCAGAGCAAGTAGAAGGAAGAAAATAACCAAGATCAGGACAGAATTAAATGACATAGAGACTAAAAGCACAATTCTAAAAATCAATGAATCCAGGAGCAGGTTTCTTGAAAAGATAAACAAAATCAACAAGCCTCTAAGTAGGCTCATCAAGAAAAAAAGAGAAGGAACCCAAATGAACACAATCAGAAATGAATGAGATTCCAACTAACCCCACAGTAATACAAACGATTGTAAGAAATTACTATGAAGAACCTTATGCCAAGAACTTTGAAAACCTAGGTAAAATGGACTAATTTCTAGAAAAATATAATCTTCCAAAACTCAATGAAGAAGAAGCAGAAAATCTAAACACACCAATAACAGCAAAAGAAATTGAAGCAGTAATCAAAAAACTCCCATCACACAAAAGCACTGGACCAGATGGGTTCACAGGAGAATTCTACAAAGCATTTAAGGAAGACCTAACCCCTATTCTTCACCGGCTATTACAAAAAATACAAAATGTTAGAAGACTTCCAAACTCTTCTTATGAAGCCAGCATCATCCTAATCCCAAAACCAGATAAAGACACAACATAGAAAGAAAACTTCAGACCCATATGGCTGATGAATATAGACACTAAAATCCTCAACAAAATATTGGCAAACAGCATCCAACAACACATTAAAGAGATCATTCACCAAGACCGAGTGGGATTCATCCCAGGGATGCAAGGATGGTTCAATATTCACAAATTAATAAATACAATACATTATATAAACAAAAGCAAAGACAAAAATCACATGATCATATCAATAGATGTGGAAAAAGCTTCTGATAAGGTACAACACCCATTTATGATAAACACACTCAGCCAAGTGGGAACAGAGGGAGCATTCCTCAATATAATAAAGGCCATATGTGAGAGACCTACAGCCAACATCATACTCAGTGGGAAAAATTAAAGTTTTTCCAGTAAGATCTGGAACAAGACAAGGTTGTCCACTTTCACCACTTCTATTCAATATAGTATTGGAAGTTTTAGCCACAGCGATCAGGCAAGAAAAGGAAATAAAAGGCATCCATATCAGGAAGGAGGAAACAAAACTGTCACTGTTTGCAGATGACATGATCATATACATGAAAAATCCTATAGATTCTACCCAAAAACTATTCAGCCTAATAAATAAATTTGGCAAAACAGCAGAATACAAAGTCAATATTCAGAAGTCAAAGGCATTTTTGTACACCAACAATGAAAAAGCAGAAGCACAAATCAAAGAAAAAATCCCATTTAATATAGCAAAACAAAAAATAAAATACCTAAAAATACACTTAACCAAGGAGGTAAAAGACCTCTATGCAGAAAACTACACAACACTGAAGAAAACATCAAGGAAGACACAAACAAATGGAAACATATACCTTGTTCATGGATTGGAAGAATTAACATCATCAATATGTCCATACTACCCAAAACAATTTACAGATTCAATGCAATACCTATTAAATTACCAATGACATACTTCACAGACATAGAACAAACACTTGAAAATTTTATATGGAACCATAGACGACCCCTGTAATTTTGAGAAAGAGAAGCAAAGTAGGAGGGATCACAATAACTGATACCAAATAGGATTACAAGGCCACTGTAATCAAAACAGCATGGTACTGGCATAAAAACAGGCACATAGACCGATGGAACAGAACAGAGAGCTCAGAAAAAAAACCAAATTTCTACATCCAATTAATATTTGATAAAGGGGGCAGAAGCATAAAATGGACTAATAATAGCCCCTTCAACAAATGGTGTTGGCAGAACTGGACAGCTACATGCAAAAAAATGAAACTCTAGCACAGACTTACACCATACACCAAAATAAATTCAAAGTGGAAAAAAGACTTAAATATAAGCTGTGACACCATTAAAGCCCTAGGGGAGAACATTGGCAGGAGAATCTCAGATATTTCACACAGCAACATTTTTACTGATATGTACCCTAGAGCAAGGGACATCAAGGAAAGAATAAACAAATAGGATGTCATCAAAATTAACATCCTTTGCATGGCTAAAGAAAACAGTATTAAGGTAAAAAGAGAACTAACTAGAAACAGGATAATCCCATGTATACCTGAGACTTCCAAAGTCCTTTATTTTCTGAGCAAATGTTAGCAAAAGAAAAGATGAATTTTCCAATCTAATTAAAAAGTAGAGAGAAGAAATATTTCTATTGAGAATCCGTAAACACAAATAGTTGTTCACAAAGTTGTGTGGCCCAAATTTATTCAAACTGTTGGTTATAAAACCTCAAGCAGAAGGGCTTTCAAGATGGTGATGGACTAGGACGCAGCAGATACCAGTTCCTAGTACAAAAGGGAAAGAAACCTGTCCAATCGGAGGAGGTGAAACCAGCAAGCCAGCAGTTGCCAAGCATATATGAAAATAAGAGACCAGAAACCTCATCGGTCACGGAGGAACCAGATGGTAGGGAGACAGCAGTGGTACAGTAGTCTCTGGGATGGAGCAAAGAGAAACAGCCAGTGCAGGGTAGGGGAACCAGCGCCCAGTGGCAAGAGCCCAACAGCACATGGGACAGCCTTCAGCGCCCAAGACGGCTCCCTCCCTAGGATTTTTGGGCCGGGGACCTGCCAAGTGGCCCAACCAGAGGGGAGCAGAGGAGATTTCAGCCTGTGCATAGTTCGGAGGTCCTGCGCCTGGTGGGAACTGTGTCTGGGAGAGTGCCTAACAGCTCCTGGGACAGCATTCAGCGCCCAGACGGCTCCCTCCCTGGGATTTTTCCGCGGGGCAGGCCAAGTGGCCCAGGCAAAGAGGTGTGAAAGGAATTTCAGCCTGCGCGCAATTTGGGGAACTAGTCACCCCACACGCGGTGTATCTGGGCTAGTGCCCGAGGGCGCCTAGGCCAACGTTCAGCACCCGGAAAGCTCCCTCCCTAGGATTTTTTGGCCCGGACCTGCCAAGAGACCCAACCAGAGGGTAGCACAGGAGATTTCAGCCTGCACACAGTTCTGGGTCCAGTGCCCGGCGTGGTGCTGCTCTATCCCTAGGTTTTTTTGGCAGAGGTTGGCCAGGGGACCCAGAAAAACACAGGAGCAGAAGGGATACACACCACGCAGCATGCCATGACATGCGCACAGAGTTTCTAGGTTGGCGCCCAGTCCTCAGATGGGCTCCCGGCTTCCAGTCCACTGCCCCCCTCAGACTATCGGGAAGCCCCGGGCACTGAGGCGTCCTGGGAAAAGAGCTGAGACCCTCAACCCCCTCCCTTTCTGGCCAAGCAAAGTGTGGTGCCAGGAGAGACTTGTTTGATAGAGTTTGCAGAGAGGGTGTGGAGGACAAAGGGCCCCAACCAAGGACTCTGTGGTTGCCAACCCAGGAGAAGGGAGAGGTACAGCCTGGGGCTCTGAATCCAGTAGACACGGCAGCCTGGTCTGCTTCACACCCACCTTGGCAGCGAGCCCAGGATTTGGCAGAGGGCCTGGGGCTTCCCAACTGAATGGGGGCAGGTCTGTGCTCAAACCCGAGGGAACCAGGCAACTAGGCTGGTGCAGGTGCCCGCAAACACAGCAAACCAGCCCATGGCAGTAACCCCAGGGAGGGGAGCACTGTGAGGAAGTACTAGTTCCCCATTGTAGGGAGCTGGGGAGAGGCCCAAGTGTCTGGATCCTGAGAGGGGCTGGCTGAAAAAATCACAACAATCGACCCTCAGCCAACTGCAATCAGAAAAACTGGTTAGGCTAGTTTAAGGCCAACAAGTGACATTTCCTTTTCTGATGTTGTTTTTGGGAAATTATTTTTGTTTGTGTGTTTTTTGTTTTTTGTTTCTTGTTTTTTTAATTTACTTTATTTTATTTTTATTCTTTCTTTTTTTTTACTTTTCTTCCTTCTACATTCCTTTTTTTCTTATCTTTTTGCTTTCTTAAAGTAATCTGTTATTTCTTCTAAATTTTCTTACTGTTTCATCTTTCCATACTTTTGTCCTCTTTTCCCACATTTTCTGTTTTATTTCTTTTTCTTTTCTTTCTAAACTTATTGCTCTTTCTTCCATTCCCCTATCATTTTTTTTCTTTCTTCCTTTTATTTCTTTCCTTGTCATTTCTTTCTTTTACCCACAAGAGTCACAATCAACTTGAAAATATGAAAAGACCAGAGCTGGACCCATAGAAGAGGCCTCCCAATAGTAGAGTCAGAGAGACAAATTGCACATTGCTGTGGGAGAGAAGCCAAAAGTTGCTGCATATTTGAGTAGGTGGAAGCAGAGAACAACAGGATAACCAAAAGAGACTGCACCACTGAAATTCACAGGCATCCCACCACAAAAGTTCACACCATAAATCCAGGGTGTCAAAACAGATTAATCTAAGAAGCTGAGGCTAACAAGAAGAGTCTCACAAACAATGGGAAGACAAAGAAACAATCCCCAAATAAAAGGAAAGGAGGAACCCTCAGAAAGAAGGTTAGATGAAATAGAGACAAGTCAAGTATCAGATACTGAATTCGAAGCAATGGTTATCAGGAAGTTCAAAGAGCTCACAATCAGCTACCAGAAACTACAGGGGAGTTACAGCGATCTCACTGTGAACTATAGCAACATGAAAAAGGAAATGGAAATTATTAGCAAGGGCCAAGAGGAAATGAAGAATACAATTTCTGAATTAAAAAACACAGTAGAAAGCATTAAAAATGGGGTAGATGACACAGAAGATCGGATTAGTGAATTGGAGGACAAAGTAGAGAGCATCTCACAGAAAGAACAGGAAAGGGAAAAGAGGCTCAGAAAGAATGAAGAGGGATTTAGAGAAATGCAAGACAATATGAAACGTAATAATATCCAAATAATGGGAATGCCACAAGGAGAAGAAGAACACGGGATAGAAAACATATTTGAAACAGTAATGAGAGAAAATTTCCCTAATATGATGAGAGAAAAAGTCACACAAATCCAGGAATCACAGAGTCCCATTCAAGAGGAACCCAAGGAGGCACTCTTCAAGACACATCCTCATTAAAATGGCAAAATTCCAAAACAAAGAGAGAATCTTAAAGGCAGCAAGGGAGAAAAAAGAAATAACATACAAGGGAGCCCCTATAACATTAGCCACTGACTTCTCAATGGAAACACTTCAACCAAGAAGAGAATGGCAAGAAATATTCCAAGTAATGAGAAACAGAGGCCTACAACAAAGGCTACTTTTCCCAGCAAGGCTCTCAATCAAGAGAGAAGGCCAAATAAAGAGCTTCCAGACTTCCGCCAAGATGGATACATAGGTGGAGGAACCACCTTGCCTATGTGCACAACCAAATCTAAGAACAACTATTTTTAACAACAATCACAACCAAGCCACATGGAAAATGGACAATACGGAGTCCAAAGACGACTAAATGCTCAGCTAAACCGGTAAGAGAAGCGAAACCAGCAGCGGAGCAGGTTAGCAAGAAAAAATTCCCGGGGGGGAGGGGGACGCGGTGCGCAAAGCAGCCGAAAGTGCTGATTGCAAGCTAGCTACAGGAGCGCACAGGGAAGAGGCGCGGCAGGCTGTCTCGCTTGGTCACCCATCTGCCTGCGCAGAAAACAGTGAGAAGGGAAGCCTGCGCTTGGCAGCAGGCTCGCACAATTCCCATCGGATAAACAAGCCCGGGGCGAGTGGCGTGACTGGACAGGCTGGGCTAGCGGAGAGGACTGCCATTGCTCCCTCTCTGACCACGCCCCCACACACAGCATCACAAACCAGCAACCTGGGTCGCCCCATCCTGGTAAACAACTAAGGCTCCGCTCCGCTTACTTAACACCACGAATAGACCAAAAATGGCTCTAGGACAACTCAGAGCCCCAGAACCAATAGATCTAAGTGATGAAGAAATAGCCAGTCTTTCAGATGCACAGTTCAAAACACTGGTTATCAGGATCCTTACAGAACTGGTTGATTTTAGTCACAAATTAGAGAAACATATGGAACCTAAACTAATTGAAATGAATGGTAATACAAAGGAAACCAATAGTAATGGAAAGAAAATTGGGACTCAAACCAAGGGAGCGGACCAGAAGGAAGAAAAAAATGATCAAACAGAAAAGAATGAAGAAATAAGAATTCAGAAAAATGAAGAGAAGCTTAGGAACCTCCAGGACATCTTTAAACGTTCCAACATCAGAATTATAGGGGTACCAGAAGGGGGAAAGGCACAGCCACCAGTGGAAAACTTATTTGAACAAATAATAAAGGAGAATTTCCCCAATCTGGCAAAGGAAATAGACTTCCAGGAAATCCAGGAAGCTCAGAGAGTCCCAAACAACTTGGACCCAAGAAGGAACACACCAAGGCACATCGTCATTACATTAGCCAAGATTAAAATGAAGGAGAGAATCCTAGAAGCAGCAAGAGCTAAGGGGACAGTCACCTATAAAGGAGTTCCCATCAGACTGTCAGCGGATTTCTCAAAAGAGACCTTACAGGCAAGAAGGGGCTGGAAAGAGGTATTCCAAGTCATGAAAACCAAAGACCTACAACCAAGATGGCTCTACTCAGCAAAGTTTTCATTTAGAATGGAAGGACAGATAAAGTGCTTCTCAGATAAGACCAAATTCAAGGAGTTCATCATCACCAAGCCCTTATTATATGAAATGTTAAAGGGACTTACCTAAGAAAAAGAAGATAAAAAAGATGAACAGTGAAAGGACAGCAAACTCACAGTTATTAAGAAGCACACCTAAAACAAAAGCAAACTAAGAGGACAGCTAGATCAGGAGCAGAACCATAGAAATGAAGATCTTATGGAGGGTTAGCAACAGGGGAGTGGGAGGAGGGGAAGGGGGAAGAAGGTACAGAAAATAAGTAGCATAGACAGTAGATAGAAAATAGATAGGGGGGAGGGTAAGAATAGTATGGGAAATACAGAATCTAAAGAATTTGAGACACGTGTTCATGAACTAAAGGGGGAAATGGTGGGGGAGGGGTATGCAGGTTGGACGGAAATGGAGGGGAGGAATAGAGCAAATGTAATGGCATAATCAATTAAAAAAAAAGCTTCCAAAAACCAAAGAAGTATAAAAGAATTTGCTGCCACCAAGCCAGCTCTACAAGAAATACTAAAAGTTCTGCTTTAAGGAAAGGAAGGAAAAGAGGCAGACAGAGAGGAACACAGGTACAAAAATGGCAATGAATAAGTACCTATCAATAATAACCTTAAATGTAAATGGATTAAATGCTCCAATCAAAAGACACAGAATAGCTGCATGGATAAGAAAGCATGACCCACACATATGCTGCCTACAAGAGACTCACCTCAGGACAAAAGACCATCACAGACTAAAAGTGAAAGGCTGGAAACAAATTTTCCAAGCAAATGGACAAGAAAAAAAAAGCTGGGGTAGCAATTCTCATATCAGACAAAATAGACTTCAAAAAAAGAGCCATAAAGAGTGCCCCAGAAGGTCACTTCATAATACTCAAGGGAAGAATCCACCAAGAAGACATTAACACCATAAACATATATGCACCAAACATAGGAGCACCAAAATATATTTAAAAAATCTTACAGGAATTCAAGAAAGATATAGACAGCAACACAATTATAGTGGGGGAGTTTAACACCCCACTGTCAAATACAGAAAGATCTTCCAACCAAAATATCAACAAAGGCAAGGCGGTATTAAACAACACCCTTGATGAAATGGACCTAACTGATATATACAGAACTCTTCACCCCAAAGAAGCTAAATACACATTCTTTTCAAATGCACATGGAACATTCTCAAAGATAGACCACATGATAGGACACAAAACAAGCCTCAGCAAATTCAAGAATATTGAAATCATACCAAGCATTTTCTCTGACCACAAGGGACTGAAACTGGAAACCAACCCCAAAGGAAAAAACCCAAAGCACCCAAAATCATGGAGACTGAATGGTATGCTATTAAACAACGAATGGGTTAAGAATGAAATTAGAAAAGAAATCAAAAAGTTTCTGGAAACAAATAAAAATGAACTCATGACAACCCATAACTTATGGGACACAGCCAAGGCAGTCCTGAGATGGAGGTTCATAGCAATACAGGACTACCTAAAAAAGATAGAAACATTTCAAACCAACAACCTAACCCTATGCCTATAAGAACTTGAAGAACAACAGCAAAAACATCCCAGAGAAAGTAGAAGAAAGAAAATAAACAAGATCAGAGCAGAATTAAATGAAATAGAGATTAAAAGCACAATTCTAATACTCAATAAATCCAGGAGCTGGTTTCTTGAAAACATAAACAAAATAGACAAGGCTTTAAGTAGGCTCATCAAGAAAAGGAGAGAGAGAACCCAAATGAACACAACCAGAAATGAAAGAGGACAGATTCTAACTGACCCCACAGTAATACAAAAAACTGTAAGAAATTACTATGAAGAACTCTATGCCAAAAAATCTGAAAACTTAGGTGAAATGGACAAATGTCTAGAAAAATATAATCTTCCAACTCAATGAAGAAGAAGCAGAAAGCCTGAATAGACCAATAACAGCAAATGAAATTGAAGCAGTAATCAAAAAGCTCCCATCACACAAAAGCCCTGGACAAGATGGTTTCACAGGAGAATTCTACAAAGCATTTAAGGAACAGCTAATCCTTATCCTTCACAGGCTATTCCAAAAAATCCAAAATGATAGAAGAATCCCAAATTTTTTTCATGAAGCCAGCATCATCCTAATCCCAAAACCAGATACAGATACAACAAAGAAAGAAAACTTCAGGCCAATATTGCTGATAAACATAGACACTAAAATCCTCATCAAAATATTGCCAAATCACATCCAACAATACATTAAAAAGATCATACACCATGACCAAGTGGGATTCATCCCAGGGATGCAAGGAGGGTTCAATATTCGCAAATCAGTAAATGTAATACATCACATAAACAAAAAAAAAGACAAAATTCACATGATCATGTCAATAGATGTGGAAAAAGCTTTTAAAGGGTACAACACCCACTCATGATTAAAAAAAAAAAAACCTCAGCGAAGCGGGAATACAGGGAGCATTCCTCAATATAATAAAGGCCATATATGAGAGACCTACAGCCAACATCATAATCAATGGGCAAAAACTAAAGGCTTTTCCACTAAGATCAGGAACAAGACAAGGTTGTCCACTTTCACCACTTCTATTCCATATAGTATTGGAAGTTTTACCCACAGCAATCAGACAAGAAAAGAAAATAAAAGGAATCCAAATCAGAAAGAAGGAAACAAAACTGTCACTGTTTGCAGATGGTATGATAGTGTATATGGAAATCCTATACTGCTCAATCCAAAAACTGCTCAACCTAATAAATGAATTTGGCAAAGCAGCAGGATACAAAGTCTATATCCAGAAATCAAAGACATTTTTTGTATACCAACAATGAAAAAGTGGAAGCAGATATCAAGAAAAAAATCCCATTCGATATAGCAAAAAGAAAAACAAAATACCTAGGAATAAACCTAACCAAGGAGGTAAAAGACCTGTATACAGAAAACTACACAACGCTGAAGAAAGAAATCAAGGAAGACACAAACAAATGGAAACATATACCATATTCATCGATTGGAAGAATTAACATCATCAAATTGTTCATACTACCCAAAGATATTTACAGATTCAATGCAATACCTATTAAAGCACCAATGACATACTTCACAGACATAAAAAAAAAACACTTCAAAAATTTATATGGAACCATAAATGACCAAGAATAGCAGCTACTATTTTGAGAAAGAAGAACAAAGTAGGATGGATCACAATACCTTATACCAAACTGTATTACAAGGCCTCTCTAATCAAAACAGCCTGGTACTGGCATAAAAACAGGCACACAGACCAATCTAACAGAACAGAACACAGAGCCCAGAAATAAACCAAATCTCTATTCCAATTAATATTTGACAAAGGTGACAGTAACATACAATGGAGTAAAGATAGCCTCTTCAACAAATGGTTTTGGGAGAACTGAACAGCTATTTGCAAAAAAATGAAACTGGAGCACCAACTTACACCATACACCAAAATAAACTCAAGGTAGATAAGACTTAAATATAAGCCATGACACCATTAAAGTCCTAGAGGAGAACATTGGCAACAAAATATCAGATATTTCATGCAGCAACTTCTTTACTGATATGTCCCCTAGAGCAAGGGACATAAAGGAAAGAATAAACAAATGCAATCTTATCAAAATTGGAACCTTCTGCCTGGCTAAAGAAAACAGTATTAAGATCAAAAGAGATCCAACTGTATGGGAAAACATATTTGCCAATGATACCTCAGACAAGGTTTTAATCTCCAAAATATATAAAGAACCTCCACTCCAAGAAGACAAGCAACCCAATTAAAATGTGGGCAAAGGGCTTGAACAGACATTTCTCCAAGAAGGACATACAGAAGATCCAGAGACACATGAAAAGATGCTCAATATCACTAGCTATCAGAGAGATGCAAATTAAAACCACAATGAGATACCACTTTACACCAGTCAGAATGGCCATCATAAACAAAGCAACAAGCAGTAAGTGTTGGAGAGGTTGTGGAGAAGAGGGGACCCTCATTCATTGCTGGAGGGATTTGCAGACTGGTACAACCACTGTGGAAAACAGTATAGAGTTTTCTCAGAAAACTAAAAATGGACCTGCCTTTTGACCCAGAAACTCCACTGCTGGTATTATATCCTAAGAACCTTAAAACACTAATCCAAAAGAACCTATGCACCCCAATCAATGTTCATAGCAGCATGATTTACAATAGCCAAAACTAGAAGCAACCAAGGTACCCGTCAGTAAATGAATGGATCAAAAAATTGTGGTACATATACACAATGGAATTCTATGCAGCAGAGAGACAGAAGGTGCTCCTACCCTTTGCAACAGCATGGATGGAACTGGAAAACATTATGCTGAGTAAAATAAGCCAGGCAGTGAAAGACAAATACCATATGATCTCACCTTTAACAGGAAGCTAAACAACAAAACAAACAAGCAAGCAAAATAAAAACAAAGACACTGAAATAGAGAACAAGGGGAAAGTCACCAAAGGGGAAAGGGGAAGGAATTTCAGGGGAAAAGGAGGAAGGATTTATAGGAACTAGTATAAAGGACACATGGACAACAAATAAGAGGGGTGGAAATGGAAGGGAGATGGGGAGCACTTGGGGGGTGGGCTGCGATAAGAGTATAAGACAGAAAACTGTATTTGAACAATAATTAAATAATATATATACATATATATTTTAAGTCATTATTAAGTATCCAATAAATGATATTCATTATAACAGTGTGATAAGGGTAAACAATATTTTTTTATTTAGTTATTTTTCAAGTACATTTTTTGTCTATTTCCCCCATCCCAGCCCCCCCGCCCTGTCTCCCCCCTCTCTCCCATTCCCTTCCCCCAGTCCTCATCCCTGTGTCTTTCATACTTGTTCCTCAAAATCCCTCCCCATTTTTCCCCTTAAATTCCCTTCTCTCTCCCCTCTGGTCGCTGCCCCCTTGTTCTCTATTTCAGTGTCTTTGTTTTTATTCTGTTTGCTTGTTTGTTTTTTTTTTTTTTAAAGAAAATGGATCTTATCTGGTAAGCATGAGAATCAAATCATTGGAATATAACTGTGACTCTAAAAATCTTGGCCATTCTACTTGAAATTCCTCTGCAGCAAAACCAGTTTATCTCCATTCCTCCTATGTCCAGTTGCATCTTTGGTTAGCCACTTTTCAGGCAAAGGTAACAGCACTTATTAGCAGATTATTAGGGCTGGACTACCATCAAAAAGCATGTACCCTGGATACTCCTGAGTATGCTGAGGTAAAAAGGTTATTTGGTGTGCATCTAAGTTTAAGAACACTAGCCAAGGCTTCACCAATGCTTTATCACATAAGAATTTAGGAATCAATTTGAGAAGAAATGTATCTCTTTCTAAAGGAATTTTGAGTTACAAAACTCAACACCAGAAAAAAACAATTTAAAAAATAGGCAAAGGACTTCAGGACAAGATAGAGGTGTAGAGATATATGCTTTGCTTCCTTTCACAAGCAAAAGATGGATAACAAGCAATTTCAACAAACAAGAACCAGAACTGCCAGAAAATCAAACTGTATGGAGTCAAATAACTGAGAAGTTAAACAAGAAACATTCAGACTTCCGCCAAGATGGAGGCATAGGTGGATGTGCCGTGCCTTCTCACACAACCAAGATTAGAGAAAACTTAACATTAGCAACAGAAAACATAGCCAGATCATGGAAAATTGAACTTTTCGGAAGTCCGTTAACAACAAATTCTTCACCCTGACCTGTAAGGGGCGAAACCAGCGGCTGGCGGAGCAGGGTTGCACAGGAGGACTCGGCCAGACGGACTCAGGCCCCCGGAATCCAGGCGCAGGGTCGGACCTAGTGAGCAACTGAGCGAGCAACCAGGCGAGCGACCGCGGGGGAGCGACAGCGGGGCAGCGGGGCTGCGTGTTGACTGAGGTCGCGCATTTGTGCAGGGGTGGACAGGTGAGGGAGTGAGTGGTTGGACCGGGCCAGCAGGTCCCCACGGCCAGAGGCAGTGGAGGGCGCCGCCATTTCCCTGCTCTGACCCCACCTCCATATACAGCGTCATAACCCAGCGACTCTGAGTGGCCCGGCCCAGGTGAACTACCTAAGGCACTGCTCCTCCGCACCCAGCTGTGAGAAGCAGCGGAGGGGGTGACCATTTCCCCACTCTGACCACACCCCCACATATAGCGTCACAACCCAGTGACCTGGGAATCCAAGGCGCCGCTTCTCACACTTAAAGGGCCCAAACAGACCAAGAATGGTGCAGGAGGATCTCAGAGCCCCAGAGCCCATAGATCTAAGCAATGAAGAAATAGCAAAACTCACAGACCCACAGTTTAAAACACTGGTCATCAGGATCCTCACAGAACTGGTTGATTATAGCCACAAATTAGACAAATATATGAAGGCGAAACTAATTGAAATGAATGGAATTGCAAAGGACACCAATAGCAATGAAAAGAAAACTGGGACTCAAATCAATGGAGTGGACCAGAAGAAAGCAAATAATGGCCAAACAGAAAAGAGTCAAGAAGCAAGAATTCAAAGAAATGAGGAGAGTCTTAGGAACCTCCAGGACATCTTTAAACGCTCCAACATCCGAATTATAGGGGTACCAGAAGGGGGAAAGGCACAGCCACCAGTGGAAAACTTATTTGAACAAATAATAAAGGAGAATTTCCCCAATCTGGCAAAGGAAATAGACTTCCAGGAAATCCAGGAAGCTCAGAGAGTACCAAAGAAGTTGGACCCAAGAAGGAACACACCAAGGCACATCATCATTACATTAGCCAAAATTAAAATGAAGGAGAGAATCCTAGAAGCAGCAAGAGCTAAGGGGACAGTCACCTACAAAGGAGTTCCCATCAGACTGTCAGCGGATTTCTCAAAAGAGACCTTACAGGCAAGAAGGGGCTGGAAAGAGGTATTCCAAGTCATGAAATCTAAAGACCTACATCCAAGATTGCTCTATCCAGCAAAACTTTCATTTAAAATGGAAGGACAGATAAAGTGCTTCTCAGATAAGATCAAATTCAAGGAGTTCATCATCACCAAACCCTTATTATATGAAATGTTAAAGGGACTTATCTAAGAAAAAGAAGTTAAAGAAACATGAACAGTGAAAGGACAACAAACTCACAGTTATTAACAACCACACCTAAAACAAAAGCAAACTAACAGGACAGCTAGATCAGGAGTGGAAACATAGAAATGAAGATCTCAAGGAGGGTTAGCAACAGGGGAGTGGGAGGAGCAGAAGGTACAGAAAATAAGTAGCATAAACAGTAGATAGAAAATAGATGGGGGGGGCAAGAATAGCATGGGAAATATAGAATCTAAAGGACTTGAGACACATAGTCATAAACTTAAGGGGGGGGGTAATGGTGGGGATGAGGGGTAGGGTGGAGGGGAATAAAGGGGGAATAGAACAACTGTAACAGCATAATCAATAAAAAAATTTTTAAAAAAATAAACAGTCATCATTACTGTTATGAGGCATGGAGATGGGCAGCTTGGGCAGAGAGGATGTGCAGCAAGGCAGTGCCTGGCAGAACAGGAGGGTGATGTGACAGCTGGTTGTCCAGGCAGTCCCACATTCCCACGTGGCTAAACTGAGAAGAGCAACTGGAGAGTGAGTGACACCAAACAATCCAGGGTTCCAGAGCCAGGAAATACAGCCTCAAAACCTCTGACAGGAAAAACCTGTGGGGATTGCAGCACAGGAAGAAACTGCCAGTCTCAAAGGTATTTTCCCTCATTATCCCTCTCACTTCTGCCCTCTGATTACAGTCTGTTCTTTATTTCAGTGTCTCAGTTTAATATGTTTTTTTAAAGATTCGGTTCTTCTTTTAAGGTTTTATTTATTTATTTTTAGAGAGAGGGGAAAGGAAGAAGAAAGAGAGGGAGAGAAACATCAATATGTGGTTGCCTTTCAAGTGTCCCCTACAGGGATCTGGCCCACAACCCAGGCATGTGCCCTGACTGGGAATCACACTGGCGATCCTTTGGATCACAGACCGCATTCACTCCACTAAGCTATACCAGACAGTGCTGCTTCTGGCTTTTTCAAGAAATGGCAAAAATATCATCAGATTTGTATGGAACCAAAAACAACCCCAAATAACCAAAGCCATCCTGAGAAAAAGGAACAAAGTTAGAGGTATCACATTCCCTGACTTCCAATTATACTACAAAGTGACAACAATCAAAATGATATGGTATTGGCAGAAAAACAGACACACAGACCAGTGGAACAGAATTGAGAGCCCAGAAATAAAACCACATGTATAGGGGCAAATAATTTTTGACAAAGGAGCCAAAAATATACAATAGTGAAAAGAAAGCTTCTTCAACAAATGGTGCTGGGAAAATGAGAAAGCATCATGCAAAACAATAAAACTAGACTGCAGTTTGTCCCCATATGTAAAAAAAAAAACAACAAAGATTCAAAATGGGACAAAGACCTAAAGATAAGATCTGAAACAATAAATTACATAGACGAAAACATAGGTACTAAACTTATGGACCTTGGTCTTAGACAGAATCTTAGGAATTTTACCCCCAAGAAAAGGGCAGTAAAGACAAAATTAAATGAATGGGACTGTATGAAAGAAAAGGCTTCTGCACAGCAAAAGAAACTGCCACAAAACAAAAGGTCAAACAACTAAATAGAAGACTATATTTGCAAACAGATCTGAAAAGAGGTTAATATCCAAAATATATGAAAAAACACATACAACTCAACACCAAACACACAAAGAATCCAATTAAAAAAATGGGCAGTGGACCTGAACAGACAGTTTATCCAAGAAGACATACGAATAGCCAACAGATACACAAAAGATGCTCGACTTCCCTAGCTGTTTTGGAAAATGTTCATCTAAACTACCATGAGAAACCACCTCACCTCTGTTAGAATGGCTGTTATCAACAAGGCAAGTGATAGCAAGTGTGGGAGAAGTTGTGGAGGAAAAGGAACCCTCATTCACTGCTGGTGGGAATGTAAATCTGCACAGCCACCATGGAAAGCAGTATAAAGCTTCCTCAGAATTCAAAATAGAGTTACCATATGACCCAGCAACCTCTCTACCTGAAAACTTTGAAAACGTTTATTCACAAAGATATATGTACTCCTATGTTCAGTGCAGTATTATTAGGATGAAGAACACATGGAAAAATCAAAGTGTCCTTCAATAGGTAATTGACTAAAGAAGAGGCAGGGGTCGCTCCTGACTGGTTGGCAGGCAGGGACTCAGGCCCCTCAGACCCAAAGCCAGGTTGCCAGGAGCAGGGAAGCAGACTTTCTTTGGGAACCTGGCCGTCTGGCTCCTTTCTTTCTTCCTCTTCGGTCCCAAGGCCCCCAGACCAGAACCTTTGCAGAGTTGGAAATCACTGGCAAGGCTGCTCCACGCAGCGCAACTAGTTCCCTGAGCGACCCCAGGTCTCTGCAAAGGGATCAGCTCACCTTCTGCTCTGCGGGGAGAGACCTGGCCATCGTGGTTTTGAGTAGCCGCTGCTGGCCGCACCCCCCAAAGTTCCCCGCAGTATAGACAGTGAGAAAAAGGGCAATCACTGCGATGACGATATTACACAGGTTCGCGCGCTTTCTGTTATGTTGTTTTTGTTTTGTTTTGTTTTGTTTTGTGGAGTGGGGAGAGAGGCACAAGTTTCTAACCAACAGACTTTGTGGCGAGATGGCATCCTAAGCAATGTGAAGCCAGTGCTGCACAGCTGAAAGGAACATGCTTTGCATACCCGCAGTATTTAGGGAAATAGAAATGAAAAAAAAAACTGAAAAGCGTTATGCTAAGCGAAATAAGCCTGGTACTGAAAGACAAATACTATATGATCACACCTTTAACAGGAAACTAAAAAACTAAACAAACAAATAAGCAAAACATAACCAAAGACACTGAAATAGAGAACAGGCTGACTAGAGGGGAGAGGGGAGGGGATTTCAGGAGAAAGATTTGCAGGAGAAAGATTTTCAGGAGAACAAGTATAGAGGACACATGGACAAAAGAGGGAGTGGAAATAGGAGGGAGATGGGATGGGAGTAAAAGACAGAAAACTGTACTTCAATAATAATTAAATAAAAGAAGAAAATAAATAAATTTTAAATAGGAAAAAAGCAAAATAAAAATAAAGAAGAGGTAGTAACTATATGTATACTGGAATAGTACTCAGCCACAAAAGAGATGAAATACTGACATTTGGAGCAACATGGGTGATTCTTGAAAATATTTTGCTAAGCAAAATAAGACAGAAAAAGTTAAGAACCATGTGATCTCACTCATATGTGGCATATAAAACTGGAAGCAATAAGTGAACAACAAGAAAAACAAAACTGCTTCACAGACAATAGTATGGTGGCTACAGGAAAGAAGGAGGTAGGGGGATCAGTAAAGGGTGGAGGTTGTCAAATACATGATGATGAAAGGCTCTTTGACTTTGGATGGTACACACACAATGCAGATCCCGTATCATAGAAATGTACGCTTGAAACCTGTATAATCTTATTTCCCAATGTCACCCCAATAAATTTAACTAAAACATAAAATTAGAAGAACAAATAAATAAATTTTCTACATTCTACTTTTCTTAAGAATAATATGAATGGTTTAATATTGGAAAACATTACAAATACATGGTAAATCATTAGTACCTTTAAAACCAACAAGTGGAATGAAAAGAAAAGCAAGACAACGGACGCTCAGGACTAATTGGAAATAATACTTGATTATGCATAAATTTACTAC
The DNA here is from genome assembly GCF_021234435.1 of Artibeus jamaicensis. Lineage (NCBI taxonomy): Eukaryota > Metazoa > Chordata > Mammalia > Chiroptera > Phyllostomidae > Artibeus > Artibeus jamaicensis. The sequence continues at coordinate 53,694,891 of NW_026521486.1, forward strand.
ACTCTTGCTATCTGCACTCAAGTTTTAACATTGCAATTAGTACATCAGTAGCAATCTATTTTATGTAATTTTAATGCAGGGTTAATGTCTTTACCTGGAATTACCAGTGCATTACACTCTTCATTCTAACTTAATTCATGTCATTTTGGCAATTTTCAAATAACTTTAATACTGGATTGGATCCATTCAATAAAATATATGACCCTGTGATTTTAAAGATTCTTTCTTAGTAAGTGCTTTTTTTGAAATCCCAATCTTTCTACTTATACCTTGTTTTAAAATATACTTTGGGATTTTGAAATGTTCTCCTTGTTGCACTTACAAATGGTATTCATTCTCTTTCACATTATCTCTCTACTTATTTGAGTAGTTTGGTTTTGAAAAAGTAATGTGCACTATTTTTGCAAATCTTATAACTTTAGTAAATAAACGTTGAGAGCAACCTTTTTTCCTATTTCAGGAAATGGTTACATTTCCTAAAATAACTATTCTCATTTTCCTTAATAAAAATTATTCTCAAAGTGGCTGCTTTATAAGGAAATGCAAATGTGACTTGATCAGAGTCATTGCTGAATGGTAGGCCAAATCTAGGTCAGGAAGGGACCAAATAGGCTAAAAACAAGAAAACAGCTAGGGGATCCCAACTTCAACACTCGCCTAGTTCTTTAAAAGCAATATTTTTCTTTTGACTAAGTCATTAAAGGCTTGTTTCACTTGTTTGTTCCTCAGAGTATAAATAAATGGGTTTAACATGGGGGAAATAGAAGTAGTGAGTATTGAGACTCCCTTATTAATGGCCATCTCATCTTTTGCTGAAGGTTTGGTATAAACGAAGATGCAGCTGCCATAGGTAATAGAAACCACAATAATGTGGGAAGAACAGGTGGAAAAGGCTTTTGTCCTTTGCTGGACAGAAGGGAATCTTAGAATTGTTCTGATAATACACACGTAGGACAAAACCACACATATAAGAGTCATGATGAAGGTCAACACAGAACACACAATGACCATCTGCTCTAGGACCCAGGTATCAGAGCAGGAAATCTTCAACATAGGATTAGCATCACAGGAAAAGTGGTCAATGGCATTAGAGTCACAGAATTCCAGGCCCAGTCCCAAGCTAAGTGGTGGGAATATGATTAACAATGCAGTCATCCAACAGCACAAGATAAGCCTTCTGCAGACCCTGTGGTTCATGATGGTCACATAGTGCAGGGGTTTGCAGATAGCCACATAGCGATCATAGGACATGGTGGCCAGGAGGAAAAACTCTGTTACTACAAAAAAATCTGTAAAAAATATTTGGCATGCACAAGAATTATAGGTAATAGTTCTGTCACCTGTTGCTATGCTGTACAAAAATCTAGGAATGCAGGCAGAAGTGAATGAGATTTCTAAGAAGGAAAAGTTTTGGAGAAAAAAGTACATCGCAGTTTTAAGGTGAGAATCCACTAATGTGAGGATGATGATGGCCAGATTTCCAGTTACACTCAGCATGTAGGTGATAAGTAGAAATAAAAAAAATCAGAATCTGCAGTTGGGGGTCATCTGTCAGTCCCAAGAGGATGAATCTGGTTATTGATGTATGGTTTCTCATTTCTGACTCCTAACTTCTGTCCAACTTCCACATAAAACTGAGGTAATTAAGATCTAAAAAGAGAGTGGGAAGAGTTTTACAATGAATTTTGTTTAAATAAGCCAAGCAATGTAGTTTATATAGATTGGTGGTCCTTGATAATAGTTTAACCACTCCATGCTCTCAGCACTGTTGACATATCATTTCACAGGTTGGAAACCTGGCTTTCAAACCTGTTTTAGTACAACACATGGTATGGTCTTCATTTATATTGCAGTGCCCTGTTCACACTCAAACACCCACACACACACAAACACCTGAAACAAAAATTTCAATGAAATATTAATCTTTAGATGCCCTGCTCTCTAATGTTTCCTATTCTAATTTATCTCATCAAAAATAAATACAAACATCACCAATTTGATTTTATACTCTACTAAATGCCATGACCTGTATATGAAATACAATACATTTTCACGGATTCTTTAAATAATATAGTCCCAGTAAAACACAATTATTCCAGGAGTTTTTTAAATATATACCTTTTGATTTAGTCTTTGGAATAGATTTGCTCATAGCACACTTGTTCCCTGGGAGCAGTGAAATTATAAACTTTAGGGTATACTTTTTCCCCTAAGAATTTTTCCCCTTATCACTAACCAAAATGTTACTATTTCATTCTCTGCTTGATACCTTTTTCCCCTGGATAAATGTTAAACACATGAAGGGCGCTTATGATATTAGTTGTTTCTGTATTATTCTGCCAAAGCATGCAGGCTTCTGTCCCACTGCCATGATCAAACCTGAAATTCATCTACAAAGGACGTTTCCCATATTTAAGAACTACTTTTCTAGATCTACCCATGACTTCTCAAGTTGTTTATGCCTTCATCTGATTTTCACTGATTGTTCACTTTCATGCAGAACACAGAGAGCATTTCGATATACAACAAATTCATAAATAACTGAGGAGATGTTCATTCACAGCTGAACATTATCCTTGACATTTTATAATTCAATCTGATATTTGAAATGTTCAGACTTCTTATTATCACTGATAGTATAATAAGCTCTATAAGGATTATATATGATCTCCAATCTGGCTTCCAACCTTAGCTTCCAATAATTTTCTCTTCTTTCTGACTTCCTAAGTACCCCTCAACTATTTAGGATATGCACGGCCTCTGAACAGACCACTTGACCGAAACACATCTTGGCAAGATTAACTGTTATTTCTTTAACTCTCATTGAAGTGAAGCCATTTCCTTTGTGCTTTTCATTGAAGCGTTTTTCCCCGCTGCATAAACTGTAAACACATAAGAGGTGGTTATGACACAAGGTGAACACACCACTTCACCGAAAAACTACTCCTGGCAAGTTTAATTGTTATTTCTGTGAGTTTTGATGAAGTGTAGCCATTTTATTTCTTGCATTTGGCACTGTCAATTACTCCTTTATTCTTATGATATTCTAGACTAGCAGTTTTCAACTGTTTCATCTCATGGCACATATACACAAATGACTAAAATTTTATGACACATCAAAAATATATATCTATTCTGCCAATTTAACAAAAAAAAAAGGTATAGTCTTAATTCAATCACACCGATGGCTGTTGTTGTCTTGGCTGTTGTCATTTTTTTTTGGTTTGACAGTCTAAGGGAATAAAGGTCAATGCCCTTGACTAAACAGTCAGATGTTGCATGTTTTAAAAATTCTTGTGGCACAGAGGCTGAAAATCACTGTTCTACACACATTGTATCATACCCACATTCTGGTTTTTGTTTTCCCTTCTGGTCTCCCCTTTACAAGTCCCTCTTCTCTTACTTACCCTCATAACATTGATGTTTCTCACATTTCATCCCTAAATCCTCTTCTCTCTTTTTCTATGTGCTTTCCCAGGGAATTGATTAAATCCTGTGACTTTCATTTAGCTTTGAAAATGTGATTATTTCAAAATCTACCTTTTTAATATGATCTCTTAAAATGGAACTCATTTGCACTTTGCAAATATCCACACCCTCTAAACAAACTTGTTCAAAGTCGAATGCCTCTTCTTCATCTCTTTAATCTTTGTTTTCTCCTTGTTCACTGTACTAAAACCAAAAGCCAGTAATTACCGCCATATATTAACAATTGATATCAAGCTACATTATTTCATACTTTAGCATGATCTTGAAAGTCTATTGACATTGCAGTTACTTTCACTTGATTTTTCAGTCTCCCTGATTTTAACAATGGGGAGTTTTCTGTGTGTGTGGTAGTAGAGCTATGAAGAATGTCTCTGAAAACCTAAGCCTACCATAGTGACAGGCAGGTATTGTAGTGGTCATCCTAAATGGACTACCTCTCTGCAAACATTTTCATCTAATTATTTGTGTTTTTTCCTCCCCGTTACTCCATGCGTTTGCTAATTCTGACCTACACCTGGCTCTTAGTGACTCCTTCCTGTTTTTCACTTAAGACTCTTCAGAGGAGTCTATTCAAAGTTTATGAACCACATGAAGACCTTCGTATATGTTGTGTACACTCTATGCTTAATAGAGGATATAAAAAATTGTTTAAAAAAAAGGAATTTTACCTTGTTTTAATATAATAACCACAGAGTGGAAGGACTTTGAGATATAGAGTTAATTCAAGATGATATTTACCCTCTGACTTGGATCAAGGTATACTGCTCAATACGTACACTAAATTTTATTTCATTTTTATCTCATTGAAAATTGATTTATTTTTATCACATTTTTGTAGCAGCTGGCTTACTATATATTTCTGAAAGCTTTCAATACGGAGAGTGAAAAAGAAAGAATGAGAAATGCAAGTATATGCTTTGACATAATCTTTACTGCAATTCTAAAACTACTCTGCCATCTTCTCATTTTGCCACATCCCTGACTCTAATTTAGGGCTTTTTTTTTTTTTTTTTGGCTTACACTTTGAAGGAAAGGTTCTGAGTGGCTTTTAACTCACGTTATAACCTGACTATGTACTCAGCACATGCATGATACCTGCATTAAGGAAAAAGTTTTAATTCACTTATTACTGTTTGACAGAGAAGTGGCTTTCCTTTTATGATTTCATTCATGCTTCTCAATGTGCCTGTCAGAAACATATTCATACCAGAGATTCATTCTGGGTTTGAACCGATGGATGCTCTGCGATTGTTCCTCAGACAACACCAACTTACTACATTAACATCTGCTGATAACTTCACACTCTAGTGCTTATTCAAAGCCATCAATAATTTAGAAAATTAATTATTTTAGAAATTTTAGTTAACTGGGTATGCAAAGGTTTCACTTGATTGCTTTAAAATATTCTTTTTCTTCAGGAGAGGGAGGTACTCTATATTAACCATCTGCCCACTTCTCGTTGTAAATCTTCCAGAGTTTACAATCCCCTTTAAAGACACAAACAACTCTCCCTGGTTTAATGTTTTAGGACAAGCTGGGAGCACTTCCAAGAATGTGAGCATCACAGAAGTAACAATAAATTAAATAAATATTAACAATGACTAACTAATTAAAATAATTAAATAAAATAATAAATGGGAGATATAAGAGGATATGAAGGATTATATGCAACCCACCTGCCTCTTTTTTTTCAGTCTTAAGACATCTCACTGGTGCCTTACACAAATCTGAAAGCTCCAAGTCATGTTTTTGTTGCTAAATATCTTGAAAAATACATTGACACTATTATTTGGTATCTGTTTACTTCTTTTATCTTTTAGAAAACTGAACATTTTATTTGTTTATTTTTTCAAATTTAGTTTGTTTATTTTTCCAAACTAGTATAGCATGTGAGCTCAACAGAACCAGGTTGGGTGCAAGCCCACACAGCTACCAAAGAAGATAGATCACGCTTTTTACCTCAGACTCTTCCCCTTCTTGTACCATTAGCTGCAGGTCACATAGCTAGCAGGTGAGGGCTGACTCCTTAAAAATAGACCCCAGAAAGGAGAAAGGAGGACAGGGATCACCTGAGAGCAAACTGTCCTCAACAAATCACAGCTCTTCTATTGGTGCACTATTTTTCAAGATTCTAGGTATCATAAATATATCAGGAGGTAAATTCCAAGTCAAGGTTGTTTCTAGAAGTCCTTCATTTCACCTGTTTATAGGTGTCCTGCTATTTATTTGTGCACAAACACAGCCCTATCAAAGTCTTTTTGTGATGCAATCTTTACTGTATTTTCCATGACCATCTAATCTCCTTATAGCCCCTCCCCCCAACAATCACCACACTGTTGTCCATATCTGTGAGTCCTTTTTCTTTTTCACTCAATCCCTCTACCTCCTAACTTCCCCTTACCCCTCTAGGGGTGGTCTCAAAGTCTTTAATCAATTAAAAATTATGAACTTGTTTCTTTCACCATAATTTAACTATTCACATCTCTCAGAGAAAATAATTTCCTAAGCCTCTGAAGAACCACAGACATAATCAACTGAAACCATTCAGTGGATTACTTATCCCTCAGGATCCTCAGGGTTGGAAGGACAAAGAAGAGCACATTTGCATAGGCTTCTATGTGGACTTCTGGTCACTCTTTCTCTGGACCACACTCACCTAACAGGTTGCTCTTGCATGGCACTGATTTATCTGATCCTGTCATTTCTATTGTGTGGCCAAGACTTTCCAGCCAAAAAATTTGCATTATTGTATAATGGAATTGCTACTACAAGGTCTGAGAAAATATCAGAAACTGTCTAGTTTAGATAGACATGATATTTCTATCTTCCTACAAAAAAAATGGGAATGATTTACAACAAAATTGATGTTTGTTTTATCCGCCAAGCATGACCACGTGAATAAACACTATTCCTAGGTGAATTAGGTTTCAAGGCATTGATGAATCTTCCATGTAATCCTTTGGCAAGGATCCTAAAACATGCATCACTAGGGATAATGTCCTCAGAGAACTGAAAATTTAAAATTACATTCAACACAGGACTTTTACACAAATAAAAATTAAATGAAATCTATTTAATATTATTAACAAATATCACCCCAATAAATACAAAAAGAAAATAAAAAAGAATAAGCTTCCATTTTCCTCCTTTTATTCAATAACACCTTTTTGAATTGAATTTATTCAGATGACATTGCTAATAAGATTATATGTTTCAAGTGTACATTTCTATGATACGTGACCTGTATACTGCATTGTGTGCCCACCACCCAAACTCAGATCGTCTTTCCCCACCATGTATTTGACCCCTTTTAGTCTTTACTACCCCCACCTGCTTCGCACTGGAAACCACCATACTGTTTTCTATGTCTATGAGGTTTTGTTTGTTTGTTTGTTTGTTTTTCTTCTTTGTTCCTTTATTGCTTTCAGTTTTATATGACACTTATGTGTAAAATTATATGGTTCTTAACTTTTCTGAGTCATTTTACTTAGCATGATATTCTCAAGGTCCAGCCATAAAAATAAATAAATAAATAATACAAATGCACCTATAGCTGCTAATGTAGTACTTACTAACAGAATACAATTATGCCATTTCTCCCTCTGTAACATATTTTTTAATTGTTGTTCAAGTACAATTTTCTGTCTTTTACTCCAATCCCAGCCCACCCATGCAGCCCTCCTCGATCCCTCTCATTTCCCACCCCCACCCTACTTTTTGTCCATGTGTCTTTTGTACTTGTTCCTGTAAGCCTTTCCCCGTTTGCCCTGAAATTCTCTCCCCTCTCCCCTCTGGACACTGTCAGCCTGTTCTCCATCAGTGTCTTCAGTCATATTTTGCTTGATATAATCATTGCTTGAAATGATTACCATCATTTATTGTCCGATATAAATTTTTGAAGTGTTTCTTCTATCTCTGTGAAATAAGACATTGCTACCTTAATAGGTATCACATTGAATCTTTAAATTGCTTTGGTAGTATGGACCTTTTGATTATGTTAATTCTTCCAATCCATGAACACGATATATGTTTCCATTTGTTTGTATCTTCCTTGATTTCTTTCTCCAGTGTTGTGTAGTTTTCTGTATACAGGTCTTTTACCTCCTTGTTTAGGTTAATTCCTAGGTATTTTACTTTTGTTTTTCTTATATCCAATGGGATATTTTTCTCTTTTTATTATTATTATTTTTTAAATTTATTTAATTATTGTTCAAGTACAGTTTTCTGTCTTATACTCCCAATCCAGCCAACCCCCCCAAGGGCTCCCCATCAGCCTCTCATTTCCTCCACTCACCCTAGTTTTTGTCCATGTGTTCTTTATACTTCTTCCTGTGAATCCTTTACCTTTTCCCCTGAAATTCTCTCCCTACTATCCTCTGTTCCCTGTCAACCTGTTCTGTATTTCAGTGTCTTTGGTCATATTTTGCATGCTTGTTTGTTTTGTTGTTTAGCTTCCTGTTAAAGGTGAGATCATATGGTATTTGTCTTTCACCGCCTAACATATTTCACTCAGCATAATGCTTCCAGTTCCATCCATGCTATTGCAAAGGGTAGGAGCTCCTTCTTTCTTTCTGCTGCATAGAATTCCATTGTGTTTATGTACCATAGTTTTTGGATTCATTCATTTACTGATGGACACCTAGGTTGCTTCCAACTCTTGGCTACTGTAAATTGTGCTGCTATGAACACTGGGGTGCATAGGTTCTTTTGGATGGGTGTTTTAAGGTTCTTAGGATATAATACCAGCAGTGAAGTTTCTGGGTCAAAAGGCAGGTCCATTTTTAGTTTTCTGAGAAAATTCCATACTGTCTTCCATAGTGGTGTACCAGTCTGCAATCCCACCAGCAATGAATGAGGGTCCCCTCTTCTCCACAACCTCTCCAACACTTACTGCTTGTTGCTTTGTTTATGATGGCCATTCTGACTGGTGTAAAGTAGTATCTCATGGTGGTTTTACTTTGCATCTCTCTGATAGCTAGTGATATTGAGCATCTTTTCATGTGTCTCTGGATCTTCTGTATGTCCTTCTTGGAGAAATGTCTGTTCAAGTCCTTTCCCCACATTTTAACTGGGCTGCTTGTCTTCTTGGAGTGGAGGTTCTTTATATATTTTGGAGATTAAACCCTTGTTTGAGGTATCATTGGCAAATATGTTTTCCCATACACTTGGTGCTTTTTTAATCTAAATACTGTTTTTTTTTAACTGTGCAGAAGCCTTTCATTTTGATGAGATCCCATTTGTTTATTCTTTCCTTTATGTCCCTTGCTCCTAGGGGACATATCAGTAAAAATGTTGCTGCATGAAATATCTGAGATTTCCATGCCAATGTTCTCCTTTAGGATTTTAATGGTGTCACAGCTTATATTTAACTCTTTTATCCACCTTGAATTTATTTTGGTGTATCGTGTAAGTAGGTGCTCAAGATTCATTTTTTTGCAAATAGCTGTCCAGTCTCCCAACACCATTTGTTGAAGAGGCTATTATTAGTCCACATTATGTTGCTGTCCCTTCATCAAATATTAATTGACTGTAGAGAGTTGGGTTGATTTCTGAGCTCTCTGCTCTGGTCCATTGGTCTATGTGCCTGTTTTGATTACAGTGGCCTTGTAATACACTTTGATATCAGGTATGGTGATCCCTCCTACTTTGTTCTTTTTTCTCAAAATTGCAGCTGCTATTCTGGGTCATTTATAGTTCCATATAAATTTTTGAAGTGTTTGTTCTATGTCTGTGAAATATGGCATTGGTGCTTTAATAGGTATTGCATTGAATCTCTAAATTGATTTGGGTAGTATGGAAATTTTGATGATGTTATTTCTTCCCATCCATGAACACGGTATATGTTTCCATTTCTTTATGTCTTCCTTGATTTCTTTCTTCAGTATTGTGTAGCTCTCTGTATACACGTCTTTTACCTCCTTGGTTAGGTTTATTCCCAGATATTTTATTTTTCTTTCTGCTATATCGAATGGGATTTTTTTCTTGATTTCAGATTCTACTACTTCATTGTTAGTATACAAAAATGGCTTTGATTTCTGGATATGGAATTTGTATCCCACTGTATTGCCAAATTCACTTATTAGGTTGAGCAGTATTTGGGTAAAGTCTACAGGATTTTTCATGTACACTATTATGTCATCTGCAAACACTGACAGTTTTGTTTCCGTCTTTCCGATTTCGATGCCTTTTATTTCCTTTTCTTCTCTGATCACTGTAGCTAAAATTTCCAATAGTATACTGAATAGAAAGGTGAATGTGGACAACCTTGTCTTGTTCCTGATCTTAGTGGAAAGGATTTTAGTTTTTGCCCATTGAGTATAATGTTGACTGTAGATCTCTCATATATGGCCTTTATTATATTGAGGAAGGCACCCTCTATTCCCACTTTGCTGAGTGTTTTTATCAGAAATGGGTGTTGTACCTTCTCAAAAGCTTTTGCCACATTTATTGATATGATCATGTGATTTTTCTCTTTGCTTTTGTTTATATGATGTATTACATTTACTGATTTGTGAATATTGAACCATCCTTGCTTCCCTGGGATGAATCCCACTTGGTCATGGTATATGATCTTTTTGATATATTGTTGGATGAGATTTGCCAACATTTTGTTGAGGATTTTAGTGTCTATGTTCATCAGCGATATTGGCCTGAAGTTTTCTTTCTTTGTTGTGTCTCTATCTGGTTTTGGAATTAGGATGATGCTGGCTTCATAAAAAAATTTGGGAGTTTTCCATACTTCTGGATCGTTTTGAATAGTCTGTGGAGAATAGGGGTTAGCTCTTGCTTAAATGCTTTGTAGAATTTTCCTGTGAAACCATCTGGTCTGGTGCTTTTGTATGATGGGAGTTTTTCTGATTACCGCTTCAATTTCTTTTGCTGTTATTGGTGTGTTTAGATTTTCTGCTTCTTTTTCATTGAGTTTTGGAAGATTGTATTTTTCTAGAAATGTGTCCATTTCCCCTAGGTTTTCAAATTTCTTGGCATACAGTTCTTCATAGTAATGAAGAACAATCCCTTCTATTTCTGTGGTATCAGTTGTAATCTCTCCTCTTTCATTTCTAATTGTGTTTATTTGTGTCCTCTCTCTTCTTTTCTTGATGAGCCTACAAAAGGCTTGTCTATTTTGTTTATCTTTTCAAAGAACCAACTCCTGGATTCATTGATCCTTAGAATTGTGCTTTTAGTTTCTATGTCATTTAATTCTGCTCTGATCTTGGTTATTTCCTTCCTTCTGCTTGCTCTGGGCTGTCTTTGTTGTTGTTCCTGCAGGCGTAGGGTTAGGTTGTTTGAAATGTTTCTATCTTCTTTAGGTAGGCCTGTATTGCTATAAACTTCCTTCTCAGGACTGCCTTGGCTGTGTCCCATAAGTTTTGGGTTGTTGTGAGATCATTTTCATTTGTTTCCAGAATCGTTTTGATTTCTTCCCTAATTTCATTCTTGATCCATTCATTGTTTAATAGCATACCACTCAGTCTCCATGATTTCGGGTGTTTTGGGTTTTTTCCTTTGGGGTTGGTTTCCAATTTCAGTCCCTTGTGGTCCAAGAAGATGCTTGGTATGATTTCAATTTTCTTGAATCTTTTGAGGCTCGTATTGTGTCCTATCATGTGGTCTATCTTTGAAAATGTTCCATGTGCATTTGAAAAGAATGTGTATTTAGCTTCTTTGGGATGAAGGGCTCTATATATATCAGTTAAGTCCATTTCATCTAGGGTGTTGTTTAATGCCGCAATATCTTTGTTGATATTTTGTTTGGAAGATCTGTCCATTTTTGACAGAGGGGTGTTAAAATCCCCTACTACAATTGTTGCTTTCAATATCTTTCTTGAAGTCCTCTAAGATTTTCTTGATATATTTGGGTGCCCCTATGTTTGGTGCCTATATGTTTACAATGTTAATGTCTTCTTGGTGTATTCTTCCCTTTAGTATAATGAAGTGACCTTCTGGGTCTCTCTGTTGTTTTTTTTTTACCAATTTTTAAACAAGGTTTTATTTATTTATTTTTAGAAAGAGGGGAAGGGAAGGAGAGAGGGGAAAAAACATCAATGTGTGGTTGCCTCTCATATGCTCCCTACTGGGGACCTGCTCCACAACCCAGGCATGTGCACTGACTGGGAATTGAACCAGTGACCCTTTGGTTCACAGGCCAGCACTCAATCCACAGAGCCACACCAGCCAGGGCAAAAATTCACCAATTTTAGTAAGTTGTTTTTTTTTTTACTTTTTTTATTGATTATGCCATTACATTTGCTCTATTCCCCCCTCCATTCCCCTCCACCCTGCATACCCGTCCCCCACCATTTCCCCCTTTAGTTCATGAACACATGTCTCAAATTCTTTAGATTGTGTATTTCCCCTGCTATTCTTACCCTCCCCCTGTCTATTTTCTATCTACTGACTATGCTACTTATTTTCTGTACCTTCTTCCCCCTTCCCCTCCTCCCACTCCCCTGTTGCTAACCCTCCATAAGATCTTCATTTCTATGGTTCTGCTCCTGATCTAGCTGTCCTCTTAGTTTGCTTTTGTTTTAGGTGTGCTTCTTAATAACTGTGAGTTTGCTGTCCTTTCACTGTTCATCTTTTTTATCTTCTTTTTCTTAGGTAAGTCTGTTTAACATTTCATATAATAAGGGCTTGGTAATGATGAACTCCTTGAATTTGGTCTTATCTGAGAAGCACTTTATCTGCCCTTCCATTCTAAATGAAAACTTTGCTGGGTAGAGCCATCTTGGTTGTAGATCTTTGGTTTTCATGACTTGGAATACCTCTTTCCAGCCCCTTCTTGCCTGTAAGGTCTCTTTTGAGAAATCAGCTGACAGTCTGATGGGAACTCCTTTATAGGTGACTGGCCCCTTAGCTCTTGCTGCTTCTAGGATTCTCTCCTTCATTTTAATCTTGGCTAATGTAATGACGATGTGCCTTGGTGTGTTCCTTCTTGGGTCCAAGTTGTTTGGGACTCTCTGAGCTTCCTGGATTTCTTGGAAGTCTATTTCCTTTGCCAGATTGGGGAAATTCTCCTTTATTATTTGTTCAAATAAGTTTTCCACTGGTGGCTGTGCCTTTCCCCCTTCTGGTACCCCTATAATTCGGATGTTGGAGTGTTTAAAGATGTCCTGGAGGTTCCTAAGCTTCTCTTCATTTTTCTGAATTCTTATTTCTTCATTCTTTTCTGTTTGATCATTTTTTTCTTCCTTCTGGTCCACTCCCTTGGTTTGAGTCCCAATTTTCTTTCCATTACTATTGGTTTCCTGTGTATTTCCCTTCATTTCAATTAGTTTAGCTTCCATATGTTTCTCTAATAATTTGTGACTAAAATCAACCAGTTCTGTAAGGATCCTGATAACCAGTGTTTTGAACTGTGCATCTGAAAGACTGGCTATTTCTTCATCGCTTAGATCTATCGGTTCTGGGGCTCTGAGTTGTCCTAGAGCCATTTTTGGTCTATTCGTGCTGTTAAGTAAGCAGAGCGAAGCCTTAGTTGTTTACCAGGACGTGGAGACCCAGGTCGCTGGTTTGTGATGCTGTGTGTGGGGGCGTGGTCAGAGAGGGAGCAATGGCGGTCCTCACCGCTAGCCCAGCCCCTCCAGTTACACCACACGCCTCAGGCTTGTTTATCCGATCGGAATTGTGCGAGCCTGCTGCCCCGAGCAGGCTTCCCTTCTCACTGGTTTCTCCGCACGCAGGTGCGCGAGGGACCGCAGACAGCCTGCCGCGCCTCTTCCCTGTGCGCTCCCGTAGCTAGCTCGCTCTGGATCAGTGCTTTCGGCTGCTCGCGCACTCACCGCGCACCACCCAGGAATTTTTTCTTGCTAACCTGTTCCGCTGCTGGCTTCGCTCCTCATACCGGTCCAGCTGAGTATCTAGTTGTCCTTTGGACTCCGTATTGTCGATTTTCCGTGTGGCTTGGTTGTGACTGCTGTTAAAAATAGTAGTTCTTAGGTTTGGTTGTGCATAGCCAACAGATACACAAAAAGATGCTCAACTTCCCTAGCTGTTTTGGAAAATGTTCATCTAAACTACCATGAGAAACTACCTCACCTCTGTTAGAATGGCTGTTATCAACAAGGCAACTGATAGCAAGTGTGGGAGAAGTTGTGGAGGAAAAGGAACCCTCATTCACTGCTGGTGGGAATGTAAATCTGCACAGCCACCATGGAAAGCAGTATAAAGCTTCCTCAGAATTCAAAATAGAGTTACCATATGACCCAGCAACCTCTCTACCTGAAAACTTTGAAAACGTTTATTCACAAAGATATATGTACTCCTATGTTCAGTGCAGTATTATTAGGATGAAGAACACATGGAAAAATCAAAGTGTCCTTCAATAGGTAATTGAATAAAGAAGAGGCAGGGGTCGCTCCTGACTGGTTGGCAGGCAGGGACTCAGGCCCCTCAGACCCAAAGCCAGGTTGCCAGGAGCAGGGAAGCAGACTTTCTTTGGGAACCTGGCTGTCTGGCTCATTTCTTTCTTCTTCTTCCATCCCAACGCCCCCATGATATGAACCTTTGCCAGGCCAAGGACTGACTCCCCCCCTGCAGACAAATGCAGGGCCATGGGGCAGAGTTGAAAATCAGGCTCAAGGCAGCTCCATGCAGCAAATCCGTTTCCCTGAGTCATCCCACGTCTCTGCGAAGCGACCAGCTTTCCCTCCTCACTGGAGGGAGAGACCCGGCCAGTGGCCAGCATGGCTTTGAGTAGCTGCTGCTGCCCCCCCCCCGAAGTTCCCTGCACCACAGACAGTGATAAAAAGGGCAATCACTGCGATGATGATGTTACACAGAAAGCATGAGGTTCCTGTGCTTTCTGATTTGTTGTTTTGTTTTGTTTTTTGTTTTGTTTTGTTTTGTTTTGTTTTCTGGAGTGGGGAGAGAGACACGATTTTCTAACCAACAGACTTTGAGGCGTAATGGCATCCTAAGCAATGTGAAGCCAGTGTTGCACACCTGAAAGGAATATGCTGTTGCATACCTGCAGTATTTAGGGAAAAAGAAGTTGAAAAAAAAACTGAAAAGCATTATGCTAAGCGAAATAAGCCTGGCGCTGAAAGACAAATACTATATGATCTCACCTTTAACAGGAACCTAAACAACAAAACAAACAAACAAGCAAAACATAACCAAAGACACTGAAATAGAGGACAGGCTGACCAGAGGGGAGAGGGGAGGGAATTTCAGGGGAAAAGGGGAAGGTTTTACAGGAACAAGTATAAAAGACACATGGACAAAAACTAGGGGGAATGGGAAAAAGAGGGAGAGGGGGAGGACTGGGTAGGTAGACTGGGATGGGAGTAAAAGACAGAAAACTGTACTTCAATAATAATTAAATAAAAGAAGAAAATAAATAAATTTTACATAGGAAAAAGGCGAAATAAAAATAAAGAAGAGGTAGTAAATATATGTATACTGGAATGGTACTCAGCTGCAAGAGAGATAAAATACTGACATTTGGAACAACATGGGTGATTCTTGAAAATATGCTAAGCATAAGACAGAAAAAGTTAAGAACCATGTGATCTCACTCATGTGGCATATAAAACTGACAGTAATAAATGAACAACAAGAAATACAAAAGTGCTTCACAGACAATAGTATGGTGGCTACAGGAAAGAAGGAGGTAGGGGGATCAGTAAAGGGTGGAGGTTGTCAAATACATGATGATGAAAGGCTCTTTGACTTTGGATGGTACACACACAATCCAGATCCTGTATCATAGAAATGTACGCTTGAAACCTATATAATCTTATTTCCCAATGTCACCCCAATAAATTAAACCAAAAAAATAAAATTAGAAAAATAAATTTTCTACATTCAAGTTTTTTAAGAATAATATTAGTTGTTTAATATGGGAAAATATTACAAATACATAGTAAATCATTAGTACCTTTGGAACTAAGAAGTGGAACAAATAAAAAAGCAAGACAAGGATGCTCAGCACTAATTGGAAATAATGCTTGATTATGCATATTACTACTTTCTTGCTATCTACATTCAAGTATTAACATTGCAATTAATTAATCAATAGCAATCTATTTTATGTAATTTTAATGCAGGTTTCATTTATTGCAGGTTTTATTTAATGCAGGTTTACCAGGAATTACCAGTGCATTACTCTTTTTATTTTAACTTAATTCATGTCACTTTTGCAATTTTACATAACTTTTATACTGGATTGGATCCATTCAATAAAATATATCATCCTGTGATTTTAAAGATTCTTTCTTAGTAAATGCTTTTTTTGAAATCCAAAATCTTGACTTCTGGCCAAGATGGAGGCGTAGGTAGACACACTGTGCCTCCTCACACAACAAAAATAGGAACAACAACAACTTAAAAACAAAATAATCAGGACTGACAGAAAATTGAACTGTATGGAAGTCAGACAGCCCAGGAGTTGAAATAGACACATTAATCCAGACCAGTAGGTGGGTGGAGTCCAGCAGCTGGAAGGAGAGGGGTCAAGGCACAAAAAGCAGTGACACCGGGCATGCAAGACACCCCGGGCATGCAAGAAGGCGGCAGACGAACCCTGGGCATGCATGTGGCAGCCAGCAGACCCCAGGTGCGGGTTGGCAACAGACAGACCCAGCAAGGCGGCAATTGTGAAGTGAGATACAGCACGCAAGGTGGCTAGCTGACTGGGCAGTTCCACATTCATGTGCAATAAACCAGGCAAAACTGGGGAGAGTGAGAGACCATGCAACTTAGGGTCCCAGCACCAGGAAAGCAAGCCTCAAAACACCAATTGAAAACACCTGTGGGGGTTGAGGCACAAGGAGAGACTCCCAACCTCACAGGAGAGTTTGTGGAGAGACTCACAGGGTCCTAGAATGCACACAAGGCCACCACATGGGAATCAGCACCAGAAAGGCCCAGTTTGCTTGGGGGAAGTGGCAGAATGGACTGAGGTTCGACAGAGAGCAGAGCAACTGCCATTGTTCCCTCTGGGGCCTGGCCCCACATACAGTGTCACAACCCAGTGACTCGGTGTACCCACCCTGGTGAACACCTAAGGCTCTGCCACTTACTGTGAAACAGGTGCAACAAGACAAAAAAAAAATGGCCAAAAAGGAAGAACAGATCAAAGCTCCAGAAATAATACAATTAAGCGACCAAGAGATAGCCAACCTATTAGATGCACAGTTCAAAACACTTGTGATCAGGATACTCACAGAATTGGTCAAGTTTGGTCGCAAATTAGAAAACAAATGAAGGCTATGCTAAGTGAAATGAAGGAAAATGCACAGGGAACCAATAGTGATGAGAACAAAACTGGGACTCAAATCAATGGACTGGACCAGAAGGAAGAAACAACAAGACAGAAAAGAGGGAAGAAACGAGAATTCAAAAACAATGAGGAGAGGCTTAGGAACCTCTAGGACATCTTTAACCATTCCAACATCTAATGGGGTACCAGAAGAAGAAGAGGAATAGCAACAAGTGCAAAACTTATTTGAACAAATAAAAAAGGAGAACTTCCCCAATCTGGCAAAGGAAATAGACTTCCAGGAAGTCCAGGAAGCTCAGAGTCCCAAAGAAGATGGACCCAAGGAGGAACTCACCAAGACACATTATAATTACATTACCCAAGATTAAAATGAGAGAGAGAATTCTAGAAGCAGGAAGAGATTAAGCATTAGTAAGGAGACAGTTACCTACAAAGAACTTCCCATCAGACTGTCAGCTGATTTCTCAAAAGAGACCTTACAGGCAAGAAGGGGCTGGAAAGAAGTATTCCAAGTCATGAAAGGCAAGGACCTACATCCAAGATTGATCTATCCAGCAAAGCTTTCATTTAGAATGGAAGAATAGATAAAGTGCTTCTCAGATAAGATCAAGTTCAAGGAGTTCATCATCACCAAGCCCTTATTATATGAAATGTTAAAGGGACTTATCGAAGAAAAAAAGATAAAAAACATGTATAGTAAAATGACAGCAAACTCACAGTTATTAAAACAAAAACAAACTAAGCAAACAACTAGAACAGGAACAGAACCACAGCAATGGAGATTACATGGAGGGGTAGCAACAGGGGAGTGGGAGGAAAAGAGAGGGGGAAAAGGTACAAAGGATAAGTAGTATAGATGGGACGTAGAAAATAGAGAGGCAGAGGGCAGGAATACTATGGGAAATGTAGAAGCTAATGAACGTCAGACACATGGACATGAACTAAAGGGGGGGATATGGATGGGAGAGGGTGTTCAGGGTGCAGGGAAATGAAGGGGAGGAAATGGGAAAACTGAAATAGCATAATCCATAAGATATACTTTAAAAAAAGAAATACTAGATCTTTCTACTTATTCCTTGTTTTAAAATATACTTTAGGATTTTGAAATGTTTTCCTTGTTATACTTACAAATGGTATTCATTCTCTTTAACATTATTTCTCTACTTATTTGAGTAGTTTTGTTTTGAAAAAGTAATATGCAGCATTATACCAATATTTTATAATAAATTTTCCAATTCTTTCAGCATTAGTAAATAAAGGTTGAGAGGGAGGTCATGATTAGATTTCCTGAAATAACTACTCTCATTTTCCTTAATAAAAATTATTGTCAAAGAGGCTGCTTCAAAAGGAAATGCAAGGGTGACTTGATCAGGGTCTTTGCTGAATAGTAGGCCAAATCTAGATCAGGAAGGGACCAAATAGGGTAGAAACAAGAAAACTGCTTGGGGATCCTAACTTGAACACTCGCCTAGTTCTTTGAAAGCATTATTATTCTTTTGACTAAGTCATTAAACGCTTGTTTCACTTGTTTGTTCCTCAGAGTATAAATGAATGGGTTTAACATGGGGGAAATAGAAGTAGTGAGTATTGAGACTCTCTTATTAATGGCCATCTCATCTTTTGCTGAAGGTTTGGTATAAACAAAGATGCAGCTGCCATAGGTAATAGAAACCACAATAATGTGGGAAGAACAGGTGGAAAAGGCTTTTGTCCTTTGCTGGACAGAAGGGAATCTTAGAATTGTTCTGATAATACACATGTAGGACAAAACCACACATATTAGAGTCATGATGAAGGTCAACACAGAACACGCAATGATCATCTGCTCTAGGACCCAGGTATCAGAGCAGGAAATCTTCAACATAGGATTAGCATCACAGGAAAAGTGGTCAATGGCATTAGAGTCACAGAATTCCAGGCCCAGTCCCAAGCTAAATGGTGGGAATATGATTAACAATGCAGTCATCCAACAGCACAAGATAAGCCTTCTGCAGACCCTGTGGTTCATGATGGTCACATAGTGCAGGGGTTTGCAGATAGCCACATAGCGATCATAGGACATGGTGGCCAGGAGGAAAAACTCTGTTACTCCAAAAAGATCTGTAAAAAATAATTGGCATACACAAGCACTATAGGTAATAGTCTTGTCACCTGTTGCTATGCTGTACAAGAATCTAGGAATGCAGGCAGAAGTGAATAAGATTTCTAAGAAGGAAAAATTTTGGAGAAAAAAGTACATTGCAGTTTTAAGATGAGAATCCACTAATGTGAGGATGATGATGGCCAGATTTCCAGTTACACTCAGCATGTAGGTGATAAGTAGAAATAAAAAAATCAGAATCTGCAGTTGGGGGTCATCTGTCAGTCCCAAGAGGATGAATCTGGTTATCGATGTATGGTTTCTCATTCCTGACTCCTAACTTCTGTCCAATTTCCACATAAAACTGAGGTAGGTAAGATCTGAGAAGAGAGTGGGAAGAGTTTTGCAATGGATTTTGTTTTAAAAAGCCAAGCAATGTAGTTTACATAGATTGGTTTTCCTTGATAATAGTTTAAACACTTCCTGCTCTCAGCACTGTTGACATTATCACTTGACAAGTTAGAAAAAGGGCTTTCAAACATGTTTTAGTACAATACATGGAAAGTCTACATTTTATATTGCAGTGCACTGTTCACACTTAAACACACACACACACACACACACACACACGCCTGAAACAAAACTTTCAATGAAATATTAATCCTTAGATTCCCTGCTCTCTAATGTTTTCTATTCTAATTTATCTCATCAAAAATAAATACAAACATCACCAATTTTACTTTATAGTCTACTAAATGTCATGGCCTGTATTTTAAAAAACAATAAATTTTTAGGGATTCTTCTAAACAATATAGTCCCAGTAAGACATAATTTCTCCAGGAGTTTTGTAAACATATACATTTTGATTAAGTTTTTGGAATAGATTTGCTCATAGCACACTTGTTCCCTGGGAGCAATGAAATTATAAACTTTAGGGTATACTTTTTCCCTAAGAATTTTTCCCCTATCACTAACTGAAATGTTACTATTTCATTATCTGCTTGATGCTTTTTTCCCCTGGATAAATTGTAAACACTTGAGGGGCGCTATGACATTACTTGTTTCTGTATTATTCTGCCAAAGCATGCAGGCTTCTGTCCCACTGCCATGATCAAACCTGAAATTCATCTACAAAGGACGTTTCTCATATTTAAAAACTCCTTTCCTAGATCTCCCCATGACTTTCTCAAGTTGTTTATGCCTTCATCTGATTTTCACTGATTGTTCACTTTCATGCAGAACACAAAGAGCATTTTGATATACAACAAATTCATAAATAACTGAGAAGATGTTTGTACATAGCTGAAGAACATTATCCTTAACATTTTATAATTCAATCTGATATTTGAAATGTTCAGACTTCTTATTATCACTGATATTATAATAAGTTCTATAAGGATTAAATATGATCTCCAATCTGGCTTCCATCCTTAGCTTCCAATAATTTTCTCTTCTTTCTGACTTCCAAAGTACCCTTCAACTATTCAGGATATACATGGTCTCTGAATACACCACTTGACTGAAACACATCTTGGCAAGCTTAACTGTTATTTCTTTAATTCTCCATGAAATGTACCCATTTTATTTGTATTTTTCACTGAAGCGTTTTTCCTCCCTGGATAAACTGTAAACACATAAGAACTGGTTATAACACAAGGTGAACACACCACTTCACTGAAACTACTCCTGGCAAGTTTGTTATTTCTGTGAGTTTCAATGAAGGGTAGCCATTTTATTTCTTGCATTTGGCACTGTCAATTACTCCTTTCGTCTTATGATGTTCTAGACTAGCAATTTTCAACGTTTTCATCTCATGGCACACACAAACTAATTACTAAAATTCTACAACATGCCAAAAATAGATATCTAATCTGCCAATTTCACCAAAAAAAAGGTATAGTCTTAATTCATTCACACTGACAGCTGTTGTTGTGTTGCTGTGGTCATTTTTTGTTTGTTTGTTTGACAATCTAAGGGAAAAGAGATCAGTACTCCTGACTAAACAGTCAGGTATTGCATGTTTTAAAAATTCTTGTGCCACAGCAGGTGGAAATCACTGTGCCATATCCACCTCCCAGTTTTTGTTTTACCTTCTGGTTTCCCCTTTACAAGATCCTCTTTTCTTACTTAACCTTATAACATTGATGTTTCTCACATTTCATCCCTAAATCCTCTTCTTTGTTTTTCTGTGTGTTTTCCCTGGGAATTGGCTAAATCCTCTGACTTTGATTTAGTATTTAAAATGTGATTATTTCAAAGTCTACCTTTTTAATATGATCTCTTAAAATGTTAGTCATTTGAACTTTGCAAATTTCCACTCACTCTAAGTGAGCTTTTCAAAGTCAAATGCCTCATCTTCATCTCTATTAATCTTTACTTTCTCCTTGTTCACTGTACTAAAACCAAAAGCCAATAATTACTGCCATATATTAACAATTGATATCAACCTACATTGTTTCATACTTTAGCATTATCTTAAGTCTATTGACATTGAGGGTACTTTCACTTAATTTTTCAGTCTCCCTGATTGTAACAAGGGGGAGTTTTCTGTGTGTGGTGGTGGTGGAGCTATGAAGAATGGCTCTAAAAACCTAAGCCTACCATAGTGACAGGCAGGTATTGTAGTGGTCATCCTACCTGGACTACCTCTCTGCAAAAAAATTTCATCTAATCATTTGTGTTTTTTCCTCCCCCTTTCTCCAAATGTTTGCTATTTTGTATATGCTTTCGCATAATGATAGGACAATTCTAAAACTACTCTTCCATCTCCTCATTTTGCTACATCCCTGACTCTAATTTAGGGCATTCTTGTTGGCTTATACTTTCAAGGAAATGTTCTGAGTGGCTTTTAACTCACATTATAACCAATGTACTCAGCACATATATGATACCAGCATTAAGGCAAAAAGTTTTAATTGACTTATTACCGTTTGGAAGACAAGTGGCTTTCATTTTATGATTTCATTCATGCTTCTCAATGCACCTGTCAAACATATTCATACCAGAGATTAATTCTGGGTTTGAACCGATGGATGCTCTGTGATTGTCCCTCAAACAACATCAACTAACTACATTAACATCTGCTGAAATAATGCCACATTCCAGTGCTTATTCAAAGCCATCAATAATTTGGAAAAAATTATTTTAGAAATTTCAATTAACTGGCTATGTGAAGGTCTCACTTGATTGCTTTTAAAGATTGCTTTTAAAGCAATATTACTTTTCTTCAGAAGTGGGAGATACTCTACCCATCATCTGGTCACTTCCCATGGCAAATCTTTCAGAATTTACAATCCCCATTAAAGAGACTAAAAACTGCCCCTGGTTTAATGGTTTAGGACAAGCTGAGAGTACTATCAAGGACGCGAGCATCACAGAAGTAACAATAAATTAAATAAATATTAACAATAGACTAATTAAAATGATTAAATAAAATAATAAACAGGAGATATAAGAAAGAATTGTATGCAACCCACCTGCCTCCTTTTTTTTCAGTCTTACGAAATATCACTGGTGCCTTACACAAGTCTGAAAACTCTAAGTCATGTCTTGGTTCCTAAATATCTTGAAGAATAAACATTATCATTTGATATCTGTTTACTTCTTTTGTCTTTTACAGAATCGAACATTTTGTATTTTTTCTCCAAATTTAGTTTATTTTCCCAAACCAGCGTAGCATGTGAGCTCAGCAGAACCAGGTTGGGTGCAAACCCGCACAGCTACCAAAGAAGATCTCAATTTTTACTGCAAACTCCTTCCCCTTCTTCTACCATTAGCTGCAGGTCACATTGCTAGCAAGTGGGAGATGACTCCTTGGAAATAGATCCCAGAAAGGAGAAAGGAGGACAGGGATCAGCTGAAAACAAACTGTCCTTGACAAATCACAGCTCTTCTATTGGTGTACTTTTTTTAAAGATTCTAGGTATCTTAAATATATCAGGAGGTAAATTCCAAGTCAAGGTTGTTTCTAGAAGTCCTTCATTTCACTTGTTTTTAGGTGTCCTGCTATTTATTTGTGCACAAACGCAGCCCTATCAAAGTCTTTTTGTGATGCAATCTTTACTGTATTTTCCATGACCATTTAATCCCTTTATATCCCCTCCCCCCAAATATCACCACACTGTTGTCCATGTCCATGAGTTCTTTTTCTTTTTTGCTCAATCCCTCTACCTCTTAACTTCCCTCCACCCCTCTAGCTGTCATCTCAGAGTCTTTAATCAATTTAAAAGTATGAACTTGTTTCTTTCACCATAATTTAACTATTCACATCTCTCAGAGAAAATAATTTCCTAAGCCTCTGAAAAACCGCAGACATAGTGGATTCAGCTGACTATTTATCCCTGAGCACCTGCAGGGTTGGAATAATGAAGAAGAGCACATTTGCATAGGCTTGTATGTGGACTTCTGGTCACTCTTTCTCTGGACCATACTCACCTAACAGATTGCTCTTGGATGGCACTGATTTATCTGATCCTGTCATTTCTATTGTGTGGCCAAGACTTTCCTGCCAAGAAATTTGCATTATTGTAAAATGTAATTGCTACTCCGAGGTCTCAGGAAATATCAGGAACTCTCTGGTTTAGATAGACATGATGTTTGTATCTTCCTACAAAAAATGGGAATGTTTTACAACGAAATTCATGTTCGTTTTATGTGCCAAGCATGACCAAGTGAATAAACACTAGTCCTAGGTAAATTAGGCTTCAAGCCATTAATGAATCTTCCATGTAATCTTTTGGCAAGGATCCCAAAACATGCACCAGTAGGGATAATGTCCTCAGAGAACTGAAAATTGAAAATTACTCTCAACACAGGACTTTCACACAAAATAAAAATAAATGAAATTTATTTAATCATATTAACAAAGATCACCCCAATAAATAAAAAAATAAAATGAAAAAGAATAAGCTTCCATTTTTCTCCTTTTATTCAATGGCATCTTTTTAAGTTAAATTTATTGGGGTGACATTGCTAATAAGATTATATAAGCTTCAAGTGTACATTTCTATGATATATGACCTGCATATTGCATTGTGTGCCTACCACCCAAAGTAAAATTATCTTTTGCTGCCATATGTTTGACCCCCTTTAGCCTTTACTACCTCTAACTATCTCCCTCTGGAGACCACCATACTGTTTTCCAACCTACGAGTTTTTGTTTGTTTGTTTTTCTTATTTGTTCATTTATTGCTTTCAGCTTTATATGACATATATGACTGAAATCATATGGTTCTTAACTTTTTCATTCTGACTTATTTTGCTTAGCATGAAATTCTCAAGGTTCAGCCATAAAAACAAATACTATTTATTTTTGTATATTAAAAATACAAAATTATCAAGATTTTTGTCAACCCACATGTCTTTTTTTTAGAAGTTTGGTTAAAAGTGGTTTCTAAGGCAAGGTTGGCAGACTTTTACATGTCTTAAAATGATCTATTGTTGCTTTTCTTCACTGACATCTTCTTAAGTTAATAGATGACATCTCCCACTCTCTCTGTATAGTATTTTCTGGTGATTATGTTTTTGTTAATTGTGATTTTATTTTCATCCTTCTGTCTACTTTTGTTAGACACTAGAAAAAACAAATTCTGTGATATGGCTTCATTCTTTTAACTTTTCCCCAAATTTCTGCTTTTGTTTTGAACACTAGCCATGGAAGCCTGTTTCATAAAGTAGAAAATAACATATAGTATCAATAGAGTTCCATATCCAGAATGTCCCAAATTATGAGTCTTAGCAATCAATTACAAATAGACTACCTACCCTACCAAGAACTCCACACATGCATTTAATCTGAATAGGTGGTAGAAGGGGTTCGACTTCAATAGAACTAAAAAAACTTTGGAAATCTGAGTACTTGCACATAATTTAGTAATATCCTGATGCATTATACAATGCTGGTTACTGTTTGGGGTTCAAGTGGAACATCATCTGGTGTAGTCACTGCTTTATACGCAGTAATGATGTTGAATGGAATATGCTTCTCTGGCATTTAAAGAACAAGATGTATTGAACTGATCACCAGAGAATATTTCTAGAACCATAGAAAATATTGAATATATATTATTTTAATAAAAGGACTTTAATGTCATTCAAAGCCATTGCTACTTTGAATATCTGGGTTTCCTTAGTGGCCAAGCTGGAGAATAGTGATGACTCTGAGTTTATTCCAAATTCATTGGGCTATTAATTGATAGATAAATGTACTGACACAGCCCCATCTGAATCATTAAGTTTCCCGAAATCCACATTTCTACCAGAACCTACAGTGAAATGGAAGGTAATGCCATATAGTGGATAAAAATATGGGCTTTAGGTACATGATTTTCTAACCCCTGTGCTGTACATCTAAAACTAATACAGAATACTATTCAGTGTAAACTGTAATTGAAAATAATTTAAATAAAATAAATCACTTGAACATATACATATATACACACGTGCTATGTTCAAATCCCAGATACTTAGCCTTCTATCAGAGTTGCTTTGGGAGAGTTGCTTGTTTTCTCTGAAGTTCACTTTTCTCAAGCTTAAAATATGATAACAGTGTTTATCTTATAGAGTAGCACTGAGCATTACATGAGATATTTGGTTAAAAATATATATATTTTAGAAGTCATTATTAAGTATCCAATAAATGATATCCATTATAACAGTGTGATAAGGGTAAACAATAACTTTTTCAAGAAAATGGAGCTTAACTGGTAAGCATAGGTATCAAATCACTTGAATATAACTGAGACTCTAAAAGTGTTGGACATTCTACTTGAAATTCCTCTGCAGCAAGTCCAGCTTATCTCCATTCCTCCTATGTCCAGTTGCATCTTTGGACAGCCACATTTCACGCAAAGGTAACAGCACTTCATAGCAGATTATTAGGGTTGGACTACCATCAAAAAGCATGTACCCTGGATATTCCTGAGTATGCTGAGGTAAAAAGGTTATTTGGTGTGCGTCTAAGTTTAAGAACACTAGCCAAGGCTTCACCAATGCTTTATCACATAAGAATTTAGGAATCAATTTGAGAAGAAATGTATTTCCTTCTAAATGATCTTATCCAAAAAAAATGCAAGGTATGCTCCTATGAAACTACTCATCTAAGCTGGCTTATGTTGATACATAATTCGAACATTATACAAGTTATAGATAAGAAAAGAAATAAAACTACTGATCTACAGCTAAGCTCTTGGAAAGCTCTCTAAATGCATAAATTGAGCTGTGTGGGAAGATTGCAGTGGACTAGGATGGAGCAGATATCAGTTCCTAGTACAAAAAGGAAAGAAACCTGTCCAATCGGAGGAGGTGAAACCAGCAAGCCAGCAGTTGCCAAGCATATATGAAAATAAGAGACCAGAAACCTCATCGGTCACGGAGGAACCAGATGGTAGGGAGACAGCAGTGGTACAGTAGTCTCTGGGATGGAGCAAAGAGAAACAGCCAGTGCAGGGTAGGGGAACCAGCGCCCAGTGGCAAGAGCCCAATAGCACATGGGACAGCCTTCAGCGCCCAGACGGCTCCCTCCCTAGGATTTTTGGGCCAGGGACCTGCCAAGTGGCCCAACCAGAGGGGAGCAGAGGAGATTTCAGCCTGTGCATAGTTCGGAGGTCCTGCGCCTGGTGGGAACTGTGTCTGGGAGAGTGCCTAACAGCTCCTGGGACAGCATTCAGCGCCCAGACGGCTCCCTCCCTGGGATTTTTCCGCGGGGCAGGCCAAGTGGCCCAGGCAAAGAGGTGTGAAAGGAATTTCAGCCTGCGCGCAATTTGGGGAACTAGTCACCCCACACGCGGTGTATCTGGGCTAGTGCCCGAGGGCGCCTAGGCCAACGTTCAGCACCCGGAAAGCTCCCTCCCTAGGATTTTTTGGCCCGGACCTGCCAAGAGACCCAACCAGAGGGGAGCACAGGAGATTTCAGCCTGCACACAGTTCTGGGTCCAGTGCCCGGCGTGCTGCTGCTCTATCCCTAGGTTTTTTTGGCAGAGGTTGGCCAGGGGACCCAGAAAAACACAGGAACAGAAGGATACACACCACGCAGCGTGCCATGACATGCGCACAGAGTTTCTAGGTTGGCGCCCAGTCCTCAGATGGGCTCCCGGCTTCCAGTCCACTGCCCCCCTCAGACTATCGGGAAGCCCCGGGCACTGAGGCGTCCTGGGAAAAGAGCTGAGACCCTCAACCCCCTCCCTTTCTGGCCAAGCAAGGTGTGGTGCCAGGAGAGACTTGTTTGATAGAGTTTGCAGAGAGGGTGTGGAGGACAAAGGGCCCCAACCAAGGACTCTGTGGTTGCCAGCCCAGGAGAAGGGAGAGGTACAGCCTGGGGCTCTGAATCCAGTAGACACGGCAGCCTGGTCTGCTTCACACCCACCTTGGCAGCGAGCCCAGGATTTGGCAGAGGGCCTGGGGCTTCCCAACTGAATGGGGGCAGGTCTGTGCTCAAACCCGAGGGAACCAGGCAACTAGGCTGGTGCAGGTGCCCGCAAACACAGCAAACCAGCCCATGGCAGTAACCCCAGGGAGGGGAGCACTGTGAGGAAGTACTAGTTCCCCATTGTAGGGAGCTGGGGAGAGGCCCAAGTGTCTGGATCCTGAGAGGGGCTGGCTGAAAAAATCACAACAATCGACCCTCAGCCAACTGCAATCAGAAAAACTGGTTAGGCTAGTTTAAGGCCAACAAGTGACATTTCCTTTTCTGATGTTGTTTTTGGGAAATTATTTTTGTTTGTGTGTTTTTTGTTTTTTGTTTCTTGTTTTTTTAATTTACTTTATTTTATTTTTATTCTTTCTTTTTTTTACTTTTCTTCCTTCTACATTCCTTTTCTTTATCTTTTTGCTTTCTTAAAGTAATCTGTTATTTCTTCTAAATTTTCTTACTGTTTCATCTTTCCATACTTTTGTCCTCTTTTCCCACATTTTCTGTTTTATTTCTTTTTCTTTTCTTTCTAAACTTATTGCTCTTTCTTCCATTCCCCTAACATTTTTTTTCTTTCTTCCTTTTATTTCTTTCCTTGTCATTTCTTTCTTTTACCCACAAGAGTCACAATCAACTTGAAAATATGAAAAGACCAGAGCTGGACCCATAGAAGAGGCCTCCCAATAGTAGAGTCAGAGAGACAAATTGCACATTGCTGTGGGAGAGAAGCCAAAAGTTGCTGCATATTTGAGTAGGTGGAAGCAGAGAACAACAGGATAACCAAAAGAGACTGCACCACTGAAATTCACAGGCATCCCACCACAAAAGTTCACACCATAAATCCAGGATGTCAAAACAGATTAATCTAAGAAGCTGAGGCTAACAAGAAGAGTCTCACAAACAATGGGAAGACAAAGAAACAATCCCCAAATAAAAGGAAAGGAGGAACCCTCAGAAAGAAGGTTAGATGAAATAGAGACAAGTCAAGTATCAGATACTGAATTCGAAGCAATGGTTATCAGGAAGTTCAAAGAGCTCACAATCAGCTACCAGAAACTACAGGGGAGTTACAGCGATCTCACTGTGAACTATAGCAACATGAAAAAGGAAATGGAAATTATTAGCAAGGGCCAAGAGGAAATAAACAATACAATTTCTGAATTAAAAAACACAGTAGAAAGCATTAAAAATAGGGTAGATGACACAGAAGATCAGATTAGTGAATTGGAGGACAAAGTAGAGAGCATCTCACAGAAAGAACAGGAAAGGGAAAAGAGGCTCAGAAAGAATGAAGAGGGATTAAGAGAAATGCAAGACAATATGAAATGTAATAATGTCCAAATAATAGGAATACCAGAAGGAGAAGAAGAAGAACAAGGGATAGAAAACATATTTGAAAGAGTAATGAGAGAAAATTTCCCTAATATGATGAGATAAAAAGTCACACAAATCCAGGAATCACACAGAGTCCCATTCAAGAGGAACCCAAGGAAGCCCACTTCAAGACACATCATCATTAAAATGGCAAAATTCCAAGACAAAGAGAGAATCTTAAAGGCAGCAAGGGAGAAAAAAGAAGTAACATACAAGGGAGCCCCAATAAGGTTAGCCACTGACTTTTCAATACAAACTCCAAGCAAGAAGAGAATGGCAAGAAATATTTCAAGTAATGAGAAACAGAGGCCTACAACCAAGGCTACTTTACACAGCAAGGGTCTCAATCAAGATAGAAGGCCAAATAAAGAGCTTCCAAGACAAAAAAAAAGTCTAAAAGAACTTGCTGCCACCAAGCCAGCTCTACAAGAAATACTAAAAGTTCTGCTTTAAGGAAAGGAAGGAAAAGAGACAAACAGAGAGGAACACAGGTACAAAAATGGCAATGAATAAGTACCTATCAATAATAACTTTAAATGTAAATTGATTAAATGCTCCAATCAAAAGACACAGAATAGCTGCATGGATGAGAAAGCATGACCCACACATATGCTGCCTACAAGAAACCCACCTCAAGACAAAAGACCATCACAGACTAAAAGTGAAAGGCTGGAAAAAATTTTTCCAAGCAAATGGACAAGAAAAAAAAAGCTGGGGTAGCAATTCTAATATCAGACAAAATAGACTTCAAAAAAAAAGCCATAAAGAGTGCCCCAGAAGGTCACTTCATAATACTCAAGGGAAGAATCCACCAAGAAGACATTAGCATCATAAATATATATGCACCCAACACAGGAGCTCCAAAATATATAAAGAAAATCTTAGAGGAATTCAAGAAAGATATAGACAATAACACAATTATAGTGGGGGATTTTAACACCCCACTATCAAAAATGGACAGATCTTCCAAACAAAATATCAACAAAGACATTGTGGCATTAAACAACCCTTGATGAAATGGGCCTAACTGATATATACAGAGCTCTTCACCCCAGAGAAGCTAAATACACATTCTTTTCAAATGCACATGGAACATTCTCAAAGATAGGCCACATGATAGGACACAAAACAAGCCTCAGCAAATTCAAGAATATTGAAATCATACCAAGCATTTTCTCTGACCACAAGGGACTGAAACTGGAAACCAACCCCAAAGGAAAAAACCCAAAACACCCCAAATCATGGAGACTGAATGGTATGCTATTAAACAACAAATGGGCCAAGAATGAAATTAGGGAAGAAATCAAAAAGTTTCTGGAAACAAATGAAAATGATCTCACAACAACCCAAAACTTATGGGACACAGCCAAGGCAGTCCTGAGAGGGAAGTTTATAGCAATACACGCCTACCTAAAGAAGATAGAAACATTTCAAACGAACAACCTAACCCAACGCCTGCAAGAACTTGAGGAACAACAACAAAAACAGCACAAAGCAAGTAGAAGGAGGGAAATAACCAAGATCAGAGCAGAACTAAATGACATAGAGACTAAAAGCACAATTCTAAGGATCAATGAATCCAGGAGTTGGTTCTTTGAGAAGATAAACAAAACAGACAAGCCTTTAAGTAGGCTCATCAAGAAAAGGAGAGGACACAAATAAACACA
This sequence comes from Artibeus jamaicensis, assembly GCF_021234435.1. Taxonomy (NCBI): domain Eukaryota; kingdom Metazoa; phylum Chordata; class Mammalia; order Chiroptera; family Phyllostomidae; genus Artibeus; species Artibeus jamaicensis. Next base: position 53,725,136 of record NW_026521486.1, read on the forward strand.
ATCAGAAATGAAAGAGGAGAGATTACAACTGATACCACACAAATAGAAAGGATTGTAAGAAATTACTATGAAGAACTGCATGCCAAGAAATTTGAAAACCTAGGGGAATTGGACAAACTTCTAGAAAAATATAATCTCCCAAAACTCAATGAAAAAGCAAAAAACCTGAATAGACCAATAACAGCAAAAGAAATTGAAGCAGTAATAAAAAAAACTCCCATCACACAAAAGCCCTGGACCAGATGGTTTCACAAGAGAATTCTACAAAGTATTTAAGGAAGAGCCAACCCCTCTTCTTCACAGACTATTCCAAAAACTCCAAGAAGATGGAAAACTCCCAAACTCCTTTTATGAAGCCAGCATCATCCTAATTCCAAAACCAGATAGAGACACAACAGAGAAAGAAAACTTCAGGCCAATATCACTAATGAACATAGATTCTAAAATCCTCAACAAAATGTTGGCAAATCGCATCCAACAATACATTAAAAAGATCATACACCATGACCAAGTGGGATTCATCCCAGGGATGCAAGGATGGTTCAACATTCGCAAATCAGTAAATGTAATTCATCACATAAACAAACGCAAAGACAAAAACCACATGATCATATCAATAGACGCGGAAAAAGCTTTTGATAAGGTATAGCACCCATTTATGATAAAAACACTCAGCAAAGTGGGAACAGAGGGAGGATTCCTCAATATAATAAAGACCATTTATGAGAGACCTACAGCCAATATTATAATGGGCAAAAACTGAAAGCTTTTCCACTAAGATCAGGAACAAGACAAGCTTGTCCACTTTCACCTCTTCTATTCAATATAGTATTAGAAATTTTGGCCACAGCTATCAGGCAGTAAAAGGAAATAAAAGGCATCCAAACAGGAAAGGAGGAAGCAAAACTGTCACTGTTTGCAGATGACATGATAGTGTACATGGAAAATCCTATAGACTCTACCCAAAAACTGCTCAAACTAATTAATGAATTTGGCAAAACAGCAGGATACAAAATCAATATTCAGAAATCAAAGGCATTTTTGTATACTAACAATGAATCAGCAGAAGCAGAAATCAAGAAAAAATTCCATTCAATATAGCAAAAAGAAAAATGAAATATCTGGGAATACACCTAACTAAGGAGGTAAAAAACCTGTATGCAGAAAACTACACAGCCCTGAAGAAAGAAATCAAGGAAGACACAAACAAATGGAAACATATACCTTGTTCATGGATTGGAAGAATTAACATCATCAAAATGTCCATACTACCCAAAGCAATATACACATTCAATGCAATACCTATTAAAGTACCAATGGCATATTTCACAGACATAGAACAAACACTTCAAAAATTTATATGGGAGGGGATGCTGGGAAGATGGCGACAGAGTAAGATGGAGCTGATACTAGCTCCTGTACTCATGGGTGAAAATCCTGGCAGATCTATAGAGAAACAGCACAATAAACCATCGGTTACCCAGCATTTATGAAATTAAAAGACCAGAGATTGTGACCGACACTGAAACACCAGACGGCGGCAGAGTCAGCTACTGGAGCTGGGTCTCACGCGGCCCCTGTGCTGCCACCAGAGCAACAGGCCTGGGAGCAGGGGAATCAGGTACGGAAGCCGGACACTCCAAGCCCCTGTGACGGTCCTGGGAGACAGAGGAGTCAGGAACCGGAGCGGGGACACCCTTGTGCCGATGCCATAGCTACTGGCCTGGGCAACAGAAGGGTCAGTTGAAGGAGCTGGGACACCAAAGGCCCCTGTGATGCCGCCATAGAGACAGGCCTGGACCCTGAGGAGCCAGCTACAGGAGCCGGGACGTTCGCAGATCCAGTGCCACTGCCATAGCGACGGGACTGGATGCCAGGGAGACAGGTACAGAAGCCGGGACTCTCCAAACCCCTGTGACGCAGCAGAGGAGCCAGTTACGGGAGCCCGGAAGCTCTCAAATCCTGTGCCGCTGCCATAGCGACGGGACTGGACGCGGGGAGTCAGGTACGGAAGCCGGGACACTCCAAACCCCTAAGACAGCCCTGGGTGGCAGAGGAGCCCTCTACGGGAACTGGGACACTCTCAGCCCCTGTGCTGCTGCCATAGCGACGGGACTGGACACTGGGGAATCAGGTACGGGAGTTGGGACTTTCTAAGCCTCTGTGCCACTGCCATAGAGACAGGACTAGACGCCGGGGAGTCAGGTACGGAAACTGGGACACTCCAAGCCCCTGTGATGGCACTGGGCAGCAGAGAGAGCCAGATACGGGAGCCGGGACATTCCCAGCCTCTGTGCCACTGCCGTAGTAACGGGCCTGGGTGCTTGAGGAGGCGGCTACTAGAGCCGGGACATTCAGCAGTGGTAGGGGACCAACGCAGGGACCAGCGCGAGGACCAGCGTGAGTGTAGGTGGAGACTAAGAACATCAAGAAACTTCAAGGAGTCTGCACCACTAAACTTCACAAGGATCATACCACAGAAGTTTACACCATAAAACCAGTGTTTCAGAACAGATCAATTTTGGAAGCAGAGACTAACAAGAAGAGTCTCAAACAATGGGAAGACAAAGAAACAATCCCCAAATGAAAGAAAAAGCAGAAACTTCAGAAAGAATGTTAGATGAAATAGACACTGATCAACTATCAGACAGTGAATTCAAAGCACTGGTTATTACCAAGTTCAAAGAGCTCACAGTGAACTACCAGAAACTACAGGGGAACTATAATGATCTCTCTGCAAACTACAGCAACATCAAAAAGGAAATGGAAACTATCAGCAAGAGACAAGAGGAAATGAAGAATACAATTTCCGAATTGAAGTACACAGTAGAAAGTTTCCAAAGTAGGATAGATGAAGCGGAGGATAGGATTAGTGAGTTGGAGGACAAGGTAGAAAGCATCTCACAGAAAGAGCAACAAAATGAAAAGAGGCTCAGAAAGAATGAAGAGGGATTAAGAGAAATGCAAGACAATATGAAACGTAATAATATCCGAATAATAGGAATACCAGAAGGAGAAGAAGAAGAACAAGGGATAGAAAACGTATTTGAACGAGTAATGAGAGAAAATTTTCCTAATTTGATAAGAGAAAAAGTCTCACAAATCCAGGAATCACACAGAGTCCCAACCAAGAGGAACCCAAGGAGGCCCACTTCAAGACACATCATCATCAAAATGGAAAAATTCCAAGACAAAGAGAGAATCTTAAAGGCAGCAAGGGAGAAAAAAGAAATAACATACAAGGGAGCCCCAATAAGGTTAGCTACCGACTTCTCAATGGAAACACTTCAAGCAAGAAGAGAATGGCAAGAAATATTTCAGGTAATGAGAACCAGAGGCCTACAACCAAGGCTACTTTACCCAGCAAGGCTCTCAATCAAGATAGATGGCCAAATAAAGAGCTTCCAAGACAAAAGAAGTATAAAAGAATATGCCTCCACCAAACCAGCTCTACAAGAAATACTAAAAGGACTGCTTTAAGGGAAGGAAGGATAAGAGGGAGACAGAGAGGAACACAGGTACAAAAATGGCAATGAATAAGTACCTATCAATAATAACCTTAAATGTAAATGGATTAAATGCTCCAATCAAAAGACACAGAATAGCTCAATGCATAAGAAAGCATGACCCACACATATGCTGCCTACAAGAGACTCACCTCAGGACAAAAGACCGTCACAGACTAAAAGTGAAAGGCTGGAAACAAATTTTCCAAGCAAACGAACAAGAAAAAAAAGCTGGGGTAGCAATTCTCATATCAAACAAAATAGACTTCAAAAAAAAGACTATAAAGAGAGACCCAGAAGGTCATTTCATTATACTCAAGGGAAGAATCCACCAAGAAGACATTAACATTGTAAACATATATGCACCAAACATAGGGGCACCCAAATATATCAGGAAAATCTTAGAGGACTTCAAGAAAGATATTGACAGCAACACAATCATAGTAGGGGATTTGAACACCCCACTATCAAAAATGGACAGATCTTCCAAACAAATTATCAACAAAGATATTGTGGCATTAAACAACACCCTAGATGAAATGGACTTAACTGATATATATAGAGCCCTTCATCCCAAAGAAGCTAAATACACATTCTTTTCAAATGCACATGGAACATTTTCAAAGATAGACCACATGATAGGACACAAAACAAGCCTCAACAAATTCAAGAAAATTGAAATCATACCAAGCATCTTCTCTGACCACAAGGGACTGAAATTAGAAACCAACCCCAAAGAAAAAAGCCCAAAGCACCCCAAATCATGGAGACTGAATGGTATGCTATTAAACAACGAATGGGTCAAGAATGAAATTAGGGAAGAAATCAAAACATTTCTGGAAACAAATGAAAATGATCTCACAACAACCCAAAACTTATGGGACACAGCCAAGGCAGTCCTGAGAGGGAAGTTTATAGCAATACAGGCCTACCTAAAGAAAATAGAAACATTTCAAACAAACAACTTAACCATACGCCTGCAAGAACTCGAGGAACAACAACAAAGACAGCCCAGAGCAAGCAGAAGGAAGGAAATAACCAAGATTAGAGCAGAATTAAATGACATAGAAACTAAAAGCACAATTTTAAGGATCAATGAATCCAGGAGTTGGTTCTTTGAGAAGATAAACAAAATAGACAAGCCTTTAAGTAGGCTCATCAAGAAAAGAAGAGAGAGGACACAAATAAACACAATCAGAAATGAAAAAGGAGAGATTACAACTGATACCACGGAAATAGAAGAGATTGTAAGAAATTACTATGAAGAACTGTATGCCAAGAAATTTGAAAACCTAGGGGAAATGGACACATTTCTAGAAAAATACAATCTTCCAAAACTCAGTGAAAAAGAAGCAGAAAATCTAAATACACCAATAACAGCAAAAGAGATTGAAGCAGTAATCAAAAAACTCCCATCCCACAAAAAGCCCCGGACCAGATAGTTTCACAGGAGAATTCTACAAAGCATTTAAGGAAGAGCTAACCCCTATTCTCCACAGACTATTTCAAAAAATCCAGAAGGATGGAAAACTCCCGAACTCTTTTTATGAAGCCAGCATCATCTTAATTCCAAAACCAGATAGAGACACAACAAAGAAAGAAAACTTCAGGCCAATATCGCTGATGAACATAGACGCTAAAATCCTCAACAAAATATTGGCAAATCGCATCCAACAATATATCCAAAAGATTATACACCATGACCAAGTGGGATTCATCCCAGGGATGCAAGGATGGTTCAACATTCGCAAAACAGTAAATGTAATTCATCACATAAACAAAAGCAAAGACAAAAACCACATGATCATATCAATAGATGTGGAAAAAGCTTTCGATAAGGTACAACATCCATTTATGATAAAAACACTCAGCAAAGTGGGAATACAGGGAGCATTTCTCAAAATAATAAAGGCCATATATGAGAGACCTACAGCCAATATCATACTCAATGGGAAAAAACTGAAAGCTTTTCCACTAAGATCAGGAACAAGACAAGCTTGTCCACTTTCACCACTTCTATTCAATATAGTATTGGAAGTTTTAGCCACAGCGATCAGGCAAAAAAAGGAAATAAAAGGCATCCAAATAGGAAAGGAGGAAACAAAACTGTCACTGTTTGCAGATGACATGATAGTGTACATGGAAAATCCTATAGACTCTACCCAAAAACTGCTCAAACTAATTAATGAATTTGGCAAAACAGCTGGTTACAAAGTGAATATCCAGAAATCAAAGGCATTTTTGTATACCAACAGTGAATCAGCAGAAGCAGAAATAAAGAGAAAAATCCCATTTGATATAGCAAAAAGAAAAATAAAATATCTGGGAATAAACCTAACTAAGGAGGTAAAAAACCTGTATGCAGAAAACTACACAGCCCTGAAGAAAGAAATCAAGGAAGACACAAACAAATGGAAACATATACCTTGTTCATGGATTGGAAGAATTAACATCATCAAAATGTCCATACTACCCAAAGCAATATACAGATTCAATGCAATACCTATTAAAGTAACAATGGCATATTTCACAGACATAGAACAAACACTTCAAAAATTTATATGGAATCATAAACAAGCCCGAATAGCAGCTGCTCTTTTGAGAAAGAAGAACAAAGTAGGAGGGATCACAATACCTGATATCAAACTGTATTACAAGGCCACTGTAATCAAAACAGCCTGGTACTGGCATAAAAACAGGCACATAGACCAATGGAACAGAACAGAGAGCCCAGAAATCAACCCAACTCTCTACAGTCAATTAATATTCGACAAAGGAGGCAATAACATAAAATGGAGTAAAGATAGCCTCTTCAACAAATGGTGTTGGGAGAACTGGGCAGCTACATGCAAAAAAATGAAACTTGAGCACAGACTTACACCATACACCAAAATAAATTCAAGGTGGATAAAAGACTTAAATATAAGTCATAACACCATTAAAGTCCTAGAGGAGAACATTGGCAAGAAAATCTCAGATATTTCACGCAGCAACTTCTTTACTGATATGTCCCCTAAAGTAAGGAATGTAAAGGAAAGAATAAACAAATGGGATCTCATCAAAATAAAAAGCTTCTGCGTGGCTAAAGAAAACAGTATTAAATTAGCAAGACAACCAACTGTATGGGAAAACATATTTGCCAATGATACCTCAGACAAAGGTTTAATCTCTAAAATATACAAAGAACTTACACGACTCCACTCTAAGAAGACACCCAACCCAATTAGAAAATGGGAAAAGGACTTGAGCAAACACTTCTCCAAGGAGGACATACAGAACATTCAGAGACACATGAAGAGATGCTCAATATCATTAGCTATCAGAGAGATGCAAATTAAAACTACAATGAGATACCACTTTACACCAGTCAGGATGGCTATCATAAACAAAGCAACAAACAACAAATGTTGGAGGGGTTGTGGGGAAAAGGGGTCCTTAGTTCACTGTTGGTGGGAGTGCAGACTGGTACAACCATTATGGAAAACAGTATGGAATTTTCTCAGAAAAATAAAAATCGACCTGCCTTTTGACCCAGCAATTCCACTGCTGGGATTATATCCTAAGAATCCTAAAACATCAATACCAAAGAACCTATGCACCACAATGTTCATAGCAGCACAATTTACAATAGCCAAGAGTTGGAAGCAACCTAGGTGCCCATCAGTAAATGAATGGATCAAAAAATTGTGGTACCTATACACAATGGAATTCTATGCAGCAGAGAGAAAGAAGGAGCTACTACCTTTTGCAACAACATGGATGGAACTGGAAAGCATTATGCTGAGTGAAATAGGCCAGGTGCTGAAAGACAAATACCATATGATCTCACCTTTAACAGGAAGCTAAACGACAAAACAAACAAGCAAGCAGAAAAAAAAAACAAAAAAAAACCAAAGACAGTGAAACAGAGAACAAGGGGATCGTGACCAGAGGGGAGAAGGAAGGGAAGTTGAGGGGAAAAAGGGGGAGGAATTTGGAGGAACAAATAGGAAGGACACAGGGATGAGAACTAAGGGGGGTAGAAATGGGAGGGAGGTGGGGAGCAAGGGGCGGGGGAGGCTGGGATGGGAGAAATAGACAAAAAAAAACTGTACTTGGGACTTCCGCCAAGATGGAGGCATAGGTGGATGTGCCGTGCCTTCTCACACAACCAAGATTAGAGAAAACTACACATTAGCAACAGAAAACACAGCCAGAACACGGAAAATTGAACTTTTCGTAAGTCCATTAACAACAAATTCTTCAGCCTGACCTGTAAGGGGCGAAACCAGCGGCTGGCGGAGCAGGGTTGCACAGGAGGACTCGGCCAGACACACTCAGGCCCACGGAATCCAGGCGCAGGGTCAGACCTAGTGAGCGACCCAGCAAGCGACCAGGCGAGCAACCAGGCGAGCGACTGCGGGGGAGACAGCCGGGCCCGGGGCTGCGTGTTGACTGAGGTCGCGCATTTGTGCGCGGGTGGACAGGCGAGGGAGTGGGCGGTTGGACCGGGCCAGCAGGTCCCCATGGCAAGAGGCAGTGGAGGGCGCCGCCATTTCCCTGCTCTGACCCCACCTGCACATACAGCGTCATAACCCAGCGACTCTGAGTGGCCCAGCCCAGGTGAACCACCTAAGGCACTGCTCCTCCGCACCCAGCTGTGAGAAGCGGCAGAGGGGGTCGCCATTTCCCTGCTCTGGCCACGCCCCCACATACAGCATCACAACCCAGCGACCTGGGAATCCAAGGCGCCGCTTCTCACACTTAAAGGGCCCGAACAGACCAAGAATGGCGCAGGAGGATGTCAGAGCCCCAGAGCCAATAGATCTAAGCAATGAAGAAATAGCAAAACTCACAGACGCACAGTTTAAAACATTGGTGATCAGGATCCTCACAGAACTGGTTGATTATAGCCACAAATTAGACAAATATATGAAGGCGAAACTAATTGAAATGAATGGAATTGCACAGGACACCAATAGCAATGAAAAGGAAACTGGGACTCAAATCAATGGAGTGGACCAGAAGAAAGCAAATAATGGCCAAGCAGAAAAGAGTCAAGAAGCAAGAATTCAAAGAAATGAGGAGAGTCTTAGGAACCTCCAGGACATCTTTAAACGCTCCAACATCCGAATTATAGGGGTACCAGAAGGGGGAAAGGCACAGCCACCAGTGGAAAACTTATTTGAACAAATAATAAAGGAGAATTTCCCCAATCTGGCAAAGGAAATAGACTTCCAGGAAATCCAGGAAGCTCAGAGAGTACCAAAGAAGTTGGACCCAAGAAGGAACACACCAAGGCACATCATAATTACATTAGCCAAAATTAAAATGAAGGAGAGAATCCTAGAAGCAGCAAGAGCTAAGGGGACAGTCACCTACAAAGGAGTCCCCATCAGACTGTCAGCAGATTTCTCAAAAGAGACCTTACAGGCAAGAAGGGGCTGGAAAGAGGTATTCCAAGTCATGAAATCTAAAGACCTACAACCAAGATTGCTCTATCCAGCAAAACTTTCATTTAGAATGGAAGGACAGATAAAGTGCTTCTCAGATAAGATCAAATTCAAGGAGTTCATCATCACCAAGCCCTTATTATATGAAATGTTAAAGGGACTTATCTAAGAAAAAGAAGATAAAAAAGATGAACAGTGAAAGGACAACAAACTCACAGTTATTAACAACCACACCTAAAATGAAAGCAAACTAACAGGACAGCTAGATCAGGAGTGGAAACATAGAAATGAAGATCTCAAGGAGGGTTAGCAACAGGGGAGTGGGAGGAGGAGAAGGGGGAGAAGGTACAGAAAATAAGTAGCATAGACAGTAGATAGAAAATAGATGGGGGGGCAAGAATAGCATGGGAAATATAGAATCTAAAGGACTTGAGACACATGGTCATAAACTAAAGGGGGGGGTAATGGTGGGGATGAGGGGTAGGGTGGAGGGGAATAAAGGGGGAATAGAACAACTGTAACAGCATAATCAATAAAAAATTTTTAAAAACTGTACTTGAAAAATAAATAAATAAAAATAATAATAAATACATAAATTGAAAAAAAGTAGCAAATGCATAAGTTGGTGGGATTTATCCCTGCTCTTATTACTGTGCACAAGAATCCAAAGATACAGCTTTCCCTACCTAGTATTCTAAAAATGGTATTGGGACAATGCTAGAGTCAGGAGATAAAAACAATGACTGGTCTCCCACTCTCGGAACATCATTTTTCTATCCTCTCTCCCTGAACCCTCAGAAGCACACTTATGGATTATAAACCTAAACAGGGAGTCTTCTCCTGGTGCTGCTTCTTGCAAAGCATTTAAAATAAAATTCAAAAGGTAAAAAGACAATTTATAAGAAGCCAAGTAAGGTAAGAATGATTCTCTAATGACTTGACTTTTCTGGCCTGAGGATCATCTTTGTCATTTCTTTCAACTCAGCCAGAAGGTCACAAACTAGTGCTTAAATTCTGCCCATACACATTACTAGACAGTATAGATGAAGAGATCATGAGTTCAGAAGACAAAATAACTGCACATTTGAGGAGTATATCCAGTGGGGTTAGGGGTAGGGGTGGAGGGAGATAAGGTGATGCACCAGACAACATATGATTTAAAAAAAAGGAATCACAGAAGAAACACCAAGAACATAAAATAAATATAATGTCCTAAAATATATAAGAATGATACTGGTGAAATGAAGAAAAATTACAAAAATAACGGTGAAAATACTATAAAAGCATAATAAATGAAATAAAGAATAAAACAGATGAAGCTGATATGAGGGGAGACAGGATCAGAACAAAAATAATGAGCTGGAAGATTTCATCTGGTAGACAATCTCATAAAGCAACAGACAACAATAGAGATTAGATAGAAAACAGAAAACAAAAATATTAGATAGGGAGGGTGGTAGATAAATAGATAGACAGATAAATAAGTTTCAAAAGACAACTGCAGATAACAAAATAAATCTAGATAAGTTACAGATAAAGAGAAGGGCAGGGGGAAAGAAAGAAAAATAATACATTTCAAATAATGCACACAGATGGATATTAGTGAGTATGCTGAAAAGATAGATAAGGAAAATATGTATTAGGAGAACAAAGTTGGAGGAATCACGCTACCTAATATCAAACTATGCTACAAGGCCATAGTTATCAAAGCAGCCTGGTACTGGCACAAAACCAGACACATAGTTTAATGGAAAAGAATAGAGGCCCCAGAAATAAACTCACACCTTTACAGTCAATTCATATTGGACAGAGGAAGCAAGCACATACAAAAGCTAAAAATAATTTATTCAATAGTGTTGGGAAAATTGGACAGATACATACAGAAAAATAAAGCTAGACCACCTTCTTATATGACACAAAAAAATAAATTCAAAAAGGAACAAAGACTTAACTGTTATACCAGAAACTATAAAAATTTTAGAAGAAAACATAATCAACCAAATCTCTGACGTTGCCTGTAGCAATTTTTTTATCAGATATATCTCCCCAGGCAAAGTAAGCAAAAGAAAAAAAATAAACAAATGAGACTATATCAGAGTAAAAACGTTTCGCACATCAAAGGAAATCATCAACAAAATAAACGGAAAACCCACAGAATGGGAGAATATATTTGCCATATATCTGATAAGTGATTAATATCCAAAATTTGTAAAGTACTCACAAAACTCAACACCAAAGAAACAAACAACCCAATTAAAAAAAACAGGCAGAGAGAATTTCAGGGGAAAAGGGGAAGAAAGGTTTACAGGAACAAGTATAAAGGACACATGGACAAAAACTAAGGGGGGTGCAAATGGGAGGGAGGTGGGGAGCACTGGAGGGGTAAGTCGGGATGGGAGTAAAAGACAGAAAACTGTACTTGAACAACAATGAAAATAAATAAATAAATAAACAGGCAAAGCACTTCAGGACAAGATGGAGACATAGGGAGATATGCTTTGTTTCCTTGCACAACCAAAAGAAGAATAACAACCAATTCCAAACAAAAATCAACCAGAACTGCCAGAATATGAAACTGTACGGGATCAAATAACCAAGGAGTTAAACAAACATTTATCCACACTGTTGGGAGGGATGGAGATGGGCAGTTGGAGCAGAGAGGGCATGTGGCAAGGCAGTGGCTGGCAGAACAGGAGGGTGATGTGACAGTTGGTAGTCCAGGCAGTCCCACATTCATTTGTGAATAAACCAAGAAGAGCAACTGGAGAGTGAATGAGACCACACAATTCAGGGTTCCAGTGCCAGGAAATACAATCTCAAAACCTCTGACAGTAAAACCCTCTGGGGGTTGTAGCAGAGAGAGGAACTGCTAGTCTCAAAAGTAAGACTGTAGGAGGGGACCAGGAAGTTCTAGAATATTCACAAGCCTGCACACCCACGAATAAGCATCGGGACATCACCAGGAAGGGCACAATTACTTGTGGGAAGTGGGGAAAGTGCCTAAAAGTAAAACAAGGGCTGAGCAAATGATATTGTTCCCTCTCTGGCCTCCCCAAACATACAGTGACATAATGCAGGGAAGTGTGTTGCTCCATCCTGGTGAATACCTAAGGCTCCACCCCTTACTATGTAGTAGGCATGCTTAGACTAAGAGATATGGCTCAAATGAAAGAACAGATCAAAACTCCAGAAAAACAGCTTAGTGATGAGGGGATAGGCAACCTATCAGATGCAGAGTTCAAAACCCTGGTACTTAAAAGGGAAAAAAAGCATTAAAATTAAAAGAGAACCAACTATATGGAAAAACACATTTGCCAATGATAACTCGGACAAGGGTTTGATCTTCAAAATATATAGAGAACTCACATGCCTCCACTTCAGGAAAACACAAAAACCGATTAAAAATGGGCAAAGGACCTGAACAGACATTTCTCAAAGGGCATACAGAGGGCCTAGAGACATACAAAAAGATGCTCAGCATCACTAAGCACCAGAGAGATACAAATTAAAACCACAATGAGATACCAAAACACACTGGTCAGAATGACCATCATAACCAAATCAACAAACAAGTGTTGGAGAGGATACAGAGACAAAGGAACCATGCTGCACTGTTGGTGGTATAACCACTGTGGAAAACAGTATTGATTTCCCTCGGAAAACTAAAAATGAAATTGCCTTTAGACCCAGCATTTCCACTGCTAGGATTATATCCCAAGAACCCTGAAACACCAATCCAGAAGAACCTATGCATCCCAATGTTCATAGAAGCACAATTTACAATAGCCAAGTGCTGGAAGCATATTAAGTGACAAATCAGCTAATGAGTGGATCCAAAAACTATGGTAAATTTACACAATGGAATACTATGCAGCAGAGAGAAAGAAGGATATCCTACCCTTTGCAACAAGATAAATGGAACTGGAAAGCATTATGCTAAGTAAAATAAGCCAGGCATTGAGGGACAAATACCATATGATCTCACCTTTAACTGCAACGTAATCAACAAAAAGAAAAAAAGCAAGCAAAACATAACCAGAGCCATAGAAATTAAGAACAATTTGACAGTAACCAAAGGAGAGGTGGGATGGGATAATGAGAAGAGTTTTCAGGAACTACTATGAGAGATACATGGACAGAACTGGGGGGGAGGAGGGAAACAAGGGGGAACAGGTTTGGCTAGGTTGGGGGGAGTGGTTGGGGTGAAATGCAGACAACTGTAATTGATCAACAATAAAGTAATTATTTAAAAAACACTGGCAATCAGGATGCTCACAGAAATGGTTGCAAAACAGAGGAAGAAGTGAAGACTATGCAAAGTGAAATAAAGAAAAATATACAGGAAACCAACAGTGAAGGGAAGGGAATTGGGAATCAAATCAACAATTTGGAACTAAATGAAGAAATAAGCATTCAACCAGAACAGAATGAAGAAACAAGATTTCAGAAAAAATGAGGAGAGGCTTAGGAACCTCTGGGACAATTTTAAACATTCCAACAACTGAATCATAGGGGTGCCAGAAGGAGAAGAAGAAGACCAAGAAATTAAAAACTTATTCAGAAAAAAATAATGAGAAAAAAACCTTCCTGGATCTGGTAAAGGAAATACTTCCAGGAAGTGCAAGAAGATCAGAGAGTCCCAAAGAATTTGGACCCAAGGAGAATCACTCAAAGGCATATGCCTTTATAATTAAATTACCCAAGATTGAAGACAAGGAGAGAATCTTAAAAGCAGTAAGAGGAAAGGAGACGGTTACCTACAAAGGAGTTCCCATAACACTATCAGCTGATTTCTCAACAGAAATTTTGCAGCCAAGAAGGGACTGGCAAGAAGTATTCAAAATGATGAAAAGCAAGAAGTTACAACCAGGATTATTCTATCTAGAAAAACTATCATATAAAATGAAAGGATAAAGTGCACCCCAGAGAAGATAAAGTTAAAGGAGTTCATCATCACCAAGCCATTATTACATGAAACGTTAAAGAGACTTATTTAAGAAAAAAAAAAAAGATCAAAACTATGAACCGTAAAATGACAATAAACTCACAACTATCAACAACTAAACCTAAAAAACAAAAACAAACTAGGCAAACAACTAGAAAAGGAACAGTATCACAGAAATGGAGATCACATGGAGAGTTACCAGCAGGGAGAGGGAGTACAGGGAATGGGAGAAAAGGTACAAGGAATAATAAGCATAATTGGTAGCCAAAAAATAAACAGGGGAAGGTTAAGAATAGTATAAAAAATGGAGAAACCAAAGAGCTTATAGGTACAATCCATGGACATAAACTAAGTAAGGGGGGAGTGCAGGAGGGAGGAGGATGCAGAGCAGAGGGGGATAAGTGGGAGGAAAAAATGGGACAACTTAATAGCATAATCAATAAAATATACTTAAAAAACAGAAAGTGAAGGCATATTTGTACACCAACAATGAAATATCAGAAACAGCAATTAGGACTTCCGCCAAGATGGAGGTGTAAGTGGAAACACTTTGCTTCCTCGCACAACGAAATCTAAAAACAACAAAGTTTTAACAACAATAAATGTAACCAAACCACAAAAAATCGAACAATACACAGTCTGAAAATAACAAACAACTCAGCTAAACTGGTGAGAGGGATGAAGCCAGCCAAACTTTCAGATGCACAGTTCAAAACCCTCGTGATCAGGATGCTCAAAGAACTGGTTGATTTTAGTCACAAATTAGAGGAACATATGAAGGCTAAACTAATTGAAATGAAGGGAAATGCACAGGAAACCAGAAGCAATGAAAAGGAAACTGGGACTCAAATCAAAGGAGCAGACCAGAAGGAAGGAAAAAATGACCAACCAGAAAAATATGAAGAAACAAGAATTTTAAAAAATGAGAAGAGGCTTAGGAACCTCCAGGACATCGTTAAATGCTCCAACATCCAAATTATAGGAGTACCAGAAGGGGAAGAGGAACAGTCACCAGTGGAAACGTTACTTGAACAAATAATAAAAGAGAACTTCCCCATTCTGGCAGAGGAAATAGACTTCCAGGAAATCCAGGAAGCTCAGAGAGTCCCAAAGAAGTTGGACCCGAGAAGAAACACACCAAGGCACATCAAAATTATATTAGCCAAGATTAAAGTGAAGGAGAGAATCTTAGAAGCAGCAAGAGATAAGGGGACAGTCACCTACAAAGGAGTTCCCATCAGACTGTCAGCTGATTTCTCAAAAGAGACCTTAGAGGCAAGAAGGGGCTGGAAAGAGGTATTCCAAGTCATGAAATCCAAAGTCCTACAACCAAGATTGCTCTATCCAGCAAAGCTTTCATTTAGAATGGAAGGACAGATAAAGTGCTTCTCAGATAAGATCAAATTCAAGGAGTTCATCATCACCAAGCCCTTATTATATGAAATGTTAAAGGGACTTATCTAAGACAAAGAAGATTAAAAAGATCAACAGTGAAAGGACAGCAAACTCACAGTTATTAACAACCACACCTAAAACAAAAGCAAATTAAGAGGATAGCTAGATCAGGAGCAAACCATAGAAATGAAGATCATATGGAGGGTTAGCAACAGGGGAGTGGGAGAAGAAGAAGGGCAGAGAAGGTACAGAAAATAAGTAGCATAGACAGTACATAGGAAATCGATGGGGGGAGGGTAAGAATAGTATGGGAAATATAGAATCTAAAGAACTTGAGACACGTGTTCATGAAATAAAGGGGGGAATGGTGGGAGAGCGGTGTGCAGAGTGGAGGGGAATGAAGGGGGAAATAGAACAAATGTAGTGGCATAATCAATAAAATAAAAAATATATTTAAAAAACAAAACAAACAAACAAAAAGAAACAGAAATTAGGAAAATAGTTTCATTTACTATAGTAACGAGAAATATAAAGTACTTATGAAAACACTTAACCAAGGAAGTAAAATCTGTACTCAGAAATCTACAGAACATCAAAGAAAGAAATTTAAAAAGACACAAACAAATGGAAACATATACCATGTTCATGGATTGGAAGCATTAACATCATCAAAATGTCCATGCTACCCAAAGGAACTATAGATTCAGTACAATTCCTATCAAAATATTAATGACATAATTCACAGATACAGAGCAAACATTTCAAAAATTTATATGGAACCATAAATGACCTCGAGTATTCACAGAAATTTTGAAAAAGAAGAAGAAAGTAGGAGGTATCATAATATCTGACATCAAACTATACTACAAGGCCACTATAATCACAACAGTCTGATAATGGCATAAGAACAGACATGTAGATCAATGGAACAGAATATGGAGCCCAGAATTAAACTCATGTCTCTATGGTACATTAATACATGGCAAAGGGAGCAGGAGCATAAAATAGACTAAAAATAGGCTGTTCAATGAATGGTATTGGGAGAGCTGGGCAGCTACATGCAAAAAAAAAAAGAAAGAAAGAAACTAGACCACCAACTTATACCATACACCAAAATTAACTCAAGGTGGATAAAAGACTAAGTTGTGACACCATAAAAGTCCTAGAGCAGAACATAGGCAGGAAAACTTCGGATATCCCACACAGCAATATTTTCACCAATATGACCCCAAGGGTAAGGGATATAAGGGAAATATAAAAAATGAGACTTCATCAAATTAAAAAGCTCTGCCCAGCTAAAAAAAAAAAAAAACATCAATAAAATGAAAATGGGTCCAACTCTATGGGAAAACATATTTGCCAATGACCACTTGGACAAGGGTTTGATCTCCAAAACATATAAAGAACTCCCATGACTTCACATCACGTAGATGAACAACCCAAATAAAAAATGGGAAAAGGACCTGAGGAGACACTTCTCCACAGAGGACATACAGAGGGCCCAGAGAAATATGAAAGGATGTTCACCATCACTAGCCATCAGACAGATGCAAAGTAAAACAATGAGATACCACTTCACACCCATCAGAAAGGCCATCATAAACAAATTGACAAACAGTAAGTGCTGGCGAGGTTGTGGAAACCTAGTACACTTTTGGTGGGAATGCAGGATGGTGCAGCCACTGTGGAAAACAGCATGGAATTTCCTCAGAAAACTAAAAATGGAGTTGCCTTTTGACTCAGCAATTCCACTGCTGGGATTATACCCTAAGAATCTTGAAACACCAGTTCAAAAGAACCTATGCACCTATGTTCATAACAGCATTATTTACAATAGCCAAGAGCTGGGAACAGCCTAAGTGCTCTTCAGTAGATGAGTAGATCAAAGAACTATGGTACATTTACACAATGGAATACTATGCAGCAGAAAAATGGAACTGCTATCCTTTGCAACAGCACGGATATAACTGAAGGGCATTATGCTAAGGAAATAAGCCAAGCAGCGAAAGATAAATACCATATGATCTCACCTATAAGTGGGACCTAATCAACAAATAAACAGATGAGCAAAATGGAAGTAGAGACATGGAAATAAAGAACAAACTAGCAGTGACAAGAGTGGAGGAGGGAGGGAGATAATGGGGAAAAGATGGGGGAAGGGCAAGTCAGGGAACATGTATAAAGGACCCATGGGCATGGAGAATGGGATGGGGATTGACTGTGAGAAAAGGAGCGAGAGCATGGCAGGGGAGAGCATGGGGGGGGGGAGTGGGACAGCTGTAATTGCTCATTTAAAATAAAATAGTATGGAGATATGTATGTATATGTGTGTGTGTATATATGTATATATATATTAGAACCTTCAAAAGTTTTGAGAATTATCAGTAAGACAATAATATATAAAATGTCGAGTACTTAACAATGTGACCCAAAACTAGTCTTTTTAGTCAACTTAGAATCTCTTCATTACATATATTTCCTCCAGGCTTATATAATTCTCATCATATACTTTGGAAATGCAATATATTTTCATTAAGGCTCAACTTATTTTTTAACTTTATGTTTATTGTTGACAATATTACAGATGTCCCCATTTCCCTTGCCTTTGCCCACCTCCACCAACTCCTGCCCCTCCTTCCCTCTGGCCATCACCAAACTTTTGTCTATGTTTATGGGTTATGCATATAAATGTCTTTTGGCTAAAGACTTAAATATAAGTTGTGATACCATAAAAGGGGTGAGGGAAGTAACAGGGGAAAGGAGAGAAAGGGTTGTCAATGAACATGTATAAAGGACACATGCACAAACCCAAAGGGGGGTAGGATTGAGTGTGGAAAGTGAGGATGGATGGGGCAGGGAAAAGAGGTGGTGGGGAAATGGAGACAACTGTATTCAAACATAATAAAAATTATTAAGAGAAAAAAATCAATGTCCTTCGGCTAATCCCTTCACCTTCTTTCATTCAGTCCTCCTGTTCTGCCTCCCCTCCAACAGCTGTCAGTCTTCTCCATGTACCCCTGTCTATGTTTCTATTTTGTTTGCCAGTTTATTTTGTTTATTAGATTCCACATATAATTGAGATTACATGAGGGGAGACTCAAATTATTTTTTATATATAAGTTTTGAAGTTTTTTAAAGTGTTGAGTTAACACTTTTCAGAATATACCATAGAGAAAGAAAGAAAGAACTCAAAATTCTACAGGTTGAAGATTTGCCATGCAGACCTCTTAAATGTGCAATACAGTTTCTCTAGCCTTTCAAGACCACCAAGAGTTCTGCTGGTTCCCTGGTAGCCCACTGCCCAGGCAAAGCACTTTCCCTGTACCTTACTTTTTAATATCTACTGCTGTGTAACATATCATCCCAAATTTTAGTGAATAAAATAATTTTCTATCACTCATAGTTCCAGAAGTAGGCAAGGCAGTTGAGTGATTCTCATATGAGTCTTCATTTAGTTGTAATGACTGGTGACTGGATTTGGAATCACGTAAAGCTTCAACTGAGCTGACATTCATGATGATTTCTTTAGTCACATGGCACCACAGCTGAGATGGCTACATGAAATAAGCACTGACCTCTCTCTCTCTCTGGTACCAGCAGATACTATCAGATAGTATCTCTCTGATACTATCTCTCTCTACCAGCCTCTCTGTAAGCTAACTTGAGCTTCCTCATTGTATAGCAATCTCAGGGTGTTTGAACTACTCACATGACATTTAGATTCCCCCCAATCATATGTTCCAAAAAAAGAATGTGGAAGCTACACAGCTCTAATTACCTAATCTTTGAAGTCACACAACTTTAGTTCTACCTCATCCTATGGTCAAAATCAAGTCATAAAATGAGTCAAGATTAAAGGAGAGAGGAGAGAAAATATATCTTCTGATTGGGAAAGAAACAGAGAATTTGCCATTATCTCTAATCCAGCACAGTCACAAATCTGAAAAAGCCATCAAAAGCAGATATTTACAATCAGTCCATCTTTCCACAGCTCTACATCTTTCAGAAGCTCAGCTCCTCTTCTCATTATTTTGCCACAGTCTGATGTCTTTAAGTCAATGATCTGTGTTTTACTTGACTTTACCATTTGTTTTTGGAATAATTACTCAAATAAAGAAGTTTATTAATTATTATTAAAGACTATTTTGTTATATTTTATGTCAGCAATTTTTGTGTTTGCGTTAATAAGCTCAGACTCAAAGAAGCAAGGAATATTATAACAATTTTGGGCAAATCCACATATTTACTGTGAGGCAGCACAAGCAAGGCAGAGTTAAAGCAAGGCAGCTTGCCCTGGCTGGTGTGGCTCAGTAGATGGAGCATGAGCCTGCAAACCAAAGGGTGGCAGTTTGGTTCCCAGTCAGGGCACATGCCTGGGTTGCAGGCCAGGTCCCCAGGAGGGGGCGCACCAAAGGCAACCACACAATGATGTTTCTCTCTTTTTCTCCTTTTCTTCCCCTCTCTCCTTCCCTTCTTCTCTAAAAATAAAGTCTTTTAAAAAAAGATAAAGGCAGCTTTATATTTCCTAAAAATCAAGGTTCTTACATTCCCGCAGCCCTTCAAAAGAGGCTGTGTTGCAAGGAGAGGAAAACAGTAACATGAACAGATTACATTCAAAACACAGGATCAGTGCATATATGAGACTAAAAAGAGTTTATGAAAATATAAATTAGGAAGACAAATAAGTTTCAGAGACTAGAGGAATATCCACCTGCATGCTGCTGGGTCTCTCACAGTCGTTTCCTAGATTTTCTTCTCAATTCTTTTCATTACTCCTCAACCTCATGAGACTGCACAACTACCGTGGCTCACTTTCCACCAATATGCTAATAACTTACTTTTGTTTTAACTTAAATTCCCACTGAGAGCATTTAACATTTCTTTAAAAGAAATGCAATTCTTTTGAAGGTGTCATGGAAAGACTGTTTTACTTGTTTATTTCTCAGGGTATAAATGAAGGGGTTCAATGCAGGAGCAACAGATGTAGTAAGTAGAGAAACTACCTTATTAATAGACACTTCATCCTTAGCTGAAGGTTTGATATAGATAAAAATGCAGCTGCCATAGGTGATGGAAACCACAATCATGTGGGAAGAACATGTAGAAAAGGCTTTTTTCCTTTGCTGAGCTGAAGGCAATCTTAGAATTGTCCTAATGATGTACATGTAGGACAGAACTACACACATAAAGGTCATTATGAAGGTCAACACAGCACAAACTATCACCAGCTGCTCTATGAACCATGTATCTGAACATGAATTCCTCAATATTGGAGAAGCATCACAGTAAAAATGGTCAATAACAAAGTCACAAAATTCCAGACGGAGGGTCAGTCCAAGGGGAGGGAGGATAATCAGTAAGCCAGATATCCAACAACACAGAATGAGATTCCTGCAGACTCTGCTGTTCATGATGGTCATGTAGTGCAGGGGTTTGCAGATGGCCACGTAGCGGTCATAGGACATCACAGCCAAGAGAAAAAAAATCTGAAGCTGCAGAGAGGACAATGAAAAATATTTGGCTGAAGCAGGCTTTGATGGTGATGGTTTTGTCCCCACTCGATATCATGTACAGGTATGTGGGGACACAGGAAGTTGTAATTGAGATTTCTAAGAAAGAGAAATTTTGAAGAAAAAAATACATAGCTGTTTTTAAATGAGAATCCACCAGGATGAGAGTAATTATGGTCAGATTCCCAATTACACTTAATATATATGTGATAAACAGAAAAACAAAAACAACTATCTCTAGTTGTGGGTCATTTGTCAAACCCAGGATGATGAAGATTGTTATTGCTGAATGATTTCTCATCATTGACTTCGTACTATTGCCAGTCTTCACATAAAAGTCAAAGAAATTGGATCTGAGGAACAATATTAAAATATGACAGAATCAATCTCTATCAATACAAAACAAACCCAGTCACATGCATTTTCCTCTCTAATTTGATAATCAGGTTTTAATGAAGTAATTTCTTATTTTTTTATTTTTCTATTATTGTTCAAGTACAGTTGTCTCCATTTTCACCCTACCATGGCCCTCTACTGCACACATCCCCACCTCCCACCCTCAAACCCACCCCCTTTGGCTTTGTCCATGTGTCCTTTATAGCTGTTCCTTGATGGACCTTCTCCTGTTTTCCCCCTTAACAAGGTATTTCCTCAACACCACTGAAATGTACCACAGGGAAGCTAAACTTATGGGAAGTTTCTCTTATGAATTATTGCTACTGAAATTGTTTCAAATATTCCAGGATCTTCAAATTCCCAGCACTATCTCCAATTCTATTGTTTTTCAAGTTCCCTCTTTGGTTGTGGTTTCCCCTATGAGATCAAGAGTTAACCACTCCTCTGAGTATCTACCAAAAAAATTTGAAAGTGTTTATTCACAAAGATATATGCACCCCTATGTTCACTGTAGCATTATTCATGGTGGCCAAGACATGGAAACAACTGAAATGTCCTTCAATAGATGACTGGATGAAGAAAATGTGGTACATATATACAATGGAATACTACCTAGCTATAAGAAAAGATGAAACAGTGCCATTTGTGGCAACATGGATGGACCTGGAGAATATCATGTTAAGCAAAATAAATCAGAAAGAAAAAGTCAAGAACTATATTATTTCATTCATATGTGGGATAGAAAACTGGAAGCAACAAATGAGCCAAAAAAGAATCCAACAAACAAAACTCATATACACAGACAATAACATGGTGGTTACCAGAAGGAAAGGGTGTGGGGAGTAGTAAAGGGTAAAGTGAGTCAAATATATGGTGATGGAAGGAATGTAGGGGACCGGTTTGCTTTGGTCTGGCAAATGTGACTCAGCTCAGTATGGAAAACATACAGAAGCAAAGTGGTGAACAAGAGCCAGACCTTCTAACTGAGTTTGCCCGTGGGAATCAGGCCTAGACAATGCATCCAGACTGTTATGGCTTGCTCTTGCAAAAACTCCATCACCCTGGTCTAAAACAACAAATGTGTATTGTCTATCTTCAAGGTAACTTCCAAAGCCTGTGTAAATTTTCCTGACAGAGCTAATTGGCTCACTGCCATTCCCCTCTGCATGTTATTTTCATTTCCTTGATTGTACCTAAAATGTAGACAATAATATTCTATGTAATAGGTAATAAATCTTTCTCTGATGTAAGACCTGAGGAAAACAATAAAAGCCTGTCTAGGCAAGGGTCAAGGAACTCCCCTCTTCAGGGAGTAGCCAAGGCATACATAGGCACTCTCCCCTTGAGAGAGTAGATGTGCAGTTCCCTTTTTCTCCACAAGATTGCTGTCGCCTGTGCCTTTATTCTCATCATTGGCCACAGCAGGTGGACTCTGGCCTGCAGAACATTTGACTTTTGGTGATAAACACACAATGCAATATACAGATGATATATCATAGAATTGTACAGTTGAAACCTATATAATTTTATTAACCAATGTCATCTCAATAAATTTAATTTTTTAATATAAAAAAGTTAACCACTTTCATGCTATACTTTGATGGGTCCTACAGTGACTTTATTTCATTTTTTAAAGATTTTATCTTTAGAAGGGAAGGGAAGAAGAGAGGGAGAGAAACATCAATGTATGGTTGCCTTTCATGTGTCCCCTGCTGGGAACTTGCCTGCAGGGAACCCGCCTGCAATCCAGGTATGTGCCCTGACTGGGAATTCGAACCGCGATTGGTTCGCAGGCCCGTGCTCAATCCACTGAGCTACACCAGCCAGGGCATATTTCAAAACTTTTGTGCTGAAAAATGAAATTCTGAAATTCCTTCACTTCAAGTCATAGTACCTGATAAAATGGAAATATATGGAGGATGCTCTACCTAGACTCTCCAGATCCTTCTTCCAGTGAATAGGGCATTATTCAAAGATCAAGAAAGTAGTCATTTGATGACAGTGCAGGGGGAGAAACAGGGACCAAGGGGAAGGAGGCAAAGGGGGGAAAATTGGGACAACTGTAATAGCATAAACAATAAAAAATTTAAATAGTCATTTGATGACATTTTCTCCTGATTTTCTTTAAGTTCCTCTCTTATTCCCTTATTTTCCATCTCTGTCCTCAAAAGATGACTATGATGCATGATTATGTTAGTATAATTGAAAAAACATGGGTAAAAAATATAAATAGCTGAAGGATATCAAGACATACTTTGTATTCCCTCCTTCAGGACAACAGAAGTGTGATACATGTTTCAGTAATGCACAAGGTTAAGTGCATGGACCTTTGAACAGTTTGTCTGAGTGATTCTGAGCAAGAATTTAATTTCTCTGTACTTCCAGTGTTCTAACCTGTAAAATGAAATTAACAGAAATTATATCATAGGATTACTATGAGGCTTAAATGAAATAAATCATGTAACATACCTATAACTGAACTTACCACATAACTAACACTATATACATATTTGGCATTATATTTTTTATTTTCTGAAGACAATGTCATCATCTCAAAAAGCCACTTTGCTGTACAAGGAACGGCTCAATTTCTCTTGTGTGTGTGTCTCTCTCCCCCTCCCCTTCCATCATCAATTTCTTCCACTTTTCTAGATTTATTTCATAAGCACAGAGACATTCTCTGCTACTCCCATGTTAAAAGAAGAACAAACATACAATTAAGGAATAACATTTCCATCAGTGTACACTTTATGTAGTTTTAATTTTAGGAAACATATTAATCTACATGTTTAAAAATAAAATATCATATCTGCCAAGAAGATAACTGACCTTTATTAATACACTTTCTATCTGCTCACTTTATCTTTTAGTGTGATATCACATGGTACATGATAATACATGGTAACTCAGGGTCTGAGCAACAGCACATACTAGTTGTTCTTGAAATAACCTAATTAGCATGTTAGTCCATTCAACTATTTGCTATCTTCATTCATTGTCTTAGGTCTCAACTGTCCAAAAGAGTAGCTACTAGCTATATATGACTATTGACAACTTGATATGTGGCGAGTTCAAATTGAAATATGCTGTAACTGTGAAATACATATCAAATTTAAAGACTTAGAAAACAATTACATAAAATATACCATTGATCATTTATTCTGAATGCATATTGAAGTGGTAATACTTTGGATATATAAAGTTAAATAAAATGTATCATTAAAATTAAGTACACCTATTTCTCTTTTACCTTTTTCATGATACTACAGAATATTTAAGATCACAAATGTGGCTCACACTATATCATTATTGGAGTGTACTGGAGTATACTATTGAAGTATACCTAGAACTTTCTGAAAGTTTACTTTCACAAAACTTTACTGTGAAAGTAAAGTTCCATCACATTACTAAATTTTTTTAAAGATTTTATGTATTTATTTTTAGAGGGAGGGAGAAACAGAAGAAAATAAACACCAATGTGCAAGAGAAACATCAGTTGGTTGCCTCTCACTGACTCCCAACCAGGGACCCAGCCCACAACTTAGGCATGTGCCCTGTCCAGAAATCATACCTACAACATTTTGGTTTGCAGGATGATGACCAAACCACTGAGCAGCACCAATCAGGATCATTAGTCATTTTTTCTTTAAAGATCTTATTTATTTATAGACAGAGGGGAAGGGAGCAAGAGAGAAAGTGAGAGAAACATCAATGTGTGGTTGCCTCTCACACTCCCATACTGGGGACCTGGCCCACAACCCAGGCATGTGCCCTGACTGGGAATTGAACTGGCAACCCTTTGATTTGCAGGCTGGAATTCAATCCACTGAGCCACACCAGACTGAGCCATTAGTGATCTTTAAAACAATCTTCTCATAAGGTAAATTAGGTTGTTTTCTAAATGGCTTTAATTCTTTTTAAAAATATACTCCACAAATATCTATGTAGTATAGAATCCTTAAAACTGAAAAAAAATAAAGTTACTTTTTGTCTTTTTGAGGTGACTATTACACATTCTCACTAACTACAGATCTACTGTAGTACACTGCCTGGTTACCAACATCATGATACAAAAAGAAACATTAACTTGGGTTTATGAGACAAATAGTATGAAAGTAGCTGATATTGGTACTGAAATAAAGGAAATATAAAAATATGGAATGTTTACCAATGGTAATTGAGATAAATGAGACATAAGTTGTTAGATACTTGATAGATAAGTGACAGAGAAGGACAAATAGAAACAGAGATCAGGGAAGTTTTTTCCTGTGTGTCAATCAAATCTCTACACATGGGATTACACCAATTTAATGATACATAAAATGAATCCTGCTTACATTTTTTTATCTGCTGAGAGTTTATGTTGCTTTATTAAAATTTTCAGAAATGATTGAATCAAGAAGAAGCAGAAAGCCTCAACAGACCAGTAACAGGTGGCAAAATTGAAGCAGTAATCAAAAAACTTCCAGCACACAAAAGCCCTGGACCAGACAGTTTCACAGGAGATTTTTAAAAAACATTTCAGGAAGAGCGAACCCCTATCCTGCCCAGACTATTCCAAAAAATCCAGAAGGAGGAAGAAGAAGGAAGACAACCAAACTCATAAAAAAATGAGTCCAGCATCATCCTAATCCCAAAACTAGATAAAGACACAACAAAGAAACAAAACTACAGCCCACTATCACTAATGAAAATATATGCTAAAATCCTCAACAAAATATTGATGAACCACATTCACCAATATATTAAAAAGATCATACACCATGACCAAGTGGGATTCATCCCAGGGATGCAAGGATGGTTCAATACTTGCAAATCAATAAATGTAATACATCACATAAACAAAAGAAAAGACAAAACTCACATGATCATATCAATAGATGTGTAAAAAGCATTTGATAAGGTACAGCACTTATTTATGATAAAAACACTTAGCAAAGTGGGAGTCATGGGAAAATACTTTAGCATAATAGAGGCCATATACAAGAAAACGACAGCCAACATCAATGGGCAAAAACTAAAAGCTTTCCCACTAAGATCAGGAAAAAGACAGCTTCACTACTTCTATTCAACATAGTATTGAAAATCCTAGCCACAGCAATCAGACAAGAAAAAAAATTAAAGACATCTACATTGAGAAAGGAGGAAGTAAAACTGTCATTGCTTGTAGATGATATAATAATTTACATAGAAAACCCTAGAGATTCCACCAAAAAACTATTCAATCTAATAGGTGAATTTGGCAAAACAGCAATATACAGAGTCAAAATTCAGAAAATGAAGGCATTTTTGTACATCAACAATAAAATATTGAAAACAAAACCAGGGGGAAAATCCCATTTGGTATAGCAACAAGAAAAATAAAGTACCTTGGAATAAACCTAACCAAGGAGGTAAAAGACTTCTACTCAGCAAACTACAGAACACTGAACAAAAAAAAATTATGAAAGACAGATTAATGGAAGCACCTACCATGTTCATGGACTTGAAGAATTAACATCATCACAATGGTCATACTACCAAAAGCAATCTACAGATCCAACACAATCCCTATTAAAATACAAATGACATATTTCACAGATACAGAACAAACATTTCAAAAATTTATATGGAACCATAAATGACCTCGAGTATTCACAGAAATTTTGAAAAAGAAGAGCAAGGTAGGAGGTATCATAATACCTGACATCAAACTATACTACAAGGCCACTGTAATCACAACAGTCTGGTAATGGCATAAGAACAGACATGTAGATCAATGGAACAGAATATAGAACCCAGAAGTAAACCCATGTGTCTATGGCAGATTAATACATGGCAAAAGGGACAGGAGCATTTAATAGACTAAAAATGGGCTCTTTATGAATGGTATTGGGAGATCTGGACAGTTACATGCAAAAAAGAAAAAAAGAAAAATGAACCTCAAGCACCAACTTATACCATACACAAAAATAAATTCAAGGTGGTTAAAAGATTTAGATATAAGCCATGACACCATTAAAATCCTAGAGGAGAACGTAGACAGGAAAATCTCAGATATTTCACACAGAAACATTTTTACTGATATGTCCCCTAGAGCAAGGGACATAAAGAAAAGAATAAATAAATGGGAATCTCATCAAAATTAAACCTTCTGCTTGGCTAAAGAAAACAGTATTAAAATAAAAAAACAACCAACTGTATGGGAAAACATCTTTGCCAATGATACCTCAGACAAGGGGTTAATCTCCAAAATATACAAAGAATTACATGACTCCACTCTAAGAAGACATCTAACCCAATTAAAAAGTGGACAAAGGACTTGAACAGACACTTCTCTAAGGAGGACATACAGAGGATCCAGAGACACATGAAGAGATGCTCAATATCACTAGCTACCAGAGAGATGCAAAATAAAACCACAATGAGATACCACTTCACACCCGTCAGAATGGCCATCATAAACAAAGCAACAAACAACAAGTGTTTGAGAGCTTGTGGAGAAAAAGTGACCTTAGTGCACTGTTGGTGGGATTGCAGACTAGTACAATCACTATTGATAACCTTATGGAATTTTCTCAGAAAACTGAGATCTGCCTTTTGACCCAGCAATTCCACTGCTAGAATTATATCCTAAGAATCCTGAAACACCAATCCAAAAGAACCTTTGC
Source organism: Artibeus jamaicensis (assembly GCF_021234435.1). NCBI lineage: Eukaryota > Metazoa > Chordata > Mammalia > Chiroptera > Phyllostomidae > Artibeus > Artibeus jamaicensis. Next base: position 53,752,970 of record NW_026521486.1, read on the forward strand.
ACCCCAATGTTCATAGCAGCACAATTTACAATAGTTATGTGTTAGAAGCAACCTAAGTATCCATCAGTAAATGAATGAATAAAAAAAACTATGGTACATTTACGCAATGGAATTCTATGCAGCAGAAAGAAAGAAGGAGCTCCTACCCTTTGCAACAGCATGGATGGAACTGGAAAGCATTATTCTGAGTGAATTAAGTCAGGCAGTGAAAGACAAATACCATATGATCTCACCTTTAACAGGAAGCTAAACAACAAAACAAATAAACAAGCAAAATATAACCAAAGACACTGAAATAGAGGACAGGCTGACAGTGACCAGAGGGGAGAGTGGAAGGAATTTCAGGGGGAAAGGGGTAGGGTTTACAGAAACAAATATAAAGGACACATGGGCAAAATCTAGGGGGGATGGAAATGGGAGGGGGTGGGGAGGGATGGGTGAGTGGGCTGGGATGGGAGTAAAAGGCAGAAAACTGTACTTGAACAATTTAAATTTTAAAAAATACTAAAAAAACTCTCTCACATTTACACAATGGAATACTATGCAGCAGAAAGAAAGAAGAAACTCCTTCACTTCACAGCAGCATGGATGGAACTGGAAAGCATTATGCTGAGTAAAATGAGCCAGGTTGTGAAAGACAATACCATATGGTCTCACCTATAAGTGGAACCCAAACCACATAACAAATAAGCAAGCAAAATATAACCAGAGACATGGAAATAAAGAATAATCTGACAGTAACTGGAGGAGAGTGTGGGGGGCGATGATAGCAGGGAAAGAAGGAGAAGGGCAGCCAAGGAACATGTATAAAGGACCCATGGACAAAGACAATAGGGGAGTATAGGGAGGAGGATTGAATATAGAGTGTGTGGGTGTGAGGGCAGGGGAGGGTAATAGGCTGATAATGGGGACAACTCTGATTGAACAACAATAAAAAAAGAAAAAGAAATGACTCAATAAAATATAAAAAAATAAATTTGAAACTAGTAATTTATTTGTTTTCATCACAAATGTTTTCTGTACAAATTACCTATAGAAACACACCTGGCTTAAAAACACCCCAGTACTTACTTACCTTTGATATCCTTCATTGTTTTAGCAGGAAGCTATACCTCAAATGACCTAAGTGTTATACTAACTGCCTGCTCCTATGAACTTATACTCACCACATATATACATGTGATTTCTGAATTTATAAGAAATGTCATGATAATTTAAAGTTAGAAAAAATTCCTGTGCATTCTGAGTAGCTGGAAAGAAGATAATAAAGACCTTCTAGCTCTGCAAAATTGGGTGCTCTGATTTTCTCTGGACAAACAGGGTTTTTTACTTACAACCCTGTTTATTTCTTCCAGCTGCAGCATGTGCAGAAAACAACTGAATTAAAAAGTCCTTGGAGGCCCTGATTTAAAACTCTCTAATGAATTTAAAATATAATTTACTTTGCCAAAAAAAAAATCCTAAACCAAGTACCTATGGTGATAATATCCTTGGAGAGAAAAAGATGCAATAATAACAACATGCTGAAAGTTTGATATAGAAAATTATGCACCTTCTAGGAACGGCTACAATCATGTGCAAAGGATGGTTATAAAAAGACCTTTTTCCTTTTCTGAATAGAGGAAATTTTTGAATTGATTATGATTAAGGTGAACACAGCACAAAAAATAAGTATTGGCCCTACTAACCATGTGTCAGAGAATGAGCTTTTAGGATTGAAGAGACATCACAGATAAAATGGTCAGTGATTGTAGAATCACAAATCCCAAACAGAGAACCATTAATAGTTGAACACCAGCCACCAATGCTGGTATTCAAAGGAAAAAGATGAGCATCCCACAGATTCTGTTGTTATGTAATGCTGGTGTAATGTGGGCATTTGTAGATAGTCACATAATGATCATAGAGCATGGTTGCCAGGAGATAATATATGTTTCTCCAAGAAGAGCAACAACAACAATAACAACAACAACAAAAAAAATTATATATATCACTAAAACAGATCTGAGATTGTTAGGTTTATTTTTAGATAAATGCTGTAAAGGAATTTAGAAACACAATCAGTTATGAAAATATTTCTAACAAAAATATTTGAAGAACAAAAGCATAACTGTTTAAAGAAAAATCCACCAAGGTAAGAAAGTTGAAGGTCAGATTTTCAAACATACTCAACATGTAGGTGAAAATGGGAAATTAAAAACAAAATCTCAAGTGTAAGTGCTGTGTAGTTCCACCAGAATGAACAGTGTTACTGCTCTGTGGCTTCTCATCAGTGCCTTATTGTTTTCCATGTAATCTGTTGTTAGGTAGAAATCAATGAAACTGGCTATGAAAAAGTGTTATAAAATTAGGCAGTAGGACTTCCGCCAAGATGGAGAAGTAGGTGGAGGGTCCACCTCGCCTCTGTGCACAACCAAATCTAAGAACAACTATTTTTAACAGCAGTCACAACCAAGCCACACGGAAAATCGACAATACGGAGTCCAAAGGACAACTAGATACTCGGCTGGACCAGTACGAGGAGCGAGGCCAGAAGCAGAGCAGGTTAGCAAGAAAAAATTCCCGGGGCGGTGCGCGGGGCGCGCAGGCAACCGAGGGCTGATCGCCAGCGAGCTGGCTGCCGGAGCGCACAGGGAATAGGCGCGGTGGGTCGCTCAGTCGCGCGCATTTATGTGCGGAGAAACCAGTGAGAAGGGAAACCCTCGCGGTGCAGCAGGCTCGCAAAATTAGGATCAGATAAGCAAGCCCGAGGCGTTTGAGTGACTGAATGCGCTGGGCTAGCGGAGAGGAACGCCATCGCTCCCTCTCTGACCCCGCCCCCACACACAGCGTCACAAACCAGCGACCTGGGTCGCCCCGTCCTGGTAAACAACTAAGGCTTCGCTCCGCTCACTAAACAGCACGAATAAACCAAAAATGGCTCTAGAACAACTCAGAGCCCCAGAACCGATAGACCTAAGTGATGAAGAAATAGCCAGTCTTTCAGATGCACAGTTCAAAACACTGGTTATAAAGATCCTTACAGAACTGGTGGATTTTAGTCACAAATTAGAGAAACATATGGAAGCTAAATTAACTGAAATGAATGCTGATACAAAAGATACCAATAGTGATGGAAAGAAAATTGGGACTCAAATCAAGGGAGAGGACCAGACAGAAGAAAAAGATGATCAAGCAGAAAGGAATGAAGAAATAAGAATTCAGAAAAATGAGGAGAGGCTTGGGAAACTCCAGGACATCTTTAAACGTTCCAACATCCGAATTATAGGGGTACCAGAAGGGGGAAAGGCACAACCACCAGTTGAAAAATTATTTGAACAAATAATAAAGGAGAATTTCCCCAAGCTGGCAAAGGAAATAGACTTCCGAGAGATCCAGGAAGCTCGGAGAGTCCCGAGGAAGTTGGACCCGGGAAGGAACACACCAAGGCACATCATAATTACATTAGCCAAGATTAAAATGAAGGAGAGAATCCTAGAAGCAGCAAGAGCTAAGGGGACAGTCACCTACAAAGGAGTTCCCATCAGACTGTCAGCTGATTTCTCAAAAGAGACCTTACAGGCAAGAAGGGGCTGGACAGAGGTATTCCAAGTCATGAAAACCAAAGATCTACAACCAAGATTGCTCTACCCAGCAAAACTTTCATTTAGAATGGAAGGACAGATAAAGTGCTTCTCAGATAAGGTCAAATTCAAGGAGTTCATCATCACCAAGCCCTTACTATATGAAATGTTAAACAGACTTACCTAAGAAAAAGAAGATAAAAAAGATGAACAGTGAAAGGACAGCAAACTCACAGTTATTAAGAACCACACCTAAAACAAAAGCAAACTAAGAGGATAGCTAGATCAGGAGCAGAACCATAGAAATGAAGATCACAGGGAGGGTTAGCAACAGGGGAGTGGGAGGAGGGGAAGGGGGGAGAAGGTACAGAAAATAAGTAGTATAGACAGTAGATAGAAAATAGATAGGGGGAGGGTAAGAATAGTAGGGGAAATACAGAATCTAAAGAATTTGAGACACATGTTCATGAACTAAAGGGGGAAATGGTGGGGGAGGGGTATGCAGGGTGGAGGGGAAGGGAGGGGGGAATAGAGCAAATGTAATGGCATAATCAATAAAAAATAAATAAAAAAATAAAAAATAAAAATAAAATAAAAATAAAATTAGGCAGTAAAACCAGAAAAAAGACACTGAAAAAAAAGAAAATTAAAGGTCAATATCACTGATGAACACAGATACAAAATTTCTGAACAAAATAACTAGCAAACCAAATTGAACAATACATTGAAAAGATTACACACCAAGATCAAGTGACATATATACCAGGGATGCAAGGATGGTTTAACATCCACAACTCAATTAATGTGACCCACCATATCAACAACACCATCTGTCACCCACATTCCCCACTCTAGTTCATGTACATGTGTCTTAACTTCTTTAGCTTCTACATTTCCCATACTATTATTTCCCTCCCACTGTCTATTTTCTCCTTACCATCTATGCTACTTATTCTCTATACCTTCTTCCCCCTTCTCCTCCTCCCACCCCCCTCTTGCTAACCCTCCATGTGATCTCCATTTCTGTGGCTCTGCTCTTGATCTAGCTGTCCACTTAGTTTGCTTTAGTTTTAGGTGTGGTTTTTAATAATTGTGAGTTTGCTGTCCTTTCACTGTTCGTCTTTTTTATCTTCTTTTTCTTAGATAAGTCTCTTTAACATTTCATCAGATAAGGACTTGGTGATGATGAACTCCTTGAATTTGATCTTATCTGAGAAGCACTTTATCTGCCCTTCCATTCTAAATGAAAGTTTTGCTGGATAGATCAATCTTGGATGTAGGTCTTTGGATTTCATGACTTGGAATACCTCTTTCCAGCCCCTTCTTGCCTGTAAGGTCTCTTTTGAGAAATCAGCTGACAATCTCATGGGAAGTCCTCTGTAGGTAACTGTCTCCTTATCTCTTGCTGCTTCTAGGATTCTCTCCTTCATTTTAAGCTTGGCTAATGTAATTATGATGTGCCTTGGTGTGTTCCTTATCAGGTCCAACTTCTTTGGGACTCTCTGAGCTTCCTGGACTTCCTGCAAGTCTATTTTCTTTGACAGATTGGTGAAGTTCTCCTTTATTATTTGTTCAAATAAGTTTTCCACTTGTTGCTGTTCCTCTTCTCCTTCTGGTACTCCTATCGTTTGAATGTTGAAATGTTGAAATGTCCTGGAGTTCCTAAGCCCCTCCTCATTTTTTTTTAAATTCTTATTTCTTCATTCTTTTCTGATTGAATGTTTCTTTCTTCCTTCTGGTCCACTTCATTGATCTGAGTTCCAGTTTTCTTCCCATCACTATTGGTTCCCTGTGCATTTCCCTTCATTTCACTGAGCATAGCCTTCATTTTTTCATCTAATTAGTGACCAAATTCAACCAATTCTGTGAGCACCCTGATCACCAGTGCTTTGAACTGTGCATCTGATAGGTTGGCTATCTCTTGGTCACTTAATTATATTATTTCTGGAGCTTTAATCTGTCTTTTATTTTCAGCCATTCCTTTTGTCTTGTTGCACCTGTTACATAGTAAGGGACAGAGCCTTAGATGTTCACCAGGGCTATTCAACCCAGTCACTGGGTTGTGACACTGTATGTGGGAGCAGGTCCCAGAGGGAACAATGGCAGTTGCTCTGCTCTCTGTCAGACCTCAGTCTTTTGTGCTGCTTCCCCCAAGAAAACTGCGCCTTTCTGGTGCTGATTCCCATGTGGGTGAGCTTGTGTGCTTTCTAGGACCCTGTGGGTCTCTCCAACAAACTCTCCTGTGAGGCTGGGAGTCTCTCCCTGTGTCTCAACCCCCACAGGTGTTTTCAATCAGTGTTTTGAGGCTTTTGTTCTCAAGGATGAGACCCTGGGTTGCATGATCTGTCTCACTCCCCAGTTATCTGTTCACGAATGTGGGACTGCCATCCGGTCAGCTAGCTGCCTTGTGTGTGGTGCCCCACTTCTCAACTGCCACCTCCCTGGGTCTGCCCATTGCCACCCTGTGCCTGGGGTCTGCCAGCCACCTCCTGCAGGCCCAGGGTCCACTTGCTGTATCTAGCACTTCTGCCTGGGGTGCCTTGTGCACTCAGTGTCACCGCTTCCTATGACACGACCCCTCTCTGCTCAAAAGCCCAACTCCATCCTGCCTATAGGCCTGGATAAATGTGTCTATTTCAGCTCCTTGGCTGTCCAGCTTTCATACAGCTCAATTTTCTGTCAGTTCTGGTTGTTATTTTGTTTCTAAATTTTTGTTGTCCTTATTTTGGTTGTGCGAGGAGGCACAGTGTGTCAACCTATGCCTCCATCTTGGCCGGAAATCTGCTTAGATTTCTTTAACTTCATTCAAAACAATTTTGTTAGATTATATTGTGACAGCTATTATGCAAGCATGCATTTTTTTAAAAACAGCAAAACTGGTGGATTTTTGTATAGCCATTTTAATATTGAAGGTGGAAGAAGATATGCAATATATTATGCTTTATTATTTCAAGAAAGGTAAAAATACAACTGAAACAAAAAAATCTTTATGTTGTGCAGTGTATGGAGAAGGTGCTATGACTGATGGAGCAGGTCAAAGGTGGTTTGTGAAGTTTCTCAGTACTATTGACATTTTAGCAGAATAATTCTTTGCTGTGGGGCTGTGTTATGCATTGGAAGATGTTTAGCAGGATCCCTGGCCTCTACCCACTAGAAGCCAATAGCAGGAGACAGCTGACATACTCAAAATATCCAAATCAATAGTTATTGGTGAAAATGAAAAATGTATCTTTTATGGAAAAAACTAAGTGAAGTTTTGGACCAACCAAACCCAGTCACCCTTTTTTTTTTTTTTTTTTGTTTTTGTGGTAAGAATCCTTAAGATCTATCCTCTTAACAAATTTCAAGTATGCAATACAGAATTCTAATGAACAATGCTAAATAAACATTAACAAATATTAGCCACCCACCACTTTTTAAGTACTAGTATTGCAATGTTTCTTGTACTAACCAAAGAAATAGAGAGCAGGAAAAACAGTTTCTTCTAGTTCTTCTTTTTTTTTTTTAAGATTCTATCTATTTATCTTCAGAGAGGGGGAGGGAGGGAGAAAGAGAGGGAGAGAAATATCAATCTGTAATTGTCTCTCATGCACCCCCCACTGGGGACCCAGCCCACAACCCAGGCATGTTACTCTGACTGGGAATCTAACTGGCAACCCTTTGGTCTGCAGGCTGACACTCAATTCACTGAGCCACACCAGCCAAGGCTCTTCTAGTCCTTCTTAACCCCATCAAATGCTGCCCAGATTTGAGAACTTTTAAGACTATCAGGTTAATAATGAAATAGGCTTACTTTTCAGGTGCAGTTAAAGAAAAATATCTACCAATAACCCTTTCCTCAGACCTCCCACACTGTATTCTATGTCTGGATATGCACATTCTACTCCAGTCTATATAAAGCTATAGTATAGCACAAGCCTTCTTAGCTAACACTGAAGTGCTGCCTAGTTTAATTTAGTTGCTTCTTCCAAAGTTCAAGTAAGACTTCAATACTTTCCCTGGTCCATCTCCTCCAAGACTGACAAAATGGTTGCCTATTTTAGCACCTCTACTTGGGTTTCTAATTGACAACTCAAAATTAATATAGCCAAACCCAAACTCTGGCTCACCCCACACACAAAAAAATTCCAGTTATCTCCAGTTTAGTATATGGAAATTCCATCCTCCTAATTATTCAGACCAAAAACCTTGGCATCATCTTTGACCTCTCTCTTTTGTTTACACCCAATATTCAATCCAGCGGCCAAACCTGCTGCCTCTACCTTCAAATATAGCCAGAATCTGACTACTCCCAAGCCTCCAATACTCCCGTCCTGGGGCTAGACACCATCATCATTTCCTACTTTGATTATTTCAGCAACTTCCAGACTCATCTCTCTGCTTTTGCCCTTGTTCTATATGGTCTACTCTCAACACAGCATCCAGAATGATACTTGCAAAACCAAAAATCAAGTCATATTGTTCATATTCTCACACACTCTGGAAGCTTCCCAAGTTACTGGCAGTACAGGCCGAAGTCCTCAGAGTGGCTGACAAGACCCTGCATGATCTGCACAGCCCTTGCTTCTCTGGCCTCATCTCCCTCCTCCTTTGCTCACTGTTATTGGCCTTGTTATTCTTTCTTATCCTCAGACACATCAAGCATGCTCCTATCTCAATACCTTTGCACTGTTACTTCTTTTTCCCTAGAATACTCTTCTCCTAAGTAACTGCATGACATGCTGCTTTACTTCCCACAAATGTCATTTCATTACCTACTATTCCAGCTCTCCTCTACACTCTTGCCAGTGTGTTAGTTGGCTGGAATTGCTGTAACAGAGCACCACAAACTGTGTGGCTTAAGCAACAAGAATGTATTGTCTCACAGTTCTGGAGTCTGGAGGCCTGAGATCACAGTGTTGGTTCCTTCTGGTACCTGTGGGAGAGAATCTCTTCCAGGCCTCTCTCTTAGCTTCTGGTGGTTTGCTGCAATTTTTCATATTCCTTGGGTTTCAAAAACATCCCTGCCCATTTCTGCCTTCATCTTCACATGGTGTTCTCTCTGTGTACGTGGCTGTCACCAGTTTTCCTTTTCTTCATGAGGACAATAGTCATTATTCTGTTAGACCCCCCTCTAATGAGTTCATGTTAAATGTATTACTTTTTCTAAAGAGCCTATCTCCAAATAAGTCACATTCTGAGGCCTGGGGATTAAGACTTGTGCAGGGGCATGCAGTTTAACCCATAGCACCTTGCTTAACTATTACCACATTTATCATCATTCACTTCTATTTACCTTTTGTTTTATTTATTGCCCATAAGCATATGGACCTCTAGACAGGGACTTCAGTGGTTTTGTTGACAGCTGTATACCCACTGCCTAGAAAATCTCCTGCTCATTAAATATTTGTTGAATAAATGAATGGGTTAGCTTATTATCTATCATGATCTGTCTATTAAGTACAGGACACTAATCATTATTAGTTCAAAAGTGTTAAATGTTTAGTAACATTATGAACTAAAATATTCTGAAGTCAGGTTAAAATTGGTCAAATATTTTAATGATCTTTTTTTAATTGAGGTATAATTGACATATAACATTATATTAGCTTCAGGTGTACAACATAATGATTTAATATTTGTATATACAGGGTCCAGCAGAAGGAACACCTACCTGAGTATGATTGGTAGGATAATAATATGGGCATAATTATTTATAGTTTTAATTTGAACATTTCACCTAAAATGTCATATGGTATGCTTGAGTGTGACATTGCTGTTACAGAATTACATGCTTATGATTTTATGATAAAAGATTTTGTAATAAAAGGGGTTTTATTTGTTCCAGACCCTATATTATAAAATAATCACATCAATAAATCTAATTAACATCCATCATTATACACACTTATCAAAATTTTTTACAAGGACTTCTAAAATCTACTCTATTAACTCTCAAATATGCAATACAGTATTATTAACAATAGTCACCATGCTGTAATTACATCCTTGTGACATACTTATTTTATAACTAGAAGTTTGTACTTTTTGACTCCCATCATCCATTTTGCCCACCCCTGCTCCCTGGCAACCATCAATCTGCTTCAAGGCTTTTTGGGTTGGTTTTTTTTTTTTAGATTCCACATATAAGTGAGATTATAGTAAAAACTTCTGACATTAGGACTTCCGTCAAGACGGAGGTGTAGGTGGAAACACTTTGCTTCCTTGCACAACCAAATCTAAAAACAACAAAGTTTTAACAACAAAAAACACAACCAAACCATAGAAAACCTGAATAATACGGAGTCCAAAAACAACAAACACTCAGCTAAACCAGTGAGAGGGGCAAAGCCAGCAGTAGAGCGGGTGGGGCCAAAAACATCCCCTGACCTGGGCTGTGCTCGCAGGCAGCCAAGGGCGTGGATCCCAGGTGCAAGGTAGCTATGGGCAGACCCAGGAAAGGCACGGTGTGGCTGGCCATCTGTAGTCGCACATTTGCGCTCAGATAAACTGGCGGGCGTGAGCGGTGAGGCAGACCAGGCAAGCAGAGGGGACCACCATTGCTACCTCTCTGACCCCACCCCCACATATTGCATCACAAACCAGCGACCTGGGTGGCCCGGCCCTGGTGAATATCTAAGGTCTGCTCCTCATATGTAACAAGCATGAACAGATCAAAACATGGCTCAAGAACAACTCAGTGCCCCAGAGCCAATAAATCTAAGCAACGAAGAAATTGCCAAACTTTCAGATGCACAGTTCAAAACACTGGTGATCAAGATGCTCACAGAACTGGTTGATTTTAGTCACAAATTAGAGGAACATATGAAGGCTAAACTAATTGAAATGAAGGGAAATGCACAGGAAACCAATAGTAATGGAAAGGAAACTGGGACTCAAATCAAAGGAGCAGACCAGAAGGAAGGAAAAAATGACCGAACAGAAAAGGATGAAGAAACAAGAATTTTAAAAAATGAGGAGAGGCTTAGGAACCTCCAGGACATCTTTAAACACTCCAACATCTGAATTATAGGAGTACCAGAAGGGGAAGAGGAACAGCCACAAGTGGAAACCTTATTTGAACAAATAATAAAAGAGAACTTCCCCATTCTGGCAGAGGAAATAGACTTCCAGGAAATCCGGGAAGCTCAGAGAGTCCCAAAGAAATTGGACCCAAGAAGGAACACACCAAGGCACATCATCATTACACTAGCCAAAATTAAAATGAAGGAGAGAATTCTAGAAGCAGCAAGAGATAAGGGGACAGTCACCTACAAAGGAGGTCCCATCAGACTGTCAGCAGATTTCTCAAAAGAGACCTTACAGGCAAGAAGGGGCTGGAAAGAAGTATTTCAAGTCATGAAATCCAAAGACCTACAACCAAGATTGCTCTATCCAGCAAAGCTTTCATTTAGAATGGAAGGGCAGATAAAGTGCTTCTCAGATAAGATCAAATTCAAGGAGTTCATCATCACCAAGCCCTTATTATATGAAATATTAAAGGGACTTACCTAAGAAAAAGAAAATAAAAAAGATGAACAGTGAAAGAACAGCAAACTCACAGTTACTAAGAATCACACCTAAAACAAAAGCAAATTAAGAGGACAGCTAGATGAGGAGTGAACCATAGAAATGAAGATCACATGGAGAGTTAGCAACAGGGGAGTGGGAGAAGGAGAAGGGGGGAGAAGGTACAGAAAATAAGTAGCAAAGACAGTAGACAGAAAATAGATAGGGGGAGGGTAAGAATAGTATGGGAAATATAGAATTTAAAGAACTTGAGACACGTGTTCATGAACTAAGGGGGGAATAGTGGGGGAGGGGGAGGGGTGTGCAGGGTGGAGGGGAATGAAGGGGAGAAATAGAACAAATGTAATGGCATAATCAATAAAAAATAAAAATAAAAATGATAATAAGCAAAAAAATTTAAAAAATAAAAATCTTAAAAACAAAAGCTTCAGTAGATATGTGTAGTAAAGTGAATCTACCCTCTCAAAAAAAAATTCTGACATTAGAATGCTTTCTCTATCTTTCATCAGTCATATTTACCTCAATCATTTCTTTATTATGCAACCTAGGTACTTCCTAAATTTTAGAAAGCAGCATAACCTGTCAAATAATTTATTATAAAATAATTTTTTTCAGAATTACTTCCTAGGAAGATTTCTACATTTTGACCTCCTTGTCTTTTTTTTATTAATTTTTTGTTGCTGTTGTTCAAGTACAGTTGTCTCAACTTTCCCTCCACCAGTACCCCCAACCCCAGCCATCCCCACCTCCCACCCTCAATCCTACCCCCCTTTGGCTTTGTTCATGTGTCCTTTATACATGTTCCTGACAACCCTTTCCCCTCTTCCCCCCCCCCATTATCTCCTCCCTTCTTCCCTCTAGTTACTGTCACTTTGTTCTTAATTTCAATGTCTCTGGTTATATTTTGCTTGTTTGTTTGTTTTGTTGATTAGGTTCCACCTATAGGTGAGATCAGCAAAAAGAAAGAAGGAGCTCCTGCCCTTTGCGACAATGTGGATGGATCTGGAGAGCATTATGCTAAGTGAAATAAGCCAAGTGGTGAAAGACAAATACCACACGATCTCATCTATAAGTTGACCTCCTTGCCTTATTTTACTGATTCTTGTTCCCAGATTCCAAGCCTGCAATATTTGCAGCCTAGACTGACTCATCAATGAGATATGATTCCCTCACTAAATTTATGGCCACTTCTTCTTTTTGAAGAAGGATTCTCTCAAGGTAAGAGATTTCTCTAAACAAACAGAGCATTTGCAATCTGCCAGAACCAAATGGTTCCAATTGGTGACTTTGCCCTTCTTCTCTGTGACCACTTTGGAAGAAACCACTGAACTATTGCTTAATACAATTTTATAGTAATTCCTTCTATGGAGAAGAGAAAATAAAAAATATTTATGTGGCATAAACTATGTACCAGGTACTTTCTTATGTCCTTTCCAATAATAGATCTATTTAATGGGCATTGTGATCTGCATTTTACAACAGGAAAATGAGATTCAGAGAGATGAAGAGAGACGAAGTTTCTTGTGTCATTCAAAATGGAGTTAATTATGGCTTTATATTTGGTTAGACCACAATTCCTCTCCGGGCCTCACCATTGTTGTAAGAATTGTATTAAATCATGTACGAGGAAGCCATTTGTAAGACATTTGTGTAGTGGGTATTTTGTCCCTAATTCTGGTATTTTGTTTGCAAGGCTAACATTAGTTTTCTTTGTGTTTGTGCTGCATTGATAAATAGGTGATTGATCTGTTAAATTAACTGCTATAAAGGTGTCTTTGGATAGCAAAGGGTTAGTCCTCTCAAACAATATATACAATACATACCTAGACAAGTGCTTCACTACCTTAAATTGAAAATTTGTGATTATTTCCTCAGAAGTGACTCACAGACCAATATGGGCTCCTTCTCTTATCTCAGTCTGAGCACTTCACTTTTACCTGTTTTACATTTCATTTCTGCACTAGCACTCTAAAAAAATGAAAATGACTGCTTACTGTCTTTAGCCAGTACTCTATAACTGGGCTAATTACAACCAGGCAAGTGATGTTCAGAAAATGAGACTTTTCAGGACCTTCCTGACCTGCAAACAGTCCCACCTACAGTGCTTTTCCTCGGCCAAATCCAGCCATGCCCACCTCCTGAGCAATGTTACCTTCTTGACTCCATAGTCTTCCTCTTCTCTGCTGCTGATACTCTCTTGCTACTCCACACCACCACCACCTCATCCCCAAGCTAGTCTCTTTGGGCCCTCATCCCTTAGCCATATGTTTAAATTTTATTCCCAATGTTATTGACAAAGGACATTCATTAGCCTATTCCAAATAAGGATTCCCAGAGCAACTTGTGCTTCTTCACTCAATTGATTCCCAGGTGCATGCTCTCAATAGAGCAAATATAACCTGTGTCACACTGGATAAAGGATACTCTGGGGTGAGAGGGGGGCTTCATATTCTGCCTTCTGAGGTCTTCAACCTGATTTCTCCCAGAACAGAAAAATCCAGGACTACTCTGCTCCTCAAAGTTCTTCTTTTATTCTCTTATTTATTGGTTCTAATTGAAAATGACAGAAAATACCCTCTGGTTCTATTCCATTCTGAATTAGTAGAAGGATAGAAGTAATAGGCACATTTCTACTAAATTGAGAAGGGATCACAGATAACTACTTCTTACCAAAAGAAGCTGCAGGATAGGATTTGGTGGCAGATAACTAGAAAATGCAATAAATTTTATATTATTTTGTAATTATGTGGCCTTATCATTTTTATATACCTCTAGCATAGCTAAGACTAAAATTCCACTATAGCTATTTGGATAGTCAGGTGAGGAAGTATATTTCCTGTTTAGAGCTTCATTGGTTTTACTCTCTGTGGTTGTGAAACCTGAAACTGGTGCAGATGTGACTGACTACTCAATCACTCCCTGAAGATTCCAGGTTGGTAACCAGAGGGCAAGGGCATCTAGAACATCGTGTAACTTTTCTTGATCTCTGATTCCAACTGTGGATTGCAACCTACTAATGTATTCTGAAATCAATTTAGTGAACTGCAAAGAGCATTTGAAGAAATTTTTTTTCATAAAATAAAATTTAAAATATCAAATTGTTTCACGTAGTGAGCAAGAAGTCTTCTATAAAAACTTTTACAAGATTATATATATATATATATGCATGTTTGCCAGAAAATTATATAAAATGTAGAGTGAATTATGATCCAACATGCTTTAAAGCTGCTGCCTTAAAAATGTCTATAAAGCCTTGGCTGTGTGTCTCAATGGATTGAGCACCAGCCTTCGAACCAAAGGGTTGCTGGTTCGACTCTCAGTCAGGGCACACTGCCTGAGTTGCAGGCCAGGTCCCCAGTAGGGGTCATGTGAGAGGCAACCATACATTGAGGTTTCTTCCCCTTTCTTTCTTCCTTCCCCTCTGTCTAAAAATAGATAAGTTTTTTAAATGTCCATAAAAACAATACATTAAAAAGTTTTCAATAAATCAATAAAAGTCACATATGATGTGACTTTTAACCACATGAGATCATAAAACAGTAGAAAACAAAAGTCTTTTTTATTTGTTTTTTTCTTAAGATTTTATCTATTTATTTTTAGAGAGAGAAGAAGGGAGAGAGAAAGAAAGGGAGAAATAAAGAGAAACATCAGTGTGTGGTTGCCTCTCATGTGCCCCCAACTGGGGACCTGTCCCAACACCCAGGCATGTGCCCTAACTAGAAATCAAACTGCCAACCCTTTGGTTTGCAGACTGGCACTCCACCCACTGAGCCACACTAGCCAGGTCAAAACAAATATTCTTGAAGTGCTTAAATATAGAGTCTCTTAGAAAACCCTGAATTATAGTTTTATATATTTTACCCATAAAATTTTTATGCCCACATACACAGCATGTTCTACATATGATTTAGTGTATTCATAGACCTGATAAATTCAATCTAAGAATTAATGAATCCCTAGTTAGAACTCTTGCTTTAAATATTTTTAAGCTCCATAAATTTTCTTGGAACATAATAATTCCTCCCTATTTTTGTGGGTAAGCAAGACTCTAGATCTAAAGTTTTGAATGCATTTGTGTAAGTAAATGCAGGTTTTTTACTTTAATTTAATATTTACTTAACTCTAGGAAGATATGTTGAATGCTTCAAAAGACATAATTACATAATCCTAATACACTAGTCCTCCCTTATTCATGGAGGATGCCTTCCAAGAAACTTAGAAATCTGAAGTGTAAAGTGAAACCATGAGTAAAGGAAGACTACTGTAAATTCTAACAAACAGATATGAGCAGAGAAGCTTGGAGGGTCCATTAAGAAGAATTGAGGAATTGGTACTTTTTGGCATCAAGGGAATGAAGAGAGTTGAACCACAAGAAAAATGAATGGCTGCTACAATTATATGAAGAATAAAAACAAAAACAGCAGGGAAGAATAAGAAAAACAGCAATCCTGAGAAGTTAGGCCAACAAAGAATGTGGGGCCATGAATGGAATCAGTGGTAAGTAAGGAAAGTGAATACAGGGGAAAAAAAATTAGTAACTATTCCGGAAGGAGGCAGCTGCTGGAAACATTCTTTTATTAACTCATTTTACAAACTTTTTGATCATCTGTAAGGCAGACACTTGTTTCATGTAGGCAGTGGGGAAAGTACCAGGTGGGGAAATAATGACAAGGACTTTTCTATACAGGACAAATGAGCCCAGGAAGGATCCAACATCATTCAAATGGGTCACTTGTCTGGGTCCTGTCACCAGAGGAAAGTTCATGGTCCATCTCCTTTTGTTCTTTTCAGATTTTACCTCTTCTTTTCAGAGCACCTCTTCTTTTCTCACCTTTTATTACTATCATTTTTTTGCCTTGAAACTCAAATTTTTTCAGCAATGAAAAATAAAACCATGTTGACTGAGTTTATCCTGCTTGGTCTGACAGATGTCCCTGAACTCCAGGTGGTGGTTTTCACCTTTTTCTTTCTCACCTATTTGCTCAGCATCATTGGAAATCTGACTATCCTCATCCTCACCTTGCTGGACTCCCACCTTCAGACTCCCATGTATTTCTTTCTTCGGAACTTCTCCTTCCTGGAAATTTCCTTCACAAACACCTTCATTCCCAGGGTCCTGATCAGCATCACAACTGGAAACAAGAGTGTCAGCTTTGCTGGCTGCTTCACTCAGTACTTCTTTGCCATATTCCTTGGGGCAACAGAGTTTTTTCTTCTGGCTGCCATGTCCTACGATCGCTATATAGCCATATGTAAACCCCTGCATTACAGGATCATCATGAGCAGGAGAGTCTGCACCCAGCTGGTTCTCTGCTCTTGGCTAGCAGGGTTAATGGTTATTATACCACCAATCACTCTGATGAGTCAGCAGAACTTTTGTGCATCCAACAGGCTTGATCATTATTACTGCGACTATGAGCCTCTTCGAGCACTCTCTTGTTCAGACACAAGCCTCATAGAAAAAGTTGTCTATCTTGTGGCATCTGTGACCCTGGTAGTCACTCTGGTGCTAGTGATTCTCTCCTACATGTTCATCATCAGGACTATTCTGAAGCTCCCCTCTGCCCAGCAAAGGAAAAAAGCCTTTTCCACTTGTTCTTCCCACATGATCGTCATCTCCCTCTCTTATGGAAGCTGCTTCTTCATTTATATTAAGCCCTCAACGAAAGAAGGGGACAAATTTAACAAGGGAGTAGCTCTGATCTTTACTTCAGTTGCACCTTTGTTGAACCCCTTCATTTATACCCTAAGGAACCAACAGGTGAAACAAGCCTTCAAGGATATGGTCAAAAAGCTTGTGAATCTTTAAAGAATATCAGAATTAAAGCCTTAATAGATGAGTCCTTACTATGTACCAAGCTCTCTGTAAGTTACTAAGTATAAGTATCCAATAAATAGTTAAACTCTAGGCCAGTGAGAGATACTTGAAAATAAATAAATTACAACCCACTAAGTGTTCATATAAATAAGTTCAATCTGAATTAAAGAGTCAGTATATGTTTTCAGAGGGGATGCTATTTAAACTGCATCTTAACAAGTGTAGTAGGCCAAGCAAGCAAAAACAGAGAACAAGAAACTTGGATTGAAAGCATATTGTTGGTGGGACAAAATTTAAGTCCAATGGGATTGAATAAATGTTGTCATTAATTTCAATAAAATAAAAAGGAGAAGTTGTGAGGATGATAGATTTAGTTTTGAATTGGGCACCTGGATCTGGGACCAGGTCTACATATTTAGCAGTCCTCTCCATGGAGATGGTAATTTATGTGGGAATAGAGGAAATCACAAATAGAAGCTAGTAGAGATGAACTTTAAATAATAAACTCTAGGGATCCTCTCACATTTTAAAGAGCAGAAGAGATTATAAGAAAGGCAATAGACCTATAAAATTCATATCTCAGCCCTGGTTGGTGTAGCTCAGTGGATTGAGCGCGGGCCTGAGAACCAGACAATCGCGGTTCGATTCCCAGTCAGGGCACATGCCTGGGTTGCAGGCCAGTTCCCTGCAGGACAGTTCCCAGCAGGGGACGCACAAAAGGCAACCATACATTGATGTTTCTCTCCCTCTCTCCTTCCCTTCACCTCTAAAGATAAATAAATAAATAAATAAATAAATAAATAAATAAATAAATAAATTTGTGTCTCAAGAAACATGGTTGGCAATGTAAAACACTACAGACAGCAATTAATGGAGAACAAAAGTCAGAGAATTAACAAAAGGGTCTTGTTGATTTCAGCCATTTTCAGCAAATGTGGAAACTGGGGTGGAGTAGGAAGAAGTCAGGCTGTTGTGGGATGCTGGTGGGTCACTGCTGAAAAGTTAGAAATGGTAAAACGGAATTTCAAGAGTGGAGAAATGAGAAGAACAACCTCCAAGCTATGTTCTCCATACTTTCTCATTATTAGTATATTACAGTAATGATTATACACTTAAAGTCTGTATTTACCTATAGTCTATAAAATCCAGGAATGCAGGGATAATATTTTCTTGATCATAATTCCATTTATAATGTTAAGCAATGGTAGGTGCTCAAAAATTAGTTGTTGAATAGATGAATAAATAATGGATGGGTAGATGGATGGATACACAAATAAATGAGGGAGCCCAGAACTGATTTTTTTTAGTGAAGAATCCTGATCACTTGAGAATTTATATAATGAGAGCAATGAATTAGCAAGGCATGTCTCATACAGACATTTTAGAAATGCCTGGAATTTTTATTCTATTTTACAAATAAGGAAACTGAAGCTTAAAGAGGTGAAATAGCTTATATAAGATAACACAGCTGAGTGCCTAAACTAGCACCAGAAATCAGAGTCCCACTGCTTGGCTGCTGAGCAATACAACCTTCTACCCATTCCAACTGGTTTTAAAGTTTACTCTTCTAAGTGTTTTTAAATATTTTAAAGTAGCCTTGGATTTCCACCTGTTTCTCACTTTTTCCAAGCTCTTGTTAGATGCCTTTATGACATGAATCTCTTTAGAAAGTTGAAAGCACACAAAATCCCATATTATTCCACCCATTGTTTTTAACTTCTCATAAGAAGCTTCTCTGCCTGGCTGGTGTAGCTCAGTGGATTGAGCACAGGCCTGCGAACCACACGATCGTGGTTCGATTCCCAGTCAGGGCACATGCCTGGGTTGCAAGCCAGTTCCCAGCAGGGGCCATTTCCCAGCATGGGATGCACCAGAAGCAACCATACATTGATATTTCTCTCCTTCTCTCCTTCCCTTCCCTTCCCTTCTAAAGATAAATAAATAAAATTTATTTTAAAAAAAGAAGCTTCTGCTTTTTGTGTCCATATCTGTTCCAACATGTGTATGTCTCTTATTCTTTTCCTCTTTAAGAGGAAGTAGAATAAGGGGATAGGACCAGAGAAAGCAGTATTTTTCTTCCACTTTCATCTCTTATAAGCTTCCAATTAGGATTAAGTTATGAACAAGAAAGCTCACATCCACTACTAACTCACATACCCTCCTCCCTATTCTTCTTTCTGAGCTACAAGTCAGTGGCTTTGGTTCCCAGGCTTGAGGACAGGAATAATGGCATTATAGCATATAACACAGTGTCATGCTCATAATAGGCACTCAATAATTTCCATTAGTAAAAGAATAAATGAATGCGAGAATGACATTTTTATTTCACAAAGTTTAAGTAATTTTCATAAGCTTTTCCATCACCTATTTGGTTTTAGTTTTTTAAAAGACTTTATTTATTTATCTTTATAGAGAAAGGGAAGGAGAGAAATATCAATGTATGGTTGCCTCTCATTCGTACTCTGCTGGGAACTGGCCTGCAACCCAGGCATGTGCCCTGACTGGGAATTGAACTGCAGTCCTTTGGTTCACAGGCCCATGCTCAATTCATGGAGCCGCACCATCCAGGGCACCTATTTCTTTTTTAAGGCACCAACTCCTTCCTTTCTAGATGCTTTTAAGAATACTTTGGACCACACAATTATTTTATTGTAAAGACATACACAAATAACTCCTCTGTTAATGTTAACTTGTTTAAAATTATTCTAAAAGATATTTCCTCCTTTTATCAGGGATATTCATAGGTAAATAAAGTAAAAATAGAACTGCATTTTCACAAAGGCAGTCTAAGCATATTATCAGAACTCTAAAAGACACACATACCCTTTATTAAAATATTTTTCCCATCAATTTATCTTTTATATCTACAATCTACTATTAGGAATTAATCTGATTTGAAATCACTCTTCCTAGTAAAATGAAATTAAGAGAAGTGACACACTGGTGTGCTATAATGGCAAACATCCTCCAAATTTCAGTGGCTTAAATAACAAAAAGTTATGATTTCTCCTACTATGTGTCCAATGTGTCAGCAGCTAACTCACCTCCACATCATCTTTTCATATAATTTCATTATGCTGCCATCTCCACATAATGCTTCAAGAGTCACCACAACAGGAAATGCACACAGCTGGAATGTCTGAAACCTGCAATTAAATACTCCACCTAAAACCCACTGGCCAAAGTGAGTTAACAACCTACAAAGGATCCAAGAAGGGAGATTTTCTCTCTTTCTCTCTCTCTGTGTATCTCTCTCTCTGTATCTCTCTCTCTCTCTCTCTCACACACACACACACACACACGTAGAAGGAAAGAAAGCATGAGAAGTTTTGTGCAAAAGGTTAGAAAACTCTTCAAAGTAGAATATGTGACATTCTTTCCAAATAACAACAAAGTTGTAAACGGAATTGTCTAAGGGAAATTGGCAGAGCAAATTACTGCAATGAAGGCTATAGCAACAGTGAGGAGGACAACGTCCCATGGTTTTTTTTTTAATACAAATCTTATCATTTCACTGTTTTTAAAACCTTCTGATGGCTTCTCATTACTTAAATTCAAAATTCAGAGGAGCCAAAAAAAAAAAAAAGAATGAAATTCAGTGAAGAAAGCCTATGTAAATTAGGGGATACCATTTAGAAAAACAATCTACACACTACTGGAGTCTCAAAGAGAAGAGAGGGGAGTGGGGAAGAAATCTTAAAAGTTAATGACTGAGAACTTCCCAAATCTGGAGAGAGCAGTGGACATCCAAGTTCATTAATCTTAGACGTTCCAAAAAAAATTCAACCAAAATTATTTTCTCCAATACACATTACATAAAATTGTAAATTCAATAATGAGGAAAGAAGTTTAAAAGCAGTAGCAGAAAAAAAATCCTCACATACTAGGGAAACCCCATAAGACTCTCAGCATATTTCTCAGCACAAACCTTGCAGACTCAGAGAAAGTGGAATGATATATTCAAAGTGCCAAAAGAAAAAACTGCCAGCCAGAATACTTTACTTAGCAAGGTTGTCTTTTAGCAATGAAAGAGAGACAAAGGCCTTCCCACACAACAAACCAAAGCTAGGAAAGTTTATCACATGACATGACGTAGAGGAAAGGCTGAAATCAAAGGATACTGATTAATAACATGAAAACATAAGAATTTATAAAACATACTGGTAAATGTAAGCATATAGTCAAATTTGAACACACTAATACTGTAATACAGTGGTGTGGTAATCACTGAAATCTAGCCTAAAGGTTAAAGGACTAAGGTATTAAAAATAACTATAGCTACAATAATGTGTTAATGGTTAAACAACATAAAAAGAAATAAATTGTACAAGTTCTGGTCAAGATGGAGGTATAGGCAGGCTTGCTTTCACCTCTGTGTAACCATAAGAAAGATTAAAACTAATCTCAAAAACAAAAAACCCGCCCAGAACTGTCAGAAAATCTAACTGTATGGAAGTCTGACAACCAAGGATTTAAAGAAGGCATATTCATCCAGACAGGTAGGAGGGGTGGGAGAAAGGGAACTGGGACAGAGATGATGTGGTGTGGTGGCAGAAAGGTGGTGGTGACCAGGAAGTAACAGTGCTGGCTGGCAGAATGGGGGTCCCTTGTTAGGAATACCGGGGTAGTGAACTCCAGGCCAGACTGCACAGCCCAGGGTTCCAATGCTGTGGAAAATAAAGCCTCATAACTCCTGGCTATAAAAACTAGTCAGGGTTGGAGCAGCAAAAGAAACTACATGTCTCTCAGGAGAGTCTGTTTAAAGGACCCACAGGCAAACACACGACTCTGGAAATCACCACCAGGACAATAGCTAGATGCGCTCAAGTCATATAAGTGACTGGAAGCAGGGCAAGTGCCAAACAACCCTCCAGTAGTCATGCAGCAGCATTGCTTTTTCTCTGACCCCTCCCCCACAAGCAAAGCCACAAAGCAGCAGAGCAGGCTGAGCTTACCCTGCTGATTACTTAACACTCTGAGCCATACAATGTAACAGGCATGCTAAGATAGGGAATCAAAGCAGCTCTACCTAATACACAGAAACAAACACAAAGAGGCTGCCAAATTGAGGAGACAAAGAAATATGGCTCAAATGAAGGAACGGAACGAACTTCAGTAAAAGAACTAAGAGAAACAAAGATAGCAGGCCTACCAGATGCAGAGTTTATAACACTGTTGATAAGGATGCTTAGAGATCTCACTGGATATGGCAAAAGCATAAGAGACAAAATAAAGGCTACACTAAGTGCAATAAAGAAAAATCCACAGGGAAGCAATGGTGAAGGAAAGGAAGCCAGGGTTCAAATAACAAATTGGAACACAAGGAAGAAATAAACAATCAGGGAAGCAATGGTGAAGGAAAGGAAGCCAGGGTTCAAATAACAAATTGGAACACAAGGAAGAAATAAACAATCAACCAGAATAGAATAAAGAAATAAGAATTCAAAACAACGAGGAGAGAATAAGACAACTCTGGGATATCTTTAAATGTACCAACATTCCAATCATAGAGACTCCAAAAAAGAAGAGGAAGAGCAAAAAAATGGAAACTTGTTTGAAGAAAATAATGAAAGAAAACTTCCTGACTTCTAGTCAGGATGGTGATATAGGCAGACATGGCTTGCCTCTTCATACAACCACTTCAAAATTACAACTAAAACATAGAGCAATCAACACTCAGAACCATCAGAAATCAAGTGGAATGGAAATTTGACAACTATGAATATGAGTTGAATGAAAGTTTGACTACAGTGAAATTAAAGAAACCACATCCATCTAGACTGGTAGAAGGGGCACTGATCCAAGGGGCACAAGCTGGTCCAACACCCATGTGGATAAAAATTCAGGAGAGATATCTTGGGAGCGAAGAGTCCCAGACCCACACCAGGCCCCCAAGCCCAGGATCCCAGTGCCAGAAATGTAAATCTCCACAACGTCTGGCTGAAAAAAAAACAGTGTGGATTGAGTTGGTGTAAGAAACTGCTGGAGCCCCAAGCACTTCTGTAGTAGACCACTCTGCCTGATTTTAGAAATTGTATCTCTAACCCTGTGGTTAAGGGCAAGACACAACCTTTGGAATGCCAGCCACAGGAGACAAAGCCTGTCTCTGGTAGCAAATGCTGCCTCAGTTCCTCTCCCTGCCCCCAGAGCTTGGTCGGAAGTCAATGACAGGTAAGACCCCTCACAGCGGGGGACAACCTAAGCCAGACTCTATCACCTGGGAGGCCTTCATGGAAGGACTCAGGGGGCTGCAACAGAGAGCAATGGACTCTTGCCCCCCAGCTTTGTCAAAGCCTGACTCCCCATGTACTCCGGGAGAAGTGCTTCCTGGCTCTAATCCCCTTAAGCCTGAATACCTCATGGAGAGAGGTGCAGCTCCTTGCCTGGCCAGAGCATGCCCTGGGGAAAAATCTGGCACCACAAAGACTTGCTGATTAACCTGTGAAATCTGCTCTGGTAAGAACGCTTTCATTCATATGATAAGGGTCCAAGAGGAAATGAGTATGTCTCCCAAAGTTTCTGCAACTGTCTTCCTGACAGACACTCACTCAGACTGAAACCCTCAGACCTCTTTGAAATGTTATCTACTGTTTGATCCTTGCCACCCGGTATTCCTGTGTATTACAACCCAATAAAAGGCTATGGAAGAAGGCACTTGGGGCCTTTTTCTCCTCAGAGAAACTGGCTGCTGCTGGCCTCTTTCTCCTCAGAGAAACTGGCCACAGCCCACAACTTCATCCCCAAACAGATCTCATCTTCTTTTGGCCGTATTTATTCACTCATACGTGTCCGTGGCACCAGGGGGACCTCGAGAAAGTGGTCGCCCTCACACACTTCCTCTCATAGAACACACACATGGACTCACCTACTCAGGCTCACTCCCTCTGAGCCCCAGCTCTGGGGTAGCAGCTTAAAAGGCACCAATACTATACAGGGAGAAAATGAAGTGTCTCATATCAAGGCAAGCAGAGGCCCTTGTGCCTTTGCTAAATCCTCACACCACAGAGCTGGTAAGGTGGTGTCATATCTAAGACTTCATCAACCTGACTAACAATGTTTGACCTGCCTCAGAGATCCCCAAAGGCTCTTCCCCACCCAATTTATAGACCCACCCAATCTTCATTTTCATAATAATATCTGATCTTGTCTTCTAAATCTTATCAAACAAGCAACAGCTAGCTTCAATGAGCCCTAGTAGCAGCCAGATTAGACTCACAGCTTGGCTTCACCTGAGAATCTCCCAGCCCAGCACAAGAAGCAGCCATCTCAGATTGCTTTATAGCTCAAGCAGGGTGCCCCAGGCAAAACAAAGGTGGGGGCTCATGTTGATCTACAGCACCTGATAACCCCAGGGCCAGCACACCCAGTAGACATATTGGAGCACCACAACTAACCCCATGAGCAGCTGATCCTCCACAGACAATGGAGGTTGGTGGTCAATGGTTGCAGCCAGTCCTTGCAGCTTACTGGACTGGGTAAATCCCTCCCATTTATCTGTCAACAGCAACCAAGAATCAACTAGAAGAGAAGGGTGTACTCAGCCCAGACATAGGGTGAACCTCGAGTACCCAGCTTGCATGACAGGAAAGTCTGTGCCACTGGTCCCGAGAGAACACCCACGACAATAGGCCCCACTACCAAGACATGGAGTCAAAGCAGCTCTACCTAATACACAGAAAGAAACACAGGGAGGCTGCCAAAATGAGGAGACAAAAAAACATGGTTCAAATAAAAGAACAGATCAAAACTCCAGAAAAAGAGCTAAACAAAATGGAGATAAGTAATCTATCAGCTGCAGAGTTCAAAACACTGTTTATAAGGATGCTCAAGGAACTTAGTGAGGACCTCAGCAGCATAAAAGAGAGTCAGAAACGAAGAATACACTTCATTGAAATAAAGAACAATTTACAGAAGAGTAGAGTGGATGCAGCTGAGAATCAAATCAATGATTTGAAATATAAGGAGGCAAAAAACAACCACACAGAACAAAAAGAAAAAAAATTCCCCCAAAAATGAGAATAGTATATACAGCCTTTGGGACAACTTCAATAAGTCCAGCATTTGCATTATAGGAGTGCCAGAAAGAGAAGAGGACGAGCAAAAAGCTGGAAATCTATCTGAAAAAATAGTGAAAGGAAACTTCCCCAATTTAGTGAAGGAAATAGACATGTTAAGTCCAAGAAGCACAGACAGTCCAAACAAGGTGGATGCAAAGAGTCCCACTCCAAGACACATCATAATTTAAAGGCTAAAGCATAAAGATAAACTGAGACCACTGCGCTGACTGGTGTGACTAAGTGGATTGAGTGCTGGCCTATGAACCAAAGGGTTGCTGGTTCCATCCCCAGTCAGGGCACATGCCTGGGTTGCATGCCATGTCCCCAGTAAAAGGTGTATGAGAAGCAACTACACATTGATGTTTCTCTCCTTCTCTTTCTCCTTCCCTTCCCCTCTCTCTAAAAATAAACAAATAAAATCTTTTTTAAAAAGAGAGAGAGAGACTCTTGAAAGCAGCAAGAGAAAAGAAGTTAGCTACCAGATTGTTGCCAGATGGGAGGTGTGTGGAGGACAGTGGGTGCAGAGGTGAGGGGATTAAGAAGTACAAGTAGACCATAGCTGGTGTGGCTCAGTGGATTGAGCATGGGTCTGTGAAGCAAGGGGTCACCAGTTCGGTTCCCAGTCAGGGAACATGCCTGGGCTGCAGGCCAGGTCCCCAGAGAGGGACACATGAGAGGCAACCACACATTGATGTTTCTCTCCCACTCTTTTTCCTTTCTCTAAAAATAAATAAATTTTTTAATCCAAAAAAAAGAACAAAAAGTAGTTACAAAATAGCCAGGAGGATGTAAAATACAGTATAGAAAATGGAGTAGCAAAGAACTTATATGCATGACCCATGGACATGAACAATGAAGGGGAGGTTACTGGAAGAAGTAGGGGGTGCTGGATGGAAGGGGCAAAGAGGAAAAAATTGATACAAATATAATAGCATCATCAATAACATATTTTTTAACATTTTGTCAGATATAAGTACAAGTACACATGCTTTTCTCTGAATGATATTTGCTTGGAACATCATTTTTCTACCTTTTCATGTTGAGTCTATATTTGTCCTTGCAGCTGAGATGTGTCCCCTGAATGCAGTATGTGATTGGATTTGGTTTGTGATCCAATCTGCTACACTATGCCTTTTATTGGTGAGCTCAGTTCATTTCCATTTAGGGTGACAATTGACGTATGATGATTTCCTATACCATTTTATCTTTTTTTGTGTGTTTGTGAGTCTCCATTGTTTAATTTTCCTTGCACTTCTGTCTGCTATTTTACTTTGGTGGTTTTCGGTTATTTTTCTTCTTTTTAAGTATATTTCATTGACTCTGCTATTACAGTTTTCCCAATTTCCCCCCTTCCCCCCCCCTCCACCCTAAAGCCCTCAACCCTCCAGCATTCCCACCCTTAGTTTATGTCCATGTGTCTTACATTCTTCAGCTTCTACATTTCCCATAGTATTCCTGTCCTCCCCTATCTATTTTCTACCTACCATCTATGCTACTTATTCTCTGTACCTTTTCCCCCTCTCTCCTCCTCCCACTCCCCTGTTGCTAGCCCTCCATGTGATCTCCATTTCTGTGGTTCTGTTCCTGTTCTAGATGTTTGCTTAGTTTGTTTTTGTTTTCAGGTGTGGTTGTTAATAATAGTGAGTTTGCTGTCATTTTACTATACACGTTTTTTATCTTCTTTTTCTTAGATAAGTCTCTTTAACACTTCATATAATAAAGGCTTGGTGATGATGAACTCCTTGAACCTGACCTTATCTGAGAAGCACTTTATCTGCCCTTCCATTCTAAATGAAAGTTTTGCTGGATAGAGCAATCTTGGATGTAGGCCCTTGTCTTTCATGACTTGGAATACTTCTTTCCAGCCCCTTCTTGCCTGTAAGGTCTCTTTTGAGAAATCCGCTGACAGGGTGGAACAGCTGACATATAGTGATGGGAAGTCCTTTGTAAGTAACTGTCTTCTTATCTCCTTATCTCTTGTTGCTTCTAGAATTCTCTCCTTCATTTTAATCTTGCCTAATATAATTATGATGTGCCTTGGTGTGTTCCTCTTTGGGTCCAACTTCTTTGGGACTCTCTGAGCTTCCTGGACTTCCTGGAAGTCTATTTCCTTTGCCATATTGGAGAAGTTCTCCTTTATTATTTGTTCAAATAAGTTTTCCACTTGTTGCTGTTCCTCTTCCCCTTCTGGTACCCCTATAATTCGGATGTTGGAATATTTAAAGGTGTCCTGAAGGTTCCTAAGCCTCTCCTCATTTTTTTAATTCTTGTTTCTTCCTTCTTTTCTGTTTGGTTGTTTCTTTATTCCTTCTGGTCCACTTCATTGATTTGAGTCCCAGTTTTCTTCACTATTGGTTCCCTGTGCATTTTTCTTCATTTCACTTAGCGTAGCCTTCATTCGTTCATCTAATTTGCGACCAAATTCAACCAGTTCTGTGAGCATCCTGATCACCAGTGCTTTGAACTGTGCATCTGATAGGTTGGCTATCTCTTGGTCACTTAATTATATTATTTCTGGAACTTTGATCTGTTCTTTTTTTTTTTCAGTCATTTTTTTTTGTCTTGTCATGCCTGTTACATAGTAAGGGGCAGAGCCTTAGGTGTTCACCAGGGCTGGTTAACCCAGTCACTGGGTTGTGACACTGTATGTGGGGGCGGGTATCAGAGGGAACAATGGCAGTTGCTCTGCTCTCTGTCAGACCTCAGTCCTTTGTGCTGCTTCCCCCAAGAAAACTGGGCCTTTCTGGTGCTGATTCCCATATGGGTGGGCTTGTGTGTGTTCTAGGACCCTGTGGGTCTCTCCAACAAACTCCCCTGTGAGGCTGGGAGTCTCTCCCTATGCTTCAACCCCCACAGGTATTTTCAACCAGTGTTTTGAGGCTTTATTTGCCAGCTCTAGGACCCCGGGTTGCATGGTCTGTCTCACTCCCTAGTTATCTGCGCAGGAATGTGGAACCATCTAGTCAGCCAGCCGCCTTGCACCCCAGCCTGGGGTGCCTTGTGCGTCCAGTGTCACCACTTCCTGTGCCTCAACCCCTATCTTCTCAGCTGCCTGACTCTGCCCCTCCTACCGGTCTGGATGAATGTGTCTAATTCAGGTCCTTGGCTGTCCGACTTCCATACAGTTCAATTTTCTGTCAGTTGTGGTTGTTATTTTGTTTCTAAATTTTTGTTGTCTTTATTTTAGTTGTGCAAGGAGGCACAATGTGTCAACCTACGCCTGCATCTTGGTTGGAAGTTCATTTTTTTTTTAATTCTTATTTCTTCATTTTGTTCCGATTGGATGATTATTTCTTCCTTTTGTTCCAAATCATTGCTTTGAGTCCTGGTTTCCTTCATGTCAACATTGGTTCCCTGAGTATTTTGCTTTATTTCAATTTGTGTATCCTTCATTTTTTCTTTCATCTGCAACCAAGCTCAGTCAGTTCTGTGAGCATTTTGATTACCTGGACTTTGAAGTCTCCATCAGGTAGATTGGCTATCTCCTCATTGCTTAGCTCTCTTTCTGGAGTTTTGCTCTGTTCTTTCATTTGAGCCCTATTTCTTCATCTTGGTGCACCTGTTAAGTTGTAGGGGGTGGGGCCTTAGATATTCACCTGCACAGGGCAACCCTCTTTGCTGTTCTGCAGTGTTGTCTGTGGGGGAGGGGTCAGAGAGAGAACAATGCAGCTGGCCTGCTCAGCTCTAGCTGCACCTTCCAAAGAACACTTGTATGAGACTGGGAGTTTCTCCCACCATGGCAACCCCACCCTACTCCACAGTAAGTGGACTGAGTCTCAGTTTCCCATTCAGTCAGCCCTACGCATGTGGTCCACATGCTGCAGATTCTCTCCTTCTGCCCATCTTACCAGCCTAGTTAGTCTGGTTGACTGTTTCTTTAATTCCTTGGTTGTCAGAGTTCCATAAAGTTTGATTTTCTGGCACTTCTGGTTGTTTATTGATTTTAGATCAGTTGTTATCCTCCTTTTGGTTGTGAGAGGAAGTGAAGGGTTTCTACCTAGGCCTCCATCATGGCCACTCCCCCTGTTATTTTTCTCCTGTCTCCTCTTATTTTATGTTATATGTCTCAGTTCTAGATTTTTGTGTTTGGTTACCATTAGATTTATGCAAAAGAAGATTTCCTATTTATAATCATCCTTTTTCTTCTGACTGCATCTAATTTCCATTCCCCTGTATAAATTCAGAATTTTATGCCCTTCCCTTTTATGTTTTTTGTTGTTACAAATCATTCCTTTTAATGCTGTGATGCTATTTCTGAAATGCAGTAGCTGTTGTCTTCTTCCTCTCTCTTTTTAAGTGTTTTTGCCTCCTTTAACCTTTGTGTGATATCTCAGTATACAGTACCCTATTCTGAAAAAAGGGTTGTAATATCTTGCTTCTTTCTGCTCATCAGAGATCTCAGTCATAGTTTTGTAACCTTTCATTTCTCCTTTCAGGTAGAATAACCCCCTTCAGTACTTCCTGTAATGCATGTATTGTGGTAGCAAATTCCCTCAGCTTCTGTATGTCTGGAAAACTCTTTGTTTCACCTTTATCTAAAGGATAACTTTGCTGGATATATTATTCTTGGCTGGTAATTTCTCTCTTTCAATAGTTTCAATGGTGGAATATTTTCTTCCACTCTCTCTTAGCTTATGAGGTCTGTCCAGAAAAAGTCCAGTCATTGTTAATATAATAAGAATGGTTTGGTTCCGCCAAGATGGAGACGTAGATGGAGGATCCACCTCGCCTCTGTGCACAACCAAATCTAAGAACAACTATTTTTAACAGCAGTCACAACCAAGCCACACGCAAAATCGACAATACGGAGTCCAAAGGACAACTAGATACTCGGCTGGACCGTACGAGGAGCCAGGCCAGCAGCGGAGCAGGTTAGCAAGAAAAAATTCCCGGGGCGGTGCGCGGTGCGCGCAGGGAACCGAGGGCGCGATTGCAAGTGAGCTGGCTGCCGGAGCGCACAAAGAAGGGGCGCAGTGGGTCGCTCAGTCGCGTGCATTTACGTGCGGAGAAGCCAGTGAGAAGGGAAGCCGGCGCAGGGCAGCAGGCTCGCGCAATTCCGATCTGATAAACCCCAGGCGTGCGGAGTGACTGGAAACGCTGGGCTAGTGGAGAGGAATGCCATTACTCCCTCTCTGACCCCGCCCCCACACACAGCGTCACAAACCAGCGACCTGGGTCGCCCCGTCCTGGTAAACAACTAAGGCTTCGCTCCGCTCACTTAACAGCACGAACAGACCAAAAATGGCTCTAGGACAACTCAGAGCCCCAGAACCGATAGACCTAAGTGATGAAGAAATAGCCAGTCTTTCAGATGCACAGTTCAAAACACTGGTTATAAGGATCCTTACAGAACTGGTTGACTTTAGCCACAAATTAGAGAAACATATGGAAGCTAAATTAATTGAAATGAATGGGGATACAAAAGATTCCAATAGTAATGGAAAGAAAATTGGGACTCAAATTAAGGGAGAGAACCAGAAGGAAGAAAAAAATGGTCAAACAGAAAGGAATGAAGAAATAAGAATTCAGAAAAATGAGGAGAAGATTAGGAACCTCCAGGACATCTTTAAACGTTCCAACATCCGAATTATAGGGGTACCAGAAGGGGGGAAAGGCACAACCACCAGTTGAAAAATTATTTGAACAAATAATAAAGGAGAATTTCCCCAAGATGGCAAAGGAAATAGACTTCCGAGAAATCCAGGAAGCTCAGAGAGTCCCAAAGAAGTTGGACTCAAGAAGGAACACACCAAGGCACATCATAATTACATTAGCCAAGATTAAAATGAAGGAGAGAATCTTAGAAGCAGCAAGAGCTAAGGGGACAGTCACCTACAAAGGAGTTCCCATCAGACTGTCAGCTGATTTCTCAAAAGAGACCTTACAGGCAAGAAGGGGCTGGAAAGAGGTATTCCAAGTCATGAAAACCAAAGATCTACAACCAAGATTGCTCTACCCAGCAAAACTTTCATTTAGAATGGAAGGACAGATAAAGTGCTTCTCAGATAAGATCAAATTCAAGGAGTTCATCATCACCAAGCCCTTATTATATGAAATGTTAAAGGGACTTACCTAAGAAAAAGAAGATAAAAAAGACGAACAGTGAAAGGACAGCAAACTCACAGTAATTAAGAACCACACCTAAAACAAAAGCAAACTAAGAGGATAGCTAGATCAGGAGCAGAACCATAGAAATGAAGATCTCAGGGAGGGTTAGCAACAGGGGAGTGGGAAGAGGGGAAGGGGGGAGAAGGTACAGAAAATAAGTAGCATAGACAGTAGATAGAAAATAGATAGGGGAGGGTAAGAATAGTAGGGGAAATACAGAATCTAAAGAAATTGAGACACATGTTCATGAACTAAAGGGGGAAATGGTGGGGGAGGGGTATGCAGGGTGGAGGGGAAGGGAGGGGGGAATAGAGCAAATGTAATGGCATAATCAATAAAAAATAAATTTAAAAAAAATGGCAAAAGTTAAAAAAAAAAAAAAAAAGAATGGTTTGCACAACATCAGTGTAACCTGGTATCCAAGGAGAGTGAACTAGAATGCATGTGAGTGAACAATAATGACTTCACTGTACCAGTCAGTGGGAGCAATAGATACCACTGAGTGAACATATATACTATGTGGCCCTCCCATTCAATATGACTGAGAAAGTAGAGCAACAAATCTGCATCTAATTTTGCATTAAGCTTGAACATTCCTCTGCTAAAACAATTCAGATGATTCGGAAGGCTGAAGCTATGGGAAACTGGTGATTGGCAGCTTCATCACAACACACCCTCTCATGCATCACATATCATACAGAGTTTTTTGGCAAAACATCAAATCATCCAGGTGACTCAGTCCCCCTACAGCCCAGATTTGGTGCCCTGTGAATTCTGGCTTTTCCCAAAACTTAAATCATCTTTGAAAGGGAAGAAATTTCAGACCATTAATGAGAGTCAGGAACATATGACAGGGCAACCAAAGGTGACTGAGAGAACTGTGTGAAGTCCCAAGGTGCTGACTTTGAAGGGGACTGAGGCATCCTACGTACAATGTTTCTTCTATCTTGTATCTTCTTTAGTGAATGTCTCTTTTTCATATTATATGGCTGGATACCTTCTGGACATACTTGTATATAGTGGCTGAAAAATCCAATAACCATCTACTGGGATTTTCTTTATAAAATGCCATCTTCTTTTCCTTAGCTGCCATGAAAATTCTTTCCTTATCATTAACTTTTTTGGTTTTGTTTTTAAGTATATTTATTGATTATGCTATTAGAGTTGTCCCAATTTTCCCCCTTTGCCCCCCTTCTCAGCACGCCTATTCCCTCCAGCAATCCCTCCCCACTTAGTTCATGTCCATGGGTCGTACATATAAGTTCTTGGCTTCTCCATTTTCTATAATGTTCTGACATCCTCCTGTCTATTTTGTACCTACCAATTATGCTTCTTAATCCTTGTACACTTCCCCTCTTTCTCTTCCTTCCCCCTCCCCACTGATAACCCTCTAGATGATCTCCATACCTATGACGGTTTCTGTTATAACTGTTTGCTCAGTTTATTTTTGTTTTTGTTTTATAGATTCAATTGTTGATAGTTATGTGTTTGTTGTCATTTTAATGTTCATAGTTTTGATCTTTTTCTTAACTAAGTCTCTTTAATATTTCATATAATAAGGGCTTGGTGATGATTAATGTAAGAGACCATTCTGTGTGGTGTGGGCCCAGCTCCCACTGGGAGATGCACAGGACCCACACCCACAGATAGGTTCTCTGGTGGGTAATCAGGCCTGGAATGTGCCTAGGCCTCTTTGAGTCTTGCCTTTTGCTAAAAACTCCCTCACCCAGATTTATGGCAAACATTTACTGCAAAGTAACTTCCTAAAATCCATGCTAAACCTTCCTAGGACCAGTATAACCAGTCCAACCACTTTTGCCCTTTTCATTTGCAAACATCCCTTCTCTGTGATGTGTTTAGCAACATTGGCTCCTTTGTTGTCTGTAAAAGGTAACCACCTAAAGCAATCTATGCATAGTAATGAGGACCATCATGTACTGTGTGGTGAAACCCAATAAAGGCTGGTCATGGCAGAGGTCATGGGCTTTTTCTTCCCTTGAGAGAAAAGCCATGCCATCCCTTTTCCTCCACTGGACTCAGTAGTCCACATGATTGTCTCATTTCATCCATAATGACTCAGACACTGTGGGCTAGTGTCCTAATCAGATGAACTCCTTTAGCTTTACCTCATCTGGGAAGCATTTTATCTGCCCTTCCATTCTAAATCATAGCTTTGCTGGATAGAGTAATCTTGGTTTTAGGAACTTGTTTTTGAATACTTCTTGTCAGCTCCTTCTTGCCTGAAAAGGTTCTTTTGAGAAATCAGGTGATGGTCTTATAGGAACTTTTTTGTAGGTTACTCTTAGCTTTTCTCTTGGTGTTTTTAAGATTATTTCTTTATCTTTAACTTTTGGCAATTTAATTATGATGTGTCTTGGTCTGGTCCTCTTTGGGTCCAACTTGTTTGGGGCTCTCTGTGCTTCCTGGACTTGTATGTCTATTTCCTTCACCAAATTAGGAAAGTTTTCTTTCACTACTTTTTCAAATAAGTTTTCTCTTTATTTATTTATTTTTTAAATTATTTTTCAACTACAGTATTCTTTCTTTTACTCCCTTCCCAGCCCACCCCCCATGCCTCCCACCTCCCTCCCCTTTCCACCCCCCCTTAGTAGTTGTCCATGTGTCCTTCATGCTAGTTCCTGTAAATCCTTCCTTTTTTAACCCTGAAATTCCCTCCCCTCTCCCCTCCGGTCGCTGTAACCCTATTCTCAATTTCAGTGTCATTGTTTTTATTTTGCTTGCTTGTTTGTTTTCTTATTTAGCTTCCTGTTAACGGTGAGATCATATGGTATTTGCCTTTCACCGTTCCAGTTTTTGCTTTCCAGTTCCATCCAAGCTGTTGCAAAGGGTATGAGCTCCTTCATTCTTTCTGCTGTATAAAATTCCATCATGTATATGTACCACAATTTTTTGATCCATTCATTTACTGATGGGCACCTAGGTTGCTTCCAACTCTTGGCTGTTGTAAATTGTGCTGCTATGAACATTGGGGTACATAGGTTCTTTTGGATTGGTATCTTAGGATTCTTAGGATATAGTCCCAGCAATGGGATTGCTGGGTCATAGGCAGGTCGATTTTTATTTTTCTGAGAAAATTCCATACTGTTTTCCATAATGGTTGTACCAGTCTGCATTCCCACCAACAGTGAACTAGGGACCCCATTTTCCCCACAACATCTCCAACATTTGTTTTTGTTGCTTTGTTTATGACAGCCATTCTGACTGGTGTGACGTGGTATCCCATTGTGGTTTTAATTTACATCTCTCTGATGGCTAGCAATATTGAGCATCTCTTCAAGCGTCTCTGGATCCTCTGTATGTCCTCCTTGGAGAGGTGTCTGTTCAAGTCCTTTTTCCATTTTTTAATTGGGTTATTTGTCTTCTTAGAGTGGAGTCATGTAAGTTCTTTGTATATTTTGCAGATTAACCCCTTGTCTGAGGTATCATTGGCAATTATGTTTTCCCATACAGTTTGTTGTCTTTTTATTTTAATACTGTTTTCTTTAGCCATGCAGAAGCTTTTAATTTTGATGAGATCCCATTTGTTTATTCTTTCCTTTACGTCCCTTGCTCTAGGTGACATATCAGTAAAAAAGTTGCTGCGTGAAAAATCTGAGATCTTCCTGCCAGTGTTCTCCTCTAGAATTTTAAAGGTTTCATGGCTTATATTTAAGTCTTTTATCTACCTTGAATTTATTTTGGTGTATGGTGTAAGTCAGTGCTCAAGTTTCTTTTTTTTTTGCACGTAACTGTCCAGTTCTCCCAACACCATTTGTTGAAGAGGCTATTTTTAGTCCATTTTATGTTACTGTCCCCTTTGTCGAATATTAAGTGACTATAGAGAGTTGGGTTTATTTCTGGGCTCTCTGTTCTGTTCCATTCATCTATGTGCCTGTTTATGTGCCAGTACCATGCTGTTTTGATTACAGTGGCCTTGTAATACAGTTTGATATCAGGTATTGTGATTCCTCCTACTTTGTTCTTCTTTCTCAAAATAGCAGCTGCTATTTGGGCTCATTTACAGTTCCATATAAATTTTTGAAGTGTTTGTTCTATGTCTGTGAAATATGCCATTGGTACTTTAGTAGGTATTGCATCGAATCTGTATATTGCTTTGGGTAGTATGGACATTTTGATGATGTTAATTCTTCCAATTCATGAACACAGTATATGTTTCCATTTGTTTGTGTCTTCCTTGATTTCTTTCTTCAGTGCTGTGTAGTTTTCTGCATACAGGTCTTTCATCTCCTTGGTTAGGTTTATTCCCAGATATTTTATTTTTGTTTTTGCTACATGGAATAGTATTTTTTTTTCTTGATCTCTGCTTCTGCTGATTTATGCTTACTATATAAAAATGCCTTTGATTTCTGGATATTCACTTTGTAACCCGCTGTTTTGCCAAATTTATTTATTAGTTCAAGCAGTATTTGAGTAGAGTCTATAGGATTTTCCATATACACTATCATGTCATCTGCAAACAGCGACAATTTTGTTTCCTCCTTTCCTATTTGGATGCCTTTTATTTCTTTTTCTTGCCTGATCGCTGTGGCCAAAACTTCCAAAACTATATTGAATAGAAGTGGTGAAAGTGGACATTCTTGTCTTGTTCCTGATCTTAGTGGAAAAGATTTTAGTTTTTGCCCATTGAGTATGATATTGTCTGTAGGTCTCTCATATATGGTTTTTATTATATTGAGGAATGCTCCCTCTATTCACACTTTGCTGAGTGTTTTTATCATAAATAGGTGTTGTACCTTATCAAAAGCTTTTTCCACGTCTATTGATATGATCACGTGGTTTTTATCTTTGCTTTTGTTTATGTGATGTATTACATTTACTGATTTGGGAATATTGAACCATCCTTGCATCCCTGGGATGAATCCCACTTGGTCATGCTGTATGATCTTTTTAATGTATTGTTGGATGTGATTTGCCAATATTTTGTTGAGGATTTTAGCATCTATGTTCATCAGCGATATTGGCCTGAAGTTTTCTTTCTTTGTTGTATCTCTATCTGATTTTGGAATTAGAATGATGCTGGCTTCATAAAAGAAGTTTGGGAGTTTTCCATCTTTTTGGAGTATTTGGAATAGTCTGTGAAGAAGAGGGGTTAGCTCTTCCTTAAATGCTTTATAGAATTCTCCTGTGAAACCATCTTGTCCGGGGCTTTTGTGTGATGGGAGTTTTTTTATTACTGCTTCAATTTATTTTACTGTTATTGGTCTATTCAGGTTTTCTGCTTCTTTTTCATTGAGTTTTGGGAGATTATATTTTTCTAGAAATGTGTCCATTTCCCCTAGGTTTTCAAATTTCTTGGCATGCAGTTCTTCATAGTAATTTCTTACAACCTTTTCTATTTCTGTGGTATCAGTTGTAATCTCTCCTCTTTCATTTCTGATTGTGTTTATTTGTGTCCTCTCTCTTCTTTTCTTGATGAGCCTATTTAAAGGCTTGTCTGTTTTTGTTTATCTTTTCTTTTCTTTTTTTTTCACAGAGCTATTTTATTTTTTAAATTTTTTATTGATTATGCTGTTACAGTTGTTCTATTACCCCCCTTCATTCCCCTCCACCCTACCCCCCATCCCCACCATTACCTGCCCTTTACTTTATGACCATGTGTCTCAAGTTCTTTAGATTCTATATTTCCCATGCTATTCTTGCCCCCCCATCTATTTTCTATCTACTGTCTATGCTACTTATTTTCTGTACCTTCTCTCCCCTTCTCCTCCTCCCACTCCCCTGTTGCTAACCCTCCTTGAGATCTTCATTTCTATGTTTCCACTCCTGATCTAGCTGTCCTTTTAGTTTGCTTTTGTTTTAGGTGTGGTTCTTAGTAACTGTGAGTTTGCTATCCTTTCACTGTTCATGTTTCTTTAACTTCTTTTTCTTAGATAAGTCCCTTTAACATTTCATATAATAAGGGCTTGGTGATAATGAACTCCTTGAACTTGATCTTATCTGAGAAGCGCTTTATCTGCCTTCCATTCTAAATGAAAGTTTTGCTGGATAGAGCAATCTTGCTTGTAGGTCTTTGGATTTCATGACTTGGAATACCTCTTTCCAGCCCCTTCTTGCCTGTAAGGTCTCTTTTGAGAAATCAGCTGACAGTCTGATGGGAACTCCTTTGTAGGTGACTGTCCCCTTAGCTCTTACTGCTTCTAGGATTCTCTCCTTCATTTTAATCTTGGCTAATGTAATTATGATGTGCCTTGGTGTGTTCCTTCTTGGGTCCAACTTCTTTGGTACTCTCTGAGCTTCCTGGATTTCCTGGAAGTCTATTTCCTTTGCCATATTGGGGAAATTCTCCTTTATGATTTGTTCCAATAAGTTTTCCACTGGTGGCTGTGCCTTTCCCCCTTCTGGTACGCCTATAATTCGGATGTTGGAGCGTTTAAAGATGTCCTGGAGGTTCCTAAGACCCTCCTCATTTCTTTGAATTCTTGCTTCTTGACTCTTTTCTGCTTGGCCATTATTTGCTTTCTTCTGGTCCACTCCATTGATTTGAGTCCCAGTTTCCTTTTCATTGCTATTGGTTTCCTGTGCAATTCCATTCATTTCAATTAGTTTCGCCTTCATATATTTGTCTAATTTGTGGCCTTAATCAACCAGTTCTGTGAGTATCCTGATCACCAGTGTTTTAAACTGTGTGTCTGAGAGTTTTGCTATTTCTTTATCACTTAGATTTATAGGCTCTGGGGCTTTGAGATCTTCCTGTGCCTTTTTTGGTCTGTTCGGGCCCTTTAAGTGTGAGGAGGGAGCCTTAGTTTTTTACCAGGGAGGGGCCACCCAGGTCGCTGGTTTGTGACACTGTATGTGGGGGCGTGGTCAGAGCGGGGAAATGACGGCACCCTCTACTGTTTTGTGCCACTGGGTGAGGAGCAGAGCCATAGGTGGTTCACCATCGCTGGGCCACTCAGAGTCCCTGGGTTATGACGCTGTATGTGGAGGTGGTGTCAGAGCAGGGAAATGGCGGCACCCTCCCGGGTGCTTGCAGCGGGGACCCACTGGGTCCCGGTCCAATTGCCCACTCCCTCGCTTGTCTAAGTGCACGCAAATGCGCGACCACAGTCAACCTGCAGCTCTGCTCCCTCGCTGTTTCCCCGCGGTCTCTCGCTTGGTCGCTCACTCGGTCGCTCACTAGGTCCAACCCTGCGCCTGGATTCCGTGCGCCTGAGTCTGTCTGACCGAGTTTTCCCGTGCAACCCTGCTTCACCAGCTGCTGGTTTCACCCCTTACCGTTCAGGCTGAAGAATTTGTTGTTAACAGACTTCTGAAAAGTTCAATTTTCTGTGTTCTGGCTTTCTGTTGCTAATATTTAGTTGTCTCTAAACTTGGTTGTGTGAGAAGGCAAGGCGTCTCCACCTATGCCTCCATCTTGGCGGAAGTCCTTGTTTATCTTTTCAAAGAACCAACTCCTGGATTCATTGATCCTTAGAATTGTGCTTTTAATCTCTAGTTCATTTAGTTCTGCTCTGATCTTGGTTATTTCCTTCCTTCTACTTGCTCTGGGCTGTTTTTGTTGTTGTTCCTCGAGTTCTTGCAGGCATAGGGTAAGGTTGTTTGTTTGAAAAGTTTCTATCTTCTTTAGGTAGGCCTATATTGCTATAAACTTCCCTCTCAGGACTGCCTTTGCTGTGTCCCAGAAGTTTTGGGTTGTTGTGAGTTCATTTTCATTTGTTTCCAGAAACTTTTTGATTTCTTCCCTAATTTCATTTTTGACCCATTGGTTGTTTAATAGCATACCATTCAACCTCCATGATTTTGGGTGCTTTGTGTTTTTTTTCCTTTGGGGTTGGTTTCCAATTTCAGTCCCTTATGGTCAGAGAAGATGCTTGGGATGATTTCAATATTCCTGAATTTTGGGGTGAGGCTCGTTTTGTGTCCTATCATGTGGTCTATCTTTGAGAATGTTCCATGTGCATTTGAAAAGAATGTGTATTTAGCTTCTGTGGGATGAAGGGGTCTGTATATATCAGTTAAGTCCATTTCATCTAGGGTGTTTTTTAATGCCACAATATCTTTGTTGATATTTTGTTTGGAAAATCTGTCCATTTTTTATAGTGAGGTGTTAAAATCCTCTACTATAATTGTGTTGCTGTCAATGTCTTTCTTGAATTCTTCTAAGATTTTCTTTATATATTTGGGTGCTCCTATGTTGGGTGCATATGTATTTACAATGTTAATGTCTTCTTGGTGGATTCTTCCCTTGAGTATTATGAAGTGACCTTCTGGGTTTCTCTTTATGGCCCTTTTTTTTTGAAGTCTATTTTGTCAGATATGAGAATTGCTACCCCAGCTTTTTTTTCTTGTCCATTTGCTTGGAAAAATTTGTTTCCAGCCTTTCACTTTTAGTCTGTGTTGGTCTTGTGTCCTGAGGTGGGTCTCTTGTAGGCAGCATATGTATGGGTCATGCTTTCTTATCCATTGAGCTATTCTGTGTCTTTTGATTGGAGCATTTAATCCATTTACATTTAAGGTTATTATTGATAGGTACTTATTCATTGCCATTTTTGTACCTGCGTTCCTCTCTGCCTCTCTCTTTTTCTTTCTTTCCTTAAAGCAGTCCTTTTAGTATTTGTTGCAGAGCTGGCTTGGTGGCAGCATATTCTTTTATACTTCTTTTGTCTTGGAAGCTCTTTATTTGGCCTTCTATCTTGATTGAGAGCCTTGCTGGGTAAAGTAGCCTTGGTTGTAGGCCTCTGTTTCTCATTACTTGGAATATTTCTTGCCATTCTCTTCTTGCTTGGAGTGTTCTCATTGAGAAGTCAGTAGTTAACCTTATTGGGACTCCCTTGTATGTTACTTCTTTTTCCTCCCTTGCTGCCTTTAAGATTCTCTCTTTGTCTTGGAATTTTGCCATTTTAATGATGATGTGTCTTGAAGTGGGCCTCCTTGGGTTCCTCTTGATTGGGACTCTGTGTGATTCCTGGATTTGTGTAACTTTTTTCTCTCATCAAATTAGGGAAATTTTCTCTCATTACTCTTTCAAATAGGTTTTCTATTTCTTGTTCTTTTTCTTCTCCTTGTGGCATTCCTATTATTTAGATATTATTACGTTTCATATTGTCTTGCATTTCTCTTAATCCCTCTTCATTCTTTCTGAGCCTCTTTTCTCTTTCTCGTTCTTTCTGTGAGATGCTTTCTACTTTGTCCTCCAACTCACTAATCTGATCTTCTGTCTCACAACTCTATTTTTAATAACTTTCTACTGTGTTCTTCAATTCGGAAATTGTATTCTTCATTTCCTCTTGGCCCTTGCTAATAGTTTCCATTTCCTTTTTCATGTTGATATAGTTTGTGGTGAGATTGTTGTAGCTCCCCTGTAGTTTCTGGTAGCTCATTGTGAGCTCTTTGAACTTCCTGATAACCAGTGCTTTGAATTCAGTATCTGATAGTTGACTTGCCTCTATTTCATCTAACATTCTTTCTGAGTGTTCCTCCTTTCCTTTCATTTGGGGATTGTTTCTCCGTCTTCCCATTGTTTGTAAGACTCTTCTTGTTAGCCTCAGCTTCTTAGATTGATCTGTTTTAACTCCCTGGGTTTATGGTGTGAACTTTTGTGGTGGAATGCCTGTGAAATTCAGTGGTTATCCTGTCGTTCTCTGCTTCCACCTACTCAAATATGCAGCAAGTTGTGGCTTCTCTCCTACAGCAAAGTGCAATTTGTCTCTCTGACTCTGCTGTTCGGAGGCCTCTTCTATGGGTTTAGCTCTGGTCTTTTCTTATTTTCAAGTTGTTTGTGTCTCTTGTGGGTAAAAGAAAGAAAAGACAAGGAAAGAAATAAAAGGAAGAAAAAAGGAAGGTAGGGAAATGGAGGAAAGAGAGATAAGTTTGGAAAGAATAAAAGAAGGAATAAAACAGAAAATCCGAAAAAAGAAGACAAAAGTATCGAAAGATAAACCAGTAATAAAATTTAAAAGAAATAACAGATTACTTTAAAAAGCAAAAAGATAAATAAAAGGAAAGGAAAAAGAAAGAAAAGTTAAAAAAAGAATATAAAGAAAAAAATAAAATTTTAAAAAAAAAAAAGAGGAAACGTTGCTTGCTGGTTTCAAACTGGCCAAACCGGTTTTTCTGGCTGCAGTTGGCTGAGGGTTGATTACTGTGATTTTTCTGCCAACCCTCTCTCAGGAGCCAGACCGTTAGCGCCTCTCCCCAGCTCCCTACAATGGGGAACTAGGACTTCCTCACAGCACTCTTTTCCCAGGGGTTACCACTGTGGGTTGGGTTTTGGGGTGCACAGGTGACTGTGCCAGCCAAGTTGCCTGGTTCCCTGGGGATCAAGCACAGACCTGCCCTGATTCTGTGGGGAAGCTCCAGGCCCTCTGCCCAACCTCAGGTTCGCTGCCAGACTGGGTGTGGAGCCGACCAGGCAGTTGTGTCTATTGGATTCAGAACCCCACACTGTACCTATCAGATCTCCAGGGCTGGCAACCACAAAGTCCTCAGTACCCTCTCTGTAAACAAGTCTCTCCTGGCACCCAACCTTGCTTGGCCATAAAGGGGGGGAGGTGGGAGTTGAGGATCTCAGCTCTTTCCCCAGGACCCCTCAGCAGGCCCAGGGCTTCCAGATAGTCCGAGGGAGATGAACCAAAAGCCAGGAGCCGATCTGAGGACTGGTTGCCACCGACCTAGAAATGCTGTGCACATGTCAAGGTGTGCTGCAGGGTGTGTATTGATCCCCCAAACTGTGCACTGGCTGAAATCCCTTCTGCTCCTCTCTTTGTTTGGGTCCCCTGGCAGGCCCGCAGCAAAATCCTAGGGAGGGAGCAGCACAGGGGGACTGGCCCAGGCATTGAACATTGGCCAAAGCGCACCCAGCAATCGCCTAGTTACACTGCACGGCAAGCGCTGGCCCCCCTGAACCATGCACCAGCCAAAATCCCTTCAGCTCCTGTTTTTGTTTTGGCAGACCCCAACCTCCAGACGAATCCAAAATAGGGAGTTGCACAGGGCACTGGGCCAGGACACTGGGCGCTTATCAAGGGGCGCCGGGTGCCGAGCGCTGAGCACTAGTCTCCAGACTGTGCACCCCCTGAATTCCCTGCTGTTCCTCTCTTTGCTCTGTCCCTGAGACTCTACTGTACTGCTGCTGTCTCCCTACCGTCTGGTTCCTCTGTGACCATAGAGATTTTTGGTCCTTTATTTTTATATATGCTGGGCAACTGCTGGCTTGCTGGCTTCTCCTCCGCCCACAGGTTTCTCTCCCTTGTGTACAAGGAACTGGAATCTGCTCCGTCCTACTCTGTCGCCATCTTGAAAAAGTCCAAATAAGTTTTCTGTTTCTTGGTCTTCCTCTTCTTCTTCTGGCATCCCTATGATTCAGATGTTGACATGTTTGGAGATGTCCCAGAGTCTTCTTATTCTCTTCTTGGGGTTTGTTTTTTTAAAAGATTTTATTTCTTTTTAGACAGAAGGGAAGGGAAGGAGAAGGAGAGGGAGAGAAACATCAGTGTGTGATTGCTTCTCACACATCCCCCACGAGGGACCCAGCCTGAAACCCAGGCATGTGCCCTGACTGGGAATCAAACCAGTGACCCTTTGGTTTACAGGCCAGTGCTCAATCCACTGAGCCACACCAACCAGGGCTGGTTTGGGGGTGGGGGGGTTGTTTTGGTTTTGTTGTTTGTTACTTCATTTTGTTTTAGTTGACTATTTATTTCTTCCTTTTGTTCCAAATTATTAATATGAGTCCCAGTTTCCTTCCCTTCACTGTTGGTTCCCTGTAAATTTTTCTTCATTTATTTAGTGTAGCCATCATTTCTTCCCTTATGCTTTTGCAGTACTCAGTGAGATCTCTAAGCATCCATATCACCACTGTTTTAAGCTCTGCATCCAATAGGCCAGCTATCTCCATTTTGCTTAGTTCTTTAATTGGGGTTTTGTTCTGTTCTTTCATTTAAGCCATATTTCTTTGTCTCCTCAATTTGGCAGCCTCTTTGTATTTGTTTCTATGTATTAAGTAGAGTTGATTGGATTCTCTGTCTTGGCGCACCTGTTACATTGTATGGGGCAAAGCCTTAGGTCATCGCCAGGGTGGGGCAGCCTGCTTCACCACTTTGTGGCTTTGCATGTGGGGGAGGGGTCAGAGAAGAAGTAATGCTGCTGCATGACTACTGGAGGGTTGTTTGGCACTTACCCTACTTCCAGTCACTTATATGACTTCAGTGCATCTACCTATTGCTCTGGTGGTGATTTCCAGAGTGGGTGGATTTACCCACCTTCTAGGACACTGCAGGCCCTCTACAGACTCTCTTGAGAGACCTGCAGTTTCTTCCACTACCCCAACCCTGACTAGTTTTTACATCCTGGAGTTATGAGGCTTTATTTTCCAGGTACTAGAACCTTGGGCTGTGCAGTCTGGCTTGTGCAGTCTCCCTATGTATTCCTGATGTGGGACAGCACATTTCCCTGGTCACCACTAACTCTCCACTGTCACACCACATCCTCACTGCCACACCATGCCCTCTCCTCCCCAGCGGCTCCCCAGGTCCACCCCACTTACCCATCTGGATGAGCATGTCTTCTTTAAATCCTTGGTTGTAAGACTTCCATACAGTTTGATTTTCTGGCAATTCTGCATGTTTTTTGTTTTGAGGTTAGTTTTGATCCTTCTTATGGTTGTTCATGGAGGTGAAGTGTGTCTGTCTATGCCTCCATCTTGACCAAAATCCTCATTAATTTTTGACATATAGTGTGCCTTAGAGAAGGCCTTTTTGAGGAATTGAGTTAATTAGTTATTCTATTTGCTTCTTGGATTTGGGAATCCAGATCTTTCCATAGGTTTGAAACTCATCAACTATTTATTTGAATAAGTTCTCTGTTCTCTTCTCTTTCTCTTCTCCTTCTGGTATACTATTAT
Source organism: Artibeus jamaicensis (assembly GCF_021234435.1). Classification (NCBI taxonomy): domain Eukaryota; kingdom Metazoa; phylum Chordata; class Mammalia; order Chiroptera; family Phyllostomidae; genus Artibeus; species Artibeus jamaicensis. Next base: position 53,796,887 of record NW_026521486.1, read on the forward strand.
TCTTATCTTGATCTTTCTGATGGGGTCAGGTAGTTCTCATAAAGTTCTTTCATTTTGTTTTACTTTTATATCTTTCTCTCTCCTTCCAGCTGCATCATTTCTAGATTTCTGTCTTCAATATCACTAGTTCTCTTCTCCATCTGGTGAGTTGTATTTCCTACGCTTACTAGCTTGTTCTTCATCTCTTTTATTGAGGTCTTCAGCTCCAGAATTCCTGTTTAACTTGTTTTACTAATTTTTAATCTTTTTAGCACAATACTCTTTTTGTTCATTGATTTTATTTCTGAGTTCATTAAACTGCCTGAGTTTTCTTGTATCTTGTTTCATTTTTTCAGAAGTGCTATCTTGAATTCTGTCATTTAAGTCACACATTTCCATGATTTTAAGTTTACTTTCTGGAGATATTTCATTTTCTTTTTTTTAATTTATTTTTTTTATTGATTATGCCATTACAGTTGTTCTATTACCCCCCCTTCATTCCCCTCCACCCTACCCCCCATCCCCACCATTACCCCCCTTTACTTTATGACCATGTGTCTCAAGTCCTTTCGATTCTATATTTCTTATACTATTCTTGCCCCCTATCTATTTTCTATCTACTGTCTATGCTACTTATTTTCTGTACCTTCTCCCACCTTCTCCTCCTCCCACTCCCCTGTTGCTAACCCTCCTTGAGATCTTCATTTCTATGTTTCCACTCCTGATCTAGCTGTCCTTTTAGTTTGCTTTTGTTTTAGGTGTGGTTCTTACTAACTGTGAGTTTGCTGTCCTTTCACTGTTCATGTTTCTTTAACTTCTTTTTCTTAGATAAGTCCCTTTAACATTTCATATAATAAGGGCTTGGTGATGATGAACTCCTTGAACTTGATCTTATCTGAGAAGCACTTTATCTGCCTTCCATTCTAAATGAAAGCTTTGCTGGATAGAGCAATCTTGCTTGTAGGTCTTTGGATTTCATGACTTGGAATACCTCTTTCCAGCCCCTTCTTGCCTGTAAGGTCTCTTTTGAGAAATCAGCTGACAGTCTGATGGGAACTCCTTTGTAGGTGACTGTCCCCTTAGCTCTTGCTGCTTCTAGGATTCTCTCCTTCATTTTAATCTTGGCTAATGTAATGATGATGTACCTTGGTGTGTTCCTTCTTGGGTCCAAATTCTTTGGGACTCTCTGAGCTTCCTGGATTTCCTGGAAGTCTATTTCCTTTGCCAGATTGGGGAAATTCTCCTTTATTATTTTTTCCAATATGTTTTCCACTGGTGGCTGTGCCTTTCCCCCTTCTGGTACCCCTATAATTTGGATGTTGGAGCGTTTAAAGATGTCCTGGAGGTTCCTAAGCCTCTCCTCATTTTTTTTGAATTCTTGCTTCTTCATTCTTTTTTTTTTTGTCTTTTTTTTACTTTATTTTTTATTCATTATGCCATTACAGTTGTTCTACTCCCCCCTTCATTCCCCTCCACCCTACCCCCTTGTCCCCACCATTACCCCCCCTTTAGTTTATGACCATATGTCTCAAGTTCTTTAGATTCTATATTTCCCATACTTTTCTTATCCTCCCCCCTATCTATTTTCTATCTACTGTCTATGCTACTTATTTTCTATACCTTCTCTCCCCTTCTCCTCCTCCCACTCCCCCGTTGCTAACCCTCCTTGAGATCTTCATTTCTATGTTTCCACTCCTGATCTAGCTGTCCTTTTAGTTTGCTTTTGTTTTAGGTGTGGTTCTTAATAACTGTGAGTTTGCTGTCCTTTCACTGTTCATGTTTCTTTAACTTCTTTTTCTTAGATAAGTTCCTTTAACATTTCATATAATAAGGGCTTGGTGATGATGAACTCCTTGAACTTGATCTTATCTGAGAAGCACTTTATCTGCCTTCCATTCTAAATGAAAGCTTTGCTGGATAGAGCAATCTTGCTTGTAGGTCTTTGGATTTCATGACTTGGAATACCTCTTTCCAGCCCCTTCTTGCCTGTAAGGTCTCTTTTGAGAAATCAGCTGACAGTCTGATGGGGACTCCTTTGTAGGTGACTGTCCCCTTAGCTCTTGCTGCTTCTAGGATTCTCTCCTTCATTTTAATCTTGGCTAATATAATTATGATGTGCCTTGGTGTGTTCCTTCTTGGGTCCAACTTCTTTGGTACTCTCTGAGCTTCCTGGATTTCCTGGAAGTCTATTTCCTTTGCCATATTGGGGAAATTCTCCTTTATGATTTGTTCCAATAAGTTTTCCACTGGTGGCTGTGCCTTTTTTCCTTCTGGTACACCTATAATTCGGATGTTGGAGCGTTTAAAGATGTCCTGGAGGTTCCTAAGACCCTCCTCATTTCTTTGAATTCTTGCTTCTTGACTCTTTTCTGTTTGGCCATTATTTGCTTTCTTCTGGTCCACTCCATTGATTTGAGTCCCAGTTTCCTTTTCATTGCTATTGGTTTCCTGTGCAATTCCATTCATTTCAATTAGTTTCACCTTCATATGTTTCTCTAATTTGTGGCTATAATCAACCAGTTCTGGGAGTATTTCGATCACCAGCATTTTAAACTGTGCATCTGAGAGTTTTGCTATTTCTTCATCACTTAGATTTATAGGCTCTGGGGCTCTGAGATCTTCTTGAACCATTTTTGGTCTGTTCGCACCCGTTAAGTATGCTGGGTTGTGACGCTGTATGTGGGGGTGTGGTGAGAGCGGGGGAAATGGTGGCCCCCTCTGCTGTTTCCAGCCGCTGGGTGAGGAGCAGAACCTTAGGTGGTTCACCAGGGCAGGGCCACTTAGGTCTCTGGGTTATGACACTGTATGTGGAGGCGGGGTCAGAGCGGGGAAATGGCGGCGCCCTTCGCTGCCCGCTCACCACTGGGGCCTGCTGGGTCCCGGTCCAATCGCCCACTCCCTCGCTTGTCTATCCACACACGAATGCCTGACCACAGTCAACCGGTAGCCCTGCTCCCTTGCTGTTTTCCCACAATCGCTTGCTGAGTTGCCCACCAGGTCCAACCCTGTGCCTGGATTCCGCGCGCCTAAGTCTGTCTGACCAAGTTTTCTTGTGCAACCCTGCTTTGCCAGCTGCTAGTTTCGCCCCTCTTACCGGTCAGGCTGAAGAATTTGTTGTTATCAGACTTCCGAAAAGTTCAATTTTCTCTGTTCTGGCAGTGTTTTCTGTTGCTAATATTTAGTTGTCTCTAAACTTGGTTGTGTGAGAAAGCACGGCGTCTCCACCTGTGCCTCCATCTTGGCGGAAGTCACCTTCATTTTTTTTTAAATGCCTTGTTAATACTGTTATTTAGAGTATTTGATAGCTGTTTCTCTGCCTAGGCATTTATGGGAATGAAATCTGCTTTCTCTGAGAGTATTTAGCACTTCTCAATTTAGCAAGTTGATAAGAAGAGGTTTTTCTTTCCTTTTCCAGTAGGTGGCACTGAAGCACAGTTTTTCATTTCTCTTTCACTGCTCTGGCTTCTCAGATCTCTGAAGGTCAGGGGAATGAATATACCCTATATTCCTTGGGGAGGAGGTTGTCACCTCTGTAACCAAGTCACCTTGGTCTCACAGAATCACCCCCCATGAGGGCAATTGGGTTCCAAGTCTCTGAAATCCTAGAGCTGCCCCCTGCAACTAGATGCTGCCAATAGTAGGGCACTGCCTGAGGTGTCCCAGGTGCCTCCACTGGGCTCAGACATGATGGCTGGGGGAGCAGTGGGCTGGGTGAGGCTAGCTCATGTATTTGTGACTTCGTTCTCCTCTGGGTAATGGTAACTGCCAGACCTGAGTTGCTTCACCTCTGTGTCCCCACAGAGGTTAGCCACAGCATGTGCCTGCTCCTCAGGAAAGGATTCCTCTGCCTCTCCCATTCTCAAGACTACAGATAGGGTGCTCTGTAACCAGACACTTACTGCTTCTTCTGGGGCCTGCTGCTAGCTCTGGGAATGTGCATGGAGGTGGCTGGGCTCTGTGGCTTTGTTTTCTGCATAGCAATGGTGACTGGCAGACCACAGTTGCCACACCTCTGTGTCCCATCTCTGCCTCTGTCACTAGATTCAGTTGCAGAATGTGCTAAACACTCAGGCAGTAATGCTTAGTCTACCTCTCTGCTTCTCAGGGCTGCAGTGTGTGCATGCTGCACCTTATCTGTCCCCTGCTCCCACAACCCATCTGTGGCCCCTGTCTCTGCTCTCCCCACCCCCATTTATTGCTCTCAAATAAACCTCCTCCCTTATTTGCTCCAATTCACTCAGCTTAGGATGTTTAAATGCACAGATCTCTCAGACATGTTTGTGTATTGAGTTGGGAATCCTTTGTTGAATTATAGCTGTCCAACTTGTAACATCAAGGGGAGAGGGCAGGAAGACCTCTCACACCACCATCCTTCTGATGTCACTCCCCTCAAGAGATTACTTTTAAGGATAATAAGAAAAAGATTTATCAAGATTTTCTTCTCTCTACTATTGCCAAGAAAACTCGAAGAATGACAACAGTTCTAAATCTGGGACTGATTCAGGTAAGATGCTTAAAAAGATAGGGAAAACATCTATCATGTGCTTGGAAATGACCCCTTGCTTTTCTGTTGATGCTGACCTCCTCGCAACTTTACACATAAGGCCTAATCCCAGAAGAATGAGTCCCTTCCAGAACCAGAATTAGTAAAATGAAGTTTCACGTTCATTCTCTAGAGGACCTTCCTTCCTACTACCCATTTCCCTACTAACCAAGTCCTATGCTTCCTTAGATTGCAGGATCCTATGGATTTTCTGCAAGAAAATGAACCTGAGAAAGGGTGGTTTCTTCACACTTTTTGTTTCTTCCCCTTTCTTTCCTCCCAATGTTTACTCCACAAATCACATCCAGTGTTCCTCCTATGTTTCACCTTCCTTTGAACACACTACCTTTGAGCTGAGCTTGAAAGTCAAGCTTGAAATTGTTTCATTGCATTAGACCACAACCACCTGGTCCCTAGGATAATTATTTTTATCACACTAAATACATATGTATTTTCAGGCTACTATTATTTCCCATATAATCACTTCTTGCCTCCCAGCAATAGATCTCATAGCAAATTATTTTTTTATTGTCTTTTACTACACAATCTCTGCTCTCCTCCTCTCCTTTGGAAAGGAGAGGAGAAAAGAGTACTTGTGGGAAGACTGAGGAATCCAAGAAAGAAGTTCCCAGTGTCCAAGTATAAATAATGAAAGCAAGAATATCCCTGTGGTACAAAGAGAAAGCTTCTTGTAAAGTCAGGGATGGGAGTAAAAAAAGGAGAGATGATGGTAAGACTGGGCAAGAGACTGAATAGGGATCATTCAAAAGCATAGTGGTATCCCCCAATAAGAAGTCTAAACATTCCTCCGTATGAGGGGACAGCTCTAAAATTGTCAGGAACACAGGCTTTTAAGGGGACATTTGAGTCGCACACATAGTCACAAATGTCCTTGGACTCCAGCTGTGCTGTCATCATCACCAAATTCCCTGTTAGACTTCCAGCTGTTAGGCCTCATTTCCCCTCCTGACCTCTCTCTCCCCAGGCCCATCATGCCAAACCCCATCATGTCCAGCCAAGTATCAACCTTTTCTCCCTCTTCTGTCAAGACAGCATGATCCCCAAGAGAACACAGAGCCTTCAGACCTGAACTGTTTGAGCTTCATGCCATTCCATTCCAACCTGGCCCCCACGGCTGCTCAGAAATCTATTTTATCACCTCTTAAACTCCTGACAAACATCCCCCCTACTCCCGAGATAATACTCCCCCCTTGAATTATGTGATCCCTGCCCTGTCCCATTTTTTTTTTCCTTTGGTGAGCTTATCACCCACCCACTTCTCAGAAAACGATGAAGCTGTGCAACTTAAGCTCAGAAATACTCGCTTCTTTCTCCTCAAGATATCTCTCAACCTACCTCCACTTTCTCATCCTTGCCTCCCCTCTCTAAGGAGGAGGTATCTCTGCAGCTCTGTTAGTGCAAAAGAGGCCATGTGAGCAGGGGGTTAAAAAGAACACAAACTCTCAAGTTAAGCAGGCCTGAGTTTAAATCCTGCTTCTGTTTTCTAGTTAATGTGGCCTTAAGCAAGATATTTTATCCCTCTGAACCTCGATTTCCTCTTCTAACAGCCTGCAACGAAAATCATTTGATGCTTCCAGCCCATTTCTCACCCTCCCAGCCCCAGAAGCTGCCCCTCACTCAGAAGTGAGCTCCTATTGCCTTGAGCAGTGCCCGCCCATATTGACACAGGGTTCAGTCATGTAGTTTGATGTTGTTATACTAGTCTCAGACTATCAATAACCAGTGTCATGGCTGGACCAGCCCTTATGATTCTTATTGTGATTGCAAGTCAACCTTTAGCAATAGCCATCACGAAACTTTGAAAAAAAATGAAGGCTTATTACTCACAGGACCTGGAAATTGCACAGCACACCTGGTGCCACACAGCCAGGTCGAGGGTAGAGATCACACCCAGGCTCCTGTTCTGCTTTCATGGGGGTCGAGGTAGGGGCCCAGGGTTTGGGGGCTCACTCTTTGTTGGTGAATTTAAAACATAAAAGCAGGAATTTAAAGCACAGGGGAGAAAAAAACTAGTAGCCTGCATAATCAGTTAGTTATCAAAATCAACAAAGCTCTCTAATCAAAAGAGCTTTGGTGGGAGAATGTGGCCAGGCTCTACCTAGTGGCTGACAATGTGTATATTGAAGCTAGCTGTCTCTAAAGTGGATGCTTCTTTGAAATGGGAAGATTAAATTAGGTATTTGCATTACAAAAAAAATTTATTTAACTGTCAGGGCTTACACTTCAGACTTGCTTAGGACAATGTGAGACTAGAAGACACAACACAAACAACAACTTGAAAAGCCCTTGAAACTCCCTGACTGCAACGACGTGAGCAAGCCCAGACCAGTCCACTAGGTGAATAAAGACAAATAGCCAGCTTGCTCCCTCACCCTTGCTGATAATAATCATACACATGTACTCTTTTGCTAGAGACAGAACTGCCCAGCTGCCCAGACCCAACTAAGGGTCATGGACAAGCCCATCAGAGACCAACAAAAGAACCACCCAGGTGAGCCCAGCCCAAGTTGCCAATCCATAGAATCATGAACTAAATAAGTATGGTTATTTTAAGCAACTAAGTATTAAAATGGTTTATTGCTCAACAAAAAGCAAGCATATATGGCAAACACATGCTATGTCCTAGTTAAGGAGACAAGACTAAGAAGTGAGGGACAGCCCTGGCTGGTGTGGCTCAGTAGATTGAGTGCTGGCCTGTGAACCAAAGGGCCATTGGTTTGATTCCCAACTGGGGCACATGCCTGAGGTGCTGGCCAGGTCCCTAGTAAGGGGTGCCCAAGAAGCAACCACACAAAAATGTTTCTCTCCCTTTCTTTCTCTCTCCTTTTCCTCTCTAAAAATAAATGAATAAAATCTTTTTTTTTTTTTAAGAAAATGAGGGATAGAGAGTGCTTCATATGAATTGAAGTTAGCTTGATGAGGTCAGGATAGAAAACCTGGCCTCTTCTCATCCATAGTCATAGGCCACTGGAAGTTACCAAGAAATAGGCTCTAAAGAGAGGCAGACTGAGGCAGAATTAGTTACTTTTCTTCTGAGGGATTCACTGCCGTTCTCACCTTAGTGGTCATCTAGCTGTTAAAGTAAGAATCAGATGGGAAGACTGGCCTGGTGGAGTTTGGAAGTCTTATCCCAAGGATCCTGACTTGAACATACTTCTCTGTGTGAAATGAAGTTCATATATTTCCCAGAAAGCTCAGAAGCTACCTGTGGACTTAAGTGCCCATAATCTCATCAGGAGCACTTCTGGGACACCCTTTTCCATAAACTCTGTCTCCAGAGACTGAAATTCTCATAGGAAGGTGATGATCTGCAAGAGAGAAACCCAGAGCTGCCCAGGCTGAGTATTTCTCGGAAGCTGTGGAAAATGGTCAAGCAGGAGGAGAATGTGCTGATTCACTTACTTCCCAGCCTGAATCAGTTTTAGCTGAATGCATTCCTCTCCTTTTCCCAAACCCAGAAAAGACCTACAAAAAATTTTTGAGCCAGATCCAAAACAGACAAATGCTATGTGCGCACACAGTGCGCAGTCTCATCTCAAGAGCTAGCATGCTGCATGAGTACCTCACAAACTCATTTCATCTCCCCTTCAATTACAATGTGAAGGTAATTCCTGTGTGAGATTCCCCCATCGGTTCTGTGGAATAAAGAGAGGGATTGAGAACCCAGGACATCGCTTATACCTGTACATGCAGAAGAAACCTGGTTCTCAAGAAATGTAATCAATACTCCAGAAATAATCTAAGTAAATAGCTCCCTCCCATGGGATTTTCTATTGCTATAATGTTGCACACAACACAGGTAAAGAAACTCTTGAAAGGACTTAAATGGAATCACTGTTCCAGAATAATCTAAGTAAACACCACCTTCCTCTAGTGGAGATTTTTGTTGTTGTGTTGTTTTGCTTTGTTTTAGAAAATGGTGAATAGTAAAAGGCAGTATTCATAGTTTGAGAAACTGCTTAGATGCAATTCCCAATACCTGTCTTACAGACTCTCAATAAAAATTAAAAGGTCAACAACATGGATGGAACTGGAAAGCATTATGCTGAGTGAAATAGGCCAGGCATTGAAGGACAAATACCATATGATCTCACCTTTGACAGGAAGCTAAAGAATAAAACAAACAAGCAAACAGAATAAAAACAAAGACACTGAAATAGAGAACAAGTGGGCAGAGACCAGAGGGAAGAGAGAAGGGAATTTAAGGGGAAAAATGGGGATGGATTTTGAGGAACAAGTATGAAGCACACAGGGATGAGGACTGGGGGGTGGGGGGAATGGGAGAGAGGGGGGAGACAGGGCGGGGGGGGGGGGGGCTGGGATGGGAGAAATAGACAAAAATGTACTTGAAAAATAACTAAATAAAAATTTAAAAAATTAAAAGGTCAAAGTAAAATCTTTAAAGAAAATAGTCATCAGGGATGTAAAGTATAGCAAGGGAATATAGTTAATAAATTGTAATAACTATGTATGGTGCCAGGTGGGTATGGGAAACATCAGGGGAAGGGGAACACTTTGGAAAGTATATGATTGTCTAGCCACTACGCTGTATACCTGAAACTAATACAAAATAATGTTAATGTAAACTGTAATTGAAAAATAAATTTTAGAAAAGAAAATAGTTATAATTGACTATACATCACTCTTGCCTCATACCTCTATGGGGAACAGTAACTTGGGAGGGTCCCCCCCCCTTCATAGTAACAGGTGCCAAGGCTCTCTCTGGGGTAAGGGTAAGAGTGGAGCTCTAAACTGCTCTACCTTCAAATTCTGCTGTAGTATGTGTAATGTCATCCTTTTTATCCTAGGCAAGACAGCACCTTCTAGGGATGGTGAGAAGAAAGGAGAGAGAAAGAGGAAGGCAAAGAAGAAGAAAAGGGGGGAAATAGATGGTAGGAGAGGAGGGAAATGGGAAAGAGTGGAAAAATAGGAAGAGAGGGAGGGAAGGAAATGAGTATCGTATGTGTATTGGGCATTGCTGGCCAGAAGATAGTTTCTAGCAACTGTCTGTTTAGGGGTGATGTTTTTAGCACTCTATCCTAATACGATAGTTTGTTATTTATGTATGATATTTTATTGTGCTTAATTATTTTCTAGGAAATTGGAGGTGTAGGCTGATGTGTATCACATAATATTTGTTTCCATTTAAAATGATGGGAAATAGGTTCCCAGTTGGCATTTTTCACACAGAACATCTGATTTTCATGAACGGATCTTAAACAGGAAGTGCTTGTATAAAGATTCAGATAGCTCAACAATAGCACTGGAATTGTGAAAGCAGTGGAACAATACCTGTAAAATTCTAAAGAAAAAATAATTCTATCTAGACTACCATGCACACCCAACTCTAAATAAGGCACAAGGATAGACTAAAGACTTTTTCAGACATGCAAAATCCTCAAAGGTATATTTCATACTCACCATCCAATGACATCTGTAGATCTTGGAGTATGTTCCCCTCAAAAACAAGGGTAGGCTAAGGAAATGATAAACATTGGACCCAGGAAACAGGAGCCCTGATTTAGAAGAGAGTGGAAAGCATTCTCAGACACCCCCAGATGGAACCAGTGCAGCAGGTTGGAGAAAAAACAGTCCAGAGGGGAGTCTGTAGCCACTCACTACCATACACCACCACCATCACCACCACCCCACCAAACACATCACAAACACCCACAGGGCCATCACAATCAAACTACACACACATGGCACATCTACACTTACTACATGACCACACACCTCACAGCGCACACTACACACACTACAGGCTTAGGTCCTAGAGCCAGTGACTAATGGGAGTCTTGGACATTCTTTCTCAGATCCCAAGTTTTAAAAAAGATTATCTTTTCCTCCTACAAATTCCAAACAGGTTCCTGTTGACATCCAAGCCAGAGGTTCCCCTGCCCCAGTGGGGCCAACCTACCCTCAGAAGCCTTCGTACTTCATACCTCCTCCAAGAGTGTCACCTCCTGACTTCACAGGTTACCCACACCTCCTGCCACCCACACCTCCAATTTGTCCATGTGGCCAGTTGTCTATCCATTTATGCACCCCTCTATCCATTAACCAATCAATTTGTCTGCCTGTCTATCTCTCCTAACCACAAACCCCTTTCTAGGTAGCTACTGTCCCAACCTCATTTCATACAGCTGTGAATGAGGCAGGAGTACCACCTCAGGACCAGGGAGCTTGACCCACTTTCTCTGTCATCAGGCCCAGGGGAACAGTGCACATGAATGTGCATCAGAAACTGCCCAAAGTCACTGCATTCTAAAATTAGAAAAGCTTGTCTTCAACCCAAGCAAAGGGATCTCTGAACTGTTAGTTCATGAACTGGTCCTCATACATGAAGGTCAGGAAGACACTGAAGAAAAGCAGACCACTCCAGACTGGTAGGGGGCAGTTTTAACAAACAAGGAAACTTACAAAGCTTGTCTCAGGCACCACAAGATGAGTAGATCTCCACACCCATCCACCAGAAGCTTAAAAGTTTACATAGAGGCTTTAAGGGGCTTCACACACATATAGCATGAAGGTAGTCTCAATAACACCGTACTCTCTCTTGAGATTCTGTCCTTGAAATGGCCCCAGCTGTGAACAAAGAATATACATTCCAAGAACAAGGGAAGAGATGTGAAGCCTCTGATTGCCCAGGTCCAGCTCACAGGTCAACTGGTGATCAAATCCTCTCAATGACCTTTTCCAACATGAGCTGAGAGAATAGTGGGGACTCCTACCACTCCTCCTCTCCTATTCATCCATGAGAGGCTTAGGAGGAGATACTGAAGGCCTTCATATTCTCTTCCTAACTTCATATTCTAGGTGGGGATGGCTGAAGGGGGGGGGGGGCAGGAAATGGAGACAATTGTACTTGAACAACAATAAAAAAAAAAGAAAACATTATAATCTTCACCAAAAAACTATTCAATCAAATAAATGAGTTTGGTGAAAGAGCTGGATATAAAGTCAGTATTCAGAAATCTATGTATGATATTTTTGTACACCAACAATGAAACATCAGAAAGAGAAACTCGGGGAGAATCCCATTTACTATAGCAACAAGAAAAATAAAGTACATAAGAAAAATTTTAATCAAGGAGGTAAAAAAAAACTGTACTTGGAAAACTGTAGAACACTAAAGAACAAAATTAAGAAAGATACAGGAGGACTTCCACCAAGATGGAGGCATAGATGGAAGCACTGTACCTTCTCCCACAACCAAATTTAAAAATAACAAAGTTTTAGAAACAAAAATGCAGCCAATCCACAGAAAATTGAACTATACAGAAGTCTGACAACAACAAACCCTTTGGCCAAACCAGTAAGAGGGGCAGAACCAGCAGCAGAGTGGGGTCAGACAGGAAAGATCCACCAGACATGGTGGATCCACCAGGCATGCAACCCAGGCATGCTGGCAGCTGTGGGCGGATCCCAGGTGTGAAGTAGCAGGCGGACCCACTGAGGGCGCAAGGTGGTGGACTCATTGAGGGCTGACCACGGTCACACATTCATGTGCAGATAAACTGGTGAAGGAGCAAGCAGTGAGACAAACCGTGCAGGCCCCAGTGGCAGGAAGCAGCAGAGGGGACCACTATTGTCCCTCTCTTAACCTGCCCCCACATACAGCATCACAAACCAGCGACCTGGGTGGCCCGGCCTTGGTGAATATCTAAGGCTCCGCTCCTCATATGTAACAGGCATGAACAGATCAAAACATGGCTCAAGAACAACTCAGAGCCCCAGAGCCGATAAATCTAAGCGATGAAGAAATTGCCAAACTTTCAGATGCACAGTTCAAAACACTGGTGATCAGGATGCTACAGAACTGGTTGATTTTAGTCACAAATTAGAGGAACATATGAAGGCTAAACTAATTGAAATGAAGGGAAATGCACAGGAAACCAACAGTAATGGAAAGGAAACTGATACTCAAATCAAAGGAGTGGACCAGAAAGAGGAAAAAAATGACCAAACAGAAAAGGATGAATAAAAAAGAATTCAAAAAAATGAGGAGAGGCTTAGGAACCTTCAGGACATCTTTAAACTTTCCAACATCCAAATTATAGGGGTACCAGAAGGGGGAAAGGCACAGCCACCAGTGGAAAACTTATTTGAACAAATAATAAAGGAGAATTTCCCCAATTTGGCAAAGGAAATAGACTTCCAGGAAATCCAGGAAGCTCAGAGAGTCCCAAAGAAGTTGGACCAAAGAAGGAACACACTAAGGCACATCATCATTATATTAGCCAAGATTAAAATGAAGGAGAGAATTCCAGAAGCAGCAAGAGCTAAGGGGACTGTCACCTACAAAGGCCTTCCCATCAAACTGTCAGCAGATTTCTCAAAAGAGACCTTACAGGCAAGAAGGGGCTGGAAAGAGGTATTCCAAGTCATGAAATCCAAAGACCTACAACCAAGATTGCTCTATCCAGCAAAGCTTTCATTTAGAATGGAAGGCAGATAAAGTGCTTCTCAGATAAGATCAAATTCAAGGAGTTCATCATCACCAAGCCCTTATTATATGAAATGTTAAAGGGACTTACCTAAGAAAAAGAAGATAAAAAAGATGAACAATTAAAGGACAGCAAACTCACAGCTACTAAGAACCACAAAAATGAAGACCACATGGTGGGTTAGCAACAGGGGAGTGAGAGAAGTAGAAGAGGGGAGAAGGTACAGAAAATAAGTAGCATAGATGGTAGGTAGAAAATAGATAGGGGGAGGGCAAGAATAATATGGGAAATATAGAATTTAAAGAACTTAAGACACGTGGTCATACACTAAAGGGGGGGAATGGTGGGGGAGGGGTGTGCAGGGTGGAGGGGAATGAAGGGGAGGAATAGAACAACTGTAATGGCATAATCAATAAAATATATTTTTTAAAAATTAAGAAAGATACAAATAAATGGAAGCACACACCATGTTCATGGATAAAAAGAATTAACATCATTAAAATGTCCATACTATTCAAAATAATATATAGACTCAATGAAATTTCTATTAAAATACCAATGGTATATTTCATAGGTATAGAACAAATACTTCAAAAATTTATATGGGGACTTCCAGTCAAGGTAGCAGCATAGGCAGACACGGCACACCTTCTTCCACAACCACATCAAAAACACAACTGAAATGTAGAACAACCATCATTCAGAAATGTCAGAAATTGAGCTGAATGGAAGTTTGGCAAATACAAATTAAACAAACCATATCCATCCAGATTGATAGGAGTGACGAAGATGTGAAATGGGCTGGTCCCACATCTATGTGTGGGGGATAAAAATTCGGGGGGGATACCCCGGGAGTGAGAAGTCCCAGATCCACATCAGGGCCCCCTGCCCAGGGATCCAGTGCTGGAAAATCAGTACTCAAAACTTATGGCTGCAAAAACCAGTGCAGTTGAGTTGGTGGAAGAAACTGTTGGATCCCCAAGCAGTTTCTCTCAAGGAACCCACACATGGACTCATCTGTTCAGACTCATTCCCGCTGAGTTCCAACAGCAGGGTAGCAGCTTGAAAGGCGACAGTGTCATACAAGAGAAACCAACATGGCTGACATCAAGGTGAGCAGAGGTCATTCTCCCTTTTCTGAACACTTCCCCAAAGAACTGACAATATCTGAGACTCCATCAACTGGGCTAACACTGTTTGCCCACCCTGGAGAGCCCCTAAGACTCTGTCCCACCCAAGCTGCTTTTCCATATAAATGGCTGGTCTTACCTCATGCTTCACAACTTCCTAAATCCTCTCAAACAAAGAACAGCTGGCCTCAGTGAGTCCCAAGCCTGGCACTAGCAGCAGCCAGCCTAGATTCACAGTTTTGCTCTGCCTGGGAATCTCCAAGCCCAGCACAAGTAGCAGCCATCTCAGATTGCTTTACAGCTCAAGAAGGATGCCCCAGGCAAAAGAAAGGTGGGGGGATGACCTTGCTCTGCACCATCCAGAAATGCCCAGAGCCTGCCACCCAGTGGACAGCTACAAACTACATTGGAGCACAACCACCCTGACCATGCACAGCTAATCCAACACAGAGGGCAGATGTTGGTGGTCAGTGGTCACAGCCAGTCCTTGCAGCTTACGGGATTGGGTAAATCTCTCCCATTTATCTGCCAACAGCAACCAAGGCTCAACTACAAGAGAAGGGTGTACTCAGCCCACGCAAAGGGTGAACCTCAAGTACCCAGCTTGAGTGACAGGGGAGGCTGTGCCACTGGACCCCATAGGACACCTACTACATTAGGCCCCACTACCAAGACATGGGGTCAAAGCAGCTCTACCTAGTACACAGAAAGAAACACAGGGAGGCTGCCAAAATGAGGAGACAAAGAAACATGGCCCAAATGAAAGAATAGATCAAAACTCCAGAAAAAGAGCTAAATGAAATGGAAATAAGTAACCTATCAGATGTAGAGTTCAAAACACTGTTTATAAGGATGCTCAGGGAATGCAGTGAGGATCTCAACAACATAAAAAAAGGTCCAGTAAAAAATGAAGGATACAGCCCTGGCTGTTGTAGCTCAGTGGATTGAGCCTGGGACTGTGAACCAAAGGGTCACCAGTTTGATTCCCAGTCAGGGCACATGCCTGGGTTGCAGGCCAGGTCCCCAGTAGGGAGCACACAAGAGGCAACTACACATTAATGTTTCTCTCCCTCTCTTCCTCCCTTCCACACTTTCTAAAAATAAATAAATAAAATCTTTTTAAAAAAAGAAATGAAGGATATACTAATTGAAATAAAAACAATTTATAGGGAAACAAGAGTAGATAGATGAACCTGAGAATCAAATCAATAATTCAAAACTTAAGGAAGAAAAAACAACTGATCAGAACAAGAAGAAAATAGGATCCAAAAAATGAGGATAATATAAGCAGCCTCTGGAACAACTTCAAGCAGTCCAACATTCAGATAATAGAGGTGCCAGAAGGAGAAGAAAAGGAGCAAGAAATTAGAAATCTATTTGATAAAACAATGAAAGAAAACTTCCCTAATTAAGGAAATAGACATAGAAGTCCAGGAAGCACGGAGAGTCCCAAACAAGATGGATGCAAACAGGTCCACTCCAAGACACATCATAATTAAAATGCCAAAGGCTGCCCTGGCTGGTGTAGCTCAGTGGATTGAGCGCCGGCCTGCGAACCAAACAACTGAGTTCAAAACCCAGTCAGGGCATATGCCTGGGTTGCATGCCAGTTCCCAGTGGGGGACACACCAGAGACAACCATACATTGATATTTCTTTCACTCTCTCCTTCCCTTCCCCTCTAAAGATAAATAAATAAAATCTTTAAAAAATATTTTAAAGAACATGTATAAAGGACCCATAGACAAAGCCAAAGGGGGACAGGATTGAGGGTGGGAGGTGGGAGTGGGGGATAGGGGGGAGAAAATGGAGACAACTGTACTTGAACAACAATAAAAAAATAAAAATAAAAGATATTTTTTATGTTTTAAATAAAAAACAGTAAACAAAACAAAAAATTCTATCACAGGACATAACAGCACAGAGAGTAGATAGCCATTTGCTCCAATAAATGAAAATCCCAAAAATCAGAATTTTCCTTTCTAGTCCTGCTAAACCTGTTTCCTTACCTGTAAATTGAGAACACTCCACAAACAATCATAACTAGTTACAGATACTGAGACAGATCTTAAATAATTCTCTAACAAAAGACTAAAGTATATGTGTTAAGAGAATGTTTGTTTGCCTCTTGAGTGATTCTATTCTGTTCAACTCCAATCTCCACTGAACACAAATGAAAAATTCATGGTCCTTAAACACTGCTTCCCTGACATCACTCCCCTCCTGTGAAACCCTGCACCACTTTGCGCTCCCTGCAGAATGGAGTCTATTCTTCTCTGTCTGGCATGGAAGACGTCTCACAACTGAGTCCTGCTCTCTTCAAACAGATGGCCCACCACTTTGGAACTAAGACTCCAGGCCAATAAATCTGCTCCTCTTTAGGTGGTTCAATTAGGTATGATCTGCACATAATACGTTTATTCTGTGCTCTGTTAGTCACAATAGGCTACCCTCAGTTCCTCAAATTATCTGCGTTCTTTCCCACATCAGACCCTTTACAAATGCTGCTCATCACAGACCAGCCTTCTCCATCTCCATATGGCCGGTTCCTTCAAGTTCAGGATAAATGTCACCTGCTTAGTGACATTTTTTCATGACCTCATAATTCAATCAAACTACCTTCCCCACCATCATTTTTCTCTACTTGCATATCATGTTGTTTTTACTACAGTTTAACTCAGCAATTCTTTATGTTTGTTTAGGTTTGGGTTGTTTGTTCCTGTCTGTCCTCTCTATTAGAATGTGGTGTTAGACCAGATCTGCCTTTTTCAACGTTGTGTCTGCCCAGTGCCTAGTATGGTGCCTGGTTCATCGTGGGAACTCAGGAAATACATGTTTAATGAGTCAGTGAATATGGACGTGCATTTGAGAGTTCACTTGATTATATATTATAAGATTCCATTTACCTGAAATATCCAGAACAGGCACATCAATAGAAATAGAAGGTAGGCGAGTGGCTGCCTGGGAATGCAGGTAAGTGAGGGGAAGGACGACTGCTAGAGAGTCCAGGATTTTTCTTTGGGCCGATTAAAATGTTCTCAAATGGACTGTGGTGATGGTCACACAACCCTTCACATATACAAAAATCATTACACTGTATACTTTAAATAGGTATATTGCACAGTATATGAATCATATACCAAGAATACTGTTCCCTCCCCCCCAAAAGAGAATATATCTGATTAATTCATTGATTAAAAAAGTAATAATAGTTAATATTTTTAGTACATACTATATTAGTACAGTAACATGATACTAACTTATTGACCAATAATTGCCTTCAATAATTCCCATAAAAACCCTATGTGGTAATTACAGAAATGGAACCCAATTTTATGAGACCTAAAACATACAATTTGAGATGGCCCTATTTAAAAAGCATAACAAAAGTACAAATATAAAATTAGGTACCAATGTCTATTTCAAATTTTTAAAAAAGAGGCCTGGCTGGTGTGGCTCAGTTTGAGCCAGCCTGCAAACCAAGCACTCATCTGTTCGATTCTCAGTCAGGGCACATGCCTGGTTTGCAGGCCAGGTCCCCAGTTCAGGGCAAATGAGAAGCAACTGATCCATATCTCTTGCACATTGACATTTCTCTCCCTCTCTTTTTCCCTCCCTTCCCCTCTCTCTGAAAGTAAATAAATAAAATCTTTTAAAAAAAGAAAAGAAATTACTAGAACAGGAAACTTTTTTAACTGGCAAATGTCATACAATCCAGGAAAATAGTATATTTTTGTTAATTAACTGCCTGATTACCTCTATAATTCTTTTTATTCCACATTTTTTGCTGTGGACTCTTTGCCTTCATATTTATATGACAATGATTTTGTAGTACACTTTCTACACAGAGATTAGAAAAGGATTTGTCTTTCCTCTAGCACAATTCATTGAAATTTGTTGTTCCTTATTTGATAGTATAGAAATTTCTTAATTTCACAACTCATTATTGGTAATTTTATGTAAGTTTTTAGAACTGTTGTCAAATTTGATCAAACCTTCATCAAGATTCTTTCATATATTACCTGTAGATTTTCAAAACATTTCAAGTTTTTCTGTGCAATGAATTTTCTTAAATAGTCTTTGAAGTAAGTGACTTCACTCATTAGCTGGTTTATATTCTCATTGTAGTAGCATATTAAATTTTGGTTTCTTCTTTGATATCAGTATTTTATGTCTGATTAACAGGAAATCTAAATCTTTTTCTAACGTGTTAATAGGATTCACTCCTCTTCATTAACTGGAAGGTGCTGAAATTATCTGCTACTGCATAACAAACCATCCAAATCTAAAGGCATAAAACAAAAATCACTTTTATTATGTTCATAATTTCCGCAGGTCAAGAATTTAGAAGACAACAAAGCTGGCTTGTCTCTGCTCCACAGTGTCTGGGTCATCAGCTATACAGCTAGCTGTGCATGCTCTCAGGTAAAAGAAGCATGAAGCCACCTAGGGCTGAGTTAATCGAATTTCCTCATGTTTGCTTCTGACCTCCTCTCCCAACTCAGAATAATGAAGGGAAAATCCTCTCCCCTTGTCTTCTTCAGATACCAGTTGTATCAGGTAGTCATTCCTTGGATCTCACTTTGATGCCTTGTATTACACTTTCGGTCCAAATATATCTTGCCCAGTCTTTGGTAAACTGAAGGAAAGTGAGTTTATGTCCCCTTCATCAGACCTTTTCCGCATTACAAGAATGTTAACTATCCATACTTCCTCATCCTTTGCTTCCCCTGGCCATCTAACCACAACTCATTCTTGACTTTTAGTTCATTTCCTTGCTCTGGAAATTGGACTGCACTCGACTGCACTGTAAAACTATAAAAATTCTTTTGGAGGGCAATTTGGCAACATATCTTGAAGCTTTAAAACTGTGCATGTTTTGACTCAACAATTCCATCTCTAGAAGTTGGTTCTCAGAAAAGTATGAGTATACAAAGATATAAGTGCAATGGTATCTTTCTCAGCAATATTTATAACAAACAAATTTTATTTTAAATAATAGAAGATTGCTTTATATTACAGCACTATATTGTTCACCTGAAATTCATATAACTAGCATAATATTGTATACAAACCATACTTAAATGTTAAAAATTTTAAAATAAAGAATACATATAAAAATAAGCCCTGGCTGGTGTAGCTCAGTGGATTGAGCGCAGGCCTGCGAACCAGACAGTCGCGGTTTGATTCCCAGTCAGGGCACATGCCAGGGTTGCAGGCTGGTTCCCTGCAGGCCAGTTCCCAGCAGGGGACCCACGAGAGGCAACCACACATTGATGTTTCTTTCCCTCTCTCCTTCCCTTCCCCTCTAAAGATAAATAAATAAGTAAAATTTTTAAAAAAAAGAATATATATAAAAATAAATAATGGTACATTCACATAGTAGTATACAATATGGATATTAAATTCATGCTTTAAGAGTCTACTTACATGGAAAAATGCCAGAATATAGCTTAATGAACAACTAAAGGCAATACAATACATTAAGAACAATTTAGAGAATACAATCCCATTTTTAGTTCTTAAAAACATTTATATATACATATACTGCATAAAGGAAAACCAGATTGCAGTAATTTCCCAAGGACATTATTAACACCAAAATGTTAATAGTTATTTTCTTCTCTTCTGGATGCAAAATCTCTATTAGTTTTGTAAACTGGAAAATAAAATCAATGCTGTTTTAAATGTCCTCACTTATTGTACCTTGAGAGTGATTTTCCTGCTTGTCTTACCCACTCCTGAGGTTTATTGCTGAAGGAGAGTTTATGAGTAAGCAAGGACTTCCCAAGAAAAGTAAAATGGGACTAGATCCCTCTGGTCAGCAAATTCAAGCGGTCTCCAAGTGTAAATAGTGAACAGTGGGCAAGAAACAAAGCATTATCTTGGGAGTCTAGGGGCCAGATCCAACCTTCTGATCAGTCAGGGGAGAAGGGTATATGTGCATTTCTACTGCATGACCAGAGGAGGAAATGAAGAGTGAGCCAGCACGTGAGAAAGAAGCTGAGTAGAGAATATCAACATTTCAGGGATTTCAGGTGAGAAGCTATAAGTCAGGAACAAAGTCATTAGACAGACGCTTCCAGACCTAAAGCAGAACCAAACAGGAAGCACCTAAACTGCCAAAGCCGGGCCAACCGCTCTCTGCCCCTGTTCCTTCCCTGCCACCCTAGTCCCCCAATCAGTCATCGTACCTGGAGTAAAGGAGCTCTCATTATACCAGAGGCAACTGATATGAGAGACAGAGGCTCGCAGTGAGTAGTCTGGGAGAACAAGGAAGTCTGGTGTTCCCAGGAAGGTACTCGGAGCATCAGAAAAGACCAGGGGTTGCTCACTCATCACACAAGATGATCACAGCTGCCTTCTCGCCTCAGCCTTCCCTCAGGTGCATGTTTCTCCAGCTCTGTACCTATAAGCAAGTCAGGTCAAGGCCATAAGAATAGGCCCCAAAGCAGAGTGCTGAGCAGCATGTCAGTGGATTGGACCCTTAAGCTGGGCAGGCCAAGGAACCCCACATATGCCCAACAGAGCTGGCCAGACCCCAGAGGACTGCAGTTCCCAGCTTCTCCCTCCCACTTGAAAATATACAGGAATCAGGCCCTTATCTCCAAGACCTTGAGGGGGTCAAGGGCTCCAAAGGTATTTCTTCACAAGCCTCCTCATTGCCCCCGTGACCTCCTTGTTCCTCAGAGTGTAGACAAAAGGGTTGAACATGGGAGTGACAACTGTGTAAAAGAGAGCAAGGATCTGGTCCGCAGCCTGAGAGGAGCCTGCCCAAGGCCTCATATAGGCAACAGTCCTAGTCCCAAAAAAAAGCATGACCACAAACAGGTGGGAGGAACAGGTAGAGAAGACTTTTCGACGTCCCTGGGATGTTGTGACCCCAAGGATGGTGGCAAGGATACAAGCATAGGAGGCAATGATCAGTAAGAAGGGGGTCAGGATAAAGGCTATCGTGATGCCAAGATTGCCCACTTCACCCCAGAAGGTGCTTGCGCTAGCCATCCTCAGCACAGGCGGGATGTCACACAGGAAGTGGTGGATTGTGTTGGCACTGTGGAAGGGCAATGTGAAGATGAAGATGGAGTGAGTGGTGCCGGCGATGACGCCCATGAGGTACGAGGCCCCCACCATCCGGGCACACGCGCCCCGGTTCATCAGGGTGCCATAATGCAGCGGCCGGCAGATGGCAGCATAGCGGTCATAGGCCATGGCAGTGAGCAGGCAGCATTCTGCAATGCCAAAGAGGGCAAAGAAGTAGAGCTGGGTGAAGCAGCTGGCAAGTGGGATGGTGGGGCAGGAGGACAGGAGATCGGCTAGCATCCTGGGCACAATGGTTGTGGTGTAGAGGATCTCCACCATGGAGAAGTGGCGAAGAAAGAAATACATGGGTGAATGCAGGGCAGGGTTGGCCAGTGTTAGGAGGATGGTCAGGGAGTTGCCCAGCAAGGTGACCAGGTAGATGCAGAGCACCCCCCAAAACAGAGGTCCCCGAAGGGAACCAAAACCTGAGAACCCCAGCAAAACAAACTCAGTTACTGCTGTGCGGTTGCTATCTTCCATGTCCCCTAACAAGGACTGGAAGAAGCAGCCAGGGGAGGGCTCTGGCTGCAGCAGGAAATGCGTGGAACTGTCCACAAGAACACCCCAGTTACCAGGAATCAGATGGGTAAGCACCTGGGCTGCTGGCAATTTTCTCCCAAAAAAAACCGTCAGGACAGAAAGAAGGTAAACAAGGAAAGTTGGTGGAAAATGACAGACATTCCTCATTCGAGGTTGGGATCCTAAAACACAGGGTAGTTTGTTCCACTCACTAAAGTTCTGTGTCCTAAAAGCAAAGAGGTATAACTAGTAGAATAGCTCTGTTTGAGAAAGTGGTGAGGAATGCAGGCAGAAAGCTGAATGAGCAAAACAGAATAAATAAAGCTGGCAGAAGGAGACTGGAGTGAAAAATGGATCCACCATGAGGCAGAGGAAAAGCTGGAGTACAAACAAGAGCAAGAGAGAGAAAGAGAAAACATGGTAATAAAGGCTACAGAGAGAAGGCAGGTGGGGTTTTTACCTGCAGATGGGTCCCCGCAGTCTTCAGAATGCCCCTCCCTGGCATCACATCACAGAAGCTCAATCCCAAGAGCCGAAGGCTCAGAGCAGAGGATGGGGAGGGACAGTAGTCAGGGAAGCTGAAGAAGGAGAGAGGAATTTTGCCTAGTAACCAGGTAGAAGGAAACAGTTTCCTCCTGCCCCATCTAATGCCTAAGCCCCTCTGAATTCCCTGCTGTCAGGCCTGTCCTATGGAGTCCCCACACCAAGGACAATGGGAACCACAATGCAGAATGGTCTGGGATGAACCCAGGGTCCTTAGACAAGGCCTTCATGAAGCTGGGATCAGAAACTAAGTGTTCTAGCTCCCTGGCCAGCATCTATCTGCCAAACTGCTTGGCCCACTGCCCAAAGCCCTCTGTCTGTGGCCCCCTCCCAGAATTAGTCCCTAGGCTGCTTCTCTCCTAGAAACTAAGGAGAGCACTTTTTCAAAATCCTTTTGTAAAAAAAAAAAAAAAAAAAAACAGTGCTAATGCTCAAAGAAAAGAAACTGCTGAAATAGTAACAGGTCTGAGTTCTGGTAGAACTTCCCATCCCAGTCCAGGGGTTCAACCCTCTCCCCGCTGCTGAGGAAGACTTTAGAAATAGGAAATGTTCACCCAGATGTTACAGCTGGGGCAAATGACACCAGACAGCAGGAAATGACAGAGGTGATTTGAGTGTATGACTTGAGCACTAATGGCTCAATAAATAAAAACTAGAAAGAAAATGCCAATCCTTTGAATTATGTATATCACTTAGCCAGGAAAGCAGCCTTCTTTGATACAGGTTCGCCTCCTGTTTAATGTTCTGTGGAGACCCTTCTAATTTAGACAGCCTCTTGTTTGTTTGGGTCTCTCTCTCTCTTGCAGAAAAAATTTATTTACTAGGAATTTCAGATAATTTATATAGATAGTCCACCTTCAAGGAGGAGAAGCATAACTCCTCACTCCATAAGTGAGTTACACATAGTGACTTTCTGAGAAAAAAAAGGTTAAGAGTAACTTGACAGAGGAGCAACCCAACAAACACCACCTCAATCGGTGACTAAGATGAATGCCAACAGTGTCAAACCATGTTGAGAGTGTAAGCCTTTGGTATAATGTGATGAGAATGGCACGTCATCTCTGTGACCTTCCTCCTGCAATCCTTAGGCTCAATTTAACCATTGAAAAGACATTGGATGAATTCTAGTACAGGGTCATGCTACAAAATATCTGACCAGTATTCCTCAAAACTGTCAAGGTCATCCAAAACCAGAACCTTCCACAACAACCAAATGTAATGTGGTACCTCAGAAGAAAAAAAAAAAAGATATTAGGCAAAAACCAAGAAAATTTGCCCAGGTCAATATGGCTGAATTGGTTGGGTGTCATCCTGAAAACCAAAGGGTCATGGGTTCAATTGTCAGTCAGAATACATACCTTGGTTTTGGGTTCCATCCCCAATTGACGGGTATTTGGGAGACAACCAATCGATGTTACTCTCTTACATTGATGTTTCTCCCTTTCTCTTTTTCCTTCCCTTCCCTTCTCTCTAAAAACAAAGAAAAAAAGTCTTTGAGTAAGGACTTAAAAAAAAGATTAAAAAAACTAAACAAATCTAAATAAACTATAGACCTTAGACAATAATAATATGCTAATATTGATTTGCTAATTGTGATAAATGTGTCCTACTAATTTAAGATATTACTAATAGAGGAAACTGGAGATGGGAACAATGTATACTACTACCTTTATAGTTTTTCTGTAAGTCTAAAACTATTTTAAAATAAAGCTTTTATTTTTAAAAGCTAATTT
Organism: Artibeus jamaicensis; assembly: GCF_021234435.1. NCBI lineage: Eukaryota > Metazoa > Chordata > Mammalia > Chiroptera > Phyllostomidae > Artibeus > Artibeus jamaicensis. Next base: position 53,820,887 of record NW_026521486.1, read on the forward strand.
GTTGGTGTGAAACTATGTTCACAATCTATTAAGTGACAAAAGCAAAGTAAAAAAAAGTAAATTCTCAATGTAAAATATATATTCAGATAGATATTAAAAGATATACACCAAATTATTAATGATGATAGACTCTGGATGGAATAAACATGGAGTATTTATTATTTCCTGTCTGTTTTATGTTTTAAATATATTCCTGGACTTCCAGCCAAGATGGAGTCATAGGTAGAAATACTGTATCTCCTTGCACAACCAAATTTAAGGACAACAAAGATTTAGAAACAAAAACACAACTAGAATGGACAGAAAATTGAACTGTACTGAAGTCCAACAACAATGAACCATTCATCCAGACCAGTAAGAAGGGTGGAGTTGGCAGCCAATGGAGAGGGGTCCCAGCAGGAAAAGGCAGTGGTTGCAGACATGGGCACGGAGAGGAAACGAGCAAACCCAGTAAGGCACGCAAAGTGGATAGCTGACCATAGACACACATTCATGTGCAGAATAACCAGGCAAAAAAAAAAATGGGCAGCGAGACAAAATGTGCAACCCAGGGCCCCAGTAATGGGAAATAATGCCTAAAAGCACTGATTGGAAAAACTCACAGGGGTTTAGGTGCTGGGAGTGGCTTCCAGCCTCACAGGAGAGTTCCTGGGAGAGACCCACAGGGTCCTAGAATGTACACAAGTCCATTCACCCAGGAACCAGCACCAGAAGGGCCCAATGTGCTTGTGGGAAGCAGCAGAGGGAACCAAAATCCAAGAGAGAGCAGAGCAAGCACCATTACTCCCTCTCTGACCCCATCCCCACATACAGCATCACAACCCAGTGACTGGGTTGACCAGTCCTGGTGAACACCTAAGGCTCCACTCCTCACTATATAACAGGAATGACCTGAAAAAAAAATGGCTCAATCAGAAGAACAGATCAAAGCCCCAGAGCCAATACTTTTAAGCGACCAAGAGAGAGCAAACCTATCTAATGCACAGTTCAAAACACTGGTGATCAGAATGCTCACAGAACTGGTTGATACTGGTCACAAATTAAATGAAAAAATGAAAGCTACACTAAGTGAAATGAAGGAAAATGCACAGGGAACCAATAGTGATGGAAAGAAAACTGGGACTCAAATCAAGAGAGTGGACAAGAAGAAAGAAAGAAAGAATCAAACAGAAAAGAATGAAGAAGCAAGAATTCAAAAAAATGAGGAGAGGCTTAGGAACCTCCAGGACACCTTTAAACATTCCAACATCCGAATTATAGGGGTACCAGAAGGGGAAGAGGAACAGCAACAAGTGGAAAACTTATTTGAACACATAATAAAGGAGAATTTCCCCAATATGGCAAAGGAAATAGACTTTCAGGAAATCCAGGAAGCTCAGAGAGTCCCGAAGAAGTTGGACCCAAAGAGGAACATACCAAGGCACATCATAACTACATTAGTCAAGATTAAAATGGAGAGAATCCTAGAAGCAGCAAGAAATAAGGGGACAGTCCCCTACAAAGGAGTTCCCATCAGACTGTCAGCGGATTTCTCAAAAGAGACCTTACAGGCAAGAAGGGGCTGGAAAGAGGTATTCCAAGTCATGAAATCCAAAGACCTACAAGCAAGATTGCTCTATCCAGCAAAGCTTTCATTTAGAATGGAAGGGCAGATAAAGTACTTCTCCGATAAGATCAAATTCAAGGAGTTCATCATCACCAAGCCCTTATTATATGAAATATTAAAGGGACTTACCTAAGAAAAAGAAGATAAAAAATATGAACAGTGAAAAGACAGCAAACTCACAGTTATTAACAACCACACCTAAGACAAGCAAACTAAGTGGAGAGCTAGATCAGGAGCAGAGCCACAGAAATGGAGATCACGTGAAGGGTTAGCAACAAGGGAGTGGGAGGAGGAGCAGGGGGAGAAGGTACAGAGAATAAGTAGCATAGACGGTGGGGAGAAAATAGGGGGAGGGCAAGAGTAGTGTGGGAAATGTAGAAGCTGAAGAACTTATGACACATGAACATAAACTAAAGGGGGGGAATGTGGTGGGAGGCGGTATGCAGGGTGGAGGTAATTGAAGCAGGGAAATGGGACAACTGTAATGGCATAATCAATAAAATATATTTTTAAAAAGAAAGAAAGATCCCCTGGCTGGTGTAGCTCAGTGGATTGAGCGCAGGCCTGCGCAGGTTCAGTTCCCAGTCAGGTCACATGCCTGGGTTGCAGGCCGGTTCCCTGTAGGCCAGTTCCCAGCAGGGGATGCAGGACGAAAGGCAACCATACATTGATGTTTCTCTTCCTCTCTCCTTCCCTTCCCCTCTAAAGATAAATAAATAAAATCTTTTTTTAAAAAAGAAAGAAAGAAAAAAGAATAGATGGAATTTTTAAAATAAATTTTGATATTTTTAAGATTTTGGGTTTTTTTTTATTTTTAGAGAAGGAAAGGGAGGGAGAAGGAGAGGAAGAGAAACATCAGTGTGTGATTGCCTCTCACGTGTCCCCTACTGGGGACATGACCTGCAACCCAGGCATGTGCTGACTAGGAATCTAACCAGCAACCCTTTGGTTCACAAGCCAGCACTCAGTCCACTGAGCCACACCAGCCAGGGCCAGACTTTGATATTTTTAAATGTATATTTTATTTTCAATAAATCATGCCTTTTATGCCTTTAGAAGTGCTTTTACCAATAGTTTAATTTTTCAATTTGGTCAAAAGTGAATATTTCTGATTACCAGCACATATTTTTTAGATATATACATCATAGAAAGACTATGAGTAGAACACAAACAAAGGAACTTAAGTTGTTTCCAGATTTATGATGTTGAGCATTTCTGCAATTTCCAATTTAAAAGAGTTATAGCCCTGACTGGTATAGCTCAGTGGATTGAGTGCTGACCTGAGAATGAAAGGGTCACCAGTTCAATCCCCAGTCAGAGCACATGCCTGGGTTGCAGGCCAAGTCCCCAGTAGGGGGTGCATGAGCAGCAACTGCACACTGATATTTCTCTCTCTCTCTCTCTCTTTCTTTTTTCTCCCTTCCCCACCTCTCCGAAAATAAATAAATAAAATTTTTTTTAAAATAAAGAGTTATAAATTAAAAACAGAAGGGGAATAGAGAACAGGAAATGGATCCAAAAGGTTAGACTTATTTCCTAAAGAGCAGCATAATGCTGAGGTTTATTCAAAATGGATTCAGATGGCTCCCATGTGGGAACCACCTCCAAATAGCCCCATTCAGCATAGTACCCCCTCTCTGAGCTCTGTGTGTGTCAGGAAATGGTAAAGAAAAGTGCCTTGAAGATCTACTTATCCAAACTCCAGTCTACAGGGGAAGAAACTAAGATTTAGAAAACCTCATTTGGTTTACCCAAGATCACTCAGTGAATTAAGGACACAGCTAAGACCAATAACAATATGTCATCTCTACCTCATAAGCATTGTTGCATAAATCACTTCACTTAATCCTGACACAATGAGGTTTAATTAATCTTACCCTAAAGATGAGCTAATGAAAAGACAACCAATCAGAACAACAAGAAGAAAAGAGAATCCCCCCCAAAATGAAGATAGTGTAAGCAGCCTGTGAGACAACTTTAAACAATCCAACACTCACTTCATAGGGGAGCCAGGAGAAGAGAAAGAGCAAGACATTGGAAATCTATTTGAAAAAATAATGAAAGAAAACTTCCCTAATTTGGTGAAGGAAATAGACATGCAAGCCCAGGAAGCACAGAGAGTCCCAAGTAAGATGGACACCAAGAGGCCCACCCCAAGACACATCATAATTAAAGTGCCAAAGTTTAAAGATGAAGAGATGGGGCAGGAAGAATGAGTGAGAGGTGAGGGTATTAAGCAGTGCAAATAGTTACAGAATAGCCATGGAGCCTCGGCTGGCGTGGTTCAGTGGATTGAGTGCCAGCCTGCAAACCAAAGTGTCACTGGCTTGATTCCCAGTCTATGCACATGCCTGGGTTTTGGGCCAGGTCCCCAGTAGAGGACATGTGAGAGACAACCACACATCTATATTTCTCTCCCTCTCCTTCTCCCTCCCCCTTCCTCTTTCTAAAAACAAATAAATAATTTTTTTAAAAGCCTTGGGGATGTAAGGTACAGTATAGGAAGGGGAGTAGCCAAAGAACACATGACCCATGGACATGAACAAGGGTGGAGGGTTGCCTGAGGGGATCAGGACGTGTAGTCCTGACAACACAAGAACCCACTGTCACCTCAAGTAGGGCATTTCCATTCAAGTATTTATGTAGGTGAAATGATTTCCACCAGACCAGAGTTCACATTCCTGGAATCCACCTGTGTGCTGTTCCCCTGCCTGAGAACCTCTCTCCACCTTCTCCTCAAGTTTACTTCCTGTCCACCATTCCAAGCCCAGCACAGACACACCTCCTCTGAGAAGTCTCCCCCGGTTCTACCAGAGAAACCACATTATCCTACAGCCTTCGACACTGTGTTGTCTCAAAACTTAGCAACTTAAAACAACAAACATTTATGAACTCATCGTTCCTGAGTCAGGAATCCGGGCATGGCTCAACTGGGGGCCTGCGCCTCTCACAAGATTTGAATCAAGATACAAGTGGGCTACCGCTATCTTAAGTTTCTACTGAAAGAGGGTCACAAGGCTGTTGGCAGGCTTCCAGAGCTCCCTGTCTGGGGACATCAGTTCCTCGCCATGTGGGCATCTTCAAAGGGCAACTCACACCTCAGCCACTGCCTTCACTCTGAGTGAGTGCACAAGGGACAGAACAAGAGAGCATGAACAAGGTGGAAGCCACAATCTTTCTGACCCTAATTGCTAAAATGACATCCCATCACTTTTGCTGTGCAAGTGAGAAGTGAGTCATTAATTCTAGGTCAAAAGGTCCAGGCTACAAAAAGACTGACTTCTGTCTCACTGGCCTTGTCTCACTCCTCTTTCACTCAGAGAAGGGGATATGCCATGCTGTGCACTGCTTACTACAGAAGCCCACACAGCAAGGAACTGGGGTCTCCATTTATTCAGGGGGAGGGGATTACATGAGGGCCTGAATGCCAGGAGGTGGGGACCACTAGGGGCCAGTAGAGGGGCAGCCTATCACACAGATCATAGTGCACATGGCCTGAGCATCTCTGAATCTAGCACTTGGTTGGGTGATCTTGTTACTTAAATCCTATAATCCACCTAGCAAGCCAGGCATTATTATTGCCTCTTTGCCGATGAGAAGGCTAGAGCTAAGGGAGGTGGTGTGTGTGACTTGCCATTAGCCAGTGATCAATCCAGGATTCCAACCCAAACTTCCGACCCCAAGTATATGCCCTTTCTACAGCAACTGCCTGCCAGCAATCACTTTCAATGTTGGACTGGCTTCGCCACCTCCCAGCAGTGTGACCGTGGGCACACTGTTTAACCGCTCAGAGACTCGATTTTCTCATCTGTAAATAAAGATAAATCCTACCTCATAAGATTGTTGCAAGAACTAAATAATGGTATCTGAAAAGCACTTAACAAAATATCTTGTGTATAATAAAAATCAGCATAGTTTCAAATGAATTGGGGGAGATAAGTAAAAGGGGTTTACTGTGTCCATTTTCACCCTGGACTAAGAAGACAATAAGATTTTAAAAACAAAAAAAGTGGTACTAAAAGGATACCAAGATCAAAGAAAATATGGGATCAAAGGCGAAATATCTTGAAAGTTAATACTCTAAGTGGAGAAAAGGCTTAGAAAGCCCTCCTCTCCCACCCTCAAGTGCAAGGAGAAGGCTTTCTTGGTCAGGTTCTATGGCCTTTCTCAGAAGTCAGATGAAAATAATAGGCATTCGTTGGCTACAGTATCTGGGGCATGTGTTGATGAGGGACATGAGGGAAGCCAAGGAGAGGGGAAATAAACTGAAGAATAATGTGAAAATAGGAAAGAAGGGACCAACCCCAGAAACTTTAGAAGATGAAACTGGCCTCAAGTTGTTGCTGAAGATCAGATTAGACCCAAAAAACTAGAATTGTGGGGGCCTCCCCAAAAGAGATCATGAAAAAAAAACTCTGGGAAATTCATGTTCCCTGAACCTCAGATCTCCCTGATTCAACTGGGCCAAGCTTTCTCTTCGTAGGAAAAATATATGAGTGAAGATCTCATGGGTGCTAAGAGCTCCTAAGACAGTGAGCCTGAAAGGAGACTGGCCTCCCTGAGATTCTTTTTACTCTAAAAGTCTAAGCCATCATTTGCATATATCCCATGCAACTTAGTAATTAACAAATACTTTCTCACCACGGATGCTGTGTAAGTTTTGATTAGTTCCCTGGGGTCGGCCCAGTCTGTCTGTTTCCCTGAGGCCTTCCCTGCAGCCCCACAGCTTCACAGCCCCAGTGTCACAGGAATTACCTCTCCAAATGAGACCATCTCCACCAACACAACAGGAATCATGGCCACTGTGACTCCACAATTATTTTTTAATTTTTAAAAAATAATAAATATTTTTAATTTAAAAAATAAATATTTTAAAAATAATAAGCACTAACAACAATAAAAAAACTTTACAGCCTAGCCATGAATAGAGCACTTCAGCAATTTCCTTTCATTATCCCGTTTGGTCTTCACACCAACCCTATAGATAAGCCTAGCAGTTCTTATTAAGTGACAGGAGAACTAAGGAGCCACATGACTGCAAAGTCACTTGGCCAATAAGAGTAGAAATGGAACTTTAAGGCTAGAAGTCAAATCTCTAGCTTCTAGTCCAGGACCTATAATATACCACCTAGTCCTGCCCATCTTGGGACCCCCTCTCTTATAGGCTCTGTTGCCACATCTGTGACTTGTCCTCTGGAAGCCCAGCTCCTTCCAACACAGTAACCCAGGAAGAGCTCATCTGCTCTAAGAACCCCCCTACTTTTTTACACCTTGTCCCCTCACTACCTAGCTGGGCTTCTGGAACAAGAACAAGCACCCTGTAGGGGGAGTTCATTGGTCCTCACTTCACCTCTCTATCCCTCTACCTCTTTCCACCTCCCACATCCATCTCAGAGCTAAAGAGACTCACTCATTTGTTTATTTGTTTCTTTGTTTATATTTGTTTATTCAATGTCTTATTTCTTGTTTCACAGTATAAATAGCTTACCAAGACAGATATAACACCACAAGATGGCAAATATTTAAAGTAGGAGCAAGGAAATAAAAAAAGAAAATTAAAAAAAAATTAGGGCTAAATGTTTTTATTTTAAATTTTATTGATTATGCCATTACAGTTGTTCTATTCCCCCCTTCATTCCCCTCCACCCTGCACACCCCTCCCCCACCATTCCCCCCCTTTAGTTTATGACCATGTGTCTCAAGTTCTTTAGATTCTATATTTCCCATACTATTCTTGCCCTCCCCTATCTATTTTCTACCTACCATCTATGCTACTTATTTTCTGTACCTTCTCCCACCTTCTCCTTCTCCCACTCCCCTGTTGCTAACCCTCCATGTGATCTCCATTTCTATGGTTCTGCTCCTGATCTAGCTGTTCTCTTAGTTTGTTTTTGTTTTAGGTGTGGTTCTTAGTAACTGTGAGTTTGCTGTCCTTTCACTGTTCATCTTTTTTATCTTCTTTTTCTTAGGTAAGTCCCTTTAACATTTCATATAATAAGAGCTTGGTGATGATGAACTCCTTGAATCTGATCTTATCTGAGAAGCACTTTATCTGCCCTTCCATTCTAAATGAAAGCTTTGCTGGATAGAGCAACCTTGGATGTAGGTCTCTGGATTTCATGACTTGGAATACCTCTTTCCAGCCCCTTCTTGCCTGTAAGGTCTCTTTTGAGAAATCCGCTGACAGTCTGATGGGAACTCCTTTGTAGGGGACTGTCCCCTTATCTCTTGCTGCTTCTAGGATTCTCTCCTTCATTTTAATCTTGGCTACTGTAATTATGATGTGCCTTGGTGTGTTCCTTCTTGGGTCCAACTTCTTTGGTACTCTCTGAGCTTCTTGGATTTCCTGGAAGTCTATTTCCTTTGCCAGATTGGGGAAATTCTCCTTTATTATTTGTTCCAATAAGTTTTCCACTGGTGGCTGTTCCTCTTCCCCTTCTGGTACTCCTATAATTCAGATGTTGAAACGTTTAAAGATGTCCTGAAGGTTCCTAAGCCTCTCCTCATTTTTTGAATTCTTGTTTCTTCATTCTTTTCTGTTTGGTCATTTCTTCCTTCCTTCTGGTCCACTCCTTTGATTTGAGTCCCAGTTTCTTTTTCATTACTATTGGTTTCCTGTGCATTTCCCTTCATTTCAATTAGTTTAGCCTTCATATGTTTCTCTAATTTGTGACTAAAATCAACCAGTTCTGTGAGCATCCTGATCACCACTGTTTTGAACTGTGCATCTGAAAGTTTGGCAATTTCTTTGTTGCTTAGATTTATCGGCTCAAGGGCTCTGAGGTGTTCTTGAGCCATGTTTTAATCTGTTCATGCCTATTATGTATGAGGAGAAGAGCATTAGATATTCACCAGGGCAGGGCCACCCAGGTCGCTGGTTTGTGATGCTTTATGTGGGGGCGGGGTCAGAGAGGGACAATAGTGGTCCCCTCTGCTGCTTCCCACCACTGGGGCCTGCACTGTCTGTCTCACTGCTCACTCCTTCACCGGTTTATTTGCATGTGAATGTGTGACCACCGTCAGCCCTCAGTGGGTCCACCACCTTGCGCCCTCAGTGGTTCCACCCGCTTCTCCACACCCAGGATCCGCCCACGGCTGCCTGCCCACCTTGGATGCATGCCCAGGTCATTCTGGTGGATCTTTCCTGCCTGACCCTGCTCTGCTGCTGGCTCTGCCCCTCTTACCAGTTTGGCTGAAGGGTTTGTTGTTGTCAGACTTCCACATAGTTCAATTTTCTGTGGTTTGGCTGCATTTTTGTTGCTAAAACTTTGTTGTTTTTAAATTTGGTTGTGTGAGAAGGCACAGTGCTTCCACCTACACCTCCATCTTGGCAGAAGTCCAAAAATTTTTTTAAAGAAAAGAAGGTAAGGGTATAAAATGAAGCCAGGAATGTAACTTAAAAGTGTAAAATATAAGACATATGCCCTTCCCAAGGGTGGGCCACAAGTTAGGCTCAAAACTATTTAGAAGCCAACCAGAAAAGGAGAGTCATTTCCTATCATTTCAGAGCTCACAGTGTCCCAGAGATAAAACAGAAAGAGACTATTCAGGGCAATGCAACTATTCTGGCAGCTAAGACCAGACAGAAGTTTCTCCAAAGGCAGCTCCTAGAGAGACGACTATGGTTCACATCCTTACCACCACCTTGACAGTGAGTTTCCTAAGATGACTTCTAAGAACTGCCCTCAACGTAGAGGAGGCCACTGTACCTCTACAGTTGTGGGAGAGACTGGATACACAATGTATCTGCTCTGTCCTGGTGGAATGTGATCCAAAACAGGATTTCTTAACCTTGGCATCACTGACATTTGGAGGCAGATCATTCCTCGTCATGCGGCTGTTCTGTAGGTTGTAGGATGTTTAGCAGCATCCTTGGCCTCTACTTCTAGTGTCACCCTTTCCACCAATTGCAATGCACAAGATGTCTCCAGACATAGTCAAATGTCCCGTGGGAGACAAGATCACCCCCAGTTGATTTAAGCTCCTATCATTGATCCTTTTTTTTTTAATGTGGAGAAGCTGAACTTCCAGTCAAGATGGCAGCATACATAAAAGTGATCTTTGCATCCTCCCACAACCACATCAAAATTACAACTAAATTACAGAAAAATCATCATTCAGAACCACATGAAATCTGGCTGAATGGAAGAATTACAGCTAGGAAATTAAAGAAGAAGCCACATCAAGACTGGTAGAAGGGACAGAGACACAAACGGGCTGGACCCACACCAACAAGTGGCACATAAAAACTGGGAAGGGTGTCTCAACTGCAAGGTTTCCTGCGATGCACAAGGGCTCCCAGACCTACACCAGGTCCCCCAGCACAGGGTTCCAGTGCCAGAAAGAGAAGTCCCCATAACTTCTAGATGTAAAAACCAGCAGGGATAGAGGCTGAGGGAGACCGAGAGTTTTACAGTCCTAGACAGTTCCTCTTTAAAGCGGCCATGCTCAGACTTACTCAAATTCATCCCCTCTGAGCTCCAGAACTGGGGAAGCAGCTTGAAAGGCACCAGAGACATATGCAGAGGAAGTCAATTGTCTGGCTTCCATGCAAGAGCTGGGGAGGGCAGCTTTCTCCCAGACAGAAGTGCTGGCAGAGGCCATTGTGCCTTTGATGAGCCCTTCCCCAACAGAGCTGCCTGGAGAATGCCATATCTGATACTACATAAACCTGGTTCACAGTATTTGCCCTGCCCTGCTAGTTTCCTGAGACCCCCACCCCACCCAACTTTCAGGCCCACCCAAGCTGTTTCCAGTGGCATTTCCATACAATTGGCCTGTCTTGGCTCATGCTTCAGATTTTCCTAAAATCTCTCAATGCAAAGATCTGGTCTAAGCATGCCCTGTACCTCTCTCTAAGTGGCACCAGGCTCAACATTAGTAGGTGGCCTTGTTTTTCAGGTTGGCCTCACCTGAGCTCCTCCAAGCCCAGTACAAATAGAAGCCATCTATAGCTCACTTAGTAGTCAATGCCAAGTGGTCCCAGGAAGAACACAGGTGGCAACTGGCCTTGACCTGCACCTCTCAGTAGACCCAAGAACAAGTGCACCTAGTGGAGAGCTTCAGACTATGTTGAAGCACTGTCATGCAACCATGTGCACAAGTTACACACTCCAGGGGTGGACTCAGCACAAACCATAGTTCCTCTAAATTAAGTCCTGCTCTATGGGGTAGGCCCCCGCACAGCTGATCCTTAATGGTGGTAGGTGGTCACAGCCAATCCTTGCTGCTGATCATCCTGGGAGTAAATCCCCCCATTGACATGACAACATCAATCAAGGCTCAAAACACAGGAGGGTGTACACACCCCACATAAGGAGATTCACCTAGAGTGCCCAGCTCTTGTGAACAGGGAGGCTGTGCAACTGGACTCTACTATGTACACCTACTATGTAAGGCCACTCTACTAAGTCTGAGAGATGTAGAAGCTCTACCTAATACATAGAAAAAAACACAGAATGGCAGCCAAAATGAGGGGGTAAAGAAACACGTTACAAATGAAAGAAAAAAACTTCAGGAAAAGAACTAAACAAAATGGAGACAAGCAATCTACCAGATGCAGCATTCAAAACACAGGTTATAAGGATGCTCAATGAACTGAAAGGAAGAGTAGATGAACTTGGTGAGGACTTCAACAAATAGATAGGAAACATAAAAATGGAGATGGAAAACATAAAAAAGAACCACTCAGAAATGAAGACTACATTAATTGAAATTAAGAATATATTACAGGTGAGGACTCCCACCGAGATGGAGGCGTAGGTGGAAGCACTGCGCCTTCTCACACAACCAAGTTTAAAAACAACAAAGTTTTAGCAACAAAAATGCAGCCAAACCACAGAAAATTGAACTACACGGAAGTCTGACAACAACGAACCCTTCAGCCAAACTGGTAAGAGGGGCAGAGCCAGCAGCAGAGCAGGGTTGGGCAGGAAAAATCCACCAGACCCACTCGAGCACACAACCCAGGCGCGCAATGCAGGCGGGCAACGGAAGTGCGTCAGCAGCCGTGGGCAGATCCCAGGTGAGAATTAGCAGGTAGACCCACTGAGGACGCAAGGCGGTGGACTCACTGAGGGCTGACCATAGTCACACATTCGAGCACAGATAAAGCGGTGAAGAAATGAGCAGTGAGACAGACCCTACAGGCCCCAGTGGCAGACAGTGACAGAGGGGACTGCCATTGTCCCTCTCTGACCCCGCCCCCACATACAGCACCACAAACCAACGACCTAGGTGGCCCTGACCTGGTGAACAACTAAGGCTCCGCTCCTCATACATAACAGGCATGAACAAATCAAGAATAACTCAGAGCCCCAGAGCTGATAAATCTAAGCAACAAAGAAATTGCCAAACTTTCAGATGCACAGTTCAAAACAGTGGTGATCAGGATGCTCACAGAACTGGTTGATTTTAGTCACAAATTAGAGAAATATATGAAGGCTAAACTAATTGAAATGAAGGGAAATGCACAGGAAACCAATAGTAATGGAAAGGAAACTGGGACTCAAATCAAAGGAGTGGACCAGAAAGAGGAAAAAAATGACCACACAGAAAAGGATAAAGAAACAAGAATTCAAGATAATGAGGAGAGGCTTAGGAACCTTCAGGACATCTTTAAACGTTCCAACATCCGAATTATAGGGGTACCAGAAGGGGAAGAGGAACAGCCACAAGTGAAAAACTTATTGGAACAAATAATAAAGGAGAATTTCCCCAATCTGGCAAAGGAAATAGACTTCCAGGAAATCCAAGAAGCTCAGAGAGTACCAAAGAAGTTGGACCCAAGAAGGAACACACCAAGGCACATCATAATTACATTAGCCAAGATTAAAATGAAAGAGAGAATTTCAGAAGCAGCAATAGATAAGGGGACAGTCACCTACAAAGGAGTGCCCATCAGACTGTCAGCGGATTTCTCAAAAGAGACCTTACAGGCAAGAAGGGGCTGGAAAGAGGTATTCCAAGTCATGAAATCCAAAGACCTACATCCAAGATTGCTCTATCCAGCAAAGCTTTCATTTAGAATGGAAGGGCAGATAAAGTGCTTCTCCAATAAGATCAAACTCAAGGAGTTCATCATCACCAAGCTCTTATTATATGAAATGTTAAAGGGACTTACTTAAGAAAAAGAAGATAAAAAAGATGAACAGTGAAAGGACAGCAAACTCACAGTTACTAAGAACCACACCTAAAACAAAAACAAACTAAGAGAACAGCTAGATCAGGAGCAGAACCATAGAAATGGAGATCACATGGAGGGTTAGCAACAGGGGAGTGGGAGAAGGAGAAGGTGGGAGAAGGTACAGAAAATAAGTAGCATAGATGGTAGGTAGAAAATAGATAGGGGAGGGCAAGAATAGTATGGGAAATATAGAATCTAAAGAACTTGAGACACATGGTCATAAATTAAAGGGGGGTGGGGGAGGGTGTGCAGGGTAGAGGAGAATGAAGGGGGGGAAATAGAACTGTAATGTCATAATCGATAAAATATATTAAAAGATAAAATAAGAATATATTACAGGCAATCAACAGTAGAGTGGATGAAGCTGAGAATCAAGTCAGCGATTTAGAATATAAGGAAGCAAAAACACCCAATCAGAACAGCAAAAGAAAAGGAATCCAAAGAAATGAGTACAGTGTAAGGAGTCCCTGGGACAACGTTAAGCACACCAATATTTGCATCATGGGGATGCTAGAAGAAGGAAAGAGAGAGCAAGAAATTAAAAACCTATTTGAAAAAAATAATGAAAGAAAACTTCCCTAACTTAGTGAAGGAAATACCCATAGAAGCCCAGGAAGTGCAAAGAGTCTCAAAGAGGCCTACACCAAGAGACATCATAATTAAAATGCTAAAGGTTAAAAACAAAGAGAGGATTTTTTTAAGTATTTTTTTAAAGATTTTATTTATCTATTTCAAGACAGAGGAAAGGAGGGAGAAAGAGAGGGAGAAAAACATCAATATGTGGTTGTGTCTTGCACACCACCCACTGGGCACTTGGCCCACAACCCAGGCATGTGCCCTGACTGAGAATCAAATGGGCAACCTTTTGGTCCACAGCCTGCGCTCAATCCACTGAGCTACACCAGCCAGGACCAAATTATTTTATTGTTGTTCAATTACAGTTATCTCCTCCAAACCCACCTCTCTCCCTTGCTTCCACTCTACTCCTTGGTTTTGTTCATAAGTCCTTTATAGTGGTTCCTGAAAACCCTTCTCCAACTGTCTCCTCCCCTCTCCCCTCTGGCTATTGTTAGATTGTTCTTCATTTCAATGACTCTGATAATATTTTCTTTGCTTTTTTCTTTTGTTGAAAGCAGCAAGAAAATACAGTTAGTTACCTACAAGGGACCTCCCATAAGACTGTCAGATGATTTCTCAACAGGAATTTTTCAGTCTAGAAGGAATTGGCAAGAAATATTCAAAATAATGAAAGCAAGGACCTACAACCAAGATTACTCTACCCAGCAAAGCTATCATTTAGAACTGAAGAACAAAGAAAGAGCTTTCTAAACAAGAAAAAGCTAAAGGAGTTCATCATCACCAAACCATTATTACATGAAATGTTAAAGGGAGAGAAGACCAAAAATATAAATAATAAAATGGCAATAAATACATATCTGTCAGCAATTGAATCTAAAAAAAAAAAAAAAACAAGCATAACAGGAACAGAATCACAGTTACAGAGAATGTTTTATGGTTGCCAGATGGGAGGGAGACCTGGGTGATGGACAAGAAAGGTGAAGGGATTAAGAAGTACAAATTTGTAGTTACGGAATAGTCATGGGAATGTAAAGTGCAGTGTGGGAAATAAAGTAGCCAAAGAACTTACACACATGACTCATGGACATGGTCAGCAATGTGAGGATCGCCTGAGTGAGTGCAGGGGGACAGCTGGGTGGAGGGGAACAAGGTAGGAATTGGGACAACAGTAATAGCATAATAAATAAAATATAATTTAAAAAAAAGAAAAAAGCAGTTAGTTACCTACAAGGGAGCTCACATAACACTGAAAGCTGATTTCTCAACAGAAACTTTGCAGACCAGAAGAAATTGGCAAGAATAATCAAAGTTATGAGCAAACACAAAAGTATGAAGAACCAAGAATTCAAAAAAATGAGGAGAGACTTAGGAATCTCCAGGACATTTTTAAACGCTCCAACATCCAAATTATAGGAATACCAGAAGGGGAAGAGAAAGAGCAAGTGGAAATCTTATTTGAACAAATAATAAAAGAGAACTTCCCCATTCTGGCAAAGGAAATAGACTTCCAGGAAATCCAGGAAGCTCAGAGTACCAAAGAAGTTGGACCCAAGAAGGAACACACCAAGGCACATCATAATTACATTAGCCAAGATTAAAATGAAGGAGAGAATCCTAGAAGCAGCAAGAGCTAAGGGGACAGTCACCTACAAAGGAGTCCCCATCAGACTGTCAGCGGATTTCTCAAAAGAGACCTTACAGGCAAGAAGGGGCTGGAAAGAAGTATTCCAAGTCATGAAAACCAAAGACCTACATCCAAGATTTCTCTATCCAGCAAAACTTTCATTTAGAATGGAATGGCAGACAAAGTGCTTCCCAGATAAGATCAAATTCAAAAAGTTCATCTTCACCAAGCCCTTATTATATGAAATGTTAGAGGGACTTATCTAAGAAATAGAAGATATAAAAGATCAACAGTGAGAGGACAGCAAACTCACAGTTATTAACAACCACACCTAAAATAAAATCAAACTAAGAGGACAGCTAGATCAGGAGCAGAACCATAGAAATGGAGATCACATGGAGGGTTAGCAACAGGGGAGTGGGAGAAGGAGAAGGTGGGAGAAGGTACAGAAAATAAGTAGCAGACTTCCGCCAAGATGGAGGCGTAGGTGGAAATAACTTGCATCCGCACACAACCAAATCTAAGAACAAAAAAATTTTAACAATAATAAACATAACCAAACCACACAGAAAATCGACAATACAAAGTCCGAAAACAATGAAATGCTCAGCTAAACTGGTAAAAGGGGCGAAGCCAGCAGCAGAGTGGGTTGACCAAAAAGATCCCAGACCTGGTGGTGCACAAGCCGCCGAAGGCGCTGATCACAGGTGCGGGCTAGCTATGGGCAGACACAGGGAAGAGGCGCGGCTGGCTGTCTGCAGTAGGTCGTGCATTTGCATGCAGATAAACCAGTGAAGAGGCGAGCATTGAGACCACACGGCACAGGGCAGCAGGCTCGCACATTTCCGTTCAGATAAACAGGCAGGGGCAAGCAGTGGGACAGACTGAGCTAGCGGAGAGGACTGCCAGTGCTCCCTCTCTAACCCTGCCCCCACATACAGCATCACAAACCAGCGACGTGGGTGGCCCCGCCCTGGTAAAAAACTAAGGCTACACTCCTCATACATAATGGCGCGAACGGACCAAAAATGGCTCAAGAACAACTCAGAGCCCCAGAGCCCATAAATCTAAGTGATGAAGAAATAGCCAAACTTTCAGATGCACAGTTCAAAACACTGGTTATCAGGATCCTCGCGGAACTGGTTGATTTAAGTCACAAATTAGAGAAACATATGAAAGCTAAACTAATTTAAATGAATGATAATACACAGGAAACCAATAGTAATGGAAAGGAGACTGGGAGTCAAATCAAGGGAGTAAACCAGAAGGAAGGAACAAATGACCAACCAGAAAAGAATGAAGAAACAAGAATTCATAAAAATGAGGAGAGGCTTAGGAACCTCCAGGACATTTTTAAACATTCCAACATTCGAATTATACGGGTACCAGAAGGGGAAGAGGAGCAGTCAAAGTGGAAACCTTATTTGAACAAATAATAAAAGAGAACTTCCCCATTTTGGCAGAGGAAATAGACTTCCAGAAAATCCAGGAAGCTCAGAGAGTCCCAAAGAAGTTGGACCAAAGAAGGAACACACCAAGGCACATCATAATCACATTAGCCTAAATTAAAATGAAGGAGAGAATCCTAGAAGCAGCAAGAGCTAAGGGGACAGTCACCTACAAAGGAGTCCCCATCGCACTGTCAGCGGATTTCTCAAAAGAGATCTTACAGGCAAGAAGGGGCTGGAAAGAGGTATTCCAAGTCATGAAAACCAAAGACCTACAACCAAGATTGCTCTATCCAGCAAAACTTTCATTTAGAATGGAAGGGCAGATAAAGTGCTTCTCAGATAAGATCAAATTCAAGGAGTTCATCATCACCAAGCCCTTATTATATGAAATGTTAAAGGGACTTACCTAAGAAAAAGAAGATAAAAAAGATGAACAGTGAAAGGACAGCAAACTCACAGTTATCGGACTTCCGCCAAGATGGAGGCATAGGTGGATGTGCCGTGCCTTGTCACACAACCAAGTTTAGAGACAACTAAATATTAGCAACAGAAAACACAGCCAGAACACAGAAAACTGAACTTTTCGGAAGTCCATTAACAACAAATTCTTCAGCCTGACCGGTAAGGGGCAAAACCAGCGGCTGGTGAAGCGGGGTTGCACGGGAGGGCTCGGTCAGACGGACTCAGGCGTGGAATCCAGACACGCGGAATCAAGGCGCAGGGTTGGACCTAGTGAGTGACCTCGGGGGAGACAGCGGGGGAGCAGTGCTGCGTGTTGACTGTGGTCGCGCATTTGTGCACTGGCGGACAGGCGAGGGAGTGGGCAGTTGGACCGGGCCTGGTGGGTCCCCGCGGCAAGCGGCAGTGGAGGGCGCCGCCATTTCCATGCTCTAACCCCACCTCCACATGCAGCGTCATAACCCAGCGACTCTGAGTGGCCCGGCCCAGGTGAACCACCTAAGACGCTGATCCTCACCCAGCTGTAAGAAACAGCAGAGGGGATCGCCATTTCCCTGCTCTGACCACGCCCCCACATACAGCGTCACAACCCAGCAACCTGGGAGTCCAAGGCACCGCTTCTCACACTTAAAGGGCCAGAACAGACCAAAAATGTCGCAAGATCTCAAAGCCCCAGAGCCCATAGATCTAAGCGATGAAGAAATAGCAAAACTCTCAGACCCACAGTTGAAAACACTGGTCATCAGGATCCTCACAGAACTGGTTGATTATAGCCACAAATTAGACAAATATATGAAGGCAAAACTAATTGAAATGAATGGAATTGCACAGGACACCAATAGCAATGAAAAGGAAACTGGGACTCAAATCAATGGAGTGGACCAGAAGAAAGCAAATAATGGCCAAACAGAAAAGAGTCAAGAAGCAAGAATTCAAAGAAATGAGGAGAGTCTTAGGAACCTCCAGGACATCTTTAAATGCTCCAACATCCGAATTATAGGCGTACCAGAAGGGGGAAAGGCACAGCCACCAGTGGAAAACTTATTTGGACAAATAATAAAGGAGAATTTCCCCAATCTGGCAAAGGAAATAGACTTCCAGGAAATCCAGGAAGCTCAGAGAGTACCAAAGAAGTTGGACCCAAGAAGGAACACACCAAGGCACATCATAATTACATTAGCCGAGATTAAAATGAAGGAGAGAATCCTAGAAGCAGCAAGAGCTAAGGGGACAGTCACCTACAAAGGAGTCCCCATCAGACTGTCAGCTGATTTCTCAAAAGAGACCTTACAGGCAAGAAGGGGCTGGAAAGAGGTATTCCAAGTCATGAAATCTAAAGACCTACAACCAAGATTGCTCTATCCAGCAAAACTTTCATTTAAAATGGAAGGGCAGATAAAGTGCTTCTCAGATAAGATCAAATTCAAGGAGTTCATCATCACCAAGCCCTTATTATATGAAATGTTAAAGGAACTTATCTAAGAAAAAGAAGTTAAAGAAACATGAACAGTGAAAGGACAACAAAATCACAGTTATTAACAACCACACCTAAAACAAAAGCAAACTAAAAGGACAGCTAGATCAGGAGTGGAAACATAGAAATGAAGATCTCAAGGAGGGTTAGCAACAGGGGAGTGGGGGAAGGAGAAGGTGGGAGAAGGTACAGAAAATAAGTAGCATAGACAGTAGATAGAAAATAGATGGGGGGGCAAGAATAGCATAGGAAATATAGAATCTAAAGGACTTGAGACACATGGTCATAAACTAAAGGGGGGGTAATGGGGGGGTAGGATGGAGGGGAATGAAGGGGGGAATAGAACAACTGTAACAGCATAATCAATAAAAAAATTTAAAAAAAATAAAAATAAAAAGCTAAGTTAATTTTAGTTAGAAAAATTTTAAAAAAACAACTCACAGTTACCAACAACCACACCTAAAACAAAAGCAAATTTAAGAGGACAGCTAGATCAGGAGTAAACCATAGAAATGAAGATCACATGGGGGATTAGTAACAGAGGAGTGGGAGAAGGAGAAGGTGGGAGAAGGTACAGAAAATAAGTAGCATAAACAGTAGATAGAAAATAGATTGGGGAGAGGGCAAGAATAGTATGGGAAATATCTAAAGAATCTAAAGAACTTGAGACATGTGGTCATAAACTAAAGGGGGGACGGTGGGGGAGGGGTGTGCAAGGTGCAGGGGAATGAAGGGGGGAAATAGAACGACTGTAATGGCATAATCAATAAAATATATTAAAGAAAATAAAATTAAAAATCTCAGATCTGTTTCAGTGAAATATATATATATTTTTTGTTGTTGTTGTTGTTGCTCTTCTTGGAGAAACATATATTATCTCCTGGCAATTATGCTCTATGATCATCATGTGACTATCTACAAATCCCCACATTACACCACCATTACATAACAACAGAATCTGTGGGATGCTCATCTTTTTCCTTTGAATACCAGCATTGGTGGCTGGTGTTCAACTATTAATGGTTCTCTGTTTGAGATTTGTGATTCTACAATCACTGACCATTTTGTCTGTGATGTCTCTCCAATCCTAAAAGCTCATTCTCTGACACATGGTTAGTAGGGCCAATACTTATTTTTTGTGCTGTGTTCACCCTAATCATAATCAATTCAAAAATTTCCTCTATTCAGTAAAGCAAAAAGGTCTTTTATAACCATCCTTTTCACATGATTACAGCCATTCCTAGAAGTTGCATAATTTTCTATATCAAACTTTCAGCATGTTGTTATAATTGCACCTTTTTCTCTCTAAGGATATTATCCCCATAGGTACTTGATTTAGGATATTTTTTGGCAAAGTAAATTATATTTTAAATTCATTAGGGACTTTTTAATTCAGTTGTTTTCTGCACACCTGCTTCAGCTGGAAGAAATAAACAGGGTTGTAAGTAAAAAACCCTGTTTGTCCAGAGAAAATCAGAACACCCAATTTTGCAAAACTAGAAGGTCTTTATTATCTTCTTTCCAGCTACTCAGAATGCACAGGAATTTTGTCTAATTATAAATTATCATGACATTTCTTATAAATTCAGAAACCACATGTATATATGTGGTGAGTATAAGTTCATAGGAGCTGGCAGTTAGTATAACACTTAGGTCATTTGAGGTCATTCGAGGTATAGCTTCCTGCTAAAACAATGAAGGATATCAAAGGTAAGTAAGTACTGGGGTGTTTTTAAGCCAGGTGTGTTTCTATAGGTAATTTGTACAGAAAACATTTGTGATGAAAACAAATAAATTACTAGTTTCAAATTTATTTTTTATATTTTATTGAGTCATTTCTTTTTCTTTTTTTATTGTTGTTCAGTTAAAGTTGTCCCCATTATCAGCCCATTACCCTCCCCTGCCCTCACACCCACACACTCTATATTCAATCCTCCTCCCCATACCCCCCTATTGTCTTTGTCCATGGGTCCTTTATACGTGTTCCTTGGCTGCCCTTCCCCTTCTTTCTCTGCTATCATCGCCACCCCCCACTCTCCTCCAGTTACTGTCAGATTATTCTTTATTTCCATGTCTCTGGTTATATTTTGCTTGCTTATTTGTTATGTGGTTTGGGTTCCACTTATAGGTGAGACCATATGGTATTGTCTTTCACAACCTGGCTCATTTTACTCAGCATAATGCTTTCCAGTTCCATCCATGCTGCTGTGAAGTGAAGGAGTTTCTTCTTTCTTTCTGCTGCATAGTATTCCATTGTGTAAATGTGAGAGAGTTTTTTTAGTATTTTTTTTAATTTAAATTGTTCAAGTACAGTTTTCTGTCTTTTACTCCCATCCCAGCCCACTCACCCATCCCTCCCCACCCCCTCCCATTTCCATCCCCCCTAGATTTTGCCCATGTGTCCTTTATATTTGTTTCTGTAAACCCTACCCCTTTTCCCCTGAAATTCCCTCCACTCTCCCCTCTGGTCACTGTCAGCCTGTCCTCTATTTCAGTGTCTTTGGTTATATTTTGCTTGTTTATTTGTTTTGTTGTTTAGCTTCCTGTTAAAGGTGAGATCATATGGTATTTGTCTTTCACTGCCTGACTTATTTCACTCAGAATAATGCTTTCCAGTTCCATCCATGCTGTTGCAAAGGGTAGGAGCTCCTTCTTTCTTTCCGCTGCATAGAATTCCATTGCGTAAATGTACCATAGTCTTTTTTTTTATTTATTCATTTACTGATGGACACTTAGGTTGCTTCCAACACATGGCTATTGTAAATTGTGCTGCTATGAACATTGGGGTGCAAAGGTTCTTTGGATTGATGTTTCAGGGTTCTTAGCATATAATCCTAGCAGTGGAATTGCTGGGCCAAAAGGCAGATCCATTTTTAGTGCAACCCCAACAGTGCACCAAGGTCACTTCTTCTCCACAACCTCTCAAACACTTGTTATTTGTTACTTTGTTTATGATGGCCATTCTGACGGGTCTGAAGTGGTATCTCATTGTGGTTTTATTTTGCATCTCTTCATATGTTTCTGGATCCTCTGTATGTCCTCCTTAGAGTAGTGTCTGTTCAAGTCCTTTGCCCACTTATTAACTGGGTTGCTTGTCTTCTTAGAGTGGAGTTGTGTAAGTTCTTTGTATATTTTGGAGATTAACCCCTTGTCTGAGGTATAATTGGCAAAGATGTTTTCCCATACAGTTGGCTGTCTTTTTATTTTAATACTGTCTTCTTTAGCCATGCAGAAACTTTTAATTTTGATGAGATTCCCATTTATTTATTCTTTTCTTTATGTCCCTTGCTCTAGGGGACATATCAGTAAAAATGTTGCTGTGTGAAATATCTGAGATTTTCCTGCCTATGTTCTCCTCTAGGACTTTAATGGTGTCATGGCTTATATTTAAATCTCTTATCCACCTTGAATTTATTTTTGTGTATGGTATAAGTTGGTGCTTGAGGTTCATTTTTCTTTTTTATTTTGCATGTAGCTGTCCAGTTCTCCCAACACCATTTGTTGAAGAGGCTATTTTTACTCGATTTTATATTACTGCCCCCTTTGTTGAATATTAAATCGACTGTAGAGACGGGTTTATTTATGGGCTCTCTGTTCTGTTCCATTGGTCTATCTGCCTGTTTTTATGCCAGTACCAGACTGTTTTGATTACAGTGGCCTTGTAATACAGTTTGGTATCCAATATTGTGATCCAACTTTGCTCTTCTTTCTCAAAATTGCAGCAGCTACTTGAGGTCATTTATGCTTCTTTATAAACTTTTGAAGTGTTTGTTCCATGTCTATGAAATGTGCCATTGTGTACCACAGCTTTTGATCCACTCATTCAATGATGACTACTTACGCTCTTTCCAACACTCGACTATCATAAATTGTCTTACTATGAACATTGGGGTGCATAGGTTATTTTGAATTAGTGTTTCAGGATTCTTATGGTATAATATCAGCAGTGGAGTCACCAGTTCAAAAGGCAGTTCCATTCTTAGTTTCTTGAGGAAATACCATACTGTTTTCCACAGTGGCTGCACCAGTCTGCACTGTTGGTAGGATCCAACAGTGTACTAGGGTTTCCTTTTCTCCAAAACATCACCAGCACTTGTTTTTTTAAGTATTTTTTATTGATTATGCTATTACAGTTTTCCCAATTTCTCCCCCTGTTTTCCCCCTCCACCCTGCCACCCTAACCCTGAAGCATTCCCCCTTCCTTCTTTCATGTCCCTGGGTTGTACATATAAGTTTTTTTAGTCCTCTGTTTCCTATACCATTTTTTATCTCTCCCTGTCTATTTTATGCCTACTAATTACACTTTTTCTTTTCTGCACCTCCCCCATCTATTTTTCTCTTTCCCCTCCCCACTGAATTCTCACCGTGTAATGTCCATTTCTCTGATTCTGTTTCTGTTCTATTTGCTTAGTTTTTCTTTTCATTGTTTTATTGTTTTTTTTCTTTTAGGTTCATTTGTTGATAGTTGTGAGTTTGTTGTCATTTTACTGTTCATATTTTTTATCTTTTTTTATAAGTCCCTTATTATTTCATATAATAAGGGCTTGGTGATGATGAACTCCTTTAACTTGGCCTTATATGGGAAGCACTATCTGCCCTTTCATTCTAAATGAAAGCTTTGCTGGATAGAGTATTCTTGGATGTAGGTCCTTGCCTTTCATGACTTGGAATACTTCTTTCCAGCCCCTTTTTGCCTACAAGGTTATCTTTTGAGAAATCCAGCTGGTAGCCTTATGAACAGTGCTTTGTAGGTAACTCTTTCCTTCCCTCTTGCTGCTTTTAAGTTTCTCTCTTTGTCTTTAATCTTGGGTGACTTAATAATGATGTGCTTTTGTGTGCCCTCTTTCGGTTCGACTTTTTTGGGACTCTCTGGACTTCCTGGACTTCCTGGAAGTCTATTTCCTTCACCAGATTGGGGAAGTTTTTCTTTATTATTTCTTCAAATAAGTTCTCAATTTTTGGCACCCCTATAATTCAGATCCTGGATTGTTTCAGATTATCCCAGAGAATCCTCAGCCTCTCTTAATTTCTTTTGATTCTTCTTTCTTCATTCTGATCTAGTTGGATTTTTTTCTTTCTTTCTTTTGTTTCAAATTATTGCTTTGAATCATAGCTTCCATCCTGTCACTGTTGGTTCCCTGAATATTTTGCTCTATTTCCTTTTGGGTACCTTTCATTTGTTCTTTCATTTTTTGACCAAGCTCAATCAGTTCTGTGAGCATTTTGATTACCTGGGCTTTAAATTCTCCATCAGATAGGTTGGCTATCTCCTCATCACTTAGCTCTCTTTCTGAGATTTTGCTCTGTTCTTTCATTTGGGACATATTTCTTTGTCTTGGTGCAGCTGATCCAGCACTTGTGGTTCATTGATTTGTTTATGATAGCTATTCTGGCCAGTGTGATGCGATATCTCACTGTGGTTTTTGTTTGCATCGCTCTGATGGCTAGTGATGCTGAACATCCTTTCATATGTCTCTGGGCCCTCTGTATATCCTCCTTGGAGTAATATCTGTTCAGGTCCTTTGCCCATTTTTTAATTGGATTGTTTGTCTTCCTGGAATAAAGCCATATGAGTTCTTTATATATTTTGGAGATCAAACTCTTGTCTGAGCTGTCATTGGCAAATATATTTTTCCATATAGTTCATTCCCTTTCCATTTTGCTGATTTGTTTTTAGCCATGGAGAAGCTTTTTAATTCGATGAAGTCAAATTTGTTTATTCTTTCCTGTATGTCCCTTGCTCTAGAGGATATATTGGTGAAAATATTGCTGTTTGGGATATCCGAAGTTTTCCTGCCTATGTTCTGCTCTAGGACTTTTATGGTGTTGTGACTTAAAGTCTTTTATCCATCTTGAGTTAATTTCGGTGTATGGTGTAAGTTGGTAGTCTAGTTTTTTTCTTTCTTTCTTTCTTTTTTTTTTTTTTGCATGTAGCTGTCCAGATCTCCCAATACCATTTATTGAACAGCCTATTTTTAGTCTATTTAATGCTCCTGCCCCTTTTGCCATGTATTAATCTACCATAGAGACATGGGTTTACTTCTGGGTTCTATATTCTGTTCCATTGATCTACATGTCTGTTCTTATGCCACTACCCCACTGTTGTGATTACAGTGGCCTTATAGTATAGTTTGATGTCAGGTATTATGATACCTCCTACCTTGCTCTTCTTTTTCAAAATTTCTGTGAATATTCGAGGTCATTTATGGTTCCATATAAATTTTTGAGATGTTTGTTCTGTATCTGTGAAATATGTCACTTGTATTTTAATAGGGATTGTGCTGGATCTGTAGATTGCTTTGGGTAGTATGAGCATTGTGATCACGTTAATTCTTCAAGTCCATGAACATGGTAGGTGCTTCCATTTATCTGTCTTTCATAATTTTTTTTGTTCAGTGTTCTGTAGTTTGCTGAGTAGAAGTCTTTTACCTCCTTGGTTAGGTTTATTCCAAGGTACTTTATTTTTCTTGTTGCTATAGCAAATGGGATTTTCCCCCTGGTCTCTGTTTTCAATATTTTATTGTTGGTGTACAAAAATGCCTTCAATTTCTGAATGTTGACTCTGTATACTGCTGTTTTGCCAAATTCACTTATTAGATTGAATAGTTTTTTGGTGGAATCTCTAGGGTTTTCTATGTAAATTATTGTATCATCTACAAGCAATGACAGTTTTACTTCCTCCTTTCTCAATGTAGATGTCTTTAATTTCTTTTTCTTGTCTGATTGCTGTGGCTAGGATTTTTAATACTATGTTGAATAGAAGTAGTGAAGTGGACAACCTGTCTTTTTCCTCATCTTAGTGGGAAAGCTTTTAGTTTTTGCCCATTGAGTATGATGTTGGCTGTCGTTTTCTTGTATATGACCTCTATTATGCTATTTTCCCACTACTCCCACTTTGCTAAGTGTTTTTATCATAAATGGGTGCTGTACCTTATCAAATGCTTTTTACACATCTATTGATATGATCATGTGAGTTTTGTCTTTCCTTTTGTTTATCTGATGTATTACATTTATTAATTTGCAAGTATCGAACCATCCTTGCATCCCTGGGATGAATCCCACTTGGTCATTGTGTATGATCTTTTTAATATATTGGAGAATATCGTCAATATTCTGGTGAGGATTTTAGCATATATTTTCATCAGTGATAGTGGGCTGTAGTTTTGTTTCTTTGTTGTGTCTTTATCTAGTTTTGGGATTAGGATGATGCTGGACTCATTTTTTTTTTTTATGAGTTTGGTTGTCTTCCTTCTTCTTCCTCCTTCTGGATTTTTTGGAATAGTCTGGGCAGGATAGGGGTTAGCTCTTCCTGAAATGTTTTTTAAAAATCTCCTGTGAAACTGTCTGGTCCAGGGCTTTTGTGTGCTGGAAGTTTTTTGATTACTGCTTCAATTTTGCCACTTGTTACTGGTCTGTTGAGGCTTTCTGCTTCTTCTTGATTCAATCATTTCTGAAAATTTTTATAAAGCAACATAAACCCTCCGCAGATCAAAAAATGTAGGCAGGATTCATTTTATGTATCATTAAATTGGTGTAATCCCATGTGTAGAGATTTGATTGACACACAGGAAAAAACTTCCCTGATCTCTCTATCTCTATCTGTCCTTCTCTCTCTTTCTCTCTCTCATTTATCTATCAAGTATCTAACAACTTATATCTCATTTATCCCAATTACCATTGGTAAACATTCCATATTTTTATATTCCCTTTATTTCAGTACCAATATCAGCTACTTTCATACTATTTGTCTCATAAACCCAAGTTAATGTTTCTTTTTGTATCATGATGTTGGTAACCAGGCAGTGTACTACAGTAGATCTGTAGTTAGTGAGAATGTGTAATAGTCACCTCAAAAAGACAAAAAGTAACTTTATTTTTTTTCAGTTTTAAGGATTCTATACTACATAGATATTTGTGGAGTATATTTTTAAAAAGAATTAAAGCCATTTAGAAAACAACCTAATTTACTTTATGAGAAGATTGTTTTAAAGATCACTAATGGCTCAGTCTGGTGTGGCTCAGTGGATTGAATTCCAGCCTGCAAATCAAAGGGTTGCCAGTTCAATTCCCAGTCAGGGCACATGCCTGGGTTGTGGGCCAGGTCCCCAGTATGGGAGTGTGAGAGGCAACCACACATTGATGTTTCTCTCACTTTCTCTCTTGCTCCCTTCCCCTCTGTCTATAAATAAATAAGATCTTTAAAGAAAAAATGACTAATGATCCTGATTGGTGCTGCTCAGTGGTTTGGTCATCATCCTGCAAACCAAAATGTTGTAGGTATGATTCCTGGACAGTGCACATGCTTAAGTTGTGGGCTGGGTCCCTGGTTGGGAGTCAGTGAGAGGCAACTAACTGATGTTTCTCTTGCACATTGGTGTTTATTTTCTTCTGTTTCTCCCTCCCTTCCCCTCTCTCTAAAAATAAATACATAAAATCTTTAAAGAAATTTAGTAATGTGATGGAATTTTACTTTCACAATAAAGTTTTGTGAAAGTAAACTTTCAGAAAGTTCTAGGTATACTTCAATAGTATACTCCAGCCCTGGCTGGTGTAGCTCAGTGGATTGAGCACGGGCCTGCAAACCAGATGATCGCAGTTCGATTCCCAGTCAGTGCACATTCGTGGGTTGCAGGCCAGTTCCCAGCAGGGGCCAGTTCTCAGCAGGGGGTGCACCAGAAGCAACCATATATTGATATTTCTCTCCCTCTCTCCTTCCCTTCCTTTCTAAAGAGAAATAAATAAAATCTTAAAAAAAATAGTATACTCCAGTACACTCCAATAATGATATAGTGTGAGCCACATTTGTGATCTTAAATATTCTGTAGTATCATGAAAAAGGTAAAAGAGAAATAGGTGTACTTAATTTTAATGATACATTTTATTTAACTTTATATATCCAAAGTATTACCATTTCAATATGCATTCAGAATAAATGATCAATGGTATATTTTATATAATTGTTTTCTAAGTCTTTAAATTTGATATGTATTTCACAGTTACAGCATATCTCAATTTGAACTAGCCACATATCAAGTTGTCAATAGTCATACATAGCTAGTAGCTACTCTTTTGGACACTTGAGGCCTAAAACAATGAATGAAGATAGCAAATAGTTGAATGGACTAACATGCTAATTAGGTTATTTCAAGAACAACTAGTATGTGCTGTTGCTCAGACCCTGAGTTACCATGTATTATCATGTACCATGTGATATCACACTAAAAGATAAAGTGAGCAGATAGAAAGTGTATTAATAAAGGTCAGTTATCTTCTTGGCAGATATGATATTTTATTTTTAAACATGTAGATTAATATGTTTCCTAAAATTAAAACTACATAAAGTGTACACTGATGGAAATGTTATTCCTTAATTGTATGTTTGTTCTTCTTTTAACATAGGGAGTAGCAAAGAATGTCTGTATGCTTATGAAATAAATCTAGAAAAGTGGAAGAAATTGATGATGCAAGGGGGGAGAGTGAGAGAGACACAAGAGAGATTGAGCTGTTCCTTGTACAGCAAAGTGGCTTTTTGAGATGATGAGATTGTCTTCAGAAAATAAAAAATATCCTGGCTGGTGTAGCTCAGTGGATTGAGCGCGGGCCTGGGAACCAAGCAACCACGGTTCGATTCCCAGTCAGGGCACATGCCTGGGTTGCAGGCCAGTTCTCTCCCTCTCTCCTTCCTTTCCCCTCTAAAGATAAATAAATAATATCTTTTTTTAAAAAAAGAAAATAAAAAATATAATGCCAAATATGTATATAGTGTTAGTTATGTGGTAAGTTCAGTTATAGGTATGTTACATGATTTATTTCATTTAAGCTTCATAGTAATCCTATGATATAATTTCTGTTAACTTCATTTTACAGGTTAGAACACTGGGAGTACAGAGAAAACAAATTCTTGCTCAGATTCACTCAAACTGTTCAAAGGTTCATGCACTTAACCTCTGTACATTACTGAAACATGTATCACACTTCTGTTGTCCTGAAAGAGGGAATACAATGTATGTCTTGATATCCTTCAGCTATTTATATTTTTTACCCATGTGTTTTCAATTATACTAACATAATCATGAATCAAAGCCATCTTTTGACGGCACAGATGGAAAATAAGGGAATAAAAGAGGAACTTAAATAAAATCAAGAGAAAATGTCATCAAATGACTATTTAAATTTTTTATTCTTTATGCTATTACAGTTGTCCCAATTTTCCCTCCTTTGCCTTGGTCCCTTTGTTTCCCCCAACACTGTTGTCAAATGACTACTTTCTTGATCTTTAAATAATGCCCCATTCACTGGAAGAAGGATCTGGAGAGTCTAGATAGGGCATCCTCCATATATTTTCATTTTATCAGATACCATGACTTGAAGTGAAGGAATTTCAGAATTTCATTTTTAAGTACAAAAGTTTTGAAATAAAGTCACTGTAGGACCCATCAAAGTATAGCATGAAAGTGGTTAACTTTTTTACATTTAAAAAAAATTAAATTTATTGAGATGACATTGGTTAATAAAATTATAGGTTTCAACTGTACAATTCTATGATATATCATCTGTATATTGCATCGTGTGTTTATCACCAAAAGTCAAATTTCCTTCTGCCACCATATATTTGACTCCCTTTACCATTTACTACTCCCCACACCATTTCCTTCTGGTAACCACCATATTGTTGTCTGTGTATATGAGTTTTTGTTTGTTGGGGGTTTTTTTGGTTCATTTGGTGCTTTCAGTTCTCTATCCTACATATGAATGAAATTATACAGTTCTTGACTTTTTCTTTTTGATTTATTTGCTTAACATGATATTCTCCAGGTCCATCTATTTGTCACAAATGGCACTATTTCATCTTTTCATATAGCTAGGTAGTATTCCATTGTATACATGTACCACATTTTTCTTCATCCAGTCATCTATTGAAGGACATTTCAGTTGTTTCCATGTCTTGGCCACCATGAATAATGCTACAGTGAAAGCGTTGCAAATAAACACTTCCAATTTTTTTTTATAGATACCCAGAGGAGTGGTTAACTCTTGATCTCATAGGGGAAACTGCAACCTTGAGGGAACTTGAAAAACAATTGAATTGGAGATAGCGCTGGGAATTTGGAGATCCTGGAACATTTTAAATAATTTTA
The DNA here is from genome assembly GCF_021234435.1 of Artibeus jamaicensis. Lineage (NCBI taxonomy): Eukaryota > Metazoa > Chordata > Mammalia > Chiroptera > Phyllostomidae > Artibeus > Artibeus jamaicensis. Next base: position 53,850,403 of record NW_026521486.1, read on the forward strand.
GTAACAATAATTTATAAGAGAAACTTCCCATAAGTTTAGCTTTCCTGTGGTACATTTCAGTGGTGTTGAGGAAATTACCTTGTTAAGGGGGAAAACAGGAGAAGGTCCATCAAGGAACAGCTATAAAGGACACATGGACAAAGCCAAAGGGGGTGGGTTCAAGGGTGGGAGGTGGGGATTGGTAGGGGGAAAATGGAGACAATTATACTTGAACAACAATAAAAAATAAGAAATTACTTCATTAAAACCTGATTATCAAGTTAGAGAAGAAAATGCAAGTGACTGTGTTTGCTTTGTATTGATAGAGATTGAGTCTGTCATATTTTAATATTGCTCCTCAGATCCAATTTCTTTGACTTTTATGTGAAGACTGGCAATAGTACAAAGTCAATGATGAGAAATCATTCAGCAATAACAATCTTCATCGTCCTGGGTTTGACAAATGACCCACAACTAGAGATAGTTGTTTTTGTTTTTCTGTTTATCACATATATATTAAGTGTAATTGGGAATCTGACTATAATTACTCTCATCCTGGTGGATTCTCATTTAAAAACAGCTATGTATTTTTTTCTTCAAAATTTTGCTTTCTTAGAAATCTCATTCACAACTGCCTGTGTCCCCACATACCTGTACATGATATCAAGTAGGGACAACATCATCACCATCAAAGCCTGCTTCAGCCAAATATTTTTCATTGTCCTCTTTGGAGCTACAGAATTTTTTCTCTTGGCTGTGATGTCCTACGACCGCTATGTGGCCATCTGCAAACCCCTGCACTACATGACCATCATGAACAGCAGAGTCTGCAGGAATCTCATTCTGTGTTGTTGGATATCTGCTTTACTGATTATCCTCCCTCCCCTTGGACTGACCCTTCGTCTGGAATTTTGTGACTTTGTTATTGAGCACTTTTACTGTGATGCTTCTCCAATATTGAGGAATTCATGTTCAGATACATGGTTCATAGAGCAGCTGGTGATAGTTTGTGCTGTGTTGACCTTCATAATGACCTTTATGTGTGTAGTTCTGTCCTACATGTACATCATTAGGACAATTCTAAGATTGCCTTCAGCTCAGCAAAGGAAAAAAGCCTTTTCTACATGTTCTTCCCACATGATTGTGGTTTCCATCACCTATGGCAGCTGCATTTTTATGTATATCAAACCTTCAGCTAAGGATGAAGTGTCTATTAATAAGGCAGTTTCTCTACTCACTACATCTGTTGCTCCTGCATTGAACCCCTTCATTTATACCCTGAGAAATAAACAAGTAAAACAGTCTTGCCATGACACCTTCAAAAGAATTGCATTTCTTTTAAAGAAATGTTAAATTCTGAGGACTTCCACCAAGATGGAGGCATAGCTGGAGACGCTGTGCTTCCTCACACAACCAAGTTTAGAGACAACTAGATAATAGCAACAGAAAACACAGCCAGAACGCAGAAAATTGAACTTTTCAGAAGTCTGATAACAACAAATTCTTCAGCCTGACCGGTAAGAGGGGCGAAACCAGCAGCTGGCAGAGCAGGGTAGCACAGGAAAACTCAGTCAGACGGACTCAGGCTCGAGGAATCCAGGCACAGGGTTGGACCTGGTGGGCAACTCAGCGAGCAATCTCGGGGAAACAGTGAGGAAGCAGGGCTGCAGGTTGACGGTGGTCGCGCATCCCTGCGTGGATAGACAAGGGAGGGAGTGGGCGATTGGACAAGAGCCAGCAGCCCCAGCGGCAGCGGAGGCGGAGGGCACCGCCATTTCCCTGCTACGACCCCACCTCCACAAACAGCGTCATAATCCAGCGACCTAAGTGGCCCTGCCCTGGTGAACAACCTAAGGATCTGCTCTTCACCCAGCTGCGAGAAACAGCAGAGGGGGCCGCCATTTCCCTGCTCTGACCCCACCTCCACATACAGAGTCACAACCCAGTGACCTGGGAGTCCAAGGCTCCGCTCCTCAGACTTAACGGATGCAAACAGACCAAAAACGGCTCAAGAAGATCTCAAAGACCCAGAGCCTATAAATCTAAGCGATGAAGAAATAGCAAAACTCTCAGATGCACAGTTTAAAACACTGGTGATCAGGATCCTCACAGAACTGGTTGATTATAGCCACAAATTAGACAAACATATGAAGGCAAAACTAATTGAAATGAATGGACTTGCACAGGAAACCAATAGCAATGAAAAGGAAACTGGGACTCAAATCAATGGAGTGGGACTCAAATCAATGGGACTCAAATCAATGGAGTGGACCAGAAGAAAGCAAATAATGGCTAAACAGAAAAGAGTGAAGAAGCAAGAATTCAAAAAAATGAGGAGAGGCTTAGGAACCTCCAGGACATCTTTAAATGCTCCAGCATCCGAATTATAGGCGTACCAGAAGGGGGAAAGGAACAGCCACCAGTGGAAAACTTATTTGAACAAATAATAAAGGAGAATTTCCCCAATCTGGCAAAGGAAATAGACTTCCAGGAAATCCAGGAAGCTCAGAGAGTACCAAAGAAGTTGGACCCAAGAAGGAACACACCAAGGCACATCATAATTACATTAGCCAAAATTAAAATGAAGGAGAGAATCCTAGAAGCAGCAAGAGCTAAGGGGACAGTCACCTACAAAGGAGTCCCCATCAGACTGTCAGCTGATTTCTCAAAAGAGACCTTACAGGCAAGAAGGGGCTGGAAAGAGGTATTCCAAGTCATGAAATCCAAAGACCTACAACCAAGATTGCTCTATCCAGCAAAACTTTCATTTAGAATGGAAGGGCAGACAAAGTGCTTCTCAGATAGATCAAATTCAAGGAGTTCATCATCACCAAGCCCTTATTATATGAAACGTTAAAGGCACTTATCTAAGAAAAAGAAGTTAAAGAAACATGAACAGTGAAAGGACAACAAATTCACAGTTATTAACAACCACACCTAAAAGGAAAGCAAACTAAAAGGACAGCTAGATCAGGAGTGGAAACATAGAAATGAAGATCTCAAGGAGGGTTAGCAACAGGGTAGTGGGAGGAGGAGAAGGGGAGAGAAGGTACAGAAAATAAGTAGCATAGACAGTAGATAGAAAATAGATGGGGGGGGCAAGAATAGTATGGGAAATATAGAATCTAAAGAACTTGGGATAGGTGGTCATAAACTAAAGGGGGGGTAATGGTGGGGATGGGGGGGTAGGGTGGAGGGGAATGAAGGGGGGGAATAGAACAACTGTAATGGCATAATCAATAAAAATAAATTAATTAATTTAAAAAATAGTCCCCTACAGTTGTGTTTTTGCTTACTACTCATTTGTCTGGTTCCTTTACAACATTCATTCTTCAAATGTTATTGATTAATACTATGTGGGGGCTACAGAAATATATAAGACAAAGTCCCTGTGCTCAATAGGCCAACAGGTCATTAGAGGAGAAAGATGTATAAAGAGATATTTTTCAGCACAATATGCAGTATCAGTACAATAACAATATATGTATATAGTGTGAAGGGGAAAGGCTTATAACCCCATCAGAGCTGGAGAGTCGTAAGAAAAGCCATTCTTGGAGGGTGTGGGGGGATCCTGAACTGAATCTAACAAAGCCATTCTTGAGGGGTGTGGGGGGAGCCAGCCAAGTGAGGTGGAAGATCTGACTGGCAGAGGCTCCCGTGTGAAACAGCTGGGCAGGAAGAAAACAGCATGTACCTTAGGTAACCAGAGCACAGTTATCAAGGGAGAAAGCTTCAGAGAAGAGGCTGAGGAGTCCATCGGGGGTTGATCACAGAGAGCCTTGTCTGTCACATTAAAGAGTTGGATTCTGTCTTGTTGACAATGAGGAAGCTATTCAGATTTTTTAGCAGTTAATTGCCGTTTTATTTTTTAGTATATTTTATTGATTATGCTATTTATCTTCTCCCCTTTATCCCCCCTACACCCTAAACCACCCCACCCTCCAGCATTCTCCTCCCCACTTAGTTCATGTCCATGGATTGTACTTGTAAGTTCTTTGGTTTCTGTATTTCCTATACTATTTTTGACCTCCCCCTGTCTATTTTTTACCTACCATTTATGCTTCTTATTCTCTGTACCTTTTCCCCCAATTTTCCTCTTCCCCCTTCCCTTTCCCCTCCCTCTCCTCACTGATAACCCTCCAGGTGATCTCCATTTCTGTGATTCTGTTCCTGTTCTAGTTGTTTGCTTAATTTTTGTTTTTTGGCTTCAGTTGTTGATAGTTATGAGTTTGTTGTCATTTTATTGTTCATAGTTTTTTATCTATTGATCTTCTATTTCTTAAAAGGTTAGATAAGTCCCGTTTTTAAGATTTTATTTATTTATTTTTAGAGAGAGGGGAAGAAAGGGAGAGAAACATCACTGTATGATTGCCTCTTACATGACCCCCTACTGGGAACCTGGCCCACAACCCAAGCATGCTCCCTGACTAGGAATCAGACTGGCAACCCTTTAGTTTGTAGCCCACATTCAATCCATTGAGCTATAGCAATCAAGGCTTAGAGAAGTCCCTTTAACATTTCATAATAAAGGCTTGGTGATTATGAACTTTAAATTGACCTTATCTGGGAAGCTCTTTATCTGCCCTTCCATTCTAAATGATAGCTTGGCTGAATAGATTAATCTTGGGTGTAGGTCCTTGCCTTTCATGACTTCAAATATTTCCAGCCCCTTCTTGCCTATAGGTCTCCTTTGAGAAATCAGCTCATAGTCTTATGAGAACTCCTTTGTAGGTAACTGTCTCCTTTTCTCTTGCTGCTCTTAAGATTCTCTTCTTATCTTTGATCTCGGCTGATGTAATTATGATGTGCCTTGGTGTGTTCCTCCTCGGGTCCAACTCCTTTGGGACTCTGAGTTTCCTGGACTTCCTGGAAGTCTATTTCCTTTGCCAGATTAAGGAAGTTTTCCTTTATTATTTGTTCAAATGTTTTCCACTTGTCACTCTTCCTCTTCCCCCTCTGGTACCCCATAATTCAGATGTTGGAATGTTTAAAGATGTCCTGAAAGTTCCTAAGCCTCTCCTCATTTTTTTTGAACTCTTGTTTCTTCATACTTTTGTGTTTGGTCATTTTTTTTCTTCCGTCTGGTCCACTCCTTTGATTTGAGTCCCAGTTTCCTTTCCATCACTATTGGTTTCCTGTGCATTTACTTTCATTTTAATTAGTTTAGCCTTCATATGTCCTCTAATTTGTGACTAAAATCAGCCAGTCCTGTGAGCATCCTGATCACCAGGGTTTTGAACTGTGCATCTGAAAGTTTGGCTATTTCTTGGTCGCTTAGAGTTATGGGCTCTGGGGCTTGGAGTTCTTCTTGAGCCATGTTTTGGTCTGTTCGTGCCCGTTATGTATGAGGGTAAGAGCCCTAGGTATTCACCAGGGTGGGGCAACTCGGTTGCTGGGTTGTGACGCTGTATGTGGGGGCAGGGTCAAAGAGAGGCAATAGCGGTCCCCTCTGCTACTTCCCACCACTGGGGCCTGCGAGGTCTGTCTCACTGCTCGCTCCTTCAGCTGTTTTATCTGTGTGCAAATGTGATGTGTGCCCGCAGTCAGCCTGCCACCTTGTGCCCTCGGTGGGTCCACCCACTGCTACCCCACACCTGGGATCCACAGATCCATGGCTGCTGCGCGCCTGAGTCTGTCAGTGGATTTTTCCTGCCCAACCCCACTCCGCCACTGGTTCCACCCCTCTTACCGATCTGGCCGAAGGGTTCATTGTTGTCAGACTTCTGTACAGTTCAATTTTCTGTGTTTTGGTTGCGTTTTTGTTGCTAAAACTTTGTTATCTTTAAACTTGGTTGTGCGAGGAGGCCCAGTGTTTCCACCTACACCTCCATCTTGGCCAGAAGTCAAAGAAAATACTTTAAAAAAATTTTGTTCATTTTCTTCTTTTTTAGAATTTATTTTTTAGAGAGGGGAAGAGAGGGAGAGAAACATCAATGTGTGGTTGCCTCTCACGTGGCCCCCACTGGGAACCTGGCCTGCAAATGTGTCCTGACTGGGAATCGAACCAATGACCTTTTGATTTACAGCCCTCACTCAATCCACTGAACTACACCAGCAAGGGCCATTTTCTTCTTTTATGAATCTATGAAATAGTTACCAAATTTTGTATTTCATGTTAATATAATGCCCCAGTACTTAGTTTGAAGTTTCCGCCTAAAAAGAAATGAGATTACTTTAATGTCTGATCTCAACAGCTAATTTTAGCCAGAATTATGGCATTACCTCTTTTAGTTTCTAAAAGAATCATTAAAGAATTTCTTTTGGCCCTGGCTGGTGTGGCTCAGTGAATTGAGCATCGGCCTGTGAACCAAAGGGTCGCAGGTTCGGTTCTCAGTCAGAGCACATGCCTGGGTTGCGGGCCAGGTCCCCAGCAGGGGACACATGAGAGGCAACCACACATCAATGTTTCTCTTCCTCTCTTTCTCCCTCCCCTCCTTTCTAAAAAATATAAATAAATAAAACCTTTTAAAAAAAGAAATTTGGGGGAAAGATAAAACACCCACATGGTATAAAAGACACTACAGGGGAAAGTCTCTTCCACCCCAGTCTCCCAACCTCCCAGAGCCCCTCTCTGAAGGCACTAAATATCACATCACCAATTTCTTGTGAATCCTCCTGGAGATGGAGATAATCTGTGAGTAGATAGCACACACACCACACATTTAGATGCATGTATGTATATACATATATATTCACCTTTCTTTACACAAGTGGTAGAATGTTGTACCCACTAATCTATACGTTGTTTTACTGGGATTAGCAAATACCGTCAAAGATTTCCAAAGTGGCTATATCGATTTACACTTTCACCAGTAATATTTGATATTATGTATCTTCTTGTTCATTTGTTCATTCATATTGATGGACAAATTTTCTATTTTATTCAGTGGGTTATAATCTATACCCTATTCACTTACAGTTTTATTGAAGTATCATTATGTATAAGAATGGATACATATTTCCAATGTTTAACCTGATGAGCTTTGTACACCTGTAAAACCATCACTGCAATCAAGATAATGAACATGCCTATCGACCATGAAAGTTTCCTTGTGCCTCTTTGTGATCCATTCTTCTCTCTTCCATCCCCATCCCCAGGTAATCACTAGTCTACTCTCTGTCACAAGAGGTGACATTTTGTAGCATTTTATATAAATAGAATCCTACACTATGTACTTTTTTTTGTCTGGCTTATTTCACTCAGTATGATTGTTTGGAGATTCATCCATGTTGTAGGAATGTATCAATAGATCCTTTAATTGCTGAGTAGTAGTCCACTGTATGGATGTACCATAGATTATATATTCAGCTGTTGATAGACATTTGGGTTGTTTTCAGTTTTGGTCTATCACAAATAAAGTTGTTCCCACAGAAAAGTGCCCCCGCCCTTCCTTTGGATACCACACCCTTGCACCTCCAGGATCTGGTCACAGAAGTCGGATGCATACATCACCTGCCAGGCTGCCGACCCTCCCTCCCACTACCACCTTTGTCCTGAGCTTGGGGTGTGCAGAGTGAATCAGGCCTCTCCTGAAGACCATGGGCATGAGGGAGCAGAACCCAGCAAAGAGGCCAGAGGTTTGTTCTCAATTTTTTTTGTTTTGTTTTTTGTTTTTTGTTCACAGGCCAGCACTCAGTCCATTGAGCCACACTAGCCAGGGTTTGTTCTCAATTTTTTTTTTAATAAATAAACGAAATCTGCTAGACTGATGCAGCAAACTAAGGTAGAGGAGAAGGGAAATTAGGAAGATAAGAGCCCCTGAATCGGCGATGCAACCTCCTCCCCAACCCTATGGGGTAAGGCACTTTTGGGAAGATAGGTCCTTGGGGTCCTGCTACACTGGGTGAATAGGAGAGGGAGGGATTAGGGTCTCCTCTCCCAAACCTCTGCATCAGGACATTGCTGCCCTTCTCACCCTCTCCTACGACCCCTTCCCTGATTTACCTCTCTCAGGTCACAGCGTTCTAAGGGGAGGTTTGGGCATGCTCCTCCTGGAGGGAGTGCTCTATGCCCCTGAGAAAACAGATCCTGCAAAATCCTGGTGGGACACGGGCAGCCCATTCTACTGTCTTCATCCAGAGGAGCCGTCTCTGGGGAAGGGATGGAAGGGACACATAGGCCAGGCTGGGACAGGGGAAGCTAGACAGTGCCTGGTGTAGGGTGCCCATCAGAGCCCAGCTCCGGGTGCCCGTCAGCAGCCAGGATGGGGTGTGCATCAGGGCCCTCCCTCCGGGGGCTGCCCCAGTTGCTCCTCAGAATGGTGCCTGTCTTTTCCTCCTTGAATTGCTGTCGGTCTTCCCGAGGGATCTTCACCGCATGGTACTGGGGCACGGTGGCCTCGGGGTACCGCGCCCGCTTGAAGAATCCCATCTGTAAAAACACCAGGCCAGACATGAGGGCTGAGGTCCCTGGAGCAGACGCCCAGCATAGCCCAGCTCCCGGGTCCACCACCCCTGGGACAGAGAGAAGCAACTGCCGCAGAAAGGAGATGGGTTGGACAGCATCTAGTGCAGTAAGCAGCCCCCATGGGTGGCACCATCAGGGTCTCGTTTACAGCAAGAGAAAGACCAAGAGGGGGCCCAAGGTGCGAGGCCAAGGACATCTCCCTTGGCACCTGAAAGAGGGGATTGAAGGTGAAAGATCAGGACTGCTGACCCCAACGTTTCTACCAGCCCAAGCTTTTTAGGGGACCCAGTAGCATTGCCCAGAGCATGAATGAGATCTGACGGGAAACGTGGCTTCCTAGAGCCCTGCATACTCCAAAATGAGTCCTCTCAAGCCTCATACACACACACCCTGTGTACTTAAACACTGGGCAGCATCCCCGCAGGGCAGGGTCTTCTGTCCGTGAATATGATGGCCTCGCCCCTTCCTAAATCATGAACATGCTGGCCTGGACAAGGTGGAAATGCACCCCTTGCACACTCACACACAGGACTGCCAGAGATTCCCGCATGCTCAGACTGTACAGTATCTCCTTACACATTTGTCTCTGCACACTCATGCCCAAAAAAGGACATGCATACACCTTCCTGCACTCCACATGCTCACACTCCAAGATCCCACCCAACCCTCTGTGCACACCCCAGGCTGTGTATCCTCATTTTCATAAGCTCACCCTTATAACTGCCTTATACCTCAGTTCCCAAGACTAACCCCACCCTCATGCAATCTCATTTCTTCATCCTGAATGTTCCAGGTCCCCTGAATGCTGGACACTCTAACACTCACACACAAACATACCCCCACACACACATGCACACAAACAAAAATTACCCCACAGTCCCTGGACCCCCAGCTTCCACAGCTGAGGGCTGCACAGCCAGATGGGCCCGGTGATAGTTAGTGGGGAAAGATGAGTTCTGGCTGCTCCGACGGAAGAAGCCACACTGGGATGTCAAGGGGAGAGGGGAGCAAATAAGGGGGAGATGGGAAGACTTAGGAAGGACGGGGCCTTATCTCTGCTCTGTCCCCCTTCTGTAGGAGCAGGGAGCAGGGATCCCAGAGCCAGTTTCACAAAGGCATCAATCTTCTCCAAGAACAACCAGGTTCCAAACAGTGTGGATGCTAGTCCAGAGTCAAAGGGTGTGTCTGGTCTGTAATTGGTTGGGGGTGGAGTGGGAGGGTGTCCTCCAGAGCTCCAAGGACAGCATGGTTCCACATAGCCGAGCTGTGGCATGGGACTTCAGGCACGACCGCGGGTGATGACTGGGATTCCCTGCACTGAGTGTGCTTTTGTGTGGACCCCCAATTCAAATGTGATTCTGCCCATACACTGTTTACAAGAAAGGTTCCACAGAGAACCTGGTATGCGCAAGCTCTGAGTTCAGTCTTGGAGGCAGTTTCCTGGGGGTAGTTCTCCACACTGTTGGCCTTTGTGGACACAGTGGCCTTCCCAGCCTTACCCTGTCACTTTCTAATTAAGTAGACCACACTTCCCTGCCTCCATGAGTCAGCCTCCATGGTCCTTCTGGAAGGCCGAGACCTCACCCACCTCATCTCTCACATCCAGATCCTACTATCCCACCTTCTTCTAAGGCCCGGCTCTCAAGCCATCCCTCCTCTGAACTGCCACTGTACTTTCTTCACTTGGTGCCTTCTGACTACAAGACTCCCCTCCCCCACTAGACTGTCAAATCCCTGAGGACAAGATCTACATTGACTTATCTCTGAAATGTCCAAGACCAGACAAAGTCCCTAGTACAGCCAAGGTAAGTGCTCAGTACAGATGCTGAGGAAATGAGGGAGTGGGTGAGTGAGAACCACAGCATGAAAGGCTACCTGCTTGACAGGGAAGCCCAGCCCCCACTGGCCCCACCCTCCCCAAGCCTCACCTTCCACAGGAGCAGCACCAGCAGCGCCAGCACCAGCAGCCCTGCCAGTACAGCCAGGAGGATCACCCACCAGGGGACTCCCTCTGCTACCACAGCCACCGGATCCAAGTACACCATCACTGGGATCTGGGAAGCAAAGAGTTAATGGAGCAAGAGGTCCAGCAGGAGAGAAGAGCTCCCCCACCCTCACCTCCCAGTCCTGCAGCTCACAACTGTGGAGGCATCTCTGAGCAGCAGGTTCTTGATGGAGGACTTCACAGTGATGTTGGCTCTAACAATCACTTCCAGGGACTTCACGGCTGAGTATTCCTAAGAGAGCAGGGAAGCAGACCCTCCTTCTCAATGCCCTCATCCCCTCACCTCCCCCCAGCTCCAAAATTGTAAGTGGAATGGCACCCCACACAGAGGGTGTTTCTGCCCATCTGGGGTTAAGAGTGTGCTGCATTTGGACAGGGAGGAGGTAGAAGGGGAGGTCCTAGAGGGGCTGCTGGGGATGAGGTGGCCCAGCCCGCACCTCAGCAGTGCTCTCACCTCCAGGAAGGTGCTGTTCCAGAGGCGGCCCCAGACGTGCAGCACAGCTGCTCGGTCAAAGCTGTAGAGTGGGCAGCTGAACAACACGCAATTGGCCGTGCCCCGGTCACAGTCCTGGGCAGAAAGACAGACAGGGCTCTGAATTGCTGAGCCTGCCCAGGGTCCAGCATCCTCACAAACATGGTCACATGGACACAGAGTCTGCCCAGAGACCTCATCTATCCTTCCATGAGCCCCCACCCCTTGGACACCTTTTCTCCTTGCTCCTCAGTCATATCTCTATTTTCCTTATCAGCCTCAAACTTCCCTCTTCCAGGAAGCCTTCCCAAACTAACCTTGTGGTCCAACATGGCAGCCTATCCCAAATCTGGACTATTGGCTTTGAAATGCATGAGGAGCAGGAGGATGGCTCTTACTTCACAGCAGCAAGTAGAGTCGCTGCTCCCACTTATTGCTGATGTTACCTAACGTTGTTCCCATTCACTGAGCACCTACTACCTGCCAGGTACTTATCTCGTTTAAGCTTTACAACTATCCTGCAAGGTGCATATTAGTATCATCCTCAGTTTTCAAATTAGGAAATTGAGGCTCAAAGAGGCCAGGTGACCTACCTTAGGTCCCAGAGCTAGCAAAGCTAGTAAGTGTGGAGCACGTATTTAAACCCAGTCCCATACTGGGCAAAGCTATACTCCTACACTAAGTCCAAACTCACTGATGACGGAGGAGGCTGCCCGGGAGCTGCTGGGGGACAGGGGACCAGGCCCTGCTCCTTCCAGGCCTGACCTATATCCATTGGACCTAATCCCACCTAACGATCCATTTGCCTAAAAACTAAGTTATATTCATCACACTTCATAGAAGAAGAGCTTGAGAGTGTTTGAGTTCTGTGAGTCGTCTTCTATTTTACCACTTTTGAGCAAATCAAGAATACTTGGTCAATTGTCTAAAAGCAAGACCTTCTGCCTTAATCTGAAGTCAAAGAATTAATTTCAAAGTTCTTTGTAAAAAAGGGAGTTCTGCCCTGGCTGGTATGGCTTGGAGGATTGAGCACTGTCCTGTGAGAACTGAAAGGTTGCTGGTTAGAGTCCCAGTTGGGACAAATGCCTGGGTTGCCAGCCAGGTTAGGTCCCCACTAGGGGGCGTGCAAGAAGCAATCAGTTGATGGATTGCTCAAGCATGCATCAATGTTTCTTTCCCTCTCTATAGATTGATAGATAGATGATGATTGATAGATAGATAGATAGATAGATAGATAGATAGATAGATAGATAGATAGATAGATTTTAAGAGATTTTTTTTTAATGGGGAGTTCTTTCAGAGGAAATTAGTCATGTGGAGAAGGTAAGATTACCCATACAACAGGGAAAGACAGCAATTACACTTGTTCACCTTACACCCAGACACCTCCTTTTGCGTCCTGCCTGCTCTTCTGTCCCCCACACAGGAGGGACAGGGTGTGACAGGGGAGTCCCCTCCCAGACAGATGGGACCAGAGCTGGCCCGACTGCTTACATCCCCCTGCAGTCTCTGCAACTCCTTGCCTCAATTGCCCAGATATATCCATACCTGGGTTTCACCTCCTGGTAACCAGACAAATTCCCCCTTAATCTGTGTCCCCTCCACACTCTCATGCTAGCACCGTTCTCAAAGGGTGAGCACAGAGCATATGCCAATTTGCTCCACTTAAATAACAAAACTAAGTAAAACAAGCAGGAAATGGGGGCAAAACTGATCAAAAGGGACAGACTTAATGAATCACACATAATATACTACAATTAGAACTTTTTAAAACTTAAAATGCTTTTGACATTGTAAAAATCAAACAAGTGTTCTTACACAGATTGACTTTTGTCCTAAAAGCATTCAAAAGAACAACAAACGGATCTCAAAGGTAGGTAAAACCACCCACCTGTACAAAGCATTACCTCTGGTGTAAATGTGAGGAGCCTCAAACACACAGCTAACTGAACGCTGAGCTCTGGTGGAAGCACTTGGTGGGGGTGGGGGGGACTTGTGGTGCCAGCAGCTGCTTCATGCGTGTGCAGTGAACTGTCAATCCCACGTCTCAGCAGCCTCCCTGGACACCCCCTCACTGAATGAAGCTCCATGCCCCCAGCATCCTCTCTCAGCCCGCCAACTGCCCCCATGCTGCCTGCACCTCACTTGCCCTGCCCTCACCAGGGTGATGTTCTTCTTCTTCTCAGCAGAGGACACAGGCCACCAGGACGTGCTAGGCTCCCGCTGCACAGGAGGCTCCTGCTGCTTTTGCTGCTCCAGCTCTCGACGCCTCCTTTCCCTGCTGTCCACATCCTGGATGTGGGGACGGGGGCCCAGTGGGTGTCCCTCCAAACTTAACAACCTTGAGATGGCATCTCCTCCCTGCCGCCTTCCTCCTGGCCCCAACTCACCCACACATGCCCAGCTCCGCAATGCCCTTCCCACAGTCTAACGCCCCCCCACCCTGCTCCAGCAGCCCAGCTCCCACTCTGCCGAAGCCTTACCAGGTGGAGGACGTTGGGCCTGGGGGAACAAAGCCCCTTCTGCCCAGGCCCCTGCCCTCCCTCCAGCTCCACCCGCATGGGGTACAGCAGCCACTTCCCATTGGCAATCTCGTGGGGCCACATGATGTTGAGGAAGGCAGAGCCAAGGGTGTTGAGTGACTGGCCCTGGTTGGAGACCTATGGGCACAGAGAGTGTGAAAGGAGGGAGCTTGATTTCTGAGCAGCTCTGAATCCACAGAGTTGGAGAGGACAGGGTTGAGGGGACGGCCTCAGGAAGCACAGTTTCAACAAAGACTCAGGACGCCAGACCCAGCCAGGCACCATTCGCCACCTGTGTCAAACCCAGGAAAACCTGGAGATATCACTGGGTGGTGTGGGGAAGCCCCAGCGGAACCAGAGCAGAGTTCTGGGGAGAGATATCAGCCATCCCACCATGTTCCCACACCCAGCCAAGACCCCAGACAGAGAAGCTTCCCTGGGCTCTCGTAGCCTCCCCAGACCAGCAGGTGAGATGTTCAGCCAGAGACGACCAGGATATGGTCAGCCGAGGGCCCTGCACAAATACCTGCCCACAGCCAAGGTACCTCAGCTGAAGGAAACCTTGAACTCACCATACAGTAGAAGAGCCCCATCCCCTGGGACATGTCTCAGCCTCTCCTCTGCACCAAGAAGGGAGGGGGACCATAGGGGACCACATACCAGGACACTTACCGTGACTTCATACTTGACCTTGCTGCCCACATCCCGCTCAGACCGCATGGCACTTTCACCCCGCACAACGCCGGAAAAGAAAAGCTGCTGGGGAGTGGCCACCCTGGAGGAGAGGGGTCAAAATGGAGACTGATGAGGCCTGGGACCTGATGGAGGGTCGGAGGCAGAGCCCAGGCCTGGGTTTGGGTGTGGCAATGCCCGCCCCTCCAGTGCAGTGCCCCCGGGACAGGGCTCACCCTGTGATGGACAGCGGCAGCTCAATGAAGACACGGGCCCGAGCGGAGGCCGGGTGTAGCTCCTGCTCGCTGATCCTGGTGTGCGGGCAGAGGCCGGAGTGGGCAGCAGGCTCAGGCCATACCTCGAAGGGTCAGCCCCTTCTAGGTGGACATCGATTCCACTGCCCCCAACCTTATCCCACCCCAGCCCCACCAGGCTCACGTGGCCAACAGCAGCTCCACCTCCAGCTCCGTAGTCTCAATGGTGATCCCTGAGGTGCTGAGGATGAGGTAGAAGGTGATCTAGGCCGAGGGTGGAGCAAGATTAGAGTCAGGGGAGGTCAGGGGCTTGAGGAAGGGCCGGGGTTAGAGGTCACTTAGATAGGGATAAGGGCAGACGTGCCAACCTGGGCACCTCTCTTCATGGGGTTCCCCAGCTCGCACTCGACACGGGAGGCATTCTCACTGGACACGCACAGTGGCTTCTCCTGGAGGGGGGAGCAAAGGGGAGGTCAGTTCGGATTACTGGAAACCCCCAGGACCACGCTCCCCTGCCCAGGGTCTCACCGCAGAGTCCAGGGCCCGCACTCCCGAGTAGTCCAGAGAGGCAGGGAGGCTGACCAGGAGCTGTGCTTCATGGGCATCGTCCCCATCGGCCTGGGGCTGTGCTGGGTCCGAGGGCAGATTAGTGACCTTCAGCTCCAGGCCAATGAATGGCTGCCCACTCAATGCAAACAGGGCTGTTGTCCCATCGGCATCCCTGAAGGGTCAGATGCCACTCACTCCAAGATCAGAACACCTTCCCCTGCCCTGCCCACTCCTGCCCACCCTGCCCACTGCCCCCTAGAGAATGCCACTGGCCTCTACTCCCTGAGCCTCTGCTCTCGCCAGCCCAAGCCTCAGGTCTTCCCCGTGTCCCAGACATCAGACTGGGAGTCAGGGACCTCGGTCTGGTCCCAGCTCCACCACTGACTTACCTTGGACAAGTGACTTAACCTCTCTAGGCCTCTGTTCTCCATTTATGAAATGGGACTGATAATAATTCCTACCTCACAGGGTTGTGAAGACTGAACAGTGAGATGTACTTAAATTGCACATTATTATATGTGGGGTGAAGGATTGGTATTTTTGCCAGGGGAGCCCCTGTGGTCCCGTCACTGACTTCCATCTGCAGTCTTCTGAATTTTCAGCGGGTCCTCCCCAGCCTTCCATCCTCCTCTGCAGGCCCCGCCCCTCCCTCTGCCTGGCCTCCTGAAAAGCTTCCTTCCGTTCCTTGAACTCCTGCCTTCCCACTCCACCTGCTCCCTCACCCTCCTCACATGGGCAGAGGCTGGAACTCCATGTCGCTGACCCGGGCACAGAAGCGGGCATGCACAAGCTGTAGATTGCTCTGACAGATCTTATCCTCACCACAGCCTTGCTTCAGGAAGTGAATCTGGGGAGGGATTTGAGGAGAGGGTCATTCCTAGGGGGTGAGCAACGGGGGAAATGTGTCACCAAAGCATAAGGTGGGGTAGAGCATCACAGGATTGCACAACCTGGGTTCAGCTCCCAGATCTGCTGCTTACTGGCTGTGTGATACTGAGCTGGCCACTTAACCACTCTGAGCTCACGCCCTCACCAGTACAATGATGGGAGTATTATGATGCCATGATAGGGATGAGCAGGCTAGTCCACAGTAAGACCACATTTCCCTTGACTTCCTTGCATGTAACTGAGTTCCAGATCCAAGAGGTGGAGAGGAAGTGGAGTGCTACTTCCAGACTGGCCATGAGAATCTCACAGGGAGCTTCATGCTCCCCTCTCCCGGGTGAACAGGACAGACACGGTCTTAGCACTGAGGAGGCCACAGTTACAGATGCAGACCTCCATCAGCCTGAGCCCCTGACTAATCACCTGGAATCAAGGAGCACTGCTCCCTCTGACTAGGAACACATGGTCCTTTGGGCCATTCTCCATTTGGGGGTCTAGTTGTTATAGCACCTGGCGATATAAGGAACTACTGGAAAAAACATGTGAAAACTCTGCGAGCTGAGTGAGTGCCACTGGTGAGGGGTTACAATCACTGCTCCTCCCAGCTCCTTCTTCTGGGCTAAACCAGAGCCGTTCTCACCTCTGCCCGCTGGGTGCTGGGCTGGTGGGCATTGAGGATGGGGGCTACTGGGAGAAGCCCCTGGCCAGGAACCTGTCGCCGGAGCCGGGGGGTCTGGAGACTATAGGAAAGGGTCACCACAATGGCCCGAAGCTTGTCTTTAACATTCTCCTGGAAAGGGGAAAGATGGAAGGAATACAAGCACAGTCCTCAGGCCCCAGCCAAACTTAAGACAAATTCTGAAACCTGGAAAGTTTAGGGAGATGAAGGAGAGAAGTGGAGAACTGAGCAAAGAGAAGGGAGAGCAACTAAGGTGGAGAAGGGAAGAGACCCAGGATTTAGAGCTTTGAAAACCAGACGTGACGGGACCCTGCCATCTCCATCTCCAGGGAGCACTGAACTTGGCAGGAGACATAGGAAGGCAACAGCCAATAACGGAGGCTTCCCAAAAGTCAAGATCTCAGAATGAGGTGTGAGCGTGTTAGGGAAGAAGCTAAGAGGAATCAAGGAAGAGATCATGCAATGACAATGACCCTCAGAGGCCAAGGGGCCAGTGTCCACCTGTAACTGAAACGTGGTGTCTCCACAGACTCGGTCATGCTGGTGTTTCAGCCACACGGTGCCTGAGGCCTGGTGCTTAGGGTCATCGGGGCCACGGCTCAGGAAGGTCACTCGGGGAACCTGGCCCCGGAGCCTGCGGTCTGTGTCCCCATCTAGCACATAATCCAGGGCTGTGGCGTGTGGGGAGAGGAGGGAGACAGTGAGCTGGGGAACCGCTTCAGTCTGACCTTGAACCCAGGGGCCCTTCTTTCCCCCGTAAAACCAACAGGGTAGGAGATGGGAAGGGGACCCTACTCACCCACAATAGGGCTATAGCTGCTGGGGGTTGCAACGTAGCTGAAACAAACCCGTAGGTCCACACTGTGGAGGAGCAAAGGGTGGCTCTTGAGTCAGGAGAGGCTAATGGGCCACGACCACACCCCCACCCTGTCCCCTCCCTATCCAACCTCAGCCCCCAGTGCCAAATGAGGCAGGGAAATGGAGAAGGCCGGGGGGCCTAGAGGCCCTGGACGTCCTCACCCAGCCTCCCTCCCCCTGGACGCTCCCTCACCAGACCAAGTGGCCGCCAGCACAGTTGGGCTGTTCGAGGTCAATGGCTCGTGGAGAAATGGAGACCTCGTGGGAGACATGGAGGACGGGTCTGGCCCTGAGAAATGAAGAGTTGAGGGCACAAAAAGGGTAAGAACATGAGGCTGAGAAACTGGGGGACTGACCGGGGTGGATTCTCCGGCATCGGATTTGGCGCGAGTGGGGCTCGCAGACTCAGGAAGGGAGAAGACAAAGGAGGGGCAGGGCCTCACCTGAAGAGCACCGCAGTGTCGGCCAGGGAGCCCACCAGCAGGTCAGGGTAATGGTTCCCGTCCACGTCCAGGCCGCCCGACAGAGAGTAGCCGAAGCTCTTCACACTCACCGCCTCGCCCTCCAGCACCTGCAGGACCTGCCTGTCAGCGCCCCACCCACCACTCGGACCTCCGCCTCCTCCCTGCCCTCGGCAGCTGTGCCCCCCTCATTCCGCCCATGGCCACTCCCTCAGCCCAACAAGCCCCCTCACCTGGGAAGGTTTGACAACAACCCCCAGGCTGCTCCCGTGGTAGATAAAGACTTTTCCGTCCCCATCAAAGGGAGCACCCACTGCGAAATCTGTGGGTGAGCAGAAAAGCAGTCAGGCTGTGGGGGGCCAGGGTGACAAGGTCCAGGCCCCCACTTTGCCTCCGTCACCTAGTTCCATATCATATGTGTTCCATTTTACGGAGAGGCCACCGAGCCCCAGGGGCCTTGCACATATCCTTTTTAATCCCGTCAGCTGCTCCCTGCAGATACTACTACCTCAGAAAGGTTAGGTAACTCGCCCAAGGTCATAAAGCTGGTAAATGGTAAAGTTCAGGTGTGGGCCCAGATTGCTTCTCTCCCTGGGCCCTCAGAAGACCCCCTCATGACCTCAGGCACTTCCCTGCCCCGCCCCTCCTGAGCCTTTCCAATTCCCATCACACCTGGGAAGCCATCTTGGTTGAGGTCCCCAAGGACAGCCAGGCTGATCCCAAACATGGAGTCGGGGGACCCGCTGAGCCGAAGAGGGGAGACCCCAGCCCAGTGACCCCCTTGGTTCAGGTACACATACACAGCACCCCCCAGCTCTTCTTGGCGCTCAAAGAAGTAGGGAGCACCCACTATCAGGTCTGCCCAACTATGGAGAAAGAAAGACAGTCAGTGTGGGGGCCTGCCCAGCCAGGGAGATCAGGAAGAGATGCTAGAGGCCACTCAGCCCCCCTGGACCCAGCCCCCGCCCCCCAGCTCCACTCTCTCTGCCCACTCACCCATCGTTGTTCAGATCAGCCACAGCCAGCGAGTAGCCAAAGCCGGAGGTCAGGCCCTCCCCAGACAGCATAACTTCAGGCACCAGGCGACTGGCACTGTCTTTGCGCAGAATGACCACAGCCCCTTTGTGGTTGGCCCGGGGGGCTCCTGCCACAAAGCTCAGCTCCTCTGCACGCACCAGGCCCTTCCCAGAGTCAATGGAGAAACCTGGAGGGGGGTGATCTCCCAGTGAGCACTCTCCTTAAGGCTCAGGGGCCAAGGTGTGCCGCAGCCCCCACCGTGTCCTCCTCACAGGTCTGGAGCCAAAGATGCAGGCACCTCCACGTTACCACCACCACCACCACCCACCACCACCACCACCGCGGCTGACTGCGCCTCCCCCTACAGAGGCCTAGCAGCCCCCCACACCCAGAGACTGCAGTTTGGCACAGGTAGTGCCATGAGGGACTGGGAAGAAAAGAGAAAGGCAATGGCTGAGCAGCCAGACTCTACTCTCCCGGAGGTCCCTACCCCATCCAGGGCACCTTCCTGGCCCGCCCTCCCACCATCCTGGCAGGGAGAGGGGGTCCTCACATGGGTAGAGGGAGACGAGTGGGAGTGGGGAAGAGCTTGGTTCACCCCAATTTCTCTCAGGCCTCATTTCTCCCTTCTCTGCAGCAGGATGCCGACGCGACAGTGACAGGGACCTGCCAACACGCCTCGACTCTTCTCCAGCATGTGCCCATCATCCCTCCCAGAGAAAATGCCCCCTAGAGGTCTGGCCTCTTTCCTTCCCAGTGTGGTCTCTGCCCACCTGGTTCTTTCTCCATGGCGACCCCTGTTCACAGCCCCTTAGGTTCTCCCCCTTGGGACCTTTTCTTCTCAGGCCTGGTCACTAGGCCCAGCTTGTCTCTGGGTACGTGTGGGGGAGGGGCAGAGCAGGGGAAGCCAGGCCAAGCCCCCAGGGCCCAGGAGGACGTGGGTGGACGCTTACAAACCTAAGTAGCTATTCAGGGCCAAGTCTCCGGCTGGTCCGGGGAGCCGGTCAGCGGGGTCCAAAGTTTTATACACCAGCTGGTCAGGGTCTGAGCTATCAATGTTGGTCACAAAGAGCAACCCTGTGGGGGTCGGGGGCGGGGGGAGGAGAGAGACACCGGGGAGAGGACATCCAGAGGAGGGGCCACGGATGCAGAGACAGAGCCGGACACAGAGGCCAGAAGAGGAAGAAGAGGTAGAGAAAGAATATGAGAGACAGAGGCCACAGGGAGGGGAACAGAGACAGAAAGACAGGGACAGAGACAGAAGGGTGGGAGCGTGGAGAGGGAGGACAAGAGAGAGGAGCAAAGGGTTAGAGTGACTCTGGGCCAGGAGAGGTCCCTACCAAAGTAGCTGTTGGCAGGGACCGGGATGAGGCGGGGGTCCTGCTCCTTCTCACCCCCCGCCTCGTAGGGCCCGTCGTCCAGGTGGGCCAGGTCCGCTGAGCCCTGCACACAGAGCTCCACCCTGGCGGTGCCTGCAAGGACAAACCTGTTAGTGCCCAGGGCAGGGAGCTCGGAGCATCCTTTGGTCCGGATGCTAGTTAGACAGTCACACGGGAAAGTCACTCCTCTCCTTTCCAGCCCCATCTCCACCCCCTCCCGAGCTTCTGGGGTCCCACAGACTTGGCACACACTCACCGAGTGTCAGCTCTGCCAGCAGCAGCGTGTGGAGACGGGAGTGGGAGTGACGAGGTGTGGCAGGGGTGTTGGTAGGGAGGACCAGCCGTGCGTGTGGGGCTCATGCCAGCGTGTTGAGGAACACTCGGCCATGCGCAGGAGAGGAGATACCTCCATTCGTGCGTGTGCTCGCACGATGGGCGTGAAAGGCGTGGCGGTGCCCCGGGACTACACAGCAGTGAGCATGCTTGGCCACGTGCTGCCCTCTGAGGTAAGAGGACGGTTTGGTGCCCTTCTCCCCTCCCAGAGGAGTGACTCACCCTTCCAGTTATAGGTTCCCGGGGCCCCAAAGAGGAGGTAGTGGCTGTCGGGGGAGAAGGCAGCTGCAGCTCCCTGCTGGCAGAACCCAAATTGTTCATGGCCCTGAGGACGCCCCTCACAGAACTTCCACTCGCCACCATCCAAGTCGTCATGGAGGGCCAGGTCCTGGCTCAGCACAAAGCAGCGACCAATCACGTCCCTCGTCTCCAGGATCTGGTCTACTCGCTGCCTCGCCTCATATCTGTGTGCACAGGTCTGAAGGAGGAAGGAATGAGGAGCCATTCCACTGGAGGAGCCAGGGGCCTGCCGGAGCCGCGCTGCCCGGGTGCTGGTTCGTGTGCACGCACAAAACACATGCAACGAACCCCTGTGTGGGCACCCCCTGAGCTCCACCACCAGCCCAGTGTCCATCAGGTATATTTGCAACCCCCCAGCCCACCCGCACCTGCTCCCTTGCCCTGGCGGGAAGAAGTCTGTGTTCCACACTCTGTCTGTGCACACACAGGCATAACGAAGCCAGCACACGCAGCCCTCGTGCCTCTGTGACCACGCCTACAGGACCAGTTTGGTCCTGTCTCTGGCCCTTTATGTTATCACCTCGCCTGCCAAGAACTTCCTCCCCCTCCCCACTCTGCAGTGTCTCTTATTCTTGAAAGCCCGACTCAGTCACCCCATCCTCAGCCTCTCCCCGCACTCTGCCTTCAGACTTTGACAGACCAAGGACTATACCACTCACTTCCCACTGACCACACTCTGTCCCACGGTGACTTGTATTGATAACTGTGCACTTGTGCACAGCGGTGAGACGATACACAGAGAGAGACACATGCAGAAAAGGAGAGGATAAGAATCTGCATGTATGCAGTAGGCGGTTTGAGTTGTGGGCCAAGCGTTTCCTTGTCCTTTTTTTTTTAAAGATTTTATTTAATTAATTATTTTTAGACAGAG
This sequence comes from Artibeus jamaicensis, assembly GCF_021234435.1. NCBI lineage: Eukaryota > Metazoa > Chordata > Mammalia > Chiroptera > Phyllostomidae > Artibeus > Artibeus jamaicensis. The sequence goes on from NW_026521486.1 coordinate 53,872,046, forward strand.
GGAAAGGGAGGGAGAAAGAGAGGGAGAGAAACATCAGTGTGTGGCTGCCTCTCACACACAGGGGGTGAGGAACCTGGCCCGCAACCCAGGCATGTGCCCTGACTGGGAATCGAACTGCTGATCCTTTGGTTCACAGGCCAGCACTGAGTCCACACACCAGCCAGGGCTTCCCTGTCTTTACATATCCTCTGTCAATAACTAGCACAAGGACTGATGCTTAAAAGTTACTCAGTAAGAGTTTGACAAAGGGATGGATGGACGAATGTTTAGATGGTTTAAATTTATAAGGACAGGGGCCATATCTTACACATTTTTTCTCTCTCCTTGAGGTGCTGGGAATCAGACCATCATACCAAATGCCCAGCCTGTGCTCTGTAAGCACATCCGTCCATATGCACACCCCCACACACACACACCGCCGCCCTGGCATACACAGTCACAGTAGTGGCACTCACCACAATTTTGCCTCCCGGCCCCTGGCTCCGAACACTCACTCCCAGCCACTGGTTCTCCTTGCTCTCCTTCTGCACATCAGCTGGAGGCAGGACACCGGGAATTAGGGGAGGGAAGCGGAGGCCAGGTCCTCTCCCCCCCTCCTCATGAGCTGCCACCGCTCCACTCCCACAGGGCCCATACCTCCCCGATCAATGTCCACTCTGTAGCAGTCAGTCTCCTCCAGGCTCAGGGGGCAAGCGAAGAGGCCTCCGGTGCGGTTCGCCTGCTGCCCAGGCAGAGCCAGGGCCTGGGGGGCACCCACCAGCAGCCTACATGATGGGGCAGGGGAGGAGTTAGCAGTCCAAATCCTCCCACCCCACAGAGCTTCCCAGGCCCAACATCTCACTACCACACAGAGTATTGAAGGGCGCAGACAAGGACCCAAAGCCCATTTCCCAAGTCCTGACAAGGGCAGGTTAATACACTTGCATTGGCCATGCAATCGTCACATTACATATGCTCGTACTGTAGATACATGTGTACAAACACGGCAGCCCAAGCATCCTGGCCAGCACTGCTAGTTTGAAAGAACCGCCTGTCCCAGCACCTGTTCCTGACCAGGCCTTTCCTCCCACTCCCTGGCCCATCCCCAAGCTCTGCCCTCCTTCACAGTCCTGTTGAAACCTTCCCAGAAATGCCAAGAACGCTGGGAGCCAAAGTAACGGGGGCCCAGACTGGCACCATGAGGTGGCCCAGGGATCGGCTTTGAAGGCCAAGCAAGAGCCTAGATATAGGCCTGCTTCTCCCACTCCATCAGGAACCCATCAAAGACCCCACTGACAGCAAACCTGCCAGCCCAGGAGTCTGTCCGTCACTCCAGCCAGCAGCAAGATAGGGACAAATACCCCTGATCTCTGATGTTCCCTCTATTCTCCCCTCACTTCCTGAATCCTCTTTCCCATCCTCCCTTCCCCTCCTCACAGCTACAATTTTCCCATTCCTCTCACCCCACCCCACTGCCACCCCCTCCCAGTCTTCTCTCCTACCTCCCCCTCAGACACTTTCCCAGCTACAACTTTCTTGGCAGGACAATTTTCCATAATCACAGCCAAGGCTTCTTCCCTGCGAGGACTGTGCTGGGAATGGAGGCTGCCTGGGTCCCTTGAGGCTGAACCCTCAGGCCAGGAGTGGAGGAGGGGGCGAGATGAGGTGATTGTCACCCAGCTGGCTACAAGGATTCTCTTTTTGAAGAATGAGAGACTCAAAAGTGGCAGCAGGGCAAATGTCAAGGCCTCTCTCCCACACTGCTTCCCTCCATCCCCCTTCCTGGGGGAGGGGCCCAAAGCCGTGTGGGGCAATACTGCAGACAGGCATCTGTGGGGCACTGTGCCATTTCTGTTGGTGCAGGGGGAGGGGAGGGCACAGAGCCACTCTCCCTTCCCACAACTCCTCCTCGTCTCTGCCCAGCTGTCACCCCGTGTCAGAGCCAGTGTCAAGAGACAGACCAGGGGCGGGGGAGGGGTCATGGTAGGGAGGAGAGCGTGGCGTGCATTCGGCATTTGTTAACAACTATTTATTGAAAACCTATCTGCCGAGCCCTGTGTCAGGCCCTGGTGAGGCAAGGAAGGAATATTCATTCAGCGCCTACTTTGGGTCAGGCCCAGGCTGCATGCCAGGGACATGAGGAACTTTATCACTCTCCGCCTAGGTGCTGGGCTAGGCAAGCTACATGCCTTATCTCAATCTTCACAACAATCCCATGTAAGGCTCCTTTTCTGGTCTTTCAGAACAGGACACTCGGAGACGTGAAATGGTATGCTGGAGTTCAAATGCACATCTGCCTCACTCCAGTGCCCGTGCCTGTCCACCACAGCCAGTGACAGGCCATGTCCAGAACACTGAGACTCCTCCACAAATCCAGAAAGGGGTGGCTCAGTTGCTTGGAGCACTGAGTCATACACCAAGAGGTAGCAGGTTCAATTCCCTGTCAGGGCACGTACCTAGGTTGCAGGTTCCAACCCCAGTCAGGGCAGATACAGGAAGCAACCTATCGATGTTTCTCTCTCTCTCTCTCCCTCTTCCCCACCCTTTCTTTCTCTTTTCCCCCTTCCTCTCTCTCTAAAATCAATAAACATATCCTTGGGTGAGGATTTTTTAAAAAGAGAAAGAAACCAGGCAGCGTGGCCAACCTTCAGACAAGTCAGCAGTAATGCCAGCACAGAGGCGGCCGTCTCTTGGAACCGGGGACCGCTCTTACTCATCTTCGTGCCGGCCCCCTGGGAGGCCAAGCCACACTATCACGTGGACCCCCAGAGGCAGGCAGTGTCTCAGATGGTCAGCGCATAGCTGAGCCCCAGGAGAAGCTAACAGTCAGTGTCCAGTGTTCACATCTCCTCTGGGGGTCAAGAGGAGAGAAGGGGGGAGGGGAGGGGTCTACAGGGAGGAAAGAAGTTGAGCACATGAATCCACACAGCCCCACCCGTGGTGAACAGACCAGCCCATCCTTCTTGGAACAAGAGTTCCCACAAACAGCCTCTCTGGTCCCTCCACCTCGGCCCCAGCCACACGCTTCTTCCTGGCTTTATCCCATGATCCCCAAATACTCCAAAGGCTCCGGACAGAACAGTAGCCACAGCTGCAGCCACCACAGCGAGAAAAGCAAAATCTTATTGGCAGCTGGGGGCAGAGGGACTCCCTGGGAGCTGGGCCAAGTGAAGGTGAAAGAGAAGCCCACGACCACTACACTTCTTAGTTCTCCACTCACTCCAGGCTCCCACCCAAGTCCAGCCCCCTCCGACTCTCTCATCTGGGTGGCCTTCTGCGGATAGTGCTGGGCCTGAACGAAGGCCGGCTCAGCTTGGGAGTGCTCCAGCCAAGCCTTTGGATCTGGGCTTGCTGTAAGGTGCTGAACCTATTCTCTAGGTCTGCGGATCCCAATACAGGAATTATACCACTCACTATGCGCCCTGCACTGTTCTAAGCATTTTACATGCTGGAGAAGGAGACCTGGAACTTGAAACCTAGGGATAAGCCAGGTACTTGGTCTCCCACAGGCCAAAAGGCAGAAGAGCGCCCCCTGCTGGAGCAAAACCCCGGGTTAGTCAGTCAGGCCCCTGGGGGAATGCCCTCAGCTTGACTCCGGGGGACAGAGTCAGGGGCCACCTTCAGAGATGAGGGGGAAATGACAAGAGACCAAGCTATTAAAAATAACCTAGAATTTGCCTGGAAATAGCTTAGAGAGTTCAGCATGTCCTAAAAAGGCCTCCAGTTCTGGAAGTCTGGCAGATGGGGGAAGGGGGAAGGGAGACAGATGAGGGAAGGAAGCAGACGGAACACTAAAGATGAGATGAAGTCAGTTGCTTTCTATGTGTTCCAGACTTCTGGGGACCACTGACCCTGCTCCCTGATGACAGGGATAATAACAGAAAAAAGATCAGAGCTATCCGCCCCCGTCCCTGAGCAGGAAAAGAGAAATGAGCTCTTGTCACCACCCTCTGCCCCCAGGCCAGTAGTAGCGGGGAGAACGCAGTCCCTGTGGATGGCATCGATCCCAGTAATGGACACTTAGTGTGGCTTAGGCTTGGCCTAGGAGAGAAAAGCTCTTTGGCAGGAGAAGGTGGGAAGCTCTCTTCCCCTTCCCGTCTCACTTTTTAAAACCGTACACGCAGCTAGAGCAAACAATACACAAAGCACCACGGTCACAAGCCCCTCACAAGTGTGTCCTTCTCCTGTGGGTCCTGAACTGATTAGAAAATAACCAGGATTGTCCTCTGACCCTCATTGCTCCCTGCCTCCCCCACTGCTGAGACTCCTGGAGCTGGAAATTTCCTGAGGAGGAAGGGGAACAGCCTGGCCAGCATCCTTCCTGGATCTCTGTCTGTCTCACTGCTGCTGCACCTTTTGGGGGCTCCGTTTCCCGCCGCGCTCTCTCACTGAAACCCGCAGTGCAGGTTGCCAGACCCCACCAAGTTCTCTCCCAGCTTTCCAGTGGTCTCCAGCCACAGAAGCGCAGGTCTCTCCTGGGTCCGCGGTGTCCTGCTGCCCTGATCCCATCCTACAGCAACGCACTGGCAGGAAGTTATTTCTGGAGCCTACCCTCTACCCCTCCCACAGCACCTTTAGCCTCTCTTCTCTGTCCTTCCCCTCTCTTCCTGCCCTAAGCAGAGACAGCACGCTCAGTCCTCCTCCCTGAGGGAATTCGGCCCTCTGGAGAGGGGGGGGAGCCACGCACCCTGGGACTGGAGCAAAGATGCAAGCTGGGGGGCGGGTGGGGGGCGGGGGAGCAAACAAAGATAGTTCCTGCCAAGACAAGAACCTTGCTCTACAGCTCATCCCCAAAGCAAGAGCCTGGGTCTTGGGGTTCGAGTGTACCCTCCAAGCTGGAGATAGATGGGGTGAGGCTCCAAACTGGGGTGCAGGATATCTATAGACAGTCGAGTCTTCGTGGGGTTCGAAGACTGAGAGATGAGGCAGGGGTGGGGAATCCGTGGTTCGAGCACAGGGACTCTGGGCGGGCGCGGTGACTCACCAGCTCTGGGGTCTGGGCTGTAACTGCCGGTGCAGAGCCACAGAGAAGCCGAAGAGGCTCCCTGGCTCACCCTCCTTGCGCAGGGCGCCCATCACATCCAGATTGAAGGCGACAGCCCGTGGGGAAAGCAGTCCAGCTAGAAGGGTGCCAAGAAGGTAACAAATCCCCGGGGGGCCTCGAGGATTGAGGCGCAGAGTCCTGGCCATCGGTGAACCCTGCGCGCGCTCCCCACGGGCGCAAGGAAACTGGATAGCGCCCGAGCACCAGGTCTCTCAGGCGGGTGCCGGGTATGGAGTCCCACAGGTCTTCAGGGGTCTCCCAATCTTTCACCGATCCACCGCCCCAAGCACCACACCGGCCGGACTGCTGCGGGCTCTCTGCATCCACTGAGGTTCCCGCCTCCGCACCCCCCCACGGGCAACGCCCCGCCCCGCCCTTGCCCGCCCTCCAGCTCCGCGGCTCCGCGGCAGGTGGAGGCCGCAGCGCAGAGGGATGCCCGGGCGGTCTGCGGGACGAGAGACCTGGCCTTGCGCCGGGGCCCCCCAGCCCCGCCCCAGCTCCGCCCCACTGGGCTCAGAGTTCTCTTCTTCCCCTCACTCCTGCGGGTGTCTGCTGGGGGTGGGGGGGGGGCTGGAGGAGGCGCCAAGGCATGGGGAGCCAGAGAGGGATCGAAAAAGAGAAAAAGATGGTAAAGAGATGAGAAATGGATGAGGCTAAAGGAGTCTGGGAAGAGAGATAGGCACACAGAAAGAGAGGAAATGAAAGGGGAGCGATCTCGAGCCTGGGTCCCATCTGGCCCCTTAGCGCTCGCTTCTCCCCTTGGTCACATGGAACACTTCTCACACTGTTCGACTCAAACTGCTTCCCACCTCTCCCCACACCACGCCCCCAAGCCTAGCAAGTGACACCTCGTCTGCATTCAGGGAAGAGAGGGAAAGACTGACAAAAAGAGAGAAAAACTCAGCAGGCCTAGGAAGAGAAGCAAAGGAAGCAGGTAGAAAGAAACAAACAAAAAAGAAAGAAAGAAAATAGATGGAGAAAGAAAGGCAAGAGTGTGATCAACAAAAGATGGGAGAAAACAAGAAAAACAGCCTGAGGCTGATAGACGCAGAGGAACATAGGCTGGGAGAAAGGGGGTGCCAAAGAAAGGCAGAGACGAGAGATTGGACCCAGGAGGCAGAAGGACGGGAAGGATGCCTCCAGCTCCCAGACCTTTCCAGGACTGCGCACTTCCCACCCTCCAAAGGGGAGAGGACCGGACGGGGCAGAGTCCTGGGCTGGCCCGGGCAGGAGCTGGGTGGGGCTTCCTGGGAATTTCCTAGGGGACCTGCAGGCCTGTGCCTCTTCTCCCTTCCCCTAGGTTGAGATAGAATCAAAGGGAGGGGGGACATTTCCAACTCTCTGCTATTTATAACTCCAATCCAGAAATGGGGCCTGGAGGAGAGATAGGAAATAATTTGGCACAAATGGAACCTCACTTGCTCCCACCTTCCCTTCCTAGTTGTCTTTCTTACTGGGTGTTGGTCTTGTGTATATCCCGGAGTCCATCTTTTCTCTCTCCTCTCCTTTCCTCTCTTCTCCTCTTTACTTCTCTCTCTCTCTCTCCCTCTCTCTCTCTCTCTCTCTCTCTCTCTCTCTTTGGTTTTCTCTCATCCCAAACTCTACTTTTTCCCCCTTCTTGGAATATTTCTGCGTCTTCCTCAGACTATTTCTGTGTCTCTAATGTTTTCTCTGCCCCTCAAATGCTGTCATATTTTTTATATTCTGTCTTCTCCCTCCCTTTCTTAAAAGCTGCAATATGTGTCCTACCTAGTTCTTCTTCACATGCTCCCTTTGTCTCTTACTTCTTTTTTTTTTAATCAGATAAGAGCAATCAGGGTGTTTCAAGTCCTGACTCCGTAGAGACGTTAATCACGAATCATGTGAACTCCAATCATCATATTCAAGCCTGTTCTACAAAAAGGAGAAACAGGTGAGGATTATCCCACCTGACAATTTCTCTTACTTCTTTGTCCAAGGTTATAGTTTTACTTTTTTCTTCTTTTAAATATTTATTTATTTATTTAGAGAGAGGGAAAGGAAAGGAGAAAGAGAGGGAGATAAATATCAATGTGTGGTTGCCTCTCTTGAGCCCTCGCACTGGGGATCCAGCCCACAACCCAGGCACATGCCCTGACAGGGAATCAAACCGGCAACCCTTTGGTTTGCAGGCCCTTGCTCAGTCCACTGAGTTACACCAGCCAAGGCTTCCAAGATTATACTTTTAAACAAACAAGTAGACTCTCATTCTGCTGGCCCTTTGACAATCCTTGCTCTGGGTGCAAATTACTAACAAACCTCCAAATTACTATTTACAATATTACATTTGTGGCCAGGGAACTAGGCAACCTCTAAACAGGTGCTGCTAAGGAAGTACAAGTACTGCCACTAGGCTGGCACTGGTCTCCTACTGTTATTACCCCCCAGATATGCTCTCCCATCCCTTTTCTATTTCAGGGCCACAGACAATAGAGAAGAGCTGGTATGAGAATACAAAATAGTAAAATCAAGAAAGGACCCGGGACTGCTGACTCTGAGCCCGGACCTCCAGCCAGGGTCAGAATGCCTTTGGAGCCCCAGCTGCCTCCCTTTCTGCACCTACAGCTTCGGCCTCCCTCCAGCTGCACTCCACTGGCTCCTGCTAAATCCGAGGCTGAAATCAGACGCCAAGAATCTGCTTCTGACCTCCTCTGCCCAAATATTTGAGAAGTCACCTCACTGCCACAGGAGGAAGGAGAAGGAAAAGAGAGAGAGAGAAAGGCTGCCCAAAATTAGCTTGCCTATAAATAGTGGGGCAAGGGCTGGCGGGAACATGCAAGAGCTCTAGAGCAGCCTGGTGAGTTTAGATTTTCTCTAATGGAGAAGTGATGCCAGATTGTTGGACTAGAAAGCAATACTATTACAGAAGTATTGTAGGTAAAGAGGGGACTGAAGAAGCTAGAGGGATCCTAAGAATGGAGGAAGCTGAACATTAGAATAAACAACCTGCCAGAGAACTTCTTGTATCTGAGTCAAGAGTTTGGGAATTCAGTAAATTAAAACAAACGCTGATACTATACGATTGCACTCATACAACATTCTCAGCCCTGGCCAGTATGGCTCAGTGGATAGAGTGCCAGCCTGCAAAACAAAGGGCCACTGGTTTGGTTCTCAGTCTGGGGCATGTGCCTGGGTTGCGGACCAGGTCCCCAGGAAGGGGCATGCAAAAGGCAACCACACATTAATGTTTCTCTCCCTCTCTTTGTCCCTTACCCTCTCTCCAAAAATAAATAAATACAGCCTGATTGCTGTGGCTCAGTGGACTGAGTGAGGGCCTGTGAACCAATGGGTCACAGTTTGATTCCCAGTCAGGGCACATGCCTAGGTTGCAGGCCAGGTCCCCAGCAAGGGGCGCACAAGAGGCAACCACACATTGATGTTTCTTTCCCTCTCATTCTTCTTCCGTATCTCTCCTTCCCTTCCCCTCCCTCTAAAAATACATAAATCTTAAATAAATAAATACATACATACATACATACAATCTTTAAAAAAATTCTCAAAATAATGAAACTATAGAGATGAAGAACAGATTAGTGATTGCCTGGGGATGGAGTGGGAAATGACTACAGAAGGCTAGCATAGGAAGTTCCTTTGTGGTGATGAAGCATTCTGTATCTTGATTTTGGTGGTGGTTATTTGCATCTATACATGGGATAAAATTGCATAGAACCACACATGCATACACACACATGCAAATGAATGTGTGTGAAACACTGGTGAAGAATGGGTAAGGCCTGTAGATTAGTTAATAGTATTGTGGCTCTATCAGGCTCCTGGTTTTGATGTTGTGCTACAGCTATGTGAGATGTCACCACTGGGGGAAGCTGGGAAAAGTATACACAGGAACTTCATGTACTATTTTTACAACTTCCTCTGAGTCTGTAACGATTTTAAAGTAATTTTAGCCCTGGCTGGTGTGGCTCAGTGGATTGAGCACCAACCTTTGACCCAAAGGGTCACTAGTTCTATTCTGTCTAGGGCACATGCCTGGAGTGCAGGCCAGGTCCCCAGTAGGGAGCACATGAGAGGCAATCATGCATTGATATTTCTCTCCCTCTATTTCTCCCTCCCTTCCGTCTAAAAATTAAATAAATAAAAATAAAATAATTTTAAAAATTGATAAATGCCCAGGCTCAGCAATGCTTGTTCAAGTGGGATCCGAGGCTTTCTCCAGCCCTTCCCCCCTCTACCAGTGTTCCCCTCCATCTGGGATCCCTATTTTTCAGCTGCTTTCAAATGAAGACCTCCAGAACACGCACTGCCGGGTTAACTTCTCCTTCCACCTCATCTGGCAGCAGAGCCGTGAAGCATTTGTCCCAGGGTCAGTCTTTTCCTCCTCACCACACACAACATGATGACTTTCTCGCCCCACCCACCTCTCCAGCACTGGAATCCTTCTGCCTGCCTCTGAATTCTGGCCATAGTCAAAGCTTGAACTATGGGAGTGGCTGGGAGAAAGAATATAAGTGTGATTGAGAGCAGTGTCTGGGGAAATGACCACTCTGGTCTTTGAGGGTTTAAGAGAAATCCTTGCATCTTGGGAAGAAGGACTAGAAGATCACTTCCCACAAGGAGCCATTTAAACTGTCTCAAGGGCCCCTTTTCTTTGAACACTGGCTTGCGGCCAACATTTGGAACTTGGCCACACCACCAACGGCCCCCCCTCTTGAAGCCCAGCCAGATTTCCCAGTATGAGAAGCCTTCTCCACTCACGCCATGTCCTCCCTCAGTCCTCACCCAACCCCTAACAATTCAGCAGCTTCTGGCCCTAACGTGTAGCCTAATCAGTCGGCTTGAAGCTTGCTAATTAAAGCTAACTCTGAAAGAGCCCTCAAAAGAACAGAAAAATGAGTGGAGGAAAAGAGCATGGAGTTGTATTCATTCAGGCTGAGGGAGAATAATCTGGGTGGGGGACTGTAAAGAGAGGTGGGCAGAAAGAGATTTCAACTATCGAGACTCATTCCCTGGATATGCGTGCAGCTTTTCTCCATCTCTACCAAAAGCAAGTGGGGCTGAACTTAAACTGCAGCAGAAACTGAAGTTAGACAATACGCAAGGACCCAGAAAAGGAACAACTGGAGGGTGACTGGAGAGATCAGCTGCTGTCTGCAGATACAAGTACCCATGTCCTCTGTCCAGCTCTAGGGCAAAGGAATAGCCAGTGTTTAGGAGAAGAGGGAAGGGCTGATGTCCACAGAATCCTGGCAATCTCTGTACTGATTGTGCAAATGTCAAATGGTTGTGCCAAGCAGGGTGAGGGTAATACAGGATGGGCCTGGCACTCTCACTGAGTCAGCCTAATCTTAACAATGACCGGCTCTCCACAGAAACCCACGACACCAACCTCCCTCATTAGCCCCCAAGTCACCATTCTCTGGTACCCCTTCTCATTGCTGCCCTTCTTTCCCAGGCCCCACAGCTCTGGGAGTGAGGCACCAGGCATCTTCCAGTCCGCCTCTGTTTTGCTTGATCACTGCAGTTAGAAGCTGGAGCCAGAGTGGGGGGAGGGCTGGGCCAGGCTGCCCTGTGATGCTCTCACTCTTCCCGCTTCTAATGATCAGCTTCTCTGGAGAGGAGCCTCTTCCCAAACACTCCTCCCCTGCCATCCCCTTCAACAGATGCCCAGGCTGGAAGGGCATAGTGACAAGAGACAGGGCCACCCCTTCCGGGGTCTCTCCCACGGTATGTGCAGTGTAGTGCAGGGGTTACATTCAGGCTTTGGGGTCAGATAGCCTGGATTTGTATCCAAGCTCTACTTTTTGTAAGCTCTGTTACTTCACTGCCGTGTACCTGAGAGTCTTCATCTGCAAACTGGGGGTGACAATTATAATAATCTACAAGATACTTCTACAGATTAAATTAATTAATACGTGTAAAGTACCAGAGTAGAGGTTCCCTGGACTCATTGAAATTCTCTTCCTTCCTGGCCTTTCCCTCCTGGCAGCTCCAGCCGGTTCTTGGTCGATTCTCAGCTCCTTCCCACTAGGAGGGACCGCTTTCCTTTCAGAATTTTTATCTTGGCCCTTAACGTCCTGCTTTTGCTGCCACTGAGCCGTTTAACTCACTGAGCCTTTGATGGTCGCACATCTCCCAGGATTTAAGATGCTACTCTGCAAATAGCTGAGTAAATCAAGCCATCAGGAGTCCCCAGCTCTTCCTCAGAAAACCAGAAAGGATGTTTTATTCTAACTCAGCACCTGTTTCTCCTCCCCCTGCAAGTAGATGAGATAAAGGCAAGTTCCAACTCTGTAACTCACTCACAAAACAAGAGAATGCCAAAGTTAGAGATAGCTTTCTTTTCCTTTTCTTTTTTTAAATTAATTTATTTTTAAAATTACTTTTCGCAGAGATAGCTTTAGATATAATTTAGTCCAGTGACTCTCAACCTTTGATGCATTTTAGAATCGTCTGAAGAACCTTTTAAAAAATACTTATGCCTGGGCTCCACTCCTCCAAGACCTAATTAATCTAGGGCCAGGGCATTTTTTTAAAACTTCCCCCAGGTGATTCTAATGTTTAGGCAGGGTTCAGAATCACTGTTTTAATCCAATCCCCTTATTTTACTATATTTTATTTATTTTACTGAGGAGAAAACCGAAATCCAGAGTGGGCAAGCAACCTGCCCAAAATCACCCAGCATGTTAGTGCCTGGTACACCCAGAGAGACTGTGGCAACAGCAAGAATATGTTGATGATGTTTATAATTTTTCTTAGTTCAGAGCAGTGTTATATAATTTACCTTATATTTTGGCAGCAGCACTTAGTCTTCTGGTTAAGACTGAGAAGGGTTCGCATTCCCTGACCACAGAAGGAAATGGAATTGCACGCACGTTTCCGTACTAGCCACTCAAATCAGCAAAGCTCCCTAGGAAGCTGCTCGAAGTGCCTAAAATGCTGCTTCTCTACCAAGATCACCCAGCGCTGAGGGACCTCGGCAGTGGTGAGAAGAGAGAGGGCTGGAAAAGAAAAGAAAGCAGTCCCTCCTAGAGGGAAGGAGGTGCCAATCACTGAGAACTGGCCGAGCTGCCCCGAGGGAAAGGCCAGGAAGGAAAAGAATTTCAGCGAGATCAGACAGCCTCTGGTCCCGCAACAACCAAACCGTGAGGGACCTCCGGGCAACACCAACCTCCCTCCCACCCGCCCCGCCCGCCCCACGTCAGGGAGCCTGAAATTCAAAAGAGTTGTTTAAAATCGTCCCTGCTGTATGAGCGCTAAACACTTCTTCCAACACTCATTAAAAGTGAACCCTGAATAAAGACAAGAGCTCGCCTGCCCCCAACCCTCTACCATTCCCCTTCTTCCCTTTCTTCCCAGGAAAGATCTTCACTACCTGCCAACCTGACTCAAAGGGGCGGGGGGCGTGTCTTGGCCTCACGTGACAGTGAGGACACGTGATCCGGGCCCCGCACAAGCGGGGCGCTGCGGTTCAGCTCCCGGAGTCGGAGGGGGCTGGGTGTGTCCCGCCTCCCAGCCCACAGCCCGGCGCCAACATGCTGTCCCGCCTGCTGAAGGAACACCAAGCTAAGCAGAATGAGCGCAAGGAGCTGCAGGGTGAGCCGATGTCGTCGTGTCTGCCGGTTTCGCTCCCGCCGCGGCCTAGCCTCAGCCCGGAGCCTGGACCTCGAGTAACGGCCCAGTTCCAGGGAAGAGCGCGGGCTAGTGGGCAGAGGAGTCGGGGGGTGGGGGTCTTTTTGGTGCCAACGGGCTCTGGTCCCTTTAGCAACACCCCTGCCCCCCTCGGAACGTCCACCACGCTCGGACTCCAGGACCTTCTAGTCCCACCCCTGCTCACAGAACGCTGTGCCGATTGGTCCAGGCAGCCCCTCACAGTGGAAGTGGGAGGGGATGGTCCTGAAGGGAGGAGGGCATTCTCTGAGGCCTGAAACCACGGAGACAGGCGTGGGGAGCTTGTTTCCTGAACCTGGGCTTGGAATCCCGGAGTTACCAATCCATAGGCCAAGAAAATGGCAACAGAGTGCCTGGGAGTCTGGAGCCCTGGACGCTGCCACTGACCCACTGGTGTCCCTAGACAAGTCGCTTCCCCTCTCAGGGTACCAGCGCCCTCGCCTCTAAAATGAAAGGTGTTTGTGTTTGGCAAAGTTCTTTACAGTTCTTGTACTCTGAGATTAGTTAGATGTTCCCAAAACTAGCAGAATGTCATGAAGGAGTGGGAAACCTTCAGCATCACCCCTTAAAAAACCAAGTCCCCATTCCAATCCCTTTCCCCCTGCCTCCAGAAAAGAGGAGAAGAGAGGCAATCACTGCGGCGACGTGCCTGACAGAAGCTTTGGTGGATCACCTCAATGTGGGGTATGAACCTCTTCCCACCAACACCAGCTGTCCCCACCCCAGTGTAGGCACAGGCTAGGTCTAGCGAGCAGACTACTCTGGAAGGGATGAGATGTTGCCTTTCTCTTACCCTTCCCCCACCCAGCTTAAGTTTATGGAGAGAGGCTTGAGTCACCTCTGACCGGTAACATGGGGCAGGGAGGAGCAGCTGCAGTTGTTTGGAAAGCAGCCAGATTTCCCCCTCTCCACCCTAACTTCTCCCTGGTGCTCACAACTTGCTGCCATCTGCCTGCCGTTCTTCACCCATGCAAGTCCAGCTGTCACTTTGGTGGGAGGGAGGGTGCCCTCCTTCACCATGGCTTACCAGCTCTCCTTCTCCGCCTCCCACCCTTTGGCAGGCCTGAGGAGCAGCTGGCAGGAAAGAGATGGCACAGCTGGTGAGGGTGAGGGTAGAATCTATGCCAGGAGCTACAGGAGAGCCAGGCTGTCTCTGCCCTTCCTGCTGGGTCTCCAGGGACCACCTCCTGCTCCAGTCCTAAATGAAAACGCCATTAACAACCAAAAAGTTGGGAAGGAGCAAAGAATATTGTCTCTTGACCCTGAGTGACCAAAGAGAGTACAGAGATGACAATTTTGTGGGGCAAATAGAATGGCATACTTATGAATCCAGAGACTGAGTCACCCAAGTGAGCCAAGCAGGGGCTTTCGTCTTCATTACTCATGTCTGTGGAAGATTAGGGGAAGACAAGGCTGCGGGTGGGGCCTGATCTCCCTCCTCTCCAGGCCTCTCCCGTCACTCAGCATGAATAACGGAAAGCAGGAGATCAACAGGGAAAACTGGGATTTCAGGAACTCCCTCCAGAGGAATTTTGAAACATTGGGAGCCTCTTGCTCTTCCTGCTTCAGCTCCTACCCCATCTCCTACTGTGGCCCGGCTGTCCCCAGAGAGAGGAGACGGGGTCTACCCCCTCTCCTCCCTCCCACGTTGGTGCCTCCCGGCTCTGTTGTGAGGCTGGCCCAGGCTTCTCCCTCTCCTCTTCCTGTGCTAGGGGCCACCCCACTTTCAGTCTAGAGGGCAGCTAAGCCAAAGCCAGATTAGAAAGGTTTTTGTGTTGCTGCCCACGCCCCCCCTCTCATTCCCCAGAAGGGAACACAAAGGCTCCATCTATCTCAACCCCTGTCAGGTGTCCTTCCCACTCCTTCGACGCCCTAACCCCGTGCCCCCTCCAGCCCCCACAGATTCCAGTGGGTGGGGGCTCCGGATGTGGAGTCTCCCAGCTGACCCAAAGCTTTGGGGTGGAGAATGAAAGATTCACCAGCCAATAAGAGAGAACAATTATTGCACAATTGTAGGAGGGGGTTAGGGGGAATAGAGTCAGGCAGAGAGTTGAGAATAGCAACCTCATGGCAGTAATGGTAGCCGAAGCCAGTACCTTGATTGAAGAGAAAAGAAAAACTATTGCATGGAGCAGAAGGAAGGGAGAAATTGCACACGTGTTCATTCATTTGTATGCAAGAGGAGAAGGGTTGGGAGAGAGACTGAGAGCCAAGAAGCAGTCCCTGGGAGATCTTCTCTGGACCCTGAGTTCCTGGGGAGGGGGTGCTCTCCCATCCCACCCCAGATTCAGGGAGTGGCCCAAGTTCCTTTCTGAACATTTTAACGCAGATCCCTGAGCTTCCAATTGCTACCAGATGTGTGCCTGCTACTGGATTTTCCCAGCTTCCTCATACCACCTTTTCCTTCCCAGCTTTTTATTCAGGGATGTTCTACCAGATTAGCCCTAACTTGCCCCACCCAGCTCCAGGAACTCTCTTTGGAGAATAGGAGATGGTATGTTTCTAGTCAGCTCCTGGCTAGGGTCTCCTGGGCATGGGGAGAAGGAGCTGGGTTCATCTGCATGTACTAGTCTATTTTGCATCCCATAATGGTTAAAATCACAGGTTTTCCCCAGCCTGACCCCTGGCTGGCCTCCCACTCTTGCAGTAGGATATTAGCCCCGGAGGCCACTCCCACTAGTTGGCTGAGTTGACCTCCTCCCTCCTCCAACCTCTAGTGTGGCCCAGGCCTACATGAACCAAAGAAAGCTGGACCATGAGGTGAAGACCCTACAGGTCCAGGCTGCCCAGTTTGCCAAGCAGACAGGCCAATGGATCGGGATGGTGGAGAACTTCAACCAGGCACTCAAGGTGGGCCACACTCCCCACATCACCAGCCCCATACTGGGTCCCCACTGACTGCCTCCAATAGGGTGACCTCAGGCCTGGGGTTAAGGCAGAAGTGGGTGTGGCCTCAGAAATCTCATCTGTGGCTCCAGTGTCAGAGAGGCTAGAGAAAGAGGTAAAGGCAGTTGGTGGGTCCAAGCAAAGCCCTTTGTACGGAGAGGGTGAGTGGAAAGTATCCCCATCCATCCACTAGAGCCACACTCTACCCACCCTGATTTATGGACTCCCACCCCCTCCCCTTCCCTCCCCTTCCCAGGAAATCGGGGATGTGGAGAACTGGGCTCGGAGCATCGAGCTCGACATGCGCACCATTGCCACCGCCCTGGAGTATGTCTACAAAGGACAGCTGCAGTCTGCCCCATCCTAGCCCCTCCCCCTCCTCCTCTACCTCCCTCCTACCCCTGTGCCCTCCCCATGGGGTAGGAGGGAAGCTAATGGGCCACAAATAAAACACGAGTTCCCATTTCTCTTTGGTACGTGTCAAGGAGCTACTAGCTCAGCATGGAGGGTGGGAATGGAAGGGTCAAGACTGTTTCCTTAAGGGACAGGCACCTTCTGGGTAGAGGGTGGAACCAGCTTCCTCTTACTATCTCAACTTCCCTCTCTCCTCGGGCCTGGTACAAATGCCTGTTGGGTAAGCAAAGGTTGGGAGTTTCCCACACCTCCCCAGAGAAGGTCACGGTGGGGCCTTTGCTCCAGGCATCCTAACTCAGGACTTCCGTTTCCTACAGGGGAGAAATCAGACAGGGAGCAGGCCTGGTCCTGGCTCTGGTGCTCTGCCTTCCCATGTGCCCATGACCTCTCCCAGCCTGGTGCTAAGCCGTGTCACGAGTCTGAGCCAGGCGGGAGATAAACTCTTGAGCATGGGGGCACTTCGGGGCTGGGAAGGAAGAGGAATGACGGGTCCAGAGTCACCAACAGGGAGAGACAGCTGCCAAAGTTGATACATCCCTCCTCCTGGGAATCCGCGTCAGAGGTAGTCAGGAACCCCAGCTGGAAAAGAGCGAGAAGGGGCCTGGTTGCCTGGCCTGTGCCAAGCCCTGGCCTCAGCCAGCAGGCTTCAGCTTCCCGGACTCCTCCCCCAAGTCCTCCCTCACATACGCTTAATACTTCTGGTGCCCAGTCCACCCTCTGAGGACTTTGGCCTTAGCTGCAGTTCATGTGAGAGCCTGGGGAGGCTGGGAGCAGAGTTTCTCAAACAAAGCAAAAGAAGACGCTTCCGGTGTTGTAGTACCTGCTGACTTTCCGAAGCAGGTAAGCAGGGCACTGGGAGCCGGGGTGCTAGGAGAAGACTTGCAGGATCTTACAAGTATTGGTAAAACTCAAAGCTTTAAGCTTTTAACATGCTTCCTCACATATTTTCCCTTGATCCTGCTCACCTCCCTGGTGGTCTTGGTAGGTGTTAGTCCCACCCAGCAAACGGGAAATCAGGTTCAGAGACGCAATGAGGTGCTCAGATCACACAATAAGTTTGGGGCCACCAGGACTGAAATGCAGGGTTCTTTGTCCCATGTGTGTTTCCTAAAACAAAGCCAGCTTACACTTAGAGAATTCATATGCCCCTGGATTATCCAGAGAGCAAACGAGAAAAAGCAGACGAGACCCTTCTACCCCCTTACAGCAGGGTTGCACATGTGACCCGGCTTACCCACTTTTCATTAAGTTACCCACAAATGTAGGGTCTTCCCAGATCCCTGCTTTTCCTAGATAAGGTATAATTTGCCATTTATCTACAGGCAGATAAATGTTCAAGCCAGAGACTTCCAGCTAGGGACACTCTTAAGGGGACGGGTCTGAGTGCCAGAGTAAACTACACCCCTTTTCCTGCCCGGCCTCAGCTGCCCCTGCAGATCGCTTGGCTCCAGCCATGTGGCTGCCCCTGCTGCTGGGGGTCTTACTCTGGGCAGCACTGTGGTTGCTCAGAGACCGGCAGAGCCTGCCGGTCAGTGATGCCTTCATCTTCATCACCGGCTGTGACTCTGGCTTTGGACGCCTTCTGGCACTGAGGCTGGACCAGAGAGGCTTCCGAGTCCTGGCCAGCTGCCTGACCCCCTTGGGGGCCGAGGGCCTACAGCAGGCAGCCTCCTCTCGCCTCCACACCACCCTGCTGGACGTGACTGATCCCCAGAGTGTCCAGCGGGCAGCCAAATGGGTGGAAACCCACGTTGGGGAAACAGGTGAGTGTGGCTGGGCCACTGGGAACACAGTGTCCAGTGTTCCCTCACAGGGGCTGTGGGAAGCCTGAGGGACCATGAGGGGATGCGCTCAGGCCCTCCCAGGAAGGAGAGGGGCCACCGGAGTGCCCCACCCACCCTCTGTGTCCCACCTCCCTGCAGGGCTCTTTGGTCTGGTGAATAATGCTGGGGTGGCAGGTGCCATTGGGCCCACGCCGTGGCTGACGCAAGATGACTTCCACCGGGTGCTGAATGTGAACACACTGGGCCCCATCAGGGTCACCCTGGCCCTGCTACCTTTGCTACAGCAAGCCCAGGGCCGGGTGGTTAACATCAGCAGCGTCTTGGGTCGCCTGGCAGCAAATGGTGGGGGCTACTGTGTCTCCAAGTTTGGCCTGGAGGCCTTCTCGGACAGCCTGAGGTAAGGGGGCAGGGCCCCAGGCTCCCAGGCCACTCACAAAAGAACTCCCATCTACCCCGCAGAGATGATTAAAACTCATCATAGAATATTCAGAAAAGACAGTTTCGGGCTCGGCATGGTTTAGACTAGAGGCCTGGGTTCAAATCCCAACCTCCCACGTGAACTTTGCGACCTTACTAGCTTGGTTCTTTTTACCCCAGTTTATCCCTCATCTGGTAAATCAGGGGGAAAAGACCTACCTCATGGGTGTTGAGAGTAAAGTGAGGTACCTTAAAGCCCCAGCAGAACCTAACACATGGAAAATGCCCCCAGAGCCTGCTATCCTTGTTATTAGTGTTACTGTTGATAACAACTGTTAGGATGAGCTGGTACCCGTACATAACATCTTTGTATTAACTCTCCCAGCAGCCCTATCAGGTAGGTGTTAGCACCCTTAGAGGAACCTACCTTACCCCAGACCACTGGAACTGCCTGCTTGCCTTCCGAGCCTGGCTGTGCCGTTCTGCTGCCCCTCATCCTTAGATAGTGATGTTCCAAGTCCCGTGAGAGCGCAGTGGGCACTTGACAGGGACAACACAGGAGCAGGTCCTGAATTCTGGGCAGAAGTCCCACAAGCCAAGCCCACCTTCTGAAGGAAGCCTGCTTTGTCACCCTCACCCAGCAAATAACGTCAGCGTCGACATTCAGGCATGTCCCTGTCCCTCAGTTTTTTCATTTTCCAGTTGGCATCATGGGACACGTGCTTTATACTTGGATTTCTGTATTTTGGGAGCAAAGGAATCGGGTTCTTCTACGTCTGCAGTTGGCAAACTGTGGTTCTCAGGCCAGATTAGAGCAGCCACCACCAGTAAACCAACAATGGCTTTGACTTTTTTTTTAAGATTTTATTTATTTAGAGAAGGAAGAGAGGGAGAAAAAGAGGGAGAGAAACACCAATGTGTGGCTGCCTCTTACATGTCCCCCACTGGGAACCTGGCCCACAACCCAGGCATGTGCCCTGAGCAGGAACGGGACCAGCAACCCCTTTGTTCTCAGTTCAGCACTCAATCCACTGAGCTACACCAGCCGGGACTAATCTTGTAATTTTTAGTCCTGCAGTACCAAAATATTTACTTAGCCCTTTAAGGAGTTTGTGGACACCTGCTCTAGGTTGTAGAAGAGAATACAGAGGAAAGAAACTTCAAAAATTCCTCCCTCCCTCTGTCCCCACTTGCCTCATCCCAGGACAGTATGGTATACCTTATCATCGAGACCCCTGTCCCTGGTCCAGCGACTTTCCCATCTTAACCTCCCCCAGCATGTCCCTGAACATCCCCCTTCCATTAAGGGCAGGAAGCCCAGAAACCCTTCTCTGCCCCCCACTCCAGGAGGGATGTGGCTCCTTTTGGAGTACGAGTCTCCATCGTGGAGCCTGGCTTCTTCCGAACCCCTGTGACAAACCTGGAGAGTTTGGAGAATGCCCTGCAAGCCTGCTGGGCACGGCTGCCTCCAGCCACACAGGCACTGTATGGGGATGACTTCCTTGCCAAGTGTGAGTAACTGGGCCCATAGCGGGGAAATGAGAGTGCCAGAATGGTCACCCCTGCACCTGCCTGCTGGGAGGAAGTCGGCAGGGCAGTCAGGGAGGGGCTGAGGGTGAATGGGACCCTACAGAACACCCAGGCCTGTGCAGCCTGCCCATTCCCCAAACCGGCAATGGTACTAACAACCCCTCTCACCCCTGCTGGGCAACAAGCCTGAGGGCCTGAGATGGGCTGGAGTGGGCCAGGGACACTGATTACAACCACCCACTGGGCTGCAGACCTGAAAGTGCAACAGCGTGTCATGAACCTGATCTGTGACCCAGACCTGAACAAGGTGAGCAGGTGCCTGGAGCATGCCCTGACTGCGCGTCACCCCAGAACTCGCTACAGCCCAGGCTGGGACGCCAAACTGCTCTGGCTGCCAGCCTCCTACCTGCCAGCCAGCCTGGTGGATGCTGTGCTCACCTGGGTCCTTCCCAAGCCAGCACAGGCAGCCTACTGAATCCAGCCTTCCAGCAAGTTATTTCTGCCGCCACCCTGGTACTGCCTGGTGCCTGACACAACACAGGCACTCAATAAATGTGTATTTTAAAAATAAAATAGGCAGAAATGAAGGTACTCAAAGTGTTAACTACCCTAGGCTGACTTACTGCCCAGGGTCGCCTCTTCAGTACCTACAAAACAACCAGCACCCACTGGAGGGCGTAAGGGGGCTGCCTTGGGTCTCTAGGTGGCGTATGACGCTGCACCTAAAGAGCCACTAGAGGGCACTACTGGATGTTTATTTTCTACATGGAGTAATGTTGCAGTTCATGAAGTGTTTGGAGTGGGAATGGCCCTTACATACTTTTCCTGGGGGGGCAAAAGAAGATGGTAAAGAGGGGTCAGGGCCAGGTTGGGTACTTTCCATGGAAAAACAAGGCAGTACCCACTTAAATTCTCTTATCTAAATCGAGAAGGATGATACTGGTCACACAAGTATCAGAGCAACTCATTGCCACCCTGAAAGGAGCCAGGCCCTCAGTTGGACAGAAGCCCAGGGAGAAGATGTCCACGGTAGATGCGGACTGGCCCCTCCCAGTAGGACCTTTGAGGGGAATCCTCGATTTCTGCAGAGATGGCTTTGTGACAGCGGCAGCACGGAGCCTGGCAAGCACAGGATGGGGAGACAGAAGGCAGCGGCTCGCAGCCCCCTCCCAATCCCCGCTTCCGAGGCCAGCCGAGCCAGCACCTTTCCCAAACACTCCCCAAAACAGACTTTCCTTCCTGCAGGTGCAAACAGAACAAGGTCCCAGAGTACAGGAACATGGGTGAGGAGAGAAAAGGGATAAAGTATCACTCATTAAGACAAACCCAGACTGTCTTTTCGGTCTGAAAAAATAATCCGTTTAATTGAAAAATGTGGAGTATACTACCCCACTCTCCTCGATGAGGGGCTGAAGAGACCAGACCCTCTACATCACTTCATAGCCACTTCGGATGCTCTTCACAAGGCAGCAGGCAAAGGCAATTCCCAGGACCTAGAAGGAAAGACGGGTTTGTGAGGAGTCAGAAGGACATGGTACCCCAACCACCCAAGAGACCCCAAACACACCCTGGGCTCCCCTCCCCTCCCCAGACCAGCACCTCCTGCTCAGCACTCCTTCCCACAGCCCCTACTCCCCAGATGCCCTGTAATGAACCCCAAGGGTGCCTCTCACCTCCACAAAGGCAATGCCCAGGGCTGCTGCAGCTACCACCAGCAGCTTGCTCCTCAGCCAGGCCCCAATCTTCTCCACACAGCCCTGAAGGGGGCAGGCGCACAGGGCAAGGGCATCATGAGAAACTTCCCACCCCCTCCCCGGTCCATCTGTCTCTCTGCCACCCTCTGCATCTTTCACTTCACCCCTACAATTCCCAGATGCCCGCCCCATCCCTGATCCCCAACTAGAAGTCCCAACCCTCTCCACCGTTATCCCTGGTTCTGCTCACCTCTTGGGAAACAAGTCTCCCAAGTCCTCTGTTATCTCAGCTCCTCCTTACCTCGGTATAGATGTCCTTCACTTTGAAATTAATCCCACAGCCCTGAGTGACATTGATGCAACAGGAGTCAGGGACACGGCCCTTGGGCTCAAGAGGGATGTTCCCCCAATCTGTGTAGTTAGCCGCCCCACAACAATTGAACTGGGGGAAAAGAAGAATATGGGGGAGGTTGTTAAATGACCCTCCACCTTCAATAATGGAGATAAGAATCTTATTCCCCCATCACCCCTGTTCCCAGCAACCCTACTCACTTCTTCCTGCATCCTGTCCAGGATCGAACCTGTGTGGTTCTGTTTGGGATAATTCTTCATCTGCTCCCGGAAGTCCTTATTAAATTCTGACATCACCTGGGAGTAGGAAAGTTGAAGTCAGGACTCGGGGAACCTTGGTCCCAGAACAGCCAGGCCCTCCCTATATTCCCTGCTTACCTTGTCTCTAAATACATAGCCAGCAATGGCTGCAGCCACCTCCACCAGCACGATAAGAGAAAGGAAGATGACAAACTGCAGGCACATAGGAGGAGAGTCAGGTTTGGAGTCTGGGTGAGAAAGGCCTGCTGTGGCCCAACCAGTCTCTGGGACACTCACCAAGGTGTTCCTCACCTACCCACCTCACTGCACCCACCCTCCTGAGGCCCCTCTACAAAAGCCACAGCCCCACACTGGCCCCACGGCCCACTCACCGTAATCATAAGACAGTTGTTCTCCTTGCAGGCCCCACAGCAACCCACAATGGCCACCAGGAAGAGGAAGGCTCCCACTGCAATGATGACCACAAGCATCACAGAGCCAGGAGTGGCCTCCTGGCTGATAGTGTGACTCAGGACGTACTGGGCTGCTACACCCACAGCAATCAGTCCCACTGCACAGGCCTGCAAAGAGGGCAGGTCAGGGCGGGACCAGACCCCCCCCCCAGCGAATCATGGTGGAGGGCTGGGGGTGCATCTGGGAAACAACCCCAACCGGAAGAGACAGATCCTCGCCCCTCCAGGATATCTGACTGGGGGAGGAGGGTGACCCATCCTTGCCCACAGTTTGATCAAATGCCAAAAGAAGTTTCCAGAAAGCCTTGGTCCCAGGGCTCATATTCCATAACCAAGAACTGCTTCCTAGGGGCCTCACAGGCTCCCAGAATTGCCCTCCCACTATCCTCCGTGCCTCACTCATCCCTATCAGCTGTGAATGGAGTGCCTTGGGCCAGCTGGGCCAGGGAGGAGACAGGGTTAAGAGCAGTGTGCCTCTCCCTGGGCAAAGTGGCCTCTCAAGGCAGGAGCCCAGGGCAGGACCAAAGTGAGGTGAACAGAGCCTTTCCCCACCTGAAATCAGCTGGAAGGAGTGAAGCGGGTACATTTAATGGGGAGGAATGACGAGGTGGAGAGGAGAGAAAGAACAGAGGAGGGTGGGGAGAGCCAGGGCAGCCCTGTGGCTGTAGCGATAGCCATCAACCGTTGGCTGGTTGCCCCACTGCCCCTATCACAAGTGGTTGGGTCATCAGACAGGAAGGGCCAGGAGGGGTTAGGGTAAAGTGCCGCACATCCAAGCTGACCATTCTCATCCATACCAGCCTCGGAGGTCCCTGAAGGCTGGAGGAGGAGGTGGCCGTCCTGTCTTCGGCCATTCCCCGGGCTTTCCTTCCTTCCACATCTGGTCTCCAGCTGCCTTCATTCTTCGTTCCTCAACCCTCACACTACAAGCCAGGTCTCCCCGCACCCTGCCAGCGCGCCCCCTTCATCCCGCCACCGCACTCACGCAAAAGGCCAGCAGAAAAACGTAGAGCAAGATCTTCACACATTTCATTCCTCCTTCCACCGCCATGGCTGCCGGGCCTGGGGCAGAGGGGGGGGCAGGGGTATTAGAACTGGCCGAGGGGGCCCTTGGTTTCCGGGCTCCCTGCCGGCCCTCGAAGCCTTCCTTGCTCGGCCCCCATTCCCGGCCCCGCCCACCCGGAAACCCGCGGTCAGATCCACGTCTCCCGGCCCCCTCCTCTCGCCGCCCGAAAGGGGTGGGGGCGACCGCCGCGCAGCCCGACCGCCCTCGGCCCCCGCGGCCGGGGACGGAGCCGAGGGCGCGGGCAGGGGCCGGAGCCGGCCGCCCACCCTCCGCCGCCCGCCCCAGGCTCTAAACACCTCCTCCCCGCCAGACCCGCTCCGAAAACGGTCCTCAGCCAGAGCCCGGCCGCCGATCACTTTCCCTGCGCCCTAACCACCCCCCAAAATATAGGCGCGGCCCGCACCCCCGCCACGCGCCGCCCCGTCGGGGCCTCCGGAACTTTGCGAAGTTGCGAAGTTGCGAGGGCCCCGGAGCGGCGATAGCTGGACGGGTCTTCGGAGACGGGGCAGACCCCGAGGAGCGGGCTGCCGGCGGCCCGGCCCTGCGGCCTCACCTGAGCTCCCAGAGGCTGTGCGCTCCTCTCCCGCCGCTGCCCAGGTCTCTCTAGCGGCGCCCCCCGGCTCCGGCCCCGCCCGCCGCGCGGCCCCGCCCCGGCTTCCAGCCCCAGCCCCCTGGCCCGCCCAGTGGCCGCCGGCCTCGCTCACGTGACGCCGGAGCAGCTGCAGCTTGAGTCACCCGTCCGCCCTCCGAGGGAAGGGCCGAGCCCCACGCTGGGTCAGGGCCACGTGGGCCCCGACCTGGAAGACGGCGCCCACCCCCGGCCGAGGGAGGGCACAGGGGCAGGACCTCAGGGTGCCTAGGGCTCAAATGGCGCCCCCCGCCCCGTGCCAACTGGGGTAGGAGAGCGGGACGCCTGCTTCTCCAACGTTCAGGGAAGCAGAGCAGGCGTGTGAGAGCCAAAGCAGGGACGAGTGCCCTGGCCAGGTGGCGGAGCTGAAGCAAGGTGGCAAGATGTCTGTTAGAGACCTCCTCGTCCTCCACCCAGAGCCCACTCCCTTTCGAGGGCTCCATCTCTGTTCAAGTCCCACTCCATCCCCAACTGCAGAGGGCGCTGTTGCTCTCTGGGAGCGGGTGGGGCCAGAATAAACACTTCCAGAATGTCCCCAGTCTCACATCCTGGGAGTCCCCCAACATTATAGAGTGGGTGTTCCTGTCCTACTCTGTTAGTCCCCTCTCCATTTTCTAGGGCTGCTCAGTAGTGTGGGCTGAGAAAGGGAGGAACCCCTTCCCCCAGTCACCCCACCCAGTCGGTCATGTGGGGACCGACAGTGGGGACCCTCCCTCCTGGGAAGGATTGGCAAGGTCTTGTGTTCCCACCACTCCTGGATCAGCCTGTAGTGACAGAGGTGTGGGGACTGACATTAAGGAAGGCATGGCATATATCCCCTGGGTTCCCCCCTCTCATCCTAGCAGATGGCCCTTCTCCTGCCCCAGGGCAAAGCCAGGTGAGGGCTGGAAGGGGCAGTGGCAGCTTCAAGCTGCCTCCCTCCCGTCTGTGCCACAGTGGTCCCCAGGAGGAGTTGTGTGAACAGGCCAAGGACAGAAGCGGCCAGCACACTTCCAAGCCCCTAGCCTGGGCCCCACCCCTTCAGTTCCTAGGTTCATGTCTCCAATACTACTTTCTGAGTCTCGGTGTGTGTACACAGAGAAGGAAAGAAACTAAGAGCCAAAGGAAGGAAATCTGGGTTGGGATGGGAGCCAGTTTCCAGGATCACAACCTTCTAGCAAGCCACACCAAGCCCATGCTGGACCTTTCTCCCCAGTTATCACAGCAGACAGGCTGTGGAGGAGGACTGGATCAAAGACACTGCAGAAAAGAGTACTCAAGGGTTTCTTTATTATGCTGCCTGTAGATGCCAAGCATGCATTAGGCACAGGGGTGGGAGGAGAGCAAGGTGGGGAGGACGGTGGTCCTGCCCTCAACCAGCAAGGCCACACTGTGGCAGCAACCCCTGGTGTCAGCTGGATGAGGTCAGAGGGAGAGGCAGGTGATGCCTCAGCCCAGGGAGGAAAAAGAAAAAACTAATTTCGCAGAAGTGGGTGGTACTCTCTGAAGTGACTTTAGAGAAGGAGCAAGCTCTCAGTTCCAGGAAGGAGGAAAGGCCAAGTATAAACAAAGAGCAGGTCACAACCCCAGTGCAGACTAGGACTGGGTAGCCCAGAGTACTCAGGAAGGATGTGGTGAAAGATGAGTGGGAGCGAAGGTGGTCTGAAGTCAAGATTAAGAAACTTCAGACACGTAAAAACCAAGTACAATGCTTGGTCTTTGATTGAATCTTTGTCTGAACAAGCCAACTGTGAAAAGATAGAGGAACAACCGGGGAAATTTGCATATGAACTGAGAATCAGATGTGAGAAAATATTTCTCTTAGCTATGATGACAGTATGATTACATCGGAGAATTACCCTGCTTTTTAAAGATGCATAGTAAAATATTCAAGGGAGGAATATCACATTCGTAACTGGCTTTGGAATCGTTCACAAAACACGAGGCGGGGCACAGAGAAGCCAGCCTGGGTGACTCCTGAGAACTCAGAAGGCTGTGTTGAGCATGTTCTGAAGGCACTGGAGGAGGGAGGTGGAAAAGGGTGAAAGGAGGACACATGGTCATGGAAAAAATACAATAAAAATAAATTAAAAAAAATAAAGGCAATGGGGAGTGGTGGGTGAACTATCTTGGCATCAGGCACACATCGAAACGAAGCGGAATGAATGTCAGGTGGCCTGGAAGACAGCCAGGACAAAACGACCTCGGTCCAACCAGGAGCTGACGAAGGCTGGAACCACAGAGAGGAGGGAAGTCTGAGGGAGCATTTCAGGGGCTAATCAAAGGACTGCTTGACTGTGGGAGGGGGAGAGAGAGTAGGAAGAGTCCCAGATGACTCAGAGGGATACCCTTGCCCCTCCCCACACCCTCTGCCCCAGTTCAGCAGAAAGACACCGTGGCCAAAAGTGTCCTCAGTGAGGGTGGTGCCATCCGAGAGCATATCAGCACTGGCCAGAGCCAGTGAAACACAAAACACCTTGTAGCCAGTGTGTGAGGCCTCCTGAAGCCCACGTCCATACAGGGAGCCCTTCTCTCCTCCACTCAGGGGGGCCCTGAGGCCCCCTGCTCTGTGCCACTGGGAGGTGGCCTGCTCAGAAATGAAACTCACAGGTGCCCTGGTAGGAGAGGCCCAGGAACTCAGAACTGCCACATCCACCACATGCAAAGATTAGGGCAGGGTGGGGTAAGGGATGAGGAGCGGGGAGGTGGTGGTACACGGGAAAGGAGAGGAGGAAAGAGAAAGAGAGAGAAGGGCGGAGGAAAGTTGGGAAAGGGGTGAGGAGATAGAGGGGAGAACAGAGGAGGGTGGGAGACATGGGGGGATATGAGAGGGGAATGTGGGCATGAGGGAAAGGGATGGGGGAAGACAGAGGAGCCCAGAATGGGAGAAAGGAAACGCAGGGTGCCTCTAGCGTCCAGGCCGTCTCACTGGGGAGGGTGGGAAGGGCAGTGGCTGGAACTTAGTGTCAGGAGGGCAAGTCTGAATTAGGGGCCCGCGATTCCTATCTAGAGTCCCCAGGTTGGGATATGAGGAAGTGTGGGTGCTTGATGGCAACCCCCAGACTGTGGGGTCAGATTAAAACCTATGGCTCTGCGGGTGCTGCTGGTAGAAAGGTTCACGGACGCCCCCAGCACAGGCTCCCCAGGGAGTCGGTGATAAACCTGATGTGCACCAGGATGGAGCACAGCCTGACAGGAAGACACCCCACGCTGGCTCCGCGAGGAAGCAGCGCTGAGTACCAGTTGGTACAGTCGCCGAGGTGGACAGCCGTGACCTCTCTCAGCTGTCTGAGCAAGAAAGACTAGGTCACAGGTCGCACCTTGCTACTCAGGAGAACATCATCATTGCCGGAGTCACCTTACATCTTTGAGTCAAGGAAAGTTAGGCTTCAAGAGATTAAGCCACTCACTCAGAGGCAACATGAAGGGAAGAACCAGGGTCTTGACACACAAACTCCAGTGCTGAGTGTACCAGGCACGTTACCGGCAAGAAGCACCCTGAGGTCAGAAGCCCCGGTGTGAGACAGGTTCTGCCCCCGAATGCACCAGGTGGGGTGATTTTACTAAACTCTCACCTCCCCTGAGCTTTCCTTTCCTCTCACAGGAAGGCTGAGGATCACAGAAGAGATGAAGGGGACCACCCTGACCAGTGTGGCTCAGCTGGTTGGAGTTTCATCCTATAACCAAAGGGTTGCAGGTTCAATTCCCAATCAGGGCATATACCTAGGTTGCAGGTTCGATCCCTGGTTCAGTCACATACAGAAGGCAGCCAATTGATGTTTCTCTCTCACATCGATGTTTCTCTCTCTCAAAAAAAAAAAAAGTAAAAATAAATACAAAAGCAAACAAATAAAGAGTATCAGTTTTGTTATGTTAAGTGTAATAAAAATTGCCCTGGCTGGTGTGGCTCAGTGGATTGAGAGCCAGCCTGTGAACCAAAGGGTCACCAGTTCAATTCCCAGTCAGGGCACATGCCTGGGTTGTGGGCTAGGTCCTGGGGGAGGGTGGGTACACAAGAAGCAACCACACACTGATGTTTCTCTCCCTCTCTTTCTTCCCCCTTCCCCTCTATCAAAAAATAAATAAATAAAATCTTTTTAAAAATAATAAAAGCTTTCTCATACCCTATTTTTAGACATATGGGAATTAAAATGATTTTACTTTGGGAAATATCTGGACTCCGCCCTTCTTAAGGTGGCCAAGGAAAGGGTGGAGGGGGGCAGTCCGGCCTCCTTCACCCTCTCCCACCCACCCTAGCTCAGCCCAGGGCGAGCTCCTGTGCCAGTGCCACCAGGTCCCACCCCCACCGCTCTGTCCTCAGTCCTCTGCCTTCCTTCTTGCCCTTTTCCTTTTCCTACTCCTTGGGCCCCCAGACCCTGATTTCTGTCCCCATGTTCTCCTCACCCTTGCCTGGCTCCTGTCCCAGCCTCTTCCCAGCCAGGGCCACTGTTACCAATCCAGACACCCCGCTGGTGACTGAGCAGGGTGGGCAGCTCCAGCCCATAGCCTCCTAGTGTGCCGCTGGGATCGGGAGCCCAGCCCGGCGTGGTTCTGGTCCAGGGCTGGCTCAGGCGTACAGCAGTCTCCACGAGAGTCACAGACACGCATAACTAAGGTTTCTCCTGGGGTGGAGTGAAGACCGACATGGGAGAGATGGGAGAGAGGCGATGCTGGGGCAGGACAGTCACCTCCGGTTCCCATCCCGCGGGGCTGAGAGGAACAGAACCTCTGCCTAACCAGGGGCCGAGGAAGGATTCACTCATTCACTTCCTCATTCACTCATCCACCCACCCATCCATCCATCCACCCGTTTGCGGAAAGCCTGAACACACCTGGCACTGGGACTATACCGGGGTGCATAAGGCATGGCCTTCCCTTTAAAGTGATTACAATCTGTAGGCATAGACTTCAAAACGCAGTTAAGTGAGGGCTATGATGAGACAAACCCCGGATGCTGGGGGCCATTTAGCACAGGTTGAGGGGGATGCAACAGGACACTGCAGGCCCTGGGGGCACCCACTTGGGCTTTTTGCAGCTGGCTGGACTCCTCCCCCTGACTGTGGTTTTGCAGCTCAGGGAACTAGGGACTAGGAGACGAGGAAGGGTTTGAATGGATGGGGCTCACAGCCACATACAAACACACACACCCCCTCATCTGGCAACAACCTTGACCTTCACTGCCCTGTGGTCTCTCCTGGAGAATGAATCCACCCTGAACATGCCTGCCTCCAGCTCCCCTCTGCTTCCCACCAGCTCCCCTCACCTGGCAACCCAGGTCACGCTTTGTCGCCTCTGGGGTCAGCACATCCGTCTGCCCTGAAATCTCTGAAGAAGACATTGTACTCCGACTCCTCGTTTCTTGGCCAGCAGCTGCAATAGTGGTGCCTCTTGCCAGCATAGCTGGTCAGTGGGGTCGGCTGAGGCTGACACCCCCAGCGGCACCCCAGCAAGGGCCTGGGGAGGGAGCAGTAGGTGAGAAAGACAGACAGAGGTGGGGAGGCCTCGGGGGAGAAGAACGAAGGTGGAAAAGAACCGGAGGGCTGGGCCTACCCCGTGAGGACAAGTGGGAAAAGATGATGGGGGCTGGTGTCTCCCAGGAGCCCAGAGGCAAAGGAAGAGGTGGCTCCAAAGGATTGTCAGAGTTCCCCACTTGTATCCTACCGCTCCCCCAAACACAAA
Organism: Artibeus jamaicensis; assembly: GCF_021234435.1. Taxonomy (NCBI): domain Eukaryota; kingdom Metazoa; phylum Chordata; class Mammalia; order Chiroptera; family Phyllostomidae; genus Artibeus; species Artibeus jamaicensis. The sequence goes on from NW_026521486.1 coordinate 53,901,854, forward strand.
CTCTCTGGCTCCCTCCTCCCAGCTTCCAACTTCTCTTAGAGGGCCTTGGTAACAGGGCGGGTCCAGGAAAAATAATTGTAGGGTTTAGAATGTAGGGTGGAGAGGATGGTAATTACGGCGAGGTCCTGGAGGGGAGGGGCGCGGGATCAGGGTTTGCGGCAGAGAGATCTGGAAGAGGTCCATCCTGCCAGCGGAACGCCCCCAGCCCAGAAGTCCCCTTCCCTACGCATTCAGGAGGCTTACGCTGAGAGTGGGGGAAGCTTTGGAGGGAAGCCCCCCTTCCGTCAGCGGCTTCTCAGTGACCCAGCCTATCCCGTCCTTGGAAAGACCCGCCGTGCCTGACAATGAGTCCACTGACCCTAAAAATGGGGCCTTTAAGAAGAAAATTGGAGAAGAGAGAAAACAGGATTCTGAGTCACTCCCCACCGAGCCCAGCTCCGATGAACAAGCAGTTTCGGTGTGGGGGCTGGCCAGTGTGGAAAGGTCTAAGGAAAGCACGAGTCCCTTCTCCTCACAGTGGCTCCTCTTTCTGGGGTCAACTCTGAGTGGCCCCGGTATCTCTGGCCAGAACTCTGATGACTCGCGCCCACGACCCGCAGTGCCGCTCCCTGAAGGGGGGGCTCCTCTACCGAGAGCTACACAGGACTCTCCTTCAGCAGCTCCTGAAAGCTCTTCCCTCCCACTGAAACCCTCCCCGTCTCTCCCTGCAGCTCACACTCTTCAAACCTCAATGCCTCCTTTAGGCCCCGATCTACATTTTCTATGAACCAGTCAGGACCTTGAAGGAGGTGGGCCCGAAGGTTGCTCGGGTAACGCAGGAAGAGCGGCACCTCCGGCAAGACCACAGTTGCCAGGGAGATCAGGACAGTGGGCGGGGCCCCAAGCCCCGGTTCGCCGGCACTGGGACGAGGGAAGATCTCAGCGTCCAGACCTCTCCCAGCTCCTCTTCCGTAAAACCAGCGGAGCTCCCTCCTTGGGGCTGGGCCTAAGGAGAAAGGAAGAAGACTTAATACACTATGATATGTAGCTTCTTGGACTAGGAATCTAAAGTGAAAATATGTGAAGTATGCAAAACAAAAAGAAAAAACAAAAAGAGCTTTTGGTCCTACCTCCAAGAAACGGAAATTCCAGATTCTATCACCAGATGGCAGTCTTGCCCATCTATTGCGTGAGGTGCCGGCTTGGACTTCGAGGAGAGGAAACCAGGAGGCGGAAATCTTTCCCGACTCAGAAGTTGTGCCTTGACTCTCTGGTTGACACCTTTGCTCTCTGAGGTTCGGCAGGTACCCATATAATTCCTCATGAGCAGAAGTACAGTTTTCTCTCCACATCTGGGCTCTGACCAAATGCAGTCAGCAGGGTTCATTCATTCTTTATTTCATTCATTCTTTATTCAAAGCAGCAAAGGAATAGAATGCTTTGGTAAGAAAACTAGGGTGGGAAGTTGGAAGGGCAGTAATAACTAATGAACTCATTTAGACCTGCGTGTCAGGCATTTCATTCTCATAGCCTTATGGGAGAGGTACAATACTGTTTTTTCCATCTTATAGATGAGAAATCTGAGGCATGGATTTCAAGTTCATGCAGTCAGTAAAGGGGGTGAGTTGGGACTTGAAGCAAGGCAGCCTGGTTCTAGCCTAGAAGCTATATGATTAACCCCCATACCACACAGGATGGTGCAGAAAGAGTTAGGAGGACCATCTCTAGACCTGGCAGTCGGGAACAGACTCCTGGAAGACATATCTAAAATCTCAGCTGCACTGAGAACTGCCATCTAAACAAAGAACAAATTTGGCCAAGAGACTCTGAGTGGGGGAGAGTGGAGCTGGGAGAGGGATTGGTTCTAGGAAGAGAAAATAACTTGTGCAAAGACTCAGAGATGACCAAGAGAAAGAAAATTCAGACTACATCCAGGTTTCTGGCCTGGATGATTGAGTGTCAGTCACTAAAAATGAAAAAGTTCGGGATGGGAACACATTTTAGGGGGAGAGAAGGGGACCTCTATTCTATTTAACCGAGGATGGTTGAGTTGTCTTGTGACTTGGAGCTTCGGCCAGTACTGTTCACCTAGCGTCTTGTCTCGTCTGTACATTCCCTAAGGAGAGGGGCTGTCTTATTTATCTTTGCATCTTCCCTAGACCTACCACTAGACACGCGTTTGGTGAAGAAGGCTGAGCCAACTTCCCTGAGAAAGAAGGAGATGACACCACCTCTGTTCTCAAGGAGTTTGCAATTCTGCTGAGGAAATGATACCAGGGAAACATTTTGCAAGACAGGATATGTCAGAATATGTGTTAAAGGCAATCACTGCTCTGGGAGATCAGAAAAGAAAGGGAAAAAATCACGAGGAAGGAGCCCATAGAGGCCACTATTGACCGGTAACTATGTAATCCTCACAATCAGTTGAGGGTAGACACTACAGATGAAGGAACTTGATGGCATGTTGAGATGTCTATGTCTTAGACCAAAGCAAGGGAAGGAATCAGCTGCCTCAGTTTCAGTGGGGTTTTTTTCTTTCCCATGCTGCTGCAGTCTTAGTTCCCATCCTCCAAAGAAATGGTTCAGCTCTTCACAGCTTCCCAGCGTGGTCCTCCTGATCCCTACCCAACTGTGCTCCCTCACACTTGGAGCCCCAGTTTCTCCCCTCATCCCACTGCAGCTCCCCGGTCCAACTCTGTCCTTACACCTAAGTGCTCCATCAGGACAATTTTGAGACACTGTGTTGAGCTCTAATGCACAGAGGAAACCATGTCACTCTATTCTGTCTGACAAGCCCAGTAATGTCCATTGATTACATAAACGTAATCAGGTCAGGAAACGTTGTGCAGGTCAGGAAACCAGGAAGATGCAGGGCCCTCAACCATTCTAAATATAGGGGTTGTCTATTGACCCCTAAGGCTTCCAACTCAAGAAATAAGCCTGGGGAAACTGAGGTCTGGGAAGAGGAATTCAGAAGCATTTGAGGAGCATTTTAGCACCTTGGCAATCTTCCACTCTGTCCTCTGGCTGTATCCAGTGTTACACTTGCAGACTAGGGTTGGTCCTGTATTTGGGTTCCTCCCTTTACAACTTGCTATCTCCAACTCAGGCATCTGAGGGCAGACCACTCTCTTCTTCTCACCCCTAAAACTACTAGCTCCTTCTCAGACTTCTAAGACCTAAAACCTTGCAGATCCAAAAGTATAGTTAGAAATCCAGAGATCCAGATTCCTCTATAAGTATAGTGGTCCTCATCTCTGCTTCCTCCCATTCAGCCCCCAGTTTCTGCTTCTTCCAACCTGTTCGTTATCTTATCCCTTTCAAGTATCAATTTCAAGCTCATGAACTCTTCCCAGCTCTCAGTCTTCCTCTTGACTCAGGGCTTCCCAACCACCTGTCCACCTTCTCAGATTGTGCCTGTCCAAAGAGACTCCCTAGTCTTCCCGGCTAACTCCCATGCCCAAGCCCTGCATCTCTCTTCCTGATTCTGCCCCAGGCTCCTCTCATGGCTTCTTTAAACAGCTTCTTTAAGCCACCCTTGGTAGCCAGGGCTCTCCCGGGCTCAGATTCCCCCCTACTGACCATCAGGCTCTCCCTGTTCCCACCAAGGCCGACTCTTGTCCCTGTGCTGTGTCTCCTTCCCTCCGGAGTCTGTCTCCTCATCTCTGCCTTCCTCCCCTCTCCCTAGGTATCCCCAAATCTCTCCCCCTCTCCCTCCAGCTCCCCTTCCTTCCCCGGGTTCTGGCCCCTGTCCCATCAGTTCCTTTGCCTCTGCCCTCATCCCTCTGCACCCCTGACCCCTTCAGGTCTGGCTCCGGGAGACCTTCACCTCTCTCCTCCCTCCAGGCTCTCTCCCTTATCTCTGTCTCCGACTCGACCACTTCTAACTCCCTACTAGTTGTGCCTGTCTCCTCCTTTCTCTGTCTCTCCAGCCAAGTCTCTGCTCCCGCTGTGGTCCCCTCTGACTCTCTCTTATTCCCCATCCCCTTTGTCTCCCTCTCCTCCTCTGCCTCCAGCTCTTCCTCTCTCTGCGTCTCGGATGCGTCCCTTCCTTTCTCATCTCTCTGTCCTTCCCTGCTCTGCCGGGGTCCCTCTCCCCCTTCTTCTCCCCCACCCCACTATCTCGGCCTCTCCATCTCTCTCTGGGCCCTCACTCCCTCCCTCTCTCGCTTTCCCACCGCTCTCTCCGGCTCCCTCTCTCGCCTCGGATGACAGCGCTGCCTCTTTTGTTGGCTCCGCAGCCAATCGCGGCCGCTGACGACACGGGGGCCGGGGCTATAAAGGGCCTGGTCCGGGCTCGGGCCCCCCCAGCCGCCCGCCCCGGCCGCCCGCCCGCCCCGCCCGCGCGCCCGCCGCCCGCGGCCCCCCGGCCCCCCCTCGGCCGGGCAGCCCCCAACCCCGCGCCGCCGGGACCCCCTCCTCCTCCCCCTCCTCCCCCGCCCCCTCCCCGCGGGACTCCGGCGTCCCCGCCCCCCAGTCCTCCCTCCCCTCCCCTCCAGCATGGTGCTCGCGGCCCCGCTGCTGCTGGGCTTCCTGCTCCTCGCCCTGGAGCTGCGGCCCCGGGGGGAGGCGGCCGAGGGCCCCGCGGCGGCGGCGGCGGCAGCGGCGGCGGCGGCGGGGGTCGGGGGGGAGCGCCCGAGCCGGCCGGCCCCGTCCGCGGCGCCCGAGCCCGACGGCTGCCCCGTGTGCCTGTGGCGGCAGCACAGCCGCGAGCTGCGCCTGGAGAGCATCAAGTCGCAGATCCTGAGCAAACTGAGGCTCAAGGAGGCGCCCAACATCAGCCGCGAGGTGGTGAAGCAGCTGCTGCCCAAGGCGCCGCCGTTGCAGCAGATCCTGGACCTGCACGACTTCCAGGGCGACGCGCTGCAGCCCGAGGACTTCCTGGAGGAGGACGAGTACCACGCCACCACCGAGACTGTCATCAGCATGGCCCAGGAGAGTAAGTGAAGGGCCGGGCGCGAGCGGCGGGGTGCTGACCCGGACTCTTCCTCCAGCTCCGAAGCCGGGCGCTCCGGGTAGCTCCCGCCCGGAAGCCTTTTCTGCAAAAACTTGACGGATTGGGGGCGGGGGCTGCTTCCTAGAAGTTTTTCTAGCGGCGGAGACGGGCTTTGGAGTTGTGTGCACGCCCCGTTCCTGGAGGTGGGGGGCGGCAAACGAGAGGGTTGCGATGCACCTCTGCCTTCTGACCCGGGGTGTGCGAGGAAGACCAGAGTTGCCGGGAGTCTGGGGAAGCCGGGGTCCGCCCGCAGCGGAGGGACCTGAGTCCTGCAACGGTCGTGGTGGAGAGGCTGGAGACCAGAACCGGGAGGCTCCCGGAGCCGCAGTACGCGCAGGGCTGCAGTGCTTTCCGCCTCGCCTGGCCCTGGCACCAGCTCTCCACCCCTTGCACCCTGGGCTCCGGGACGCGCTCACCGGGCTGCTGAGAACTGAGTGCCCCTGTCCCTCTCCCAGGAATGAGACCTGAGAGCCTCGTCTCTCTCCATGTACGTAGCCCAGCTGGCATGCATTCCACTCGGAGACCTCTGACACTCGCTGTCCCTAAGGGAGAAAGCTGTGCCTTCCGGGGACTGACCGAGCTCGGAGACTCAGCTCCACTGCGCTGGGTTAAGGGCAACCGTTTGGCTGCCCAGACCTTAGTGTTTATCCTTCATGCATCCGTCCCTACCGCACCCAGACTTGAGAAGCGAGAAGACCTAGGGAGAAAACGAAATAGATGAGGAGGGAGAAAGGGACCCAGGTATCCAAGCCCCTAGCCAGATGAAAGATGAACATGTTAATAGATTTGAGCTGCTTTGACATTTTATGGCCTGAAAAATCCAGGCCAACACTCCCCCAACACCCCCAAACTCCCCAGCCCTCCTTAGGGTAAGATGACTCCCTTTCCCCTCCCCCACTGCGGTCTCCCCCCACCCCCAGCCTCCAACTCCCGGGAACCAGGCCCTCTCTTATTCCCTAGAGTTTTGGCGAAGTAACACGCACCCCCCCCCCCCCAAACACACACAACTGTTTGGTTTTATGGCTCTGAAGAGAAGAGGGGGGAGACTCTTTTATTGGCAGATGGGTCATAAAACTGGGGGCTGAGGGGAGTCCTAGTGGCCCACCCCCACGGGAGAGGCACAGGAACCCAGGTGTGTATCTGGGAGGCTGAGTGCCTCATCCTGCCACCAGTTATTTTTGCAGATCCGAACTCCATAGTACTTGGTCAGGGCTGTAAAGAAAAAAACTCACAGAAGTAGGAAACTAATTTGGGAGTCCGGCGGAGGTGAAGTCCGGGATCTGATCTTGAGTTCCCTCAGTGTCCCTTCTGTTCTTGAGGGTTCTGCTTTATAGAGGCTACAGGCTTAGTTAGAGCTGGCCTGCGGGCAGCTTGGGGCTGGGGACTTGTGAAACAGAGTTGCAGAGGGATTCTGAAGAAGAGTTTGCTAGAAAACGAAGGGTACGGAGGGATAAGATCCTCTCCGGTCTACGTGGTATAGAGTGTGTCAGGATCTGCAGGTGGGTGGTGGAGCTGTGGGCTTGCTTCCCCGGGCCGCTTTCCACACTCAGCATCCTTTAAACAGCGGATCTGGGTCCGGAGTTCGCCCTGGTAATGGGGATGCGGGAAGTGAAACGGACTCCGCAGGCCTGGGTTGGGAAGTGCAGGTTAAGATGGGCTGGGGGGACGGGAGGACTGCAGCAGGTGGGGTTCCACCCCGACTTCTGCCCTCCTGCCACCCCAGGACTTGGATAACTAGGGGGACTGGGTCTGCAGCCAGGTATTGCACGTCCCCTTTAAGAACCTAGCTGAGCTCTTAAGAGAGGGAGGGGGAGTGGAGGGGAGGGGAGGGGAGAGAGAGAGGGGAAAAGGAAAAAGAGACTTTTATAGTCTAATCCCCAGGGACCCGCTTTAATAAGAGACTTGTGCTCTGCTAATCGGGGGAGGTGTTTGTCAGCAGAGATGGCCTCCGATCCCCTCCCCCATCTCCCCTCCCCCAGCCTTCAACCCTGGACCCCAGCCCCCACCTCTCCTAGGCTGCAGTGCCTGCCCCAGTTCCCTCCACCCTCTCAGGCTCTCCCACCCCAGCGTTCGTCCTGGGAACCCAGCCCCCTTGCCCTTCTGGGAACCAAGCCCAGCCCCTCAGTTTCTCTCTCCTCCCTACACCAAGAGGCCCCTGTCCTCTCGGCCCAACCTCCTGCCCCTAGGCCTTCCAGCCAGGGTAAGAAGAGTGTGTAGGGGTGGGGGGGAGGGCGAGGTGGTGAGCAGTGAGGGGGTTGGGCTTTTGCTGAAAATAGTGCAATGACCTCTCTCCAGACCAGCACCGCCTACTAAACCTGACCTGCTGCCTGCCACCAACCCGATCAATCCAACACAGATGTGGCTCCTTCCCCTCCCCTTTGGGAGCTGGGCCTATGTGTGTATGTTGGGGACTCTCTGAAGCCCCTTGTTTCCCTCTGTGGTTCTACCTGCTTCTCCTTTGTTCCTCCCCGTGTATCGTTCTATCCTCTCTCTTTATCCCATTAGGCTTAGCTACCATTCTCCTTTTACTTCGTAACCTCCACCCACTCCTTTAAATACCCCCTTCTCTTCCAGCGTTCTCCACATGCCAAACCGATTTCTTCTCCCCCTACCACGATCTTCCCTCACTTCCTTCTCTCCTCCACCATACATTGTCTTCGTCCTGTTTCCTTGTAGTACCTCCTGACTGTCTCCACGCACTGGATGAGAGGGGTACGGTGATTCCCTGGGGTGGGAGTGGAAGGCTCTGCCTAAAGACTTAGAGGGATGGGACCCTAGGGCCCAGTCCCCTATCTCTAAAGCCTTGGGTAAGTTTAGAAAACTTAACAATAAACCAACATTTATTGAGAAGTTAGTAGCATTTTTACATTCTTTATTTAATGCTCAGCACTCCTATGGAGCCAGGATTATTATCTGTATCCCCAAGAAGTTTGGTGGGTAAGGTCAGATGCTGGTTAATGAGAAGTCAGGGAGTGATTAAACCCACTTCAGTTGTAGCCAGAGAACAGTGTTCAGATGGCTGGAAGAACTTTCATGCGCTGGCCTGTATAATTTAAGACTGGGAGTTCACTCGTCATGCATTTGTTGAGGACCGCCTCGTATTGTGGTAGGCACTAACACCACAATGAGCAAAACACACAGCATCCATACTGTCTCACCCTCACGGAGATTAGTACCTAATGGTGAAGACAGGCAGGGAAATAAGACAATCCTTATGCTGAAATTAGGCATAGTGTGCTACCTGGATTGCTGTCCCCTCCCCGCCCTTGCCTTCCCTGCCCCAGCTCTCCTGATCTCTGAGTCTCCATGCCAGCAACCCTGCCCCGCTGCACTGTCACTGCAGCACCAGGAGGAGGGTAACTGGGAGGATTATCAGTGCCCCGGGATCTCAGAGAAGAACCAAGGGAAAGGGAGCTGCAGAGGAACTTGGTATCTCATGTACTACATATATGAAGAGCAGTAAGGACTTTCCTCCCCACCTCACTTGGAGGCAGGCTCCTCCTCCTGCTGGGGTGGAGATGGGGGCATGCTGAGGGGAGACTGCAAACCTAAGTCCGCCTTGCTTATACAGAATGCAGAGACCCGGGCATGATACAGAAGGGCTTGGACTTCCTAACCATACTCACAGGGCTCTGGAAGCTCCTTCCTGGTTCTTCCTCTCTCAGTCCATTTAGAGTGAGAATGGGTATTCCTGTCCAACGGAAACACGATTTAAGGCATCCCCAACTAATTTAAGGAATTAGAAAAGGGAACCAAGAGGAGCTGCAATGGAAGCCGAGGCAACTATTGAGAATCATCCTTTAGACCAAGAATGGCCAATCTGTGTCCAGAACAAGGGGAAACGGGCCAAAATATAAAGTTGGGATGTTGTTGTTTTTCTTAATATTTTATTTATTTATCTTTAGAGGGGAAGGGAAGGAGAGAGGGAGAGAAATGTCAATGTGTGGTTGCCTCTCCTGTGTCCCCTGCTGGGAACTGGCCTGCAACCCAGGCATGTGCCCCGACTGGGAATCGAACTGCGATACTCTGGTTCGCAGGCCCGCGCTCAATCCACTGAGCTGCACCAGCCAGGGCTAAAGTTGGGATGTTAAAGCTTTGTAAAGACTTACTGGCACTGGACAGGAAGCTTGGGAGAAAAGAAGACTGGTCACAGTTAATCTGGTGTGTTAAGTATTATTTCTAATGCTTTGGGCAAGTAGGAGGAAACCACATAGAGCTGGATTTTCCCTTCTTCAAAAGCTAAGGTAGTAATGGGGTGAGGAAGAAGTGGAAGAAACTGGTTTTGGGTTAATGGGAGAGTCTGATGCACAGGAGTGTTTGAGTAGATACATTCTTCTGGGAGTGTTATTTCTAGTGAAAACAGTGCAAAGAAACCTAGGTCTGAATCCTGGTTTACTTCATGGAATGAGTTTAGCTCATGTTCTCTATCTGGACCCTAAGTTATCCACTCTCAGAGGCCATCTGTTTTTTTTTGGGGGGGTGGGAGGGTAGAAGGGGCCAGGGCTGTGCCAGGCTCCACCTGGCCACCAGACAAAACAGAGCAAAAATGGGGGAAGGTGACCTGAAGAAAGCAGGTGTGATATGAAGTTTGGCTTCCGTGAAGAGTATCAAAGGATCAGAAGAAGTTGGAGCCCTATGTGTCAGGGCAAGTTGGAGAAGAATTCTCTAATAGCTGTCTTTGCAGGTTGTCTGGTAGGGGAGAACCTATGCATTAGGGCAAACAGATTAGGGAACAGGCACAGATCAGTCAAACCTGACAGCGTTCGTCCTTTAGGGAGAGGAGACACTGTTCTGGGTACTGGTGACATGGTAGTCAACAAGACGGGCATGGGAGAAGGGTAAAAAACTGGGAAACTCAGGCTGAGGAGTCCAAGTTGCCAGTGCCACCCAGGGCTGCTGACTCTCTCCACAAACACCCTCTGCTGACCGTGTATCCCCTTTTCTCTTACCAGCGGACCCTGCGGTGCAGACAGATGGCAGCCCTCTCTGTTGCCATTTCCACTTCAGCCCCAAGGTGATGTTCACAAAGGTACTAAAGGCCCAGCTGTGGGTGTATCTACGGCCCGTGCCCCGCCCAGCCACAGTCTACCTGCAGATCTTGCGACTGAAACCCCTAACTGGGGAAGGGACTGCTGGGGGAGGGGGCGGAGGCCGACGTCACATCCGTATCCGCTCACTCAAGATAGAGCTACACTCACGCTCCGGCCACTGGCAGAGCATCGACTTCAAGCAAGTACTACACAGCTGGTTCCGCCAGCCACAGAGCAACTGGGGCATCGAGATCAACGCCTTTGATCCCAGTGGGACAGACCTGGCTGTCACCTCCCTGGGGCCAGGAGCTGAGGGGCTGGTGAGCAGGGAGCCTGAGATGGTGGCAGATGTGTGTAACCTGGCCCTGAGGAGGTGGGATGTTGGGAAAGATAGACCAGGAACATGAAGGGGGTTGGGGACCAGCATTTACCTGGGGCCAGGAACTGATTCTAGAGGAGGGGTTTGGGAGGGAGTAAGGGGAGTAGCCACTATCACTTTTCAGAGATCCAAGGCAGGCAACAGCTGAAAACTGCACTTGGGGTGAAGGTATGAATTAATGGGAGATCTGTAGGAACACAAAAATGGGCTGTTTTGATGAGGCCCCCGGGCCAATGGGATGATGAGAGTTAGGTTGCCAGGAG